>NC_090925.1:341238499-343915999 GCF_040938575.1 Ambystoma mexicanum | reverse complement strand
TAAGTACTGATGACACCAGATTCAGAGAATTTGGCTCCAGAATGGTGAAACAACCCAGTGAGCTTTTCTTACAGGGCGAATTACAGGAGCCGGTACCAAGGGAGTTGCACTTTGAACCAGCAATGACCCAGATGGTCCAACACAATAATGTGACCAACCAGTTGTGAGCAACAGCAACTACAATGTTGCCAGGAGGGCATACGATCCTGACCAAGTGGATCCCAATGGATCAAAGAGCAAAACTGAGCAACCAGCCTGCAGAAATGGTCCCACGGCAGAGGCAGCAGTGGAGGTGACCCAAGACAGCCTAGATGTTGAGCAGAGATGGGTAGTGGTGTCTCACTGTGCCTTTGGGAGGTGGGAGCCGTCCTACCTTCAGAAGACCAGGCAGACGATGAGGAACAGTCTACACCAGGTGTCCGGCAGCCAAAAGATTAAACCGTAGCAGGAGACCAAGGACCCAGGGCTTAGCCAGTATACCTGGTCATAACATTTAAAATCCCAGCTTTTTGGCAAATCCCCCAGAAGTTCAATTCAGAAACCAGCATAGTTGAGGAATGCACAGGGTCTCCACTAGACACACGCATTCACTTATGGGCTGCTCTAAGCTCGCCCTCCAATCACACACAAGGCAGACCTCTAAAGAGTTTGGTAGCCATCCAAACAAGCTGACTCTAGAAAATGCCAAAAACTCAGGTTCACTTGTACTGTCTCTGCGTTGGGCTGACTAGGGTTGGAGCTAGTCTACTCTAATCTAATCCTAACGATAACTAAGGGGGCAAGGCAGGATTCAGAGTGAGCTCCTTTGTGCACAGTGGCAATTTTAGGCCTTCCTTATTGGTTCCCAAAACACAGTGGTCAAGAGTAGGATTTAAAAATGCATTAGTACCCCAGTGACTACGTACTGCTACATTGGTCTTCTAACCAGATAAAATTGGCTGCACCCCACGATGAAGCCAAACTTAAATTACAGCTGCCGCCAACCTACTTCACAACTGAAGTGTAACGTGATCACCCCACAGACAAAATATGGTGCTTAAAAAGCACTCCTATCCTATGAGTCATATGTGCTACCAAAGGAAAGCATAGGAAAAAGGGTTGCAATTGATCACTTAGCAATCATCTTTTAATCGTCCTTTTAAATTCTTATCAGTGAAACTTTTTATTGCAACAATCTGTTTTTATGTGGATGGGGTTGCATAAGTGTGACTAAGTCTTGAATAATTTAACTGAGGGAACTTTTCGGGTGCAGTTTGGACCTCGAACGTCTATCAGCCCCTGCAGCGCGCACTTCTGTTACGCCACCAAGAAGGGCCATATTGTTTGTTTGTTTGTTTGTTTTGTTTGTTTATTGAATTTATAAGGCGCACCAGACCGGAGAGTAGCAGGGCGCAACACGGATATGCACAGCTTACATGTTACATAATATACAGACAGTATGCGAATAGTCACATTACAAAAGATATAGTACAATATACAATATGCCAACAAGTAATGCAAGTGGCAGAGTTAATTACAGCTCGGTGCAAAAATTGAACAAAATTTACAGAATTTACAGTCTAGCAACAGATCGTACTAGCGTGTCCGAGGGAACTAGTTCTCAGTCAGATTGAGGTGGGTGATAAGATTCTTTCTGAAGAAGGAGGTAGGGGAGGTCGGCTCTTAGCTGATGTGGCAGGGAGTTCCAAAGTTTAGTGGCTTTCACAGGGAAGCTGTTGCCGCAGATCTTAGAAGTTTTAAATCTAGGTACTACCAAGCAATTAGTGTTGATGGTTCTGGACGGTCTGCTAGAGGATCTTCTGGTTATTCTGTAGGTTAAATATCGCAGAGCGACATTGTGAAGAGCTTTATGTGTCAGGGAGGCGATTTTTAGTTGTATTTTATTGTGAATAGATAGCCATTTGTGATGGTGTCTGATAGCAGAGATATGCCCTCTTTTGTTGATGCCCAATGCTGCTCTAATGGCATTATTCTGTAGTATTTGGAGTTTTTGGATAATAGTTTTATTAGCACTGCTGTAGAGGGCGTTGCAGTATTCTAGTCTTGATAGGATTAAGGCTCTAGCAAGTATAAGGCAGCTATTGTTAGCAAGGAAGGGCCTACCTGCTCTACTCAGCTTACATGTGTAGGCTTTGGTAGAGGCCAAGGAGTTGAGTTGTTTAGTAAAGGACATAGTTGCGTCAAGGTAGAAACCCAGTGTTTTGACCTCCTTGGAGACACTGATATTATTACCGTCAATGTTTAAGGAGGCATAATTATGGCTTAGTTTGGAAATGTTGAAAGGGGAGCCGAGGATTATCAACTCTGTCTTGTCATCATTCAGGCATAGGCCGTGAGTGGCCATCCATGCCTGAATGATGAGATAGATTCTATTCACCAGCGCCAGGTCCTTATCGTTATCCCCAGAAAGTGGGAAGAGAATCTGAGTGTCATCTGCGTAGTTCGTATAGTTGACACCCAGAAGGTCCAGATCATCGAACAGTGGCTTTGTGAATATGTTGTAGAGAGTGGGGGACGCGCAGGAGCCCTGGGGGACCCCCCACAAGGTGGGGGTGGGATCCGCAGCAGCGAATGGTGAGACTACTCTACTTGTTCTGTCGCTCAAGAATGATTCTATCCACTTGACAGCGCCTGTGGAGAAATGGGCTGCTGACTTAAGATGCTTACAAAGGACCTTATGATCAACCAAGTCAAATGCGGCTGAGAGATCAAGTAACAGCAGTAATGCTGTTTTTCCTTGATCTCTCAGCTCATCGATTTGGGTCTTCAGATCTATTAGTGCAGTTTCCGTCCCGTGAAGTGGTCGGAATCCCGATTGTCGGACTCCTAGGAGATTGTGCTGTTCAAGATGTTTTTGAATCTGCAGATATGCAATTTTATCTAGAATGTTAAGTAAAAATGGTACCGTTGTGATACGGCTGTAGTTTGTAGCGATAAGAGGGTCTAGGGTTTGCTTCTTGAGAAGCGGAAGCACCCAAGATTGTTTGAGATTAGCTGGTACAGTGCCGGAGGCAAAAGAGGCATTGATCAGTTTGGAGATGAAAGGGGACAGGTCTCTCGAAGCCTCTTTTATAATGTGCGCTGGGCAAATATCTCCTTTACAGTTGGATGGTTTGAGCGAGAGGATAGTTTTTTCCACTTCGAGGGATGTGGTTTTAGTGAAACTGAAAGTGGTATTTGGATCATGGATAATGGCATAAGGTAGTCGTTGAGTAGCTTGAGATCAATTTAGTGAATCTTTCTTGTTTTTTATTTTAGTTTGGAAAGTATTGATTTTTTTGGTTAATGCTTGTTGTATCTCAGAGCACCAGTTCTTATCTTTGATGCAGATATCGGGTGGAGAGATAGGGGACTCTAGCTCTTTTAAGATTGTGAATAATTCTCTCATACTAGAGTTGGAGTTGGCTATCCGTTCATTGTAGGAATTTCTTTTTGCCTGGCAAATTTCTTTCTTATAGTGAGATGCAGTGGATGCTAGCTTCTTTTTGTTCTCCAGAGAGGGGCAAAGGCGCCAGTCGGTTTCACTTTTTCTTTTTAGTAGTCGCAGGTCCTTTAGTTGTGGAGTGAACCACTTGTTGAGGTGTAATTTGGCTTTGCTAGCTCTCAATTTGAGGGGGGCGACTTTGTCCAGGGTGGAGAGCATGATCTTGTTATATTCTTGGACCCAAGCTTTCTGGCAGAGAATTTAGGGTGGGTAGGATATTAGGGATCACACTATCCACTGTTATATTCTTTTTTAATCTGGTCAGACAGGGTGGCGCGACTTGGGGCGCTATGAGTTTCTGTCTAGTAGTGTAGAGTGTCAGGGACACAAGGAAATGGTCAGTCCAAGATGGGGGAGAAATGGAGGTAATGTTCGCTATGCAGTTATGGTCGGCTACCCAGTTCAGAGTTCTGCCCTCGATATGGGTGGGAGCATCTACCTTTTGCGATAACCCTAATGCATTAAGGGAATTTGCTATTTGCAGGGCTTGTTTGTCAGAAGGATCGTTTAGGCCTAAATTAAAATCACCAAGCAGTAGTGCTTGGGAGGTAAGTTTGAGGTTACTGGCAATTAAGTTGTGCAAGCCCTCTTCAAAGGTGCCAAGAGGCCCAGGGGATCTGTAAACTACGTAAATGGTAAGTGTTTGAGAGTTCTTTAGTGGTAGCTTGACAGTGAGGGATTTGCATGATTGCAAGTTAAGTGGGGCTACTAATCTCATAGATAAACTAGATATGATGGCTATTTCACCGCCTCGGGAGCCATCTCTGTCTTGTCTGAAAATGGTGTATCCTGCTGGGATCGCTAACCTGAGTGCGGGTCCTGCTGCCTTGTGTAGCCATGATTCAGTTATGGCTAGGAAATCTAGGCTATTTTCTGTAATTAGGTCGGCTATATCGATGGCATGAGCCACCAGGGACCTTGCGTTGAGGAGAGCTCCTTTAAGTGGGCTATTGTCTTCTTTGATTGCGGTAGAGGTAGGGCTGTTGGGGGGCATGAGTGTAGAGGTGTGATTATCAAATGTACGCCAATTGGGTAGGGACGTGGGTAGTTTGGCGCTGGCAGGTTTCGTAAGGTGGTAACAATTGGTTTTCTTATTGGAGGGTGGTAGCGATCTGGTCAGAGGCTCATAGATTTTGGGAAGTCTACTTCGTAATTTGAGATTTCTAATGTCCGTAGTACAAGGAGTCGTCATATAGGCTCCTATGGATTGGTGATTGGAGAAGGTAAGACTACAAGGCTTGAGTGCCATGCTAGAGGAGGTAGGCGGGAGTGGATTCTTTTAGGAGGGTAGCGTTAGAGTAGGCTGCTAAGCTGAAGAGCAATTGATATGTGACAAGTAGCAAAGGGATCAGTAGTGTGCAGTAGCCTGGCATATTAATGGTGGAGAGTAGGTCGCAGTGAGCACTTTCAGTATATAGCTATAGTCTGTAGCACAGTATGCACGTACACTGGGTGCTCTAAGGCACGTCACAATAGGCAGATTTGATTTTGGCAAAGTAAGCTTGAGAATACAGTGTGCAGATGTACCAAAATGCACTAAGTCACAATAGGCAGATTCGAATTTGGCTAAGTGAGCCTAAAACACAGTATGCCTGGGCACAAGTACGCTAAGACAAAACACAGTAGGCCAGGTTTAGCAGTGGCTGAGTGGGCCTGTGACCCAGTGGGCAGGTACACAAGGTACTGTAAGTAAGACACAATAGGCAGAATCAACTTTGGCGAAGTGGGCTTGAAAATACAGTATGCAGATGTACAAGAATGCGCTAAGATACAATAGGCGGATTCGATTTTGGCTGTGTGAGCCTAAAACACAATATGCAAGGACACAGGTGCACTGAGACAATCATAGTTGGCCAGGGTTAGCAATGTGGGCCTAGGACCCAGTAAGCAAGTTTAAGCAATGCTCTAGAACATATCAGTAAGCAGATGAAATACAGCACAGTAAGCAGGGGCCAAGAATGCTCTAAGAAACAAATCAGGTTGGGGGGATTCGATTTAGCTGAGTATACCTGTGACCCAGTGAGTAAGTGCACAGGGCACTCTGCAATAAATCACCGTAAGTAGATTCGACTTTGGCATAGTGGGCCTGGAAACACAGTCAGCAAATGCATAGGATGCTTGTAAATAGGTGAAGTAATGGCAGGGCAGTGACAACACAGGCTCTAAGAGTCGGGCAGGGGCAGTTTAGTAGCGTGCTATGAAAGGCTAGTATGATGCCAGCAGTGAATGCAGCTGGTAAACAGTGGCAGCATAATAGGCGAACAAGTGGCATGAGTAGCAAGGTTAGTCGGGCAATGTACTTGTGCTAGCATCAGGAAATAGTCAGATGTAATGGTGAGGCCGGTAGTGACTCTATGCAGGGTGGTAATTGTATTTAGAAAGAATGCAGTGAAACCCAAGACAGTAACTTTTATAATATTGCCTCCTTGAGATGAAGTCTCTTGTGTGGCGATGCAGCGTTCCAGGCAGGCGGCAGGCAGGCAGCAGGGATACGGCTGGGACAGGCTTGGACAGGACCAGGCCTTAGAAGTAATGGCCTTGGAAATGAATATATAGGCCATAACTGGACCGCTTCATCTGGGCCCATAGTTGACCTCCCTCATTTTATGCTGGGCTCGGAACCATTATGTTCTGCATTTATTTGTGATCTGATTTTTCGAACTTGCACTGCCATATTTAAAATTGATGTTTAATTGTTAGTAGTTACTTCGATTTCACTGAAACTCGATACGTGTTTCACTTTGTAATCCTCTTTTAATCTTTTAGTGCTTATATATTCTTATCAATCAAACTTTGTATTGCAACTATCTGTTTTATGTGGATTGAGTTGGACACGTCTTGAATCATTTAACTGGGGGATCTTTTCAGACTCTGGCACTACAAGGTCCAGCAGCCCTTGCAGTGCGCACGTCTGTGTCGCCATCAAGAAGGGCCCTTGTCGTTAACTGGCTCGCATCTGCGCAAGACACTGACACAAAGCCTGTTTAGGCCTGTTTGCAGTGGGTGGGGCTGCCCATTGATTTATGGCTGTTGGTCTTTCGATTTTCAGAGGAGTGTTGAGGGTTCGTCCATGCCCCCATGCGGTCCCGTAGCCCCCAACTAACAAGGACAACACCTCACACAGGTCCTTGCTGTTCGGGCTTCCCGGTCGCTCTGCGTGGCCGGGAAACGCCCCGTTTATTTATGCTGCACGCGGCGGCGTGCAACGTCACGCCGCCGCGTGCGTGCCCGTCATCGGGCAGCGCCACACTCCTCCTTTTTCCAGGAGAACAAACAAACACACACTACAATTATGCACTGCACACGATACACCATAACAATAACATTTTAACATTCACCGGTGTCGGAAACACCCCTTTATTACCAGCCACCCGGGGCCCTTTACTTCAACAGTGATTACCACTACAGTATTCAGCCAAATGTCCAAGTACGTAATCGGTGAGGCAAACAGGTTTTCCTCGCCCAGCCCTCTGGGGGTACCTCCTTCTCACCTCCGGCACGGGTGATCTGTCCACAGGTGTTGGTCTGGCTGGAGACTCAGGCAGGCCCGGTGTTTCATCAGTGTCCTCTGGGAGCTCACCGGGATCGGGCTCAGGAGGCGGGTCAGTTCTTCGATCCCGTAGCTTCTTGAAGCAGCTGACATTTCGAGTGACCGCAGACCGGCCGTCCGATGCAGTTATCATGGACCCTTTTACCGCGACAACGTCCAATGGTTCTGGCTCATAGGGCAGAGAGAGCCTTCCATGTGGATGTCTGTTGCGAATAAGGACCTCGTCCCCTGGTTCCAGTCGTTGTGGGCGAAGCCCTCTCTGGGCATTCTCCTGCTCGATCCGTGCTTTTCGGTCCGCCTCGACCTGCCGATCATCGATCACGCCCGGTTCATTCTCCCCCACTTCGGGTAGCAGCCCACGCGGGCAACGCCTGAACCGGGCCTCCGCCGGGGCCACTCCAGTGGATGCGTGGGGCGTGGTGCGATAGACCCTCAGAAATTGGTACAACGCTCTCTGCAATGGCTGTCCATGCCCCTGGGCAATTCTAAAGGTCTTGTTGAGGGTCCTCATGAGCCGTTCAGCTTCACCATTGGCCCTTGGCCACAGGGGAGTGATTTTCCTGTGCACCACCCCATAGCTCTCCAACAGCTCCGAAAAGCGTTCGCTCTGGAATGGTGAGCCATTGTCCGAGCACAGCGTCTGAGGGAATCCATGGGCCGCAAATATTTTCTCCACGGCCAGCACAACGTGCTCGAACGCTACTGAATCCACAAACTCCACCTCTGGATATCTGGAATACTCGTCAACTATGACCAAGAAGTGGGTGCCCATTGTGGTGGAGCCAAAGTCCACATGGACGACCTCCCATGGTCGCGTCCCGCGAGGCATCACCTCTATCTCTATCTCCGGCTCTCGCTGTAGTGGAGAAGCCGCCTGGCACCACACACAGGCTGCCACGAAATCATCCACCTTGCGCTCTAGTTCCGGAAACCACACCTTCAGCCTTAGGCGGGCCTTGGTCTTGGCGGCACCCTGGTGACCACGATGGGCCAGCACGATCACGTCGCCCACCTTCGACTGGGGCACCACAATCCGGTCACCCCTGAGCAGGAGTCCGGACGTAGAAAATGATAGCTCTTCCCGGACTTTCCATAGCTGCTCCAGCACAGTCCTGGCCTCCTGCGTGCGCCCTGCCAGGGCCTCCAGCACCGACTTCCAAGAGCCGTGCTGCATGGACTGCTTCAGGATGTTAAAGCACTCATCCTCGGCTGCTGCCACCTCCAGCTCTTGGAGAGGCATGGCATTCGGTGTCACCGCCTCCACTACCACCCGGACATGTTCTTCGGCCTCCTCAGTGCACGTGTCCGGGTCTCCTCTGCCGGGTGCCCCCGAGTGTCTGGAGAGGTAATCGGCCGCGTTGTTCGCCCCAGGCCGATAAATTAGAGTGACCCCATACTCCAGCAAGGCGAGCATTCATCTTTCAATCCGCGCGGGTGGCTTGGAAGATGACCCCGCCAGGATGGGCAGCAACGGTTTGTGGTCCGTCACGACCGTCACCGGGCGTCCCAGGACATAGAGTCGGAAATGCCGGCATCCCCAGAGCACCGCCAGTGCCTCCCGCTCAATTTGCGAGTATCGTTGTTCCGCCTCTGACAGGGCCTTGCTGGTGTAGGCCACCGGGCGGACACCCCCATCCGGGTCTACCTAGGTCAGGACGGCGCCCAGTCCGAACGGGCTGGCGTCAACAATGATCTCCGATGGTAACATGGGATCGAAGAAGGACATGGTGTCCTCGGCTGCCAGGGCGCCCTTGATATCGTCAAACGCGGCCTGTTCCAGTGGACCCCAGTTCCAGATCGTGTCCTTTCTCGTTAGTGCCCTGAGCGGTTCCGACCTGGAGGCAAGATTCTTGATAAACCGTCCACAGTACGTAACCATGCCCAGAAAGCTCCGTACCTCAGACACAGACTCCGGAGGCTGCGCCTTCTTTATGTCCTGCACCTTCTTGGGATCAGGAGACACCCCCCCCCCTCCTTGAACACAAAACTAAAGAACTCTATGGATGGTCGGAGGAATTCACACTTCTCCTTGTGCAGGGTGAGGCCCAAGGACTGCAGTCTCTCAAAGGTCTTTGCCAGACGCCGTAGATGATCGACCTCCGTTCTCGCGAACACCAAGATGTCGTCGCTAATATTCAGAACACCCTCCAAGTCCGCTAGGGCACCCCGGATTATGTTCTGGAATACCTCGGCCGCAGAGGAGACACCAAAACTAAGCCTCTTGTAACGGTAGAGCCCCCGATGTGTGGTGAAGGTGGTGATATATCTCGACTTGGGGTGGAGGACAACCTGGTGATACCCCGCCCTGAGGTCCAGTTTCGAGAAGAAACGAGCACCTTGTACCTCTGCAATGATATCGTCTATCGTCGGGGTGAGGTATCTTTCTCTCCTGATGGCCTTGTTTGGGAGCCTCATGCCAACGCAGATCCTGACAGCGTCGGGCTGCTTGGGTTTTCGTGCCACTACTATGGGGGACACCCAGGGGGTGGGGCCCTCCACCTTCTCTATTATGTCCAGATCCACCAGGCTATCCAGCTCTTTATCCACCTGTTCTCGAAGGTGAAACGGCACCCGCCGATGCTTCAGGGCAATGGGCTGCACCGAGTCGTCAATGTGCAGTCTCACAGGTTCCCCCACCATCTGTCCGATTCCCTTGAACAGTGCTGCATATTTCTCTAACCGGTCATTTATGTCCTTCAAGTAGACAGAATACACAAAAGTGAAAATACCAAGGGCCTCCGCTGCAGCACAGCTCAGCAACATGTTGGTGCTCACAGGTGTCACATAGAACCGTGCTTTAATTTGCGAGCCATCATGCTCCACCTTGGCCACAAACGCACCGTCCAGGGGAATAGGGTGACGACCACCAAAAGCAAAGATGCGGGCCTTTGGTGCAGCCAACTTGGGGGGTTGGTCCATAACATCATAATGTCCCCGTGCCATTACATTGACTGATGCCCCAGTGTCCACGAGGACCGGAATGGGAGATTGATTCACCTCGATTACACACCTGGGCTGTCTCCTGTTCTTACTCTTCAGGACCCCCACACTCGAGACAAAAAACACATTTTCTTCCTCGTCCTCCTCCACTTCCTCCACCTGGGCGTCCTCCTCGCTCTGATCCACCTGAGCGACGTTGGGCGGCCGACCCTGCCGGGTGAAACTTGCCCGGCCTGGGCCTCTCGGTACCAGCACGGGCGTTGCCGCCTTGCATACCCTGGAAAAATGGTCTGGCAAGCCACACCGCCCACATGTCTTTCCTGCCGCCGGGCACTCTGCTGGGTGGGGCAGGTCGTATCCACACTTTATGCAAATTTCCCCTGCCCTTCTGGCCCTCTCTCGGGGAGCACCTCCAGGCCTTCTGACACCCCTGCCGCCGCGCCACATCGCACATACCTCCTCAGTCTTGATGGGGCGCGACCCTGCCTCCATCTTGGTTGCTCTTGCCTCTGACACCTCATGGCACCTCCCCAATTCAAGGATGCGCTGCAGCGTAATGCCTGGTTCTCGTAGCACATGGCGCCTGAGGTTTGCCTGATGAGCACGCCTGGATGAGCATTGTCCTAATCATGTCCTCTGCATCCCCCCAGGCGCAGGCTAAGGAGAGACGCCTCAGACGGCCATAGAAGGAGTCCAGAGATTCATCGTCCTTCTGCTTGGCCGATAGCATCACAAAACGCTCATAGTCCGCGTTGGCAAGAGGCAAGAAGTAAGCCTGCAGGGCAGCCTTCGCCTGACCATATGATCCATCCCCAGGCGGCAGCGATTCAAAAATCTCTTGCACGGACGGTCCTGCCGAATACAGCATGGTTGCCAGCCTGGTGTCATCATCCACCACCTGGGCCGCTCGAAAGTACATGTCCAGACGGTCCACCCACCTTCTCCATCTGGGCCCTAGGCTAGATGGCGGGCCCGACACATCAAACTCGGGGATGGGCTGCAGAGCTGCCTGGGTGCGCACCTGGGCCATGACCGGAGGGTTCTGTGGAGCAACGGGCCCCGCCGCTGGCTGTACCAAAGGTGGAAGACCTTGAGGAGCCGCCTGAATAAGTGGAGGTTGCTGCACAAGCTGCCCCTGAGGTGGCGCACGTGGTGGGGGTGGAGGAGGCTGCTGAACTGCTGCTGCGCCACCATGGTGCTCAGTGTCACTCATGAGTCTGAACGCACAGGCACCCCAGCATGGAACACCGGGGCCGCAACTCAAACTCCACAGTCACTGCAGCACCTTGTGATGATGAAGAGGGTGAAATCAGCGTGGCCACCCACCTGTTGATGAAGATGCACCACCTTGATGATGAAGAGGATGAAACAGAGTGTGTCCATCAGCCTGATGATGAAAGAGATGAGGATGAACTGTTCAGCCTTCAAATGTTCCAAAAATTAGAAGAGGAAAAAGTGTGTGGGTTATATAGATCCTAGGCCCAAAGCCTTCTTCCTTGCTTCCACTCGACGTAGTAAACCCAAAGAAAAGCCAAAATTGAAGATAGGCACATATTCCTGCAGGTATGCCTTCCTGCTGTCAGGGGTTCCAAAAATTAAGCTTGGGGCCGCTTCCGAGCCGAAACCGGAGCCTCGTGCAGTCCCACAGCTTGTGTTCCAAAATGGCCGCCAGCTGCGTGGGTAACGCACTACCCGCGGCAAAGAAACAAAGTGTTGCATCCACCTCGTTTCGGTGAAAAAATTGTATTAATATTCACCGCCGGGTCCGGGCATCGTTTCCCCCACTTGTCACCACTGTTGAGGGTTCGTCCATGCCCCCATGCGGTCCCATAGCCCCCAACTAACAAGGACGACACCTCACACAGGTCCTTGCTGTTCGGGCTTCCCGGTCGCTCTGCGCGGCTGGGAAACGCCCCGTTTATTTATGCTGCACGCGGCGGCGTGCAACGTCACGCCGCCGCGTGCGTGCCCGTCATCGGGCAGCGCCACAAGGAGTGGCCGTTTAGCGCCGCTGGGCCTAATTTAATCGGTGGCCAACAATACATATAACAGCACTATACTATTAGACTTGAAAGTAAAACCAGGCCAAGTCTTGCTTTGTACACTAAATAGAATACGCAAATTAGAGATAGAGAAAAGGCACAGCATCTGGTGAAATATACGATTTTATAGAGGAACATACATTGGCAAACATTTTTATTACAGAAACCTGGTTCAATGACGCAATCCATGCAATGTTTCCTCTTTTAGTTCCCAAAGGAGACTGAATTTAATCCATTAATCGTACCACGAAAAGTGTAGGTGTTATTTATAAAACCAGCCCATTTGGACGTATGTCTTGTCACAGGTGGGTGTAAGTAACTCGTGGTGGCAACAGTAAAGACAGACACCAGTGATCACAGTTCAACAGTGTTTATTAAACTGTATAAATGGGTGAGAAAAACGCCTAATCCAAACCTAAATCTAACATGGGAGCAAGCTACGACCATCAAATAATAAGGCAGTCCTAGTGGTTTGTTGTCAAATAAAAGGGCCTATACTAAAAAAAAAACTGTTGCCAATCCTTACCGCTAAGTTACAAAAGACTGGGATAGGGTTCACAAGAAAGAAAGAAGTGTTCACAAATAATAAGTCCGAATGTTATAGCCGGGGTCTCCCTTCCCCACGTTTTTAGGACAGAACAAAGCACACTCCTGGGCTTCTCCAGCACGAGGCTACAGTTCCTCTCTGCGATATTAGGACCTTCGGTGGTTAAATCTGTTTTCTACAAAGTCTCTTGCCTCCGAGGGCCTGGTGTGTCCAAAATAACAAAACAAAAGTTTGTTTCGGTATGTACGTCGGTTGATGACTCTTCACCCATGAACCCCCCTCTTCTGGGCTCGGATCCTTTTTTAAAACAATTTTTATTTTATTTTAAACCACAATAATTTACAGATCTTGCATTACAGTGTATATCATAACACAATACAAATCACGTCTGTTTATTCACCCTTTCCCCCCAACTGCCCTCTCCCCTACCCCGGGCCTATTCAACACCACATAATTCACCTCTTCCTGTTCACTCTCCACCAGCCCCTCTAACATCTGCACTCTCCTGTACTGAACTGGGTTCTGATATTCTGCCATCCAGTGTGGGATTGGCTAATTCTGCAATCAATTGCCTCCAAGCTTCCCCGCTCCATTTTCATGGTCTGAGTTCCTGCTTATTGCTTCTTGTCACACCACAGTTTCCGCATTCACCCTATTTAGCAGGTCCCTCCACCATACTTGCACCAGAGGCCTTGTCTGCGCTTTCCATTCTATTGCTATCCTGCGTTTCGCTAATATATATGCTAGATCCTTCAATTTGCTCACATGTTTAGCTCTCTTAGGCCTTGCGAAACCCCCCAGCAGACAGGCCCAGGGGGATTCCACATCCAAGGTGACATCTGTTTTTGCTAATGCTTGAGCCACCTCCTCCCAGAATTTGCCTATCTCTGTGCAGGCCCAGAACATATGGACCAGATCCGCATCCACCTCTCCACACTTCGGGCATGACTGTATCGCTGCTTGGCTAAACTTTGCCATTCTATTCAGAGTTAAATATGCCCTATGGGTTATATATAGTTGAATCTGTTGGAGCCTTGTATTTCTGGACACTTTTTTTGTGGTACATCATAGCTCTGTTCCATGCTGCATCTGACATTGGCTCCTCCAAATCTGCCTCCCATAGTTGTCTTGTCGGTCCCAACTCCTTCCCTACTTTAGACATCAATAATTCATATATCCGCGAGACTTCATGCCCAGATTCTGACACATCATAAAATGTCTCAATCGATTCATCCATCTGCAACGGAGTCCCTACCTCCGGCCATCTGCGCTTCATATTCCTTGGGAGCTGGCATGTGTAAGCTGTTTCCCTGGATGCACTCCTGTTTCCTCCACTAATTCCCCAAACCCCTTAGGCATACCCTCTTTTACCAAGTCTCTACCGTCGCCACCCCACTCAACCGCAGTTGGTAACTCATCTCTTCTAACGTCACCAGCGGAATCTGCAGGTAATGCGGTGAGATGTTCCCATCCACTGACAGGCTCTGTGCCACATTACACATCCCAATCTCGTCAACCTGTGCAAGCAGGTTGTGTGAGAGTCCTTTCTCCATATAACTTCGTTTAGAAAAAACTGGGTTTTTATCATTTGCAGCAGCCTCGATTTGTGCGTGTGTTCATCCGTTAGCCATTTTGCTACGAATTGTAACTGGCTAGCAATTAAATACACTTCAAAGTTGGGTCATTTTATACCCCATAGCTCATATGCATTTTGAAGCTTCCACAGTGCCACCCTACCCCTTGTGTTATGCCACAAGAAGTTCCTGCATATACTGTGCAGTTTATTGAAGAACGATCTTGGTATCTAACAGGACATTTGTGAAAAAGTGAAGGAGTCTCGGGAGTACCACCATCTTCAACAGTGCCGCCTGTCCCATCATGGATAATGGCAATCTAGCCCAGAAAGATATGGAATTTTCAATACCGTTCATTGCTCTCACTGTGTTAGGTCTGTGTACTATCTTAGGATCATGATAAATGTCCACCCCCAAATAACGGAACATGTCCACTTCCCATTTGATCAGCAGCACTGGCAGCGCACGCATAGGCTTTCCAACAAATACTCCTAATGGAAACAGGCTCGACTTTTGTGGATTGATTGTTATGCCGCTAATGCAGCATATCGCTCCACCACCTCTAAAATATATTGCAAGTTTATCTCTGGATATTGCAAGTAAAGAAGCATATCGTCTGTGTACAGTGAGATTAAGTGCCTTCCTCCCAGCATATCTATCCCAGCTTCACCGTATTCCTCCCTCAAATAAGCCGCCAGTCGCTCCAATGCCAAAATAAAAAGCATCAGGGACCACGGACATCCCTGTCATGTACCCTTACTTAACTGCCACTGTTCCGAGATGATCGTGCCCGTTTTGACCCTAGACACTGGCTTGTTCTACAACAATCAGACCCATTTAATATACATCGGTCCCATACCAAACCTTTCCAACACTGACAGCAGCCATGGCCATTGGATCAAATTGAACGCCTTGACTGCATCCAGCGATGCTATCACACATTGTCGTGTGTCTCCTTCAGTACAATCAATTACGTGGCGCAATCTGTGCAAGTTAATTGTAATATTCCTATGCGGGACATATCCTGTCTAATCCGAATGTATAAGCTTAACTATAATCGGTTTGAGCCGGAGTGCCATCACTGCTGTATCTTCCCATCTTGGTTTAGTAACAAGAGGGGTCTGTACGAGGCGCAGTCTGTATATGGCTTATTCAGTTTCAGAAGGGGGACTATCAGCGACCCTCTCAAGGATCCGGGCAATATGCCTATTTCCAATGATTCAGTAAGCATTTCCAACAATGGAGTTGGGATTTCTGTCTTGTATACATTGTAAAATTCACTGGGGAGCCCATCTACCCCTGGGACTTTGCCCGTCGGCAGTTCTTTAATTGCATACTCTAAATCCTCTATTGTAATAGGGACCTCCAAACTATCTAGTTCTTCCGTGCTTAGCTTAGGCAAACTGATCTCGGACAGTGCTTCCTGTATCTCTGCTATGTCTCATGTTTCTTCATACAACCGCTTATAATATTCGTGAAAACATTTATTTACCCCTTCTTGTGTCTCCTGCAACACTCCATCACTTCCATCACTTCCTGTCACTGACCTGCCCTGCCCGGCTCCCGTTTGTTCTCACTTTTATAGAGCCAGGCCAATAATCGTCCCAGCTTGTCCCCTTCTGCGTGTTGCCTCTCAATGTATTTCTTATAGCTTAAATTACCTAATCTATCACAATGTTTTCTACATTCTTGTAGGCCGGTCACCTCCTGTGCTTCCTCTAGGGATCTTTCTCCTGCTTGCGCTATATCTGCCAACCTGCCCTCTGACAACTGTAAATCTCGCAAAATAACATCCTGTATACCTTTTGACTTCGATATGGCCACCCCCTCACCACTACTTTAAAAGCCTCCCATAGTGTACTGCTAATTTCACTCAGCCCTTGTTGTGCTGGAAATATTCCTTCACATCCTCCCTTACCTGTCACGGACTGCAATATGTATTAATGCGAAAATGGGACCGATGCATTCCTGCTTCCTTCACCTGCTTGCTCATCTGTTATTACACCCAGGGTCTTCTCCTGGTCACCGCATTCCTTCAGGATCAGGAAGGATCAGCGGGAGCACACAGAATCCCGAGCTATCTCATGGCTCTTAAGCCACACCCCCAGGGTTCAGACCCTTCTTGAATGTTAGCCTCCCTCTGTACTATGGCTTTTTACTCTGAATATTTCACTTGTATTCACGAGTCTCAATATCCTTTTAAACAACCTTTCACTGTGGACATCCCTCAGTCGGGTTCACACTTGTCAGCACAATGTTCACAGGGTTATCGTGTTTCACCCCACTTTGCAGGCATCCCTCAGCCAGGTTCACATTTGCCACATCCGGATTTTAGCCCCCAGTCAGGCTCTCCTTTTGAAGCCCCCGGTCAGGCTTCCTTTAAAGCCCCCGGTCAGGCTTTCTCTAAAGCCCGGGTCAGGCTTCCGCTAAAGCCCCCAGTCAGGCTTCACGCAGTTGGTTCACACAATGTTCTAGGGTGCGTTAGGGTTCACTGCAATACCCAGGCATCCCTCAGTCAGGTTCACGTCTGCCTCCACATCATGTCAAAACCTCTACAATGTGTCAAGGACGTTCGATTGTACGAGGGGTTTGGCCCTTGTATGACCACCCTGACACCTCACGCTGGCCTTCACTATGGCTTCTTGGTACTTCGCTTTACCACAATTGCGGAATTCACTTCCCTTATCCTTCCTCTGGTTACGATAGGCTCTCTTGATCGGGTTCAGACCATCAATTCACTGCGGACATCACTCAGTCGGGTTCATGCTTGTCCTCACAAAGTTCAAGGGGAATCGCACTTCCTCTTAGTTATGGGTCAAAGACTTTCGATTGTACAGGGGGTTTTACTTGACCCTTGTATGACCACTTTGACCTCTTACGTCGGGTTCTCCTATGGCCTCCTGGTATCAGTAGTTTTAACAAAAGGGGACCAACCGGAGTGTTTTGAATAAACGCCCACGTGGCACCGGACCACTCTGCAGCTGGTCTTCCCCTGGTTCTCAAAAGTTCTTTGTTCACAAGTTCTTTCAATTCATATCATGTTGCCGTTTGCAACCTTTGCTCATCACAGCTTGGCCTATCGGTTCTTCCTCCGACTCACTGGCTGTGCTGAACTCCTTGGTGTTTCTTGTTTCTGGATTCAAGAACGGTACCACGGTAGCAAGCGTCTCTCCCTGCCTTCCCTATCCGTGTGGGCGGGCTCCATGCACTGTTGACACCTGTTACAGCACACGTTAGTTCCCGGCCTTATGATTCCTTCTACAGAGGCTTCGCGGTCTGGGTCGAAAAGGGCAAGGGCACTTCCCTCCTTGTTGTCCTTTCGGTTCTCACCGCCTTTCTCCTCCTCTTGAACTGTCGTCTTGGAACAGCCGCTTCGTCCTGCGTTTTGCCTTGCTCTTAGTGTGCTCTCGTGCTCCACCTTTTATCCCTGTGGGTAAGGGACAGGGCTATCAGGTGTGTGTAGTTATTGTCAATTGCCTGATTCTGCCTGACCTTTGTGTTGGAACATGTCAGGTGAACGGCCCTGGTATTAGTCTATTGTCTTTTATGGTATAAGAAAGTGTTTGTGTCACCAAAGGGGTGTATAGAGTTTCTGAATATCCTACGGGGTAGGATGGGTGAAAGGTGTTGGAAGGAAGGGGTTACTGTGTCTTACCCGTCGGTGTCCCACTTCCCCGCATCCAGGTGATCCTCCCACACTGGTCCACCCTCAGGAACTGGATCAAATAGCGATGGCCGTGTCCTGGCCTTCTGGATGACAGATCACCAGGGACTAGTCAGTGAGACACCTTCAGGTTTCTCACATGGGACACATGATCGTATGGCTTTCACCTACAGTTTAATTCAAAATATTGCTGGGATATATACCAACCAATCCCTTTTGGAAAACTTTTGATTTACTCCTCTAGTCTACAGGGATTCAGCATTATGAGCTGGTCTGCATTGGTGACTTCAATATTTGGCTTGATGTCTCATCTGCACCAAACTCCATGGACTTCTGGGAAATTCGGAAAAGTCATGACATGAAGCCCCTGGATGTGACCCCCTCGCCTACAGGGCCATTGCTTAGACCCTATCCTGTTCCGAGGATCATGACTTACAATGAGCAATACCTTGCCTGTGTCCTAGTAATATCATCAGATTGTTTTCCTTTAGTTCTACTAAGGGAAGGAAACTAATACTGACACAAATACAATGGTTTTGTCCCATAAACGCAAGGATCTGTCAGTAATACCGGGTCCCGAGCTAGAGAGGGCCTTTGATGCTGTAGACCAGTCACTGATTGGTGATGATTATTTTGCACAGGAAGAGTCACTTGGAGACGCTAGCTGTTCTAAATATGCACCACTGGAGACTATCTGGACCGGGCTGTATATCAATCTCTCCCATGTTAGACATTTATACTCTTGGAGATGGGCTCAGCTAACTCCTACACTTTCTCATAAGTTAATTTAATTAAAGCAAATTCTATCTTTCACGTTTTATAATGGCATTGTTAGCTTTCCTATGGGTTCTTAATAAATGTTGTGTGCTAACTTCCATAGTCGTGTTGCAGAAGAATCCAACACAACTTTACTCTTTGCTAGTCTTGTCAGTGGTGTCCGGTCAAAGGGTTGAATAAATAGTTTCGAAATACAATAGTTTCGAAACAAAAGGACTGAAAAAAAAAGTCAAATTCTTTTTTTAAATGTATTTTTTTTTGTGCTTTCGTATAGGAAAAAAACAGGTTTTTACACTACAAATGTGGGTTTGGGGGGAGATCCCCCCAAAAAAAGAAAAAAAACATACATTCGATTTTTTTTTTCCCGTACTTTTGGTTCGAAAATATTGCATTCAAAACAATTGCATTTGACCCTTTCACCTACAACCCTTGTCAATATTACTGAAGCTATTTTCATTCTCTTTTATGATTTTGTTCCACAAGCATTTTTTGGCCGGTAACAATGTATCTTATCTCAGTGTTTAGGTATCGCCTTTTGAGAAACCCAAAAAAGATATAAAAATACCACATTGTTTGTCCTCAGAAGAACAGATTGAATAGCTATGATGTTATGGAAATTGTCTTCGTACAACAGTTAATACTCATTTTAATTTAATTTGAATTTGAGAGACACTTCATTCAATTTTGGATGGTGATCTGTTTGATTCTATTTGATTAGTTCTCTACTTATGCAGCTGAGCTATAACGTGTTCTATGTTCATACACGGTCCCTGGTTTCTGTCATTTGGGGCACTTGTCCTTGTTGGCCATGCTATACTTGTCTGCTGCATTCGACACAGTGCACCTTTTATCCTCTTTTCACAACATTCTGAATTGTTCATGAGCTTTCTGTCAAGAATCTCACAAGCAGTAACATTTGGTTAGTTCACTTCGGCTTCCTCTTCGATTATTTGCAGGGTGCGTCTCTTACTTCTGCTACTACTTCTACCCACACATCCTACTCCCTTTTCTACTTCTGTACCACCTCACCCTCTCCTTTCACTCTACTCCCTCCTACCGCACTTCCTGCACTTCCCTAATTCTCATCTCTTCCATTCTTCTCTCTTACCCCCTCTGCTTCCTCTCTTACTGCTGCTTTTACCACTACTCATTCCTCCTACTCCCTCTCACACCTTGGTCCCTCTCTACTCTCACCAATCCTCTTCTATAATGTAAATAGTTTTTTGTACTGTCTTCTGGTTTAATTCAATTGTTATTTAATGCTTGTTGTATCTTGCTTGTTCCTCTTGTAAAGCGTTTTGGATTAAAACGCTATATAAATTCAATAAAATACAAATACAAAATGCAAATACCTCTACCGCCCATACCGTGCCCCTTCTTACCGGCATGCGCGCGTACACATGCCCCTTCACGGCGCCAATACCGGGATGCCGCTAACAGGAGGATATCACAAGTTACGCGGGCATGCACTTACCGGCATCCTGATGGCAGTAATTAGGGCCTGCGTACGGCGCCAATACAGGCATCGCGGACCACCCGCAAATAGCAACCTGCAGCCACAGGTGCACACAATCACCACAGGTGGAGTCAATGGAGCCTGTCCCAGTACAAAAGGAGTACACCCACACATCACACCCCTTCCTACACCAAAATGATCCCACTAGCTGTTGCAATCATGGGGCTGGAGGACATGCCTGTACTGCTGAAACAACAGCAGCAACAACAACTACAGCTACAACAACAGGCAGCACAGAGGAGACGCAGGAGGGAGGGTGAGATAGGCCCAGCAAGTTCCACCAGTGCAGCCAGTGGTACCACGTAGGAAGCCACCAATCCCTCGCATCAGACCCAGTCCATTCAATCTAACCCCTGAGCAGATCCACGCCATGTACCGGTTGGACCGGGACACCATCCCCACCATAGTGGACATGATGCACAACGATATCGTCAGCCTCCTAGAAATACACACTGCCATCCCTCCTCTACTAAAGGTGGTGTCTGTGCTCCACTTCCTGGCCACAGGCACCTACCAGCAAACAGTGGGCCAGCTGCATGGCATATCACAACCAATCTTGTCCCGCATGCTGACCCAAGTGCTTGATGCCCTCCTGAAGCATGCAAGCATCCACATATACCTACCACGGACTGGCCAGGAGCTCGCTGACACCAAAGTAGGCTTCCATGCACTTGCAGGTATGCCCAATTGCATCTGTGCCTTTGACTGCACCCATGTAGAATTGGTGGCCCCTCATGCCAATGAGGTGGTGTACCGCATTCGCAAGCAATACCACTCCATCAATGTGCAGATGGTATGTGACTCCAGCAAGATCATCACACATTGCTGCGCCCGATATCCCGGATCCACACATGATGCCATGGTCCTGCGTAACTCCACGCTACCCTGCTGCATGCTACATGGAGCGACATGCTGGACGACGTGCCTGGCTGCTTGGTGAGTTGCCTGACTGGCCCATGGCAGTGCATCGGGGTTGTGAGGTGGGGAGGATGCATACTCCACCTAGGTGGGACGGGGGGTTATGCATACTCCTCCTGGGTGGGATGGTGGGATGAGGGGGGATGCATTCTCCTCCTGGGTGGGATTGGGTGGTGAGTGGAGCATGCACTCATAGCTATACACTGTTGACCTAAACATCCCAACTCGAACATGACACATCAATGCCATACATAAGACCTATGCCGTACATCAATGACAACATGCAAGACGCACAAGCAGGCCATATTGCAGTACACAATGCATCAAATCAATCTGTGTGCATACATAACAGGGACATGTGCATGTCAACACCAAATAGCTGCGGCCATGGCCGTGAATCCTAAGGGTGTCAGCTCAGATTGACTCACACAAACTTCTTTGTGCTCCCATGCATGTGATGGAGGCTATCCCTTGAAGCCGTGGCTACTTACCCCTGTGCGGAACCCGCGGAACCGGCACGAAGAGGAGTACAATCGGGTTCATATCCGTACCCGTGTTGTGATTGAGCAGACCTTTGGCCTGTTGAAGGCACGGTTCCGCTGCCTAAGCAGGTCTGGTGGAGCCCTCCTTTATGGCCCTGAGAAGGTGGCAAAGATCACCATGGTCTGTGTCATGCTGCACAACATGTGCATCCGGAGAAATGTACCACTGCCACCTGACATTGACATGCATGCAACGGGTGAGGATGATGATGATGATGATGATGAGGATGATGATGGTGGAGAAGCGGCACCCCTGCCAGTACGTGATGCACAAGATGGCCGTGCCGTACGCCAATCACTGATTGACGATTACTTCTGAACCACAGGGACGTTGATGGTTATGTGTCAGTGCTACACAGAGCACTCGGACCGTGTGGAAATGGACACAGGGTGTGTGGGGAGTTGGGCACTGTGCGCTGTCATGAATAGAATGGACACACACGAAATGAACAATGTCCAGGCATTAAATGATTTTGCACACAACGGGTGTATTAATGAAAATTACAAAATAGTGCTTCCTCCCTCCACCACTCACACGCCCTCCCCCAAAACACCCAAACACCCCATACCCCCCCAAACACCCCATACCCCCCCAAACACCCCATACCCCCCAACCATCCCATACCCCCCAAACACCCCATAGCTCCCCAACCAACCCAAACCCCCAAATAAACACCCCCCTAATCCCCTCTACACCACCAACACCACCTCCCCCCTCACCCATTGTCATCCCACATTATTTGAAGGCTTTTTTCGTGTCCAGGGGCAGCATTTCAGTCTGCCTTGCACTCCGCCTTATCATCCGCACAGGACTGGAGTGGGTGGAGGATGCAGGTGTGGACGATGGGGTGGATGGAGATGGTATTGGCACCGCCGGTGCTGATTGTTGGTGCTGCATGTGCTGTAGCATGCTGGTTAGGACCTGCGTGACGGCCCCCAAACTGTCACGGGACATGACTGCACTGGTGTTAATGGCCGCAATGGTCCCAGCATTGGCCTGACGGATCCTTCTGCCCGTTTCCTCCCCGTCAGCCACATATTGGCACACCAGCTCAATCATCGAGTCCTGCCTTGCCTCCACCCTTGACAGGTGTGACTCCATGTCAGTGGGGGCTGCTGAAGTTGAGGGTGCTGCAGCTGGGTGTGCCAATGCAGGGCTGGCCTCTGGGGTAGTAGTGAGGTCTGAACTGTGCAGTAGAACTGCAGAATCCAGCATGGGGCTGGAGAGTGTGCCCTGAGTGGCGTGTTGGGGGGTGGACGGGGGGTTTGGGGTGTGTGGATATTCCACATGGATTGTTCCATCTAGGTCCACGTACTCCTCCGCTCCTACATCCACGTCACTGAGTGGGGCTGTGGCTGCTGCCTCACCCACTGAACTTGTGGCAGCGGACTGGGTGCCATCAGCCTCCCCTTCAGCTGTTGTTGGCAGCTCTGTGGTCGCAGTCTCGGCGCTGCTGTGGTGTCCTCATGTGTCTGCATGGCCTGTGCACATGCCCTGGGTTGGACTGTGGGCCACGGTGCTGCCCTGGAGGTGGATTGGCCAGTGCCCGGCGGTCTGGCCCTGGACGTAGATGGCCTTGTGGCAGGGTCCTGACTTCCACCTTCTCCATCAGTGCCTGTGGGGGAAGAAGAGATGCAGGGCATCAGTGATGGTGTTACATGCAAGATGCATGAGATGGTGTTGTACAGTATTTCATTTCTCTTGCATTGCAATCTTATAGGTATGTCACACAGGGTAGTTTCAAGTGGGGGGACATACTGGCATTAGCCGTGGCGTCTCCATTTGGCACTGATGCATACTAGGTGGTATGCCATTGTATAGGGGTTTGTGTGATGTATGACATGCAAATGGTCCCTGTGTGTTGGGTGTCTGTTGGTAATGGGATTGGCACACAGCATGCATTTCAGTGTGGCAGGTTTGGGCCTCCATCTGGACATGGATCTGTAAATGTGTGTATGATGGGCCATGCATTGCCTTGGCTTGGCTCACTTTCACACCAGTTGTGCTACATCATGGTTTGGCCTACTGGGGTTTGCAGGGTCACTCACCTCCATCTCCAGATGTCGCGGCACCCGTCTCCATTTCCCCAAAGCCCTCTATCGACTCCATCTGGGTGGTTGTGCTGCAGGTTTCCTCCCAGCGCATGAGTTTCACCGGTGAGTGGGCACCCCCGCCTGTGGCCATGGCCTCCCTACGATTGCTAGACAGGATGTTCCAGAGCCTGAGACGGAGGTTGTCCCATCTTTTTTTACAGTCTTTGATTGTGCGGGGGGTGGTGCCACCCACTGACGCCTTGCGTGCTACCTCCTCCCAGATTTCCTTCTTCCTCAGCTGCACCTCCCTTTTGAGGTTATTTGTGAAAACCTTATCGCCATGGGCAGCAAGGGTATCTGCCAGCATATTTAGCTCCTCAACGGGCATATTTAGTTCCTGCGCAGACGGGGGGTGCTTTTACGGGTAGCCTTGGACATGATGTATACAATGGCCCTGGTCTCTCCTCTGTAGTACTGGTGGATTGGGAGGATTGCAATGGATTGTGTTTTTAAAGATGGCCGCCGGCGCATTTCCCGTTCCGACGCAATGACGTTACTTCCGGGTCCGGTATTACGAGCCCGGTATTTGCATGTTGTTATTACTGGGTCGTTAGTAAGGGATTGCTCCTTGGCGGAGGCGGTATTGGCAGGTCCCGTGATGGTGCTGTCGGGGGGTTGGAGGGCCTTTAGCGGCATGACGGTGTAGCCATTACCGGCATGGGGGTTCGCGCGTGCTCGCGCACTCGTAATCAGCCGCTATTGGCGGCGTGAAGGGTGCACGGACGCTAATACCTCCATGCCGGTAATGGCTCCGTTTTTAGCGGGAATCTCGTAATGAGGCCCATTGTGAGGAAAGTAGCCACGATAAAGAGTACGCCCAGTTTCCTGCGTCGTAAAGACGTAACAGAAGGAACTGTTTCTAGAGCCTTATTTACAGGTGACGTAGGCTACAAACTTGGTTAAAGACAAGTTTAAAGAGAACGGTTCACATCCCAATCGGGGAATTTTTAGGGGTAGGAAAGGTCTTGAGGATAAAGACTCAGATATATGTGGCCAGTCGAGTATGTCTGTTTGTGTTATGTGATTGTATATGGTGAAAAAACAATAGAGGAATTGATAGACGTGAAAAGGAAAAGACAAGATTTAAGAATTATTTATTTATTTATTTATTGGGATTGAATTGATGGCGTTAAGTGAAAAAATATATAAAAGTCAAAAACGTGATATAGAGGGCTTGGAGTCTGCGACGATTGATTCACGCTCATATTGTTTTGTTTTTCTGAAACGTATTTTGGAAATTTGCAAAGAATAAAGGTGAGTGTTGACAGTCAAGTGTGACGAGTGAAAATGGAGGATATTACTCCACTTATACATCTCTGCAAACAGTTGCCGAAACATGCACCCAAACTTAAGCAGTACAGTGCAGAATGGGTTAAGGGCATGGCAAAGAAAATGTTCATGCCATGGCCACATGTCCACAAGGGGGATCACTATCAAAGGCAATTTTGCAGCATATGACAACATATTTGCATGTAGCATATACGGGAAAGTTAGATAAACGATTAGCGAGCTTAGAGCTCTGGAAAATGTACCAGGACAAAAGAGAGGAGCCGCCTCCTGAGGATTGGATATTGAATATATGCAAAGAGGGGGGTGAGGAGCCATCTGCTCCCCCCCACCGCGCCTGAAGCAGACGGCGATAGCTAGAAAGATGGCAGGTTGTACCCATTAAGGGAGCTTAAGGCAGCGACCGCGTACAGCAATCCGGCATATGAATCACCTGCGCAAAGCAGCAACGAGGGCCCAGAAAAAATTCCTGAGAGAGATGTAATCTCTAAGGTCCGGAGGGACAAGGAAAGATGCGACAAGGAGAGAATTGATCGACCAAGTACATCCTTAGATGTAGGATGGGAGATGCAAAGGAGAGAAAGATAAGACTGATAAGTTACCACTTATACAGAACAAATGGATGGGTGGACAGCTTTTGCTCAAACTCGATGGTAAGAGCATCAAGGACGTGAGGCAAAGGGAAGATCGAGACGAACAGGACAAAAGGGATAGAGAAAGAGAAGAATGATTGAACGAAGATGGGGCAAAAAAGGAAGGATAGACAAAGACGGGAACAGTTGTATCAAGAGGAACGACTGAAAAAACAGGAAAAGGCAGAGGAGCAAAGAAAGTATGACAACAGAGAGCAATCGATGAACAAGAAAGACAAGAGAGGAAGAGGAGGAACAGAAATGAAGGGATAAAAGAATACAAAGATGAAAAGACAAAGAGATAAGAAGGACAAATGAGAGGAGAGATATGAAAAGAAAAAAAGAGTAAGACAGGGTAAGAGAGGAAGCAAGAAACAAAGAGAGTTTGATGATGAACTAGAACAAAAGAGGAGGCAGAGAGCACGCGATCTTGAACGTGTGGAAGAGGAATTAATAGGGTGGCATAGGAAGACATAGAAGAGTTTTTCCCAGCACATGTAGTTTTGAGCCAAAGGAGCTGTCTTTAGACAGACTGACTCTAAATAGAGATGAAGAGGAGAGAAGTCACACGAGTTCGGGTCAGGATATGTCAGACGAGGACAGGGAAACCTTCCGTGGGGAGGAGGAAGGCAATGCATGTTGCCCTGAAGGGTGTTTTTCAATGGACAAGGAAGTAAGAAGTTCGTACCTAGACCTACCCAAATATTGGGCGTCAGAATCTCTGACACGGCTAGATCCACCTAGAGGCTGATCCCATGGTGAGAGTCGGGACTCGCCACCTTATGTGAGCAGGTTAAGGTCACAGCCAGGTAGAAGGAGGTGCAGAGCCATTGTCCCTGTTATAAACAGACAATCAATGGGGCGAGTTTGGGGTTTCAAAATGTCCCTTGTTAGAAAAAGGAGGAGCCATGCCACAGTATATACCTTGGCCACAGATTTAACTTCTGGCGCTGGGAAATGGATACATGAGTTAGAGAAAATGACAGGAGGCAACATGTTGGCTATAGGGGACACTAAAGGTCTCCTGATCGCTATCCTTGGGGGTAGTGCTGATGACATTTGGTCAAGAGCAGGGTATTCTAGTGTTACTACGGTAAACACTGCTCATGATGGAGCACCATTCAATAACTGTAGGGCGTCGGTCTGGAAAGCGATTGGAGTACTGTATGCGGATACATCCGATATGGGAGCTATAATGGCGAAAAAGATGCAGGAAGGGGATGATCCTCTTCTTTACATTCAGAATTTCCAAGAGCAGTGGACTTTGGAGACACGCGAGGCTTGGGGGGAAATCAATACCTGTATTTTACCATATATTGTGCCAAGGGCTACCAGAAGCATTACAAAAGCAGCTCAAGAAATTAGTGGGCATGGAAGCAAAACCATGGTCCGAGATTCAGCTGACCATCGTGCATTATTGCAGGCTATTGCGAGAGAAGAATCGAAAGAAAGACAATGTTAGGAAAGGTGAAGAGTCAAAGTTATTGCAGAAAAAACTATCAAAGTACTCAATAGAAGGGGCAATGTTAACAAGTGGCAATGCATCGGGTTCACAGCAAGCATGCCGCAGGTGAATAACCAAAGGCAGTTCGATCAAGGTAATAATGGATTTGCACCACGGAAAAGAGGAGGCTTTCGAGGTAGAGGCTTCCAGAATAATCAGGGAAACTTCCAGAACCATCAAAGTTGGTTTCAAAATATGTAGAATGATAGACAAGGCATGAAGGAGGGGCAAATTAGGAGACCTCCTCCTATATGTTGGACGTGTGGTATGACAGGGCACTTTGCTCGCACATGTAGAAGTCAAGGATTTGTGCAGAATGGGCAATTCTCAAGAGGGGAGACTATGAATCCACCTGCATATTCGCAGCAGAATGGAGATGGGTTCGCTCAAAATCAGACAGTGCAGCAAACAGAAGCGCCGAGAATGCAACAAGATTTACAGAAACAGCAGGTAACAATGAATCCACCACAAGGGCAGTCACCCATGCAGATAAAACAAAGCGCAAGCACGGGTCAGTTAATGACTCCTAGGATAGGGGGTGTTGCTGTTGATGGAGGGAATCCTTTTACAGGTGTGATGATGAGAATGTATCCACAATAGGACAGCTAACTGGGAGACTTGATGTGTTCAATACTATAAGTGACACCCAATCCTCAAGAGGAACCCAGAGTTGACGTCAATGTAGGAGGCAAATCTTTTTCTTTTTTAGTAGACACAGGTGCAACACGCTCATGTACACGAGAGGGGACATTTTCGATGTCTGGCAATGCCATGAATACTCGAGGTTTCACAAGAGCTACAAGTAGAGTTCCTTTCACTGAAGAATTCTCTATAGGAAAATGTGACATGCCTGTGCCATTATTATATTCAAGGCAGACACCTGTCAATATATTAGGTCGAGATTTAATGACCAAATTGAACATGAAGATTTCGTTCAATAATGAAGGCATAGTGTGTTCAACACCAGGAATGCATTATTTAAACGTGAGTGAGATTATTATGGCGTTTGCAGGACAAGTGGTCATACGAGGAGTACAGTTAGAACCAGAAGTTTTTTCACTATGGGGTACGCATTCTATTAACATGGCTACCAGGTTTAGTGGGTAGAAATATGAGAATACCTGATTTCTATTGAGGCCAAATGTACCTATGGATGAAAAGGAAGGACACGTCTTTCCTTTAGAATTACAAGCAGCCATAGTGCGAGGAAACATGGCTTTGCTTGATGGAAATGATTATGAAGGCAGACAATGGAGTACAGTGATTGCCATTGGGGGAGGTTACAGATTGAAATACGTCACTGATGAGGATATGTTTGGAGACCATCCGTCAGATGACGAAGTAGTATTCGAGATGAGTATTACTTGTTGGGTACGAGCAATCAAACGTGAGGTTCCTCAGAAAATGATGCTAGCAAAGAAATGCCCCAAGTATTTTGATGAAGACATGGCGAAAGTGCCAGTTTCATTTTGGACAACAGGCCCCTATGACGTAGACCTATTGAAGGGGGCTGGAGAAGTAAAGATTACATTGAAACCAAGACCAATTTTACCTCGAGCACGACAGTATCCCATGTCTCGAGAGGCAGACAAAGGTATTTTTAAGACGATATCCGCCATGATGGAACAGGGTATCTTAGTGACGTCAGAGTCACCGTGTAATACTGCAATTTATCCTGTGAAAAAGGGAAAGGGGGTTGTGGCATTTAAGTCAAGATATGAGGCTGATTAACCAAATTGTAGAAGCCAAGTTCCCTCTGGTTCCTAATCCTGCGACAATCTTATGTATTATTACTGTTGAAGCATGATATTTCATTGTGATTGACTTGAAAAATGTGTTTTCTCAATCCCATTGCATAAAGACTTGCAGGATCGGACGTCATTTACGTTCAGACAAACTCGTCTGAAAAGTACTCGCCTGCCCCAGGGGTACTTCGATTTTCTCCATCGATTTTCAATAGAATCCTGCAGATGGACTTAAGCAATATTGATTTAGAAAGTGTTCTGTTGCAGTATGTGGATGACATATTCTCCAGCATGGGGTCTGGCATGGATTCACATGCTCATGAATATTCCCCGTCATCAGGCTGGGAATCCTCGGTAAAGAAAAAATCAGTATCAGTTTCGTTTCTGATCTGTCTTTCTTAGTAGTAACCAGTCACTGATCTCTGGGTCATACTGCCCCCAGCCAATGACTGCCCTCTCCCTAAGCCCCTCCCCTGGCAGCCATCCTCAGATTTTTACTGCACGTTCAAGTGTTGGGAGTCCTCGTGCTTTAGCTTTCGAGCTTTTACTGCGTTTTTGCGCTTTTTCAGGAGATTTTCTCGGTTTAATCGAGCCTGAAGCTCCACCGTTTCCACTTCCGATTAAGGGAACCCGTTTCGGAATTCTTCTACACCCCTCAAGGGTGAAGTTTTCTTCGAGTTACGCTTCTCGGAGGTTCCAGAAGATCTGAGGCCTACCTCAACGGACATGGCCCAGGACAAGGGAAGCTTGACTCCCAGATCCAAACTGTTCAGGAGCTGCCCGGGATGCTGTTTGCAAATTGTTTTCAAGGTGGACAACTATTCGAGATGTCTCTACTGCCTTCATGAGGACAAGACGCACGTGGAGAAGGACTGTGCGTTCTGCAAGAACCTGTCGGAACGGACCAAGCAAGATCGTCGTTCCCGCCTCGCCGCCTGACTGGAGAAGGGCATAGCAGGTGAGAAGGCAAAGAAAAAGTCGGAGCGGTCTTCTAAGTCCTGTGAGGGCGCCCCGGCGATGGGGGCCCAACACAAGGCCAAGCACTGCAAGTCCACGGGCACCGGGAGCGCCGAAAGGTTGGGCTTTTCGGCTGCCAAGCAGAGCGCGACTTACCCGGCACGATCAACCACAAGCCAGCGCTCTGGTTCGAGGAAGGGGAAGTCCGAGAACCCGGGTAAGCTTCTGGAGAGGCCCCGGTCGATCCCCCAAAGCGAAGGACCAGGACTTACCTAAGGTGGTGAGGGCCTTGATCCACCCGGCAAAGGCCTCTATCGAGGTTGTCTTAGTGGCCCTGGCGAAGCCGGCAGAGACTACGCCAGTAGAGGCGGCCTCGGGGCCCAGAGTTTCCCTGCCACTGCGGAGGGAATCCTCTTTCCAGCCCATCGTTAAGACCCCCGTGAAGACCCTGGTGGAAAAAGAGGGGGTGGGAGGTGGTGGCCATTACGGACTCAGATTCAGCCACCGAGGAGGATCTGGTGGAAACAGTGAAAGGCCTCAGCGAGAGGTTCGAGAAAGTTCGATCCCAGGGGAAGGTTCCTGCTTATGTGATCGAAGATAGCGACAAGGGCCCAGTGGAGCAGCCATCCCGCCCGTCGCAGCCATTGCCCGAGCCCTCAGGATAGCTTGGCGGCCATTTTGTTGGTGATCCAATCCTTATGTACTGAGATAAGGATGAGGTTACCACGGACCCCGACGGAGGATCCAGAACCAGGACCACCGGAAAGCCCTCCGAACAAGCGGAGGAGAGTCCACCTCGCATCGCCCCCTTCGTGCCCACGAGGCCTGTGGACTCCTCACCCCCCTCGCCGGACCCTCGGGATGATACGGCGACGGATACAGCGACGGGGACGGACGGCGACGGTGGCGATGATACAACGGACATTCCTTCATCACCCCCCCCTCGGGCCTCTCCACCTGACAAAATTGGCTCTTTCCACGCCATGATAGCCAGGGCATCCGAGCTCTGCCCTGAGGAACAGAAAAAGGAAGGCTTTCTTTACCAACGACGGGAGGCCAAGAGAAGACGGTCCTCGCGGTACCGTTGCTCGACAACATCTGGGACGAGGGGCTGGCTATCCTGAAGAACCCTTCCACGACACCCGCCAAAAGGGACAGGTACGAGAATAAGTACCGGGTCCCCGATGCTACCCCCTTGTGCCTCAGGGCCCAGCCTACGCCGGACTCGGTCGTCTCGGCAGCGGCCAAAAAGAAAGCAGCGGGTGCGGCGGCTTCAACTTCCACTTCCCCGCCGGACAGCGAGGGCAAGAAGTTGGACTCCATGGGACGACGAGTCAACTCGTCGGCGGCGATGACGATTAAGACGGCCAATGCCTTAGCAATTGTGGCCTGTTACGACAGGGAGATTTCGTTCAAGATAGCTCCCCTGCTAGACTTCCTACCGGATGACAAGAGGGCAGAGGCCCTACAGATTCTGCAGGAAGGTGAGGTGGCGTCGGATCACGCCATAACGGTGGCAACGGACATTGCCGATACCGGATTTCGCCAGCAGGGCAACAGAGTTTGCCTTCGATGACGAGGATGGCTCAAGGCGACGGACTTTCGCCAGGACGTCCAGACCAGAGTGTTGGACATGCCGTTCGACGGCAACAACCTGTTTGGGAAGACGGTGGATGAGTCCCTCCAGGCCATCAAGACCGACACAGAGACAGCCCGAGCCCTAGGAGTCCTTCAGCAATGGCGGCCCTTTCGGAGCTCCGGAGGCAGACAGGGAGCCTCCAAGGGATCCATTGGTGGCTCTTCTACATACCGCCAGGCGGCCCGCTCCACGTCCCAGGAGGCCTACAGAGGCTGCGGCAAGCAAAGAGGGTCTCGCCGCCGTCATCAAGGGGGCCAAGGCGGCAAGGCCTCTTCTAAGCAGTACTGAACCGGCCGTAGCGTCGGGCCCCCACCGAAGCACCCCGGTGGGAGGCCGGCTGACGAAGTTCGTCAGCGTGTGGGAGTCCATCTCCACCGACCATTGGGTGCTGGACACCCTGGCCCGCGGACACTCGCTAGAATTTCAAAAGAAGTGTCCTCGCATTCCTCCCGTGGCCAGGAAGGAGAATCACGTCCCTCAACTGCTGTTGGAGGTAAGGGTGATGCTCAAGAAAGGTGCCATCGAGCTCATCCCCAAGAGGCTACGGGGCTCCGGAGTATACTCAAGGTACTTCCGTCAGAAATAAGACAGGCGGTTGGCGCCCCATCCTGGACCTGCGTTGGTTAAACAAGTACATCAAGGCACAGAAATTCAGGATGGTCACCCTCCAGCACGTGCTGGGACAGCTGGGGGAGGGCGACTTCCTATCATCATTGCACCTGGAGGATGCTTACTTCCACATCCCCATTCTAAAAGGACACAGAAAGTTCCTCAGATTCGTAGTCCAGGGGCGTCACTACCAATTCAGAGCCCTACCGTTAGGATTAAAGTCAGCTCCCAGGCTGTTCACCAAGTGCCTCGCAGGGATCCACGTCTACCCCTACCTGGACGACTGGCTAATCCGTGCAAGGTCAGGAGAACTCGCCGTCGAACACACGGCGAGGACCGTCCGCCTGCTCACGGAACTGGGATTCGCCATCAACTACCCCAAATCCCACCTGGTTCCGTCGCAGGTGGCACTGTTTCTGGGAGCAAAGCTCGATACAGTGGAGCGATTGGCATCTCCGTCGGAAGAAAGGACGAATGCCATTTTGGGCAAGGTGCAGCGCCTGCTAGCCACGAATGTGGCCAGGGTGAGGTCCATCAAGTCCCTCCTCGGGATGATGTCCTCATGCATCTACCTTGTGCCCCTTTGCAGACTTCGGATGCGTCCGCTACAAGAGTTCCTCGACGTCCACTGGATTCAAGCGGCGGGCAGCTTCGAAGACAGGATCCCGCTCGACGAGGAGTCCGTAGGGCGATTCTATGGTGGGGTACCCGTGCGTTTCAGACCCCGGCGTATCAGGAGACAGTGATGACGGACCTCCCTGGAGGGATGGGGGGGCCCACACCAGAGATCTCCACGCAAGAGGTCTCTGGCTCCCGGAGGAGAGGTCTCTCCACATCAACATCCTGGAGCTACGAGCCGTGTTCTGGGTGCTCAAATCGTTCCTTCCGTCCCTCAAGGACATAGTGGTGAGTATCTTCCCCGACAACACCACCACGATGTTCTACATCCGGAAGCAGGGAGGCACCAGATCCCCAGCCCTATCCAGGGAGGCCCAGGATCTGTGGCACTGGGCCATCGCCCAGGGGATGTGTCTGGTTCCCTTCCACCTGACAGGAGTAAAAAACTCCATCGCTGACTCACTCAGCAGGGAGCTGCACTCGTGCCATGAGTGGGAACTATGCCAGGACCAGGTGGATAGGCTCTTTCAACGATGGGGCAAACCCCAGATCGATCTGTTCGTGAAGGCAACAAACTCCAAGTGTCAGAGGTTCACCAGCAGGTTCGCACAGCCGAGGAGCACGGGCAATGCTTTCTCGTTCCCTTGGGACGGCCTGTTCCTGTACGTGTTCCCTCCGTTGCCGTTGCTGCTCCGTCACATCAACCAGCTCAAGAGGTCCAGGTGCAGGATGATCCTCGTTGCACCGGTGTGGCCGAGACAGATCTGGTTCCCAGACCTTCTGGACTTGTCAGCGTCCCCACCTATCAAGCTGGCAACGGACGCGGATCTTCTCTCCAGAGAAGGAGGCGCGCCATTCTTCATCACGACCCGGAGTTGCTGAACTTGAAGGCTTGGCTCCTGCAGCACTAGAGTTTGGAGGATACAATATCCCGGCTGACTGCAGAGAGGTTCTTGCAAAAGCCAGGGCATCCTCAAGTCTCAAGTGCTAGAGACATAAATGGAAGAGGTTCTCTGTCTGGTGCCGTGCACAGAAGATTAACCATCTGCGGGTTACGGCCCCTCAAGTATTGCCGTACCTACTGTCGCTGGCAAAAGCTGGACTGGCTCACGCCTCCATCAAGATACATCTGGCTGCCATCTCCCGATACACCAGAACTACAGGATGGGCGTCCTTGTGGTCTCATCGCCTGGTGAAGGAATTTATGAAGGGACTATTCCGATTGTTCCCGCCGTTGAAGGCCCCTGCCCCGGCGTGGGAGCTCAACATGGTGCTGACCAGGCTCATGGGGGCCTCATTCGAGCCTATGCATTCGGTGCTGTTGAAGTTCCTGTCGTGGAAGACAGCATTTCTCGTGGCCATTACCTCCGCACGACGAGTGGGAGAGATCCGGGCCTTATCTTGCAAGCCTCCATACTTTACTTTTCACGACACGAGGGTGGTGCTGAGGACGCACCCCTCCTTTATGCCCAAGGTGCCATCGGACTTCCACCTCAACGAGCCCTTGGTGTTGCCAGTTTTCTTCCTGTCGCCTTCGTTGCAGGCCGAGAGGACTCTGCACTCGCTGGATGTAGCTAGAGCGCTGAATTTCTACGTGGACCGCACAAAGAGTTTTCGGAAGACATCACAGCTGTTTGTGAACTTTGGACCTGTGAATCAAGGGAAGGCTCTCTCAAAGGCTTCCATTTCCAGATGGCTCTCCGGCTACATCATGCACTGTCACCGGTTGGCAAACCGACCGCTGCCCGGCCCTCCGAGAGCCCATTCGACCAGAGCGATTGCTGCTACCACGGCGTTCCTGTCTGGTGTGCTCATGCTGGACATCTGCAGGGCTGCTACGTGGAGGTCGCCGCACACCTTCACAAGATTCTACTGCATCGATCGGGACTCCAGGGTCGGCCAAGCAGTGCTGCGCAGCCTGTTCGCTTAAGGTGAGCCTGGTGAGGAGGTAAGAGATGCTTAATGTTGAGTTGTTGTATTGCTTAATGTTGAGCCTGTTGCCACCTCCAGTGGTTGTGCATGTGTATACTGCTATGTATTCTTATATTCATGAACATGTGAATCCATGCCAGAACCCATGCTGGAGAAGGAACAAGTTACTTACCTGTAACTGTTGTTCTCCAGCATGGGTCTGGCATGGATTCACATGCGAAACCTCCCTCCTTCCCCTCTGTGGCTCTTCACTTGGTCATACTGCCACTTTACGTGCTACCAAATCTGAGGATGGCTGCCAGGGGAGGGGCTTAGGGAGAGGGCAGTCATTGGCTGGGGGCAGTATGACCCAGCGATCAGTGATTGGTTACTACTAAGAAAGACAGATCAGAAACGAAACTGATACTGATTTTTTCTTTACCGAGGATTCCCAGCTTGACGACGGGGAATATTCATGAGCATGTGAATCCATGCCAGACCCATGCTGGAGAACAACAGTTAAAGGTAAGTAACTTGTTCCTTGTTCTGTAGCACCTCAGAAGAAGAGTTCAGACGTGATTCAGTTCAGCTAATGATTTTTCTTGCAGACAAAGGATACAAGGTAGACGAAAACAAGTTGCAGTATTGCCAAGAAGAAGTGTTGTACATAGGCCAGTTAATTTTGCATGAAGGAAAGAAAGTTGCTCTTGAGAGGGCTTAGGCTATTTTGAAAACAGTAAAGCCACTCACGATACAGCACATGCAGAGATTTTTGGGACTGTGTAACTATGTAAGAGCATGGGTCTTTGATTACCATTCATACATAAAGCCCTTGTTGCAAGCCCTGAAGAAAGCACAGGCAAAGCAGGAAAAAATGTCTGGACTGAGGAAATGGAAGAAGGGTTTGATGAGCTGAAAAAGGCAATTTGCACAGCTCCAGTTTTAGGGATTCCCAATGATGCTGAGGAATTCTTTTTGTTTTCGCACAAAAAATGGCACTGTTATGACAGCTGTACTCACGCAGAGAACCACATTGGGGCACAAGCCCCTTGCCTATTACAGTGGGATTCTAGACCCAGTAATGAGGGGTCATTTTCCTTGCGAACAATCTTTGGCAGCCGCCGCGTTCGCCATTGAGAAGGCTACCAGCATAGTAATAGGGTATTTATGACGTTATTTGTTGAACATGCATTGTTTGCTATTTTGGAAAAACATGAAGGCACGTTAACTTCTCAAAGGGCTTCTGTATACAAGGTAATCCTATCGAATCTAGCTATTAAGATAGTTTGATGCAGAATAGTGAATCCTGCCATGTTTTTAGCAGAACCACTGGCAGAGGACGAGCATGCACATGATTGCTCGAACTATGAGGAATTCTATGAATTCAAGATATACAGGTGCCGCTGTGGTGAAGCACATGGCCAATGGAGAGTTTGAAGTATTGATAAGTGCACGACTACCGTCTCACTTTCTTTTCGGCACAGGCTGCAGAATTAGGGGCACTGATTGTCATGCTTGAGAATCATGCAGACCAGGAAGTAACAGTATACAGTGACTCCGCCTATGTGACATCAACAGTGCACACAGGGCTAGCATGTTGGAATAGGAGGGGCTACTTCTGAGCGAACGGCACTCCAGTGCGGCACAAAGCTTTATTGGACAGACTAAGGCACTACAACTCCCAGTAGCCATCGCAGTCGTTAAATGCGCAGCACATACTAAGAGGGGAGATTTTATCTCACGTGGGAATCAAAAGGCAGATGTCATGATCTCTGCTTCCAAAAGGTCAGGGTTTTCCCAACTCCCTTGGAAGCAGATCCATAACCCAGGTTCCGAGTGCCAACCAGTCCCAATTGGGACCTTTTGGACCCAGTCCTGGCGCCAGTGGCACCAGGCTCATAAATATGCCCAGTCCCAGCGCTGGAAGCGCTGGGCTCATAATGCTTGGGTGGACTTACCTGCAGCAGACCATGCTGCTTACTTGCCTGCCAGTTGAGCCTCTGATCCCCTTCTGTTTGGAACTACTTTTCCTGTTGGGTGGGGCTGGAGCCACTCCCTAGATTCAGAACACTGGAACTCTTCTGGAAAGCAGGAACTCTTTTCTTACCTAGGCGTGGCTGTGGAAGGAGACACCGAAGCACTACAGGAGGCTATTTAAACCACACCCGGTGGATGAATCTTGCTTTGCGTTATTCTGCAACCTCTGCAGCAGAACGCTCATCGTGTCTTCTGCATCCGGTCCTGGGCCTAAGGAAAAAGGCTTACCATCCTGAATCCAGTCTTCAGCAACACCTATAAAGACAAGAAAGAACAGGTTAGCATTCCGGCATCTGAAAGGCAAAGGCTTACCATCCTGAATCCAGTCTTCAGCAACACCTATAAAGACAAGAAAGAACAGGTTAGCATTCCGGCATCTGAAAGGCAAAGGCTTACCTACTCTTCGTGCGCTCCGGAGGTCTTCACACTGCATTCCGGCATCTGAAAGACAAAAGCTTACCAACTCTTTGCACGCTCCGGAGGCCTTCGGCGCTGCATCCCGCATCTGAAAGACAAAACAAGGTGCGTTTAAAGACATTGGGGAACTTTAATACTCACGTGCCATTACTCCTTTCCACATCTAATCCAGTGGGTATTCCGGCACCCTGCAGCCGCTCCGAACTCGTACCTGCAAAATAAAAAGACAGTTAGAGCGCATCGTGAAGCAGGCAACAAGCGCTTACTTACGTGCTTCCAGGCGCTTCTATTCATCACACGGGCTCCATCTTCACCTCACTTCAGCCCGTCATCCGCCATCGCCGGAACCCTGCAAAACAAGAGACATCATTACTAAAGACTTTAAAGACATTTGAATGACTTGAAACTTACCGTTCGTGCAGTAAACGACGGACAGCAGTCCTCTGAAGTCAAGAGGCCTGCGCTACCTATCCAGTGAAGGAACTGGTTACAGCACCATGCCCCGAGGCAGATGGAGAGCTCGGCATTCACTTACCTAAGGTGAGAGCGTTAACCTTTGGGGGTCTACAGGAGAGGAGAAGAGGAAAGAGATAGGGACACCCCAATAACCCCAGTTCATTAACCCCATATTTTCTATCTGCAGACATCTTACTCTACACGTCAGGCATACAGTGCACAGAGGTCCAGCCCAAGAGCCAACCGGGTGCTACACATCACCTTTGGAGATACGGTAGTCGCCCAGTCAAGACCGGCGCCTCTGCGAGAATCAGGTGAGCGTTACAGCAGATGAGGAAGCAAAACGAGTTCTATGTTCAGAAAACATTATGAAGTTTAACACGCCTGATGTGAATGAAAGCATGGTAGGGGTGATGATGAGTGTGTCTGATTGTTATAATGATCTGTCTAGGACTCAACTAGTAGAGATTCAAGGGGAAGCGCCTCACCAATCTATACCAGAGAAGCCCCTTCACCCCCACCCCCATCGGAAGCAAGCATCGGGGAAGAACCACAGCACGTGCAGACTAGGTCTATGACGAGGAAGAAGGACACAGAAGCTGTCAAAAAAACAAAGAGTATATTCGACTGTAGCTTATTTCGGGACACTCTTTTCAGTCACTAAAAAAGGAGTTAAGGGAAGCTATTTGTTCTTGAGCCACAGGAGTTTGTTGACATTGGACTGAGGCATGCATAAGCCTTGATCGAGAAGGAAAGAATGTTAGATTTGGAGTTCCTTTTCGATGACTGGCAGAGGGAACAGTTCCCCGATTCCTTTCTCACGGAATTTCTTTTCGGAGGTGCCCATGGTGGTGCCCAATGACATTTCACAGATCGTTCTTGCAGTTTTTCTGTTCATTCTGCGCGCATACCCTGCGCTTTTGGGGAGAATTACTAGTCATCTGTTCCTGCAAGATCCTAAGTCTGGTCCAATCATGAGGAGATTGCTCGCAGCTATAATAGAGCAAGTTCTTCCGCTTCCTGAGTACCGTGGGGAAAACACAAATGCTCCTGTTGGATAATGCACATAGACTGGTTGGCTTGGTGTTCTACTAATGCCCGCATCTTGTTGGAAGACAAACTGATGTCCGCACCTTCCTGAGGGATTGGAGGAATAATGCAGCACTTAATGAAATACTGAGAGACATAATAACACAGCTGAATGTTTACTCTGAGAGAACACTTAGAACCAGTGCTCCAGATAGGATTTTGAGATGGGAGTATTGTACGCATGATTTTTGAAATTAGAGAGTAAATGCAATTTTAAGAGAGTAAAAATGAGTTTTCTCCTCTGCAAGAGAGTAAAACGTATCCAACATATGTGTACCGTGTATGTGTAATTATTCATAAGCACTCCAATTTTTGCAGTTGAAATTAGGGTGAGATTACAATATTTGCCCAGGATCACACACTTACGCTAAACAGCGAAGCAGGGATTTTAACCCACACTTTCAATTTGGGCATGGCCACTTTCTTCCACGCTTTACTTAGAACAAATATTTAAGTTTTGGGTGTCAAGACCTACACACATAACAAAATCGTGCTCTAGCTGCTAACTCGAGTGATAATAATAGCGCAAGTTCAGTTCAACGTTATTAGCAGTCGCCATGCTCGACCTGCTCCTTATGACCATATGCAAATCAGGCTTGGTCCAACCCCCAAAGGGGCAGTCCCGTCCAAACTGATAGGTCCCATCCCTTCTGCACAGCACCCCGGGACCCACATTTGAGCATACCTGTAGGCTGTCCCACTCGGCATGACAAAGCAAAAACAAAGAGGTGATGGCTGGAAGGCTTAGAATTGATATTAAACCACTGGCATTGCTCTGTGCAACCCTCCTGACCATCGTTTTTCACCTGCCAAGTCATTATAGAACGGGGAAAAACCATATGCAATTCAGGCATGGCCCCATCCCCAAAAGGGCAGTGCAGCCCGAACTGCTAGGTCACATCCCTCCTGCACAGCATCCTGGGTTCCACATATGGGTATACCGGTCCCAAACGGGGAAAGATACACGAGGGAGACACGGGGCATGAGCGGGGGGTGGGGGGAAAGAAGGGAGACACGGGGCATGAGCGGGGGGGAAAGAAGTGAGACACGGGGCATGAGCGGGGGGTGGGGAGGAAAGAAGGGAGACACGGGGCATGAGTGGGGGGAACAGGGGAGAGACACAGGGCATGAGCGGGGGATGGTGGGAAAGACACGGGGCATGAGCGGGGGTGGGGGGAACGGGGGTGAGACACGGGGCAGGAGGGGTACAGGAGGGAGACGTGGGGGGAACAGGGGCATGAGCGGGGGTGGGGGGAACAGGGGATAGACACAGGGCATGAGCAGGGGGGTGGGGGAAAGACACGGGGCATGAGCGGGGGGTGGGGAGGAAAGAAGGGAGACACAGGGCATGAGCGGGGGGTGGGGGGGAAAGAAGGGAGACACAGCGCATGAGCGGGGGTGGGGAGGAAAGAAGGAAGACGCAGGGGGTGGGGGGAAGAAGGGAGACACGGTGCATGAGCGGGGGTGGGGGTGAACAGGGGAGACACGGGCCATGAGCGGGGAGTGGGGGGGAAGAAGGGAGACACGGGGCATGAGAGCGGGGGATGGGGGGGTGAGAAGGGAGACACGGGGCATGAGCGGGGGTGGGGGGAAAGAAGGGAGACACGGGCATGAGCGGGGTGTGGGGGTGAACAGGGGAGACACGGGCCATGAGCGGGGGGTCGGGGGGGGGAGGAGGGAGACAGACACGGAGCATGATTTACTGTTGTAAATTGCGTTTTTTTCTCTCTCTGACAGCCCGGACCATGCGAGATTATATCAGATAGAGGTCCAGGCTGTCAGAGAGAAAATAAAAATGCAATTGAAAAGCGCTGCCAGCAGCAGAAACACAGATATGATACAAAAACAAACACCTAACACCTCCAAACAGTGCTGAAAGTGCTATAAAACACCTCAAACACCCTCCATATGTGGCCCTGCTACTTATACATTTCCTCTCACAGCCTACAAAAACGCACAAGAGAAAAGGAATTAAACTGGGCCTTTTAAAGACGGTTTAACTTCCTTTAATATTCGGGATGCTTACCTGTCTGATGCCACCGCGTTTGCAGCCTCCTCTCTCAGCTCACTCTGCATATAAAAAAATGCAGCAGGACACGTGTGCTTCTGGAAAGGTCTTCCAGGAGGGGGTGGTGAGGGGGTGGTTTGAGCCCTGGATTAGGATACATTCTTCTGAGAGAGACTGTCAAGGGAAGTGTCTGCCTGCCTCAAGGCAGGAGCTTGCTTACTACAGTGCCATCTAGTGGCAGAAAGTATTTTTTTTATTAATAAATACAGCGTACATGGTACGCAGTAGAAAAATAAAGAATCCGTATTTCCTTTCATTATATGCGTACGCACATTAACTGTAGGGCTGCTGAGAACTGAATGAGACTGTTGAGAGAAAAGATCCAAAAGTCTACTGGTTAAAGGACTTTGTTTCATGCTGGAGGAGAATCTTTAAGTAGTCTGGTGAAAGGACGATTCGTTGTCTTCATTGGGAACGTTTGTTCATCGTCATATAATCAGCCAGCTGAAGCTGATCAAGAAACTTGTGGAGCACACTCAGCAGCTTCCACAGTATTGCATGGTGTTGCCCAATTAAAAATCAGTTTTTTCTTCCTTAAAAAAGAGTAAAAATGGGCAGCATCAATAGCAACATCATTGTGACAGATCACGAGAGACGTCCACGATGTGCAAGAAGCTATTGTTGTAAATGGGCTTACTTATATGTGATTTACACTTGTATTTTGTTCATAGTGATACTGCTCTCACTTACAGTACGCACTGCATACTATTTGGAGCCAAATAGAGCAAGGATTCCTGTGTATGCTCCTATGCAGGAGGAAAGTACAAATGTGGCAACTACAAAGCAACCGAGACCCTATATAATCATCCCTATTCCAGTAGATGCTGTAAAGTTGCCTGATTCTATGACAAATGTCACCAGACATTTTTCCGTAGAAAAAAGTGTTATAGAAATTGTCCTTGAGCACCAGAAACAGGCTCAAAAGGAGAGACAAAGGAAGAGATTGTCTAGGAGTGAACCTACACAGGTAGCACATGTAAAAACACCCAGCACACTGACAAATGTTTCTATGATTGGTCCAGCAAGAAGAAACTATGCTGACATATTGCATGAGATGATTATAGAAGTCCATAAGAAAAGAACGAGACCTAAGAGATGTGCTAGGAAGGATGATCGTGAGTTAAATGATTACCTGGATAGTAGAGCACACTTTCGGGATAACATATGGTATCAGCATATGAAAGAAGTGGGAAGAAGGACCCCAAAGGAGGAATGCTTTGTATGTGCACTCTTGCCTTATAGCATAGGGAAGTCTAAAATCTTCATAGCTATTGAAATAGATGTCCTGACTGCACACTGTATACCACACTTAGCATTCTGTCGCACAAGAGGCCAGTTCATGGGTCGAACAGCCTATCTTAAATAGGCAACTGAATGGACAGATCCAGACAAAGACAACTATGTCCAAGATACAAAGACAAGGCTAAGAACTGACACCAATAATCATGTGATCAGATATGAAAAGTCTGGAGTGAAAGGAGCTGAAATCAGAGGGAAGTAAACAAAAGATTGGAAAGTCCAGGAAAATCTGCAGAAGACATTCGTAGATGGAAAAACAGAGGAAAGATGCAAATTTGGGGATCACACAAGCTAATTGCCTTATGGACCCCAGGTTTAAGCTCCAAAGGGCAGGAGGTAGCAGCTTTCCGGTTTTAGCAGCCACAATTTGGAATTCATTGCCCACTAGCATTAGAGCTGAGCCCTCCTTCCATAAATTCATAAACAGTGCAAAGATCTGGCTCATTCAGAATGAATGTTAACAACTAATCACCAACTATGTACCGATGACTAATGTCTTCAATAATCCGATGTAACTGTACATTTTTCTGTATATTCTCTGCATAGTCTAACTATACTTTGTAAAATAATTCTTTGTGATGCCTAATAGAACTAATGACCTGTTGTAACTGTAAATATATTTGTTGCGGAACTGTAAATACACTGCTTGTAACTGTAAGAAATGTGCCCAGATGCCTCAGGGCTTGACGCGCTATATAAATAAAATACAATACAAGTGTTACAACCAGATGGTCGGGAAGAAGGTATGGTGATCTGCAGAGACTCGGTAATAATGGGTCACTACCAGCCAACTATTGAAAATGCACAAATGCTGTGTAAACCTTTATGGGCAAAACTTGCTAATCTACTGACCGGGGTCGAATATAGAGGAGGACCCTTGCAGATAGTGCCTTTGGAGAGTGCAAAGCTGTGCATCAGAAACAATGGCACAAGAAAAGTCGGAGAGAACCAGAACTGTGGTCGAATCTTTGAGGCACAAGGAATGAACATTCGGACAGAAGTGATAATGGATCACTATTGGGCTTGTAGATCCAGAGAATATATGAAGTTACCCAAAGACTGGGGAGGACGATGCTCACTAGTGACTGTCCATGTTCCAGCGTTGGTGATTCCTAAAAGTGACGTAAGTTTTGACAGTTTCCCGAAAGCAGGTGCTCACCTGAGGAAGAAGAGATCTGTGCAGCTGATTTATCGAATGAAGAGGGAGAACTATTTCTCAGCCAAGTTAATATAAGCGTTTGACTCCTTCGCGTATGAACAGAGAATGTTCAGCCAGACTTTGTCGATATTTACGATGATCATCATGCCGAGAATCCAGGTTGGAGCAAATACCAAATGGCTGCAGATTACCAGATGGGAATTGCTGCAGACAATCAACACTACCATAAAGGGATTCAATGCTATCAGAGAAGAGCTGAGAGCCATACGACTGATGACTCTTCAGAATAGATATGTCCTGGACATGATCACAGCTATGGATGGAGGTGTTTGTGCAATATTCGGGGGAATCATGTTGCACGTTCATACCGCCTCATGATGACGAGAATGGCACCTTGACGGAGGCCATAGAGATGCTGTTGAAACTACACGTCCAGATGATAGTAGAAGTAGAGGACATTGCTGAAGACAGTTGGTTTGGCTCTCTCTTTTCTTGGGTTCCACAATGGATGGCAGACATGTTCAAGTTCCCTGGAGCCCTGATCGTATTGGTATTGCTTGGATTTTGTGTAATCAGAATAATACTCGCACAATGCAAGAAGACAGCAAAGAAAGCCATAGGGATGAAAATCATGATTGATGTTGAATCAGGATGGAAACCCAGAGACTTGCCAGATGAAGAAATCAGAGATTTTGTGAAGGCCAGCATTCATGCACCTGAGGAAACGAAGTTCCTGTATCCAAAGAATCATAAGACGTTTGTGGGAAAGTTGATCTATTGCAGCCCAAGTGGACAGTGCATGCCCATGACGTGGAATAAGGATGAGCACATAAAATCAGCTGGAGGCCTGAAGGGAGTCATAAAGATATGGGTCCCAAAGAAGCATTTCTTCAGAAAAGGTTGTCTAGATGTGAAGGATGATGGGAGAGTGGTTGATGAATCGCCCAGATGGGGGAGAATAGAGAAGGAGCCAAGTACCCCCACCTCAACCACGTCGCCCATATTGCCTATATGTTGGGAACCAGAGTGTGAGACACGAGCAAAACTATTGAACATACAGATACCACGGAGAATCCTGAAAGCAAGGTTCCCATTGAGAAGACCATACCTGCATACAAGACAGTATGATGGCCATTTGAATGAAATCCCAGAAGAAACGGGACAGCTGAAAAGAAGAGAAGAATGGCGACGTCTCCTTCACACAAAACAAGCTGACGTAAATAGAAGAGATGCAGAGACAAGAGAATGAAGATATTCCATAAGGCATCAAGAAAGTATAGAAGGTAAATGACATTTTGGGATCAAGATGAAGAAATGTATGCTACAGAACTGATGAAGATATGAAGTCATTTTACACGTGTACATATGCAAAGAAACGCAAGCAGACAAAGTATTCTTGAGGTTAGCTTTAAAGTGAATAGATTGTGGCATGCGCCAATGTATACATATATAGGAGTGAACAAAGAATGGATGTTTCCACTACGTATTATAGCAGTGCTGGACTAAAAAATGAATGCCTCTTTTTCTGTCTGTCGCAGTTTAAAACAATTGAATTTACTGGAGTGAAACTCAGAAAGACGAGGCTGTAAGAGTTCCAAGAAGCCATCAGGCTGAGATGAATAGACATTGGATACAAATCGTGTGAAAGAACAAAACTCCTGTTTGTTAGGAATGTCTTCCATTCCATGTGTAATTTTCCCTGCAGTTGTGTACCCCCAAATTATTGCTTTGTTTAAACACCAGAGTCACACTTTGCCAGAGGAGCACAGCCTTCTGCTGCACTCCTCTCGGCTTTTCGTTCACTTTGTTTTGGGGAAACTGACATGCCCTTAAAGACAGGAAGCAAATGAGTGGGCACCACGGGAGTATAAACCTGTTTAGTGTCCTTAAAGGTCTCTAATGTGATGAGTCTTTTTAAAGAAATATGGTTCAATGTACAGGAGCCGGCTGAAAAATGTATTGGAGACACCCAAGCCCAAAAACAGTAGAAGCAAAAGATTAGGTAAAATACCCATTCATACAGCCGCTCTCTGAAATCCCAATCTGGGTTTTATGTTAGTTGAAATTTTTCTAAATGCAGTTAGTGTGACCATTACAGCTGATTCAAGAAAAAAATCAAACTTGTTGTAGTTTTCAATGTTGGTTTTATCCTTCAAACCAAAGTTTTTTGTAAAAAAGTAACAAATAATCACTAATATTGTCCTTAGTGAGGAGGAATTTGCCACAAGTCACTCTATCTGTAGACTTATATTGTGCCAATGCATTTCAGAATAAAACAATTCCTTCATCAGGGCAAGTCTAATCCATTTAAACATAATATATGCATGAAATCGTGCCAGCCATAACATAGATAGTGTCCATATATAATCAATCCCATATCCAACAAAGCATGTGTATGTAAACATGAACTGTCATCATTCAAATGGTTAAATAAAATAACATGCACATACCCGGTAGTATCGTATGCAGAATCAGAAGGCAGGAAATGACGGAAAAATAAAGAAAATACAGAAAACAGATCAGTACCACGGTTAGAAGTGGTGTCAAGTAACCAATTCAGAAGGGAAAATGGTCTGTTACCTTGTGTAGGTAAATAGTGGCGTTTTCTAAGCTTCAAAAAACAGACAGCAGTACCAGGCTCGGTGAGCAGTGGCTGCAAATAAGAAGGTGTGCATAAGGAGCCTATTCAAGCATATAGTAACGCATCGAGTAGTGGCAAGCGTGGAAAATGCCTTACCGCTTAAAGGAAACGGTGCGGAGCTGTTCTCTCCATGTCTGCCAAAAGCAGACTGTCCTTGTTGCATCGGCGCGTTGCCGAGCAACCTCATTTTATGTGACACGTGATCGCGGCTCCTCGCCAGAGAGCGCGAGCCACGATCCGTGTCTGCAAGCAAGCCAATGGGCTTGAAAATCATGAAAACAAATAATTATCTGACATCCTGGGCATATTATAGAAAAAGTGATCACAAAAAATGAAAAGCAAAGAAAAATGTGTAATTCATGGAAATAGAAAAAATACCAAAAATTACCATGCCGGTTAATCAATGGGGACCTCAAAATCAATGGGGATAATCAGAGGGAAAAATTAAAATAAAATAAAATAAAATGTTAACAGTAATTGTTGTTCGTAGAACACAGGTCGGGAGAAAATGTAGCACAGTATTAATGTGTGCCTAAATGTAATTATACAATCAACAACCCCTTAAAACCAAAACTCGTAGCTATATTATGCAATATATGAGTGTCCCTTAATGCTGCTAGTGGTGTCGTCCAGGAAGACGGCACCTTCGGTCCTGGAAGAGACTCCAGGATGCGCAGCCTGTAGGTCACTATATGAGAATCATTTACATGTGTATATGAGAAGTTATATCCATTCTAAATGACTGTCAACATTCAGGTCATGCGTGTAGTGGTGCCATCTGCACCTAGGTGCTGATCCCAACAGAAGATTGCGACATACACTAAGAGAAAACAAAAGATTGCGACATACAATTAGAGAAAACATTTAGAGGAAACAGTGAAAGTTAATCTCCTCATTTAGTCCATTAGGTACCAAACTGCCAAGTTTGTCAATCCAGTACGTTTCTCTGCGGTTCAAACGTTGGCATAAATCCTCATGAGGACTATTCTTGGTTAGCACTTCCAAAATCACAAATCTTATCTGTGACACGTTATGTCCATTGGCCATCCAATGACGTGCCACGGCAGAATTAGTGTACGAGTACAGAGTACAGGACCGGTGTTCACCCCACCTCAACTTGGCTGTTCGTGTCGACTGTCCAACATAGAATTTCCCACATGGGCATTTAATACCATAGGTGACGTTACTGCTGTCACAGGTGCCAAAAGTTTTAAGCATAATTTTTTGCCCTGTTCTTGGATGGTTAATGATGTTCCCTTTGATAACAAAGTTGCAGTTGACACAATGAAGACAAGAATAAGTCCCAGTACGCTGTGTCATGAGTTCTTTTGTTGTGGGTTTAGTTTTCCACGCAAAGTAATAAAATCAAGAGAACCATAATGAAACTGGTGCAAACTAAACCCACAACAAAAGAACTCATGACACAGCGTACTGGGACTTATCCTTGTCTTCATTGTGTCAACTGCAACTTTGTTATCAAAGGGAACATCATTAACCATCCAAGAATAGGGCAAAGAATTATGCTTAAAACTTTTGGCACCTGTGACAGCAGTAACGTCATCTATGGTATTAAATGCCCATGTGGGAAATTCTATGTTGGACAGTCGACACAAACAGCCAAGTTGAGGTGGGGTGAACACCGGTCCTGTATTCGTAATGCAAACACTAATTCTGCCGTGGCACGTCATTGGATGGCCAATGGACATAACGTGTCACAGATAAGATTTGTGATTTTGGAAGTGCTAACCAAGAACAGTCCTCATGAGGATTTATGCCAACGTTTGAACTGCAGAGAAACGTACTGGATTGACAAACTTGGCAGTTTGGTACCTAATGGACTAAATGAGGAGATTAACTTTCACTGTTTCCTCTAAATGTTTTCTCTAATTGTATGTCGCAATCTTTTGTTTTCTCTTAGTGTATGTCACAATCTTCTTTTTGGATCAGCACCTAGGTGCAGATGGCACCACTACACACATGACCTGAATGTTGACGGTCATTTAGAATGGATATAACTTCTCACATACACATGTAAATGATTCTCATATAGTGACCTACAGGCTGCGCATCCTGGAGTCTCTTCCAGGACCCAAGGTGCCGTCTTCCTGGACGACACCACTAGCAGCATTAAGGGACACGCATATATTGCATAATATAGCTACGAGTTTTGGTTTTAAGGGGTTGTTGATTGTATAATTACATTTAGGCACACATTAATACTGTGCTACATTTTCTCCCGACCTGTGTTCTACGAACAACAATTAATGTTAACATTTTATTTTATTTTATTTTAATTTTTCCCTCTGATTATCCCCATTGATTTTGAGGTCCCCATTGATTAACCGGCATGGTAATTTTTGGTATTTTTTCTATTTCCATGAATTACGCATTTTTCTTTGCTTTTCATTTTTTGTGATCACTTTTTCTATAATATGCCCAGGATGTCCGATAATTATTTGTTTTCATGATTTTCAAGCCCATTGGCTTGCTTGCAGACACGGTTCGTGGCTCGCGCTCTCTGGCGAGGAGCCGCGATCACGTGTCACATAAAATGAGGTTGCTCGGCAACGCGCCGATGCAACAGGGACAGTCTGCTTTTGGCAGACACGGAGAGAACAGCTCCGCACCGTTTCCTTTAAGCGGTAAGGCATTTTCCACGCTTGCCACTACTCGATGCGTTACTATATGCTTGAATAGGCTCCTTATGCACACCTTCTTATTTGCAGCCACTGCTCACCGAGCCTGGTGCTGCTGTCTGTTTTTTGAAGCTTAGAAAACGCCACTATTTACCTACACAAGGTAACGGACCATTTTCCCTTCTGAATTGTTTACTTGACACCACTTCTAACCGTGGTACTGATCTGTTTTCTGTATTGTCTTTATTTTTCCGTCATTTCCTGCCTTCTGATTCTGCATACGATACTACCGGGTATGTGCAATCTTTCGCATGTTATTTTATGTTATTTTATTTAACCATTTGAATGATGACTGTTCATGTTCATGTTTACATACACATGCTTTGTTGGATATGGGATTGATTATATATGGACACTATCTATGTTATGGCTGGCACGATTTCATGCATATATTATGTTTAAATGGATTAGACTTGCCCTGATGAAGGAATTGTTTTATTCCGAAATGCATTGGCACAATATAAGTCTACAGATAGAGTGACTTGTGGCAAATTCCTCCTCACTAAGGACAATATTAGTGATTATTCGTTACTTTTTTACAAAAAACTTTGGTTTGAAGGATAAAAGCAACATTGAAAACTACAACAAGTTTGAATTTTTTCTTGAATCAGCTGTAATGGTCACACTAACTGCATTTAGAAAAATTTCAACTAACATAAAACCCAGATTGGGATTTCAGAGAGCGGCTGTATGAATGGGTATTTTACCTAATCTTTTGCTTCTAATGCCCATAAAGACAGTCAGTACTGGGAGACTTTGTTTCCCTTAGTCCTTGTCAATGTTGCAACTTTTCTGCAACATGTTACAAGTGCACAATGTACCTTATAGTACAGTGCGCTTGGGTCCTCAGGTCAATTTCAAGGACCATAGACACTTTCAAAGGATTTTTCGGAGAAGTGCGGATGTGCCTTGGACAGGGCTGGTGGCAGCATATCTTTTTATGTATTGTTAACCCTTTCCTGCAGGTAAACCGCGGTTACCGCGTTTGACATGGTTAGGTGGCCTGGCTCCAAAATGGCCATGCCACAAGGTTCTCTGTCCTATCCCTTGGCCATCTTGCCCCTTCACCTTCCCCAGGTTGACCTGACCCGGGTCAGTCATTCTTTGGGCATGCATTTTCCCACAAAGCACCAAGCTTTCGCAGGCTTCTGCATGCCTTCCGTGTGCGCCCATAGGATGTGCGCTGGACCGTCTAGTTACAATACACATCCTGGGTGCCAGAGAGTCTGGTGTGCTGTGAATGCCTGGGACCAACGTGGTCCATGATTGGTCCACGTATGGTATGCCTGTATGTGAGAAGACCTCCCATTGGGTCCTCTTCGTTTTGGCACGCAGGAGATTTTGGATAAGAGACGGCTCCAAACACCCATATCATGTCGATCTCTGGAGTTCTGACTGAATGAAGGATAGGATCCAAGTATCCTAAAACTAAGAAGCAGAGTCGAGGAACCGCTGGTGACCCGCTGGAAGGTTTTGGCACCCTGAGCCCGTTGTCGTCCTGCTGGACCCCTCTGCATCTGGTCGTCCTAGAAGGTTTGCGAATACGCTTCTACCCATTAGACTACTGGGATCAACTATTCTCGGCACCTTCATCAAAACCTGCAAGTAAGCCTTTTCGGAAATGTCCCAGGGCCAACCAGTGGACTGACCAGCCTGCGCAGGAGTTTTGCCCTGATACCGCCACCGTTTCAAGGAGGCCCTTTAAACTTGGTACATTGCATGCTCAGTGTTCACGGCACTGTCACACCGAATACGTACACGTGTCGTTCCCAGGTCTGGAGTAAAGTAAGTGCGCTCGAACCGGAGCATACGCGGTTACCGTGTCGCCCAGCCGGGGTGACAAACTTTGCAAGTTCATTGCAGCTGTGCCCCTCTGTGCCCTGAAGCCTGCTACAACGGAACTGGCCGGATCCATCCACCAGGAGTGGAGAAATCGCCACTGTCCTGTTTGGGAATCAACGCTATTCGTCGCTGAAAGCCGCAGAGCCGCGAGATTGCTGCATTTGAACCTGCAACCGAAGTGGACTCGACGGCCGAAGTTTGGTCCGGATTGCGCCGGGGGTTTGTGAGTAATTGCAACCCTTACCAGTGGCCCCTAGGTCATCCATCCATTTTTACGCATGAGTGGCCCCTGAGGGCCCCTCTCCTTTCCACTGCTAGTGCAAACAATTCCCAAACTCTGGAACCTGCTCTGCCCTGTTGGGGAGACCCTCCACGAATAGTGGGAACTTATTCTGCATCACCTCACCCACCATCCTGAGCTGGTACAGACCCTTGAAGAGACCCCGTTTTGCCCATCTGCATTACCGTGTGCGCTAGCGTTGCAAGTACATTTGAGCAATAGGCTCCACTCTTCTTGGAGATTGGACTGCCTTTTAGTTAGGATTGTGTTTGATGCAGAAGGCACTAAAGACTATTTGCACTGCCTGTTTCCTTCCCCTTTTAGGTTGTGGACCCATTTTGTGCATTAACCCTTTAGACCCCATTGTTCTTGTATATATGTATATTAATAGAATTGTGTTGGCTTAGAAGTATTACTCTGATTTTATTTGTGTGTTGAACCTCAAATGCCTTGAAATAAATGTATTTGTATATCTACACCTGTCTGTGAGTGATTTCTTAGTGTTCTTTACTCTGCATGCTCATTGAGGTCTTTCAGTCACCCTCACTCCTCCTGAGACCTAGTCTTGACCGCCGCCAATGTTACCTTGATTGGTCTGACTTGTCCAGAAGGTTACCCTGTTACAAGAAACTAGGCTGGCCTTCTGAACCTTTGCCCACCAGGTCAAAGTTCAGAAATCCATCTTAGCACTGTTCAGAAGACATGGACAAAAACAAGTAAGACGTCAGAGGTGTATCATAAAATAGTATTTTAAATGCACTAGAGTTCGATTTTGTGGTCTTCAGTCACGTGGAAGGATGAAGTTGGACGAAGATGACGACTACACCTACGCATGAGAGCAGAGCGTGCCTTCACTCCCTTGAATTCTCCAGAGCAAAATAACACTTCCAAGGATAAGTTCAAAGCCTTAATTGACAGCAGACCACTGAGGTGATGATAGATGATATGCCAATTAGTGGGAAGCTATTTTAATTTTTATTTTTTACTTTTATTTATTTTATTTATTACATTTGTTATACGCCCAAACCCAGGGGTATCACGGCGTAGGTTACAGTGTACTTATATCTGGTTACAGAAGAATGAGGTTCCAGTTACATTGAAATACATATCACAAAAGCATTTGTCGCAGTGTGATACTGTGCAGGTATTTAATAGGTCATGGTTATAATTTGTTGAAAAGCCAGGTTTTCAATTCTTTTCTGAACTTCTGGTGGGACGGCTCAATCCTGGTGGTGTGGGGGAGGGAGTTAAATATTTTGGGCACCACTTCTAGATTGTTTTAGGCCTAGAGCTGTTCTTAAAGCCTTGTTTGTAGGAGTTGGAGTTTGGCCAAGCTAGTATTAGAGGAACCTAGCAGCAGTACATTGCAGTAATCCAATTTGGACAGTGTGAGTGCTTGTGCCAGCGTGATGCAATTCTGTGGTGGCAGTAATTGATGACTAAGCGCAATAAGTTTGGATGTGTATGTTGTAGCAGAGGCTAGTACATTGACATGTTTATTCATTGAGAGACTTGTGTCAAGATAAACACCTAGCGTTTTAGAATCTAAGTGATTTTACCGAACCCAAAGGTTCGCCTTTTTTAAATTTTTTTATTTATATTTCCCGCAAATATATATTTGGGGGGAGACCCCCACAACCCCCCACCTTACCCCTATACATCTTTTATATACTTTACCCCCCCCACACATGGGTTTTTTAAGGAGTGGGGTGACCTATGCTTCTTTGATAGTGGCTGGCACAGTATTGGTGCAGAACGAAGCATTGACAAAGTCTGTGATGATAGGTGTTAGTTTTGGTGCGCAAAGTTTAATAAGGTGGGCGGGGAAGCTGTCTCCTTTACAATTGGAGGATTTTAGTTTAGCTATGGTGTTGAGTACCTGGTCCTGGGTAACCAAGGAGAATTTGAATTGTGAGGCCTCATTATCCTGGTCAGTGAGCACAAATGGTGCCCCATAGGACTCTATGGGAAGGGGGATTTACAAAGATACCGGCGCCTGACTTCCCGGCCGCCGGGATTGTAATCCCCTGGTGTTACCGGGAGGTCAGGCGGCAGTAATTCTTTACGCGTCTGGCAGCTATCTGCTGGTAGCACTGGCACGGTTACCGCCGGATCCATAATGAGGTCCATTGTATTTGAAATGCCAGAAAGCTCACTGGACACATTTCAAGGAATCATTGATTCATTGAACAATTATTTTGCTCCTTTAAAAAACATAGACTATGATCGTGACATATTCCACACATCCACACAGTATCCACACGGTATCAGGTATTAATATTGCCACATATATGGTCGCCGTAAATAATATCGCCGGGAAAATGTGGCGATATTATTTGGGTGACCATATATGTGGCGATAGGGGCAAAAAAATAAAATAAAAAATAAAGAAAAATGTGGCGGTTGTGGGGGTGTCCCCCGCATGTTCCATGCAATAATGTTGCCATAAAAAACGACCATTTTTCGGCAATATTTTTACATGGCGATATTTTTGTGGCGACATTATTACATGGAACCATCCACACAAGACAAAGGAGAAACAATGGACAACTTCGTTATGAGGTTACGCAAAAGAGCAAATTACTGCAATTTTGATCGCTACTCTAAGAGAAAGCTCTAAAATCCCAAGGAATTGCAGGGTGTGAGTCAGCCAAATTTTGAAAGAAATTACTGCAGAAGAACAGGACATTAGAGGAAATTCTACAGCTCGCCAGAGCGGACACAGCATTATCCATGCAGACAGAATTGCTGAGCAATATTAAAATTACGCAGTCAGCCTCCCCGGCATCGCTGTGTCAAGTAAGATCATCTGAACGAAATTAGGATCAAAAGAAATGCCATCGTTGTGGATACAATTTTCCCCACATAGGCCCGTGCCCAGCCATAGGACAAAAGTGTGACAAATGTGGAGGTGAAAATCGCTTCTAATCAGGGTGCAAGAACATCAAACACTTCCAAAAAACAGAACTCCAAGGGGAATGCAGAAGGCAGGAAAACCCCAGTTCCAGAGCATGGAGATCCCCAGTCCCCAGTAGACATCGCTCAAATAGCAGAAAGAGGGAGTTGTTGCACAGGAACAGACGACACAGAGAAAGAAGGGAGGACCCCAGGCACACACGCTCCCCAGAAGATCCGAAGAGGAAGTCAACACAACAGAAAATAAAGTATTTAGAGGCCTCACGGATGCGCCACAATTAATCTGATTCCTCATCATCAAGCGGTGACCGCAAAAGAGGCTATACACATGCCATAGGTAACGCCACGGCAACCCAATATAGCCTGACACTGTTGTTACAGATACATGGAAATAGTTGAGCATTCCTGATCAATACAGGAGTCACAGTCAATGTAATTAACGAAGAGACATACCAGTCCCTTGATAACACAAAACCATTTAAGCCTGCAGACATCGACATATACCCAGGCGGCACAAACACACCATTAGAATGCAAAGGAATGTTCAAGGCCACATGCACCTACAAGGACAAGAGAACAAAGACCACAATATATGTGATCATAGGTGAAGTCCCAGGAGGTAGCATCCTCAGCTTCAGATCGGCCATACAGGACTAGTGCATGTGATGTACCAGGTCATGTCAGCCTACACGACAATTCCAAAAGACATGATGATAAAAATGCTCCCGACACTATTCAAAGGGAACCTTAAAGGTTAACAAATCAAGCTGCATATCAACACAAATATCAAGCCGGTAGCGCAATACTACTGTGGAATACCACTAAACATCCAGGGACAACTGGAGGATGAAATACAGTTGCTATTAAACCAGGACATTATAGAACATGCAAAGGGCCTATGCCTTGGGTATCGCCCATAGTGTGTCTACCCAAAAAGGAAAACCACAAAAGCATCCACATCTGCGTGGACATGAGAGCGCCGAACATCACGATTGAAAGAGAACGGCACATGTCCCCAAGAATGACTGATATGATGCACCTGCTGCACAGTGCAAAAGATTTCTCCAAAATTAGATTTGAATAAGGGATAACACCAACTTGAGTTGCACCCAGACTCTCGCTATGTAACTACCTTCTCCACACACCTAGGGCTGTTTCGTTACAAGCGTCTCAGCTTTGGGGTATCACATGTTGCAGAGATTTTCCAAAACGAGATCCATCAAATAATTAAATACTTTCGCCAATGCCTGAAATACAGGGATGACATCTTAATCTCTGGTACAACTCAAGAAGCCCACAACGACACACTATGTCGAGTATGATTGGCACTCGAAGAAGCTAACTTGGCCCTAAACGCAGACAACTGCGAGCTGAGCAAAACAACGCTCAAGTTCTTTGGCCACATCTTCTAGCACGAAGGTTTGCAACCCGACCCAGACAAAGTGCAAGCCCTGGTGGAAGCACCCACACTGATGTCAACATCAGTGTCGGATCATTCCTGGGCATGGCGAGCTATTGCACCAGGTACATACAGGGCTTTGCCTCCGTCAGCACACCACTCCATTTACTCACTGGCAAAGGACAAGAATTCACATGGTCCGCCGACTGTGAAGATGTGTTCCAGGAAATCAAAAGATGCGTCGCCTCCGTCTCATGCATGGCATATTATGATCCGGAACTAGAAACTGAAGTAAAAGTTGACGCCAGCCCTGTCGGCCTCAAAGCAATCCTCGCCCAAGTAAAGCCGGGCACCCTACCCTCTTCTGCACGTCTCATAGTGGCCTATGCAAGCCGCAGCCTATCATTTACTAGTGTGCATACTCGCAACCAGAGAAAGAAAGCCTTGCAGTAGTGTGGGCGTGCAAGCACTATCATCTGTTCCTGTATGGACGGCCTTTCAGCATTGTTATAGACCACCAAGCCCTCCCGGCTATATATGGAAAACCCACAGCCAAAATGCTGCCTCGTATCGCAAGATGGGTACTCTGCGTACAGGAATATTCATCCAAACATAATTCATCAGCCAGGAAAAGACAGCAATCCAGCTGACTTCCTATCTAGGTATCCACTGCCTGCCAAGGAAGAAAGCCAATCCATCAAGGCCAACTAATACCTAAATTACATTGTGAGCAATGCACTGCTCATGTTGCTCACCATACCACAATTACTTAATGGCATGCACCAAGACAAGCTCATCATGACTGTAAAAGATGTGTGAAGTCAGGTAGGTGCCATCAAAGAAGCAGAAGTGAAACACCCCAGTCTGAAACGGAAAAGACACAACTCCAGACTTTTCATTTCATAAGACACACACTGTCTGTATCCCCTGAAGGATTACTGCTAAAGGAAAACAGGATTGTAAGCCCTGAGAACCTTCAAGACAAAGTAATTGCCATGGCACACACAGTACACTGTGGAATTGTCCACCAAGAGGTAGCTCAGAACAAAAGTGTGGTTCCCACACATGGACGTCAAGGTCGAACAGACGCTGGGGAAATGCGTAGCATGTAAAGCAGTTGCCCCCCGCAGCTTTGCTGAACCACTTAAAATGACAGCGATGTCTCAGCAAGTGTGGGTTGAAGTCGCTCTCCACTGGAAAATACGTTCTAGTGATCATGGAGGAAATGTCCAGATTCCCAGAGATGGATCTAATACATTCCACAGCAGCACATTCGGTCATCCCAGCCCTAGACAAGACTTTCACAGACTATAGAATCCCCTCCATCGTGAAGTCTGATAATGGATCCCTGTTCAGCGGGCATGATTTTGCAATGTTCGCAGAACATCTAGGATTTAAACACCGCAAAATCTCATCTCTCTAGCCTCGGGAAAATGGAATTGTAGAGATTTATGGCCAACCTGAAATGCACACTACAAATTTGCTCCATCACAAGGGGATCAGTCATGCAGGCCCTCTCTGTACTTCTCAGAGACTACTGCAACACAGCACACAGTTCCACTGGTGTGTGCACCTCAGAATTGATGTTTGGTCGTGTTGTAAGAACCACCCTCCCGCACAATCCCAGCAAGGAAGTAGCTGTGAACATTGACCAAGCAAAGACCAGTGACTTTCACGTAGGAGACCAAGTGCTGGCACGCCAAACCCAAGGATCCAAAGAAACACCTGCATTTAACCCTGAGCCCATGGCAGTGATACACATTAAAGGATCCATGGTAACAGCAGCGAGTCCCACAGGCACTGTCACGAGAAACTCCTCATCCTTCAGACAGGTCGAAAGTGATCTGGCTCTGCAGAGTGAATGTTCAACCAGTTTCAAGGACTCATCCGATGAAGCCTCTGAGTTCATGGATGCTGATGTGGACACGGACGACAGTGAGGCGGACCAGGAAAACAGTACCCCTCCTACGCAAAGCCCGTAAAGAAGGACAATTCGCAAACCCTCAAGATGGATTGAGAAAATGGGTTGAAACATAAAGTTTCTGTTAAGCAAGGGGGAGATGTAACGTCCTATGTCTATGTTCATGTTTCATGTTGAAGGGACAAGTGATCGCCTGTCCCCTTTCACAGTTTGTCGGAGTGTAGCCAACCACGTAATTGTAGGCGGGGTTACCGCCTAATCGGCAGTTAGAGCTGAAACAATTAAGATGAGACACCACACCAGTCAGGCTCCTGTGTTTTATTATACTTCGACTGCCGTCTGTTTAATTATCAACACCGCCACGTGCGGATTCAACAGGTGCCATAACAACATATTTTCACAGTTTGACCCTGCACAGGTGCGCACACACTAGAATTTGTAATCAAGTCCATGTTGGGACTGGGAAATAACATGTTTATCCAGCCGACATTTCTGATAGTACAATAACTTCAACGGACACCAGATGGCACTGTGTTGCATCGCTACTGAGAGCCCAGCTACCCAATGCATGTTAGAATAGAAATAATGCACTCTTGAGCACCTGTTATGAAATCAGTGTTTTAGGAATTCCCCCGAGGTGATAGCAAACCACGTCTGGGGAAGTTTACCTGGCTTTTTTAGATTATACAGAAAATTGGAATGCCTACTTATAAGCCAATTTGTCTTAGGTAGACTGGACTTCTGCCATGTGTGTTTCAGTTTAAAACCAGCTCTCTTTAGGGTTACTGGCTCGTCCTCACACCATTTGTTGTTTGTATGGAGTTCAGATTTGGTTTTCTTCTGGGCAGTGATATTAATTTTCTTTACTGAGATTGTTTAGGGGGCTAGTTGGCTGTCTAAGTAAGCAGGGGTCATGTCATACTCCGAGGAGCTCAGGGTGATTTTCCCTTAACGATCTGAACATAGATGGCTTCCTGTGCAGAGTAAACTGGTTTTAAGTGAAGGTTCTGATTGTTAATTACACAACGGCTCAGGTGATTGCCATCTGTTAAGGAGCAGATGGTGGTCTGATCACAAGAGTATAGTGGGGTATGTATTTTGTAATACAACAAGAAATGTATAAATGATGTCCAAACCATGCCCTTCGCTTTGTGTGGGTTCAATAGTCCAAGGGGTGAAACTGAGATTGCACATTGCCTTTCGGAAAATGTCAGAAATTGGATTGTCGGGCTCCTCGTACCACAGGTTGAAATCACCAATGATCAATATTTTCTTGGAACACGCCACAATGAACGTAAGGAATCCAGGCCATTGCGGATTGAGTTACAGGCTCAGTGGGGTGGTAGAATCCTAACCCTGTTACATTGCCGGTACTATTGACATACCATTTGCATGATACTTTCTCACTACATTCTATAGGAGTAGTATTTTCTTTTTTTTTTATTTGTATATGGTTTAATCAAATCCTTACAAACATGTTTTACTCAAAGTAGCATACAAGAATATCATTTACACACAAAATAATTTCATTACAGACAAATGTTTACATTCTCCAAACAAGTAAGAAAACATTATTTACAAAAAGAGTGATTCCATTACAATCATATATATTTACATTTTTAAAGAAAACAGAAAAAAGTATAAATCACAATTAGGATAAAAATTATTACAAGAAAAAAGAAAGAACCAAAAAAAGCAGATAGAACAGATGAGCACATATCCCAAGCTTGAAATCATCCACAATGTCCCATATGGACATCCGGATTATGACTCTTCAGGAACCCTGAGATAGCAATAGCCTGTCTGTTATTTTGAATATTTAAACACTGTTTCTAGACCAAGTCAAATAGGAGGCCTAAATAGAAGGCCTTTAGGTTTCCAAAAAAGGAGTTTCTCAACTCTTCCAACTGTGCACAGCTGAGTATAAGATGTTTGGCTGATTTACGCTCAGAATGACAAAATCTACACAGAGAATCCGCCTTGTTTACAAGATTTCTTTTAATCAGAATATCCCTAGTAGGTAAAATGTTCCAACAAAGCCGTAACAACAGGCCCCGATGATACCTACTAGGGAAAAGGGTAAGAATTTTGGAGAGGGCACCCCTTTTCTTATGCTCATGCGAGAGATGTGACATGGATTTGTAAGAATGGAAAGTTTCAAACGTACAAATACAGTCGTTTTCTAAAAGCCTCTTTTTGGTTAACATAGGATTTGCAATCAAGGTTTCCAGATTGGAGTCTATTTTTAGCAGAATTTTCTCGCAGTTAGCAGCAAATGTTATGAGGTACCCCACTGAATTAATGTTCTTACCTATCAACTCATATAGATTATCGGGAGAGGGTGTCCATTGTACTCGGGCTCAGATAGAGGTATATTCCAACTTGAACCGAAGTGCAGTTACAGGGACCGCGTTGGGGATACCTAGGATCCGTCTCCAAATTCCACCCTCTAACGGATTCAATTTATGCACGACAATTTCTGAGCACAATTCCAAGTCATACCCTAGCTTGGGTACCACCTTTCCTTCAAAGAACATGAGCGCAGGTTTTATAGAGAACTTCCCGAATTTGTGATCAATATTCAACATTTGAGATCCCAATAGTTTGGCCTTATCTGATAGAATTGCCAATTGTGTTCCTTCTCCAGCATGGGGTCTGGCATGGATTCACATGCTCATGAATATTCCCCGTCGTCAGGCTGGGAATCCTCGGTAAAGAAAAAACCAGTATCAGTTTCGTTTCTGATCTGTCTTTCGTAGTAATAACCAATCACTGGTCTCTGCGTCATACTGACCACAGCCAATGACTGCCCTCTACCTAAGCACCGCCTCTGGCAGCCATCTTCAGATTTTTACCGCACGTTCATGTGTTGGGATCCTCGTGCTATTGCTCTCGAGCGTTAGTGCTATTTTTTCGCGCTTTTTCACAAAAACTTCGATTCTTTCGGTCAAAAGAGCCTCAAGCTCCACCGATCCTACATCCGATCAACGGGGACCCGTGTCGGATTCATCTGTGCCCCTCAAGGGTGAAGATTTCGTCGAGCTACACTTCGGAGGACTCCAGAAGCTTCTCAGGCCCGGTCTCGGAGATGGCCCAGGAGAAGGGAAGCTCGACGCCCGGAAAGCTGTTCAGGGCCTGCCCTGGATGCCAGCTGCAGAACGTCTTCAAGGAGGACGAACACTCTTTCTGCCTTTACTGCCTTCATGGGGACAAGACGCACGTGGAGAAGGACTGTGCGTTTTGCGGCAACATGTCGGAACGGACCATGAAGGACCGCCATCAACGTCTCGCCAGCTGGCTGGAGGGTAAGAGCCCGTCTGGCGAGAAGAAGAAGAAATATGAGCGGTCTTCTAAGACCTTTGAGGGCGCCCCGGCGACGGGGGCCCAACATAAGGCCAAGCACCGCGAGTCCGCTGGCACCGGGAGCGCCGAACGGTCGGGCTCTACGGGCGCCAGGCAGGGCGCACCCTCCCCGGCACCATCAACCACGAGCCAACGCTCTGGGTCGGGTAAGAGGAAGGCCGAGCACCCGGCGAAGCTCCTGGAGAGACCCCGGTCGAGCTCTAAGGCAGAGGAGGAGCGTGGCAGTGCCCCCTCCCTCAAGGATAAGGCGGTGAGCGCACCTAAGGTGGTGAAGGCCTTGATCCATTCGACCAAGCCCTCTATCGAAACGGTCGCGGCGGCCCTGGCCCAGCCTGTGGAGGCTGCACCAGTGGTGGCGGCCTCGGGGCCCAGAATCTCCCTGCCTCCTCGGAGGGAGTCTTCTTTCGTGCCCATCGATAGGACCCCCGTGAAACCCTCCGTGGGGAAGAAGGGGGGGCAGGGCGTCGTCGTAGATTCGGCCTCAACCTCAGAAGAGGAACTGATCGAGGTCTTAAGCCACGGCCTAGGCGTGGAACAAGACCAGCCCGTCGGAATGGGCCCCGACACAGGTGACGACGACGACATCGTCGAGGATACCGACGGGGCCCCTGCTCGCCCGTCGGATTCCCCTCTGCCAGCGCCGCAAGACAACTCAGCGGCCATTTTGTTGGCTATACAGTCCTTATGCTCCGAGATAAGGACGAGACTACCGTTACCGACGGAGGAACCTCTCCCGTCGGGGGATCCAGAACCGGGACCTTCTGGTGTTCCCCCTACCAAGAAAAGAAGGATCCATCCACCGCCTCCTTTTCAACCGTCGCGCCCCGTCCAGCCCTCCTCCCCGTCCACCCGAGGGGATGATACGGGGACTGACACGGCAGCGACGGGTACGGACGACGAGGCATACGACGAGGATTTTCCGTCGTCGCCTCCCACCAGGGCTTCTCCGCCCGACGAGATTGGATCGTTCCACTCAATGATCGCCAGGGCATCCGAGCTTTTCCAACTCTGCCCTGAGGAGAAGAAAAAGGAAGGCTTCCTTTACCAACGGCGCGAGACCAAGAGGAAGACGGTCCTCGCAGTGCCTCTGTTGGACGACATTTGGGATGAGGGCCTTTCCCTCCTCAAGAACCCTTCCACGACGCCAGCGAAAAGAGACCGGTACGAGAAAAAGTACCGGGTCCCGGACTCGGCCCCCCTATGCCTCCGGGCGCAGCCTACCCCGGACTCCGTCGTCTCCGCGGCAGCCAGGAAGAAAGCGGGGGGGGGGTGCGGCCTCCACGTCGACTTCCCCGCCGGACGGCGAGGGAAAGAAATTGGATGCCATGGGACGCAGAGTCATCTCGTCGGCGGCGACGACGATTAAAGCGGCCAACGCCTTGGCTATCGTGGCCCGCTACGACAGGGAACTCTGGTACAAGATAGCTCCCCTGCTGGATTTTCTGCCGGACGACAAGAGGGCGGAGGCCCTTGAGATCCTGCAGGAAGGTGAGGTGGCCTCGGACCACGCCATCACCGTGGCGACGGACATCGCCGACACTGGGTTCCGCCAGATGGGCAACGGCGTTTGCCTTCGACGTCGCGGATGGCTCAAGGCTACGGACTTTCGGCAGGACGTCCAGACCAGGGTCCTGGACATGCCCTTCGACGGGAACAACCTGTTTGGGAAGACAGTGGACGATTCCCTTCAGGCCATCAAGGCGGATACTGAGACGGCCCGGGCCCTTGGAGTACTGCAGCAACGGCGGACGCCCTTTCGGAGCGGCGGAGGCAAGGGCGCCTCCAAAGGTTCCGGCGGCGGTTTCGCTTCCTACCGTCAAGCGGCCCGCTCGTCGTCGCAAGAGGCCTACAGAGGACGAGGCAAGTCTGGCGGCCCCCGCCGTCGTCGCCAAGGAGGCCAAGGCGGCAAGGCCGCGTCCAAGCAGGATTGAACCGGCCGTGGGGTCGGGCCCCCACCGAAGCACCCCGGTGGGAGGCCGGCTGGCGGGCTTCGTCAGCGTGTGGGAGTCCATCTCCACCGACCGTTGGGTGCTGGACGCCCTGGCCCGGGGCCACGCGCTCGAGTTTCAAAGAAGGTGCCCGCGCGTCCCCCCCGTGGCCAGGAAAGAACTTCACGTCCCTCAACTTCTCCTGGAGGTAAAGGCGATGCTCAGAAAGGGCGCCATCGAACTCGTCCCAAAGAGGCTTCGGGGCTCCGGAGTCTACTCGCGTTACTTCCTCGTGAAGAAGAAGACGGGAGGATGGCGCCCCATCCTGGACCTGCGACGCCTGAACAAGTTCATCAAGGCGCAGAAGTTCCGGATGGTCACCCTCCAGCACGTCCTGGGTCAGCTGGAGGAAGGAGACTTCCTATCGTCGTTGGATTTGGAGGATGCCTACTTCCACATTCCCATCCTAAAGGGGCACCGAAAATTCCTCAGATTCGTGGTCCAAGGGCGTCATTACCAGTTCAAAGCCCTTCCCTTCGGACTGCGGTCGGCACCCAGGGTTTTCACCAAGTGCCTCGCACCGGTGGCAGCGCAGCTGCGCCGCGAGGGGATTCACGTCTACCCCTACCTGGACGACTGGCTCATCCGCGCCAAGACGAGGGAGCTCGCCGTGGTCCACACGGCAAGGACCGTCCAACTCCTCACGGACCTGGGATTCTCCGTGAACTACGCCAAATCCCACCTGGTGCCCGCGCAAGTCGCACTGTTTCTGGGAGCGAGGCTTGACACAGTGTCCCTTCTGGCCTCCCCGTCGGAGGAGAGGACCAGGACCATCTTGGGCAAGGTGCAACGGATGTTGGTGGCCGACGCGGCCAAGGTGAGGTCCATCAAGTCCCTCCTCGGGATGATGTCTTCCTGCATCTACCTCATTCCCATGTGCAGGCTCCGGATGCGCCCGTTGCAAGAGTTCCTGGATGCGCGCTGGATCCAGACGACGGGCAGCTTCGAGGAAAGGATCAAGCTCGACGAGAGTTTCCGACGAGCGATACGGTGGTGGGGCACCCGCGCGCATCTGACGGCGGGCATGGACTTCCAGACCCCAGCCCACCAGGTGACTGTGACCACGGATGCCTCCCTAGAAGGGTGGGGAGCGCACACCGAAAATCTGCACGCAAGGGGACTCTGGCTCCCGACGGAGAAGTCCCTGCATATCAACGTCCTGGAGCTCCGTGCAGTGTTTTGGGCCCTCAGGTCCTTCCTTCCGTCCCTCAAGGGCAAGGTGGTGAGGATCTTCACCGACAACACCACCACCATGTTTTACATCAGGAAACAGGGCGGAACCAGGTCCCCAGCGCTGTCCAAGGAGGCGCAGGACCTGTGGCATTGGGCCGTCGCCCAAGGGATTCTTCTGGTGCCGTTTCATCTGGCAGGGATAAAAAACACCATCGCCGACTCACTCAGCAGGGAGCTGCGCTCGTGCCACGAGTGGGAACTACGGCAGGATCTGGTGGATCGCCTCTTCCGACGGTGGGGCACACCCCAGATCGACCTGTTCGCGACGGCGACGAACACCAAGTGCCGGAGGTTCGCCAGCAGGTTTCCCCAGACGAGGAGCATGGGCGATGCTTTCTCGTTCCCCTGGGAGGGCCTGTTCCTCTACGCGTTCCCTCCCTTGCCTCTGCTAATCCGGCTCGTCAACCAGCTCAAGAGGTCACGGTGCAGGATGATCCTCGTCGCACCTGCGTGGCCGAGGCAGATATGGTTCCCGGACCTTCTGGACTTGTCGGCGTCCCCGCCAATCAAGCTGCCGGCGGACGCGGATCTACTCTCCAGGGAAGGAGGCGCCATCCTCCACCACGACCCGAAGTCGCTGAACTTGCAGGCCTGGCTCCTGCAGCGCTAGAGTTTGGAGGATACGACATACCGGCCGATTGCAGAGAGGTTCTTGCAAAGGCCAGGGCGTCCTCGACTCTTAAATGCTACGGACACAAATGGAAGAGGTTCTCTGTCTGGTGCTACGCACAGAAGATTAACCCTCTACGGATTACGGCTCCCCAAGTGCTGCCGTACCTGCTGACGCTGGCCAAAGCTGGTCTGGCACACGCGTCCATCAAGATTCATCTTGCTGCGATCTCCCGATACACCAGAACCACGGGCCGGACGTCCTTGTGGTCTCATCGTCTGGTGAAAGAGTTCATGAAGGGACTGTTCAGATCGTTCCCGCCGGTGAAGGCTCCGGCCCCGGCGTGGGAGCTCAACGTGGTGCTGACCAAACTCATGGGACCTCCGTTCGAGCCTCTGCACTCGGCCCCGTTGAAGTTTCTATCGTGGAAAACAGCTTTTCTCGTGGCCATCACCTCCGCACGACGAGTGGGAGAGATCCAGGCCCTTTCCTGCAAGGCCCCGTACTTGACTTTCCACGACACGAGGGTAGTGCTCAGGACGCACCCCTCCTTCATGCCCAAGGTGCCGTCGGACTTCCATCTCAACGAACCCTTGGTGTTGCCTGTGTTCTTCCCGTCGCCTTCGTCGCCGGCTGAGAGGACTTTGCACTCGCTGGATGTAGCTAGAGCGCTGAAGTTCTACGTGGACCGCACGAAAGGTTTTCGGAAGACGTCACAACTCTTTGTGAACTTTGGACCTGTCAATCAGGGGAAGGCTCTCTCGAAGGCTTCCATCTCCAGATGGCTCTCCGGCTGTATCATGTACTGTCACCGGTTGGCAAACCGACCGCTGCCTGGCCGTCCGAGAGCCCATTCCACCAGAGCGATCGCAGCTACCACGGCGTTCCTATCTGGTGTGCCCCTGCTGGACATATGCAGGGCTGCTACGTGGAGGTCGACGCACACCTTCACGAAATTCTACTGCGTCGACCGGGATTCCAGGGAGGAGTCCAGGGTCGGCCAAGCAGTGCTGCGCAACCTGTTCGCCTGAGGTGAGCCTGGTGAGGAGGTAAGATGCTTAATGTTGAGTTGATGTGATGCTTAATGTTGAGCCTTTGCCACCTCCCGTGGTTGTGCATGTGTGTACTGCTATGTATTCTTTATTCATGAGCATGTGAATCCATGCCAGACCCCATGCTGGAGAAGGAACAAGTTACTTACCTGTAACTGTTGTTCTCCAGCATGGGTCTGGCATGGATTCACATGCGAACCCTCCCGCCTACCCCTCTGCGGCTCTTCACTTGGTCATACTGCCACTTCACGTGCTTCCAAATCTGAAGATGGCTGCCAGAGGCGGTGCTTAGGTAGAGGGCAGTCATTGGCTGTGGTCAGTATGACGCAGAGACCAGTGATTGGTTATTACTACGAAAGACAGATCAGAAACGAAACTGATACTGGTTTTTTCTTTACCGAGGATTCCCAGCCTGACGACGGGGAATATTCATGAGCATGTGAATCCATGCCAGACCCATGCTGGAGAACAACAGTTACAGGTAAGTAACTTGTTCCTTCTCCCTATATGCACCCACATAGTAACCCAAATATGTCAGACTAGGAGAAATACCCACCCTGGAGCCCTCAAGAGCCCAAGTCGATCGCACCTTCTTGCAGTCCCGCTTCATAAAAGCTAAGATTTTTGTTTTATTCGAGTTAATTATCAGACCGTTATCTTTAGCATATGTAGCAAAAGAGACCAACAGACGTTGAAGTCCCACCTTGGTGCAGTCAAACAGGAGGAAGTTGTCCGCATAGACCAACCAAATCAGTTTGGATGCACCTACACTAGGGGCGAGAAGTCCCTCCTTTTAGATAAGCTGTTCACCACATCAGACACCCCAGTGTATGTTTGGAGTCTAGTTGACATCTCCCCCTGCTGATTGAAGCGAATTTGGATTCCTGCGTTCCTAAAAACGCCCTCCAACTGTGCTAACAGACCCCTTGGCAGACCCCATGTAGCTAGTTTTTGCCATAGTTTGTTTCGATCGACACAATCAAAGGCAGCAGTTACGTCGACTGATGCCATAAAAACACAGCCTTTCTCCCTGATGTAACTGTCTGTAAACCATTCTTCTGTCCTGCTCAGTAGATCAATATTGAACTCTTCAATATATTGAGGTATATTGATAGAATTTTGTATGTCCCAATCTGCTATGGCAGAATCTTGGATTCATTTTTCGTTTGGGGGAGGGTGGGCAGGTAAAGCATCTAATGTTGTCTTCTATGTTGTCTTCCATGTTGTCCTCCTACATCTACAGCATAGCTGGTAATGGGGGGCCTTGGATGAAGCGTCACGCCATGCTGCGTATGACGCCATGCTGCGTATGATGCCAATGCTGGTCTGGGCAGTTGAAGGCAGATGCAGAGCAGCAGATAATCGGACCATCTGACTGAATTGCCCTAAAAACTGGTGCCATTGGAGCCATGAGCATTTGTCTGAATTAAGTAGCACAATGATAGAGCTCAGACAGCATGTGGTCTGGTGGTTACTTCTAGCGCCAGTCCTGGATCAACAATGGGAAATTGGTGGAGGGCCCAGTGGATAGTGATATGCTTGAGAGTTTGTGCTGATGCCATGGTCTGGGGGTTTTCTCCACCATGCTCTCCCCTCACTTTGCAGATTTCCAATGACCTGCTGATCCAAGGCCATTCGACGCCAAACCAGAGTATTTTCGACCCTATCACACTAAAACTACCCACTGAACTTCCCTTCTGTTTGTGAAGAGTTTGATATCCATTCTCCCTAATCCCGAAGTAACTCTAAAATTTAAATGCATGGCCACTGATTCCATGCTGGAGCTCAAGGGTTCATGCTCCTGGCACTGTGCAGCCAGTCATTCATCAATCTCTGCATGCCCCACCATCCTTCACAACCACAACACCCCCACTGCATTTTGTCCCCTGCTATCACGCATCAAGCCTCACAAACTGTACATCACAAAATGCTCATCAGCCACCTATTCCACCACCCTGGCAACACTTCAGATCAGCCACCACAGCTCTATCAACATATACTGCTCTGTCAGACCCACATCCCTGCTTTATATCACCCACCCTTCTACACACCTCAGCAACATACTGTCCCAAAGCTGAACACATCATAGAATGCCTCTGCTCACTCTCCTCACATCATATCTCCCAACACCACCATCATTCGGCAGATCATCATAATCCTCACAGACACTATCTGCACCAACACCATTTTACATTTCATGAAGACCTTCACTTACATCTCCAAACCTCCCTCATCTCTTTCACTGCCATCATGCCTACACCACTATCAAATCTATACAATGCCATTAATCTCCACCCCTTCACCACTTACTAGTGCTCCAGTATGTTCTCCTTCAGGGTCATTTCACACTGTACCAACTGTCCCATCTCCATGTCCTCTCTCAACCGGCATCACTTCCCGTTCTACTTCACTTGCTTTCCACAGTCACGTTCCACCCCATCCTCTTCCTAACTCCACCACAGTCCCTCACATCTACATCCTCCATCTGCACATTCTCCATTATAAACCCATCAACTTTCACCCCACCAACCACTAATCCTGTCGCCCTCTTCCTCAGATCCCTTCAGTCACTCAGACTCTACACAGAGCACCTCATCTCCACTGTGTGGTTCACCTACCTTCTCTCTTGCTTGCTCATTTTTACTTCTAGTTAGGCTTTGAAAGGGACACTGACTCATTGCATGCTTTATAATAGTATTAGGTTTTTATATATTGCTTCATGCTGGATTCCTCTTGCCTTTAAAAGCAGCTGTTAATACCCAATTTAATGGTACTTGTTGAACTATTTTTTCCGAAACTTATCTAGTGAGGGCTTCTGAGAAGCCAACCTAAAGGTGCAAAAGTTTACCAAATTCTCAACTGTAAAGTAGCTAAACAGTTAGGCTTAGACTCGGGAGGACAACCTGGTTTAAGGGTGATTTGGATCAGACAATTCCCAAAAATAAGTTTCATCCAATTCATTCACACAAAGCACTGACCGGGAGCCACGGCTAGGTTACAGTGGAAGCGCATGCCCTTAAATGGCAATTTCGGGCCTGAAGAGGAAGAAAGATACCCAACTGAAAGGATGGCATCCATGACAGGGCTGGTATCACGAGGAGCAGCCATTTAAGGGCTTACTGCAGTGAAAATAAAGATGCACGGCTGTGCACCAGGAAAAAGGACAACTTTACTGCCACCAGCCTCTTCAGTGCACATCACAAAAGTGGGATGTTACTTAAAGAAGTGTGAAAGGGACACACATTCTCCCTGTAGCCGTCTGCTGATGGTGCCTTGTGTTACACTGTAAAAATAAAGCTGAAAAGTAATGGGAGACACATGCTATGCATTGGAAGCCAAAGGTACTGTCTGGTGCACCCCTAACGAAATGGCTAAAGCAGGTTGGTGTGCCAAATGGGCTGACTGACACCATACATAAGGTAAGATACAGACAAAAACAGTTATGCTGAAGGACTCCAATGATATCAATAGAGGAAAGTTGCAAAAAGAAAAGCTTTCCTAACATTAGCATTACTCAAGAGCGGAGTTGGCCCTACCGAGAATAGAACTTAGAAAATGCAGGTTTGGCCCACGTCGGAGGCCAGCACCTAACCTCTAAGGTATCCACTCAGAAAATACAGAGATATGCTTTTGAAATGTTATCAAACTGAATAATATTATGAGAATTCAAATATTTATGGCCTCATGAACTGGGATTGTGATCAGGGTTATAAAACATGAATTTTATAAATGCAGGCCAGTATCGCGTAAGGACCTGAAGAGGCATGTCTGAATATGTTGCTGGGTGGGCGATGAAAGAATTTGCTTTAAGATGGATTGGGACCTCGCTTTCAAAATAGACTGCATGCTTTGGCTTTAATACTATTTAATGCTTTAAGGTTTAAAAAAACAGGGACTCTTTCAACGGTGCTTGTCCCAGACATGCAGGAGCATGAGGGAATTTCCAAATGTATTGCCAAAGGAGCAGAGCGGAGAACCACTTTCACCCTTGTTCTCTATGTGTCCTTTACTCTTTGTTTTTATTATAAAGGAGTCCACCCTGATTCAAGTCTCTATCTATGCTGTACATATACATCTTGCAGGCCAGCCAAAAGTCACTCTGTCTTTGCCTTATACTCGCTTTCTGTGATATCACTGTATCCACCCCATCTCCCTCATCGACCTGTATCGCTCTTGCTAAAAGCTGCTCTGTTACAGCAACATTACTGGTTCTCCACCACTCACACATAAATATTTCTTTCTCAGCTTGTGATATCTACGATAGTAAAGCAACTTTTTTTCTCTTTTTCTTTTTCTCCTGTACCGAAGTGGGCCAGTCTAGCTGCAACTGTCGCTGCCTCTGTATATCGGACCATCCCTGCCAGTTATTCAGCCATTATATTGACACTTCCTGTAGGCCAATTATTGCAGTTATGGCCCCTTTTCTCAAACTGAAAGAAATGTAAGTCTTTAATGGACACGCTACTTCTCTCCCTCTCTCCAGGGAATGCCTGAAAGGGACAATACAAAACAGCCCAGAGCCTGAAGTCTCCTGCCCATTCATGGACGACAACTACTCGTGCACTGGGAAGCTACTGGATCGAGAAATAAAAGCGGTACGGTTGTGTGTTCACGATGCCCCAAGAATTCGGAGCATTCAATGTGTCTACATGTCTCACTCTAGGGCATAGGCATGCGCTAAGTAGCGCCCAGTACCATCCCTGTGTCAACAGGAACCCATGTCTTCAGCTCTTAGCCTTCCTCTTACAAAGCATTGCAAGCTGGTGCTTTAACCTACTTGCTTCCACCGAAATTAATGAGCTTCAACTTCTAGAATGCACTGGTAAGAAAATCGTTGAGCCCAGGACTGGAAACATGGTCCTATTTGTGGGGAGGTCAATGGTCAAACTATCTTTAAAACAAATGGTTAACCTTGTTTGCATTTTATATAACGTGAATAAGTGCTTTAACGTCCTCTTGATGTTTTTTACCAGCTTACACAATTCTTGCATGAAGTGCTTCCTAATATTCATAGAGCTTAAACAACTCAAAAATGTAATTAATTTCACAAAATATACAAATATCTTTATTTAAAACAATTGTCACTTTTCATTAAAACATTCTTAAAAATACCAATCTTCTATAATTCATCTCACTACTAAATCACTGTACATGTGTCGACGACTACAACAACTCATCTTGACAGTAGGGAGATTCATTCTTTAGTCTCATTAAGAGAATGCATATTCCCCTCTCCACCCACTTATTCCGCCAGGCTGCCTAACCCATACATAATGGAGAATACACCCTTTAAGTGTTGCCCCTCCTGTAATAGGAAATTCCTCTGGAAAGACTTGCAATGGGTGTGCAATCTCTGTCTCCCAGGGATCATGCTGAAGGACAGTGCAAGTCGTGCAAACCGTTCAGGCCCAAAACACTCATGGACCGCAAAACAAAACGCTGGGCCCACTACGCCTTGCAGGCCGAGGCCGCCATGTACGTCGAGGGAGCCTCCAATGACGGCAGCATCAAAGTCTACCGTGACGCTGAGGGCGATCGGGATCCGTCGTATACCCGTGTGCAAGCCCCCGACCCTAACAGGCAGGCTGGCAGTTCTGCTACGGGGACGACACCCGGCGGCACTAGCACAACCAAGTCTCACCACATAAAGCACACCACCCAGGGCCGAAAGTCGACTACGTCAACGACCAGAAAGCCACCACAGCGTCAAGGGGGAGGTCTGAAATGTCCCTGTCCTTTGGGCCATAGCGGTCGCCACACGACAGGCCCCTAAAACAGACAAGCAAGTCTGTTTCTGACACTGTGTCTAAAGCCACGAAATCCACACATGCTGACGACCGGGCATCGAAAAACGCCTCAACGCACCCCTTGCGTGCCGACCCCCGACCGTCGAAGGCCTCTTCGAAGACTACACCAAGTCCGAAAATGAGTGAGCTGATTAAAAAAACACAGACACTTAAAAAGCCGGATGTCGAAAAACCATAAGTCTTCTAAGATCCAGGGAGAGGGCACTATTTCGGGGGCTATGCACCATAAAAGAGGCCCTGCACCGGATCCAACACCCACCCCCCAACCCCCACCCCGCCACTGTTCCATCGGTAATCCCAAGTTCATCACAATGGACAGCAGATCAAATTGATAGTCATGAGGCGTATGTTCTCTCTAGCTAATTTCTTTGATGATTACCCCAAGGTCTTGCAAAACCTTCTGGGTGCACCACACAGCAGGCCAGTAACTACTCAGAGCGGGGCAGCAGTTACCCAGTCTTCCGCCAAAAAAGCCCGCACAGACTTCACACAAGCCTCCACCTCGCAGCAGGACTTGGGGCAGCATGCTTATTGTTACACCATGCAAGACCCCCAGGACCCTGGAACTTACACAGACCCAGACGACCAAGGGGACATGGGTGATGTCGACCAATATTATGATGACGACGACCAGGATGTCTCTTTCATCCAGTCTCCAGATCATTTAGACCCACCAGTGGCAGGCTCATCAGTGGATAACAAAGTACAGTTTAATGACCTGCTCCTAAAGGCGGCTGAGCATTTCCAAATCGACACACAAGAGACACAAGTCAATAAGGAAGACATACTATAATTTATCCCCCTACTACAATCAACGCATCCAACTCTCTCTGCTTACCCCTAATTTAACCCGGGCAGTCATCCGCGCATTGCGAAAGTATTCAGACCAGACCCCCTATACATCAGAGGACAGTTAAAACCAGACTCTTTAGTGGTAACAACCACTAGAAAAAGAGCAGGAATCCCTCTGGCCTCTTCCGAAGCCCCTCCTGATAAGGAGAGTTAAAAGATTGACACCTTTGGAAGAAAAGTAGCCTGTTATGCAGCCTACCAGACTAGAATTGCTAATAACACAACTCTGTTAGCTAGTTACAACTGTCACAAGTGGGATGACATTACAGAACAAATAGCATCGGTTCCAGAGCCCCGTAAAACACAGCTGTCGCTCTCCATTGCAGAGGGTAAGCAGATAGCAAACTGCATCTTCAAGCCGCGCATGAGGAGCTAACTGCATCGGCTCCTGGCGGCCGCAGTAAAATATCCTGAAAAGACTCAGTTTTTTAAAATCCACCCAACCTCAAAGTATTGAAGCAGCGGCGGACCTATCCAGGCAACAACTGCTGCAAGCTGGGGCACAATCGGACCTGGGAACAGGAGAAACGTCCCTGTGTCTGCCAGCGCGAGACTCACCGCCATTGCTGGGCGGATGAGAGCGGCTGTTCTGCCCCTCAACCCCTCCCCCCCCCGGGCTGCCGTGGTCTTTGAGGCCTCGAGGAGCGGGTGAACCAGGGACAACAGACAACGGCATTGCACCAACACCATCAGACTACCTCCCGGGGCCCCTCCCCTCTGCTGAACTCCTAGCACGGAGGCCAGACGAGTGCCCGAATTGCGGGCACGGCTGCTGCCGACGTCCCGTGCCTGAGGCTGCCGCGACCCTGTCCCCTGGGGAAGAACCACCTTGTCCATACGGCGGCCGGACACCTGCAATGTGCTGGGCGACTGGACGCCGACAACGCGAGACACCTACTCTGCGCTGCCTGATCCGGCATCACAAACTGGGGCGAGACACGCACTACGGAGCAGGAACCCCTCTGCCCTCCGCCCCCATCAGCGAGACTACAGCACCTGGGGTTGAGACACGGCACGAAAAAAGGCAATACGGTGCCGCGCTCCCCCAACGGAACCAACAAGGTACGTGCAACCTCCCCCCCCAACCCTGCGAACGACTGGACAGCGACCCGCACTGTGGAGGCGGCACACCCTCTTTAAAATAAAAGATCTGCTTGAGGGGGGAACGGAGCAGCGGGGACTGAGGGCGCTCCCCTCCCCCAACAATATAAGCACCTTGAACCTGTGACGGCACCTGCAGCTTCTCCCCCACACTGCACAATCTATCAGGGGCCCACAGAACAGGCAACAAGGCAGCATCTGTGGGACACGGCCGTTGGGGGCACGGAGGCCCCTGATGCAATGATCACAGCCCCGCAAGCATAATGTGCCTGACAATACTCCACGGGGGGGGGAGAAAACTCCAGGTGAGACCACGCATTGGGGTAAACCCCAAACTTTACCGGACCAACCCAGACCAGGGATCCTGGGAACCATGAACCGTAGGAGAACTCGTTGCCACCCCACAATCAACAGTCTCAGGGGAGGTACTATTTATAAGGTAGCGCGCACAGCGGGGTGCTGGTGGCCAATGCCGGAGGCTGCTTCCCTCTACACACTACTCATGAAAAGAACATAATCAAGGCTGCGGGCAGGGCCCTTGCGTGGGCGTACCTGCGGATACCCCCCAGTGGGCCCACGACAACCCCAATCGACACAGCGGGCCAACCACAGCAAGGGATTCGCTCCCAGTGGCCAAAGTAATCCCGCTGGTGCTCCGGAACAGGGACAGAATCGTGAAAGATAGACTTACGACTAGCCCACCCCAATCCGGACTTCACAATAACCCCCTGGGGGCATCAACACGATACACCCGGACTTAACGCCTCACGTGAATCACCGACTCCGCCATGGGCAAGGACAAGGCTAAGAGGCAAACCCTACAAAGCAAGATGGACCTCTACACAGTGGAGCCCCCCCCCGCCTGGAGATACAAACCCCAGCGGAAGCGTAAATCAGGGAAGAGACTCAGGACCCCCAGCTCTCCCTGAGCGACTTAAAAGCAATTGGGGACTTGAGAACATCAAAATTGGTGGAGTCTCCACGGAAGTATTTCTCCTGTGCCAAGATCTCCGCAACTTATCGTCCAGAGTCGGCGAAGCGGAACAAAGAGTATCGGACACAGAAGACAACGTCCGTCATTTGGAACAACAACTTGCCATAATTGCCCAGAAAGTCAACCAACTTGATGTGACTGAAGGGGTACCTTTGACTGTGTTCCCTCCGTACCCACGTTCTCCTCACCTGGGCTTTCCGAGTCGATGGTATCTTGCAGGCCTCGACGTGCCAGGTAGTCTCTCTCTTTCCTCTGGTGCGAGGGCTTGTCACGGAGAGAAGCCACTGTGGCCGCTGGGTGTGAACAGCGGCACAGCGACCCCCTCTCCGGAATCAAACCAGAAAAAGCAGGGAAAAACCCACTAGGGGAAAAAACCCTGATAGGAGGTGCCAAGACTGTTCTCAGAAGGCCAGCAGTCCACCGATGAAGAGGAGGAAGCGAAGGATCACCAAACGCTGAAAACGTCCACTGTAGCGGTCGACCTGGAGAGAGGCGAGGGAAACAGCAGCTGGGAGGTCCGGACTGAAGGTAGAAGTCTTCCGAGAGGCACTGCGGAGGAACACGGGAGCACGGGAGAGAAAACCCCGCGATGACCAGACTCAAGAGCTAGGTGAGAGGACGAGAGGGAGAGAGAGAGAGAGAGAGAGAGAGAGAGAGAGAGAGAGAGAGAGAGAGAGAGAGAGAGAGAGAGAGAGAGAGAGAGAGAGAGCACGGCAGACGCCGCCTAAAGGGGGTCGGCGGATGGCAAAGGGAAACAAAGTATGGAGGTTACTGGTGACTGGACACCTATGAGAAGTAACCGCGTGGGGGTAAATATTAACCCCTAGTAGAATCCAAAGCGAGGTGCAGAGGAAGAGCGAAGGACCCAGAAACGAAGTAAACAACGGAGAGGGGTTGCAACGCAATGACCTGCCGGGAGGCAGGGATTTTATACTCCCGGCAGCGTTGCGTCTCGCGTTAGGAGCTGCGGCCATAAACACAAAAAAGGGACTAAAGCAACCTTCCCCCATGACCTCTCAAACTCCAACGCGGAAGTAAACGCCAGTCACGGCGATGGCCGCGACTGCGAGTGACAGTATGCCCCCCCCTAGAGTGCAACCGCCCAGGCCTACCTGGGTGCAAGCGATGGAACTTTGCCAACAGTTGAGGGGCATGTACATGGGAAGCTGGCTCCCAGGAATCCTCCGACCTTGGGAAACCCTTCCATGACAGGAGGTATTCCAACCGACCATGAAGGAATCTGGAATCACGAATGGCGGAAACTTCGTATTCCTCCTGGTCGGTTGTAGTGACAGGTAGTTTCCGGCGGAGAGACCGGTGATTGGGATCTGAATAGTAAGGTTTAAGAAGAGAGGCGTGAAAAACAGGGTGTATGCGTCTGAGAGACGGAGAGAGTTGTAGGCGATAGGCAACTGGATTGACCTTGGAGAGGATGGGAAAAGGTCCCAAGAAACGAGGAGATAGTTTAGAAGGCCTTGTCCATCTGGGAAGGAATCTGGTGGACAACCACACTTTGTCCCCCGGTTTCCATGAAGGTGTATCCCTGCGGTGTTTATCGGCCTCGGTCTTATTCCGCCGTCTGCAATCCGCCAAACTCGTTAATGCACTGTCCCTGGCCTCCTTGAGATTACTTAACACCTCTTCTGCAGTGGGAGAGTTGGAGTAACTGGGTACCTCGGGCATTAGATAACGCGGGTGAACGCCATAGGTACAATAAAAAGGTGATAGGCCAGTGGCACTGTGCTTGGAGTTGTTGTACACGAATTCCGCCGTAGGGAGTAGAGAAACCCAATTATCTTGGCACTGGGAAATAAAACATCGCAAGTACTGCTCCAAAGTTGCGTTGAGTCGCTCCGTTTGGCCGTTTGTCTGGGGTAGGCGGGTGATGGGAAACACCACCTCTGAAAAGTTCGGAATGAATCTTCGGTAGTAATTTGAAAGACCCAAGAACCTCTGAACCTCCCGGACAGAGGTCGGGGCCGGCCAGCCAAGAATCACTTGCATCTTGTCAGGATCCATGGCGATCCCTTCTTCTGATAGCACGTATCCCAGATAATGTACCGAAGGTACCGCGAAGCTGCACTTCTCCTCTTTGACCAGAAGATGGTTTTCCTTAAGACGCTCCAAAACTCGTCGTACTTGTGCTATGTGTTCTCTCATATTAGGGGAAAAAACCAAGATATCATCTAAATAGATGATGACAGAGATGGAAAGCATGTCGGAGAACATCCGGTCCATGAACCTCTGAAATACCGCAGGGGCGTTCACCAAGCCAAACGGCATTACCTTGTATTCATATAGGCCCAGAGGAGTACGAAACGCAGTTTTCCATTCGTCACCCTTGGCTATCCGCAACAAATGGTAAGCGTTTCGTAGGTCCAGTTTGGTAAAGATTCGAGCACCTTGCACTGCCTCAATAATATCCGTGATTAGGGGCATCGGATACCTGTCACGGACTGTCACTGTATTTAGACCCCTGTAGTCGATGCAAGGTCTAAGATCGGTGGAATCTCTTTTCTTTATAAAAAACAAAGGGGCTCCTGCTGGAGACTTGGAAGGTTGTATGAGACCATTCTCCATGTTGGTATCCAAGTATTTCTGAAGCACTTGTCTCTCGGTCTGAGTGAGGGCGAACATCCTTCCGAATGGCACCAAGGCATGGGGCTCCAGGTCGATAGTGCAGTCCTCTGGCCGATGGGGTGGAAGTCTGGCATGGAGGCACTCCTGAAAAACGTCTGAAAAATCTGAGCAGAAATAGGGTAAAGCATGGATACCTACATGATTATTGGGAAACACCTTGACTGGCTGAAGATCAGCCCGACCTTCCAGAGAACAACAGTTAGTAGCGCAATATGGGGAACTGAAGCTTATTTGGTTCTCGGTCCAATTAATCAGAGGATTGTGTCGTCGGAGCCAGGTAATGCCCAAGATGATGGGAAAATGAGCCGCTCTGATAATATCAAAACTCAGGACTTCCTTATGTTGGTTGATCGTCAAAGTGAGTTCCTCAGTGGTATGGGTGATAGGACCTGAGGACAAAGGCGAGCCGTCTACTCCTTCCACCTTCTGACCTTCTGCCCGGGGAATTCGACGGAGGCCCACCTTGTCAGCCCACACGGTGTCAACAAAGTTCCCTGCCGCGCCACAGTCCAACAGAGCCAGTGTCTCCTCCTGATGGTTTCCGAGGTTGAGTTGTACTGGAATGACCATTAGCCTGGAATCTTCCTTAGACTCGGAAGAGGTCACTGACAGAGAAACATAGGGACGATGGAGATTTCTTAAAGACCCTCGGTCGTTTGTCCCTACTAACGCCGAGGGTAGTCGTTTCCCGACCTCTTGTTTGACAGTTCTGTGCAGTCTCTGAGAAAATGCTGCTCTGATCCGCAGTAGGCACACAGTCCTTTCTCTCTTCTGCGACGTCTTTCAGCAGCGGACAAGGGCGCCCTGGTAGCACCGATCTGCATAGGTTCTTCCGTAATGATGTTAGTAGAGCGACCAGGGAGAACGGGTACAGAGGGGTCTGAGTTATGGCCAGGAGTCCTTTGCTTACGACGTTCAACTCGTCTCTCCTGAAGGCGATACTCGATGTGAAGAGCAGCAGAAAGTAGATCTGTGAAAGTAGGAGAACGAGGAGACCTGGCTAGCTCGTCTTTAATTTCTTCCTTCAGTCCTCTTCTGAAAATGGCATACTGGGCTGTCTCGGGCCATCCGGCCCCGGCTGCTAATGTCTTGAAAGAGGAGATGTATGATAACACGTCTAGCGAGCCTTGCCTGACATCCAACAGGTCTTCGCAGGCTGTAAAGGAGAGCTCTGGTCGTTCGAAGGTGTGCTTGAGAAGATTCTGAAACCCCGGATAGTCCTGCAGAATGGCGTTTCCGCTAGTCACCAGAGGGGTGGCCCAGGAAAGAGCGTTTCCCGTCATGTTGGTTATTAGGAAACCCACCCGGGCCTGATCTGTAGCAAAGGTACGGGGTCTGAACGTAAAGTGAACCAGGCATGCTTCGAGAAACTCCTTTACCTTCTTTGGGGAGCCATCAAATTTCCCCGAGGACAGTGCCATGGGTGGCAATTCCGAGGGAGTAGGTTCCCTAGCCGCAACCATCTGTTTAAGCAAAGCGTTCTCAGTCTTGACCCCTTGTAGCTCTTGGGACATCGCTTGGAATGCCTTCCAGAGCTCTTGGACTTGTTCGTCAGCTGACATCGTGATACTCTTGGGCGTTGCAATCTGTGACTGAAGGGGTACCTTTGACTGTGTTCCCTCCGTACCCACGTTCTCCTCACCTGGGCTTTCCGAGTCGATGGTATCTTGCAGGCCTCGACGTGCCAGGTAGTCTCTCTCTTTCCTCTGGTGCGAGGGCTTGTCACGGAGAGAAGCCACTGTGGCCGCTGGGTGTGAACAGCGGCACAGCGACCCCCTCTCCGGAATCAAACCAGAAAAAGCAGGGAAAAACCCACTAGGGGAAAAAACCCTGATAGGAGGTGCCAAGACTGTTCTCAGAAGGCCAGCAGTCCACCGATGAAGAGGAGGAAGCGAAGGATCACCAAACGCTGAAAACGTCCACTGTAGCGGTCGACCTGGAGAGAGGCGAGGGAAACAGCAGCTGGGAGGTCCGGACTGAAGGTAGAAGTCTTCCGAGAGGCACTGCGGAGGAACACGGGAGCACGGGAGAGAAAACCCCGCGATGACCAGACTCAAGAGCTAGGTGAGAGGACGAGAGGGAGAGAGAGAGAGAGAGAGAGAGAGAGAGAGAGAGAGAGAGAGAGAGAGAGAGAGAGAGAGAGAGAGAGAGAGAGAGAGAGAGAGAGAGAGAGCACGGCAGACGCCGCCTAAAGGGGGTCGGCGGATGGCAAAGGGAAACAAAGTATGGAGGTTACTGGTGACTGGACACCTATGAGAAGTAACCGCGTGGGGGTAAATATTAACCCCTAGTAGAATCCAAAGCGAGGTGCAGAGGAAGAGCGAAGGACCCAGAAACGAAGTAAACAACGGAGAGGGGTTGCAACGCAATGACCTGCCGGGAGGCAGGGATTTTATACTCCCGGCAGCGTTGCGTCTCGCGTTAGGAGCTGCGGCCATAAACACAAAAAAGGGACTAAAGCAACCTTCCCCCATGACCTCTCAAACTCCAACGCGGAAGTAAACGCCAGTCACGGCGATGGCCGCGACTGCGAGTGACACTTGAATACCGCGCCGAAGACAGTGAGGGTAGGGCACGTCGCAATAACCTCAGGATTCTTGGGATTCCGGAAAAAGAGGAAGGCCCCAGTGTCGAACTCTATCTAGAAGACTGGCTGACTCATATCTTCGTCCCCAAAAAACTGTCAAAGTTCTTCTCCATTGAAAGAGCACATAGGGTACCCACCAGGCGGCCCACACCAGGCGCCTCCCCCAGAACAATAATTGCACGGCTCCTCAATTATCGGGACCGAGACGCTATCCTGCAGATGGCACGGGCCTCAGGCCCAATCACATACAACGGATACAGAGCGGGGTTCTACCCGGATTATACTAAGGAGGTTCAAAAGGGCCGCCAGTCGTTTGATTCATTCAAGAAGAAACTTCAATCCCAGTCAATCAAGTATGCTCTCTTCTTCCCGGCGATGCTCAAGGTCCATCAAGAGGGACCGTCCCACCTATTTCACAACCCCAAAGAAGCATGGGAATGGCTCGAAACGCAGATCGTCAATGGACCCGCGGCCCGACGCTCGCCCTCCGGACCGTCCGCACGGAAACCCAGGTCCGGACAGCGCTCGCCACCCTTAACTCCGGTGGACCCGGAAACCGAGTCGCCACAGCGTCCCACCAAAAATACCACCGAGATCGGATGAGGTCTGGGCATCATAGAACCGGATCCGCAATGTAACATTACGGAAACTCCATTCTAGCGGCTGCCGTCCTCCAGGCAGCGCAGTCTCAACCGCAGTCCGGGTGACTTTGCAGAAGTTACTACCCTAGCCCGGGTCATCCCGAGGAAATTTTCTAAGTTATACGTTTATTGTTTGGGCGACAGGTGCTCCCAGTTGGTGGGGGAAGTACAGGGCGGGGGGAGTTTTTACGGGTGTAAGTAATCAGAATATCAGGATGAGAAGGCAGGACACTGACATATGCTGGCAGGAGAATCAAACACTGTCTACGGGCGGGGCCAGTGACATCCGAGCTACCCTGTCATCAGCCACACAAATACAGGGCAACCCCCAGACGTCTCCCTCTGGTGAATACCTCTGCGCACCTTGGAAACACAAGGGACCACCATTGCTCCTTCCAGATGCCCCATTAAGTAACCCACGCAGATAGAGTAAACACTAACACGCTATCCTTACTGTCCTGGAACGTTAACGGCCTCGGCTCCAGCGTGAAACGAAGATTGGTGCTCCAGTATCTCAACCGGTATTCACCCGACATAGTTCTCCTCAATGAAACACATCTGATTGGCACGAACACCAACTTTTTCAAACGATCCAATTACCCGCATACCTACCACGCCGGATTCACAAAAGGCACCAGGGGTACGATGATACTCGTCCATAAACGAGTCCCCCTACAGGTCAGAAAAGTCAGAACCGATCCTCAGGGCCGCTATGTGATGCTGCTTGCTGACATCTGGGGTGAGAAATGGGGCCTCGCCGCAATATACGCTCACAAAAGAACTGCTGACCGAACTGCGGAACTTGCTCCTGGAAGAAGAGGCCAACCTGTGGGTGAGAGGAGGAGATTTTAACGAAGTGATGGATGTCACAGTCGATAGGTCTTACAGGAGACCTAGAGGTCGACCCGCCCTGACATCGCTTGCCACGTTCGCCGAAGCACGGGGCTAACAGACACATGGCGCTAACTCCATGGTGACTAGGCTGGCTTCTCCTTTTTTTCGGCGTGCATAAATCATTCTCAAGGATTGATTATGCCTTCATCCCCATAACACAAACCACAGAGGGGAATTTCGGACCACTCTCCGCTCCTTATAACCATGAAGAATGCCTCCCAATGCCCGGATCGCAACTGGCGCTTGAGCGCATACCAATTGCGGCTCCCTGAAATCGCAGAAGAACTGGAAAAAAAGACTGCAGAATACTTCAAAATAAACAAAGGCTCAGTGGAATGCCCGATCTCGATCTGGGAGGCATATAAGACGGTCCTCCGTGGAGAAGCTATCTCGGCGGTCTCTGCCCACCGAAAACGACATTCCCAAAAGGTCAGGGAAGCAGAAGCACAAGTCCTGAAATGCGAACGGCAAATTCTGGCACACAACACTCAAGAAGCAAAGGAGGCCCTGATCACGGCACAAGATGCCCTCAGCAATATAGCTCTGGACAATGCACGAACAGCCCATCAGATAGTCTGGAGCCAAATTTATGAACGAGGTGATAAAGCAAATAAAACCCTGGCCTGTCTGGAGAAACGTGAGCAAAGCAGAGGACATGTGCGTGCTATCAAATCTCCGGAGAGAACATTGCTGACGGAAGACTCTGACATAGTGGAAGCATTTGCGGCTTACTACAAGAAACTCTATACTCCGCCCACCAGAAGCCCTGCACTCGAGCCCTCTTGCTATCTGGACCGGATTGAGATCCCGAAACTCTCACAACACCAATCAGACCTCCGGACCGCTGAAATCACGGAGACTGAAATACAAGATGCGCTCGCACAGCTTCAACCCGGGAAAGCTCGGGCCCCAATGGCTTCCCCACAGAGACTTGGAAATGCCTCGGTGGCACACTATCGACCCATATGCATCGCATGTTCCTACGTAGTAAAGAACAAGGGGCACTTCCCCCGGACCTCAGAAGGGTGTGCATAGTTGTCATACATAAAACTGGAAAGCCCCCAGAGGAATGCGCCTCCTACCGTCCCATTTCCCTGATCAACGGAGTAGCCACGGTCCTCGCCAGAACACTCGCTAATAGACTATTGAAGGTGATTGAGACTCTCGTCCGCCCAGACCGATATGGATTCATGCCCAATAAATCCACCCGCATGAACTTACACAGAATTCAAATCGCCCTGAGCAGAGCCACAGAAATACCGGTTCCACTGGCCCTCCTGGCAGTGGACTTTGAGAAGGCATTTGATTCTGAGGGATGGGATGCCTTATGGGCAATCATGGCTCGAATGAACCTCGGGCAAACATTCATATCATGGGTCAAATTCCTCTACGCATCCCCAGAGGCCACGGTGAGGGTAAATGGTAGGTCCTCCAAACCATTCCCTCTAGGCCGAGGTACTAGGCAGGGGTGCCCATTATCTGCACTCCTCTTCCTCCTTGCCATCGAGCCACTAGCAATAGAACTCAGAGCAAACAATAATAGGTCCGTATTTGCCTGGCCGGGGGGAGGCGAGGATCGACTCTCGCTCTACGCGGATGACCTCCTTTTATACCTTAGTAACCCGAGGGCCTCATGCCCGACGTCTCCCTTATCCTTAGGGAATACCAAAACTTTGCAGGCCTAAAGGTGAATGAGGCCAAAACCATTTACTTCCCAATCCAGGGCGGTGAGTCTGCGATCCCAGAGACCTGCCCATATCATGTCTGTATCAGGGAATTTAAATATCTGGGCATACGGCTCGACCCGACACTAGAAGGGATCCTCCAACTCAACCTTCAGCCCGTAATAGACGGTTTAATAGAGATGTCTCCCACTGGCAATCACTCCCCCTATCTCTAATAGGTAGGGCCGCGCTATTCAAGATGATGACCCTCCCCAGACTCCTGTATGTTCTACAAAACGCCCGCTCATTATCCCCGAGAAACTTTTACACTAATTGATAAGAATCTTCGCACACTGCTTTGGGGAGGGAAACAACCCAGAATTGCCCTTAGCACGCTCCAGAGATCGGTATGGGAGGGAGGCATTGGCCTACACTGCATACGCACGTATTATCTGGTGACACAGATCGGGGTGGTAAACGATTGGTTACACGCAGATCCCACACTACCACATATCCGTATTGAAAAAGAGACCATGTCCCCAATACCCCCACTGCAGATCCTGTATGCCACCAACAACCAACTCCCGACGCTACCAAAAATAACGCACCATATTCGCCGAGCCTGGCGGGACGCACATAAACTGGTCGGCTGGAAGGAGGCCAACACTATCCCAACCCATATGGCAGAATGCGCACCTCCTGGAAATATTGAAAATGGGCTCTTTTGAACACTGGGGAGCAAAAGGGATAAATACACTAGCACATGTGATCCAGGGGGGGTCACCTCATAAACTTTGAGACCATGCAAAAGCAATTCGGCTTGGCACCTATGGACCAGTTTCGGCATGCGCAGCTGGCCCATGCCATCCGCACCAAGTTCCCTGACACAACAATTATACCCCCCTGCTCTCCCATCCAGACCAATGTCCTCCCGCAACAAATTCCCTCCAAGGTCACCTCTACGCTCAAGGTCACCTCTACCCTCTACCCTCAGGCCCTCAACTCCTTCGGGGCCTCACAACTCGATAGGCTCAAAGAAAGGTCGGAAAGGGACTTAGGTGAACTGGAACCTAAAGATTGGATAGATACATTAATGTCCCCTAGAGATATTGGGATAGAAACCAAGCTCAGACTAATACAACTGAGAATCCTCCACCACTCCTATTATTTGTGCACTGACATGGCCAGATGGGGGGGATCCGAGGTTGAGATATGCATTAGATGCAAAACTGAGCTGGCTACCTTCTACCATATGATCTGGGACTGTCAAGTGTTACAAGTGTTCTGGGGGGACTTTATCAACACGATCTCCACTGTCCTGGCGATACCAATTCCCAAGGGTCCTAAAATGACACTCCTGGGCATCTGGGGAGAAGTGGACTTGACAAAATACGAAGAAATGTTTTGGCGGTTGCCCTGGGGGCGGGCAAATGACTCATTGCGGCCAATTGGGGTCTGCAGACCCACTGTGCCCGAACCGATGGAGCAATGAACTGGACAGATGTGCAGCTTCAGAGCGCCGGATCTATAACGCGCGGGGTTGTCCCCGTAAATTTGAAAAAATATGAGGTAAATGGCTCGATGCTCACTGAAATCCACCCCCTCCCATTTCCCCCCTCCCTCTCTCCTCCTCCCCCCTCCTTATGCCTCCCCTGACTCGAAGACGTAAATTGCAACCTGTGTTATCAGCAATTCTTTGTCTCGCAACCGTCTCACTGCCCCTTGGCCCTGCAGTGCCCTTGCCGCTGTCGATATTGACTTGTTTTTCTTTTTCTGATGAATGTTTTTTTTATATCTACGTTGTCGTTGAGTTGTTTAAATGCAATAAACAGAGTTATTAAAAAAGAACAACTTGGATGCAGCAGACAATGCAGGAAGAATCATAGCAGACGGCACACAGATCAAACGTCACGCGTGGGTATGCCAGTCAGGCTTCAAGCTTGAAACCCAGGCAACCCTCCTTAATATGCCCATTGAACCCAAGGTTTTGTTTGGTAAGGCGTGGAAGACGCCCTAAAGAGCACAAAAGATGAATATGACACCCTTAAATCATTAGGGCTGCTCACCAACAAACCTTCCAGCAAAGAGTGGGTTATAAATGTTGCCGTTTTAGAGGGCAAAACTCTCAAGGAGCATCGGGTTATAATCAAGGTCAAAGCTCGTCGTAGGGTTCATCACAGAGACAGTCCTATCAACAGGGGTTTCAAAGAGGCCAAAGAAGGTCTCGAAGTAGGGGTAGATCCTCCTCCTCCAGAGGCGGTTCAACACCCCCCCAAACAATGACCACCCGCTACAGGTTGCCTCCCATGCCACTCCAGTAGGAGGCTGCATTTCAATTTCTTTTATTTTTTGTAGAATTTGTTTTATTCATTTTCCAAAACACAAATCAAACTTCACACAACATTATCAATGCAGTATCCACAGCCAACATCTTATAACACGCTATAAACCTACCCCAACATCCCTCGCCCATTCCATCCTTCGCCCTCGCAACACCCCCGCACCCTAGCTTGCCTGCATCTGGCTTATACTGTAGGTGCACTACATTTTGACAGATCAGAGCCACACAGGATTCTATTAGGGTCAATCCGCCATTGCTTCTTCCATGGCTGTCCTAGCAAAAAGAGATTGCAGTAACACTTCCCATTCCCCTATCCCCCCCCACACCTCCCTTGTGGCCCCGCTGCACTGCCCCTTTCCATGCCGCAGTTTCTGCTGTCCCCACCTATACAGGTCGTTACCACTCCTCTATTCCAGGGCCTTTAAACGATTTCCATGTCATAGCAATTCTATGTTTTGCCAGTATACACGCTAGGTCCTTTAGTAACAAGTTTCTGGCCTTTGGGACATGAGAAGCAGCCCAGCAGACATGCACCCAGGGAAAGCACGTCCAATTCCACACCCCACCCTTTTTGAAGTCTATTTGCCACCTCCTGCCACTATTGACCCACCACGGGACATGCCCAAAACATATGGAGCATTCCCCCATCCATCGCATTGCACCGGGGGTATCCTCGTGCTGCGCCCTTGGGAACCTAGATATCCGCCAAGGCTGCATATAGGCTCTATGCATCACTAGCAGTTGTATACGCTGAAGTCTCGCATTTCGTGACACCTTATTGTGGTATCCCAGTATCCTTTCCCATTGTGCCTCTGTGAAGGCTATCCCTAAATCCTCTTCCCATTTACTCTTTATCACCAGAGGGGGCGAGGGGGGTGGCTCATTAGTCAGTAGAAGATCTTATATTCTTGATATGGAATGCCCACCCTCAGCTATGTCATAAAGGGTATCTACTATCGAATGTTTCTCCATTGGTTCGCCATATGCAGGCCACCTCCGTGGAACCTCCCTCTTAATAGTAGTATGTATCATATATTGGCCTGTGTGCATACCCGTCTGCCTTGCCAACTCTTCAAAGGGTACAAAAGCCGTATCCTGCAACATATCTCCCTTGGTGGCCACCCGCAAGCTTCCAAATACTTGCGTATTCCCATTCTCGCCTGAGTCGATGACACTACCAAAACCAGAGGGATCTGTGGCGATATTGGGTCTGTCAGCCCCTTCACTGCCAGGGCCCTGTCCCACATTTTGACCCCTAGGGACACCAGGTGTGACCATCGACCCCTGCAAGGTTTCTTGAACTACAATATCTCCTTTAGATAGCCCAGAATGCTGCAACATCAGTGTATCCAGGGTAGGGTCATCAGCAAGCCAATTTACCACAAATTGCAGTTGCCCTGCTGTGTAATATAATTCAAAGTGTGGGACCCTGATACCACCCTCTGCATGTAGCTTGTACAATGAAGACAGCGCTATTCTATTCCTCTCATTTTGCCAAAGAAAGCCTCTGCTGATACCCTCCAAGGTCTTAAAGAAGCGTTTAGATACATAAAATAGGACATTTACGAAAAAGTGAAGTAATCTGGGCAATACCACCATCTTCAGCAAGTCTGCCCTCCCCATCCTTGAAAGAGGCAATTTAGTCCAGAACTTCATGGAGCTCTTGATACCCTCCAGGGCATGTAGTGTGTGTTCGTCCGCTTGAGTCATGGTACATTAACTCCCAGATACCTAAACGTGCGCTCTTTCCACTGCAGGGCAAGCACAGGCAACGCCCCCCGCTCTATTTTACGCAATCCCGCCAACAGGATTAGTGCTGATTTATCCATACTAATTGTAATCCCTGACAGTTCTGCAAATAATGTCATGGCTTCCAGCAGAAGCTCCAGATTATCCTCCGGGTTCTGAATATACAATATCGTGTCGTCTGCATATAGGGATATCAAATGTCTGACCCCATCTGTTTCAATCCCTGTATTCCATCCTGAGGTATTCGTTTATCTGCTCCATAGCTAAGACATAGAGCAGCGGTGATAGGGGCAGCCCTGCCTCGTGGCCTTTTCTAATTCCCATGCCTCTGAGATATGTTTGCCCGTTTTAACCCCAGCCTTCGGCTTAGTGTACACTAGTTGAACCCATTTGATGAATGTCTGACCAAATGCAAATCTATGCAGAGATGCATAAAGCCAGTCCTACTGAACCGAATCAAACGCTTTCACTGCATCTAATGCGGAGTTTCCTGGGATGCTGTCCTATCTATCACATGATGTAATCTCCTCAAGTTACAGACCATACTTTGGCCTGGGACATAGCCCGTCTGATCCAGCTGCACTAGCTTATATATCACCCTTTTCATTCTAGCCGCTAATATGGACATCCATATCTTATTATCTTGATTCAGCATTTATGGGGCCTGTAGGGACTACATTCCATCAGGGTTTTATGGGGTTTGAGGAGAGCAATTATAACAGACTCTCTCAGGGTAAGTGGAAGAACCCCCGGCTCATAAGAATCATTTAAAGTACTAAGCCAATGGGGGCCAATACTAGTGTGTATTCTTTACAGAATTCGCTGGGCAGTCCATCCGAGCCTGGTGTCTTCCCCGTCGGCAAAACTGTGATTGTGTTTCGTATATATTCCAAGGTTATGGGTGCTTCTAAGCCCTCTCTTTGTGGGATAGTCCTGGTAGGTCAATCTCTTCCAACGCATTCACTAGGTGGGTGGTTTGCACTGGGGGACCCTGTCGGTACAGTTGTTGGTAAAATTCTCGGACTTCCTCATTAATCCCTATCTGAGTATAGCATAAGTTCCCCTGCCCTTTGTTTATCAAGTGTATGGGGCCTTCATGCACTCCTCCCTTTATATAACCATGACAGCAACCGCCAGACATATCCCCTTCTCTGTGCTGATTGTCAGTGTATCTAGCAAAGCTGTATTTGCCCAGTGTCTCCCAGCAATCCATACATCTCTGTTTTAGATCTCTAGCCTTCTCTTTACTGTCTGGGTGTTGCACCTCTCGTCCCAGGTCTGTGTGCTCGCCCCTTTCACAGCTACTGCCTTCTCCCAGCCTAATGGTTTCCCATGTGGCCGCTGCAGACAACCTTGGTTTCACCGCACAGCCCAGGTGCCTATATTTGACTTCACATAACTGCCTCCATCCAGCAGCTTACCTCCTTAGTTTCTGGAGGCTGCAGGTGCCGTACGACAGGACCTGCCCACTTAAGTGCACCGCCCGGCCCGGGTTCTCATATGTACCTCCCAGGGTCTTCCCGCACATTGCTTGTGACAATATCCCAGATGGGGATAGACAACATATTCTTGAACCCAGACGGCTCCTCTGCGCACAGTGGGGTCACTTCAGCTTTAGCCGGGTAGGCCGGCATGCGGCTGATTGTCTGCACTTGGTTCCAGGAGTGGATCTTAGGCTCCTGGGGGGGTAGACGGGGCTGCGCAGCCCTTACCTCGCTCCGGCTGCCGTGTCGCATGTCATCGGCATTCTCCTATTGTCCTCTCTTACCCCTTTCCCAGCTTGGCGAACCGGGCCACCAACGCAACTCCTCTTCTGCTTCCTATCCACGATCTGCTTTGGTACACGTGTCCCTCATCCACTCGCCCTTTCCACACCCGCAGTCATCAGGGCTTCCAGTGCCTCCTGGTCTTCCACTCGCCTCTGCTGATCTCTTCACAAGTGCGTGGGCCTTCTTGTCTCCTGTCGTCGCCGGCGGGTCCTCCCATTTCGTGCCGTGTATCTCACCAACTACAAAGCCTCCACACTTCGCCTGTCAGCTGGGAACCCTCAAGAGGTTCATACACGCACACAGTCAATTGCGGGCTATGATGACTGTATTAAGCTTGTCTTTTCACTGCATCATGAACATGGAGCAGTTCAGAGAGCTGACCTACCCCATTGGCTGCTAGCCACGCCCATCCCGTATTTTATACTTTACCCACGTATGGGAGGCAATCACCTCAGACAAGTGGGTACTTTCAACCGTGGCGGGCGGTTATTGCATAGAACTGATATAGCCAACCAACCACCCACCAAGACAAAGGAACACCTCCCAGGAAGAACGTATCCTGTTGGAAGAGGTGAAGGTGCTGCTCTTAAAGGACGCCGTAGAAATCGTCCAGAGAACCAGGTAACATGGGTATTTATTCAATGTTCTTCCTTGTGCCAAAAAAAAAGACCTTACGATGCGCCCTGTCTTAGACATGCGCCCTGTAACACCTATTTCAAGCCACAGAAATTCTGCATGACAGCACTACAGGAAGTAATCCCACTGCTAGCGAGGGAACTACATGGCAACCTTGGATATGAAAGATGCATACTTTCATATTTCAATGTTCCCAGTGCACAGAAGATTCTTGCTTTTCAAAATAGCGAGCCAGCACGAACGATTGAAGGTGCAATTTCCTGTGAGACTCAGACACCACAGACTGCATGTACTGCTCCATTCTGTGTCACCTGTAACTTTCTTATATTTGCTTGAGATGGGCCTACTAGAAGACTATTGCAGTAGTCTAGCTTTGTATTAACAATGGCCGCTGCAATCAAGGCTCTATTTACCTCTGAAAGATGGGGGCACATCTGCCACAATAGATGAACATAGCAGCAGGAGGACTTAAGATAGAAGACATGTTTCTTGAAAGATAGGTGTGAGTCAAAGAAGACTCTTGGTGTTTTAACAGAGTCGGAGACTTTGATGGCATTACCATCAACTATGAAACTTTTATATTGTGTGTCAAGTTTTTTAAATCTTTTGCTGAGTGCCAAGAATAAGCAGCTCCGTTTTTGGAATCGTTCAACGCCAAGGAGTTAACGGCCATCCACACCTGTATGGCCTTAAAGACTTTGCTACGTCAAACCCAGATAGTTCAATCACTATCTGGGTGTCATTTACAATATTTGCAAACAGAACCCCTAAGGAGACAAGGAGGTCACATAGAGTTTTGGAATACACATTAAAGAGTGAATGCGACAAGCACGATCCCTGTGGGACACCACAGGTAAGGAGCGTTCTTTGTGACTGAGCATTTCCCTTAATCAAATTTGCCGTCCTAAGTCCCAAAAAGATTTGAACCAACACGCTGCAGAAGGGGTACATTTACCCACCTTGACCAGTATGTCCGCCAACAGGGCGTGATCAACCAAGTCAAAGGCGGAAGAAAGATCCAAAAGTAAGAGCAATGCTGCGTTACCATTCTCAATTATTTCTGTAATGTTTGTTTTTAAATCTAGGAGTGCAGTTTCCATCACGTGATTCATGCAAAAACTGGACTGTTTGTTTGCCATCGATTTCATGTTGCTCCGTGAAGGTTTAGTATTGAGAGCAAGCTATTCTATCGATTGTTTTTAGCACAAAGGGACACTCGTAATGGGCCTATAATTGCCTGCAACTGTTAGATCGAGATTCTCCTTTTTTTTCAAAGGTGTGAGCCATGCCTCTTTAATATTCTCTGGAATATAGGCCTCCTGAAAGGAACAGTTGATAAATCTCTTGACCCAGGGAAAGAGGATCCTAGAGAAATCTTTGAATAGTGAGGTGGGAAAAATATACCCCTTGCATGATGTAGGTTTCATCTTGTCTATTGTCTCCATCACCTCTATTTCTGATACCTCTTTAAAGGCGAATAGAACAGTCTCTGGATTAGTTATACTGCTGGAAGGGAATATAATCTCATCTGTGGCTTTATCAGTTTAATTTGGTCCAAAATATGCTGCTGATGTTCTGTTGTTTTCTGGATGAAACCTTCATGAATGTGTTGACTCCAGATGTTATCTATAACTATAGATGACTCAACCGCGGTTCCTGTAAGACTGTAAACACTTCTTTTGGTCTTGATTTGGCCATTTCTATCCTTACATTTAAATCATCTTCTTTAGCTTTAAACACTGCAGTCTAAAAGGACCTAACTGCAAGTTTGTAGGCCTCGACCGTGTCATTAGAAGGATGTTTTCGCCAGTTACGTTCTGCCTTCCGTTTAACCCCCCTGGCACACAATACCTCTGCGGTAAACCACTCGTTATATATAACCGCTTTATTTTTCTTTACAGATCTAAGTGGAGCCAGAGAATCAAAGGCTAGGTTAGTTATTGCTCTCAAAGAATATATAAAATCTTCAAGAGGGATGTTCTTTGCCAGCGAGGGTAATAAAGGTATAACTAATGAGTCAAAAGCCTCATGTGTAACCTTTCTACAGTTTCGAGTCAAGACCGATGATTTATCCAATGTCAATGTTTTATTTAGGTAATGAGGGATAGGAACCTCATAAAGAAGAGGGATGATCAGACCAAATGCACTTCTCCAGCGAAATTGGGTCCAGTCCAAGGTGTTCTCACCATTACGTGTTGAGGCATTAACATGTTGAAGAAGAGCAACGAACTGAAGGGTCTGTAACAATGATCATGCCTCATGATCCAGTAGATTATTTGCCCACAGGTTAAAATCGCCCAGAATGATGAGCGCCGTTTTATTTTTTACAATACTACCATTAAATGCTAATAATTGTTATTCAAATAGTGGTGTCGTCCTGGGAGGTCTATATAATAATAGAATGCTAAGCAAATTGACCGAGTTGATATTCAATTTCAAAAACATAGCCTCACATTGTTCAAACATTGGCAGGGCAAAGATATAGAATTTCATATCTTGCTTAAAAGTGTGGCAGTTTTCTCTATGCTGACTGGTAAAGGTAAACAACAGGGGGTAAGCAGGGCATCGATCCGTGTAATGTTATATGTGAAATGTTGTGTATGTGTATTCAGTGTTTGCGTGACTTTTTGCAAATATGTCTTATTTGCTAATACATATACAGAGATGTAATAGTGAGATGAATTATACAAGATTGGTATTTTTCCTAATAATTTTTAATTAAAATTGACAATTGTATTCTATAAGGACATTGGGTCTCATTACAAGTCTGGCGGTCCGGAAATAAAGGTGCCGGTAGCAACGTACCGGCACTCTTTCCAGACCGCCAGACTACGACAATGCCAGTAGGGGCCACGGATCCCTAAGCAGGTCTGACCTGCTGGGAATCCTGGCCCCTATGTGCATTATCTTCACAGAAGCACAGGCACCGTTAGCAACGGTGCCGGTGCTTCCATGTCCCCATTCCCGTGCAGTCCTGTGGGACTCCACGGGAATGTGGACTTGCCCTTTCTGAGCGACTGACATCCCGGTCCGCCTCTACCTGTAATATCCAGGTGGCACTGGGATATCAGTCAGTAGAAACAGTGTTACGAGCTCGGTAGCAACCGCCAACCTCGTAATGAGGCCCATTGTATATTTTGTGAAATTGTGTAGTTACATTTTAGAGTTGTTTAAGCTCTATGAATATTAGGAAGCACTACATGCAAGAATTGTTTAAGCTGGTAAACAACAGACCTTAACGCTAATGATTCTGCTTGTTTTTTGTAATAAATGCCGGTTCTCCATGAGCGTTCCCTTCCGGCAGTCCAAATAGGTTTAAGTAATATAACTGCGGAATAGAGACCACAGTGAGAGAACATAAAATGGCTCATGGTAGTAATGGATGGGGTCTGAAAGTTAAACAAGTTGTAGTTGGTTTCTAGTCAAACCGGAGTTCATTTTACATTTGTTTTGGAAAAAAGATTGCCATGGGGGATAGATGACCTTGCTTTGTTGCTGGCCATAATCTGTTCAGGCAAATATTTACCATCAGTGCTAAGATGGTGTCTCTGAAAACCAGAGGGGTTTAGTAGATTTTAAATAGGACAGACTGCTCTAAAAGGGAGCCATACGGGAAGCATATCCCAATAGATATGAGAACGTCTGTGCCCTAGTGACCCTCGATATGCTATCCACATTCAGAAAGCGACTAGCAAGTAGTTCCCCGACGCCTTAGGATAACCCCTTTCCATAGCAGAACATTGTGTGGTTGACACGGAACAATGGCTTGGAAGAGCCAGTTTATCTATCTGCTCTCAAGGCTCTGCCGTACACACTGCACTTTCCATCTCTTGACAGGTGGACTTCAACAAAGACATTAGAAATACCCAAGATAGGCTGAAGCACAAAGCACTCGCCTTAGGAAAAGAATGATGTTGTGTAACATAGGTTTGATACTCCCCACTATGCCTTTCCTCCGAGCCTCCTGGGTGGATATATTGAGTACCACATTTTGGGTTAAGTGCACATACATGGGATTCCCAGTGATAGGTTATTTTATATACAACACCACATTATTATCCTTCTCCACCCAAAGCGTGATTGCTTTTGACAAGCCCTAAGGTCTTTATGTCATTGCAGATGTTTATGTAGCGTGAACGAGGCACTGAGGTGCAACTGAGCACTGTACAAGTAGTGTTCACAGAACACATCCTTTAAAAAAGCAGCAAAAGGGGTTCACTCCTTCCAGCAAACGAGCATGAATTAGCTTAACAAATAATATCCTTTATTCATCGCTCATCATTGCCCTCTTTGCATACTGTAGTGTGTGCTCTCTCAAAGCTGCGAAATAGGTAGTATCCAGCCACAACAACATATGTTCAACATTACAACGCTTTTCAGGAAGAACCAGCACTGCGCTTGTTTGAAAACCAGATATGGATTAGAAGGCATGCACCCAAGACCAGGTCTTCAAAGATGTATGGAACCGCAGTGAGTGGCAGCACTGTCGAAGAGCAGCTGGAGGGGCATTGCAGCGCACCACTGCGCACCTGTCAAGGATCTTTCCTGAGTAACGGCCTAACCGAATCTCAAGGCGAAGGCTTCATGGCTCCCAAGGTCTCTTCCTACCCAAGATAACCAGCTTCAAAGCCAAATAGCTACATTTGCTAATGCAGTCCTATTCTGGTTCAGCGTGCGCTTGCTCTATTTTTGCAAGATGTCACCTGTACAAGTGATAATGCACTCTATTGTGCTTTGAACACGAACACCCGCAGGGTTTGAATGGAAACTGATAATACTCCCATGGGTCAAAGCTACTAGACACGCTCTCCTTAGTGGCGACCCAATGTAGTAGTCACTAGTACTGCAAAATTCGTCTGCGTGACAGTCTTTCCTATTGGTTGAAAACCCCCTCGAATCTGATCTCCTCCAATTGTATAGCATATTCCTTTATATAGGGCAGAGTGACAAGGGCGAGGGTGAATCTTAAGTTAAGGTTTTGATTTTTACCATTACCTATTAAAAGTTACCGTTAAGGTGTTTTGCTCCTACTACTTTACATTCTTTGTTATTGCACTTTGGGCTGCTGCTGTTTTGGTCGAGGTGTTCAGAACTACCCAATAAAGTACTTTTAAGGTCTCTACCAGCTAGTATTTGGATTTGCTGAGCACACAGTCCAAGGAACCTCTAGTGGATTCTGCAGTTATATGTAGGAGAACACTCCTTGTTGTGGTCTGCTATCTGAACGTTCTGTGTAGTGTGTGCTCGGTGGTGCCATCCTGCTATGTGGAAGTGACAAACTCCATTCTGTGTAAGAGGGGGCCACTGCATCATTCTATGTGTAATCTGCCCCTGTTCTTACGGCCCTTACGTGGGCTGAGATGTGTCAGCTGTGTTAGTATATTTTAGGAAGCTCACCATGATGCACTTTGAGGGTCGCATGTTTATTCCGAGGGGGTGGGGGGCCTGCTGCACAGACTCTGTATGGACCGTGCAGACTCTCTACTTGATATGATGATATGATAGGATATTTCTCCAGCATGGGGTCTGGCATGGATTCACATGCTCATGAATATTCCCCGTCGTCAGGCTGGGAATCCTCGGTAAAGAAAAAACCAGTATCAGTTTCGTTTCTGATCTGTCTTTCGTAGCAAAAACCAATCACTGGTCTCTGCGTCATACTGACCACAGCCAATGACTGCCCTCTACCTAAGCACCGCCTCTGGCAGCCATCTTCAGATTTTTACCGCACGTTCATGTGTTGGGATCCTCGTGCTATTGCTCTCGAGCGTTAGTGCTATTTTTTCACGTTTTTTCTCAAAAGCTTTGTTTTTTTCGGTCAAAAGAGCCTCAAGCTCCACCGACTCTCCATCCGATCAACGGGGACCCGTGTCGGATTCGTCTGCGCCCCTCAAGGGTGAAGATTTCGTCGAGCTACGCTTTTGGAGGATTCCAGAAGTTTCTCAGGCCCGGACATGGCCCAGGAGAAGGGAAGCTCGACGCCCGGAAAGCTGTTCAGGATCTGCCCTGGATGCCAGCTGCAGAACGTCTTTAAGGAGGACGAACACTCCTTTTGTCTCTACTGCTTACATGAGGACAAGACGCACGTGGAGAAGGACTGTGCGTTTTGCGGCAACATGTCGGAGCGGACCATGAAGGACCGCCATCAACGTCTCGCCAACTGGCTGGAAGGGAAGAGCCCGTCAGGCGAGAAGAAGAGGAAGAAATCCGAGCGGTCTTCTAAGACCTTTGAGGACGCCCCGGCGACGGGGGTCCAACACAAGGCCAAGCACCGCGAGTCCGCTGGCACCGGGAGCGCCGAACGGTCGGGCTCTACGGGCGCCAGGCAGGGCGCACCCTCCCCGGCACCTTCAGCCACGAGCCAACGCTCTGGGTCGGGTAAGAGGAAGGGCGAGCACCCGGCGAAGCTCCTGGAGAGGCCCCGGTCGAGCTCGAAGGCCCCATCGGAGGGGGAGCGAGGCAGTGTCCCCCCCCCTCAAGGATAAGGCGGTGAGCGCACCTAAGGTGGTGAAGGCCTTAATCCATCCGGCCAAGCCCTCTATCGATACTGTCCCGGCGGCCCTGGCTCAGCCTGTGGAGGCTACACCAGTGGTGGGGACCTCGGGGCTCAGAGTCTCCCTGCCACCTCGGAGGGAGTCCTCTTTTGTGCCCATCGATAGGACCCCCATGAAACCCCCGGCGGGGAAGAAAAAGGGGAGGGCAGGGCGTCGTCGTAGATTCGGCCTCAACCTCAGAGGAAGAGCTGATCGAGGTCTTAAGCCACGGCCTTGGCGTGGAAGAAGACCGGCCCGTCGGGATGGATCCCGACGCAGGTGACGACGACATCGTCGAGGGTGCCGACGGGGCCCCTGATCGCCCGTCGGATTCCCCTCTGCCAGCGCCGCAAGACAACTCGGCGGCCATTTTGTTGGCTATACAGTCCTTATGTTCAGAGATAAGGACGAGACTACCGTTGCCGACGGAGGAACCTCTCCCGTCGGGGGATCCTGAACCGGGACCTTCTGGCGCTCCCCCGCCCAAGAAAAGAAGGATTCACCCTCCACCTCCTTTTCAGCCGTCGCGCCCCGTCCAGCCCTCCTCCCCGTCCACCCGAGGGGATGATACGGAGACTGACACGGCAGCGACGGGTACGGACGACGAGGTATACGACGAGGATCTACCGTCGTCACCTCCCACCAGGGCTTCTCCGCCCGACGAGATTGGATCGTTCCACTCCATGATCGCCAGGGCATCCAAGCTTTTCCAACTCTGCCCTGAGGAGAAGAAAAAGGAAGGATTCCTTTATCAACGGCGCGAGGCCAAGAGGAAGACGGTCCTCGCGGTGCCTCTACTGGATGACATTTGGGATGAGGGCCTCGCCCTCCTCAAGAACCCTTCCACGACGCCAGCTAGAAGAGACCGCTACGAGAAGAAGTACCGGGTCCCGGACGCGGCCCCCCTGTGCCTCCGGGCGCAGCCTACCCCGGACTCCGTCGTCTCCGCGGCGGCCAGGAAGAAAGCGGGGGGGGGGTGCGGCCTCCACATCGACTTCCCCACCGGACGGCGAGGGAAAGAAATTGGACGCTATGGGACGCAGGGTCATCTCGTCGGCAGCGACGACGATTAAAGCGGCCAACGCCTTGGCTATCGTGGCCCGCTACGACAGGGAGCTATGGTACAAACTGGCTCCCCTGCTGGACTTCCTACCGGACGACAAGAGGGCGGATGCCCTGGAGATCCTACAGGAAGGCGAGGTGACGTCGGACCACGCCATCACTATTGCGACGGACATCGCCGACACTGGGTTTCGCCAGTTGGGCAACGGCGTGTGCCTTAGGCGGCGTGGATGGCTCAAGGCTACGGACTTCCGTCAAGACGTACAGACCAGAGTCCTGGACATGCCGTTCGATGGGAACAACCTGTTTGGGAAAACAGTGGACGATTCCCTCCAGGCCATTAAAGCGGACACTGAGACGGCCCGGGCCCTTGGGGTTCTGCAGCAACGACGGACGCCCTTTCGGAGCAGCGGAGGCAAGGGTGCCTCCAAAGGTTCCGGCGGCGGTTTCTCCACCTACCGTCAAGCGGCCCGCTCGTCGTCTCAGGAGGCCTACAGAGGACGAGTAAGTCCGGCGGACCCCGCCGTCGTCGCCAAGGAGGTCAAGGCGGCAAAGCCTCGTCGAAACAGGATTGAACCGGCCGTGGGGTCGGGCCCCCACCGAAGCACCCCGGTGGGAGGCCGGCTGGCGAGCTTCGTCAGCGTGTGGGAGTCCATCTCCACCGACCGTTGGGTGCTGGACGCCTTAGCCCGGGGCCACGCGCTCGAGTTTCAAAGAAGGTGCCCGCGCGTCCCCCCCGTGGCCAGGAAAGAGCTTCACGTCCCTCAGCTTCTCCTGGAGGTAAAGGCGATGCTCAGGAAGGGCGTCATCGAACCCGTCCCAAAGAGGCTTCGGGGCTCCGGAGTTTACTCAAGATTCTTCCTCGTGAAGAAGAAGACGGGAGGATGGCGCCCCATCCTAGACCTGCGACGTCTGAACAAATTCATCAAGGCGCAGAAGTTCCGGATGGTCACCCTCTGGAGGAAGGAGACTTCCTGTCGTCGTTGGATTTGGAGGATGCCTACTTCCATATTCCCATCCTAAAGGGGCACCGAAAATTCCTCAGGTTTGTGGTCCAAGGGCGTCACTACCAGTTCAAAGCCCTCCCCTTCGGACTACGGTCGGCACCCAGGGTATTTACCAAGTGCCTTGCACCGGTGGCGGCGCAGCTGCGCCGCGAGGGGATCCACGTCTACCCCTACCTGGACGACTGGCTCATCCGAGCCAAGACGAGGGAGCTCGCCGTGGAGCACACGGCAAGGACCGTCCAACTTCTCACGGACCTGGGATTCTCCGTGAACTACGCCAAGTCCCACCTGGTACCGCGCAAAACGCACTGTTTCTGGGTGCGAAGCTCGACACAGTGTCCCTTCTGGCCTCCCCGTCGGAGGAAAGGACCAGGTCCATCCTGGGCAAGGTACAGCGGATGTTGGTTTCCGACGCGGCCAAGGTGAGGTCCATCAAGTCCCTCCTCGGAATGATGTCTTTGTGCATCTACCTCATTCCCATGTGCAGGCTCCGGATGCGCCCGTTGCAGGAGTTCCTGGACGCGCGCTGGATCCAAACGACGGGTGGCTTCGAGGAGAGGATCACACTCGACGAGAGTTTCCGCCGAGCGGTCCGGTGGTGGGGCACCTGCGCGCATCTGACGGCGGGCATGGACTTCCAGACCCCAGACCACCAGGAGACAGTGACCACGGATGCCTCCCTGGAAGGGTGGGGAGCGCACACCGAAAATCTGCACGCGAGAGGCCTTTGGCTCCCGATGGAGAAGTCCCTCCATATCAACGTCCTGGAGCTCCGTGCAGTGTTCTGGGCCCTCAGGTCCTTCCTTCCGTCCCTCAAGGGCAAGGTGGTGAGGATCTTCACCGACAACACCACCACCATGTTTTACATCAGGAAACAGGGCGGAACCAGGTCCCCAGCACTGTCCAAGGAAGCGCAGGACCTGTGGCATTGGGCCGTCGCCCAAAGGATGTTTCTGGTGCCGTTTCATCTGGCAGGGATAAAAAACACCATCGCCGACTCACTCAGGAGTTAGCTGCGCTCGTGCCACGAGTGGGAACTACGGCAGGATCTAGTGGATCGCCTCTTCCGACGGTGGGGCACACCCCAGATCGACCTGTTCGCGACGGCGACGAACTCCAAGTGCCGGAGGTTCGCCAGCAGGTTTCCCCAGGCGAGGAGCATGGGCGATGCTTTCTCGTTCCCCTGGGAGGGCCTGTTCCTCTACGCGTTCCCTCCTTTGCCACTGCTAATCCGGCTCGTCATCCAGCTCAAGAGGTCACGGTGCAGGATGATCCTCGTCGCACCTGCGTGGCCGAGGCAGATATGGTTCCCGGACCTTCTGGACTTGTCAGCGTCCCCGCCAATCAAGCTGCCGGTGGACGCGGATCTACTCTCCAGGGAAGGAGGCGCCATCCTCCACCACGACCCGAAATCGCTGAACTTGCAGGCCTGGCTCCTGCAGCGCTAGAGTTTGGAGGATACGACATACCGGCCGACTGCAGAGAGGTTCTTGCAAAGGCCAGGGCTTCCTCGACTCTTAAATGCTACGGACACAAATGGAAGAGGTTCTCTGTCTGGTGCCACGCACAGAAGATTGACCCTCTACGGATTACGGCTCCCCAGGTACTGCTGTACCTGCTGATGCTGGCCAAAGCTGGACTGGCACACGCATCCATCAAGATTCATCTTGCTGCGATCTCCCGATTCACCAGAACCACGGGCCGAACGTCCTTGTGGTCTCATCGTCTGGTGAAAGAGTTCATGAAGGGACTGTTCAGATCGTTCCCGCCGGTGAAGGCTCCGGCCCCGGCGTGGGAGCTCAACGTGGTGCTGACCAAGCTCATGGGACCTCCGTTCGAGCCTCTGCACTCGGCCCCGTTGAAGTTTCTGTCGTGGAAAACAGCGTTTCTTGTGGCCATCACCTCCGCACGACGGGTGGGAGAGATCCAGGCCCTTTCCTGCAAGGCCCCGTACTTGACTTTTCACGACACGAGGGTAGTGCTCAGGACGCACCCCTCCTTCATGCCCAAGGTACCGTCGGACTTCCATCTCAACGAACCCTTGGTGTTGCCTGTGTTCTTCCCGTCGCCTTCGTCGCCGGCTGAGAGGACTTTGCACTCGCTGGATGTGGCTAGAGCGCTGAAGTTCTACGTGGACCGCACAAAGTGTTTTCGGAAGACGTCACAACTCTTTGTGAATTTTGGACCTGTCAATCAGGGGAAGGCTCTCTCGAAGGCTTCCATTTCCAGATGGCTCTCCGGCTGTATCATGTACTGTCATCGGTTGGCAAACCGACTGCTGCCTGGCCGTCCGAGAGCCCATTCCACCAGAGCGATCGCAGCCACCACGGCGTTCCTTTCTGGTGTGCCCCTGCTGGACATATGCAGGGCTGCTACGTGGAGGTCGACGCACACCTTCACGAAATTCTACTGCGTCGATCGGGATTCCAGGGAGGAGTCCAGGGTCGGCCAAACAGTGCTGCGCAACCTGTTCGCCTGAGGTGAGCCTGGTGAGGAGGTAAGGTGCTTAATGTTGGGTTTGATGTAATGCTTAATGTTGAGCCTTTGCCACCTCCCGTGGTTGTGCATGTGTGTACTGCTATGTATTCTTTATTCATGAGTGTGATGCCGGAAATGCATCTGAGGGACAGGGCCTCTGAATCCTTGTCCTTTCTCTGTTTTTACCGTGTGTTCTGTCATGTTTTCTGCCCAGGAGTCCATGAGGGACTCCTGGCAGTGCAGCTCTCTTTTGATTTGGTGAACAGACCCATGGGATACCCTTATGGCACCCATGGGTAGGGGTACAACCCTGTGCCCCTAGTGTATGTTTTTGGGCACCTGTGGGTGGCCCACAGAGCAGGGTATGGGCTGGTGGCAGCTCCATGCTGAATTTGACAGGTGCTCTGGGTGTCCTCCATTTTGGGATACCCAGGCCCTGCCATTGGAATCAGTTGATTCCTGATAGGAAACAAGATGGCCCCTGTGGCCTCTTGCTTTCTATTGCCTGTTATCTTGTTTTCCCAAAGTCCTGGGAAGCCCTGACTCTGTCCCTTCCCCCTGACTGGCTGTTGGGTGGAAGTTCCATATATGGTGTTGTTGTGAAGGCCCAGCTAGACTGACTGGAGCCTTCCCAGTGACTGTATGTTGTGGGTACCTCCTGTGGGTGGGACCTGGGTGAATGGAGTGTGTGACCAATATACACTCCTTGTTGTGGTTGTCTGGTTTCTGGCATGAGAGACAAAGACTGAGACAGCCCTGCCCGAAACTGGCCTGAATGCAGTGTGTAGTGTTGAATGGCTGGGTACTTGTCCCAATCCACATTCCTTGTTGTGAGTGTCTGAAAGGGAGGAGTGTGGCCTGAATGCACTGTGTGCCTGATTGGCTGACTGACTGCATGAATGCCCTTCTGTGTGATTGGCTGCTGTGTGTGTGCCAGCAGTGTGGATGAGAGACAGAATAGTATATCTGGGGACCTCTCACCACTGGAAATTGTTCAGAAGCATTCAGAAGCTGAGTCTCCACTCAAGAGTAACTGGATTTGCTGATCCTCGACGTCCAGCTGGAAGAAGAAGACTTGCTGTGGCATTTGCTTCGACGGAACGGAAGGTTGTCGAAATCGTCGAGGACTGACCCGAGAGAGGACCTGGTAAGGCGCCCTCTTCCCGTGCTCCGAGGGACCATCGAGCACCGCTGAATCTTCGCCGAAGCGCCCTGGAAGTCAGACCCTCGAAAGGCTGCCGACCCGAGACGGGACCGCCGAGGAGATCGAAGTGAAGCACCCGGACATCGACGCCGTCGAAGTCCATTGCCGTCGACCAGGGTTCGCAGGTCTGTGTAACCGCTGGAGGCCCGTCGGAGTTGTGTTGCCCAGCCGTGGGAACCACTTGACGCCGTGCCGCCGACGATCGGAGCCGTCCGCTCCATTGCCTAAGAACATTCAATCGAAGGACTCTCTCGACCGCATCGTCGACCGCTTATCCTGCCGGAGAAAGTCGAGGACGACCAACGCGCCGAGGAGAAACCTGCCGGTGGGTTTCCCGCCACCCGACGACCCCAAAGACTCGAGCGACTCGACGCCCTTGCTGGGCTCCCGTCTCTACAATCTTTGCGGTCCAGAACTATTGTCATCGAGGTGCCCCGCACACCTCCGCCGTGCAGGACGCCGACGCCCCGACGCCGACGAGCACCGCTCGGACGAAGCTGCCGCCTCTTCGACATCGTTCTACCTCGTTCGTCGACGGACGTTCGACGCCCCGTGCCTCCCGCTTGAAAGGGAAGGCATTCAAGAAGGGCCGTCGATTCCCCGTCGCCGAACCCCGAGGTCTTCGACGTTTCTCTACGCCTCTCGACGATCCGTGACTCCTGCTTAAAAGGGGGTCATTCAAGAAGGATCTGTCGACGCCTCTTCGAAGAACTCGACTCCACCAGGTACATTGGGGGGGTAAAAACATTGTAGGAGAGAATAAGACTATTGAACAATATCTGGACTGGGCTGGTGTTATATCTCTTTATTTTGCAGGTTGCCCAGGTGGGGGGATCTCCACACAGAACTGTGTCCAGTAGCAAGGGCCAGTATTCTGCCTATTGTTTCAACCCTCTGTTATCTCTCCTCTCTCTATTGCTGGTTTCCTTCTTATTGATCTGTGTGCCAATTCTACAGTATTGTGAATGCACTTTAATGAGGTCTAATATTAGTGGTACCACTTTAGAATTGTAGATAGTTACCATTGCTGATTTTCCTGAGCACAAAGTGCGTTATTGTGATAAGTGTACATAACCCTTGAATATTAATTATATAAAGACTGTGTTTTCAGTAATACAGTGTGTGGACATTCCTTTGTGGGGGCTTGGGGATACACTGTACTTAAGAACCAGCCTGCATCACCTCCTGAGAAGCTAGGCCTTGATTGCTCGCCCATCGCTACCGTATTAGAGAATCTTGGCTGGGGTCCTCTGTGCCTCCCCTCTACCATATAGAGAGCAGAAGTACAGACCCCCCCACCGGTCTTCTTTACAAAGCTGGTGGCAGCGGTGGGATGCTTATGGTTTTAAGACTCAGTGTATAACCGTGCCACTTACAAAATATCCGCACTTTTGTTAGATTAAGGTTCGGGTGTGTTCCAAATAACTGCATTACAAGCAATGGAGTCCATTGCAAATGGTAAATTGACTCGGATGAGCTTAGAGGCTCTCCAGAGTGCTTGTGAAGCCAGGGAGTTGGACTTTGTGGATAAGTCTAGGGCTGAGCTGATAGCTGCCCTGGTGGACTACCAGACTGATGGTGAAACCCTTGATGAAGGGGGGGATGCAACCAGTGAGGACTCTGCCCCTGGGGTTGTCGCTGAATCTGTTTCTGGGAATGCCACCATTCCTGCTGCCTCTGTTCCAAACCCCAGCAATTCCATGGAACTTGAGTTATTAAGGATGAAATTGGCCTTTGAATATCGCAAGTTGGAAATAGAAGCTGAGCTTAAGAAAGAGGAGCTGGCACAGCAAGTGGAACTCAAGAATAGGGATCTTGCGCTCAAAGACAAGGACACTGAATGTCAGAGAATCCAGCTAGAGAGAGCTAGAGTGGAGACTTCAGCTAGACCAATTGAGAGTGGCAGGTCCCCAGCCACCAAGTTTATGAAAGATTTGGTTGGTGTGTTTGTGGAGGGTTCAGATATCCTCCAATGGATTGAAGCGTTTGAAATGGCTTGTGCAATTCATGATGTAGATAAAAGAGATTGGGCTAAGTGTTTGTTAAGCAGAGTGCCTCAAACTGGATATGACTGTATTCTGAAGCTGAGTGTGGAAGAAAGGGGTCAGTATGAGTGTATGAAGTCTGCTTTGATTGCCAAGTTTGGCAAGACACCTGCCCAATACCTTAAAAGGTTCAGGGAATTTAAGAAAAGAGAGAATGTGTCTTGGGTTGACTGGGTGAGTACTGCGCACATGAACATGATGGGGTGGATTGATGGATACAAGGTGAAAACTTTTGTTGAGTTGTCCCACCTCTTGTTTTTTGAGCATTTTTCTGAAGCCTGTTCACCAGAGCTGCGTCAGTATGTGGCTGACCAGAACATTTTGGACCCCTTTAAGCTGGCTAGGTTGGCTGACAAGTGGGTCTCCCACCGGGTGTCCCCTAAGGACTCCAGTGGGAAGGACAAGGACAAAGAAAAGGGGGCCTCTCAGAAAGCTGAGGAGTCCCAAAAGCAGTCACAGTCGGGTAAACCAAAACCTTCCTCTCCTAAGACCCAAAAATCTAGTGGGGATAAGTCCTCTGTGGGTGGGAATAAGAGTAGTGGTCCACCTGCTGCAAAGCAGGCTCCCAGTGGTTCCAGTACCGTACCCCGCACTCCTGGCACTTGTTGGGATTGTGGGGCTCTGGATCACAAAAGGGGTGACCCCAAGTGTAAAGGTAAGGCACTTGGAGTACAGGCTGTCAGCCTGACCTACCCTTACCCCGTGTCTGAGGTGGAGGCCACTGTCCTCCCCTCCTCTACAGGAATCACATTTGGTGCTCCAGTAGAGATTTCCTTAGTGTCCCTTGGGGCCTGGGACCAGTACGCAGAAGTACTGGCGACTATCCCACAGAACACCCGTAGATTTTTGAGAAGTGTCCTCTTGAATGGCCAGCCTTCTACTGGTTTGAGAGACACTGGGGCAAGCATGACAGTGGTGGACAGGACCCTGCTCAAGCCAGAGGACTATGAAGGTGCTCCTCTGCAAACCACCAGGTTAGCTGGTGGGCCTCCCAAATTATCGCCTGTAGCCCTAGTCACACTCATGATTGGAGACAAGACAGCAAAGCTTCCTGTCCTGGTTCAGGACAATGTCCCTGCTAACATTCTGTTAGGAAATGATCTAGTAGAGTTGGGGTTGATCTCGGATGGTCTTCCCATGACTGCTGCTGCAGTCACTAGGTCACAGGTGACACCGGGTCTGGCTGTGAGTCAGGTATCCGAGCCAAAGGCGAGGCCTAAGGCAAGAAGAAGGAAGACCAAGAAGGCCACCTCTGTGGAGGGAACACCTTCTCTTCCTGCTGTTCCGACAGCACCCAATGGGATCCATGCTCCGGACGGGCTGGGTCCAGCGGAAAACCCAAACTCAACTCCTGTGGGAGAAGAGACAGAAGACTCTCCTGTGGGAGAGGTTCTCAACCCGGAGGATCATCCCGACCTTCAATGCTTGTTAGCTGAAGGGGGACCCTCCCGGGCAGACTTCTGTAAGGGACAGAGAGAGTGCCACTCTCTCGAGGGCCTGAGGAAACAGGCCCTGTCCCAGGCACAAGGTGAAGTGCCTAGGACATTCAAGATTTATTGGGAGGGTGAGCTCCTTGTTAGTGAGCCCACTAAGCCCGAACCTGGTGCCCGCAAGAGGTTGGTGGTACCCCAGGTTTACAGGCCCTTCCTACTGCAGTTGGCGCATGAGGTGCCCTTGGCTGGTCATCTTGGGACCAAGAAGACTAAGCAGAGGCTCTCTGCCCATTTCTACTGGCCACGGATGGGAGTAGAGGTGGAGTCCCACTGCAGGACCTGCCCAACTTGTCAGTTGTCTGGCAAGACTGGAGGCAGGGTCATTGCCCCACTGCAGCCATTACCGGTGGTTGGCACACCATTTGAGAGGGTGGGCATCGACATCGTCGGTCCCCTTGACCCTCCCACTTCAGGTGGACATCGGTTCATCCTGGTCTTGGTAGATCATGCCACCAGGTACCCTGAGGCAATACCCCTTCGGACTGTTACTGCCAAGGTGGTTGCCAGGGCTCTCCTGGGCATTTTCACCCGTGTTGGATTCCCCAAGGAGGTTGTCTCTGACCGAGGATCCAACTTCATGTCTAGTTACATGAAAACCATGTGGAAAGAGTGCGGGGTAACCTACAAGTTCTCCACCTCTTACCACCCCCAGACCAATGGTCTGGTTGAGAGATTTAACAAAACTCTCAAGGGCATGCTAGGTGCTTTGGAAGAGCCCCTAAGGAGGAAATGGGATCTCCTCCTGCCATGCCTGCTGTTTGCTTACAGAGAGGTACCTCAAGAGGGTGTTGGTTTCAGCCCCTTTGAGTTACTCTTTGGACATCCCGTGAGGGGGCCCCTCGCCTTGATCCGAGAAGGCTTGGAAGCTACCCCTCCAGGTCCCGCCAAGCAAGTGGGGGACTATGTGTTAGGCCTCAGGCGGAGGATGACACAAATGATGGGTCAGGCAACAGCAAATCTCAAGGCCAGCCAGGAATTGAATAAGTACTGGCATGACCTGAAAGCTTCGCAAGTGGATTGGACTCCGGGACAGGAAATCCTTGTGATGGAGCCTACCAAGCCTAGAGCTTTGGCAGACAAGTGGACTGGACCCTTCAGGATCATCTCCAAGATGGGCGAAGTCAATTATCTGGTGGACATGGGAGCCTCTGGGGTAGCCCCCCAGGTATTCCATGTCAACAGGCTCAAGCCTTTCCACAGGCGAGCAGAGGTCTCATGTCTCTTGCTAGCTTCAGGGCAAGAAGAGGATGAGAGTGAGCCCCTTCCTGATTTGCTGCATAGCAACCCTCAGGATGGCTCAGTGGAGGGAGTACAACTCTCTCCCGATTTGACAACAGAGCAGCAGAGGGCCTGCCGGGCTTTGCTCCAGCAGTATGCCCCTCTGTTTTCACTGACACCGGGCCTTACACCGTGGTGTAAGCACGAAATTGACACTGGTGACAGTGTGCCTGTCAAAAGCAGGAGCTATCGTATGTCAGATACCGTCAAAAACCACATCCAGGCTGAGGTCGCCAAGATGTTGGATCTGGGTGTTATTGAACCCTCCACCAGTCCCTGGTCCAGTCCAGTGGTCCTTGTCCCCAAGGCAAGTTCCCCGGCGGGTACCAAGGATTGGAGGTTCTGTGTGGACTACCGAGGAGTCAATGCCGTCACCAAAACTGACGCGCACCCATTGCCCAGGGCTGATGAGCTCGTGGACACTATAGGTGCTGCCAAATTTGTGAGCACCTTTGACCTTACCTCAGGCTATTGGCAAATAGCTCTGACGGACCATGCCAAGGAAAAGACGGCATTCTCCACACCTGAGGGACTCTACCAGTTTAGGGTCATGCCCTTTGGGTTGAAGAATGCCCCTGCCACCTTCCAGAGATTGGTCAACCATGCGCTCAGTGGGCTGGAAGCCTTTTGTGTGGCTTACTTAGACGACATTGCCGTCTACAGTTCCACCTGGGAAGAGCATTTGACACATCTGGATAAGGTGTTGCAGGCCTTGAAAAGGGCTAACCTCACTATCAAGGCCACCAAGTGCCAGATAGCTCAGGGGAAAGTTACCTATCTTGGTCATGAGGTAGGAGGGGGTCAAATCCAACCTCTCTCCAGTAAAGTACAGGACGTACAGAACTGGGAGACTCCCACTACTCAAACCCAGGTGAGAGCCTTTTTGGGCCTCACTGGGTACTATCGCAATTTCATGGCAGACTATGGAACCATAGCTGCACCCCTGACAGCTCTAACTTCACCCAAACAGCCTAGGAAGGTTAATTGGACTGAAGACTGTCAGAGGGCCTTTGATGGCTTGAAAGAAAGTCTGTGTAGGGCACCTGTGTTGAGTGCGCCTGACTACAGCCGACCCTTTATCGTCCAGACGGATGCCTGCGACACCGGAATTGGAGCTGTCTTGTCCCAGTTAGATGACAAAGGGAGAGAACATCCTATCATATTCATCAGTAGACAACTCAAGGGTAGAGAACTTAGGTGGGCTACTGTTGAAAAGGAATGTTTTAGTATAGTTTGGAGCCTTAGGCGTTTTAGGCCCTACCTTACGGGGTCCACCTTCAAGGTCCAAACAGATCATAAGCCCCTGAAGTGGCTTATGCAGATGAAGGGTGAGAATCCGAAATTGCTCAGGTGGTCGATTAGCCTACAAGGGCTAGACTTCACCATAGAGCACAGACCAGGGAAGAGTCACGATAATGCAGATGGCCTTTCCAGAAGGTATGTTGACCGTCTGGATGAGGGTGTCTATCCCGTGGGAGATTAGGCACCCTCCACCTCAGTCTGGGGGGGGCGACTGTGATGCCGGAAATGCATCTGAGGGACAGGGCCTCTGAATCCTTGTCCTTTCTCTGTTTTTACCGTGTGTTCTGTCATGTTTTCTGCCCAGGAGTCCATGAGGGACTCCTGGCAGTGCAGCTCTCTTTTGATTTGGTGAACAGACCCATGGGATACCCTTATGGCACCCATGGGTAGGGGTACAACCCTGTGCCCCTAGTGTATGTTTTTGGGCACCTGTGGGTGGCCCACAGAGCAGGGTATGGGCTGGTGGCAGCTCCATGCTGAATTTGACAGGTGCTCTGGGTGTCCTCCATTTTGGGATACCCAGGCCCTGCCATTGGAATCAGTTGATTCCTGATAGGAAACAAGATGGCCCCTGTGGCCTCTTGCTTTCTATTGCCTGTTATCTTGTTTTCCCAAAGTCCTGGGAAGCCCTGACTCTGTCCCTTCCCCCTGACTGGCTGTTGGGTGGAAGTTCCATATATGGTGTTGTTGTGAAGGCCCAGCTAGACTGACTGGAGCCTTCCCAGTGACTGTATGTTGTGGGTACCTCCTGTGGGTGGGACCTGGGTGAATGGAGTGTGTGACCAATATACACTCCTTGTTGTGGTTGTCTGGTTTCTGGCATGAGAGACAAAGACTGAGACAGCCCTGCCCGAAACTGGCCTGAATGCAGTGTGTAGTGTTGAATGGCTGGGTACTTGTCCCAATCCACATTCCTTGTTGTGAGTGTCTGAAAGGGAGGAGTGTGGCCTGAATGCACTGTGTGCCTGATTGGCTGACTGACTGCATGAATGCCCTTCTGTGTGATTGGCTGCTGTGTGTGTGCCAGCAGTGTGGATGAGAGACAGAATAGTATATCTGGGGACCTCTCACCACTGGAAATTGTTCAGAAGCATTCAGAAGCTGAGTCTCCACTCAAGAGTAACTGGATTTGCTGATCCTCGACGTCCAGCTGGAAGAAGAAGACTTGCTGTGGCATTTGCTTCGACGGAACGGAAGGTTGTCGAAATCGTCGAGGACTGACCCGAGAGAGGACCTGGTAAGGCGCCCTCTTCCCGTGCTCCGAGGGACCATCGAGCACCGCTGAATCTTCGCCGAAGCGCCCTGGAAGTCAGACCCTCGAAAGGCTGCCGACCCGAGACGGGACCGCCGAGGAGATCGAAGTGAAGCACCCGGACATCGACGCCGTCGAAGTCCATTGCCGTCGACCAGGGTTCGCAGGTCTGTGTAACCGCTGGAGGCCCGTCGGAGTTGTGTTGCCCAGCCGTGGGAACCACTTGACGCCGTGCCGCCGACGATCGGAGCCGTCCGCTCCATTGCCTAAGAACATTCAATCGAAGGACTCTCTCGACCGCATCGTCGACCGCTTATCCTGCCGGAGAAAGTCGAGGACGACCAACGCGCCGAGGAGAAACCTGCCGGTGGGTTTCCCGCCACCCGACGACCCCAAAGACTCGAGCGACTCGACGCCCTTGCTGGGCTCCCGTCTCTACAATCTTTGCGGTCCAGAACTATTGTCATCGAGGTGCCCCGCACACCTCCGCCGTGCAGGACGCCGACGCCCCGACGCCGACGAGCACCGCTCGGACGAAGCTGCCGCCTCTTCGACATCGTTCTACCTCGTTCGTCGACGGACGTTCGACGCCCCGTGCCTCCCGCTTGAAAGGGAAGGCATTCAAGAAGGGCCGTCGATTCCCCGTCGCCGAACCCCGAGGTCTTCGACGTTTCTCTACGCCTCTCGACGATCCGTGACTCCTGCTTAAAAGGGGGTCATTCAAGAAGGATCTGTCGACGCCTCTTCGAAGAACTCGACTCCACCAGGTACATTGGGGGGGTAAAAACATTGTAGGAGAGAATAAGACTATTGAACAATATCTGGACTGGGCTGGTGTTATATCTCTTTATTTTGCAGGTTGCCCAGGTGGGGGGATCTCCACACAGAACTGTGTCCAGTAGCAAGGGCCAGTATTCTGCCTATTGTTTCAACCCTCTGTTATCTCTCCTCTCTCTATTGCTGGTTTCCTTCTTATTGATCTGTGTGCCAATTCTACAGTATTGTGAATGCACTTTAATGAGGTCTAATATTAGTGGTACCACTTTAGAATTGTAGATAGTTACCATTGCTGATTTTCCTGAGCACAAAGTGCGTTATTGTGATAAGTGTACATAACCCTTGAATATTAATTATATAAAGACTGTGTTTTCAGTAATACAGTGTGTGGACATTCCTTTGTGGGGGCTTGGGGATACACTGTACTTAAGAACCAGCCTGCATCACCTCCTGAGAAGCTAGGCCTTGATTGCTCGCCCATCGCTACCGTATTAGAGAATCTTGGCTGGGGTCCTCTGTGCCTCCCCTCTACCATATAGAGAGCAGAAGTACAGACCCCCCCACCGGTCTTCTTTACAATGAGCATGTGAATCCATGCCAGACCCCATGCTGGAGAAGGAACAAGTTACTTACCTGTAACTGTTGTTCTCCAGCATGTGTCTGGCATGGATTCACATGCGAACCCTCCCGCCTACCCCTCTGCGGCTCTTCACTTGGTCATACTGCCACTTCACATGCTTCCAAATCTGAAGATGGCTGCCAGAGGCGGTGCTTAGGTAGAGGGCAGTCATTGGCTGTGGTCAGTATGACGCAGAGACCAGTGATTGGTTATTGCTACGAAAGACAGATCAGAAACGAAACTGATACTGGTTTTTTCTTTACCGAGGATTCCCAGCCTGACGACGGGGAATATTCATGAGCATGTGAATCCATGCCAGACCCATGCTGGAGAACAACAGTTACAGGTAAGTAACTTGTTCATTATAACGCGCTTTATACCCAGAGTTTTCCAAGCGCGGACCAGGGATCGAACCTGTGTTGCTCCGTGCCATCTTGCTTCCAAGGCGAGCACTTTGCCGCTGAGCTATCCTCCCGAAGCTACTTCACTGTTTTATATGTACCCATGTCGCCTCATGTTGAGAGTACGTTGTTGGGATATCCAGTTCCTTATGGTGAAACGTGAATTGTTTTAAGCACTGGAGATGATGTTTCCAGCATGACTATGGTGCATATTTTCAGTTATTTCAGAATGTTTGTTCGTTTTGCACCGAGGCGTTTTGGGACTGGTTGGCTTCTATTGGCTTTTGTGATTCAGTCCAGTTATGGTGTTATTAGCACTGATTAACTTACCATGGTGCTTTATACAGGGGATGCTATCTTACTGTGGAGGAGTTCTCAGGATCCACAAGGAATTTTGGGGTTATTCAAGCCTCTGGTTTTGTGATTTTAATGTTTGTGTTGTGTGCCAGTTGCTGAGCCCAGAGGAATACCAGCACTTTCTGGACATCGGCGTATCCTTGGCAGAGACACGGAGTATGAACAGCTACCACTGTAAGACCACAGACTGCCGGGGCTGGTGCATCTACGAGGATGATGTCAATGAGTTCCTGTGTCCTCTCTGCAACCTCATCAACTGCCTGCTTTGCAAGGTAAGGGCTATACTACCTTATATTCGCTACAACACTCCAGAACTGCTCCCCTGCAACTCCGACCACACAGCTGCTAGGCTTCTCCTCACAACACTGTTTCTCACTCACTGGAAAAGCTACCACAAACTCGCATCATCCATGATCCCCATCACAACTTTATTTTGTATGCATTTTTTTTAATTAGTAACACACTCCTATAAACTAATCACTTCTGGGTGTGGGGCTGGTGAGGCAACAAGGGTGGGGGAAGTAAAATATAGTAAGGAAAAGGGTGACAGGGTACATCGGAGGTCCACTTTCAGCAAGTGGCATTCCTGAGTCTTGGGAAAGAACGGCCGATGACCCAAATTATAGTCTTTGCATGATGCTACTGACCCAGTTAGAGAGGCCTTAGCCTAGTGAAAGGCTTGCTTAACTCCATTTACAAGGTCCTCGTACTTGATGAGGTTTGCCTCGATCCTCAGCCCTGTAAGTAATTTGCTCCAAAGGGACGGGCCTTCGCTTGGGAGCAGTTTCATGCCAGTTATTATTTTTTTTACTGTTCTGTGCTTGTAGTTTATTCCACGAAGTGGACCTGAGAGCTTGTGTTGGTCTGTAATTTGAAAAGGTGATTTGAAGGCATTTTGGGTGTCTATTCCAGTAGGCTTTGTAAGTCATGCACAAGATTTTAAACTTGACACTTTGTTGTACAGAGACTTTATGTAGTGATTTAAGTACTGGGGTGAAATTGACCTGGATGCTGAGGACTGGTACTTGCCTTTCTACCCTAGTCTAGATATCTTGGTCTTAACACTTGTTCGTAATGATGCCTTTCTGGTTAAGGCATCGAACTGTGGGATCAAAGATACATTAGTTGAACAACTATGCTACTTTTTCTGGTATTATACATGGTTGTTAATGGGTTACCTAATGACTCCAGACTTTCAAAAAGCAGGTAATATAACCAAATGTAATTTCCCAATGTACCCCATTGAAACAGTGGCTATTTGTTAAACAGCTTTCTAGAAGTCACATGCTTACTAATTGCATGCCATCGGAATATAGTTGAAATGTGTTGTAAAGTGTTTGATTTATCAGTGCCTTGGGTCGCAGGCTTCTGAGGCAGGACACTGCGGAAACACCACAAGACAACGTGATAGGTGTGAAGTGGAAAGGGCCTGATCTGAGCTGAATGTTGTAAGAGAGATAATTTCACACATTTGAGGACTTGACCTGCCAGTCGCATTTTATTTCTGGGTTGGTCTATTAGAATTTTATGGGCAACCATGTAGTAGAATGCCAGTTGTTCTAGAATCAGGAAAGATGATTGGTTGCCTCAGTTGCGCTCAAGGGTTCATGTTTTTATTTCAATTGAGTTCCTGTAGACCATCCTCTAACACAACCTTATTATATCCTGAATAAAGGTACTGAAACCTACCTTTCATGTCTGTGGTCACCACACATGACAACTGTTGGAACAGTGATGGAAGTATTAGGGCATCCAGAGCTCACTTGACTTGCAACTTGTGGAGGGAGAAACGTGCAATTAAACTGGTGTGGGTGCATAAAATGTAACCAGCTGCCCGTTTTGTTGTAATGTGCTTTTAACTTGTAATGTGGAGCCCGGAGGCTGAAGAGTGTATAGTAGGGTTGTATCATTGTTGGTAAACCATGCTTCTGTGACCCTGATCACATCAAGTTTATGTTCTTCTGCCATGCTGTTGATATTACAATTCTATTTGCTGATCTAGCATGTGTATTTCCTAGCTTTATATTCACTTTGAGGATTTTTTATTCTTCCCATGCTTTCTCTTTGACTTTGAAGTTGCCCTCGCTAGTTGGATGTTTATACAGTATTCTCGTCCTAGTGATCAACTCATGGTCAATGATACTTTTTTACCGCAGTAACAATCCCCTTTAGGCCTGCTTACATCCTTCGTCAAACCATTGTTTTTCTTTAAAGACGATTTCCTTATTTTTTGTATTGAGAATAGTGACCATTGGTTTCAATTTAAAAAGCAACATTTCAAAACAGTTTACCTTAATTATGGCATCAATACTCTCTGCAAGACAAATGGATGGATCCCACATTACCACTGGTTTAAGAAATGGCGGTTTTGCCTTTTTCATTGTTTGTCACAACACCTACATTACTGCTGACCTTGTTAGTTTGTCTGATTTCAGGCTTTGAAATATGGCTTGGGTGTGAGGGATAAGGATCCCTTTACTCACTTTTCTCTACTTTCATTTCTTTTACACAATGCCAGCAATTAACGAGAACCATGAATTAATCAAGTATGCTACTTTTCCTTGTTCTGACGTTCTATGTGTATTGTCCAAAGAATTCTGAATTGATATGGCCATTAATCGTCCTTAGCCCCAGATCGTGAATAGAAGCCAGAAAACATGAAGCCAATGGACTTCTTCTTATGTCTGAAAGTCTAGGCGGAGGGATATCATCAACTAAATCCTAAAAAATTGATCTGAATTCAGAGGAATCCCAAGTGTAATATTAAACTCCCTATAATGTAATTAATATTTGTCATCATTCTTACCTGAATGACGAAGTCCCATACAATAATGAAACCTTTCCAAAGATTCTAATTTGATGCCTTGTTCTAAAATTAAACTAGTGGAAAAAATCAATTTGATGTATGTTTTCTTAGCCAAAGTCTTGGAGTAGAACACAATTGATTTAAACCTTTTTATTAAGAGAAAAATTAGCCATAGAAACAAAAGAAAAAGAGGAACTGTACAACAACCACTGCCATATCGAGAGAACATAATCCAGGTCAGGAGATTCACATGTGGGAGGTATAAAGACAAAAAAGAAAAAGGGGAAGCGCACGTACACAATACACTGCACAGATTGGTTCTATGTGATTTTATTGAAAACAATGTCAGAGAGATCATTTATAATGAAAAAATATCGAACAAGTCGCCAAATGTTTTAATTTCTTTTTATTTGGGGAGTTCCCTGCCAAGCCCCATTTCCCTATATTTTTTACATCATCCCAACCAGCTCCCACCCCAACCCGCTCCCCGCCCGTTTTAACCCCTTATCCCACCCCAATATATATATATATATATCTTTAAAAAAATCTATGTATTTTCGATGTTATTGTTTTGTTATAAATTACCTCTCTGAAAATGTTTTCAATAAAATCACTGGATGCCGCAACAGATCACACTCGTACGGGAAGGTGAACAAAAACCCTACATCCTGGTGAGGGAAATAATAAAAGCATTAACAATCCCAAATCCCTGCCCAAGGGCCCCAAGTACCCGATCCACACAGCCCACCCCTTCCACTCCTGTCAGCCCCACTTGACCCCTGCTGCATCCCCCTAGGGCATTGGCCCTGAGCATGTCCACATAACAGTGAAATGTATTGATCATATAGCTTCCATAGTTGCCGTGATGGTTTACCAGAGCCTGCCTCTCATCTACACACAAGCCGAAACAAGCCCTTCCCAAACACTCCAAGGCGGCCCCTCTGTGGGATTTCCATTTGATAAAAATAGCCTTTCTGGCAGCAAACAACATTTTCTGCAGGAGCCGAATAACATTGTCGTCATGCAAGTCCTCCACCCCATCCCCAAACACCATGGCCCCTGGCTCTAGCCTAGCCACCACACTCTGGATTCCACACACTGCATCTCGTACTAAGCCCAGAATCTCAGAATCACCGGGCAAGCCCAGAACAAGTGACCTACCGTCCCTTGTTGACCACAATCAGCAGATGTTATTTGGGATGCTAAACAAGTAGAAAGCCTTTAATTTATGGAATTCTAGCTTATCAGCTTTAAGTTCCAACTCGCGGGATGGCGGGGGGGAGGACTCTGCGCGAGAATCCTGCTGTTGTTATGTGGGATTGGATCATCAAGATCACAGCCTTTGCTCCAGCCACTCAGTGTGCTCTAGCCCCAGCCTCGTTCTGACCTCAGCAAAGGGCAGTGGGGTTGCCTCCTAACAGATCCATAATGCACACATGGTGGCAGGCTTCACACCTCTGCCATCTCTTGCTGCCCTCCGGGCTTGTTATAAGCAATGTCCCAAGGCTAAGCCAGGGTGGCACCAATTTAGTGTCTACCCCTACCTTCCTCAGCAGTTGCGCCAAACTTCGCAGCGATGCTGCCACAATGGGATGCTATGTAATATGCTTCGGGAGGCGAGTCCACGGAAGGGCCACAGCCTCCTGTGGGGAGAGGGGCCATAGGAGTGCCAGCTCTGTTCTATACCAGCTGGTGGACTCGGGCGGGTACACTCACCTCTTGACCCAACACTCCTGTGCCGCCAGGAAATGAGGCTGCCACAATGGGAGGGCTAGGCATCCATCTTGTTTGGTGGTGTATAACCACTACGTTCTCAAACTGGCCCTCTTATGTTGCCACAAGAATTTCCATATGTGTCTTTCAAGATCCCACCTCATACTTGTAGGGATGGGGAAGGGTATCATCTGTGCCAAATAGACCAATTTAGGGAGGGTGTTCATCTTTATCACATTGACCCTACCCTGCATTGACAGAGGTAATTTTCATCTACCAGGGTCAGTGTGAATTTTTGCAGGCCAGACCAGGGTAGTTGTCCCGAGCCAGTGTTCCCACTGAGGCGCCCACATATACCCCCAAATATTTGATAGCGGTCTGCTGCAACCTAAACAGGGCCATCTCCCCGGGTCCCACGGAATGTCTCAACCACAGCGGCAGGATCTCGGATTTATCATAGTTGACTTTATAGCCAGCAATTGGGCCAAATGCGTTCAGAATGGCCTGGATGCGGGGGAGATTAGCTTGCGATTCTGCCACATATAGCAGGAAATTGTCCACATATAGGGATATGCGATGTTCAATCCTGGCTCTTGTGATACTCTTCAGTAGAGTGTACTTCCGAATCCAGAGTGCCAGAGGTTCTATGGCCAGGGTGTAGAGGAGCGGCGACAGGGGGCAGCTCTGCCTCGTGCCCGTATATAATAGAAAGGGAGCCGAGGTGAACCCGCTAGTGACAACGGAATACTGTGGGCGACAATACAGGAGCCTCACCATGTCCAAGAAATATCCCTCAATGTTGAAAGTCTGCAAAACTGTGAACATATATTTCCATTTGACCTTGAACGCCTTTTCAGCACTGAGGGGGTAGTATGATGTCTTCCTGGTCCGCCTCCGCCACCACCACATTTAATAGGCGTCTTGTAATATCGAGAGACGGCTGTGAATGGAAGAACACAATCTATGCGGCGTGCTAAGCATTTGGCCAACATTTTAGCGGCCATGTTGATAAGGGATATTGGCCTGTAGGCACTACACTCAATAGGATCTTTACCCGTCTTGGGGAAGACAATGATACTGGCCCCTAAACGTGAGTCTGGCAGGGAGACGTGGTCCTGGCTTCATTGAACACACTGGTCAGCTTGGGGGCAAGCTTATCTACCAGGGCTTTATATAGATAGATTAGGAGGCCATCGGGCCAGTAGCCTTGCCTCCCGCCAAACCAGCTACTGCAGCAGCCACTTCCCCCTTCCTCAATAGGGGCATTAAGCAGCTCTAAGTTCTCCCTAGATATTACAGGTAGAACAAAGTTCTCAAGAAAGGCCACAGCTGCACCAATTTCCGATGCCGCCGGCTCTGCATACAACTCTTAGTGGAACTCCACAAATTACTCATTGATCACTTTAGTATCGGTGAGGAGCGAACCAGACTTGGATTTAATCGCGTTAATGAGTTCTGCTCTGTGGTGACCCTTCAAAAGAACCGCCATAGGGGCGATTTCTAAATGTGCCCAGTCCTTCTCTGAAAATAACAAAGCACCTCTGAGCGTGTCACGTAATGCAATCTGTGAGTTCCCTTTTGCAGGTCTTGATTTTACTCTGCAGAGAGCGATCACGTGTGCCCTTATGAGGTCGCTTCAATCATTGAAGATCATTCTGGAGCCGTTTCTCGCACTGCTGCCACCTTTTTCAATTTAAAGGTCCACTTGGCAATCCTTTGCCCCTGCAAAGAGGCTTTGAAGGCGTTGCAGCAACTAACCGCTGTGTAGCCCTCCATCAAGTTCTCCTCCCAGAAGCAATCTATGTGCTGCTCTAAATGATCAACGAAATCGGGGTATGGCAGGGTAGCGAGATTCAACCTCCATGGTGGGGATTGGAGTCGCTCATGCCGGGAACGCAATTTGGAGCACTATCGGGCCAGGGGTCCGAAATAGTAATGGGTCGGATCTTGCACTGTTCCACCATGGACAGCATGGGCGAGGCAAGTAGCCAGTAAGTAAGACGGGCATAGTTTCCGTGAGGGTTCAAATAGAAAGAGAAGTCTCGCCATTGAGAATGTAACTAACTACACACGTCGCACAAACAAAGTTCTTGCATCAGGCTCAGAAGGGCCTTACTCTTTCTGGGAGGCATGGGCATAAAAGCCTGCATTATCGTCCGTTGGGCCATAAATAGTCAGCAGAGTGATACATTGTTGAAAAACCAGCCCCCTCACCTACACAAAGCGGGTCAGACTGAGTCGTTATCGGGGTAAAGGGTAGCATTTTGAAAAGGAAACATGATATGCCTGCCCCACGCCAGCTTCCCCAACTCAGTTACATCTAAGTGGACGTCCTGAAGGAAGGCTAACCCCCCTCCCCCTCATCCCACAACAGGTTTAATATCCTACGGCACTTAATCAGGTCTGCCAGACTTTGAATGTTCAGGGAGATAAGCCAAATCTTACTCATGTCAGAGATCAATAAACCCAGAGATCCCACCCCTCAGACTCACCTCCCTGGATACTGTAGGCCAACTTACAGATTCCGAAGATGTCCCTCTCCTGAAGGTGCAACCCTAGTCAGTGTCTCCCCACATATGATGAAACCCAGCCTGACCAGAATACCTACCCCCATGAATCTCCCATAGAGCCAGCCTGCAACCTCCCTTACAACCCCCCCCAGCATAACAAAATTAAACCGTTAAAAAATAATCAAACATTGAGTCCACTAGTGGGGAGCCTAATAAGAAGAAAGAACAGCCAATGCCAAACCAATGGGCAAGATTCCACAAGTCCCGCTCAAGTTTCGCAAGCAAAAGTGATCATTCACAGCGATTGAACAGCCGCACTAAAACAGCGCGTATGCTTGGCGTTGGTAACCAGCACCAGTGATGCCGCCCAGACAGCACCCCTTCTACAGCACGCAACACTGCTGATCCTTCCAAAGCCCGGCCGGGGCGCGCTAAGTGTGGAGCGGCACAGCAGCATGTGCCCAGGTGGTGGCGGTGTGCCCACCCAGCTATGGGGCCTGCATCCGCGGTCTGGGGACAGCAGAGCCACTGGATCTTGGTGCTGCATGCTAGGGGTGGTCAGGCTCTCGTTTCTTCACATCATCCCCTGCATATCCAACGCGAGCCAGGTATAGACATAGGCTTAAGTGTTCAGCTCCATCGCCTCAGAGATTCACAGGAAGCCTGTTATCTTGCTCGGGCTCTCGAGGACCTACTCCTCCCCAAGAGTAAAACTGAAAAGGGACTGAATTCTCTTTGGAGAATTTCATGGAAACATCCACAAACCTTGCCCACGCCATCACTGTTTAAAATAGTGTACTGTGCGATCATGTATTGTCATCTCCTCTGCACAGCCAATCACACTACAGTCCCGTTTGCAAAGCCCCTTTTTTCGCACATGGATACCACACACCTCCCATTAAGACATCCCCTCCCTGGTGCCACTAGATCGCCACTTCTCACCATCAGACCCATGGCTACCACTCTTTCCACATCACTTCACTTACTCGCTTCGACCCTCCCTCCTCTCCATCAGACTTCTGCACTGCTGTTCACTACACTCCTCATCTATAACTGATAACACTACTTTCCTAATTCCCCTTTTTCCACTAGTTTCACATCAGACCACCCACCTCCCATAGTACCACACTTTACACCTATTGCTCCCTCAATGGTACTCCAACCGTACTCTTTTTACCCTACTACTCAAATGATATCCACTATTCACCCTTCTCTCCTCATTCTTAACCCCATATCAAAGCATATTCTCGCTAATACCACATGCTTTCAATCACCACTCCCCACCAGCTGCTGATGCTATTGCAACCTGACCCCACCTAGACTTCACAATACGTTTTCAGATGAGTCCATATCACTCAAATGTAATGTTCACACCATTATTTCCCTCCTTTCACCAGATGTATACGCCCCACAAACTAACAGGTATGACAAAGAGGAACAAACAACTATAACCTGCCCGCTCCAGACACCAGAAGAACTGTCTATACTACTCACCACAAGTACAGTGTGCACCTACCAGCCACCAGATCCACAAACAGTCCCAGATCATAGTATGTACTAGTCACAAGAGCCACAGTCTGCAACTTTCACCAGGGTCAGAAACTGCACCAGGGTCAGTCTGTCCCAGTCAACAGAGCCATATCCTGCATCAGCCATTATTTATTTATTAAATAGTATGCTCACAGCCAACAAAGGCTTTGCATATAAAAAACATCAAATACATCGGATTACATCAAATAAAATTGTCATTCATAATCAATTGAGAAAAAACAGTGTACCAGCAGACAATTCCAGTCTGAATAGCTATTACTACTTGTTCAAAAGCTTGAATCATGTCGCTTGGAACCGTCTCGTGAGCAGAGACCATTTATACAGTGAAGTGTGTTAACTCGTGTTCTGCAATCAATTTACCTTTTTCACGTCTACGAGGGCTCCAGGTAATCCAATTCCCAGCATTATTAACTCTTATGTTACCATTTGTTTCAAATTCAGAGCACCTCATGCTAGTAGGGAGCAAGAGATATAAAGGCAAATGGTCGCTTTCTTCCCGACATCCTACAGCCATATCCAACACCAATGAATATGCAGTTTCATTTGTAATCATATAATCAATTGTGGACACACTGCTTCCACTTACTCGTGTTGCACTGCGATTAGCATAACTTATGCTTTTTCCATTTAATCTTCTCAGTGAGTATTTAAGAAACAGATTGGCTCAGGTTTTATCATAAGTGTTTGAGTCAGGTTCCATCAGACCGGACCTCTGCATTTCTGTACTCAATTCATTGGAGTATCTAATTTTAGCATTAAAATCACCTATGATAATAATAGGGGTGTTGGGGGCATTTTCTTCCAAAACTTTCGCTATCGAAGCTATGTTAACCTGGTTGGCCACACCACTAGGTGGATTATAGACATTAACTATCAATAACGAGGAGAATCTCGGCTGGCTACAACTTACACGTACTACCAACACACTGTTGGGCCTCATTACGGGCTTGGTGGTAGCCATGGAGCTACTAGCTCCATGGTTGGCGCCAAAAACGTGCTCCTTTACCGGGTTCCCAGAATGGGAAATTACCGGGCCATTCCGAGTTCAGAGGGCCCGGTAATTCCTCCCTCTGGAAACCCGGGCCCGGACCTTCCCCATTCCCATCTGAGCCCCCATAGGGCTCAATGGGAATGGGAGAGAGAGCTAACAACGGGCCGATTACGACTGGCCCGTTGTTAGCTCCCTGTTCCCCTCGCGGGACCCGGTAACGACGCCTGGTTTGCCAGGCGTCCTTACCGGGTCCCGCGAGGGGACCTCGTAATTTCGCGGAACGGGTTTAACGGGTCCGCCTCCATTAGCGGAGCCCGTTAACCCGTTCCGCGAAAGTTGTAATGAGGCCCCATGTCTGTAGTCCAAATAGTGTTGTGGCCAATCCAGGGATGCCTAATGGAGGTCAGCAGACCACCCTTGGGGCGACCCCTGTGTCCCTTTGTATCCAAACATTGTATGGTGCTCCGACCATCAATGTCACATTTAGCATGGAGCCACGTTTCCTGCAACACCACTATACAAAAACAGTGGATATGCCCCAATAATACTCCATTGCTAGTATAGTGTGTATTTCCTCTCGTGTTCCAGGAAAACACATCGATGTGATTCTCGAAATTATTTTTAAATGCCATTGGCAGCCATTGCCAATAGCCTTCCGTGCTAAGTGCCTCATGATTATTACATTTTGTAGAGCTTTTGGTGTTATTGATGTTACTGATGCCTCTAGTCAAGGATTCGATTACAGGGACCTCTCTATCTTTTTGAGCTAACTTAACTCCTAGGGGTAGGAATTTACTGTGACCTAAAGCACTTAGGGGAGTCAATTGATTTTTTTATTATGGGCATCATAGCTTCCTTACAAGTATAACCCAATTTCTCAAACAGTCTGGCATGAATTAGAATATATTCAAGAGTTTGTATGTCAGAGCACCATACATTAGTGGTCACTTTCATTGGAGTGACCAATTGATCGACTATTTTAAAGTCTTTTGAAGTCACCATCCGTAAAGGGACTAAGGATTTACATAAACTCAAAATATGATTTCTATTCAGAATCACGAGGTTCTTTGGAGTATCAATTGCTTGAAATTGAATAGCATGTACATGATTAGAAATATCCTTTTTGTCCACATCCAATGATTCTTTATTACATTTTGCAGGATTTTCACTAAATCTAACTGATTTACTTGTACTTTTAACACAATTATCAGGATTGTGTATGGGTTCAGTCGTCTCAACAACATTAATATTCTGGCAGTCATCTTGATTGTCTTCATCTAATAAAATGTTGTAGGTCCAACACCAACACATCAGACTCCCTTTTTCTTTTTTCGCTTTCTTTTTTCTTTTGTTGATTAATTTGTGTGCCAGACCAACTTTCTAGTGGCTTCAAGGACTCTTTTGCTTCAGAACTAATGAAGAATGTTCTAATATCATATTTACCAACAGTTTTTTTAGATTGAGTCTTAGTCAAACATTCAAGTTTAGCATGAACGGCTACAGAGTGGACTCCTACATAATTAGGCTCTTGACAAGGAGGTAGATGTTTCGCCAACATAGGTTTGGAGACCATTTCCGATTTAGATGGACTCATTTTTGCAGTAACGATAGCAGACACTAATTTATCAATGTTAACGCATCCATTTTTAATACGACTAGGAAGTCTATTACTATACATTGCAGCCTGGGAATAATGCTGCCTCTTCTTATTACTAACTTTTTTCAAATTAGTTTTACTATTAGGTCTATCTCGCACACATTTTTTGGATTTATCAAACAAATGACCAAGATTTTCAGTAATAGTGTATCCGTTATTTGCCTCTGCTGCCGAATCCAGTCGGTTGTTCATGGTTAGTTAGCTTTCCTACAGTCAAGAGTAAATTGTTCTCAAACAAAGACAAACAATATCTGTATTTGTACTGCTGTCCCTAACAGTTTTCCTGCATCTGTTAATACTTCTATGTAACAATACCGAGTGCACATCAAGCTTACGTGCAATATTGTCGCGTTTGTCGACTAAAGTAGTCAATACATTCTCCAATGCATCAAACAATTCAGCAGTTCCCATACTTCCAAAACTCACATTGGTAAGAGATTCTACATTCTCAACTTGAGGCAGAGTCACCATAGATTTAGGTACAGACATTTCAGGTAGTACAGTATCTTCTTTCGCACTTAGCTGACCAAAAGTTAGAAGTCCTGTGTTAGAGTCCACTATGACTCTGTGACCCGAACTATTCATGCACCCCAATTCAAGGGTTGGTGCGAATGGATCACTCAGGGTACAAGAGTCAGTGCACAAAGACAGCAGTTTCTCCGCATCCTCACGTAGGGCAATGCCAGTCAAGCTCTGGAAGTCATTCATTTCCTGCTCTACAATTGCACCACCATGAGACGCAAAAGCTTTAAGATCAAGTGGACGAATTGGCAATGGGACTAGCTTAATGCTTCTCTTAGGAATAGTACTCAAGGGAGGGCACCTTCGATGCTAGTGGTAATAAAGGTGCTTCTGATATATCACACGATTTAACAATATTAGTCAAAGAGGGAGGAACAATGAACATAGAAGATTCCCCCCTATCATTATCCATACATACATTTTCAATAGAGAATGCACAATGGGTGTGCGCAAAATTCTCACCATTAACCTAAGCGTTTAAACATGGGCGTTGTAGCGCGAGAGAGCAACTTAGAGCCAATGCAAGGAAGGCTAATACAAAGATCCTCAATAATCTCATTGCAAATGTTTTCTTCTTCTAATAAGTTTAAGTGGTTCCTTTTAGTTGCACACGTACCACGCTCAATTATGTTGAAGAAACTCATAAGTTTTGCTAATTTCCCATCCAGTAGCAACCCTGGGTGGGAAATGGTTTAACGACTACAAGTTCGACTCGAGCGAGTTTTGATGTTATTAACCGATCTAAGTTCCATACTCAAGCCACACACGCTAGTCACTCACCGCAAGTTAATAAATGTTTAAGACAATAAACGTCAATGTAACCCTTTAACTCACTTAATGATAACCGTCAAAGATTCCGTGATCAGCCACAATCTTAACAGCTTAGTGGCAAAGTAGCGTGCTGTGCTCTAGGGAAGAGCGAAAAGCAAACAGCTACTTAAAAATGCTACTTGCCAAAGCGCGCGCATCAATGGCGCGTGCCTTCTGGTTATTGTAGTCTGCTGATAGATCTGGGAGGACCCCCGTTCATCTTACTACTAAAAGTGTAACAAATAAGTATATGAGACTAAACATTGCTATTGCAGCTATATAACAGAGTCCTTGATGTGCTGGTATTCTAGCTCCATATCACTGCTGTTGAATTAAAGTCCATAAACGCTCCACGTTTAAATCCAACGAAGTGCAGCTGCCAGCATTTTCACAGCATACACAGCAAACAGCTACTTAAAAATGCGTGCCATCAGCCATTATGGGTACAGTCTCCACCAGTCACCATTGAGTTTCTGTATCAAACTAGTATCGGTCAGAACCAGCCACCAAACCCACAGTCTATGACAGGACCAGGGCCAGGCTGTACCATGTTAGTCCTTCTGTCTGCACCAATCAATGTTTTCATAGTGTTCAGTCACATGAGCCACAACCTGCACTAGCCTTTTTGCCCATTGTATCTAAAAACCCCTGCCATTTGTTTTATTAGGCGATTCACATGGATATGAACTGCAAGGAGTATCAGGACGATTTGAAGCTGAGGGCGGAGAATGATGAAGCTGCTAAGAAGACATCTGAGGCACTGGCGGTAAATTCTGGATTATCATCTCTCACTTACTGATAAAGAAATATAGATAGTCTTTTCCAGGATGGGCAATCAAATGGTTGTGTGCATTTCCATTCACAGTTTTAATATCTTTGTCATGACGAACTGAGTTTGATGAATGTTATTAGACATTATATAGTTAATGATAGTATATAGTTAATGATGGTATAGTTGTGCCTCACATTTTGACCAGTTCTTAAGATATATGGAATTAAAGATCAGTATCCTAGGATAGAGTAAAGGTTCTGGTTAGATTCACATACTTCCTCATGCATTCTTACAATAGGGTGACTCTGTTCAGTGCACATTTTACAATCAAAAAAGTGCAAAGGTTTACTTTTATATATGGGTCCTTAAAAGGGCTCATGCATTTTTTACAAAAATGAAATATGTTGTTCCTAACTGTTAATGTTTTATCTTCTGCCTGTAACCCAGTGATAACACCTCACCCCCACCACCCCCACCCCTCATCTACCTTTTCAACGTTTGTGTAAGCATTTCTCTTGCTATGGTTGTCCTCCTTTTGTGAGATACTTTCTTAATAAGGAAGTGGTATCAGAGGAGAAGAGGATGTGCTGTAGCCCATATAGTTATCTGGGCAAGGGTGCTCCTATTTGTTCCGTGGGTGATATTCACCCCCCAGAAGGTTTGTTGAGGAGTAGGCTGGTGGCAGCTGCATGTTTTGTTTTCGGCTACACCATGCTGTAGCCAAAACATCCTATATGGTGGCCATTTAGGTACCAGGTCCTTGTGAGAGTCCTACACCCAGGCCATTTCAGTTAGTGGTATTTACCTTTGTTTTGGCCAAAATGGGCATTCTTCCTCTCAGTTGAATGGATTCCAGTTTTGACTGAATCCACGTCTGAGTGGGTGTGTCTGTGTGTATGGAGTTTGGCTGACCAATTATAATAGGACTGTAGGTTGATGAGCAGGGGTGTGTGTGTGTGTCTGTCTGTCTGTCTGTCTGTGTCGGGAGAGCCGTGCTGATGCCACACAACCCTCTGTACCTGACTACACTAGTGTCCTCTTGCACCCTCTGTGGCTCTCTGTTGCTTTTGAACCTATAGTCCGAGGCCCTTGCTGCCTGAGTGACTTGCTGCTGCTCTGCCAAATCAGCTCCAGTGTGTGACGCACAGCATGCAGTCCTGTAGCTGCTCTGTATCAAAGGAACATTTGGGCTGGTGTGTGCTTAGCCCTGCTGTAGGATCACCTTTGTGTCTCCCATTACTGCTGCTGCACAATCTTCATCGTAGGTTATCTGGAAGGGATGCTTCATTGTTTTGGTTCTTGTGGGTCTGGTCCTGGCACCTTCTGTGAATCTTCAATCTGAACCAGAGTCCTGAATCCTGATACTGACTGTGACCTTGGCGGCCACATTCCCTGGGCCTCTTGCAACAATCTGCAGTCTGGGTGTTGTGCACAGTCCATCTTCAGGGCCCCCCTTGAGCTTGACGGGATCGTTCAGTGGATGGTCCACTCAGGAGCTGTCCTTCTGCAGGCCCCAGGTGGCAATATCTGGAACTGCTTGGTTTCTGGTGAGGGCCTGAAGAAACCCCCCCCCCCGTCCCGCCCAGCTGGATGATTGCTGCCTCCTTCATTTCTGTTATCTGTAACTAGAAAGTGCTTACCTTTTCACTATAACCATGACTGAACTATTGGGAGTGTCCCATTGAACCCTAAGGACACATTGGGCCTCATTCCGAGTACGGCGCTAACCAATGGCGCTATTAACGCCTTGGTTGACGCCGGACCGGCAGCGCCTTGGTGGTTGGCGGAATTACCGCCCCATTCCAAGGTTGGCGGGGCGGTAATTCCCCAATCCCCATTTACCCTTCCCCATTCCCATTCTTGCCCCATAGGGCATAATGGGAGTGGGGAAGGCGTCAATTACGCCACCGTAAATTACGGTGGCGTAATTAACATCAAGGTCCCTTAGCGCCATGGTATTTAACGCCTGCTAAAAGCAGGTGTTAAAAGCACCATGGCGCTAAGGGAACTCGGAGTATGGCGGTAAGGGATTACCGCCACCGCTCTCGTTAGCGGTGGCCGCTATCCCTTACCGCCATACTCGGAATGAGGCCCATTTTCCTGAACTTGTAAAACTCTTCAAAAAGTACAATTGAATTTGACATACCTGTAAATTGCATATGTTGGTTTGTTTCCCTTTGGGTCTTGTAGATTTTGAAGCATTTGTTGTATTTTTACTACTTACCTTTGATTGTACTACTTACCTGTTATTTCTTGAATTTGTTCTTTCTTGAAGGGAAGTACTAAACAGGTGCAATATGTCAATTTCATCTTGCCTATTAACTCGGTTCATTGTGGAGTCTGTAAGGAACTCATGGTGACAACAGTAAAGACAGACACAAGTGATCACAGTTCAAGGGTGTTTATTAAACAGTATAGGTAGGTTGGAAAAACACCTAATCTAAAACTAAATCTAAGATGGGAGCAAGCTTCGACCATCAAACAATAATAAGGCAATTCCAGTGGCTCTTGTCAAAATAAAAGGGCCTATGCTATTATACTATAAAAACCTATTGCCAATCCTTGCGCTAAATACAAAAAGAAGTGAGGGATAGTGTTCATCAGAAAGAAGGAAGTATTCTTAAATAATAAGTCAGTATGTGGTAGTTAGGCCTCCCTTCCCCACGTTTTCAGCACGGGACAAGGTAAGACTTTGGAGCACAACACACGCTGAAGCTTTCCCAGCACGAGCTAACAGTTCCGCTTTCAGCAATCAGGACCTTCAGTGGTTAAGTCTCTTTTCTACAAAAAAGTCTCTTGCCTCTGTAGACCTGAAGTATCAAAATAATACGGAGAAGTGGGAGGACAAGTGGTCCTTTGTGGTGCATTCGTGGTGCATTCTAAGTATTTTTGCAGTTACCATCATTTGGAGGCGGAGCTTTGCACCCGTGAGCAGCAGCAGACTCTACAAAATACCATTTCCAGCGCGAAGCGCGCGCGGAGAAGTGGGAGGACAAGTGGTCCTTTGTGGTCACTTGTGGACTGCGGAGGACAATATCCTAGAACCTGGGCGTGGACTCGTCAAAGGGATATTTGAAGAGTGGTAAGGCCCTTGCTGCCTGAGTGACTTGCTGCTGCTCTGCCAAATCAGCTCCAGTGTGTGACGCACAGCATGCAGTCCTGTAGCTGCTCTGTATCAAAGGAACATTTGGGCTGGTGTGTGCTTAGCCCTGCTGTGGGGTCACCTTTGTGTCTCCCATTACTGCTGCTGCACAATCTTCATCGTAGGTTATCTGGAAGGGATGCTTCATTGTTTTGGTTCTTGTGGGTCTGGTCCTGGCACCTTCTGTGAATCTTCAATCTGAACCAGAGTCCTGAATCCTGATACTGACTGTGACCTTGGTGGCCACATTCCCTGGGCCTCTTGCAACAATCTGCAGTCTGGGTGTTGTGCACAGTCCATCTTCAGGGCCCCCCTTGAGCTTGACGGGATCGTTCAGTGGATGGTCCACTCAGGAGCTGTCCTTCTGCAGGCCCCAGGTGGCAATATCTGGAACTGCTTGGTTTCTGGTGAGGGCCTGAAGAAACCCCCCCCCCCCCCCCCGTCCCGCCCAGCTGGATGATTGCTGCCTCCTTCATTTCTGTTATCTGTAACTAGAAAGTGCTTACCTTTTCACTATAACCATGACTGAACTATTGGGAGTGTCCCATTGAACCCTAAGGACACATTTTCCTGAACTTGTAAAACTCTTTAAAAAGTACAATTGAATTTGACATACCTGTAAATTGCATATGTTGGTTTGTTTCCCTTTGGGTCTTGTAGATTTTGAAGCATTTGTTGTATTTTTACTACTTACCTTTGATTGTACTACTTACCTGTTCTTTCTTGAATTTGTTCTTTCTTGAAGGGAAGTACTCAACAGGTGCAATATGTCAATTTCATCTTGCCTATTAACTCGGTTCATTGTGGAGTCTGTAAGGAACTCATGGTGACAACAGTAAAGACAGACACAAGTGATCACAGTTCAAGGGTGTTTATTAAACAGTATAGGTAGGTTGGAAAAACACCTAATCTAAAACTAAATCTAAGATGGGAGCAAGCTTCGACCATCAAACAATAATAAGGCAATTCCAGTGGCTCTTGTCAAAATAAAAGGGCCTATGCTATTATACTATAAAAACCTATTGCCAATCCTTGCGCTAAATACAAAAAGAAGTGAGGGATAGTGTTCATCAGAAAGAAGGAAGTATTCTTAAATAATAAGTCAGTATGTGGTAGTTAGGCCTCCCTTCCCCACGTTTTCAGCACGGGACAAGGTAAGACTTTGGAGCACAACACACGCTGAAGCTTTCCCAGCACGAGCTAACAGTTCCGCTTTCAGCAATCAGGACCTTCAGTGGTTAAGTCTCTTTTCTACAAAAAAGTCTCTTGCCTCTGTAGACCTGAAGTATCAAAATAATACGGAGAAGTGGGAGGACAAGTGGTCCTTTGTGGTGCATTCGTGGTGCATTCTAAGTATTTTTGCAGTTACCATTATTTGGAGGCGGAGCTTTGCACCCGTGAGCAGCAGCAGACTCTACAAAATACCATTTCCAGCGCGAAGCGCGCGCGGAGAAGTGGGAGGACAAGTGGTCCTTTGTGGTCACTTGTGGACTGCGGAGGACAATATCCTAGAACCTGGGCGTGGACTCGTCAAAGGGATATTTGAAGAGTGGTAAGGCAAATACTGTTTGTTGACACCGAGGCAGCGTCCCGGCTGAGAGAGGGGAGAGGGTATTCCACCCCTCAGATTCCGCCTGAGGCTTCACTACGCACTGTGGGTGGTTACTCTCTCTGACTTTTCAGGGACATCACATAAAGTATTTGTCTACGAGGTATCACTTACGATATTCTAACTGTACATCAAGGTGAGCCCGGTAACTATGGCTAAACCTAAAACAGGGAACACAAGATACAATCTATGTAAAGGCAATGGGAGAAAAGGGGAGAAACAACCTTTGAAGTAAACAATAAAGGCTTCCACAAATGGAGGCGTCCGTTTGGGGGCCTATCCATTGCAGTGAGGAACAAGATCTCGAGCAGACAGATTCCAGTTTTTAACTGCGACTATATTTGTGCTGTGGAAGTGATGCCTAATATAAGATCGCCTAGCGACAGAATGCTATTTGTTAACATTTACAACCCTCCAGGAGCAAGGATAAGAGAACTTATTCAAGACATCCTCCATGATCTCCTTGTTGAATGGAGAATGACCAATGAAAAGTTTCTTGTTATTATTGCCGGGGACCTAAATTGCCATATAAATTGTGGTGGAGGCACCGGCAATAATCCCTATCTGTCCAGGAATAGTCTCTGGGACCTCCCGTCCACCGACAAGGAGGGGGAGGGCTGGTTGGGTTTCTTCGGCTGTTGGGACCTAGAGATAATTAATGGTCGGACTAAAAGTGACAGGCCTGGTAAGACTACTTGGAATAACGGAAGATCGGGGAGTACTCTTGATTACATCTTCACTAGCGGGGAGGTTGCCTCAATTGTGTACGATATGTTGGTAAAAGAATGTGAATGGAGTGACCATGACCCTCTGATCCTGACTATGGGAGTGACTATCCCTAGGGGGGCAGAGGTAAACTTGGGACAACTGACTTGTAATCACTCCTTAAATCGCATCTCTTGGTCGGATAAGAACATAGCTAACGCCTCTAGGGCCACTGCAAGATTGGGCCCAGAAATGATTGACCAACTTAATTGTATGTCACCAATGCAAATTGAAAAATGGATTAGCGATTTTTCGGGTGAGCATGGCGCCCGTAAAGCGCAAACGGTTGCGGGGAAGACCCCAAAAGAGGCTAATTATGACAGGGCCATTAGAGATAGAAAGCGGAAATTGAGAAGAGATATACGTTGGACCAGAGACGGCCCGCTATCTAAAATGGCCGCTGCCATAATGACAAGGAAGTTGAAAAAGGAATATCGATGGTGGCTGATATTACATAAGAGAGCGAGAAAGCTGGCTAATTGGCAACATACTGTTAGCACTATATGCAGTAGAAATACCCGAAATATCTGGTCAGTTTTGGGGGAGGCTAAGGGGCCGAAATCATCCAATATGGTCAACCCCATATCCCAAAATGACTGGATTTCTTTTCTGGAAAAACGCAATGGTGAGGCTGGTAATAACACCAGTAGCACCGTGAGGAGGAAACCTAGGGCTCCCCCTTTTGTGTCCTCCACTAAAGAAATCCAAAGTAGAATTGAAGAACTTAATCCCTCCCGAGCGCCGGGTCCGAATGGTCTCTCAAATGTGGTATTGAAGGAAAATCCCCCTTTCTGGGCATGCTTGCTTAATATACTGTTTAGGAAAATCTTCCAAGAGGGTCGAATACCAACATCTTGGCAGGCAGCAATCCTTATTCCGGTGTTCAAAAAAGGAAATAGAACGGAACCGGAAAACTACCGGCTATTATCCATGCTGGACTGCACTGGAAAGATGTTTGCTGCCCTTATACTCAGCAAACTTGTAAAATGGGTGGCAAGTGTTGGCATTCTGGACAAGTTCCAAAGCGGCTTTAGAGCAGGCTACTCTACCACCCACAATTTGTTCATAATGAATGCACTTAGAACTAAAGCCTTGAAACACCATTATCCGCCAATATATGCACTTTTCATTGATTTCAGGGCCGCTTTTGACTCAGTGAATCGATCCCTTCTGTGGGAGAAGCTAAGGAGATTTGGCTGTCCTGAAACTCTATTGTACTACCTAGAACTTCTTCATACAGATAACACGGTGCAGGTGCGTCTGAATAACTGCGGGACAATGACCAATCCCATACCCCAGACCAGAGGGGTGAAGCAGGGGTGTGTTACAGCCCCTACTTTGTATAACCTATTTGTGTCTGATGCACCAGATTGCCTACAGGGAGTCAATAACTGCCCCCCTAAAATCGGCTCTTGCCATTGCCCCATGCTTGCCTATGCCGACGACCTGGTGATATTAGACCACACCTTTAGTGGACTGGTTAGATCGGCTAAGCAATTATGGACCTACGCTGAGACTAATGAACTTGTAATTAACATCAATAAAACAAATTTGATTTTGTTCTCGGCAGGGAGAGTTGTTAGACCCCGCATGATGATTGGGATGACCGAAATCGACTATACCCTTAGTTATAAATATTTAGGTGTTGAGTTTGATCATAAGGGCAATTACCTCACCTGTATTCAACTGCGGAAAACTAAAGCGGCACAATTGACAGCACTTATCTATAAATTCACGCGAGATCGTAGTGGGTTCTCGATATGGGCGGCTCGCCAATTATATATCCAATGCCTAGTTCCGATGGTTACCTATGGTTTAGATCCTCTCTATAATATGAATTTGGGATGGCTACAGCTTATATTTATTTATTTTTAAATGTTTTTATTGGCATTTATATTGACAAAGAGCAGTTAAACATGGATGCACAACAACATCCGGCTTGTCGCGAGTTCGCCCGATAAACATTACATAACAGCAATAAAAGAAAGGAAGAAAGAAAAAAAGAGAAAAGGGAAAAAAGGGAGGAAAGAAAGAGAAGAAACCAGAATGAACCATAACTTTGACCGTCCCGCCTCCCTCCACTGCGTGGGTACCTGCCGGCCCCGCTTCGGGCCTCGCTCCAGGCACCATCCGGTTGTCTCCTAAAGTCCCAGGGTTAGGGTTGTTGTGGATGTGGCTATTAAGTTTGCATCAGGGCGACAGTTCGTGGCTGAGGATGCACTCAAGGGGGCTTAAAATCCGTCAGGTAGATCATGTCCTTCAGGAGGGTCTTCCAGGACTCCAGTGTTGCGCTCACGTCTTCGCCTCCCCGGTTGTTCCCCTCCTCCCAGGCTTTGGTCTCAGCGCTGGTCCATCTCTCCATTTCCCTGCTCCATGGTTCGTATCTGGGGCCTCCTGGGGATTTCCAGGCCATTGCTATCGTTCTTTTTGTTAGAATACACGCCATGTCCATTAGTTTCACCGTGTGCTTGATTTTGCTCAGTCTGGGATATGTGCCTAGGAGGCACTCCTTGGGCGTCCACTCGTACCCTTCCAATCCGGCTCCCCTGCAGGTCCTCTCGACAGCGGACCAGAGTTTCTTGGTTTTGGGACAGGTCCAGAACATGTGGATTAGGTCTGCATGCTCGCTGGTGCACCATGGGCACACTGGTGGGGTTTTCCTACTGAATGTGGATACCCTCTGTGGGGTCATGTAGGTCCTATATAGGACGTTCAGCTGGATGAGCCTGAACCTGGCGTTGCGTGACACTTCCTTCGGGTGTATCAGGGCCCTGTCCCACTCGCTCTCCGTGATGTCTGTCCCCAGGTCCGCCTCCCACCTTTCCTTCAGGATTGCACTCCTCGGGTTGCGCCTGTCATTCAGTTGGGCATACAGCCTCGCCGTGGGTTTCCAGCCGTCGCTTAAGTTGTGCATCTCTTGCACGAGGGGGTGGGTTTCCGGTTCCTCTGGCCATGTGCTCCATGTCTCCTTAGCGACCTGTTTCACCCTTTGGTACCATAGAAATTGTCCAGCAGCAAGCCCTTCTTTCATCTGTAGTGAGTCAAATTCTCTGAAGCTTCCATCCTCATACATGTCCCCCCATGTGTATAAGCCAGAGTTCTCCCATTTCCGCATTGCTGGTAAATCGGTGGGTGTCTTACAGACGTTAGCGAGCATGGGGATTTCAGGCATGTATGGTTGGCCCAGGTCGAGCGACGTGCGTGCCGTGTTCCAGACTTGTCTCCCCAGCCTCACCAGCATGGGTGGGTCGGGAGGCCCAACCTTTGAGTTCCATACTACTTCTTTGGGGTGCATTGGGGCTATCAGCTGGCGAAGGAGGCCTGTCTCAGCTGTTGGTTCGTCGGACAACCACTTAACAACGTGTGTCAGTTGCGCTGCGAGGTAGTATTTTTGGAATTCAGGCAACTGGATTCCGCCCTCTTTGTGTGGGAGAGTGAGGGTGTGCAGCGAAAGCCTGTGTCTGGCCGGGCCCCACAGGAAGTCCCTGATGAGAGATTCCAATTTTCTGAAGAAGGGGGGGGGTATATAGTGCGTTATGTTGGTGAAGTAGTACAGGAATCTCGGCAATATTATCATCTTCACGATGGCCGCTCTGCCCATCACGGAGAGTGGGAGTCGGGACCAGAATTTGGTGGATTTGCGTACCCCTCGCATTGCTGCTTCCGTGTTGCTTTCGTGTGTGGAGGCAGGCGTGTGCATGATGGTGAGTCCGAGATAGCGGAATGCTGCCGTCTGCCATTGGATCCCTATGTCCGGTAGCTCTTCTGTTTCCTTCCCCTGAAGCCCGGCCAGGGGGAAGGAGCATGATTTCCGCCTGCTGAACCTTATCCCGGAGTATGTTGCGAAGTTGTCGAGGATGTCCAGCGCTGTGGGTGCATTCATTCGGGGGTTGCGCAGATAGAGGAGGACGTCGTCTGCATACAGCGAGATGATGTTATCAGTCTCACCCGTTCTGATCCCTGCGTCGAAGAGCTGCTTCCTGAAATAGATTGCTACCGGTTCCAGGCCAAGGACATACAGCATTGGTGACAGTGGGCATCCTTGCCTTGTTCCCCTTTGGATGTCCCAGGATCCAGACACCACGCCCCCTGTCTTCACCCTCGCCACTGGGGCGTTGTAGAGCACCTTAATCCATCGTATAAAGCGCTCGCCCAGTCCGAACTCCCTCAAAGTCTCGATCAACCATTCCCAGAATATTGAGTCGAACGCCTTTATGGCGTCCAGTGAGAGCACAGCCAGGTCTTCGTTGCTCCCTGCGGATTGTGCTATGACATGCTGGAGCCTCCTCAGATTGGCTGTGGTGTTGCGCCCCGGGACAAAGCCGTTTTGGTCCTCGTGTATTATAGACCCGATCACCCTGGACAGCCTCTTAGCCAGTATGGTTGTAAGGATTTTGCTGTCGTAGTTCAGCATTGCCAGGGGACGGTACGAGTCGCACTCATCAATGGGCTTGTCAGGTTTAAGCATAGGTATTATGAGTGTCTCTCTCATGCTGCCAGGTAGTATGCCGGTCTCATATGCCTCTACATATACTCCATGTAGAACCGGGGCTAAGATCTCCTCGTAGGCTTTATAGAATTCTGGTGTGAGGCCGTCGGTTCCGGGGGTCTTGCATGTAGAGAGGGACCTGATTGCTTCCGAGATGTCCTCCTTCGTGATGGCTTCTCCCAGCATCTCTCGCTGCTCCGAGCTCAGTTTGGGGAGACCCACTTCATCCAGGGTGTCTCGAATGTCTTCTATTGGGACCAGTTCATCGTGGGCATAGAGCTTAGCATAGAAGTTTGAGAAGACATCGTTAATTGCCTGCTGTGTCCTCTGGGTTACTCCGTGTTCGTCTTTGATTTCCTTGAGGGCTTGTCTTGGTTGCTCTTTCCTGCACAACCAGGCCAGTATCCTGCCCGGTTTGTCCGCCTCCTTGTGTGCCTTAGCTGTGCGTGTGGAGAAGTCGAATTTGGACAGCCTGTCCCAGGCGAGTCGGCATTTGTTCCTGATTTCTGCCAGCTTGGGTTCCCTCTCGATGGGTGGGGTCGGGCTGTTTTCCAGTCGCCTGATCGCCTCTTCCTTGGCCTCAAGTTCCCTCTTCAGTTGCCTCCTGATTCCGCCTGCCTCTGCTATCACCTCGCCTCTGGTTACTACCTTCATTGCCTCCCAGAGCGTGCTCCATTTCTCAACTGACCCGGTGTTGATTCTTACGTATTCTTCCAGTTTTTCTTCTAGGGTGTCCTTGAAGGAAGGATCCGTCAGGGTCTCCGTGGGCATACGCCACATCGGGATGGGGGGCCTGGGGCCCTGCAAGCGTAGTTGCATGAGCAGGGGAGAGTGGTCCGAGATCGACCTGCCCAGGTAGTCCACAGAGTGCACCTGTGGGGTAAGTTCACCGTTGATGAGGAAGTAATCTATCCTGGTGTGGAGGCCATGCGGGGATGAGAAGAATGAGTAGGACCTATCGGCTGGATGAAGATCTCTCCAGATGTCGACCAGGTCCAGGTTTTCCACTGCGTTGCGAAGTGCCCTTGAGACAGAGTTGTTAGTGGTTTGTGACGTCTTGGACCTGTCCATCTCTTCATTCATGACACAGTTGAAGTCGCCTCCCCACAGGAAGGCGTCTTCTCTGTGGTGCACTATTCTGGTGCATAGTTGTTTCAGGTGGGAAGGGACCCCGTGCTGGGGGAAGTATGAGTTTACTATACATATCCGTGTGTTCTCCAACATGCCCCACACCACTACATATCTTCCGTCCTTATCTGCTTCTGTTCCCATTTGGTGGAATGGTGTGTGTGGGCTTATCCATGTGTATACCCCCCGTGCATATTTGGAGTAAGATGTGCCGCTGCCCTGCCCTCCCCAGTAGTCTACTAGTTTGTGTGTGGCTTCCGCCAGGAGGTGTGTCTCCTGGAGCAACGCAATCGATACCTTCTTGCGCCTCAGGTAAGAGTGGACGCGATTTCTCCTTACATAGGATCCCATCCCCCTGACGTTCCATGTGATTATGTTAAGTGGTGATGCCATTGCTGGAGTACAGTTTCTGTCCTGGGCGGTCCCTTGCCTCTCCTGCGCTCGATCTCGTGTCGTTGGGTGCCGTTGCTTGCTCTAGTTCTGCGGATCGGCCGAGTGCTTCTCTCAGTGTCAGGTACTCATTCGTTAGTTGGGTTGTTTCGGGTAGCGGGGCGGTCTCAACAGTAACACATACAAAATAACTATAACTGGTGCACCCAGCTCCTGCCGGTGAGGTGCAGTGCTCAGGTGCTGTCGCGCAATCTGGCCCCATCTGGGTTTCCGGCGCGAGCAGGGTCGTGCTGGCAACGGGCCAGCACTGATCTTTCGGGGGTTGTCGTTGCGTGTCCATGTGTGGGAGGCCCGGCCGGCCCCGTAATCATGTTGCACTCTCATGTCATGCTGAGGTCCAGCATGCTCGTTGTATTGTGCTAGATTGAAGTTCTGTGCGGGGATCAGGAGAAAAGGCGCTGGCTCCAGGTTATCGTGCTTTGCGGGCTGAGACGCTGTTGTCAGGGATAGGCTCTTCAGGGGCCTCAGCCAGATTGTTGTGTTCCATCCACATGGTGGCCGCGTCCGGGGTTTCAAGAAAAATCGCTCTCCCTTTGTAGATAACCTTTAGTCTGGATGGATACAGCAGCATGTATTTCAGGTTTAGTTGCCTCAGTCTGGCCTTGATTGGGACAAAGGAGTTCCTTGCCCTCTGCACCGACTGTGTATAGTCCGGGTAGATGGTGATTTTGGAGTTGTTTCTATTGATCTCTCCGCCCTCCCTGGAGAATCTCAGGATCACTTCCCTGTCTCGGAAGTTGAGAACCTTCGCTATGATGGGTCGGGGATACGAGCCTGGGGGAGGCTTCTTCTGGAGTGATCTATGGGCTCTCTCTATAGCGAAGCCCTGTGACAACTTCTCGGCCCCGATCTCCTGCTGAATTAGGGATTCTACATATGCGGTTGGGTCGGGAGTCTCTGTTCCCTCAGGGACGCCAAGGATCCTGATGTTATTTCGCCTGGCTCGTCCCTCCGCCTCCTCCGACCTAGCTTCTAGTATGTCCACCCTCCTCCTGAGATCTGCCACCTCGGCTTTAAGATCTTTCGTATCCTCCATGGTGTCTTTCTGGGCGGATTCGATGTTAGTGACACGTTCTGTCAGGTTGCGAGCATCTTGACGGATGAGCTGAATATCGGCCTTTACCTCCCCTATCTTGGTGTCTATGAATTCCTTTAGGGCCGCTATTGCCTCAAGTACTTGGCTGTTTGCGGGGCTCTCCACCTGAGTGTCCTGCGGCGCCGTCCCCTTTGGGGTGGATTGGGCGGATGGGTGGACCTTGGTTGTGAGGAAGGGGTCCATTGTGGCCGCCTTGGGCTTGCTCCTCAGGGTGGACATTGTGGCGTTGTTCGATCAGCTGATACGCCTCTTCTGGCTGGGTTGCTGCGTGAGCCCCGCCAGTCCGTTTCGCCGGTGGCCCCACCTGCGGTGTTCCGAGTTGTCGTGGTAAGGAGTGTCTGCGGTGTGCTCCTCTAGATCTGGGGGATTCGTACTGCCCCAGGGTCCCTGATGTCTTGAAGTCAGTGGCGCCAGGTGCAGGGCCGTGCCCCGCCTGGGTGTGTTGGGCGTGATGTTGGCCCCGGGGGCCTGCTCTCCGCAAGGATGACGGGCTGGGGGCGGCGTCGCAGTGTGTCCGGGTAGGCAGGACTCTCGGGGTCACCCCCTTTAGTTGTGGAAGCTAGTGGTGGAGGGCGTTATCCGCGGCCTCAGTGTGCTAGCCCCAGGGCGGGGGAGGCAGCAACCCAGGTAGGCCCAGGGACGCGACTCACCGCCTACGGGAACCAGCGCTGGCCCCAAGTCTTGGCCGCCTCTTCGTCTGTCCTCCGCTGGGGGCTCCACGGGCTGTTGCGCGGCCCGGATGGGCCGGGTTGTAGGGCGCTGGGCCGCTGGTCCGTACTGTCCGCAGCGCCCAGCGCCGCGGTCCTCAGTCGGCGCCGGGAGCTCCAGAGGTTCCGTGCCGGGTCTCGCCAGGGGCGGTGTCGCAGTGTGTCCGGGTAGGCAGGACTCTCGGGGTCACCCCCGTTAGTAGGGGAGGCTGGTGGTGGAGGGCGTCATCCGCGGCCTCAGTGTGCTAGCCCCAGGGCGGGGGAGGCAGCAACCCAGGTAGGCCCAGGGACGCGACTCACCAGCGCCGGCCCCAGGTCTTGGCCGCCTCTTTATCCGTCCTACGCTGGGGGCTCCACGGGTTGTTGCGCGGCCCAGATGGGCCGGGTTGCAGGGCGCTGGGCCGCTGGTTCGCACGGTCCGCAGCGCCGCGGTCCTCAGTCGGCGCCCGGGGCTCCAGAAGTCCCGCGCCGGGTCTCGCCCCCTCCGGTCCGCCGAACTCCTCCAGGCGACAGGAGAGGGAGCGGCCGCTGATGGCGCTCCGCCTTCGCCGCTCAGGTCCGCAGCGTCAGTGCGCCGCGGCCGCCATCTTGCGCGTCGCACTCGGGGACGGGGGGGATGCCGGGCCAGAGCTCCCGCTCTGTCCCCGCCGTCCGATTTTCGTCGGGCTTGGCTGGGAAAGAAGGGGAATCGTCCCAGCTTCAAGTGAGTCCGCTTGTATTCGGTTTTGCTGGTGGATGGACTCGCTAGTCAGGATCGGATTACGGGCTCGGCCGGAGCTCGGGATTCCAGCCTCCTCACTCCATGAGCACCAGACCACCATGGCTACAGCTTATAGAGGGCATCTTTTGGAAGAAAATGTTGGGTCTCTCCCAATGTATACCCATGGCTGTGATCAGACTTGAACTGGGAATCAGCTCTCTCAGGGCCATAGTGCTAAAAAAGCGGATGGAATTCTATATTCGCCTTAAGAATGAACCGACAAACGATCTTCTGAGATGCATTAGTAAGGATATGGAAATAGGCAAATTGGAAAGCTATGAACATCAGCTGATTAAATTATGCGATGAAGTGGGATGGCAACCGGAGTGGGGTTGTGATAATGAATGTCTGTTCAATAAGTTTGGGCAGCGACTCAGGCTCTGGGACTGGCAATGTAACTATGTCCATCTTGAAGGCCTGAAAACCTACAACTTTATCACACATGTTCTATACACCTTTATGAAGCCACAGCCATATTTAAATCTATGCCCGTCGGATGAACTGAGGCGTTTTATCCTACTTCTTCGCATTAATCATTTACCATTATTGGCTTCCAGGGGTCAGGAGAAGGGTCTAGTTAAAATTGATAGGTTCTGTAGAATATGTGATCTCCCTGAGGAACCTGAAACCGCACGACATGTTCTTACATTGTGTACGATGACGATAGTCAGCCGCATTAGACATCTGGGCGGATTTGTTCATAACAAAGAATACATTGAACAAACAGAATTCTGGACACAGTGTGTCAATACCCGCAACCCTAAATTACACATGGCACTATTTCAGGTCTGGCGGGATGTTATGGTCTGTATAAAACATAGTCCCAGAGGGTCCCTTGGTTTAATGTAGTAGAGACCGTTTGGTTGCTTATGCTGTATAGATCAATGGCTACAGTCACGATAAGAGTTGTTGTCCGAATACGACGACAATTATGCCTAGGGGGCTGTATGGTTTTTATTTATTAATTTGTTATCCTATGTCATTCATTATTCATTTTCCTCTGTCATTTTATTTATTAACTTGTTTTAGATTTGCACATAGAACATGGTATGTTTAGTGGATTTTAAGATTTTAAGATGATCTTCTTCTTCTTTGTATATTTATTTTCCGTTCATTTGCATGGTTATTATGTGTAAAGTTTGTACTTGTGTACTAGACTATATCACATTAATAATAATAAATAAATAAATAAAATAATAAACAGAGGTCTGTTTTCACATAAACTGGTGTGATGCCTTTCACCCTTTGGATCCCCCTCTTCCGGGTGCAGATCCCTCGAAAGTTCCTTAATGATATCAGGACCTCTGATAGTTTATATATTTCTGCTTTCGAGGGCCTGACAAGTTCAAAGTATCAGAACAAAGGTTCACTAAAGGTTCTAGAGCTCTTATCTGGGTTTCTCTGGGTGATAGTTCCTCACCCCTGGGTTCCCCCTCTTCTGGGCTCAGAGCCCTCTCAAATATCAGCTTTTCTTTGTCAGGTACACTCTGGAATGGCATGCCTTCAAAGGCTTTCCCTCTCGTACTTTACTTTGTTGCATTCACAGGTCGGTGAGTGTTGGCTTCTCACCCTTGGATCTCCCTGTTCCGGGTTCAGATCTGACTCGACTGTTTGCCTCTCTCGATTGGTTTCACTATGGCTTTCTATGCAAGTTTCTTGGTGATATTCGCTAATCTTAATGTCTTTTAATATACTTCATTGTGGACATCCCTCCTTCAGTTTCACTCTTACCAATCTTGATTCGTGCTGTTCTCATTCACCTCTTACGATGCAGGATTAATTTCCCTTTTCTTCACAATCATCTGTCGGCCAAAGACTTTCGATTGTACAGCGGATTTTACAAGACCCCTGTATGACCACTTTGACCCCCTTTTTCGCCTTTCCCAAGGCCTTCTAGTTATGGTAGTTTCTACAGTCGAGTAATCACCAGAGTTTCCTGCATGAGCACCCATGTGTTGCCGGACTCTTCTGTTGCTGGTTGTGGCCCTTTTTGCATCAATAGCGCTTTTAGCCTTTCACAGTTCAAATTAGCCATTTGCTACTTTTCGTTCAACACAGATCGTTTTTTTATCAACTCTCCCCTCGACTCACCGGCTGTGAGGAACCGCTTGGCTTTCTTTCTCTTTGGAGTCAAGGTTGGTACCACGGAGACAAGCGTCTCGCCCCAGCTTGGTTATCAGCGGAGGAGGGTCTTGTGTACCGTTGACATCTGCTCTCGCGGTCTTACGTTTCCTTCTGCGGAGGTTTCACGGGCCTTGGTCGGAAAGGGCAAGGCTGCTTCTCTCATTGTCATACTCTCGGTATGTGCCGTCTTTCTCCTTCTCTTGAACTGCAATGCTGAATAAGCTCTCACATTGTGCAGTCTGCCTTGCTCATATTGCGCTCTTGTGCTCCACCTTTTATCCGTGTGGAAAGGGCCATCAGGGGTGTGCGGTTCTGGTCAGTTGCCTGAATTTGCCTGACCCTGGTGTTGGGACATTCAAGGTAAATGGCTTGAGTGTTAGTCCGTCGTAAAAAGGTGGGTTGTCACAGAAAATTATACTCTTTGTCCCAGGGGTGTTGGTAAAGTGAGAAGGGTGAGTTTGGTGGGGTTTGCTAACCAAATGGAGATGACTGGGATTATTAGGGTGGACAACAGAAACAAGAGGATTCTCTGAGTTGGGTCCGAGAAGTTTACCAAGAGGAAGGGAGGCCGATGTCGTATAGCCTACAAAGGCTTCAAGGGTCTCGTCCTCTTCTCCCTCTTCCGCAGTATAATACAGCGTCTCACCTGAGGCCTTTCTCAGAGCACAACCCTGGGTTCCCCCGTCCAGGTGATGCTTTCTCTTCCGTTGCCACTTGGAGTTGGGGGACAGAGAGCATCAGCCCTTCCCAGGCCACCTGAATAAGGGATGGCCTGGGAGAATACCCTCAGGTTTCTCAAAAGGTTTCTCAGGCTTTGTTCTATAGTGTCCACTATATTCTGATGACAAATACATCCTGGTCAACGTACATTATAACTTGGGTAATGTATCTGAATAGTTGGGAGTAGTTCAGCTGTGGAAGCAGGGCCATTGGCCCCACTTGAATTGGAATACATTATAGATTGGGCTCATTGGCTGCAGCTCTCCGGTGGTCCTTACCTTTCACTGGCCAGATATAGGCAAGTTCCCAGTCCCATGGAATTGATCAGGAAAATGGGTATCCTATTTGACATTAGGCTTCCCTCCTGTCTCAAGATCAATGCAGTTAAGTTAGCCTGCTACTCTCTTTAAAACATTAGAAAAACCCTTTGTTTCTTACAAGAAATACATTATATCCTGCTAGTCCAGGAAAAAGTAAGCTTCAATATTACATGTCCATCTACCAATCAACAGAATGTTTCTTCAGAAACCTGCCAATCAAACATTTGCATAACAACAATCTTCAGAAATCAACTCAACAGAGTACAGTACTTTACAGAAACTGAAGTAGTAGTAGATGTGACAAGACCAGTGCCCTTGTCTTGTTGAGAGGGGGTGGGATCCCCTCTCCAACAAGGGTAGGAGGAGTACCAGGAAGTAATCCAGAGCCAGTATTTCCCCTGAGGGCGGGTGCAGTTGAGAGTGTTAAATAGTATGTGGGGCCACACAACTAATTTTAATATGATGTGTAGAGATTAAATGAGTGATTGGTATTTCAGGTGTTGCAGGCAAGTATCCCTGGCTAAAGGGGACACAATTACTAGAAATATGTGTTTGTTCCTCGAGACAACACAACAACAATTTCTTCATAATTGAAGGCAGGTATTTTGTCCAACTAGCCGGAACATTGATGAGAGCCATCATGACTCCAAGCTAGGCTAACACCTACATGGCATACCTTGAAGAATATGTCCTCGATTGTGAACGGTGGACCACACTCTACAGATATATAGATGACCTTTTTTAGATATGGACGGGAACAGCAGACAATTTACATGCTTTATGGAACACATGAATAACATTCCTGCAAGGATCAAATTCACTTCGAAATGTAGTAAATCATCTGTGGAATTTCTGGATCTCGAAATTGATGGGAAAATTGAACTCTTCAAACTACTGAATACACTAAGCCCACGGACAAGAACATCATTTTCACCCAAAAGGACGACAGTATCCCTTATAGCCAGTTTCTCCGGTATAAGCAGATCATCTCTGAAACACACCAGTATGCTGCTGACAAAACTTCAGAACTATGACAGATGTTCATGGACAGAGGATATTTTAAGGACAACGTCGATCTAGCAGCCCGGAAGGCAGAAGCTGCTACAAGACACACTGCTCTTACAACTAAAGTGAAAGAACCCAAATCTAAACATGTATACGTGACCACACACTCGCAACAAAGCCCCATAATCAAAACCATTTAAAAACAACGTTGGAAACTATTACAACTGGATCCAACCATGAGTCCATTATTCTCGGATCTGCCCACGTTTGCATATGGCAAGAGTAACTCTATAAGGGACAGTCTCACCAGGGCAGACATTAGTTCCCCTAGGCACATGCAAGACACATAAAAGCACATCCCCATGTTTTAACTGCCAGCCCTGTCATAACGTGATTAAGGGGAACTCTGTTAACCATCCCCACACAGGACAGAAAATCATGCGTACACATTCCATGACTTGTGACTCTGCCAACTTGATCTATGGAATTAGGTGCCCCTGCGGCATCTTTTATGTCAGAATCACCACACGCAAGGCCAAGACGCATAGGACAGAGCAAAAGTCCAACATTAGGACAAAGTCGGGAAAATCCCCACTCTCTCAGCACTTCATTCAAGCATGCCACACTGTGGCACAAATGCAGCTAATCATACTAGATCAAATCAGGTAATCTCTTAGGGGTGGCGATATGCTTAGAAATCTTCTCCAAAACGAGATATTTTGGATTAAACGTCTTGACTGTTTACCATCCTGAGAAATGAACATGCAATGGGACCTCACATGTTAATTGTAATATCAAAATGTATGTTTAGTATTGCAGAATCCTGTCTGTGTAATCTATATAGTCTTGCGTTAATGTTGAACGTTTTTTTTCCTATGAACATGTTACAACACGTTAACTACGTCTTGTGAATACTACAACTAGAACAGGACAACTATATTCTCTTATGCTTCACACAGAGTTTGTTAATGGTGATTACTAATGCATTCATTGATGTACATACATTATGGTAATTGCAATGTGTGTATCTATGATAATTCTAGAAGAAAAAGCAGTGAATTACGCATTCGATATCTCTGTATGGTAGGAGGTTTGAACTCAATGTAACATGTAATAGTTCACCTATGATAATCCTAGACATTTCTTTTTTACTAGCCATTAGATATCACTGTATGTCAGGACATTTGAATCCACTGTGTCTCACTAATGTATGCACTCATGTATACAGATTATAGAAATTGCAATACATCAAGTAGTATGTTTATTCATAATTCATTTCAAGAAAAGACATTGCATGACAGATTGGATGTCTCCCTCTGTCAGAATGCTGGAATGTATAGTTGCACAACCATTTAACCATTCAGCAGTGGCAAGAGTGATCGTTTGCATTGGTGTTCTGCACACTCATAAAAAATATTGATATTAGCCCAATTTAGACACAACAGTACAAGTTGACATGACCAGTAAACAATACTGATTTGGTGAATGTTTTACGCAACACAAAAATTGCACCATTGAGCTAATTTTTGTTTCGGAAAACGAGATGCAGAATCTACTGTTTGACAGTACCTTTTATATGTCTGACAGTATAACTGTTGACCATCATTTGTAACTAATGGCGTCATAAAATTTGAAAGAATTAAAAGAAGCAGCGCTGTATTCTACCGTGATATTTTTTCCTTTATCTTTTTCCTTTTGCAGTATGAGAGGATGCTTGGTGGCTGCTTTGCCCCCGGCTCGAATAAACCTAGGGATCCACCTAAATAGGGGAAGTTGGAGCTGTATATCAGAACATTATAGTGCTGTACGAATTGTATCCAAACATCGGATGCATTAACACTAGAACAGCAATAGTCATTGGAACATTTTGCTACACGTGAAAGTCACGACGCACGACTGTGCCGGGTGGCTCACGTAATTGAATTACTTAGTATAAAGCTGAGTGCTGGACGCAAGGCCGCATTTCAGCAGCTCTCCGTCCGGTACCCGGCCTATTAAGTACCCATAATGTAAGCGAATACGAACTTATCGATTTTACAATCCGCCTCTCATTTTCTAAATTCCTCTTTAAATCAATGCGAGATCTGTGGCAGTAAAAAGGTCCTCTCCACACAGGACTGGAACAGACTGTGTCACCTTGACCGGCAATACATAATCTGAACAGATTGCCAAAACTATAAAGTGCTTTCTGCCTTTTACCATATATACAGGAACAACCATTACCTCTTATCTCCACTTCAGTAACTATAGCCATCATGTATGGTTTTACTTTTAGGTCAACCGCTGCGAAACACACTAGTGACTGAAAATCTACACTACCAAGTAGGTGTTTTTCAGAGTCACAATTCAAGATTCAGCATTATGGTTACTTGCAGTACCTCAGATAAATTATCAAAATCACTTATGTTTTTTCTTTTTTTAGACAATTCAGTTCATTAATAAATATCCGAAGCTATCACCGGCATCAGCTTTCCTTAATCAACACCTGATGTTTATTTTCAAAAGGAACATATAATCTGAGAAGATTAGTGTACCCCCATGGGTTTATCTGCATAGTCTTACATTTTGAGTTCCAATTTGTTAGACGTGTAGCACTGATGCTATATTATGTTATTTTCTTGGGATGACAGAATGTACTCACCTGAAGAAGGGAGAAGTTGACCCCCAAAAAACGTAGTGACAGCAGGAGTAATAACCATCACACACCTTGGTTACGCACCAAGCGAAATCCCTGCAAGGATTCATACTGTCGAACTCAGTTTATAAATGTATAAATCTTGTAACAGTGTTTGTAAAAATACTCATATACCAGTCATGAGAATGTGTTTAAAATTATGTTTTTACACTTTGTAGTTAAATGAAAAAAGACTTTGGCCCTCATTACGAATTTGGCGGTAAAAAAAACTGTGTTTCCGTGATGTTTGCCACCCTTTCCGGCAACCCGTAGCACCGGAATCAAGGGAGCATTACGCTGTGTCGGACACGTGCATTACGGATTGCCAGAAATGGTGGGACCGGCATCAAGGAAACACCGGAAAAAAGGGCAAAATCCAGCCGCACCGCCACCAAGGGAGCCGATGCCCCCGTTTCCGGCATGGCAGACGCAGCAGTACTGCAAACACTGGTCCCAGAAACACAGTGACTGGAAATAAAGTTATTGCTGGAACAGGAAACTGCCCGCTGGCCATCTTTAAAATCACAATACACTCCAATCTGCAGGTTCCAGTAGCCATCCACCCCTCCCGACTGCTGAATAACATCCCACAACATGACTTCTCGCATCCCTGAGACCCGCCAGTGCAAGCCGCGCTTCTCAAAGGCGGAGCTAAATATGCTGGCAGACACTATAGTCCAGCATGCTGGGGAGCTGTTCTCAACAGACCAGTGCTGCAGAACACAGCAGAGGAGGAAGGTGATCTGGGAGGAAGTGGCACAGAATGTGTCAGCTGTGGGGACAACCCCACGCACAGTAAAGGACTGCCACAAGTGTTGGGATGAACTCTGCATGAGGGTCAGAAACCTCCTGTCCGCACACCGCAGACAGTGCATGGGCACAGGTGGTGGACCATCCCCCCACCCCCGATCCAGCAAGTGCAGCAGCATGCTCCACATGGAGGGGCTCTAAGGAGTTGGCGCTGCGGAGGCCGGAGCCGGGACACCCGTTGAGGCCGGTGAGTACACAAAGCTGCAATATAAACCACACACCTGCCCCCCGCCCCTCCGTACCACTACTGCACTGAAATGGCTATAGCACAAGTCCTATGCCCCTTCTCCCATGCAGGACCCCATTTCCATTCACATGACAAGGCACCTCACAGTGGGCCTTATTCCGAGTGTGGTGGTCCGGAAACGAGAGTGGGTAAGCTTACCGGCACCCTTGTTTTCAGACTGCAACACTACGACACTGCCTGCCAGGGCCGCTGGTCCAAACAGGTCTGCCTCTGCCGGGTGCAGCGGCCCCGGCAGGCAGAGTTGCCATGGAAGCACTGTTAGCAATGATGTCGGTGCTTCAGAGTCCCCATTGCCATGGCCTTCCATGTCCCTGCCAGCCCTACCACAAACCCCCATTCACTTACTGGGCCTGCAACTGGGTCATTCATCAACTTTAGCCTTGCCCCTCCTGAACTCCACCCTGCCCGCTCATCACATCCCAACACCCTACACGGACAGACCGGCATGCCACTGCTCCCAGCAATTACAGTAGTGCCAGTACAGCTGTGTTGCATGTGCCATCATCTCACTACCTGCAGCTGAGGCCACACAACACATGCATGAGTGCAGCATGCCATGCACCACTCAAAAGCATGCCACATGGCATGTAACTGGCAATTTGGTAGCCATGCTGGTTACTAACATCATGTCTTTCTTTAACCCTCAGGCACATCATCTGACATCGATGGAGGACAACCATTGTCATCAAGGGGCAACAGACGTGGAAGGCGGTAAAATCAATACACCACCACCCGGGACCCACTAGCACCCACTGTGACTGTTATAACTGCCCTCACCACCCAGGCAGCTCCTGCTGTGCCCAATACAGCTGCCATCACCACCCAAGCAGCTCCTGCTGTGCCCACTACAGCTGTCATCACCACCCAGATAGCTCCTGCAGTGGCATAATTGCCCACAAGCGCAACGGCAGGGGGCCGGACACCACCCCCATTCCAGCATCCCTATATATATGTGGCTGACTCCAGCGATGGGGAGGCAGCTGATGATGCAGATGACACCACGGGGGACACCACAGACCAGCCCACTTATGAGAGGCCAGAATTCAGCCCCATGAACCTGTCCAGCCCCCCACACCCACCCTTCCCTAGTGTCAGGGACATGGACGGCCATCTTCGCTGCATCGAGGAAAGGCAGCAGGGATTATCGCCCTGGTGCAGCAGCACCCTGGGGAGTCTGGATTGATGCATGGGGAGGCAGCCCTTCTACGCACTGAGGCGTAGATGATGCAGGAAAGCGTGCAGGCCACTGGGCGCCACAGTGCACGTGCCCTTGGACGTGCTACGTCTGCAGCATCATGTCGTCCATGGCAGAGTCAATGGCAATGTCTTTGCAGGTGGCTCTGGATCGACAGGCCAGTGAGCCTTCACACACGCCGTCCAAAAGCTCCACATCCGCTCGTTCCCACCAGTGCAGCCCAAGGCGGAGGTCTATGTGGCTGTCTGTTACAGGGCACAAGGGTGGGCCAGGTGGCAAGCAGCCACGTAAATAGGGCCTGGACAAACATGTGCCATGGGTGGGTCTTCGACTGAGACATAATTGACTGTGAGACACAAGTTAGAGGGTTAGTTGGGGTGGGGGAGTGTAGAGGGATAGTTGGGGAGGGTGGAGTGGGGAGGAATAGGCGGGAGGGGGTGTTCGTCCACCTGGTCATTTCCTTCTTTAATGTTAATATACTGGGTGTTGCATTGAAAATCATGACTGGACATTCATTATTTTCGTGAGAGTGCGATTTATTTGCTGTACAGTGTTTATAGTGGTTGATGGACTTGTCCATATGCATGCGCTCTGTGCCTAAAAGTAGTGGGTAATCAGTAGATGGCGTGTATCACGCCCATCCATGGCATCCCTACGATGGGGCAATAAGATCTCATTCTCACTGTCACTGCCGTCGTCCACCTCTGCTGTAGGCATGTCCATGTTGGGGAAGGGGGAATGTTGCGCCTGATGCACATGTTATGTAACTTGGCACAGGCCAGGACACTCTTCCCCACCTTCACAGGACTGTACATGAGGGCTCTGTAAGGAAGGCATGGTATCAACAGTAAGGCAGACACAAGTGACCACAGTTCAAGGTTTATTGAACTCAAAAAGGGTTGGATGAACACCTATCCAATCATAAATCTACAGATGGGTGTGAGCTACGACCATCAAATAATAACGCAGTCCTAGTGGTGTCTTGTCAAAATGAAAGGGCCTATACTAATAAACATATTGGCAATCCTTACCTCTAAATACAAATAATGTGGGGAATAGTGTTATGGAAAAGAAAGAAGTGTTCAAAATGATATGTCAGGATGTTCAGGCTGTTGGCCTCCATTCCCATGTTTTCAGCATAGGTCATGGCGGCTCACTCGAGCGTAGCACAGTCTCTGGCTTCTTTAGCACAAGGATACAGTTCAATCATTAGCATCAGGGCCTTCTGTGTACAAGTCTCCTTGTTTCTCAAAGTCTCCTCACTCAGAGGGCCTGATACAACCAAATAAACATGTTTGTTTCCTCTTTAGGTTTTCACAAGTATTCACTTCTGGTGATTCACCATTCACCCCGGATCCCTCTCAGCAGGACTTAGATCACTTTAACACAATTATTCTCCCTCGGCCGAGTTCGGACCAATTTCAATTTACTTCACGTATCAAAAACTTTCGAATGTGCACAGGTTTTGGCTTGACCCGTTGCAGGACCACTTCATTTTCACAATTCCTTTCATTTTAACCGTTGTCACCTTTTTGTTGGATACCTACTAGAGACTTTCAAATGAGCATCCACGTGGTGCCGTACCACTCTGTCGGAGGTATGGTATCTTATGGAGTGTTGATTCCTGGATTCCCATTTTGCGCGTGAAAACGTTTGTTCTCCTCTGTGAAAACTCCAGCATTGCGAGCCGACAAGGGGCTCTTGCTGGTGGCCGTGTGCTTCCTGGAGGAGGCGTGGCCTGCCCTACACACGTGATCAATCACGTGATTTCCACACCTTCAAAGGCCAGAGTGAAACGGCCTTGTGGTGAGTGTTGATTCCTGGATTCCCATTTTGCATGTGAAAACGTTTGTTCTCCTCTGTGAAAGATCCAGCTTTGCGAGCCGACAAGGGGCTCTTGCTGGTGGCCTTCCCTACACATGTGATCCATCACGTGATTTCCACACCTTCAAAGGCCAGAGTGAAACACCCATGCGGTGTTAAGCCTGACAGGGGAAAAGGCCAGTGTCTGTTGTGCGACTGTTAGGCGCTGGAGGAGCTCACACTAAAGTCAGTTGGGGTCGTATCTGGTCAAAAACAGCATTACGGAAGTGAGTATTCTGCTTAATCTATCATGAAGCCTCCGTGCTATACATTGCGGACGGGAATGCCAGTGAATCTTCGCAACCTAAATGAGAGCCCGCAAGAAGAGAAAAGAAAAAAACATACTACATCTCTTAAAAGTTTCCTTGATGTAAAGAACTGCTCCACACCGAAATATCCTCAGGTGACTGCCCTGAATAATGATGTTAAAGATAGAAAGGACATAGGATGTGGAGATATTCGGGGTTTCTTTCCGGTATATGTGGGAGGAGCTGCTGATACTCCTCTGCCCTCTGCATGCCCTGCAACTTTAGGACTGCCTATCAGTGTGGGAGCAGTGGAGGAGTGTGTGAATGCCATAACACCTAAGGTTTTAGTTGCCACTTCAGTTAGCAGGAGCTTTGTTTTAGCCTCTGCAGATGAAGCTGTGATAGATCTATACTCCATGCACACAGACTATACCGTGCAAACTCTGTCTGAAAAGCTGTCCTTTTCTCCTAATATGTGCCCGGTTGTCAGCCCTTCAAGAGCTAATATTTCCTTCTCCTTTCTGGTCCCTACACCAAGACAAATCAGGCAGGAAGATGCAGGACCGTTATCTCCTAGAGGAAACGGCGTGGTGAATCTAGCTTTTGAAGCTATGAACATCACCATGAACAAACTGATCAAATTATTTGATTCTTTAAATGACAAAATGTCAGTACAGAGTGCACAGATGGATTCGATTAAGGTCTGGCAAGCCATGTTTGGAGTGTTAGGGGAAAAGGGTGGTGAGCGGCTAGGAATTGCTCCCCTATCTCCCATAAGAGTGCATCTCGTAGATAGAGCCTCCTCTCCCATAAAAATAGAAAAAATGCCCTCCGAGCTACTGCAACGCCCTTGTCCAATTGTGATAGAGAACTCGGTGGTTCCCTTGTTTTCAGAAGTTATTACTGATCCATTTGCCGATGATATCGGGGAGGACATTACCCCTACTAAGGCGCCAAATGACTTGGAAAAGCAAATTTATACGATTTTTGCTAAACCATCCAAAGCAGCATTTGGTAGGCTTACTACAAAGAACGCAGGGCCAAGCCAATCGGATTTTGATAAGAGGGATGACCCTAAACTAAAATCAAAAAAGGCCAATCCTAAGAATAAAACGGCTTCCACCAGTTTATTAAAACTCTGAACATTCCTTGTAAGAGCTCTTCTGTAGCTACAGCTGAGTTGGTTAAAAAAAAATATGTGGAATTAAATCAGTTAAAAAAATGAAAGTGGGACTGGCAAAACAAAAAGCCCCGTATGAACCACTGGATAAGCTAGTGGAGGAGCTACAGCTCCAAGCCATTTCCAGTCAGGATCCTCTAGTGAAAGAAGGCCCTGTAGCCACTTCTGTGGTTCCGAATGCTATCAATTTTACCTCAGGCACGGGTGAAAGGCGGGAAGAAATCCGAAGGGAAGTGGATGCCTATATGGCTAAGTATGTCCAGTTGCCTAATATTGACGCTCCCAACCCCGTCGCAAAAACTGTGACTTTCAGTGATTTGGCCCCAACAGTGGTTCAACTCAATCTGAAGGAAACATGTTCTAATGAAATTGGGACCCTACCCAAAACAGCATTGAGGCAAAGACGCAAAATTGTTGTGCCTAATGAACTTAGCAGTGACCGAAATCAGTGCGTGACTGAGGGTCCAATGGTCCCTTGGAATCTTGGACCTGATTCCTTTGAGGGGAGGGGGGATGAAATTGCACAAATACTTCAAGCTCTTTTGCCAAAACAATTACCAAAAAAACCAGTGCACGAAGTGCAGGTGCCACATGTTCGTAATTTGCCCATTACAAAATCACCACTAGAGGCCAATAAAGACATACACGCTAATCTATTAATTCTTGGGTGTCGTCCTGATCATATCCTCAATATTTGTTAAACAGGCATAGTGTGCTGGAATTATTCTTCGATGTTGAAAAACTTGAGGCTATAGGGTCTGCGGACATTGAACAAGTTGAATTTATGAATGAAAACGTCTTATCCCTGTTTGCCTGAAATTGCGTTCGAGATTGGTACGCAATACCATTTGGGCTGCTGAAGACCAATTGTTTGAAAGGGGTTTCATTTTTTTGTCAGGGCCACATGGTGGCAAAGAGATTGAGAATGGTACTACTGCTATGCCTGTGACAAATAAGAATTTGCCGCATGCACAAGTCTCACAATCCCAATGTGTCTGCAATTGTACATCACAAAGCTAACTAATGCAACAGAGCGTGAATGATGTGGTAAAGTTTGCCTCGTGGAATACACGTGGCCACTCTCATTTGTTTAACAATCAAAATTCTCCTATTAATAACTATGACATCATTTTGATGCAAGAAACTTGGTTAACGGTAACCCCAATTTGGCATGACCATATTATGCACTTCACCCCCGCCGCAAGGGGACAAAGGCCGCCCCATGGCGGGTTTGATTATGTGCATTAAAACTAATACTGCTCTCAAAATGATCTCAACCTTTTCACCAAACTCATTTATGCAATTGACCATAATCTCCATTGACTCTGCTCTATATGCGTTAGTTAACATCTACTGGAATTGGCAGGGGATTGATGATCTCAAATTCTTTAATGATCTTACTTGTCTGTTAGATTATGTTATCCAGCTTCCTGATGTGATCCATACGGTGGTTGCTGGTGATCTTAATATGCATTTGTTTGATCCAGAGCGAGTCGGGGAATCTGTTAGACAAACGCAATGGAATCACTTTATGTCCTCACGTGGGTTAATTATGCCGAATGGAACGTGTTGGAGTGATAGTCCGCCAAATTATACTTGGCAGCGTGGTCATTCTCGTGCTATCATTGATTATGTGTATGTGGACGCGAGATTGATGTCTCGAGTAAGCCGTTTTCACATAGTACCAGTATTAGAGAGTGATCACTACATTTTAGCCTGCTCCTGGCATATTCCTATAATAGGTTCACCAAACCCGGTGTTAAAGTATGAGGGGACCGTGAGAGCTAATAGTCAGATAAATCGCTTAAGATGGTCTGAAGTAAGTTTAACTCACTTTGCTAACTCACTTAACATCTGCGTTTGCCCACTCCTGACTATCTGGAGAAGGCTGAAATGTGTGCTACTTTGATCTTATGCAGAAGCACTCAGCAAAAAGGCGGCAATCTAACGCAACAATGGAAGTCAAAAGACACGCGTTTGATGCACAAGTCAAGAATAAAAAAACAGAATATCGGGTACTGAGACGCAAAGCTGCTTTGATGCCAGCCAATTTTAGAGCTGTGGCATTGGTAAAAGTAAAGACCAATTATAAAAATTGGTTGCGGGCACATTGTGCCACTCTTTGGCAAAGGGATGGGGAACATATGCTTAAATTATTGAGCAACCAAAACACTGCACAAATTTGGGCAACCATTAATGAAGCTGTAAATACTCCCCAAACTTTAATTCAAGGACATAATGTTTCCGAATTGGCTTGGATTGAGCATTTTAGGTCAATGTATGCCTTACCAACTCCGGCTTCTTTGGCTCATGAGGCGATTGGGGTTCCTAAATTCCATCTTAAGATACTTAGATCAGATATAAGTTACCATATATCCTCAATTAGCCAATCTAGAGCCCCAGGCCCTGATGGGCTATCAAATAAAACCTTTAAACTCAACATTGATCTATGGACGGAGATATTGTTCCAAATCTTTCAGCACATTAATGCTACGCAGAGGATTCCCAAGTCTTGGTTGCATTCAATAATTATTCCCCTGTTTAAAAAAGGCGATAGTAGCCAACCCCGAAGTTACAGACCTATAGCCTTGTCGGATGCTCCAGACAAACTTTATAGTCGCATTATACTTCAACAACTGAATGAATGGTTAAGGCATGCAGGTAAAAGAGATCCCTTTCAAGCAGGCTTTGTGTCGGGTCTGGGAACATCTCCCAATATGCTCCTCCTTAGTCTACTCAAGAACAATTATGCGAGATGTAAACAAAATCTGTACATAGCATTTGTTGATTTTAGCAATGCATTCGAATTTGTTGATCGTGTGCTTTTTTTAAAAAAAACTTGAGAACTACGGATGCCCTGAATCAATACTTGCTCTTATTAAATTGTTGCACACTGATACCTCCCTGCAAGTCAGATTGTCGTTAGATGGTAGACTGTCTGCTTGTTTTCCAACTCACCGCGGCCTAAAGCAGGCATGTATTCTGGCATCAACAATTTTTAATTTGTTTTTGCTAGACATAGGCACAAAACCTGCTGAGGCCATTTCTGATGCTCCTAAATTGGGCATTCAGAAAATGACCTGGCTTCTGTATGCGTACGACCTGGTCCTACTGACCTGCTCTCCGTGTGGGTTGCAAAACCCGTTGGACAAACTTCAAGTCTATGTACATGAGAATCACCTCACTATTAATCTTGCAAAAACACAAATAGTATCGTGTATAGCAAGTACTAATAAGAAATCTGGTAGATTCAAATGGACTTTGCAAGAGCAGGAAGTAGTGCAGGTCGCCCAATATAAATATCTGGGCCTTCCTTTTACAAAGTGGCAGAATTAACATATCTATCTGACTTTATTGGATGCAAAAGTGCGCTCTTTAACCTCTCAAGCAAACATCTTATTATATAGATACAGAAAATTCACGTTAAAACACACTGTGGGGTTTTATCAACAAAAAGTGGTTCCTATTATCTATGGGACTGAAACAAGAGCGCCAAGGGATAGAGCGTTTTGGGAGCATTATGAATCCCTCTTTTGGAAAAATGTCTTAAAACTTCCCAAGTGCACACCAATTTCTTTGATTCGGCATGAAATGGGAACTGTGTCAATGCATTGTCAAGTACTGTGGAAGTTCTGTGCGCTGTATAGGAAATGTATTATAAGTGCCAATGTTCCTAATGTGTTGGGGATTCTTGCTAATCAATTGCTTACACCTTGTATTGCTCTTGCAAAAATATGGAATATCTATGTGGTAGAGGCCTTATCTAGTGCTGATATTTCTTTAGAACTATTACTATCGAACCCAAATAAAGCTAAACTGAAATTATACCAGGCAGATTGGATAAACACCCGCAGTCAATGCCTGGCATATGTGGACAGTGACACTATGATGCGACATCATAAAAAAACTTTGCTCTATTGAACCTTACCTAGTAAAATCTCCATCTAGTTACATAAGATCTCAAATGATGTGCATTAGATTGAATCTGTGTGCCACTAGACAGATCCTAGGAAGGAGACGAATTATTCCTAAAAATGAAATATACTGTCGATATTGCAAGAATGTTGGCCAAATTGAAACACTGTGTCATTTGGTTGTCGAGTGCCCAGTTCTGAGTGTACTGAGGGAACAAATGTTTAAGAAATGTAATTTTTTTTTGTTGCCTCATTCTGGTGAGGAAACTTGGGCGTATCTTCTATCCAACGCGAAAACCGCTATCCAAATTGCACTGACCGAATTTGTTAATGCAGTCATTCCTTCTTAACTACTGAAAGTGTTCTTTTGGTATTCATTTTACTCTGTGACCATCTCTAAATCTTTGGCTCGGGGCATTGGAGCAGGTATTGTGATTGGTGGCAGCTCTGCTTTGGTGCATTCTTCTGTAAGTGTTTTTTGACTATTAATTGAGAAATGCCCATGGTCTTTGGTGCTGCACAATGAAATTTGTATAAATGAATTACTCTTATCTCTCTTTTATTGTTAAAAATAGAAAGATATATTTGTGTAAGGTGTATCCGTATATTTTTTTTTCCTTTTGTAAGGTTGATTTTATTTCAGCCAATTCAAAATAAAAATAAAAAATAAGTATCTTACCTTCAAAGTTCAGTCACTCATCTGCTGTTTTAATTATTTGCTTGACACATACACTTCATATACTGTTCTCTTCAATTTTCTTTATACAATGTTGTCACTTGCAACCTTGGTTTCCACACAGAGTGGTCTGGTAGTCTCCCAGCTCACCGGCTGTGTTGACTTCACTGATGCTGCTTTGTTGGAGGACCAAGGACAGTACCACAGCGGCAAACAATTCCCTCCGCCTTGACTATCGACACGGGAGAGCCCTGGGTACCTCCGACACACAATGTAGGAATCTTCCGCTTGAATTCCAGGTCTTAAGTTTCCTATTCTTGAATTCCAGGTCTTACATTTCCTATTCTCAAAGGCTCGTGAAAGATACAGTCTTTTGGTTAAAGGGTCAAGGGCACTTCCGCCTTTCAATCCTCTTGCCGTCTTCCGCCTTGTATTAAACTGCCATCTTGGAACTGCTGCTTCCTTGTGTGCTTCGCCTTGCTCAGAGTGTGTTTTCGTGCTCCGCCTTTTATCCGTGTGGTGAAGTGTGATGGAAGCCAGGTGTGTGTAATGATCAGTAATTGCCTGACCCTGCCTGACCATTGTATTGGGACACGTGAGGTTTACGGCTCGGGTGTTAGTCTGTTTTCTCTCACAGTGAGCTTGCCGTGAGAAAGTGTTTGTGTTGGGAAAGGGACAGGGGGTTGAGTTCCTAAGTATCCTACCTAGTAGGATGGGGTAAAGGTTTTGCAGGGAAGGGGATACCACTCCTCGTCATCCATTGTCCCACTTCCACTCCCTGAAGACACCTCATCCAGGTGATCCTCCTGTACTGGTCCACCCCCAGGAACTGGATCCAAAAGCGATGGACGTGTCCTGATCACCTGGATGACAGATCCCCGGGTTCTAGCAGGTGAGACACCATCAGGTTTCTCACAGCACACCCGATCTACCCAGGCAGCGGAACCGTCCCTTCAGCAGGCCGACAGTTTTGGTGCACGATTGTATGCTTGATCGTGCTGGTTTTGCGGGTACCTGACGGGGGTCATGGGCCATGGCATCAAGGGGTATCCGGCATCACCTGCATGGGAGGGACACAAGGGGGGCAAAGTCATTGTGGTGGTAGTGTCAATGGAGCCATGTCTGTATGTTGGTCTGTGTCACATGGGATTGCCGCAAGACGTAGCGAATGGCATAGATGACCCTAGTATTCAGTGAATTGTAATGCGGGGGGGGAGGGGTGGTTTGCGGCTACATTCCCGAAACCATATCGCTCCCACCTTGCCCATCACCCCTATGGCTACACAGGCGTCTACTTTGTTCATGTCGTGTGCCACCTTTGGTTGCGTTTGCATATTGTACATTGGTCATTTCGTAAATCTGGGTTCAAACATTGTTCGGAATCATGTCACATGCATATGGGTATGTGCACTTGTGACAGGCAGGTGATCTAGCTTCATGCTGTGGGGGTACACTGCTGATGGGTGGTGTAGGTTAAATTAGTCTGACATAGCAGTAATGCAGGTGTTGGGGGATGTGCACATTGTGTAAATGTGGGTATGTGCACATTGTGTAAATGCTGTGGTAGGTGGCATAGGTGAGATGCATTCTGGTACCTGTAGTGCACGTGATGTGCCTGTTCATCTGTGCACAAATTGTGATGGGGTATGCTCCATTTGTCCATGCACCACATACGAGGCATACACTCCCGCTCATGCGTACAATCTGTGTAGATAACATGCCATAACGGACATGCACAGATGACCATGCACAACCCCTGCTACCCCCCTTCCATAGTTCACATGCTATGGTAATTTGACTCGCCCAAAAGCCAGATCTGCACTCCTCTGTCGTGCCATGTACCCTAGGAGTGTGGAGTTCTGCAGCAGCATGGGATCGTGCATGGATCCGGGGAAACGTGCGCTGCAGTGGGTTATGAGTAGGTCTGCATCACACCCAACCTGCACATTCAGAGAGTGGTGCAGTTTTCTGTTCCTGTCGACTGCCTCATTGGCATGTCTGGCCAACAGCTCAACATGTGTGCAGTCTAGCGCATCTATCAGGTTGAGCATGCCTGCCAGGGCATGGAACCCCACTTTAGTGGTATTCACCTGGGCAGGTGTTCTAGGGAGGGCAATGTAGTTACACATGCCACAGGAGGGCATCCAGGACCTGGAATAGTACCTTGGAGAAACAGGGTTGGGATAACCCATGCAGTTCTCCAACAGTGTGTTGGAAGGTGCCAGTGGCCAAGAAATGCAGCACTGATACTACCTTGAGCAAGGGGGGTATGGCAGTCCTAATGTTGATTAGACTCCGAATGTCATCCTGGATTAAATCAACTATGTAGGTTATGGTCTCCCTGTCAAGCCGGTACAGGGTGTGGCTCTGTACAGCTCTCAGGTTCCAGGGTGTGGTCCTTGAGCGGGGTATGGGTGGCTGCCTGCGGTGTGTTACTTGCTGGCCATTGTTCATGTGCATGGCCATCATCATCCTCTAGCTCCATGACTGCTACTGCAGCTGCCAGCATGGTTGTGTTGGAAGGGGTGTGCGGTGTGGTCCTTTTGAGCATTCATAGTGCTCATGGTGTGCAGCTGGGCTGATTATGGCCACCTGTGGCCTGTTGCTGCACACCTGATACTGCTTTACACCTGATCCGCGATGCTGGTGTTTCCGACGCAGTATTCACGGTGGCACCAGCATTTTCATGCCAGTGTTTCTGTGTTGTCAGACCTTGGAATGTGCCCTTACTACCGCCATGTCAGTGTTTCATGCACGGCTTCCAGGTACAACCACTGTTCGGGTTCACGGTGTTGCTGGCAATGGTAGAACCGTCGGTCTTATTTGCGGGCAGAGAGTTTCTGACATTGCGAGTCATAGTGTAGCGGTCCGGAAAGGGTTGCCACTACGGTACGACCGGCACCGCTATTTCTGGACCGCCACACTTGTAATGAGGCCCTTTGTATTTTTATTTAATTAATTTTATATAGCGCTTTACGCCTTTGACTCGAAGTTGTGCTCCATACACATTGGCTTCATGAAACTTTTATTTCTTTATCATATATGTGTGAAATAATTATATGAACCACATTTCTCATTGAGGAAAGTATTCTTGAACCCAATTTGGCAGTTGAGAGGGTCCCAGCTTCTACCCCCCATTCCTTGTGTCGGCATGTTGTTAGTCAGTCGACGTTTGTCTCACCTCATGCCTTCTACACAATATACCTGCCAGACTTTCTGTTTCTTGTAGAGTCAGCGAATAAAAACAGCCAAGATCACCAACATCAGCGAACAAGAAACCCTCCAGCACCACCTGCACTCCAAACATTTTTACAGGCCTGGACCCAAATCAGCAGCAACCCTCTTGTACCTGGTGATATCAGTATCCCACGCCAAGAGGAATGGAGGCAGTGAAGAACGAGCATGCCAGCAAAGCACCCACTACGTGGTAGCGAATGGAGACACACAGCACTCCTCGGCACGGTTCCATGTAATAATGTTGCCACAAAAATCTCGCCATGCAAAAATATCGCCGAAAAATGGCCGTTTTTTGTGGCAACATTATTGCATGGAACATGCGGAGGACACCCCCGCAACCCTCAAATGTTTTTTTTTTTGCCCCTGTCCCCATATACATGGTCACCTAAATAATATCGCCACAACATTTTCCCGGCGATATTATTTATGGCGACCATATATATGGCGATATTATTACCTGATACCCTCGGCACTGGCAGCACTGCACCATAATCGGCAGTGTGCGTCCTAGACCACCAGGGACATTATAAAAGGGCTTTGACCCTCAAAAAGTCTGATCGTACCTGCAGGGAACACAGAACCAATTCCCCTAAAAAGAACTTGGACAGTTCACTTTTGAGCTGCCATTGCTAAACTGGGGCAAGCCTGTGCGGAGGAACCCCCCTATTTAACTGTTTTGCTGATTGTAACATCCACTGGGTGAGAAAAGCACAGCGAATTGGACATAAAGAGCAGACTATTGGCAAGAGAAGGTTTATTTAAAAAGGACGGGAAGCAGAAATGTGTGGGTTGTTCGGGTGCAGTCAGAGTAGGTGGAGATGGTAGAGCAAGACCAGCAGGAGGAAAGAAGGCAGGAGCAACGCAGTATGGGAACAATTTCTGGAGAAGGTGAGGTACTAGTGAGTACAAGAGGCAGTGTGAGTGTGCGTGATAATGTGACAGGTGGCGAAAGGCAAGATAGTTTAAGGAGTGACTGTGAAGTGGGTGAAACTGAATGAAAGGAGGGTGATTGAGTAGCAGGTGGGCAGAGTTGGATTAGTTGCAGTGTGGTGGAAGGAGTACCAGTGCAGGAGAGGGAGTACAAGTGCAGAGGAGGGTGGAGCAAAGGGTGGAGGTGAGGCCTAGAAGGAGTGAGAGACATCCAAGGAACAGTACAGGAGAGGGAGAGAGAAGAGTGAAATCTGCAGTTTTAGGAGGAGTGTAGCGAGAGGTCAGTAGAGGGAGAGCAGAGAGTGAGCACGCTAGAAGGACTAAATCAGACAGGGTGACTTTAAGGCACAATTCCTTATCCCAATAGAACACCAACGACTGGATAGAGTGAGGACAGTTAAGAAGTCCCTGAGGGAGTTTAGATCGAGAAATCACCTTGGCTTTAGATCGCATATTTAGTCTAAGGCAAACTTAGACAGTAGGGTGAGGGTCAATCTTTCAAATTCACTAACCTGGGGTCATGGACATGTGGGTTGGGGTAGATGTGCTAAAAAAGGAGCGAGAGGGACGGCCCTAAGGCCCAATAAAAGTTCAATGGAAACTCTTGAACCTGCGGCTTGGAATAATTATTGTGCCATCTATGATATATACCTAGTCTCATCTTCACATACAGTACTTTACTAAATAATCCTCATTGAGATATTGCTCCTTCACCAGGACACGCTTAATTTCAAAATAGGTGTGCAATAAATTAAAAGCCTGATCACGCCTTGAGAAATTCATGAGCAGCCAGTCACTAGAAGCTTACCTCAGTACGTTTTAATTCTGAGCAGTGATCAGCTCAGGCTTTTCCCAAATATATTTTAAATTCAAATTCTTTGTCATTTGGCAAATTGAGATTTCTCTCTCGTATTTTCTTAAGTCGATAAGGGCCTTCTATACTGGACCTAGAGGGTAGAACTCTCTAGCTTTATCGGCTATAATAACAGTTTAAGCTTTGTGCGATGAATCTGTTAATGTCATCACTCCGTTCCTGGTGGTAGCCTCTCCCCATGGGGTGAGGGGACAGCAGCCACTACCTGTTCCTGACCCTCTGGGCGGACATATGAGGGAGGATCCTTTGGGACCCACGTGCGGGGACTTGACAACAGATGGGACATGGTATCCCCCTTTTCCTTTTAGGGATGCCACTTCGATTCCCCATGCCTTAAAGGAATATTGTGATGGTACTCTTCAACGACCCATGAAAGCTACTGAAAATACCTTCCGGTTTTCTATGACAGAAGGGAGATGCTGCTTGGGGACGGTTCGCCATCTCTGTGTTGACAGAGACTGCTGAGCCAAGGAGTCTCTGGGAGAAGACAGAGGACTGCGAAGGCCGGTTCTCTGTGTGGAGACCGCAGGATGAAGGAGAGTAGAGACTTCCTTGCGCGCACGGGAGCCTGGGAGCAGCCTCAAAGCCGGCCGAAGACAGAGAAGCTCAGGAGGCAAGCAGTGTTTGCGAAGGACTTGTAAGCCGTCAGACGAAGCTGGTGATCCTGCGTGGTGAAGACGGGACACCACGCCAATTCCTATTTACCGCAGAAGAGGCTCAGGAGGCAAGCGGGTGCTGCTAAGGTCGTGGACGCCGCTGGATGAAACCAGCAAGCCTGCAAGGTGGAGACAGGACACCACGCTATTTCCTGTTTACCGCAGAGGAACCGAATAATGCCACAAGAGAAGCTGGTGGGGAACTGGGTCAGAGGGGTGCTTTGGCAAAGCTGCCAAAGAAGGATAAAGGAAACTAGAACAAATGAGAGGGAATATGAGACCCGATATTATCAGAAAAAGACGAATAGAATGAATGCAAGAAATATACCAGTTTGCAAATGTGTAAAGCGCTGGCAGGCGAGTATACCAAGCACAGTTGAGTTTACAAGTGTGTAAAACAAGTCACGTTTGTACGTGTATTAAAGCAAGTCACATGAGAAAGCCCTGGCAGGAGAGGATACCAGGAAAAGCAAAGTTGCCAAGAGTGTAAAGTGACTTGCATGAGGAAGTCCTGGTAGAAGACACCAGGCAAAGCCAAAACACTGAGAAAATGTTATATTGAACAGGAGAAGACACCTTGCAGGGGAGTACATCAGGTATCCTATGAAATTGGGACTAACAGTCAAGTTGTTGTTTTTTTTGTTGATCAGAGAATTCCAAGGAAGACTCATACCCTTAGGAGTTTAAAATATTATGAAGAGAAAACCTGGGGAATGGAGCAATCCCCTGGAACTGTGTACTGTATCGATTGAGAACCTTTGTGTCAGAGTTACGCCTTTTGCTTTTTGAACATTTGTGCATTTTCAAGGTCAAAGACATTATCCTTTTCACATTAGAGTTTTCTTTCGTGGTGGATTTGTAAAGCGCTAGCTATGGCCAGAAGGCATCTAGGCGCTGAGAGAGCACAGATAGAGGTGAGGGAACTGACAAGAGAACCCAAATATTTAGAAAGGATACGTTTTCAAAGTTCTCCAAAATAGCAGATAGTCAATAAAACTGATTCGGCTCTCAATCGGAAGCCAGTGCGAGAGCCAGAATAGTATTTCGGACACAGGACGTTTCTGCTTTGGACATTTTAAAAGCCAACAGACCTTTCGTTTTGGTTGAGATAAGGCAACACCTCCTAGAATAGGGACAGCAAGGCGTTTTCCAACCCACTTTTATTTTGAATAAAAGGGTATAGCCAAAACTGTGTCTGCGTCTCATTCCTGACTCCTCACATTTGCCTCATAGTATATCCCCATTAAGCCCAAATCAAGCCTTGGTGAAGTATTTGGTGTGCTTGTAGGTGACAAGAAGGTGTTTAAACACCCAATATCCTAGTTGCTCCAGGGGATATATTACCCCAGTTCCCCAAATGTCTGGCCAATGCATGGCTGCAGCCAAAGCCTGGGCATGATATGGCTCCACAGCCTAAAGCACTGTGCCACACCACCTAAACCACTCTCTGTATTTCACTGTCCTGTTTGGACAAAATGAAAATGAAAGCACTTCTGTCCATCTGTGCAGACCAGCTGCCATTTTGGCACAACCAATTCCCAAAATAGTCAAAGCTTTACACCCTTTCTATTTTCTATCCCTTCAGATAAATATACATTTTTTGCACTTTCTTTATACTTTATTTCAACCCAATCGGATCATAAAAGTCACATATAAAAATATACAAAATTGTAAAAGGAAATAAATATAATTTAAGTCAGTACAACACACAAAATGTTTAAAACAAAACTAAAATGCAAATCTAAGTAGCCGATGGTAAATCCAAAACCGTTGGATCTTTCCCTGCTAGGGTTAAGAACTTTTATCTATTTTTCCATGGCTGTAACCAAATATTCCTAATGCTGTGTGTTACCATTTTATAATCTCCCACCATGCAAAGACGCAAAGCTGCATCCACCATGCTAAAATAAAATTGCTTAAAAAGCGATATCAAACATTTTCTCCTTATATTTGTATAAGCTGGACAGAGCAGGATACAATGCATAATACTTTCTTCTTCATTAAGACAAAAAGGGCAGAGTGCAGGATTGCTCAGGTCCCACTTGTGCATTAAACTGGCTAAAGGCGCACCTATCTAGTTATGCCTTAATCAATTTTCCCTGCATTCGGTCTAAATAAGTTTCAAAGCAGGGTTTTTATAGGAAACAAGGCAAGATTGGGTTATTTGTAAAGATTTGGGGAAAGTTTTTAGCATTGTATTGAAAAATAAAGTTTAAAAAAAAAAGTTTCAAAGCAGGGGACTGCTTTCCTAGAAACATAGGGTGCTAAACTGGCTGAACACGCAGGTTTCGCCCAAGAATCTCTCTCCCACCTGTCTTCATCGATTCGGGCTGTAGCCTGTAGCCCTCCGTCCCCATCGCAGTCAGCTCCTTATGGTCAAAAAGCAGGATAAATCAGCCCCTCCAGGCTTGGTTAAAACATCCCTAAGAGCGTTCCTATAGTAGCCTGTAGTTACCGTTTGTCCACGGTCTACCCAAAGAAATGCTGACCTCGTTTCACAAATGAACCCAATGCACTTTCTAGGCATTGCAGACCCTATGTTTTTTTTCTTATTTTTATGTGTTAAATTGGCAGATGCCATCAAATAAGATAATCTACTTCTGCAGCCCTGATGGAGTCTTTGATCTCAGCATTGTATGCCCAGAGTCTCTGAGCATCTGCTCCTGGGTTGGTTATATTGATCAGCACGGCATTGTTTTAAAGTAAAAACAATGGGGCCAGAGCACGGCATTGTCTGACTCCCTGCAGTACTGGGGGTTGTCTGGTAGGTTTGCCACCAGATGCACGCGTAACTGGAGCATAGATAGGCTATATAAATTTAGAAAAGACTTAAGGGGACCCCACCTTTTCTGAAGAATTCCAATAATAGATGTTGAGAAACTGCATCAAGCACACCTTTCCAATCAAACAAAACAAAATACAAGGTCTGCTCCTTCAAGATAAGAATGTGGATATTTGGTCCAGAGTCTTTATGCCTTTTTTTAAGCTCACCTAGAGACCGGACAAGAGTTCCCCAAAGACAGCACAACTTTCTAGTCTATTTAGGAGGACAAGAAATATGTTAGTCACACTATCAATGAATGAAACGTGCAGATAGTTTGATGCATCTATTCTGATGTGATGTTCAAGCATTAAATGTTTCCAATCTTAAAGGTGCCACAAACATACGTTCACTTTTGAACAAATCCACTGTCGAGTCCAGGTGCATTGCCAGTTTTAATTCTCTAATGCCAAAGAAATCTGAAAAGATGCACAAATCAATGGACTGCGTTCAACCACAGATTTTATATTCGTATTCAGATCCACCGTAGGGACCTTGTATTCCCTTATTATAAATTGAGCAAAAATGAGTAAACAAACGTTCTTCAGTAATGCTCATGTCTTGGCAATGTGCTAGACTCTCCTCTTGTCACTATCTGCCAAAAGTTACGAGTAATTCATAGTCACAGCCGGTCTTTCCCGTTTGCGATTTCTCCTCCCTCCTATTTACAGGCAGTAATTCATAATCCCTTTCAAGTTTGCCCAAGTACTCATTGGTGTCAATTTTCCATAATATAGTACCCTTTACAAGCCTTTTCTTGGTTGCTTTACATTCTTTATCGAACTGCGGTCTTGTTTTTGAGTGAGTTCGTTTTTAATACCCTACTAGGTTTAGTGACCTAAGGACAAACAAAACTAGTAACATTCGCATAGATGTCATGAGGCGAGATATCGGTCAATTCAGTACTAAGAAAATATTCAATATGTGGGACCAAGTCATTACATAACATTGGCATTACAATTTCTGCATTAAGAGTTAATCAACACTATCAATGAATGAAACGTGCAGATAGTTTGGAGGAGAACCATCTCCGGTTCCGGAAGCACCTCAAAACCTTCCTCTTTGCTTCTGCTTTCTCTCTCCCTCTCCCCTGCTGAACAGCTAATATTCTTCACTGAAACTGCACTGATTCTGCAACTGGACCACTCTTAACAGCCTCGGTCCTGGGCCCAGTCACTCTCCACTTGCACTGATGCCCTGGAACCCCTCTGCACTGCGGGACTGTCTCTGTACCCTACAGCCCCCCCCCCCTTTTCCAGCACTTGTTCTGCACTTACCTTGCACTTGCCACCAGCTGGCCCTATTTATTTATTACTTTACGCCACCTACCTTGTACTGCACTTCCCCCCCTCCCCTTCCCCTTGCACTTTTCCCCCTCCCCCACCCCTGCACTTGCGCGATCTGAATGACACCTGGCCTAGTAGGATCGCTGTCTGTCTCCCCTTGTTCCTCCCCTCCCTGCCTGGTCGCGCCTTGAAACACCTGTGTATAGGCGCGTTACAAATGCCATATCATATCATATCATAACAGATCCTTTGGTAATTTTAGTAACATGGCTGTGACAGCCTCAAATAACAAACATTGGGCCTCATTACACGTAGTGCGGTAAACCATGGTGCTATTAGCACCATGGTTCCCGGTAATTCACCGGTACCGCCTTGGAGGAAAGGGGAATTACCGCCCTATTCCAAGGTTTTGAAGGCGGTAATCTCCATTGCCCTTCCCCATTCCCATTTTTGCCCCATAGGGCTCTATGGGAATGGGGAAGGCGCTAATTACGGTACCGCAAATTGCGGTACCGTAATTAGCACCCTGGTCCCTTTGCGGGTTGGTTTTTAAAGCCTGCTAAAAAGCAGGCATTGAAGTACCAACCCGCAAAGGGACCTCGTAGGAAGGCAGTAAGGGTTTACCGCTAAACCCTTACCGCACTAAGTGTAATGAGGCCCAATGATTGTTTATCTTCTCAAGAGAGGAACAGTGAACGGATTAAATGGTCTTGATCTCACCTCCCAAAGGAGTGAGGGGGTAATGTGAAAGTCTTCTACAACCACCATCTTGCAAAGTATTGGTGTGTAATCAATGTGATTATGCCTAGTATCCATTTGAAAGGTAGGGTGAGCTGAGTTAACTCCCAGCATTCTCCTCTTGCACGGTTGCAGTTTTACATCGTTACAGCAAGCAACTGGCAAGCTGAAGTGAATTTTCATACTGGAATGTAGATCTGAACATCTTTGAGGATTTGGGAGCATCCTTCAGGCATCATCCTCTTATATTTGTAGTCCTTTTATGGATGAAAGATGTACAATTTGATTTAGATTGCTAGTAACTTTAGTGTACTGTCCCTTTAGTGATGCAATACCATTGATTGAAGAAAGTGGCCTCATGAGGGTTTATTGACTTGGAGTGTGTTCTAGCATATACACCAGGGTAGAGCAGTGGTCTTCAAACTGGAGGGTGGCCCCCTTGGGGGAGGGGGGCCGAGGGACCCAAAGGATGTCTGGGGGGTGGACGGGCGGGGGGGCAGACGCTTTAAAGATGGATTAAGATGATATAAAAAGGATTAAGATGACTGCTTTGAATAGAAAATATAAGCAGTAGGCAATCTGCTTATATTTTAAAGAGCCTGCCCCCACCCCTGGCCATTCTTTGGGCTCCCTAGGGAATCCAAACCGCGGTGGCGGGGGTGCAGAAACAATATTTTTACTCGAGGGGGGACTTGGTATAAAAATGTTGAATACTACTGGTGTAGAGCAATCGGGCAACTTGATTCTTAGACCCAAGATATATCACGTTTCAATCCCTAGTTGAATAACACTTGCACAAGGATCCAATAAGAGCCATATATCTGGGGTTGATTGTGGTCTTGTGCAGAAGGGACATGACCAAGCAGTTTGGGCTGCCCTGCCTCTTTTGGGGTGGGATCAAGCCTGATTTGCATAGGATCTTTCACCTTACTGTAATGGTTTGGTAGGCTGAAGAATGATTAATTCTAAACCTTCGACCCCGCACCACTTTTGTTTTGGCTAGCTCTCGGCCTCCCCCATCTTGCATGAACTTCAAAACTGCTCACACCTTTGCTCAGGGGCTTAACATGAACCCCCTGGGCTCGTTCAAGCATTCATTGAGAACTAGCCCTTTGGAGTTTAATGCTTCAATGTGCTGGGCAAGGGGCTCCTGACCCAACTGCTCACAGCGTTGCTTGCAGACTTTACACGTGGATTGACGTGCATTGTTCTCTGAGCAGCCTTATGGGTCCTGATTTTTTGCTCTGCTGAAAAAAAAAAGATGCTGCACAAACATCGTGTGCCCCTGCTCACAGGCTTGACGCACACCCTGATATGCACAGCTGAGTTCTTTTAAACATAAAGGGGAGGTGGTGGTTTGGCGGTGGTAACCTTAAGTGGTGATGGTGGCGCACAACAAGCAATGAGAGAGAAGGATAAAGTAACATCAGTAAGTGAAGGACATGCATAAGAGAGGGACGCAGCAACTTCACACCATGATGGTGGAAGCGAGTAGAGTGGGGAGAACGGTTTTAGACAGAACAGGAAGGTTCCAGTAGGTCAGTTCGGTCCTACACAGGGCCAGTCAGTGGGAGTAGGAACGAGAGTAGGTCAGGGAGGTAACCTTGATATAATGAAGTGGGGGGGGAGGCAAGTTCGAGTTTGGGTAAGGTAGATGCCCAGAGAGAACTCGGCTGATCTCCCCATTGGATACTCCCACTGACCAGACTGCTTGAAAGACTGCATGCCCAGAGTGAGTCTTGGGATATGGAACAAAGGAAAGCCAGCAACTACCTCAGCAACAGAAGAAGTTATTTGAAAACTGTAAAGCCTGCCACCCCCAGAGAAAGGGGTGATGCCACCCCTTTGGAACACTAAGGGCTAGAAGTGACATCTAAGGGGCAAGGAAGGCACGAGACCTTGGAACCCGGGGAGGACCGTTCAGGGGTCTATGAGGAGAGAGACCTGGCGTACCCAAGTAGAACTAGCCTGTCCATTTCATTTTTGGTTTGAGAAATCCCATTTCAATTTAAGTTGACCCTCTTCTTGTAACAAATCCCCTAATAAAGGTGTTGAACTGCAAGTACATGTTCTTAACGTCCCTGGTCCTCCGCAGCCCTGGGACATCCATTCACTGGCCAAAAAAGAACCGGAAATGGGGCATACGACACACTATTGCCTCAGGAGCATGGGAACAAGGAGAGGCTAGCTCTCCAGGAGTAAGCCATATTGTTTTAGAAGGAGGTAGACTAAAGAATGTACACTTACCTGAGTGATAGCCAGTCAGAGAGGGGGTGCCTTCTATCTGGCAATGAAGTCGGGATGCAGCCCCACATGAGGAGCTGAGTGTGTGCATCATTCATGATGAAACTGAAAACGGAGACCGTGAGTGCTTGTGCCGAAAGGGATATGTTAAAGAAAGTGCCTGTCTTAAGCCTGAAGTGCTCTCTAACAGCAGGTATCGGAAGCCCGACCACCTACACAAAGATAGTACCCCCGCAGAGTTCCAGTAGAGGATTGCCAGAATCATTGTTTAACAGTGCTTAATGTGAGCCGGGCCCTGCTAGGGCCAGGCCCCTGCAGTCTCCAAAAAGTGAGACCGGGCCCCCGATCCCACCAAGCATGGCGGGTGCATCTCCCGCCACAGACGCAACAGGAGTTGAGCCCGCCGGCCGCCCATCAAGAGGTCATTCTTCTTCTTAATTATCGGAAGCGTGGGCGGACCCACGCAGGCGCTTCCCCATCCTATAGGATGATGTGCACCGTACCCACTAATTATTATTTGGCTCCATTTAAGCTCACAACTCCTCCCACCTCCCCGTCTGCCTCACAAAATCCAACATCACACTATTCCTCCTCCTGCCTCTCTCCCCATCACCTCCCAGTATAATCCTTTCACTCAGCTCAGCCACACCCAACGCAGTCAACCGAACTCTCATCAATTCTCTCTCTGTAACATGTCTTTCACACCTAAACAAAAAATGTCCCACCGTTTCAGGCACCCCACACACCGCACAGTCCCTTGATTCACGCTTCCCTATTCGAAATAGACAGTCATTCAGCCCCACATGACCTATCCTCAACCGATTCAGCATCACCTCCTGCCCCCTCCTCCATTCTGAACTCCCTGCATCCACCTTCACCGACACTTTCCCACGAACACCGAACATCCACCTGCCCTTCACCCCATTCACCCACCTATCCTGCCACTCATCCAGGACCCGTATCATCATCACAGCCTTCACCTCATCCACACTCAAAGGCAACCTCACATCAATCGCTCCTCTCCTCATACCCTCACCCGCTGCCAGATCCACCAACTCATTTCCCAAAATGCCACTGTGACTGGGAACCCACGCCAACTCCAAATCCATACCCCCGCGCACACACCGATCAATCTTCATCCTAATGTCCAAAATCACATCCTTCCTATCACCATCCCCTGCCACAATCGCCTGTAATCCACTCAATGAATCTGAGAACACCACCACTTTCTCATACCCCAACTCATATCAAGAGGTCAGGCACAGCATAGTCAGGCAACAGGCAAAACTGTGACTGACAGACTTGTTAGCCAGTCACAGCTTGAGCGACTCTGTGACTGGCTGACACTTCTGCCAGTCACAGCTGCCTGCTGCCGGAAGAGCATTACCTTGGAAACTAACTACCTCTGGCAATCCCTCGCGAGGGTTACCAGAGGAAGTTAGAGGGTACCAGCCTGGGCAACCCAAATAAAAGGGTTCGCCATGGTCGCATTTCTTACCTTTGACACTGGATTCTGCGACAACCAGCGACGACGACCACCACCACCATCCGACGAGAAGGAGAAGCTACAAAATCACGGTAAGTGACTGCTGCCACTGGCTTTTACTGTTCCTTGTTGCAGTTTCAACTGGTCGAGGTTCGCACTTCAGTGTGTTCACCTCAGCCAGCTGAAAGTGCAACAAACACTTCTGTTGCTTTCACGCTCTGTATTTTTCCTTTGTTCCCTTTACTTTTCTGTCTGTCCGCGCACATTTGCTTTCATTTATTTTCCCTGATCTAAACGTTCTGCGGTTTGTTGGCATGCTTTTGTTTTAATTTATTTTCCTTGTTCAAAACTTTCTGCTGTTTGTTCCCTCGCATTGAGCAATGCGAGGGAACAAACAGCAGAAAGTTTGGAACGGAGAAAATAAATGAAAGAAAATGCATGCGAGCCTCACACGCATTTGCTTTCATTTTATTTTCCCATTGTACCATTTGTTGCGCAGAAGTCAGCAGTATGTATCCTCATGGTGGCTCTGTGAACCAGCCTAGTGCGCCCTGATATTCAGTTGTCTTTGGTCCTCTGGACCATCTTGGTTGCGTGTCCACACTTAGATAGAATTGTGAACATTAGCCTGCGTCGCAGCTAGATGGAATTGTAAATATTAGCATGTCCACACTTAGATGGAATTGTGAACATTAGCCTGAGTCGCATCTAGATGGAATTGTAAATATTAGCATGTCCACACTTAGATAGAACTATATTAGCATGTCCACACTTAGATAGAATCCTGAACATTAGCCTGAGTCGCATCTAGATGGAATTGTAAATATTAGCATGTCCACACTTAGATAGAACTGTAATATTAGCATGTCCACACTTAGATAGAATTGTGAACATTAGCCTGCATCGCAGCTAGATGAAATTGTAAATATTAGCATGTCCACACTTAGATAGAACTGTAATATTAGCATGTCCACACTTAGATAGAATTGTGAACATTAGCCTGCATCGCAGCTAGATGAAATTGTAAATATTAGCATGTCCACACTTAGATAGAATCCTGAACATTAGCCTGCGTCGCATCTAGGTGGAATTGTGAACATTGGCCTGCGTTGCATCTATGTGGAATTGTGAACATTAGCCTGCATCGCATCCTGATGGAATTGTGAGTATTGGCATGTCCACACTTAGATAGTATTGTGAACACAAGCTTGCGTTGCATCTAGATAGGACTTTGATTGAAGGAAAGCATGCCCGCGCATAGATGAAACTTGAATGTTAACATGTGCCACACTTAGAACTGTGAACACTAGCCGGCGCCGCATCTAGATAGGATTGTGAAGGCCAACAAGTGCCACACTTAGACAAAACTATGAATGCTAGCAGGCTAAAGATCAGGTAACCCACTAACCAATATAACCTCAAACTCTGCATACCTATCTCACCCAAAAACTCACACAACCATCTCTCGCACCACAAGCCGCACGCACTTCACAACACTGCAACAACACATAAGCCGGAGCAACAGCACACGCGGACTGACACTGATCCAATACCTGCACCAAAGATCAGCACCCGGTGTATACCAAGTTGAAGCTGCCAACAGAACATCACTCCTCTCACTATCCTACTCCCTCTTCACCTACTAACCCATCCCACCTTATCGTTTGCAGATCCGCCAGAGCGCCTGGGGACCAATTCCGTTGGTGACGGTGCGCGGTACAAATACCTTTAACATTTAACATGGGCAGGGCAGTTTCTAGGCAAATCGGTGCCCAGGGCAAACAATGAAAATGTGCGCCCACACCCATTGCCCTGAATCATGGAATTAGTTGTGTGTAAAACGGGGTGGCCTGCAGTATGGCGCACAAATCCCTGTTTTACACGCAAATAATTCCATGAATCAGGGCCCATGAGTTTGCAGCACACTCCTATGACGCAAATTTTGACTCTGCGCAAGCACTACCTAACATAATGCTCAAAATCAGTGTGCACAGACGCAGCACAGCAGGTAGGCTGCAGTGCAGCTGACCAAAGGTGAGGTGCCCATGTACTGGGTAATATTTATACCTGGGTGAAGGGGGTGAGTGCTGTTAACAAACAAATGCAATAAGGTATTGATGTGAAGGCTAACTGCGTCATGGAATTAAGGGAGGTGGAGGCAATGGATCATTATATGGATGTATTGTAATGTATATATTGGCAAGGAACAGAGTAAGGGCCTCTTTGACTCTTCCCCAGACCAGTTTTACCATGTCACCTTTAGGCCCCGCCCACCAGTTAGACCAAGCCCATCATGTTTTAGGCCACGCCCCCAAATGAGCCCCGCCCCCCCCTCAGTTTCTTAGCCCACTTAAAGCACTGGTGTTTAAAAAAAACTCTTGTCGAGAGCACACATGCCCATTGAGCCCGGCAGAGAGCTCTCACAAGACACAGGAACCAAGGAGAAAAAGAAAAGGGACTAAAAAAAAGAAAAGAAAAAAGATGCATCCATCTCCGAATGGCCAAATCAGAAAGAAGCCGAGGAAAGGGACAATAGAAGCAGGTAATACAAAGAAGATATACACATTGATATAAAAAGAACATAGAAATGAAAGTAGAGGGAGAAAGATAATTAATTCAAAATTGAATAGAATATACAAAAAGACAAAAAAGTCGGACTCAAAAACCAAAGGGAAACTGCATTCCACAGAGTACTGCCCTTTGACATGTCTGACTCTCGAGCACTAGGGCCCCAATGGTGGAAGTGGATCAGAAGGTGTAAGCACTACCTTTAATCTCAGCACAAACATCCTTCAGACAAGAATGCCAAAGGCTCTTCTTAAATGCAGTGGGAGAACAAATGGAAAAGCTGTTCAACATGTTTCCAGCAAACGCAGCGAAGTCTCAGGCTGGCCTGATAGAATGAGCCACATTGACGATGAACTGTACACGTGAACGCTTGAATGTTGCCGGGCCATTGAAAACAGGAGGTCAACAGAGGGCCTTAACCACTGGTACCAAACTGGATGATTCTTTTCCAACTTTCCGCCTCGTGCTCAGCGTTTCGCTTGGCCAACATTCCACCAGGACACCACTTCATACTTTCGCCATCAGTTTTCTTTTGTTTCTGACCTGTTCAGGTTTGGCTATTAGGTGCTGCTGTAAGCGCTGTGTAACAGCCAAAACTATTGTCATGGGAAATTAAGGGAAGAAAGAGATGTGCCGTGAGGAGAAACACACAACTGGTAGGTGATGTTCGGATTTTTAACCACCCGCTGATCGCACATGGCCATGGCTAGTACAATATAGCCATTCCCACGTGCATCGTGTGCCTTCCCACCCAATACACACCCCGTTGGGATTTCTTTGTGCTAACTCTGGGCTTTTAATTGAATGCTAATGTTTTCTCTAAGCAGTCTTTTGAAATGTAATGGCCTAATTGCAGCTATAAACTAAACCCTGGTGCAATAAAAATGACTTCATCAAGTGTGGCCTCAGCCACTTGATTTGTAAACAATATGTGTGCACTTGCATCTTTTCCCTACACTGCATTCCTGTTAAAAACAAGCATTGTCGAAGCCATCATTCATTACTTTTATATAGGCATTATGAGCCAATAACACTTGCTCTAGCCCTCACCGCCCTCCCAGCTGTAATGCCACAGTATAACATTCCTATGCAAACAACACATTGGGCCACATTAAAAGTGTGGCGGTTCAGAAACAAGGGTGCTGGTAAGCTTACTGGCACCCTTGTTTCCGGACTGCCACACTACGAGTCTGCCTGCCAGTGCCGCTGCGCCAGACAGATTTAACCCGGCCGGGCGCAGCGGCCCCGGCAGGCAGAGTTGCCATGGAAGCACCGGCACAGTCAGCAACGCCTCGTTTCTATATATTCTCACAACCACAGAGGAACAAGCCTAACGGTCCTACTCCAACCGCATCATGTTAAGTATACATGGAGTACCTGTAGTCACTCAGCTTCACATGGGGTCCACCAACAGCATGCCTTTGCTTGAACTGGACCCACAGAGCCACCTAAGTCACACCTAAGACAATAACGAAACTATGCATGAACAACCTCTGATGCGCACAATGCCAAACAGACATCAAACAAGTTGTAAAATGTCAAGGCTCAAAGACCACTCCCACTCTTCTTAATCTCACTTACTCGGCTGCGAGACATTAGTAACCCACAGCCTTGAATAGGTTGTCGACACACTAGACACACATCCAGCCACTACTGTGTTGCTCTGTTGACGTCCTTTTGAGACACGATGTTCATGATGGTGCTGCCATGGTCAAAAACTGAAGGACTAAGCACACACAACAAGCTATGGTCGTACTGACTACTGGCTACAAAAAGATATGCAAATATGCAGCTCTATTTCTCAAACTGTCCAACGTGTTTTGAAAGGGCAAGCGTGCCTGCTACTACAATTAATCTATGGATGAAAAATCATCCTACCACAACACTATCCTGTGTAATCTTAATGTTCAACCTGACAGAACGAGGAGCGACTGCCTGAATCATTGACGCTTTATCCAGAGTTTAGGGAAAACATGCACACAGGAAGATAGACTGTCATCCACAAATATGGGACTCAAACCATCTGAAAATGCTACCTCGAGAGACCCAGATTAATAATATAATGTGAACAATAGCATGCCGAAATTAATAACGGACAAAGCCAAACCAATAATGGCAGGCTGATTGCTTAAAGTTAAGTGTGTCAGCACACGCTTACAAGAGTAATGACCAGTCTAACTGGTCATTAAGTCCATCTATATGTGATGGCAGCTGATAGATCCACTCTTTTTCACGTCTAGCCAAGAGAGCATCAACTGAGCCACCTACCCTACTCGCCACAATCATTTCAACCACAATCCACTTAAAATCATCTGGTGTGTGGTTGTGCGCTGTTAACAATTTATTCCGAATACATGATTTGTGCTCATTGATTTGGACATGCACTGGGCGTTTAGTTTTACCAACATCATTTTTCCCCCGCACATGTGATCGTATACACCACACTTGATGTTTTACAGTTTGTAAAATTATTCAGAGGCCATTTCTTTCCTACAGCCTCAAATGTGGTTGTTTGCCTAACAGAATGGCACACTGTACAATTGGCACACATATAGTGCCCTTTTACCAATGGTAATCTAAGCATTGTGCGGATATTAGTGTTAACTCCCTCTACTTCTCTTGAGACATAAACTAGCGACTTGTGTAGGTTAACTCCCTTTTGAAAGCAAAAAGCAGTCTTGCCAAATTGGGATGTAAAACCTGCAAAATGTGCCAATTATGCACTATTAGATTCAGCAAGCAGTTGCTCAAATGGCAAGAAGTAGCCACGCAGACAAGGCGGTTAGTTTAATTGTTTTTCTTTTGGATCAAGAAGATTTTCCCTAGGGAAAAAACATGCCCAATTCATATGTAAGGGAGGCATGGTATCACAAGTAGACACAGACACAAGATTGGCAAGTTCAAAAACCTTTATTGTAACTTGAAAGGGGGGGTTTGAGAAACTCCTAACCTGCCCTATAGCTAAAGATGGGAGTAGTCTCAACCATCAAAGTAAAAAAACACAGTCCTAGTCATTTGTCAGTCAAAACAAAATGGCCTATACTAAAAAAACGATTGCCTGCTCTTACTCTACCACAATAAATGTGGATAGGGAAAGATGTATATGTAAAGGAAAAAACAGTGTTCAAAACAATATGTCAAGGTAACTGAGCAAAAATCCCTTCCCCGCATTTTAGGACGGGATAAGGTGGCACACTTGGGTCTTAAAACACACTCTGGCATGCAGCTCAGGACGTGGACCAGGGCCTTTCATGGAAAAAGTCTCTTGATCGCACAAAGTCGTTTGTTCACACAAAGTTTCTTATTCGCAGGATGCCTTGGGTTCATTCAACAAAACAAAAAGTTCCTTTCCTCCAGGATTCATTGTTCACAAAACCTCAGGCTTTATGGTCCACATAGGTCTCCCTATGTCGTGCTCGGACCTTCTGATCACACTTTCTCACAGTTTGTTAAAGGTCTCCCTTGATGGGGCTCGGACCTTCCAAATCACAATTTCTCACAGTTCGCTTGAGGTCTCCCTCGGTCGGGCTCAGACCTTCCAAATCACTTTTTCTCACAGTTCGCTTCAGGTCTCCCTCTGTCGGGCTCGGACCTTCCAAATCACAATTGCTCACAGTTCGCTTTTCTCATTGAAGACTTTCTAATGTAGATTTGATCTTCAACACATAGCGGCCTTACACGGCTTTCTTTAACCCACCGGATGTGCTGGTTTCTGTGCTTGCGTCTTTGATCTAGGAGTCAAGGTTGATGCCACAGCTGCTGCTTAACCTCATCAACTCGGCAGCTCACTCGTGAGGCCTGCTGGTATCTTTCGCACACAATGCCGGATTCACAGTTCTCTTTCATTGGGTCACTTGTGCTGCCTTCAAGATTCTTTGCGGTAACGATCTTTCGCTGGGACGCCCAAGGTCTCTGCACTCCTTGATTCTGCTTCTTGGCCTGCCGTCCTGCTCCACCTGCTTTGCTGCTGCCCCGGAAGAAATGCTCCTTCTTGCGCCTTGCCTTGCTCAGAGTGTGTCCCAGTGCTCCACCTTTTATCCATGTGGGGAACGTCAATAGCTATCAGGTGTATGCAATTGTGGTCAATTGCCTGACCGTACTAACGGGACATGTCCGATGTTTGAGTGTTAGTCTTTCTTCGCTCAGACCTCCTCTTCCTTGGCTCAGTGTTTGTGCAGGAAAGGGGAGTGGAAATTGGAAAATCGGAATATCCTAAAAAATAGGATGGGGTAAAGGTGTTGAAAAGGGAGTGGTACCACATCTCACCATTGGGTATCTCACCCCCACACCCTGAGGACCGCTCACCCAGGTGATCCTCCTGCACTGATCCACCACCAGGGTCTGGATCCAAAGGCAATGGCTGTGCCCTGGCCACCTGAGCAAGAGATCCCCGGGGACTAGACAGTGAGACACTCTCTGGTTTCTCACAGATAGAATGCTTTAGTAATGTTTTGGGATAGCCACAAGCCAACAGGTGGTTCTTCATTATATTTTCCTGATGATAAAACTCTTCGAGATTCGTGCAATTTCTTCACATGTGCAAAAACGTATTGAAAGGGATGTTTTTTTTCAAACGAATGAGGTGTTGGCTGTCATGGTGTAAACTGGTGTTCCTTTCTGTGTCTTTCCTAAACAGGGTTACTTCCAAATAGTCACCCACGACTTGAGTGAGGAAGTCCAAGAAGGAAATTATTTCTTTCTGACTAGATGTCAATGTGAATTTGAGATTTGGATTTAAGGCGTTAATCCAATCGACTAATACTGTCAGGATGAACCAAAAGAAAACATTGAAAATAACTGCCTTGTCTGCCTGACTGCTTTTTGACATTTGAACAACTCCTTGCAGAATCTAATAGTGCATAATAGACACATTTTGCAGTTTTTGGATCCCAATTTGGCAAGACAAAAAGGGAGGTAACCTACTACAGTTGATAGTTCATGCCTCATTTGAGGCTGTAGGAAAGAAATGCCCTCTCAATCGTTTTACAAACTGTAAAACTTCAAGTGTGCTGCTGTATGTGTTCACATGTGTGTGCGAAAAATATATGGGCCTGATCCACAGAGTGTTGTCCTATGGGATTGCAACATTATAAAACACTTCTATGGCCCTGTGTTGGTAAAATTAAACACCCAGTGCATGTCCGCATCAGTGAGCACAAATCGCAAATTCAGAAATAAGGTGTTAACAGCTCCTTTGGTTGCACAAGGTTGTGCCAAGTAGTGGAGGTGGATCAGTCGACGCTTTCTTGGCCAGACGTGAACAACAGTGGATCGGTCAGCTGAAATCATATCTAGATGGACTTATTGACCAGTTAGAGTGGTCATTACTCTTATAATCTGCGTGGATTTACACACTTAACTGTAAGCAATCAGCCTGGCATACTTGGTTTGGGCTTGGTGTTGTCTGTTATTAATTTCGACATGCTATTGTCTGTATTACAGTATTCAGCTGGGGCTTTCACGGCAGCATTATTTTTAGATGGTTTTGGGTCCCATATTTGTGCATGACAGTCTACCTTCCTGTACAAGTGTTTTCTGTAAACGTTGGTTACAGTGTCATTGATTCAGGCAGTTTCCCATCGTTCTGTCAGGTTAAGTATTAAGATTATACAGTGATTTTCATCCATAGATTTTTTGTAGAAGCAAGCTTCAAAACAGGTTGGACAGTTTGAGGAATAGAGCTGCATATAAGCATATTTTGTTTTGTTCTGTAGCCAGATGCATTTATCAACAGTAGTTCTTTCAATATGTCTGCCGTATTCAGGATGACCTTAGCTTGAGGTTTATGCTTAGTCCTTCTTCAGTTTGACTAGGGCAGCACTGTCCTGAACGTTCCATCTCAAATGGACATCAACTGAGCGGCACATCCCGCAGTGGCTGGATGTGCATCTAGTGTGTCGACAACCTGTTTGAGGCTGTGGGTTACTAATGTCTTGCAGTCTGGTAAGTGAGTTTAAGAAGAACGGGAGTGCCCTTTGTACCTTGATGTTTAACTACTTGTTTGCTGTCCGTGTGGCATTTTGCATTTTGGAGGTTATTCACGTGTAGTTTTGTTGTTGTCTTGGGTGTGACTTGTGTGAGTCTGTGGAGAAAGACCTGTGCAAGCAAAGTCATGCTGTTGGTGGACCCCATGTGAATCTGGTTATACTACAGGTACTCCTTATATACTTAACTTGATGCTTTTGGAGTAGGATCGTTAGGCTTGTTCCTCTGTATGTGTTAGTATATGTAGAAATGAGTGCTAATAATTGTTGAAGGAACTATTGACGTTTATTTGTTTTTGCATTTAATTTTAGAAATTGAAATCATTATTATATGATAGGTTATTTATAATGCGCTTAATACCCAGAGGATTCTAAGCGCAGACCCGGGGATCGAACCCGTGTTGCTCGGCATCGCCTTGCTTCCAAGGCAAGCACATTGCCACTGAGGTGTCCTCAGCGCAATGTGAGGATGAGAAGTAACAATACGACTCTGGATTAAATTGATTGTTGTTGTACAGCTAATTTTGCATATATGTAGTCAAATCTTTGCATATCATAGTTCAGGGTTTAATTATTTGTCCTTTTGTTGTTTGTAGTCGTTAATTGTGGCCCTGTGCAAGACAAGTCCACTTCATTGATTTTTAGTGTGCTTACTATTGGAGCTGTGAGGAATGGAGTGATATACAATATCTTCCCCTGTGGTTAAGCCCTGTTGCACTATAAGAACTACACTATTGTTCACTACTAGTTGGCCTTTGATTTTAGGTTGTAACTGTGGCTAGGTGTGCGTGCCATCTGAGTAATTGTGCCCCTATGCTTGCCATACACTGTATTAGCACATGCACGTTTCTGACTGTTAGCAGCACGTTTGCACTTTGGATCTGTTGGTACATAACATGCTTTTAGAATAAGTGTGATGCAAGATACGATTTTTTTTGTTGTTTTGTATGTACGTCATTAAAATGTATTTTACAATTTGTGTATGAGTAAAAATATTTCTGTCACCATGTGGAGGAATGGTTTTCGATTAAAAGTTGAGAGATGTTGTCCCTGCAATAGGTGAATTAGTGTTTTCTTGTATACTAGCTGTTCCTGGCATGACATACGCCGTTTCTAGCATACCATAAGATCATTATTGGTCGATAATTCATAGGGTCACTTCTGTCCCCCGTCTTAAATATCGGAATTACCACTGATCGCTTCCAGGAACGGGGCAGGTTCTATGTGACTTGTTAATGGTAATTGAAAAAGCTAAACGTATCAGATGGAATGAGAGATATGTGCGGTATGAGAACAGTATCTAAGTTCCATCGATCACACGGGCCTCCATGCTGTGTCTTTGTAGACCTGTAATTGTCAACCTTGTTCCATTGCAGAGTCCCCATGATGACATAAGATTGCGTAGTAGCATAATTACAGACAATACTTTCAGTTTTAGCCTGTGAGGAGGCATTCGTCCTACAGTGATTTGCTCTTTAGAGACTGAAACGTTAAGCCGGTAATTAACTGTTCATTGACACTGGAACCGTCATGCCCTGTGTGAAGAGAAGTGGGGGTGGAAAGAAGTAACTTCCAAATGTTTGCGATAGTGGAAGGTGACCGCGTAGCACCATGCTCGTTCTGTTTGTTAATATGGTAGCTTATTTTGAAGTGGGTGCACTTTGCCATTTGGACAGAGGGCAACCTAACACTGATCAACTGCATCAGCTGAGTACGGGAACATAGCGTTTAATATATAGAGATTGCTCATTTATATAATGTATCCATTGGCTCTACTTACGAAGAAAATGGGCCTCATTAGGAGTCTGCCGGTAACCCTCCGGTGATACCGGCGGGTTACCAGCAGAATCACATTACCGTTACCAGCGCCTGATATCCCGGTGTTATCCTGGCAGTAAGTTCCCATTCCATTGAGTCTCATAGGACTCCATGGGATGGGAACCACTGAAGCACTGGCACTGTTGTTAATGGTGATTTTTCTGCTGGTAGGGGTTTAAACTCACAGTAGGTCAGGCCTGCTGGTAGTTCACTTCCCCTACCAGCAGATTCGGCAAAGCTGGTCCAGGAAAAATGCTGGAGCCGATAGTACCCGACGTTTTACCGGCATTTTTCCCGGACTGGCTTACACGTAATGACACCCAATGTGTTGTTTGTATAGATTTGTCCTGGTTTTAGTAGTTGTTCAGGACACCTGCTGTATTCTAGTAGAATACAACATTCCAGCTTTTATAATAATAATCTTTTGATGGGAAAACTGCACACTAGGAAAGAGGCTCTTGAGAGAACTTGTCCCATTGCCCAACATCCTCCTGATACCACCAACAGAGGCCAGAGTAGGTGGACAAGTGGCTCAGATAGAACGTGGAAGGGTTTAGACATTTGAACAACTTATTCTGATTGCTGGCGGGCAACAAGGGACATTGGAAAAACCACAAGAGATCAAGCAAATGGAAAAAGCAAATGGTGAACCTGCTACATATGTGGCCTCCTGATCCCACGCGAAGTGACATGTATCGCAGTGGGACACAGGTGCTGAAATTGGGGCAGATAACCACTTCACCAATGTCTGCAAATCAACATACAGGAAGGTAGAGGGCAGCAAGAACACAGATATCCCAAAAAGAAGACCGGGAAAAGGGACAGACAGATTTTGAAACGGCCTGAAGAGCTGATGAATAAGTCTACCTGAGGTAAGGAAGAGGAAGCAGAAAAATACTTGATTTCTTAAATTTGTAGTTGATAATGGTGCAACTATGAATATGTGCGTCCAGAGTATGAAACAAGAAACCATCCCCCATGCCACCCAATGTACAAGTCTGTGTATTGCAGTAATTGTATGGCACTCCAACAAGTAATTGAAAAATGTAGGCATATTTACTACAACCATACTCTACAACTCAGTGACAATAGTTGGAGTAATACATGTGCCTCGAGGTTAGGTGGAAGAAAAAATAGCAACACTCATAATAGGGACAGCAGGACTGAACTTCAACATGACAATGTTGCCTGTCTCTTTAAATTGTATCCAACATTACAGATATCAAAGGAAGAGATAATGGTGTTTATGCTAATTCTGTTTAAGGCTCTGTAGTCAAAACAAGTCCATACAAGACCAGTCTGTTTTAAGACACAAATAACAGTGGAGAAGCTGGTGGTGGTTGTGAGTGATGAATAATGCCCTTAGCAAAAGTATCCCTCATATATTCTCCTTAAGACATTAATTCTCTTTTTTGTGACAGTGTACATGTAACTGCATGGTATGGGAGCCCTCCCCTCTAAATCTGTTTTGCAATCAGAGGGCTGATGGGACGGGAGCTCCCCAGCCTCAGTCTCAAACACGTCCCAAAAATCCTGGTAACAATCTGGCAACTCACCAACAGGAGCACAGATAAAATGTTTGGTCCACCCTTCCCCCGAACAAACTCCAACCTTGCCCCTGGTTGCTACCATCCTGCTAAAGAAAACTCCCCTCCGCCAACAATTCTCAGAACAGAAGGCTGAACTAAAATGTATTGATCTCTTCTCCCAATCAATACTGTGGTTATGCAAGGTTAACCAGGGCAGCCCTAAATCGGCAGTAATTGGGGGGCAGGGGGTGGAGTCGATCAGCTGAAATACCCCCCCATGCCCAAATTCTATCTCCAACACCAACAAAAGTGTCTCATGTGTAATGAGTTCCAAATAGAGTTGTAAACTATCGATAGCCTTGTTCTACTCTTGCCTTCTGAAAGGAATTCCCAAGGACCAGGCCAAACCTCAATTCATAACATTTCTAGTGGCCCCTGAATCAATTGCTACTGGACCACTTCCCTTACGAGTTCCCTCCACAAACAAGGATATGTTTACTGTGATGTGAGGTAATGCAGATTGAAGGGTTTTAGCAACCTGCTAGGATCTGGAGGCTGGAGACTACAATATAGGGGCCTTCTGGGCAATGGTTGAGGAAATGCCCCTTCTTGCTGCAGTACAAACACAAGTTATACTTGAGTTGCTTCTTGCTTTCCTCATTGGTCAAAGGACCTCTAACTTTAACTTTAGATTCTGCTCCCACCGGTGGTGGTCAGAACTGCACCCTCCTACCAAATCCGTCTGCCCCCAGGCTTCTCTCCCTTAGGAGCTAACATAAAATATGGGTAACCCCTTGTGTGACCAAAGGAACGTTCTCGGACAAAAATCCATTTGCATGACCAAATGTATTAATTCCTCATAGGAGGTTTGTTTGTCCACTGCAACCACCAAAGAATCCCTCAACTCCTTCTGCAGGCCCCTATGGAACAACAACGCCCTCTTTTCCTCTGGCCAGCCACTCTTTAGGATCAGGGTATTAAACTGCAATTACTCCTTAGTGATTGGCGGACTGGTTTAAGCCAGGCCCTGTGTGTATGGGGCATCTAGCAGATGCCCTATTATTACTCTCAATTTGGTCTGATTATCAGGAGTGCAGCAGGTTAACTTTGCTCATGGATGATTGTCACCTTGAAGAGGCTGTTGCTGCATTTTCTAGGACCAGATCGGCTCATACTTGCTGGACACTGTCCTGGGTATAGCTCAGGTTCGGATTTTGTTGCCTGGATCAGGCTTCTTGTGCTTGGACAGGTTTCTGGGCCTTTTGCTACAGCTTCTGGTTTTTACCATATGGGGCTTCTGCTTTGGTGTTGGGACCCCAATACCCCATCTCATCTGCTTGTTTAGGCCATTCTGGGTCGCCTCTACCTTAGTTTTCCTTGTGGGACATTGTTCTGCTATCGGGATGCCTTCTTTTGTCCTTCAAACTGCAGAACCTGTCTGACCCGGTTCTTTTCTTATGTCCTCCCAGAGCCAAATCTGATGTTCCTTTAACTTCTGGTTGGTGGAGTCTACTCAAGGAATTTTCTTTGTTTTTGGCTGTCAGGGTCATTGCTGGTTCTGGTTTCAAGTCCCTGGGTGATTGGATTCCTGAAATCGCCCTGCAACAGAAGAACTGTACTCACTGGGTTGTTTCAACTTCCTGGATGAAACCTTTTGGGAACAACGACCATGTGTACTTACTTCTGGGCCCAGGTATAGTGGGTTATTCTTAATAGTTACCCTCAGTGGTCCCCGTGTTCAAAGATATTTGCAGGTGTACTTCAACCTCGTTTTCCCATGTGTTTGCATTGGGCCTGAATCCTGCTAGCATCTATCTCTTCCTGGGGCTGAAGGGGGTTGAACCATGCTGTGGGCCACTTCAAGTGGGTCTTCTATGGTGTCCCATGGGTTTGTTTTTTCTGCCATCGCTGCATCTAATGCATAGAAGTAGGACTTACCTGGCTTTTCCCCACAACTGTAGATCTGGCTACTGACTGTCCTGTATTTTCTCTGGCACTCAGAACACTTTCCTGAAACTCTTCTTAAATTGACTTTTTCAAGTACTTTCCTGGCTATTTACATTTTTGCTGGGTCCCCTTCGAGACCCTAGAGATTTAGGTGCATTGGCCCTCATTACAAGTCAGGCGTTAAGGGTTTAACGGCGCCGTCGGCGCCGTTAACCCTTAACGCCTGATTCACACTTTAATGCCTGCTTTTTGCAGGCGTTAAAGTCCAAGGCGCTAAGCGACCTTGGTGCTAATTACGGCACCGTAATTTACGGTGCCGTAATTAGCGCCTTCCCCATCCCCATTATGCCCTATGGGGCAAAAATGGGGAAGGGCAAATGGTGAATGGGGAATTACCTCCCCACTCACCTTGGAATGGGGCGGTAATTCCGCCATCCACCATGGCGGAATCCGGCATGGACCATGGTGCTAATAGCACCATGGTCCCCCGCCTGAGTTGTAATGAGGGCCATTGACTGGAATTTTAGCTCATGCTCCTGATTTTATCTGTATGTTTTAAAGTCCTGCCTTACCCTCCTTCTTATGAAATTGCCTTGTTTCCCTTATGGCTACTGTTGTATCACTGTCTCTTCTAGGAATATAACAAGTCCTTGGCCCTCATTACAACACCAGCGCTAAACCATGGAGCTATTATCAGCATGGTTGGTGCCGGTGTTGTAACGAGTCCGCCATGGTGAAATGGGGAAATACCGTCCCATTCCAAGGTTGCCGGGGCGGTATTTCCCCATTTCACCATGGCCCTTCCCCATTCCCATTTTTGCCCCATAGGGCTCAATGGGAATGGGGAAGGCGGCAATTACGGTACCGCAAATTGCGGTACCGTAATTGACTGCGAGGTCCCTTTGCGGGTACCTACTTTTAACGGCTGGTCCAGACCAGCCGTTCGGTCGAGTCCCACAAAGGGACCTCGTAGTAAGGCGCTAAGTGGTTAACGGCGCCGCAGCCTTTTATGTCGCTGTTAACCACTTAGCGCCTGGGTCGTAATGAGGCCCCTTGTGACTAGTACTGCAAGTCGTACCTATTCCTGTGTGTTGGTGCCCTTTTCGGTATGGGTGCTGAAATCTTGCTTTCCTCCCTCTAAGTATATATACATTTAATGTACAGTGTGCATCTTAGGTTCTGATAATGGGCCTCATTACGACTCAGGCGGTAAGGGGTTTACGGCGGCGTAAACAGCGCCGTCCCTTACCGCCTGAGTACGAGGTCCCTTAGCGCCATGGCGGATTTAACACCTGCTTTTAGCAGGTGTTAAAATCCATGGCGCTAAGGGACCATGGAGTTAATTACGCCACCGTAATTTACGGTGGCGTAATTAACGCCTTCCCCACTCCCATTATGCCCTATGGGGCAAAAATGGGAATGGGGAAGGGTAAATGGGGATTGGGGACTTACCGCCCCGCTGACCTCGGAATAGGGCGGTAAGTCCGCCAACCACCATGGCGTAAACGTACTTTACGCCATGGTGGTAAAGTCACGGCCCAGGCGGTAACTTACCGCCTGGGTCGTAATGAGGCCCAATGTCTGTGAATACAATGTTTTGCATTGTCTCGAGTTCCCATCGACTCTACATCCTCCTTAGATTATATGTGCAGTCCCTATCACCAGATAGTGTATTCACATGTTAGTGAGTGTGGATTAAGTCGTAACTGACCACTGCTGTTTTTTATACATCCGCTGATTCCATCTTATGCTATGTGTAACGAAAGTATTTATTTTGACCCGATAGAGTATATGTGCGATAGTTTATATATATTTTCTGTATAACCTTGTGGGGTGGTTTCTTTGTTTAACTGTACAGGCTAACAGACCTTCCTTACCAGCCCTCCTCCCTCCAAGTTAAGCCTGATCGCTCTACCATAGCTACCACTTTATAGGGGTTTCAGCTCCACTTGGTGTTGTTTCACCATTGGGTCAGATAATCACACATTTCCTACCAGAGTTTTCTGTAAAAATCTCTCTTAAGCTCTGACAAGTTTGGAGTCAGAGCTGCAGGTGGAAGGATGGGCTTCTTGAGGCTGGAAGGATGCTGCATGTGAGCTTGTCGACCAGGAGATCCAGGAACGTGTTTGAAGGAAAAATGTCCAGGAGCATTTCTGAATGTGGCCAGCAAGACATTGAGACACCTGCTGTTTCCACACACAAACAAAAATGGACATTGGTGAGTGGGTTGAGTCCATTAAGAGTGGATGAGGAAGGCCACATATTGTTCTACTAGATCCAAAGGTTCAGGTAGCTGCTGCTGAATCGTGTGCTGGGGACACTTAAAGTTTAGCAAAATCATGTTCTGTAACATGGGCCTGGGGGGGAAACAGCATCAAGGCTGTCAAAAAGAAAAGAAGTAGAGTGTGGACAGGGGAGGTTTTTGTCCTCTGTAGGATATCCCCATCTGATCAGGAATCGCGATCCATGCATTGTCTGGGCATTCTGGATTGGCCCAAAAAACTCCTCCGGTGGCAGGATACAAGCGCAACTAACCATGGAGGAGGAATTGAGATTCTTGGACTGTTTCAGAGATGAGGACTTCCATGCCAGAGAGCCAGGTCTGGAGCCCTACACTGCTTGGAATGGTGCTTCCTCGTCTAGCTACTCTGGTGTATGTCAGGGGCCATAGACAGAAAGGATGGCACTGTCACAGACTGCACCCAAGGGATCTTGCCAGTGGTCGAAGTGGACAGGAGCGGTGCTCTTCTACTTTATAAAATTAAGTTTTACTCTTTCCTATACTTTTATTTTAAAAATTATGTTTTCGTTTTAAAATAAGCATAGGAAGAAGTTGAAACTTGCACTTCAGTGCACTGCACTGAATGCTCCCTTAAACAGCAGATGTGTTTATTTAGGGGTTTGTATGGCGCGTGGGAGGGGCCGTGGCAATGGGGTTTGTGGGGTGCGGGGACAGGCCAGCAGGGAACATAGTTCCACTACTTCTTTTCGTACACTTCGACCACTGGATCTTGCATGATGCTAGACAGAGCCTCTAGTAGCAAATCACCGGGTTTATGGAAGGAGGAATGCTAGGCTTAAGGATGGACCACTGCTACCACACCTGCTGGTTTCGGAAGATTCAGATGGAGCCAAATCCAACTCCAGGGCTGGCATGGCTTGTGCGGTACTGAGATCTTGGTGTTCTTCTTCAGTACCTTCTCTGGGTGGAAAAAGGGCCATTACGGTGCAGTTCTCGCAGTCTGCTAGTGTGTCTTCACTGTTTGGTGTGAGAAGGCGGAGTAAGGAGGTAACAGAACTGCGTTATAATCATTGAATCCAAGGCGCTAGCATAGCGCTAGCAGTAGTGGTGCAGTTCTCACAGTTCTCGATGAGCTGGGCTCTCTGCATTTTGATCAAGCTGTAGGGATGCACTGACCCACCCCCGGTGTTCAGGTTTTCATAATAGTGAGAGTTGCAGCAGCAGAAAATAAAACATTTCCTAGTGGATAGCTGGAACAGGAAAAGGCGCAACATTGTTTCGTCTCTTCGCGCATGTTGCTGCATTTGAAGACATTTTCTTTGAAGAAGATCACATGAGACACGCCGAGTTTCTCGAAGCAAACACGTTTGCAGAAAAAACAGAACTGAGGCTACAGGCGCCTTGTGTCCTATTTATAACATCTGGTGACGTCACCCTCGACAGAGGCCTTCGAGGGACATCGACCCAACGCTACCAACGCAGGACACCCCCTGCCGAACAAATTTCCGAAGCAGCACAGCTGTGGACATTACATGTCAAAGATGTGGAATACGTTGGAGGAACATCCAGTCGAAAGAACGTTACCAGTTGGTAAGTAACTTGTTCTTTCTGTTAGATCATTCGGAAACTTCAAGGCCTAAGAATGACTACTGTATTCCCTTGTTCCCTTCCCACCTTGAAGCATTCCACCTGTGTATAAGCGCTGTATAAATAAACAATTACAAATACAAAAAGATACTGAGATTGAGAGGGGAGTGAGATTTAAATGAGCTTTGATCTTTGGCTTTGTTGCCCCTTATCTTGAGACTTGGCGTGACAGCTATCCCACGTGCTTTCTAGACTTTAGCCAGGCGAGGTGCCATGGCTACGTCTCACTATAATCTATGCAGTGCTCCCCCCTAAGTACAACCAACTCAGAGGGGGCCACACATGACTTGGTGATGCAGGAGGAGATAGTTGACAGTGCCATTTGGGCGGAGACCATGTCCTCGGAAGCTGAAGAGTCAAATCTAGTTTATAAGCCCAAATCAGCTCTTAAAAACAAACAAGGAAATAACATGGACTTCTGCATGCCCACCGAGATCATGCACATATAGAAACCACCTATAACCAAAGAGAGTGTATCTAATGCCTTATATGTGTATTTATCTGACTCTATAGTTCTGGATGCATCTTTTCTTCGCCTCTGTCAGGAAATGTGAAAGAATCCTCTGGGATGTGATATTGGTAATAGAGGTACCTCACAGGGGACATCTAAAATGCAGAGTGGTCTGAATAATAAGGCTATAAACTTTGAGTTAGAAGAAAGAGATATTTTCATAACTCTGTCAGCCGGTAGAGCTTCAAAAAACCTGGATACTTTCTCTAATGCTAACACCTTGGAGTCCTCATGGGTTGCAGCACTTCACTTGGTACTGGAATCTATTGTCAGACTGAATAACAATATCAAAGAGTCGTTTGGCAATAACTCTCCTAAAAAGAATCTGGGAGCGGATGGAGCAACACAAATCTGCTAACACTTTCAAAGATCCAGGAAAGGGGTTTTGTCTGAGTTACCACACCATATATCACAGGCTATCTCAAGGACAGCATTAGACCCAGAGGATATTGAATTCTTAATAATGAAAAGCAAGGGTTCCAGGGCCCCCAGGTTAGAGAATCTTGCCCCTATTACCTTAAAGCAAGATCCGGTCCTTTGGGCGCCTATTCTGGCTGATCTGTTCAGAGAAATCCTTGCAACAGGATTAATTCCCCCTTCATGGAGAGTAGCATACATTCAAACGATATATATATTTTTTAAAAGGTTGATATGTCTAATCGAGGGCGATATGTCTAATCCGTCCAACTGAATGGCCCCATCGGAGACTGGTTTTGGCTTCTGGAGGCCATATAAGAATCTAAAGCCCTCAGGAACTCAACATAATCTTTTATCGACAGCCATTGAAAGTTGAATCCTGAACTGTTGCAGATTTAACAATTTACATGAATTACATGATCTAGAATATACATTGGGCCTCATTACGAGGCTGGCGGCGGCCATGCCAGTACTACAGGCACGGCTGCCGCCGGTATTGATTTTTTTTCGGCGCCCAGAAAAGGGCAATTACTGGGTCATTATGACCTTGCTGGCCCCGGTAATTGCCCTTAGCTGGGCGCCTGTAAAAATGATTCCCCATTCCCACTGAGCCCCATAGGACTCAATGGGAATGGTGCGGGTGGTAGCAACAGTACCGTTATTAATGGTACCGTTGCTACCATCAAGTTCTGCTCGTGGGTGCCGTTACGGCCACCAGGTCAAACCTGGTGGCTGCAAGGGCACCCGCGAGCAGAACTCCTAGTATGGTGCTACGGAAGCAATGGTGTGGGTAGTGATACCGGCGCCGTTGTTGCCTTACAGCCATACTCTTAATCAGGCTCATCATGTGGTTATTACATTTACATGTTCCAGGAAACAATGGTTTCTCTACCTGTTTTTGTCAATGGTTTCCAGGGTTTTTCCTCAATCAGCCACAACATCTGAGCTAGGACGAACCAGTGGGGGCCTGCCAATATTTATAGGCTTCAGTCTTGAGGCCTCCTTGTTTAGTGATGTTTTTCAGGATCCTGGCTATTGGGGTTAACATTATTAAGATCAATATGGAAATCCTTCTGTTGAATTTATACTGGAACCCGGCTAAAGTGTCATTAAACAAAAGAAGAATTGTCATCCATATTGATTTGTTGGTTGGGATGCCCCCAATGTTCTAGCAGGGGGAATTTTAACGCTGAGTGTGCAATTGAAATCTATAAAACTAAAGCACCTAGATTTTAAAAGTCCAAAAGGGAGTCAGAGCAAAGGGGAGAAGCTTGGTGTACATTTTCCTCAATTTGGGATCTCTTTCTAGTGATGCGTAAGAGGGAAGAGCGAGGAATCCCTCACTACACTTGGCCAAGGGGCACAACATCCTCGTAGATGGATCATATTTTTGTATCTTCTTCCCATGCCTCTTATTGCTCGGCACTATCTATTCTTATTGAACATTCCAATGATCATTGAGCTAGCTCAATTATATTTACTTTTGAATAAATAAATAAAGAAAGACATGTGTGGTTGGCTTCCCTTTCTGGATATATGCAATAAAGGGACCAGGGTGAGATGGAATACCTCTCTACTGAATTTATTTACTCATTATAAGTGAGGATACCTGGATTACATCCTATGTGAACACTTTCAAAGATCCAGGAAAGGGGGTGTTGCCCGGGTTACCACACAATATATCACAGGCTATCCCAGGGACAGCATTTGACTCAGAAGATATTGAATTCTTAATAAAGAAAAACAAGGGATCCAGGGCCCCCAGTCTGGACAATCTTACCCCTATCATCTTAAAGCAAGATCTGGTCCTTTGTTACCTCTGAAAAATGCTCTGTCATGCATATGTACTGTTGTATGCCTCTGTAAAGCGCTCCTTTGCTTCTCGAAGTTAGGTCTGCGCTCAATAAATATAGTAATAATAATTATGTGAATGTTGTTTGACCATAAAGCCATTTGTAGAACATATTTACCCAGAAGCCTGACCTTATGGTACTACTTTGGCGCATGGAGGACATTGATGGAATCTTATTTACAATATGGTATACAGGATGGTTACTATTTCGGGAACTCTTGCGGCTGTGGTTAGGTCGGGCAAGTCATTGTGTTCCCGTATGGGTGACTGTGTTCAACATACAAAAAGCAAGAGTTTGAATAGGTGAGTAAATGGGTTGGAACTATGGCAGGAGGCTTGAAAGGACGTGAATTATTCGAATTTGAGGTGTATGGGGGTGTGAGCGTGGGATGCACTATTTAGAAAAAGAACAGAAACATGGTTTGTTTTGTAACTTAGGCAAGCTGTTTTCCATCAAACCCATTACTTGCTTTATCTTCAAACAGGATTCAAATGCAATGTGAGTTTAATATGTGTCATCGCTTTACCGACAGATGAATTTATTTTAACTATCAGGTTGAAATGTGCACTGGACGATCATTGAAGAAACTATCTTTTTGCAGAAAAGTATTAGGCGAAGGCGTTTCATTAAGCGTTTCATTAAAATGGGATGTAGAAATACAACTGTTTGTGTCTGGATCTAGTGTGTTCTTTCATCGCTCCCCATGTTGACACACATATTTAGTTGGTGCGGACTAACTGGAGTGATCGGAATACTTTTGTTTGAACCTCTGTTTGTCTTTCATGTACCTGTTGTCTCTTGCATGGAACTTCACATCAATATGTCTCTTGGTCTTAACTCTTAAGACACATCAGACCTGATGCTGTTGTTGGCGTGGATGTGCACCTTACGCCTTTCTGTAACTTCGTGCCTGCTCTCATGGTTCTTTACAGACGATGGTACAGCAGGGAATTGCCATGCTCTGCCCCCAGTGCAAAATCATCATCCAGAAAAAAGACGGCTGTGATTGGATCAAATGTGCTGTGTGTCACACTGAGCTCTGCTGGGTGACAAAGGGGCCTCGCTGGGGACCAATGGTGAGTATCAGGAAGGGTCAGACATGTCAGACACTGAAGCTGTGAAGAATGTCTGTTTTCTTGAGCCATTCAGAGAAGTGTACAAGAGGCCCGAAGGCCAAGGGAAGAGAGTCTGGGAAGATGCTGATAAGAGGATTGTTAGAAGATAGACTACACACCATGGCTGATTAGTCAACAGCTGTTCTGCTTTCTCTTACAGGGCTCCGGTGATACATCTGGGGGCTGCAAGTGCAGAGTCACAGGTGCTCCCTGCCACCCAAACTGCCAGAATTGCCACTGATGACCACAGCAGCAGCCTGCAGAGATTCTTGTCCAACACTGGTGCTAAAGCAGAACCCAACAGACAGCCGTCCACAGCTTGACCTGGAGTTTTGCATGTTTCTCTTAAATGATCCTAGATGAAGAACCAATCAGTTGTTCTATTCATACACAGGAAATGCGACTTTTATAAATGTTATTAAGATTGTATACCGCCTGCAGTTATATTACTTCCTGCATGTATTGAACCATTTGGACAAATTCAGAGCTTAAAAAGCCATGTGTGACTAATGCAAGTGCATGAACAATGCACCCCACTGCAGAAACCAGGGGCAGTGAAGACAGGGGGCACCGTATTGTGTTTCTAGCTCCACTGTAGGGACAAGAAGTGATCATTACTGTTCTGTCTCCACAGCCACTTTTGTTCCTGCCTCTGCTGTAAGAGTAGGACATGGTGTGTGCGCTACCGAGAAAACGCTGTGTGCATTTCTGCATCTTGTCAAGGCAGGCAGTGTCATGTATGTTTGGCTTTGTTGCAAGGAAGGGGGTGAAGAGCACCTTTTACTACCATAACAGGACACAGGCAATGGAGTTCTACCTCCACCCAGACACGGGAGTGCAGTGTGTTTTTTTCCGGGGTCTAGAGGCTTGGCCTGATGACACTGTGTGTGTATATATATTTAAGGTGACCATGTGATTTTTGCCCCCAGCTTCACTCCTGGCATGTGACTGATCAGGAAGCGTCCAATATTTTGCAACATTGACTGATTTTTCAGGGTCCACTTTCCGTTTGGCATATTGGAGAAGGGCTTACCCATTCAAAGCTATTGATGACTGTGCTGGCCGTTGCAATCAGCTCGGTGTGGACTGTTACTGGTTGTTCCATATCACAGGATTCCAGGAAAATCGCTGCGAGGAAGGAAACGTTTCTTGCCTGGATTTGCATTACTCGGGGGCATCAGCATTGCATTCATAAGTGCAACAGGTGCACAGGGAATCAAGAAAGCATTAATTATGTATTTCCAACTGAATTCTTTAAAACATATATGTAAATGCAGTAAATGAGGTGCTGTCCTTTTTAGCACGAGTCCTGCAGCTCCCACTATGCTCTGCACCCGCGGGGCACCTCTATCTGAAGAGCAATGGGAGATAATAGTCATTGTGTATAGGTGCATTATAAATACCCAATAAATACATGTCTCCACTGCAATTGAGGATTGGTGTGCAGGTTATGCATCGGAGAACTAGTCACTTTTCCTCCCCCCTCATAATATGGGACTGGTAGGCTACAGGCTACAGTCGCAAGCAGAACACCAGTAAAGGGCGTAACGCTGAAAAGCATAGGTGCATGTCTTTAGGCCCTACAACCATGGAGCAAAAGGCAAGGGCTCCCTTAGCCCCAAAGGGGTTTCGTACGGTTCCATTTGATTTTTTACTCGAAGTTGCCCTTTGATTTGTGAGACTCGGGTCTTGGACTTTTGCTCAAGGCCGAGCATCCCGGCAGCGTCTCAGCAAAGCGGTGCCCGAGCACAGCATACCCAAGACTTCAGTTCAGTAGATGAGTGCCAGGGATGGAGCAAGTCATTATTATAGCATCAGGTAGGAATGGTGCTTGTGCTTTTTTCTAAAAATGTTGGGGGCAACTGAACCTCTATTTGGGAAACAAGCTTAATGTTGCATTACCAGACCAACTCTCCAGCATCTGTCAATAGTTCAGAGATGTCAATTATTACAATGATTCTGCAAACATATGCAGCCCTCAACCGTTTGCTCGTGAACTAGCTGTCATGCGTGTGGCACGCAACTTTGCTGCAAATAGAATGAGTATCTCCCTGAATGTGATGCTTTACGTGCAAGTGTCAAGGCGGCTAGAATGTCATATGTTGCGCTACACGAGACCAAAGTAGAGAATCCGGTAACAGGAAATGTATTTGTCCTAACAGCATGCACTATCCTCTTTTTTCATCCACCCTATCTGGCTGCCGGTCCACATCTCTGCTCCTTCATTCCCAAGGGCACTATTGAGAAGACAGCCCATCTCTGCCATCAATATTTAATATCTAAAAAGAAAGATTATTTTCTGTATTAAACATGCAATCCATTTAGTATATGTGTGGCATTGTAAGTCAATGGGCCTCATTACGGGTCCGGCGGTAACCGTGCCGGTAAAACCTGCAGGTTCCCGCCGGACCCGTAAACAGTTACCAGCGCCTGGCTTGCCGGTAACACTGGGGTATTACAATCCCGGCGGCCGGAAAAGTCAGGCACCGGTAATTTGTTGTTCGCCATTCCCATAGAGTGCCATAGGACTCTATGGGAATGGGGACCACGTAAACACTGGCACTGGTAACAACGGTGCTGGTGCTTCCGTGAAAGTCTGTGGGTGGGGGCCGGTCCGCCCAGTAAATCAGACCAGTAGGGAACATTTACAGAGCCCCTATGTGGTTTACTAGTGCCAAAACATGGTAACGTTGGGGCAGGTCTCTGTGAATAGTGTCCACAGGGATGTTTCTAGACGCTATAGCACTCTGGGTAAACACTTGAATGTGCCTCCAAATTACAAACCCTTCCCAACATTATAAAATCATTTCAATGTAAAGTAAAGTTAGGTTTTTCTGTTAACTTCATAATTAAAGTACTTAAAAGCAGTACACATGTATATGTTCATTGTCAAGAGTACAGTCTCTGAGATGTTCCGCTGTGAACCTTAGGGAATGGAATCTGTGGGATGTTTGCAAACTTCACACATACTGTAATTGTAAAGTCAACTAGAAAACCAAAGCGAGTGTAGCGGTTCATATGGTGGTCCAGGGTAGTAAAGTTGCAGTTAACATATTAAATCTGCCTCTGCAGATAGGTTTGGAATACATTCATTTTCCACTCCAGCTCTATGGATCTCATTCACATTCACTAGCAAATCTTTCATGAGGCACACAGACTCGATAACTAGCTCCAATAAATGCTTTTAAAGAGAACAATTCCTTGTGTGGTATCGTGATCAGCCATGGTGCTCTGCAGCCTTACAATCAAAGTAAGCGTATCTCTAGTAGAAACATCTCATAAAAGTGGTTTGTAGGCGATATGCAACTGTGACTCTGAACCAAAATCCATGATGAAGAAAACGTCTGAACAGTTGGCTAATCAGTGTTTACAGCTTTCTATTTCTATACATGTGCGTCACCAAAGAGGACACTCACTGTGGTTTCTTGAGGTAGGCAAAGGTGGTCCTTTATCCAGCCCTGCATGTCTTAACGAAAAATACTGGAGGGCGGCCTGCCCCATTTGGGAAGCTTCCTATGCATCAAAATCCATGGGCCTCATTACATGTTTGGTGGTATCCCCTTGCTAAATTCAGCAGTATACCACCAAACTATTACTGTTACCAGCACTTGGTCTACTGGAATCACTGGCAGATTACAAGTGCCGATAAGGGTGGGTATTCCCTCTTCCATGGAGTCCCATAGGACTCATGGGGGGAATTGCTGGTATTACTGGCACTGGTATTAGTAGTGCCAATAATAACAGCATTTTTTGGTGGTGGGGTGCCAGAATTACCAGCAGCTCGGAGCTGCAGCCACATCCGGCCACTCCAACACCAAACGTGGATCTTGCCAGTCTGGAAACATGCAGGTAAACGGAATTACCAGCATGTTAATTCTGCACCGTCAAACAAATGAGGGTCCATAAATTAAGTTTTGAAGTTACTAAATGCAAACTAATGTTTCTTCTAAACAGGCTTATGCTACTATCAGAATCTGCGTAAAGCCAGGAGACAATTGTAAATTACTAAATTGTAAGGTCTCAAGCACCAGTACTGGTCGTACTGGAATATCGTGCCTTGCAACATAGAATTTGGTTGCTTCAACAAGATGGGGAGGCCTGGGCACCATTGCTGGCTTAGGCAGAGAGGAGCAATGAAAAGCATACTGGAACCCAACATCTTGAACTTCTGGATCACTTTGGGTTTTAAGATATAGGAAGTAAAATAAAGACTAAGCTGCAGTATTGGGTCTTTGATAGACACACCTAACTCAGAATAATCCTGCATCCCGCCCCCCGAAAGCCAATTCAACTTAAATGAATGTAATCTACAACCAGCCTCTAAAATCATGCTGCTGCTCCTGCATAACCAGGCCATTGTGTCCCATCCATCTTCAGATTACAGTTTTACTTTCAGATTCTTTTTCAGCCCTTGGACAAGGGATCTTTAGGTGATAGCTCCACCAGGACTGGCAGGAAGAGAAGACTCTTAGCCGGACTTCACAAGCCCAGAGCTGAAAAGGGGCCTAAAAAGGGGAAAAAGAAGCACAGGGGCTGTGAGTGAGAGGAGAGGTTAGATTGGAAGGATAGCCAAAACTGCAGCCTCTAGTGCTTGGGAAGGGGACCATTGACTCACAGATCAGCTTCAGAAACCAACCAACCCAGGCTAAAAAAAGGTGACTGTTACCCACTGTCATCGGGGGCTGGCAGTGCCGATTCTATGTGATCCGACCGCGGCTGATTTTGCAGCGGCTGGAAAGTTTACATGAGAAAGGTGTGAACTACCAAAAGTTCGCACCTTTCTCATGCGAACCCACCTACATACTACGGGGCTGCAGGGGTGTCCCCGGCAACCCCTGCTCACTATACTGTAAAGTTCGGTCCGTTCGTACAATACCGAAGTGCCTGCCATACTGTAAAGTATAGTGAGCGGGGCGTTGCGTGGGACACCGCTGCAGCCCCTGATTTTTTTTTTTCTTTTTTGCGGGTGTGCTGCGGACGTGTCCCCAGCAACACCCCGCTCACTATACCACAGAGTATAGTGAGCGGGGTGTTGCGGGGGACACCCCCGCAGTCTTTCTTTTTTTTTTTTTTTACTTACCTGCAATGCTACCACCTAAGGTTCGAACTTTTGGTGTTCGAACCTTTGGTGGTAGCATTTTTCGGTCGTATTGTACGGTCAGACCTTTTTTTTTTTTGGTCCGATCGTACAAAACCGAAGTGCCTGCCATTGCGATCGGCTTTGCAGGGTTCATCTGCATCAGTGGGCATGGTGCTATCGTTGCCTGTCATCACTGGAAGTGTCACCACTGAGGGGCGTCACGTTGGTCTCCGTGGCTTGAGGGGATGTCGTCGCTGGCGGGTTTTGGTTTGCAGTCAACGTTGGTGCCGGTCACTGAGGGACGTTTGTTGATTAGGGGTCAGGGATTCATGCAGGTCCAGATCCTGGTGTCGATCAAGGTCCCATTGTACTTTTTTTACTTCGGTCATTGACACTCGTCATCTAGGACGCACCATCTCTGGTCTCTATCGTCCTCACCCCTGAGCCACAGGAGATGATGAATTGGACTGGAGAGGCCCAGGGAAGCGCTCTGGGTGTCGAAAGGTGACTAGGAAGCCATGCCACCTGCAGTGATGGGCAGTATCTTGGAGGTTTTTTCAGCAATTGTGTTCAGAACAGGTACGCATGTCAGAAACTCTAGAGGCTTCACTCCACTTTGCCCCCATGAGAAATAGTCCCACAAGATGGATGTCGCAGGAACAAATGTCATACAGACTGTGCCCGTGCTACGAGAGGGACTTGTGGGACAAGGTGCAGTCTCTCTTTGAGCTCCTTCCTGAGGACGAGCAATGGAAGGCGGTTATCTGGTCCAGGACGGGGTGCTTTGCGCAAACAATATTATGCAGGCCCCCATGGAGCGGTTCTCAGTCAGCAGTTCTGGTGAAACCCAGAGGTTTTAGGCCAGGTTGGAGACAAAGATTCTGGACCTCACTTTTCACGGCACACATCTGATTGCCAGAGCTGTAGGGTTGCTGTCTTCCAGACACCCATCAATGTCAGCAGGCCAATCATCACTCCATTCACAGTGAGGTTAGAGCATCATCGAGCTCAGCAAGGCCAGACCTCCTTCTATTTGCCACACAGACACTGAAGAGGAGAAAGCCAGGGAAAAAAGGCCAAGCCTCAGCCCCTCAAGCAGGCCTGAGCCTGCTTTAGCCAGCCCCTCTCACCTACAGCACACCGGCGGGAGAAAAGATCAAGATCTTTGTAGGGTTCATCTGCATCAGTGGGCATTATTGGTAGCTAATAACGTCTGACAAATGGGTGTTGGGCATTGTGATGATACTCCAGACTCTGGAATTTGATCAAAACCTCCCTGTACACCATCTCAAAAGAGAGGAGTGTCTGAAGAAAACTGGTCTCAACTGTTGGAAGAAGTGGAACAGATGCTGCTAAAGGGTGCCATTGAGGGGCCCCTGAAAAGGGAGAGGGGGCAGGGTGTTTATTCTAGGTACTTCCTCATTTGAAAACGAGAAAAGGGGTACAAGCACGTGATAGATCTTCGTGCCCTGAACAAATACATTATCAGCAAAACGTTCAAGTTGGTGATGTTGCAGAATGTCATCCTGCTGGTCCTGAATTAGGACTTTCCATGTGCCGCGGATGCGCATGTCCATTCTCCATTTATTAAAAGCACTGAAGATCCCTGCAGTTCCAGTTCATGGGAGCAGACTTCCAATTGATATGATATGGCATTTATAACCTGCCTGTACACCAGTGTTTCTAGGTGCTACAAGACAAGATAGGGAAGACAAGACAAATGATCCTACTAGGCCTTTTGGATCGTGCAAGTGTGAAACCGAGAAGTGCAGGGGGAAGGGATAGGTTAGGGGGAAGTGCGATCAGGGGAGCTAGTCTCTGAGTAAGTGCAGCCACGGTTGCTTGGCTCTGAGTAAGTGCAGGGGGGCTTTAGGGGTTACAGTTAACAGCCCCTAAGTTTGCAGTAGGCTAGAGGGCAGTGCGAGGAAGACTGGTTATGGAGGAGCCTGGTACCCAGTGAGACTCTGAGGGTACCAAGCAAACCAGTCGGCTCAGCAGAAAGGTAGGCTAGCAAGGAAGCGAGAGAGAGAATGCAGAGGAAAAAAGGAGGGTCTTGAGCTGCTTCCGGAACTTCAGGTGGTCCGGCTGAAGTCTTTGAGGGAGGGGCAGGGAGGCTGTTTCAGAGGGAGGCACCAGCAGTGGAGAGAGATCTACCCCCACTGTCTGCCTGGAGAAGCGTCTGACCCTCAGAGAGTTGGAGGCAGCTGAGCGAAGGCCTCTAGAAGGAAGGTATTTCAAGTTCTTTTCAGGTTGGCACTCGTGGTCTTTACCAAACGACTAGTGCTGGAGGCAGCACATCTGCAGAGGCTGGTGGTTCACATTCCCCATACCTGGACTACTGGCTGGTCTGCTCGGCTATTGAGAGCGGCACAAGGGAATTTGTGGGTTTGGTGTACTAAATGACATTCCCAGAGAACGAAACCTCCATGTTTGTTCCAACACACAAGATAAAATTGCTAGGTGCCCTCTTCGATATGACGGTGCGCCTGGCCTGTCCACCCGATCCAAGGGTGGACTCACGCAACAACAGGCGATTTGATTCAGGCAAGAAAAGCATATACCTGTCCACTTGTAAAAGAGGCTTATGGGATTTATGTCGTCCTTTATTTCACTCTGCAGGTTGCAGATGACCCTACTTCAGGAGCCGCTGGCCCTTGAGTGGCGTCAGCTACACGGAGATAGGTGGACATTGTCTATATGAACATTGTGATAAATCATGCCATGTCCTGGTGGATTCACACCCCCAACCTGGTCAAGGGACCGTCATTCCAGGAGATGTGCACCATTGACATTCTCCGGGTCATTGCTCCCCCGAATTGTGGCACAACAATCTGCTGGAGATGAGGGCAACCCAGCTAGTACTGAAAGCCGCCTTCTGGTAATCTCCGGAAAAGCCATCAGGATACAGACGGATAACACAACTATAAAGTTTTGCATTCAGAATAAGGAGGGCACCAGGTCCTTGCCACTGTCCCCAGCGACCACATGCAACAGGTGCGGCTGATGGTGAGGAAAAAAAAGAGCGTGGTAGCAGACTTGATCTGACGGTATCTAAAAGGCTACCACGGATGGGAATCAGATGTAGAACTGGAGGAACAACTCTTCTGTGTGTGGGGGTGTCCAGAGGTCGATCTGTTTGCTACTACTGAAACCAAAAAAATGCAGAGACTTCGCCTACAGTTAACTGAATCCAGAGTGTGTTTTCAATCAAATGGTCTGGGACATTTGTGTACACTTTTCCTCTAATCCAGAAGGTAGTCTACAAGCTAAGGTGCACCCGTGCAGGATGATTCTGAATGCTCCTATGTGGGTCAGGCCTCGCAACTACGACCTGTTGTCCAGGGAACAGGGCACAGTGCTCTACCACGCCCAAACCCGCTCTACATGGCAGCATTTCTCTAGAGGTCGTAGTGTTTGCCTGTCTAGCATTGGGGCAGAACTGCTTGGACATTCTGGCCAAAGCTAGGGCACTCTCAACAAGGACACCTATGTAAAGAAATGGAAAAGATTCTGTGGCTGGTGCGTCCAGGATGACCTTCATCTGGTCCTGTGCCAGCCTCATGAGATCTTGCCTTATCTGCTGGACCTGGCCTGACGTGGACTGCAGTATTTTTCATTGAGAGTTCATCTACCTGTCAACACAATATACAGGAAGAGGTGGGGCATTGTTCTTTGTTCACTGTGCAAGTTTCTGCTGGTCTGCAGACCAGTACCAGCATGGAAACTGAATATAGTGCTTTTAAAGATGATGGGCCCTCTGTTTGAGCACATGCAAACCTCAGTTCTGAAGTTTCTCTCTTGGAAGGTAGCTTTCCATGTGGCCGTCAGAGCGGCAGGAACCTTTCATGAGATTCTACAGAGACAAGTTGGTGCTAAAGACCAACCCTCACTTTATCCCGAAAGTGGTGTCAACCTTTCTTATGAATCGGAGCTTCTCTCTGCCGATGATCTTTCAGAGCCTGGCTAGGGCAGCGGACAGGGCACTACACGCGCTGGATGCTAAGTGGGCTCTAAAGTTATACCTGGACAGGCCTTACTCTTTTAGTCCAAACAATTGCTGCTCGCCTTCTCGGAAAAGAACGGGGTGAACCACATTGCAGTATGGTGTCACCCTTGGATTGTGAACTGTATCAAGTAAGTTGTGTTATGACAAAGCCAATCTCGTGTTTGGTAGGTTGACTGTACACTCAACTAGGGAAGGGGGGGGCGAAAACTTTTGAAATTATATATATTTTGCAGAAAGTGTTAAGGGTTAGATTTGTGCATTTCCTGTTGCCCCTAATATGTTTTTAAGTGCCTGAGTGTAGTGCTTTTAGTGGGATGAAAAATGTGTGTGTACGGGGCGGGGATTCTTAAATCATGGCCTTCAAGTACATTTGGAGACTGCACCATAACTTATCACACTTTTAGCATCAAGCGAAAATATGGCATAGCGATTTGCCCAGGATCACATTAATGGCGAAGCCAAGATGCAAGCCCAGGGTTCTGGATTCATCAGTTTGCAATTTGGCAGCAAACACTAATTGCTTTTTTTTTTTTTTTAATGAAATTGTGGCATTCGAGTAAATACATACACTTCATGCTCTTAGGAGGGGATCCACATTCTAACACTTAGCGGCACAATGAAACAGAGAAGTTTACACGGTCGCATCATTTGACCAATCAAGGGTTGAAACTGGAATTTAAGTCCAGTTTCATCAGTAGTGGGTCTAACAAGATTTAAGTGATATGAGAACGCCGGGACTGGAACCCATGTCCCTGGTTTCAGAATCCAACATCAGTTTTACACAAATATACACTGCTAGAGCAGCACAAGTAAATGGGCTTCCGATCCACATATATTCATTGTGTATTGGTTAAAATATTGATCTTACCCGAGGACGGGATGCAGCATACCTTTTTCTCTTCCATTGTAACTTAACAGTGAGGGCTATGCAGGCTACACATGTTAAGTATTGAAGTTTGGCATGCATTCATATGCGGCATGCACTGGCTTTCGTTCCCAGAGGAGTGAGAGCAAATTATTTAGGTAACTAGTAGCTTTAAATGTGACATTTTGCACCTTGCTGTAGACTATCATGTGTGTTTGTCAACTCTAACAAAAGTAGGCTTTAGTTCAAAACACAAAATCTACTTGATGCTGTAATAATTCCAAATGAGTGTGAAAACAGCGATTATAAATACCTTGCACAACACCTCGAAAATACAACTGCAGAAGAACTAACCATGTAACGCAAAGTGGCATCTATCACCACTGCCACCCCACACTCCCTCAGTAAGCAAGGAGTGTCCCTGTACAAGATACAAAAGTACCAGGCACACACTTCCAAAATACGCCTACTTTTGCAATATATCAGAAGCTGGGAGGTGTCCATTGCACACTGTTTGCACTGAGGAAGCAGGTCTGAAGATGTATGATGCTATTCAGTCGAGTGAAAATAGCCAATGGAAACTCAAGTTCAGCGGAAGCTTCAATACAAAAGATGCTCATGTATATGACACAGTATATTGCAAAGACTGCAATGTGAACAATTTACAAAATGTCTTGCAAAGTGCAACAAAAAAAACCTGAAACCCCACAGAATGTACAATACAGGTACAATGACTAGTTTTGACAGCTCCTTTTGAAAGGGAAGGTCTTCATAATGGCAGATACTGAGTGACGCTAGAAAGAAATCTGTTACTTAAAACATGTTCAAGAGGAAGACATATTGAAACAATTCCTGAAAAACACATACTGAAATCCATTTATTGACATGTAGTATTTAGTAATCCTGTCTCCAAAAACCAGTAGCAGCCTTTGAAATCAGATGTTGATGCTGTGCTTTCACAAGCAGAACCAAGCTCCAAAATGTGAAGGCTCCAGATCAGGCTGCTAAATTGCTTTGAAAAACTATCCTGGCATAGGAGAAGTGGACATTCCCATGTTCCATCACACAAAGAAGAGTTGCAAAAGCAAAACATGTGAGAAAAAAATGTTTGATACCTAGCGAGTTCAAAATACATATTTGAAGCAGAAGACCAAATTACTTAACTTTTGTTAATGTTCTTTCTGATGGATGTTTCTCCCACAGATTCCTCAGCACAAGCTGTTCTTCAGAAACCTTTTCCGCCATGTGGGGACGGAGCGCAGCTCCGGCTGATGCTTCTAACAGCCCCGCGCTGGCCATTGTATCTATATATATATATATAGAGAGAGAGAGAGAGAGAGAGAGAGAGAGAGAGAGAGAGATGCCATGACCTCAGTTCCACATTTTCTCCCTAGCACTCTGACACTGAGAGACCACAAAACTAAGGTGTGCTAGATACCGAAGAGGGGCTGGTAGGGAAGGCAATGAGGAATCCGTGGAAAGGAACATACATCAGAAAGAACATTACCGAAAGGTCATTAATGTATTCTTCTAACAGACTCCTTCCTCCCACAGATTCTTCATCTATGATCGACTCCCAAAGCACTACAACGACCTGGAGGAGGGAGGATAGCCAGGACACCACCAAAACCAGAAAGCTGAAGGACAGCTCTGCCAAAACAAGCGTCCTGACCAGACATAGAATCCAAGCAGTAATGAAGCTGCTTAGCAAATATTCAGAAAAGGCCCTCCATGTTGCAGAGATGAGGTGGCGGCCAACCTCTAGTGGAGTGAGCCCTAAGACCCTCAAGAACTTCCTTGCCAACCAGATCATAGCATTCTAAGATGCAGAGAATGATTCTTTGGGACCGGGTGTTTCATAACTTGCCTACCGCATAGCCAACAAAAGGTTGGTCATCAGTCCTGTTCTCCCCCTTGTCCGAGAGACATAGAACTTGAGGGCCTGCACTGGATCTAGATGATGGAAATACTCATCTTCTTGGAAGGGTGATGCGGAGGAAAGAAGACTGACAGATGGATCAACAGATGGATGGAAATCAGAGACCACCTTTGGAAGGAAGACAGGTCTAACTCTCAACATCACCTTCTCCGTGGAGAAAACCAAGTAGGGAGAATTAGCAGAGTTTGGAGCTCACTCACCTGTCTAGCTGAAGTGATGAACCAGGAAAATAACCTTAAGGGTGAGCAGTCTTAAAAAACAAAAATGAAAGAGCTCAAATGGAGCACCCATTAAAAACATCAACACTAAATTTAAATCCCTAGCCAGAACAAAAAACTGGTGTGGGTGAAAAATATTGTAAAGACCCCTCATGAACTGAATGACTACATTTTCTTTTGCTCCATGGTCACGGATGGACAAGGCAGCTAACTATATCTCTGAAGGGGAAATGTGGGATGGCTTTGAGGCCCTTATTAAAGACGACAAAGAAGCCTCCTGCCAGATTTTGCCGTCTGGCCTGGATAGCGCAGACTGTGTTGCAAGGACGATGGCCACCAGCAACGCCTTGCAGCGTTTTTCCTGGCTGATGATGCCAGTGTTCTCTACTGACGTCCAGGAGAACCTCCTGGACATGCTCTTCAATGGCAGGAACTTGTTTGGCACTAAGCCTGATGAGTCACTCCAGATGTTTCAAGATGTATGTACTATACTACAGATAATTTGGACTTCCTTAAGGACACATTGATGGAAAAGTTACCCTTCAAGTAGCTGTTTTGACTTAAAATGAAGAATGTCATAACAAAGATGAGTGCATGCCATGGTACGATTCAAGCACGCTGAATCATTCACTAAGAAACTGCACTGCTATGTCACTCACTTTCTCTTCTACAATGATCCAAAGCACCTAAAGACAAAGAGTGCTTTAAATGCGATATTGCAAGAAGTGCTAAAGCAAATAACTTGTGTATAAATGCCGCCAATCATACCAGTTATTTTAACTGATCATTCAATTTAATTGGCTTTTGTGACATAGCTGGAAAATATAACAAAACATTTTTATGGAGCCGATGAAAAGTGTGTTGCGGGAGACCACCAGGGGGCATGATGGCTGCCTAGAAGACAAGCTTTGCTTTTCCCCACTCTGATGCAGTGAAAAATACTTGCACCTGACCCGGAGTGTGGTGTGCTGAGTCACCAGTGCGGGCTGAGGTGATGGCGGCTGGAGCAACGAGGACCAGGGGTGCCCTTGAGAGCACCCGGAGAGAAGTTCACGCCTTGCTGTGTGACGGTGCTTGTGCTGGTAAAGGGCCAGGGCCTGCAGTGCGATATACAGCGCGATATGCCAGGCCTGTGGAGGCGGTGAGCAGTGGCGGCGAGCAAGAGGTGCCCGCAGGATCTGGAACGGCTGTGGGTCATAGCAGGGAGGCATCGGCCCCTGATGGAGGTGGCCTGCAGGAGGCTCGGCATGGCCTCCTCTCGTGGTGAGCCCTGGAATGGTGCAGGTGTCTGCGGAAGCAGCAGCAGGCCCGCGGAGTCCCTGGGTGAGGACCGGGCAGTCCAGGACATCGGCCCTGTGCCAGAGAAGCTCTGGGGAAGCCCAGAGGACACGAGAGTGCGCTTCAGGTGTTGGTGGCAGGCCCGGGTGTACTGTGCAGAGCGCAGGTGCAATGAATGGGCCCTTCCTGACAGACAGTGAGCAGAAGTGCAGAGGAGGTGAGGCCTCTTCCAGAGCGTGTTCGAAGTGCTCATTGACTGGGACCAGGAGGCCATCTTCTCGGCGTGTTGATCCTGGTTCAGGTGGCATGCAGCAGGGGACACAAGGACTCTATTGAAGCTGCATATGTGTGCGTGGGAGGGCTGGCCTGGCCTATGCTTTGTGGTGGGGCCTCTGGAGAGTAGTAAACCTGGATCGAAGGTGGTAGCCAGCCAAGCAGCGGACATGGTGGAGGAAGAGAGTTTGGATCTGGGCCACATAAGTCTGGATTGGTCCTGAGAGTCTGGTGGAGACACGCAGCCAGTGGTAAAGCAGTGGGCACCCTGGAGCTGGCTCAGTCGGTGGGGATACCATCCCTGCAACAGTACAGGAGGGTTGGAGAGATGGTAGGTATGCAGGGGACCGAGGAACCTGTGCAACAGTCTCGGGGAAAGCGGCAATCCTATCCCCTCCACGAAGGACGACGTCAGGAACATGCAAGAAATCAAGGCACTGAAGGGGGGGACATTCAGGACTCGATTGCTGACTTGAGGGGCAGGGTGAAGGTGCTGGAAAATAAGGTTGAGGAGATGGAAAGTAACTATTTGAATGCAGACTTATTTGAAATGAAATATGAGGCTAGAATGACGGATGTGGAGTCCAGGGAAGAGGGAGTTGCAGCTAAAACTGGACGACCTAGAGAACAGGGAGCAAAGAAATAATCTCTGGATTTATGGGTTGAAGAAACACAAAGGAGAGTCCCTGAGTGATATGCAGAGAAAGGTGAAGGCCCTCATTAAAGCGTTGTTCCTTGACAAAGGTGGGAAGGGAGTGGAGTTGTAGAGAGCCCATAGAGGGGGCATGGTGCATGGAAAGGGCCCAAGGTCTTTGGTGGAAAAGTTCCTACCCTATGTGGATAAGGTGGCAGCGGAACATCCAGTTTGAAGGGTTCTCAGTGCAGATATATCAAGATTGCTCATATTTGTCCAGTGGTGCCCTCAGCGCCTGAAATTCTTGGGCCTGTCATGCACAGCGTCCTTATAGGAACTCTAACCTTTTAAAGCGCTGCACCTATTGATCACGTTGGGGGGAGGGGGATGTGGGTTGGGGGGTTGAAGTTAAGTAAATATGTTTATGTGCTTGTGATGGTTGTTAACTGCTCTTTGAAAACTAATAAACAGAATTTACAAAACAAATCTCATATTTGACCCTGTCCAGATGAAGGGACTGTCGCCCCCTGACCTCTCGGTTGTCGGAAAGAGGTATCCGGTGCAGGTGGACATACCCTTTTTCCTTGGTGTTTGAGGTGGGTGACGCACACTACAGAGTGACTATGGGGTCGGAGACCCAGAAGGTATTACGACGCCTCACTTAGAGTGAGAAGGACATGGAAGGGGCCCCCCTGTGGCTGGTGAGGAAGGAATGGGGAGACAGTCCCTGGAAAGGGGCCTGGAGCAGTGCCGGAGAGTTCCCAGAGGGAGGAAATTTAGGAGCCTTAACACGCCATCGCCAGTGAAATGAGGGGGACTTGATGGGGTGGTGCATTTTTTGGGGTGGAATTTTTCCATAGGGTGGTTTTCATAGCGATTTCTGGGTCGGTGCATTTTCTAGTTGAAATAGTTATGAGGGGATTGGGGGTTGGTCTAAGTTGTTTTGGTGGCCCTTTCACGGATGGATGTCTCTTGTTTCGTGGGGCTTGAAGTAGGGCGGGGGAGGGAGAGGTAGGCAGCGTTTGCAAGTTAGGAGAATGTACAGTTTTTGGCACTAAAGAAGCGGTACATGGTATGAGGTTACGTCCTTGGAGTTAGGCAGTGCACGGTGGATGTAGGACTATGATGGAGGTGAGGGCAGCTTAAATGTAAAGGGTATGAACGCACCCAATAAGCTCTCTCATGGCGAGTGAGTTTGGAAAGTTGAAATTGGAAATCAGATGTCCTATTGATCCAGGAAATGAGGAGGTTTATGGGGAGGAACACTGCATCCCCTCTGATCAGACTATGCTGATGTTCTGGGCCGCTGGGGCAGTGAAGAATGGAGGGTTGGGGATTTTACTTCATAAACGACTGTGGATGGGGGGTATCATGATCACCAAGTTATATTGTGTCAACCAGGGTCAAATGGGATTCCTCAAGGATATGTTACCTTGCATTCTGCAGGAGGCTACGGGATATCTGCTGTTGAGGGGAGATTTTAATTTGTGGGATGACCCGGCAATGGATTGACGTGCATTGGGGGAGGAGGAACCTAATTTGCCAAAAAGGGGGAGAGGTGGAAGTTGCAGGAATACCTGGATGTCTGATGTGTTGCGGCCGCTTCACCCAGGAGTGAGGGGATTTGCCTTTTTCTCGCAGCCACATGGTACATAAACATGTATCGATTATCTATGTGTTCGCAAGGAACTGTTGAGCAGGGTTTCCTCCTGTGACATGGCGAAACCTACTTGGAGAGGGTTCCTAATCAGGGAAGGTTCCAAAATCAAAAGGATGCAGGGTCTCCTGGAAAGTAAACTCAGAACTGAAATTGCTGCATTGGAAGAGGTGGGCCCAAAGGGGGTCCCAGGGATGGGGAATTGATAGGGGCAGTGAGCGATAAGCGGGAGGAGTTGAAAGCCTTGCCAAACGGGCAAGGTGGTGTATGAATGCAGTTTCTGCACAAGAAATATTAAGAGCCCGGTGGATAAAGAAGACACCCTGCTGGCAGCGAGACTGAGGGCCAAAAGGGCAGAGAGGTGGGTAGAGGGGATTTCAGATGACCAAGGGAATTATTGTACCACCCCGAAGAACATAGTTAACCAGTTTGCGGTGTCCTTTGAGGACCTCAAGGGGGAAGAAAAGGCAAGGACAGGGGGGAATTAGAGGTATACCAGGAGGGGACGCCTCTTCCGAGAGTGACAGGGGAGGACCAGTTTATGGTGGGATTTTATAAACCGTTTGCATGGGTGTTGGTTCTCCATGTGGTCAAATTGTTTAATCATATTGCAGAAACAGGGAGGACGCCTCGTTCTTTCTGTCAGGCTTTGATAGTAGTGATTCCGAAGGAAGGGAAAGATCCCAGATCATGTAAGTCATGTAGACCGATATCCCTTCTCAACGTATGTGCCAAGATCTTTACAAGGGTGTTGGTGTCCCGCCTGGAGGGATTGATGCCTCGACTGGAGGGATTGATGCCTTGACTGGTTAATTCGGACCAGATAGGGTTTATAGTAGGAGGCAGGGGGCGGACACACTAACAAAGACTTAGCTCCTTATGGATGCAGCACGCAGGAAGTTTTGCTCCTTATGGAAGCAGCACGCAGGAAGGGAGGGAACCCAACACTCTTATCTTTAGATGCTGAAAAAGTCTTTTATAGAGTGGAATGGAACTTTCTCTATGCAGTACTTCGAAAATACGGGTTCAGACAGCCATTCTTAGGAGGATTAAGGCACTATACAATGACCCCGGGGTGAGAGTGATGGTAAACGGGAAGATCTCTAGAGGGCTTGCCCTGAAGAGGAGGACGAGGGACGAGGCAGGGATGCCCTCTCACCTCTCTTGTTTACATTGTCCCTGGGACCTCTGGCGGAGCAGCTACGAGGTGCCCCTTATGTTATGGGTATAAAGGGTAGAGAGAGGGAATTTGTTACGGTTTTATGCCGACAATGTTTTGCTGCATCTGGCACTCCCGCTGGTCTCGGTCCAAGTGCCACTGGAGGTAATTGAGGAATAGAGTGCTTACTATGATTTTAAGGTTAATAGGCAGAAATCAGTGTTGTTCTCCTTCGATGTGGACGAGGGTAGGGAGGTCAAACCGCTTAGGAATCTAGGGATGGTGTTAGAGCTGGAGGGGATGCAATATTTAGGGGCAACGATTTCCAGGTGTCTAGAATACCTGTATGGGGCTAACTACCCACCATTGCTTTAGAGACTATATGGTGAGATGAGTGTGTGGAGCGCGCTAATGATTTCCTGAATGGGGAGACTTAATGCCTTTAAGATGAATCTCCTCCTAAGATTGCTGTATTTGTTTCAGATGCTCCCCATACAGGTACCAGACTCCTTTTTCGCAGACATGAGAGGTTGGATGTTGCGGTTCCTATGGCAGGGGAGGAAACAGTGCATAGCACGGAATGTGCTGCTATTGTCGAAGGAGAAGGGGGTGGGGTTTCCAGATTTTGGTCTATAATATAAGGCAGTGCAGCTGAGGATGCTGGTTCCTCATCTGAAGGAAGACGCAGATAATCAATGGGTCTACCTTGAGAATGATCACGTGCGGCCAGTGAAGGTGGGGGACTGGTTATGGGTCCTCCGGGAATGACTGCCAAGGCGGATTAGGTAACACCCTATACTGGGAGTTCTTTGGCGTATTTGGCAGAGTGGCCAGCGAATGCGGGGTGGGGGTAATCACATGGCCATCTCTGCTCAGCCATTTATGGGCACCAATGATACAGGATGATATCCCATGCCTGGAGCGATTTCAGGTTTGGTTTGAGGTAGCAGTAGCAAGAGTGGGACAGTTATGGGTGAGGAGGTAGATTTATCTCCCTACAGGAGCTAGAGGTGGCACTGCAGATTGACCCTCTCTCCATGTTCTCTTCCCTGCAATTAAAGAGGATACTGACAGCCAAAAGTGGAGGGACTCACTGCAGCAGGAACATACGAGAAGAGAGAAGATATTGGATTCTCAGAGTGGAATGAAGGGGGTTATTTCATTATTGTACGCATGTTAATGGAGGCCACCAAGGGCTTACGGGTTAGCTGGGAGAGTGAGTGTTAGGAAAGATTTCCAATTCATGTGTAATATTTCCTCCAGTTGTGTACCCCCCAACTTTTTGCTGATGTTAAACACCAGAGGAGCCCAGCCTTCTGCTGCACTCCTCTGGGCTTTTTCGCTCACTTTTTATGGGGAAACTTGACATGCCCTTAAGACAGTCAGTACTGGGAGACTTTGTTACCCTTAGTCCTTTCCAATGTTGCAATTGTTCTGCAACATGTAACAAGTGGACAATGTGCCTTCCGGTACAGTACACTTGGGTCTATTAGTCATTTCCAAAGGACCTAGATACTCTCGAAGGAGTTTTTAGAAGTACAGATGTGCCTTGGACATGGCTGGTGGCAGGTTATCATTTCACATATTTTAACCCTTTCCTGCCAAGTGAACCGCAATTACTGCGTTTGGCACGAATAGGTGGTCTGGCTCCAAAATGGCCATGCCACAAGGCTCTTTGTCCTGTCCTTTGGCCATCTTGCCCCTTCACCTTCCCCAGGTCGAGCCGACCCGGGTCAGCCCTTATTTGGGCATGCATTTTCCTGCAAAGCGCCAAGCTTTCGGGGGCTTCTGCATGCCTTGTGTGTGTGTGTGCCTCCAGGATGTGGGCTAGGATGTATGTTCCCAATACACATCCTGGGTGCTAGAGAGTCTAGAGTGTTGTGAATGCCTGGGACCACCGTGGTCCGTGATTGGTCCTATATCTACACCTGACTGGGAGTGATTTGTAAGTGTCCTTTACTCTGTGTGCTCATTGAGGTCTTTCAGTCCCCCTCACCCCTCCTGAGACCTAGTCTTGACCGCCGCCAAGCTACCTTGATTGGTCTGGCTTGTCCAGAAGGTTACCCTGTTCCAAGAAACTAGGCTGGACTTCTGAACCTATGCCCACCAGGTCAGAGTTCAGAAATCCATATTAACAGGGACCTGGGACGGGAAGCGGACCCCCATTTAAGGGGCATCATGTGTAATAGAGCATTCTGGATATCTGTGCTGTGCCAGTATAAGTTACACAGCATTAAGCTGTCACATCGTTGGCAGTATGACCTGGTTCCACTCTCCAGGTGGTTCACAGGGGTGGGCCCGTTCTGCTGGCGTGGATGTGGGGAGCGTTCAACATATTGGCACATGTGGTGGTCCTGCATGGAAGTTCAGGAGTATTGGTCTGAGGTTGTGGGCTGGATCAAGCAGGCCGAGGGGACAGTGAGGGCTTGGGACTCCATGCTGATATTGTTTCGGTTGGAGGAGGTTAATTCTTTGCTCTTAGTGGCCCGAACTGGTCTGACGATTTCTAGGAAGAGGGCACAGTTGCTGACTGTGACAGAGTAGTCCAGGAAAGTCAGGGAACTATATTTAATGGAAAAACTAACTGCAGCGTTGCACGGAAAGAGTGCAAGTATGGAAATGCAGTGGCTGGGGTTTCATAGGGCATATGTGGAGACTCTGTCTAGAGATATGGAATGATTGGTGTTTAGTGGGAACCCAAAATGGCATGACTGTCTTTGGATGAAACGTAGTACCCATCCCCCCCCCCCCTCAGGTTTTGATTGAAGGACATGATGTGTCCGCTCCAAGGTGGCATAGAAGGCGCTGGCTCTGTATCTGTACATGCTATAGGTCCCAATAAATTGCTTGTTTATTTTTTCCATTTGGAGGAGGGAAGGGGTTTTCACTGAAAGATGATGGTTGGGTTTGCAAATTGTTAAACAACGTGCCTTATGGGGTCTTTCTGCAGTTGCTAAAACTTTAAAAAAAACCTGGAATAAAAAATATATATATTTGTTGCAGCATTACATTTGGGCTTCATTTGTCCTGTGTAGCAACTACTGTCTTTGTCCTACAGCCCAGCAAAGTGCACTTACGTAAGGCATTATTTTGTGCTATCATTTATGGATCCGGTGTTCCTGAAAAGTGGAATGTATGGTACAGTGAGAGCACTGTACAACAAATGGTCATTGGAAAACATATTCAATGTGCCGAAGAAGCACACAAATGTGCGACTGCTGGCCTGTATGCCTGTTACCTGGAAGTGTTCTTCAAGAAACATCCATGTGCAGAAATTCTTAATGAGATCGAAGTATTTCAAACAAAATGTATCAAGAGCTGCAATATTGAAGACCTGCTAGCAACCATAGAGAAATGGTATATGTCTGCAAAATGAAGGAGTTTGACAATGTTCAAGGAGAGTCTTACCCAAAACATTAAATTATGTGGGATTACATGGCAATGGCTGAATCGTTGTTTCATGTAATAAGGTCTGTTAGATGTGGTGACTGGAATGTACGCATTTCATTACTGGAAGCAATCATTGGGTATTTCTTGCCAATAATTACCCTGGGATACTGACAAGCTATCTTGCAGAAGAACAAATTACTTACCCCTGGTAATGCTCCTCCCACGGATTCCTCATCTTTGATATACCCGATATCCTGCTTGCAGATTCTGAAACTTTTTGACAGCCAAAACTGCCCTGAGTCATCGACTCAAAGTCCCTTGCGGCTTCCAACCGACTCTTAGCCGTTAAACTAAGGGCACATTTCTGGAGAGGTGTGGCTGCCACTTCAGCCCTTGAAAGAGGTGCACCGGTGCAGGATATATGTAATGCCACAACCTGGTCTTTGTTGCACAACTTCACTAAGCATTACTGCCTGGATTCCTTGTCGCAACAGGAAGCTAGGTTTGGCAAAGCTGTTCTTCGCAGCATGAATCAGTAGTATATTCTTTAATCCCACCTCCATCTACAAACTGCTATGGGAGTCTATCAAAGATGAGGAATCTGTGGGAGGACAGAATCCATAAGACGAACAAATGACTCCCCTGGTAATGTTCTTACCAGGGGTAAAATAGCACACACCACGCCCATTGCTTCAGTGCATGTTTTTCCTCCTCTTCTGTACAGCTGTCTGGAGGATCAAATAATCCCCCAGACGTTGAAATAGAGGAAGATTTAAATCAACAGAAATTCATCACAGTTACAGGGACAGACTGGGAGGGCGACGAGGAATCTGTGGGAGTAACATCCATCAGTAAGAACATTACCAAGGGAGTCATTTGTTCTTCTTATGGATTCTGTCCTCCCACAGATTCCTCATCTTTGATAGACGCCCATAGCAGTTTGTAGATGGAGGTGGGATTAAAGAATATACTACTGATTTATGCTGTGAAGAACAGCTTTGCCAAACCTAGCTTCCTGCCTGACAAGGAATCCAGGCAGTAATGCTTAGTGAAGTTGTGCAACAAAGACCAGGTTGCGGCATTACATATATACTGCACCGGTGTACCTCTTTGAAGGGCTGAAGTGGCAGCCACACCTCTCCAGGAATGTGCCCTTAATTTAACAGGGACATCCTTGCCAGCTAAAGTGTAACATTCAGAAATACACAGAATGATCCAGTGGGATAAGGTTGGTTTGGTAACAGCCTGTTCTAACTTATGGCCAGTATAGCCAATGAAAAGTTGGTCGTTTTGTCTGATGTTAGCCATTCTGTTACCATAGAAGCTTAAAGCTCTTTTTAGATCTAACCTCTCTTCATCTTTAGCAGGAAAAGGAGGTGGGTAAAAAGTATGTAGAACTAGCTTTCGAGCCAGGTGAAATTCTGACACCACTTTGGGAAGGACGGAGGGGCCAACCCTCAAAACTACCCTCTGCTTACAAAATATGGTGAAGGGCAGTTTGCATGACAATGTCTCGAGCTCACTCACTCTGCGAGCAGACGCGATAACCACCAGACAAATTGTATTTAAAATCAACAAGTGGACAACAATGGAGTGGCTCAAAAGGAGCTCCCATCAGGAAATGTAAAACCAAATAAAGGTCCCAAGCCGGAAACGTGAATGGAACCGGAGGGAAGATATTCTTAAGCCCCTTAAGGAACTAAATAATAATAGGGAACCTATTCAGGCAAGCACATAACTATAGAGAGTGCAGCCAGGTAAGCTTTGGCAGTAGACACCTGAAGCCCCTGGTAGGCCAGATGCAACAGAAAAGACAATACAATGGGCGTGTCACATTTGAAAGGATCAATATGTTTAGCTCTGCAACGGCTGCAAAACTTATTCCAATGGCAACGTTAAAGATCTTTTGTTGCTGGCCCCCTAGCTGCAAGCAACACCGCCATAACATCTTCCAGAAGATCCCAATCCTCATATTTTAACCTCTCAGAAAGCATACGTGATGGTTCAGAGTCCTGGTTTCTGGATGGAGAAGACAGCCTCCCCCTTAAGAAAGCAGATCTGGCTTCTGAGGAAGACAAATTGGAGGGCAGATTGACATATCCAGAAGGTCTGGATACCACATCCTCGTGGCCCAATCCGAGACGATCAGAAATCTCCCGAACTTGCTCAACCTCCTGATGAAATGAGGATTGACAGGGACTGGTGGAAACGCATACAGGAGTGGAAATTCCCAGTCCACCACAAACACGTCCCAGAGCTCCTCTCTGAGAACATTCCATGGAGCAGAACAGGTCACATTTCCTGTTGATACTGGATGCAAACAGATCCACATGAGGGGTTTCCCAAAGGGCGAAGATCTCTAGAAGGACTTCCTGAGTTAACTTCCACTCATGGGTGATCATGCTCTGCTTGCTTAGAGCATCCGCCGTTGTGTTCTCTTCTCTGGTTCAAGGAACAGCTGATAGTGAAATTCTGTATTGAAGTGCCCAAAACCAGAGTTGCATCGCCTCTCTGCACATTGGTAGTGACCCTATACCTCCTCTTTTGTTGAGAAAGTGCATGGCCACTGTATGTCCGTCATTATTAGGATGGTAGTCCCCTGTATGGAAGACAAAAAAGGCCATCAGCTCGAGTCTGATTGCCGTCAGCTCTAAAAGGTTTATGTGCAGTTTGAACTCTGATGGAGACCAACGACTTCTGATCGTTAGATTGTTCAAGTGAGCGCCCCATCCTGTGAGGGAGGAGTCCGTGTCTACTGTCATCTCTGGGCATGGTTGCCAAAAAGGCTATCCTTTTAACACATTCTCCTTCCAGGTCCACCACAGGAGATCCTGTGCGACCTTGCTCGGAGCCTGAAGAAGGTCCATCCTGCTGCCAGGGAATTGTGACCATTGGGATCAGAGAGCCCACTGGAGAGCTCTCATCCTCAAACAAGCCTCTGGCACCAAGACAAGAAAATGCAGGATGCCACAAGGTCAAGCTACCTCAGGAAATCGAAGGCCGGTAGATGTTGGGCATTCTGAAACATTTCCAACATCTGCACGATATGCTGAGCCCTCAACTCGTGGGGCAAAGCTTTCCCCAGATAAGAATCTAGGACTGCTCCAATAGGTTGAAGCTTTAGAGAAGGTGCCATGTGGGACATCTTGAAATTGGGGGAGAAATCCAATTTGTTGAAGGAGTGGCAGGTGCTGAAGAGATGATCCAAAGCCTGTTCGGGAAAACAAGTGCTGATCAGCCAAAGTTGTGAAGCGCTCCCCTCCTTAAATATGCAGCCACCACCGTCATCAACTTGGTGAAGACCCTCGGGGCGGAGGCGAGCTCGAAAGGCAGTACCCGAAACTGAAAATGAGAACTGAAAATGGCGAACCTCAGGTACTTACTGTGCTTGGGATGAATAGGCACATGAAAGAACAAATTACTTACCCGTGGTAACGTTCTTTCGATTGGATGTTCCCCCTACGTATTCTTCATCTTTTGATATTTCCTTTCCAGCTTCAGCTGCTCCGGAATTTCTTTTTTCCTCGACACAGGGCACTGTGCACTGGTTTCTTCGACTCCATGTCCCTCAAGGGCCTCATCCGACCACATCACCAGTATATGTAGCACGCCCAGCGCCTGTTGGCTTCACTTCTGTTTCTCCCTTTTTCTAGAGGAATTACTAGCAACCTCATTACACTGTAGTAGACTCTAAAAGAGCGTGAAGTGTAAAAACATGTCAATTCTACAGTGGGGTAGGCTTGGAGGGGTGATGAGAAATACGTGGGAGGAACATCCATTCGAAAGAATGTTACCACAGGTAAGTAACTTGTTCTTCGAATGGATTGTCTCCTTCCACATATTCCTCATCTTTTTATAGACTCCCAAAGCAGTATCAGTCTTGGTGGCAGGGGTAAGAATTTAGACCTGTCCTTAAAGGTTATCATGGACAGAATGAAGGACAGCCTTTCCAAATCCTCCTTCCTGAGTGGAATTTGTGTCCAGAGAATAATATTTTACAAAAGTATGGAGTGGCTGCTGCAGAGATGTCCTTATTTGGCATCCCTCTCAGTAGAGCAGATGTTGTCATGCCCCTTGTAGAATGGGCCCTCAGACCCTCCGGAGGATCTTTACCAGCTCTGAGAAAGGGTGTCTCACCTGCTAGTCCTCAGGGACTTGTCATCCAGGTGGCCGGGACACAGCCATTGCTGCTGGATCCAGTTCCTGGGGGGAGGACCAGTGCGGGAGGATCACCTGGGTGAGGGGTCTTTCGGGAGTGGGGGTGAGATAGCCGATGGTGAGAGGTGGTATTCCCCCTTATTTTGTTTATCCAACCCACCCTATGTTTTAGGATGCTCTGAGGTCCCAACCGCCCCTCCCCCTTTTTACACAAACACTGGGCCGAGGAAGAGGGTGACAGAGAGTAACAACATTAACTTTCACATATCGTACTGGACATGTCACGCAAATAGGGTCAGGCACTTGTTTCTAAGTGCATACACCTGATACCAATTAGCTCTCCTCACACAAATAAAAGGCAGAACCCAAAGACACATTCTGAGCAAGTACGAGCAGAACTTCTGGGACAAAGGCAAACCTACTGGAGCAGAGCGACAGACCAAGGGGCGACAGCAGTGGGCCGAAAACCCCAAGGGTTCCCTACCAGAGGTCGGTGCCTCGGACAGGCTGCGGAACACACACGAAGAAGGCCAGATCCCAAAATGAAGACTGCATTCTGTTTCAAGGATGCCAGCGACCCTCCCGGTTGAACACCAGAGTTGGGGAGGCAAGGCCAAGCCTGTGGTACTAACCTTGACTCGTGAATTTGACACGTGAATTGGATATTGCAAAACCAAGAAAAAGGCAGACACAGTCTGTGAGTTGGCCAGAGACCTGAAAATCCGGTGTGTGTTAAAGTTTGAAATAGCAACATGTTATCACAAGTGAAGGCTGCATGAGTGTGAGTCAGACGCAAGAAAAGGCAGACCTTTGAATGAACTTTGAAGTAAAAGACAGCTGCAAAATCAGTGATACTATGTAACAGAGTGGTCCGGCGAAAAGAAGTAGCCAACTCAAAATTCTCTGTGAAAAGTAAATTGTTTGAAGCGATAAAGCGGAAGAACAGCCAAAGTGAAATAACGAGGTTTAACTCCTAGAGAAGTGGAGAGTGAAAGTTTAGCTGTAAACTTTGAGTCAAAGTGGTTCTGCAGTGGTCTGAAAAGTAAGCCACGCACGTTTGAAAGTCTTTGACATCTGAAAGTGGTCTGAGCCCGACAGAGGGAGACCTGAAGTGAAATAAGCTTGGGGAAGGGAGCCCCCTCTGGCAAGGTTGTGTTGACTTTATCGTGAGAGCCTGAGCCCGGCTAAGGGGGACATACGAGAACTTTGTGGTGAAAGGTATGAGTTCCGACAAGGAGGGACCTTTGTGAACTTTTTGGTTGAAACATTATTTTCAAGTCGAGAAAAGAGACTTAAAACATGGAAGGCCAGATGGGCCTCGATCCACGTTCTGGAACTGTTTATTGTATTGCAAGCCGAGCCAGAGTGTGTCATCCTGCCTAAAGGGACAGCCTTACTCTGTGAGGTCTAACGTGGGGAAGAGAGCTGGTTCAATCACCTTTATTAATTTGAACACCGACTTTTCCTTTTGCATACATTTCTCCTTTTTACACTTTTTTGTACAAGAGATAGGGCAGGTATTAGGTTTTAATAGCATAGGCCATTTTGATTTGACAGACTCCACTAGGACTGCGTTATTTATTATTTGATGGTTGGGACTACTCCCATCTTAGTTATAGGGCAAAATAGGAGTTTCTCCAACCCCAACATTTTCAATAAAGGTTTTATAAATTGTATCCATTGCGTCAGTGTCATACTTGTGATACCATGCCTTCCTTACACAATTAATCTATAACATTCCCCAATAGCCAGAATGATCCATCTGGATATGGTTTGTTTTGTTACTGCCAAATCTAATTTATGACCTGTATTACCAATGAATAATTCATCATCTTGGCAAAATTTACACATTTGTGAGATATAAAAGCTGAGAGCCCTTCTTGGGTCCAGTCTATGCAACCTCTCCTCCTCCTTTCGAGGATGAGGTGGCGAGTAAAAAGTTGGCAAAACAATTTTCGGAGACAAATGGAATTCAGAGACTATCTTTGGCAGAAAAGAAGAGGTTTCACATTAAGAACCACTTTATCCTTATTGTAAGGAAGGCATGGTATCAAACAGTAAGACAGACACAAGTGACCACAGTTCAAGGGTGTGTATTGAACTTCATTTGGGTTTGAAAAATGTCAATCTAATCCTAAATCTAAAGATGGAAGCAAGCTACGACCATCAAAAAATAATAACGCAGTCCTAGTGGTGTCTTGTCAAAATAAAAGGACCTATACTAACAAACCTATTGCCAATCCTTACTTCTAAATATGAATGGTTTGGGTAAACCATGTTACATAAAAGAAAAGTCTTCAAGAAATATTTCAGGATAGTTGAGCCGTTAGCTTCCCTTCCCTACGGTTTCAGCACGGGACAAGGCGGCACACTCGAGTTTAGCACATACTCTGGCTTTTCTAGCACGAGGATGCAGTTCATAATCTAAGTGCCATTCAAAGTCTCTTATTTCAGAGTGCCTGATGCGACAAACAAACATTCCAAGTTCCTTTCTCCTCAGGATTCTCATATGCACAACTTCTCTGGTGAGTCACTGTTCACCCTGGGTCCCCCTCCACCGTGCTCAGACCCACTTTAACACAAAACTTTCAATTGGTCTCTCTTTCCGCCGTGCTCGGACTACATTTAGCTCATTTTCAAACCTTTCTTTACTATATCAAAATCAAAGACCTTTGACTGTGCGCAGGATTTTGCTTGACACATCGCAGGACCACTTTGAGTGACAATTCTTTGTTCTTTTCTTAATACAACCCTTTATCTTTCACTTTTGCCACTTCTCAGCTTGATACCTTACAGAGACCTTCGACTGAGCACCCACGCAGTGCCCGGCCACTCTGTCAAAGGTATCTTGCTTTTCAAAGTTCAAACATTCATCAGCATATCAACTTTACTTCCGTCTTTTATCACACATGTTTTCGTTTTAACAATGCTCATTCCAGCGTTTGCCATACAATGTTGCTGCTTGCAACCTTGGCTTCAACACAGACCGGTATTGTATCTGTCTGCCCAACTCACCGGCTGTGTTGATTTCACTGACGCTGCTTTGTTCTTGGAGCCAAGGACGGTACCACAGCGGCTGCTGCTTCTTCCTGCCTTGATTAGTGACGAGGGAGGGCCCCGGGTATCTCCAACACACAATACAGGATTCTTTAGTCTGGGTTCCTGGTCTTATGCTTTCTAATCTTGTGGGCTCTTGAAAGTAACGGCTTCTTGTCAGAAAGGTCAAGGGAACTTCCCACTTTACGATCTCCTCCTGTTTTGCTGTCTTTCTTCGCTCGTTCAGCTGCCGTCTCGAAACTGCTGTTTCGTCGTGTGCTTTCTCAGAGTGTGCTTTCGTGCTCCACCTTTTATCCATGTGGGGAAGCTTAATGGAAGTCAGGTGTGAGTGTCGGTCAGTAATTGCCGACCTCGCCTGACCATTGTATTGGGACATGTCAGGTATACTGCTCGGGTGTTAGTCTGTTTTCTCCCAGAGCGGGCTGTCTATGTGAATGTGTTTGTGTAGACAAAGGGGGCGGGGCAGAGTTCCTACGTATCATACCTGGTAGGATGGGGTAAAGGTGTTACGGGGGATACCGCGTCTCACCATCCGATGTCCTAATCCCTGAAGACCCCTCACCGAGGTGATCCTACAACACTGGTCAATCCCCAGGAACTGGATCCAAAAGCAATGGCCGTGTCCTGGCCACCTGGATGACAGATTCCCGGGGACTAGTGGGTGAGACACCTTCTGGTTTCTCACATAATAGTATACACTGTATGGAGGTTTACAAGAAAGTGCCTGAAACTCGCTCATCCTGCGGGCTGATGTTATTGCTACTAGCAAAATGGTTTTTAACATTAGCTGTCTTCATTGAAATGAATGCAGAGGTTCAAATGGAATGCATGTTGGAAATGTTAGTACAAGATTTAAATCCCAAGCAGGGACCTGGAAAGGAGTACGTGGAAACACATTAGTGAGTCCCTTAAGAAATTAATTGTATGATTAATGGGATTTTAGAGGAGCGCTTGAAGATCGAAAGCGCTGCCAGATAAACCCTTTATTGTTCCAATCTGGAGCCCCAGATTCGCTAAGTGTAACAAAAAAAATAACACTGTAGGTGTATGACATTGAAAAGGATCCACATTCTTTTCCCTGCCCTAGCTGGTGAATTATTTCCAACGGCAGCGATACAAGGATATTGGTGCTGGCCTTCTGGCCAGAAGAAAAACCTCCATTACATCATCCGGGAGGTCCCAATCCTTATATCTCAACCTCTCAGAAACCATGTGTGAGGAAAAGGGGACTGTTAGGCTGCAAAAGCTGCTCCAACAGGGTTTTTGATGCAGAAGTAGGTAAAAAAACCAAAACAATCCCCATAATCATTTGGAGCTGCAGTTGATCAGGTACAAGGCAGGGGTATCCAACTGGCTATTTAAGAACTCCCTCAGCCCGTGCTGCCTGTTGGTGATTGTTGGCGTGGCAGACACTGGCCGGAGGGAGCAGGTATCAGACAATGCGTGTGAGTGCAGCAGGACGCGGGGCAGGCGGTGAAACTATCAAGACCCAACGGTGAAACGCTACCAGTATTCTGTTCCCCGCTGGAACGGAGCAGCAGCTCAGCAGGAGTCTGGTCAACGCTGGAATAACCTTTGCCTGGGGAGGAGCCAGCGAGCCCCACCAGGCTTCAGTTAAGTGCTTCTCACATTAATATTATGCAAGAGTGTTTTGTTTGTTGGGTGCGGTACGCACAGCTTGGAAATACTTTCTGAACTTATTGTTCACAACAGTGATTATTCACGTGTCGTTCAAACCGTATGTTGTATTTGTAACTGTTCACACAAACTATGTGAGGCACTTTGCGGAAAGCTAAAGATAAAAGTGTTTGGGGCAGCAATCCGTGTGCATAACGCGATGCAACGCTGTGTTTGTTTGTGGCTCCTCGCTGAGTTCATATCATGTTTGTACCAAGTCATTTATGTTCAGAAGCAACTTCTAATTCAAATCATGTTTTTGGTGTCACATTAGGTGAAGTGGAGTTACTTCTTTAGGGGTGTTATTAATTGTGGAATATATTGTTTGCCTTGTCCACATGTGTACGTTTGTCATAGCTATTAATGGTTTTCATTTGTTGCTTCCTGTGCTTATGTTTGTTGCTTACTCAGAGGATGAATATGAATGCATGAAGGAGTCTGTACTCTAATTAACTGACAACTATAGGTGTTGAAACAAGTTCATGTTGTATGGCCAGGTTACGTTGTTTTTCCCTGTGTTCCCTAGTGCTATCCAATTTCTAGTTTCCTAAACCTTTTTCCGGTTACCCTAAACACCCCCTTCCTATCCACAACCTCTCCCTTACCCTCTTGCCCCCCCTTTGGCTGCCTCAAGGTGCCTGTGTATATCTAAATCAGGAGTCCATGCTGTAAAGACTGGAGGGGGGTGTCTGTACTCCTGGTCTCTATATGGCAGAAGAGAGGCACAGAGGACCCCAGCCAAGATTCTCTATAGGGTAGCGCTGGTCGAGCAATCAAGGCCTAGCTTCTCAGGAGGTGATGCAGGCTGGTTCTTAGGTACAGTGTAGTCCCCAAGCCCTCACAAAGGAATGTCCACAAAATGTATTAGTTAAAACACAGTCTTTATATAATTAATATTCAAGGTTATGTACACTATCACAATAACTCACTTTGTGCTCAGAAAATCCACAATGGCAAATATATACAGTTCTAAAGTGGTACCGCTATTATTATCAGATCTCATTAAAGTGCATCAACTACACTCTGGTCAAATGTCACACAGATCAAGGAATAAAAGTAACCAACAATAGATATAGGAGGAAAGCAGTTGGTTAGAACAATGGGCAGAATATTGACCCCTACCAACTAGGCCCAATTCTGTGTGGAGATCCCCCCACCTGGGCAACCTGAAAATTAAAGCTATATCATAAGCCCAGTCCATATATTGTTCTATAAGTCTTATTTCCTTCTTTAAGGTTTCTACCCCCCAATGTACCTGGTAGAGCAGAGTTCTTAGATGAGGCGTTAATGGATCCTTCTTGAGTGACTCCCTTTAAAGCAGGAGCCATGGATCGTCAAGAGGCATCGAAGAAGGTGAACTTGGTGTTGATGAAAAGTTTGATGGTGCCGAGACCACAGCGCCAATCCAGACGGGGCTTGTCGGCGACGTCCTGCGAGGATGAGGTGTGCGGGGCACCTCGGTGTTTGATAGTTCAGGACCGCAAAGAATTTCTGAAGAACTGTGGCCCCACAAGGGCGTCGAGTCGTCAAAGTCTTTGTGGTCTTCGGGTGGCGGGAAACCCACCGGCGGATGCTCCTCGGCGCGTCGACGGCTTGGCCTTCTCCGGTGGGATAAGGCGGGCGGCGGTGCAGACGAACGTGTCCGTGAATCAAAAGTCTTAGGCAAAGGAACGTGCGGCTCCGGTTGTCGCCGGCATGGCGTCAAGCGGTCCCCTCTTCAGGGCAACCCGACTTCGACAGGCCTCCAGGGGTTACAGTGATACTCCAAACTCTGGTCGACGGCAATGGACTTAGACGGTGTCGATGGCCGGGGGCTTTACTTCATTCTCCTCGGTGGTCCCCGTCTCCGGTCGGCAGCCTTTCGAGGGTCTGACTTCCAAGGAGCTTCTGCGAAGGTTAGCAGTGCTCGATGGTCCCTCGGAGCACGGGAAGATGGCGCCTAACCAGGTCCTTTCTCGGATCACTCCTTGATGAACTCGACAGCTTTCAGATCGGGTCGAAACAAATGCAGTCAGTCAGCCAGTCAGGCATACAGTGCATTCAGGCCATACTCCTCTCTCTCAGACACTCACAACAAGGAATGTGTATTGGGACAAGTACCCAGCCATTGAACACTACACAGTGCATTCATACCAGTTTTGGGCAGGGCTGTCTCAGTCATTGGGCCTCATTACACGTTGTGCGGTAAAATCCGCAAATTACCGGCATGGCGCCCTTAACGTGTCCGCTCTCGTAGGAGTGCGCTAATAGCGTACCATTACGAGTACGCGGACACGAGCTTTGCGCCATGCCGGTAATGCCCCTCCAGCCTTGCCGCTAATCTCCCCCAAAAGTCACTTACCGCCTTCCACAACAGTGCAGATAGCAACTCCGCCTTGACGCATCGTGCAAATAGCGGCCACCGCTAATAGCGGTGACCGTTAAATACCAGAACCGGAAATAGCATCATCGCACAGGAACGGGAAAGAGCACGGCGGCCATCTTTAAAAACACAATCCATTGCCATCCTCTGCCCCCTGGACCTGTTCGTGTTACCTTGCTGCCTGAGACCCATTGCTACACTGCTACCATGCCCAAGGCACTAAAAAAAACAACAGACCGCCAGCGAAAGGAGAAGTTCTCCACTGAGGAGTTAGTGATGCTGACTCAAACCTTAGCGGACAATGCAGAAGTGGTCTTCGCAAATGACATGCGGCGGGAGACCCTCCTAAAGAAGAAAGCTATCTGGGCCGAAGTGGCAACAAAAGTGAGTGCTGTAGGCACCAGTACGCGAGTGCAGAAAACGATGGGACGACCTGAGACTCCGGGTCAGGATGATCCTGGCCGAGAACCACAAGACTGCCAACGCTGGAGGATCAGGGTCACCGATCAAGCTGAAGGAGTGGGAAGAGACATGTGCAAACCTCATCGGGGTAGAATGTTATGAGGGAGTCGGGAGGATGGAGCACGGCGTGCCAGACACTTCTGATGGAGGTAAGTGCACTGATGCAAGCATGCAATGTGAATGTACAAGTCCCCACAAATGGCAGCCCTGGATCACTGCATGGATGGCCCGGCATCCACACATGCATCCCACCCTGCGCATATCAGCGCCAGACCCCAACACACACACATGCATACATCAACAGAGCCAAGTGCCACACACAACACTGCATGGATGAGGCACTGAAATTACACCTCACCTGCTTCCTCCACAATGAAGTTCAAACGGCCCCAAATGAATTCATGATGTAGCCTGCATTGAGCACATGCGACCATAACCAATGACATCCCCCTTCTTGTCCCCGACAGGGTCGCATACAGACAGCGAGGGAGCATCCCAGGCACCCCCTGTGCAAAAGAAGAAAAGGCCACAGCCCAGCGAGGACGCACCAACAACATCAGGTGGAAAAAGGCCAAGGCCCCTATTGCAGCGTCCAAAACAACTCCTGCGCGCCTCTGCCAGTGCCACGCAAAACCCTACTGCCCCGCCTCTGGAGGTCCACTCCCCCCCCCAAATCACTGCCACCGAGGGTCCACCCTCAGCTGCTGCCAGTTCGGCAGGGGAGGCAGCAGCCATTGCCCCATTGCCCGACGTGGATGAGCCCACAGAACTCGATCTGCCTATGCACACCCCAAGCCCTGCTGTAACCCCCGAGTCATCACCCCTACACACACCTTGCTCACACGTCACCGTTCACGAGTCCATGGAGGCCTTCAGTAGCCCTCCAGAGGCGGCATCTGCACACCAGGCAGCATCAGGATGCGCAGCAGACACACCACCACAGGCCGCCACTTCCCCTGACCTGGCCAGCGTCATCCAGTGCCTGCAGGCTCTCACAGACCTCGTAGGTCAACACCTCGGGAGACATCCAGGCACTCCAGGGAGGGAATGGAGTCGTGCACAGACAGGCTGTGTGGGGAGCTGATATGCGTCCGGGAGGTGCTAACACGCATCGCAGATGCTATGGAGCGCCAATTTCCACCGGGACAGTCTGCCACCTCTTCGACCACCAGTTCGCGGCAGACAAGCCCAATCAGACGCTCTACACGCACCACCAGGCGCACCTCCAGCCAGCCCCCAAATGCTGGCCCTTGCAATGAACAATAGGGCGTGAATGTCCATTGACCTCTGTGCATGCCTGGACACATACATTGTTTGAGACTCATGAGGGACAGTTGAGGGTGGCGGGATGGTTGGGGACTTGCACATTTTTCTTCTTCTGTTCATTAATACACTGTTGTTTGAGCAAACCACAGGCCTTGACTCCTTCATTGTGTATGATCAATTTATTGACGCCAAGGTCCATTGTGAGCTAACAAACAGACACCAGTGCATCACCAGCCATATACAGGTGACAGTATGACTACATGTTACTCAGAATATTCAGTTGATCAAATGCTGTCTCACAGCACGTCCCTCCTGGCCATCCCCTCTTGCATGACCTGCATCCCCTTCACCTCCATCCTCATCCCCGTCATCATCCTCATCAGGTGCCTCCATTTCAACGTCAGAGGGCAGTGGCACATTCCGTCTCATACACATATTGTGCACTATGACACATGCCGTGGTGATCTTTGCAACCTTCTCATGGCCATACAGGAGGGGGCCACCAGACCTGCTAATGCACCTCAACCGTGACTTCAGAAGTCCAAAAGTCTACTCGATGACGAGGCGGGTACGGGTATGTGCATGATTATATTCTTCTTCGTGCCTGTTCTGTGGGTTCCATACAGGTGTGAGGAGCCACCTCTTCAGGGGATAGCCAGCATCACCTACATGGGGGGAGGAATGAGTTCCTGTTACTTTTTGACACATGTGTGGCCTGTTCATGTCACATACTTTGGCCTATCATTTTGATTCATGTACACATTCAACTGCATCAATGAATATGGTCTGTGTGACTGCTTTGTGCAAAGGTGAGCACAAGCATGCAAGTAGACATGCCCCATTGATGCCTCCAACAGTGACTGCCATGTCCTGGGCGAGGCCTGGTCATTGGTGTCCCTGTGGGCAGGCACATTTGGTACCACACTGGTGGTGTACTGTCCTTCCGACATTGCTGTTGCCATGCTGAGAGGCAACGCTTCAGTGGTGCCAGGGGTTTGTGGTCCATTGCCATAGCTAGGGGGTATACCTTTGCATGCATCCAAGGGCACAATGCATTGTTGATGTTGTGCTGTAGGAATGCTGCATGACTATGTTGGCGGCATGGATGACATTTGTGTATTTCGTGGCGTGGCGTGGAGTGTCGTGCAATGTGGATGAGGATTGATGTTTGATGTTACCAGATTTGGGTTGTCAGCTGTGTCGTGTGGCATATACTTGCATGTCCGTTCATCCCAAGTACGTTGCTGCCCTCACAGATGCCCATTAGCGTACATCTGTACGTGCATTTGGGTGACGGACTACAGGCTACACCCAGTTGGAGTATCTACCTACCCACCCCCAATGCACACCCAGTTGGAGTATCTATACCCCCCCAATGCACACCCAGTTGGAGTATCTATCTACCCCCCCAATGCACACCCAGTTGGAGTATCTATCTCCCCACCCCCCAATGCACACCCAGTTGGAGTATCTATCTACCCCCCAATGCACACCCAGTTGGAGTATCTATCTATCCCCCCAATGGTCACCCAGTGGAGTATCTATCTACCCCCCAATGCACACCCAGTTGGAGTATCTATCTACCGCCCCAATGCACACCCAGTTGGAGTATCTATCTCCCCCCCCAATGCACACCCAGTTGGAGTATCTATCTATCCCCCCCAATCACACTGCCATGTGCTTAGCATGGAACTCACCAAGTAGCCACGAACGTTGTCCCATTTGTTGCTCCATGTAGCGGGGGATAGTTGAGTTCCGCAGGACCATGGAATCATGGGTGGATCCTGGAAATCGGGCACAGCAATTTGTGATTATCTTGTTTGCGTCACATACCATTTGGACATTGATGGAGTGGAATTGCTTCCTGTTTCGGTAGACTACTTCATTGTGATGTGGGACGACCAATTCCACATGTGTACAGTCGATGGCCCCAATGCAACTTGGGATGCCTGCCAGTGAATAGAAGCCAACTTTGGTGTTTGCAATCTCCTGGGCAGTCCGTGGCATGGATATGTGTTTGGGTGCATGCTTCAGGAGGGCATCGAGTACCTGGTTCAGTATGCGTGAGAATACTGGTTGGGAGATGCCATGCATCTGCCCCACTGTATGCTGGTAGGTGCCTGTGGCCAGGAAGTGGAGCACTGTCACCACCTTGAGTAGAGGGGGGATCGCAGTTCGGATATCTATGAGGCTCACAATGTCGTTGTGTATCATGTCCACGATGCTGGTGATGGTGTCCCGGTCCAGACGGTACAGGGTGTGTATCTGCTCAGGTGTTAGGTTAAATGGACTGGCTCTGATCCGGGGAATTGGTGGGTGCCTCTGTGGTATGATTAGGTGGCGTGGTGATGCTTGCTGTGCCTGTCTGGCCCTCCTCCTCCTCCTCCTGCCTCTCCTCTGTGCAGCCTGTTGTTGTAGCAGCAGCGCTGCAATGAGGTCCTCCAGCCCATGTAATGCTGCCAGTATTGGAACCATCTTGGTGTGGGAAGGGGTGTGGTGTGCTTCTTCTGAGCAGCCACATTCTCCATTGCCTCCACCTGTGCTGATTTTGGCCACCTGTGGCAGGTGTTGACACTGCTTAGTCCTTTTAACGGGTGGTTCACGATGGCGGTATTGCCGCCATGCCGGTAAGGGGTTTTGGGGTATTTACCATGGCGCTATTGCCGTGTGCACTAGCCTTGTGATGGTGTGCTATTAGCGGCATGTCGTTATTTACGGGTTGGCGGGTCGCGCGCACACGGACTGACCGCTATTAGTGGCACCGTAATTAGCGGTGCCGCTAATGGCGGTGAGCCGGTCGTAATCCGCATGGGCATTTAACGTTACCGGTATTCCATTACCGGTAACGTTAAATACCTACCGCCATCCGTGTAATGAGGCCCATTGTGTCATACAACAGAAACCAGACATCCACAACAAGAAGTGCATATTGGTCACACACTCCATTCACACAGGTCCCACCCACAGGGTGTACCCACAACATACAGTCACTGGGAAGGCTCCAGCCAGTCTGGCCTGGACTTCACAACAACAGCATATATGGATCTTCCACCCAACAGCCAGTCAGGGGGAAGGGACAGAGTCAGGGCTTCACAGGACTTTGGGAAAACAAGGTAACAGGCAATAGAAAGCAAGAGGCCACAGGGGCCATCTTGTTTCCTATCAGGAATCAACTGATTCCAATGGCAGGGCCTGGATATCCCAAAATGGAGGATACTCAGAGCACCTGTCAAATTCAGCATGGAGCTTCCACCAGCCCATGCCCTGATGCTCTGTGGGCCACACACAGGTGACCAGAAACATACACTAGGGGCATAGAGTTGCACACCCACCCATGGGTGCCATAAGGGTACACCAAAGGTCGTACACCAAACCAAAAACAGGAAGAGTTGCACTGCCAGGAGTCGGATATGGACTCCTGGGCAGAAAAAAATACGGAACACAAATGAAAAAGGACTACAGGACAGGGACAGAGACAGGTAAGCCCTGTCCCTCCAATGCATTTCCAGCATCACACACAGGCACGTCATTTCACCAAAATGCCAGGGGTAGCAGAAGTGACATCATACAACCCTTGCCCCCCTTATTATTTGACCCCACCCGAAGTGATATCGGGGGAAGCGATGAAACACGACTTTTCACCTGTTGACAAAACAGAAAGTGGCATCACATGTACCCTACGAAAAATATGGTTACAATATCACTTTAATGTGATTACATTTCATACACGAATGGATCACCATATGTATCGTTAAGATCAGTATGTATAGGCCCATATTACAAAGTTACTGTGAATGCAAGCAGACGTCCATGACCAAATGATAATGATGTGTTATTATATAGCACTTATGATTAAGCGCTTTATGTAGAAAAAATATACACCCAAATATCACCCAACCTGTGTTGGTACTCATTTATCGACCTCAGAAGGATGAAAGGCTAAGTTGAGGCGTTTAAGAAAATACTAAATCAGTGACTCACCCCTGAAGTGTGCCTGAAATAAACCTTTAATGACTCTAGCAATTATTTTATAGAATTTCAGAAAGGCACATTTGGTAGTCTTATTGTTTCTTATGTAAAGTCAGTGCTGAAAGTGTTAGACTTGTGTCACTCCTGTTCTTATTTTTCTTCTTTTTTTTAATGGGCCTGAACAAAAAAGCCAGCCACTCCAGAGGTAAAGAGCCACATGGTGCTGGCCACAGCCCAGGAGCTTGCATTACTAAAAAACAAAAAACTTTTTTTGTAGAGGTGGCAAGGAGACCACAGAGGTTGCAAGGGAGACCTCAGAGGTCGCAGTTGTGACCTCTGGTGACCCCTAAATGACATCCCTGATCACACATGCCAACAAAGATGGGAGGGGTCAACTGCATTTGGCTTCTGTGGCTAGGAAGGAGTTGTGTGATACTCCAGTGGTGTGACACCATGCGTGAATGTCGAGTGTCTTGACCTCTGGATGGAGAACCTGAGTCTCCTCTCACGAGAGAAGGTCCTCTTTGTGGAGGACACATTGGAGGCCAGATGGACATGTCCAGAAGGTCCGGGTACCACGTCCTCCTGGCCCAATCGGGGGCCATTAGGATCATGGATTTCCCAAAGTTTCTCAACCTCCTGATCATGTGAGGAATGACGAGGACTGGAGGAAATGCGTACAGGAGTGGAAACTTCCAGTCCAGAACAGTTTGCACTTCCGGTTGACACTGGTTGCAAAAAGGGCTACTTGAGGGGTTCCCCACAGGTGAAGATCTTTAGAAGGACTTCCTGAGCTAATTCCCACTCGTGGGAGACTGCTCTAGCTGCTGAAAGTGTCTGCCGCGGTGTTCTCTTCGGAATTGTACTTTTTGCCAGACTATAAATGGTTGCAAGGACCAAAAATTCTAAAAATGCTACCACCAAACGTTCAAACACCTAAAGTTCTAACCTTTGGTGGTAGCATTGCAGATAAGTAAAGGCTATGTGTAGTATAGTGAGCGGGGTGTTGAGGTGGACACCACCGCAGCACACCCAAAAAAAATAAAATAAACCGGGGCTGCGGGTGTGTCTCCCGCAACACCCCGCTCACTATACTTGACAGTATAGTGAGCGGGGGGTTGCGGGGGAAACCCCTGCAGCCCCCGTAGTATGTACATGTGTTCGCATGAGAAAGGTGCAAACTTTTGGTGGTTCGCACCTTTCTCATTCGAACATTCCAGCCGCGGCAAAATCAGCCGCGGTCGGATCAATTAGAACTGTTCTCTTCCCCAGCTAGATGAACCGCTGATAGGGCGATTCCTTCTTGAATTGCCCAGCACCAGAGCTGCATTGCCTCTCTGCAAAGTGGTAGTGCAGTATTTTGTTGAGGTAGTACATGGCCACTGTATTGTCCGTCATTATCAGGACATTACTTACCCGTACAGAGGGCAGAAAGGCCTTCAGCGCAAGTCTGATCGTCCTCTGCTCCAAAAGATTGATGTGTAGTTTGGACTCCAATAGAGACCAAAGACCGCTGATTGTCAGATCGTTGGCGTGTGCTCCTCACCCTGTGAGTGAGGCATCCATCACTACAAATCCATCACTACAATTATCTCCGGCCATTGTTACCAAAAGGGTTCTCCCTTCAGAATATTGTCCTTGCAGGCCAGCCACAGGAGGTCCTGTGCGACCCTGAAGTAGGCAAGAACATGCCAAACCGTGGTAACCAACAAAATAGGGGCAATATGCAACAACAACCTTTTTTAGAGAGAGGCCAGGACGAATGGGGCTTCGAACCACACGTGACACGAAGTATGCAAGCATTGTGGTAAATCTCTCAGATTATTCACCTACATCTATTGAGTACACAATGCTTGAAAAAGGAATGGGTTTTGTTTCCACAAATTATCATGACAGATTTACCTTTCGTCAAGAATTCGCCCAGTTTATGCGCAAGATCCATTTGTTACAACATTTTCAAGGAACAAAATACGAACCTGAGAAATCTGACTCAGGGTTGCAGAATAAATCAGCGTTTTGTGTACCCACTTCACTGCAGAGCGCGGAGGCAAAGACCTATGAGAATTGCGTCTTACACGATTTGGTTAAACTAGAACCTAACAATACAAATCGAAATACGTATAACAACACCAGTAAGAAAGAAGAAGAAGCAATGAAAAACCTCCTAAACAATGAACTGATAGTCATTCGCAAAGCAGACAAAGGGGGAGCAATTGTTCTACAAAATCGAGAAGACTATGTAATCGAGTGCAATAGACATCTCTTAGATCTTAGTTGCTACAAACTCCTCAATCAAGACCCGACGTCCATACTACAACATTTGATCAACAATAAAGTGGATAAAGCAGAATAAAGAGGATGGATCACCAAAAAAGAGGCTGACTTCCTCAAAAAGGGTAAACCGCGCATACCTCAGTTTTATACACTTCCCAAAATACATAAATCCATGACCAAACCACCTGGCCGCCCAATCGTTTCAGGGGTTAATTCAGTATTAGAACCCCTGTCGAAATTTGCAGACACCTTTCTTCAACCCATGGTTCGCAAAATGGCATCCTTTGTTCAGGACACTACACAAATAATAAAAGAAATGGAAGAATTACCTTTTGACCCCAACATTGAAATTCTACTAGGGTTAGATGTGGTAGCACTTTATACCAGCATTCCGCAGAGGACATCCATCGAAATGTTGGAAGAAAAACTCTTTCTGATCACGAAGTTGGTTCTACACCTATCTCCTTCATCCTCTGGTGTGCGGAAATGAGCCTAGTCGAAAACTACTTCCATTTCAATGGCAAATTTTTCCAGCAAATACATGGCACGGCCATGGGAGCCACTCTAGCTCCGAGTGTGGCTAACCTTTATATGGAAGCCTTTGAAATAAACAAAATCATGAAAACAACAAATCCTTTTTTCAAGTACATACGTATCTGGCGAAGGTACGTCGATGACATCCTTGTAATTTGGTCTGGCCCAAAAACAATCCTTGAAGAGTTTCTCATATGGATAAACAGTCAAGACAGATACCTGAAATTTACATCCAATTAAAGCACTAGTGAACTTGTATTCCTAGACATTACCATCACGGTAGACCCCATGAAGAACTGCATCTTTGTCAAACCCTCCAACAAACCGACAGACAGAAATTCGCTGCTGCATTATAGTAGCTCATATCCTAGACATGTAAGGGACAACCTCCCTTTGGGCCAATTTTTGAGGCTCAAAAGGAATAGTTCCAAGAAGGAGGATTTCAACGAAGAAGCTGTCAAGATGCAGAACAAGCTACACAAAAGAGGCTATCCGCATACGATAGTTAGGAAAGCCCTTAAAAGAGCTAATAACAACAATCAGGAATCCCTATTGGAATACAAAGAACATTCCGAAACCAAGAAAGATCCCAAAATAATTTTCGTAAACACCTTCAGCAATATGTCAAATGACATTAAGAAGATAATTTTGAAGAATTGGCCAATCCTGGAAAAAGGAAAGACACCGGTACCTAGACCTGTTGTGGCGTTCAAACGCAGCAAAAATTTGAAAGAACAAGTGACGAGGAATGATGTGGTGCTCAGACCTAAATCCACGACTAGTCTGGGTCAGTTATGGGGTCTCCCCAGAATTGTGGGCCATTTTCCATGTGGACAGTGTGTATATTGTAAATATACAACAAAGAGTACAGAAGTAGACATAGGACTGAAATCTAAATGGCAACAAAAATCTCACACTAATTGCAATTCCATCTTAGTAGTCTATGCCATTTGGTGCCCATGTGAAAAAATCTATATTGGCAAAACGGAGCGAAAGATGAAACTCTGCACTGGCGAACATAAAAGCTGCCTAAAGAATTGAATTAAAAATGCACCTATGGTCGAACACTGGATAGAATATCAACACACATTGGAAGACCTGAAATGGACAGTACTTTATAAACTGACCCCCAGTATAGACTCTACCAGGGATAAAACGATCCTCCTAAAAAAAGAACAACTTATTTTTTTAACCAATAGTTCCAGGACTCGCCTCAATGAGAAAGCGGATTGGAATCTGTAATCTGTTATTCAAACATTAAAATGTATTGCAATCGCATACTACAAATAGTTCTGACTTACCAAACATTCCGCGTGTTTGACAGCTCTCTCCCTAAAGGGTGTCACCTCTTAATTGCGTGAGTAACACGGACGAACATTAATTATGGATACGAAGGAGGGACTTGCTATATTCACACACGCACCAGCTAAAGGTACTAGCTTTACGTATGTTTTAATCACATGACACGCGATCGTTCCAATCACGTGACACGCAAGACGTTTGGAGACACGTCTTTTTAGGTATATAAATCATGTGTCTTTCCGAACACTTCAGCAACAGCACTGTGAGCACGGACGGAGAACTACTGGAGGATACACACTACACGGTAAGACTCAGACCACTGGGCATGAGATCGAGCTACATGTTTAATCTGTAGCCCTTTAAGCTAGCTGCATACGGACCTCAACACATGTTAAATGGAGTGCCGTACTTAATGAGCCATTACAGCTGCTCATTTCTTTTGCTCGTGCATTGCGACCTTGACCTGACCCTCTCACCCACTAACTTGAGCCTCGTTAGGTTTTGCTTAGCACAGGCGGTTGTGAGATGGAGTTTTCTCTTTAACACCTTGCTGTCACTTAAACGCATTTTTATGCCTTTGTTTGTTCACAGGCCATTAATCGGCACTCGCAGCATTCTAGCAGCTATGTGCTAACTAAGGAATGTCTCAGGTCATTTATTCTGAGCCTGGTCTACGAAGCACGGATAAGGCTTAAACATTATGGCTTCTTCCACTACGCAGCCATGATTGCATAAGGAATAGTAAGCAACTTATCCCACCACTAAGTGCTTACATTTCTAATGCTTTACAGAACATACTGACCAAGATGCATTTCGCCATTTGCTATTTCTTGTCTCTCTGATGCAGAATAACCAACGTGTTATGTGCCACTCCAAACTGTAGCCAGACGGAATTAAAGATCGACCAACTCGGATGATCCTTCCAATTATTCCCTCGTGAACTTCCATTTTTGATGTAAGTGATGATTCTCACTTCGAGCCCTACCACCTTGATGCACCAATGTGTTCTAACGAGTTTCCTATTCACCTATTCCTGCTTGAGCGAGCCCATTGAGCAGTGTATTCCTTCTATTTCCAATAGTGCTGCTATTTTGCAATTGTTGGTGCCTCAATCTTTACTCTCATGAGTATTTTTATTCATTCTGAGTGTCACCGCTTCTCCTTCTTTTTCTTTTTAGACCACTTAAAGTGATGTACTTACCAGTTCAGGCAGCTATGTCACTCGTTGACCATTATTTATAAATCAGGTTGATCTTTAATGTACATTCTTTCCTATTCATTAGAAGAATGAACAAACAGGGTTTTACTTATTTTGTACCCTGATCTGTTCCCTTTTCAGATATGGAGTCCCACCCTTGCTGTTGAGTCTCAGACATTTCTTGGACCATTTACAGGACGAGAAGAGTCTGGACTATCAATTTACATGAATACGTGCCTAAAGCTATTAAATTTGATATTGTGTTTTTTACTTACTCTTGAATGACTCTGCAATAATCTGATTGTAGTTGTTATTAGGTGATTTGTACCCTCACCAATATCATTAGTGGGTTACTTTTTTGATTTTGGTAGATGGCAGACTACCCCTGAAGAATTTCTGCTTATTTTACTTACACACACGTTCAGAAAGAACCATGTTGGGAAATTGATGAATGAATGAACGAGCATGTCTGTATTCGAATTAGTACGAATGTAGTGAGTGATTAGGTTGATTTTGGTGACATTTGCACAACACTACCTCGGAGTGACCCCAATCTTTATTCACTCCTGGTTTTCACACTGTTTATTATTTCTTGGTATCTGTGGTGGTTACTGGCATTTGCACTTTATACCAGTTGTCTGGTTATTGAAGTTTTTTAAATGTTGACTATGAACAAACTCAAAGTTTTTTAATGATGCTGAAAACTAATAAATGATATATTTTTTTGTAAACTTGTTTGGAATTCAATCAGTAACTGGTGATTAATGTTGCAAGCATTGGGACACCAACTGAAAAGGGATGAAATCAAGCCCATTGGCACTGTTTTGTCTGTTGTTCTAGGCTTCACCTATAAAGTATAGAGGATGTGCCAAGAAGAGGGCTCATAATCCTCTTACCTCCCTAAAGGTGTTTGTTTGTGGAACCTGAAGTAGGTCTGACATCTTACCTGAGAATTGAGGCCACTGTGTCCTGAGAGCCGATTGAAGGGATCTTATTCTCAGACGAGCCTCTGGCACCAGAAAAATGCAGGATGCCATGAGGCCGAGCAACCTCAAAAATGTCGAAGGCCGGAAGACGCTGGGCGCTCTGGGATTTGGTGACCATCTGCAGAATGTGTTGCACCCTCACCTCGGGTGGCGAGGCTTTCCCAGAGGTTGCATCCAGGACTGCTCCAATAAATTGGAGTCCTTGAGATGGTATCATATGGAACTTCATGAAATTAAGGGAGAACCCCAGTCTGTGGAGGGAGCAACAGGTTAAACTGAGATGTTTCAGGTCCTACTCGGGACAACGGCCCAGCTCAGCCAATCGTCCAGGTAGGGGTAGACGTTAATCGCCCCTCTCCCAAGACTTGCTGCCACAACTGCCATCAACTTGGTGAAAACCTTTGGGGCAGAGGTCAGCCCGAATGGCAGAGCTTCAAACTGATAATGAGAACCCCCAACCTCAGGTACCTTCTGTGCTTGTGATGTATAGGCACATGAAAGTAAGCATCCGGAATTTCCAACGATAACATGCAGTCTTGGAGTTGGAGGACCTGAGAAAGGGTAACCATCTTGAACTTGTCCTTCCTGAGGCATTTGTTCAAGTTTCTCAAGTCTAAAATGGGTCTTGATCCACTGTCCTTCTTGGAGATTAGAAAATAAGGGGAGTACCAACCCAGGTACCGGTTCTATAGCACCTTTCTCTAGCAGGGTCAACATTTCCTGCACAAGGAGTGGATCTGGAATTTTGAATTAGTTGGCTGGACCTAGTATCTCTCCCTCGTCCACCACAAGGGAATCTTTTTTGGTCTCTATGACTAGCATGTCCTCTCGCTTTTGCAACTCAGTAGAAATGAAAGGACTTACCCCTCCAAGATGATGTACTAGGATAAGAATGTTGAGGCTGTCTGATTGCGGCAATGAGAGACTTTGCCGCTGCTGCAGAGGTCTGCAGCTTCTCTCAGGCTTTCGTCAGCCTTGCTGCCAAACAGCCGAGAGCTGTCAAAAGACATATTGAGAAGCCTGGATTGCACGTCCGGTGCAAACCATGACTTTCTCAACCACGCAAATCTGCGTAGCATGGTACTTGTCGCCATGGACCTGCTAATGCTATCTGCAGTATCCAGATCTGGCTGTAGGCGCTCAAACATCGCCTCTTTACCACCTTTAATAACAGCCAGGAAGCCGTCTCTTTCCTCCGCTTCGGGAATGTGGTCAGCCGCCATTGCTACACAATCCCACTGGGTGAACGTGAATTTTGACAAGGCACAAGAGGCATTTGTAGACTTCAATACCATGCTCCCTGCTGTGAAGATCTTACGCGCCCAAGCATCTACACGCTTGTCCTCCCTGTCTGGCGGAATAGTGGGGGTATGCCGACTGTTTGGACTACTAAACATTCCGGTGTAGGATGTTTAGTCAAGAAATCAGGGTCACTGCTGGACTGCCTATACTTCTTAGCAAAGTTTTTGTTAACTGATGAAAAAGTTTCTGGAGTTTCCCAATTTGTGTTGATCCGTTTTTGGACGGCAATATGAAAAGGCAAGATGCGATCTTCTGTGGACCTTGGTCCAATATATTAGTCAAATCATCTTGCTCAAAAGGAGGAGTAGGCCTGCACCATCATAAAAACAACTACTTTGCACATTGCCTATATTTTTTATTTTTTATTGAGATAGCTGAATAAATCAACTTTACAATATTAATTTACATTTTTTTTAAAATATAACATTCTACAATTTTATTTTTACAATAATAAAAATGTCATCACAAGGAAAAATAAAAGAATAAATAAAAATAATACAGTTCTTAAGTAAGCAGTGGCATTCTGAGTGAAACATGGATATTAAAAAATCATCAATTCACGATTATCAGCTTGTTCGAAAACAAAAGAAGGATAAAAATGAAAATGGGAAAAAAAACAAATATACACAAATAAGATGTTATTGTCAGGGGTCCTAACAGACAGAAGCCCTCAACAGAATCTACCTATTTCACAAATGTGAAAGGGCAAATGTTTATACATATGCTAAGGCATTTTACTTTTCATCCAATAGATGTTATACAATTGCACAAAAAAAGGTAAAGCAAGTGTTCATACAAATAGTAATGCCAATTTAGTCCTTGTACAATGGTTTGTTTTGTAATATAGAAATTGGTGTTGCTAAAACAATCATCATGAGCATTTCAGGCAAAATTGAAAAAAGATATGTACAAATACTACAATAATGACAATGAGCCCAAGAAATTCATGGTGGCAATTCAGATGGAAATATGTGATGTTGAGAAAATTCAAATCTATTGACCATCAACGTCTATATGAGGCATCAGCATGCTCAGAAGGGTCTGGATTTCCAAACTAACTCAGGTGATGTATCCACACCACTGGCTGTCTGAAGATTTTCATATAAATCTTAAATTCTAGACTACTCTGATATGAATGCATCTGGTACATAAGGAGTACCATATTGTAGGCCAAAAGACATTGGCCCTCATTACGACCCTGGCGGAAAGCAACTGACCTGACCGCCATAGCGTAATAGCGTTTCCGCCATTGCACAACGGAGTAAAGTGCGGCTAATTCTGACCCATCGGGCACGAGCACTACGCCATGGCGGAAGTGCAAAGTCCGCGATGGCGGAAATGTCCCCAAAACGCCCCTCACCGCCGTCGTACGGCGACCTAGGTGCAATTCCGCCACCCATCATAGCGGTCACCGTAATGAGCGGCAATCGGAAAATACGGTGACCGTAAATATACGGAAACGGAAGCAAAAACATGGTCCCGGAACAGGAAACAGCACGCCGTCCACCTATAAAATCAGAATTTCCACACAACCATTAAAAATACTACCCTGAGACACATCCCAACCCGTCATCCACCCTAGTGAAAACAAAAACAATGGGAAAAGTAGCGAAAAAAGCGTGCGACCGCAAGCGGCAGGTCCACTTCTCCCGTGAGGAACTCACGGTGCTCACAGAGACCCTCCAGGAGAATGCTGCCGTCGTCTTCTCGACGCAAATGACCAGGACGGCACTTGCGAACAAGAAGGCCATATGGGCCCTGGTGGCACAGCGGGTAAGTGCGGTGGGGACCGCACCCCGCAACCCACAGCAATGCAGAAAGCGATGGGACGACTTGCGGATACGCGTACGGAGCATACTATCCGCCAACCGTAACATTGCCACAGCTACCGGGGGAGGATCGGAATCACCCATCAAGTTGACCCCCTGGGAAGAAATCTGTGCCTCCACCATTGGAATGGAGACCATAGAGGGAGTCGGAGGGATGGAGAAAGGAGTGCAGACATCCGAAGAATCAGGTAGGTGTCCCAAATAAAACAATGCAAAATCCACAATGTCCAATCATGTGAAGTACCATGTGTCCACATAGTGCAACAGAAACACATGTCCAGGAGAGCGTCCACATACATTGGCCTGATAGCGCACATTAAAAGTCAAATTAAATAAATAAATAAAATTCCTAAAAACACCCTCTACACGTGCAGCAGGCACCCCCTAACTGCAGGCTGCAAAACAACTGCATCCTCAATCCACACAAAAATGAAACCACCTCCAAGGCCCTGACCCAAATCACCCTCAGGTACCACCCCAATGCATGTGATACATTGCCATTCCAATTTCCACAGACCCATTAATAACGCTCGCCCTCCTTTACTCCACCACAGGGTCCGATTCAAACGACGAGCTCCAGGACACCCCTACCAGCACACCTGCAAAGAGGGCCAAGACCAACGGCCAAAGACCCTCCACCTCAGCTGCACGGATCAAGACACGGCAGCAGCACAAATCAAGTGGCAGCACACAGGAGGGGACTTCAACAGGCACCCCAGCAGCCAGCATGCCCACAACAGCACCACCACAGGCCCCCCCAATGGATGCCACAGAAGGCACTGCTTCTGGTGGCAGCAGCACCATAGGTGACACTGCATTAATGGCAGCATGCTCCGACACAGAAAACGGTGATGTCGATGTAGGATCCATCCATGACCTGTCTCAATCCCCCTGTTTGTTTCATCCCGTACACCATGAGGATACCACGCAGGGGCACCCACAAGACGACGACTGGCCATCCCCCACAAGCCCTGTGTCAAGGCAACATGAGGTGACCAGCCCCTCTGTGACACCACCGCAAATGGCCATGGCCCAGCAGAGGCAACAGTCCCTCGACCAGGTGATCGTGCAACAGCAGCAACTGGCCACGCTCCTCAAGGACCATGCTGATGAATGTGGGGGGACTAAGGCAGCCATAGAAACATGTACTGAGACACTAAGGGCACAAATGGAGAGAAGCACCGAGAGCCTGAGAGTACAAATGGAGAGAAGCACCGAGAGCACAAATGGAGAGAAGCACCGAGAGCCTGAGGGGGGAACTGCATGCGACGTCCAAAGACGTATGTGCTGAACTTGCCGCTGTGCGCCGTGTGCTCACTGAGCTCTCACAAACCCTTAGGGACATGCATGGACGTGAGCAGGCAGAGACATCATCCGTTGCAAGTTCTGTCCAGGGCAGCCCCCAACGTAGATCTGGGAGGAACCTGCGCTCCACAGGCAGGGGTACCCCTGATACCCGGAGAGGGGGCTTGTAATAGCGTCTGCCCACTGACAATGAGCATCTTTGGACACTGGTGTTCGGGGGGGAGGTAGGAGGGTGGAGGGGGTGTGTTGGGCTTACTTGGGTGGCGGGTCGATGGGGTGTGTAACATAATTTCACATATGATATAAACATTTCACAATCATCCAATGAGATGTGTGGACATTGATCTTTGTGTACGAGGCCATTATAGGCGTACAGTCCATATTGTGCATGTTCCAGACACACACAGTGCCACAAGTCCCGTGTCCATGTATCAGCCACCAGGCGTGAGTGCTAGAGGCATGAATCTATGATAATCTGACAAATTTCACGGCCCTCCTGTGCCTCGCGGACTCCTTGAGGTGCTGCCACATCCCCACCCTCATCATGACCATATTCAGGTGCTTGCAGTTCTGCGTCAGGGGGCATGGGCACATTTCTACGTACGCACATGTTGTGTAGCATGACACATGCCATGACCATCTTTGCAACCTTCTCATGGCGGTACAGGAGTGCCCCGCCAGACCTGCTGAGGCAGCGGAAACGACCCTTCAGTAGGCCGAATGCCTGTTCTATGACTACACGGGTACGTGAGTGGGCATGGTTGTAGTCCTCCTCATGCTGGTTCTGTGGGTTCCGGAGTGGTGTAAGGAGCCATCTCTTCAGTGGATACCCGGCATCACCTGTATGTGGACAATAAAGGATGTTTGTGGAATGACATTGCTACGTACGCACCCCCCCCTTCCTGCCAGGTCATTGCCGCATCACATACTCCACATTATCATGCATGAAATGAGACTCACCGAGTAGCCAGGATCTGTTCCCTGCATGTCGCTCCATGTAGCATGGTATTGTAGAGTTCCGCAAGACCATAGAATCATGGGTTGATCCAGGAAATCGGGCACAACAATGTGTAATGATCCTGTTGGAGTCACACACCATTTGTACATTAAGAGAATGATATTGTTTTCGGTTGCGGTACTGGGCCTCCATGGCATGTGGGACAACCAATTCCACATGGGTGCAGTCGATGGCACCAATGCAACCCGGTATGCCGCCAAGTGCATGGAATCCCACTTTTGTGTTCGTAATTTCCTGCTCCGAGCGTGGTAGAGAGATGTAGTCGTCTGCGTGCTTCAGGAGGGCATCGAGCACTTGCAATAGTGTCCGTGACAACAGTGGCTGTGAAATGCCATGCAACTGTCCGACTGTGTGCTGGTAGGTGCCTGTGGCCAGGAAGTGGAGTACAGACACCACCTTCAGTAGGGGTGGGATGGCGGTTGGGCTATCTATCATGCTGACAAGGTCAGCGTGTGTCATGTCCACAATGGCGGTTATGGTGTCCCGGTCCAAACGGTAGAGGGTGTGGATCTGCTCATCAGTGAGGTTGAACGGATGTGCTCGGAGGCGTGGGATTGCGGGCTGCCTGCGTGGTGGTAGTGGCTGTGCTGGTGGGCCTTGCTGGCCCTGCCTTGCCCTCCTCCTCCTCCTGCGTCTCCTCTGTGCAGCCGGTTGTTGTAGTAGTTGGTGTTCGTCTTCTTCTTGAAGTTGGAGTACTTGCAGTGCTATCAGGTCCCCCAGGGCCAACATCGCTAGTCCTGCCGGTAGCATTTTGGAGTGGGTGTGGTTGTGGGAGGGGGTTGGGTGTGCAATTTATGTGTTTTCAGGCTGTATAGCCTCCACCTGTGGTGATTCATTCCACCTGTGCAAGCTGCAATCCCCTTTGGGCGAGCACGTCCCGCACACAACGCTGCAATTCGACGCATGGCATCTTGCTATTACAATCATGTATTTCATCCCGATGGCAGTGAGATATTGGTTCATATGTTCATTCTGCTATGGTCCCATTGTTTCACATACTATCTTTGCAGTCGCGAACAAACTTGTGAAGGGTCAGTGGAATGTAGTACTCGATTAACGGTGGACCCTCATGCAGCACTGTACCGCGGTTCACCGACGGGCGGGGCGTCCCATTTGTGAGTGAAGCCAGTTGCCATTTTCACACACTGCCGCACTACATGGATGGATTCGTGATTTCAAGCGGTCACAGATGCCTTTTCGACGTGATGTTGCAAATGAGGAATTCGAAGGACAGCGCTTTCGGTTTCCAGCTAGCGGCGAGGAGACGCCCACAGGTCTGACTGCAGATAGAAAGTTCTATTGTTTAATGTCCTTGGGACAGGGGCCATGGCGAGAATGCAATGATTGATATGAATATTATGGGATGCGCAATAGCGTAGTGGACGATAAGGCAGGACGTTCCCAAATACATGTTACTTCACAGCACTAGAATTCCGGGCTGGAGCACAGAGGATTTTGCAGACTGCATTACGCACAGACTCAATGGAAATTTCACATGTCATGTGAGTAAATAATCAGGCGTTTTCATACAGGGATGAGGGAATGATGTATGGATGCATGGACAGATGATTAAATAGAGAGTTTGCCATGTACATGGCTTTTTGAAATCTATCCACTTCCCCTGCGCTATGTGATGCAGGGCTGCCATAGTGGGACCATCGTCTATCTGCCCTTGTTGAACCCTCCCTGTCTCGACGCGCCTTCAAACACTTGTGTCTATGCACGTTACTAATCCCATCTAATGGATTCTGTTTTAACAGACGCATGCACACAAACACTCGTTTGTAATAGTGTTTTCACCTCGATTTATATAGTTATGATTCGCAAGTGATTTTTGGGTGGGAATAATCCTTTTGAGTGGGCTAGCATGCATATGGCTGTGGATTTAGTGTGATCATTGAAGTGAGTAATTCAAATGAAGTTCTGATGCCCATACTATTCTTTTTCATTTCATTTGGGTGACAGGTATCTCCTCCCCTTTTGCCGCTGCCATCTGTATGCCACTCCTGCAGATGGCTTTTACTCCCGACACCTGCTGCTTCGTGTTAATCAGTGGAGCACCATTACGATCTTATGGGACGATCGCCAATGGCCCACATGCCCTTACGCAGTACTAGTGGCTAGGAGCAACATATCGACCTTTCAGCTGGACTAGTGCCTACCTAATGGGACGGCCCTGCGGTTCTAGGCGCTTCCATGTTGGCTTTTTGAACGTGAATGTAGCCCCTGTGTACCATGAAGGAACAGGGCGTCACACAAGAAGAAGCTGGTCATTTATTGCGGATGCAGCCCACAATAATGAAATATATTTTGGAGTTCATGACCTAATAGCTGTATGGGCCTGGTGATTTTGTTGTGCATTAAATTTTGATTATGATATTGACCGTGTAGCGTTATTCTTTGCAAGTAATGTAGCATATTCCTATTCGTGGAGCGATGTATTGTGAGAAGATCTGCTTTGGGTTCCGGCTTCTGAGTATAGTTGCGTGGTACTGTACTGGGCGCGTTTGCCTACGAAGCCCAGTAAGGTCAGGGATAGGGGCTGCCATTATGACTGTTTTTATGATGTCATGCTCATGGGCGGGGGATTAGCTTTTGTGTAACAGATGCCGGTCAGCCAGGTGGATTGGTGGAATGATGTGATTATCAGAATATGGCTGGTCACAGGTGCCTGTGTTTGCGTGCGTTTCTTGGAGGGAGACTGAGGTCATGTCCATTGGAATAGCTTCTGTATTCGTGCCATCTGTGCCCTGCAGCTCCCATTGGCCCCTCTTGAGATGAGCCTGGCTGCTCAGTCACTCTGCCAACTTGTGTGGTACATGCTTATGCTGATGGTTGGTTTGTTTACTGGCAGGAGTACAGGGCTGGTGCAGTCTCACTCAGGATACTGCTTTGAATGTTGCCTCACACTGGTGTCAAGCGATGGGGGGCCTGTTTTTGTTTGTCTCAGTTTTCAGTTCATGTTGCTGTACTTGAACCTTCACATGCCTGTGCTGCATCAGTACGGCAATAGTGCCATGGCAAATATGGATGGCCACTCACAAGGCACTTGGAGCCCCTACATTCATTTGTTCGTTGGCATGCATGGATGACTTGTACATTTCACTGGTTGCATTGTGTGACTTCATTCAACCTACGAGGAGTTGTGCAATGTGGCCAGGGAGTGGTGTACAGGCACTCATTAGGGCCTTTTACGGTTGGTTCGCGATGCTGTACTTCTCACCATGGCGGAATGGTACTTTCCGCCATGCTTGATGGCGTTAGGTACATGTCCGCTAGGGTCAGAATTCGCGTACCGTTGCGCCATGGTGGTAATTACGGTTTCGCATGGCGCGCGTGCGCGTACTTGGTGCAGTTAGCGTTGGCGTTCACTACGGTGTCGCTAATGGCATCGTACTTTACGGTGACGGGTCATAATCGCACCGAGCGCTATTCGATGGCGGTATTGCATTTCCGCCATCGTTTTACGATTTCCGCCAGGGTCGTAATGAGGGCCATTGTCATCAGAGGGCTCATGGTCCTCATAAATTCAAGTTAATGACTTAAAGAAATCCTTCTTTTAGGAAAAGGTGTGTACTTTTTTTCCTGTGCCATTGGTAGCTTGGAAAAAGTTGTTGATAACGGCTTTGAGGTCAATAACGTCATTTTAGACCATAGCATCGAGATGTTTGACACTCGCGCCAATGGCTCTGATGCCAAAGGCTTGATGGAATGGACCCTTTTATTGTAGAAGTTGTTGACTTCTTTTCCTTTGATGAAACCTTTGAAGAGCTGAATTCTCAACTTGTCCAAGTCCTCTGCGATTTCTCATCAGTTGGAGGCATTGACGGCTCGCGATGAGAATCTGGCTTGTGTCCTGACTAGGGGGTTCTCTGGGTTTAGCCTTAGACTTCCCTTTGTCGTCTTTATGCAGAGAGCGACAGGGGCATGGCTTTTCTTCTTTTCTTTTGAAGGTATCCGGGCCTTCTTCTCGAAAATGTTAATCATCTCTCTCCAAAACGCATCCTACTTAGCCAGGCAGTCGGATTTAGTCGGGCATGTAATTCTCTAAAGGTGAGTAATCCCTTGATGTCGAAGGAGATCTATAACGCCTTTTCTTTGTCGTCTTAGACGAAGAGTTGACTTGATCGACTCCTCGATTGAGATCTTTTCTTGGATCTCTTCCACCGAGGATAATCTCTCAACTCGTCGAATGTTTTTTTTAAAAATATTAGTGGGGGACTTCAAAGGGATCCTACCCACCACTAATTTACCTTTATGCTCCATTAAAGCCTTGTCGTTCATAGCCTGAAAGGAATCACAATCCGTTGTGCGATGCTCTGTGCCGAGCCACCAAAGACATATGCGGTGGGGATTGGTGATCAACATTTTTGCCCAACAGTCTTGAAATCAGGGAGAAGGCATAGTGTATTCAAATTCGATGATGAATCGAAACGCGACCTAATTCTCTCAAAGCTAAAGTTGCATCGCAAAAACAGAACTGAATCCAACGAGCGCTGAGCATGCTACATATACTGGTGGGTTTATAGTGAAAAAACCGAATTACAAAATCTCGAAAACAAAAATCTCGAATCCAAAATATCGAAAACAAAAATCTCGAATTTTTTTTTTAATACGTTTTTATTTCGAAATGGGGGGGTTCCCTCCCCAACCCCCCTTTTTTCTTTTTTTTTTATTTTACCCTTTTTTTATACTTACCTGAACCCACAAATACAAATAAATAAATAAATAATTCAAGATTTTTTTTTTTTCGAGATTTTGGATTCGGGATTTTGGTGATTCGATATTTTGTTTTCGGTTTTTGACCGACCACCATACTGGTGATGACGACGGGCAAAGGCCGTCAGGGCCTTAGAGTCGACGAGACCAGTGCACAGCGCCCCCTGTTGAGGAAAACATTTTTCTGAAGCAGCTGAAGCTGCAGATGAAATATCAAAAGATGAGGAATATGTCGGAGGACACAATCCATTTGAAATAAGCATTCTGAAGATCGAATGACACCAACCAATCCTGGAGTTGAAAATCTGTGAGAGTGACCATCTTAAATCTGTCCTTCCTGAGGAACTTGTTGAAGTGTCTCAGGTCCAAGATGGGTCGCAGTCCCAGTCTTTCTTGGAAATCAGAAAAATAAGTGGAGTACTCCCTGGTTCCTCTCCACCACCTTTTTCCAGCAGGGAGAGAATCTCATGCTGAAGGAGCAGATCTTGTTCCCCGAAACATTGTTTCGTTTGGGGGCAATGCAGAGGCTTTTTTAAGAATGGGTGACAGTACCCATGGGAAACTGTTTGCAGTGCCCAAGCAACTGAAGTAATGCTTTGTCATTCTTCAAGATGCTGGATTAATCTGCCTCCCACCACCGTCTTGTGTACCAAGGACTTAAAGCGGTTTTGGTGCTATGGCTCCAGCGAAAGGCAAAGAGGCAGATGCTGTGAGAGTAGATTTACCTCCACTTCCTCGTGCACCACAAGGCAGTCTTCTCTTGCCTCTGTGAACCATTTGTCCACTTGTTCTACTGACTGACTAACAGGACTGAAAGGAGGAACCTCTCCTGATTTGAGAGGGTGAGTGTCTCTGTTGTGTTGGGAGAATTGCTGTTCCTAACAACTTAGCAGCTGCCCTGGATGCCTGCAGTTTCTCTAAACTCTCATCATCAGCCTTAGAGCCAAATAGGTGAGAAGCATCAAACAGCATGTCTAAGAGCCTAGCCAAACCACAACTTGCGCAGCAACACACATCTCCTAGCAACCGTACTTGCTGCCATAGATCGACTCACACAATCATAAGTGTCTAATCCGGATTGCAGTGATTGGCACATAGCATTCTTACCATCCCTGACAATAGTAAGGAATCCTTCCCTCATTTCCCCTTCAGGAACATGTTCTGCAGCTTGAGTCTCAACATCCTGCTGGGTGAAAGAGTACTTTGGAAAAGCACACATAGCATTAATGACCTTCAGAGCCATGCTCCCTAATGAAAATGTCCTCTTTCCCAGGGCATCAAACATTTTGTCGTCCCTGTCAGGAGGGATTGTCAGGTAGGCAGCCGCCTTTTAGTTAGACGTAGCTGCTTGCACAACTGGAGCTTTCGGGAAAGAATACTTAGAAAGATACTCTGGGTCTAAAGCTGAAGTCCTGTATTTTCTTGCCAGATCCTTATTCACTGCTGGTGTAGTGTCTGGCTTCTGTCAATTGTTGAGGACCTTGTTCTTCACAACCATATGAAAAAGCAAGACAAGATCCTAGAGAGGATCCTTATCCAGAATGTCCATCAGATCATCCTGCTTCATATCTCTGACTGGACGACCGCAACCCAGGTATTCTGTTACATTACCCATGACAAACCTATAAAATACATCAGCATGACCAGCTGAATCAGGGGTGGCAAAATCCACTTCTTGTGTAGTGTCCAACCCACTGGCCTCTTTTAAGCAGTCAACTAGATTCTGCAACCTGGAGTCATCTGAAATTAGCTCTTCAGGTACATTTGGGGTACCAATTTCCAATCCAAAAGGAGGAGTATCCTCCTCTGCCTCAAATATGGAACCAATAGACTTAAAGAAGTCTTTCTTAGACAAAGGCTTAAAAACCTTCTATGGTTCCAAAGACGAAGTTGCTACAACATCGAAGAACTCAACGCCAACTCCTTTGATGTACAGAAGAGGGAGGCAGTGACTTCAGCTTTCCTCGAACCGACAAATCCGTCGACACCACAAGAGGGTGCTTCTCTGACTCACTGCCCAGGCTCTTACGCATGCGAGTAGAAGACTTTGACGACACCCTGTCAGCCTTACCAGGCGCAATGGGGTTGGAAGAGTTCTTCAGTTCCTTCGAAGGGTCGGGAGGGGCCACCTTCGAGAACAACTCAAGCACTTAGAGTCAAAATTCCTCCCAATCAGCCTTGGATGTCAATTTGCTAGGAAAGCTTACCCTTTTCCTGTCGGGCGATGAATCAGAAGATTTAGGGGAGTGATCTTTTCTGCAATCTTTTATGCAAAGATGATGACAAATGTCTTGAAAAACTCCAAAATTGGGAGTGCTTGGAGTGTTTTGTGCGCTTTTTCAATATCTTAAGAGAGATGCCCCTCGAACTTTTCACATCAAACAACCTCTTGTTTAGAAGGTGTGGTCGAAGGAGATTTGGATGCTGGCCTACTACCTAGGAAGAGCTTTCCCTTCCTGTCCTTCAAAGCCTTAATGGTCATAGATTGATATGACCTGCGGTCATCAACTGTCATGGCCACGTGCCCAGGATCACAAGAGTGGTACCATCAAGTTGAGGTAGCAGGGAGCATCATGGGTCACACACATCCCTTTGGGGCATTTATGCATGGTGGGCCTGGTTGGACACAGTCCTGGCGCCAGGCTCATGGCGCCAGGCTCATGGAAGGATTTAAACAAGACATTTCCATTATGGGCAGAAGTGCTTGGAATAAACAGGAACTCTTTTAATATGAGCAAGAATACTCTCAAGAACTCTCATTTGTGTAACTAGTCCGGGTGTGGTCTCCATCTTCATCTGCACAGGCGTCTTTTAAACTTCTAAGAGTGGCAGGGTGTGGCATGCAGAACTTGTTAGGGGGTGGGGCCTTAAGAGCTCAGCTACAAAAGCCAGCCCAACCCCAAGGCACACGCTTTGCGTTATTCTGCACCTCCGTGCAGCGTACCACTCACGTCGCCTGTGATTTCATTTTACCTGGAGTTATCCTGCTCTCTTCACCCGTGCTTGTCACTGGAGAATTCTGCTCTTACCTGCACGCTTCCTCCTGATGCCGCGGCTCACCTGCAAACATCTCGGAGCGCAGACATCTTCTTCCTGGCACCGCGGCTCACCTGCAAACATCTGGGAGCACAGACGTCTTCCTCCTGGTAATGCGGCTCACCGCAAACATCTCGGAGCGCAGACATCTTCTTCCTGACAACGCGGCTCACCGGCAAACATCACAGAATGCAGACAGCATCATCCAGGCACCACGGCATGACGCACTCCATCCGAACTCGCAGCACCTGCAAAGAAAAGGCAAAAGACAAGGTTAGACACTTAACAGATATTACATTAAGGGCTTGCTGCTCAAAACAAGTTTGCCATATTCATGAACCAATGTCGTCTACATTTCTTATGCAGGCCGGGAGCCTTCCCCAATGATCAAGCCAAAGTGGCATTTGCACTTTCATATGTAGGGGGGTAATGCGGCGGACTGGTCCATACCATTAGTAACCCAAGATGATCCTCTGCTTCGGAACTTTGGGGGTTTCCAACACGAAATGGAGAAATTGTTTGCCCGACATGCTCAGGGACAAGCTCTGGACAACGAACTACTATCACTCAGACAGGGAAATCAAGACCTATTAACCTACATTGCATCTTTCAATCGTCTCGTAGCTCAAACCAACCGGCCAGAAGAACTACACTCTTTTATCAAGGGCTACGTGGGGGACTTAATGATGTTTTGGCGCAAGTTGTGAACCCACCTGACGGGTGTGCAGACTACATAGACTTCACAGTGCAACTCGACCATAGGTTGCAGAATAGAAAAATGGATCGAGCCAGATCAGAAGGGAGGACCGTTTTTGTGCGACCTTGAGAGAACCAGACCAAAACGCGTGAGCACGCAGAACCAATGCACATTGGTGGGTTACGGAGTCCTCTAACCAAGGCAGAAAGAGAAAAAAGAAGACAACAACAACTTTGTCTATATTGTGGGAAAGCAATCCATCTTCTCCGGAAATGCCCAGTGAAATCTCGCAAGAAAATGGTTGGGGCAACCGATAAAAACAATGACGAAAAAGAAGAAACACCGGACTCAGGAAACTCCAACACCTGGCAAGCGTAGGGGTCCACTTGCGAGCGAGAAAAAGGAATGAACACAGACCTCACATCTAGTCCTTCCGGTACTTTTGGTAAATCACAAACAGCCATCAAAAATACATGCCTTGGAGGCATACATTGACAGTGGAGCAGTAGGAAACTACATTGACCAAGATCTGTCAGCAAAAAATAAGTCTTCCTCTTTGACAAAAGTAGAAATCAGAAAATGTCACAGCAGTGGATAGATCTCAGTTATCATCCGGTCTGGTGACACAATGCACTGAGAAAGTCAAGCTTCTGTTGCAGGATGGACACCAGGGAGACATCATCTTTGACCTTATCGGGGCTCCTCAGTTCCAGATGATATTGGGGAGGCCCTGGTTAGAGAACCATAATCCTAAAATCGACTGGAGAAAGCGAGTTCTGACCTTTCCTCAAGACTGCGCCGACACCTGCTACACCAAGGACGTCATCAACCAAAGACCCAAGAAGAGTGTCATTCTGGGCCTTACTGGCACCTTACCACCTGAGTATCACTGTTACCAGGATTTCTTCCAAAAAAAACAAGCTAACATCTTACACCTGCACAGACCCTATGATTGTCAAATAGACCTCGTGCCCGGAGCCCGAATTCCCTGCAGCTGGATTTACGCCTTAACAGAGCAAGAAAACCAGCACCTTAAAACTTACCTGGATCAGTATCTGGCAAATGGTTTTATCCACCCATACAAGTCTCCTGCCTCCTCGCCCCTCTTCTTCGTGCCTAAGAAGGAGGGGGACTTGAGAACCTGTATTGATTACAGAGCCATCAACCAGATTACTGTTAAAAGCCACTATCCTTTGCCACTTATACCCGAGCTCCTGGACCAAGTGAAACACGCTCAGATTTACACCAAGTTTGATTTGCGAGGGGCCTACCACCTTGTAAGAGTAAAAAAAGGAGACAAATGGAAGACGGCCTTTCGCACAACGTATGGCCTCTTCGAATACCAAGTCATGCCTTTTGGGTTATGCAACACCCCTGCAGCGTTTCAATTCTTCATGAATGATGTACTCCGTGAGTTATTGGATATTTGCGCACTTGTCTACATAGATGACATTCTCATCTACTCCAATTCCAAGGAAGAACATGTCAGTCATGTCCGAGCAGTTTTGGAAAAGCTTCGACAACACCAATTATATGCCAAACTAGAAAAATGTTTTTTCCATGTGACCGAAGTCGAATTTCTTGGTTTCATGCTTACACCGCAGGGAGTACATATGGCCACACGGAAAGTTGACACAATCCTCCAGTGGCCCTCACCAACTTCCACAAAAGGAGTACAAAGCGTCCTCGGCTTTGCTAATTTCTACTGTCAATTCATTCCTGGGTTCTCGCAAATTGTTCACCCAATGACTTCATTGCTGAAGAAGAACAAAAAATTCCATTGGTCCACAGAAGCTGAAAAAGCCTTCTAGAAACTGAAACTAGTGTTTACCACAGCACTGGTTTTTCGACACCCCCGCGTCCAGACCTACCATACATAGTAGAAACCTACGCTTCAAACATAGCCATGGGAGCGGTGTTATCCCAAAGAGACCCGGAAACTGGACAGTTACATCCCGTCACATTATGGTCCCGCAAATTCTAGGCTCCTGAATTAAACTACGCAATTACGGATAAGGAACTACTGGCAATAAAAGCTGCATTTAAGGCATGGAGACATTATCTCCTTGGGGCACGACACACGGTCACCGTCATCACAGATCATCGTAACTTACAATATTTAAAGACTGCCAAAGCGCAATCCTCACACCAACTTCGTTGGGTGCTCTTTTTTGCAGAATACAACTTTAACATTACCTATAGACCTGGAGTGCGGAATGGAAAAGCCGACGCATTATCACGCATGAGTGAGGAAAAAGAGGCCTTTACAGCATCCAATCCCGTGGCCATCATTCCAGAAGAACGAATTCAAACCACGATCACTGTTACCACATGTGTAGATGACTTAAAATCCAGTTTGCAGTCACAGATGACTCAGGCAAAACATCAGGAATGGCTTTTAAGGGGAGACCAGTACACCATCAAGAATAATTTACCATATTTCCAAGGACTGTTATATATCCAGGACCAGAAACTACAAACTCAAATCATCGCAAACTATCATGATTCCTTAGTGGAAGGACACTCTGGAATAGCCAAGACATCGGCTAAGGTAAAACAAAACTATTGGTGGGCCACTTGAAGGAAAGACGTTGCCCGATCTGTTACAACCTGTGGTGTTTATGCACAGCACAAATCTCAGAAGCAAAACTCTGCTGGGTTACTACATCCGTTAATGATTCCATCGGCACCTTGGCATACATCATCAATGGACTATATCACAGATCTTCCTCCTTGCAATGGTTACAACACCATATTAGTCATCGTATTCTGAAAGATGGCCCACTTCATCTCTCTGAAAGGACTTCCAACTGCATCCACTCTCGCCACTGTGTTCTTGGAACAAATTGTCCGGTTACATGGATTTCTTGATATTGGATCGAGGGACACAATTTGTTTCTGCCTTTTGGAGAAGGTGCTGTGCGATTGCCAAAATCTCTGGTTGTCAACTAGCCACCACCCTCAAACCGATGGACAAACCGTGCGCACCAATCAGACGCTGGAACAATATTTAAGATGTATGCTTCAGCACTCCGAAAACTCCTGAAAAGACATACTTTGGGTAGCCACGTATGCCTACAACAATTCGGTTCATACAAGCATGGGGCAAACCCCATTCTATACTCTTCACGAGAGACAACCACGGACATCAGTGTTTGAACCACCAGACACGCTGGAAATGCCAGCAATAAAAACCTTAAACAAATCCATCATTCAAGTTCTTGAAGAAGCAACAGAACAATTGAACAAGGCCAAAGAAAGACAAAAACTGTTTGCTGACCAGCACCAAAAGAAGCTCCCAATTACCAGATTGGAGATAAAGTCTGGTTAGCATCCAGACGCATACCTTTGAAATGACCACGTGTCTTCCGCCCCAGATATCTGGGCCCCTATATTATCAAAGCAATAATCAACCCTGCCGCCATGAAAATGTAGTTACCATCGCACATGAAAATCCACCCGGTATTCCATGTTTCACTCCTCAAATCCATGAAACCAAATACATGGATTGATTCTCCGCCAGAGCCGGAATTACTAAATGGGGAACCCAAATACGAAGTTAATTCTATCTTGGATTCCAAGGTGGTTCAATCCAAACTGTATTACCTAATAGACTGGAAAGGATGCAGACCCCAAGACCGAACCTGGGAACCCAGCGTATATGTTCATGCCCCTCGATTGGTCAGGCAATTCCATCGTAATAACCCCACCAAGCCTGGGCTGGGAGGAGTATCACCATTGAGAGGGGCCTTGAGGGAGAGTGCTGTCATGGCCACGTGCCCAGGATTACAAGAGTGGTGCCATCAAGTGGAGGGAGCAGATCACGTACGTCCCTTTGGGACATTTATGCATGGGGGCCTGGTTGGACACAGTCCTGGCGCCTTTGGCACCAGGCTCATGGAAGGATTTAAACAAGATATTTCCATTATGGGCAGCAGTGCTTGGAATAAACAGGAACTCTTAATATGAGCAAGAATACTCTCAAGAACTCTCATTTGTGTAACTAGTCCGGGTGTGGTCTCCATCTTCATCTGCATGTGCATCTTCTAAACTTCTAGGAGTGGCAGGATGTGGCATGCAAAACTTGTTAGGGGGCGGGGCCTTAAGAGCTCAGCTATAAAAGCCAGCCCACCCCAAGGCACACGCTTCGCGTTATTCTGCACCTCCGTGCACCGTAAATCTCAGCGTCGCCTGGGATTTCATCTTACCTGGATTTATCCTGCCATCTTCACCTGTGCTTGTCACTGGGGAATCCTGCTCTTACCTGCACGTTTCCTCCTGCTGCCGCGGCTCACCTGCAAACATCTCTGAGCGCAGACATCTTCTTCCTGGCACCGCTGCTCACCTGCAAACATCTTGGAGCGCAGACATCTTCCTGGCACCGCTGCTCACCTGCAAACATCTCGGAGCGCAGACATCTTCTTCCTGGCACCGCTGCTCACCTGCAAACATCTCGGAGCGCAGACATCTTCTTCCTGACAACGCGGCTCATGGGCAAGCATCCCAGAACACAGACAGCATCATCCAGGCAGTGCAGCACGACGCACTCCATCCGAACTCACAGCACCTGCAAAGCAAAGGCAAAAGACAAGGTTAGACACTTAACAGACATTACGTTAAGGGCTCGCTGCCATTAAAAACCTTGCGCCTTCCCTAAATCCATCACTCACCCGCTGATGGACATCGCGGTCAAATCCATCTTCCGCTCAGCCGCGTTCAGTGCCTCCACAGCCGCTGTAGGCCGCATTTCCACCTATTTGGGAGAAAACAGAGACAAACGTTATTCAGTGCAAGGCAACCGAATTGAGAGCAATAACATCAAGCTTTTGAGAGGGAAAAGACAAAGACATTGAAAGAAGGCAGAAAGAAGATAAAAGACAAGAAAAGCAGAAAGAGGAACTTAGTCGCAGCCGGACTGGACTAATACTCAGGAATCAGTGAAGGAACTAGATTCCACCAACAAGCGCCCCTGCCAGGAGTAGCAGGACGGAGAGCTCATCATTCACATTAATCAGGTGAGCCTTATTTGATTTGATGTATTGATTTATAGAGCGCTTTACACCAAGGCGCTGTACAGTGGAACAACATAATACATAACAACATCAACAAAATAACAGTGGAAGCAAAATTACATCATGAATCATTCGACAAAACATTGAAAAGAGCAATTAACTGAAGGGGAGGGGGGAATAGGGGAGTGGGATTAGGGGGGGGTGGTACGTGCCCATAGAAATCGCAACTTGGGTCGCAGGAGTTGGGAGATACCACAGTGACCTACCAGCGCATTCACGTTTTCCCATATCCACGCAGGAGCTAAGCCAATTTTCGCCGCCCATAGCTGATCCGCAGGGGACGAAACCCGAAGGGGGAGATCTAATACCAGGGAGGGCTGCAACCGTGCCCCAACGCCTCCGCAGAGACCAGGTGAGCGTAACATCAACCTTATGATCCACCCCAAGACAACAAAGGTAAATCCTGTGCTGATCTGTAAACATCATTGCACACGGCTTAAATCCTGTCTTCGGAGTCAAAATACTTCAAAGATAAAAGGCAAAATGCAGTTGAAAATCACTGAGGTGATCAAACTGCTTGAAGCGTGCTGTGCGCGGCAAAACGGAATTGAGGTAATGGTTGCAGTGCGTGTTATTTATGCCAATGTCAACGTCACAGCTGAGAGCGGAATGCAAGCTGCCGAGGGACTTCAGTACAGCGCCCTCTGCTGCCAAAAAGTTTCCGAAAATGCAAGCATGATATCGGTTATATCAAAGATGAGGAATCTATGAGAGGACACAATCCATTAGAAAGGAGTGTTTTGAAAGGGCTAGATCCTGCAATATGGGAATTGTTTGAAAAAGGAAATTGGTGTGTGAGAAAAACTAATATTCCATTCAGCAATCTTGCACAGATAAAGCACTTACACAACAAGACAGAGCTTTGAAGGTTACTGGATGTTTAGTAGGCATAATGCAACACCCTTGGGCACTTGTACTCAATTTTCTTCAACAGCACCAGTAGTTGACCATATATCTGAACAGAACTAAAACACGGCAGGGATACCAGTGCAGGCAGCATCACACAAACATCATTATAACTCAAAAGAAGCAGTAAACAGTAAGGATATTGTAATAAACAAATTGCTTATTTAACCAAAATGTATTGGAAATAGATTTTCATAACATGGACATGAACTTGTCAACTTTGCAAGGAAGGCCGTTTCTAGTGAGAGTACAAAAGAAGTTGGTCAGCGCCATGGCCAACAATAAAAATAAAAGTGTATGGTGAAGTTAGAAACTTAAAAGCAGGCAGATCACTATTTGCCTGAATACTCGTTGCAAGCAGATCACAACGTCAAGAAGCAGTATGTGAGAAATCAGGGCTTTATACATTCTTTTCTGTACCACAAAAACTGTTTAAGGATGATGGAATTATATAAACCTTTACCAGCAAAACAATCAAAATCTTGATGTGCAACCCACCACCAAAGCAGCAGCACAAACAACAAACCACTGCAACAATCACAATCCCATTCACAAGGAAAGTTGAGATGAAGTACCAGGAGCATAATGTGAAGAATCTGATGGAGTCGTCACTGATTCTCTAGCAGTAAACTCCTCCCATGTGGCCAGGGGACGGCAGCCGCTACCTGATCCTGACCCTGGGGGGGCTATATGAGGGAGGATCACATGGGAGGAGACAGCCTCTGGGGAGATGGTGGGGCTCTATCGGACAAGACATGGTACCCCCATTTTCCCTTGAAAATAACATCCACATGTCTGAAACCCTTATGGCCTATTGTCATGTGTCCACTCCCTTTCCTATGAAGAGCAGGGAAACCCCTTTTACCAAGACTACTGACCAACCTTCCAAACTTGGTCTAATTTGCCAATTGGATGAAATCGCCTCTTTCAATTCCACTCGTCAATCAATCCGAACTAATTTGCCACCAAAACCTTTTTAAAATGCTTATCACAATTCCATAAATCAATCATTCACAATGGACTTCTGTTTCCAAAATTCACAAAATACTGGGAAGAAGGAGCAAGCAATGTGGGGCAAAAGAGACTGCAAACCTAGCAAGTGCTCTAGTGTTTTCTGGCGCTCACCTGTGCCTGGGACAGTTAAGCAGCCCAAACAGGGAATGGAGGACAGCTGCTGTGGAGAAGCAGGGAGCTGAGAAGCCAGAACCAACGTGGTGCATTTAGGCAGCTCACCACCAGAGGAAAAAGGAACTGCTGAACCGAGGGTTGCTGCGGGAACGTCAGCAGCCAGAGAGGAACTCCTGGGCATTCGTAGGTGCTGGGGAACAATCATTTTGCTTACTGGGTGTGGGAGGACAGTAAGGGTGTAAAGAGAAAGCAGCTGAGGACTCGGGCCGATGGAAAGAAGAACGCGAGAGGGCCGACCACAAGAAAAAGATACCAATGTCTACAGAAACTGGTCAGTCCTCTGAAAAGCAATGGGGACACCGGGGCGTATCAGCGAGCATGCCGAGTGCGAACAATTGAAAATTACTTAAATGGGAAAAAGAAAAGAGATGGGCATATTAAAAGCAGGAAATCTGAGTCACAATATAAACCCCTTTCTAATGTGTAAGTGTGCACAGTGTCAATACGAAGAAAGTAGAAAGAAGATAATATATATCCGGATGATAGATTATCGAATACCATATACAGACAAATGGAAGTGGTATATAAACCCAAATGAACATAAGTCCTGGCAGGAGAGTATACCAGGCAGTCACACGTGTGTTGAGTGAATTAGAAGTCCTGGCTGGAGGGTACATCAGGCAATTTCAATTGTATAAAACAGAAGTCCTGGCAGGGGAGAACACCAGACAATCAAAGATAATTGTGTTAAACAAGCTTCATGTGCAAATGTTGCATTTGGCCAAGAAAGGCCGAAATAATTATTCCTGAAAAAAAACTGAAAAGTGGTCCAAAGAACTATGGTGTATGAAAACCTCAAGGAACATAGAATAATCCAGGGGAAGGGAGTTACCCTCTGGAACCAAGAACTTTATTCTTGAAGAAACTTTTTTCCAGATTAAAGACACTTCCCTTTTTCACATTAGAGTTAAGTTTGTAATGTGAGGGCCAGAGTAGAACACTGAACACAGGACAGTTTTTTTGTTTTGGCATCCTGACATGGACAGAGCCTTAGTTTTTATTTAGTTAGGTAAATACCTCTAGAGCAGGGTCACAGAGGCCTCTTCCCAACCCCTTTTATTTTAACAATAAAAGTCTCCAACAAAAAACATGGCAAACTATAGCCTGACTCATTTCTGACTCCTCACATATTGTGTCAGTGGTGGGATTGGGCTCAGTTGACACAAACTGGGGCACCCTCAAATTTAACAGAGCTTCCAATCCCTCAATGGCTACAGAACATTCCACTGAGTTTGATTTGTTCAGTAGCAGGGGAGAGTTGATACAACCCGAAGACTGAGTTTTAATACCTACTGATTTGGTCCTCAAACCCCCACCCAGAATTTACATAAGACTTGCCTCTAAATCAGTCCTATCCTGGTGATATGGTTTAGATGTCCTAGATGGTGTTATAGAACCTGATTATTGGGGTGACATGAAGGTTTTGGTTCAAAACAGTGGGAAGGAGGCATTTCAAGTAAAGGCAGGTGAAAGGATAGCACAGGGGATTCTGGAGAGAGCTCTCTTTCCCAAACCACGAGATTGCTCGAGATCATCTATATTAACTTTGTGGACGATATGCACATTCTCACCCCATCTCTGGTGACTATGCACGAGATACTGCTGCCATTGACACAGTAGACAGCACCATCCAAAATTGGATGGCCACCCACAAACTCTGCTTAAAGGATGACAAGACAGAGCGCATCATTGTGGGCTCCCCACACTGTCTCAAAAACCTGGACCCTGCCTACTCCTCCATAAACATCGATGGTGCCACCATCCCTGTCTTGAAACAAATAAAAACCCTGGGGGTTCACCTCGAAGCTAACGATTCCATGAATAGACACATCAATGCCCTAGCATCATCTGCAGATTACAGCACCAGGCTCATTTCCTTGAGCAGGCAGTGCCTCTCATCAAAAAACTGCCTCACACTCGCTAGTGCTCTCCTCTCAAAACTGGACTACTGCAATGTGCTACTCATGGACACCTTGGCGGGTAATAGTTCTAAACTACAGCTGCTGCAAAATGAAGCCCTACGTGCTGTCATTGGACTTAAGTGATTTGACCACATCTCTGAAATCAGGTGTGAGACGCATTGGCTACCGATCAAAGTGCACATGGCTTTCAAGATCCTGGCAATAGCGCATAGATGAATCAACAATGAGGCTCCGTTCTACCTCAACACCAGTATCACTCAAAATCGCCCTCTGCGTGTGCTAATATCCTGCTGCAGCATCATGCTGATCACCCCCGCTTTAACAGGAAAAGAGCCGGCGTCTTCAGCTTTTACATTACAGCACCCTCTCTGTGGAACGCAATTCCTGCCCACATCAGAAATGAACAATCCTACTACACGTTCACAAAACTCGCAAAGACTTGGCTGTTCTATAAATACAAGTAGCTTTCATCTTTGGCTCTGATGCCCTCTGTTGTTGTGACCTTCGACTGTTATAATGTACCAATATTGTCTGTTATTCATGATCTACTCTCCCTAACACTGTGATTCCCACAGGTCTAAGCGTTTCATAAGTGCTGAAATGAGACATGAAAAAATAAAAAATTAAGTTACAACTGAAAGAGGAAGAAACGTCTTTGGAGAGGCAGACATAGACTTACCCTCTACATCTGAGGCACTTCGACCAAAATCCCTTGGGTAAGATGCTGAAGTTATCCCAGATTTGGCTTTTCCACAAAGGAATGATCCCTTGCTTGCAGAACCCTTCCTTCAGGAGATAACAGAGGAGGAGGCCAGAAAGAAAGGAGAACCATTTTTTTTCTCAAAAACTGGGCTACTATATAGAGGGGACATTGGTCTTGATGGCACTCCTAGATCACAATAATGGTGCCCAAAGGTCATACAAAAAAATTGTTTTAGTGATTGCACACATTTGACAGGCAATCATTTAGGAATGGCTAAAACTCCAGCACAGATAGTGAGCCGTTTTCATTGGCTAGGGATTTATGCCGATGTGAAAAACGTTGTGTTCACTTGTGCCTTATGCCAAAAGACCTGCTTCTAGATGCCCCCTCCACAGCGCCATTACAACCTTTGTCAATCATTGATGTATTTTTTTCACGAATAGGCATGGACATAGATCGGCCCCTTCAACCATCCCAACTAGGGAACCAATATATATTGATAATAGTGGATTATGCAACTTGTTGTCCTAAGGCATTCCATTTATGCAATAATATGACACAACAAATTCTCAAACATTTTATCCTGTATGTTTCACGAGTTGGGTTGCCGAAGGAGATCCTCACGGACCAGGCAGCTACCTTTATGAGCAGATTGATGTCAACGGTACAGGCAATTCTATATATTAGACCATTGAGAACTTCCATTTCTCACCCACAGACTGACGGACCCGTTGAATGGTTTAATAAAACCTTAAAACATATTTTGAAAAAACTAGTTGAATCTGACAGCAATAACTCCCTGGGCCCTTTTTGCTGTCCAAAAGACCCCATAGTCATCCGCAGGATTTTCTCCATATGAACTGCTATATGGCAGAAAGTCACGTGATGTCCTTGATATGTTGCGGGAGATCTGGGAAGAATGGGAAAGAGCTATTTTGCTCCTTTCTCAAGCAGCCCAATGGTTAAATGAACACATGGCTATGGTCTGGACGATGGTGCAAACCTGCATGGTTAAAGGCCCAAGAACATCAGAAAAGTTACCATAATAGGAAAGAGGTACTTAGGTACTTCTCCATTGGACAAAAAGTCCTTGTTCTCCTTCATCTGAGAACAAGATGTTATCCAAATGGCATGGTCCCTATGAAATAATAGTACAAACAGGGCCATGTTATCAAGCATTTACAACCTGACCAAAGAATTAAAAGCCATATCTATCACATTAATCTCTGGAAAGAGTGGAGGGAAAATCCTGTTGAAAGTACCACTTTAGTATTGGCTAGTCCGTTGTCTGATTAATCAAATAAGAACAGTCTGATTCCATCTGATCTTCCTCAAAACCAAAAGGAAGACCTGTTAGACCTCTTAGAACAGTTCACTGATGTTTTTACAATTGAGCCAGGAGGAGTTAAAGGGGTGTTTCATTATATCCGCACACCCCCAGGAAAAGTGGTCCATTTAAAGCCTTACCGTTTACCCGAATCTAGAAAGGACAGTATTATAGAAGGGGTGGAGAACATGTTGAGTGCTAACATTATCGAACCCTTTCAGAGCCCTTCTTCCTCCCCGATGGTACTTATTTGCAAGCCAGATCAATCATGGAGATTCTGTCGACTTCAGAAAGGTGAACGCAGTCTCCCATTTCAACAGTTACCCTATACCTAGGATTGATGTTCAGATAGATCGATTGGGAGCTGCTGTTTTCCTTTCCAAGATTGATCTGACAAAGGGATACTGGCAGGTTTGTGTTAATCCAGAGGACAAAAATAAAACAGCAGTTTCCACCTCCACTGGATTTTTTCAGTTTAAGGTATTGCCTTTGTGGGCTACACGGGGCTCCCACCACCTCCCAGAGATTATAGGATCAAGTCCTCTGTCCCTACACATCTTTCTGTGAAGCATACATCAATGATATACTCATCCACAGTAGGATGTGGAAAGAACATCTGCACCATTTGTATTTAGTTAGTAGGGTCACAGTAAATCCAAAGAAATGCCACTTGGCTCAGTCAGGGGTCAAGTATCTTGGATCTTTTGTTGGCAATGGATTAGTTCAGCCCCCAACTGAAAAAGTGAAAGCAGTCAAAGAAACACCAATACCAAAAACAAAGAAAGACCTAAGAGTCTTTCTGGGCCTAGCGGGGTACTACAGGCGGTTTTTCCCCAGTTATTCATCCATCACGTCCTGCCTCACTCATAGCTTCAAAAATGCTGAGCCCCCAAAGGTAAAATGGAAAGAGGAAGATCAAGTGTGTTTTGATAAACTCAAGCACAGTCAGTGTAATGAACCTGTGTTGAAAGTGGTAGATTTCAACAGGGAATTCATTTTACAGACGGATGCTTCACACGTTGGGTCACAAGATCACAATGGTATTGAACACCATATCTTGTACATTGGTAGGCAATTGTTTCCACTGGAAAAGAACTATGCCTCTATTGAACTGGAGGCTTTGGCAATAAAGTCGGCAATATCCTATCTTAAGTATCACCTTACAGGAAGAAAATGTAGGTTAATTACAGATCATGCTCCATTGGCCTGGTTGAGTCTCTGCAAAGACACCAATGCACGAGTCATGCACTGGTTCCTAGATCTTCAGCCCTATTGATTTAAGATAGAACACCATAAAGGAAGAGAACAGGGTAATGTAGACTTCCTTTCCCGTTTTCATAGCAATGAACTAGCGGCATTAGGGGAAGGGTATGTGATGAATCCGATGGCGTCATCACTGGTTCCCTGGCGGTCACCTCTTTCCATGTGGCCAGGCAACGGCAGCTGCTACTCGATCTTGACCCGGGAGTGTGGGGGGTTATATGAGGGAGGATCACATGTGAGGAAACAGCCTCCAGGGAGATGGTGCGGCTCCATCGGACGAGACATGCTATCCCACATTTTCCCTTGAAAATAACATCCCCATGTCTGAAATCCTTATGGCCTATTGTCATGTATCCAAACCCTTTCCTATGAAGAGCAGGGAAAACCCTTTTACCAAAACTACTGACCAACCTTCCAACCTTGGTTTAATTTGCCAATGTGATGAAATCAACTCTTTCTATTTCCACTTGTCAATCAATCAGAACAAATTTGCAATCAAAACCTTTTGAAAATGCTTATCCGAATTCCATAAGTCAATCATTCACAATGGACTTCGGTTCCCAGAATTCACAAAATACTGGGACGAAGAAGAAGGATTGAGCAATGAGGAGAAAAAGAGATTGCAAACCTAGCAAGCGCTTTAGTGCTTGCTGGCACTCACCTGTGCCCGGGAAATGGAAGCCGCCCAAACAGGGAATGGAGGACAGCTGCTGTGACGACTGGCGCAAGAGTGTTTCACCTCTCCAGGAGAAGCACAGAGCCAAGAAGCCAGAACCGGGGTGGTGGAGTCAGGGGGCTCACCACCAGAGGTAGAAGGATCTGCTGAAACGAGGGTCGCTGCAGGAATGCCAGGAGTCAGAGAAGAACTCCTGGGCGTTCACATGTGCAGGGGAACAGCATTTCTCTTAACGTAGCCGAGGAGACAGCAGGCGTGTCGAGAGGAAACTGCCGAGGACCAGTGGGCGAAGGAAAGAAGACTGCGATAGGGAAGCCGACGGGGGTCCTTACCCGGTTGACCGCGAGAGAAGATAACAATGCCTACAGAAACCGCTAAGTCCTCCAAAAAATAAAAACAGGGACACTGGGGCGTATCAGAGAGCATACCGAGTGCGAACAATTGAACATTACTAAAATGGGAAAGAGAAAAGAAATGGACATATTAAAGGAAAGGAATTTGAGTCACTAATAAACCCCTTTCTAATGTGTAAGCATACTCTGTGTCAATACGAAGAAAGCAAAAAGAAGATAATATATCAGGAAGATACATTATAAAACACTATATTGAGACACCTTTGGGAGCGGGCGATAAACCCAAATGAACAGAAGTACTGGCAGGTGAGTATACCATGAAGACAAGTGTATGGAGTGAATCAGAAGTCCTGGCAGGAGAGTACACCAGGCAGTCTCAAGAATAGTGAATCAAAAGTCCTGGCAGCAGAGTACAGCAGGCAATCGCAAGAAGAGTGTATCAGAAGTCCTGGCAGGACAGTACACCAGGCAATTTCAAGTGTATAAAACAGAAGTCCTGGCAAGGGAGTACACCAGGCAATTGAAGAGGATTGTGGTAAACAAACTTTATGTGCAAGTGTTGCATTTGGCCAAGAAAGGCCGAAAAGATTCTTCTTGAAAGAAACTGTGAAGTGAAGCAGGTTTTGTGTACAAGTGTTTCATTTGGCCAAGAGAGGCCCAAAGAACTATGGTGTAAGAAAACCTCAAGGATTCAAGAAGAATCCATGGGAAGGGAGCTACCCTCTGGAACGAACCAAGAATTGTATCCTTGAAGAAACTTTTCTTTAAGTCATTTCGCTTTCCTTTATGAACACATTTTTCCAAACCACTCACATTAGAGTTAAGTTTGTAGTGCAGGGTCAGAAAAGAACTTGGACACAGGACCATTTTTTTGTTTTGACATCCTGACACCGACAGAGACTTGGTTTTTGATAAGGAAGGGAAATTCCTCTAGAGCAGGGTCGGAGAGGCCTTTTCCCAACCTCTTTTATTTTAATAATAAAAGTCTCTAACCAATAACATGGCAAATCTGTGTCCATCTCTCATTTCCGATTCCTCACAATAATGAAATACATTTAGTGTTTGACAAATACAAAGAAAACTCAGAGGCTCCAGGGAGTTGGACCAACCCACTACAAAACTGTGGACCGCACAAAGATAGGTAATGTTGCTATGAAGAAGCTTCTTTAATACATTAACACCGAAGGTTAATTAACTGCTCAAATAGGTAACAAAATGCTTCCGCATCCACACATTTCGAAAAAGACTTTGTAGTGCCGTGGCACACAGAAGTGGGCGCCTCATATTGTTCTTTGTACTGTTTTAGAAGTACTAAATAGGCATACACAAAAATAATTCGTCATGTAATCAATGACACAGAAAGAGGGGCTACAAAACTCTATATATTTGCATAAGACACATTTCTTTCATTCGTTTTATAACAATGTATCCAAAATTCCCACCCCCCTGGCTTACTTGGTGCCTACATAAAAACACATTATTTCAATGGAAGTATTGCACATTCTGCTACTTTGCATGTGGAGAGCACAGCATCTGCAAGCAGGATGGCTGATCATGCAGTGTTTACAGAATCACAAAATGATCCTAACGAAACACATTCTTATGCTGCATCTCCCCCCAACCTGGGCATTTTAAATACAACAATGCAAGAAGTGCTGAAGCAAATAACTTTTGTATACATTTTGCCAATCATACCAGCTATTTCAACAGGTCGTTCAATTTAGATGACTTGTGTGGTATAGTTGGGAAATATAACAAAACATATTTATGGGACAGATTAAAAATGTGTTGTGGAATTACATTTGGGCTTCTATTGTCCTGTGCAGCAGCTACTATCTCAACAGTGTCTTTGTGATGAATTTGAATAGTTATATTCCTAGAACTAGGCTCCATGGTGGCTTGTGCATTACATGCATTTCACACTTTGTCTGGATCGAATTGCACTGGTAGTTTGTCACGTAAGGAACATTTTCATACTATATAGCATTCACTACAGCGACTGAAGACACCATTTCGGCACCCAATTCATTGGAAAGATAAGAAGAAATTTCTGAACAAGTACTGGATAAACAGGAAACATTATTTTCCAAGTCTATCAACCCAGAACCAGTATAACTAACTTGGCAGAGTTGTACTGGATGGACTGTGTTTTTTTCTAAGAAACAGGAGAGGTGGGAAAAGTTATCACCTACAAAAAACGCTTTTGTACCTACAGTGAAGAGTCAGCTGCTAGGTCATGATCTGGGACCAAGCTGACCAATCAAAGTTAAGAACTCCATCTGCCAAGAAGCAGAGGTGGAACATGGAAGACTGAGAAATTGTTCACTTTTTCTATGAAATGGCATGCACTCCAGAAACCATTCTGCTGTTGATGAGCTGTTCTTGTGCGAAGAACAGAGGCAGCCCATGGTGTAAATGCCGTGTACAGACATGTGTGCAAGTGTGAACTATGTGATAATAATTCTTGAACTGTATCAAACTCGGCAGACTCAGAGCAAAGATGATTTCAGAAATTATGTTGAAGACATCAAGTGGCCTACTAAAGAACGCTATATAAATATTTCAATATTAGTAGTTTTAATTATTCAGGCCTAATATATGTCTGTATTTTGCAAGTTAAAAGAAAGTAGCAATTGTTCAAATTTGCTATCAATATGAATATCCTTTTATAAGTACAAGTGAGGTTTCATAATATGAATAGGGACATTTTTGAAATACCATTGACACACAGGTAAATGTCGTTAGGACATTGTTTTTAGGGCTGAAAATATGCTTCAGCTCAGAAATGAAAATCCATCCATAAGTAAAAGAAATATTGAAGATTTTCATGAACTTTGTTGGTGGCTGTCTTGATGGTGTCATCAATCCTACACACCACGCAATAGAGTGACACAGTGGGAATTATTCAACGATTGGCACTTTCTGATGACACAAGGCTTGTCCCACCTTTTCTTCACTAATACTGCCACAGGCTCACAAATGCTTCCCTACTAATACCCCTAAGATGTGAAACAAAAAGTAATAAACAATAATAAAGGGAACAAGACCTGCCACTACACCTGAAAATGCCAACAGCAAACAAGTACCAGAATTGGTTATGTCAACAACCAACATTATATTTTCCTTAACTATACCTCAGTTGGGAAAAAAGAAATCACACAGAAAACATGTTTAATATCCAGGAAATATGCATGATCCAAGGCGGGGAAAGTACATTTGCTAAATAACCCACAATTAATCGGGATGAGGTGGCTTTTACAGCAATGATTTGATTATGGTCCAGGCTGATCTGAAACCATTTCATATCTGTAAAAGCCCATTCTCAGGTTTAGACAAGCAACTCGCCCAATGCTTGAGAGTCCATACTCTCTCCAAGAACATTCAAAAAGAGGTCAGGGCACCCCCTGTGCAAGAACATGGCATGATAACCTGTTCTGTTGGAATGTGCCCATTCAGAGTCTGCAGCCACATGTTTTAGCTCACTGTACCTTTCACAAAGGAGGAATATCTATTTGCATATCAGTCTTTGTCCCGCCCACTTGAGCAGTCCAGCACCGAAATGCTAGGCAATCCTCCTTTGAACAAGAGTACCAACAGCAACCCCAGAAACGTGTTTCGGCCTAGTCGGGCCTCATCAGTGAGCAAAGGGTCCACATACTGTTTTTAAAATATTTGCAAGGAACTTGGGGTTGGTCACCCTGAGTTACCTGGGGGCAACCAGACGTGGACTCACTGTGCTCAGAGAGGCACAGCTTCACCTCACTGATGAGGCCCAACAAGGCTGAAACACGTGTATGGGGTTGCTGTTGGTACTCTTGTTCAGAGACGAACAAGACGGGACAAAGACTGATATGCAAATGGATATTTCCCATCTGTGAAAGGTACAGTGAGCAAAAGCGTGTGCTGCAAACTCTCATCTCAGAACAGGTTATCATGCCATGTTCTTTCTGGAGAGGAGCGCTTGCTACCTTTTTTGAAATATTTGCAAGGAACTAGGGGTTGGTCACCCTGAGTTAACTGGGGGCAACCAGACGTGGACTCCCTGCTCACTGTGCTCAGAGAGGCACAGCTTCACTTCACTGATGAGGCCCAACAACGCTGAAACACGTGTATGGGGGTGCTGTTGGTACTCTTGCTCAGAGAGGAATTGCCATAGCATTTCAGTGCTCGAATGCCCATGTAGGCGAGACAAAGAATGATATGCAAATGGATGTTTCCCATCTGTGAAAGGTACAGGGAGCAAAAAGTGTGTGCTGCAAACTCTCATCTCAGAACAGGTTATCATGCCATGTTCTTTCTGGAGAGGAGCACCTGCTTCCTTTTTTGAAATATTTCTAAGAAACTTGTCACCCTGAGTTACCTGGGGGAAACCATACGTGGACTCCCTGCTCACTGTGCTCAGGGAGGCACAGCTTCACCTCACTGATGAGGCCCAACACGGCTGAAACACGTGTATGGGGTTGCTGTGGTACTCTTGTTGAGAGAGGATTTGCCAGAGCATTTCGGTGCTGGACTGCCCATGTGGGCGGGACAAAGACTGATATGCAAATGGGTATTTCCCATCTGTGAAAGGCACAGTGAGCAAAAAGCGTGTGCTGCAAACTTTCATCTCAGAACAGGTTATCATGCCATGTTCTTTCTGGAGAGGAGCGCCTGCTACCTTTTTTGAAATATTTGCAAGGAACTCAGGGTTGGTCACCCTGAGTTACCTGGAGGCAACCAGACGTGGGCTACCTGCTCACTGTTCTCCGAGAGGCACAGCTTCACCTCATTGATGAGGCCTAAAAAGGCTGAAACACGTGTATGGGGTTGCTGTTGGTACTCTTGCTCAGAGAGGAATTGCCATAGCATTTCAGTGCTGGACTGCCCATGTGGGTGGGACAAAGACTGATATGCAAATGCATATTTCCCATCTGTGGAAGGTAGAGTGAGCAAAAAGTGTGTGCTGCAAACTCTCATCTCAGAACAGGTTATCATGCCATGTTCTTTCTGGAGAGGAGCGCCTGCTACCTTTTTTGAAATATGTGCCAGACGTTGGGTAGCGCCTTTGGTAGGTTTTTGTGCGTTGAACTCTCTGTCCTGCGTCTTTGTGCAGGGGCGCGTGGTTAGTGCGGGCGTTCCGTGGACCTAGTTGCTTCACTGGTCTGTGTGCCCTTATGTCGGGTCCAGACCGGCTGTGACTCCGACTCTGCTTGCTGTCTTCCAGGTGAGTTATGAGGTCTTTTCCGTCTTTATTCTGTCTCTTTATTTTCCTCAGTTTTCTCTGTCTTCTCAGCGTTTTGCTCCACTACGCTGTTCCCTAACAATGTCTCTTTTTGTTTTGACAGGGATGGTTGCGACCTCCGAGTTGCCACACCGATGGCGAAGACCACGGTGAGTTATTGATACGCAGAGCACTGCGCTGTTTATTGGTGTTAATTGCTAACCCGTATTCTCTTCCCTTCTTTGTACAGGTTGCGTTGATGTTCCGCAGTGATGAGCGATCGAAACGCTGCTTGCCCAGTTAAGTACTTTGTTGATGCTGACCTTGTTCCTTCTCCCTTGCAGGTTGCGGTGAAACCTGGAGATGGCCGAGGATAACAGAAGAGCAGGGTGCTCAGGACTCACTGCTTGCCCAGGTAAGAATTGTTATTAATGCTGTCCTTGTTTCTTTACCTTTACAGGTTGCGGCGAACTCCGAAGATGGGCGAGGTAAGCGAAGCGCAGGATGGATTCAAGACCGGTTACTTCACAGGTAAGTGTTCTTGCTTGCTATTGCTGTTCTTGTTCTTCCAGTTATTAATGGAATCCGGATTTAGGACTTCAGGATCGAGCTGCTGGAGAAGCAGATGAGCAGGAGCTGGACACGGTGAGCGTTACTCTGCACGAGTGCAGAATAACGCAAAGTGTGTTCTGCTGTTTGGGTGTGGTTTAAATAGCCCAGGTAAAGTAGTTCCAGGCCAACACCCAAAACACTAGACCCCCTTGGCTTGGTTCTAAAGAACTGAGCTGTGTAATAGGCCTCCATGTTGGATTAAGGTCCAGCCTGGCACCAAAGGTGCCAGGGCTGACTCCATGTATGTTTCTGATGGATTTTTAAGGCCCTTGGGGCCAGTGTGAAGGGCTTTAGCCCCACTACTGCCAGGGGGCTGTTATACCTGAGGTGGTGAGGGGCATGGATCGTGACAGCTCTCCCCCCTAACGTACCTCTCAAGATATTTCCTCCGTCTGGCCCTGGTTTGTTCGGTTGGTTCTGATGAAATCGTCTTACCAGGCGTGGCGCACGGACGTGCTCGCTAGGCTCCCATGTCCTGTCCTGAGGGCCGTAACCCTTTCAGTCCACTAAGTACGATAACTTGGACCCGGTGAGTTTAGAATCTAGGATGTCCTTGACTTCAAATTCGGGTTCTCCGTTAACCAGTAACGGATTTGGTGGTGTTTTGACCCGAGTTCCAGGCTGAACAGGTTTTAAGAGTGACACGTGGAATACGGGATGGATCTGCATATTTGGTGGTAAAGCTAGTTTTACTGCCACAGGATTTATAATAGCCTTGATGGTATAGGGCCCTAGATATCTGGGACGAAATGTTCGAGTTCCTCTTATGGGCATGTGCCGAGACGCCAACCAGACTTCATCTCCGACTTTGTAGTCTGGGGCTTTTCTTCGATGTTGATCAGAGAATCTTTTCTGTCTTTCTTTGGCTTGGATCAAGTGTTCTGCTGCCTTTTTGAAGGCTTGAGTGATGGTCGTATGTAAAGTCTGGCATTTCCAAGGCCATGAGGATATCTAATTCGGAAGTACGTGGGTGCCTTCCATATACGGTACAGAATGTACTCTGTCCGGTACTGGTGTGTAGCGAGTTGTTGTAGGCATATTCGGCTATCCACAGCACATCCTTTCAGCTTTCTTCCACTTGATGTAACATGCACCGTAGGTATTGCTCTAGTGTCTGATTCGTCCACTCCGTTTGGCCATCAGTTTGGGGATGGTGACTAGTGGACAGACGAATATCGATTTGGGCAATTGCATAACTCTTCCTCCAGAAGTTAGACACAAACTGACTACCTCGGTCAGAAATCAGGATGTAGGGGAAACCATGTAATCGTATAATTTGCTCTAAAAACACATTTGCCAGACTGGATGCGTTTGGTAGACCCTTCAGCGGAATGAAATGGGCCATTTTAGAGAATAGGTCAACAACCACTAGGATAGTGTTGAACCCTTGACATGGAGGCAGATCTGTGATGAAATCGAGGGAGAGTGTGTGCCAAGGTGCAGGTAGAATTTCCAGGGGTTGAAGAAGGCCCGCATGTCTTTGTTTCTGGGATTTATCCTGTGCACAAATGCCACATTACAGGATAAACTGCATAATGTCCTTCCGCCAGGTCGGCCAACAATAATTTCTTTTCACCTTGGCTAGGGTCTTGGCAATTCCTGGATGTCCTTCTATCAGGGGGTCGTGAGAACCAGAAATGACTTGTTCTTGAGTGCCTTATTCGGTAGATATAAACGCCCTCTGAAATACAGGAGTTGGTTCTTTGTTATGTAATGTTCACCTTGAGTGGTCCAGTCTTGTAGAGCCTCAGTGTTCATTAGGAGCCGAATTTACTTTTGGAGTTCATCCAGAGATAACGTTGTTGTAAGTCCTAGTAGTTTGTCACCTGGAATAATGGCCACCAGGTCTGGGGTTGAATATGCGTTCTCATCAATACCCATACGGGATAGGGCGTCAGCTTTTCCGTTCCTGACTCCAGGTCAGTACGTGATTATGTAATCATATTCTGTGAAGAATAAAGCCCATCAGAGTTGACGGGATGATTAAGCCTTTGCCGTCTTGAGGTATTGTAGGTTGCGATGGTCGGTGATTACTGTGATGGTATGTCTGGCGCCTAGGAGGTAATGCCACCAAGCCTTAAAGGCTGCCTTGATCACTAGGAGTTCCTTGTCTGTTATTGCATAGTTAAGTTCAGTTGTAGTAAATTTTTGCGACCAAAAGGCCATGGGATGTAACTGGCCTGTTTCTGGAACCCTTTGGGAAAGAACAGCCCCTTTTGCCATGCTGGAGGCATCTGTTTCCACTACACATGGGAGATCTGGGCGGGGGTGTCGTAGCACCGCGGCTGAGGTAAATCTTTTCTTGAGTTCCTGGAAGGCCTTTTCCGCCTGTTCTGCCCATTGGAACAGTTTATTGTTTTTTCGTAATAAAGAAGTGATCGGGTGCACAATCTGGGAGAAACCCGGGATGAATCGACAATAAAAGTTTGCAAAGTCGAGCATACTTTGGACACCTTTGACTGAAGACGGTGATGGCCAGCTGAGGATGGTGTCTACTTTGTGCATATCGATCCGGACGCATCTGGGATTGAGGACAAAACCAAGGAACTCGACTTCGGTGACATGGAAGGAGCATTTTTCAAGTTTGGTGTATAGCTGGTGCTGTCGGAGTTTTGCAAGGACAGAGCGAACGTGCCTGAATGGGCCTGTTTAAAAGAGGAGTACACCAAGATGTCATTGATGTAAACTAGGGCACATACGCCGATCAATTCCCATAGTACATCGTTCATGAAGTACTGGAACGTGACGGGAGCGTTGCAAAGCCCAATGGGCATCACCCACTATTCGTATAGCCCATACTTAGTACAAAAGGCGGTCTTCCATTCGTCTCCTTTCTTTACATGCACAAGATGGTATGACCCCCTGAAGTCCAATTTGGTGTAAATTTGGGCATCCTTGACTTGGTCAAGCAGCTCTGGGATAAGGGGTAGAGGATAACGGGTTTTAACTGTTACCTGGTTTAGAGCGCGGTAGTCGATACATGTTCTCAAGTACCCCTCCTTCTTGGGTACGAAGAATAGGGGCGAGGCTGCCGGGGATTTGGACGGGCGCATAAAACCGTTTGCCAGGTACTGGTCCAGATATGATTTCAAGTGTAGGTTTTCAGGTTCGGTGAGTGCATAAATTTGACTACACAGGATTTGTGCACCAGGTAAGAGGTCAATCTGACAGTCATATGACCTGTGAGGGGGTAAAGTATTAACCTGTTCTTTTTGGTTGGAAAATGTCTTGGAAATCGTGGTATTCGCTTGGTAGTGTACTTGTTACACCTAGTACCAATGCCTCTTTATCTTGGACAGGTGTCTCTGGGTCAGACGATGGCATTTCCACTTGGTAGCACGCATGAGCACACTCATTGGAGAAGGCTTATTTTTTGGCTCGCCAGTCGATGTTAGGATTGTGAGGCACCAACAACGGCATCCTTAGAATCACCCGGAACTGAGGGGCCTTGATAAGGTCGAAGTCAATGGCTTCCCGATGTCTGTCTTGGCACAGAAGGGTCAATTCTGCTGTGCATTGAGTTACAGGACCAGAAGCTATCTCTGTTCCGTCGACAGTGGTGACCTTCTCAGTTGTCCTTTTCTGACAGAGGGGAAGCCCCATCCTTGTTGCCAGGCCTTGGTCGATGTAGTTACCAACGACTCTGCTGTCTATGTATGCCTCCACAGCATGCATCCGAGACAGTTGTTGGTGACTGATCAAAATCACAGGCAGGGCAAGGTGTGAGGTCTGTGGCTCTTTTCCTTCGCTCGACAAATGGACCTTTACGCTTGCCGGTCCTAGAAGTTTTCCGACTCTTGTTCTCCTTCTTTCTCTGTAGCTGTTCTGACTTGAGAGTCGTGTAGACCGATGAGACCTCCGTCCCCAAGTGACGCACAGGGGAACTAATAGAAACCCGCTGTGCGACCTTTGAGGCCACAGGTGAGAGATGTCTTCCCAGATCCACGGAACCTCTGGAACACCGATGCTGCTGTCAGAAGGGAACGAGGTTAAGTACCAGGCAATTACAATACAATCAGGTAAACAATAGGATCTAAAGAGTCTTACCTATCTGGTGTTGGGGAAACCCAGGTAACCTAGTAGAGAGGTTCGAGACTCAGATGATGCGGCGGTCCCTGGAATAGTAGAACCGCAGGTGAGCGTGGATGTAGGGTTAGCCACCTGTAGGAGAGAGGGCTTGACTTGAATCCCAAGAAGGGAAATGGCGTAGAAGTACAGCAAGGTATCAGGGGATGATCCAAAGACAAGTCGAGGTAAAGTCCAAAATCCGGCAACAGGTAAACAGTTCCAGGCAAAGGTACAAAGGGGTGTCCGAAGGAGTCCGAGGTACAGTTCCGTGATCAAAGTAACAAGGAGCAATTCGTAACGCCAAACAGGGTCTGAAGACAGCTGAGAAGCAATGAGCATTCTGTCTCTCAGACCTTTATACTGTGTGTCTCTGGGTCATGTGACATCTCTGGGTCATGTGACGTCCACCAAGGTCACGTGAGGAACGCCACAATGGATCACGTGACCGACATGAAGACGTAACGCCGCCCCTTCTGCTATATGTTCTCCAAGGCAATTGCCAATGCAGAAAGGGTTGCAATCGAGCCTGTACACCAAAGCTGGTACGGTGTTTTCGGTCCTTTGGGTTTACCGAATCACTTGAGCCTCGAACCGTGGGAGGAGATGTTGGGGGAATGTGCGCAGTGTTCTGATGTGGAGTGGACTGGTGTGCAGAGGATCGCCTAACAGTAGCTCCAACTAGTCTCCCAGGGGGTTTTATGGGACATTCTCTGAGGAAGTGACCTGATTTCCCGCAGTACAGGCATAATTGCTATTGTCTCCTTTCGTCTCTTTCAAACTTGGTTAATGGGCTCAGTACCTCTCCAACTTGCATGGGTTCCGAAGTGTTTTCTGATGAACGCGGAATGTTCTCCTTTGAGCGTACATACACAGCCCGATTCTCCATTCTGACTCGATCTGTCGATCTTGCAGCCTGTGGTCTAGCTGCACCACTAGGTTGAGGAACTCTGCACAGTCGTTTGTTGGGTTTACCACCTGAGCTAGGACGTCTTTCAATTCCCCTCGTAATCCTCGATGGAATAACATTGTTCGTTTCTCCTCAGGCCACCCAGTTTCAACGACAAGTCTGTTAAAAGTGGCGATATTTGTTAACAAATCTTGGTTGCCTTGGCGGAGGGACAGAAGTTTGTTATCTAGAGCTTGGCCCTAGGTATGTCGGGTGAACAGCTTCTCCATCTCCTGTTGAAATCCCCTGAAATCCCGCAGGAGTGGGTCATCCTGGCTTACTAACAGTATGGACCAATCCGCAGCACTGCCACTCAGATATGACAGAAAGAAGGCAAACCAAGACTGATCGTTAGGAAAGGCTGCGGGTCTACAAAGAAAATGGAGGCAGCACTGGTTCATGAATACTGTATATTTTCTTGAGTCTTCTGTAAATGTTCCGGTGGGGCCAAAGGAACTGCCCCAGGGAGGACCACCTGCACTGGATTGACGGATGTGGCTGGAACCGACGGAATACTTCCTGGCAACGGAGCCTGCCCAGCCTGTGTTTGGAGCAATTGCCTGGCTAATTCATCGATGTTGTCCTTGGTGACAGTCAACTCCCTCCTAAGGGCGTTGGTTTCTTTCCAGGCAGAGTGCCCCATCGGCTCCTAATTCTCCCAGTAACTGGGCTAGTTGGTCAGTCTCTGATGTTTCTGTGATGCCCAGGTGGATGTTTTAATTGAGGCTTTGCATTCTGTTACGCTCACCTGGTATCCACGGGGGCGCCACACGATACTGGATGGAGGTCTAAGCGCTATCCCGGACCCCTCTCTGCTTGGTTATGTGCCAGACGTTGGGTAGCTCCTTAGGTTTTTGTGCGTTGAACTCTCCATCATGCGTCTCTGTACAGGGGCGCTAGGTTGGTGCGGGTGTTCCGTGGACCTAGTTGCTTCACTGGTCCGTGTGCCCTTATGTCGGGTCCAGACCGGCTGTGACTCCGACTCTGCTTGCTGTCTTCCAGGTGAGTTATAATGTCTTTTCTGTCTTTATTCTGTCTCTTTCTTTTCCTCCTTTTTCTCTGTCTTCTCGGCGTCTTGCTCCACTACGCTGTTCCTGTAACGCTCACCTGACTCCCGCGGAGGGCTGGCCTGGTTCGCGCTGCTGTGACCTCTTCTAAGGTGATGCGCAGGGTTCGGAAGACGGACTGGACCGGGCCCCCAAATCTGGTTTGTCTGGCTCGCAGAAGTATCCTTCTGTAGGCGAAAATAGGGGATTAACTGTCTGCGGGGTAATGCAATCAGCCTCCCACTTTCCCCTCTCACCCTCCTCGAAACCCTTCTGTGATTCTTCATAGCGTCTCACCTTAGGGTCTGGAAGGACGAGCTCTCCATCCTGCTTCTGATGCAGGGGCGCGTTGGTATCCAGTTACTTCACTGGATTTTCGGATTGGTGAGAACCAAACTTGCTTGGCTTCCAGGTAAGTTTTTTGATAAGAGGTTCCCCTTGTGTCCATGCATTAATGTACTAATGCTAGTGTCTTTTTCCCCATAGGGGCCGGGGTACAGAATGCCGGGGAACAGGCACCGACCCGAGATGAGAGGTGAAATCCTTGTAGAAATCAGGTAAGTCTTTAATGAGCGTTTTTTGGTAATGTCTTTTCATTCGCTCATTAACGCTGATGTCTCTTTTTCCCCTTAGGGGCCGGGGTCCGGAAATGCCAAGATGCGGCGCGGACCCGAAATGAAGAGGGAATGAATCAACAGGTAAGTCTTAACATGGAGATTTAGCTTTCCTTATTCCCTTCTCTCTCTCACCTTTTGTTCTGGTCTTTTTCTCCCTAGGCGCTGGGGCGTGACTGCGAATCCAGATGATCGCTGCTGAACATGGAGGCGCCCTGTAAAGGTGAGTGGAATGCGGCGCTGCAGCGATCGACGCGATGAGCTTTTAAATAAAAGTCTTCCTTTTCAGGATTGTCGGCGAGATGTCTCCGGGATGCGGATTTAGCAGGTAAGGACTTTTCCTTCTTCTGTTCTCTTCTTCTCTTCCTTTGCAGGTGATCCAGGATGCTGGCAGGCGTGGCAGAAGTCAGGATGCAGGAGCAGACACGGTGAGCGTCCAGCTGCTAGATGCAGAACAACGCGAAGCACGTGTGGCTGTTCGGGTGGGGTTTAAATAGCCTTGGAAGAAGTTCCAGGTATGTATCCTTCCTCCAATCAGGTATGTATCCTTCCACGACCACGCCCGGATGGTAAATTAGTCCCACAGGTAAAGTAGTTCCTTTCAGGCCTCAAGGGGGCCGGGATCCTGCAGCATGGTCTGCCTCAGGTAAGTGCACCCAAGCACTTCCATAATGAGCCTGGTGCCTATGGCGCCAGGACTGATGTCTTTTATGAGCCTGGCGCCATAGGCGCCAGGACACTGTCCAAAGGGCCCCTATATGGGGTTGCTGGGTCCTTCCTTGGGGACTGGATGTCCGCTTTCGGGGACGCAGGGCTTGAACCGGCTCCCCGGGAGCGGGCATCATGACAGTTCCCTAACAATGTCTCTTTTTGTTTTCACAGGGATGGTTGCGATCTCGGAGTTGCCGCGCAGATGGCGAAGACCACAGTGAGTTATTGATGCACGGAGCGCTGTGCTGTTTATTGGTGTTAATTGCTAACCTGTGTTCTCTTCCCTTCTTTGTACAGGTTGCGTTGATGTTCCGGAGTGATGAGTGATCGAAGCGCTGCTTGCCCAGGTAACTGCTTTGTTGATGCTGACCTTGTTCCTTCTCCCTTGCAGGTTGCGGTGAAACCCGGAGATGAGCGAGGTAAGAGAAGTGCAGGGTGCTGCCACGATTCGCTGCTTGCCCAGGTAAGAATTGTTATTAATGCTGTCCTTGTTTCTTTACCTTTGCAGGTTGCGGCGAACTCCGGAGATGGGCGAGGTAAGCGACGCGCAGGATGGATTCAAGACCGGTTACTTCACAGGTTAAGTGTTCTTGCTTGCTAATGCTGTTCTTGTTCTTCCAGGTTATTAATGGAATCAGATGAGCAGGAGCTGGACACAGTGATCGTTACGCTGCAGGAGTGCAGCATAACACGAAGCGTGTTCTGCTGTTTGGGTGTGGTTTAAATAACTCAGATAAAGTAGTTCCAGGCCAAGTAGTTCCAGGCCCAGCCACAACCAAAACACTAGACCGCATGGCTTGGGTTTAAAGAACTGAGCTGTGTAATAGGCATCCATGTTGGATTAAAGTACAAAACTGGTATTGCTTTATTCCTGATAATGAGCCTGGCGCCAAAGGCGCCAGAACTGACTCCATGTATGTTTCTGATGAAGTTTTAAGGCCCTTTGTCAGGCTGAGAGGTCCTGTATCCGCGGAAGCTGCTGAACCCCCGACAATCCCCCTGAGATGTATTTCCCAGAACTAGTTTTCAATACAGCTCTGTAAACTACACCCCAAAGGGAAAGGGGGAATGGGACAACAAAACAACACCAGGCAGACTGCGTCAAGGCTAATCAGTGCTGAACCTGCAGAGGATAAAGAATAACATATACACTTCCTTAATTCACTTACTTAACCTTATGAATGGGAAGTCATTAATCCTTAACTAATAATTGAGAATCCACCTGGTTCTTCTCTTGAAATTTCTTAGAGAAGCGGATAAGAAGCTGAAAATCTCTCTTACTTGCGATACTTGAAATTCCCAGCAACTTCTTACATTAGGCAAAACTGGAAGTCTTAGTTCTTTGTTTGTCTTTTTTCCAACATGCACTGGTAGTACAATTAGATTGTCTTTAAAATGTTCTTTCTTGTCATTTCAAAACTTTTCAAACTATTTATAATTATCTTGAGTCTTTGAATCCTTGAAGAAAGAGGAAACACGTGCTAACTGCACACGCAGGTTATTTCCATTAGAATTATCGATGAACTTCACATAGAAATCTTCCTGGTTGAAGAACACGCGCAAACGGATGAAGACGCGCGATCAAAATAATCCACACGTGCAAAAAATCCACACGCGCAATAATTCACACGCGCAATAGTCCACACGCGCAATAATGTTCTCCTGCGAGACACGCCAAATAAGAACACCCGCGCTATTGAGTTCAAACGCAACAAAGTGATTCTCACGCGCAAAATCACTCGCGATGGAAAAAACACACGCGCACTCACAAGGTACGCGACGAACAGATTCTCGCGCTTTGTACCCCCGCGCTAAAAATCACACGCGCTTTGTATTTCACACGCGCTTTGTACACCCGCGCTAAAAATCACACGCGCTTTGTATTTCACACGCGCTTTGTTTTTCACACGCGCTTTGTACACTCGCGCTAAAAATCACACGCGCTTTGTATTTCACACGCGCTTTGTATTTCACACGCGCTTTGTAGTTCTCACGCAGCGTATAGCTTTTCGCGCAAAGGATCACCCGCGCAATAAAACACACGCGCGTTTAAAATGGCACGAGACCAACCTCTACTCGCGCTCGGAATACACACGCTAGAAAGCACGCGCTCACTTGAATACGCACGCGACAGTCAAAATCTCGCGCTAAGGAACACCGCACTGGAAACACAAGCGCACTCCGATAGTTCAATAGTTTTAGTAGAAACACTACTTTTAACGAATTTTCAAGGAGACTGTTATTAAGATGAACAGATTTACAGTAGAAATAAAGTCACTTATCTCCTGAGCGAATTCACAAAGATTTCCTGCTTTTCCTATCTTCAAAACGAATTCCTGCCAGCTGAAGACTTCTCCTGAACCCCCAAGAAAGTAGCCGCTCAACTGCTGAGATCTGAAGGATAAAATCCACCAGGCCTAATACTAAAGCAGGAGCAGCCACTGAACACGTCCTCTCAGATGGGGTTTTGATGATGAAAGGCACAGAGTGACAGTTTAGAATGTTCATTGTTGTTCAGCATTGTCTTCTAGCCAATCAGAGCTGTCACTGTGAGGCTCCATCTTGCCTTGGGTCAGAACCAGGATTCTGAATCAACAAGTTAAGGCCTAACCAACTATAATGGAAAACTTCCCACCCACACAAAGCTAATCTGAAAAGGATAATAATAAAAAGGAAACTTGAATAAGAGAAGGAAACCTGACAGTACCCCCCTCCTAATGCCCAGTCTCTGGGCCTATCTTGTGTGGGTTTTTAGCATGAAACTTAGCCACTAAACGGGGGGCATGTACATCAACTGAATCTTCCCAAGATCGTTCCTCCGGTCCATATCCCTCCCAATCAATCAAATACTGCAACCTTCCCCTCACTTTCCTAGAATCCAAAATTTGTTTAACCACAAATTCCTCAGATGAATCCTCCAAAATCACAGGGGAAGGTGGTGTTCTGAATCTAGTTCCTGAACAAACTGGTTTTAAAAGACTAACATGAAAAGTAGGATGTACCTTCAACTGCTTGGGTAATTTCAATCGTACTGCCACAGGGTTGATGATTTTCTCTACCTCAAAAGGGCCCACAAATCTTGGACTGAACTTATTCTTCCCCTTAATTTTCAGGTATCGGGTAGAAAGCCAAACTAAGTCTCCCACCTTATATTCAGGTCCGGTTTTTCTTCTCAAATCGGCATATCTCTTATATTTCAACTTATTTTCACCCAGAACCTTTTTTGCTCTATCCAAGTTATTTTTCATTATCAACAAACGATCTTCCACTCAAGGATTCCCTGAATCTTCCTCCAACACCTCAAAACTCAGAAAACGAGGATGAAACCCACGACCCAACAAGAAAGGGGACATAGAAGTAGCATCTTTTCCACAATTGTTGTAAGAGAATTCTGCCAACCACACCAAATCCACCCATTCCTCTCTAGCTTGTAAATAACACCTTAAAAACTTCTCCAATTCTTGATTTACTCTCTCCACTTGTCCATTACTTTCTGGATGATACCCAGAAGTCAAACTAACTTCCACTCCAAGTTTCTTACAGAAGGCCCTCCAGAATTTTGAAATAAATTGAGATCCCCTGTCAGAGATAACTTGACTTGGGAGTCCATGTAGTCTAACTACACCTTGCAAAAAACGATGAGCCAGTTTTTCCGCGGTAACCTCTCCCTCTATTGGTAAAAAATGTGCTTCTTTAGTAAGAAGATCGACCACAACAAGAATGGTAGTACAACCCTTATCTTGAGGGAGATCAACTATGAAATCCATAGAAATTGTGTGCCAAGGACGAGGAGGAACAGGTAATGGCTCCAATAAACCATGCGGCTTCCCAACTTGACTTTTCTCTTGTGCACAGACTACACATGTTTTAACAAAATTCAAGGTGTCTTGGCGAATTTTTTCCCACCAAAAATTCCTTCGAACCAGTTCCAAAGTTTTTCTGAACCCAGGATGTCCTGCTAAAATGGATTCATGAGAATTTCTCAAAACCTTTTCTCTCAACTCATCAGTAGGTACATAAAGCTTGTTATCAAAAAAAGGAAGATTGTCTTTCAACTTTCTAGCTGGATCCAGTCTCACCCACTCCTCCATCTTCTGCAAGGACATATTTTGACGAACTTCATTCAAAAAATCAATTTCTTTAATGGCTCCAGCTAACAAAAAACGTTCTGGAGCAATTATAGGTTCTGGTTCTATAATCTCTTTGTCTTCACTTCCAGGAAATTGGCGAGATAACGCATCAGCTTTTTTGTTTTGACTTCCGGGTTTAAAAGTCACAATGAAATCATAATCTGCAAAGAACAAAGACCAACGAAGTTGGCGTGGAGACAAAGTTCTGGCAGATTTTAAAAACAATAAATTTCGATGATCAGTAAGGACCGTCACTGTATGTCTTGCTCCTTTAAGAAAATGTCTCCATTCTTCAAAAGCGGACTTTATTGCTAACAGTTCCCGATCAGCAATTGTGTAGTTCACTTCAGCAGCAGAAAACTTTCTAGAAAAGAATGCAACTGGATGTATTTGACCAGTAGTTTCATTCCTTTGAGAAAGCACCGCCCCAACGCTAAATTTGAAGCGTCCGCCTCCAAAAAAAAAGGTTTAGAAAGATCTGGATGAATTAGAATTGGACTAGAAGTAAATCTTTGTTTTAACTCTTGAAAAGCCTTTTCTGCTTCAAGGTCCCAGTCAAATTTCACTCCTTTTTTCAAAAGCCTCGTTATAGGAGCAACCAGCCGAGAAAAACCTTCTATAAATCTCCTATAAAAATTGGCAAATCCTAAGAAACTTTGTATTTCCTTAACCTTAGTAGGAGGGGGCCATTCAAGAACGGCTTGCACTTTTTTAGGATTCATTTCTAAACCCTTAGGTGAAATTATAAAACCTAAAAACTCCACAGAATCGGTATGGAATTGACTTTTTTCCAATTTGGCAAACAAATGATTTTCTCGCAACTTTTGTAACACCAAGCGCACATGTTTCTGATGTTGATCTAGGTCAGAAGAGAAAATCAAAATATCATCGATATAAACGACAACAAAAATATCCAAGTATTCTCTAAAAACCTCATCAATGAAAAATTGGAAAGCCGCTGGAGCATTACATAGACCGAATGGCATAACTTGATATTCAAACAGCCCAAATCTGGTCTTAAACGCTGTCTTCCATTCGTCCCCTTCCTGCACACGTACAAGATGGTAAGCTCCTCTCAGATCTAATTTTGAGAAAATATTTGCTCCTTGTATTTGATTAAGCATTTCTGAGATGAGAGGAAGAGGATACCGGTTCTTAATAGTGACTTTGTTAACTGCTCGATAATCTATGCAAGTTCTAAGCGAGCCATCCGGTTTTGGTACAAAAAATAAAGGAGAGGCCGCAGGTGACTTAGAATGATGAATAAATCCTTTGGCCAAATTTTCTGACAAATATTCTTTTAAATAATCATTCTCTTTCTCAGTAAGAGCATATACCCTACTACTAGGCAAAATTGTTCCTGGCTCCAGTTCAATTTTACAATCAAAGGATCTATGGGGTGGTAATTCTCCTGCCACTTTCTCATCAAATACGTCCCAGAAATCTTTGTAACACTGGGGAAGTTGACCCACTACAGCTCCCACATCATGACCTCCAATTCCAGTCTCAGCCAGAAAACCAGACACGGAATTACTTTGTTTTACCTCTTCCTCTAAGAGACTTCCTGAAAAGCAATTCTCTTTACAAAAATCGGATTGCATGTCAATTGTCCTAGCACTCCAATCAATTAGGGGATTATGGAGAGTAAGCCAAGGCATGCCCAAGATAATCTTCAACAAAGGGGCATCAATTAACTCAAACGAAATTATCTCTTTGTGACCTCCTAATAACTCCAAAGTTAAAGAACCAGTTCTATGAGTAATAGGACCAGAAGATAAACATGTACCATCAACAGCCCTAGCCTGCTCTACAACCTCCTTCAGAATAATTGGAATTCCCAACGATTTGGCCAGACCCCAATCCATGAAATTCCCAGTCGCACCCGAGTCAATCATTACAGGACCATTTCCCTTACACTCCAAATCAAAAAATAAGGATACATTTATGGTTATATGAGGAACCGCTGTCTGCACTGTATTAGCGATCTGTTGTACCTTGACTGCTGAGGAAGAAGTCTTCTTGGGAGTGTAAGGACAGTTTCCTAAAAAGTGCCCACCTCTTCCACAGTATAAACACAGATTATTATCTCTCCTCCTAGTCTTTTCCTCCACTGTTAACGGGCCTCTGATTCTTGGAGATGAATTATTCCCTTTGGGTTTACTCTCTATTTTAGGTCTATCTACTCTAAGTATAGACTTTACATCACTCTGACCATGACGTCTCTCTGCCTTCCTTTCACTCAAATTGAATAACCAAATCAATCAGACCTTCACAAGTAGGAGGGCGTTCTACTACTCCAGACAAAGCATCCTTTAACTCATCTCTAAGGCCCCGATAAACAACGAGGCCTGTTTAACCTCGGGCCACTTGCTTTCTAACACAAGGGACTTAAATTGTGTTATATAAGCAATCAAGTCTCTATTACCTTGTTTTAATTCTAAAAGTTCACCATCTACTTCCAGAGGCAACTGTCTTCTATCAAACATTTTTCGGAATATCTCTAAAAAACTGGTATAATTTTCTAAAACCGCACTCTTTTGACTCACCAACAACCCAGCCCAAGCAAATGCCTCCCCAGAAAGATATGACAACATAAATGTTATCTTAGAAGCATCCAATGGAAATAATTCTGGTCTACTCATAAAATGTAATTCACATTGTGTTAAGAACACCCTAAATCTCTTGGAATCCCCATGATAACGTTCTGGGGGCGCCAAAGGAACTGGCATAATTATACTCCTTACCCCTTCTGCCACTGAAGGCGCCCGTTGTATGTGTGGTAACTGATCTTCTCTTTCTAACTCAGGTGGAGAACCTGCGCCCCCTGAAACCTCATCCTCTCTCCTTTCTCCCCTCTGTTGAATTTGTGTAACTTTAACACTTAAGTCATCTACCTTTTGACTAAGTAAGGCATTTTCTTCCCGAGAAATTTTCAACTCCTCCCGTAACTCCCTAATCAAAGATCCTAACATCTCCATGGATTCGTCGGGGTTCATTACAGCTCGGGCGGACTAAATTATTGGCCTTTCATTCTGTCAGGCTGAGAGGTCCTGTATCCGCGGAAGCTGCTGAACCCCCGACAATCCCCCTGAGATGTATTTCCCAGAACTAGTTTTCAATACAGCTCTGTAAACTACACCCCAAAGGGAAAGGGGGAATGGGACAACAAAACAACACCAGGCAGACTGCGTCAAGGCTAATCAGTGCTGAACCTGCAGAGGATAAAGAATAACATATACACTTCCTTAATTCACTTACTTAACCTTATGAATGGGAAGTCATTAATCCTTAACTAATAATTGAGAATCCTACCTGGTTCTTCTCTTGAAATTTCTTAGAGAAGCGGATAAGAAGCTGAAAATCTCTCTTACTTGCGATACTTGAAATTCCCAGCAACTTCTTACATTAGGCAAAACTGGAAGTCTTAGTTCTTTGTTTGTCTTTTTTCCAACATGCACTGGTAGTACAATTAGATTGTCTTTAAAATGTTCTTTCTTGTCATTTCAAAACTTTTCAAACTATTTATAATTATCTTGAGTCTTTGAATCCTTGAAGAAAGAGGAAACACGTGCTAACTGCACACGCAGGTTACTTCCATTAGAATTATCGATGAACTTCACATAGAAATCTTCCTGGTTGAAGAACACGCGCAAACGGATGAAGACGCGCGATCAAAATAATCCACACGTGCAAAAAATCCACACGCGCAATAATTCACACGCGCAATAGTCCACACGCGCAATAATGTTCTCCTGCGAGACACGCAAAATAAGAACACCCGCGCTATTGAGTTCAAACGCAACAAAGTGATTCTCACGCGCAAAATCACTCGCGATGGAAAAAACACACGCGCACTCACAAGGTACGCGACGAACAGATTCTCGCGCTTTGTACCCCGCGCTAAAAATCACACGCGCTTTGTATTTCACACGCGCTTTGTACACCCGCGCTAAAAATCACACGCGCTTTGTATTTCACACGCGCTTTGTTTTTCACACGCGCTTTGTACACTCGCGCTAAAAATCACACGTGCTTTGTATTTCACACGCACTTTGTATTTCACACGCGCTTTGTATTTCACACGCGCTTTGTAGTTCTCACGCAGCGTATAGCTTTTCGCGCAAAGGATCACCCGCGCAATAAAACACACGCGCGTTTAAAATGGCACGAGACCAACCTCTACTCGCGCTCGGAATACACACGCTAGAAAGCACGCGCTCACTTGAATACGCACGCGACAGTCAAAATCTCGCGCTAAGGAACACCGCACTGGAAACACAAGCGCACTCCGATAGTTCAATAGTTTTAGTAGAAACACTACTTTTAACGAATTTTCAAGGAGACTGTTATTAAGATGAACAGATTTACAGTAGAAATAAAGTCACTTATCTCCTGAGCGAATTCACAAAGATTTCCTGCTTTTCCTATCTTCAAAACGAATTCCTGCCAGCTGAAGACTTCTCCTGAACCCCCAAGAAAGTAGCCGCTCAACTGCTGAGATCTGAAGGATAAAATCCACCAGGCCTAATACTAAAGCAGGAGCAGCCACTGAACACGTCCTCTCAGATGGGGTTTTGATGATGAAAGGCACAGAGTGACAGTTTAGAATGTTCATTGTTGTTCAGCATTGTCTTCTAGCCAATCAGAGCTGTCACTGTGAGGCTCCATCTTGCCTTGGGTCAGAACCAGGATTCTGAATCAACAAGTTAAGGCCTAACCAACTATAATGGAAAACTTCCCACCCACACAAAGCTAATCTGAAAAGGATAATAATAAAAAGGAAACTTGAATAAGAGAAGGAAACCTGACACCCTTGGGGCCAGTGTGAAGGGCTTTAGCCCCACTGCTGCCAGGGGGATGTTATACCTGAGGGGGTCAGGGGCATGGATCGTAACAGCAAAATGTGATGAGCCCTCACCTTGGTAGGTGAGCACTTCCCAAAGGACGTGTCCAACACAGCCCGATGTACTGGAGCTGTTGGGAAGGTGTCAGATGCGACTTCTTGAAATTGAGGGAGAAGCCTAGCCTGTGGAGGGAGTGGCCGGTGAGACCCAAGTGATCCAATGTTTGCTCGGGAGAACGCACATGGATCAACCAGTCATCCAGTTAGGGGTAGATGTGAACCCCCCCCTCGCCTGAGATATGCTGCCACCACCACCATTAGCTTGGTGAAGACCCTAGGGGCGGAGGTCAATCCGAAAGGCAGGACCTGAAACTTAAAGTGTGAGTCGCCAGCCTCAAACCTCTGGTACTTTCTGTGCTTGTGATGAATCGGCACATGAAAGTAAGCATCCTGAAGGTCCAGAGACACCAACCAATCCTGAAGTTGAAGGGCCTGGAGGACTTGAGAAAGAGTGGCCATCTTGAACTTGTCCTTCCTGAGAAGTTTGTTCAACCAATGCATGTCCAGGATGCGTCTCAATCGCCTGTTTTTCTTTGGAATCAAAAAATAAGGGGAATACCATCCCTTGTTCCTCTCCGCTACAAGCACCAGTTCTATAGCGCCTTTCTCTAGCAGGGTCAAGATTTCCTGCGCAAGTAGCGGATCTGGAAGCTTCAAAGAGAGATTCCCAGTTAGATTGTCATGAGGCCACTTTAGGTAAGGAAGGCAGTAGCCGTGGGCTATGGTATCCAGAACCCACGCATCCAAAGTAATAGCTCGCCATTCTTCCAGATGCTGAGACAGTCTGCCCCCAACCGGCGAACCATGGGACCTGGCCTCATGACTGTTTTGGAGCGGCTGAGGCAGCGCCTGAAGGCAAAGTGGCAGCTGCCTGAGCGGCTTTTGCACCACGATTTCCCCGACCACCACAGGTACTTTTACGCTGACCCCTTTGACTGGCGGCTCCTCTCGCTCTACCAAAGGCAGAGTAGTAACGAAAAGAACCTCCCCTCCACTGCTATCCCCTAGAACGAAAAGGTGGAGGTTGACGCAAAGCCGCGCTTAAAGATTTTGCTGCAGCTTTTGAGGTCTGCAACCTCTCAAGGCTCTCATCAGCCTTGCTGCCAAACAAATGCGCGCCATCAAAGGGCATGTTCAAAAGACGGGCTTGCACATCCGGGGCAAAACCCAACTTCCGCAACCTCGCAAATCTGCGTATAACGGTGCTTGCAGCCATGGACCGGCTAACACTGTCGGCCGTGTCCAAACCCGACTGAAGGGATTCACACATGGCATCCTTGCCATCTTGCACGAGAGCAAGGAACCCCTCCCTTTCTTCCCCCTCGGGAATATGCTCAGCCACAGGAGAAACACAGTTGCACAGTGTGTGAAAATCTTGCCACGGTACAAGTGGAGTTGGCCGATTTCAGCGCCATACTCCCTGCAGAAAACACCTTGCATGCCCAACCGTCGAAGCGTTTGTCGTCCCCATCAGGAGGGATGGTAGGGTACGCCGCCTGCCTCGAGGTGGCCATAGCCGCTGTTTGTGCCCTCCCTGACTTATACGTGTAAAAATTAATAAAACCGACACTCCCTGGACAGGGAATAAGGCACAAAAGAGCAGGCTGCAAGAGTTCAAGGAAAAGTTATCTAGATCTCTGAGAGCGCTCTGAACACATCAAAGTTACACCATATTATATAGTACATTGGCATATTTAACACATGATGCTACGTTGTACCCGGATTGGTCAGCCAGGGTGGTGTCTTAGGTGTGGGCATCATCTCTTCCTCCGGGTTGGTTGCTTACTTGGCAGGAGGATTGACGTCAGACATCTGTACTCCGGATGGGTGAAGGTCAGGTCGCTGTGAAACATGGTGATCACTATCTAAGCTAAGAAAATACATTCTAAATAATGCATGCACTAAATAATGGTTGATCAAAAGACACTCAGTAGTTTATCATGTCACTATACAAATCACACAGGTATCTATAACATCTGTGACGTTTGGGTTATACGGATGACAGGTTTACAAGTCTTGACCACTATAATACTGTCATTGAACTGTAGGGTTAGTTTCACAAGAATCTCAGGTATGTGGCATTTGTTAGTATTGGGCACAATATACTGCAGCAGGGGTCTAATGTTAGTTGGGGGCCTGTTGGGTGGGCTTCATAGCATGGTCAGCGGTCTGGCACATGAAAGGGATAACTTGCCGGGACACAGGGTTAGAATGGAAATAAGCTTCAACTGGCGAGGGTCAGAGGGCAAGGACACTTTTGTGGAGATGGACGAGCTATGTGCTTGGCTCATGTTGGTTCACATGCAGGTCAGTGATCTCAGAGGAAAAGAGATGTGTTACATTTATTATTTGTTGCAAGCATCTCTGGCTTCAGCGTGAGAATGGAGCTGCAGAGTTTTCCAGTCAGAGTGGGAACGAGGGTGGGGGCCATGTGCTCCGAGTTGCTGCGGCGGGGAAAAGGGAGAGAAGCATTTTGTACTATCGCAGTGAGGCCTGGTCACCAATATGGAGTCAAAAGGGGGTACAAAAAATGGATGCTCCATGTCCTGCTCAGTGGTCCCATCTACGCGAATGTAACCCAAAGTTAACATCGCGTAAGGGCGAGCGGCGTACCCACCACTAGAGGCACTTGGTCTGAGTTTTGTACTGAGAAGTGATGGCAGAGAGGGGCCCATTGGCCCCTCGCTCCCACACATTCCCCCCTTTCGTTACATCTAAAGTAACAAATACTTCTATTTTTTATTCTTTTCATTCTCCCTGCGGTAGTACTCAGCCTCTGCCACAGCCTCGTCCCACGCAGGGGTGCCTTTTATTGGCATCCACGCTCTGCATACACTTCTTAAGCTATTTCCTCTTCTGGCATATTCGTCTGGTGTACACATTAAGTAAATTCCTCCATCCCCATCTAGATCCACCCATACTTCTTGGTACCATTGCAACTCCCTTGGTTCTTTTATCGTTGTATGATGCAAGTTATCAACTATATCCCCATATTGCCTGTAAATTGTTGTCATCCTGTATTGTGGTGTAGTGTACTCCCCTGATTGCATTTGTGCATCTATCATGGTAGCTACCGTTGTCGGTCGGCCCATTGTTACCATCATCATAGCTGAGGTTGGCATGCTTTTCTCACAACACCGTAGTCCCAGTTGGCACACACAAAAGAACAGGAGCACAAAGACAATGATGCCACATTTACCCATGATGGTATCCAACTGAACAAATTGTCGAACCACATGCTTTCTTCTGCGCCTCCTTTTGTTCTCATCCTTTCCCCTAGATTGTGTACTGCTTTTATCACATGTGAGAGTGTCCCGTTATCAGCATCTTCAGTTGGCACGAATGTGCAACATGCCCCCCCCAATTTTTTGGCAAACACCACCGTCCATCGCCGTGAGGAGATCTAGGACATACCTGTTTTGCATTGTCATTAGGCGCAGCACGCAGAGCTCTATTTTTATCACGTTGAACCCCTCTTCAGTGTCGTTAGCCAGTTGGATGAGCTCCCAGCGCACTATCTGCAACCATTTGGCGTTCGTTCGTGCTTGCAGTCCAGAGACAAGAAGTGAGGTGAAAAATGTCTCTGCTGATGAAAAGAGCTTGTATTTCTGCGGGATCTCAGCAAGGAGTTTCGATGATTCGGATGAGATGTAATTGGAGGATCTTTTACTTCATGTGAATCTTCTCTTTAGTTCATATTCTGACAATAGTTCATACGTCTGAGCTTCTGTTATTATTAGTTGGGGCGCTGTTGATGGTTCAGCCGATTGCCCTGCTGCCGATATGCCAGCCGATTGCTCTGCTGCCGATATGCCAGCCAATTGCCCTGCTGCCGATATGCCAGCCAATTGCCCTGCTGCCGATATGTCAGCCGATTGCCCTGCTGACCCTTGGATATGGCTCTCTGGTATTACCATCAGGGCTCTGTGGAGGGTGGCTAGAGCACCAGTTCCTTTCCACGATGCGGGGAGGTGCAGGTAAGCTTGTTTGCCGCAAACCCAGTACATATCCATTAGTGCAGCAGTGCCTTTCTTCATGTCAGGTATTATGACCGTCTTGTTACATTTCCTTGTCTCTCCCATGTTCACTCTTCCCTCCCCATGGAAACACAGTTCATGTGGCACTTCTTTCTGTATTTTGATAGGCTTTTCTAATGCTGTGACCCACGTTAGCTTTGTGACATGTTGCGACCAGATGGGGTCACATACCTCCTTTATCCATTGGAAAGTGTCATTGGATAGGCCTTGAAGTGCTTCTGCTTTGCATTCGATAGTTTCTTCGTGCCACTTATTTTCTGCATATCGCGTCCCCTTGATGACAAGAAATGGTTCCTTGAGGCAAATTACTCCTTGGCGTCTGTTTGTGCACGTTCTCTCATTTTCCAGTTTTTTCAATGTGACGGTGTGCGCTTGGAACGTGCTCTTTATTCTGCGTAAAACCAGATGAATTAAACATTGGGTCTCCGACAAGGGCACTTCCTGCGGTACTAACATTTTCGGTGTTCCTGATGCATGCGGAATGAGTGAACAGACGTAGCAGCTTTCATTTGTTGCTTGCTTCGCCATGGCACTCATGTCGGAATACCATTTATTTGATTGATCAGGGTGGCGGGGATCTTCTATTTCATCTAACCCCAGGTCATGATAAATGTTGTATCTTTTCCCTCCCGCCCCCCTTTTTCTCCTCCTCCTCCCTTCCTTGTTATTGTTTTTCACCCGTTTGTAATGTATTGGAAACATTCCAGTCCAGGTTGTATCATTGCTATTCAATATGGTATGTGTATCGTCATCAGTAGCAGCAATGTTGTATGAGGTAGGGTATATGGCTGTCTGTGCATGTGTACTAGTGTTAGTTAAATCATTTGGCCAATAATAATCTCCATTGTATTCTTTAATTCATAAGCATCACTCATATTTATGTTCAGACGTAACAATGATACTCTTGTTGGTCCTACAATGGCGTGTCCTGAAGGTTGCATCATATCTGTAGTGTTCATGTTAATCTCATGTGATTCTTTCCATATAGTGTTCACCCCAGTCCATATAAAGTGCGACCCTTCTCGTATCATGTTAGCCCCGCTTCCTCCCCTGTGCATGTCATTAGCCAAAGATAAAAGGGTATAATACCAAGCCGTGAAAAACAACATTACTGACATCAAAACTGCAGCACATTTCAAAAACACATTCAACGTTACTGAACCTTTTAGCCCTAATGGCGTCCCTAGCATTAATTGGTTCTCTGCGATTGTAGTTTATTGGGCCATTTGTCACCTGGAGGGGCGATATAAATTCGTTAAGTCACCACAAAATATACATGTATTTACATTTTTTGTTCAACTTCATGTTTAATCATTATTCTTAGTCATGTTTGTTCATTTGCTCTATTACACATTTGCTTTTGCTATGGAGGGAAGGAGAGTAAAACAGTGATGGAGAAAAGCGTGGACAATAATCGAAACGAAGGAGGGTGATAGAGAGAGTTGAGGTGTATGGAGAGGATATCGATCAATCAAAAAGGAAAGAAGGAAAACATAGAAAAAAAGGAAGTAGGAGATAAGTCATGCAGAACAAAATACATATCATAACTTTTATCTCTGCATGTTCTCTTTACTGACAATTTGGTTATCCTTTTTCAACCTCATTTGTGGTACTAGTGGCACCATCTTGCTCCTCCTGGGGGATTGTACTATCGTGTTCCCTCCTCACGTCTGATAAGTGCACCCAATACTTCAATCCTTTCACCTTCACCGCAGTGGGTGTACTACAGATGACCTCGTAAGGGCCATGAAACCTGGGTGAATTCCACCTCCTTACAAAGCTGCGGACGTACACATGGGCTCCTGGCATCAGTGGCCCGCTTGAACTGTCTGTGGCCGGTGTGGTAGTATCAGTCTCCACATTTTCAGTAAAAGGCGGTGCTATTTGTCTCGCTATGCTGCGTACTGCGCGTGTTAACTGGGTCAGGTATTCCTTGAACTCTTCTCCTAGCACCGTGGCATCCCTGTGTGCATCCGATGCTCTTCTAATCGGGGATACTGGCGTGTGTATTCGCCTCCTAGTTACAATGTCGTGGGGGCTCAGATGGTGGTCTTTACATGGTTGCGTCCTGAGTTGGAACAGTGCTCGGGGCAAGCAATACACCCAGTTCTTCTTCAGCGTGTTACACAACTTAGATAACTTACTCTTTAGCAATCCGTTGATCTTTTCTACCACCCCATTCGCCATCGGGTGGTAAATTGAGCATAGTTTGTGTTTTACCCCCAAGAGTGATGTCACTGCCTTAAAGAGGTCATTCACAAAGTGTGTACCGTTGTCTGATCTTATCACATTGCATATTCCCCATCAGGAAAACACTTCCCAAACAAGGAATTTGGCCACGCACTTCGGGTCTGGGTGGGGAAATGGGCCCGCTTCCACCCATCCTGAAAAGGGGCACACCACCACAATCAAATATCTTGCTCCATTACACGGCTCTCCCATATCAGCATAGTCTATATGGAGTTCTCTAAATGGTCCTGTTGGTCGGGGCAGGGTACCGCGCAGTGTTCTCAATGTCCTTCCTGAATTATATGTTTGGCATGTTATGCATTCTACAATGAATTTTGACAGGTGCTCTTGCAAATTGGGGACGAACCAGTGTTCCTGGATGTCTGCGGCAATGTGTTGTTTTGCTACATGGCCGGGGAAATGCAGCTGTTGGAATGCTATTTCTAGTAACTCTATGGGCATTACAACCTTTCCTGTTGTCTCCCGTCTCCAAATGAGATCTCTGGCTGATTGTTTACATCCCCGTTTGCTCCACAGTTCTTGCTCCTCCTGTGGTGCTCTTCTTTGTAATTCTATTATCTGCGCTATTGGGGTATTACTGTAGGCTTCTTCTAGTGGGTCTGTGGTGGTTGCTCTTACAATGCATTCGAGTGTTGGTGTTACATTGAAATACGAGGCCTCCTTTGCTGCTGCGTCGGCTGCTGCGTTTCCCAATGAGATTGCATCTGTTTTGTTCGTATGGGCTTGGCATTTCACCACTGCCACTACCGATGGTACTGCTAATGCATCTATTAACTCATTCAACAATGTCGCATTCTGTACTGGAGAACCGTCTGCCCTCCTGAATCCCCGTCTATGCCACCGTGACAACCCTGAGTGCACTGTGGTAGTTGCGTCTGAGTATATTGTCACGCGCAGCCCTTGGCTGTGTGAAGTGCTTTGATCAGGGCAGTTAGTTCGGCTGCCTGTGCCGAGTAATGGGATGGGAGGCGCTTTTGCACAATTGCCTCATAGTCATCTTACTCCATGCGCACTACCGCCATCCCTACGTGTTTTTACCCTGTTTCGGGTTTTATTGATGTTGACCCATCTATGAAATATATTTCTCCCTCCTGTAGGGCATTTCACTTGCTTTTGGGATGTCATCACCGTCCCCCTCATATGCGGCACAATCGTGTTCCTGTATGTCCTCTGTCGTGCATGGCTCTGTAATGAATGTTGCTGGATTTACTGTTTTACACCTTCCAACGTGTACGTTGGGGCTCGAAATTATTATTTCATATGTTGTTGCTCTCTGTGTTGTTAGCTTTGATTTTGATCGCTCATAGATGGCGAATAGGGAATGCTCCGCATATAGCGTTACTGAACATCCCATGACAATGGTGGCGCTCTTTTCAATCGCGAAGGCCGCAGCTGCGAGAGCCTGTTTGCACGCGAAATGGCCTTGTATTACTGGATCTACTGTCCCGCTGTAATAAGCCAATGGTTTGTGACCTAGTGATGTTTCTGTGTCAGTACTGCCGTCATCAGTGTCCCATTACAGTGTGAAAACAAGAAAAATTCCCTCTCATAATCTGGGTTCGCGAGAACTGGGGCATCAGCAATGAGGTCTTTTAATTTAAAATACTGTGTCATCATTTCATGCATCCATTTTATTGCAGTTCTATTTTTCTGTGCTTCTTTTAATGCTTGTAGGAAGGGACGTGTGTATGCTGCGTAATGAAGGATCCATGCTCGGCAATAGGTACAAATGCCAAGAAACTTTTGCATGTCTTTCACAGGTTTTGTGATTATTAAGTTGCGTATATAGCAGCTGCTCTGTCTAGGAGAATTCGCTTCCCATCTTTTGATATTAGCTGTATGAGGTATACAACCTCGGCGAGGCAGTATTGCAATTTTCCTTTGTCCACCTTGTACCCCTTGGTAGCTAACACATTCAGTAGTGCTATCGAGTCTTCTCTGCACTTTTCTTCTGTATGGGTGCAGACAAGTAAATTGTTTACGTATTGGATGATGGTACTCTCTACATCTATGTTTCCAATGTCCACACGTAACACCCTGTTAAAAATGCTGGGGCTTTCGCAATACCGTTGTGGGAGTCTGCGATGCTCATACCTGTTGTTCCCTAATGTGAACGCTGTCAGGTATTGGGATACTGGGTCAAGTGGTATGGAGAAGAAAGCATTTTTCAAATCAATTACAGTAAAACATGTTGATTCTTTCGGTACGCTACACAATTTTGATGCCGGGTTAGGCACTAATGGGAACTCTTTTTGAATGAGGTCATTGAGTGGGCGGAGATCCTGGATCATCCTCCACGCCCCTCCTTTTGCTTTTTTGATCGGGAAAATCGCTGTATTACATGGGGAGTTTGATGGCACTATGATGCCTTGTTTTAGGAGTGCATTTATGGTTTCCCTAATTCCCTCCTCTGCTTCTCTCGATATGGGATATTGCTTTACCCTCGGCGGTATTGCACCTGGCTTGAGTTTTATTTTTATTGGTGTCACCTCATGCAGTAACCCTACATCGTGGGGCCCTGTGGTCCAAATTTCAGGTGCTACCTTCGCCATGTCCTCCTCAAATATAGTCAGTGGGGCATTAACGCTAGCCATGAGTGGGTTGTGTACCTCTCTGTACTGGATCATGATATCACATGGTATACTTATTTCCATTATTATTTCTTCGTCATTTTCACCATCAGTGAACAATTCCTCGTCTGTTATGTCTCGTAGCATTATGTTTGGGTCTATGCATAACACAGTTCTCCACTCGCACCCCTGCGCGTCCAGTCCTGTGACCACAATGGGTTTGCTGGATACCTGAACTGCCACGATGTCTATGGACATTATCGTGCCTGGCACAACATCTGTGTGTGCAATTGGGCGGAATATGAAATCTGATGGTGTTCTCCATTCTTTTCTCGTTATCTCAGGCACTGCTCGTGCTAATACCTTGATGCCATAAATAAACATACTTAATCAATGGGTATTCCTCGCACCACAAATTCGTTCATTACTGTGCTGATCATCAACATAGCTCGTACTGGGCACACTCCTGGGGTTGAACATACTATTCCTCGTTCTGTAAACGAGATGGTCATATTTAGTTTACTTAACAAATCTCTCCCCAGCAAATTGATTGGCTCATCTTCGTGGTACAGTAAGGGTGCGCGCACGGTTTGTCCCCCCACCGTTATATCAAGATCTTTAGTGTAAGGAACTTTTAAAATAGCCCCAAAGAACCCCTGCGTCTCTAAATTCCTGCCTGAGAGTGGAAACCGCCCTTCCATAAGACATGATTTCTCCGCTCCTGAGTCTACCATAAAGATAAACTGCTTGTTTCCTATCTCCTCCCCCACTAGTGGTTCCTCTTCTGCACATAGGGTGGTAGATAGGACTGGACACGCAAGTGTTCCCTGTGGGCTGTCCTAATCTGAATGTCTTTCTTGCCCTGGCACTGAAAAGATATTGTCTCCAACCACTGTTACGCCACGGTATGGTGCGGGCGCACAGTTTGCGGCTGTCGCAAAACAATTGCTGTTTGCGTTTCCTACCGCGTTTTGTCTTGCCATAGGCTGTGGCGGTGGTTGCTGTCCTTGCGGCATCTGAGGTTCGTTATAGCATTGGTCCTGCTGTCTTCCTCCTCCCATCGGTAGTCCATAGGGGCTACCTGGGTGTGGGCACCCCCAACCTTGTTTGTTCTCCATGGGCTGTTGCCCCTGGAAATACCCTGAAGGCCGCATTCTACAATCTCTGGAATAGTGCCCCCATCCCCCACAATTCCAGCATGACCCTTGTGGTCCGCCTCTCATTCCTTTACCACCAAATCCTCTATTCCCCATACCCCCAAACCCCCTCTCTGGCCACGGTACCCACCTCTTCCACTTGCTGGTCTTTCTTGCCACTGTTGTCCACCGTACTGCTCTTCTCCGTTCCACGGTCCTTGTCCTCCTGTGGCCCGCAGTGCCGCTATTGTTGCTGGTCTGTTTCCCACTCCTTCATCCCTCTTTTTCTCTGTCTGTGGCTGCGCTGGCGTTGATGGCGGCGACCTTCACTAATTTGTTCTGTACCAGCTTCGCCTCGTCTGCCAGCCTTTTTGGAGCTATCTCTTTTTCTCTCTCTTTGATCCTCCTGCAGTGGTGCACAATTATGCTCTGTATTTCCGGCCAGCCCTTGGCTTCTATCCCAGCTATTTTGTCCAAAGCCTTCTGCACCTCCTTCAGGAGCCCCTTTTTGATGATAAAATAGAACAAGGCGGTGGACTGGTTCCACGCCGTGCCAGTTTCGCTTCTCCATAAATCCTGCACCCGCAGTATGAATTGAGTAGGATCCTCGTTCTCCTCCATTGTACACTGCATCACTAAATGTAAATCTGGAATATCAGGAAAAGTATGCCGCAATGCATCCCATACCTGTGCCCGAAAGTTACTGAACGCCGATCCGTCGTGGCGGTCACAACTCATCGTTACTCCGGGGAATCCGGCCTTTTCCCACACTGCGTCTGCTTGGTCCCCAATTGCTGACACTAATAAACTTTTCACATCCCCTATTGCGAGAGGCACTCCTACTGTGTTTTTCTCAAAGGCGTTTATCCATTTCCCAGCCCCTCCCGATAGTGGGGGGAGGACCTTTAGCAAGTTGTTTTTATCCATTTGAGCCCATGGAATGTAGTGTGGCCTACCTGCTCCTTTATGTATTAATGGCATTTGTAACTTGTGTTTCTTTCCTACCTTACTTACCGCACCTTTCTTTGTTTTACTTACCATCATATTTTCCCCTCGCTGTCTTAGTCTACCCTGCCATAGTGGTGGCGATGGTGTATCTGGGTAACGGCGGTTTGGCAGTGGGGACCCGGCCTCGGCAGCTGCCTCTTCATATTCGTCTAAGTCACTCCACACCTCTTCTATTTCCGATTCATTGTTTCATTCACATCCTTCCCCTCTCTCACTTTCTGGGGTGGGCGGGCGTATAATCCTCACGGGTTTGCCATTTAGATGAAACAGGAACTCCCCTGACCGCCACTCTTTCTCTTGCCCTTGTGGTATGCGAGTTCCTTGTGATGGTACTGATCGCGCTGGCTCTGAGATTGCTTTCGCCACTTCCCCTGCTGTGCTCAATGTTGGCGTTAGATCCGCCATGGAGAACGGGGGCACCTCTCCTCCCTGGCAGCATTTGGCCTTTATCGCACAATGCTCTTAGCCGCGTTATTTCCATCTGTGCATGCGCTTGCTGGCGGTCTAATTCTCCAGTTAAGTGTGCCAAATTCACAGGGGTGCACTTGTTGGGCCATACAAACCTCCGTTATCATAGGGTGGAGGTGCTGTGGTGACTACTCCGGCTGAGGGTGTGGGACATGTTGGTGTGTAGAGGGGCTCGCTGTATCCTACTGCAGGCCTTGACATTAAAGGATATATTTTTGTTGTATCGCCTTCAGCTGTGTGGTTGTGCACTCGCCCTTTGACGTTCCACTTACCTCTTCCTGTGTTTTCGGATTTTCATTTGTTCTTTCTTTACCTACCTCTTCTGTAGGCGTAACTTCCTCAAACATTCGCCACAGGTCTAGTACTTTTCTTCTATTCTGTAGTTGTTTCCCCTTATACCTTGCTAACAAGTGTGTGGATACTAAATCTAACACCCTTTTATCGAATGACCCACCTTCTGGCCAAATTGGCGTCACACTGTCTCCTTTTATCTCTGTCAACCATTGATCGTGGTATTTTTGTATCTTCTCACTGTATAACGGAAGGTGCTGACAAATATGTGCTAGTGGTGTTATTCCCCTCATGACGATATTTTTTCTTCTTTCCCTTTGTCTGTACTTGCCCTTCAACCTCTCTTTCCCTCTAATCACTTCTCCAGTTGCCTTTCTTCCCTTCGAGCTGACGATATACCCCAAATCTTTTCAATTACTTATAGGTTGTCTGCACACATATGTATCTAGATATATAAATCACTTTTCAATGTAAACCTTATGGTTGTTGCAGTTCAAATTCAAAAGTTCATTTTTGCATATTTTGCCACTTTAACCACAAATTAATGACAGAACTTGGATACCCTTGACAAAAATGGACAGAACCCAAAGGACATATAACACATATCATGCACATGCACTACCTGGGCGCTTTTTCTTCCTGTCTGTTCTTTTATCACCCCTTCCCCATTTCGCCTACTCTTCTCATTCACTCCCCACCTCTTAGACCTTTTTACTCTGTTCCAAGAATCCTTTCGTACCCAGAAAAAGAATGTTCTAAATAACTACTCCATGTCTACTCAATATACAAGACTCCTACTATTTTCTCTGTATCTTCACTTATTTATTCTGCACTGGACGAGACAATGCTACGCGGCGCCGCCTTCAACCCCATACGGGCTAGGATACCACTTCTCTTTTTCTCTTCGGTTCTTACAAAAATCTAATGGCCATATAAAGGACAGATCAGAAAAGCTTCATCATCACTCACACAGGCCCTACTCTTCCCTATAACTCATTACCACCTGTCCTCCCTATTTCCCCCTTACCTTTCCTTCGTAACCTTCGCAACCGGCACTCATGTGTTCAGTCAGGTGACTCGAGGGTCGCTGCTCGCAGTCCGACCCCAGTCAGGCTCGCACCCCAACCAAGCTGTGGCCGCCTCGGCGAGCAGCTTTTCAGTCGGGTATTAGTCAACCGGGAACCCTTGACCCTTCTTCGTAGTGCGCACATGCTGGTCGGCCACGGAGGCGATGGTTTTGCTGAGGGGCATCCCGGATCTCGCCGCACGGCGCCGGCCTCGAGGCACCTCTCCGATCACGTCGCAGGGGGTCACCAAATGTTTGTGCCCTCCCTGACTTATACGTGTAGAAATGAATAAAACAGACACTCCCTGGACAGGGAACAAGGCACAAACGAGCAGGCTGCGAGACTTCAAGGAAAAGTCATCTAGATCTCTGAGAGTGCTCTGAACACATCAAAGTTACAACATATTATATAGTACATTGGCATATTTAACACATGATGCTACGTTGGCCCCGGATTGGTCAGCCAGGGCGGTGTCTTAGGTGTGGGCATTATCTCTTCCTCCGGGTTGGTTGCTTACTTGGCGGGAGGATTGACGTCAGACATCTGTACTCCGGATGGGTGAAGGTCAGGTCGCTGTGAAACATGGTGGTCACTATCTAAGCTAAGAAAATACATTCTAAATAATGCATGCACTAAATAAAGGTTGATCAAAAGACACTCAGTAGTTTATCATGTCACTATACAAATCACACAGGTATCTATAACATCTGTGACGTTTGGGTTATACGGATCACAGGTTTACGAGTCTTGACCACTATAATACTGTCATTGAACTGTAGGGTTAGTTTCACAAGAATCTCAGGTATGTGGCATTTGTTAGTATTAGGCACGATATACTGCAGCAGGGGTCTAATGTTAGTTGGGGGTCTGTTGGGTGGGCTTCATAGCATGGTCAGCGGTCTGGCACATGAAAGGGATAACTTGCCGGGACACAGGGTTAGAATGGCAATAAGTTTCAACTGGCGAGGATGAGAGGGCAAGGACACTTTTGTGGAGATGGACAAGCTATGTGCCTGGCTCATGTTGGTTCACATGCAGGACAGTGATCTCAGAGGAAAAGAGATGTGTTACATTTATTATTTGTTGCAAGCATCTCTGGCTTCAGCATGAGAATGGAGCTGCGGGGTTTTCCAGTCAGAGTGGGAACGAGGGTGGGGGCCATGTGCTCCGAGCTGCTGCGGCGGGGAAAGGGGAGAGAAGCATTTTATACTATCGCAGTGAGGCCTGGTCACCAAGATGGAGTCAAAAGGGGGTACAAAAAATGGATGCCCCGTGTCCTGCTCGGTGATCCCATCTACGCGAATGTAACCCAAAGTTAACATCGCGTAAGGGCGAGGGGCGTACCCACCACTAAAGACACTTGGTCCGAGTTTTGTACTGAGAAGTGATGGCAGAGAGGGGCCCATTGGCCCCTCGCTCCCACACACCGCCTAAACCACCAAACTCTCGGGAGTGGGGTGAGTGGATAGGTAGCTGGGGTCGCCACCGGAAGGGCGGTATTTCTTGGTTAACGATTTGTTAACAGCCGGAAGAGATTCCAGTGACTGCCAAGCAGCCGTCACCCTTTTCGTAAGGTTAGATGAAAAGGTAACACCGGGTCAGAGAACGGACCTTGATCTAAAATGTCTGTTAGATCATCTTGCACAAAAGCTTCAGGAGGACTGGACCAGCCCAGATACTCTGTGACCCTAGCCATGAGCCTGCAGTACGACAACTCAGCATGCGCACCAGGCTCGGCCTGCCAAATTCCACTTCCGGAGAAGTGTCCAGGACACTAGCGTCATGAAGAGTTTGCCTAAACTCTTCCAATTGGCTATTCCCTGAAAAGACAGGAGCCCCATCAGGCTCAACAGGGTCAAAATCAAAATCTGACCTCTCCTCCTCCTCATAGATGTCATCCAGAGGGAGGAAAAAGTCGTGTGTCGGAACAGTCGAGGGCCTGGAGTCCGTAACAGGCCTCACCGACTTGGAAGTAGCCTTCCTAGGAGGATCCACATCAGTAGGGATCTCCGACGGTACATTTCGGCTAAAAGGCCTCGAAGCTGTCGAGGGCGCAGATGGCTTCGGCATCGAGGGCATCGACGGTTACGGCATCAACGTCTACAAGGGCACTCATGGCGCCGTGGGCTGATACGAAGGTAAAGCTATGATGTCAGTATCCGACAGACACGGCACCAACAGAGTCGACGCCGACCTCGAGCCCTTAGCAGGTTTCTGCGGTCTCGCTGGGGACGAGGACCGAGACCTGGAAGCATGTCCCTGGACCCTCCCGAGCCTTGTCCGAATGGGACCTCAAAGGTACCCGATGAAGATTGCGCTGAGGACCCAAGCCCGAAGGCTTGCGAGCCACGGATCAAGACCGTTCCTTGCTGGCTTCGTCAGAAGGTGTGGACGGAACTGTGCTCTGCGATTGGAAAATCGCCAACATCTGCTCCCTAAAAGCAGCCCATTCCTCCGGGGTTGAGGACTTAGTCGGGCAAGTCACTTTCCTTGCGGCGCCATCCTCTGAGAAGGATGGGGAAGGTGACCGGTGACGGCCCTTCCGAGAAGGCCGAGACGAGGAGGCCGAATATAGGGAACCACTCCGGGACGGAGACCCCCGAGACTCCTTCCGATGCAGGGAGTCACCCCTCGAATCGTCAGTGGACATACCCTTGGACTTATGAGATTTACTGGGTTTTGAACCCCTACCTACCTAAAGCTTCCCCTTACGCTCCCGCTAGGCCTTAGTAGTCAGTGACTGGCATTTGGAACAGTCGTCAGTGTTGTGACTCTCGCCCAAGCACCACTGTTAAGATTCAGATTGCAGAATTATTGTGGTTACTGAATATAATTAGAACGACACCAAAAAAGGATACTCTAGTAAAGGATACAAGTTGAGTTCCTGTAGAGCTTCTCCCGATTGACTATTCTGAGTGTCTTCTAAGGAGAAGAATTTGATGATTGAAACCTTCCAACCAATGCCACTCTCAGACTATAATAAACAAACACAGCCTGAAAGAGTAATTAGTGGAAAGGTCCAGATATTGGATGGATTCACCAGTCTGTAGGATAAGAATAATATGTTTTAATCACTATTCAATTTTAACCTAATTCAATGTATGTGTCAGATTAAGGATATGCACTAACCTGTAGTTGTGTGGACTGGAGGATGAAATTGAGTTCCAGGAAGAATATACAAAATAAAAACCAACGAAGGAAAAGGGGAGGTTAGTAAGGAGACTAACCCGAACGGAACGAGGGCCGCACTAGGGACGGGTCGGTGCACACCGGATAGCGTCCATAAAGTTCAGTGCACAGTTCTTGAAAGTAGTAATAACTTGAGGATTTGGAAGAGGAGGTAATCCTAGAACGTGAATGTCCACAATTGACTGAGACTGGCTGGGACCTTTGGAATGAAACAGGAGACCAGAAGAACAACAGTGCGGATCCAGCTAGTAGAAAGGAAAGGCAGTTTAGGAACCACCAGAAATAGCAGCGTGGATTCGGCTAGCAAAGGGTAAGCAGATTGGAAGCTGCTTAGAAGCAAAGTAGAACCAAGCTCCGGAACGGAGATCCAAGAAACAACGATCAGAAGCGCCGAATAGCGGGAGACTTCCGTTTAAATAAGAGTCAGCTGACGTAAAATGCGTGAGTAGCGCGTTGACGTCCAGTCATGTGATACTCACGCATACTTATCGAATGGACTGATAATGTGTGCAGCGTATTTGACAAAGAAGTTCGCCATGTTTTAGCGGAAATGAAGGCGTTTACCAGGAATCTTTCCCCAGAGTCGCCACCGAGTATAAAATGGTCTGGCTGATCTCTGGGCTGAAGATGTAGGGTGCTGAACTCGGACGTGAGAGGGCCCAGCAGGCATGACAGTGCCATCCCCCAAAGGGCGCGCCACCCCCCTGGAATTGTGGAACCGGCGCAGGAGAGCGGGTGCATGGATATTAGCGAGAGGTTCCAAAGAGCGGTCCTCCGGGCCGTAGCCCTTTCAATCGATGAGGTAATGTGGAACCCCTGCACGCATTCTCATATCTAATATGGCCTGTACTTCATACTCCTCGGAACTCTTTACAGAGAGAGCCACAGGCCGAACAGGCAGCCGAGTTCCGGCCACGAACGGTTTCACTAAGGACACATGAAACACAGGATGTACTCTCCAATGCGAGGGTAGCTTCAAACGTATAGCCACCGGATTCAACACCTTGTTGATCTCATAAGGTCCAACAAAACGTGGCAGCAGCTTTCTTTTCCCCGGCATTCTCAGGTTCTTGGTGGATAACCACACCGACATACCCACTTTATAAGGAGGAGACGGACGTCTGTTTTGATCTGCGTATTGTTTGGAACGTGCCTGTGCTTTCTCCAGATTCATTTTAATAGAAGAATGCAAGGATGACAATTCCTTCAATTTATTGTCAGCCCTAGGAACAAGGCCGGAAGACTCTAGGTCCGCTGGAATGGACCTTGGATGCTGTCCGTATGAGGCGTAGAATGGAGAAGTCCCTGTTGAAGAATGTACCGAATTATTGTATGCGAATTCGGCTGCGGGCAGTACTTCCAGCCAGGTATATTGGTACTGTAAGGTCAAACACCGTAGGAATTGTTCCATTGTACCATTAACCCGTTCCGTCTGTCTGTCTGTCTGAGTGTGGTAGGAACTAGACGTGCGTTCATCCATTAGGAGAGCTGTTGATAATGCTTTCCAGAAACGAGACGCAAACTGTGACCCTCTATCGGTGATGACCACTGAGGGTAAACCAAAAAACCGGAACACATGTTTCAAAAACAGATCAGCTAGAAAAGCCGCAGAAGGAATACCCTGACAAGGCAAAAACAAGGCCATTTTCGTAAAATAGTCCACCACGACCCATATCGTGTCGAACCCTCGGATAGGAGGCAATTCCACCACGAAATCCATGGATATCATAAACCAGGGTTTATGGGGTACTGGCAAAGGATGTAAGAGCCCCATTGGTTTCTGGAGCAAACCCTTACTTTGGATACAAACAGAGCAAGTATTGACGTAGTCTATCACGTTTTTGGACATGTCCGGCCACCAGGCCCACCTCCGGATTAATTCCAGTGTTTTCTTCTGACCAGGATGGGCCGCGACTAATGAATCATGACCCCAGTTTAATGCCTTGGCACGGGTGTTTTCTGTTGGTAGATACAAGAGACCATTATAGTATGGGAGACCACCACGAATATCTAGATTCAGACGTTGTACATCTTGATGATTCTGAGATACCCAATCTATAATTTCTTGTTTCAAAGATGGTTGAACAAGGCAACTGCAAATCACTTTATCAGCCAATAAAGTCGGTTTGCTTGAATCTTCGGTAACAACCGTATGGAGCCGGGATAAAGCATCGGCATTGGTGTGTTCTCTGGCAGGACGATATGAGATCCGAAAATCAAACTGGGCAAAGAATGAATGCCATCGGGCCTGCCGTGCAGTCAAACACTTCATCGTTTTAATGGCTTGAAGATTCCTGTGGTCTGAATAAACACAAACCGGATATTTAGCCCCGAGTAGATGATGCCGCCATGTCAGAAAGGCATCTTTGATGGCCAAAAGTTCTTTCTCCGTGACCGTATAGTTTCTTTCATAAGGGGCCAATTTTCGGGAGAAGAAAGCCACAGGATGTTCTGCTCCAGTGGATTTGCAGACCTGAGAAAGAATAGCACCAATTGCCATGTTGGAGGCATCCGCCTCCACTATAAAAGGCAAACCAGGGTCTGGATGCTGTAGAACCGGTGCAGTGGTGAAGGATTCTTTTAGCAGATCGAAAGCCTTTTGAGCCTCTGTTGTCCAGAGAAACTCAACCTTGGAACTTGTTAAGGCAGTGAGAGGTGCTACAGTCTTAGAGAAGTCATGTATAAACCGCCTATAAAAATTCGCAAAACCAAGAAATGACTGTAAGGATTTGACAGAGGCGGGTACAGGCCAGTCTAGAATGGCCTTGACTTTGGACTGGCTCTTTCTAACTCCCTGACTGGTGATATCGTAACCCAGGAACTCGACCTCAGAAGTGTGGAAAATGCATTTTTCTGTTTTTACAAATAGATGGTTTTCTCTCAATCTTTGGAGAACCTTGATGACATGTGTAATGTGATCCTGGATGGAGGTTGAATATATCAGTATGTCGTCAAGATAAATAACTACAAACTGATCGATGTAATCACTGAAAATATCATTCATAAAGTATTGGAAGGTTGCAGGGGCGTTGCACAGGCCAAACGGCATAACTAGGTATTCGAAAAGACCGTACCGGGTCTTAAAGGCGGTCTTCCATTCGTCGCCTTGTCGAATACGCACAAGATTATATGCTCCCCGCAAATCCAGCTTGGTAAAGATGACAGAGGCACCCAATTGGTCCAGAAGGACGTTGATTAGAGGCAATGGGTACTGGTTCTTAATAGTTATGGCATTGAGAGCCCTATAATCAATGCAAGGCCTGAGGTCCCCCTCCTTTTTTGGAACGAAGAACAAAGGAGATGCCGCCGGGGATTGAGAAGGGCGAATAAAACCATTGGCGAGAGCATTATCAATGTATTCTTTCAGGACTGCATCTTCCTTTGGAGTAAGTGAATAAACCCGTCCAGTTGGTATCTTGGCACCCTTCATTAATTCAATGGGACAGTCGTATTGTCGATGTGGTGGCAATACCTCCGCTTTACCCTTATCAAAAACATCGGAGTACGCATTGTATTCAGAAGGTACTAGAACGGTGTTAGAGCGGAGTGCCCCAATACTGGGAGAGTTGTCAAGGAAGGCCAACACAGGAGTGGACACCACATTCGACTCCAAAAAACAGTTTTTATTGCAATAGGCCGATGGATATTGAATGTGACCGGTTACCCAATCAACATGAGGGTTATGCAATCTGAGCCATGATAAACCCAAAATCAATGGGTACTGAGGAGCAGCTATCACGTCGAAGACCAGGTATTCAGTGTGACCATCAGGCAGAGTTACCTTAATAGGAATGGTTTCTTCCGTTACCAGACCAGAGGATAAAGCTGACCCATCAACTGTATTAACAGCTTCGGGTACTGCTTTAGTAACAATGGGAATACCTGATTGTGCAGCGAACGTGTTGTCTATGTACTTGTTAGAAGCACCGGAGTCCAACATTGCTTTTGAACAAACGATGGTTCCGTTGAATTCCAAAGAAACTGCTATCTCTATAGAGGAGGCGACATATAAAGCGGAGTCCTGTTTGGTACTCGGCAAAGGAACCCCTGCTAGTGCCGAGCTTTGGCGTTTCCCGCTTTTTTGAGTGGTTTTTTAGGGCAAGATGCCAATAGATGCTCAGCGGAACCGCAATACATACATAGATTGTTCTTACGGCGATTCTCGCGTTCCGCGGATGACAAACGTCCACGTATAACGCCAATCTGCATGGGTTCAGGTTCACTAGGAATAGATTGAGACACACCAGGGTCACCAGAAGTTGACGTAAAGGATTTTTTCTCCCCTTTTCTTGCAGATCGTCGTGCATCGATCTGGAGGACTAAATCCAAAAACTCTGAATAGCCAGCAGGAATCACAGGAACTGTTGACAAAGCGTCTTTTAGTTCTTCTGTTAACCCTTTGTAAAACACTGCCGTTTTCTTGTCTTCAGGCCATTGGGTCTCTGCCGCAAGTTGATTGAAGCGAGCAAGATAGGTCAAGAGTGTCTGGTTACCCTGTTGTAAATTTAAAAGCTCCAAATCTGTCGCCTGGTTAGCATAGCGCATATCAAATACCTTACTCATGGCAGATAGTAGTGCGTCACAGTCATAAAGTAAAGGACTGTTTGACTCTAATAACGGATTGGCCCAGGCTGCAGCAGAACCACCTAAATGAGACAGCACAAAAGCCGCTTTAGTAGTCAAATCCGGAAAGGAGCTGGGTCTACAGAGAAAGTGCAGACGACATTGGTTTATGAAGGTACGATAGCATTTAGGATCCCCCATAAACCTCTCGGGCGGAGCCAAGGGAAACTGTGTAGGCATCAAGACCTGTAACTCCCTGGAGGGAGGAGGAAAGCCCGAACCGGAAGCCACTGGTTCTCCACCTGTCGCTCCCTGTGGTGCAGATTGTATGGCGTCCTGCATAACGTCCATGCGATGACGGAGGGTATCGTGAGCAGATATCATCTCATGTCTTAAACCAGCTATGAGTTGTGTGAGGACTTGTAAGGGATCGGTACCCTCCATCTTTTAAGGCTTCTGATTCTGTTAAGATTCAGATTGCAGAATTATTGTGGTTACTGAATATAATTAGAACGACACCAAAAAAGGATACTCTAGTAAAGGATACAAGTTGAGTTCCTGTAGAGCTTCTCCCGATTGACTATTCTGAGTGTCTTCTCAGGAGAAGAATTTGATGATTGAAACCTTCCAACCAATGCCACTCTCAGACTATAATAAACAAACACAGCCTGAAAGAGTAATTAGTGGAAAGGTCCAGATATTGGATGGATTCACCAGTCTGTAGGATAAGAATAATATGTTTTAATCACTATTCAATTTTAACCTAATTCAATGTATGTGTCAGATTAAGGATATGCACTAACCTGTAGTTGTGTGGACTGGAGGATGAAATTGAGTTCCAGGAAGAATATACAAAATAAAAACCAACGAAGGAAAAGGGGAGGTTAGTAAGGAGACTAACCCGAACGGAACGAGGGCCGCACTAGGGACGGGTCGGTGCACACCGGATAGCGTCCATAAAGTTCAGTGCACAGTTCTTGAAAGTAGTAATAACTTGAGGATTTGGAAGAGGAGGTAATCCTAGAACGTGAATGTCCACAATTGACAGACTGGCTGGGACCTTTGGAATGAAACAGGAGACCAGAAGAACAACAGTGCGGATCCAGCTAGTAGAAAGGAAAGGCAGTTTAGGAACCACCAGAAATAGCAGCGTGGATTCGGCTAGCAAAGGGTAAGCAGATTGGAAGCTGCTTAGAAGCAAAGTAGAACCAAGCTCCGGAACGGAGATCCAAGAAACAACGATCAGAAGCGCCGAATAGCGGGAGACTTCCGTTTAACCCTTTAAGTGCCATGGGTATTTCTCCCCAGTGCCAGAGCCTTTTTTGGTGATTTTGGTATGTGGCCATTCAATGGCTTGTAACTTTTTTGTTACATGAGATATCTCGGCCAAATTTGGCTCCTTTTCTTCCCACATGTAGGCGGTCGTAACGCCACCCAGGAATCCCAGGTTGCTGTAGGGGGGTGAGAGAAAATAAGGAAAATGTGCGAAAATTTTGGGTTTTTTCAAAAAATGCCAATAAAATGATGCACAAAGAAGCCAGTGGTTTTTTCCTTGTAAGAGCTAGGAACAAATGGTTTGCTGTGCTGAGTTCCCCAATGTGTTGGCTTTCAGGAACAGGTTGAGTGGAAATGGAAAAAAAATATTTTGATGGGGATATCAACCGTTTTGTGAGAGGTAGGCGATTTTTGCCATTTTTGCCAATTGGACATGCATGGACGGAATGGAAGAAAAGGGCAGGAAAGCCAAATTGGAGGACAGAAAGGCATATATTTCTGAAAAGTAGACAAAATTCCAAGTTTAGGAAGGGGTGATTTGTATAGGTCAGGCAACAACTAGGTAGGGGAAACTGCCATCGAATGGGGGAAAAGCGGGAAAATGACTGAAAAAAAAGGTATGTGTTGGACATGGTTGGCTTGGTACGGCAATGGCTTCTATGAATTTTGAGAAAAGCAATGCTCCGCTACATTCCCCCGACTCTTGCAGTTAGGAGAGCATACCATTTTTGTAGTGTTTGTACAAAACAAGCAATACCACAAGCCAAACACTGAGCCATGGTACACAGGAGTTTTACGCTCACGGTCTGACCAGACGCACTTAGCATGTGTAAATTGGGAAAACCAATGTGGTGAGGAACGGCAGCCATACATTTTTTGAAAGAGCACAGGCAGACCTTTTCAAGGGTAGGTGACTTGTGCAGGTTACAAAAGTGTATGGTGGCTAAAGCAGCGACTAAATGTAGGTCACATTTGGGAAAAGAAAGGGTTGTGAGACAAAGGGCTCCAGCAAATGGGTCAAAACGTTATGAAAAGCACACAAACACAACACATGGCCTACCGTCCCGCGTTCCCACAGGTGTCCCGATGAAAACGGTACCTCACATGTGTGGGTGCACCTACCTGGCCGCCAAGGGGAAAGCCCAAAACACAAGTAACCCCAAGTCTGTTTTCACACCGGAAATGTCACACTCTCCCATCATACAGATATGGGCCTCGGGTGTCCAAGCCACCGAGGAAAACAGGGAACCCCATGCATTTCCGAAAAGAGGACACCCGTGGGAATCCGCAGAGGTATGATATGCCCAAATTGCCCCAGAATTTATTACCCAGACACCCCTGCAAAGTCGGAAATGTGGGGAAAAAAACGCTTTTTCCGTACATTTCGCTCGACGCACCCATCGAAACACGCCCCCAACAACACATGGCCTACCGTCCCGCGTTCCCACAGGTGTCCCGATGAAAACGGTACCTCACATGTGTGGGTGCACCTACCTGGCCGCCAAGGGGAAAGCCTAAAACACAAGTAACCCCAAGTCTGTTTTCACACCGGAAATGTCACACTCTCACATCATACAGATATGGGCCTCGGGTGTCCAAGCCACCAAGGAAAACAGGGAACCCCATGCATTTCCGGAAAGAGGACACCCGTGGGAATCCGCAGAGGTATGATATGCCCAAATCGCCCCAGAATTTATTACCCAGACACCCCCGCAAAGTCCGAAATGTGGGAAAAAATACGCATTTTCCTCACATTTCGCTCGACTCACCCATCGAAACACGCCCCCAACAACACATGGCCTACCGTCCCGCGTTCCCACAGGTGTCCCGATGAAAACGGTACCTCACATGTGTGGGTGCACCTACCTGGCCGCCAAGGGGAAAGCCTAAAACACAAGTAACCCCAAGTCTGTTTTCAGAGGGAAAACTCAGACATTCTGCCGACCGGCACAAGGTACAGATATGGGCCTCGGGTGTCCAAGCCACCGAGGAAAACAGGGAACCCCATGCATTTCCGAAAAGAGGACACCCGTGGGAATCCGCAGAGGTATGATATGCCCAAATTGCCCCAGAATTTATTACCCAGACACCCCTGCAAAGTCCGAAATGTGGGGAAAAAAACGCTTTTTCCGCACATTTCGCTCGACGCACCCATCGAAACACGCCCCCCACAACACATGGCCTACCGTCACGCGTTCCCACAGGTGTCCCGATGAAAACGGTACCTCACATGTGTGGGTGCACCTACCTGGCCGCCAAGGGGAAAGCCTAAAACACAAGTAACCCCAAGTCTGTTTTCACACCGGAAATGTCACACTCTCACATCATACAGATATGGGCCTCGGGTGTCCAAGCCACCAAGGAAAACAGGGAACCCCATGCATTTCCGGAAAGAGGACACCCGTGGGAATCCGCAGAGGTATGATATGCCCAAATCGCCCCAGAATTTATTACCCAGACACCCCCGCAAAGTCGGAAATGTGGGAAAAAATACGCATTTTCCTCACATTTCGCTCGACTCACCCATCGAAACACGCCCCCAACAACACATGGCCTACCGTCCCGCGTTCCCACAGGTGTCCCGATGAAAACGGTACCTCACATGTGTGGGTGCACCTACCTGGCCGCCAAGGGGAAAGCCTAAAACACAAGTAACCCCAAGTCTGTTTTCAGAGGGAAAACTCAGACATTCTGCCGACCGGCACAAGGTACAGATATGGGCCTCGGGTGTCCAAGCCACCGAGGAAAACAGGGAACCCCATGCATTTCCGAAAAGAGGACACCCGTGGGAATCCGCAGAGGTATGATATGCCCAAATTGCCCCAGAATTTATTACCCAGACACCCCTGCAAAGTCCGAAATGTGGGGAAAAAAAACGCTTTTTCCGCACAATTCGCTCGACGCACCCATCGAAACACGCCCCCCACAACACATGGCCTACCGTCACGCGTTCCCACAGGTGTCCCGATGAAAACGGTACCTCACATGTGTGGGTGCACCTACCTGGCCGCCAAGGGGAAAGCCTAAAACACAAGTAACCCCAAGTCTGTTTTCACACCGGAAATGTCACACTCTCACATCATACAGATATGGGCCTCGGGTGTCCAAGCCACCAAGGAAAACAGGGAACCCCATGCATTTCCGGAAAGAGGACACCCGTGGGAATCCGCAGAGGTATGATATGCCCAAATCGCCCCAGAATTTATTACCCAGACACCCCCGCAAAGTCCGAAATGTGGGAAAAAATACGCATTTTCCTCACATTTCGCTCGACTCACCCATCGAAACACGCCCCCAACAACACATGGCCTACCGTCCCGCGTTCCCACAGGTGTCCCGATGAAAACGGTACCTCACATGTGTGGGTGCACCTACCTGGCCGCCAAGGGGAAAGCCTAAAACACAAGTAACCCCAAGTCTGTTTTCAGAGGGAAAACTCAGACATTCTGCCGACCGGCACAAGGTACAGATATGGGCCTCGGGTGTCCAAGCCACCGAGGAAAACAGGGAACCCCATGCATTTCCGAAAAGAGGACACCCGTGGGAATCCGCAGAGGTATGATATGCCCAAATTGCCCCAGAATTTATTACCCAGACACCCCTGCAAAGTCCGAAATGTGGGGAAAAAAACGCTTTTTCCGCACATTTCGCTCGACGCACCCATCGAAACACGCCCCCCACAACACATGGCCTACCGTCACGCGTTCCCACAGGTGTCCCGATGAAAACGGTACCTCACATGTGTGGGTGCACCTACCTGGCCGCCAAGGGGAAAGCCTAAAACACAAGTAACCCCAAGTCTGTTTTCACACCGGAAATGTCACACTCTCACATCATACAGATATGGGCCTCGGGTGTCCAAGCCACCAAGGAAAACAGGGAACCCCATGCATTTCCGGAAAGAGGACACCCGTGGGAATCCGCAGAGGTATGATATGCCCAAATCGCCCCAGAATTTATTACCCAGACACCCCCGCAAAGTCCGAAATGTGGGAAAAAATACGCATTTTCCTCACATTTCGCTCGACTCACCCATCGAAACACGCCCCCAACAACACATGGCCTACCGTCCCGCGTTCCCACAGGTGTCCCGATGAAAACGGTACCTCACATGTGTGGGTGCACCTACCTGGCCGCCAAGGGGAAAGCCTAAAACACAAGTAACCCCAAGTCTGTTTTCAGAGGGAAAACTCAGACATTCTGCCGACCGGCACAATGTACAGATATGGGCCTCGGGTGTCCAAGCCACCGAGGAAAACAGGGAACCCCATGCATTTCCGAAAAGAGGACACCCGTGGGAATCCGCAGAGGTATGATATGCCCAAATTGCCCCAGAATTTATTACCCAGACACCCCTGCAAAGTCCGAAATGTGGGGAAAAAAACGCTTTTTCCGCACATTTCGCTCGACGCACCCATCGAAACACGCCCCCAACAACACATGGCCTACCGTCACGCGTTCCCACAGGTGTCCCGATGAAAACGGTACCTCACATGTGTGGGTGCACCTACCTGGCCGCCAAGGGGAAAGCCTAAAACACAAGTAATCCCAAGTCTGTTTTCACACCGGAAATGTCACACTCTCACATCATACAGATATGGGCCTCGGGTGTCCAAGCCACCAAGGAAAACAGGGAACCCCATGCATTTCCGGAAAGAGGACACCCGTGGGAATCCGCAGAGGTATGATATGCCCAAATCGCCCCAGAATTTATTACCCAGACACCCCCGCAAAGTCCGAAATGTGGGAAAAAATACGCATTTTCCTCACATTTCGCTCGACTCACCCATCGAAACACGCCTCCAACAACACATGGCCTACCGTCCCGCGTTCCCACAGGTGTCCCGATGAAAACGGTACCTCACATGTCTGGGTGCACCTACCTGGCCGCCAAGGGGAAAGCCTAAAACACAAGTAACCCCAAGTCTGTTTTCAGAGGGAAAACTCAGACATTCTGCCGACCGGCACAATGTACAGATATGGGCCTCGGGTGTCCAAGCCACCGAGGAAAACAGGGAACCCCATGCATTTCCGAAAAGAGGACACCCGTGGGAATCCGCAGAGGTATGATATGCCCAAATTGCCCCAGAATTTATTACCCAGACACCCCTGCAAAGTCCGAAATGTGGGGAAAAAAACGCTTTTTCCGCACATTTCGCTCGACGCACCCATCGAAACATGCCCCCAACAACACATGGCCTACCGTCACGCGTTCCCACAGGTGTCCCGATGAAAACGGTACCTCACATGTGTGGGTGCACCTACCTGGCCGCCAAGGGGAAAGCCTAAAACACAATTAACCCCAAGTCTGTTTTCACACCGGAAATGTCACACTCTCACATCATACAGATATGGGCCTCGGGTGTCCAAGCCACCAAGGAAAACAGGGAACCCCATGCATTTCCGGAAAGAGGACACCCGTGGGAATCCGCAGAGGTATGATATGCCCAAATCGCCCCAGAATTTATTACCCAGACACCCCCGCAAAGTCCGAAATGTGGGAAAAAATACGCATTTTCCTCACATTTCGCTCGACTCACCCATCGAAACACGCCCCCCACAACACATGGCCTACCGTCCCGCGTTCCCACAGGTGTCCCGATGAAAACGGTACCTCACATGTGTGGGTGCACCTACCTGGCCGCCAAGGGGAAAGCCTAAAACACAAGTAACCCCAAGTCTGTTTTCAGAGGGAAAACTCAGACATTCTGCCGACCGGCACAATGTACAGATATGGGCCTCGGGTGTCCAAGCCACCGAGGAAAACAGGGAAACCCATGCATTTCCGAAAAGAGGACACCCGTGGGAATCCGCAGAGGTATGATATGCCCAAATCGCCCCAGAATTTATTACCCAGACACCCCCGCAAAGTCCGAAATGTGGGAAAAAATACGCATTTTCCTCACATTTCGCTCGACGCACCCATCGAAACACGCCCCCAACAACACATGGCCTACCGTCACGCGTTCCCACAGGTGTCCCGATGAAAACGGTACCTCACATGTGTGGGTGCACCTACCTGGCCGCCAAGGGGAAAGCCTAAAACACAAGTAACCCCAAGTCTGTTTTCACACCGGAAATGTCACACTCTCACATCATACAGATATGGGCCTCGGGTGTCCAAGCCACCAAGGAAAACAGGGAACCCCATGCATTTCCGGAAAGAGGACACCCGTGGGAATCCGCAGAGGTATAATATGCCCAAATCGCCCCAGAATTTATTACCCAGACACCCCCGCAAAGTCCGAAATGTGGGAAAAAATACGCATTTTCCTCACATTTCGCTCGACTCACCCATCAAAACACGCCCCCAACAACACATGGCCTACCGTCCCGCGTTCCCACAGGTGTCCCGATGAAAACGGTACCTCACATGTGTGGGTGCACCTACCTGGCCGCCAAGGGGAAAGCCTAAAACACAAGTAACCCCAAGTCTGTTTTCAGAGGGAAAACTCAGACATTCTGCCGACCGGCGCAACTTACAGATATGGGCCTCGGGTGTCCAAGCCACCGAGGAAAACAGGGAACCCCATGCATTTTCGAAAAGAGGACACCCGTGGGAATCCGCAGAGGTGTGATTTGCGCCCATCGCCCCAGATTTTTTTACCCAGACAGCCCTGCAAAGTCGGAAATGTGGGGAAAAAAACGCTTTTTCCGCACATTTCGCTCGCCGCACCCATCGAAACGCGCCCCCCACAACACATGGCCTACCGTCCCGCGTTCCCACAGGTGTCCCGATGAAAACGGTACCTCACATGTGTGGGTGCACCTACCTGGCCGCCAAGGGGAAAGCCTAAAACACAAGTAACCCCAAGTCTGTTGTCAGAGGGAAATCTCCGACATTCTGCCGACCGGCGCAACTTACAGATATGGGCCTCGGGTGTCCAAGCCACCGAGGAAAACAGGGAACCCCATGCATTTTCGAAAAGAGGACACCCGTGGGAATCCGCAGAGGTGTGATTTGCGCCCATCGCCCCAGATTTTTTTACCCAGACAGCCCTGCAAAGTCGGAAATGTGGGGAAAAAAACGCTTTTCCCGCACATTTCGCTCGCCGCACCCATCGAAACACGCCCCCCACAACACATGGCCTACCGTCCCGCGTTCCCACAGGTGTCCCGATGAAAACGGTACCTCACATGTGTGGGTGCACCTACCTGGCCGCCAAGGGGAAAGCCTAAAACACAAGTAACCCCAAGTCTGTTGTCCATTCTGCCGACCGGCGCAACTTACAGATATGGGCCTCGGGTGTCCAAGCCACCGAGGAAAACAGGGAACCCCATGCATTTTCGAAAAGAGGACACCCGTGGGAATCCGCAGAGGTGTGATTTGCGCCCATCGCCCCAGATTTTTTTACCCAGACAGCCCTGCAAAGTCGGAAATGTGGGGAAAAAAACGCTTTTTCCGCACATTTCGCTCGCCGCACCCATCGAAACGCGCCCCCCACAACACATGGCCTACCGTCCCGTGTTCCCACAGGTGTCCCGATGAAAACGGTACCTCACATGTGTGGGTGCACCTACCTGGCCGCCAAGGGGAAAGCCTAAAACACAAGTAACCCCAAGTCTGTTGTCAGAGGGAACTCTCCGACATTCTGCCGACCGGCGCAACTTACAGATATGGGCCTCGGGTGTCCAAGCCACCGAGGAAAACAGGGAACCCCATGCATTTTCGAAAAGAGGACACCCGTGGGAATCCGCAGAGGTGTGATTTGCGCCCATCGCCCCAGATTTTTTTACCCAGACAGCCCTGCAAAGTCGGAAATGTGGGGAAAAAAACGCTTTTTCCGCACATTTCGCTCGCCGCACCCATCGAAACACGCCCCCCACAACACATGGCCTACCGTCCCGCGTTCCCACAGGTGTCCCGATGAAAACGGTACCTCATATGTGTGGGTGCACCTACCTGGCCGCCAAGGGGAAAGCCTAAAACACAAGTAACCCCAAGTCTGTTGTCAGAGGGAAATCTCAGACATTCTGCCGACCGGCGCAACTTACAGATATGGGCCTCGGGTGTCCAAGCCACCGAGGAAAACAGGGAACCCCATGCATTTTCGAAAAGAGGACACCCGTGGGAATCCGCAGAGGTGTGATTTGCGCCCATCGCCCCAGATTTTTTTACCCAGACAGCCCTGCAAAGTCGGAAATGTGGGGAAAAAAACGCTTTTTCCGCACATTTCGCTCGCCGCACCCATCGAAACACGCCCCCCACAACACATGGCCTACCGTCCCGCGTTCCCACAGGTGTCCCGATGAAAACGGTACCTCACATGTGTGGGTGCACCTACCTGGCCGCCAAGGGGAAAGCCTAAAACACAAGTAACCCCAAGTCTGTTGTCCATTCTGCCGACCGGCGCAACTTACAGATATGGGCCTCGGGTGTCCAAGCCACCGAGGAAAACAGGGAACCCCATGCATTTTCGAAAAGAGGACACCCGTGGGAATCCGCAGAGGTGTGATTTGCGCCCATCGCCCCAGATTTTTTTACCCAGACAGCCCTGCAAAGTCGGAAATGTGGGGAAAAAAACGCTTTTTCCGCACATTTCGCTCGCCGCACCCATCGAAACGCGCCCCCCACAACACATGGCCTACCGTCCCGCGTTCCCACAGGTGTCCCGATGAAAACGGTACCTCACATGTGTGGGTGCACCTACCTGGCCGCCAAGGGGAAAGCCTAAAACACAAGTAACCCCAAGTCTGTTGTCAGAGGGAAATCTCCGACATTCTGCCGACCGGCGCAACTTACAGATATGGGCCTCGGGTGTCCAAGCCACCGAGGAAAACAGGGAACCCCATGCATTTTCGAAAAGAGGACACCCGTGGGAATCCGCAGAGGTGTGATTTGCGCCCATCGCCCCAGATTTTTTTACCCAGACAGCCCTGCAAAGTCGGAAATGTGGGGAAAAAAACGCTTTTTCCGCACATTTCGCTCGCCGCACCCATCGAAACACGCCCCCCACAACACATGGCCTACCGTCCCGCGTTCCCACAGGTGTCCCGATGAAAACGGTACCTCACATGTGTGGGTGCACCTACCTGGCCGCCAAGGGGAAAGCCTAAAACACAAGTAACCCCAAGTCTGTTGTCCATTCTGCCGACCGGCGCAACTTACAGATATGGGCCTCGGGTGTCCAAGCCACCGAGGAAAACAGAACCCCATGCATTTTCGAAAAGAGGACACCCGTGGGAATCCGCAGAGGTGTGATTTGCGCCCATCGCCCCAGATTTTTTTACCCAGACAGCCCTGCAAAGTCGGAAATGTGGGGGAAAAAACGCTTTTTCCGCACATTTCGCTCGCCGCACCCATCGAAACGCGCCCCCCACAACACATGGCCTACCGTCCCGCGTTCCCACAGGTGTCCCGATGAAAACGGTACCTCACATGTGTGGGTGCACCTACCTGGCCGCCAAGGGGAAAGCCTAAAACACAAGTAACCCCAAGTCTGTTGTCAGAGGGAAATCTCCGACATTCTGCCGACCGGCGCAACTTACAGATATGGGCCTCGGGTGTCCAAGCCACCGAGGAAAACAGGGAACCCCATGCATTTTCGAAAAGAGGACACCCGTGGGAATCCGCAGGTGTGATTTGCGCCCATCGCCCCAGATTTTTTTACCCAGACAGCCCTGCAAAGTCGGAAATGTGGGGAAAAAAACGCTTTTTCCGCACATTTCGCTCGCCGCACCCATCGAAACACGCCCCCCACAACACATGGCCTACCGTCCCGCGTTCCCACAGGTGTCCCGATGAAAACGGTACCTCACATGTGTGGGTGCACCTACCTGGCCGCCAAGGGGAAAGCCTAAAACACAAGTAACCCCAAGTCTGTTGTCCATTCTGCCGACCGGCGCAACTTACAGATATGGGCCTCGGGTGTCCAAGCCACCGAGGAAAACAGGGAACCCCATGCATTTTCGAAAAGAGGACACCCGTGGGAATCCGCAGAGGTGTGATTTGCGCCCATCGCCCCAGATTTTTTTACCCAGACAGCCCTGCAAAGTCGGAAATGTGGGGAAAAAAACGCTTTTTCCGCACATTTCGCTCGCCGCACCCATCGAAACGCGCCCCCCACAACACATGGCCTACCGTCCCGCGTTCCCACAGGTGTCCCGATGAAAACGGTACCTCACATGTGTGGGTGCACCTACCTGGCCGCCAAGGGGAAAGCCTAAAACACAAGTAACCCCAAGTCTGTTGTCAGAGGGAAATCTCCGACATTCTGCCGACCGGCGCAACTTACAGATATGGGCCTCGGGTGTCCAAGCCACCGAGGAAAACAGGGAACCCCATGCATTTTTGAAAAGAGGACACCCGTGGGAATCCGCAGAGGTGTGATTTGCGCCCATCGCCCCAGATTTTTTTACCCAGACAGCCCTGCAAAGTCGGAAATGTGGGGAAAAAACGCTTTTTCCGCACATTTCGCTCGCCGCACCCATCGAAACACGCCCCCCACAACACATGGCCTACCGTCCCGCGTTCCCACAGGTGTCCCGATGAAAACGGTACCTCACATGTGTGGGTGCACCTACCTGGCCGCCAAGGGGAAAGCCTAAAACACAAGTAACCCCAAGTCTGTTGTCCATTCTGCCGACCGGCGCAACTTACAGATATGGGCCTCGGGTGTCCAAGCCACCGAGGAAAACAGGGAACCCCATGCATTTTCGAAAAGAGGACACCCGTGGGAATCCGCAGAGGTGTGATTTGCGCCCATCGCCCCAGATTTTTTTACCCAGACAGCCCTGCAAAGTCGGAAATGTGGGGAAAAAAACGCTTTTTCCGCACATTTCGCTCGCCGCACCCATCGAAACACGCCCCCCACAACACATGGCCTACCGTCCCGCGTTCCCACAGGTGTCCCGATGAAAACGGTACCTCACATGTGTGGGTGCACCTACCTGGCCGCCAAGGGGAAAGCCTAAAACACAAGTAACCCCAAGTCTGTTGTCAGAGGGAAATCTCCGACATTCTGCCGACCGGCGCAACTTACAGATATGGGCCTCGGGTGTCCAAGCCACCGAGGAAAACAGGGAACCCCATGCATTTTCGAAAAGAGGACACCCGTGGGAATCCGCAGAGGTGTGATTTGCGCCCATCGCCCCAGATTTTTTTACCCAGACAGCCCTGCAAAGTCGGAAATGTGGGGGAAAAAACGCTTTTTCCGCACATTTCGCTCGCCGCACCCATCGAAACACGCCCCCCACAACACATGGCCTACCGTCCCGCGTTCCCACAGGTGTCCCGATGAAAACGGTACCTCACATGTGTGGGTGCACCTACCTGGCCGCCAAGGGGAAAGCCTAAAACACAAGTAACCCCAAGTCTGTTGTCCATTCTGCCGACCGGCGCAACTTACAGATATGGGCCTCGGGTGTCCAAGCCACCGAGGAAAACAGGGAACCCCATGCATTTTCGAAAAGAGGACACCCGTGGGAATCCGCAGAGGTGTGATTTGCGCCCATCGCCCCAGATTTTTTTACCCAGACAGCCCTGCAAAGTCGGAAATGTGGGGAAAAAAACGCTTTTTCCGCACATTTCGCTCGCCGCACCCATCGAAACACGCCCCCCACAACACATGGCCTACCGTCCCGCGTTCCCACAGGTGTCCCGATGAAAACGGTACCTCACATGTGTGGGTGCACCTACCTGGCCGCCAAGGGGAAAGCCTAAAACACAAGTAACCCCAAGTCTGTTGTCAGAGGGAAATCTCCGACATTCTGCCGACCGGCGCAACTTACAGATATGGGCCTCGGGTGTCCAAGCCACCGAGGAAAACAGGGAACCCCATGCATTTTCGAAAAGAGGACACCCGTGGGAATCCGCAGAGGTGTGATTTGCGCCCATCGCCCCAGATTTTTTTACCCAGACAGCCCTGCAAAGTCGGAAATGTGGGGAAAAAAACGCTTTTTCCGCACATTTCGCTCGCCGCACCCATCGAAACACGCCCCCCACAACACATGGCCTACCGTCCCGCGTTCCCACAGGTGTCCCGATGAAAACGGTACCTCACATGTGTGGGTGCACCTACCTGGCCGCCAAGGGGAAAGCCTAAAACACAAGTAACCCCAAGTCTGTTGTCAGAGGGAAATCTCCGACATTCTGCCGACCGGCGCAACTTACAGATATGGGCCTCGGGTGTCCAAGCCACCGAGGAAAACAGGGAACCCCATGCATTTTCGAAAAGAGGACACCCGTGGGAATCTGCAGAGGTGTGATTTGCGCCCATCGCCCCAGAATTTTTTACCCAGACAGCCCTGCAAAGTCGGAAATGTGGGGAAAAAAACGCTTTTTCCGCACATTTCGCTCGCCGCACCCATCGAAACACGCCCCCCACAACACATGGCCTACCGTCCCGCGTTCCCACAGGTGTCCCGATGAAAACGGTACCTCACATGTGTGGGTGCACCTACCTGGCCGCCAAGGGGAAAGCCTAAAACACAAGTAACCCCAAGTCTGTTGTCCATTCTGCCGACCGGCGCAACTTACAGATATGGGCCTCGGGTGTCCAAGCCACCGAGGAAAACAGGGAACCCCATGCATTTTCGAAAAGAGGACACCCGTGGGAATCCGCAGAGGTGTGATTTGCGCCCATCGCCCCAGATTTTTTTACCCAGACAGCCCTGCAAAGTCGGAAATGTGGGGAAAAAAACGCTTTTTCCGCACATTTCGCTCGCCGCACCCATCGAAACGCGCCCCCCACAACACATGGCCTACCGTCCCGTGTTCCCACAGGTGTCCCGATGAAAACGGTACCTCACATGTGTGGGTGCACCTACCTGGCCGCCAAGGGGAAAGCCTAAAACACAAGTAACCCCAAGTCTGTTGTCAGAGGGAACTCTCCGACATTCTGCCGACCGGCGCAACTTACAGATATGGGCCTCGGGTGTCCAAGCCACCGAGGAAAACAGGGAACCCCATGCATTTTCGAAAAGAGGACACCCGTGGGAATCCGCAGAGGTGTGATTTGCGCCCATCGCCCCAGATTTTTTTACCCAGACAGCCCTGCAAAGTCGGAAATGTGGGGAAAAAAACGCTTTTTCCGCACATTTCGCTCGCCGCACCCATCGAAACACGCCCCCCACAACACATGGCCTACCGTCCCGCGTTCCCACAGGTGTCCCGATGAAAACGGTACCTCATATGTGTGGGTGCACCTACCTGGCCGCCAAGGGGAAAGCCTAAAACACAAGTAACCCCAAGTCTGTTGTCAGAGGGAAATCTCCGACATTCTGCCGACCGGCGCAACTTACAGATATGGGCCTCGGGTGTCCAAGCCACCGAGGAAAACAGGGAACCCCATGCATTTTCGAAAAGAGGACACCCGTGGGAATCCGCAGAGGTGTGATTTGCGCCCATCGCCCCAGATTTTTTTACCCAGACAGCCCTGCAAAGTCGGAAATGTGGGGAAAAAAACGCTTTTTCCGCACATTTCGCTCGCCGCACCCATCGAAACACGCCCCCCACAACACGTGGCCTACCGTCCCGAGTTCCCACAGGTGTCCCGATGAAAACGGTACCTCACATGTGTGGGTGCACCTACCTGGCCGCCAAGGGGAAAGCCTAAAACACAAGTAACCCCAAGTCTGTTGTCCATTCTGCCGACCGGCGCAACTTACAGATATGGGCCTCGGGTGTCCAAGCCAGCGAGGAAAACAGGGAACCCCATGCATTTTCGAAAAGAGGACACCCGTGGGAATCCGCAGAGGTGTGATTTGCGCCCATCGCCCCAGATTTTTTTACCCAGACAGCCCTGCAAAGTCGGAAATGTGGGGGAAAAAACGCTTTTTCCGCACATTTCGCTCGCCGCACCCATCGAAACGCGCCCCCCACAACACATGGCCTACCGTCCCGCGTTCCCACAGGTGTCCCGATGAAAACGGTACCTCACATGTGTGGGTGCACCTACCTGGCCGCCAAGGGGAAAGCCTAAAACACAAGTAACCCCAAGTCTGTTGTCAGAGGGAAATCTCCGACATTCTGCCGACCGGCGCAACTTACAGATATGGGCCTCGGGTGTCCAAGCCACCGAGGAAAACAGGGAACCCCATGCATTTTCGAAAAGAGGACACCCGTGGGAATCCGCAGAGGTGTGATTTGCGCCCATCGCCCCAGATTTTTTTACCCAGACAGCCCTGCAAAGTCGGAAATGTGGGGAAAAAAACGCTTTTTCCGCACATTTCGCTCGCCGCACCCATCGAAACATGGCCTACCGTCCCGCGTTCCCACAGGTGTCCCGATGAAAACGGTACCTCACATGTGTGGGTGCACCTACCTGGCCGCCAAGGGGAAAGCCTAAAACACAAGTAACCCCAAGTCTGTTGTCAGAGGGAAATCTCTGACATTCTGCCGACCGGCGCAACTTACAGATATGGGCCTCGGGTGTCCAAGCCACCGAGGAAAACAGGGAACCCCATGCATTTTCGAAAAGAGGACCCCCGTGGGAATCCGCAGAGGTGTGATTTGCACCCATCGCCCCAGATTTTTTTACCCAGACAGCCCTGCAAAGTCGGAAATGTGGGGAAAAAAACGCTTTTTCCGCACATTTCGCTCGCCGCACCCATCGAAACACGCCCCCCACAACACATGGCCTACCGTCCCGCGTTCCCACAGGTGTCCCGATGAAAACGGTACCTCACATGTGTGGGTGCACCTACCTGGCCGCCAAGGGGAAAGCCTAAAACACAAGTAACCCCAAGTCTGTTGTCCATTCTGCCGACCGGCGCAACTTACAGATATGGGCCTCGGGTGTCCAAGCCACCGAGGAAAACAGGGAACCCCATGCATTTTCGAAAAGAGGACACCCGTGGGAATCCGCAGAGGTGTGATTTGCGCCCATCGCCCCAGATTTTTTTACCCAGACAGCCCTGCAAAGTCGGAAATGTGGGGAAAAAAACGCTTTTTCCGCACATTTCGCTCGCCGCACCCATCGAAACGCGCCCCCCACAACACATGGCCTACCGTCCCGCGTTCCCACAGGTGTCCCGATGAAAACGGTACCTCACATGTGTGGGTGCACCTACCTGGCCGCCAAGGGGAAAGCCTAAAACACAAGTAACCCCAAGTCTGTTGTCAGAGGGAAATCTCCGACATTCTGCCGACCGGCGCAACTTACAGATATGGGCCTCGGGTGTCCAAGCCTCCGAGGAAAACAGGGAACCCCATGCATTTTCGAAAAGAGGACACCCGTGGGAATCCGCAGAGGTGTGATTTGCGCCCATCGCCCCAGATTTTTTTACCCAGACAGCCCTGCAAAGTCGGAAATGTGGGGAAAAAAACGCTTTTTCCGCACATTTCGCTCGCCGCACCCATCGAAACACGCCCCCCACAACACATGGCCTACCGTCCCGAGTTCCCACAGGTGTCCCGATGAAAACGGTACCTCACATGTGTGGGTGCACCTACCTGGCCGCCAAGGGGAAAGCCTAAAACACAAGTAACCCCAAGTCTGTTGTCCATTCTGCCGACCGGCGCAACTTACAGATATGGGCCTCGGGTGTCCAAGCCACCGAGGAAAACAGGGAACCCCATGCATTTTCGAAAAGAGGACACCCGTGGGAATCCGCAGAGGTGTGATTTGCGCCCATCGCCCCAGATTTTTTTACCCAGACAGCCCTGCAAAGTCGGAAATGTGGGGAAAAAAACGCTTTTTCCGCACATTTCGCTCGCCGCACCCATCGAAACGCGCCCCCCACAACACATGGCCTACCGTCCCGCGTTCCCACAGGTGTCCCGATGAAAACGGTACCTCACATGTGTGGGTGCACCTACCTGGCCGCCAAGGGGAAAGCCTAAAACACAAGTAACCCCAAGTCTGTTGTCAGAGGGAAATCTCCGACATTCTGCCGACCGGCGCAACTTACAGATATGGGCCTCGGGTGTCCAAGCCACCGAGGAAAACAGGGAACCCCATGCATTTTCGAAAAGAGGACACCCGTGGGAATCCGCAGAGGTGTGATTTGCGCCCATCGCCCCAGATTTTTTTACCCAGACAGCCCTGCAAAGTCGGAAATGTGGGGAAAAAAACGCTTTTTCCGCACATTTCGCTCGCCGCACCCATCGAAACACGCCCCCCACAACACATGGCCTACCGTCCCGCGTTCCCACAGGTGTCCCGATGAAAACGGTACCTCACATGTGTGGGTGCACCTACCTGGCCGCCAAGGGGAAAGCCTAAAACACAAGTAACCCCAAGTCTGTTGTCCATTCTGCCGACCGGCGCAACTTACAGATATGGGCCTCGGGTGTCCAAGCCACCGAGGAAAACAGGGAACCCCATGCATTTTCGAAAAGAGGACACCCGTGGGAATCCGCAGAGGTGTGATTTGCGCCCATCGCCCCAGATTTTTTTACCCAGACAGCCCTGCAAAGTCGGAAATGTGGGGAAAAAAACGCTTTTTCCGCACATTTCGCTCGCCGCACCCATCTAAACGCGCCCCCCACAACACATGGCCTACCGTCCCGCGTTCCCACAGGTGTCCCGATGAAAACGGTACCTCACATGTGTGGGTGCACCTACCTGGCCGCCAAGGGGAAAGCCTAAAACACAAGTAACCCCAAGTCTGTTGTCAGAGGGAAATCTCCGACATTCTGCCGACCGGCGCAACTTACAGATATGGGCCTCGGGTGTCCAAGCCACCGAGGAAAACAGGGAACCCCATGCATTTTCGAAAAGAGGACACCCGTGGGAATCCGCAGAGGTGTGATTTGCGCCCATCGCCCCAGATTTTTTTACCCAGACAGCCCTGCAAAGTCGGAAATGTGGGGGAAAAAACGCTTTTTCCGCACATTTCACTCGCCGCACCCATCGAAACACGCCCCCCACAACACATGGCCTACCGTCCCGCGTTCCCACAGGTGTCCCGATGAAAACGGTACCTCACATGTGTGGGTGCACCTACCTGGCCGCCAAGGGGAAAGCCTAAAACACAAGTAACCCCAAGTCTGTTGTCCATTCTGCCGACCGGCGCAACTTACAGATATGGGCCTCGGGTGTCCAAGCCACCGAGGAAAACAGGGAACCCCATGCATTTTCGAAAAGAGGACACCCGTGGGAATCCGCAGAGGTGTGATTTGCGCCCATCGCCCCAGATTTTTTTACCCAGACAGCCCTGCAAAGTCGGAAATGTGGGGAAAAAGACGCTTTTTCCGCACATTTCGCTCGCCGCACCCATCGAAACACGCCCCCCACAACACATGGCCTACCGTCCCGCGTTCCCACAGGTGTCCCGATGAAAACGGTACCTCACATGTGTGGGTGCACCTACCTGGCCGCCAAGGGGAAAGCCTAAAACACAAGTAACCCCAAGTCTGTTGTCAGAGGGAAATCTCCGACATTCTGCCGACCGGCGCAACTTACAGATATGGGCCTCGGGTGTCCAAGCCAGCGAGGAAAACAGGGAACCCCATGCATTTTCGAAAAGAGGACACCCGTGGGAATCCGCAGAGGTGTGATTTGCGCCCATCGCCCCAGATTTTTTTACCCAGACAGCCCTGCAAAGTCGGAAATGTGGGGAAAAAACCGCTTTTTCCGCACATTTCGCTCGCCGCACCCATCGAAACACGCCCCCCACAACACATGGCCTACCGTCCCGCGTTCCCACAGGTGTCGCGATGAAAACGGTACCTCACATGTGTGGGTGCACCTACCTGGCCGCCAAGGGGAAAGCCTAAAACACAAGTAACCCCAAGTCTGTTGTCCATTCTGCCGACCGGCGCAACTTACAGATATGGGCCTCGGGTGTCCAAGCCACCGAGGGAAACAGGGAACCCCATGCATTTTCGAAAAGAGGACACCCGTGGGAATCCGCAGAGGTGTGATTTGCGCCCATCGCCCCAGATTTTTTTACCCAGACAGCCCTGCAAAGTCGGAAATGTGGGGGAAAAAACGCTTTTCCCGCACATTTCGCTCACCGCACCCATCGAAACGCGCCCCCCACAACACATGGCCTACCGTCCCGCGTTCCCACAGGTGTCCCGATGAAAACGGTACCTCACATGTGTGGGTGCACCTACCTGGCCGCCAAGGGGAAAGCCTAAAACACAAGTAACCCCAAGTCTGTTGTCAGAGGGAAATCTCCGACATTCTGCCGACCGGCGCAACTTACAGATATGGGCCTCGGGTGTCCAAGCCACCGAGGAAAACAGGGAACCCCATGCATTTTCGAAAAGAGGACACCCGTGGGAATCCGCAGAGGTGTGATTTGCGCCCATCGCCCCAGATTTTTTTACCCAGACAGCCCTGCAAAGTCAGAAATGTGGGGGAAAAAACGCTTTTTCCGCACATTTCACTCGCCGCACCCATCGAAACACGCCCCCCACAACACATGGCCTACCGTCCCGCGTTCCCACAGGTGTCCCGATGAAAACGGTACCTCACATGTGTGGGTGCACCTACCTGGCCGCCAAGGGGAAAGCCTAAAACACAAGTAACCCCAAGTCTGTTGTCAGAGGGAAATCTCCGACATTCTGCCGACCGGCGCAACTTACAGATATGGGCCTCGGGTGTCCAAGCCACCGAGGAAAACAGGGAACCCCATGCATTTTCGAAAAGAGGACACCCGTGGGAATCCGCAGAGGTGTGATTTGCGCCCATCGCCCCAGATTTTTTTACCCAGACAGCCCTGCAAAGTCGGAAATGTGGGGAAAAAAACGCTTTTTCCGCACATTTCGCTCGCCGCACCCATCGAAACACGCCCCCCACAACACATGGCCTACCGTCCCGCGTTCCCACAGGTGTCCCGATGAAAACGGTACCTCACATGTGTGGGTGCACCTACCTGGCCGCCAAGGGGAAAGCCTAAAACACAAGTAACCCCAAGTCTGTTGTCCATTCTGCCGACCGGCGCAACTTACAGATATGGGCCTCGGGTGTCCAAGCCACCGAGGAAAACAGGGAACCCCATGCATTTTCGAAAAGAGGACACCCGTGGGAATCCGCAGAGGTGTGATTTGCGCCCATCGCCCCAGATTTTTTTACCCAGACAGCCCTGCAAAGTCGGAAATGTGGGGGAAAAAACGCTTTTCCCGCACATTTCGCTCGCCGCACCCATCGAAACGCGCCCCCCACAACACATGGCCTACCGTCCCGCGTTCCCACAGGTGTCCCGATGAAAACAGTACCTCACATGTGTGGGTGCACCTACCTGGCCGCCAAGGGGAAAGCCTAAAACACAAGTAACCCCAAGTCTGTTGTCAGAGGGAAATCTCCGACATTCTGCCGACCGGCGCAACTTACAGATATGGGCCTCGGGTGTCCAAGCCACCGAGGAAAACAGGGAACCCCATGCATTTTCGAAAAGAGGACACCCGTGGGAATCCGCAGAGGTGTGATTTGCGCCCATCGCCCCAGATTTTTTTACCCAGACAGCCCTGCAAAGTCGGAAATGTGGGGGAAAAAACGCTTTTTCCGCACATTTCACTCGCCGCACCCATCGAAACACGCCCCCCACAACACATGGCCTACCGTCCCGCGTTCCCACAGGTGTACCGATGAAAACGGTACCTCACATGTGTGGGTGCACCTACCTGGCCGCCAAGGGGAAAGCCTAAAACACAAGTAACCCCAAGTCTGTTGTCCATTCTGCCGACCGGCGCAACTTACAGATATGGGCCTCGGGTGTCCAAGCCACCGAGGAAAACAGGGAACCCCATGCATTTTCGAAAAGAGGACACCCGTGGGAATCCGCAGAGGTGTGATTTGCGCCCATCGCCCCAGATTTTTTTACCCAGACAGCCCTGCAAAGTCGGAAATGTGGGGAAAAAAACGCTTTTTCCGCACATTTCGCTCGCCGCACCCATCGAAACACGCCCCCCACAACACATGGCCTACTGTCCCGCGTTCCCACAGGTGTCCCGATGAAAACGGTACCTCACATGTGTGGGTGCACCTACCTGGCCGCCAAGGGGAAAGCCTAAAACACAAGTAACCCCAAGTCTGTTGTCAGAGGGAAATCTCCGACATTTTGCCGACCGGCGCAACTTACAGATATGGGCCTCGGGTGTCCAAGCCAGCGAGGAAAACAGGGAACCCCATGCATTTTCGAAAAGAGGACACCCGTGGGAATCCGCAGAGGTGTGATTTGCGCCCATCGCCCCAGATTTTTTTACCCAGACAGCCCTGCAAAGTCGGAAATGTGGGGGAAAAACCGCTTTTTCCGCACATTTCGCTCGCCGCACCCATCGAAACACGCCCCCCACAACACATGGCCTACCGTCCCGCGTTCCCACAGGTGTCCCGATGAAAACGGTACCTCACATGTGTGGGTGCACCTACCTGGCCGCCAAGGGGAAAGCCTAAAACACAAGTAACCCCAAGTCTGTTGTCAGAAGGAAATCTCCGACATTCTGCCGACCGGCGCAACTTACAGATATGGGCCTCGGGTGTCCAAGCCACCGAGGAAAACAGGGAACCCCATGCATTTTCGAAAAGAGGACACCCGTGGGAATCCGCAGAGGTGTGATTTGCGCCCATCGCCCCAGATTTTTTTACCCAGACAGCCCTGCAAAGTCGGAAATGTGGGGAAAAAAACGCTTTTTCCGCACATTTCGCTCGCCGCACCCATCGAAACACGCCCCCCACAACACATGGCCTACCGTCCCGCGTTCCCACAGGTGTCGCGATGAAAACGGTACCTCACATGTGTGGGTGCACCTACCTGGCCGCCAAGGGGAAAGCCTAAAACACAAGTAACCCCAAGTCTGTTGTCCATTCTGCCGACCGGCGCAACTTACAGATATGGGCCTCGGGTGTCCAAGCCACCGAGGAAAACAGGGAACCCCATGCATTTTCGAAAAGAGGACACCCGTGGGAATCCGCAGAGGTGTGATTTGCGCCCATCGCCCCAGATTTTTTTACCCAGACAGCCCTGCAAAGTCGGAAATGTGGGGAAAAAAACGCTTTTTCCGCACATTTCGCTCGCCGCACCCATCGAAACGCGCCCCCCACAACACATGGCCTACCGTCCCGCGTTCCCACAGGTGTCCCGATGAAAACGGTACCTCACATGTGTGGGTGCACTGTTAGGCAGAAACCTGTGCAGTTCCCTTGGGGAACACTGCAAAAGATTTAAGACTACAGGTAGAGCAGTAAACCCCTTTGGTAGCAGTCTGTACCACCCAGATTTACCTGGTAGCTGTGGCTGAGCAGTCAGACTTCTCTCAAGAAGAGTTAGGCAGTATGCAAAGTATACACAATATGTACCAAAACACAATAGCACAAGCAAACACTGACCAGAGCTTGGTTTCAAAAGTATATAGTTATTTATTTAAAATACACATAAGTTAAAAACACTCTAGCACAATATAGTAAACACTTCAAACACAGTTATAATGAAAGTAGATTCAATCCTTTCTCCTATCTAGACAACTCTAGGTTAACACCACTTAATTAAAACAGAGGTGAGTGCTTAACGTTAGATGACACTCTAGTAGTTTCCAAGAAAGGGAGAGAAAAAGCAGAAATGGGTTAAACACACCACTCTAAGGTCCAGAACACTTGCAATAGGCTTAAAGAAGCACAAAGTCACAGGTGAGCAAAAGTCACTAGGCAGGGCCCACTCTTAGAGTAGCCGGAGCGAAAAGGTGCCCAAGATCACACTGTTAGTTAGAGATTCAAGTCTTGCAAAGAGTCAAAAAGAGTTTTAGAGTGGCTCAGAAAGTTTAGCCAAAGTGTCCCAGGCACTCCCAGGTTCGAAAGCCGGGGACTAAATCTACCCCGTACAGTCGGTGGCAAGGGAAGCCAGGCGGAACACAGTACCTTAAGCGGAAAGGATCCTCCAGCGGTGGCAGTTGTTCCAGGCAGTGGCAGCAGGGCTCGACGTCGGTCAGGGGAGAGGAAGTTCTCGCTGAAGAGCAGAAGAGGAGGGTCGTTGCACTGCCCGGGAAGAAACCAGCCGCGGAGTCCTCCGGTTAAAGGGTTGGTACCGACTTTCGCGGTATGGGGGTAAAGTGTGGTATTCCGGTTGCCGGGGTGCTTGGCACAGGCAAGGCGGCCACGAGATACCTCAAAGAACGGAAAGAAGGCGAAAACTGGTTGTCCCCACCAGTTAAGGGAAGGAGCCACTCCGTTAAGAGTTCTCCTCGGTCGTCGGGAAAAAGTGGTGAGACGGTTCAGCAGGGCTCCACCGGGTGGTGTCGTCGAAGCAGGTCGGCTCAGCTCTTCCCTCGTCGGATTCTTGGTCCTGTGGCGACTTCTGAAGTCCCAGTCCCCAAAGCCCTGCTTTTATGCAGCAAGCCCCCATTCACCCAGCCTAGCTGTCACTCAAACATGCTAAGTGGTGAGCCGGGCGGCTCACCACTTGGGCCAATCAGGACGGAGTGTGACTTGAGTTACCAAGGTAACTCAGTCCAGGGTGCCTAAATCCCCCTCCACCCCTCCTAAGTACCCCAGACAGAGTGGCACCACTTTGGAGGGCTTCTGTGGAGAAGCCCGCCAAAAGTGGAACAAAGGGCTCCACTTTGGGTCAGAGTTACAGAGGCGAACACCAACGCCATTTTAGAATCAAGTTTTGGCAAAAAAGTCCCAACCGGAGTTATAAAAAGAAATATATAAACCGGCGGGATGTTTAAGGCTACCGTAAATAAATAATTAAATGTGTTAGCCTAAAACAATGGGAAATCCCATAGGGAAATATTCGCGGTCGAATATAAAAAGTAGTTTCCACTGCCACCAGCCAAAACTCGATCAGGGGGGACGGAGACGTGCCCCCTCGACTAACAGACCCTGGGGCAATCGAATTGCCCCAGCCAGTACGTCCACAATATGATGGTTTGTACTGGTTCTGTTCAGGATTCAAGACTAGCAAAGTCTTTGGTGACTTTACATGCCCTGGGAGACAGTAGTCAGTCCCAGGGTATGGAGTCTATGTTGGGGAGTCCCTAGGACACTCCTGGGTCACGGCACAGAGGGTGCTGTGTAACCCACATCACAAAAATACATGAGGCCCTATGGAGTAAAAGACCCCATAGCCCATTCAACACAAGGTTTAACCAAGATAACACAGTTCAACATGTCCAAGAGTGAGGGTAAAAGAGTCTCACTCTTGGCAGGAGAAAAAAAATAAACTCCAGAAATCCAGCAAAGCTGCTGGGGGACTCACTAGGTAGGGAAATTCAGCCTAAACAGAGAATTCTCCCTAACACTCGCCCCCCCCAGACTAAGGGACAGGAGGATTTAATCCACTCCTGGATGAACCTCATACCTCTAGTCGATGATATACATCCTAGAGAGTCCATCAGCATTTTGATGGTGACACCCTGACCTGTGCTCAATGGTGAAATCAAACCCTTGCAGGCAGATTGACCATCTCAATAGTTTTGGATTTTCCCCTTTCATTTGCATTAACCATCTCAAGGGTTGGTGGTCAGTCTGAATAACAAAAGTAGAACCATACAAGTATGGCCTAAACTTCTTCAGTGCCCACACAATAGCAAAGCATTCTCTTTCGATAGTTGCCCACCTTGTCTCAGGATCCTTCAGTTTCCTACTGATGAAGCAAATGGGGTGCTCCCTACCCTTCTCATCCAGTTGGCTTAGAACTGCACCTATACCTACATTGGAAGCATCAGTTTGTACAATGAAAGGTTGGTGGTAGTCAGGAGCTCTCAATACTGGGGCCTGGCAAAGAGCTCTCTTCAGTTTTTCAAAGGCCTGATTGCACTCCTCATTCCATTTTACCTTTTTTGGGAATTTGGGAGAGGAGATTACATTCAGTGGAGAAGCTATGGTCCCATAGTTCTCAATGAAATTCCTGTAATACCCAGTGAGGCCTAGAAAAGCTCTCACTTGGGTTTGAGTAGTTGGTGTTGTCCAATTTTGCACAGCTTCAATCTTGCTGGGCAAAGGCCTTATTTCTCCACCTCCTACCTCATGTCCAAGGTAGACCACTTTACTTTGACCAATCTGGCACTTACTGGCTTTGATTGTCAAATGGGCCTGTTTCAGAGCCTGCAACACATGTCCTAGGTGGTTCACATGTTCTTCCCAGGAGTGGCTGAAGACTGCAATGTCATCCAAGTATGCCATGCAGAAATCTTCCATCCCAGCCAGAACTTGGTTCACCATCCTTTGGAATGTGGCAGGTGCATTTTTCAGTCCAAAAGGCATGACCTTAAACTGGTACAAGCCAACTGGGGTTGAAAATGCAGTTTTCTCCTTGGCATGGTCTGTCAGGGCTATTTGCCAATAGCCTGACGTCAGGTCAAATGTGCTGAGGTACTTGGCTGCACCAAGTTTATCCACCAACTCATCTGTCCTGGGCAAAGGATGGGCATCAGTCTTGGTGACTGCATTTAGAGCTCTATAGTCCACACAGAATCTCAAGTCTTTGGATCCTGCCTTTGGTACTAACACAACTGGGCTAGACCATGGACTAGTAGAGGGCTCTATTACCCCGAGATCAAGCATCTTCTTGACCTCTCCTTTGATGTGGGCTCTGATATGTTCTGACATTCTGTATCCTCTGCTTTTGACTGGCAGACAGTCACCAGTGAGTATCTCATGCTGGCCCCAAGGGGTCAAGCCTGGTGACAGTGAGAACAGGGAGGCAAACTGATTTAACATAGATTTGCACTCCTCTTGTTGCTCAGGTGTCAGGTCTGAAGAGAGATTGACTCCTTCAACTTTTTCATCTAAAGGTACACCTCTGAGGAGATCAGGGAGAGATTCACTCTCTTCCTCCTCTGCAGCTGAAGCTAGGAGCAAGGCTCCTACATCAGGTCTGGAGATGTAGGCTTTTAGTCGGTTGGTGTGGAAGACTCTAGGAGCTTCCCTGGGTCTGCCCAGATCCACCAGATAGTTGACCTCTCCAAGTTTTCCCACAACCTTGAAGGGTCCCATCCATTTGTCTTGCAAGGCCCTCTGCCTTGTTGGGAGCATAACTAGAACTAGCTGGTCTTGAGTAAACTCAACCATGTTAGCCTTCTGGTCGTGCCAATGTTTGACCAGGGCTTGACCAGCTTTCAAGTTGTCACTTGCTTCTGCCATCATGTGTGACATTCTCCTCCGGAGACCTATCACATAGTCAGTCACTCTGACTGGCTTGAGGGGAGGAGCACCTTCCAACCCCTCCTTAATCAGGGCCAATGGACCCCTGACTGGATGGCCATAGAGAAGCTCAAAGGGAGAATAACCTACTCCCTCCTGAGGGACTTCTCTATAAGCAAAGAGAAGGCATGGCAGTAGAAGGTCCCACTTTTTCTTAAGGGGTTCTTCCAAAGCACCTATCATGCTCTTCATGGTTCTGTTAAACCTTTCAACCAACCCGTTTGTCTGAGGGTGGTAGGCGGTTGAGAACTTGTAGGTAACTCCACAGGTTTTCCACATGGCCTTCATGTAGTGGGACATAAAGTTTGACCCCCTGTCAGAGATTACCTCCTTAGGAAACCCAACCCTGGTAAAAATACCAAGGAGGGCCTTAGCCACAGCCGGAGCTGTAACAGTCCTCATAGGAATGGCCTCAGGGTATCTAGTAGCATGGTCTACTACAACAAGGATAAACCTGTTGCCTGAGGAGGTTGGAGGATCAAGGGGACCAACAATGTCAATCCCTACCCTCTCAAATGGGACTCCCACAACTGGGAGAGGCACTAAAGGTGCCACATTCTTGGAACCAACCTTACCAGAAGTCTGGCAGGTATGGCAGCTCTTACAATATCTATCTACTTCAGCCCCCATCTTTGGCCAATAAAAGTAGAGTGAGAGCCTTTCCTTGGTCTTCTTGAAACTCAAGTGGCCAGCCAAAGGTATCTCATGGGCTAGTTGTAAGAACTGTTGTCTGTTCTCTTGTGGGACTACAAGGCGTTTGTAGTCTCCAGGTTCAGACTCAGTGGGTTCACTGTAGAAGAGGCCATCTTCCCAGTGCAACCTATACTTCCCAGGCTCTTGCCCATCAGCTTGAGAAGCTGCCTGGTGGCGGAGACCCTCCAGAGTTGGACATTCTCTTTGCCCCTTACGAAAAGCTGCCCTGCTAGGCCCACCTTCTGCCAGTAAAGACTGCAGCTCAGGATGGTCCTCAGGGTCCAAATCTCCAATAAGGTTGGGGCCTCCTTCCAGCTCTTCCTCAGAGTCTAGCTCAACCACACAGGGTTGTACCTCTCTCTCAGCCTCAGCTGGAGGGGGAGTTACAGGTGTAACTTTGGACAACCTAGGGGAAGTCCTTGTTGGAAGCACTGGAGTGCTTGCTGCTGGCTTTTTCCTAGGAGTCTTGGGTTGCCCCTTTGCTCCTGATCTGGTAGTTACTGCAGTAAGTTGCTCCAGTGGTAGAGGAGTGATTTCTGTCATCATCTCCTGAGATAACCCTCTCAGGGTTTTCTCCCTTGCAGGTTTTGTGAGTTCCTGAAACCTTTTGCTAGGAGGTCTGGGGGTATGAGATACAACTCCAAGAGCTTTGAGGTCATTACCCAACAGAACCCTACCTGGCACTTCACATTGTACACTGACAGGTATTTTTACAGCCATATCATTACATTGGATGAGAACTGGTAACTGGGGACACATCTGCACAGGCCCACCAGCTAACTTGGTGAGGCATTTGGGTGCCTTAGCAACATCCTCTGCCTTGAAAAATGATTCATCCACCACAGTTATGCTGGCTCCAGTGTCCCTAATGGCAGGAGTCTCCTGACCATTCACCTGGACACTGTCCTTATAATACTCTTTAGTATTATCTGGGATAGAGTTATAGACATCTAAATTCTGTTGCTCCCACAACCCCAGAGAGACTAAAGAAACACTAGCTGAGACTCCAGTGGGTTCATCAGCTAGTAATAGAAAGTTTCCACTTGCCATATGTACTCCCTCTTCTGGAGCGAAGGCTAAGGAGGCAAGCTGGACCCCTGAAGGTTTACCCTTACATCTGGGATCTCCTTTCACATGGTCAGTAGCCTTACAAACAAAGCATGAGCCAAAGGCTCGCTGGAAAGGAGGCTTGTTCTGACCTCCTTCTGGTCTGGGACCAGAAGGTACACTAGCCTGATTTGGTTTCCCTTGTGGCTTACCCTTATAGTTTTGTTTGGGGCCCTCTTTGGAATTTGTAGTATTAGAATTCTCTTTGGAGTCCTTCTTAGACTGTTTTTCCCCATCCTTCTTCTGAGTTACCCCAGAATCCTTGTGAGTGGCCCTGTTGGCAACCCACAAGTCAGCAGCCTTAGCTAGTTTCCGGGAATCCAATTCCCTGGAATCAGCCAAGTGTTGTCTGAGCTCAGGAGAGCAGGCATCATAAATAGTCTCCAACATAAACAAATTCTTCATACCTTCATAAGTGTTCACCTTGTAACCCTTAATCCATCCCTCTAAGTTTTTCAAACATTCATTCACCCAGGTAGCCCAAGGGGTACCATCATGCTTTTTGAGGCTCCTAAACCTCTTAAGATACTGGGAAGGGGTCTTCCCAAACCTAGCTATCAAAGCTAGTTTCACACATTCATAGTCCTTCCTATCCTCCTCCCCCATCTCCATTACCACATCAGTTGCAACAGGGGGAAGCCTAGAGAACAACCAGGTGAGTAAGTCATTTCCTGTGATGTTCTGGAGCCCATGATTATATTCAAACAGAGACAACCAATCCAACACATCCAACTTAGGCTCATACATACCAACCAATTCTTTAGGCATCCGGGGTCTTTTAGGACTGGAACTTCTAGAGGAGCCAGAGAGAGAAACATTCTCAACAGATAATTTCTTCATTTCTAAGTCATACTTGAGCTCCATTTCCCTTAGCCTTAGTTCTTTGTCAGTTTGAGCATTAAGTTTCTTATACTCCAATTCTAGCTTCATTTTCTCCAGTTCAAAGTACTGAGGACTAAATGTGGGACCTGGTAAAGGTCCAGTAGGCACAGCAGGTAGAGCAGGCAGAGGCCTAGGGGGGACAGTTACAACAGCCTCACCCTCCTCTTCTGACTCTTCCTCAGAATCATCAACATTTTGCTCCATGTTAACTTCAACACTGTCATCTACAGTTGCTGGAGTGGTAGGTTCCTCTGAACCATCACCCAGACTTTGGTTAGCTAACAATCTTTCAATCAGCTCCATTTTCTTGCCCTTAGTCAGGAGATCCTTATGTTTACAGAGCACTCTTAAACAATCAGCAGTTTTGGCTGCAAGGGACTCTTGACTATAGCTTTCTATAACTGACATGTTAGAGGTTTTACTTTTTCAGTGCTAAGCTTTGTGGTTAGTTGCACTAAGGTATCTAAAGCACAATAAAGTGTATACTCAATACAAATCCCACCGCTGTACACCAGTGTTAGGCAGAAACCTGTGCAGTTCCCTTGGGGAACACTGCAAAAGATTTAAGACTACAGGTAGAGCAGTAAACCCCTTTGGTAGCAGTCTGTACCACCCAGATTTACCTGGTAGCTGTGGCTGAGCAGTCAGACTTCTCTCAAGAAGAGTTAGGCAGTATGCAAAGTATACACAATATGTACCAAAACACAATAGCACAAGCAAACACTGACCAGAGCTTGGTTTCAAAAGTATATAGTTATTTATTTAAAATACACATAAGTTAAAAACACTCTAGCACAATATAGTAAACACTTCAAACACAGTTATAATGAAAGTAGATTCAATCCTTTCTCCTATCTAGACAACTCTAGGTTAACACCACTTAATTAAAACAGAGGTGAGTGCTTAACGTTAGATGACACTCTAGTAGTTTCCAAGAAAGGGAGAGAAAAAGCAGAAATGGGTTAAACACACCACTCTAAGGTCCAGAACACTTGCAATAGGCTTAAAGAAGCACAAAGTCACAGGTGAGCAAAAGTCACTAGGCAGGGCCCACTCTTAGAGTAGCCGGAGCGAAAAGGTGCCCAAGATCACACTGTTAGTTAGAGATTCAAGTCTTGCAAAGAGTCAAAAAGAGTTTTAGAGTGGCTCAGAAAGTTTAGCCAAAGTGTCCCAGGCACTCCCAGGTTCGAAAGCCGGGGACTAAATCTACCCCGTACAGTCGGTGGCAAGGGAAGCCAGGCGGAACACAGTACCTTAAGCGGAAAGGATCCTCCAGCGGTGGCAGTTGTTCCAGGCAGTGGCAGCAGGGCTCGACGTCGGTCAGGGGAGAGGAAGTTCTCGCTGAAGAGCAGAAGAGGAGGGTCGTTGCACTGCCCGGGAAGAAACCAGCCGCGGAGTCCTCCGGTTAAAGGGTTGGTACCGACTTTCGCGGTATGGGGGTAAAGTGTGGTATTCCGGTTGCCGGGGTGCTTGGCACAGGCAAGGCGGCCACGAGATACCTCAAAGAACGGAAAGAAGGCGAAAACTGGTTGTCCCCACCAGTTAAGGGAAGGAGCCACTCCGTTAAGAGTTCTCCTCGGTCGTCGGGAAAAAGTGGTGAGACGGTTCAGCAGGGCTCCACCGGGTGGTGTCGTCGAAGCAGGTCGGCTCAGCTCTTCCCTCGTCGGATTCTTGGTCCTGTGGCGACTTCTGAAGTCCCAGTCCCCAAAGCCCTGCTTTTATGCAGCAAGCCCCCATTCACCCAGCCTAGCTGTCACTCAAACATGCTAAGTGGTGAGCCGGGCGGCTCACCACTTGGGCCAATCAGGACGGAGTGTGACTTGAGTTACCAAGGTAACTCAGTCCAGGGTGCCTAAATCCCCCTCCACCCCTCCTAAGTACCCCAGACAGAGTGGCACCACTTTGGAGGGCTTCTGTGGAGAAGCCCGCCAAAAGTGGAACAAAGGGCTCCACTTTGGGTCAGAGTTACAGAGGCGAACACCAACGCCATTTTAGAATCAAGTTTTGGCAAAAAAGTCCCAACCGGAGTTATAAAAAGAAATATATAAACCGGCGGGATGTTTAAGGCTACCGTAAATAAATAATTAAATGTGTTAGCCTAAAACAATGGGAAATCCCATAGGGAAATATTCGCGGTCGAATATAAAAAGTAGTTTCCACTGCCACCAGCCAAAACTCGATCAGGGGGGACGGAGACGTGCCCCCTCGACTAACAGACCCTGGGGCAATCGAATTGCCCCAGCCAGTACGTCCACAATATGATGGTTTGTACTGGTTCTGTTCAGGATTCAAGACTAGCAAAGTCTTTGGTGACTTTACATGCCCTGGGAGACAGTAGTCAGTCCCAGGGTATGGAGTCTATGTTGGGGAGTCCCTAGGACACTCCTGGGTCACGGCACAGAGGGTGCTGTGTAACCCACATCACAAAAATACATGAGGCCCTATGGAGTAAAAGACCCCATAGCCCATTCAACACAAGGTTTAACCAAGATAACACAGTTCAACATGTCCAAGAGTGAGGGTAAAAGAGTCTCACTCTTGGCAGGAGAAAAAAAATAAACTCCAGAAATCCAGCAAAGCTGCTGGGGGACTCACTAGGTAGGGAAATTCAGCCTAAACAGAGAATTCTCCCTAACACGCACCTACCTGGCCGCCAAGGGGAAAGCCTAAAACACAAGTAACCCCAAGTCTGTTGTCAGAGGGAAATCTCCGACATTCTGCCGACCGGCGCAACTTACAGATATGGGCCTCGGGTGTCCAAGCCAGCGAGGAAAACAGGGAACCCCATGCATTTTCGAAAAGAGGACACCCGTGGGAATCCGCAGAGGTGTGATTTGCGCCCATCGCCCCAGATTTTTTTACCCAGACAGCCCTGCAAAGTCGGAAATGTGGGGAAAAAAACGCTTTTTCCGCACATTTCGCTCGCCGCACCCATCGAAACACGCCCCCCACAACACATGGCCTACCGTCCCGCGTTCCCACAGGTGTCGCGATGAAAACGGTACCTCACATGTGTGGGTGCACCTACCTGGCCGCCAAGGGGAAAGCCTAAAACACAAGTAACCCCAAGTCTGTTGTCCATTCTGCCGACCGGCGCAACTTACAGATATGGGCCTCGGGTGTCCAAGCCACCGAGGAAAACAGGGAACCCCATGCATTTTCGAAAAGAGGACACCCGTGGGAATCCGCAGAGGTGTGATTTGCGCCCATCGCCCCAGATTTTTTTACCCAGACAGCCCTGCAAAGTCGGAAATGTGGGGGAAAAAACGCTTTTTCCGCACATTTCGCTCGCCGCACCCATCCAAACGCGCCCCCCACAACACATGGCCTACCGTCCCGCGTTCCCACAGGTGTCCCGATGAAAACGGTACCCCACATGTGTGGGTGCACCTACCTGGCCGCCAAGGGGAAAGCCTAAAACACAAGTAACCCCAAGTCTGTTGTCAGAGGGAAATCTCCGACATTCTGCCGACCGGCGCAACTTACAGATATGGGCCTCGGGTGTCCAAGCCACCGAGGAAAACAGGGAACCCCATGCATTTTCGAAAAGAGGACACCCGTGGGAATCCGCAGAGGTGTGATTTGCGCCCATCGCCCCAGATTTTTTTACCCAGACAGCCCTGCAAAGTCGGAAATGTGGGGGAAAAAACGCTTTTTCCGCACATTTCACTCGCCGCACCCATCGAAACACGCCCCCCACAACACATGGCCTACCGTCCCGCGTTCCCACAGGTGTCCCGATGAAAACGGTACCTCACATGTGTGGGTGCACCTACCTGGCCGCCAAGGGGAAAGCCTAAAACACAAGTAACCCCAAGTCTGTTGTCCATTCTGCCGACCGGCGCAACTTACAGATATGGGCCTCGGGTGTCCAAGCCACCGAGGAAAACAGGGAACCCCATGCATTTTCGAAAAGAGGACACCCGTGGGAATCCGCAGAGGTGTGATTTGCGCCCATCGCCCCAGATTTTTTTACCCAGACAGCCCTGCAAATTCGGAAATGTGGGGAAAAAAACGCTTTTTCCGCACATTTCGCTCGCCGCACCCATCGAAACGCGCCCCCCACAACACATGGCCTACCGTCCCGCGTTCCCACAGGTGTCCCGATGAAAACGGTACCTCACATGTGTGGGTGCACCTACCTGGCCGCCAAGGGGAAAGCCTAAAACACAAGTAACCCCAAGTCTGTTGTCAGAGGGAAATCTCCGACATTCTGCCGACCGGCGCAACTTACAGATATGGGCCTCGGGTGTCCAAGCCACCGAGGGAAACAGGGAACCCCATGCATTTTCGAAAAGAGGACACCCGTGGGAATCCGCAGAGGTGTGATTTGCGCCCATCGCCCCAGATTTTTTTACCCAGACAGCCCTGCAAAGTCGGAAATGTGGGGGAAAAAACGCTTTTCCCGCACATTTCGCTCGCCGCACCCATCGAAACGCGCCCCCCACAACACATGGCCTACCGTCCCGCGTTCCCACAGGTGTCCCGATGAAAACGGTACCTCACATGTGTGGGTGCACCTACCTGGCCGCCAAGGGGAAAGCCTAAAACACAAGTAACCCCAAGTCTGTTGTCAGAGGGAAATCTCCGACATTCTGCCGACCGGCACAACTTACAGATATGGGCCTCGGGTGTCCAAGCCACCAAGGAAAACAGGGAACCCCATGCATTTTCGAAAAGAGGACACCCGTGGGAATCCGCAGAGGTGTGATTTGCGCCCATCGCCCCAGATTTTTTTACCCAGACAGCCCTGCAAAGTCGGAAATGTGGGGGAAAAAACGCTTTTTCCGCACATTTCACTCGCCGCACCCATCGAAACACGCCCCCCACAACACATGGCCTACCGTCCCGCGTTCCCACAGGTGTACCGATGAAAACGGTACCTCACATGTGTGGGTGCACCTACCTGGCCGCCAAGGGGAAAGCCTAAAACACAAGTAACCCCAAGTCTGTTGTCCATTCTGCCGACCGGCGCAACTTACAGATATGGGCCTCGGGTGTCCAAGCCACCGAGGAAAACAGGGAACCCCATGCATTTTCGAAAAGAGGACACCCGTGGGAATCCGCAGAGGTGTGATTTGCGCCCATCGCCCCAGATTTTTTTACCCAGACAGCCCTGCAAAGTCGGAAATGTGGGGAAAAAAACGCTTTTTCCGCACATTTCGCTCGCCGCACCCATCGAAACACGCCCCCCACAACACATGGCCTACTGTCCCGCGTTCCCACAGGTGTCCCGATGAAAACGGTACCTCACATGTGTGGGTGCACCTACCTGGCCGCCAAGGGGAAAGCCTAAAACACAAGTAACCCCAAGTCTGTTGTCAGAGGGAAATCTCCGACATTTTGCCGACCGGCGCAACTTACAGATATGGGCCTCGGGTGTCCAAGCCAGCGAGGAAAACAGGGAACCCCATGCATTTTCGAAAAGAGGACACCCGTGGGAATCCGCAGAGGTGTGATTTGCGCCCATCGCCCCAGATTTTTTTACCCAGACAGCCCTGCAAAGTCGGAAATGTGGGGAAAAAACCGCTTTTTCCGCACATTTCGCTCGCCGCACCCATCGAAACACGCCCCCCACAACACATGGCCTACCGTCCCGCGTTCCCACAGGTGTCCCGATGAAAACGGTACCTCACATGTGTGGGTGCACCTACCTGGCCGCCAAGGGGAAAGCCTAAAACACAAGTAACCCCAAGTCTGTTGTCAGAAGGAAATCTCCGACATTCTGCCGACCGGCGCAACTTACAGATATGGGCCTCGGGTGTCCAAGCCACCGAGGAAAACAGGGAACCCCATGCATTTTCGAAAAGAGGACACCCGTGGGAATCCGTAGAGGTGTGATTTGCGCCCATCGCCCCAGATTTTTTTACCCAGACAGCCCTGCAAAGTCGGAAATGTGGGGAAAAAAACGCTTTTTCCGCACATTTCGCTCGCCGCACCCATCGAAACACGCCCCCCACAACACATGGCCTACCGTCCCGCGTTCCCACAGGTGTCCCGATGAAAACGGTACCTCACATGTGTGGGTGCACCTACCTGGCCGCCAAGGGGAAAGCCTAAAACACAAGTAACCCCAAGTCTGTTGTCCATTCTGCCGACCGGCGCAACTTACAGATATGGGCCTCGGGTGTCCAAGCCACCGAGGAAAACAGGGAACCCCATGCATTTTCGAAAAGAGGACACCCGTGGGAATCCGCAGAGGTGTGATTTGCGCCCATCGCCCCAGATTTTTTTACCCAGACAGCCCTGCAAAGTCGGAAATGTGGGGAAAAAAACGCTTTTTCCGCACATTTCGCTCGCCGCACCCATCTAAACGCGCCCCCCACAACACATGGCCTACCGTCCCGCGTTCCCACAGGTGTCCCGATGAAAACGATACCTCACATGTGTGGGTGCACCTACCTGGCCGCCAAGGGGAAAGCCTAAAACACAAGTAACCCCAAGTCTGTTGTCAGAGGGAAATCTCCGACATTCTGCCGACCGGCGCAACTTACAGATATGGGCCTCGGGTGTCCAAGCCACCGAGGAAAACAGGGAACCCCATGCATTTTCGAAAAGAGGACACCCGTGGGAATCCGCAGAGGTGTGATTTGCGCCCATCGCCCCAGATTTTTTTACCCAGACAGCCCTGCAAAGTCGGAAATGTGGGGGAAAAAACGCTTTTTCCGCACATTTCGCTCGCCGCACCCATCGAAACGCGCCCCCCACAACACATGGCCTACCGTCCCGCGTTCCCACAGGTGTCCCGATGAAAACGGTACCTCACATGTGTGGGTGCACCTACCTGGCCGCCAAGGGGAAAGCCTAAAACACAAGTAACCCCAAGTCTGTTGTCCATTCTGCCGACCGGCGCAACTTACAGATATGGGCCTCGGGTGTCCAAGCCACCGAGGAAAACAGGGAACCCCATGCATTTTCGAAAAGAGGACACCCGTGGGAATCCGCAGAGGTGTGATTTGCGCCCATCGCCCCAGATTTTTTTACCCAGACAGCCCTGCAAAGTCGGAAATGTGGGGAAAAAGACGCTTTTTCCGCACATTTCGCTCGCCGCACCCATCGAAACACGCCCCCCACAACACATGGCCTACCGTCCCGCGTTCCCACAGGTGTCCCGATGAAAACGGTACCTCACATGTGTGGGTGCACCTACCTGGCCGCCAAGGGGAAAGCCTAAAACACAAGTAACCCCAAGTCTGTTGTCAGAGGGAAATCTCCGACATTCTGCCGACCGGCGCAACTTACAGATATGGGCCTCGGGTGTCCAAGCCAGCGAGGAAAACAGGGAACCCCATGCATTTTCGAAAAGAGGACACCCGTGGGAATCCGCAGAGGTGTGATTTGCGCCCATCGCCCCAGATTTTTTTACCCAGACAGCCCTGCAAAGTCGGAAATGTGGGGAAAAAAACGCTTTTTCCGCACATTTCGCTCGCCGCACCCATCGAAACACGCCCCCCACAACACATGGCCTACCGTCCCGCGTTCCCACAGGTGTCCCGATGAAAACGGTACCTCACATGTGTGGGTGCACCTACCTGGCCGCCAAGGGGAAAGCCTAAAACACAAGTAACCCCAAGTCTGTTGTCCATTCTGCCGACCGGCGCAACTTACAGATATGGGCCTCGGGTGTCCAAGCCACCGAGGAAAACAGGGAACCCCATGCATTTTCGAAAAGAGGACACCCGTGGGAATCCGCAGAGGTGTGATTTGCGCCCATCGCCCCAGATTTTTTTACCCAGACAGCCCTGCAAAGTCGGAAATGTGGGGGAAAAAACGCTTTTTCCGCACATTTCGCTCGCCGCACCCATCGAAACGCGCCCCCCACAACACATGGCCTACCGTCCCGCGTTCCCACAGGTGTCCCGATGAAAACGGTACCTCACATGTGTGGGTGCACCTACCTGGCCGCCAAGGGGAAAGCCTAAAACACAAGTAACCCCAAGTCTGTTGTCAGAGGGAAATCTCCGACATTCTGCCGACCGGCGCAACTTACAGATATGGGCCTCGGGTGTCCAAGCCACCGAGGAAAACAGGGAACCCCATGCATTTTCGAAAAGAGGACACCCGTGGGAATCCGCAGAGGTGTGATTTGCGCCCATCGCCCCAGATTTTTTTACCCAGACAGCCCTGCAAAGTCGGAAATGTGGGGGAAAAAACGCTTTTTCCGCACATTTCACTCGCCGCACCCATCGAAACACGCCCCCCACAACACATGGCCTACCGTCCCGCGTTCCCACAGGTGTCCCGATGAAAACGGTACCTCACATGTGTGGGTGCACCTACCTGGCCGCCAAGGGGAAAGCCTAAAACACAAGTAACCCCAAGTCTGTTGTCCATTCTGCCGACCGGCGCAACTTACAGATATGGGCCTCGGGTGTCCAAGCCACCGAGGAAAACAGGGAACCCCATGCATTTTCGAAAAGAGGACACCCGTGGGAATCCGCAGAGGTGTGATTTGCGCCCATCGCCCCAGATTTTTTTACCCAGACAGCCCTGCAAAGTCGGAAATGTGGGGAAAAAAACGCTTTTTCCGCACATTTCGCTCGCCGCACCCATCGAAACGCGCCCCCCACAACACATGGCCTACCGTCCCGCGTTCCCACAGGTGTCCCGATGAAAACGGTACCTCACATGTGTGGGTGCACCTACCTGGCCGCCAAGGGTAAAGCCTAAAACACAAGTAACCCCAAGTCTGTTGTCAGAGGGAAATCTCCGACATTCTGCCGACCGGCGCAACTTACAGATATGGGCCTCGGGTGTCCAAGCCACCGAGGAAAACAGGGAACCCCATGCATTTTCGAAAAGAGGACACCCGTGGGAATCCGCAGAGGTGTGATTTGCGCCCATCGCCCCAGATTTTTTTACCCAGACAGCCCTGCAAAGTCGGAAATGTGGGGGAAAAAACGCTTTTTCCGCACATTTCACTCGCCGCACCCATCGAAACACGCCCCCCACAACACATGGCCTACCGTCCCGCGTTCCCACAGGTGTCCCGATGAAAACGGTACCTCACATGTGTGGGTGCACCTACCTGGCCGCCAAGGGGAAAGCCTAAAACACAAGTAACCCCAAGTCTGTTGTCCATTCTGCCGACCGGCGCAACTTACAGATATGGGCCTCGGGTGTCCAAGCCACCGAGGAAAACAGGGAACCCCATGCATTTTCGAAAAGAGGACACCCGTGGGAATCCGCAGAGGTGTGATTTGCGCCCATCGCCCCAGATTTTTTTACCCAGACAGCCCTGCAAAGTCGGAAATGTGGGGAAAAAACCGCTTTTTCCGCACATTTCGCTCGCCGCACCCATCGAAACACGCCCCCCACAACACATGGCCTACCGTCCCGCGTTCCCACAGGTGTCCCGATGAAAACGGTACCTCACATGTGTGGGTGCACCTACCTGGCCGCCAAGGGGAAAGCCTAAAACACAAGTAACCCCAAGTCTGTTGTCAGAAGGAAATCTCCGACATTCTGCCGACCGGCGCAACTTACAGATATGGGCCTCGGGTGTCCAAGCCACCGAGGAAAACAGGGAACCCCATGCATTTTCGAAAAGAGGACACCCGTGGGAATCCGCAGAGGTGTGATTTGCGCCCATCGCCCCAGATTTTTTTACCCAGACAGCCCTGCAAAGTCGGAAATGTGGGGAAAAAAACGCTTTTTCCGCACATTTCGCTCGCCGCACCCATCGAAACACGCCCCCCACAACACATGGCCTACCGTCCCGCGTTCCCACAGGTGTCGCGATGAAAACGGTACCTCACATGTGTGGGTGCACCTACCTGGCCGCCAAGGGGAAAGCCTAAAACACAAGTAACCCCAAGTCTGTTGTCCATTCTGCCGACCGGCGCAACTTACAGATATGGGCCTCGGGTGTCCAAGCCACCGAGGAAAACAGGGAACCCCATGCATTTTCGAAAAGAGGACACCCGTGGGAATCCGCAGAGGTGTGATTTGCGCCCATCGCCCCAGATTTTTTTACCCAGACAGCCCTGCAAAGTCGGAAATGTGGGGAAAAAAACGCTTTTTCCGCACATTTTGCTCGCCGCACCCATCGAAACGCGCCCCCCACAACACATGGCCTACCGTCCCGCGTTCCCACAGGTGTCCCGATGAAAACGGTACCTCACATGTGTGGGTGCACCTACCTGGCCGCCAAGGGGAAAGCCTAAAACACAAGTAACCCCAAGTCTGTTGTCAGAGGGAAATCTCCGACATTCTGCCGACCGGCGCAACTTACAGATATGGGCCTCGGGTGTCCAAGCCACCGAGGAAAACAGGGAACCCCATGCATTTTCGAAAAGAGGACACCCGTGGGAATCCGCAGAGGTGTGATTTGCGCCCATCGCCCCAGATTTTTTTACCCAGACAGCCCTGCAAAGTCGGAAATGTGGGGGAAAAAACGCTTTTTCCGCACATTTCGCTCGCCGCACCCATCGAAACGCGCCCCCCACAACACATGGCCTACCGTCCCGCGTTCCCACAGGTGTCCCGATGAAAACGGTACCTCACATGTGTGGGTGCACCTACCTGGCCGCCAAGGGGAAAGCCTAAAACACAAGTAACCCCAAGTCTGTTGTCCATTCTGCCGACCGGCGCAACTTACAGATATGGGCCTCGGGTGTCCAAGCCACCGAGGAAAACAGGGAACCCCATGCATTTTCGAAAAGAGGACACCCGTGGGAATCCGCAGAGGTGTGATTTGCGCCCATCGCCCCAGATTTTTTTACCCAGACAGCCCTGCAAAGTCGGAAATGTGGGGAAAAAAACGCTTTTTCCGCACATTTCGCTCGCCGCACCCATCGAAACGCGCCCCCCACAACACATGGCCTACCGTCCCGCGTTCCCACAGGTGTCCCGATGAAAACGGTACCTCACATGTGTGGGTGCACCTACCTGGCCGCCAAGGGGAAAGCCTAAAACACAAGTAACCCCAAGTCTGTTGTCAGAGGGAAATCTCCGACATTCTGCCGACCGGCGCAACTTACAGATATGGGCCTCGGGTGTCCAAGCCAGCGAGGAAAACAGGGAACCCCATGCATTTTCGAAAAGAGGACACCCGTGGGAATCCGCAGAGGTGTGATTTGCGCCCATCGCCCCAGATTTTTTTACCCAGACAGCCCTGCAAAGTCGGAAATGTGGGGAAAAAAACGCTTTTTCCGCACATTTCGCTCGCCGCACCCATCGAAACACGCCCCCCACAACACATGGCCTACCGTCCCGCGTTCCCACAGGTGTCGCGATGAAAACGGTACCTCACATGTGTGGGTGCACCTACCTGGCCGCCAAGGGGAAAGCCTAAAACACAAGTAACCCCAAGTCTGTTGTCCATTCTGCCGACCGGCGCAACTTACAGATATGGGCCTCGGGTGTCCAAGCCACCGAGGAAAACAGGGAACCCCATGCATTTTCGAAAAGAGGACACCCGTGGGAATCCGCAGAGGTGTGATTTGCGCCCATCGCCCCAGATTTTTTTACCCAGACAGCCCTGCAAAGTCGGAAATGTGGGGGAAAAAACGCTTTTTCCGCACATTTCGCTCGCCGCACCCATCCAAACGCGCCCCCCACAACACATGGCCTACCGTCCCGCGTTCCCACAGGTGTCCCGATGAAAACGGTACCCCACATGTGTGGGTGCACCTACCTGGCCGCCAAGGGGAAAGCCTAAAACACAAGTAACCCCAAGTCTGTTGTCAGAGGGAAATCTCCGACATTCTGCCGACCGGCGCAACTTACAGATATGGGCCTCGGGTGTCCAAGCCACCGAGGAAAACAGGGAACCCCATGCATTTTCGAAAAGAGGACACCCGTGGGAATCCGCAGAGGTGTGATTTGCGCCCATCGCCCCAGATTTTTTTACCCAGACAGCCCTGCAAAGTCGGAAATGTGGGGGAAAAAACGCTTTTTCCGCACATTTCACTCGCCGCACCCATCGAAACACGCCCCCCACAACACATGGCCTACCGTCCCGCGTTCCCACAGGTGTCCCGATGAAAACGGTACCTCACATGTGTGGGTGCACCTACCTGGCCGCCAAGGGGAAAGCCTAAAACACAAGTAACCCCAAGTCTGTTGTCCATTCTGCCGACCGGCGCAACTTACAGATATGGGCCTCGGGTGTCCAAGCCACCGAGGAAAACAGGGAACCCCATGCATTTTCGAAAAGAGGACACCCGTGGGAATCCGCAGAGGTGTGATTTGCGCCCATCGCCCCAGATTTTTTTACCCAGACAGCCCTGCAAAGTCGGAAATGTGGGGGAAAAAACGCTTTTCCCGCACATTTCGCTCGCCGCACCCATCGAAACGCGCCCCCCACAACACATGGCCTACCGTCCCGCGTTCCCACAGGTGTCCCGATGAAAACGGTACCTCACATGTGTGGGTGCACCTACCTGGCCGCCAAGGGGAAAGCCTAAAACACAAGTAACCCCAAGTCTGTTGTCAGAGGGAAATCTCCGACATTCTGCCGACCGGCGCAACTTACAGATATGGGCCTCGGGTGTCCAAGCCACCGAGGAAAACAGGGAACCCCATGCATTTTCGAAAAGAGGACACCCGTGGGAATCCGCAGAGGTGTGATTTGCGCCCATCGCCCCAGATTTTTTTACCCAGACAGCCCTGCAAAGTCGGAAATGTGGGGGAAAAAACGCTTTTTCCGCACATTTCACTCGCCGCACCCATCGAAACACGCCCCCCACAACACATGGCCTACCGTCCCGCGTTCCCACAGGTGTACCGATGAAAACGGTACCTCACATGTGTGGGTGCACCTACCTGGCCGCCAAGGGGAAAGCCTAAAACACAAGTAACCCCAAGTCTGTTGTCCATTCTGCCGACCGGCGCAACTTACAGATATGGGCCTCGGGTGTCCAAGCCAGCGAGGAAAACAGGGAACCCCATGCATTTTCGAAAAGAGGACACCCGTGGGAATCCGCAGAGGTGTGATTTGCGCCCATCGCCCCAGATTTTTTTACCCAGACAGCCCTGCAAAGTCGGAAATGTGGGGAAAAAACCGCTTTTTCCGCACATTTCGCTCGCCGCACCCATCGAAACACGCCCCCCACAACACATGGCCTACCGTCCCGCGTTCCCACAGGTGTCCCGATGAAAACGGTACCTCACATGTGTGGGTGCACCTACCTGGCCACCAAGGGGAAAGCCTAAAACACAAGTAACCCCAAGTCTGTTGTCAGAAGGAAATCTCCGACATTCTGCCGACCGGCGCAACTTACAGATATGGGCCTCGGGTGTCCAAGCCACCGAGGAAAACAGGGAACCCCATGCATTTTCGAAAAGAGGACACCCGTGGGAATCCGTAGAGGTGTGATTTGCGCCCATCGCCCCAGATTTTTTTACCCAGACAGCCCTGCAAAGTCGGAAATGTGGGGAAAAAAACGCTTTTTCCGCACATTTCGCTCGCCGCACCCATCGAAACACGCCCCCCACAACACATGGCCTACCGTCCCGCGTTCCCACAGGTGTCCCGATGAAAACGGTACCTCACATGTGTGGGTGCACCTACCTGGCCGCCAAGGGGAAAGCCTAAAACACAAGTAACCCCAAGTCTGTTGTCCATTCTGCCGACCGGCGCAACTTACAGATATGGGCCTCGGGTGTCCAAGCCACCGAGGAAAACAGGGAACCCCATGCATTTTCGAAAAGAGGACACCCGTGGGAATCCGCAGAGGTGTGATTTGCGCCCATCGCCCCAGATTTTTTTACCCAGACAGCCCTGCAAAGTCGGAAATGTGGGGAAAAAAACGCTTTTTCCGCACATTTCGCTCGCCGCACCCATCTAAACGCGCCCCCCACAACACATGGCCTACCGTCCCGCGTTCCCACAGGTGTCCCGATGAAAACGGTACCTCACATGTGTGGGTGCACCTACCTGGCCGCCAAGGGGAAAGCCTAAAACACAAGTAACCCCAAGTCTGTTGTCAGAGGGAAATCTCCGACATTCTGCCGACCGGCGCAACTTACAGATATGGGCCTCGGGTGTCCAAGCCACCGAGGAAAACAGGGAACCCCATGCATTTTCGAAAAGAGGACACCCGTGGGAATCCGCAGAGGTGTGATTTGCGCCCATCGCCCCAGATTTTTTTACCCAGACAGCCCTGCAAAGTCGGAAATGTGGGGGAAAAAACGCTTTTTCCGCACATTTCGCTCGCCGCACCCATCGAAACGCGCCCCCCACAACACATGGCCTACCGTCCCGCGTTCCCACAGGTGTCCCGATGAAAACGGTACCTCACATGTGTGGGTGCACCTACCTGGCCGCCAAGGGGAAAGCCTAAAACACAAGTAACCCCAAGTCTGTTGTCCATTCTGCCGACCGGCGCAACTTACAGATATGGGCCTCGGGTGTCCAAGCCACCGAGGAAAACAGGGAACCCCATGCATTTTCGAAAAGAGGACACCCGTGGGAATCCGCAGAGGTGTGATTTGCGCCCATCGCCCCAGATTTTTTTACCCAGACAGCCCTGCAAAGTCGGAAATGTGGGGAAAAAGACGCTTTTTCCGCACATTTCGCTCGCCGCACCCATCGAAACACGCCCCCCACAACACATGGCCTACCGTCCCGCGTTCCCACAGGTGTCCCGATGAAAACGGTACCTCACATGTGTGGGTGCACCTACCTGGCCGCCAAGGGGAAAGCCTAAAACACAAGTAACCCCAAGTCTGTTGTCAGAGGGAAATCTCCGACATTCTGCCGACCGGCGCAACTTACAGATATGGGCCTCGGGTGTCCAAGCCAGCGAGGAAAACAGGGAACCCCATGCATTTTCGAAAAGAGGACACCCGTGGGAATCCGCAGAGGTGTGATTTGCGCCCATCGCCCCAGATTTTTTTACCCAGACAGCCCTGCAAAGTCAGAAATGTGGGGAAAAAAACGCTTTTTCCGCACATTTCGCTCGCCGCACCCATCGAAACACGCCCCCCACAACACATGGCCTACCGTCCCGCGTTCCCACAGGTGTCCCGATGAAAACGGTACCTCACATGTGTGGGTGCACCTACCTGGCCGCCAAGGGGAAAGCCTAAAACACAAGTAACCCCAAGTCTGTTGTCCATTCTGCCGACCGGCGCAACTTACAGATATGGGCCTCGGGTGTCCAAGCCACCGAGGAAAACAGGGAACCCCATGCATTTTCGAAAAGAGGACACCCGTGGGAATCCGCAGAGGTGTGATTTGCGCCCATCGCCCCAGATTTTTTTACCCAGACAGCCCTGCAAAGTCGGAAATGTGGGGAAAAAAACGCTTTTTCCGCACATTTCGCTCGCCGCACCCATCGAAACGCGCCCCCCACAACACATGGCCTACCGTCCCGCGTTCCCACAGGTGTCCCGATGAAAACGGTACCTCACATGTGTGGGTGCACCTACCTGGCCGCCAAGGGTAAAGCCTAAAACACAAGTAACCCCAAGTCTGTTGTCAGAGGGAAATCTCCGACATTCTGCCGACCGGCGCAACTTACAGATATGGGCCTCGGGTGTCCAAGCTACCGAGGAAAACAGGGAACCCCATGCATTTTCGAAAAGAGGACACCCGTGGGAATCCGCAGAGGTGTGATTTGCGCCCATCGCCCCAGATTTTTTTACCCAGACAGCCCTGCAAAGTCGGAAATGTGGGGGAAAAAACGCTTTTTCCGCACATTTCACTCGCCGCACCCATCGAAACACGCCCCCCACAACACATGGCCTACCGTCCCGCGTTCCCACAGGTGTCCCGATGAAAACGGTACCTCACATGTGTGGGTGCACCTACCTGGCCGCCAAGGGGAAAGCCTAAAACACAAGTAACCCCAAGTCTGTTGTCCATTCTGCCGACCGGCGCAACTTACAGATATGGGCCTCGGGTGTCCAAGCCACCGAGGAAAACAGGGAACCCCATGCATTTTCGAAAAGAGGACACCCGTGGGAATCCGCAGAGGTGTGATTTGCGCCCATCGCCCCAGATTTTTTTACCCAGACAGCCCTGCAAATTCGGAAATGTGGGGAAAAAAACGCTTTTTCCGCACATTTCGCTCGCCGCACCCATCGAAACGCGCCCCCCACAACACATGGCCTACCGTCCCGCGTTCCCACATGTGTCCCGATGAAAACGGTACCTCACATGTGTGGGTGCACCTACCGGGGGCGCAAAAGGAAAAGGGTAACCAACTGGGAACCCCAAGCCATTCGCCACTGCCCATTTTGTTCATGTGGGCAACCTACAGATTTGGGCCTAGGGTGTCGCAGCCAGCAAGGGAAACAGGGAACCCCATGCATTTCCCAAAAGAGGACACCCGTGGGAATCCACAGAGGTCTGACTTACGCAAATCGGCCCAGAATGTAATACCCAGAACCACCAGCAAAGACCCACATGGGAGAAGGGTGCCCAAGGCCAGGGATATTACCGCCGACTTTGCTGGAGCCCTGGCTGCCCTGCGTTACAGCTTCTCCCCACCAAGGAGTCTCGGCAGTGTGCCAATACCTCCCCGAAGGGAAAAGCTGTAATGCAGCCAAGCCGCAACTCCAGGACAGTTGGAGGTGATCTGCCCAGACGGGCCATTCCCACCCACACCACCAACAATCCAGCCCCAGTCTCACCCACCCCACTGACAGTGGGCCCTAACCATAGAATAATAAAAAACAGTACTCACATAACGTTGCAGCTGCTCGGGTAGAAAAAGCTGTAAACAAAACAAAGAACATGTGTTACCTATGGTCACACCAGCAAAATGTAGCCCTCCCCGGGGGCAGATAGGGGGGGGGGTTGTCCTGCACTCCTCCCTGGGCTGAGGCGTCCGTTCCTAGGAGCAGATATCTGGTCCCAGGAAGGGCTGCATGACTTGGCACCCACTCCATTGCGGGTGGGGGGGGGGTCAACGCCCCATCCCATTAGAAAATTCCCTGACCCATTGGGGTGCCCCACCGCCCCCCCTAAAAAGCGTACCACCATTTTCATTTTTTTCCTTTGGTAACCCAACTCCCCTTGGTGCAGAGGGTCACATTGGTGTGCCAATCTGGCGCCGGGGTGCCCAAACCTTACTGCCCCACCCACTGGGGGGGCCTGACCCACCATTTTTGGGGGCCCTCTCCCCCCTCACCCCAAATGGCTGGGGGACACACCTCATGCAGGCCTCCCTGGGCCTCCTCCAAACGGCTGCGTGAGGTACACCCCACCTCCATTTGGGGTGAGGGGGGAGAGGGCCACCCCAAAAGGTGGGGCAGGACCCCCAATAGATGGGGCAGTAGGGTTTGGGCACCCTGGGGGCAGATAGCCACACTAATGTGGCCATCTGCACCAAGCAAAGTTGGGTAAACAAAAACAAAATATACAAAACCACAGGCTGCTTTTTAGGGGGGGCTGAGGGCCACCCTAAATTGGCAGCGCATGATGTACCGCAACGGGGGGTGGCCCTCAACCCCCCCCCCCACCCCAAATGGAGGGCCCCACCTCATGCAACCCTCCCTGGGGGCAGATATCTGCTCCTAGGAAGGGGCATCTGACCCCAGGGAGGGATGCATGAGGTGAGGCCCCCCTATCTGCGCCCAGGGAGGGTTGCATGAGGTGGGGCCCTCCATTTGGGGTGGGGGGGGGTTGAGGGCCACCCCCCGTTGCGGTACATCATGCGCTGCCAATTCAGGGTGGCCCTCAGCCCCCCCTAAAAAGCAGCCTGTGATTTTGTATATTTTTTTTTGTTTACCCAACTTGGCTTGGTGCAGATGGGCCCATTAGTGTGGCTATCTGCCCCCAGGGTGCCCAAACCCTACTGCCCCATCTATTGGGGGTCCTGCCCGACCTTTTGGGGTGCCCCCCCCACCCCACCCCCAATGGCTGGGGGACACACCTCATGCAGGCCTCCCTGGGCCTCCTCCAAACGGCTGCGTGAGGTACACCCCACCTCCATTTGGGGTGAGGGGGGAGAGGGCCACCCCAAAAGGTGGGGCAGGACCCCCAATAGATGGGGCAGTAGGGTTTGGGCACCCTGGGGGCAGATAGCCACACTAATGTGGCCATCTGCACCAAGCAAAGTTGGGTAAACAAAAAAAAATATACAAAACCACAGGCTGCTTTTTAGGGGGGGCTGAGGGCCACCCTAAATTGGCAGCGCATGATGTACCGCAACGGGGGGTGGCCCTCAACCCCCCCCACCCCAAATGGAGGGCCCCACCTCATGCAACCCTCCCTGGGGGCAGATATCTGCTCCTAGGAAGGGGCATCTGACCCCAGGGAGGGATGCATGAGGTGAGGCCCCCCCTATCTGCGCCCAGGGAGGGTTGCATGAGGTGGGGCCCTCCATTTGGGGTGGGGGGGGGGTTGAGGGCCACCCCCCGTTGCGGTACATCATGCGCTGCCAATTCAGGGTGGCCCTCAGCCCCCCCTAAAAAGCAGCCTGTGATTTTGTATATTTTTTTTTGTTTACCCAACTTGGCTTGGTGCAGATGGGCCCATTAGTGTGGCTATCTGCCCCCAGGGTGCCCAAACCCTACTGCCCCATCTATTGGGGGTCCTGCCCCACCTTTTGGGGTGCCCCCCCCCACCCCACCCCCAATGGCTGGGGGACACACCTCATGCAGGCCTCCCTGGGCCTCCTCCAAACGGCTGCGTGAGGTACACCCCACCTCCATTTGGAGTGAGGGGGGAGAGGGCCACCCCAAAAGGTGGGGCAGGACCCCCAATAGATGGGGCAGTAGGGTTTGGGCACCCTGGGGGCAGATAGCCACACTAATGTGGCCATCTGCACCAAGCAAAGTTGGGTAAACAAAAAAAAATATACAAAACCACAGGCTGCTTTTTAGGGGGGGCTGAGGGCCACCCTAAATTGGCAGCGCATGATGTACCGCAACGGGGGGTGGCCCTCAACCCCCCCCACCCCAAATGGAGGGCCCCACCTCATGCAACCCTCCCTGGGGGCAGATATCTGCTCCTAGGAAGGGGCATCTGACCCCAGGGAGGGATGCATGAGGTGAGGCCCCCCCTATCTGCGCCCAGGGAGGGTTGCATGAGGTGGGGCCCTCCATTTGGGGTGGGGGGGGGTTGAGGGCCACCCCCCGTTGCGGTACATCATGCGCTGCCAATTCAGGGTGGCCCTCAGCCCCCCCTAAAAAGCAGCCTGTGATTTTGTATATTTTTTTTTGTTTACCCAACTTGGCTTGGTGCAGATGGGCCCATTAGTGTGGCTATCTGCCCCCAGGGTGCCCAAACCCTACTGCCCCATCTATTGGGGGTCCTGCCCCACCTTTTGGGGTGCCCCCCCCCCACCCCACCCCCAATGGCTGGGGGACACACCTCATGCAGGCCTCCCTGGGCCTCCTCCAAACGGCTGCGTGAGGTACACCCCACCTCCATTTGGGGTGAGGGGGGAGAGGGCCACCCCAAAAGGTGGGGCAGGACCCCCAATAGATGGGGCAGTAGGGTTTGGGCACCCTGGGGGCAGATAGCCACACTAATGTGGCCATCTGCACCAAGCAAAGTTGGGTAAACAAAAAAAAATATACAAAACCACAGGCTGCTTTTTAGGGGGGGCTGAGGGCCACCCTAAATTGGCAGCGCATGATGTACCGCAACGGGGGGTGGCCCTCAACCCCCCCCCACCCCAAATGGAGGGCCCCACCTCATGCAACCCTCCCTGGGGGCAGATATCTGCTCCTAGGAAGGGGCATCTGACCCCAGGGAGGGATGCATGAGGTGAGGCCCCCCCTATCTGCGCCCAGGGAGGGTTGCATGAGGTGGGGCCCTCCATTTGGGGTGGGGGGGGGTTGAGGGCCACCCCCCGTTGCGGTACATCATGCGCTGCCAATTCAGGGTGGCCCTCAGCCCCCCCTAAAAAGCAGCCTGTGATTTTGTATATTTTTTTTTGTTTACCCAACTTGGCTTGGTGCAGATGGGCCCATTAGTGTGGCTATCTGCCCCCAGGGTGCCCAAACCCTACTGCCCCATCTATTGGGGGTCCTGCCCCACCTTTTGGGGTGCCCCCCCCCACCCCACCCCCAATGGCTGGGGGACACACCTCATGCAGGCCTCCCTGGGCCTCCTCCAAACGGCTGCGTGAGGTACACCCCACCTCCATTTGGGGTGAGGGGGGAGAGGGCCACCCCAAAAGGTGGGGCAGGACCCCCAATAGATGGGGCAGTAGGGTTTGGGCACCCTGGGGGCAGATAGCCACACTAATGTGGCCATCTGCACCAAGCAAAGTTGGGTAAACAAAAAAAAATATACAAAACCACAGGCTGCTTTTTAGGGGGGGCTGAGGGCCACCCTAAATTGGCAGCGCATGATGTACCGCAACGGGGGGTGGCCCTCAACCCCCCCCCACCCCAAATGGAGGGCCCCACCTCATGCAACCCTCCCTGGGGGCAGATATCTGCTCCTAGGAAGGGGCATCTGACCCCAGGGAGGGATGCATGAGGTGAGGCCCCCCCTATCTGCGCCCAGGGAGGGTTGCATGAGGTGGGGCCCTCCATTTGGGGTGGGGGGGGTTGAGGGCCACCCCCCGTTGCGGTACATCATGCGCTGCCAATTCAGGGTGGCCCTCAGCCCCCCCTAAAAAGCAGCCTGTGATTTTGTATATTTTTTTTTGTTTACCCAACTTGGCTTGGTGCAGATGGGCCCATTAGTGTGGCTATCTGCCCCCAGGGTGCCCAAACCCTACTGCCCCATCTATTGGGGGTCCTGCCCCACCTTTTGGGGTGCCCCCCCCCACCCCACCCCCAATGGCTGGGGGACACACCTCATGCAGGCCTCCCTGGGCCTCCTCCAAACGGCTGCGTGAGGTACACCCCACCTCCATTTGGGGTGAGGGGGGAGAGGGCCACCCCAAAAGGTGGGGCTGGACCCCCAATAGATAGGGCAGTAGGGTTTGGGCACCCTGGGGGCAGATAGCCACACTAATGTGGCCATCTGCACCAAGCAAAGTTGGGTAAACAAAAAAAAAATTACAAAACCACAGGCTGCTTTTTAGGGGGGGCTGAGGGCCACCCTAAATTGGCAGCGCATGATGTACCGCAACGGGGGGTGGCCCTCAACCCCCCCCCACCCCAAATGGAGGGCCCCACCTCATGCAACCCTCCCTGGGGGCAGATATCTGCTCCTAGGAAGGGGCATCTGACCCCAGGGAGGGATGCATGAGGTGAGGCCCCCCCTATCTGCGCCCAGGGAGGGTTGCATGAGGTGGGGCCCTCCATTTGGGGTGGGGGGGGGGTTGAGGGCCACCCCCCGTTGCGGTACATCATGCGCTGCCAATTTAGGGTGGCCCTCAGCCCCCCCTAAAAAGCAGCCTGTTTTTTTGTATATTTTTTTTTGTTTACCCAACTTGGCTTGGTGCAGATGGGCCCATTAGTGTGGCTATCTGCCCCCAGGGTGCCCAAACCTTACTGTCTCATCTATTGGGGGTCCTGCCCCAGCTTTTGGGGTGCCCCCCCCCACCCCACCCCCAATGGCTGGGGGACACACCTCATGCAGGCCTCCCTGGGCCTCCTCCAAACGGCTGCGTGAGGTACACCCCACCTCCATTTGGGGTGAGGGGGGAGAGGGCCACCCCAAAAGGTGGGGCTGGACCCCCAATAGATGGGGCAGTAGGGTTTGGGCACCCTGGGGGCAGATAGCCACACTAATGTGGCCATCTGCACCAAGCAAAGTTGGGTAAACAAAAAAAAAATTACAAAACCACAGGCTGCTTTTTAGGGGGGGCTGAGGGCCACCCTAAATTGGCAGCGCATGATGTACCGCAACGGGGGGTGGCCCTCAACCCCCCCCCACCCCAAATGGAGGGCCCCACCTCATGCAACCCTCCCTGGGGGCAGATAGGGGGGGCCCCACCTCATGCATCCCTCCCTGGGGTCAGATGGCCCTCCCTAGGAACAGATATCTGCCCCCAGGGAGGGTTACAAGGGGTGCCCCCTTTCTACTTTGGTTGGGGGGGCACCCGCCCCTATGGGGGGACACCCCCTCCCTTTCATTCAGTAAATAATCCATGGTGGCTAGTGGCCCCCACCCCTTCCCCCAACCCTGTTTCCCATCATTTCATTTTTGTTTTTTATTTTACATTCCCTTGGGGCAGATGGTCAGCCATCTGCCCCAGGGTTCACATACACGTGCCCCCATGCTTTGGGGTCGGGAGGGGGGAGAGGGCTGCTTACTTGAAGCAGCCCCCTTCCCACCCCCCACCTCACAAAGAGATCCATGGTGGTCTAGTGGGTTGCTGGTCACGGATCGAGCGCTCTGCGCCGATCCGTGACCAGCAATGCCTCATATGTGGTGTCCTTGGAAAGGGGAGAAAGTCCCCTTTCCAGGGACACCACTTTCTGTTCAATCCCTGGTGGCCTAGTGGGCCCCAGGACCCCAAACCCCCTCCCACCTCCCCCCATCCCTCAGATTATTATTATTTTTTTTATATATATTTCCCTGGGGGCAGATGGCCAGCCATCTGCCCCCAGGGTACATTTTCATGTGTCCCCATGCTTTGGGGGCCGGGGGGGGGGGGAGAGGGCTGCTTACCTGAAGCAGCCCCCCTCCCCCCCAACTCGCAAACAGATCCATGGTGGTTCAGTGGGTTGCTGGTCACGGATCAGCGCTCTGCGCTGATCCGTGACCAGCAATGCGGCATATGAGTGGTGTCCCTGGAAAGGGGAGAAAGTCCCCTTTCCAGGGACACCACTTTTAGGTCAATCGCTGGTGGCCCAGTGGGCCCCAGGGCCCAAAACCCCCTCCCACCTCCCTCCTTCCCTCGATTTTTTTTTTTTTTTTTTTTTTTCCCCCCACCCCCGGGGGCAGTGATCATCTGCCCCCAGGGGTCCCTGGCGCTGTGGCCCCATGCTTTGGGGCCACGGGGGAAGGGGGCCGCTTACCTAGTAAGCAGCCCCCCCTCCCCCACGCGTCACAAAAGGATCTTCGTTTGATCCGTGACGTTGCTGCCCGCGGATCGAGGCGCCCTGCGCCCGATCCGCGGGCAGCAAAGTCACACAATGGGTACCGTTGGAAAGGGGAGAATCTCCCCTTTCCAACGGTACCCGCCTCGATCTCCGGCTTGAAATACAGCCGGAGATCGAGGCGGAACAAGAAGGGCACTCACCTTCTCTCTCCAACGCAGCAGCCGAAAATGGCTGCTGCGTTGGAAATACTTTCCGTTTCACGCCGACGTGCGTAACGCACGTCGGCGTGAAACTGAAGGAAATCCAACCCCCGGGCAGTGAGGGGGGACCTCCCCCTCGCATAGCCCGGGGGTTGGATTACAGTTTTGAGCGATCCCTGCTTTGCAGGGATCGCTCAAAACAAGGTGCCAAAAAGGACGAGCTATCTCGTCCTTGGCACTGCGTGTGCACTTCCAAGGACGAGATACCTCGTCCTTGGCACTTAAAGGGTTAAATAAGAGTCAGCTGACGTAAAATGCGTGAGTAGCGCGTTGACGTCCAGTCATGTGATACTCACGCATACTTATCGAATGGACTGATAATGTGTGCAGCGTGTTTGACAAAGAAGTTCGCCATGTTTTAGCGGAAATGAAGGCGTTTACCAGGAATCTTTCCCCAGAGTCGCCACCGAGTATAAAATGGTCTGGCTGATCTCTGGGCTGTAGATGTAGGGTGCTGAACTCGGACGTGAGAGGGCCCAGCAGGCATGACAACCACAAACAAATGCGATGCGGGTCGGTGATTGACATTTTAGATTTGCAGTCCCAACAAGTCTTGAAGCCAGACCGCGGTGTCAGATGGGTCGAAGAGGAAGACATATCCACGAAGAATACATGAGGCGCGCCGAGTTCTCGAAGCAAGCACGTTTGTGGAAAAAGCAGAACTGAGGCTACGGGCACCGTGCGTCCTATTTATACAATTCGCTGATGTCGCCCTCGATGGAAGCCTTCGAGGGACATCGACCCGACGCCATCGACACAGGACGCCCTCTGCCGAAAAAGTTTCCGAAGTACACAGCTGTGGACATTACATGTCAAAGATGTGGAATACGTTGGAGGACACAATCCATTCGAATCGCAACATATTTTTACAAAAAACAACTCAAACAAAACATCCTTCTTTTCTTGCCCATCTGAGCCAAAACCCCATTATACTTTTTTCAAGGAAAAAAACAAGGAGATAACAGAACTAAACCGATATCATGAACTTCATGATGACAATGAAAGCACCAAATACTTTATGCAAGCGATGTCCTGTCACTAAAGAGAACATTGTAGCTCTAGAACCAACTGTCATTGTGAGAACCAAGTCCTCCCTATAGTCTGTGATAGCGTCAGAGCCAATTTAATGAGAAATTGTCTTTCCCTGTGGAGACAAAACCTGATGAACCGTAGGGCAATCACCAACCTGTGTTTCCTCACCAAAAATCCCAGAAAAACTAGTTCTAAGCCAAGAACAGCAATACAGTGAAGTTGAAAAGATATTTGACGACAATCAGGTTTTAGACCCCGTCATAGCAACACAACTAGACTAATCGACATTAAAGAAGGGCAAGAAGACTTTTGACAGTGGAGTCATAATTGTTTTTAATTTCTAAGGGGCCTTGTACATGGAATCCTTTTGAAGAAACTTGATCAATCCATCAGAATCCACGATACATCTCTGACACGTCTAACCACATTCCTAAATAAACATACATCTCTGGCAAAATGAGGTAACTATCATCATCCTTGACCTATATCATCTACGGATCCACCAAGGTCCCTTGCTGTTCCTATGACTTTAATGGTCCCCAGAATCATGCTGGAGGCTTTATCTGACAACTAGCAAATCTATGCCAATGACGCTAAACTTCCTTCAAAGTACTACATAGGCAAACTAAAAACAACTGCATCAGACATTCATCCCGGACTGGATGGCAGAAAACAAACTGATTTAAATTGAAGAAAACAGAAACCATCCACATTGCCAAACACTAACTCAACATTTATCTTTCCAATGGTCATCCAACTAATGCCCTATCCCACCCAATCAAAGAAGGCTAAAATGTGAGAGATCCCGTGTGACTCAACTATGGTCTTGACCAAAGAAATGTCTTAAGCAAAGCAGCCCACCTTCATCTACACATCTGAAACGGTTGTCAAATTGCTCTCCAGCTACCACATAGTGAAAATTATCAAAGTTACAGTGGTTAATGAATTGTACTATTGCAAAAACCTCTACTTAGAGCCCCTTAAACATTGGACATCTGGTCTGATCAAAGTAAGGTTTGCATGGTCATGCACATTGACTTCAATTTGGCCTTATGAAATAAGACCATGGGCCTCATTATGACCTTGGCAGTAGCCATGCCGCTATTGGTGGCCTGGCTGCCGCCGAAATCGCCTCCGGGTCCGGGTTCCCAGAATGAGGAATTACCGGGCCATTCCGAGTTCGGAGGGCCCGGTAATTCCTCCCTCCAAGGACCAGGACACGGACCTTCCGCATTCCCATTTCAGCCCCCATAGGGTTGAATGGGAATAGGAGAGGGAGCAAACAACGGGCCGATTACGAGTAGCCCGTTGTTTGCTCCCTCTTCCGCCTCGCGGGACACGGTAAGTACCAGGCTTACTTACCATGTCCCGCGAGGGGACCTCATAATGTGGCGGAACGGGTTTAATGGGTCCGCATCCTTTTGCGGCACCCGTTAACCCATTCCGCCAGGGTCGTAATGAGGCCCCATGTCTCTGCAGCCCTCCATAACATCCAATGGGCCCCCTATCACTCAGAGAGGTCATCTAAAAACTGACTACGAGCCACATGTTGTACTGGAAAAAAGTGTTCCACCAACCTACTCGACAAATTCTCTCATTACTAACCAGGCTGAATCAAAAGAAAAGCAAAATCGGCAATAAACATCTTTCAGTTTGAGGTATCACAATTTGGAATGAACGTTTACCCATTAAAGAACAAGACAAAGAAATTCAGACTAGGTGCACAGGTGCCCAGAAAGTGTCTCCTCAAGAAAGACAACAACCCTTACCTTCTTCCAGAAGAGTACCCAGTAACACTGACTTGACATACACGCGAATTCACATAAGACAATTCCCTAGGAAGAAACTGCATTGCGATTCAAAATAATAATTGTTCCCTTACACCTTGTTCATTTTATCTGTACACTATCCCAGCACCTTGTGTTTTCTTTCTTCCTTCCTGTTTCTCTCCTGGCACCTTGAAGCAGATCATTTTCTCTGTGGCATGCCCTGTGCAAATTAAATTGTCTCATGAGAACAGGAGGACCATGCAAAGTCTAGACCTTTTTAAATACAAGACAAAATCCATCTGGCATTGGTGGCCTCTTTGAGTCTAGATGAAAGAAGTCCATCATGAGTTAAAAGATTGTCTGACCTGTAGAAAAAGTTGGGCCGTGTCCAAATAAAACTTTTAAGACCTTGCCACATCCAAATTATGCAGGACCTCTTCTGCTGCCTAACTATTTGGCGTATTGTGAAAAACAATGGTGTCAATGTCCTCTGGTTCTGGGGTGCGTGCGACTGATTGGACCAGATCCCACCACTAGCCCAATGATGTTGGGCACATGGTGGTATGAAGAGGATCCGAGGGTCTCCGCTCCCACTCCCTCTTACCCACAACAACATTAGAGAGTGAGAACAAGAGACCACCACATGCTGACCCTTCAAATGCATCCTTATATGATGGAGACTTCACTGTGGCAGTCATAGGAATCCCCCAAGAATTACTGTCCCTTAAAATTTTCTTTCTGTGAGAGGGATGTCACCACCGTGTTCCATGCTCATGCAGACCTGCTAGGAATTTCTGAACCTTGAAGTTCATCCTTAACTGGGACAAAGTCACCACCACGGCATGCGGTTATGCAGACCAGCTAGAAGGAAATGCAAGATACTAACCTGGGGCTTTGTGAGAATATTGCTGTCATGGGCATCACAGCCTAAAAGTAGGATTACAAGGCTTTACTGGCAACTGCTTGGATTTGAGCACCAGGTCCTACCACAGATGTGCACAAGTGGAAAATCCAAGATGGTGAAACAGCCTATTATAGGGTTGATCTACCTGGCAGAAAGCACTAACACAGATACATAAGATACTTGAATACTTACTGGATGGCCAATCCACAGGACAGAATTCCAACCACACACAAGTGCAGCCCAGGGGGAACGATGCAGAGGGTCAATAAATACTTGGAGGAATCATTAGGGAGAGTGGGTATTTGGAGCAGCGGTAGAGCAGTGATGGAGAGAGCGGAAGCTGCAGAAGGAGGTAGAGAGTGGGTGGAAGGAGGAGGACGTGGAGAGAGTTTGAGGTGTTAATGTTAAAGGATATTTGTACTGTGCACTATCACCACCGGAATGGTCCCCTGGCGCTCTGGCGGCTCTGAAAAAGTTAGAGACAGTGGAGAGCTGAAGTCAGAGGATGTAGAACGGTAAAAGGAAGGAGAATTCTAAGCAGGAAGGTAGAGGACAGGTAGGAGAACATTGAGCAGCAGGGAAAAGTGAAGTGGTTAGAGGAGAACATCAAGCAGGAGGGGAGAGGGAAGCAGAGGTTGGAGTAGCAATGGGATCATGAGGATGGACAAATGCCAAGTAGGCCAGAGGTGGACACCATCTCAGAAGGACTGCCCGGGAAGGAAGAAGTTGCTAAAGATGTAAAGAAGATGAATAAGAGAAAAAGCAAGCGGGGCGTTCCATGGAGATGTCGAGCGAACTACTGACAATAAGACAACAGTCAAATCATTGTCTTGAAGGAGTAGGAGGAGGTATTTGTGGAAATGGTACAAGTCCCACTAGCTAGGCCAAGAGACTGATCCCAAGTAACGAATGTTGATTCTATCAGGGGGAAAGAAAATGGGGAATGGATGACAAGATCAGGTTCTCGGGTCAGAGCAGCACCATACTGGTTACTGAGGCTGAAGAGTCTCTCCTAGCCTACCTCACACGTCTGGGATCCACTTAAAGATGCTACTGGAGGACAGCTTGGACATGCAACAGGAGTGCAGGAGGAATGTCACAAGAATTCAGATACCATCCACCTGAACCCAGTTGTGTCAAGAGATTGTGAGTGACACTAGGGAAAAGACCAGGAGAGACTATTTGTAGAAAGGCATTTTTTCAAGACTGAGTGTGGCTGAGAGACCACGTGCACCAAAGAATTTGTTTTGGGGGAAGAATGTATCTCTTCTTTATCAAGCAGGAGGAAGAGACAGGCTAACCCAGAAAGATTTTTGCACCCCTCAGATGGGATATGATATATGGCCTGCACCTGTGAGATTTTGACTTTGCTCTAGGGACTGACTATGCACTAAGCATTCAGGTCAATCTCCTGAATCCATGTCCATGCATTCGGCCTGGTGCACCGATAATACAATAGGCTGGTTAGCCATTTTGGAATTTCCATGTAGAATGTGGATGCTGTGCTCGCATATGTTAATGTTAAAGGATATTTGTACCGCACACTATCACCTCCGGAGTGGTCCCCTGGAGCTCTGACGGCTCTGAAAAGGGGAGAAGGGGGTGTGAGTTAGTGGGAATAAGCTGGAAAAGTGCAAGAGAGCAGTGATGTGCTGTTGGCAGCCTCCGCTCGGTGGGTCCGTTGGCTGGGCTTGGGGTGTTTTACGGTCCGGTGCTTCGTGTGCTATTGTGCAAGTCTATGTGTGGCTTGTTTTGTTGTTGCAGAGTAGTGAAGTTTGTGTGGATTGCTGTGTTTAGGTTTGTGGTTGTGTTTGGTTAGAGTTTGAGAGGTGTATGCATAGGGATGAAATTGTTAGTGGATTGGTTAGTTGGTGTTGCTTTCCTTGCAATTATGTCTAGGTGTGATGCTTGCTATCATACACTATTCCATCTGATTGTGGCACTTGCTAATCTTCAATATCCTGTCTAGATGTGAGGCAGGCTGGTGATCATGATTCCGTCTAAGTGTGACACTCAGTAATAATCAAAGTTCCATCTAAGTCTGGCACATGCTAGCATTCACATTTCTATGTAGATATGACACAGGCTAAGGTTAGGAATTCCATCTAAGTTTGGCACATGCTAACATGCACAATCCTATCTAGATGTGACGTAAGCTAGAGCCAAGATTTCCATCTAAGTGTGGCACATGCTAACATTCACATTTCTATCTAGATGCGATGCAGGGTAAGGTTAAGATTGCCATCTAAGTGTGGCGCGTGCTAAAATTCACATTTCTATGTAGATGCGACACAGGCTAAGGTTAAGAATGCCATCTAAGTGTGGCGCATGCTAACATTCACAATCCTATCTAGATGTGATGCAGGCTAAGGTTAAGAATGCCATCTAAGTGTGGCGCATGCTAACATTCACATTTCTATCTAGATGTGATACAGGCTAAGGTTAAGAATACCATCTAAGTGTGGCGCATGCTAACATTCACAATCCTATCTAGATGCGACGTGGGCTAGAGCCAAGAATTCCATCTAAGTGTGGCACATGATTACATTCACATTTCTATCTAGACGTGACGCAGGCTAAGGTTAGGAATTCCATCTAAGTGTTGCGCATGCTAACATTCACAATCCTATCTAGATGTGATGCGCGCTAAGGTTAAGAATGCCATCTAAGTGTTGTGCATGCTAACATTAACAATCCTATCTACATGCGACGCAGGCTAAGGTTAGGAATTCAATCTAAGTGTTGCGCATTCTAAAATCACATTTCTATCTAGATGCGATGCAGGCTAAGGTTAGGAGTTCCATCTAAGTGTGGCGCATGCTAACATTCACATTTCTATCTAGATGCGATGCAGGCTTAGGTTAGGAATTCCATCTAAGTGTGGGGAATGCTAACATTCACAATCCTATCTAGATGTGACGCAGGCTAAGGTTAACAATGCCATCTATGTATGGTGCATGCTAACATTCACATTTCTATCTATATGTGACTCAAGCTAAGGTTAAGAATGCCATCTAAGTGTGGTGCATGCTAACATTCACAATCCTATCTAAATGTGATGCAGGCTAAGGTTAAGAATACCATCTAAGTGTGGCACATGCTAACATTCACAATCCTATATAAATGTGACGCAGCCTAAGGTTACGAATGCCATCGAAGTGTGGCGCATGCTAACATTCACAATCCTATCTAGATGTGATGCAGGCTAAGGTTAAGAATGCCATCTAAGTGTGGCGCATGTTAACATTAGCAATCCCATCTAGATACAACCAGGCTAAGGTTAAGAATGCCATCTAAGAGTTGTGCATGCTACCATTAACAATCCTATCTAGATGTGATGCAGGCTAAGGTTAAGAATGCCATCTAAGTGTGGTGCATGCTAACATTAACAATCCTATCTAGATGCGACGCAGGCTAATCTTCATAGTTCTCTCTAGGTATGGTACTAGTTAACATTGACAAGTATATTAGTATGTAATGCGGCAACATTTACAGTCCAGCCATGGTAAATCAGGATGATCCCATTCTCCAGGATTTTCAGGGCTTCCAGGCCAGCATGGAAAGATTGTTTGCTCAACACTCTCAAGGACAGGCCCTTGATAACAAACTGCTATCCTTACGACAAGGTAATCAGGATCTCCTGTCCTACGTTGCCACCTTTAATAGACTGGTTGTGGAAACTGGATGGCCAGAAAACAAAAGGATCACATTGTTTCATCGAGGCCTGCGCGGAGAGCTTAAGGATGTTCAAGCTCAGATAGTAAATCTACCCCAGGTCTGCGCAGACTACATAGACTTGGTGGTTCAACTTGATCACAGACTTCAAAATAGAAAAGCAGATCGGTTCAAGTACGAAACCCGAGTACCGATCAAAACCCACGCTAACTCCAAGAGTACCGACGTATCCGAACCTATGCAAATCGGCGGTGTTAAAGGACCATTAACGCAGAAGGAACGAGAGAGAAGGCGGCAAATGCAACTTTGTCTGTATTGCGGGACTTCCGGTCACTTTCTTTGAAATTGTCCAGTTAAACCACCCAAGAAGGTGGTTGGAGCCACTGATAACGATTTATTGACACCTGATTCGGGAAACGACTTAGCCCGTCAAGCGTAGGGGTCCGCTTGCCGAGCTTGAAAACAAACTCTTTGACCTCGCATTTTGTCATGCCAATGGTGCTCGTGGACCCAAAACAGCCTCAGCAGTTGCATGCTATAAAAGCGTACATCGACAGTGGAGCTATTGGAAATTACATAGACCGTGAATTGGCTTCCAGGATTAAGCTCCCTCTCCGCCCGAAAGTAACCCAAGATGTCATTACTACAGTAGATGGAACCGAAATAGCCTCAGGGCCTGTAACGCATTCCACTGTTGAAGTGACACTGGTGGGTCAGGATGGACATCGAGAAGCAATCGTGTTTGATGTGATCAAGGCCCCACCATTTCAAGTAATTCTTGGAATTCCTTGGTTAGAAACACATAATCCCAGAATTGACTGGCGAGCAAAGAAGATAAGTTTTCCTGATTGTGAACCAACTTGTTATCCAAGAAATCCAGCTATGTTTCTAGCCTCAGCAACTTCCACCCCTGTACAGCTACCGTCAGAATACCAAGAATTCCAAGACGTTTTTCAGAAGGAACAGGCTAACACGTTACCTCCCCATCGGTCTTATGATTGCCAAATTGACCTGGTACCCAATGCTCAATTATCTTGTAGTAGGATTTATGCTCTTAGGGAACCTGAGAACCTGCATTTGCGTCAGTATTTAGGATCAGTACCTAGCCAATGGTTTTATTCGCCCGTCCAAGTCTCCTGTCTCCTTAGCTCTGTTCTTCGTGCCGAAAAAAGAGGGCGACCTTAGAACATGTATAGACTATCGCGCCCTAAATCAAATAACGATTAAGAATCGTTATCCTCTGCCCTTGATCCCTGAGCTTATCGACCAGGTGAAAGACGCTTGTGTGTACACCAAGTTAGATCTCCGAGGAGCTTATCACCTGGTGCGTATAAAAGAAGGCGACGAATGGAAGACAGCATTCCGCACCAAATTTGGGCTCTTCGAATATCAGGTGATGCCCTTCGGGTTGTGCAATGCACCTGCCGCCTTTCAGTACTTTATGAATGATGTTCTTCGGGAACTTATCAAGGTCTGTGTCATTGTTTATATTGACGACATCCTGGTGTACTCTTCTTCAGAATCCGATCACAGAAAACATGTTAGGGCAGTTCTTGAGGAATTGCGCCAGCACAGACTATTTGCAAAGCTCGAAAAATGTGTTTTTCATACCACAGAAGTTGAGTTTCTCTGATTCATCCTGACACCTCAAGGAGTCCGAATGGACTCGCGAAAGGTGGATGCCATCCTCAAATGGCCATCTCCTAGCTCGGTGAAGGGAGTTCAGAGCATGCTCGGCTTCGCCAATTTATATCGAAGATTCATCCTGGAATTTTCCCGAACAGTCCAACCCATCACAGCTCTCCTAAAGAAAAACAAACGCTTTGAATGGACTCTTGAGGCCGAACAAGCCTTTCAGGGCCTGAAAACCAAATTCACCTCTGCACCTGTATTGAAGCACCCACACCCAGATCTCCCTTACATTGTGGAAACCGACTGTTACCACATCGCCACTTACCTGTCATAGGGGGCACACCTATGGGTCACGGCGCGCCCCATCCTGGCGCTGCTATCCCCGATACCGGCTTGGGGGACCGCGGTCTTCTGCGGCACTCGGCGCTTCCGGGGTTTCTGTGTCTCAGGATTTGCGCATGCGCAGAAGGCCGCGTTTCGTTCTTCGCGCATGCGCAGTCCACAAGACGCTTGGGAAGCCACAAGCTTGCTTCCCAAGCCTCGTTCTGGGCACGGCAGCACTCGAGAACAGCACGGCTTGCGTTCCAAGCCTCCCGGGTGCTGCCAGCCCTATTTAAGGGATGGAATCTTGGGACTCACCGCGTCTCAACGCGGTGTGTTTCCAGATCGTGCTTTTCGCTCCTGCAGCCTTCCGCTGCGCCCAATTCCTCATTGTTGGATTCCTGTTCCTCCTGTCCCCGCCTGTGCCCTAGGTTGTGGTCCTTCCTTCCCTGGGTTCCCTTAGGCTGCCTTGCTCTTCTCCTTCCCTCCCAGCCTTGCTTCTCTTCTGCCTTGCCTGCTGCAGCCTTACTGCTATGGACTAATCCTTCCTGATCTGCCTGCTTGCTTGCTGCCTTCCCTGAGCCCTGCAGCTCCTGCCTCGGACTACTCTCCTCAGACCAGCCAAATTGCCTGCTGCCATCCTTGTGCCTTGCAGCAACTGCCTTGGACTACCTACTCTGCTCTACTATTGGTCCCCAGCCGTTTCCTGGAATCTTGCTACTTCTTTTGTGGACATAAAATCTTCAGCCTATTTTTGGGGACCTCTCAGAAGCGGGTTCCGGCATACTGTCCGCAAGCATCGGCCCTCCAGACTGCCCCGGCGCCACAAGAATCGGGGAGGTGCACGCTTGTGGCGTTGGGAGCTGGTCCACCCCTAGCCCTGTTGATATCAGGGAGAGGGCTGCACTGGTTTCTCGCGTTGCATCTTCTGCAGTCATCTGTCGGACAGCCTGGCGACCTCACCACGATCAACTACCGGAAGTTCAGGTACTCAGCGCCCTAGGGACGCTATCTTTAACACCGACGCATCCAGTTCGGCCATGGGAGCTGTCCTGTCGCAAAGAGACCCAGAAACTAACCAACTACACCCTGTGGCCTTTTGGTCCAGGAAATTTTCTCCTCCTGAAATCAACTACGCAATTACCGACAAAGAGTTACTGGCTATTAAATCTGCTTTCAAGGCTTGGCGTCACTACCTTCTCGGAGCAAGACACACCATCACCGTAATTACGGACCACAGAAATTTACAGTATTTAAAGACGGCTAAAGCTCAATCTTCACGACAACTACGATGGGCTCTATTCTTTGCGGAATTTGATTTTGTAATTACCTATCGCCCTGGCTGCAAGAATGGTAAAGCGGACGCATTATCCCGGATTGGCATGGAAGAACCCAATTCGAGTTTAGAACCTGTGCCAATCATACCTGAACAAAGAATCTTAGGCCTAACTTCATTGCAAACTATTGAGGACATCCAAACGCAAGTAAAACAACTTCTAGACTCTTCAGCCTTACTGGAATGGAGTCATAAGGGTCCTCATTACACCGTTAAGGATGATTTACCCTACTTCCAAGAGTGGTTGTTTCTGCCAAGTAAAGAATTGCAAGAACTTGTTATTGCCCATCATCATGAATCATTAATGGAAGGACACCCTGGTATCGCTAAAACGGAGGAAAAAAATCAAACGCCACTTCTGGTGGCCTTCTTGGAGAAAAGACATAGTCTTTTGTTTTGTCTTGCGGAGTTTGCGCCCAAAACAAGGGTCAAAAGAAAAGGCCAGCCGGCCTACTTCAACCCTTGGATATTCCACCGGCACCATGGCACACCTTGTCAATGGACTTTATAACTGATCTGCCTCCTTGTGCTGGTTACAACACTATCCTTGTAATTGTGGATTTATTCTCCAAATGGCCCACTTTATCCCTTTAAAAGGTTTGCCTTCAGCTTCCACCTTGGCCAAGGAATTTCTGGAGAATATAGTTCGCATACATGGTTTCCCTTTCCTTATTAGTCTCGGATCGTGGAAGTCAATTTATCTCCCATTTTTGGAAGAAGTGTTTCCAACTAGCACAAATAGATGTGCGGTTATCCACCAGCCACCACCCCCAGACCGACGGACAAACCGAGAGAACCAATCAGACTCTCGAGCAATATCTTCGGTGCATGTTACACCAATCCGAGTTAAATTGGAAAAACATCCTTTGGATCGCAGAATATGCATACAACAATTCAGTGCATTCTGGAACCGGACAAACTCCTTTTTATACTTTGTATGGTCACCATCCTCGGACCTCTGACCTAGATCCACCTCTGACCCTGGAAATGCCTGCAGTAAATCATCTGCATTCCACAATAACCCGAGCCTTCAAAGAAGCTGCAACTCATTTACAGCAAGCCAAGAAAAAGTATAAAGAAAAAGCTGATTTGCACCGAAGTAAAACTCCTCCTTACCAAGTAGACCAGGTATGGCTAGCAACGAAACATTTACCCCTCAAGGGCCCGCAAACCTTCAATCCCAGATTCATAGGACCTTATCCCATCAAGGCTATAATCAATCCCGTGGCCTTTAAACTGGATTTACCAACCAACATGCGTATTCATCCAGTTTTTCATGCATCACTTTTGAAGCCAGTACAACCAGGGACCCGACTGTCCAAGCCTCCAGACCCAGTTCAAATTGAAGGGGAATCAGAATTCGAAGTTAAAGACATTTTAGACTCCATGGAGTTAAGGTCGAAACTCTTCTATCTTGTTGACTGGAAGGGATATGGACCTCAGGAGAGATCGTGGGAGCCTAGTAAAGTTCACGCACCTCGATTAATACAAAGGTTCCACCAGAGATTTCCGAACAAGCCAAAACCCCCGGAGGGAACAACCTTGGGAGGGGCCTTGAGGGGGGGTACGGTCATGATGCCTACCTCCAAGAAGCCAGGTCCAACCCAGCAACCCCAGAGGCAGGCATCATTCCCCCCCAGGGAAGTGCCAGCGGGCCCAAGCTGGGGCTCTTTGGACACAGTCCTGGCGCCAGGCTCATGTTGGACCCCTGTCCTGGCGCCTTAGGCGCCAGGCTCATAAAGCCAGACATGTGTTCAAGTGTTTTAATGTGCACTTACCTGAGGCAGACCATGCTGCTACATCCAGGCCCTCTTGAGTCCTGAATGGAACTACTTTACCTGTGGGACTACTTTCCACCTGGGTGTGGTCGGGGAAGGATACATACCTGATCGGTGGAAGGATACATACCTGGAACTTCTTCCAAAGCTATTTAAACCACGCCCGATCAGCAACTCACGCTTTGCGTTGTTCTGCTCCTCGCAGCTGGACGCTCACTGTGTCAGCTCCTGCATCTGGACTTCAGCCACGCCTGTCAGCATCCTGGGTCGCCTACAAGGGGAGATAAGAGAGAATTGGAGGAGAAAGAAGACCTTACCTGCTAAAGCTGCATCACGGAGACATCACACCGACGATCTTAAAAGGGAAGACATCATTTTAAAAGCATTTCGCTTCGATCGCTGCAGCGCTGCATTTCACTCACGTTTCCTGGGCGCCTCCATCTTCAGCAGCGATCATCGGATCCGCACCCACTTCCCAGAGCCTAGAGAGAAAAGACAAGAAAACAAGGTGAGAGAAGGAAGGGAAATAGGAAAAGCTCAGTTTCCTTCTAAGACTTACCTGTTGGGTCATTCCCATTTCATTTCGGGTCCTGCCGCTTCCTGGCATTCCGGACCCCGGCCCCTATGGGGAAAAAAGACAAAGACATTGAATGAGCGAATGCAAAGACATTACCTGAACGCTCATCCAGAACTTACCTGTCATTTACTGGAACTGCAAGTTTCACTTCGGGTCGGCGCCATATCTCCGGCATTCCGAACCCCGGCCCCTAAGGGGAAAAGACATAAGCATTAGCATTTGCTGCAATAAGACAATGAACATTATTATTAAGCTTGAACTTTTGAACTTGCAACAGAACTCTTACAGCGCCTCACCTGAATAGTCAAGCTTATTTTGAACTCCCATCAAACCTCAATCCAGTGAAGTAACTGGGTTTCAACGCGCCTCTGCATCAGAAGCAGGATGGAGAACTCATCCTTCCAGACCCTAAGGTGAGACTTCACGGGGAATCGTGGATGGGTATCGTGGAGGGTTGGAAGGGAGTGGGAGGCTTGAGCATTATTCCATCAGTAGGTAATACTCCCTTTTCACGCACAGGGGAATATTCCTGCGAGCCAGAAAAGCCAGAGTAGAGGGGCCCTTCCTGTCCATCATCAGAGTCCTGCGCTTCACCATTGAAGAAGCATCAGCACTCGAAGCCAGACCTGCGCCTCCGTGGGAATCAGATGAGCGTGACAGATTGTTGACATCAACTGTGAGGGATGCAAAAATGTCTCCTTCAGATTGAAGGTTTAAGTGTACCTTCTGTCTTGTACGCAGATGACATCCCTCTACCGGCGGGGGCTCCATTGGCTTAGATGGATCTTCTGGCTCCTTGCTTGTCTTGGCGAACACTCCACAATGCTCTGCGTCCAGAGTGGAGATTCTATTGAAGAACGCCAACTGGAAACACTGGAGGCACAATAGATAGGGAACACAGGCTGTCCACAGTATGTAGCAGCCAAGTAATTAGCAGGGACACATACTCGGCACACACTCCGCCAAACAAAATGTTTTGGTGTTACAGTAGCTAACATTGGTTATTTTGTTTCCACCTATTTCTCTGAGTATATTAAGATCTTTTGGTCTTGTATTTTTTATCTTATTGTCTTTTAGTGGCACTTTGGGCATTGGTAAAACTTTTTAACCCCTTCATTCCTTGAAGTTACTATACTTATGCATAGAATTTACCTGTGGTTTATCTGTGACTGTTCATGTTTTGGCTACTGTGGATCCCGATTAGGACTAATGGGTGCTGTTTGTCTCTAGGGATCCTTTGTCTTCTACCCTTTTACCACTAGGTACAGGTCTGACATTATCTATAGGAATGTTTTACGCTCACCTGGTCTCTGCAGAGGTGTTGGGGCACGGTTGCAGCCCTCCCGGGGGTGAGGTCGCTCGGGTCCGACTTTGCCCTCTGCGCTTATGTGGTGACTGGTGATAATAGGTGATGCTGCTCAGGACTGCTCCTGCGTGGAGAATAGGGGGGCGTGAGTATGCCAGCTTGTGCACCTCATTCCCTTCCAGACCCCTTCTCCCAAACCGTGGTACCCCTGGGATGCACTGTCCCTGGAAAGCTCACCTGTTGATTAGTTTTGGCAAGCACTCCATTCTGCTGCTTCTGGCAGGGGCACTTGTATGATCTGGACCGAGTTCCTTCACTGGTCCCTTGCATGTGGTAGTCCAGTCCTGCTGTGACTAAGCCACTATACTTCAGGTAAGTGTTCCTGTTTGCCTTTGTCTTTCTTCGTCTGTTTTTTATCTTGTAAAGTTTGTTGTCTTGTATTGCTGTCCGCTCCACTTTTGATGTTTGCTCTTTTGCTTTCTTCCCTTGCAGGTGATGTTGCTGGCACAGCAGGAGAAGCTGCGGAGCTCAAGGCGGCAGCCGGAGGGAATGAGGCACCTATTACCACCAGTCACCACATAAGCACAGAGGGTGAAGTGGACCCGAGCAACCTCACCCCCAGGAGGGCTGCAACCATGCCCCAACACCTCCGCAGAGACCAAGTGAACCTAACAGAGCGCGAAGCCTCATCGAATCTCTGCCTGGGCGTTATGGAAACTTCTGAAACGAACCAGTTGGCCCGATTACTGGGAGAGTTACGGACTGAAGTTCATGCCTCAAAACAGGAAACCAATGCCCTGAAGAGGGATCTAATTGTGAACTGGGAGCGGACAGACAAACTAGCAAGGCAAATGCTCCAGGCACAGGCAGGCCAGGTCCCACTGCCGTGGTATGCCCCTCCTGCCACGCCTCCACAGTCCATGCCAGTACAGCTGGTTCTTCCAAGGGGGATTCCCCTGGCCCCAACAGAGCATTTCACAGGCGATCTGAATAAGTATGCCATCTTTATAAATCAATGTCGCCTACATTTCTTGTGCAAACCTGGGGCATTCCCCAACGATCAAGCGAGAGTGGCATTTGTACTCTCATATTTGGGAGGTAGTGCAGCGGACTGGTCAATACCCTTGGTAAACCAGGATGATCCTTTGCTTCGAGACTTCAGAGGTTTCCAGCGTGAAATGGAGAAACTATTTGCACGGCATACTGAAGGGCGGGCTCTGGACAATGAACTGTTATCACTACGGCAGTGTAATCAAAACCTACTAACATATATTGCTTCCTTCAATCATCTGATAGCACAAACTAACTGGACAAAGGAGAAAAGAACTACGCTCTTTTACCAAGGCTTGTGAGGGGAACTTAAGGACATATTAGCCAAGTAGTAAATCCCCCAGAAAGATGTGCTAAATACATGCCGTGGAGGCCTACATTGACAGTGGGGCTGTGGCTGTGGGAAATTACATGGACCAAGATCTGGCTACCCTGATAGGCCTTCCTCTCCGACAGAAGCAGGTTTTGGAAAACGTCACAGCAGTTGATGGATCTCTGCTATTATCCGGTTCAGTGACGCATTACACCGAGAAAGTCACGCTTCTGTGTCAGGACAGTCACCAAGAGGACATCACCTTCGATCTCATCAGCGCTCCTCAGTTCCAGATGATATTGGGAATGCCCTGGCTGGAGACCCACAATCCCAGTATTGACTGGCGTAAACAAGTTCTGACATTTCCCCAAGACTGTGCCGATACCTGTTATAGCAAGGGATTCTCATTAAAAGGTCTTACCAACCCAGGTTCGTCGAAGAAAGAAACCCACTGGGCCTCACCAGTTCACTACCTCTTGAATACCTGGATTACCAAAATGTCTTTCAAAAAGAGCAAGCGAACACCCTACCTCCGCACAGACCGCATGACTGCCAAATTGATCTGGTACCTGGAGCTCAAGTTGCCTGCAGCCGGATTTACACAGTAACAGAACAGGAAAACCAGCATCTAAAACCTACCTCGACCAGTATCTGGCAAATGGCTTCATTCGTCCGTCCAAGTCCCCTGCATCCTCGCCCCCCTTTTTTGTGCCTAAAAAGGAGCGAGACCTGAGAACTTACATTGACTACAGAGCACTTAACCAGATCACGGTAAAAAAACAGTACCCATTACTGCTCATCCCCGAGCTCTTGGATCAAGTCAAAAATGCTCAGATATATACAAAACCTGGCTTACGAGGGGCCTACCATCTAGTAAGAGTCAAAAAAGGAGACGAGTGGAAGACGGCCTTTCACATGAAATATGGCCTTTTATGCCCTTTGGACTTTGGGCCTCATTACACGGACGGCGGTAAGGGTTAACGGTCACCGTTAATGGTACCGGTGACCGTTAACCCTTACCGCCTTACTACGAGGTCCCTTTGCGGGTTGGAGACTTTAACGCCTGCTTTTTGCAGGTGTTAAAAACCAACCCACAAAGGGACCAGGGAGCTAATTACGGTACTGCAATTTGCGGGGCCGTAATTAGCACCTTCCCCATTCCCATCATGCCCTATGGGGTAAAAATGGGAATGGGGAAGGGCAATGGGGGAAGGGGAAATTACCGCCCCACCAACCTTGGAATAGGGCGGTAATTCCCCTTTCCTCCAAGGCAGTGCCGGTATTTTACCGGCATGGACCAAGGTGCAAAAAGCACCTTGGTCCACCGCCGTCCGTGTAATGAGGCCCTATATAAGGCCCGTCGGCGTTCCAATTTTTCATGAATGACGTGCTCCACAAACTGTTGGATGTCTGCGCTCTTGTCTATATTGATGACATTCTTATCTATTCGACCACCAAGGAGGGCCATGTCAACCATGTCTGGGCAGTTTTGGAGAAAGTGCCGCAAAACCGGCTATATATGCCAAATTGGAGAAATGCTTCTTTCATGTGACAGAGGTAGAATTCCTCAGCTTTATTCTCACACCACGGGGCGTACGCATGGACACGCGCAAGGTAGACAATATCCTTAACTGGCCCCCACTGACATCCATAAAGGGAGTACAGTGTATACTCTGGTTCATCAACTTTTATCACCGATTCATTCCCGGGTTCTCCCAGATCGTCCACCCAATCACCTCTTTACTACGGAAAAATAAACAATTTAATTGGTCCGCAGAGGCAGAGAAAGCCTTCCAGGAGCTAAAACAAGCATTTACCACAGCACCAATTCTACAGCATCCTCGACCAGAACTACCATACGTGGTTGAAACTGAGCAACAAAGCAATGGGAGCAGTCCTGTCACAACAAGACCCTGAAACAGGTCAGTTGCATCCATAGGCATTCTGGTCTCGCAGGTTTTTAGCCCCTGAATTGAACTATGCAATCACTGATAAAGAACTGCTAGCAATTAAGGCAGCGTTCAAAGCCTGGAGACATGATCTTCTTGGAGCTAGACATACAGTCACCATCGTCACGGATCATCGCAATCTAAAATATCTGAAGACCGCTAAAGCGCAATCATCACGCCAACTCCGCTGGGCTCTCTTCTTTGCGGAATACGACTTCGTCATCACCTATAGACCCGGAGTACGCAATGGAAAAGCAGACACCCTGTCCCGCATGAGTGAGGGAGAAGAGGCATTCACTACACCAGACCGCGTGGCCATCATCCCTGAAAGACGAATCCAAGGCATGATTGCCGCAACCACCACTCTAGACAACTTAAAATCTGACCTGCAACACTTGAGGAGTCCACCAGCGCAACAGGAATGGCTAGGGAAGGGAGACCAGTATACGATTGTGGACAACCTACCATACTACCAAGGACGATTGTACATCCCGGATAAGGAATTACAGAATCAAATCATCGCAAACTATCACGATTCATTAGTAGAAGGGCATCCGGGAATAGCTAAAACCCAAGTGAAAATAAAAAAAAAAATTACTGGTGGCCAACTTGGCAAAAGGACATTGTCCAGTTCATCGCAACCTGTGGCACCTGTGCACAACACAAGTCCCATATCAATGGATTTTATTACAGACCTTCACTCCTGTAACTGATACAATACCATCTTAGTCATCGTAGATCTTTTTTCCAAAATGGCCCACTTTATTTCCCTGAAAGGTCTCCCAACTGCTTCTACTCTGGCTGCTGGGTTTTTGGAACAGATTGGCCGGCTACACGGGTTCCCATCAATATTGATATCAGACCGAGGAACTCAGTTTGTCTCTGCATTCTGGAAAAGGTGTTCTAAAATTGCCAAAATCGACCTCCGGTTATCTACAAGCCATCGCCCCCAAACCGATGGCCACCCTGAATGGACTAACCAGACCCTCGAGCAATACATAAGGTGCATGCTGCAACAAACCAGGGATATCTGGAAGGACATACTTTGGTTAGCAGAATACGCATATAACAACTCCATTCACACCAGTACGGGACAAAGCCCATTCCACATAGTGTACGGTCGACATCCACAGACATCCGTTTTCGACCTACTTGAATCATTAGAAATGCCCGCTGTAACGACCTTACACAAAACCATCACCCAGGTTTTTAAGGCAGCTGAAGAGCATCTTGCCAAAGAGAAACAGAGGCAGTTTGCGTATCGACACCGAAGGGAAGCTCCCAACTACCAAGTCGGAGACAAGGTTTGGTTAGCATCCAAAAACATCACCCTGAAAGGACCACAGGCGTTCAGTCCCAGATATCTGGGACCCTACACTATCAAGGCTGTGATCAAACCTGCGGCAATGAAATTAGAATTACAGGCCCACATGCAGATCCACCCAGTGTTTCATGTCTCCCTCCTAAAACCATTGAGACCAGGTACGTAGATCGATACTCCACCGGATCCCAAAATAGTTGAAGGAGAACCAGAATACGAAGTTAAAAGCATCCTAGACTCTACGATTGTCCGGTCCAAGTTATACTACCTTATAGACTGGAAAGGTTATGGACCCCAAGATCGGACCTGGGAACCCAATGAGCATGTCCACGCTTCACGATTAATCAGGCAGTTCCACCGCAATAACCCCACTAAACCAGGGCCTGGGGGGGGACCACACATGAGAGGGGCCTTGAGGGTGAGTGCTGTCATGGCCACAGAACACAAAAACCACACCATCTAGTGATGGGGGCAATGGGTCACTTGACTCACTTATGTCCCTTTGGGAACCATAAACACAGGGGGCCTGGCTGGACTCAGTCCTGGCACCTTTGGCGCCAGGCTCATATAGAGATGTGAGCAGGAACACTTTATTTCAGTGCAGGAGTGCGTTTACTTTATTTCAGTGCAGGTGTGATTTTATTTTACAAGAACATTCCAGGAGCTGAGAGCCTTTATTCCAGAGAACATCCTCATGTGCTGACTCAACGGGTGTGGCTCCCTAGGCCTGGTCGCTTCCTGTGCTGACTCATTGGGTGTGGCAGGCAGGCTGAATCTGGTAGGCGTGGCTTCAGAAGCTCAGCTATATATGCTGCTCCATCCTTAAGGCCGGTACTTCGTGTTACTGTGCACTCGCATGCAATGTGACGCTCACCACCGCATGGAAACCAGGCGGTCTCCTGCATACTCACCTCCAGGAAACCGGTGCTTCATTGCTTTATCTGCAGACTCATCTGTTGACATCCAGTGATCTTGATCCCGACGCCGCAGCACTGCACTCCACATCCACGAACTCAGACGCTGTAAAGAAGAAGAAAGACAAGGTTAGAATATCTGTGCTAGGGCAGCGCCGCATTTGAAACCTGCGCGCCCCTAGTTAACAACTTACCAGCTACTGTACCGCTGCAGCTTCGTTCCTCATTCCCTCCGGCTGTTTCCTCGAACTCTGCAGGTTCTGCCGGGCTGGCAACATCACCTGCAAGGGAAGAAAGCAAAAGAGCAAACATCAAAAGTGGAACGGACAGCAATACAAGACAACGAACTTTACAATACAACAAAAACAGAAAAGGAAACACAAAGACAAACAGGAATACTTACCTTAAGTATAGTGGCTTTTTCGCAGCAGAACTGGACTACCACGTGCAAGGTACCAGTGAAGGAACTCGGTCCAGATCATACAGCGCCCCTGCCAGAAGCAGCAGGATGTAGTGCTCGCCAAAACTAATCAACAGGTTAGCTTTCCAGGGACAGCGCATCTCACGGGTACCACGGTTTGGGAGAAGGCGTCTGGAAGGAGATCAGGCGCACAAGCTGGCATACACACGCCCCCTATTCTACACGCAGGAGCAGTCCCGAGCAGCGTCACCTATTACCACCAGTCACCACATAAGCGCAGAGGGCGAAGTCGGACCCAAGCGAACTCACCCCCGGGAGGGCTGCAATCATGCTCCAACGCCTCCGCAGATACCAGGTGAGCGTAACAGTGCAGTGGAGAGGAGATCTGTGCCTCCTGAAGCCCCGGGTACGCAGTGCTGCTCGGCTGGGCGGTGAGGCAGATTGTGAGCACACAGGAGATCACCCCTGCTCAGCAGAGCCCCCTGCTCACCAACTCAGGAAGAGAAAAGATCTTGGGGGCAGCGTCCCATGCGAACAGCCGTGGAAAGAGGCCTAGGGCCCATAAGGAAACTACCACAGTGCCCTGCCATACTTTACAAGGACGTGAGATGCTGATCATTAGGGCCAGGTGTCAAACAGCTACAGACGGCCGTGCCGAGGTGGGGGACAAAGGGCCCTTGAAGTGGGCGACCAGGTTCCCTGCACTGGGACACCCCCTAATCTCAGGGGAGAGGAAAGAACTAGAGGAGCTTTTGAGGGAGGGGTGGGGATCCTCCTTGCGGCAGGCCCTCTACCTGGGATACTGATTTGATATATTATTTATATCGTGCTCGTACACAAGTGCTTCAGGGCGCAAGGAGGCAAGGAAGGGGAACAGGGGAATATAAAACAACGATCTTACTAGGCCCAGTGACATTGAGAACGCTCAAGTGCATGGGCGAGGGGAAAAGGAAAGTGCAAGGGAGGGGGGCGAAGTAGAAAGTGCTGTGAAAAGAATACAGATAAATAATAAAATAGTAGAGGCAACAAACAAAAGTAGTACAGTCAGCAAAAATGGCAAGTGCTAAGTAGGAGGCGACAGACAGGTTGTGTCTGATAAGTGCAGAGAAAAAAGGGGCAGGCTGAAGGGTTACATATACAGACCCCTAGTCTAAGGTATTGCCAGGAGGCAGTGCGGGTGGGTGGCAGGGTGAACAGGTACCTGGGCCCAAGATTCGGAGGGTAAGCCAGGTGCACGATGCCAAGAGCAGAGCAGATCAGCAGGGGAGAACAGAAGCAAAGAGGAAGGTCTTGAGGTGCTTCCAGAACCAGAGATAGTTCTCCTCAAGTTTCAGAGTGGCAGGGAGGCTGTTCCAGAGGGAGGCCTCAGCCGAAGAAAGAGATCTACCCCCAGCTCATTTCTTAGAGAAACGACTGACCCTGAGGGAATTGGGGGTAGAGGAGCAAAGGCCTCGGGAGGGAAAGTATTTACGGAGGGAAAGCTGAAGGTAATTCGGACCCAGGCCCAGAAAGCCTTGTGGACGATGCAGAGGATGTTGAATTTAATCCTTGCAGCCACTGGGAGCCAATGGAGAGATTTCAGGGTTGGAGAGATACGAGGCCAAGGACAAGTCTCGCTGTCCTGTTCTGGATAAGTTGCAGAGGGCGGAGAGTGGAGGCAGGAAGATTTAAAAAGAGACTGTTGCAATAATCCAGCCTAGAGAGGACCTGGGCTTGAGAGACTGCGCTTCTGGGGGAAGGAGGGGAAAGGCAGAATACCTCTGAGGAGGTGCAGTAGGAAGTTTGACTTTTTTGAGACATCAGCGATGTGGGCAGAGAAGGAGAGTGTGGAATTGAAGATGATCCCTAGGTTCTTAGCCTCACAAGTAGGAGTAGGAGGAAGGCCAAGGGAGGCCGGCCAGAGAGTAACAGGAAAGGAGGGTAAAGATGTGCCGATGCAGAGGATCTCTGTCTTGCTGGCATTCAGGCAGAGATTGTTGGCAGCAGACCAATCCTGAATGGCAGATAAGCATGCAGAGATGAGAGCAGGAGAGGAGGTGGCTGAGGGGAGCCTAAAAAAAGGAGTTGAGTGTCATCAGCATAACACTGGAAATTGGAGCAGAAAATGGCAATACGGTGGGCGAGAGTTGCCAGGCGCTGGTTGAAGAGCCAGGGTGAGAGCTTAGACCCCTGGGGAACACCATAGGTAGAGATGGAGATAGATGAAAGGAAGGACCAAGTTGGATCTGGGAGGGTCGATCAGAGAGGAAAGAGGCCAGCCAGGCCAGAGCCTGATCATGATGCCCAGGTTGTCACGGAGACGGTTGAGCGGGATTGAATGGTTGACCGTGTCAAAGGTGGAAGAGCGATCAAGTAGGATGAGGATAGAGGGGATATTAGAGTCGAGGTTGGAGAGCAGATCTTCACGGATGTTCAGGAGAACAGTTTCCGTACTACTGGCAGCTCTGAAGCCAGATTGATGGTTGTGGAGACAACCAACAGAATCAGAGTGAAGGTAAAGCTGCGAGATGGCAAGCTTTTCCAGGGGTTTACCCAGAAAGGGAGTGATGGGGATAGGGTGATAGTTCGCCGACGAGGAGGGGTCAGCTGTGGGTTTTTTGAGAAGAGGGTGCACAAAAGAGTGCTTCAGAGGGGAGGGGAAGGCTCCCGAGGTGAAGGAGAGGTTGCAGAAATCATACAGGGCAGAAGCGAGGGTGTCAATGTGGTCCTTGATGGTTTTGGAAGAACAGGGATGAACCTTTTTGACGTGACATTCATAGATTGGACTTGTCTAGAAACCTCATCAGGGGAGAAGAGAGGAAAGGAAGAGAACAAGGGTGGGGGGGGGGGTGGCTGTAGGAGAGCAGGAGTTCAAAGAAGGAGAGGAGAGGAGAGGAGGAGGAAACGAGAGGGTGGACCGGATATCCTGGGTTTTAGAGATGAAGTGAGAGGCAAGGGCTGTGCAAAGGGCCTGGGAAGCGACAGGAGGGGTAGCGACTGCAGCAGGGTTGGCCAGCTCTTTGCAGATTTTAAAGAGTTCCGACAAGTTGTTAGATGCCGCAGAGACACAGGTTTGGATGTGGGCTCTCTTTTTAGTGTGGACAGAGAGTTGATATTGCCTTTGGAGGAGGCGACAGGCCAGTTTGTCAGAGGATGAGTGTAGCTAGGTCAGAGTCGCACAATGAATTGCACTTGTCTTTGGGCTTCCAACAGATCCTCATGACAAGAGCAAGAGCATCAAGAGTATCGGAGATAGAGGAGTAGAGCATAGATCGGGCTGTGACAGGATGTGAGTCAGCCAGAGGTGGGGGGGGGTGAGAAGGTGGCGGACAAAGCCTCTACTGACACACGGTTCATGGGACGGATGTCCGAGAAGGTAGGTGGCAGTGTTGAGGTTGGCTTGGTCTGGAGGATAGAGAGGGAGAGATAGGAGGAGAGGAGGGAGTGATCGCTCGAAGAGAGAGGAGCGGTCAGAGGGATGGAGGGATGGAGAGGGATGGAGAGGGGGAGGTCAGAGGAGATCAAGACATCAAGTTTGTCCCTGCAGAGTGAGTTGGGCCAGAGGGGAAGATAGAAAGGGAGAGGGACTCACACAGGTCACAGAAGAGTACAGAAGAGGAACAAGGGGAATCTAGGTGAATATTGAGGTCACCAAGAAGGAGGAGTTGAGTGGTTAAGGCTAGGAGGGAGGAGGAGAGCTCAGCCCAGTCAGAGAGAAGAACAAGTTACTCTCTTACCTGGTAACGTTCTTTCGATGGGATGGTCCGACGACGTATTCCATATCTATGACAGTAATCACCACAGCTGTGCTGCTTTGGAAAATCTTTGGCGTCTGCGTCCTGCGTCGATGACGTCAATACGACGCCCTCGTGGACCTCCTCCGACGGCCGACATCACTGGATGTTATAAGTAGGACGCACGTTGCCCAGAACGTGTGGCACCAGTCTTCTGCCAGTCTGACACACAAAGCCTTGTGGAAACGTAAGCTGCAATCGCAAAAGAAATTCTGTAGCGGGGAAGGCAGGGAGGGAGCGATATGGAATACGTCGTCGGACCATCCCATCGAAAGAACGTTACCAGGTAAGAGAGTAACTTGTTCTTCGAGGGGATTGGGTCCTCCGACATATTCCATATCTATGACAGACTCCCAAAGCAGTACCAATGCAAGGAGGTGGGAAAAGAATTTAGAAAACAGAAATTTAGAATGCCCAATCAAATTGCGGAGTAAAGGACCGCCCTGCCAAAGGCCAGATCCTGCCCCTGGATGGAATTGAGGGAGTAGTGACGTACAAAGGTATGTACCGAAGCTCAGGTGGCTGCATCACAGATGTTACAAATAGGAACACCCCTCTTTTGGGCAGTAGAGGCAGCCCTACCCCTGGCAGAATGGGCCCGTAAGCGGACCGGTGGGTCCTTACCCGCCAAGCGGTAACACTCAGAGATAGCCAAAATAATCCAGCGAGACAAAGTCTGTTTCGTCACAGCTTGTCCCAAACGCTTTCCAGCGTAACTAATGAAGAGTTGATCATCCACTCTGACCCGGGACATGCGTGAAATATAAAAGCTTAACGCTCTCCTAGGATCAAGCCTAGGAGGCCTCTCCTCTTCCTTACCAGGATGTGGAGGAGGATAAAACGCTGGAAGAACAACCTTCTGGCCTAAATGAAATTCCGACACCACCTTCGGAAGAAAGGAAGGACGAACTCTAAGAACAACCCTGTCCTTATGAAACACAGTGAAGGGTGGCTTAACTGAAAGTGACTGTAACTCACTCACTCTGCGAGCGGAAGTGACCGCAACCAAAAATACAGTTTTAAGAGTTAACAGTCTCAAAGGGCATGAATGCAAAGGCTCAAACGGAGCACCCATCAGAAACTTGAGAACAAGGTTCAAATCCCAACGGGGCACCTGGAAAGGTGACGGAGCGAACACATTAGTGAGCCCTTTCAGAAAATCAGAAATTAAAGGAATTTTAAAATAGGAACACTCTTCAGACGAGCGCTTAAATATGGACAGCGCCGTCAGGTAACCTTTAACGGTACCCACTTGCAAGCCCCTGTGGGCCAAAGAAAGCAAAAAAGACAGAACCATGGGAATGTCACATGCAAAAGGATCCACATTCTTAACCCTGCACTAGTCGCAGAACTTACCCCAACGGCAACGGTACAGGGACTTTGTTGCTGGCCGTCTGGCCGAGAGAAACACCTCCATCATGTCTTCAGGAAGGTCCCAATCCATATACCTCAACCTTTCAGAAACCAAGCGTGAAGGTTGAGGGATTCGACCTCTGGATGGAGAACCTGAACCCCTCCCGTGAGAGCAGATCGTCTCGGTAGGGAAGACGACGTGGAGGGCAGATGGACAAGTCGAGAAGGTCCGGGTACCACGTCCTCCGGGCCCACGCTGGAGCAATGAGGATCATCCGGGAACCGAACCTCTGTAACCTCCGCAGTACTTGCGGGATGACGGGGACTGGAGGAAACGGGTACAGCAGTGGGAATGACCACTCCACCACGAACGCGTCTGCTAAAGCTCCTTTTGGAGGAAATTCCTGCGAGCAGAACCTCTCACACTTCCGGTTGACACTGGAGGCGAGAGATCCACTTGAGGGGTCCCCCAAATGGCGAAGATCTCCAGAAGAATCTCCTGAGCCAACTCCCACTCATGAGAGATTGCGCTCTGCCTGCTCAGAGCGTCCGCCGTCTCGTTTTCGTCTCCCGCCAGATGAACTGCCGAGATCGAAACTGCCTGCTGGATTGCCCAGAACCAGAGCTGCATCGCCTCCCTGCACAGAGGAAGTGACCCTGCCCCCCCTTTTTATTGAGGTAGTGCATGGCCACCGTGTTGTCCGTCAGGATCAGGACATTCTTCCCTCGCACAGTCAGCAGAAAAGCCTTCAGGGCTAGCCTGACGGCCCTCAGCTCCAACAGATTGATATGAAGTCTGGACTCCGATGGAGACAACGACCGCTGACTGTCAACTCTTTGGAATGAGCTCCCCATCCCGTGAGGGATCCATCCGTCAGGATCATCACCTCTGGCCAAGGTAGCCAAAATGGAGCCCCCTTCATCAGATTGTCTTCGACGGCCCACCAGAGAAGGTCCTGGGTGACCGAGGACGGCACCTGAACAGGGTCTGACATCCTGCCCGAGACCTGAGACCACTGGAGCTTGAGTGCCCATTCCAAATATCTCATCTGCAACCTGGCCTCTGGCACCAGAGGAATGCAGGATGCCATGAGGCCGAGCAATCTCAAGAACTCGAACGCTGGGAGACTCTAGGCAAGCTGAAACTTGTGCACCATCTGCTGAATGTGACAAGCCCTCACCTGGGGAGGAAAACACTGCCCCAGGGACGTGTTGAGCAATGCTCTGATGTACTGAGCCTCTGAGTTGGCGTCAAATGGGACTTCTTTAAGTTGAGGGAGAAGCCCAGCTTGTGGAGGGAGTGGCAGGTGACTGACAGATGATCCAGGACTTGCTTGGGAGAGCGTGCCCTGATCAACCAATCGTCCAGGTAGGGGTAGACTTGAATCCCCCCTTTCCTGAGGTGCGCTGCCACCACTACCATGAGCTTGGTGAAAACCCTCGGCGCGGAGGTCAATCCGAACGGCAGGACGCGAAACTGAAAGTGCGAGTCGCCAACCGCGAACCTCAGGTACTTCTTGTGGTTTGGAAGTATCGGCACATGAAAATAAGTGTCCTTGAGGTCGAGAGACACCAACCAGTCCTGAAGTTGAAGGGCCTGGAGGACTTGAGAGATAGTAACCATCTTGAACTTGTCCTTACTGAGGAGTTTGTTCAAACCACGCAAGTCCATGATGGGTCTCAATCCCCCGTCTTTCTTGGAAATCAAAAAATAAGGGGAGTACCATCCCTTGTTCCTCTCCGCTACAGGCACCAGTTCTATGGCGCCTTTCTCCAGCAGGGATTGAATTTCCTGCGCAAGGAGCGGATCTGGACTCTTCAAAGAGAGATTCCCCGGTGGATTGTCTTGAGGCCTCTGCCGGAAAGGAAGACAGTAGCCGTGCGTTATGATCTCCAGAACCCACACATCTGAAGTAATGGCACGCCACTCTGCAAGATGCTGCGCCAGCCTTCCCCCAACCGGCGAACCATAGGACATGGCCTCATGACTGAGCTGAAGCAGCTGAAGCGTTGCCTGAGGGCAAAGAGGCAACAGCCCGAGCGGCCTTGGCACCTCGAGTACCTCGTTTTCCACCTCTGGCACTCCTACGGTGGCCCCTTTGACTGGCAGCTCCTCTCGCTTTACCAAAGGAGTAATAACGAAAAGAACCTCCCCTCTATTGCTGTCCCCTAGGACGAAAAAGTGGAGGTTGCCGAACTGCAGCGCCCAAAGACATTGCTGAAGCTTTAGAGGTCTGCAACCTCTCAAGGCTCTCGTCCGCCTTGCTGCCAAAAAGATGTTCCCCGTCAAAGGGCATGTTGAGGAGCCGGGCCTGCACATCAGGAGCAAACCCCGACTTCCGCAACCACACAAACCTGCGTATCACGGTGCTCGCCGCCATGGACCGGCTGACGCAATCTGCCATGTCCAAACCCGACTGAACGGCCTCACACATGGCATCCTTGCCATCCTGAACCATGGCAAGGAAACCATCCCGTTCGTCCTCTTCGGGAATATGTTCAGCTGCTAAGGAAACACAGTCCCACAGAGTGTGTGTGAAACATGACTAGACACATACGGAGTTGGCCGCCTGAAGCACCATACCCCCTGAAGAAAACACTTTCTTCGCCCAGCCGTCAAAACGCTTGTCGTCCCTATCAGGAGGGATGGTAGGATACGACGCCTGCTTTGCCGGGGCCGTAGCCGCCTGCACCACCAAACTCTCCGGAGTGGGGTGCTTGGTCCAGTAGCAGGGGTCGCTACTGGCTGGGCTGTATTTTCGCGGCAAAGACTTGCCCACTGCCGGGAGACTCTCTGGAGCAGACCAAGCCGCCGCCACCCTCCTCTGTAGAGCCATATGGAATGGCAGTACCGGGTCAGTTGGTGGACCTTGGTCGAGGATATCCGTAAGGTCATCCTGAAGAAAATCCCCTGGGGGAGCAGACCATCCCAAGTACTCAGTGACCCTGGACATAAGGCGCCGGTACGAGGAGTCGGCATGAGTGCCAGGATCAGGCATACAAAACTCCACCTCCGGAGAGGTGTCCAGACCACTGGCATTGTGCAGGGACTGCCGCAGGTCCTCAAATTGGCTATGTCCCGAGAGAATCTCGTCCGGCACCGTATCCGGAACCATGCCATCATCAGAGCCCTCATCCACCTCCGAAATAAACTCAAGCTGGCAGTAAGAAGGCACAGAATGTGGAACAAAGCCATGCTTGACCTTTGCCAGAGCCTTTCTAGGTGGTTCCACCGAACCCCGGGGAACCCCAGTCGAAACAGCCTCGAAAGGCGTTGAGGGCATCGAGTGAACCGGCGTCGACGTCTTCCTCGAAGACACCACAGGTGCACACGGTCTCAAGCGCGTCGAGGACTGGGACCTGGAACGGGGATGACGAGAACGATTCCCCTTGTCCGAGCGGGACCTCTCCCGTGAATCGTGCCGACCACCCGAGCCCGAAGGTGTGTGAGCGGTGTCTCTCGACCGATCACGACCAACCCCACTCGGAGGCGGACGGACCAGTGCCCTGCGATTCGAGAATCGCCAACATTTTCTTCCCGAAGGAAGCCCATTCCTCCAGCGTCGCATGCTTGGTGGGGTAAGTGACCCGACGACGGGCAGAGTCCTCGGATGAGGATGGGGAAGGCGACCGATGACTGCGCTTCCGGGAGTGCCCGAGGCAGAGGAGTGGCGGGACCGACTCCGGGACCGAGACCCACTGGACTTCCGACGAAGACGCGGAGAGTCGCCCCTCGAAAACCCAGCAGACCTCGACTTCCGTGGCTTGGACACCTTACCTACCGATAACTTCTTCTTGCGCTCCCGCAAGGCTTTGGACGTGAGCGACTGGCAGTCGACACAGTCATCCGTGTCATGGGCCTCCCCGAGGCACCAGAGGCAGGCGTTGTGCGAGTCCGTTACCGACATCTTGGACCCACAGTCCCTGCACTTCTTAAAGGCCGGACGCGGTGTGGAAGACCAGGTAGACATCTTCACGAAGAAAGACTTCACAAAACGAACAGGTTCGAAAAACCGAGAAAGAACAGGAACTCCAAAGAGTCGAGGCGCGCCGAGATCTCCGAAGCGAACACGTTCGAGGAAAAAACAGAACTGAGACAACGGGCGTCGTGCGTCCTACTTATAACATCCAGTGACGTCAGCCGTCGGAGGAGGTCCTCGAGGGCGGCATATCAATGTCATCGACGCAGGAGCCGAAGATTTTCCGAAGCAGCACAGCTGTGGTGATTACCGTCATAGATATGGAATACATCGGAGGACCCAATCCCCTCGAAATTAGGTGATTCGACCAGGAGGCCGATAGAGTGTTGCAACAGTAAGAGAGTGGCTAGGAGAGAGAGAGCCTGCCGACAAGGCATTCGAAAGAGGAGTATGTCTGCATGGGAATGATCAAGGAAGCAATCCACTCGGGAAAGATCAGGGCTACACCCCCTCCGGGCCGAGTGGATCTGGGTGTGGAGAGGATCTTGTAGCCATCAGGGATGAGAGCTGGCCATGAACTATGTCTCAGTAAGATAGAGGACATAAAGGTCTAGTTCTTCCAGGAGGTGTCAGAAGAGTGTTTTACAGCAGAGCGAGAGTTGAGGGTGGCAAGATGAAGAAGGTTGTCAGCCTTGAAGGCCTTCCGTGGAGGGGTACAAGTCAGCGGTACGCCCTGCAGAGGTGAAGAAGGAGCCGAGGTGAGGCAGAAGAGGAGGAAAGAGAGGGCAAGGAAGGCAATGAAGGGGGAGATGGGACAGCAGAAGAGAGAAAATTGATGAGGCGAGGGAAGCACCTATCAAGGAGGAGGAGATTGGCTTTAGGGCCTTGGACCATGACAGTGCCATTTAGGTACACAATAATGATGACCTTAGAGCAGTCAAAAGGGGCCATAAGGGCTTCCCAGCGAGTGCCACCATTATTGGGAGAGGAAGAGACAGAACAGAGCACAGAAATCATATGAATAGTCCATAGATATGGTGAAGGAACGACAAAGAGGATGTCAGTGAGGGTCTGTCTGGAGGAAGCGCTGGAATAGGTGTCAGCGATAGGGAGAGCTAGGTTGGCAGCCAAAATATCCTTTTTGAAATTCTTCCCACAAGATTTAGTGAAAAGGGAAGGTTAGTTGATAGAGAAGCAGTTGGAATAAATAGGAGAAACAGAAAGCGCCAGAGGTGAGTAGAGAGGAGCAGCAGGAAGAAAAGACAAGCACCGTGGTATGGGGCATTCACTGGGCTACAGAGAAGTAATGCAAATCAAGCAGAGGGCACAAGTATGTACAAGACCACAGTTAGGTTTAACCTAAGCAAAAGCAAAGTTTGACTTTCAAAAATAAATGCAAAAGCACAGCTAAGTTTGACTTTCAAAATTAAATGCAAGACGCACTGTTTTTTAAAATTACATTAGGAGTCAGATGCTAGAGGTGGGTGCAAGAATGTGAAGCATTTGGAACAAAAACTTGGTGAACAAGCTGAGAAAGGAATTGAGAGTCCAAGAAAAGGGGAAAAGGGTCGTCAGAAGGAGGGAATTAAACCATAGCAAATGAAGTGAGAGTCTTGGTAGTCCAATTTCCAATGCTTTGTGAGGTTGGACTTCATGAAGGACCAGGTGCTGGGTTATGGAGCAAGTCACAAGTAGCGTTCTGGTAGCAGACAGGGGCCTTTGTCGTGGGCCTTCAGCAGTCTGGGCCGGCTATTGCCTCCCGGGTTGCCGTGATTGGCCTATCTAAGCCCAGCAACCAATGGGAGAGGGAGCCGCGGGGCGTTCCCTGAGATATCAGTGCCCCTCAACTCCCCGAATAAACTGGTGTGTCGCCCTCGGAAGCAGGATCCAACACTGGGACTGCCTGTGGACTGGTGGAACCGTACTTGAGAACCCTAGAGAATATAGGAGGGGGGGGCTGAACATCCTATGAACTGGAAGGAGGCCCTGGCAAAATGTCAGTTTCACACTGAGGATACCACGATGGAGGCCAGGAGTGCACCCTCAGCCCCGGCAGAGCTGGGCTCCATAAAGGCAGACTTACAAACCATCCTTGAGGAGATTAGGGGTATGAGGACAGACATGGGGACAAGACTGGCGGACCTATCGGCGAAGGTGTCCACGCTTGAAGACAGAATGGATGGGGTTGAGGCTAATCAAATGTCCACTGGGCTCTTGGAAACACAGGTGGACGCCTGCTTCATGGAAATGGAATGATGTGAAGAAGAGCTGCGCCTCAAGGTGGATGATATCGAAAATCACAAGAGAAGGAACAATCTCAGGATCTTCGGGCTGCTGGAGGTGGAGGGTGAGACCACAGCAGGCCCGGAGCACAAGGTACAGGACATATCAAGGATGGTCCTAGGCATGGGGGAAGGTGAAAGGGTCACGATAGACAGAGTGCATCAGGCGGGCGGAAGAGCCCGGGGCCCACGTTCGGTCCTAGTATGCATGCACTACTATGGGGACAAGGTGAGGTTCCCCGAAAAAGCAAAACGTCTAAGGGAAATAAACTATGGTGATTCAAAAGTGGCAATTTTTCAGGACCTCTTGGCCCACACTTTGCAGAGGCGAAAGAAACGTGGAACCCTCACTAGGTGGTTGCAGGAAAAGGGGGTTCAGTACCATTGGGGCTGCCCATTCTCACTGGTTTTCGAATGGGAGGGGGCGAGGCATCATCTGGTGGCAGAAGAGTACATTCAGTGGATCACGGAGGACTTGGTTGCTAGCCAGGCGGGTCCTTCATCAGAGCATGGTAGGCAAGGGCTGGACCCGAATCTGTGTGAGGAAAGCAAAGGGCGAAAAGAGGCTGAAAGTTTCATAAACTGAAAACCCCCCCTCTCCACGGAACGAGGACTCCTGAGGGGGCAAGGAGCAAAATGATGTTTATTTACATCCTCTCTGTAGCACCCTCATTGCACCTAAGTGCCTCGATGGATGCGGTTGAAAATGGGGTAGCCACTGTCCAGTTGTTTTTCGCTGGTAGGAGGGTGGCCAGCTGTACAGTTTGTTTGAGATCTAAGTTGCTAAAAATGAACAGTGTTTTGCAGGTTGAGGGCACATACTTGATGAGGGGGAATCAGGGAGTTGGGGGACTTGGCTCGGGGTTCAGTTTGGAACAAGCGGGGCCTAATAAAAAGAAAGAGGATTGGCTGAGGGAAGAACTGCTTAACATGATAACCAAGGCAGGGGACGAGTCCTTGATGGTTTGTTAACCATGCCCAGCATGACTGGGAGATGGGGAGAGGAACGGCAGTGCATGATATGGACCCCATATGTTGGAGAGGTCAAGGGCCTCGTTGAACACAAGGAGTAATGGGTGAAGTGTGAAGAGGGGGAATGGTTGAGGGGGTGGTTGGTACGCTGAACGTAAAGGGCTTGAATTCTCAAAACAAACGATCCCTGACCAGTAACACACTATCGACAAGGGCAGAATCACTGATAAAAGGCAAAGAGATAGGTAGGAATTTTTGGGCTTCTCATAGCACCTCCAAGAAGGAAGGGGTGGGCATATTGCTTCGTAGGTCATTTAGTCTGAAGGAGATCGGGATTAAGAGGGGTTTTGGGGGGAGGCTTTTGGGTATAAAAGGTACATACAAGGGTACTCGGATCACACTTGCCACCCTGTACGCGCCCAATGTGGGGCAGGTGGGATTCCTACGCCAGGTGTTTAGGGTTATGGACGGATGGGCAGAAGGAGCGATGTTGCTGGGTGGGGGGATTAACTTGATATTGGACCCCAAGCTGGACTGGTGGTTAGCAAAGGGACTGGTGCCGAGGGGAATGGGGGAAGGGGGTGGACGAGAGACAACCTTGCTCTGAGGGATCTTCTGCAGGACCACTTCTGGGTTGATGTGTGGTGTAGGTCCTGGCCGGGACAGAGGGGCTATACAGTCATAGACAAGGATTGAACTCCTGCTGGTACAGAGGGAGCAGGAGGGTGAGGTTGGAGTTCCAAGGGTGGAAGCTATTACGTGGTGAGACCACAAACGTGTGGTGGTGAGCTGGCGGCTACTGGAGACCCTGCAGAGCTATAGGTGGAGATGTAATGATAACTTGTTGAGGGACCAGGTGTTCTGGGATTTTTTGAGGAAGGACATACAGCCTATTTTGAAACTTATGACAATGGGGAGACGGGCATGGCAACGATCTGGGAAACAGCCAAGTCCACCTTCCGGGGGCTACTCATCACAGAGTGAGCGCCCAGGAAGCGTGAAAAGGCACTGATCAAAAGTAGGCTCCAAGAGGACCTGAGAGTTCTACGCCTACAGTTGAATCAGTGGGACGTAGATAGGGAGGGTCTACTGGGTGATATGAGGGACAAGAGACAAGAACTTCATAAGGTCTCAATTGGGGAAGTCGTTAAGAGGATGAGGTACACCCGACAGAGATACTATGAGAGGGGGGACACCGTGGGGACCCTGCTGGCAAATAAGGTGAGAGGTTGTACAGTGGAAAGGAGGGTAGAGGGAGTCTGGGACGTGGGGGGGGGGGGCGGGTCCAGAAGGGGGAATAGACATAGCGGGATGCTTCGCACATTTTTACAAAAAATGGTATGCCAGACTGGTGGAGGAATCTGTGGAGAACATACGACAGTACGTGGCTGAACGAAAACCTCCCCAAGCTTACAGGGATGTTTTGGAGCGAGAGATAACTAGAGAGGCGGTGCTGGGAGCCATCAAGAGATTGAAGGTAGGGAGGGCCCCGGGAGGGGACGGCTTCACAGTTGATTTTTTATAAGCAACATCAAACCCTGTTGGCGGATCCCTTAGCCTAGCTGTTTAACCTAATAAGGGGTTGGGATACGATACCACCGACATTTCTCCAAGCGGTGATAGCTGTCATACCAAAACCAGGGAAGGACCTAGTGGACTATCGCCCTCCTTAATGTGGACGCCAAGATGTTTGCTAGAATCATGGCGACGCATTTGTAAATGTACCTCCCCCAACTGAGCAAAAACAAAGAGGTGATGGCTGGAAGGTTTAGAATGAATCTTAACCACTGGCAATGCTCTGGGCAACCCTCCAGACCACCGTTCTTCGCCTGCCAAGCCATTACAGAAGGGGAAAGACCATATGCAAATCAGGCTTGGCGCCAGTCCGAACTGCTAGGCCACATCCCTTCTGCACGAGACCACAAGCATCCCCAAACATGTTTCGCCCTTGTTGGGGCTCATCAGTGAGGAGTAGCTTGGGTCTCTAGGCCCCGCAGGCACGGGACCCACGTCTGGGCATACCCGTCCCACTCGGGGTGACAAAGCAAAAACAAAGAGGTGATGGCTGGAAGGTGTAGAATGAATCTTAACCACTGGCAATGCTCTGGGCAACTGATTCACCTGGATCAGGTGGGTTTTGTGCTAAATAGGCAGGGAGCGGACTGTATGCAAATAAATCTCCACGTCATGAGTTCGCAGGCGGTACAGGAGGAGGGGGTGCTTCTGCTATCCCTGGAGGCTGAGAAGGCGTTTGACTGGGTGAGCTGGACCTTTACAGGGGAGGTTTTTGTGTCTCTAGGAATGGGCCCAAGGTGGACAGGTTGGATATCGGCCCTGTACACCAAACCCACTGCTAGGGTTGTGGTTAACAGGAATGAATCAGGGCCCTTCCCACTGCAGCAGGGTATGCAGCAGGGGTGTCTTCTTTCCCCGTTGATCTGTACGTTAGTGATGAAGCCGTGGGCGGTGTCGGTCAGAGACAATCGGGAGCTTAGAGGGGTCATATTGGGCGGGATACACTGCAAGATAAGCCTTTTTGCGGATGATGCTTTACTCTACATCACCAAGCCATCACATTTGGTTCCTCATATGTTGTAAAATCTGGAGTACTATGACAAGTTGTAAAGCTTTAAAGATAATCTGGGGAAGTCAGTGGTGTTTGCAATTTGGGGATTGTCAGATGAGGAGAGGAATTATATGGCTGGGCTGCCATTCAAGGTGCAGAAGGAGACGTTCCGCTATCTGGGGGGTCCAGGTGACACAGCACCCTGGGGATCTCTTCCCCAGTAACTTCCTTCCCCTCTGGGCAGCCGTGAAACAAGACATGGAGAGATGGGCAGGGATGGGGCTGTCTTGGATGGCGTGGCTAAACTCTATAAAGATGGTGGTTCTCCCCAAATTCTTCTTCTTGTTCCAAATGCTGCTGGTACCCGTACTCGTGTCTTTCCTATCTGAGGTGAAGCGAACCATGCCGTGGTTTCTCTGTGCGGGTAAGAAACATAGGATCGCCTATGGGACACTAACTCGGTTGAAGGAGGGGGGGGGGGATTCCCAGATTTAGCAACATACTACAAAGCGACCCAGTAGCGAGACTTGGTTAATCACTTTAACCCAGGGTCAGGGACACAATGGGTGGCAATGGACAATTAAGTATTGTATTGTATTTATTAATATAGCACGCTAAGCCCTGAGGCATCTGGGCACATTTCTTGCAGTTACATAGAATAGGTATTTACAATTACATGATATATATTTACAAGTACTGGCCCCGGTCACGTTGGACGAGTGGTTATGGGTTCCCAGAGCCGCATCCCGAACAGAGTCCTGCACCACCCGGTCCTGGAGGTTTTGTTGTCTGTCTGGAAAGAGGGAGCGGATAATAGGTGGCTCACAATGTGGCAATCACCTTTGAGCTGCATCTGGGCACCTCCACTCAGGGACAGGATCAAGGAACAACTGGCAATTCAATCATGGTATGAGGCTGGGCTCAGCAGGGTGGGGCAATTATGGGTAGGAAATGTTTTTATATCTCTGAAGGGATTGGAGGAGGACCTGGGTCTGCACAGGCTATCTGCTTTCCTTTCCAACAATGAAAGGGGGCCCTGTCTGAGGAGAGGTGGTGGGGGGGAATCTCAGGAGGGAGCTGACAAATTTTGAAAGATTCTTGATCACACAGATGGGGTCCAGAGGGCTGATAGCAGGATTAATCAAATTGCTTCTCTCGGCAATCCTGAGGGAACCCCCCTCTTTGACTGTCAAATGTGGGCAGGAACTGGGCAGAGATATTGAAAATGTGCAGGCGGGCTCATCGCTCCACCACATCCCTTCAATATAGACAACAGGCCCTTAAACTGTTGCATAGGTGGCGCTATCCCTGTGATGATAGCCCAGATGAGAGACGGATACAAACTGCACTATTGGAAATACCATTGTGAAAGGGGAGAATACATCCACATGTGGTGGGGCGGTTCCAAGGTGCAGGGGCGTACTGGAGGGGGGTCCTGTCCTGGATTAAGAGGGTTGATGGGATTCAGAGGGACCTGACACCATGGCGCGTTCTCTTTGGTGTGATCACGGAGGAGGAACCTGAAACAGAACAGGGTCATATGTTTCCAATTATGTTGGTTGCAGCAAGATGTTGCCTGGCCCAATTGTGGAAGAGTATGCAAATGCCGGTGGAGAAGGAATGGGTCTCAAGATCCGTGCCATATACAATATGGAATATATAACCCACCTTTTGGCCAAATCTAGGTCTAACATTGAGGGTGTATGGCTCCCCTTCTTTGAGTAATACGGACGGTTAGACCGGCGGGGATGAGGAATAGGCGGGGGCGGGGTGGAGAAGGACAGTTTGCTTATGGGGTGTGACATTGATGGATTTGTGACCCAAGGTGGGGACTGGGGAGAGATTCACCCGCCTTATGTTCAGGTGTACCCAGGAGGAGAACCCGGATTTAGAGAAGAGGTACCATCAAGTTAAGTTTGAGAGTTCATAGCATTGGGGGAAGGGTTGTTTCAACTTTGGGGTTATTCGGAAATATATTAATGCTGTTCTGTGTTGTTATAACCAAAATGCCAATAACATTTGATTTTCCCAAAAAAGAAAGGACTCCTGCAACCATTCTTTAGACAGTCATTGGAGCCAAGAGTGCTATGAAGAGTTGCAGCCTGTTGAAGATCTGTGAACAATCATTGAAAGATTCCTGCATCACCTCCAGCCAAGTCCTGATGAAGCACTGCCAAGAAACGTACTGGCACTTCGACCACTGGGCTGGTGAGACTAATCTGTCCAGGACCTATACACTGATCCTGCCCTTTGGAGCCTTTGTAAGTGTTCCGGGACCATCCTTTGGGCTGGCCAGCTCTGTCCACGACCTCTGATGTGCATTGGTTGCTGTTCCAAGTTTTGCCTTGAAATTCTATAGGTCTAGAACTTGTGGTCCAATCCTCCTGCAGCTGTTGCTATCCAATTCGAAAAAGGGCCTTCTATAAGCAGTTTCTTTGTGCTTGCTACATGAGTTGCCTGCCGCTGCCTGAGTGGGGTGATATTGGCTGCAGCCCACGGCCATAGAGTCCTGAGAGTCCCCTGTCGCTGTGGGACATGGGGTGGTCTACATCTTGAGATACCTGGGCTGTACAGCTGTTCAGCATCAGACATTCTCTCACTGGAGCTCTCAAATGACGCTTAGGCAGACCCAATCCCAAATACAACCTCAGCAGCTGCAGCCACTGGACTCCCACAACGTAACCAACAATAGAAAAGGGCCCATCGAATCTAGGAACCCTAAGAGTGGGTTTGAGTGGAATTGGAGTAAGGGGAAAGAGCATGCATAGCTGTTCCCACCGTCCTGCCCACCATAGGGTTGAGCAGGCGAAAATCCTGTTCCTACCAGTCGTGATCGGTGTAGTTCAATCCAAGGATGCACTCTCCCCGCCCTGGGCTTCTGCTATAGTGAGATTGTGAGAGGAGCCCTAATCTTTAGTGCTTACTTATGCTTCCTCATCCTTGGAACATTTCACTCACATGGTCAAAACCTGTTTCTCAACTTCAGAACCCCAAATCTCTACACCAGTGTCTTCTGGAGTCTAGGGACTCTTAAGGTCACTTGCTTAGCAGGAAAGGATTTTTGAAGTGTTAGGGCCCTTATAGTGTTTCCATTGCTTTCTCAGCACTTATGAACCCGAGACGTAGGGCCATTTAAGATGAGGTACCAATACTTAAAGATGTATGGGCGTGCAGAATTTACACAAACATCAATAATCAAACCGCCTCAGGAAGTTGGCAAAACCTAGTGCTGTTTTATTTGCAATTATCTAAAACAGGGAGTTACAACGGACATCAACGGACGTTTGCTCGATTTCTTTGACACATGTTCTAAAAACACAACTTTTATAGTAAAAACTCGTCATCAGTGACATCACACTACATGGCAAACTACAAAAAACGACTTGGGGATGTGATAGGCTTACAAGGAACATCTAAGTATACGTTTCATACTGGGGGAAGTGATTGGGTCTCTACTGTCAGGTGGGCAACTAAGCTCATCGCAGTGTAAGTCATCTTCCGTGTCATACTAATATGCAACACTTTATTGGTTACACAAACTATAGGGCTCATTGATACGTGGCACTCTACAATTGGTTTGGCACCCTTCTACCCTTCTGGAATATTCCACACGCTAGCAGCACGCAGGCTACCACTCCATGTGCAGGGAGGGTCAGCGTGCTCATGCCTCCCCTCCCAATTAGCCCAACATCTATCATCACTCTTGCAGTCTGCCAGTCAATTAAGGCTTTGAAATTGGCCTTACAGAAGCTCTCTATGCCTGAGAATAAAAGGGAGTATCTTCTTGGTTTCGGTGTAGCTCGACCCAATGTCTATTTTGATCTGACCATGCGACTGGAGAATCGAGCTCTTTGCTGCTTTTAATACTATTAAATGATGAACTCTTGACACCTTCAGTGTTTTTCTATTCCACCTCAACAGAATTTTGTTTCTTTCCCACGTTCATGTAACTACTGGATGGACAACCAGGCTCATGGTGGCTTCAACTTCTTGGTGCTGGGCCAGCCAAGCCTTTCTTGTATTTCTCCTCCACCAACAAATTATTTTCCAACTGCGCCATACTGAAAACCCTTTCCAATCACAGGTTTTCAAGCCTTGCTAAAGTGCATCGTGCAACATCCAGATTCTATACATTCCTGTGTGTATACATTGGTGCTTCGCCCAAACTATTCACTACGTAGCCGGCCTTAAGATCACTTTGTCTAATTGTGTTACTGCATCTGTACAAGTGTAAACTGATTTTGTATTTTCTTCAGCATTTCTGTAGCATGAGCATCTTCATCTCGAGCCCGAAATGTTGCTCATCTTTAACACCTCCTCTACAGATCTTATAGAATGTTTATATTCTTTTGCCTCATGCATCTTTTCTGGGTTTGTCAGCTCTGCTCCGCATGACGACACCAGTCTTCTTTCTCAATCATTCTCACACTTCTTCCGGGACTTGTCCAGAAGGCCATCATATCATCGTGAATGCATATAGGGTTTTCTCAATGGGTACCTTGTTTCAAGAATTCTTACAGGCATTCTCACTGGTACTGCACGTGTCACAATTTCCAGCTCCCAACATATAGGCAACATGCGGGCAGAGCTTTTGGTGGGGGGTACTTGACTCCTTCTCTACACTCTGGCAATTCATCAACCACTGTCTCATCAGTCTTCACATCAAGACATCCTCGTCTGAAGAAATGCTTCTTTTGGGAGCCATATCTTTATAACTCCTTTCAGACATCCTGCTGTTTCCACATGCTCATCAACAATCCAGGTCATAAGAATGAATTGTCCATTGGGACTGCAGTAGATCCATCTACCCACATACATCTTATGGTTCTTTGGATAAAGGAACTTTGTTCCCTCAGGTGCATGGATGCTGGCCTTGACGTAGTCTCTGATTTCTTCATCTGTCAGCTCTTTAGGTTCAAATCCTGATTCGACATCAATCACAATCTTCATCCCTACTGCTTTCTTTGCAGTCTTCTTGCATTGTACGATTATTATCCTGATCACACAAAATACAAACATGATCCTCACCAACAGGGCTCCCAGGAGTTTGAAAATGTTTGCCATCCTTTGTAGAACCCATGAGAAGATTGACCCAAACCAGCTGTCGTCACCAATGTCTTCCACTTCGTCTTCCATCTTGACGCGTAGGTTTGTCAGCATCATGATGGCCATTGTCAAGGTGCCATTCTCTTCATCGTGAGAAGGTATGAATGTGCAACATGATGCTCCGATTTTGGCACAAACACCTCAACCCATAGCTGTGATCATGTCCAGAACATATCTGTTCTGAAGTGTCATCAGTCTTATGGCTCTCAGCTCCTCCTTGATAGTATTGAATCCCTTCATGGTGGTGTTGATCGTCTGCAGAAGCTCCCATCTGGTAATCTGTAACCATTTGGCATTCGTCATCACTTGGATCCTGGGCATGAAGACTGTTCAGTGAGACTTCAGCAATATTCACGACAATCTGTGTTCATATGGAATGGCATCAAAAGCTTCTATCGATTTTGGCTGAAAAAAAGTTCTCTTTTCATTCGATTTAAGAGCTCAGCAGATCTCTTCTTCCTCAGGTGAGCATCTGTTTTTGGAAACTTGCCAATGTTGAAGTCACTTTTAGGAATCACCAACTCTGGAACATGAACAATCACTATAGAACATAGTCCTCCCCAATCTCTAGGCAGCTTCATGTAAGTTCTGGATCCATAGGCCCAATAGTGATCCATTATCACTACTGTCCCACCCTTCATTCCTGGAACATCAAAGATTCGTCCGCACTGTTGATTCTCTCCAACTTTTCTTGTGCCATTGTTTCTGAAACATAGCTCTGCACTAGCCAGAGGCACTATCTGCAATGGACCTCCTTTGTCTTCGACCAACGTCAGAGGTTTTGCAAGCCTTGGCTACAGACGTTTGCATCCATTTTCCACTTGTTCAATAACTGGTTTGCGATGATCGGTTACTTCCACAGTTCTGCATACAACTATGCCTTCTTCCCATCCGTCTGGAGAAAGCACTTTTCCCCAGATCTGCACCTGGCCTCTTTCCTTGCAGCTTCAAATTTCTTCTTCAGTCTTCCCTTGACGATTGAGTCTTCTGTTCACTTCCCATTTGATTCCTCTTGCCTTCATACCAGGCTGTTCATATCGTATCACATGATTTCTGGTGTGTGCTCTCGCTCTTATCTTTATATCTTGCACATAATCATCTTCATCTGGTGCTGTCCATTCTGTCACCCATATCAAGGATGCCGTTCGACCCTGGAATTGACCTCTTGTATGGCAGAGTGGAAGGTGAGTAAGGCAATGAGCTGTTTGAACATCTATTTTGATAGCTATAAATAAATATCTTACACTTTCCCATAGCACAAGGCAGGAGTGCAAATACATAGCAATCCTCCTTAGAAGTTATCTTTCCCACCTCTTTCATGTGTTGATACCACATGCTGTTCCCCAAGTGTGCAGTACTGTCTAAATAATTATTCAATTTCTAATCATCCCCCGGTGTACTCCTCTTAGGTCTCTTTCTTTCTCTCTCTCCAACAATCTGTAGCTGGCGTTCAGTAAGAATATCTATACAAGTCCTTCCTGCATACGGATTTCTAGGGGCAATTGCCACAGAGCCAGGTGCCTCCACATGAGCTACTGGAGTAGGGACAATCACATAAGGCCTTGGCATTATCATAATGTCTAGTTCTGTCAAAGTGACTGGAGTGGGAAGGATCAGAGGAACCACTACTTTCCTGTGACCAATGAAATACAGAGTGTGGATTAGCAGAATCAGAAAAACAATGATAAACGTGTAACAGGCATATGTTATGCACGGTGTCCAGTCATTCTTTCGAAAACTTAGTTTCTACATACAAAAGTTCTGAATACAAAGCTTTGAAAAAAAAGTTTTTAATGCGTTTTTTTCATGTTACAGGTTTTATTTCAGTTTCGTATAGAAAAAAAAGTTTGTTTTAAAAAGAAAACAGGGGTTGGGGAGGAACCCCCCATTAAAAAAAATGTTTTTAAAAAAATGCATTCAAAACTTTTTTTTCGGTGCTTTTGTGTCGGAACTTTTGTATGTAGAAACTTTGACTGTCAAAACTATCACTGTGAACCATTATGCACCAATACATGAGGCTCCACCATCAATATCTTTCCACACGTCACCGACTCTTCTCACTTTCTGGACCTGCAATATGCTCTATGGACCACATGTTTGCCTGCGACTACTTTTAAGAAAGAAAAAACTAATTTATCCAGGCAAACTCGTCAAATGCTCCGTAGTTGTCAAATTCGCTCTATGATTTCCACAAGTAACTGGCTGATTGCTGGATGGTTTATAGGATTTCGCATGAACACAGAAGTGTTGGTGTCTCACCAAACAAAATAAGGATGAACTTCAAGCAAATAGTAAAAGATCATAGCAAGTAGTTTGTGGGCATCATCGCTAGACAGGACCATCGATGCCTCCGGAAAGGTGTTCAGGCAATAGTCCGATCCGTCTTATAATTGCTGCCAATAAACGTCTAATAGTAGGGAGATTCTTAGGATCCTGGACAAAAGCACGTATGCCAGTAGTGCTCCTAACAAGAGCAGGGTAAGCTCAGAGTATAAATATGAAGACAGCAAAAAGAACAAGTTACTTACCAACTGGTAACGTTCTTTCGACTGGATGTTCCTCCAATGTATTCCACATCTTTGACATGTAATGTCCACAGCTGTGCACTTCAGAAACTTTTTCAGCAGAGGGCGTCCTACATCGATGACGTCGGGTCGATGTCTTTCAAAGGCCTCCGTTGAGGGGGATGTCACCGGATGTTATAAATAGGACGCACGGCGCCCGTAGCCTCAGTTTAACTTTTTTGCCTCAGAACGTGTTGCACCAGTCTCATGCCTGCTTGACTGCACATAGCCTTGTGGAAACATAAGCTGCAATTGCATAGGAAATTCCCCAGTGGGGCAAGCTGCGAGGGCGATGTGGAATACTTTGGAGGAACATCCAGTCGAAAGAACGTTACCAGTTGGTAAGTAACTTGTTTTTCGAATGGATTGTGTCCTCCAACGTATTCCACATCTTTGACAGACTCGCAAAGCAGTACCAGTAAATGGAGGAGGGAAAAGAATTTAGAGTACCCAATCAGATTGCGGAATAAAGAACCGCCTTCCCAAAGGCCATATCCTGACCATGGATCGTATCCAGGGAGTAATGTTTAACAAAGGTATGGAGCGAAGCCCATGTAGCGGCATCACAAATATTCCTAATGGGAACACCCCCACTGGATCGCGGTGGAAGTAGCCACTCCCCTAGTGGAATGAGCTCGCAGCCCTACAGGAGGGTCCTTACCCGCCAATCGGTAACACTCCGTAATGGCTACGATAATCCACCTGGACAAGATCTGTTTGGTAACAGCCTGGCCCAATCGATGTCCAGCATATCCTACAAAGAGTTGATCGTCCACTCTGTCCCTGGACATCCTAGAAATGTAAAAGCTCAGAGCTCTCCTAGGATCCAACCGATGGAGTCACTCCTCTTCCTTACCGGGATGAGGAGAAGGGTAGAAAGATGGAAGAACCACCTTCTGAGTCAAATGAAATTCAGATAGTACCTTAGGTAGAAAGGAAGAAAGGAGGGACGTACCCACAGCACAACCCTGTCCTTGTGAAACACAGTAAAGGACAGCTTAGAGGATAGTGCCCACAATTCACTCACTCTGCAAGCGGAAGTAACCGCAAACAAGAACACAGTCTTGAAGGACAGTAATCTAAAAGGACAAGTGTGCAAAGGTTCAAATAGAGCACCCATGAGAAATTTCAAAACCAAATTCAAGTCCCAAACCGGCACCTGGAAAGGGGACGGCGGGAACACATTAGTCAGTCCTTTAAGAAATTGAGAAATCAAAGGAATCTTAAAGTAAGAACATTCTTCAGACGAGCGCGTAAAGATAGACAGCGCCGCTAGGCCCCTGTGGGCCAAAGAAAGTAAGGAAGACAAAACCATAGGAATGGAGCACTGAAAAGGATCAACATTGTGATCTCTGCACCAGTCGCAGAACTTATGCCGTGTGTCACATAAGGGGGTAGCCGCCTAACTAAATTACACCATACTCTAACTTATGTATGTGGTGAACATTATGAAGAAAAAAGGTGGTCTATGCAGAAGTAAACCTATGATTCATCCTAGTGATGTAATCTAACATCCCCTGGGGGTTGAAAACAAGACAATGTGCTTTGTATTGTATAGGCAAGTTCTATTACAAACAACCAGTTATATACGGTGCGGTTTATTTTTGATGCACTCAGTATGTTAACAGAACAACAAGAGCAGAAATGCAGTATTCTGAAAAAACCAAAGAATTTTTCAAGGTGATGTTAGAGCATCAGTCTCAAACAAAAAAGAAGAAAAATTACTTATGTCATCATCATTTGCATGGTAAAGTTATTTTACCAGCAACAGCAGGGTAACACTTGTTTTAGTTACAAATACAGTTTAACAAATTATTCAGCAAAATATTTTCCAATTGGGAAACTCTGTAGCACCAAATTGAGCAGGACAGAGAGGTGAGTGTTATTAAGGTTGTGTACATTTACATATAGGGGGGCAACAGTTTGCCTCACAGTATTATTGGTGAAACCTCTATAGTTGTACACTGTTGTGCAGATCTATAAGTGACCAATCCTCAGTCGGTCTACGTAAGGAAATGAAAAAATTCCCAAAGATGTAGGTTGGGTCTACAGTGATGTTTCTGGACCCTTGGACGTTTCGGCTACCAGTGTGGGTGCCTTCATCTGGGCCAAAAGAGGATTGTATCTCCCTATAGGTGATAGACAAGAATAAGAGCAGGGGAGGTATTAGAGACTCACAAAGAAAAACTGTACCTTAAATTGGTAACAGTCTGCTACATACAGAAGAGTAACCTGTATGGCTAAAAGAGAGGGAAGCTCTCATTAAAAACAAGGAAGAAGGTAGCCAACCTGAAGCCTGGATCCGGACAGGGAGAAACTGAGAAGATGTGGACGGGGGGAGGGAAATGTGCAGCAGTCCCGTCTCGAAGGCCGTGGTGATTAAGCAGCTGTAAGGTGGTAGGGTCCGGAGATCCTAAGGGGGGTCCTCGCCTAGTAACAAAAAAGTACCAGAGTGTAAATGAGGAATGGTGAGACCCATGGGAGGGAGAAAATCCCACCGAAACTAAAACGGGGTGTGGGAAAAGGCAAGGGGAAATGGTAGAAGAAAGAAGAGAATTTCCTACCTGAAACCGTGTGGACTGGACACCTTCCAGTCTGGGCCAGAACAAATGGAGGCCCAAATGAAACCCTGGGCAGGCAGGGGGCTGTAAAGCTGGGGCCCAACACAGATAAGTTGGGGGGCCGCAGTTACAGAGGGGAGCCCTTGTAACAGTGGGCAGTCAGAATTTCTAAAATGGAGGGCAAAACAAAGGAGACAAAAGCAAAGAAAAATGCCATCAGAAATGGACAAGCCTACAGACTAGGCTGGTGTAAAATAAGGGAAACAAACCCTAAAAAGTAGCATAAAGGTGGGGGTAGCAGGTGCCCTCTGCTGCTTACCTTATGCGTTCAGGACAGCAATCCGAAGTAAGGCTGAGGGGTTAACGGGCGGCAAAATGCTGCCTATAAGGGCTGCGGGTGCACGTAGCAGCCGTGTGCCGTGCCACTTCTCGAGTGCGCATGCGCGGTGGAGAGCAAGAGGAAGGACACTGCTCCCCCGCGCATGCGTATTGGCATGGTTGCGGGAGATGCCACTAATCCCATGCACATGCATGGTGTGAAGGGGAAGGAGCCGTAAAGAACACTGCTCCTAAGCGCATGCGTGGGTGGCAGCTGAATGTGAACAAATCGAGGGAAAGCTGCCTTGCCTACCCCGGGCGCAGCGAAGGGGAAAGGAGGGGCCCAGCTAACCCGGGTCTGTCGGCACCCTCAGTGGAGCTCATTGCAGTGGTTAAAGAGCCTATAGAAGGCAAGAGTAGTCCGCCAAGGGAGCGGGTGGGAGTGAGGGGCGGGGGTGGGGGGAGAGGGGGTTATGTGGGTGGGGGGGGACGAAAAAGGGGGGGTTGATGGTGAATTGGGAAAAAGGGAGGAGAGGGAGGAAAAGAGTGAGGCCAAGCTCTGGAAGGTGCAAGTATTAAAGCCAAACAGTGGTGCACCTATAAATAAAACGAATAATCAAAAAGTGTATAATACAAAGGCAGTTGAAGTACAATTTGGGTAGATTGAATACATTTCTGACAAAAAGAAGCATGTTGTTTAGATAAATGAGGCAGACATCTAACCTCGTACAGCATAAACATACAAACAATTTCGCTAGAGAGTTAAAGGAACGTATTTTTCAACCTGGGACCTTACTAACTCTAGTGAAGAAAGACAAGGGAGCTGGTCGGGTGTAGGGTGTGGCATGTGTAGAATTGCCGGAATGGGCACATTGCCAGGAATTTGGAAATCTAGGGGGTAAAGGGCAGCCCCCTAGTAGTGCCGGTTATCCAATGGTGCTGCCTCATTGAGGCCTGTTTCAATGGAACGCAGCTTGAACACCCACCATGCTTCTTTATAGTTCAGTGCACTGGTCACATTTCCCGAATTTTGTATTTTTTCAAGAACCCACCACTTGAGCTGGTCCTGGTTATGCTGTTGTTCCAAGAAGTGTGGGACCAGTGGTGCTGTAAGCGTCCAGCATCTGATCCTGGATCGATGTTCCACAATACGTTTGTGTATCGGTCTGCTGGTCTGGCCTACATAGCGGAGGCCACAGGGGCATTCGATCACGTAGATTACATTGGGGGTTTTACAATTAGTGTGCTGGTGTAACGTCCAATCTTTGTCTTGAATTTTAAAGGTCTTTATCTTGTCAGTGAAACGGCAGACCGTGCAGTTTCCACACGGGTAGTGACCCATGATTTCTCTAAGATTCCAAAGTCCTGTTCTTTGGGTCTTTTTTGGAAGTCTGGCATGCGTAAGCCATTCGCGGATATTCTTGGAGCGTTTGAGGGCCATTCGGGGTGGGGGTTCTCCGGGTAGGACTTGATGGATGAGGGGCCAGAATTGCTTGATGATGCTCTTAATCCTGTTGGTGTTTGGTCCAAAAGTCGTAACACAAGTAATTCTGGTGTTTTCTGTGTCTCTGTTTTTTGGCTCAAGTAGTGTTTCACGTGGAATGCAGCGGACCATTTTTCTGGTGTTTCTGAGGAGTTTTTTGGGGTATCCTCGCGCTGTGAGTTTAGACTCCAGAATGTCTGCGTGGTGTTGATATTGGCGGATGTCTGAGCAATTGCGTCTCAGCCTAAGAAACTGTCCGAATGGGAGATTAGTCTTGATGCTCTGTGGGTGATTGCTCCGGTAGTGAAGGAGGGAGTTCCTATCAGTTTCTTTCCTGAATAGGGTACACATGAGTTTACCCTCCTCCGCGGTGATAGTGAGGTCCAGAAAGTTGATGGTTGAGGCACTACTAGTAATAGTGAATTGGATGTCGGTAGATATGGCATTAAGCCATGTAAAAAAAGGCCATAAGTGTATCCGTTGGGCCTCTCCAGACAAAAATGATGTCATCAATGTATCTATACCATCTATTGATGTTGTTAAAGAAAAGGTTCTGCTGGGTGAGCACATGTGTTGCTTCAAATTCTGCCATAAAGATAATGGCAAGGCTGGGAGCAAAAGCTGCCCCCATAGCTGTCCCGGCAACTTGAAGGTAGAACGTGTCATCAAAGGTGAAGAAGTTCTTGGTAAGTGCTATTTCTAATAATTCCAAGATGAAGTTGACTGGGACACATTCTTGTTCCATATGTTGAGTAAGATAATCCCGTATGCAATTAAGGGCTGCCGTTTGTGGAATACTGGTCTACAGGGCTTTTATATCCAAGGTCACCAAAAGATCAGTCTCACTATCAAAGGCAAGGTGTTTGAACAGGTTAATAGTGGTTGTAGTGTCCTTAAGATAGGTGGGAGTCAGTTGGCACAGTGGTTTTAGGAAAAAGTCTATGAATTTGCAAAGTGGCTCAAGGATAGAACCGCAGCCTGATACAATTGGTCTTCCAGGTGGGGTGGTAGCATTTTTATGGAGCTTGGGAAGTGCATAGAAAGCTGGTATTCCCTCTTCCGAGGTATTAAGAAAAAGTTCCTCTTTATCTGAAATCCAATCACGTTCACAAGCGTATCTGGTACACGCAGAGATTTCTTGTTTGATGGTCATTGACGGATCTTTGCTCAGTACTCTGTAGTTTGTTTTCTCATCGAGCAGAGTCAGCACCATTTCTTTATATTGTGCAATACTTTGCACCACTATCCCTCCTCCTTTATCTGCAGCCTTAATCACGATATTGTTGTTCGTGGATAAGCTTTTAAGGGCCTGGCGTTCACCATTGGTAAGGTTATGTCGTATGTTGATCTGTTTGTGATTGATTTTGGCAACTTCTTGTCTGACACATCTTTCGAAGTTGATGAGGGCTGGTTCTGTGTCGTTGGGGCAGACGTTAGACTTAGATCTAAGTCCTGTATCTTCCTCCCCTGATCTTTGATCAGCATCATGAAAGTATGCTTTGAGTCGAATGGATCTAAAAAAGTGTTGGAGTTCATTTTCTAGTCCGAACCAATTGGTGTTATTGGTTGGGACATAAGAAAGACCCATAGAGAGCACTGCTAATTCTTCTTCAGTGAGATTTTCCCCAGACAGATTGAAAACTGGTAGTTTGTCAGGGGTAGCTAGCGGCGTCTATTGCGGCGTTGTCCTCTGGGTCTGTGCCATGGTGGGTATCCAAATGTTGGCATAGGGGGGGGGCAAAAGTTGTTGTTGAGGCCCCCTTGCCCTAAAAAAGGCAGAGGTTGTTGAAAAAACGGTGGTCTCGGCTGCATGTTCCTGCCGAATTGGGGGTTTGGGTCTCCCGATCCTGAGCCTGAGCTAGAGGTGTCCGAGAATGTGACCCAGCGTTTTCTTTGTCTAGCAGCGCCTGCTGTATTTTGCGCTCTTTCTTTCTCTTTGTTTTCTTTATAATCTGGAGATAGATAAGGATATACTTTTTCTATCTTGAAAATCGAAATATCTTTGGCCAATTTTTTATGCTTTTTCTCCAGGGTATCTGCCATGAATTGATCCACAACCTTATTTATTTCTTTAAGTTTTTCCCGTGCGTTGTCTAATGCATTGTCATTAAGGAATTTCTTTTCCTCATTTTCTAGTTCAATCTTAATTTTCAGATGAATTCGTTGGGCCGTGGTGATTGTTAACACCATCAGATCCCGGCTGCATTTTGTAGCAATTTGGCTGAAGCCCAGCATGTATTCCTGATCATCCAGAAACAGTGCAGGCTCGTTACGGATTGTTAGTCCCAGCGGCACCATATTGGATTTCAAATATTCCCTCAAAAAGTGACCATGTACTTCCGTCCGGAAGCACTTTTTCTTTAGTTTGAGGAGTTCATCTCCTGACGCTGTAGATGACGTCATCAGTAGGGCTCCTGGCATGTTAAAAAGGGAGGGACCTCTGATGATTTCATTTGTTTGATCCTCTGAGAAGCTAAGTACCTGTTCCATTGTGTACAGAAAGTGAAGTGTGAGGGTGTAGGGGGGTGCGAAACAAAAGGAGGAGTAATCCACAAGGGTTTCGGGTTGGCGTGAAATACAAATCGAAATTATATTTTTAAACAATGATGAGCCCTACGTACAAACAACGAATTTTAATGCAAATAATTCAAAGAAACCCCTAGTACAGTAAACACTGTATCGAAGGTAAGTACACTAGAGGGGCAGCCCATAATGGCGGAACCAAAGTCTGAAGTAAGCGGTGTGTCACATAAGGGGGTAGCCGCCTAACTAAATTACACCATACTCTAACTTATGTATGTGGTGAACATTATGAAGAAAAAAGGTGGTCTATGCAGAAGTAAACCTATGATTCATCCTAGTGATGTAATCTAACATCCCCTGAGGGTTGAAAACAAGACAATGTACTTTGTATTGTATAGGCAAGTTCTATTACAAACAACCAGTTATATACGGTGCGGTTTATTTTTGATGCACTCAGTATGTTAACAGAACAACGAGAGCAGAAATGCAGTATTCTGAAAAAACCAAAGAATTTTTCAAGGTGATGTTAGAGCATCAGTCTCAAACAAAAAAGAAGAAAAATTACTTATGTCATCATCATTTGCATGGTAAAGTTCTTTTACCAGCAACAGCAGGGTAACACTTGTTTTAGTTACAAATACAGTTTAACAAATTATTCAGCAAAATATTTTCCAATTGGGAAACTCTGTAGCACCAAATTGAGCAGGACAGAGAGTTGAGTGTTAGTAAGGTTGTGTACATTTACATATAGGGGGGCAACAGTTTGCCTCACAGTATTATTGGTGAAACCTCTATAGTTGTACACTGTTGTGCAGATCTATAAGTGACCAATCCTCAGTCGGTCTACGTAAGGAAATGAAAAAATTCCCAAAGATGTAGGTTGGGTCTACAGTGATGTTTCTGGACCCTTGGACGTTTCGGCTTCCAGTGTGGGTGCCTTCATCTGGGCCAAAAGAGGATTGTATCTCCCTATAGGTGATAGACAAGAACAAGAGCAGGGGAGGTATTAGAGACTCACAAAGAAAAACTGTACCTTAAATTGGTAACAGTCTGCTACATACAGAAGAGTAACCTGTATGGCTAAAAGAGAGGGAAGCTCTCATTAAAAACAAGGAAGAAGGTAGCCAACCTGAAGCCTGGATCCGGACAGGGAGAAACTGAGAAGATGTGGATGGGGGGAGGGAAACGTGCAGCAGTCCCGTCTCGAAGGCTGTGGTGATTAAGCAGCTGCAAGGTGGTAGGGTCCGGAGATCCTAAGGGGGGTCCTCGCCTAGTAACAAAAAAGTACCAGAGTGTAAATGAGGAATGGTGAGACCCATGGGAGGGAGAAAATCCCACCGAAACTAAAACGGGGTGTGGGAAAAGGCAAGGGGAAATGGTAGAAGAAAGAAGAGAATTTCCTACCTGAAACCGTGTGGACTGGACACCTTCCAGTCTGGGCCAGAACAAATGGAGGCCCAAATGAAACCCTGGGCAGGCAGGGGGCTGTAAAGCTGGGGCCCAACACAGATAAGTTGGGGGGCCGCAGTTACAGAGGGGAGCCCTTGTAACAGTGGGCAGTCAGAATTTCTAAAATGGAGGGCAAAACAAAGGAGACAAAAGCAAAGAAAAATGCCATCAGAAATGGACAAGCCTATAGACTAGGCTGGTGTAAAATAAGGGAAACAAACCCTAAAAAGTAGCATAAAGGTGGGGGTAGCAGGTGCCCTCTGCTGCTTACCTTATGCGTTCAGGACAGCAATCCGAAGTAAGGCTGAGGGGTTAACGGGCGGCAAAACGCTGCCTATAAGGGCTGCGGGTGCACGTAGCAGCCGTGTGCCGTGCCACTTCTCGAGTGCGCATGCGCGGTGGAGAGCAAGAGGAAGGACACTGCTCCCCCGCGCATGCGTATTGGCATGGTTGCGGGAGATGCCACTAATCCCATGCACATGCGTGGTGTGAAGGGGAAGGAGCCGTAAAGAACACTGCTCCTAAGCGCATGTGTGGGTGGCAGCTGAATGTGAACAAATCGAGGGAAAACTGCCTTGCCTACCCCGGGCGCAGCGAAGGGGAAAGGAGGGGCCCAGCTAACCCGGGTCTGTCGGCACCCTCAGTGGAGCTTATTGCAGTGGTTAAAGAGCCTATAGAAGGCAAGAGTAGTCCGCCAAGGGAGCGGGTGGGAGTGAGGGGTGGGGGTGGGGGGAGAGCCAACAGCAACGGTACAAGGATTTTGTTTCAGGCCGCCTGGCCGAAAGCAACACCTCCATCACGTCATCCAGGAGGTCCCAATCCTTATACCTCAACCTTTCAGATACCAAGCGTGAAGGTTGAGAGTCTTGACCTCTGGATGTAGAACCTGACCCCACCCCCCATGCGTGCGAGAGCAGATCTTCTCGGTAGGAAGACAACAGGGAGGGCAGATGGACATTTCCAGAAGGTCCGGGTACCACGCTCTGCTGGCCCAATCCGGAGCAATGAGGATCATGTGGGGACCGAACCTCTGTAACCTCTGCAACAATTGAGGAATGACGGGGACTGGAGAAAACACGTGCAGCAGTGGGAAGGACAAATCCACTATGAACTCGTCTCCTAAGGCTCCTCTTGGAGGAAATTCCCTTGAGCAGAATCTCTCGCACTTCCGAATGACACTAGTGGCGAAGAAATCCACTTGCAGGGTTCCCCAAAGGGCGAAGATCTCCTAAAGGACTTCCTGAGCCAACTCCCACTCGTGGGAGACCGTGTTCCACCTGCGCAGAGCATCCGCCGCCGCATTGTCGTCTCCAGCCAGATGAACTGTTGAGATCGAAATTCCCTGCTGGATGGCCCAGAACCAGAGATGCATTGCCTCTCTGCACAATGGGAGTGACCCTACCCCCTTTTCTGTTCAGGTAATGCATGGCCACTGTGTTGTCCGTCATGATCAGGACACTCTTCCCCTGTACAGAAGGCAAAAAAGCCTTCAGGGCTAGCCTGATGGCCCTCCGCTCTAACAGACTGATGTGGAGTTTGGACTCAGACGGAGACCAACGACCGCTGGTGGTCAAGTCGTTGGCATGAGCGCCCCATCCTGTGAGGGAAGCATCCGTCACTACAGTCACCTGCGGTCACGGTTGCCAAAACGGTTCCCCCCTCATCAGGTTCCCTTCGTTGGCCTGCCACAGAAGATCCTGGGAGACCGAGAGTGGAATCTGAACGGGATCCGACATCTTGCCGGAAAACTGCGACCACTGCATCTTGAGGATCCATTGCAGGGATCTCATCCGCAGCCTGGCCTCTGGCACCAGAAAATTTCAGGATGCCATGAGGCCGAGCAACCTTAAGAATTTGAAAGCCGGGAGACTCTGGGCATGTTGAAACTTGTCCACCATCTGCACAATGTGATGAGCCCTCACCTTGGGAGGCGAGCACTTCCCCCAAGGACGTGTCTAACACAGCCCCAATGTACTCGAACTGTTGGGAAGGTGTCAGATGCGACTTCTTGAAATTCAGGGAGAAGCCCAGCCTGTGGAGGGTGCGGCAGGTGAGACTGAGATGATCCAACGTTTGCTCGGGAGAGCGCGCCCAGGTCAGCCAGTCGTCCAGTTAGGGGTAGACGTGAATCCCCCCCCCCCTCGCCTGAGGTACGCTACCACCACCATTAGCTTGATGAAGACGAACAGCAGGACCCGAAACTGAAATTGCGAGTCACCAGCTGCAAACCACAGGTACTCTGTGCTTGGGATGAATTGACACATGAAAGTAAGCATCCTGTAGGTCCAGAGACACCAACCAATCCTGAAGTTGAAGGGCCTGAAGGATTAGAGAAAGAGTATCCATCTTGAACTTGTCTTTCCTGAGAAGTTTGTTCAACCAACGCAAGTCCATGATGGGTCTCAATCCCCCGTCTTTCTTCTGGATCAAAAAATAAGGGGAATACCAATCCTTGTTCCTCTCCGCTACAGGCACCAGTTCTATAGTGCCTTTCTCCAGCAGGGTTAAGATTTCTTGCACAAGGAGGGAATCCGGAAGCTTCAAAGAAAGTTTCCCCGGTGGATTGTCGTGAGGCCGCTGAAGGAAGGCAAGGCAGTAACCGTGGGCTATGGTATCCAGAACCCACAAATCTGAAGTAATGGCCCACCATTCTTTGAGATGCTGGGACAGTCTGGCCCCAAACCGCGAACCATGGGATATGGCCTCATGACTGTTTGGAAGCGGCTACGGCAGTGCCTGAAGGCAAAGAGGCAGCTGCCTGAGCGGCTTTGGCACCACGATTATCCCCGACCACCGCATGTACTTTTCCACTGGCCCCTTTGACTGGCGGCCCCTCTCGTTCTACCAAAGGAGGAGTAGTAACGAAAAGCACCTCCCTCCATTGCTGTACCCTAGGACAAAAAGGCGGAGGGTGACGCACAGCTGCGCTTAAAGATTTAGCCGCAGCTTTCGAGGTCTGCAACCTCTCAAGGCTCTCTTCAGCCTTGCTGCCAAACAAATGTGCTCCATCAAAGGGCATGTTTAGAAGACGGGTCTGCACATCCGGATCAAAACCCGACTTCCGCAACCACACACATCTGCGTATAACAGTGCTGACAGCCATGGATCGGCTAACACCGTCGGCCGTATCCAAACCCGACTGAAGGGATTCACACATGGCATCCTTGCTATCTTGCACAAGAGTAAGGAACCCATCCCTTTCTTCCCCCTCGGGAATATGCTCAGCCGCTAAAGAAACACAGTTCCACAGAGTGTGTGAGAACATTTCCAAAGCACAAGGGGAGTTGGCTGATTTCAAGGCCATGATCCCAGCAGAAAATACCTTCCAAGCCCAACTATCGAAGTGCTTGTCCCTATCAGGTGGGATGGTAGGGTACGCCGCCTGCCTCGAGGTGGCCGCATCCGCCTGAACCACCAAACTCTCGGGAGTGGGGTGAGTGGATAAATAGCTGGGGTCGCTAACGGAAAGGGTGGTACATCTTTGTCAAAGATTTATTAACAGCCGGAAGAGATTCTGGGGACTGCCAAGCAGCTGCCACCCTTTTCTGTAAGGCGAGATGAAATGGCAATACCGGGTCAGAAGATGGCACTTGATCTAAGATGTCCGTTAGATCATCCTGTACAAAGTCTTCAGGAGGACTGGACCATCCTAGATACTCCGAGACCCTAGCCATGAGCCGCCTGTATGAAGACTCAGTATGAGCCCCAGGGTCAGGCCTACCAAATTCCACTTCCGGAGAAGTGTCCAAACCATTGGCGTCATGAAGGGTTTGCCTGAACTCCTCCAATTGACTGTCTCCAGAAAAAACTGGAGCCACATCAAGTTCACCAGGGTCCTCAAAATCAGACGTTTCTTCCTCTTCATAAATGTCATCCAGAGGGAGTTGAAACCCTGGCCCAGTAGCCTTCCTAGGCAGATCCACGAGATCCAGGTACTCCACAGGCAAATTGGCATCAAGAGCGTCGACAACCTCGGCGTCGTGATCGTTGAAGGCTTCGGCATCGATGACGACGCTGGTGCGGTGGCGTGGTGGGCTGATAAGATGGCAAAGCGCTGACGTCCGAGTCGGACAGGCATGGCGCCAACCTAGTCGACGCCGGCTACGAGCCCATAGCAGGTTGCAGCGGTCTCGCTGGAGACGAGGACCGAGACCTGGAGACACGTCTCTAGCGACTTTCCTGAGCCTTTTCCGAACAGGACCTCAAAGGTTCCCGGTGCGAGTCATGTCGCGGATCCGAACCCGAAGGCGTGCGAGCCGCGGTACGAGACTGTTCCTTGCCGGCTTCATTAGAAGGCGCGACTGAAACCGTCGCCCCTGGAGTCGTCGGTGGAAACCCCTTGGATGATTTAGATTTACGGGACCTACTAGGCTTAGAGCCCCTACCTACCTGGAGCTTCCCCTTATGCTCCCGCAAGGCCTTGGCAGTCAGCGACTGGCATTTTGAACAGTCGTCTGTGTCTGGCGACTTGCCCGAGCACCACAAACAAATGCGATGCGGGTCCGTGATCGACACTTTCAACTTACCGTCCCGGCAAGACTTGAAGCCAGACCGCAGAGTCAGAGGGATCAAAGAAAAAGACATCTCAACGATGAACACACAAGGCGCGGCGAGTTTCACGAAGCAACACGTTCGGGGAAAAAACAGAACTGAGTCTACGGGCGCCGTGCGTCCTATTTATAACATCCGGTGACATCGCGCTCGACGGAGGCCTTCGAGGGACATTGACCCGATGTCATCGACGTAGGACGCCCTCTGCTGAGAAAAATTCCGAAGTGCACAGCTGTGGACATTACATGTCAAAGATGTGGAATACGTTGGAGGACACAATCCATTCAAAGTAGTCTGTGTACATCAGCATCGGATAGCACCGGGAGTTGGGGGAACTGCTCCCTCCCTCTTCCAGTCGTCGAACAAAAACTAAAAATCTGGCATGTTTTGTTTTACTTCCGCACTCCACAGTCCAATGTCAGCAAACTCCTGTGGCTCAAGAACAATAGCATTTTCACTTCTTGCATAGCAGCTACAAAGATTGTCTCAGGGGAGCCACAGTCCAAATGTACACTTTCATCTGTCTACTGGACCGTCTCTGCATCCTTCTTCCTAGTCGTCCATCGAGTCTACACATGCTCAACTTCTTCTCCTTGACTTGCTTTTGAATGGGCTGGGGGTACGTCGACCTCTCTAGCATAGATTTTCATATCTCCTTGGTGTATCCAAGCTCGTCCCCCTAGAAATTTGACTGCTGACAGAGTAATGCCCTTCACAACGAAAGGGCTGCTAAAACGGGGCTTGTGCCGCTTTTGTGTGACAGTTCTGATTAAAACTTTATCTCCAGCAAATCAGTTTGGCAAACATAGTTCTTTAGGTCCGGTTGCTGTATGGTCTTCATCGGTGTTCTGAGACTGACACCCTGTCTGCTTGACTTCATCTGAAATGACAGATGCTGGCCGTCATACATGTTAAGTACGCACGTAACTCATCTCCTAACAATTCTGCAGTTGTCTGGGCATCACTCCTAGTCCTCGATGGAGGAGATAGAGGCATTCTCATTTGCATCCCTGTGACTAACTCGTGGGGTGTGAGGTGGTGGTCAAGGCCGGGCTGATTTCTCAATGCATATAATGCAAGGGGCAAGCCGTGCAGCCACCCCTTTTTCAGTGTTAATTTTAACTTGGCTATTCTCTCTTTGAGAAGACCGTTGAGTTGCTCACATACCCTGTTCGCTTAAGGGCGATAAGCAGAAGAAAACGTCTGGTTAATGCTAAGCAATAAACTAATTTGCTCAACTACCTCATTCACAAAATGGGGACCATTATCTGATCTCAGCACCTCACATACCCCCCATCTAGGAAATACTTCTCAGACTAAGAACTTCGCAGCGCAATTGGCATCAGGGTGTGTGCATGGACCAGCCTTGAGCCACCTTGAGAAGGGGCCCACTCCCACTATCATATACCTATATCCATTACAAATCTGCAGCATGTCAACATAATCGATATGTAAATGCTGAAAAGGACCATTTGGTCGAGGAATTACTCCTCGACTGTTCGCAGTGTGTGCCCAGCAGTAAACTTTTCACATACAATGCAATTTACTACATACAAAGCAACGTGTTCCAACACAGGTTCGGTACGAACCAGTCCTCCGCAATGGTTGCTGCGAGGCCCTCCCAAGTGACATGCGCAGGGTAGTAGCTGTTCTAGTGCCACCCTTAATAAGGCTACAGGCATCACCGGTTTACCAGTGCTGTCTTGTCGCCACAATGCATCGAAAGGCGATAAATAACACCCCCCTCTGCATCCACAGTTCTTTCTCTTCCTGTGGTGTTCCACCGTGAACTTCCATTAACTATGCTTGTGATAAGTGATTAAAGCTTTCATTCACAACTATCATCATAACCATTTTCTCTTTCACATAAGGCTTATCAAAATTAAAAATATCAGAAAAATATGCAACTAGTTTGGCCTCTTCGTCTGCGGCTTGGTTTCCATGCAAAATAAAGTCTGTTCTCTTAGTGTGTGCTGTGCACTTAACTATTGCGATGGCTACTGGGAGTTGTAGTGCTTTAATAAGCCTATCCAATAAGGCAGCTTGTTGCACTGGAGTGCCGTCTGCTCGGAGGTAGCCCCTCCTTTTCCAACGTGCTAACCCTGCGTGTATGGTTGACGTCACATAGGTGGAGTCACTGTACACTTACTTCGTGGTCTGCATGAATCTCGAGCGCTACAATAAGCACCACCAATTCTGAAACCTGTGCTGAAAAATGAGACGGTAGTCTCACACTTGCTACTACCTCAAATTCCCCATTAGCTCTGTGTCTTAACACAGCTGAGCCTGAATGCCTTTCTCTATCAGTTTGATCGATCCTTGAGGAACTATCCATAAAAAGAATCTCACCAGCTGCTATAACATTTTCCTTTACTCTTGGGAGCTCGTCATAGAATTCCTCATAATTTGGGCAATCATGCACTTGTTCATCCTCTGCCAGTGGTTCAGCTACAAATGTGGAAGGGTTCACCATTTTACACATGATTATTTTAATTGCTGGATTCGATATAAACACCTCATAAGCAGTAGCTCTTTGAGACGTCAGTGTACCCTTGGGTTTCTCCAAGACAGCAAACAAAGCATGCTCAACAAATAACATCATGGAACACCCCATCACTATGCTGGCAGACTTCTCAATAGCGAACGCGGATGCAGCCAAAGGTTGTTCACAAGGGAAGTGACCCCTCATTACTGGGTCCAAAATCCCACTGTAATATGGTAAGGGTTTGTACCCCAAGGTAGTTCTCTGCGTGAATACTGCTGTCATTCCTGTCCCATTTGTGGACAAGAATAAAAAGAACACCTCAGAATAATTGGGATTTCCTAAAACGGGAGCTGTGCATATTGCCTTTTTTAATTCATCAAACCCCTCCTCCATTTTCTCAGTCCATTTTTCCTGATTCACCTGTGCCCTTTTTAAGTGCCTGCAACAATGGTCTTGTGTATGAACTATAATCAAATTCTCAGGCTGTGAAATAATTACAGTCCTAAAAACTGTTGCACTTGCTTTATTGTGTGCGGTTTTTATGTTTTCCAAATTTCCTCAGCTCTTTCAGAGGTAACTTTCTTTCCTTCATGTGAGATTAACTGACCTATTTACAACACCTCTTCTTGGCAGTGCTGCAATTTCTCTTTGTCCACCTTATATCCTTTTTCTGCTATAATAATTAGCACTACTGGCCCACTCGCCCTCTACACTGAAACGCCCCCGCCTATATGGCCGTCCTCTGCAGTATCACCCTAACCATGGCAACCATCCTCCCAATACTTAATTCAATCGCCTGTCCTACTGCCTACCTCCGCTGCAATCACCCCCCTGCTGCAATCACCCCACTCACATGCAAAGTCCACAGATTGCAACAACTACAAAGTGGACTCCCTAACCAACTTATCTCTCAGCCCTACAGAATGGATCCATCTCTTTGCATCTTCGCCCACACTGTGGATTCCCTGTCTGGTGAAGGCCAGGAACCTGAGACTATGCTCCCGGATCCCTCACCGTAGGACACCTCACAGGAGAGAACTCCAACTCCTGCCACCAAATCCTATACTCACCAGCCCAACTCCTCCCCCGCCTATAACCTCAAAAGCACCTGAAACTCCTAACGTAGCTAAACGCCCTATCATTAGAGGCGCTCTCATTAATGTTCGATCCCTGGTCGCCCATGCGCTAGACATTTCATACCTCATTTCCACCAATGACCTGCACTTCCTGGCAATTACTGAGACATGGCTGCACCAGGCAGCAGGCCCAGCACTATCACTAGCCATCCCAGATGGCTACTCAATAATAAGGAAAGACAGGGATGCCAGCAAAGGAGTCGGAGTAGCATTCATTGCTAAAACGTCCTTAGGCCTTAGAGCCACCCCTTCTGCCAGCCTCCCTTCAACTGAACTATTGTCAGTCAAGATCTCCTCTCAGCATCCCAAACAATCATCTCCTGCCCTCCAGGTCACATCTCATCCTTCAAGGAAGAGATCACTGACCTACTGACCAATAACACCAAGCCAGGGTCACAAATCGTCTCGCTTGGTGACTTTAACCTAGGCCTCCTTGATCCTAATGACCCTAATGCCACATCACTGGAAAATTCAATCTCCCAGCTCAGCTTTAACCACTGTGTCACGGCACCGACGCATAATAAAGGAAGAACACTGGATTGGCAGATCTCAACGGCTCTACCACTATCCTCCAAAATTAGTCCATAGTATGACTATCACTACATCTCCTCCACCATCCACCATGGAGTGCACCTTCCACTCCAAATCCCTCCATCGCTCCGCAAGTCCTCGCCAGAAACAACCAAAACATAACGCTCCAAAGTTTACGCCCCTAATACAGAACATCCTAGACCCAGCCAACTACAAGGACTTAGATTCAAATAAGCAAGTTGACCGCTACAATAACACACTTGAGGCAGCTGTGAATAGCATCGCCCCCATTAAACTAACCAAAGCTAAACCAATAGCCCACCTTAACAAATGGTATACCCCTGAACTAAAAATCCTCTGAAACGCCAAGAGCGGCAGAATCCACATGGAAAAATATGCCCAACACTACTAAAAAGGCGTTATTCACGTCGGCCGCCTCCTCTTACAAATCTGCCATCCTTATCGCTAAAAAGGAGACTTATGACAACAGAATCCTTAATGCCACATTCAGGACCAAGGAGCTCTTCAGTATTCTCAGGGAACTTGAGTCCCCAGCCCCATCATCGGAAGCATGTGTGAAAGACGCAGATTGGTGCGCTAAAATACAGAAAGCTCTCGCAGACCAAAATTGCTCTGCTCCAATCTAAAATTGAGCAAAAAAAAAAAGAACAGCTTGGCCAAGAACGACAACACTACCTCACCTCCTAACCACTGTGCCCCTGTATGCCCACCTTCCTCCTTCTCACCTGTTTCTTCTAAAGAAGTGGAAAATATCATTTAAAGGCCTCAAACCATCTAGATGCAAAGGAGATCTCTTCCCAGCCGCAATCATTCAGGAAGTACCGCAAGGCTCATGCATCTCGCCAACGCTTTACAGCATCTTCACTAAGCTCCTCTTTGATCGTCTTACTCGGTGTCACATATACGAATTACGCTGATGACACCCAGGTTCTCATTACGCTGTCAGGGTGCTAAGAAGATGACTCCAAACGGATTAACGAGATATACTTGGAAATCCAGGCATGGATGGCAGACCACAGTTTATGCCTCAATGACGAAAAGACTGAGCTGATCGTCGGCTCCCAAATACGCCTTAACAAATTAGACCCACGCTATGCATGCATCAACATTGATGGAAATCTGATCAAAGTGGCCAAAGAAATCAAAACACTGGGGGTGTACTTGATTCCACCCTCTCTCTCAAGAAGCAAGTGAATGCCACCGCTTCTACAACTGCCTACACTAACAAGCTGATTAAAGTCTGCAAGTCATTCCTTTCGCCTAGTAGCTGCATTACTTTAGCCAGGGCACTAGTGTTGTCCAAAATTGACTATTGCAACACCCTCTTCCTAGGCACCTCTGAACGGAACCTCAACAGATTCTAGGTCCTTCAAAACAATGCCTTAAGATCTGCTTTGAGCATCCCTAGATCTACCCACATCGCCAGCTTCAGACAGGACGCCCACTGGCTCCCAGTAAGGGATAGAATCACCCTTCCCACACTTGTCATCACCCACAAATGCCTAACAAACACCAACCAGCTAGACCAACTAGAGTCCTGTACGCGCATTGCCTTACCAACCTCAGATTCAACCTAAAAAGAGGTGGTGGAGCGAGCTTCCCTGTGTTAGCCGCCAAACAGTGGAATGCCTTACCCCTCAGCTTCAGAATGGTACCCTCGTTCTGGACCTTTAGAGCCAAAGTAAAGAGCTGGCTCTTCGGTAAGAAACGCGAAACGCTAACGATCGGCTAACTTGCCCTTAAAATACCATACCTGTTTAATCTCTTTGTATCTCTCGCTGTAACATTAGCAGCTTGGTATTGAAACAATCTCTTAACTTTTGACCGCCATTTACCTATGGTCGACCTGCACTTATTGTTATTGTTGTTGTAAATTTCGATATATGTCTGTAACACTCTCTTAAGTTTTTGGCGCCCAATTACCTCAGGGTTCGGTGCGCGGTACAAATAAAGAAACTAAACTACAGTCCAAAATAACATCTACGTATTGCAGCACAGCACTTGGCAAATCGATATTGCTTAGGTCCATTTCCAGGACCATATTGAAAATCGATGGGGACTCACAGTACCCCTTGGGAAAACGTGTACTTTTCAGCTTAGTCTGACGAAACGTTAACAACGTAAGATCTTGGGAATCGTTATGCAACGGGATTGAGAAAAATGCATTTTTCAAGTCAATCACCGTGAAATATCACGCCTCCATCGTGATGCTACATAGTATAGTCGCCAGATTAGAAACTAGAGGAAATTCTGCCTCTACAATCTAGTTGAATCAAACCCCACAAACCCCCTTTGATTTTTTGATAAGGTACACTGCAGGATTATATGGTGACTGTTACGCTCACCTGACTCCCACGGAGGCGCAGGCCTGGTTTGGAGTGCTGTTGCCTCTTCTATGGTGAAGCGCAGGACTCGGAAGATGGACAGGACCGGACCCTCAAATCTGGCTTGTCTGACTCGCAGAAATATCCTTCTGTGTGTGAAAAGCGAGTATTAACAATCTGCGGGATAATGTGTAAGCCTCCCACTCCCTTCTCACCCTCCCGCGATTACCTGTGAAGTCTCACCTTAGGGTCTGAAAGGAGGAGCTCTCCATCCTGCTTCTGATGCAGGGGCGCGTTGTAATCCAGTTACTTCACTGGATCATGGATTATAGAGAGTTCAAGTTTGCTTGACCTTCCCGGTAAAGTACTGTTTATAAGTATGAGCCCGAAATAATAATTGTCCGTTGTCTCTATTTCAGGTGCAGAACAAAGATTCCGAGATGAGCAATGGAACCGACGAAGGAAACTCAGGTGAGTTGTTTGATGAGAGGTTCCTTTAGTGTGCTTGCATTAATGCACTAATGCTTGTGTCTTTTTTCCCCATAGGGGCCGGGGTTCGGAAATGCCGGAGATATGGCACCGACCCGAAGTGAAAGGTGCAGTTCTAGTAGATATCAGGTAAGTCTTTAATGAGCGTTCAGGTAATGTCTTAGCATTCGCTCACTAACGCTGATGTCTCTTTTTCCCATTAGGGGCAGGGGGCCGGAAATGCCAGGATGCGGCACCGACCCGACATGAAGCGGGAATGACCCAACAGATAAGTCTTATGATGGCAAATTAAGGTTTTCTTATTCTCTTCCCTAGCTCACCTTTGTTCTTGTCTTTTTCTCCCTAGGCGCTGAAATGTGGTTGCGGATCCAGATGGTCGCTGATGAACATGGAGGCGCCTAGTAAAGGTGAGTGGAATGCGGCGATGCAACGATCGATGCGATGTGCTTTTAAAATGAATGTCTTCCTTTTCAGGATCGTTGGCGAAATGTCTCCGGAATGCGGATTTAGCAGGTAAGGACTCTTCTTTCTCCTATTCTCTTCTCCCTTTGCAGGTGTTCCAGGATGCTGGCGGGCGTGGCAGAAGTCAGGATGCAGGAGCAGACACGGTGAGCGTCCAGCTGCTAGATGCAGAACAACGCGAAGCGTGAGTTGCTGCTTGGGCGTGGCTTACATAGCCTTCAAAGTAGTTCCAGGTATGTATCCTTCCTCTCAGGTATGTATTCTTCCTCCGGCCACACCTGTGTGGTTATGTAGTCCCCAAAGAGAAAGTAGTCCCATTCAGGCCTCTAGATGGCCCGGATGTTGCAGCATGGTCTGCATCAGGTAAGTTTACACCAAGCACCTTTAAACACAAAGTCATCTTTTATGAGCTTGGCGCCTATGGCTCCAGGACTATTGTCCAATATGAGCCTGGCGCCAAAGGCGCCAGGACCGAGTCCAAAGGGCCCCTACTTGGGGCTGCTGAGACTTCCCTCGGGGACATGATGTCTGCCTCTGGGGTAGCTGGACCTGGTGTGGCTCCTTGGAGGTAGGCATCATGACAGTACCCCCTCCCAAGGTTGTTCTCTCCGGGGTTTTGGCTTGTTTGGGAATTTTCGGTGGAATTTCTGTATTAATCGCGGCGCGTGTACATGGTCGCTTGGTTCCCAAGAACTCTCCTGAGATCCATACCCCTTCCAATCAACTAGATAGAAGAGTTTTGACTTTAACACCTTGGAACCAATATGTCTTTAACTTCAAATTCTAATTCCCCATCAATCTGAATTGGTTCTGGTGGTTTGATCAGTCTGGTTCCTGGTTGCACCGGTTTCAACAGTGAGGCGTGAAAAACGGGATGAATTTGCATGTTCGCTGGTAGATCGAGTTTAAAGGCCACCTGGCTGATTATAGCTTTGATGGGATAGGGTCCTATGTATCTGGGGTTGAAAGTCTGCGGTCCTTTGAGAGGTAAATGTCTAGTTGCTAGCCACACCTGGTCCCCTATTTGGTACGGAGGTGCTTCACTTCGATGTAAATCAGCATTTTCTTTGTACTTTCTCTTGGCTTGCTGAAGATGAGTCGTAGCTTCTTTGAAAGCTCGGGTTATCGTGGAATGCAAATGATCTACCGCAGGCATTTCCAGGTTTTGAGGAGGGTCCAGGTCTGAGGTTCGAGGATGATGACCATACAAGGTGTAAAAAGGGGTTTGTCTTGTTCCAGAATATACAGAATTGTTATATGCATATTCTGCGATCCAAAGAATGTCTTTCCAATTGCATTCAGATTGGTGCAACATACACCGAAGATATTGCTCCAGGGTTTGGTTAGTTCTCTCGGTTTGGCCATTGGTTTGGGGATGGTGACTGGTGGATGGTCGTACATCAATTTGCACCAGTTGATATTTCCTCCAAAAATGGGAAATAAACTGGCTTCCTCGATCTGAGACTAATATGGATGGAAAACCATGCATACGAACTATGTTCTCCAGAAATTCCTTGGCCAAGATGGAGGCTGAGGGTAACCCTTTTAAAGGGATAAAATGGGCCATTTTGGAGAAGAGATCCACAATCACCAACATAGTGTTGTATCCATAGCAAGGATGCAGGTCGGTAATAAAGTCCATCGGCAAGGTGTGCCAAGGTGCCGGTGGAATATCCAAAGGTTGTAGAAGACCGGCTGGTCTTTTCTTTTGACCTTTATTTTGGGCGCAAACTCCGCAAGACATCACAAAAGATTTTATGTCTTTTCTCCAGGATGGCCACCAGAATTGTCGTTTGATCTTTTCCTCAGTTTTAGCGATACCAGGATGTCCTTCCATTAATGTATCATGATAATGGGCAATAACGAGTTCTTGCAGTTCTTTGTTAGGCAGAAATAATCGCCCATGGAAGTACGGTAAATCGTTATTAACGGAAAAGTGTCACCCCTTTTGGCTCCATTCTTGTAAGGCTGTGGAGTCTAATAGTTGTTTAACTCGAGTTTGAACGTCCTCAATAGTTTGTAAAGAGGTCAAACCCAAAATTCTCTGTTCAGGTATAATTGGTACAGGTTCTAAGCTCGAATTGGTTTCTTCCATCCCAATCCGGGATAAAGCGTCCGCTTTGCCATTCTTGCAACCAGGGCGATATGTGATTACAAAATCAAATTCCGCAAAGAATAAAGCCCATCAGAGTTGACGTGATGATTGGGCTTTGGCTGTCTTTAAATATTGCAAATTTCTGTGATCTGTAATCACCGTGATGGTGTGTCTTGCGCCGAGGAGGTAATGACGCCAAGCTTTGAAGGCGGACTTAATAGCTAGTAACCCCTTGTCGGTGATTGCGTAATTAATTTCATGAGCCGAGAATTTTCTGGACCAAAAGGCTACAGGGTGTAGTTGGTTAGTTATTGGATCCCTTTGAGACAGGACAGCTCCCATGGCTAAGCTGGATGCGTCGGTTTCAACAATGTAAGGGAGATCTGGACGTGGATGCTTCACCACAGGTGCGGAGGTGAATTTAGTCTTTAGGTCTTGAAAGGCCTGTTCTGCCTCATGAGTCCTTTCGAAGCGTTTATTCTTCCGTAACAGAGCTGTGATGGGTTGGACCACTCGAGAAAATTCCGGGATGAATCTTGGATAAAAATTGGCAAAACCAAGCATGCTCTGAACTCCCTTCACAGAGCTAGGAGATGGCCATTTGAGGATGGCATCCACCTTTCGCGAGTCCATTCGGACTGCTTTAGGTGTCAGGATGAATCCGAGAAACTCGACTTCTGTGGTATGAAAAATGCATTTTTCGAGTTTTGCAAACAGTTTGTGCTGGCGCAATTTTTCAAGAACTGCCCTGACATGTTTTCTGTGATCGGATTCCGAAGAGGAGTACACCAGGATGTCGTCGATATATACGATGACACAAACATTGATAAGTTCCTGAAAAACATCATTCATAAAGTATTGAAAGGCGGCAGGTGCGTTGCACAATCCGAAGGGCATCACCTGATATTCAAAGAGCCCATATTTGGTGCGGAATGCAGTCTTCCATTCGTAGCCTTCTTTTATACGCACCAGGTGATAAGCTCCCCGGAGATCTAACTTGGTGTACATACAAGCATCTTTTACCTGGTCGAGAAGTTCAGGGATCAGAGGCAGAGGATAACGATTCTTAATCGTTATTTGATTTAGGGCGCGGTAGTCAATACATGTTCTAAGGTCGCCTTCTTTTTTCGGCACGAAGAACAGAGCTGAGGAAACAGGAGACTTTGACGGGCGAATAAAACCATTGGCAAGGTACTAATCTAAATACAGACGCAAATGAAGGTTCTCAGGTTCAGTAAGAGCATAAAGCCTACTGCAAGGCAGTTGAGCATTGGGTACCAGATCGATTTGACAATCGTACGACCGGTGGGGAGGTAACGTGTTGGCCTGTTCTTTTTGGAAAACGTCTTGGAATTCTTGGTACTCAGCCGGTAGTTGTATAGTGGCGGAAGTTACTGAGGCCATGCCCATATTTGGATTTCTTGGTTAACAAGTTTGTTCACAATCAGGAAAGGTTATTCTCTTTGCTCGCCAGTCTATTCGAGGATTATGTGTTTCTAACCAAGGAATTCCTAGAATTACTTGAAACTGTGGGGCCTTGATTACGTCAAACACAATAGCTTCCCGATGTCCATCCTGACCCACTAGTGTCACTTCTGTAGTGGAATGAGTTACCGGCCCTGAGGCTATTTCGGTTCCATCAACTGTAGTAATGACATCCTTGTTAGTTTTCGGACGGAGAGGGAGATTAATCCTGGGGGCCAATTCATGATCTACATAGTTTCCAATAGCTCCACTGTCGATGTATGCCTTTATAGCATGCAACCGCCGAGGCTGTTTCGGATCCACGAGGACCATTGGCATGATGAAATGCAAGGTCAAAGAGTTTGTTTTCAAGCTCGGCAAGCGGACCTCTACGCTTGTCGGGCTTGGTCGTTTCCCGAATCAGGTTCTGTTAAATTGTTGTCAGTGGCTTCAACCACCTTCTTAGGTGGTTTTACCGGACAATCTCGTAGAAATTGTCCGGTAAAATCAGAAGCCCCGCAATAGAGACATAATTGCTTTTGCCGCCTTCTCTCCCGTTCCTTCTGCGTTAACGGTCCTTTAACTCCACCGATTTGCATAGGTTCTGAAACGTTGGTACTCTTGGGGTTAGCGTGAGTTTTGATCAACACTCTGGTTTCAAACTTGGATCGATCTGCTTTTCTATTCTGAAGTCTGTGGTCAAGTTGGACCACAAGGTCTATGTACTCCGCGCAGACTTGGGGTGGATTTACTATTTGGGCTAGCACGTCTTTAAGTTCTCCGCGCAGACCTCGATGAAATAATGTGATCCTTTTATTCTCTGGCCACCCAGTTTCCACAACCAACCTATTAAAGGTGGCGATGTAAGATAAGAGATCCTGGTTACCTTGTCGTAAGGATAGCAGTTCGTTGTCTAGGTCCTGTCCCTGAGAGTGTCGAGCAAATAATCTTTCCATGCTTGCCTGGAAGCCTTGAAAATCCTGGAGAATTGGGTCATCTTGATTTACCAAAGGAACTGCCGCTGAGATAAGATAATACAAAAGCTACCTTGGTCTGGTCATTAGGGAAGGCCCCAGGTCTGCATAGGAAGTGTAAGCGACATTGGTTCATAAAAACGGCATATTTCTTGGGTTCCCCAGCAAAACGTTCAGGCGGGGCCGAAGGCATGTTTCCAGGTAGATTGATTTGTACCGGGTTATTCGAAATCATAGAAGTGGGATTACCCCCGGAACTAGGTAAAGGAGTTTGTCCTGCCTGACCCTGCAACAACCGTTTGGCCAGGTCATCAGTTCTTTCCTTAGATAGGATCAGTTCTCTTTTGAGAGCGTTAGTCTCCTGGCGGGCGGAGTGTACTTCTGCCCGTAATTCCCCCAAAAGCTGGGCCAGCTGGTCTGTCTCGGAAGTTTCCATAGCGCCCGGGTGGGAAATTGTAGGTAGGCTTCGCGTTCTGTTACGCTCACCTGACTCCCACGGAGGCGCAGGCCTGGTTTGGAGTGCTGTTGCCTCTTCTATGGTGAAGCGCAGGACTCGGAAGATGGACAGGACCGGACCCTCAAATCTGGCTTGTCTGACTCGCAGAAATATCCTTCCGTGTGTGAAAAGGGAGTATTAACAATCTGCAGGATAATGTGTAAGCCTCCCACTCCCTTCTCACCCTCCACGAAACCCTTCTGCGATTCCCTGTGAAGTCTCACCGTAGGGTCTGAAAGGACGAGCTCTCCATCCTGCTTCTGATGCAGGGGCGCGTTGTAATCCAGTTACTTCACTGGATCATGGATTGTAGAGAGTTCAAGTTTGCTTGACCTTCCCGGTAAAGTACTGTGAGAATTCTGTTTAAGTATGAGCCCGAAATAATAATTGTCCGTTGTCTCTATTTCAGGTGCAGAACAAAGATTCTGAGATGAGCAATGGAACCGACGAAGGAAACTCAGGTGAGTTGTTTGATGAGAGGTTCCTTTAGTGTCCTTGCATTAATGCACTAATGCTTGTGTCTTTTTTCCCCATAGGGGCCGGGGTTCGGAAATGCCAGAGATATGGCACCGACCCGAAGTGAAAGGTGCAGTTCCAGTAGATATCAGGTCAGTCTTTAATGAGCGTTCAGGTAATGTCTTAGCATTCGCTCACTAACGCTGATGTCTCTTTTTCCCCTTAGGGGCAGGGGGCCGGAAATGCCAGGATGCGGCACCGACCCGACATGAAGCGGGAATGACCCAACAGATAAGTCTTATGATGGCAAATTAAGGTTTTCTTATTCTCTTCCCTAGCTCACCTTTGTTCTTGTCTTTTTCTCCCTAGGCGCTGAAATCTGGTTGCGGATCCAGATGGTCGCTGATGAACATGGAGGCGCCTAGTAAAGGTGAGTGGAATGCGGCGATGCAACGATCGATGCGATGTGCTTTTAAAATGAATGTCTTCCTTTTCAGGATCGTTGGCGAAATGTCTCCGGAATGCGGATTTAGCAGGTAAGGACTCTTCTTTCTCCTATTCTCTTCTCCCTTTGCAGGTGTTCCAGGATGCTGGCGGGCGTGGCAGAAGTCAGGATGCAGGAGCAGACACAGTGAGCGTCCAGCTGCTAGATGCAGAACAACGCGAAGCGTGAGTTGCTGCTTGGGCGTGGCTTACATAGCCTTCAAAGTAGTTCCAGGTATGTATCCTTCCTCTCAGGTATGTATTCTTCCTCCGGCCACACCCGTGTGGTTATGTAGTCCCCAAAGAGAAAGTAGTCCCATTCAGGCCTCTAGATGGCCCGGATGTTGCAGCATGGTCTGCATCAGGTAAGTTTACACCAAGCACCTTTAAACACAAAGTCATCTTTTATGAGCTTGGCGCCTATGGCGCCAGGACTGTTGTCCAATATGAGCCTGGCGCCAAAGGCGCCAGGACCGAGTCCAAAGGGCCCCTACTTGGGGCTGCTGAGACTTCCCTCGGGGACATGATGTCTGCCTCTGGGGTAGCTGGGCCTGGTGTGGCTCCTTGGAGGTAGGCATCATGACAGTACCCCCTCCCAAGGTTGTTCTCTCCGGGGTTTTGGCTTGTTTGGGAATTTTCGGTGGAATTTTTGTATTAATCGCGGCGCGTGTACATGGTCGCTTGGTTCCCAAGAACTCTCCTGAGATCCATACCCCTTCCAATCAACTAGATAGAAGAGTTTTGACTTTAACACCTTGGAACCAATATGTCTTTAACTTCAAATTCTAATTCCCCATCAATCTGAATTGGTTCTGGTGGTTTGATCAGTCTGGTTCCTGGTTGCACCGGTTTCAACAGTGAGGCGTGAAAAACGGGATGAATTTGCATGTTCGCTGGTAGATCGAGTTTAAAGGTCACCTGGCTGATTATAGCTTTGATGGGATAGGGTCCTATGTATCTGGGGTTGAAAGTCTGCGGTCCTTTGAGAGGTAAATGTCTAGTTGCTAGCCACACCTGGTCCCCTATTTGGTACGGAGGTGCTTCACTTCGATGTAAATCAGCATTTTCTTTGTACTTTCCCTTGGCTTGCTGAAGATGAGTCGTAGCTTCTTTGAAAGCTCGGGTTATCGTGGAATGCAAATGATCTACCGCAGGCATTTCCAGGTTTTGAGGAGGGTCCAGGTCTGAGGTTCGAGGATGATGACCATACAAGGTGTAAAAAGGGGTTTGTCTTGTTCCAGAATATACAGAATTGTTATATGCATATTCTGCGATCCAAAGAATGTCTTTCCAATTGCATTCAGATTGGTGCAACATACACCGAAGATATTGCTCCAGGGTTTGTTTAGTTCTCTCGGTTTGGCCATTGGTTTGGGGATGGTGACTGGTGGATGGTCGTACATCAATTTGCGCCAGTTGATATTTCCTCCAAAAATGGGAAATAAACTGGCTTCCTCGATCTGAGACTAATATGGATGGAAAACCATGCATACGAACTATGTTCTCCAGAAATTCCTTGGCCACGATGGAGGCTGAGGGTAACCCTTTTAAAGGGATAAAATGGGCCATTTTGGAGAAGAGATCCACAATCACCAACATAGTGTTGTATCCATAGCAAGGATGCAGGTCGGTAATAAAGTCCATCGACAAGGTGTGCCAAGGTGCCGGTGGAATATCCAAAGGTTGTAGAAGACCGGCTGGTCTTTTCTTTTGACCTTTATTTTGGGCGCAAACTCCGCAAGACATCACAAAAGATTTTATGTCTTTTCTCCAGGATGGCCACCAGAATTGTCGTTTGATCTTTTCCTCAGTTTTAGCGATACCAGGATGTCCTTCCATTAATGTATCATGATAATGGGCAATAACGAGTTCTTGCAGTTCTTTGTTAGGCAGAAATAATCGCCCATGGAAGTACGGTAAATCGTTATTAACGGAAAAGTGTCACCCCTTTTGGCTCCATTCTTGTAAGGCTGTGGAGTCTAATAGTTGTTTAACTCGAGTTTGAACGTCCTCAATAGTTTGTAAAGAGGTCAAACCCAAAATTCTCTGTTCAGGTATAATTGGTACAGGTTCTAAGCTCGAATTGGTTTCTTCCATCCCAATCCGGGATAAAGCGTCCGCTTTGCCATTCTTGCAACCAGGGCGATATGTGATTACAAAATCAAATTCCGCAAAGAATAAAGCCCATCAGAGTTGACGTGATGATTGGGCTTTGGCTGTCTTTAAATATTGCAAATTTCTGTGATCTGTAATCACCGTGATGGTGTGTCTTGCGCCGAGGAGGTAATGACGCCAAGCTTTGAAGGCGGACTTAATAGCTAGTAACCCCTTGTCGGTGATTGCGTAATTAATTTCAGGAGCCGAGAATTTTCTGGACCAAAAGGCTACAGGGTGTAGTTGGTTAGTTATTGGATCCCTTTGAGACAGGACAGCTCCCATGGCTAAGCTGGATGCGTCGGTTTCAACAATGTAAGGGAGATCTGGACGTGGATGCTTCACCACAGGTGCGGAGGTGAATTTAGTCTTTAGGTCTTGAAAGGCCTGTTCTGCCTCATGAGTCCATTCGAAGCGTTTATTCTTCCGTAACAGAGCTGTGATGGGTTGGACCACTCGAGAAAATTCCGGGATGAATCTTCGATAAAAATTGGCAAAACCAAGCATGCTCTGAACTCCCTTCACAGAGCTAGGAGATGGCCATTTGAGGATGGCATCCACCTTTCGCGAGTCCATTCGGACTGCTTTAGGTGTCAGGATGAATCCGAGAAACTCGACTTCTGTGGTATGAAAAATGCATTTTTCGAGTTTTGCAAACAGTTTGTGCTGGCGCAATTTTTCAAGAACTGCCCTGACATGTTTTCTGTGATCGGATTCCGAAGAGGAGTACACCAGGATGTCGTTGATATATACGATGACACAAACATTGATAAGTTCCCGAAGAACATCATTCATAAAGTATTGAAAGGCGGCAGGTGCGTTGCACAATCCGAAGGGCATCACCTGATATTCAAAGAGCCCATATTTGGTGCGGAATGCAGTCTTCCATTCGTAGCCTTCTTTTATACGCACCAGGTGATAAGCTCCCCGGAGATCTAACTTGGTGTACATACAAGCATCTTTTACCTGGTCGAGAAGTTCAGGGATCAGAGGCAGAGGATAACGATTCTTAATCGTTATTTGATTTAGGGCGCGGTAGTCAATACATGTTCTAAGGTCGCCTTCTTTTTTCGGCATGAAAAACAGAGCTGAGGAAACAGGAGACTTTGACGGGCGAATAAAACCATTGGCAAGGTACTAATCTAAATACAGACGCAAATGAAGGTTCTCAGGTTCAGTAAGAGCATAAAGCCTACTGCAAGGCAGTTGAGCATTGGGTACCAGATCGATTTGACAATCGTACGACCGGTGGGGAGGTAACGTGTTGGCCTGTTCTTTTTGGAAAACGTCTTGGAATTCTTGGTACTCAGCCGGTAGTTGTATAGTGGCGGAAGTTACTGAGGCCATGCCCATATTTGGATTTCTTGGTTAACAAGTTTGTTCACAATCAGGAAAGGTTATTCTCTTTGCTCGCCAGTCTATTCGAGGATTATGTGTTTCTAACCAAGGAATTCCTAGAATTACTTGAAACTGTGGGGCCTTGATTACGTCAAACACAATAGCTTCCCGATGTCCATCCTGACCCACTAGTGTCACTTCTGTAGTGGAATGAGTTACCGGCCCTGAGGCTATTTCGGTTCCATCAACTGTAGTAATGACATCCTTGTTAGTTTTCGGACGGAGAGGGAGATTAATCCTGGGGGCCAATTCACGATCTACATAGTTTCCAATAGCTCCACTGTCGATGTATGCCTTTATAGCATGCAACCGCCGAGGCTGTTTCGGATCCACGAGGACCATTGGCATGATGAAATGCAAGGTCAAAGAGTTTGTTTTCAAGCTCGGCAAGCGGACCTCTACGCTTGTCGGGCTTGGTCGTTTCCCGAATCAGGTTCTGTTAAATTGTTGTCAGTGGCTTCAACCACCTTCTTAGGTGGTTTTACCGGACAATCTCGTAGAAATTGTCCGGTAAAATCAGAAGCCCCGCAATAGAGACATAATTGCTTTTGCCGCCTTCTCTCCCGTTCCTTCTGCGTTAACGGTCCTTTAACTCCACCGATTTGCATAGGTTCTGAAACGTTGGTACTCTTGGGGTTAGCGTGAGTTTTGATCAACACTCTGGTTTCAAACTTGGATCGATCTGCTTTTCTATTCTGAAGTCTGTGGTCAAGTTGGACCACAAGGTCTATGTACTCCGCGCAGACTTGGGGTGGATTTACTATTTGGGCTAGCACGTCTTTAAGTTCTCCGCGCAGACCTCGATGAAATAATGTGATCCTTTTATTCTCTGGCCACCCAGTTTCCACAACCAACCTATTAAAGGTGGCGATGTAAGATAAGAGATCCTGGTTACCTTGTCGTAAGGATAGCAGTTCGTTGTCTAGGTCCTGTCCCTGAGAGTGTCGAGCAAATAATCTTTCCATGCTTGCCTGGAAGCCTTGAAAATCCTGGAGAATTGGGTCATCTTGATTTACCAAAGGAACTGCCGCTGAGATAAGATAATACAAAAGCTACCTTGGTCTGGTCATTAGGGAAGGCCCCAGGTCTGCATAGGAAGTGTAAGCGACATTGGTTCATAAAAACGGCATATTTCTTGGGTTCCCCAGCAAAACGTTCAGGCGGGGCCGAAGGCATGTTTCCAGGTAGATTGATTTGTACCGGGTTATTCGAAATCATAGAAGTGGGATTACCCCCGGAACTAGGTAAAGGAGTTTGTCCTGCCTGACCCTGCAACAACCGTTTGGCCAGGTCATCAGTTCTTTCCTTAGATAGGATCAGTTCTCTTTTGAGAGCGTTAGTCTCCTGGCGGGCGGAGTGTACTTCTGCCCGTAATTCCCCCAAAAGCTGGGCCAGCTGGTCTGTCTCGGAAGTTTCCATAGCGCCCGGGTGGGAAATTGTAGGTAGGCTTCGCGTTCTGTTACGCTCACCTGACTCCCACGGAGGCGCAGGCCTGGTTTGGAGTGCTGTTGCCTCTTCTATGGTGAAGCGCAGGACTCGGAAGATGGACAGGACCGGACCCTCAAATCTGGCTTGTCTGACTCGCAGAAATATCCTTCCGTGTGTGAAAAGGGAGTATTAACAATCTGCAGGATAATGTGTAAGCCTCCCACTCCCTTCTCACCCTCCACGAAACCCTTCTGCGATTCCCTGTGAAGTCTCACCGTAGGGTCTGAAAGGACGAGCTCTCCATCCTGCTTCTGATGCAGGGGCGCGTTGTAATCCAGTTACTTCACTGGATCATGGATTGTAGAGAGTTCAAGTTTGCTTGACCTTCCCGGTAAAGTACTGTGAGAATTCTGTTTAAGTATGAGCCCGAAATAATAATTGTCCGTTGTCTCTATTTCAGGTGCAGAACAAAGATTCTGAGATGAGCAATGGAACCGACGAAGGAAACTCAGGTGAGTTGTTTGATGAGAGGTTCCTTTAGTGTCCTTGCATTAATGCACTAATGCTTGTGTCTTTTTTTCCCCATAGGGGCCGGGGTTCGGAAATGCCAGAGATATGGCACCGACCCGAAGTGAAAGGTGCAGTTCCAGTAGATATCAGGTAAGTCTTTAATGAGCGTTCAGGTAATGTCTTAGCATTCGCTCACTAACGCGGATGTCTCTTTTTCCCCTTAGGGGCCGGGGTCCGGAAATGCCAGGATGCGGCACCGACCCAAAATGAAGTGGGAATGACCCAACAGGTAAGTCTTATGATGGCAAATTAAGGTTTTCTTATTCTCTTCCCTAGCTCACCTTTGTTCTTGTCTTTTTCTCCCTAGGCGCTGAAATGTGGTTGCGGATCCAGATGGTCGCTGATGAACATGGAGGCGCCTAGTAAAGGTGAGTGGAATGCGGCGCTGCAGCGATCGATGCGATGTGCTTTTAAAATGAATGTCTTCCTTTTCTGGATCGTCGGCGAAATGTCTCTGGAATTCGGATTTAGCTGGTAAGGACTCTTCTTTCTCCTATTCTCTTCTCTTCTCCCTTTGCAGGTGTTCCAGGATGCTGGCGGGCGTGGCAGAAGTCAGGATGCAGGAGCAGACACGGTGAGCGTCCAGCTGCTAGATGCAGAACGCAAAGCGTGAGTTGCTGCTTGGGCGTGGCTTAAATTGCCTTCAAAGTAGTTCCAGGTATGTATCCTTCCTCTCAGGTATGTATTCTTCCTCCGGCCACACCCGTGTGGTTAAGTAGTCCACAAAGAGAAAGTAGTCCCAATTCAGGCCTCTAGATGGCCCGGATGTTGCAGCATGGTCTGCATCAGGTAAGTTTACACCAAGCACCTTTAAACACAAAGTCATCTTTTATGAGCCTGGCGCCTATGGCGCCAGGACTGTTGTCCAATATGAGCCTGGCGCCAAAGGCGCCAGGACTGAGTCCAAAGGGCCCCTACTTGGGGCTGCTGAGACTTCCCTCTGGGACATGATGTCTGCCTCTGGGGTAGCTGGGCCTGGTCTGGCTCCTTGGAGGTAGGCATCATGACAGTGACTCTGATGTCACTAAGATGCCTTGATCCATCATGGCTGATATGGTCTTGAAAATGCCCTCATCTGCATCTAGAGACATGGGATACTGCCTTGCTTGAGGTAAAGTTGCTCCTGGCTTCAGCTTAATCTTAACTTCTCCCACGCCTATGTCATAGGGGGACCATAGCCCATAGAGACATTGTCACTTTCTCCATATCTTCATCAAAAAATGTGGGACGCTGAAGCACTATCATAATTTTCTGAGGAACTGCTTGCCTTTCTGTCCTTATCCAATGTTCATCTCGAACACCACTTGGTCATCTGACGGGTCTTCTTTAAACATATCCTCATCAGTGACGTCAGTCAATCTACATCCTTCCCCAATAGCAATCACTGTTCTCCATGGCCTGCTTCTATCCCAACCTTCGAGCATGGCCAATTCTCATCGCACTATGGCTGCCTGCAATTCCAAGGGAAAAACCTGTCCCCCCTCTTCGTCCATGGGTATCTGTTTCCTGAACAGAAATTCATCAGGCATTCTCATAATCTTGCCCAATATACCGGGTAGCCACGATAACAAAACGTGTACACCATAGTAAAAGACTTCGGGCTCTACCGACGTGCTTCACAGAGCTATTTGCCCAGTAAACGCCATGATAAACCCTCCCACATTTAAATAATGTATTCTGGTGTTAAACACACTATGCCTTCATCAGTGAAAGAAATTGTTATATTTCACTTCATCATTAAATCTCGGCCCAGTACATTAACTGGTGTCTGCCTCGAATACAACAATGGGACAGACCTATCACATTCTTCTATAGAGACTGGACATTTCTCAGTAAAAAGAACTCTACTTCTAGCTTCAGAGAATCCCTGAGCATTCATGGCATTTTCCGATAATGAAAATGTTCCCTCTCATATACATGAGCGAGTTGCCCCAGTGTCTACTAAAAAAGAAAAGGATTTGCCTCCTATGGTAACGTCAACCCTCGGTTCCTCTTGAGGATTTGGCGTCACCGATCGTACTGAACACATCAAGTCACCCTGTGAGCTGTCCTATTGTGGTTACATACTTATTCCTGTACCTCTAAACGGATTCCCTCCCACAGTGACACCACCTATTCTAGGAGTTTGGTTTTGTTATTTTTAGAGCGTGCTTCACCCTCAGGCATCTAGGCGCTTAGACTTGAATACAATGTCAATAGCTATCCTGTGTTAGCGCTCTGTTGTATTTGCATGGGTGCAGCCTGTGACTGCCCTTGCGGCGGATTCAATGGTGCTTGCTGCGATTGCAAAGCCTGTTGCGTTTGCGGCACTTGTGCTTGATACACTGTCTGATCTTGGGCGAACCCGTCCCTACTTTGTGGGCTATATGCTGGCGGATAAGCTGTCCCGCTGTAACGCTCACCTGATTCTCGCAGAGGCGCCGGTCTTGACTGGGCGACTACCGTATCTTCAAAGGTGATGTGTAGCACCCGGTTGGCTCTTTGGGCTGGACCTCTGTGCACTGTATGCCTGACGTGTAGAGTAAGATGTCTGCAGATAGAAAATATGGGGTTAATGAACTGGGGTTATTGTGGTGTCCCTATCTCTTTCCTCTTCTCCTCTCCTGTAGACCCCCAAAGGTTAACGCTCTCACCTTAGGTAAGTGAATGCCGAGCTCTCCATCTGCCTCGGGGCAGGGTGCTGTAACCAGTTTCTTCACTGGATAGGTAGCGCAGGCCTCTTGACTTCAGGGGACTGCTGTCCGTCGTTTACTGCACGAACGGTAAGTTTCGAGTCATTCAAATGTCTTTAAAGTCTTTAGTAATGTTGTCTCTTGTTTTGCAGGGTTCCGGCGATGGCGGATGACGGGCTGAATTGAGTTGAAGATGGAGCCCGTGTGATGAATAGAAGCACCTGGAAGCACGTAAGTAAGCGCTTGTTGCCTGCTTCACTATGCGCTCTAACTGTCTTTTTATTTTGCAGGTACGAGTTCGGAGCGGCTGCAGGGTGCCGGAATACCCACTGGATTAGATGTGGAAAGGAGTAATGGCACGTGAGTATTAAAGTTCCCCAATGTCTTTAAACGCACCTTGTTTTTGTCTTTCAGATGCGGGATGCAGCGCCGAAGGCCTCCGGAGCGTGCGAAGAGTTGGTAAACTTTTGTCTTTCAGATGCCGGAATGCAGTGTGAAGACCTCCGGAGCGCACGAAGAGTAGGTAAGCCTTTGCCTTTCAGATACCGGAATGCTAACCTGTTCTTTCTTGTCTTTGTAGGTGTTGCTGAAGACTGGATTCAGGATGGTAAGCCTTTGCCTTTCAGATGCCGGAATGCTAACCTGTTCTTTCTTGTCTTTATAGGTGTTGCTGAAGACTGGATTCAGGATGGTAAGCCTTTTTCCTTAGGCCCAGGACCGGATGCAGAAGACACGATGAGCGTTCTGCTGCAGAGGTTGCAGAATAACGCAAAGCAAGATTCATCCACCGGGTGTGGTTTAAATAGCCTCCTGTAGTGCTTAGGTGTTTCCTTCCACAGCCACGCCTAAGTAAGAAAAGAGTTCCTGGTAAGAAAAGAGTTCCTGCCTTCCAGAAGAGTTCCAGTGTTCTGAATCTAGGGAGTGGCTCCAGCCCCACCCAACAGGAAAAGTAGTTCCAAACAGAAGAGGATCAGAGGCTCAACTGGCAGGCAAGTAAGCAGCATGGTCTGCTGAAGGTAAGTCCACCCAAGCATTATGAGCCCGGCGCTTCCAGCGCTGGGACTGGGCATATTTATGAGCCTGGTGCCACTGGCGCCAGGACTGGGTCCAAAAGGTCCCAATTGGGACTGGTTGGCACTCGGAACCTGGGTTATGGATCTGCTTCCAAGGGAGTTGGGAAAACCCTGACCTTTTGGAAGCAGAGATCATGACAGTACCCCCCCTCAAGGCCCCTCCCAAACCGGGCTTCTCCGGGGGTTTTGGCTTGTCAGGAAATGTTCGGTGAAATCTTTTGATTAGGCGAGGAGCGTGGACATATTCAGCAGGTTCCCAGGATCTCTCTTGGGGGCCGTAGCCTTTCCAGTCAATTAGGTAGAATAGTTTAGATTTGGAGATCTTGGAGTCCAGAATGCTTTTGACTTCAAACTCGAGTTCTCCATCCACTAGGATAGGTTTTGGAGATTTGGTTAGTCGGGTTTGAGGTTGCACGGGTTTTAATAGAGAGACGTGGAAGACCGGATGTATCTTCATGTGCGGGGGCAAGTCTAACTTGACCGCTACTGGGTTTACTATGGTAGTGATGGAATAGGGACCAAGGTATCTTGGGTTGAATGTGCGTGGCCCTTTTAGAGATAGATATTTGGTGGATAACCAGACTTGATCCCCTACTTGATAGTGAGGGGCTTCCTTCCGATGTTGATCTGCTCCTTTCTTGTATTGTTCTTTAGCCCTTTGAAGGTGAGAAACAGCTTCCTTAAAGGCTTGGGTGATTGTAGAATGCAGGTAGTCTACTGCTGGTGTTTCAAGATCTTGGAGGGGATCCAACTCCGAGGTTCGAGGGTGACTGCCGTACAAAAGAAAAAACGGGGTTTTCCCAGTTCCCGAATGGACAGAGTTATTGTAGGCATATTCGGCTATCCAAAGGATGTCTTTCCAAGTTTTTTCAGTTTGTTGCAGCATGCAGCGTAAATACTGTTCCAGAGTTTGATTGGTCCTCTCGGTTTGTCCGTCGGTCTGGGGGTGGTGACTGGTCGATAGTCTCACATCAATTTGAGCCGACCGACAGCAACTTCGCCAAAAATGAGAAATAAATTGACTACCTCGATCCGAAATTAGAACCGAAGGAAAACCGTGCAGTCGGACGATGTTTTCGAGAAATTCTCGGGCCAGAGTTGCTGCTGTTGGCAAGCCTTTGAGCGGAATGAAATGCGCCATCTTGGAGAATAAGTCCACGATTACTAGAATCGTATTGTATCCGGAGCATGGAGGTAGATCGGTGATGAAGTCCATAGAAAGCGTATGCCAAGGGCGAGGTGGGATGTCAATAGGGCGTAAGAGGCCTGCTGGTCTTTCCTTTTGACTCTTGTTTTGGGCGCATACTCCACAGGACATTATAAAGTCTCTGATATCTTTTTTCCAAGACGGCCACCAGAAGTAGCGCTTGATCTTTTCTGAGGTCTTGGCTATACCGGGATGACCTTCCATTAAAGAGTCGTGATAACAAGAGATTACTTTTTTCTGTAAATCTGTGCTGGGTAGGTATAATCGTTCTTGGAAATACAATAAGTTGTCCTTTACTGCAAAGTCCTTTCCCTGCAGATGCCAATTCTGTATGTCTGCTGGAGTTACAAGTTGCCTGGCTTTATCCTTAACTTCCTCTATGGATTCTGTGGCGATTACACCCAGAATTCTTTGTTCGGGAATGATTGGTACAGGTTTAGGGTTGACCAAGTGTTCTTCCACTCCCATCCGAGAAAGGGCATCGGCTTTACCGTTCTTTGTACCAGGTCGATAGGTAATTATGAAGTCAAACTCAGCAAAGAATAATGCCCAACGGAGTTGTCTAGAGGATTGGGCTTTTGCGGTCTTCAAATATTGCAGGTTTCGGTGATCCGTAATCACAGTAACGGTGTGTCGGGCCCCCAGCAGATAATGCCGCCAAGCCTTAAAGGCAGACTTGATAGCCAGAAGTTCCTTGTCAGTAATCGTGTAACTGATTTCAGGAGGCGAGAATTTGCGGGACCAAAATGCCACGGGATGCAACTGATTGGTTACCGGGTCCTTTTGTGATAGAACTGCCCCCATGGCAAGGCTTGAAGCATCAGTTTCCACGATGTAGGGGAGTTCGGGGCGAGGGTGTTTTAAGATTGGTGCAGAGATAAATTTAGTCTTCAAATCCTGGAAAGCTTGTTCCGCCTCAGTAGACCATTCAAAACGTTTGTTTTTCTTTAACAAGGCAGTGATGGGCTGGACTATTTGAGAGAATTCGGGGATAAACCTGCGGTAAAAGTTAGCGAAGCCTAACATGCTTTGCACACCTTTTACGGAGGATGGTGATGGCCATTTGAGAACTGCATCGACCTTCTTTGAATCCATACGCACTCCGCCAGGTGATAATATGAATCCCAAGAATTCAACTTCAGTCACGTTGAAAACACATTTTTCCAACTTAGCGAAAAGTTTGTGTTGACGCAATCTTTCGAGGACCATTTTCACGTGTTTCCGATGTTCAGATTCCGATGAAGAATAAACGAGGATGTCGTCAATGTAAACAACAACACATACATCTATGAGCTCTCTGAGGACATCGTTCATAAAATATTGAAAGGCGGCCGGGGCATTGCAAAGTCCGAAGGGCATGACCTGATATTCAAATAGCCCATACTTGGTGCGGAAGGCCGTCTTCCATTCATCGCCCTCTTTTACTCGTACCAAGTGGTAAGCTCCTCTAAGATCCAGCTTTGTATATATGCATGCTTTTCTGACTTGGTCCAGGAGTTCAGGGATCGAAGGTAACGGATATCTATTCTTAACGGTGATCTGGTTCAGGGAGCGATAATCGATACAAGTTCTAAGGTCTCCTTCCTTTTTTGGAACGAAGAACAAAGCTGAAGAAGCAGGGGACTTGGAAGGACGAATAAACCCATTTGCCAGGTATTGATCCAGGTATTGCCGAAGGTGAAGGTTCTCAGGCTCGGTGAGGGCATAAATTCTACTACAAGGAGGAGTAGATCCAGGTATCAGGTCTATCTGGCAGTCATAAGACCTACGAGGAGGTAGAGAGTTAGCCTGATCCTTCCGGAAAACATCTTGGTATTCTAGGTATTCGGGAGGTAACTGGGGAGTCTCTGAAGAAATTGCGGCCAGTGCAACACCAGGTGGAGGGTGACAAGTAGAGACACATTCTGGAAACTGGACCGTTCTTGCTCGCCAATCGATCAGAGGATTGTGTTTCTCTAACCAAGGTATTCCTAGAATAATCTGAAACTGAGGGGCCTTGATCACATCGAACACGATCTTCTCATGGTGTCCATCTTGACTTACTAGCGTCACCTCTTGAGTGGTATGCGTTACTGGCCCGAAGGCTATCTCCGTACCATCCACCGTAGTAATGACGTCCTTTACAGCCTTGGGACAAAGAGTTAGATTCATCCTCAAAACCATTTCATGATCCACATAATTGCCGATGGCACCGCTGTCGACGTAAGCTTCAATTGCATGTAATCGATCCGGATTATCAGGGCTAATGAGGACCATAGGTATCACGAAATGCGAGGTCACGGAACTGGTTTTCACGCTCGGCAAGAGGACCTCTATTCTTGTCGGGCGAGGTCGTTTCCCTGCTCAGAGTTTGTAACTTTGGTAACTGCAGCTCCTACTGCCTTCTTGGCAGGTTTCACCGGACAGTCTCGAAGAAAGTGCCCTGAGTTTCCGCAATATAGGCATAATTGCAACTGTTTCCTCCTTTCCCGCTCCCTTTGTGTTAGAGGACCTTTCAGACCCCCTATTCGCATGGGTTCCCCGGAGTCTACTCCTTTGGAAGGAGTTGGCGGTTTGGAAAATACTCGAGCATCAAACTTGGAACGATCGGCCTTCCTGTTCTGCAGCCTGTGATCTATTTGAACGACCAAGTCTATATAATCCGAACAGTCTTGTGGGGGATTCACTACTTGGGCTAAAACGTCTTTGAGCTCTCCACGTAGACCTCTATAAAACAGCGTAATCCTTTTGTCCTCAGGCCATTGAGTTTCCACTATTAGTCTATTGAAAGATGCAATATAAGCCAAAAGGTCTTGATTACCCTGTCGCAACGAAAGAAGCTCATTGTCCAAGGCCTGCCCCTGTGAATGTCTTGCGAACAGTTTTTCCATACTAAGCTGAAAGGCTTGAAAATCATGGAGAACCGGATCATCTTGATTAACTAGAGGGATCGACCAGTCTGCCGCATTGCCACTAAGGTACGAAAGTACAAAAGCTACTTTTGCTTGATCAGTTGGAAAGGCTGCTGGCCGGCATAAGAAGTGCAACCGGCACTGATTGATAAATACTGCAAACCTCTTTGGGTCACCAGAAAATCGTTCGGGCGGAGCCAGAGGTACATTCCCAGGTAGGTTGATCTGCACTGGATTCATAGAGGATGTTGAAGGAAGATTTGCCCCTGATGCGGGTAACGGGGTCTGTCCGGCTTGTGACTGTAGCACTTGTCTAGCAAGATTGTCTGTTCTCTCCTTGGAAATAATTAGTTCCCTTCTTAGAGCATTCGTTTCCTGACGAGCTGCATGCACTTCTGCCCTTAGTTCCCCAAGTAACCGGGCTAGGGGGTCAGTATCCGAGGTTTCCATAGCGCCTGGGCGAGAGTTTTGCGGTAGGCTTTGCGTTCTGTAACGCTCACCTGATTCTCGCAGAGGCGCCGGTCTTGACTGGGCGACTACCGTATCCTCAAAGGTGATGTGTAGCACCCGGTTGGCTCTTTGGGCTGGAAATCTGTGCACTGTATGCCTGACGTGTAGAGTAAGATGTCTGCAGATAGAAAATATGGGGTTAATGAACTGGGGTTATTGGGGTGTCCCTATCTCTTTCCTCTTCTCCTCTCCTGTAGACCCCCAAAGGTTAACGCTCTCACCTTAGGTAAGTGAATGCCGAGCTCTCCATCTGCCTCGGGGCAGGGTGCTGTAACCAGTTTCTTCACTGGATAGGTAGCGCAGGCCTCTTGACTTCAGGGGACTGCTGTCCGTCGTTTACTGCACGAACGGTAAGTTTCGAGTCATTCAAATGTCTTTAAAGTCTTTAGTAATGTTGTCTCTTGTTTTGCAGGGTTCCGGCGATGGCGGATGACGGGCTGAAGTGAGTTGAAGATGGAGCCCGTGTGATGAATAGAAGCACCTGGAAGCACGTAAGTAAGCGCTTGTTGCCTGCTTCACTATGCGCTCTAACTGTCTTTATTTTGCAGGTACGAGTTCGGAGCGGCTGCAGGGTGCCGGAATACCCACTGGATTAGATGTGGAAAGGAGTAATGGCACGTGAGTATTAAAGTTCCCCAATGTCTTTAAACGCACCTTGTTTTTGTCTTTCAGATGCGGGATGCAGCGCCGAAGGCCTCCGGAGCGTGCGAAGAGTTGGTAAACTTTTGTCTTTCAGATGCCGGAATGCAGTGTGAAGACCTCCGGAGCGCACGAAGAGTAGGTAAGCCTTTGCCTTTCAGATACCGGAATGCTAACCTGTTCTTTCTTGTCTTTGTAGGTGTTGCTGAAGACTGGATTCAGGATGGTAAGCCTTTGCCTTTCAGATGCCGGAATGCTAACCTGTTCTTTCTTGTCTTTATAGGTGTTGCTGAAGACTGGATTCAGGATGGTAAGCCTTTTTCCTTAGGCCCAGGACCGGATGCAGAAGACACGATGAGCGTTCTGCTGCAGAGGTTGCAGAATAACGCAAAGCAAGATTCATCCACCGGGTGTGGTTTAAATAGCCTCCTGTAGTGCTTAGGTGTTTCCTTCCACAGCCACGCCTAAGTAAGAAAAGAGTTCCTGGTAAGAAAAGAGTTCCTGCCTTCCAGAAGAGTTCCAGTGTTCTGAATCTAGGGAGTGGCTCCAGCCCCACCCAACAGGAAAAGTAGTTCCAAACAGAAGAGGATCAGAGGCTCAACTGGCAGGCAAGTAAGCAGCATGGTCTGCTGAAGGTAAGTCCACCCAAGCATTATGAGCCCGGCGCTTCCAGCGCTGGGACTGGGCATATTTATGAGCCTGGTGCCACTGGCGCCAGGACTGGGTCCAAAAGGTCCCAATTGGGACTGGTTGGCACTCGGAACCTGGGTTATGGATCTGCTTCCAAGGGAGTTGGGAAAACCCTGACCTTTTGGAAGCAGAGATCATGACACCCCCCCCCTCCCTCTTGAGAATTGCCCATTCTGCACATACCCTTGGCTCCCACATGTTCACACAATGTGCCCTGTCATTCCACATGTCCAACATACAGGAGGGAATTTCCTAGCCTGCCCTGCCTACATGCCTTGATTATCATTCTGCATATTCTGAAAACCACCTTGGTTACTCTGAAAGTTTCCCTGACTATTCTGAAAAGCCTCTTCTGCTGAAGCCTCCCCTGCCTCTCGGCATAAATCCGTTCCTGCTTGATCCGACTGCGGTTGGTCATTCTCCTGTGGCAGACCTGTTGCCTGCTGTGATCCTGTCCCTTCTCTCCTAGTCATCATCACCCCTTCTATAGCATACTTCAACAGCTTCTTCTGTACTAACTTAGCCTCCTCAATCTTCCTAGCATCTTCTCTCTTTCGATTTTTCTCCTGTAACAATCAGCAATGATGCGCAATGGTCGGCTATATTTCTGGCCATGGTTTTGCCTACATAATGACAATATTGTGTTTGTTAGCACATTTAACCCACTGTCAAATGCTATAACAAAGATTGTAAGACACAACTGGCATATACTTGAAAAAGGGGATTGCCCATTATCTACACCAAAGTGTGTATTCCGGAGGAGTAGAAATCTTAAAGAACTGATAACAAGAAATGATGTATCCCTAAAGGCCAGTGCTCAACAAACCCTAACAGAGAGTTGGGGCATGGCTAAAACTAGAGGGCACAGCCCCTGCAGTCACTGCAATTGCTGTGCACAAACTACCAGCTCGAAAGACATTGATTTATGACTCGACAAAAGATAGGAACAAAGAGTATTGACAAACTGCAACTTTATGATGGTAGTTTATGCAATTTGGTGCCCATGTAAGAGACTATATATTGGTAAAACCGAAAGAAAAGTTAAAGTCAGGATAGGCGAACACAAAAGCTGTATCAGGAACAACACCATTAATGCACCTCTGGTAGGCCACTTTGTGAGCTTAGGCCACAGACCAGAAGAATTAAGAAGGACATTGGTGATGAAAATTGGACCTACACAAGACCCAATTAACGATAAACATATTCTGAGTGTACAAGAAAAAATGATTTTTTTGACAAAAAGCTATCCACAAGGGCTCAACGAAAACATTGATTGGAGTATATTTATCAAATAAATTATCCATCAACTGAGAAAATAGATACACTCACAAGAAAGGGGTTTTGACTACCGCCCAATACCTGGCATTCTTCCACCGGTGCCCAGATCTAGAGATTCTCACCAGCTGTGTTTTATCCTACAGACATTGATATCAAATAATGTTTTCTCTCCCAGCACCTTTAACAAATTTGTAATACCCTTTACTGTAGGACAATTCCTCATTAGTAATACCTGATAACTCCCATCCACGAGGACCTCAGAATACTAGTTCCAGAGGGCATGCAACACACTACGCATGCATCTGTGCTACTATGGACACCGCTCTCGAGATCAGCATATTTATTTTCATTCATGCGCACTATCGCAAATTTGGGACATACTTTTTTTTTTATTTGGTTTTATTGATTTTGAAACAAAAATAAAAATAAAAACAAAAAATGAACAAGATATTAGAGCGTTTCAATTGTTACAGCTCTGTTAGCATATGGTTACATCAACAGAACAAAACTAAAGTCTCATTATACACTTGATTGTTCTTGTGTTCGTTTCCGATCTCTAGTAGTAACAATCAGTATAACATCTTCCTTACCCACCCCCTTCACCCCCATGGTTGGGCAGACATCATTGCGGCATCATTTCTCTGTTGACATGTTCATAGCGAGTAATGTTCGGTTCACTATTGTGAGGTTTCCTTGATTTTTGGGTCATAACTGTCCTGTATTGAGAGTTTTTGGGATTCTTGGTTCAATTAAGATCCTGTAGCTTCTTCGGGTTGGGAGTCTGTCGTGTCGGAGAGGTGTTTGCCTCGAATGTCCGACCATAAGGTCTCGCATTGCGATGCTTTGTTATGCAGGGATGCCGTGATCAATTCCATTGTGTAAATGTTGGTTGACAAATTGATCCATTCCTTCTTACTTGGAACCTTTTTGGATTTCCATTTTGTTACTAGGAGTGCACGGGCTGCTAGTAGTAGGTGTGGGTCAAGACCCCCAAGTCTATACCACTCATCCTCTTTTTTTTCCATTCCGAAGAGAACCAAACGTGGATCAATGTCTCTTTGTATGCCATCTATGTCTTTAATCCATGCCAGGACTTCCTCCCAGAATACTTTAATGCGTGGGCAGCTCCACCACATGTGCCAATAGTCGGCAGTTTCTCCACATTCTCGCCAACATCTCGGGCTCAGAGTCTGAAACATCTTGGACAATTTGAGTGGGTCGTATTGCCATCTGTGTAGGAGTTTGATGGCGTGTGATTTGTATTGGCTGGATAAGGACGTCTTGGGTGCGTTTTTGCATATCATTTCCCATTGTTCTGGGTCTATCTCCTCTCCTAAATCCCTACCCCATCTGCTTCTAAGATGTTCTGTGGACCCGGTGCCTGCTTCAATAAGTTCTTTGTACATAGCCGATATCAAACCCTTAATTTCAGACTTGGAATTCAAGAGTTGTTCGAATGGGGCGAGTTCTCTCTGCAGTTTTTCTTTCCATGCTGTTTTGTGAGGACTCATTTTATCTGGATGTATTGGAAGGTGGATAATGGACCTATTCCTAGGGCTTCAGTTAAGTCTGGAAGAGTAATGAATTTGTCCTTCTGCTGGAGTTGCCCTACCCTTTCGAGTCCCGCCTCGTACCAGGATTGGAATCTTCCTACCTCAGGTATATGATCGTTTATACCAGGGGACCATAAATGGCTAAGTGGGGATGGCCAGGTGGTGATCTTTTTCATTGCCTTGCTTGGTTGCCAGATGTTCCAGATAGTACTCAGTATCGGGTGGCCCTTAATTTTCCGTTGTATCCTTTTGTGAGGGGTCGATAGCCATTCTGACACAGTGGCCAGTGTGAAGTAATGGTTGTCCATGTGGACCCATTGTAGGTGGTTGTGATCACGTAAGTGTGGGATAAGGATACGTAGTTGTGAGGCTTTGTAATATGCTCGCAGGTCGGGGAGACCTACTCCTCCTTTGTCCTTGGAGAGTGTCAGAGTGTCGAATGCAATCCTCACCTTCTTTCCCTGCCAGAGGAACTTAAGCATAAGTTTTTTAGCTTCATCAAAAAACGCATTTGGTATCTCGATAGGTAACATCTAGAAAGGGTATAGGAATCGGGGGAGGCATACCATTTTAATGGCGTTAATCCGCCCTAACCACAAAATCGTGAGTTTGTCCCACCTGTTCAGATCGGCCGAGAAGCTCTGGAGGAGGGGAGGAAAGTTGGCTTCATATAGGTCCGTTATGTTTTTGGTGATCTGGATGCCTAAGTATTTGAAGGCAGAGTGTTCGAGTTTAAGGCCCAAGGACAAGAACTTAGTTTCATTTTCCTCTTTCGTTCCTTGCAAAGGGAACAATATTGATTTAGTCTTGTTCACCTTAAACCCAGAGAGTTTGCCATATTTTTCTAATAGATGGAGAGCATGGGGGACAGATACAGAGGGGTTGGTAATGTGTAAAGGTATATCATCAGCATAGAGTGCTATCTTATATTCTTTTGTTCCCAATGGCATGCCTTCTATTCTGGGGTCGGCTCGTATTTTTTGGGCCAGGGGTTCTAGGGAGAGTGCAAAAAGTATAGCAGAGAGGGGGCACCCCTGTCTAGTACCACGTCCCATGTCAAACCATCTGGAATATTCCCCATTAACCAAGATAGACGCCGTTGGGGATGTGTATACTGCTTGTATCCCTTTCCTAAATCTCGGCCCTATCCCCACCTTGCGAAGGACTGCCCTCAAGATTTCCCACTCTACTCTATCAAAGGCCTTTTCTGCGTCTATTGACAGTAGGGCAGGGTCACTTAGAAGTTCTGGTGATGAGTGGATGAGATGTAGCGTTTTGCGCATGGTGTCAGCCCCTTGCCTACCCAATATAAATCCGACTTGGTCATTGTGTATGAGGTGAGGGATCAGTACTTCCAATCGAGCGGCTAATACCCTGGTGTAAATTTTCGAATTCCAAGTTGAGCAATGAAATTGGGCGGTATGAACCACAGAGTTTGGGGTTGCTTCCTTCCTTTGGGATCACTGTTATGAGCGCCTTCGTAAAGGAGTCGGGGGCCGTCCCTGTTTCCAATATCTCGTTAAAGATAGGAATGGTGTTAGTTGGTCGCTGAAGGTTTTATAAAACCCAGCGGTATAATCTTCCTCTCCAGGGGATTTGCCTACAGTTAGTCTTTTAATTGCCTCTTGGACCTCAGGTTCGGATATCGGAGATTCTAAGAGCTCAGTTTCGGAGCACGAGATTTTGGGCATATCTATCTGGGAAAGATAGTGTTCTGTATCGGATTGCCCTGGAGTCACTTCCGGGGTGTACAACGCTTCGTAGAAGTTGGCAAAACTCTCCGGGATAGTGTGGGGGGTTGGGGGGTTCGTAGGGTTTTCTTCAATTATCTCTTTCACTTTCCGTTCTGCCCTTTGTTTCCTAAGTCTGGCTGCCAATAGCGCGTCGGCCTTGTCCCCCTTCTCGTAGAATTTCTGTTTGAGGAATCAGAGTTTACGCGCAATTTGCTCGTGCTCCAATAGTCTGAGTTCTTCCCTTTTTTGTTGTGCTATGTTGATGTTGTTGCGGTCCGTGCCCAGGTGTTCCCTGTTCTCACTTTCCAGTTGGCATATTTCGGACCCAAGTCTGTGCTCAATGATCTTTCTCTCTCTTTTTTTGTTAGATCCTTCTCGTATCAGGATGCCTCTCCAGGTGGCTTTACCCGCCTCCATATTGTCTGCTTGGAGACTTCCCCATTGTTATTCAGTTTGAAGTATTCCTCAATTACAGTTGCCATTTCAATTTTAAATACTGAATCTTTCAACAGGCTTTCATTACAGCGCCACTTCCCTCCTGAAACAGGCAAGTCTGCCCACCTTATAAATGATAGGACCATGTCATGGTCTGACCGGGTTATCGGAACTATTTCAGATAGTGTTGTGGTGTCGAGGAGGTCCTTGGTGAGGTACAGGTAATCAATCCTGGTGAATGTTTTGTGCGAATTGGAGTAAAATGTGTAACCTCTTTCATCAGGATGTTTAATTCTCCACACATCTTGCAGGTCATATATCTTCATTATGTCTGAAAGTCCAGTGCGTTCACTTCTAACTTGGTTTCTTATCTCAGGGTTGCCTGGTTCCCAGTCTTTGGTCGGGTCTGCCCACTGGTTAAAGTCTCCTACAATAACAACCTGGTCGGATGCCTCCAACATTATTTTGGGTATTGTCTTTTCTAGGAACTTGGCTTGTCCTGCATTGGGGGAGTATATTACCGCGACTGTTACTTTGACCTTTGCGATTGTCACAGATATCAAGAGAGTCCGCCCACTTACATCGGACCAGGTCTTATCTACTTCGAAGTTGATTCCTTTCTTGATCAAGATTCCGACTCTGCCTTTCCTGAGTGGGCCCGAGCCCCAGAATTCCTTTCCCCCTCTTCTCCCTCTTTTTCCAAGTATTCCTCTCTCCTCCCCCTTGGCAAACTTTGTTTCTTGTAGAAGGAGAATGTCTATTTCAGATCTGCGGAATTCCCTTGCCACTAGTGATCTCTTGGTCGGCGAGTTGAGGCTTTTCATGTTAAGTGTTCCTATCCTTAGGGAGTCGCCATCCTTCTGTTCTTCAATTGGTGCCATTATCAGAGTATTTCGGTTGTGGATTTGAGACCCGTGTCGAGTATATTGGTCATAAGGACTCACATCATCTTGAGTGATCCTTTGTGTTGCCGATAATGCTTCATCCTCTGTACATTTCTTGCCTGCCCAACCCCCCCACCCTCCACCCTTCCCACATTGACGGCATCCGTGCGGACCCAGATAAAGACTCTGGTCCTGCATCGAACCACCTTTGGGGACTGTCGCTTTGGGTCCCCAAGATTATTATAACATAATAATCTTGATTGAGCCCCCATTCACCCCCCACCATTGTTTACATGGTCCGAATTTCTTTTGAGCCTAGACATCCTTACACAGTTCGGGCCACGGACATATGTATTAGAGTATATGTCGTCTTACCAGTGTTGTGGATCATCAGTTCTCCCCCCCCTGGGGGGGTATTACCTCTCCGAAATGTCCTCGATCCCTTGACACGTTTCCTTCTGGGGCCCTGTATACGCCATCCTCTTTCTTCGTGACGCGGATCTCCCCGATCGTGTCCCTCTGCGCTTGATCCAAGGAGGTCGGAGATGTACGTCTTGATCTCCCCCTCTGAGTTTAGCTTGTTTTTGTTTCCATCGTATTCAAAGGACAGAGAGAAGGGGTACCCCCACCTGTATCTTATGTTCTTTTCTTTCAGATGTTTGGTGATGGGCCCGCACATGCGTCGAAGTGCCAGGGTCATGGATGATAGGTCCTGGTATATCGAGATTCGGGATCCTTGGAGTCGCTGCCTCTTGCTTTCTCAGGGATTCGTGTTTTGTCCTGAAAGCGGTGAAATTGAGCGAGGACAGATCTTGGTCCGCCTGGGGGCACTCCGGTTCTGTGTATCCTCTCTGTCTTAGGTTCGTCAACTGCATCGTCGGCGACTAAGAGTTTGATGACGTCGTGCAGGGTGTTCTTCAGATCGCTCTCCGTCTTCCCTTCTCGTTCCGGGATTCCGAAAATCCTCAGATTGTTCCGCCTCTCTCGGTTTTCCAAATCATCAAGCTTGAGTTTGAAGCTCTCCTCTCATTGCTCCAGTTCGGTCATCCGCTGGTCGAGTTGCGTATCAAGAGTGTCTACGGACGCTCGATTGTTCTCGACCCCTTTGAGCCTCTCCTCCATGGTATCTAGACGTTGGGTAATCTTGTCAATTTTGGAGCCAATGCTGGCGCCCATATTCTTTATTTCGCCCAGCAAGGCGCAATGTCACCTTTGGTAGCTGCGGATTCACTTCCCGAGGGATTTGGGTTCGCCATGGTATGGGCACAGTTTTCGGATGAAGTCGAGACGTAGGAGAATGTGGCTAGTTTCTCCCTAATGTCCATTGGTTCACCCAAGGATCCTTAGTGTCACCAATGCTTTACGATGGGGAGATGGAGTCGGGGGCAGAGGAAGCACACGCCCCTGGGTCGGGGGCCCTACCCTCTGCACTCCAATGTTGACGCTCTCTGTAAATTAGGTGTTGGGAGAGATGTCTGTTGTGCGTTTATTGATATGCCCAGGATACGGGCAGTTCAGTACTGCGTATGGGTTACCCGGGGTGCCCTTTGGGCAGCGTTCAGGTCCGGCGACGCTTTGGGGGTGTTTTCCTCTGTGCAAGTGGAAACATTCAGGCCGAGAGGGGTCCAAACCGCTGCTGCGTGGTGGTGGCGCCGTTGTTCACGGGGTAGGTGGGATGGGCCTACCGTCTCCCCGCTCAGCGCTGTCTCAGGGCCTAGGCCGGTTCCACTCCTCGGAGGCTCCGCCGACTCGACCGAGGCTGTCCCGTCCCCTTTGCGGCGAGGAACGTCGCGGGGAGTGTGAATTCTGTGGCCAGGGTTCAGGGTCTTTCCGGTTTTCTCCGTTCGGCAGGCCTAGGGTCCACTTCCGACCGTTGCGCAGTTTCCTGCGAGCGGGTCGCGGAGCCGTTATGTGATGTCTTTTTGAGGGATGTATATCTCTGGTTTGCAGGGGCCGTTTTCGATCGGGTTTTCGACCGAACTGAGGGGGGGGGGTCTTCTGCTGGCGGCACACCGACGTAGAATCTTGGGGGGGGTCGTCAAAGTGGGGGCTCAATCCCTCCTAGGGACCCAAAGTAGCGGAGCTCACACGAAGTCAGACCACATCCGCGCGCCCCCTGGTGACCAGTCTCGTTTTGTTACTTTTGAAGCCGAAGACACAGTGCTTATATTAACCGAGCCCATTACAGTTTTTTCTTGTCCTTGGCGTGAATTTTCGCCTGCAATTAAGATTAAGTTACCATCACATAGAAGCCCATCCATCTGCAGTTTCTCAGCAACTTGCAGGATTGCAGGTTCACCCTTACACTACCTGCTCCTGTATACAAATATATTTTTTATGATCCACATCGTCTACTCTACTGCGTATACCTCCATTTTGTTCACTGCTGTGCTCCGGACTAAGAACCAGCGGCAGCTTTTTTGAGAACACCATTACTTTCTGTATACTGATATGACCCGCAATTATTAATTTCACAGAATCTGGCCCACAACCCTGACCGCCTTCTTTGATGACCTTTAAATTGGCACTCCAACCTATAGTGAATCATCCAGATCGAGATCAAATCTTAAAGTAAGTCTCCATTTACTTGTGTGACTGCAGCATGTTTTTTGTCAATTATCACACAGCATTCACTGCAATATTCTATGAGTGCCCTTTACATTTGGGTTTGACATGACTTTGTGTTATGTCTCTGTATATCTATAGGGGTTTGACTGGAGACTGCAACATTATGAATCCATGCAGTACTTAAGGATTGCTTACAGACACTAAGAGACGGTAAGCACCTGCTCTAAGTACCTCTTCTAAGTACCTTTGATTACTGATGTATCTTATCGAGCAACCACACTAATGAAGATGTGGTCTTCTTGTGTTTTGATTGAATAGGTGTGGCCTGGATCTACTTACTTGTATTAACAACAAGAAAGTATGGACATATATCTTCCTGAATTGTCCATTAAGAAATATTGACAAAGACGTCACACTTTCGACAACAGTCTTTATTTGGTTGAGTTCCGACAGCTACCATCTAAGCTTGGGCTGGGAGCGTCTCTCGCCCCAACCCCCACACATTAATTTCCCCCTGAAGAAGTTCCTACTACTGACCTAAAGGATGACAGGAATGAAACATGTTGGGCTTTTCACAGATACTAATGTGAAGTATTTGCTTTAGGAATAGTACTCCGTTGATGCACTTTGGGTACTCCTTGACTAGGGCATCACAATTAGAGACACTCAACAAAAAAGGTCTCAATTTATGCACTTTGTGTGGTCAGTGTTTGCTTGAAGCTGTATATTGGACTTATTCAAAAGTGTAAAATTGTTTACAAACTTATATGTACTTGTGGAGTTTTATATGTATTCTGAAGACACAGTTCAATTGTGTACTTTGCTCTTTATTAGCCATTCGGCGACCTGCACTTAGCACTTTGTTGTGGAAGCACTAGTCACTTTGTGAACTTATACATGCAAGATGTTATATGTTTGTTTTTACAGTTGGTTTTAATATTTGAATGTCTTTTTTATTAAAATTCTATTGTTAATTGCATTCACCAATGATGTCAGGTAGTATTTTCCTTAGACTTCCATTCTGCACTGTCTGACAATCACCTTCGAGTGTGTTTAGTCTAATGATCCAGTAAATTGTATGCCCACACCCACCCGAGGCGGCGGAGCCCCGTTTTTGTTGTGGTGTGTTTGTCTACATAACCACCAGCTTCTTGAGCTGTATCTGTTCCTGATCTGGCAATCCCTGACATAGAACATGATAGAATACAGGTATAGATTTTCCCCACAGCCCGCGAGTTTCCAAAGACCACTGCTCTTGAAAATTCTGAATGTAAGCAAGCGGATCCTTGCCTTCCTGCATCTTACATGCCATTATAGCACCCATATCAGACGTATCAGGATATTGTACTCCAAGCCTTTTCCAGACTGTCGCTCTACAATTATCAAACCGCGCCCCATTGTGTGCTGTGTTCTGGTGCTGTGACTCTTGCGTATCCTGCTCTCGTCCAAATGTCATCAGCCCTCTCCCCAAGGATAGCTGCTAGAAGACCCTTAATGTCCCCTATAGATAACGTGTTTCCTCCTGTAATTTTTCTAATTCATAGGTTTATTTCCCAGCGACAAAGTCAAACTAGGGAGCTTACATCTTAGGTTATGCTTATCCATCTGGGGCCACAGGATATACTGTGGTCTGGTCCTTTCTTTTTCTAACAAGGGAAATTGCGAAATCCCAAAATCGCAACCATCTTCCATCATCTGCCTGATCATAGCAGGGACAATGGTTCCTGAGCGCTTTCTTCCTGGTAATGACCTCAGCCTGCTCACATTTGGTGGTCGATTCCCCCCTCTCACTAAGAGGTCGCCTTTTAGTTCGCTCTGGGTGCGCCATGGACTCTGGATCCTTTCTTTAGGCAAGTCCAAATTTGACCATCTCACTTCCTTGTCTGTCTGAAAACATCCTTCGGGACCACATGCACCAGCTCCCTCCTCCCTATGGAAGGTTTCCCTGTCTTCGTCAGACATATCCTGTCCCCAACTTGTATGACTGTCCTTCTGGTCTCTGTTTAGAGTCAGCCTGTCCAAAGACAAGGCTCTATGCTGACCAGGCCCACCTCTCTGCCTCGTGACTGGACACTTTCAGATCGATCGTCTTTTCTTTTATTTCTAGATTCACCTTTTGCCCTTTTGCCCTCATCTCTCGATAAGCCTTTTCGATTCTGTCTCCAATGGTTCCTATCTCAAAATCCTCCTCTAGATCCTCCTCTAGATTTACTCGAGATGATCCTGACAGGTTCTTGTGATGGAGGAACTCCTCTATGTCCTCCCATGCCACTACTGGATTTGTTTACATTGGCTCTTTCAGAATGCAATCAATGTCACATGCCCTCTGCCTTCTCTTTCGTTCCATTTCCTCATCAAATTCTCTTTGTTTATTTGCTTCCTCCCTAATCCTTTCCTCTTCCTGCCTTTTCGCTTCCCTTCTTTCATTTGCCCTACGCACATCATCATCTTGCATGCATCTTTGCATTCTTTTATCTCTTAATTTCTGTTCCTCCTCTTCTTCTCTTTTCTTTTCTAGCCTGTCTGGTTCTTTGATTGCTCTCTGCCTATTGTCATATTTTATTTGCTCTTCCACTCTATCTACCTTTCTGAACTGCTCTTTCTAATACATGTGTTCCTGTCTTTGTCTACTCTCATCACTACTATACGCAGGTGGCTCATGCGCTGGACTACTGTATCTTGCCACTGCTTTTAGCTCCCTTAATGGATGCCCTGCTTCATCTTTCATACTATCGCCATTTACTTCAGGAGCGGTATGGGGAGCAGAAGGCTCAACAGCCCCTTTATCCAGTCTACAGGAGGTGGATCTTCCTGTTCCTCCTGGTACATTTTCCAAAGTTCTAGACTAACCCTTTTTCTCAATTATTTCCAGTGTACACAGCGTGCAGGTACGTGGTCATGTGTTGCAAAACTGCTTTTGACAATGATCCACCTTGTGGCCATGGCATGAACATTTTATCTGCCATGCCCTTAACCCATTCTGCACTATACTGTTTAAGCTTGGGTGCGTGTTTTGGCAGCGGTTTGCACAGGTGCATGAGTGGAGTAACATCTCCCATCATGACTAGTCGCAATCGACTGTCAATACGTACCGTTATTTTACACAGAGAGATACTTTTCAGAAAAAGAATACAATATGAGCATGCACCAATCGTCACAGCTCCAAACATTTATGTCTCACTTTACTTCAGTCTACATGTTCAGTCAATATCTTTATCAGCTAAGTAAATAATCTACTCTCAGCCTTTTACCACAATCTATTAGTTGTCGCTCTTCGACATTTCATCATTTCCTTAACACATACAATATACAAACAGACAGACTGGCCAGCCCCACATATATTTCTGCCAATGCTCACCGTGGCTCCTCTCACCCCTAAAATTACTCTGATCGGAGTGTGAATTGTTTTCTTTAACAGATATATCTGTTTGTAGCCTTTATCCCCTTGGATTTTAAAACAACTCCTTCTAGACGTCCCTGGACGTAGGATTCTGGGCTGATCTTATGGATCGCGCCTCGTCCATATATTTTCCCTTGACGCTCTTCATCATTAATTCAAATACCCCACCAACCCTTTGTTACTTTCTCCCCTTTATCACTTTCCCTACTTAAAGGATAGTTCCGGGACTTTTTTTTTTTATTGTTCCTATGGTTCGGCCATGTGTTTTTAAGCATAAATCGGTAGATCGTAGAAAACTTTCCTATGGACCTTACCCGACTTTTCGTCCATTAACGCACTCGAAAACATCCGCCATTTTATGATAATCCTATCATTTCCCCCCATCGCCCTGGCTCACCTGCTTTTGCGGCACTAAATCAAATCCCCCCGCCCCTGAGCCTGACATCAGCAGACGCGTACCGCCCATTTCCCGTTTCGTGTCAACAATTGCTGCGCCTCAGCTAATGAAGTGTCGCCATGGAAATGGCAGGAGGCCTCTTTCCTCAATAAGTATAAACACACCGTTTCACAACACACAGCAGCAGATTTTCGAATCCATTCCTCTCTCTGTGTTACTTTGAGTATTCTGTGACTCGTTTCTGTGCTCTGGTCAGCTACCTTCGTTGATTGTAGCCCGTGTGAACAGATACCAGTACCACTGCTATAAATTATTTTACTTTCTTTACCACACAATGGCTACAGTAATGCCGTATATGTACGAGCCCGAGTACACCGAGGAAGAACTACTGGAAAGGCAAGCACGCAAAAACGATGGGGATTCGGACGGCAGTTGGGAGGACCAGTCAACGGATGAAGAGCCTGGACCATGTCGCATGGACGGCGTCTCCACCTGGTGCACGTGCAATCGGTGCGAGCTAATGCCAACTGAGGAGAACTGCTGCTGCCGTGAAAATTCCGGGTGCTTGGCCTACATTTCGGAAGGCGAGCCAAGTCCGCAATGCATCACCGAGCTGCCAGAGTTCAGGGAAGCCTGCCTCTCACGGACCGTGTTGAGGATGATGATGGTGCTTATGCACGAACTTCGCGGCACTGTTCGTCCGCGTAATCCGAGTAACGAGTAAGTATACTCTGGTTGTGATGTCAGTGATGCCACTACTATGTCATGGTCGTCTCCCACATATAAAATTACATCTACATATCATTCGAATGCATGTAAATTGGTTCCATATTGTGCATTTTCTAGATAGAATTTTTTTCAAAGCAGAATGACATTTTTTACCTGAATCGACAGTGATAAGAAAGTTTTGTCATTTTAATACAGTTTGCATCTTTCATTTTCACAGGTGGTACAGGCTGGTGGCCTAGGCTGGTGGCCTATCGTTGCTTCACTTGGTGGCTTCACGGGAGGCTCGGACACCGCGTTCGGAGAGTAATACCTGCCTGTGCGGTACTTGCCATTAGACAACATTACCCCAGCGACAGTGGACAATACCGCGGATTTTCCCTGGGTGTGCTGCAACCGGAACTTTACAATGTGTAATGTTTATTATTTATGTTCAATTGAAATTAAGATCTAAAATAAAATCCAACATATATTTTAACAATGGTTGTTTTGATTTTTTAAATGAATCTAGTGTGTCTCCATTGAATAGTCTTCCTGTGCCTTGTCTTGTCACACCACATGTCTCCTGCCAAGCATCCCCCCTCACGCTGGACGCCCCCCTGCAATCCACATAAGTGTGTCTCCATTCACGAGTCTTCCTGTGTCTTGTCTGCACGACCACCGCCCCAATCCACCCCCCGCCCTATCAAAGGCAGTTCGCACCGGGGTACTTGCGCTGGCAAGTGGAGCTGTCAGGGAGCGATAAAGGCCAAGAGGTGCCAAAGACCATGTACACTTCAAAGTGGTCTATAGAGCATGGGTTGTTGTTCCCATGTCTACCTCCAGACCCCGTGTCTCCTGCCAAGCATCCCCCCTCACGCTGGACGCCCCCCTGCAATCCACATAAGTGTGTCATCATTGCAAGAACTACAATCGTGGGGAATGGTGATCGACCTGATAGCCACGGACAGACACGTTTCAATTGCCAAGACAATGAGAGAAGAGTACAAAAATATAAATCACCAATTTGACGTTTGGCATCTTGCAAAAACAATCAATAAAAAATTGTCGGCTGCAGGTAAAAAAAAAGATATGCAAGGTATTTCACAGTGGTCCTAGTCAATCAGCAACCATCTTTGGTGGAGCTCAAAAACATGTGGAGGGTCGTTGGAAATTCTACTGGAAAAATGGCGGTCAGTAATGCTACACTGTACAAACGTTCACCGCTGGAACACGAACCAACATTTCCACAATTGTGAACATGGCCATTTGTCCACAGAGGAGGCACGGAAGAAGAAGTGGTTGATTCCTTCATCACCCACTCACAAAGCCATTGAAAAGATTGTATTTGATAAAACTATAACAAAAGCTTTGAGGGGACTCACGGAATTCTGCCACACAGGAGATTTGGAGGTGTTCCACAATATGTGCCTAAAGTACAGGCCAAAACGATTGCATTTTGGCATGGAGGGCATGATAAATCGGACTCTTTTAGCGGTCTTGGCACATAACCATAATGTTGGCCGTCAACAAAGTAGGACGACCGGAACTTTAGGGACGCTTCGCTACAATAAGGCCTTCACTAAAAGAAGTAAACAATGGGTGATCAAACCAGTGTTTGAGGATATGCAATATGAGTTTATTGAGAGACTTATTGTTGACGTCCTAGATAGGCACATAAATGGAGTTGTGAACGAACCTGTGCAGGGGACAACTGAATTGCCACCCAACATTGCCTCTGTTCCATGTCCACCTAAAGAAGAGCTCATTGAGAAATACACATCACGGTTTAAATGATTGTAATTTGATTGTCTGTTCTCTCGAGTCTCCTCATGTCGCAGGCCCATTGAATATGTGTATCTATCCAACCTTTTTCATTTGCGCATTAAATTAAACCAAACAGTAATATAAATCATTTTTCAAAAAATATAGAATGTCTCCGTATTTATGGTTCTGTGGGGCTGCAAAGCACGCAGACAAAATGCAAAGATGGAGTGTAAATTTCAAGTCCTGTGAGATGGCCTTACACTGAATGTAGCTAACTAGGAATGTGTGCTCGTTCAAAGTGAAGGTCAGCTGCTTTGATTTTTTCTCGGGTGCCAGAATGGCCCACGACTCAGTATAAGGTTCTATTGTTATTTGACCTTGACAGGCCGGGATCACGTAAGAAACGATAATGAATATAATTTCAGAAACGAAAGCCATTTCATGTTCGTTCATTAGAAGAAATAACGTCGGCATAGAAGGAGTGGTATTTCGGGGCTGCCCTACGCACAGACACAATGGAAAATGCAAATATAATGTAAGTAACTCTTTAGATGAGTTTATACCGCAATTTAATTACTATACAGTAGCTTTAAAGACGGGTTAAGTTGTACTTGTTCGTTCTATGTGGCATATTGTTTTGTACCGTGCACTATCTTGGGGGAAACCGTCTCCTTTTACGGAAGCACCTCAAAACCTTCCTCTTTGCTTCTGCTTTCTCTCTCCCTCTCCCCTGCTACAACTGGTCCACTGTCTGCGACCTCGGTCCTGGGCCCTTCCACTCTCCACCTGTACTCCCTGTCAACCCCTGCACTGGGGGACTGTCTCAGTATCCTACAGCCCCCCCTTGACGTATAAAACCCAGTTGCACTGTCCTAGCTATGAAATAATTTCCCGACCTAATATATAAAATGAATAATTTTAATAAAGATCTGATGGTGAGACTAATTTCATTTTTTATGTTTTTCAAACAGGTACATCATCCATTATTGTCTGTGTCACGAGTACCAGACACCGGCGGATGGCTTCTATAATCGCCAATTGCTTCTCCGCGTGAACAACGTTAGCACCCTGACCATTTTGTGGGACGATCGCCAAGTACAAGTATGCCCTTACGCGGTACTAACGGCTAGATGCAACATACAGACCGTTGTGGTGGCCTAGTGCCTCGTTGTTGGAACAGCCATGCGATTATCAGTGCGACCGAAGAGCTTATTTTATCGTAAATCAACACCCTGTGTACTGCACACGAACATCGCTTGCCTCAAGACGAAATATTTTGGATCGAGAGCAAATAAAAATTCATTGATCTAAGACCCTGTGTACAGCAAAGGAACATCGTGTGCCTCGAAACGAACTTTTTGGAACGTGAGCAAATAAAAATGCAAATCGCTGAATATTCTCAAAACATTTGATGTCCAATAAATGTACTTTGCCAAATGTACAATCTTGCCGTTTGCTTTTAAACCACAGTTTCATATTCCGAATTGTGGCGCTGTATTGTGAGATGATCTAAGACCCTGTGTACAGCAAAGGAACATCGTGTGCCTCGAAACAAACTTTTTGGAACGTGAGCAAATAAAAATGCAAATCGCTGAATATTCTCAAAACATTTGATGTCAAATAAATGTACTTTACCAAATTTACAATCTTGCGGTTTAATTTAAAAGTACAGTTTCATATTCCCAATTGTGGCGCGCTGTGTTGTGTGAGCTCATCTGTGTTGATTTCCTGGTTCTGTGTGGAGTCGCGTAGAAGACGCCTGGGCGCGTTTGCCTACGCAGCACAGTCACGTCACGGATAGAGGCGGGGAATATGAATGTTTTGATCAAGTCTGTTTCAGGGGCGGGGGATTTGATTTAGTGCCGCAAAAGCAGGTGAGCCAGGGCGATGGGGGGAAATGATAGGATTATCATAAAATGGCGGATGTTTTCGAGTGCGTTAATGGACGAAAAGTCGGGTAAGGTCCATAGGAAAGTTTTCTACGATCTACCGATTTATGCTTAAAAACACATGGCCGAACCATAGGAACAATAAAAAAAAAGTCCCGGAACTATCCTTTAATACACAATTATTTTTGCCACCTTTCTCAATTTACTCACCATTCGCTTTTCAGCTCCTGACCCTCAGGATCATCTCCTCCTCAATGTGCCACCTCAGCCTTCGGTCCGTTCAGCTGCCTGTAGAAACCGGGAGGGGAATTCCGTGAAAGACAGACCCGTCCCACCTGCTTCGTTTGTCTTGCAAGATCTTGGTTTCAGCCGCTATCCACAGGAAACCTTGTGGTCCTCCAACTAAATGGCCGAGGACATCCAATATTTCCGAGACCCTTAAAAGCCTACTGGGTCGACAGATCTTTACCCATCCTCTTTCTGCTATCAAGTGAACCCATAGACCTAGGGCCCTTTAAGACGAGGTAGCAATACTTAGAAATAGATGGGGATGCAGAATTTACTCAAACATCAATAATCAATCCGACTGAGGTAGTTGGCAAAACTTGGTGCTTTTTTTATTTGCAATTATCTAAAACAGGGAGTTACAGCGGACATCAACGGACGTTCGTTCGATCTCTCTCGACACGTTATAAAAACTTTTATAGTAAAAACATGTCATCAGTGACATCTCACTATGTGGCAAACTATAAAAACCTACTTGGCGATGGAATAGGCTTACAAGAATCATCTAAGTATATGTTCCATACTGACGGGGCAAGTGATTGGGTCTCTACTGTCAGGTGGGCAACTAAGCCCATCCCAAGTGCAAGTAATCTTCCGTGTCATATTAATACTCAACACTTTATTGGTTACACAAACTATAGGGCGCTTTGATAGGAGGCCCTCTACAATTGGTTTGGCACCATTGTACCCTTCTGGAATATTCCACATGCTAGCAGCACGCAGGCTACCACTCCAGGTTCAGGGAGGGTCTGCGTGTTCATGCCTTCCCTCCCAATTAGCCCAACATCTATCATCACTCTTGAAGTATGCCAGTCAATTAAGGTTTTGAACTTGGCTTTGCAGAAGCTCTCTGTGCCTGAGAATAAAAAGGAGTATCTTCTTGGTTTCCGTGTAGCTCAACCCAATGTCTATTCTGATCTGACCATGTGACTGGAGACTAAATGTTTGAGCTCTTTGCTGCATTTAATACTATTAAATGATGAACTCTTGATGCCTTCAGTGTTTTTCCATTCCACCTCAAACAGTTTGTTTCTTTCCCTCGTTCATGTAACTACTGGATGGACAACCAGGCTCATGGTAGCCTCGACTTCTTGGTGCTGGGCCAGCCAAGCCTTTCTTGTATTTCTCCTCCACCATCAATTATTTTCCAACTGCGCCACACTGAAAACCCTTCCAATCACGGGGTTTCAAGCCTTGCTAAAGTGCATCGTGGAACATCCAGATTCTATACATTCCTATGTGTATACATTGGTGCATGGCCTCAAACTATTCACTACTTAGCCAGCCTTAAGATCACTTTCTCTACTTGCGTTACTGCATCTGTACAAGTGTAAACAGATTTTGCATTTTCTTCAGCATTTCTGTAGCATGAGCATCTTCATCTCGAGTCCGAAATGTTGCTCATCTTTAACATCTCCTCTTCAGATCTTATAGGATGTTCATGTTCTTTTGCCTCATGCATCTTTTCTGGGTGCGTTAGCTCTGCTCCGCATGACATCACCAGTCTTCTTTCTCACTCATTCTTACACTTCTTCCGGGACTTTGTCCAGAAAGCCATCATATCTTTGTGAATGCAAACAGGGTTTTCTCTATGGATACCTTGTTCAAGAATTCTTTGCGGTACAGGCATTCTGACTGGTAGTGCACGTGTCCAGCTCCCAACATATAGGCAACATGGGGGCAGAGCTTTTGGTGGGGGTACTGGACTCCTTCTCTACACTTACCTTGAATCCTAAGTGTTTCTGAATTACTTACCGGTTTTACCTAGTTTACTGCACACAGTTTTTCTAAATGAATCATTTGACACAGTCTTAAAAGTAAAGTGTTGGTGTTCTCTAGCAAGAGCACCCATTGTGCAATTATGTGTGTGCACAGTAGTAGTTTGGTATTAATACTCATCTGTTATTTTATTGTAGTGTGTGTTCAGGCTTAATACATAGCATAATATCTACTTTGATTTATTTGTGTGATGTGCTTGTATCATTGTACCATAAGACATCCCCTTAAGTCGAACCCTTACTGCTCTACCACCTACCTTGATTTAGTTTGGCTGAATAAGTGTATTGTACCTGTTCACTAGAATAGGATGGCCCTTTTAGAATGCTCCCTCAAAGCGCACTCAATCCCAATGGGTTTTCAGGATACCCCTCATCAATATTCATGAGATGAAATGTGCATACATTTAGAATCATTCTATGAAAATGTATCTCATGAATATTGAGGGGTATTCTGAAAATATGACATGTTTCTGCCCCACACCCTACCAATTCCCCTGCCAGGACTAGGACAGTGAAATTCTATCTGGAAAAAAAGAAATAAGTGAGAGCTTAGGGTCATCTATTTATCGCTTACGGCGGCTTAACCCCAGGGTCTACGGCCACTTAAACCTTTAGACCTTCCAGAAATTTGGAAGCTTATAAAACTCAGCATTCTTCAAATGGTATGCATGCTCACCTACTGACAGCCAAGGCTGCTTTTGTAGCCTATCAGAGACATATACCCATGGAGGACATGTGCAAAGCAGCTACACGGACACTCCTCCTGATTTTTCTAAGCATTATTCTTTATACATTAGCTTAAGGGTGGGCGCTCGCTTTGGGCAAGCAGTAGTTGGGAACCTTTTTGGGTAATTGTTCCCTTGTAACGCTCTTGTTTTTCCTTCCTTGATTATCTCCAGATGCCCGATTTCCAGGGTACTTAAGAATCACCCAAAACAATAAAGGCAAAGGGGCAAATAAAACATAGAAGTACAAATTACTAATCATATGAACTACTGTACTTCTGGTCTATAGTCTTCTTTCCTCCATAACACCCCTCCCACTGTTCCCACTTACAAATAAAGTCTAGAGTCCTGCATGTCAAAAAGAACTGGCATTTAAGGTGGGGGCATGCACAGGGGAGATCCTGCATGTGCGGCAAATGCATGCACGCATCTTTACTGTTGCTACTCAAACTCTAGCTTCATAAGGAATCGCAGTACAGTCGACACTCCGGTGACTAACCTGAACCATACTCCCCATGATGGTCTAGGGGTTTCATGGGCAGTGAGACTGCAATGAGTGGTGGACACGGTAGTAAAGAGTCTGCCTCTCCAGCTGAGTCTGATCTGCTATTGACTTTCATGCTAGCTAGGGTTGCCTTGACTGTCATTCACGCCTTTACAGACATGTCTGAATGATGCCTTCGACAACTCTCCCCTCTGGAATCTTCCTTATGTCACACATACACTACTGGTCGTATCAAAAGGCCACAACAACATTTTGCATGGATATTAGTAATGTGCAATCAACAGATTTGTACTGGGTGGAGTGCCAGTGAATTGGCTAAATATAGCTGTGTTTAGCACTGGTACAAAGTAAGGGTTTGCACTGTTTGAATCCCCATTGAAATTAGTTTTTGCACCTGGACTAAGACGATATAAATGTGGTCATTGCAACTGCAATGATAATTGCGTGCCCAGCACAATGGTCAGCTGTGGCTGGTCTGAGCACCGATGCAATGACAAGACCTGTATTAACATTGCAACTAACACCAGTGCAAACATGGGATTGCAGCAAGCGCCAACACTTCTGCAGATTCCTTCACTGCATCACTGCTGAAACCAGTGTAAAACTGGGAATCCTAAAGCCAGCGGTTCGGTGTTGCCGTGAAAATAGTTGTGAGAAACCTACGGGATCTCTCCTACCTACTCCCCAGGGATCTTCTATTCAGGTGGCCAGGGAAGGCCCATTGCTTTTGCATCCCGAACCTGGGGGTGGACTAGAGAGGGAGGATCACCTGGGTAGAGGGTACTTGGGGACTGGAGAGAGGGTACCTGAGGGCGAGACATGGTATCCCCCTCCTTTCCAACACTGATTTACCCTACTCTCCCTCAGCCTTTATAGGATATTGCCATTCCTAACCTGTCCTACCCTCTGATGAATTTACACCAAATACTGGGGTGAGGAAGAAGGCTCAAAGAGTAATGCATACCTCTCTTAGGAAACACCAGTATAGTACTGAGACGAGGAAGAGGGCTATGGCGGAATACTATTACTCAAATCAAACATGTCCCATTAATAGGTTCAGGCAATTGAGTCAGATACCTCGCAACTGCAACCTATTATTGACTGGCAGCTGTATAAAAGGAGAAAACCCTGACAGCAAAAGGAAGGCATGGAGAGAGGAGCAGAAAGGAAGCCGAGCTGAGCTGTCATGGAGCTGAAGAAACCGGAACAACAGGATGTTGTGGTGAAGCAGAGAGGGGTCATCTGCAGGAGCGTGGCGAAAGAGTTGTCGGGGAGTTGACAGTAGTAGCAAGAGGAAGCTGTGTGGGCAGGCGGTCCCATACGGGCAGCTTCAGAGAGCTTGTTCCCCTGGGTGGAGAAGTGACCCAGGATTGCCAGAGGGCCAGAAATCGGGGGAGCGAAGAAGCAGCAAGAACCCACAGAGCGACCAGCAAGTTTCAGCTCGTTAAGAAACCCTGTGCACGAGTGAATACAAGTGACTGGATACACTGTAGCGGATTGGTCCCGTGCAGTCGGCACAGTGTCGTAAGTTTCTGAATAAAGGCAAGGAACCTTAACAAGAGGACGAATCAAGTGTAGAAGCAAACAATTAACTGAATGATGTGAAGGAACGAAGGAAAGCTAATATGTCTGAAACATTGCATCAGAGTGAACGCGTATAAGAAAAGACACGTGTTTGAAGGTTTCTGAACAGTGGGCAAACCCTTGCAAGTATCAAGGAAGGATATTGTGCAGTAGAAAAGGGGAGCAAAATTAAGTGTGAGCAAAATCACAAAAGGCAATGTAAACTGGAGCCAAAGAATGGTTATTGTTAAAGAACAGAAGAAAGATTTAAGAAATAGAGAATTTAGTAATTGCTGAAAAACTTGAGCAAACCACAATGAAGAGAGCTTGGTAAACTAAGGGCATATGGTGGCACAACCTGTAATGGCTGGACCGTGCACTATCAACTGCGCCTAGATGAGGGGGCCCAACCAACTATGAGGGTAATTAACGAGAACAGGAAACCAGGCTGCTGTTGAATATTGTGACAAAGTGCGTTGAGCTTTGGGAATCCAGGAAAAACCAAAGCCCTGTTGAATACTGGAGAACAGTTGTTGAACCTTGTGAAACTTGAGGGGTTTGTGCTTGGGGAAGGGAACAATGAAAAGCCTGTTGACCTTTGTGAATCAAAGTGTTTAAAGCTTGGGTATGGGAATTCTGAGATCCTTTGGATCGTTGCTTAGTGAACTAATTTATTTTTTTAATGTTTTTATTGGCATTTATAGTGTACAGAAACAGTTCCCTGCTCAGTTTCCAGTCATCATGTAGCATATACACAAGGTTATTTAACATCAACAATAACTTGTATAATAACAACAAACAGTCAGTCTTCACTTTTGAATTTACTCGTGGGGACTCCCTTATTGGTTTCCCGGTATACTCCGGTCTTTGGGGTGTACCCTAGATTCATAGAGGCCCCTTGTTACGGATCAAGCTGCCTCGTTGTTGTGGCCCAATTTATTAACAATTCCTGGCCACCGTGTGTGTGGACTCAGGCCATTCACAGGGGTTTATCGTCTGACGGGTGGAACATGTCCCAGATAAGGGTTTTCCAGGCTTCATAAGCCGGGCTTGCATCTCCATCTGCTTTATCTACTACATCGCCCCACACCCCAGTTTCTGCCCCTGAGCATTGTTCCAGTTCGCTGTGCCACCTGGCATATCGTGGTCCCCCGGCTGCTTTCCAAGCCATCGCAATGGCCCTTTTAGCCAGCACACAAACCATATCCATAAATTTAACGACATGCCTGGCTTTACTTCTTCTCGGGTAGGCCCCCAGGAGGCATTCTTTTGGTGACCACTCATATCTAACGACTCATGCCTTTCAGCAAGCTTGTTCAATCCTGGTCCAAAATTGCTATATCTTCGGGCACCCCCAGAACATTTGTAACATTCCAGCCCCCTCCGACTCACACCAAGGGCATAGTAGGTTTGCACATTTGGTGAATTTGGCTCTCCTGCTCGGTGTCATAAGTCCTGTACAGGACATTCAGTTGAATCACCCGAAATCGGGCATTTCGTGACACTTACCGGGGGTATAGTAGGATCCTATCCCATTCCTTCTCCGTTATATTGATTCCTAGGTCCGCCTCCCACCACTGCCTTGACATGTCACTTTTAGGGTTGGGCCTGTCTAAAAACATTAAAAAATCATGGAGCGCAATACTCCACTAGAGAAACACTATAAGTCAAGCTGAAAGAAGGAGACACTTCTCTCTACAACACCGAAAACACAATGGCAATAAGATTGATGAGGCTCGAGATAGGGCATAACATCTTACTCAGTGACTAAAATCTCATGATATGACACCAACTTTGCTGTTGGTTTCTAAAAAGCAGTAAAGCCAAACAGATATTAATTCAATCTATTTTGAGAGTAGTTGTCGCGGTTTTAAAATTGTTCAGAAATCCTGCTTATAGGAGATGATACCCATTCTTTATCCCCATATAGAGATGGAAGAAACAAATAAACAAGTATTTCCAATATACCCCTACTCTTACTTTCCAATGTTTTAAAAGGGTGGTGAGGACATATTCTGTAAAAGGGTTTCCTGGTTTCTTGGTATTTATCCTTATTTATTTATTTATTTATATTGTGCACCGAACCTGTAGGTATCTGGGTGCATTTCTTACGTTGCACAAAGTTACGCATTACAAATAGGTGAGACAGTACATGGATTAATTAAAGTGCATCACAAGTAGGTACAGACATTTGCAAGATAGCAGACGGAATAAGACATTATGGTGCCGTCTGTGTGTGAAGCCACGTTTTTACATTGTTCCTGAAACTAAAGTAAGAAGGTTCTGCTCTTGGGGCTAGAGGCAGAGTATTCCATAATTTTTTTTTAAAACTTTTCTTTATTGGCAAGAAGTAGTAGCTGGCTCATTATAAGTAACGACAACAACACACATTTCATATTGGAAACGTGAATGATAAAGCACAGATTCTACAGAAGGTCACATATGATCCTAACAGAGGTTGATTACAATAGAGGCATTTATCATGTAGTATGATCCGTCCCCTGATCAGGAGATGGGGGAGATGACAGGAGCTCCAGGTCCACCCTGCGGTCCAAGTAGCTACAAAACTCTGTCCATATGCTTTTAGGACGAGCATTACTAGGCAGCATGTTAATGTAGTCTTCTTCACAAGATTGTGTCCAGGTGAGGGCTTTCAGCCACATTTCTAGGGAAGGGGGGGGGATCTGCGCTTCCAGCATTGCAGGATGCATTTCTTGGCCACAATTGCCGCCACATTCAGAAACTTAGCCTCCCGTTTCGCCTCAGTCCCCTCTCACAGCCCAAACAGAAGAGACAGGGGGTCAGGGTCAACACGGAACCCCACTATTTCGGAGAGGGTCTCAAGCACCGCATCCCAAAACGGGGCCAGTGCCCCACAAGACCAGAACATGTGAGCGTGGTCCGCATCGTTAGATCTGTATCTTTGACAGGGGTGGGATTGATCCCGGGCAAATTTCCCAATCGCGTATGGAGTATAGTACAAGCGATTGAGTAGCTTGTATTGAACACATCTAAATCTGGAATTAAGAGAAATCTTGCTTGTATGCATGCACATTTTGGTCCACATATCATCCGAGATGTCTAATCCCAGATCCCGGCTCCAGGCTTCCCAAACAGTGTGAGGGGGTTCTACAGCTCGCGCCATAAGCATTTTATACAGGGAGGAAACAATGCCCCTGCCCCCAGCGGAATTGGCAATGTAGCAGACCTCGGGGGACTCAGGGGATTCATCCGGATACAAAGGCCACATGTCTTGGATTGCCGCCCTAAGTCGGAAGTATTGCAGCAGCTCCAGTGAGGATTTAGAGTGCCCTGGCTTCCACGTATCCGGGGAACAGGTCATAGAATGATCTGTATCCCAGGTCCGACCAGTGACGCATAAGGAGCTTATCTTGTGTGGGGGTAAGGCCAGGGAACGACCAGAGGGGAATCCATTTGTAATACGGGGGGAGCCCGTACCAGGCGTCAGAATCTGCCGCCACGCCCTTATACTGGAGGCCACTGGGTCAGCAGGGGTCTCCGAGCGATACGAGTGAAATAGGATCAAGGACATGACATTCACCTCCTCGGTCGCCAGGATTTCAAGCTTAACATGCAGGGGGGGGGGTCTTGGTGATGATACCAGTATGTGGCATGCTGGGCCTGAGCGGCTATCCAATACTGGGTGAGGTCAGGTGCACTGAAGCCACCCCTCTCGTAAGGCAGGGTCATGAACTGCCACTTTCTGCGCACAGCACCAGAATGCCATAGAAAACAGGCGCACCCCGCGTGCAAGTCCGCAAAGTACTGTTTCCCGGGCCAAAGTATGACATTAGCGAATATGTATAGGAGCTTCGGAACTATGATCATTTTTATTAGGGACAGTCTCCCAGAGAGTGAGAGGGGGAGGTTCCGCCATCTTTCCATCCTGGCATTAGCATATTGCACGGCAGCCCCATAGTTATCAGACAATAAGGAGGATTTTTAGAGGGAAACCTGGACCCCTAGGAATTTGATGCTCTCAGGTGCCCAATTGAGAGGAAAATCGCATGCAGGTTGGGAAGTTGCGGGCGTGAGGGGAAAGATTTCTGATTTAGTGTAATTTATGGTGAAGCCCGAAAATGTGCCAATTTTTATAATTTCACGCATGATCGGGTCGAGGTGGACTGAGGGGTCTCTAATGTATAGAAGCACGTCATCAGCATATAGCGATATAATTTCGGGGGTATCCCGCAGCCGAATCCCCTTGCCCACATGGTTGTTCCGTATACTATCCGCAATGGGCTCGATGGCCATCGCAAACAACAAGGGAGAGAACGGGCACCCCTGCCGCGTCCCCCTGTGAAGGGAGAAGGGAGAAGGGAGCCGAGAGATGAGAGTTGACCAGGACCCTGGCCACGGGGTTAGTGTATAGCAGTCTAATGCAGGTCATCATGTATGGGCCTATCCCCATCTTCTCCAGCACCGCCCACAGGTATTGCCACAAGACCATGTCGAACGTTTTTTGGGCATCCAACGTCACGGCCACAGCGTTGGCTTGGGGGCCAATTCTAGAGATGACGTTAAATAGTCGCCGAATGTTTAAGGCAGTGGAACGGGCAGGGACAAAGCTACTCTGGTCTGGGTGAATTAGGAGTTTCATGATGGGGAGGAACCTATTAGCGATGATTTTGGCGAAGATTTTGCTATCAGTGTTGATGAGGGACAGAGGTCTATAGGAGCCACATTCATCCAGAGGCTTACCCGGCTTGGGGAGCACAGTGATGACAGCCTTGCTTAGGGAGCGGGGGAGGGTAGTAAAACGCAGCGACTCCTCCCAAACCTCATGAAGGCGTGGAGCAAGGAGGGCAACATGTTCCTGCTAAAACTCGGCGGTCAGGCCGTCTGGGCTGGGGGCTTTACCCTTAGGGGGGGCCGAAATAACAGCGGTGATCTCGTCAAGGGTGAAGGGAGCATCTAATTGTTCTTTGGTGGCTAGAGATATAAGGGACATTGGGATGCGGTGTAGGAGGTCGTCCAGATCCTGCGGGCTGTGCTCTGGATGCTGGGCATAAAGGTTTGCGTAGAAATCAGCAAAGGTCTCAAGAATGGGGCGGTCAGACCAATGTCGCACTCCATCATTGTCAATGATGCTATCAATCCGAGCTCTCCCTCCCTCGGCCCGGGCGAGGCGGGCGAGGGTACGGCCCGGCCTCTCTCCTTCACCATACTTTCGGGCCGCAATGGGCCAGGCAAGATATCTTATCTCACTGAGGGCAAAGGACTCGAACGCGTCCAGTTCAGTTCTTATCTGTGCAAGCTTGTGTGGGGAGAGGACGGTCGCATACTCGCGCTCTAGCTCCCTAAGTTTGGGCTCAGAACGGCACAGAGAGTTTCTAATGTCTTTCAGGACCCCAGCCTCCCTAGAGATACACATGCCTCTGATGAAAACCTTAAAGGCTTCCCATCTTACCCCATCCGTTGTGTCGTGGCGTTTGTTATTTTCAAAAAACGAGGTGATATCTGCAAGGATGTCAGCCTTGAAAACAATATCATGCAGTGCGTCTGACTTAAACCGCCTGTTACAGTGCTGGGGAGGGCCGGGTGCAAGGCTATGTCTAGTGTGATCGGAGAGTGATCGGATAATGTGCGCAGCAGAATCTGTGTGGTAAGTGTTTTGCCCATGAGCCCTGCCGAGAGAAGGAAAAGATCAATCCTGGAATGGCTGTCATGGACAGAGGAGTAAAATGTAAACTCTTTTGATATAGGATGGAGTGCTCTCCAGGCATCTACCAGACCGGCAGTGAGCATGTGTGCATGGAGGCGGTGAGCAGCTCTGGACAGTGTTCTAGGTGCAGCACCGGATCTGTCCAAGTCGGAGTCTAGGATGAGATTCATGTCCCCCCCCAAATAATAGGAACCCCAACATACCCTAAGAGGATGTCAAGGATGTGGTCGAAAAAATCGGGTGCATCGATGCATGGGGCATATGTGTTGACCAGGAGGCATTCTGTATTGGCAAGTAAACAGTGGAGGATCACATATCTGCCCTGGACATCTATATGGCTGGTGCGCAGGGAGAACTCCAAGGACTTGTGAATCAAGGTGAGGACCCCTCTGGACTGTGAGGAGAACACCGTATAGTATTTGTTGGGGCCCCATGCCGGGACGAGAGATGTGTGAAGGCGTGGGTTTCTTGCAAGAGAAGTATTTTGACCCCGTGCCTCTGGACATAAGCCGTGATCCTACGTGACTTTGTGAAGTTGCTGAATCCTCTGATATTCCAGGACATTAGCCTAATAGCCATTCAGTAGCACTTTAGGGGGGATCCGAGTAATGTGTGTCATAGTTTGTCGAACAAGTGCCGGCCACTAATACAGTGACCAGATGTGTCATATCAAAAGCTACCACTGTCTCACCATTTTTGTTAAAACATCCCCCAACTGAACCTCCCCCCTCCCTCACTGCCTCCCCCAACACAGCAGTGCCTAAAAACCCACCCAAAGTCTCATGGCTTTTGTACCAAGCCTAACGGGGCAAGCCCAGCCCCTACACCAAACAGGGGAGCAACCAGTGAACAAAATAAGCCAAACTCGGCGTTGCAACTGCAGCGGGGGTAGCTGCTGCCGTGAGCCTGATTAAGATAATTGAACAGTGGAGTACACCAGATAACTTGCAGCGGTAACTAAGTTAAGTATTCGAGGAGACAACATATTGGAGTACGGTAAGTAGGGGGTATAGGAATAAGAATCCCAGTTTAGGTGTAACATACCGTAAATCCTACAGCTGTGACCCATATTGTGTTTCATGAAACTTCACAATGAGTTACGACAATGAATGAATACACAAAAGAAAGGATACATGAGATTAGAAGGAAAATGCAAATGACAGGCGTGGTAATGGTACCACCATGATTCAAGTAACGGGTGCATGGCAGGCCGGCTCAACCCTCATCCACAGGGTCACCCTCAGGCCCAGGGACAGGAATATGGGACTCAATAAATTTCACCGCCTCCTCTGGGACAGTGAAAAAGTACAGTTTATTATTGTGGGTGAGCTTCAGCCTGGCAGGGAACAACATGGCGTATTCCACTTTCCTCTCTCTAAGCAGTTTTTTAACACCATTGAATTGTCGGTGCTCCATTTGAACGTTGACCAAGAAGTCGGGAAAGATACGGATAGTCTGGGATTCAAGTCTCAGTTCCCCTTTTTCCGGGCCAGACGTAGAATGTGGTCTCTATCCCTGAAGCTGAGAACCTTGGCAATAATTGGTCTGGGAAAGTCACCCGGCTTGGGGCGTGGGGCCAGTGAACGATGGGCGTGTTCAATAGTGAAAAACGGGGAGAGTAGGGGATCACCCAGGAGGTCTCTCAGAAGGGTCTCGACTGCAAGTTGCATTTTGCCTTTGAGGGCTGTCTCAGGAACCCCCACAATGCGGATATTATTCCTGCGGGATCTGGATTCTAAGTCGTCACACTTCGCCTTGACCTGCTTCATATCTCGCACCAAGTCAGAGACCGTATTCTGGAGCACGTGTACCTCGTTCTCAGTGGCCCCAATTCTGGTCTCGGTCTCCACCAGCCTAGTGCTGTGCTGATCCAATTTGGTGAGTAGTAAGGCTACATTGGCGTTTATGTCATCCAATTTTTCATGGAATGACGCAAAGTTTTTGGCCATAGATTCCATGAGTGTGGTAAGGTCCAGCTGAGGAGAACATGAGGATGCATCCGGTTCGTCCTGAGGGAGGGCAGCCCCACCCTGGTCTTGGTTAGCAAGTGATTTGGCAAACTTGTCCATTGCTCCAGCCTTGTTTGCCCCACGTGCCTTGCCGGACATATTGGGGGGCACACTGAGATACGCAGGCTGTGTAACGCAGAGAGTCAGCAATGGGGGCCCGGGGGTTTGTAGAGGGGCGCCAGCCCTCAATCAGCAATGGGCCGGCAATAGCCGGGGGGGGGCAGGAGCGAGATGCACTCGCAGCAGGTGTGTTCTAGAGCGCCGGGCCCACTCTGAGGGGCAAGCGAGGTGTTCAAGCAGCAGTATAACCAGGGAGGGACAGTGTCACGGGGCGCCCGCCCCCGAGCCAGGAGGGCCTCAGGCAGAAGAAGCCAGTAGTGGAGGGAAGCGCAGTCTGGGGCGCCTGGTGCACTCAGGGCGGAGCGAATAGTTGCACAGCCTGGGAAGATGAGAATGGTGGAAAGCCCAGAGTCGCACCAGCGCCAAATGAGTGGTCTCAGAGGAGCCTGGTATGTGTGGGGGCCCCTGTCTCTCGTGGAATGGGATGAGCGCAGCCCGAGGATGAGGCAGTCAAATGGGCGCATGAAGAAGCCAGTAGTGGAGGGCAGCGCAGTCGGGGGCGCCTGGTACTCTCAGGGCGCAGCGAATATTTGCACAGCCTGGGAAGATGAGAATGGTGGAACGCGCAGAGTCGCACCAGCGCCAAATGAGTGGTCTCGGAGGAGCCTGGTATGTGTGGGGGCCACTGTCTCTCGTGGAATGGGATGAGCGCAGCCCGAGGATGAGGCACTCAAAAATGGGCGTATTGCCTATTTAGTCTAGTCTGGGATACAACGAAAAGTAACTATGTCTTATCATTAAAACAGAGGCCGTGCATTGCCATCCATGCTTGGATGATTAGGTAGATATTGTTTAGTAGTTTAGAGTCAGTGTTATAGTCGCCAGTTATAGGGATGAGGATTTCATGATGTGGGTGTCATCTGCATAGTTAGCATAAGTGACACCCAAATGGTGTAGGTCATCAAAGAGGGGCTTTGTGAAAATATTATAAAGCACTGGAGAAACGCATGAGCTCCGAGGAACTCCACAGGTGAGCGGAGCTGGCTCGGCTGACACCTTTGGTGCAAACTCCCTCATGATTCCGTTGTCCAAGAATGATTGGATCCAAGCAGTTGCTTTCTCAGAGAAATGGGCTTCTGTCGAAAGGTGATTACATAAGACTTTATGATTGACTAAATCAAAGGTGGCTGATAAGTCTAGTAACAGAAGGAGGGGTAGATTACCTTTATCTTTTATGTTGTCTATTTGAGTTTTAAATCTATCAGAGCCGTTTTGGTGCCGTGTCTAGGTCTAAAGCCCGATTGTCGTAGGCCAAGAAGGTTATTGCTTTCAAGATGTTCCTGAATCTGAAGTAAAGCCGTCCTGTCTAGAATTTTCAGGAGGAACGGTACTGTGGTTATCGGTCTATAATTTGCATGGATGTTTGGATCAAGGATGGGTATCTTTAGTAGTGTCAGGACCCAGGCATCTTTCAAAATAGTGGGGAGCATACTTGTTTCAAATGATGTGTTTATTAATGTTGTGATGAAAGGTGCAAGATGTCTCGCTGCCTCTTTGATGATGGTTGTTGGGCAGATGTCCCCCTGACATCTTTATTATACCCTCTACATCTTAGTGGTGAGGAGGGGATAAGTTGAATAGGTTGTGTGGTTTGGGGGAGGATGCTTGAGGCATGTGTAGGTATGTATCAGAGGCTATTTTGTCAAGCAGTGCTTTTTATCAATTAAACAATGCTGTAACACGGGTCCAGGGAGTAATGCTCGACAAAAGTGTGGATGGACGACCACGTTGCAGCCTCACAAATATTCCTAGCAGGAACTCCCTGTTGCAGGGCTGTGGATGTAGCCACGCCCCTGGTGGAGTGAGCTTGCAAACCCTCTGGAGGGTCCTTGCCAGCCAGTCTGTAACATTCAGCAATGGTGAGGATAATCCACCTGGACAAGGTCTGCTTGGTAACAGCCTGGCCCAATTGGTGTCCAGTGTACCCCACAAAAAGTTGGATGTCTACTCTGACTCTGGACATCCTAGAAATATAGAAGCTCAGAGCTCTTCTAGGGTCTAACCTATGGAGTCTCTCCTCTTCCTTACCAGGATGAGGAGGAGGATAGAAAGCAGGAAGTACCGCCTTCTGGCTCGATTGAAAATCAGATACTACCTTAGGTAGGAAGGATGGACGTACAATCAGTACAACCCTATCCTTGTGGAACAAAGTAAAGGGTGGCTTAGATGACAGTGCCTGCACGTCGTTCACTTTGCGAGCTGATGTAACTGCAATCAAGAAAACCGTCTTTAAGTTCAACAGTCTCAAAGCACAAGAGTGCAAAGGCTCAAACTGAGCACCCATCAAGAATTTCAAGACTAAGTTGAGATCCCAAACCGGCACCAGGGGACGGCGGGAACACATTTGTGAGCCCTTTTAGAAACTGGGCAATCAAAGGAATTTTAAAATGAGAAAATTCTTCAGACGAGTGCTTGAAAATAGACAGTGCCGCCACGTAACCCTTAATGGTACCCACTTGAAGACCCTTGTGGGCCAAAGAAAGAAAGAACCATCGGAATGGAGCACTGAAAAGGATCGACATTGCGTTCTCTGCACCAGTCGCAAAACCTATGCCAACGGTACACGGATTTGGTTGCCGGGCACCTGGCCGGAAGCAACACCTCCATCATGTCATCCGGGAGGTCCCAATCCTTATATCTCAACCTTTCAGAAACCAAGCGTGAAGGTTGAGAGTCTTGACCTCTGGATGGAGATCCCCGCCCCGTCGCTGCGCAGGAGAAGATCCTCTCTGTGGGGAAGACGGCATGGAGGACCGATGGACATTTCTAGAAGGTCCGGGTACCACGGTCTCCTGGCCCAATTCGAAGCAATCAGGATCATGTGGGGCCCAAACCTCTGCAACCTCCTTAGAACCTGATGGGGACTGGAGGAAACGCGTACAGAAGTGGGAATGACCAATCCACGATGAACGTGTCCCCTAAAACTCCTCTCTGAGGAAATTCCCTTGAGCAATGTGTCTCGCACTGTCTCGCACAGTCGCGCACAGATCCACTTGAGGGGTTCCCGAAAGGGCGAAGATCTGAAGGACTTCCTGAGCTAACTCCCACTCGTGGGAGAACGCGCTCTGCCTGCTCAGAGCGTCTGCCGCTGCATTCGCCACTCCGGCCAGATGAACCGCTGAGAGGGAGATTCCTTGCCATATTGCCCAGAACCAGAGCTGCACCGCCTCCTGCCCAGCGGGAGTGATCCTACAACCCCCTTTTTGTTGAGGTAATGCATGGCCACTGTGTTGTCCGTCATGATCAGGACACCTTTCCCGCGCACAAATGGCAGAAAAGCCTTCAGAGCCAGCCAGATGGCCTTCAGCTCCAAAAGATTTTTGTGCAGTTTGGACTCCAACGGAGACGAACGAACGTTCAGCTCGTTGGCGTGAGCACCCCATCCTCTGAGGGAAGCATCTGTCACTACCGTCACCTCCGGCCATGGTTGCTAAAAATGCTCTCTCTTCATCAGATTCGCCTCGCTGGCCCACCACAGAAGATCCTGTGAGAACGTGCGCGTAATCTGAAGGAGATCCGACATTTTGCCTGACCACTGCATCTTGAGAGCCCATTGAAGGGATCTGATCCTCAGTCTGTCCTCTGGCACCAGAAAAATGCAGAATGCCATGAGGCCGAGCAACCTTAAGAATTCGAAAGCCGGGAGACTCTGGGTATGTTGACATTTGTTGATCATCTGGACTATGTGATGGCCCTCACCTTGGGTGTCGAGCACTTCCCCAAGGATTTGTCCAACAGAGCCCTGATGCACTGGAGCTGTTGGGAAGGTGTGATATGCGATTTGTTGAAATTGAGGGAGAAGCTCAGCCTGCAAAGAACGTGGCAGATGAGGCTGAGGTGATCCAAGGCCTGTTCGGGAGAATGCGCTCGGATCAGCCAGTCGTCCAGGTAGGGGTAGACATGAACCCCCTCTCTCCTGAGATACGCTGCCACCACCAGCATGAGCTTGGGGAAGACCCTCGGGGTGGAGGTCAACCCGAATGGCAGGACCCGAAACTGAAAGTGCAAGCTGCATGCCCCGAATCTCAGGTATTTTCTGTGATTTGGATGGATAAGCACATGAAAATAAGCATCCTGTAGGTCCAATGACACCAATGAATCCTGAAGTCGAAGGGCCTGAAGGACCTGAGAAAGAGTGACCATCTTGAACTTGTCATTCCTGAGGAACTTGATCAAGCGACGCACGTCCAAGATGGGTCTCAGTCCTCCGTCTTTCTTGGGAATCAAAAAATATGGGGAATACCATCACTTGTTCCTCTCTGCCACAGGCACTAGTTCTATAGCGCCTTTCTCCAGCAGGGTCAGGATTTCCTGCACAAGGAGCGGATCCGGAATCTTCAAAGAGAGGTTCCGCGGTGGATTGTCCGGAGGCCGATTTAGGAAGGGTAGGCAGTAGCCATGGGTTATTGTTCCCAGAACCCACGCATCTGAAGTAATGGTTTGTCACTCTGCGAGGTGCTAAAACAGTCTGCCCCCAACCGCCGAACAATGAGACCTGGCCTCATAGCTGTTTCGGAGCGGTTGCAGCAGCGGCTTTGGAACCTCTTCCCCATCCACCACAGTGGCCCCTTCGACTGGCTGCTCCCCTCACTCTACCAAAAGAGGAGTAGTAACGAAAGGAACCCCTCCACTACTGTCCCCTAGGACGAAAAAGGCAGAGGTTGACACACAGCTACGTCCAAATTTAGCAGCTGCTTTGGAGGTCTGCAACCTCTCAAGGCTCTTGTCAGCATTGCTGCCAAACAAATGAGAACCGTCAAAGGGCATGTTGAGAAGACGGGCCTGCACAGCCGGTGCAAACCCCGACTTCCGCAACCACGCAAACCTGCGTATCACGGTGCTCGCAGCCATGGACCGGCTGATACTATCAGCCTTGTCCAACCCAAAGTGAAGGGATTCACACATGGCATTCTTGTCATCCTGCACAATCACAAGGAATCCATCCTTTCTTCCCTCTCGGAAATAGGCTCCAGAGAAAACTTAGGTGGAGTTGACCGATTTAAGTGCCATACAACCAGTCAAAAATACCTTGTGTGCCCATCCACTGCAGCGCTTGCCGTCCCTATCTGGAGGGATGATAGGGTACGCCGCCTGCCTCGAGGTGGCTGTGGCCGCCTGAACCACCAAACTCTCAGGAGTGGGGTCTGTGGATCGGTAGCTGGGTGTCGCTACTGGATGGGTGGTATTTCTTAGTCAACGACTTGTTGACCACCGGAAGAGACTCGGGGTGTTCCAAGTAGCAGCCACCCTTTTCTGTAACGCCATGTGAAAAGGCAACACTGGGTCAGTGAACGGACCCTGATCTAAAATGTCAGTCAGGTCATCCTGATCGAATTCAGCTGGAGGGCCGGACCACCCTATGCACTCTGTAACCCTGGACATCAACCTCCTATAGGCCTCTATCAGCCTACCAAATGCCATCTCAGGAGATGTGTCCAGGCCAATGGCATCATGTAAAGATTGACGCAGATCCTCCATCTGACTGTTCTCAGTCAAGACCATGTCAGAAGCTTCCGGAGCATCACCAGGAGCATCAAGAGGCTCCAACTCCACCTCAGACGTCTCCTCATCCTCATATATGTCTTGCAGAGAATGAAAGAACTCCCTCCTATGTACAGGAGCAGATCTGGAGTCAAGAATAGGCCTCACAGTCTTCGACAGAGCCTTTCTCAGAGGATCTACAGCCCTAGGGGCCTCCGCAGATTCAGGTGTGTAGGCCCCAATGGCGTCGAGGGCACCAACAGCTTTGGCATCGACGTCAAGGGTGCGGAAGGCTCCGTGGGCCTGACCCAGGGCAAGGCCCCGACAGCCGCACTCAATGGACACGGCACAGACTCCTTCCTCAACACCTTGACAGACTTCGACGGTGTCGGCAGGGACGAAGACCACAACCTGGATCTGGCACATCTCTGGCGATTTCCCAGAGCCTTGTCCGAACAGGACCTTGACGGTTTCCGATGCTTATTGTGCCGACTGCCCGGGCCCGAAGGCACGCAAGCATCGGACCGAGATCGTTCACTGCCGGCTTCAACCAAAGGCATGGATGGATGGAGCAGTGCCCCGAGATTGAAAAATCTCCAGCATTTTCTCCCTGAATGCCTCCCACTCCTCCAGAGTAGAGGATTTTGTGGGGCAAGCCACTTTCCTCGCGGAGCCATCATCCGACAAGGAAGGCAACCAGTGACGCTGCTTCCGGGAATACCTCGATGAGGACGAGTAGCGAGAACCACTCCGGAACCGAGATCCCCTAGTCACCCCTCGAGTCACCAGTGGAAAGGCCAGTAGTCTTTTTGGATTATGGGGTTTGGATACCCGATCTACCTGCAACTTCCCCTTCCGCTCCCGCAAGGCCTTGGCAGTCAACGAATGCCACTTCGAGCAGTCGTCTGTGTTGTGGCTCTCACCCAGACACCACAAGCAGATTGCCATGCCTGCGCCATGGGCGCATACATTGGCGATCATTATGGACGAATTGTTATTCATTTATCTACAGAAAACTCTTGGATCAACCTCTATTCACTTTTTGGACCTTATTTCCCATTTGCGAGACTTTGGTGCCTTTTTATTTTTCCCAACTAACTACAAGTACCACAATGCACTTTGCCATAACTATTTCTGGCATTCCTATTCGTCATCATCGGAACTATAATCCCCAGAAGCCCTAGGGATCAGCTCTGCTTCCACCAGCTCAGGAACAGAGAGGGAGGAGGCAGATTGTATTCAGGTGTGCTGATCCAGGTGCGGCCAATTAGCCTGCCTCTGTGCTGGGCAGGGCGGTATAAAAGCTGCTGCCTACAGGGGCTCAGTCTCTTGCATTAAGTGTCCTTCCAGCACCTTTTTGCTTCGAGCTATGTATTTTTGTATGCTGTTCCTGCTCACTCCTGCTTTTGATCCAGTGCCCTGCCGGGCTCTCTGCATTGCAGCTGATCACGCTCCGCTGCCTTCTACCTACAGCCTTAGTTCGCTGGGCTTCCAGTCTTGCAGCCTACTTCAGTCCTCAGCAGCCTTCTACAGTCATCGGCCCTGCTCCTCTGGGCTCACTCCTTGCTGCCCGGCCCTCCTGGCTCCTTGCCTTGCAGCCTGCTACACTCTGCTGCCTACAGCCCTAGCCTTTTGGGCTCCCTGCCTCACAGCCCTGCTCCTCTGGGCTTCCTGCCTTGCAGCCTGCTACACTCTGCTGCCTACAGCCCTGGCCTTTTGGGCTCCCTGCCTCACAGCCCTGCTCCTCTGAGCTTCCTGCCTTGCAGCCTGCTACACTCTGCTGCCTACAGCCCTAGCCTTTTGGGCTCCCTGCCTCACAGCCCTGTTCCTCTGGGTTTCCTGCCTTGCAGCCTGCTACACTCTGCTGCCTACAGCCATAGCCTTTTGGGCTCCCTGCCTCACAGCCCTGCTCCTCTGGGCTCACTCCTTGCCGTGCAGCCTGCTTCACTCTGCTGCCCTAAGCCCTTTCCTTCTAGGCTCCCTTCCTTACAGCCCTGCTCCTTTGGGCTTGCTCTTTGCTGTCCTGCTCCTCGGAGCTCTCTACCTTGCACCCTACACTCCTCTGCAATCCACAACAGTTTACCTGCATATATTACTTTCAGTTATTGCAATCCCCCTGTTTCCTGACTGCTGCTCCCGTGCTTTCTTCCTTGTTTTCAACCCTATGTTCTTTATCCCTATCCAATTCTGTTATACTGCTTTCCCATCATTTCCTTCTGCTAGTTTTCTCATCGACTTCCTTTTTCCTGGATTTGTCTGTTATTGTCTTCTCTTGTATCGTTTGTAGACCCCTTTGTACAGAGCTTGTCTGTTGGTTTCCAGCAGGCAACCTCTGCCCCTTCCCTTGTCTCTTTACAGACACCCACAGCTGTTGTTCCCAGCCATGAGCAAACAGCGTGGGCCTCTGTTATAGCAAACTGTGCAGAAGGCTGGAGTTTTTCCTAAGGTCCGTGGAACACTCTTTCCCATATCTGCATACACCCCAAGAGGAATCCATTCTGTTGTACCTTATTTCCTTGCTACACTTGCCTATTCTTTGTTCTCTTTTACTTTCAGCTGTGTTTGTACTTATCTGTCCACCTTACTTCGGCACAACGACCCAAACCCTACCTGGGTGCCCTGTGCCACTCTTAACAGAGTGTCATCCGTGACACAGATACAGTGCGGGTCCATGATGGCCATCTTCGACTTACAGTCCCGGCACTTTTTGAAACCCGACCGCGGGGTCGGCGGGGTAGAAGAAGACCACCTTATCGAAGTAGATAACACAAGGCGTGCTGAGTTCTCGAAGCAAACACGTTTGCAGAAAAAACTGAACTGAGGCTATGTGCGCTGTGCGTGCTACACCATCGACTCAGGACGCCCACTGACGAAAAATTTCCAAAGCAGCACAGCTGTGGACATTACATGTCAAAGATGAGGAATACGTTGGAGGACACAATCCATTCAAAACAGTTTTATCCAAATGTGAAGTATACTGAGACGAGGAAGAACACAAGAAGAACATGGAATGGATATGTGGAAAAGCAACCATCTACTGTGATCAACAAGGAATTCTTAAAGATGGTATTGACGTTACACGAGGGAGGAGTCAACAAAATAAAACAAGCAAGAAAGGTCTCAGGGAGGGCCATCGTGGAAGACGCGAGTCCGCGAGTGCAGCCCGGTAAGTTCTAAACTGGGCATTTTGGAAAAGAAGCCAAGCAAGTCTTTGAGAGGGAAGAGGTGAGCCGAGCGACAAAAGTAACATGACCAACTAATCGGAAAGGAGCTGACACGCTTAGTGTTAGGTAGAATGTTCATCTTGTGTGCAATTCTCCCCACTTGGTGAGTCCCCCAGCACTTCTTGCTGGACTATTCGATTTTTGTCGGACTCTCCTGGGTGAGTCACTCACTCATTCTTTTCTGTGACTCTGAGAACCCTTTTTGGTTTCACTTGATGGAGTCTGCTTTGCTCCATCTTTTTTGACATCTGTATTATCCTATTGCAGTACACAGCACTTCTGTGCAGTGTTGCTGGAAGCTCCTTGCACTCCCCTCTTTGGTTTTCTTTTATTTTCCTCTGCTTATTTAATGTTACCAAGATAGGGGGCTAGGTTTTATCCTACCTATGATTTTCCTTGGTGAGATCAGCACACCCCACCTTATGTGGAGTGATTAGGGGACACATTGGATCCTTTTCCTCACTTCTCCTGCAACTTTCTAGTTACAGTGACGCGTTTAACTGAGTGGAAGGTTGCAGTGGATGATTTTCTACCGATGTTGTAAAACTTACATCGTAGGCTGTATTTGCAGCTGTGATGAAGGACACTTGATATGATATGGCATTTATAACGTGACCTATACACAAGTGTTTCAAGGTGCGACCAGGCAAGGGGGGGGAGAAACAAAGGGAGGACAGACAACAATCCTACTAGGCCAGGTGTCATTCAGATCGCGCAGGTGGGGAAAACTTGTTCCAAAATGGTGCCTATCACAGCAACTTGTCCTTTCTTGGGCCTTATTCTGTCGACCTTGGTGGGGGCAGTCCTGCTCATTCCTTTGTCTTCGCTGGACTCCCATTGGTAAGCCTGTCCAAAGGCACCATTGTGTCTGGTAGGACAGGAAACTGAGGTTGCCAGACTGGGGGCCTGGCTGCCCTAAGAGGACAGCTACCACCCAAAGTTTGAATGTAGCATGCATGCTGAATGGTTGGGTTCCTAAAAGGCAAGGGTCTTGATGCTGAAGCCAGAGTCGACCGCTGAAAGGGCCATTACAAAGAAGAAAGAAGGACTCCTGCAGCCACCTCCAGTGACCGTCAAAGCCGACTGAGTGACCACTGTAGCTGGAGCTGCAGCCCTTTCTTCTGTGTGACAGGGAAGATCCAGACTGGTCTACTTCCTCCATTAGACTGGTGGGCTTAACCAGTCTCGAGACCAGCTACAGTTTGAGCTATCCCACAACCTGATGTGATCTTCCAGGCCTGCAATATCCGAATACCCTGGGACTGTTGGCATTGCTGCAGGACATAGTCTCGTCAAGCGCGGATCCTGCTGCAAACTTGTGTGCAACGGTCTGGGCACACAGAGACTCCATCCCGACCATAGAAGTCCCGTCAGTCAAATCATTGACAGAGAAGGAAGAAAGTCTTCCTGGCGGCAACTGTCAATGCTACAAAGCCTGTGTCAAGCATCCACAGCCAAGTGCCGCGAAGATCGTCTGCTGGGCATCCCTGTGACTGAGACTGACTGCCTGCTCCCGCCACAAGTTATTTCTCCCGCCGCCAAGGCCAGAGACCCAAAACGGAGCTGCTGTAGTCTTACCTTGGGGACATGTCTCACTCCTTGGTACTTATCTAGGTAGTAGTTGTGTTGCTATTTGCTCCTCCTGAGCTTTTTAAGTTGTGTTGGGGTGGAAAACCCAACCATGTTCTCCTGCGCCTAGGGACATCTGTCCTAGAGGCAGAAATATTTCAGGTGGCCTACCTAGCCTCCTGAACCATTTGAATCCAATTGTGTGACTTACTTGCTACAATAATCACCATATGTGAATTTGGCAACTTTGACAGTGTCTGCCTTCCTTTGTTCTGCTGCCCATGGGCCACTGGTCCCCCAGTGCCTCCATCTGACTTCGGAGACTCTCATTCCCCAGATAGGGTTGGACTTCTAAAGTTTAGGCCTACACAAAGTTATCTGATTTTCCAGTATTGCTATGTAGTAAATGTTGGTTGATGAATGATTTCCTAACCTAAAGCTACTCTTTATACTTACCTGTTTGCCATCTAAAGGTCTACTATGGAACTGAGTATTGCTACAGCAAATGTCCTACAGTATATATGAGTGAAGCTTTTCTTACTTACCTGAATTGCATTTTGAGTTTAACATTTCCCTAGTGTATATAATAAATAACCCTATTTTTATATAACTACAGTGTGTGTTTCCTTGACTTTAAGTGTGCTGAAAGGTCTTTGTACTCAACTACAGCCCTCCTCCCTCCTAGACGAAGCCTGGCTGTTCAACCATAGCTACCAAACTTTTTTGCTAGTTCGGACCAAACCTAAGAGTTGGAGCCCTGTACCTCTAAGAGTGAGTCTTCTACAGTCCAAGCACAGGTGGACTTTAGTAAAACTCCCTAACACTGAGTTCAGAAAAAGACGTGGTGGTGGCATAAACCGTAGGACATGGACCGGATGGTCCTTTAATGACACTGTGACCGCCAGCAGTAATCTGCCACTGAGCCGCGCAAGAGAACAAAGGAGAAGCGAACAGCAAGAAGCAAGACCCACAGCCCCATGAAGAACCAGTGAAGTATTCCCGAAATCAGATAACAGGGGAGACAGAAAGCCCGGGTGGGGATGGGTGAAGGAAAGGTGATTCAGGAGTGCATTGGGAGTATCTTCCCTCGGTGCAGTGGTCAATTTCATACCACTGCTGAAGCAGAGATTAAGGATTAAGCTGCTGATATTTGGCTCTGCTGGTACTAGATCTAAGCTGGATTCTAGATATCAGTCTTTTGACTACCATGACTAATATCCAAGTGTCTAAAAAGGTCAAAACCCTGGGCTTCCACTTAGACTCCCTGTTGAGCTATGAAGCCCATGTTAACCAAACTGTGAAACATGGCTCATACTATCTGAGATTACTAAGGAATCTTCAACCTTTCCTCTCTGAATCCAACAGTCCCTCTGTTGCACATGCAACCATTTTGCCCAGATTGGATTATGGAAATGCCCTACTGATTGGTGCTCCGAAGAAAAACCTACAAGAGCTCCAGGTTGTACAAAAGGATGCTGTACGCATCATAAGAAAAGTCCAGGAGCGAACAGATCACCTACTGTCAGCAAGAACTCCCGATCACGGCCTGTCTTCAGTTCAAGATGGAAAGCCTGGTCCATAAAGCACTAAAGGGCTCAGTACCAATATATATTAAAAGCATGGTGTCTGTTTATGAGCCTCTAAGAAAGCTGCGTTCATCAACATTAGCATTGGTGGAAAGTCCAAAATTTCAACGCGTTAACAGCCTAGGAAGATCTTTTCCTATTGTCGCTGCTAAAGTCTGGAATTATTTGCTATTAGATCTCAGACTATTGAGGTAATAATACAACATTTTCCGATGACAGTTAAAAACACTACTTTTCAACTGAGGTCTTGCTAACCTCGCACTGCCAGTCCTGTTATATATGATGTATCTCTGTTTTTTTTTTGGGCGCCCCGATGCCTGCAGGCTTTTGGCACCATCTACAAATTAATAATAATAAAAAAAGAGTGCATCAGGAGTTATTGCCCCCGTCGCACTGGCTAAGCCAATACAACTGCTGCAGCAGAGGGCATCGGGGGCCATCTCCCCTGTCGCAGTGGTCCAATCACTACCACTGTTGAAGCCGCCAGCCGGAGAAGGCCAAAGGACAAGGCCACATTCTCTCTCTGCAGCTCAGCTGCGAGAGAGAACATCACAGACATCCCCCTGCAGCCACGAAGAAGGACGAGCCCCTCCTGCCCATGCCGCCATTGCTCAACACGAGCCCCCAGCTGCAATACACAACCACCGTCTGTGCACCATGGCAACAGACAACACGACTGCCGGAGCCGAGTCACGTGACTCGCGTGTCGGAGCCCGCAGCCCCTCCTCTCCGGCTTTAAAGGGAGAGGAGGCCCGCCGACAGGCGAAGCCGCCAGCCGGAGAAGGCCAAAGGACAAGGCCGCATTCTCTCTCTGCAGCTCTCCGCTGCTCGATGGTGCAGTTGGCGCCCCCACGCTTTGTTAAACCAGCACAAGGTAAGGCCATTAGCATTAATGCCCCCATGCTACAACCTTCATGTGCGCCTACCTTGCAAGCAAACACACGCCCTCCGCTGTACCACAGCAGGAATGCGCGACTACGGTCCCGCACTCAGCCCACCAACCCCATCAGTTCTACCCCTACCTTGGGTTACCGAAATGTTAGGTTGGGCATAAGAAGCCAGCGGCCAGCACACACATGCTCTGCCACGGCACGACAGTTCATCATCAAGGGTCGTGTCAACAAACAATACTTCACGATCACCAACCCTACTATGAACTTTAACTTTGCCCCACAACCCTCGCCCTTCAGTCCTACTGCACCCATGCCTGTAGCGTATACTGTTGCCGCCCCCATGACCACACTTGATTCTGTGCAGCTCAATGATGTTTCTGTGCCTATTCATCCTACAGTTGCCGCCCCCATGACCACACTTGATTTTGTGCAGCTCAATGATGTTTCTGTGCCTATTCATCCTATTGTTGCCACACCCATGACCACACTTGATTTTGTGCAGCTCAATGTTTCTGTGCCTATTCATCCTACTGTTGCCACACCCTCGACCACACCACCTAGTACTTCTGACCCTCCATCCTCACCCACCAGCCCACCTATCCCCACGCCTCCCCATGCCTACATGCTAAGCTGCGCCCTGCTTAATGCCCGCTCCGTACCAGCTCACGCCCTTGACATCAACGACCTGCTCATAAACGACAAGCTCAAAGTCCTCATCCTTACTGAAACCTGGCTGAATGAAAGCTCAGGCCCAGCCTTATCACCCGCCATCCCACCTGGATATTCCATTTTTAGGAAAGACCGCACCTCTCCGAGTGGTGGAGGTGTTGCCCTCATCGCGAGGGACACCCTTGCCATCAGAGAAGCTGAAGGCATCCTTGATAGCAATAGTGACAACCTCCCGCTAAAAATCAATGTCTTGCCCAACTGCACCATATCCATGCACATTGTATACAGACCCCCTGGCCCATGTACGGACTTCCATGACACCCTTATCCCTGCATTGTCTCACAACATCAAAAAGACCTCTCAGGTTCTACTCCTTGGTGACCTCAACCTAGGGCTGAATGACCCTAAAGACTCCCCAGCGAAACACCTCAAGAAGGCACTCTCCAACATCGGCTTTGTGCACTCCATTTCTGACCCCACGCACATCAAAGGGGGCACCCTTGACTGGATCAGTCATCACAACTGCTCCCTTCTCATCACGGCCAATACCCCTATCCCCTGGTCTGACCATCATTACATCCAATTCAACCTCGGGACCAGAAAAGTGGCTCTCTCTCCGCCATCACCATGCCTCGCCACCTACGCCAGGAGCTCACGCCTCCTCACAGTCGAGAACCTAGCACCCTACCTCCTTAACCCAGCCCTTCAGGCACCTTCATCTAATAACCCTGACACCTTAGCTGACACCTTCAAGGATGTCATCACGTCAGCCGTGGACGCCATTGCTCCCCTGACTCTCAAAAAAGCTAAGAAAGCCAAACATGCTAACTCATGGTTCTCTAAAGAACTCCTTGACCAACGTGCGCAAAAGAGGATTGCACTATCCTCCTGGAAAGCAAACCCCTCTGAAGCCACTAAACAGAAGTTTAAAGCCATTTCCAAATCCTACAAGACTAACATCACACTGGCAAAGGCTGCCTCCTTCAACGCCAGGATCTCCGATGCCAAGTCCCTATTCACAATCTTTAGGGAACTTGAAAAACCATCTGCCCCTCCTCCTCAGTTATCAAAGATGACAAGTGGTGCAACAGCATTCAATCTGCCATGCTAGAGAAGCTCAACACCCTCCAAACAAAAATTTGTGGCCACCAAAAAGCCCTTTCCCATATTATAGCGAACCTCCACGCCAAGCCACCCATCAAGTCCAAGCAAGAGGTCATCACCCTGCTCAACTCTATCAAACCCTCCAATTGTAAAGGCGATGCCTGCCCAGCCAGCCTCATCAAAGACTCCGCACATACCCTCGCCCCCTTCCTTACAGCTTTTATCAACTCCTCCTTCCAATCAGGCCATGTCCCATCAGGACTCAAGGAAGCGTGGGTACGCCCACTCCTCAAGAAACCCTCACTCGACCCAACCGTCCCGGGGAATTACAGGCCCATCACAACTGTACCATTCCTGCTCAAAATCTTGGACAAAGCAGCCTACCTGCAGGTCCAAAAGTTCTTAGAGGACAACCGTCTCCTCGGCCTGCGGCAATCTGGGTTCCGCCCCCGACATGGCACTGAAACGGCCCTCCTAGATCTAAAGAACCAAATGGATGACCTCAGAGATGCAGGCAAACCTGTCCTCCTACTGCTCCTGGATCTATCTGCAGCGTTTGATCTGGTTGACCACAACACCCTGTGTCACCACCTAGCCACCCAAGCCAACTTCTCCCCGAAAGCCTGCCAGTGGATCACCTCCTTTCTCCAAGAAAGGGCCATGAAAGTCTTTTCTGAAGTTGCCGCCGCCACCCCTAGCCTCCTCACCTGCGGTGTCCATCAGGGATCCTGTATCGCCCCAACACTCGATAGCCTATTTACAAGGCCCCCGTTTAGCATCCTGGATTCCCTTGGTATTTCATATACCAACTATGCTGACTATACGCAGGTACTGATCCCACTCACGGGCGACTACCTAGCAGATTCCAACACCCTCACCTCTATCTACACTACCATCTAATCCTGGATGGCGGAGAATTGGCTGTGCCTCAACAGCGAAAAGACCGAACTCCTCCTCATTGGGTCAAGCTTCACTCTAGGTAACCTCGGAGATCAGTACGCCTCCTTCTCCATTGATAACATTCCAATCAAGGTCTCGAACCATGTTAAGACACTCTGAGTCTACCTTGACTCCGACCTGTCCATGGATAGACAGGTCAATGCTATCGCTGCATCCTCAGTCTACTACTCCAAAGTCCTCAATGCAGCCAGGCCCTTCTTGGCCCGTCAAAATTGCCTCACGATTGCCAGGGCAATTATCGGGTCAAGACTTGACTACTGTAATGCCCTTCTCGTGGGGACATCCAGCAAAAACCTGGCCAAATTGCAGCTAGCCCAGAACAATGCGCTAAGGGCAGCCACCGTTACCTCAAGAAGAAATTACCTCAAGAAGAAACCATATCTCCGAAATCAGAAGGCAAGCACACTGGCTCCCTGTCAAAGAGAGAATTGTCTTTAAAACTCTTGCTCTCACACACAAATGCCTTCACGAACTTGCCCCTCCTTACCTGACCAACAGAATTACTAGGCACACCGCCACGAGACCTCTCAGGTCCCCTTATGCCAACTCAATTGTCACGCCTACTACTCGGAAAGTGCGCGCTGGTGGCTCCAGCTTCCCCACCCTAGCAGCCACGCACTGGAACGCTCTGCCACCTCACCTAAGACTCATTAAATCCCACCTAGCCTTCTGTAAGGCTATCAAAACCAGACTCTTTGTTTAACCTGAACCTGTACCGTCCACTGCATATATGCGTACCAATCTGTAACTAAGAGCCCTCCTGGCACCCGTCTGTAATCCTAAGTTTGCGTATCCTCTGTAACAGCGCCTCGATGCCTTACGGGCTGCAAGCGCGCTTAACAAATGCAAATAAATAAATAAAAATAAATAAAACTGTTCAAGTAGACTGGCGAAAGGTTTACAAAGATAAAGTAAAGAGGAGCCTGGAAAATATATTTATCATCCAGACATTGAAGCCAAAGAAAGCTGTCAGCGTTTCTACTTCCTGGAAAGAGTTGAAGGGACTGATACAAGCTTTCTGTAAAATCTGTAAAAGTGCTGAAGGATCGCCGTGGAGAACTTTGATAAAGGAACCGGGGGAAGGGAGTTATTCCTGGCCCTGTTTTGGAGGGACTCAAAGAATAATTATCATGATAAAACTGAAGCAAGGCACCAGGAGAAGGCAGTCATTTTCCTGGTGAAGGAACTGTACTTTTGTTATGGACTTTTGGTTTAAGTGTTAGATCTATAGGTTTCTGACAGAGGATGGAGAACATACTATTTTTGGGCAGACGTCCTGACAGGCCCATAAAGTTTTCCTAGGTTGAGCAAGCCCTTGGAAGTAGGGAGAGGAGGCTTTTTCTTTTATAAATAAAGGTTTGTAGCCCCAAACAGGATGACTCCTTGTCAGTCCCTCTCTTCTTCATCCTCACACATCTCACAAAACGTTCTTCATTGACATCCTTCTAGAAAGAAGGCTCATGCAGCACATTAATTGGAGCAACATTTCCACCTTAAAAACGACTTTGTTAGCAATTTCCACTCAAGATAGTTCAGAATTTCCTGTGGGACTGTGCTGCACAAGGAATACAATTCAAGTTATAAAATCCCCCAAACGCAAAGATGCTTCTTACTGACAAATAAGTCTTCACTGACTGATGAGGCACACACAAAACAATAGTTTACAATTGTAGCACTGTGAATAACTGGTGTCCTTGCCCAAAACAAAAAACAGTACAGTAATCATTGTATCAACCTTGGAATAATGATTGGCTTAACCCTCTTGTAAACCGCCATGAGCTCGCTCACTGGTAAGGCATGCAGAAATGTACCCCCACAGTAATTTCACGTTATCCTTCATTATTCAAGAATAATAGTGTGCTTTGCATATTAGAATGTGGAACCTTGGGTGAAACAGCAATACAGGTCTACAGGCATCCCACCTTTGCACAATTGCTGACTCTTAAAGTAATTATGTTTGCTGACCAGCACATTCTTCTTATCCTTTGGCTAATAAAGCAGGATTATCAAATTTCTTTGTAATATAAAACTAGGGCAAGACAATTTGGGAAAACTTCTCAAAAGGTGAATGAGGCCATCAACCTGAGCTGCAATGATGATTATAATACAACACTTCCTATTCTAACATGTTGGAATTACCTCAAAACCTCTGAGCCAGGAGTGCGTAGGCAGCGCTCCAAATGTTTTGACACACGATTCCCATGATTGATCACCATTTACTAGAATGGATGGGAGCAGTAGACCAAAACATCTGAAGAGCTGCAAGTTGCAGATCTCTGCGTTAAGCACAGCACAATGTCACTTCATAGATATTTTGTCCATCATTTTCACATGGCATAAATCCAGTACATATCAGTTCTCCAGTGGATCAGCAAAGCACATAACCAGGCCACCAGAATGTTGAAATTTGAAACAAGTTAAAGGGCAGTGTGATTGGTGTGATTCCTTGTAATCCCAGATATCATCTTACCTGCACAGTTTGTCGAGAGAGTAAGGACTGTGACCTGGGTCTGTGGGGGCCAATGAAGACATCACTCTAATAGCAGTGGCACCAGGCCCTTTATTTACTGAATGCTCCAGCTTTGTACAACATATTTACAGTGTGTGTATGTACACCAGTAAAGAGGTGGGATATGGCAGCAGATGGGGATGGAAGCACTGGATGCGTTTGGCTACATGGCAGTGTGGCTTAGAGCAGAAGACTTCATCTCAAATAACAAAGAAGGTATGCTCTTCCCTTTAATACATCCTGCATTTGGTTCTAAAGTGCAGAAGTCAGCAGTTGAAGGTGCTGGAATACTGTGTTAACAATAAGCAAAACCAATCTATTGGCGTGCTTCAAAAGGGCACATTGTGAATACTGTACAGCAGCTCTTAGCAGAGTCCTTTCCAAAAATGGAGTGTGTGTGGGAATAAACCACACTGTTGCAATACTCCAATACTTCCCAGACTCCCTACTTCACATCCCCCAGTATACCATTGTGTTCCCTCAATGCATCAGTGGGTGCAGGGTGTTTCTCTGCAAGACCAGACCTGTCGGCTCTGTGGTGTGGCAGCCATCAGCAGGAATCCGTCACACCACTTTCAAGAATACAACAGCAGCACCTTCCCTATTGGCACTGGAAGTCCTTTAAAGAGACAGTACATTTCCTCAAGGGAAAATCTGCAGTCCAAACTTGGGCGCCCAGTCCAAAGCAGTTTTCACTACAGCGAGGGCAGCTGCCCCCAATGCTACCGTAAGGCCCATCACTGCTAGCTTCACCAAGCGGGTGCTCCTCGGTTTGGTCAGGACAGTCTTTGTATGATTGTCTGTTGGAAGTAGATCCTTAAAACGCCGACGCAGAACGGAGTCCGGGCGCTGCTGCGCAGAGGCCAGTTCGAAGTCTTTAAAGGTAGAAGCCGCGGTCCTGCAAGGAGGGGAAGGAGGCAACGTCAAGGAAGGGATGGGAATTTAGGAGAAGATGTGGCAAAATGCTTGCACTACTCCATGCACAAATAACCACCCCTTTCCCATATCACCACCACCTCATAGGGCAGTCACTCCCAAACAAAAAAAGACTACCCTCTGATGGGAAGTGAACTCTGATGGCCCCCCCCTCTCCAAGTAGGTAGCACTGGTACAGATGACGGAATCTATGCCTTTGAGTAGGAAACAAAATCTTCACAGTCCCTCTCTCACCAGGTTCGCACTACTCGCAGTAGGCAACATCAGACCTTACAGGCAACCACAGCTATGCACAAACTCCGATAACATTACGTGTAGACACTGAAACAATCCCACTAATGGCCGTCAATGTGGCTATCAACACACTAACATTTGATCTCCCCATCACACAGGTGCCCCACCAACCAATCGGAGCAATCAAATTCACAGGCACACACCAAATGCCCTGCCACACACAAACCACATCATGACAGGCAAACAGTATACACATAAAACTGGTATATACAATAAAAGCATCCACTCAGATGGCTCTTTACTCCCTGTGTCACTGGAAGCAGATGCACACATTCAGGGTTGTATCCCTGAACCCAAAACAGACCTCCATGATCCTGAACCCCTCTTACCGCAGTCAGACCCTAACTTTTACTGCAGACCATGGCTCTTTAAGCAGACCACAGATCCCAGCATAGTATGCAGTATGGTGTCCCATTGTTAACAAACACAGCCTGCCCAGCCACCTTCAAAGCAGCCAGTTACTTCCTTTCGAGAGCTAACCTATACCATAGTATTACACTGCCTACCTTGCTCTTCTGCTAAATTCATTCTCTTCCAACCAAAGAACCCCACATAAAATAAATATATAATTAAATAGCAACCTCCCCACAAGTGTTCAGTTATGGTCTAAGAGCCATATAAATCCCTATACATGGACCAATCTTAACTAAAGCCAGCCCTCAACCTTCCCCGACTCTTCCATTAGGCAGCCACATGGCCAGCATCCTTGAGAAAACGTTTGATTGACATAGCACCACACAAACAACTAAATAGAACATTGCAGGGTAAACACATGCCCACACCCGAATCACACAGATGGTAGTGCTCCCAAAAAATACCCAAAGATGGCAGGTAAGCCAATCCTACCAACTATGGGAACCAAAATGAAGAGGATTGGGTTTCTATGATCCCCTATCCAAAACACTATCCAGAAAAAATCCATGCATAGAATAAGAAAAGTTACTTACCTTTAGCAACACTTAGTCCATAGCCCTTCTTCTGTAACAACTTTGCAGGACCCTAGTGCCACTTGGTGGAAGAACCAGAATCTGAGATTTGGCAGTGCAAATCAGCATAAAGTTTAAGGTCTATTACGGTTACAATGCCACGTGTTAGTCTTTACCAGTAGGCAAACCTCTGTAGGCAGCCATTCATGGATGATTTAGCGAACAATGCAATAGTTGTTTATCTAGAATGCAATCAACTATACAAGCACAGGCATATTAAAATACAATCTAAAGATGGCGCTGACTTTAAGGGGTGTAGGGGAGGATAGGTCAATAGGATCCCCCCCTCCCACTGCATCTCCCACCCTGGTGAAGACTCATGACTCGTCGGCAGCCCACCGCCCCCCCCCGGGCCCAGGCGGGAGGGTGGCTGCAGACCGACACGTGAGGCTGCACCACCACGTTATGAGGCAGAGCACCGACGCCATCTTGTACTAAGCCAACTCCATTTTGCTAGAAATGTTCAGAGCTAACCCAGGCAGAGCCAACGTGCACATTGAAAGCTGCAGCTTGACCCCCAATCGACCGCGCACAGAGGCCCACACTCCCCCCACCCCCTGCCGCATGGCAGATCCGCTGAGGACTCGTTCCCACGAGCCACCAGACACGAACAAACAGCAAAATAAAACACTGTAGCTGTTAACCTTCCGCAGTACATCATTGCCCCAGCCATGAACAGGAACATTAGGAAGTAACTGAACCCAGCCCAAAACCTGCATGCCCTGACCCTGTACCAAGCCCCCAGTGTTAGACTGTGTGGCGCCCTACACCCCCGCCTACCCCGAAAACTCTTGTAATGTGTAGAAACCATTTATGTAATATATGTCATGTTGACTAACGTTCGCTGCTAACGTGAAGAAGAATGGGTAAAGAGTAGTATACAACAGATATTGTTTATAATGTGAAGATGTACGAAGACTGGCTAGCTGATGACAATATGCAATAATATGTGTTGCCCTCTTTATCCATACACCTGCCTTACACTACCTCATGTTCGTATGTCAACTATAGATGTGAATTGTTGTACTAAAGGGTATGGCCCCCAGTTAGTATCCCTTCTAATGCAAATGCATACAAATCATCTTATAGACCCAACGTGTTGTTATTCGCCCCTCACCCAAGGGACAATACACCGCCTTGTGCAGGATGCTGCGCACAGAGCTGCAAGGCCATCTCCCCCTCCTCCCCTCCAGAGATAGCTGGTGTTCAAACAGCACAGCCTTGCCGCCCCGCCCGACCCTGCTGGACCCATTTCAAGCATCCGCCTCCCCCATGTCAGAGGCCGCCACAGCCTGACTCCATGATTTACGAGCTATCTGGTCCTAAATCCCACCGTCTCTCAGGCACTAGTAACATTGCCCCGAACGGGCCAGTGGTATCTCCGCCGACACCAAGTTAATGGCCCTCAAAAGGGGGGGCGCCCACCCTTGTACCAACAGATCATAATACCATCCCTCACCAAACCAACCAAGACAGGGTGATCGAGCAACCCCTCCCATGCCCCCGACTATGCACATGGGACCAGATTGTTTGAACTAAAGGGGGTCCTCACAACTGATGTATGGGATGCTTCAGATTCCATATCAACGTTCCTGTCTGCGTATTGATCTAAGGTCAGTGCTTATCAGAATTACAAACCAACGGAAGCATGAAGTGTGACGAATGGATGTGAATGTGTGGCCAAAAGGGCAAATGTCAGTTTAGTTACCAACTCTCTACTGTGTATACCCCCTAGACATCACCACCCAATCCCCACGATTATGTGTCCCCTATAGCTTGCGTCACCCATGACGTGTTCACTAAATAAGTAGGCCCGTCTTTGCTATTGTCAGACAGAGCGCTCTCGGAGTTTGCAGAGTCCTTTGCATGCCCTATATTGATCTATATAAAGCCCTTTTGATCTCACCCGCACTTGGTCCTGGTCTCATTCCCCTCCTGGGGTGTGTCCTTTATTGCCTCTCACTAAGGAGGGTGCGTTCGTGGGGACGCTTACATTCAGTGGTGACCCCATAGACGGGATTTATTTCTTAACTTTAAACTGTCTCCTTGGCATGAGACGGTCCCGGTCACAGTGGAGACGCACGGCGCGCCCGCTCAACAGAGCCGCCCACCTATGGCAACTGGTACGCAGAGACGTGCGCATGCAGTTAGGGCGAGAGGGTACGGGTCCCGTTTGAAAAAACCCTTGGTACCGCTCGCCGGAGCCGGGTGGGGCCATTGAGTACGGGGCCGCGCTGCTTGGACAGACCAAATCCGGAGAGTCTCGGATCAAGACGGGCACGTGAGTATTAAGTGCGGGCGATACTAAAAGGGGAAAAAATCTAGAGGACAAGGGCAAACCAGCCGGGGACATAGAGGGGACTTTTAACTTCTAATACTTTCTCTTTGTTTGCATATGGCCATTAGGATACAAAAGGGAAAGAGGGAAAAGAGGACGGGAACCTAACTCTGCAAGGGGGTAGAGGCGGCGCCGCGTAGTGCTATCTCGACTAGTGCTGGGAATAAGTAAAAACAGTGAAAGAATAAATTAAGGGTGCCTGAGTGAAGAGACGCGGAAAATACGTTAGGACTAGCTTTTCTTTCTCTAATTCCTCTCATTTGGGGTAAAATAAGGTCTTAAAAAAAAAAAACATATATATATATATATATATATATTCAGTGAAAAAAGCTTTGTTAAAGGGACGTTATGGTTCAAGTAAAACTGAAAAACCCTTGAAATTCGCCAGTTATGGTAAGCTAAGCAACCATACCTCGCGCCACCACCGTGCACTGCTAAGCCTAACACCCAGGACATCAAAGATGACATCACAAATGTCATTGATGACATCACATGTCTGACGCCCCCTTTCTTCCTTTCCTGACATATCTAGGCCACATGATTTTCTTCAGTAACAGTCAGGAACTAAAAATTGTAAATGTACTATATTTGTAGACTTATCCTTCAAGTATGTTCTTACAATAATTCCCTTATGGTCCAGTCATATCATATGAAACATATACATAGGGGAAGACACAACCTTGAAAGACAGCAATCCTTTTTGTGCATTAAAATTATCAGTAGAGTTATCAGCACTTTCTGATAGTTTTGATGTTTTATTACTGTACTTTCCCTGTATATGCTCATATTTTTATATGTTGTACTCACACTATTTTCCTTATGGTCCAGCACATCATGTGATATATATAGATAGGGTAAGTAACAGCTTTGAAACAGAGCAATCATTTCTCTGCATAAAAGGTAATCAGTTAGGTTATGAACACTTTCTGCTACTAATGCTGTTTTTTTCTTACTTCAATTCCCTTGTATATATTCATATTTATATGTGGTGTTGTCTCTTTGTGATTTGTCTATAATAATGCAATTATGTAGTAAGTGGGTTTTATTACCTACTTATCACATGTTTCACTGTACGCAAAACTCTAATATGAAAACAGTTATTTCACTATACAACATGGCAAGCTTATGAATATTGCACCTCCATCATGTATGCTGCACACAATGCCTATGTTTCTACATGAGTACCTCAGTATACTAGATTGAAGTTAATAATAGAATGCTATTTATATCAATGCATAGCTTAATGCACTGATTAGCACTTGATATTTATTCCAATAATCTTTGACACTTTTTTTTATTAACATTACACTAAGAATCCCTTGTACAGACTTTTCATGAAAGGTAAATGCAAATGTGATGTCATCAGTGATGTCATCAATGACATTTGTGATGTCATCTTTGATGTCCTGGGTGTTAGGCTTAGCAGTGCACGGTGGTGGCGCGAGTTATGGTTGCTTAGCTTACCATAACTGGCGAATTTCAAGGGTTTTTCGGTTTTACTTGGAACCATAACGTCCCTTTAACAAAGTTTTTTCACTGAATTTCATTGGTTTCTATTAGTGCAACTTTACCATAACGTCCCTTTAACACATTTTTTTAATTGAATTTCATAGTTTATTAGTGCAACGGAACCATAACGTCCTTTTCAATGGATGAAGACCACTAGCATCCTAGGTTCTCAAAGTGGGAACCCGGGGTAGTAAAAAAAAGATTTTTCTTCCCAAACCGGAACGCCTGCGGCGTCCCGGTGTAGGAAGGAAAATCTTTTACCAAGATGGACACCATGGAAAGGGAAGACGGGGTGTATAAAGAGAACACAACAGGGCATGGGTAGGGGGGACCAGGAGGGAGACACGGGGCATGAGAGAGGTGTGGGGGGGTAACAGGAGAGAGACAAGGGGCATGAGCGGGGGGTGGGGGCTAACAGGAGGGAGACACGGGGCATGAGCGGGGGGTGGGGGGCAACAGCAGGGAGACACGGGACATGAGCGGGGGGTGGGGGCAACAGCAGGGAGACACAGGGCATGAGCGGGGGCAACAGCAGGGAGACACAGGGCATGAGTGGGGGGTGGGGGGAACACGAGGGAGACACGGGGCATGAGCGGGGGGTGGAGGGCAACAGCAGGGAGACAGGGCATGAGCGGGAGTGGGGGGCAACAGGAGAGAGACACGGGGCATGAGCGGGGGGTGGGGGGTAACAGGAGAGAGACACGGGGCATGAGAGGGGGTGGGGGGCAACAGCAGGGAGACACAGGGCATGACCGGGGGTGGGGGGTAACAGGAGAGAGACACAGGGCTTGAGGGGGGGGTTGGGGGGCAACAGGAGAGACACACGGGGCATGACCGGGGGTTGGGGGGCAACAGGAGGGAGACACAGGGCATGAGCGGGAGTGGGGGGCAACAGGAGAGAGAGACATGGGACATGAGCGGGGGGTGGGGGGCAACAGGAGGGAGACACGGGGCATGACCGGGGGGTGGGGGGCAACAGGAGATAGACGTGGGGCATGAGAGGGGGGTGGGGGTAACAGGAGAGAGACACGGGGCATGAGAGGGGGTGGGGGGCAACAGCAGGGAGACACAGGGCATGACCGGGGGTGGGGGGAAACAGGAGAAAGACACGGGGCATGAGAGGAGGGTGGGGGGTAACAGGAGAGAGACACGGGGCATGAGAGGGGGGTGGGGGGTAACAGGAGAGAGACACGGGCCATGAGAGGGGGGTGGGGGGAGACACGGGGCATGAGAGGGGGTGGGGGCAACAGGAGAGACACACAGGGCATGAGCGGGCAGTGGGGGGCAACAGGAGAGAGACACACGGGGCATGAGCAGGGGGTGGGGATAACAGGAGAGAGACACGGGGCATGAGCGGGGGGTGAGGGGCAACAGCAGGGAGACACGGGGCATGACCGGGGTGGGGGGGAACAGGAGAGAGACACAGGGCATGAGAGGGGGTGGGGGGCAACAGCAGGGAGACACGGTGCATGAGCGGGGGTGGGGGTAACACGAGGGACACATGTGGCATGAGAGGGTGGTGGGGGGTAACAGGAGAGATACACGGGGCATGAGAGGAGGGTGGGGGACAACAGCAGGGTAACACGGGGCATGAGCGGGGGGTGGAGGGGCCGGGGGGGCAACAGCAGGGAGACACAGGCATGAGCGGGGGTGGGGGGTAACAGGGGAGACACACGGGGCATGAGCGGGGGTGGGGGGCAACAGCAGGGAGACATGGGGCATGAGCGGGGGGTGGGGGAAACAGCAGGGAGACATGGGGCATGACCAGGGGGTGGGGAGCAACAGGAGAGAGACACGGGGCATGAGAGGGGGGTGGGGGTAACAGGAGAGAGACATGGGGCATGAGCGGGGGGTGGGGGGCAACAGCAGGGAGACACGGGCATGAGCGGGGGTGGGGGCAACAGCAGGGAGACACGGGGCATGAGCAGGGGGTGGGGGGGAACACGAGGGAGACACGAGGCATGAGCAGGGGTGGGGGGCAACAGCAGGGAGACACGGGGCATGACCGGGGGGGTGGGTGGTATCAGGAGACAGACACGGGGCATGAGCGGGGGGACGGGGGCAACAGGAGGGAGACACGGGACATGAGCGGGGAATGGGGGGCAACAGCAGGGAGACACAGGGCATGAACGGGGGAACACGGGGGAGACACGGGGCATGAGCGGGGGGTGTGGGGGTAGAGGGAGACACGGGTAATGCGCGGGGGTGGGGGGATACAGGAGGGAGACACGGGTAATGAGCGGGAGTGGGGGAACGGGATATCCGCTCCTCAGTCCTCCGCAGGCCACCGTGTACGATGGCGTGTCTCCTGCAAGTCTGCAGCAGCCTGGGACGTTCAGGAAGTGTAATTCACATGAGCCTCACACAGTCCCATTGGAGGCCCCGCTGTCCTCTGATCTTATCGCATTGGAATTTTCGCTTGTTACGTTGTGATAATCACTTGTGAAGTCTGAAGTCACCACAGAGCTTGCCACAGATGCAATATACGAACAATAAACTAAGATGGCGGGCGTCTCTGAAAATAAGGCACACTGCAAGCTTTACTACAGCCAATGGGAGAGCACGTCAGATGTCCGTGGACATCACGCAAGTCGCTTGCCCAATCCCCATCCTGTCCTCGGAGCGAACAGGGAAGTGTGTCCGCAAAGCGGACACAGATATCACTAATTTTTTTCACTTAAATTTTTGTCTTTTTTTAAAAAAACAACTGGACGGATTTACACCAAATACCAAATTTCAGGACCAAGCCGCACCAAGCGGTTTGGGCTGTAGGCGTGAGCAAAGTTTTTTCCCATTATGTCTATGGGGAAAAAAAGGTTTTGGGACCCCCCCCTATAACTTTGCACCCCCTGGACCAAACCTCACCAAACTGCAAAAAAAATTCAGAGTGGGCCATATACTTTTTTTGCAAAGTTTGTTGAGGATTCGTCCAGGGGAGCGAAGTTAGAAGCCGCCCAAAAAGTGCTCTTCCTATGGAAGCAGCAACTTAACCATAACTACATGGCCACTACCGTGGCCATGAGATATATATATATATTATATAGAAATAAAAGAAGCTGTGAGAGGGTTAATGGGGGTCGCCATAGAAGGCGAAGGGCAAGGCAGGGAGGGTAAATGCTATATGTGTATGCTGAGGTATGAGGAATGTCTGTTGTGTGTCGTGCACATTGTGTGTTTTATAATTTTTTGCAATCGATTGTCTCTATATAATAATACTGATTTAAGTGCTCTTCCAGGGGGTACGGTCAATGTAAGTGTGACCTGGTAAGATTTGACAGAGCAGTGTCTTTTGTTGGGTAGAGGTATAAATTGATTATTAGAACCTGAAAGTGACTAAAGCCCCATGCACACAGTTACCCATGCATAGTGATAGAAAAGATCGACTCAAGAGAATAGAGTAACACAGGTCTAAGCATGGAAGCGGGGACACCCTTAGCGCACATTTGTAAAAGTCTGCCGGGACATGCGGAAAGAATAACTAAGTACCATGACCAGTAGGTCACGGAACTGAAGGGGGAGGGTCTCCCCCCAGGTTTGGCCACAAGGAGGGCATTTCGATAAAAGCGTTCTGGACATGGTAGCCACCTGCATATTCCTAAAATACAAAGGAAAACACTTTCATAACAGGAGAGAGATACTAGATCTGTGGTGATTATTCGAGGAAATACCTCCACCAAAGAAAATAGACACCACACTTGATCAACATGCCCTCACGGCTACCCCATCAGCATGAGCAGAGGGTGGCAAGGAGGACGGGGGAAAGAAGGAGTGATCGAGGTGACTCAATTGTACCCATTCCTGAATAAGCCCCCACCTGCTGAAGGATACAGTGATCCCACATACGTGCCCACTAGCACCCCTGCCCCCACAGCACGGCCAACAGCACCACCACCAAATAAGTGCCCCCGATCAAATGGACAGGTGAGTACCTCTTCAGTAAACATTTGTAAGTTAACAGAAGACTTAGATGCCAGGCTCTCGATAGCCAGAGAAGAGTTGTTGAGGATACAAAGCATATGTGAACAAGGTGAGCCCAGTACAACAAGGTCAGAGCGATTGTCCCGGTCAGACACCTTAGATAAGTCAAATGAGGAAGGGTGGAAAAAAGGGGAGATACTATTCAGGATACAAGAGGAGCCACCCAGATAGTAGAACTGGGAGCGAACAATACAGGAGGAAGTATAGAGGGAGGAGAAGTGGAAGGTGATGGGAGAGAAGAGCTATGGTGTGACATAGAAGACGAGCAGGAAGCTGGGAGATTGGGAATGGCGGAAGGAGGTAGTTTAGTGGAATTCGGGGAGACACCGCTGGGGAGGACAATGGAACAGGAGTGGACAGGGAGATTAAGGAACAGGACATGAAGGATAGCTATGGTGGGGAAGAAAGGAACAAAGGTGAGTATTGGGAAAAGAAGTAAGGGACGATTACAACTCCCACTAATACATCGGGGGGTGGGAAGACCAAATTATATACCCTGTGCACAGATGGATAAGGCAAACCTACTAAAATCAGTGCCCCCGCTCTCAAGTGGAGCTAGCAAGTGGCTATATGCCTTCGAGAAGCACACCGCAGGGGTGCCCCTGGCCATAGGAGATGTTAAAAGTTTACTCGTGTCAGCAGTAGGTGACCAATCAGACCGGGTGTGGGCAAAAGCAGGTTTCCCGGGAATAACACTGGATAGTGACAGACATGATGCCGCTGCCTTCAATACAGTGCGCGGGCGCGTTTGGGACGCATTAAGGGAAACATTCCCAGACACGCCAGATTTACAGTCAGTAATGCAATGCACTATGAATGATGGGGAAGAGGTTATGGATTACATTTTTCGAGTACAGGAGATGTGGAGAGCTGAAATGGGTACATCATATGACCAGTCAACATCGTTATTTTACTTCATAATAAAGAGGGGGCTCCCAAAAGAAGTGCAAAAAGCACTTGACAAAATAGCAGGGATTAAAGCGAAAGGATGGCCAGAGATACGGAGCATAATAGTGCACCATTGCAAAAGAATCAAAGAAAGGGAGAAGGAGGTGGCACAAAAAAGGCTGGCAGATGAGGCCAAGTTAGTACAAACGAAACTGGTGAAGGTCGCTGCAGCTGTAGCAGCACTCCCACACGATAGAGACACAGAGGAGGAGGAGGGACTGGTAGCGATACAGGGGAGGATGGCTGCAAAATGGGCAGACAACGGGCAAAGACAGTGGAATGGACAGGAGGAATAGAGAGGGCAGCAGTGGCACGTGTGGCACCCCAGCAACAGGAGAGGTGGGTACAGAGGGCGACGAGGAGGTGGACAGGGATATCGAGGTAATGGTGGAAATGGGGGGCTGGGATGCAGTGGGGGACAAGGAAACTGTTGGAATTGTGGGAGGTGGGGACATTTCTCGCGCAAGTGCAGAAACAGGCCTAACCGAGGTTACCAAGATGACCAATACTACTTGCACCCCCATCCGGGCAGCCCATACGAATTGCCCCAGGACGGGGGAAGAGAACAGCAAGACCAAAGGGGGCAAGAGCAATACAGGGAGCGACCACACAACGTTCAACAACATCCACAAAGCAGTGAGTACCTTCCCTACACTCAAAACAACCCCTCACCACAACATCACATGGCGTGCCTGCCCCATATGGAGGAGTAGTGGTAGTTTCAGGTAACGTTTTCAGCCAGGGGGGTACAACAAGGCATCCAGCATATGACAGCCCACAGAGAACACTTGCGTGTCCAATCCTATCGGCAACCTTCAATGCAAGCGAGGAAGCATTGATAGGGGCAGAGATAGGAAATAAACAATTCATCTTTATGGTAGATTCGGGAGCCGAAAAACCATGCATACGTGAAGGCCGGTTTCCGCTATCTAATCGTAAATTGGAGATGCAGAGGTTCTCTGGGGCGGTGGTTGAAGTTCCTTACACAGAAGATCTAGACGCGACAGTGAGGGGGAAAAAGAATAAACGCACCCCTATTCTATTATGAGCAATCCCCTGTCAACCTGCTGGGAAGGGATCTCCTCAGCAAGCTCAACATGACTATTTATTTTACCAAGAGAGGAGGGATTGTTTGCTCAACCCCAGGGATGTGTTCTATGCGTGTGATGCTAGTGACATTCAAGAGCAACATGCCCAGAGGTGCGCGGCATACCCGTGGATCCAGATATGTTCATCCATGGGTTAAAAACATTGGCACGGGTGTTCCCAGAGTTGAAAAAACTAGAGTGGAGAGTACCTGCAGAATTTGTTTTCCGCCCAATAGCCCGCCCGAGATAATGCCAGGGACAGTGATGTCACTGGACATACATGCAGTACAAATCGCAGCCAAAAGAATAGCTGTAATTGCAATGGACATACATGGCTGTGAGTGGCGTACAGTGTTATGCATAAACGCCAACATTGCACTCCACGATTTGTCAGACGAGGAACCTTTCACAGATTCAGAGAGTGATGGAGAAATCATGATGGGAATAGCCCTCCCTTGTGAAATAATGATACAGCAAAGGCAGGCGCCAGTACAGCTAATGGCGGTAGTGGGGGCCCCACCTTCATTCTTTAATGATGACATGCAGTCGGTGCCCTGGCAGTTGTGGACAACAGGTCCACATGACGTAGAACTGCTATGGGGAGTCACACCAGTGAAGATCAACCTTAGGCCTGGAGCAATTCTGCCCCGGGTTAAACAATACCCCCTGTCCCAGGAAGCAGAAGAAGGAATAAAAGAAACAATAAATGCCCTACTCGCACAAGGGATAATAGTACCTTCAAACTCCCCGTGCAACACATGTATTTACCCAATCAAAAAAGCGAAAGGAGGGGCCTGGAAGATGATCCAGGACCTACGCCCACTAAATGACGCCAGTCAGAAAGAGTTCCCTTTGGTCCCAAACCCAGCATCTATTCTATTCAGCATCTCAAAAGACGCATCCCACTTCACTGTGGTGGATTTGAAAAAACGCATTATTTTCAATACCCCTCGCAGAAGAATGCAGATACCGGACAGCATTCGCCCTGGCGGGAAGGAGGTATGAACACTGTGGATTGCCCCAGGGTTATTGCGAGAGTCCCAGCATATTCAACAGAATATTGCACGAAGATCTTGGGAACATGACAGCAGACAGCACGATAATACAGTACGTAGATGATTTGTTGATTTGCAGCAAAAACGACGAAGAATGTAGAAAAGACTCCATTGCCCTTTTGACATTACTAGCCCAAAAGGGGTACAAGGTGGACAAAGAAAAGTTGCAATAGTGTCAACGTGAAGTGCTATACCTAGGGTAATTGATCTCAAAAGATGGCAAGAAAATAATCCCAGACAGAGTAGCAGCCATCTCGGCTGTAGAGAGACCAAAGACGGTGAAAGACATGCAAAGATTCCTAGGGATCTGCAACTATTGCCGTGCATGGATATTAGACTATGCTGCATACACACGCTCATTGCTCCAGGCACTCAAAGAAGCCCAGAAGGAGAATACAGAGATACAGTGGGACTCAGAATTGTGCGATGGATTCACATCACTCAAAGAACTAATTTCAAGCGCACCAGTGCTTGCGAACCCAGATTATGAACGCGAGTTCTACCTGTTCTCGCACTGCAAGGGAACACTCATGACAGCAGTCCTAACACAGAAAACATCACTAGGTCACAAGCCTCTGGCATACTACAGCGGGACATTAGACGCAGTAATGCAGGGACACTTCGCGTGCGAACAGCCCCTCGCAGCCGCCGCGTTCGCCATTGAAAAAAATTGCCACCATAGTAATGGGGTGCTCTCTGACACTGTATGTAGAACATTCATTGTTCGCTATACTAGTGCGATCAAAGAGCATGTTAACCACACAGAGAGCCACTGCATATGAGGTAATACTGTCAAGTGCAAATATACATGTAGTAAGGTGCAAGGTAGTCAACCCCGCAAGATTCATCTCAGAACCATGCACTGTGGAGGATGTACAGGCACATGACTGTGCAACATATCAGGGCGAGGAAAATGGAACAACTGTAGTGAGTGAAAACGCACTGGATGAGGGTGAGATATTTTTTTTGTAGACGGGTCAGCTTCCATAAATTCAGAAACTGGAGAAAAGCATGTGGGTGTGGCGGTCGTGCGAATGGAAGAAGGTGAATATAAGGTCCTTTTACAACAGCGACTGCCCGCCCATTTCTCAGCACAGGCAGCAGAACTGGTAGCATTAATTGAAGCACTACATGCGGCAAAAGGGTGCGTCGTGACAATTTACACAGATTCTGCATACATGGCCACAACAGTACACAGCCACAACAGTACACGGAGGGCTTGCCAGGTGGGGGGAAAAAGGGGGTTCAACAGGGCCGATGGCTCGCCTGTACAGCATGCAGAACTCCTAAAGGAACTCATAGAAGCGTTGAAAGAACCCACCATGGTAGCAATAGTAAAATGCAAGGCCCACACCAATAATACAGACTTTGTCTCTTTGGGAAATGCGGCAGCAGACACAGCCGCCAAAGAAGCGTCATATTTAACAAATGAAAGTACAGGTGAATACTTAGTGCGGAAAGAACCTGAGGACGATGTTCCAGACGGATACAATGCCATGCTAGTGTCTCAAATATTGGAGCTACAGGAAGGGGCAACTGAGGACGAAAAAGAATTGTGGACAAAAAGAGGGTGCAGCCAGTCCGCCACTGATTTATTATGGCGGCAAAACAACACAGGTAAAGTAGTCATGCCAACTAAGTTATTAGAAATAGCATTCCAGCAGCTACACTTCCCAGCGCACAATGCAAGACAACACATCTCTGCCGAGATACAGGAATACTGGTTCATTCCAGGGTTGCAGGAACAACTCTCCAAGCTAACAATGGAATGCACAACGTGCCAGATATACAACTCCGGCATGACTCTAAGAACACTGAGGGGAACGATACCCAAGCCGGTAGGACCGTTCAAAGAGCTGCATATAGATTATGCAGACATGGGTGAAAGGTGCAATGGAGCGAGGTACATGATAGTGGTAGTTTGCCCCTTTTCCCGGTGGGTAGAGGCAGGTCCCTGTGCCCGCCCAGATTCCAAGTGCGCTGCAAAGTTTCTAGTGTGGGAAGTATTCCCCCGCTGGGGAATTTGCGATGTAATTCGCTCTGACAATGGCAAATATTTTGAGAACGATCTCTTCAAAGAAGTAACATCAATGCTAGGAATCAAACACAAATTATGCTCGATTTATCACCCGCAAAGTAACGGTGTGGTAGAAAAGATAAATGGATTACTAAAAGGAAGACTCTAAAAATTGTGTTTCACCCTTAAGAAAAACTGGGTGCACTGTCTCCCCTTGGCCTTGTTTGAGCTGAGGAATCAGCCCAGCAGAGACCACCATTTGTCACTACATGAGATTGTGACAGGGAGACGAATGCACACAGCACATTCACCTCGCCGTAGACACTCAGATGCACACAGAAGCGTTACTGTACTAGGAGAGGAATTCAACGACTACCTGACAAAACTCACTAAGGCAGCACGCATGATAGCAAAACAACTTGCGCCGCCATTCATAAGTAACGGGGAAAATGAAACACATACTCCAGAAAGAGAAAAACCCAACGGGTCAGCTGGAACCAGGTGAGATGGTCTATGTTAGGAGTTTCGTTCGTAGATGGAATGCTCCAAGATTTCATGGCCCATACGAAGTAGTGCTTTGCACACCCACGGCGGTGAAAGTGAAGGGCTTGAGATATTGGATACATTTGACAGACGTCCGAAAAGCATATGACAGTGTGGGACTAGTAGAAAGTGCAGGGAGCCCTGACAGGGAAAATGTGCAAGAATAAAACAGTAATTGTGTAAAATAAAAATAAAAAATAAAAAAAAAAACTTACGCACATGAACATGCAAGGTTTACTGAATGACAACTGTATTAGAACAATGTTTATAGCAAGATGTAAAACAGTATTGAATGAAAATGACATGCCTTTCTTTCTCGTTCTCTCTCTTCTCTTTTTCTCTCTCTCTTTCTCTTTCTTTCTTTCTCTCTTTCTCTCTCTCTCTCTAATCATTCCAAAGTTGGAAATGCAAAAATGATTGGAACTATATGCTTAATATGCCTTTTATGTTTTAACATATAGGAGAAACCATGGCAACGAACAGGCAGCCTGCAACAACTAGAAATAGGGACGCTAGGAGTAGAAATGTTTTTGATTTACGAACATACTCATATGAATGCGGTTTGACTGTCTGTGCAATTATATTCTTCACACTCATGTTTGGCCTAATTGGATAATAGCATGTATCTGCATTGAGATAAATGAGGGGGGAGGTAATGGACCCAACATGGAAAATGCAAGCAAACCATTTAAGGAGGGTAACTATTTTAATATGGGATGGTTTTCAGCTGGTATGGGGGTACGGCCCCCACCCAGACCAGGCAAAACGTCAGAACCATAATAACAAGTCAATCACCCCTCCGAAGCCCCAACACAATGCTATACATTTTAGTGTAAATGAACTAAATGACCGGCATCCATCTGTTATATCATGGCTATATGACACCACTGCTACCCTGCCCACAACGACAACTGATCCTCTTAGAGAAAGTGACTACACCACAGAGAGAATGAAAGGAAATATTGAAATGGCTGACAAATTTATGACTCTGTACGAGGAGTGGGAGAAGGGGGGGGCTGGGGAGAGGGAGTCACACCAGTCGAATAAATGGTATGCAGACATGAGCTCCATAGCTAAACTAACAATGAAAGTTGCTACGTGTGCTCCCTGATCCCCCATGCCTCAGGCACACCTAAAGTTTTAATGCCACAATTTTGCCTCTCGCGAATGCCCAGTGTCTCCTCCATCTCACCCTGTGCAGAATTAAGAACACCTTCCAGGCACACACAGTATCTTTTGAAATGCTGCAGAACGCGAAAACGTGCTACTCGAGATCCAAAGGAGTGGTGTGTTTAAAAGAACTGTTCTTCGTCATAAAAGGAACACTATTTTCGGAAAACAAATGGAAAGATGATGTGGTAACATGCAAGGCTGAAGCACTGCGAGGGCTACCGACCGAAAAACTACAATGGATTGCAAAAACGTGTACCAACGTCTGGTCAGAACATATAGCAAAATTGACCTGGGTGAGCGCTATAGAAAAAGCATTGAAACTACAGAAAGAAATCTCAAACGAACTTTGCTTCTTGGGAGAAGGGAAAATCGACATGGGAAGAAACACGAACTGCAGTAAAAGCCTAATGATCCCAGATATGAAGAAAGGAACAGCAGCCCTAATGGACACTTACTGGGTCTGTGGCAAACGGGCGAACATGCACCTCCCACCATCATGGAGGAGCACGTGTTCCCTGGCGACACTGCACTCAGGTCTAATGGTAATACCGGAAAGCCACATCGGAGAAGGGGGCAGGACGATGACTCAAGCAGCAGCCAACGCCCCACCCACGGAAGAGCCACCACTGTACGCCCTGTCAGAAGGGAACGGCGAAGGAATCTTATCCAGATAACGGAGGTCGTCAAACTACATATCAAAGGCCTCCTCAGAACTTTTGGCACAGATCCCAGACAGGTACAGGCTATTCAGCTCAGCGGAAACCTTCTTCGCCTCCCTCATCCCAAGCATTCAGACACAGTAAACGCAAAGTGGCTGCCGATTACGCGGTGGGAGCTAATCCAATTGGCTAATGACACTGAGGAAGGGTTCAACGTGATCAAGGTGGAGCTAAGGGCTCTGAGACTAATGACAATGCAAACAGGTATGTCTTAGACCTGTTGACGGCGATGGATGGAGGTGTTTGCCGAAAAATCGGAAGTGCCTGTTGCACTTTCGTACCTTCTGAAGATGCTGATAATGGGACTCTATCGCACGTCATCGCTGCAGTGCACAACCTAGGGGAACGCATGAAGAAAGAAGGCGGTGCAGAATCAAGCACATGGTTCGACAGCATTTTTTCATGGGTACCATCCTGGATGGGGCGTGCAGTGAAACTACTAATGCCCCACATCATGTTTTTGCTTGTGATTTTTTGTGTGTGTCAGTTGGGTCTTCGATGCTGCGCAAACGTAGTCTCAAATGGAGCGATGATGGTGGTGGTGACAATGGGCACCACCAGAGGAGGGGCACAAATGCAACAGGAAGCACACGTACAAACTGGTGAGAATTCAGAGCCCAAGTTTATAATGGTACCTATATATTATGATGGGGATATAGTGGATAGGTTATATCATACCACAATAAAGGAGCCTCTTGAACTAGAATGGTACACAGAGGTATGGGTGGACCTGGAGGGAGACGGGGGATGTATATATATGACCTGCACACCAGATGCGTATGCTAGAAGGGGAGAAAGCCTCCGGGGGGTTTGCAGAGCTTGGATGCCAATAAAAGGAACGCCGGCCTGGGAGGAGGCAGTGTTAGCTGGGAAGGAGCACGAGCGGCTGCGGGAGCTAAGGTTTTCGTTACTTAAGTAACGAAAGGGGGGAAATGTAGGGGAGGATAGGTCAATCGGACCCCCCCCACTGCATCTCCCACCCTGGTGAAGACTCCTGACTAGTCGGCAGCCCACCAGCCCCCCGGGCCCAGGCGGCAGGGCGGCTGCAGACCGACACGTGAGGCTGCACCACCATGTTATGAGACAGAGCACAGACGCCATCTTGTACTAAGCCAACTCCATTTTGCTAGAAACGTTCAGATCTAACCCAGGCAGAGCCAACGTGCACATTGAAAGCTGCAGCTTGACCCCCACTCGACCATGCTCACACAGGCCCACACTCCCCCCAACCCCGCCGCATGGCAGATCCGCTGAGGACTCGTTCTCATGAGCCACCAGACACGAACAAACAAAAAAATAAAACACTGTAGCTGTTAACCTTCTGCAGTACATCATTGCCCCAGCCATGAACAGGAACATTAGGAAGTAACTGAAACCAGCCCAAAACCTGCATGCCCTGACCATGTACCAAGCCCCCAGCGTTAGACTGTGTGGCGCCCTACACTCCTGCCTACCCCGAAAACTCTTGTAATGTGTAGAAACCATTTATGTAATATATGTCATGTTGACTAACGCTCGCTGCTAACGTGAAGAATGGGTAAAGAGTAGTATGCAACAGATATTGTTTATAATGTGAAGATGTACGAAGACTGGCTAGTTGATGACAATATGCAATAACATGTGTTGCCCTCGTTATACATACACCTGCCTTACACTACCTCATGTTCGTATGTCAACTATAGATGTGAATTGTTGTGCTAAAGGGTATGGCCCCCAGTTAGTATCCCTTCTAATACAAATCATCTTATAGACCCCAACTTGTTGTTATTCGCCCCTCACCCAAGGGACAATACACCGCCTTGTGCAGGATGCCGCGCACAGAGCTCCAAGGCCATCTCCCCCTCCTCCCGCCCAGGCCCTCCAGAGATAGCTGGTGTTCAATCAGCACAGTCTCGCCTCCCCGCCCGACCCTGTTGGACCCATTTCAAGCATCCGCCTCCCCCATGTCAGAGGCCGCCACAGCCTGACTCCATGACTTACGAGCTACCTGGTCCTAAATCCCACCTTCTCTCAGGCACTAGTCACATGCCCCCCACGGGCCAGTGGTATCTCCGCCAACCCCAAGTTAATGGCCCTCAAAAGGGGGGGCGCCCACCCTTGTACCAACAGATCATAATACCATCCCTCACCAAACCAACCAAGACAGGGTGATCGAGCAACCCCTCCCATGCCTCTGACTATGCATATGGGACCAGATTGTTTGAACTAAAGGGGGTCCTCACAACTGATGTATGGGATGCTTCAGATTGCATATCAATGTTCCTGTCTGCGTATTGATCTAAGGTCAGTGCTCATCAGAATTACAAACCAACGGAAGCATGAAGTGTGACGAATGGGTGTGAATGTGTGGCCAAAAGGGCAAATGTCAGTTTAGTTACCAATTATCACTACAAGGCATGTCCACCCCGATGGGCCCAGCTGACCTTCCAACCCCACATGGCGCACCGCCAACGTCAGCTAATCCTGGAGGAGCAACTCTCTACTGTGTATACCCCCTAGACATCACCACCCAATCCCCACGATTATGTGTCCCCTATAGCTTGTGTCACCTATGACGTGTTCTGTAAATAAGTAGGCCTGTCTTTGCTATTGTCTGACAGAGCGCTCTCCGAGTTTACAGAGTCCTTTGCATGCCCTATATTGATCTATATAAAGCTCTTTTGATCTCACCCACACTTGGTCCTGGTCTCATTCCCCGCCTGGGGTGTGTCCTTTATTGCATCTCACTAAGGGGGGTGCGTTTGTGGGGACGCTTACATTCAGGGGTATTGTAGGAGACTGCCCAAACATCATACCAAGGTTCATGGTGTCTTAGAACTTGGTTTAGGGATAGAGATATTCTGGCTGTTTCCTGTGCTCTTTTACAAAGTGTCACTCAATCAACTGTACTGGCAAGGTCTCAATCAACTCTGGTTCCTCTCAGTACTTTTCCTTGGTTAGCCCATGTGTTCAACCTCTACAGAGTTTTCAAAAGAAGTTGAAGCCAACCCTTTTCCAGAATGCATGAAACAAGTAGCCCAATGTTTTCCCTACATATCCTTCTTGTCTTCAGTTTTAATCTCAAGGCAGGCAGTGCATGAAGTTGTATCAGGGAACAGATTGTGGATTTATAAATCCAAGAGGTGATTATACCACAGAATAAAGTTTGTTCTCCATTTCCAAAACTCTGTGCACCTAAAAAAGTTAAAACACTTTTTTTAAAGTCCTATTCTGTCCAGTTGGCAGAAAATGGCCAGAGTACTCAAGCAGGCACACTACCCTTCATCTTGAAAAAGCGTAGTCTTTCAACGTCAGTTGCCTTTTTCAGATCTCCTTTGAGGCGTTATAATTTTTTTGTACTCTATGCCTCACTCCTAATGGCGGACAGAAACAATTTAAGGCTTGCATCTAATTTGGAAAGGCTGGATAGTCTGTATAGGCCTCATTAAAGCCACACCCATGTCGAATGTTTTTGTGTGACTCAGAAGAAATAGTGCTATATCCAGATCAAACAACTATATGGCATTCTAAGTAAAGCATGTTACTCTACATCAAGAATCATGGTGCAAAAATAATTATGAAGTTGGAGAACACACAGTTTTTCCGTGGCCTACACAACTTAAGACCGCCAAAAGTAGCCCCTGAGGAAGTTAGGATGGTAGTGGTGGGAGGGGCAGGCATCAGAATTTGATGGCTAGTGATAATTGACTGCTAGCGAAGAAATGCTGTGCTTTGTGTATGTGGAGAATTCAGTGGCAGGGGGCTCAATTGGAGCTGGGAGCAGGGTCTTTGATTTTTGTATCGTGTGAGGAGAAGAATAGACACCACTTCAGGAAAGATCTGACAGAGGAAGTAGCACATCATTGTCCCACTTCAGCTCCTCAATATGTCACGGGAGAAAGAATTGAGGGAAGGGAGTGCAATAAGGACATGTATTTTCATTACTCTTAAAATTGTTACTGACAGGCCATTTGGCGATGTAAACCTTTTGTAATACTAATAATATTTACTGGTGCATTACTGTGCACCTCTTAATTTGTAGCACAAGATGGCCTAATGGCCAAAATGGATACATCGTTATTTAAGACTCATCATGCTGAACTACTCTATTGGATTTCTTCCTCCTGTTCAGGGATGGGAATGGGAATATACGGTTGTATTCAGACCCTGGTAAAAGCAACTGTGTTCTTTGCACTGCTTTGAACTATGTTGGGCACCCAGACACCCGAATCCACATCCAGACCTGAGGCATGTCACAAGAGCACCAACGCTGGCTATCCATGATTGAATAACCTCTCCATCTGAATGGTAGATGTCCCTTGGTAGTTGGACTGTGGTTACCACCAGCTTAATATTTTGTACATCTAGGGAGGTTTTGGGGCCAGTCTCTAATAGAAGCATGGAAGCTAGATTTAAAGTGTTGGGGTTGTTGCTTCAACAGCCATTGGCCAAATCAACTGCCACATGGCAAAGCTTTGCCTCTCTCCACTAGGGCATGCCTACAGCTAGTTAGTTAGTCTCTTCCCTGAAACAGTGGGCACAATTGGTTCTCCGCCCTGCTCTACTTTTGTCATGCCCCTGTCCCTAGAAAGACCTGCAAATATGCTCCAGTCTGCAAGGTGCGCACAACCTGATAGGGGACCCCTATGGAAATCGACACCAAGCTGCTGTACCCATTGCTCACTATGCTGTACAACATCACCTACGGAGAACTTTCTGGCATAACTCTGGTACTTCTCATAACCCCCAGGCTGATTTGGCCAATTGAACTGGCCTTTGTTCTTGCCGCATTGCCTGCATACGCTTGCTGGGTCACACAGACGCTTCTCACTGCCAGCTGCATCATCAAGGCTTCATCGTTGTGGGTCACAGAAGCAAGATATTCTATTGTTTGGAGTCCAGAAGTCAACTAGTCATCTTCCAGAACCCTGAGGTCTCAAGTGGAGACCCAAACTGACAGCCAGGACCAATCCAGCCCTGAAAACTCACCTTAGCACTCACAACCCCTGAGCCTCCTTCACCGCAGCTTCGGCATTAATTAGTCTCAAACCAAGTCTTCTTACTTTAGGTGGTGTGCTTACTTGTTAGTACCTGAGGATCCGTCATCCAGGTGGCCAGGACACGGCCATTGCTATTGGGACCAGTTCCTGGGGGTGGACCACTGCAGGAGGATCACCTGGATGGGGGGTCCCCAGGGAGTGGAAGTGTGATGTTGACAGGTGAGACGCGGTATCCCCTTTCTTACATCACCTTTTCCCCCATAGGATACTCAAACACACTACCCACCTTCCCCCTTCCCTCATTAACACTTTCACACACCACGAAAGACGAGGGGCAAACACCAGAGCCGTTTACCTGGCATGTCCCACCACAAGGGTCAGGAAAAGGCAGGCAATTGACCAGAATCGCACACACCTGACAGCCCTATTGTTGAAACTACCGTTACCAGAAGGCCTTGGGAGAGGTGCGAGAAAGGGGTCGAAGTGGTCTAGTAAAATCCTCTATACAGTCTTAAGTCTTTGACCGGCAGATGATTGTAAAGCTAAGAGAAGTGAATCTTGCATCGTCAGAACTGTTCAAGGAATTGTATGATTGGCAAAGTTGGCAAGAATGAACACGACGGAGGGATGTTCACAGTTAACTGTTTAAAAAACCATTGAGATATGCGAGAGCCAAAAAGCTGAGTTGACAAAAGCCGTAGTGAACCCGACGGAGGGAGGCTAACATCCGAAGAAGGGTCTCAGCCGGAAGAGCGAGATCCAGGGGTAAGAAGCCATCACCTCACTGACACGTGAACTACAACAGAGAAATCTTTTTGAATACAAGCTAGGGTGAACCCGACGGAGGGGGGCTGATATTTGACAGGGGTCTGAGCCCCGAAGAGGGGAACCGAGGGGTGAATAATTATCACCCCAAGTATAAGCAAGAAGGAACTTTTGTTTATTATTTTGAGCCGATCATACCCCTAGAAGCAAGAAGCTTATATACCGAGGGTCCTGATATTGCCAAGAACATTTAGTGGATCTGAGCCCGGAAGAGGGGGATCCAGGGGCGAAGGTCATCACCCAACGTGCAAGCAGAAAGGAACGTTTGTTTATTGTTTTGGACACATCAGGTCCTCGGAGGCAAGAGACTTTTTGTAGAAAAGAGACTTAACCACCGAAGGTTCAGATACCTGAGAGTGCAACTGTAGGCTTGTGCTGGGAAAGCTCGAGTCCCGCCTTGTCCCGTGCTCAAAACATGTGAATGGGAGACGACTACCGCATCCAGACTTATTATTTTTGAACACTTCTTTCTTTCCTGTGAATCCTATCCCACACTCTTCGTTTGTATTTAGCGTAAAGATTGGTAATAGGTTTTTCTTAGTATAGGCTCTTTTATTTGAGAAGATGCCACTAGGACTGCCTTATTATTATTTGATGGTCGTCGCTTGCTCCCATCTTAGATTTAGGTTTAGATTAGGCGTTTTTCCAACCCACATATACAGTTTAATAAACACCCTTGGACTGTGATCACTTGTGTCTGTCTTTACTGTTGCCACCATGAGTTCCTTAAATAGGGCATCCTATTGGGGGCACATGGGGATTGCCTGCATACCCATTTTCCTCACACCCTATGATCATGTTAATATCCATACACCGCAAATTACTTACCTGCAGCCAACCTGTGCATCACCTCTGGTGGTGAAATCTAAAACGAGGCATCTGGGGTCCCTCTGGATCCTCAGATAGATGGCTGGCATTGAATACCAGCGTCTACCCTCCTAAGAGTTGAGATCTTACTGCTCAGTCTCATGTACCTGTAAGAGATTGGTCAAGCTGTGAGAGACTCATGGTATCAAAAGTATGACAGACATAAAGGCTGCAAGAATTCAAAACCTTATAATGTTGGGATGGGGTTGGAAAACTATCTAGCGCTATATCTAAGATGGGAGTAGTCTCTATCATCAAATCAAAGAAAACGCAGTTCTAGTCGGTAATTAGTTAAATAAAAATGGCCTATACTAAAAAAAACGAATGCCTGCCCTTACTCCAAGATAAGAAATGTGAAGAGGGAAATGTAAATGCACAAAAGGAAAAATTCAGTGTTCAAATGATGTCAGTCTGGCTGAGCGAAGTCCTCACGGGGTACGATGGCCCACTTAGGCTGTGTGACACACTCTGGCTCTAGACACTCAAGATGCAGTTCATATCGTAGATCAGGGCCCACTTGGCCTTTCAAGACCAAGTTACTTGGTTTCGGTTCAATTCACTATTGAACACAGGTCGCCCTCTGCCAGGTTCGGACCTCTCAAAATTACAGTTCAGGGGGTTCCCTTCCCCAAATACAAATAAAGTCTCAAATCAACACAGGTCTCCCTCAGTCGTGCTCAAACCTTTCAATCACAATGCCGGGGGTGGGGGGGCAGGGAGAGAGAGAAGAATCCCTACCCCAAGCTTTATTCACATTCCAGGTCTCCCTGCGTCGGGTCGGATCTTTGCCTACTGTCGAAGACTTTCAATTGTGCAAGGATTTTTCACAGACCTCCACAGGTCTTTCAACTTCTACCCCAATGACTCTTGGGTCTCAGTTTCATAAACAAAAGTTCAAAGAAATCCTTTTTCATCTAGGTTTCCACCTGCCGGGCTCGAAACCATATAATCAAACGTATTTCAAAACAGTTTTAAAGTTCAGTATTACTTTGCTTTCTTAGCTGTTTTCTCGCACTGTTCCTCTTGGGCACTTCTCTTTTCTGACTTTTTGAATCTTGCAGTTTCCCTAAACTACACATCCCAGAATGCAGTTCCTCTTTCATTAAACGTATGCCTCCTCCCGTTCCAGCCACACACACGCTTATCGGGTTCCTCTCTTCCTCTGTTCATGAGAGTCAGACGGATAGTGCAGCGTTGGTGGGCAACACCCTAGGATTTCTGAGTTGAGATCAGGGTCTCACCACCTGCCCCTCCAGCATCTGGGCTTCCCTTCACATGCCCAGGGAAAACGAGTATTGCAGTGGACGCAGCAAGCAGGCTGCAGTCTGCCTTCTTTAACCCTTGGGAGACACGGTTTCTCAGCTGTGCTGTAGCCCCACACAGGCACTGGGTCAGCGCCTCGCCCCTCTTTTCTCCACTGGACACTCTCCACATATTCCTCTGCCCCTTCCTGCTTCTGGGCTCTCCAGGTCCTCTCTGCAGTTCCAGCTCGGTCAAAATGCTGTTTCTGACTGCTGCCTTTATACTACCAGCTACAGTTAAAGGAATAGTGCGCTCAAAAATGTTATTGTCTCGATCGTTCGGGCAAGTCGTTATAAGCATACAGTGATCGGTCGTAAAAATGTTTCCTATGCATCTTAACTTATTTTTCCTCACTTTTACACATGCAAAAACAACATGTTGGGCGCAGCCATCTTGTGCTAATCTTGTCCGTGGATCGATCGCCCTAAGTTCAAGTCAAGTGCGCTTGCGGCAATAAATCAAAACACCTGCCCGTGAAGCGGACATCAATAGACGCATTCGGCCCATTCCACAACACCAATGCACGTCTCATTTCAACGTTCTCTGTCCGCAAGTTATTGACGTGTCTCCATGGAAATAGCAGTACGCCGCTTTCCTCAAGAAGTATAAACAGACCCTTTCTGATCAGGCAACACTCTAGTTTCTTAGTCAACATTTTCACTGTATTTAGATCAGATCCCAAGTGGCTCGTTTATGCTTCCTTGAGCTATCTTACTAGTACAAAGCTCCTGCAAACCGTTACTTACATTAGCAGAACTGATTTCACTCGTTACTTGCGTTTTGGTTAAATCTTTGTCGTACAATGTCAACAATACAACCCTACCAGAGGAACTAAAGGAAAGAGAAGGCTGCCGAAATGATGGGGAATCAGACAATAGTTTTCAAGATCAATCACCCGAGCAGGAGCCGCAGCCGAGTCGCATGGGAGACGTTTCAACGTGGTGTACCTGCAATCGTTGCGAGGTCATGCCAACCGAGTTAGAGAACTGCTGCAGCCGAGAAAACTCGGGATGCTCACCGATTTGCGTTACTGAGTTGCACGACTTCAGGGCAGCCTGCCTCGCAAGGTCCGCGTTGAGGATTATGATGGTGCTTATGCACGAACTTCGCAGAACAGTTCGCCCGCGCAATCCAAGTAATGAGTAAGTATACTCTAGATGTGATGTCATTTTTACTACCTAGACCATTTCAATTTCAAGTTTTTCTCCTACTTTCTCCAAATTGTGATCCATTTCTCTGTAGAAATGCAGCTCTACCTTCCCCAGTGCCTCGCACAGGAAGCCCACACACACCACCGCCTCCCCCCAGTCAGCTCTACGCGAACACTGTTTTTACGAAAGTCCTGCCATGCCATTATTACAATTCTATAGTATCATTACCAAAATAATCTGCTCTGCGGAGAGCATGAGACCGTGACAAGCCATATCCCAAGTGTACATTCATCTTCATTAAACTGCCTGCACCCTCTCAACCCAACCCTTCCAGTCCAGGGTGCCACCAGCCCCAACCCCCCAGTTGCTTTAATGCTGATCTGGCCCCCTCGCACTGAGCATTCCAGAACACCCACCACAGCCCTAATGCTGTGCATCAGTATATTCTCCCAAAAGAAACACATGTCCACCTATATCACTAGGATCCAAGCAAGGCAGATGGTAGATCAAACCTCTGTGGTGTGTTATAATTATTTCTTTTAGCATATAGTGGGGACTTATGCTGTAAGGGTACCCGCCTTAATTTTTGTAAGGACAACTATGCCATCGAATTTCGGGTGCACTTTTTGAAGTTGGTTGCTACACTTATCAGGTTCATTCAATTAAAATATGTATGTTTCTCTTTCTCAGGTGGTACAGGCTGGTGGTCTATCGTTCGTTTTCATGGTGGCATTATGGGAGGCTTGGATCAACGAGTAATACCAGTGTCGTTCGAGCCATTTGCGACAAATTCCCCAGTGACAGCTGACGGTACAGGGGATATTCTCATACTGTACTTCAACCTCAAGTATACAATTTATAGTTTGTTGGTGCCATCAACGTCCCCCAATTCAATTAAATACAATTGAGTAAATAAGGATTTTTTTTTCAGTGAGTCATGAACACACGCAATCGTCTACGAGTGTCATGCTAGAATGGTTTTTGCCAGGGTGGACTGAACAAATGGAGGCAATGGAAATAATGTGCAAAGTGGTCGCATATTACGCATTTTGATCTAGCTCCTCCCTTTTCCTATGATCTAATGTGAAAATAAAATACAAAATAGGCACAGAGTGCAGAGGCACAAAGGGAAATCTCCACAGTACCCAGTCGCCCGGTCCAGCCCTGGTTGGTGCACTTTTGCGCTCACCTTCTCCCCATCCATCCGCCTTCCAGTATCAATGGCATTTCACAACTATGACCGTGCGCTCCCAAGGGGGGGCGGGTGGATGTGACCTCTCAAGTTGTCAAAAATTGATGGCAACCAGGTTTGCGTTTGTGTTATAAGCCTGGCCCTATTGCCCTATATGCTGTATGAGTAGGCCTATGCCTGTGCGCTGGAAAGGCGGCATGGTGGGTTCATAAGGCAAATGGAACCATTGGGATGAAGGCAGATTGAGTGTCTATGAACACGTCATCCATTCACATACACACCCAGTTGTGCAAGCCTTTTTAAACACGTTGAGATTTACCTTGGAAAATCTGGTATATCGTATAGAGATCTACTAGGTATATCGTCATCGAGCTACCTGTTCACCGGATACTTGGTCCTCTGCTTGCTGAATCTCCTCATCTGTTTGCCAAACTAAGGGTAAGTCAACTAATTACTTCCCTATGTTCATCGAACGTTACTATGAACGTTTCTGCCCATTTCCACCAAATGTACCCAGGATTTTAATGTTCATGTATCTCAAAGACTTATGCATTAGTTATTAGTTCAGGTTTTTTCTTCTCGATAACTACCACAATTCATCACTGTGCATTGTAGTAGAATGTGCAGTATAACAATTGTATAATAAAGTTGTCACAGAGTTCACTGGTCTAGGTCACACAGCTTTTCTGTCTTTATTCTAATGAAACTTTAAAGACAAATCTCTGGTGCAAATTGCTTTATTCACATTCATCCTATGTTATTCTTGCTAATGGTTCATATTTCTTTATACAGATCCCACACACTTTTCAAGAATGCCATCATGTGTGGTTGTTGGTTGCACTTCTGCAAGCCACGTAAAAGATCTGGATACTATCCTGCATGTATTCCCAAAGGATATTGATTTAATAAGAAGATGGCTTAGAAATTGTGGTTGTAAAGTGGACGAGATTGAAAATAAGGCCAAGGAAATCTTGGCTGACGTGAGGGCCAGTCGATTCCACGTCTCATCCTGCACTTCACCCAGGATATCTACGACCAGTCAAGGTACACAAAAAAACGCTGACTGTGAGTTCTTCCTAAATTGCTTCCAAATGCCATCCCAACTCAATTTCCGCATGCAGCTGGTGAGGTGAGTAGTGAACGTTGAGTTTGTTATGTGCGTTGGTATGTAGGACGATGGGCTGCATTAATAAGTATTATCTTCCATCTGTTTATCTACATCACTGTTCTATTACTCCATTTTCCATAGTCACCGGTTTCAACACAATTGTCAAATATTTCATCTTAGTATACTTCATCTTTCCCAGCTTTCTGGAGCCTCTAACCAGTAAATGTGATCCTTGATGAAAGTTTCCACAGTGCCCCTTAGAAATGATGTTTGGGAAATGTGTTGGTTGACATATCCTTCTTTGCTTAGAGCACATTGATGGAAGAACAGACCCTCGCAAGTGATGAAACTACTGACATGCCTTCTATCCCCAATGGTGAACCCTACCGACCGGCACAAGTACTCATTTTCCTTTTCCATTATACTATTTTAGGACATTGGGCTGAACATGAAGGGGCAAGATTCTGAATCAATTTCTTTTCCAGAGTCAACATCAACCTCATACACATACCAAGTAATTCTATTACACTACTCTTTGTATGCAGTTGAACTTCTAGAATGTGGTATGCTTTCAATCTAAACATATCAAAATGTATTATGTGCAGTACTGGCTATTTGTACAAAGTGGCAGGTATGGGTTTGTGCACGTGTGTACCATTGTATGAATTTAAGTTCTGTATGTACCTTCTTCTGCATTGCATTTTTTTCTGTTTCATTTCGCTTTTGAATCCGTATTAAAACAAGTGGTGTATTATAGGTGGATGGTGGATCTTCAACGACCATCTCGTCCTCCTTTGGAACAGGTTCACAGCTTGAGGTATTTCTATTCACATCACCTTTCTATCATGCTCTTTCACACTTGATCTGTTATTCCGTATGTTGATTTCAACTGGGCACTTCAGCATTTATCTCTCATCAAATCATAGCTTTGCTCATAAAGTTTTCATTCAGTTCAGTATTCAATATTTGTTACTATTGAATTCGCCACTTAATTCTCAGTCAACGAGTGGCTTCAGGTTTATTTCAATCTGCATATTCATTTGTATTTCATTTGGTTCATTCAGCAGTTCTCATTTCCATGCAGCCCTTAGGGGCGCCCTGGTCTCGAGTGACATTCCCTTTCACTCACCAGTCCTCTGCATTCCTTTCGGGCAGTTGCTTCTCTTCACTTCTAGTTTGCTCGCACTTCAGATGCTTCCCTCCACTTCCCGCCAGCTGTGCTTCCATTCTGCGGATGCAGGCAGTGATTCCTTGCCTTTCTCCTTTGCTCGCAGCTCCAGCTACGGTTTCCCGACATGGTGGCTCCCACACCTGTGGACTTCTGTCAGCCCAACTCGCCCTGGGCTCCACAGGTCTTCTTGGTCGTCTGTTGGCATCCTGGCTTCCTTTCCGGACCCACCATGACTGCCTCCTCACAGAATGGACTCCCTCCTTGTCTCTCCCACACAGGCCTCCCTCTTTATACACCTGCAACCACTTGACCGGTTGCATTATGAGTCTTCAATTAGCATTGCCCGACTACAATTAGAGGGACATGCAAGACCTTTGTAGTGCTCTGCAGGCATCATCCTCGTCTCAGTACTAGAGTGGCGAAATAACCTATTGGTGTTAATTACTCCTAGTCACCTCTTCCTCGTCCCAGTACTCCAGTAGGTTGAATGGGGAAAATTAAGAGGAGTTGTTTTACAGTAGCCTATAAAGGCCAGGGGAGGGTTAGGCTGGTTCGCTATAGGAAAAGGGGGATACCATTTCTCTCCTGTGTCCCCCTTAAACCTTCTCTTCCTCACCCTCTTCCTGGTGTTCTTATACTGTTAAGGTCGTCCTGGTGTTTTCTTGGTCAGGGGGACAGAGGTAGCCATACTCCATAACAGTGCCTGGGATTGAGGGTTCTTCCTGAAATAGAAATGGGGGGTACTGCGTCTCAACTAAGGACGTCTCATTCCCAATCCACAAGGACCCTCTACACAGGTGACCCCCCCCCCTCGCTTCTCCACCCCCCCAGGGTCAGGATCCAAAAGCGATGGCCTATCCCTGGCCACCTGAGAAGAAGACCCAAGGGGAGTAGATGTGAGTAAGTCCTCAGGTTTCTCACACACCACAACAGTGTCTATACCTGTGTTATTGTTGTTGTTCTTACTAGCAGGTCTCCCTTTTAGCTGCCGTTGGTGATGCAATATAAAGAAAACCATGATATTAAACCTAGCGCCCTCCAGGTATGCTCCACGTGCCACAAACCCGAATTTGTATCCATCATTTGTCTTCATAAGATTAATAAATAAAAAGATGCCTTCCAAAAGGAGCTAAATAGGCTAATGGAAGTTTGAATTGCTAGGAAGTGCAAAGCTTGCTTACTGCTTAGGTTGCAGTTCTAGAGGAAAATTAAAGAAAGTTGATGGCCCTGTTGCTACAAAAATGTTATACTCCAGTAAAAACAGAAATTATTTTATAAAAATTGCTTTTAGTTGATACAATAGGGTGGGGGGGTCTGTGGAAAAGCACAGACTCCCAGTCAAATAGAGAAATAAATAACATGATAAGCTAGTCGTGGGGATGAAGGGTATTATGAAGTACGGGGGCTGGTCCGGATGGACTTCCTTGACACCCAAAGAAGGTAACTATTTTTGGGTGCTCCACCATGTCACCTGTGACGATTCACAGGATCGCGTCACTTCTTTCCACAGGGGAGCCCTTCCCTATGAGGCTAGGGAGGTGAGCTTGCTACCCAATAGTCCCCCTAGGGTTGGTAAAACGCTGGAGGACCTCATATGGAGAGACTGCCCTCATAGGGATAAGGACTCCAACCTAATAAAAGACCTCCCGAAACCCCTGTCCCCAGAAGACATGGCATTATTAGCTACTTCTCCCTCCCAATCTGAAACTACTACTGCTGTGTGTTATTGTGAAGTCTCTATTATGTCATTTGTAGTATCAGATAAGACTGACAAAGAAGAACCAAGGAAACATGCAGAACAAAGTAAAAGGAATTACCAAAGAACAGTGACAAGGTGGCCATTAAGCCGCATAGACCAAACTGGAGGAAAGCAGGAATACGTGCTGAATGCGTGCAGAACCAACAGCGACCTGAGACCCAGGGAAGAACTGGTAGCGCTCCCCAGTGAAGATAAAGGTAACGGGATTTGCGGGAAAGCCAGGTGGGGTCCATAGGATCAAGTATTCCTCTGGAGTGAACTGACTCGTCACAGTAGTGATACCCAGAAAACCAAGAGGCGAGTATTCCTCAGGAGTGAACTGACTCGTCACAGTAGTGATCCCCAGTGAACCAAGAGGAGAGTATTCCTCAGGAGTGAACTCCCTTGTTAGAGTAGTGATACCCAGAGAACCAAGAGTCAGGTATTCCTCGGGAGTAATATCCCTCGTCACAGTGGTGACACGAAAAACCATAAATCTCTTGAGTCCGTCAGGAGTGAACTCCCTTGTCACGGTGGGAAAAGCAATATATGTAAAAGATACCGAAAAGACAAAGAACTGTGATGGAGTAATCTCCCTAATATTCAAGATATAAAGAGTACTGATAAAGTGGCAGCAAGGAGAAGAAGAGTTGATAAAGCCTTAACTCTGTTTGCAACTCATTGGGAGAAAATAAAGAGACTTTTTAAAACATGCATAAAGAATCATCAAGGAACAGCCTCCAAAACCTCTTCCAAAGAGACCAGGTGAAGGGAGTCATTCTCCTGATCTAACTGTATGTGGTCAATCAGACCCTATTGCAAGAGACTGCTGTTAAGTCAGCCAAATACTAGATTGTTTCACACACCTCTGCAACCAAGTGTTTATTATTTTTCATTATATCTTAGTGGACTCTGGTTAGGGTATCATATCTCGGCTGGCACCAGGGATTGCTGGTTGCTACCATGTGGACTGCGCATGTTTGCCAATTCTACGACTCTGGTTATTTGACCTGCCTTGGGTGACTGGAGCAAAGTCACTACTTCTGTGCCAATGGATCATACTGGTTAAAAACAGATCGAACAACTGATCGTTTAGCTGTAATGGAAGTCATGGAAGCGGATGCTCTACGCCCCTCACCTGAGGCGGAAGTGACCAGAAATATGTAAAAGCCGTCCATGTTCCACTCTAAAGGGATTCATCATGTGACATTTTAGGGAGATAAAGGGAGGATTAACCCCTTGAGAAAAGTGGTTCCATTGTTCTAGGGAAGGCAGGAATAGTGTGCTGGAAGGCCGGTAAGTGCCATTTGATGTGGTGGGGTAGAGCGCAATTAAGGAGTCAACTTGGAGGGTGGAGGTTTAGTAGGTTGGGAATGAGTTTATGCAGAGATGCTGTCCATTTGTCCTGCAAGTCTAACTGTGATAAACCTCTTGGCTCTTCGCATGCTTACATATGTAAACAGGCAGCAGGGGCACTAGGAAATTGAAAAGTAGATAATTTGAAAGAGCCGTGTTCTGTGATGGGCTTAAGTGTAACTGGGACTAGGGAGGGCAGACTAAGGCTATCCTAGATTTTCAAGTAGCTCTCCCTACTATGTATGGGGAACTGAAACATTTTCAACCCCTTCCGTCGCAGTCTCTAAGTACCTCTTCAGGCACGGAGTGTCTCTTAACATTGAAAGAAACATCACAGCCTTAAACTTAAGGAGATTTAAAAAGAGCTCAGATGGCAGGAGACACCAACATGTTAGAGGAAGAGATAACATAAAAGATAGTGGGCAAGGCCACTAGGGGGTGCAGACAAAGATGGCTGCACTGTGCTGAGCTCCACATCCGTCTCGTCCCCCGATAATTGAAGGAGACTCAAATGACCCCCGTCAGTACAATATCCATGGTGGAATTAAGAAAACCACCCCCGGTGATGCTTGGAGGGTGAAGCCAGTGACAAACATGAATGGATTCCAGAGTGCGGAGTGAGGTCTGACCGCGGACGGTGGATTCAGCGTCCTGGGCCAAGTACACGTGGCAAAAGCAGAAGAAGCTGAGCGGTATCCAGGGCCAGGTACACGGCAGCAGCGGAAGAGGGTGAGCGGCGACCTGATCGGCGATGCAGCCTCCCCCCTTGCCTGGTAAGAAAGGCTCTGAGAAGAGCAAGCAGGGTGTGTGAAGCGAACTTGCCGCAGAGTGGGTGTCTAAGCCAAGCATAGCACTGGGATGCCAGGTGCGGAGGCGTGCACTCAGGATTTACTGCATGGACAGAGGCTAGGTGCTCTGGTGGTGGCTGAGGAGTCAGATGGGGCACATGGCGAACCCCTGGGCAGCGGAAAGGCTCCAGAAAGTGAATGCGAGGTCAAGTTGGTGAAGCGCCAGGCAAAGTAGGCAAACGAGTGGCCAGACCAGAAACAGATGACAGAAACCAGGCAGGAGAGGATTTCGAATCACGGTCATGCTATATATGCCCCGCCTGGTAGATGGTAAAGGCAGCTCCAGTGCGCATATCCCCTCAGCCATCCTAGTTAGAAAAGGTTCTGTGGATACGAAGGAGGAAAGAGATATATACACAACGTGTGGCAGGGGAGATGGAAGATTCCCAGTGGATACCCCCATCGGGTGCAGAAAACAGGGCAGTAGTGGCCACGAAAGAGGATATCCTGGACGTTCCAAGGAAATAAAGGCACTGCGGATGGATGTAGAAGTGGAATTCAGAACCAAGGTGGATAAGACAGAGGATAGACTTGAGGCCCTAGAAAACGACCAACTGTTGAGCGACCTAGTAGAAATGAGGTATGAGGTCAGGCTGAAGGACTTGGAAGCCAGAGACGGAGATGGTATTAAAGGTGGACAAAATATCGAAAATGGGAGTGAAGGAACAAGAAAGAATACAAGAAATAAACAGACCCACATAGGTAAGATGAATGATGCATGCACGCAGACTTGTACGTCTGATTTTATAATCAATACCTCGTCAGGCCTATGTGTGGGAAGCCCAGGGGTGGAAGAGTTGCTTTCGGAAACAATGGAAACAATCGTCAGCAAACTAGAGAGAAGGTTGGGGAAAATGTTTGATGAGATTAGATTGTTAAGAGATAAGAAGGTTGATTTATCGACCAAGCCGAAGACTGATTACGTCAATGTAGAGAACAAATATATCAATGAGGAGGGAAATCCAATTACCATGATGGGAAACCATGATAATACAAATAGTGTAATCTCTGAGATTTCCTCCAAGAGAATGGCTCTCGGTAGCGTAACCACTTATGAAACTAGCTGTCACCGAGGGCTGAGTAAGCGCCACAATAGGCAATTAGGCAGAAAAAAACACACTCTCTGGTGCCACTCAATCTCAATTTGGAGCTTTGAAAACGACAACAGCAAAATGGCAGGAACAAGCAAGCCCCCCCCCACAATAGATCTAACAGAAGCTGCCCCTCTTAATTATGCTAATGCACCCAAGTATCCCCAAACTCCTTTGAAGATCAAGACGCCCTGATCAAAAAGGTCACATGTTGGATTTGACATACTAGAGGGTGTCTATCACTAATTAGAGAAGATATAGTTAGGTGCATTGGGGTACCCACTCAGAACACAATGATCGATTATATACAGGTGTTTGTAAGATCATGGGAGTTGGTTGATGGGCTATTGGGCATTGCCATTAGGTCTTATCCACCAAAGAAAGTCAATATAACACTCAAACCCTCTGTGCCCTTTTTAACCTGGCACAGAAACCGATAGACTGGACCCATCGACTACAACTCCAGGGCAGTGACCAGAAACAGCATAGTTGACTGATATAGCGGGTCAACAGAGAGTTATAGAAAAACAAGAGATTGGGCCCAATGAACACAACTCCAGCGCAGTAACAAGAAACAGTATAGCTGAAGGATATATAGGGGTGACAGATGAACAACTCGAGAGAAACATCTGTAATAATTTAGATTACGTGGCTTGACAGACACTGGAGCAGAATAGCGGGGCAGAATCTAATGATCTTAGACTTTTATCTTGGCATATTGCTGGGCTGACAAGGTGCCTTGAAGAACGAGATTGGGTTACATTCATAAAAAACGTTAATAGAAAACTATTGCAAGAAACATGGGCGTTAAGTCTAACTGACCTACAAGGGTATCATTCTCACTGTATACCATATAATAAAGGCCCCAAAGGTTGGCTGAGTGGTGGCCTACTTATTTGGATAGATACGACATTAAACTGGGAGGTAACAGTGAATGAGAACGGTGTACCTGACATCCAACATCCGATTATTGCAACAAATGAGGAACAATTGTCAATGTTTAATGTTTATAAAAGGCTTGTGGGACCCGGGGGGTTGGAAACGTTAGAAAGTCTTTTTGCCTGGGAAAAAGACAAGAACACAAAGGTAGACTTTAGAGTCACCCTGGTAGCGGGAGATATAAATTTACAGACTGAACCAACTAGGGAATTAGAATAAATTTGGGAACCGGGATATGGCGTGGGGATATACCAACACTGGTCAGTAGACCCGTGAAGAGATCTCACCGCCTAGCTTTAGAAACCGCTCGACTGTTTTATGACTTGAACTTAAGGGCATGTAATGGCTGCTGTGGTAAAGATCAACCTGCAAAAAATACCTTCAAGGGCTATAACGGTCAATCTATCATTGATTATATTTTATTAGTACCCGGCAAGGGCGCAATCAAAATGAAACAAGCATTCTGATTTGCCTTCGCCGGGGCTTTACCTGGCCGAGAATCTCTCGATTCTCGGCCGGGATTCCAGCCGCCGTGGTGTGGCAGCCCCTCTGCCAATGAGGAGGCTCGAAGCGGGGCCATCCCCGCTCTGAGCCTGCCCACGGCTGAGAAGCTGCCTTCGCCCCCGACCGGGGACTCAGGTATGTTTTTTTTTTGTATTCCCTTCCCTCCCACCTCCCTGCCCTCCCCACCTCACTTACCTTCAGCCTGCTTTTTCCCCAGTGGGGGACGATGGCAACCTCCAGCCATGTGGAGACTCGAAGCAGGGCCATCCCCGCTCTGAGCCTCCCCACGGCTGAGAAGCTGCCTTCGGCCCCTACCGGGGACTCAGGTATGTTTTTTTTTTGTATTCCCTTCCCTCCCACCTCCCTGCCCTCCCCACCTCACTTACCTTCAGCCTGCTTTTTCCCCAGTGGGGGACGATGGCAACCTCCAGCCATGTGGAGACTCGGAGCGGGGCCATCCCCGCTCCGAGTCTCCACACGGCTGGAGGCTTCCATCGTCCCCCACTGGGGACTCGGGTAAGTTTTCTTTTTTTCCCTCCCTCCCAACCCCACTTATCTTTTTTTTTTCCGGGAACGGACGCGCTGGGAACGCTTCTGTTCCCAGATCGTCTGCTCCTAATGGCCGCCATGGAAAAGGAAAACAAAATCGGTTTTCCCTTTCCCGGCAGCCATTTTCTTGGTAGTTTTTTTTTTCTTTTTTCTGTCCCTGCAGCGTTTTGGGACAAAAAAAATCTTGCGAGCTGGGGTACTAATAGCTATCTGCCCCTCGCGGCGGGGGCATTACCGACTCTAGTAATGCCCCAGCCGCTCGGAGTATATTGCTAAAATATAGCTTTATAGACCAGCAGGGAGGGCCGTATCGGGCGTCATGGGCCCTGAAGACCCAGTTAATGGCCGGAGCGAAGCAAGGGCATTTAACGTGGTATGAGGGCCCATAATGACGGTACGGCCTGAGGGGGAGGTCTAATAAGCTATTAGAACCCATGGGCACACACACAAAAAAAGCGTATGTAAAAATATATATTTTAAAAATATTTGGTTTTTTTTGGGGGGAGCTTAAATTATTCCACGTGGAATATTTGAGTTTATAAAAAACATGAAAAACAACATGACAAAAAGTGAGGGGTAGCAGAGAAAGGATAGTTGAGGGGGTGACTGAGTGCACAATGAGTTAGGGAGTGGGCACAGGGAAGGTAAGTGAGGGAGCACAGCCTGAGGTGAGTGCTCGGGCTCACAGAATGGGGTGACGGACAAGTAAAGGGGTCCCTCTCTGACGTCACTGTGACCCTCAGCCGTCAGGCATTTAAACAAAAACGAAAAAAAGCATAGTATTTGTAGGCAAATGTTATTTTAAAGAAGGCCACTAGAGGGGGGTGAAGCACTGTTAGTGCTCGACTTTCCGAGCTACAAAAAAGCAAAAGCCGAAACGGGTATTCACTGGGCCAGGGTTCTAATAACGGGTAAAGATTGGGACGAGGTACAAGGCGTTGAGGCAATAGAAAGATCTGATAGCGACCAAATGCCACTTAATCTAATGCAAAATAAAAAGGGGGCAGAGCCCAGACAATGCTCAACTCACAGGAAATAGTTATAACTGGGCATGTGCGTAAAGCTGCAAAATGGCCAATTAGAATGGAAAAAGTGTCACAATCAAGTCTGTATGGGACAATTTTGGGATTATTTGTAGTATTGATAGCCCTGATCTTGATGTTTTGTCTGAATTTGATACCCTCAGAGGAACTCTCATGCCTTTTATCACTCTCCCGGGGTGTCAAATCAAGAAGAAAGCCCTAGACAAAGGGGGTTGTACGAAGACGACTGTCGAAGGGCAAAAAAGAAGATTATAGAAAGCGTCAAACAGGATGCTAAAATACGCAAATAGTCACTCAGAAAAAGAAAGATTATGGGCCTCATTATAACTCAGGCGGTCCGGAAATAACGGTGGCGGTAAACCCGCCGCCACCGTTGTTTCCGGACCGCCTGATCCCGACTCCTGCAGGCGGGAGGTGATGTTCCCGCCAGGTCCGCCCGCCTGCAGGCGGCTGAGGAAACACCGGCAGCATTACGAGATGCTGCCGGTGTTTCCATGATCCCCATTCCCATCGAGTCCCATAGGACTCAATGAGAATGGGGATTAACACCATTCCGCCTCCGTGATTCCCGGAAAACCGAGGTTGTAATGCCCCGGTAATTCCAGGAATCACGGAGGCGGAATGGTAATACGAGTCCGGCGGTAACCAGGCGGTTTTACCGCCGCGGTTACCGCCAGACTCGTGTAGGGGAGGACTGGCCGCGAGGCCCTCCTCACCTACAACTTTCTCCCCAGGTGAGGACCATGACTCGGTGGGCGCCCCCTCATGCCACCCGGGCCCAGGTGGAGGAGGATTCACCCGCCGACGACATTGCCCACACGTATCCTTTCCTTGCATTTAGTTAGGCCTAGACGCCATCTTGTCTAGCAAACATGGCGTGAGTTCAGCACACTATAAAGAGGCCCCCACCTTTGGAGGGCCTTTCATGCATCTCTGCCGCCTCAGCAGCCCTGGCAGATCCGCTGCGAGCGCGTTCCCATGAGAAAGTCGGAGATGAACTAAACCCGAGACGCCAACACGGCAACATTATATTAGTAACAATGTGATATTGCACCCCGTATGACCCGGACCGCAAGGCCGGGGTAGCGAGGAAAAAAGCTGAAGCATCACTATCTGAAGAAGGTAGAAAACAATTCAAGTATTGGTATTAATGAACTACCTCTGTTTAAAATGTGAATAAGCCATAAAAATGTAACGTTATATGATATCCCTCCAGGTCTGGACTAGTGCTGCTATAACCACGGAGAAAGATGTTGACCAAACGTATAACCTCTATCTGTAAAAGTGTTTTTTCCATAGTATGTAGAAACTGGAACTCATATATGTTTTCTGAATCACCCAAAGCGGCGAGCATCAATCTCTGTAGGCCATAACCTAGATATCCCTCGTATAACGTCTAATGTACATACAATACGCACACAATGTAGTGAACGTAATGTTAGGTAATGAAAAGGTACTGGAACCGACTGTCTTAAAGAAATGTGTAACGAAATTGAAATATATATGTGTGTCTAAATAACGTCAAAATAAGGCAGAACAGTATAAAACTTCTGCATTCACTGATCAGCAACGCACGAGGAAAATACCTTTGTGGATATGCAAGGCCATTCCCTCTCCCACCCTACCAAGCCTGCCAGATAAAAAAGCTAAGACTTGTGCCGCGCTCCCTCACCTCCCCCAACCAAGCTGGCGTTACTTCAGAGAGTCATAGGCCCCGGCGCCGCAACCAAGGCCACAGCCCACCACCTGTGTTATTTACAGCACGGTAATAAACCCACGGATGAACCCACTGATCTACCAGCACCCTTTCATAAATCCCACGAACCCCCCAAGAATCCTGACCCCGTGTAAGGACGACCCCCATCATTGAGACAAGACACAGAGACCCATCTATATAATAACTTCTAACGCAGCAGACAGACATGTATCATTCGGCCCAGGCCCCAGAGCCCCGTCCTGCGACCTAAAATACCGGTCAATAGGACACAGGTAAATCTCACCCCAACCGATAACCACCAGACCTCTCACGAGGTGCATTCCTCATGTGTTGCGTTTATTTTATAAGATAAGCTACAGAGCGATTTATTAGTGAACGTAAATGTCATTTTCTGAATAACCGCAAGGTGCATGGCCTAGGGCAAATGAGACAGGGAAGGTATTCGTCATTGTCACAGGCTGCCCCAGCATACCAACACCGCACGGATGACCTCAAGCCGGCCTGCCAGGCCCAACCCAACCCACGAGGCTGACCAGTGACGTCGTCTTGCCAAGACCAACCACGCTGCAGCAACACCTATAGTTAGTCGACGACACCCAATCCCAATTAACTTGTGCCCCCTATAGTGTTTAGGTGTTGATGACGTTTTTTTGTATTAGAAATACGCCTGTCTTTGCTATTGTCAGACAGAGCGCTCTCGGAGGTTGCAGAGTTCTTTGCATGCCTTATTCTTGGATAAACTCCCATTTACGCTCACCCGCACTCTGTCTTGGCCTTATTCCCACTACGGGAGAGTCCTTTATTGTCTCTCATTGCGGGGAGGATCGTGCTGAATTGGGGGCGCTTCCTTTCAGTGGTGACCCCGATAGCGTGATATCTCCAAACTATTTTTCCTAACTCCTTCTTAACGACCCCCTTGTGGCACGAGAATCTCCGGTCGAGAAGGGATACGCACGGTGAGCCGTCTCCGGGAGGCCGCCCGCCAACGGCGACCGGCACAATAAGCAGTGCGCACTCAATGAGAAAGGGTACGGGATCCCGATTGGAAAAAAATCCCCTTTGAGTGCCGCTCGCCGGAGCCAGGGGCTGACCGTTGAGTTACCGGTGACGCCGCCTGGACGGACCCAGTTTCGGAGAGTATCGGTTCAAGACGGGCACGTGAGTACCGAGTGCGAGTGATCGTCAAAGGGAAAAGAAGGGGAATTGGGAATAGAGGAACGGGGAAAGGTAGAGGAGGAGAATTGCGGGGGTCTACTAAAGACGGGTCTTGAAACTTTCTTTATTCTTTCTTTTGCATATGGCCATTAGGAGTAAGAAATAAGTGACGTGGTAGAAGTGACGGAAACCTAGCTCCGAAAGGGGGTGGAAGGCGGCGCCGCATAGTACTATCTAGACTAGTACTGGGAATATATGAAGAAGTGAGAAATAAGTTATTGGTGTCTAGCAAAAGGAGACACCGGGAATATTTTTTAGTGATTGTGCTCTCTCTATTTCTTTTTTTCCATTTCCACAGGGTAGGGGGTGAAAATGAAAAGGGTATAAAGTAGTTAGAACATCTTAAAAAGTGGGGACTCAGTAGTGGCACGTACAGACGTGAACACAGTAACCTTAGCAGAAAACAGGGACAGCTGGCTAGGGAGGAAAGGGAGGAAAAAGACAAAAGTGTGAGTGGAAAGTATTGTGAAGGGTGCGCGCCCCGTACGAGTGTTGAAGACGAACGGGTGGCCGCGAGGTGGTGCCAGAGAGTGTGGCCATAACCATTACTTGATCAATTGCAAGTGAGATCACATAAGAGTGCCTGGGAATGGGAAGGAGATGAGATATGGTGAGTGAGAAGAGATTTGCACAGTGAATAACAGTGGGTGATAATTTTGAGAGGTCCGCTCTTGTCTGTGCCATAAAGGTATACATACGCATATCTACACCTAATCAAAAGTTACGAAGGCGAACGCGGTAGCGCTAGCAATTTAGAGGATGGGGGCTGAAACTCCCTTGTCACACATTTGTAAGAGCTTGCCAGGATATGCTGAACGCATAAATAAATATCATGATCAGTGGTTAACAGAATTGAAAGGGGAGGGGTTGCCCCAGATTTGGCCAGAAGGAGGGTCTTTTGACAAAAGCGTTCTTGATATGGTATGTACATGTATTCGCCTCAAGTATAAGGGGAAAAAATGGCAGAATAGGAAGGAGATATTAGATCTCTGGAGATTGTTTGAGGAAGTACCCCCACCTAAAGCCCCAACTCCAAATATTGATTTACCCTCCACCACAGACAATCCACTAATGATCCCGCGAGAAGAAAAGGAACAGGTAAGCACAGAACAACCTGCAGAGGTGGTTATGTTGTACCCAATGTTACCTAAACCAGCCCCTGCAGCAGGATATAGCGACCCGATTTATGTGCCTCCCCCGTCGACCAGCACACCACAGAGGCCAACTGCACCCCCACCATACGAAAACACCAGAGAGCGCGCCCAGGAAGGCACACAGAGGGTGGATATAGAGAAATTAACGAGTGACTTAGAGTCGAGGCTTACAGTGGCAAGAGATGAACTCTCAAGAATAAAAGACATATGTGAACGCACAGCATGCGCCCCTACACAATCTGGACGCACGTCTAGAGCGTCGAGCGAAACTAGACAAATTGAGGAGGGATGGAAAAAGGGGGAAATACTGTTCAGAATTGAGGAAGAACCGACAAGAATAATAGAAGTGGGGACAGCAGAAGGAAGCATTGGAGATGTATCACGAGAAAGAGGGATCAGAGAGGATTTGTTATGTGATGTCAGAGGAGGGGTGGATGAGAGTGATAGATTGAGCATGGCAATAGGAGGAGAAGGCGAGGAGCTAGATGGTGCCTGTTCACTGGAGACTATAGAAGATGAATGGATGGGACGACTAAGAAATAGAGTGGGGAAGATGGCGTCATTAGAGTCAGCAGTGACTAAGGAAAAGGAAGCTGCAACGGTAAAAGGGAAATTACAACTCCCATTACTCCACAGAGGGGGCGGGAGGCCAAACTATATACCATGGGCTCAGATGGACAAGGCTAATTTAATGAAATTACTACCACAGCTGTCAGGAGGGGCAAGCAAGTGGATATATGCATTTGAGAAACATACCGCTGGTATACCGCTGGCAGTAGGCGATGTGAAAAGCCTACTAGTGTCCGCAGTAGGGGATCAGGCAGACAGAGTATGGGCTAAGGCGGGTTTTCCAGCGGTAACTTTAGAGTGTGATCGCCATGATGGGGCTTCTTTTAACACCGTGCGAGCAAGGGTGTGGGACGCACTGCGGGAAACCTTCCCAGATACCCCTGATTTGCAGTCAGTAATGCAATGTACCATGAGTGACGGGGAGGACGCTATGGATTACATTCTCCGGGTGCAGGAGATGTGGAGAGCGGAAACGGGTACGCCCTGGCACCAATCCACGTCTCTATTTTATTTCATCATTAAGAGAGGGCTCCCAAAGGAAGTGCAAAAGGCACTAGATAAAATAGCAGGTGTTGAGGCAAAAGGCTGGCCGGAGATCCAAAGCATAATAGTACACCATTGTAAACGGATCAAAGAAAGAGAGAGGGAAGTAGCACAGAAAAGGTTGGCGGATGAGGCGAAGTTGGTGCAATCAAAATTGGTGAAGGTCGCAGCAGCGGTAGCGGGACTCCCACTCATACGGGAGGGAGAGGAAGGAGAGGAGGGGCAAATAGCAATACAAGGAAGAATAGCAGCGAATTGGGCAGGACAAGGGCAACGACAGTGGACAGAGCAGGAGCAGAACGGAGGTCCAACGTGGCAAGAGTGGGCCCCAAGAGGAGGAAGAGGTGGGTACAGGGGTCGAAGAGGAGGACAAGGGTATGGAGGAATGGGAGGAAATAGGTGGCAGGGTCCCAGAGGTCCACAGGGGAGCTGTTGGAATTGTGGGAGATGGGGGCATTACTCAAGAGAATGTAGGAGCAGACAAAACAACGGGTTCCAAGAGATAGAACAATACGGACACCCCCATCCGGGAAGCCCCTACGGCCTCCCCATGGGACAATACCAACAACCAGACAATGTAGTACAAAGAAGTAACGCACAACTGCATGGACATCAGTACCGAACACAAACCAGCCCACAGAATAATGACAATGTGCACTACACGCCTGGTAACACTTTCGCCACAGTAGCTAATGGGGCACCCGCCCCCGCACCTTACAGTGGAGTGTCAGTGGTTTCGGGGAACATTTTCGATCAAGGGGGGGCAATGAGACACCCCGCATAGGACAGCCCACAGAGAGCACTTGCGTGTCCAGTACTATCTACGACCCACAATGCATCAGAGGAACCATTGATAGGTGCGCAGATAGGAGACAAGCAATTCATATTCATGGTGGATTCGGGAGCGGAGAAATCATGCATTAGAGAGGGCCGGTTCCCGTTATCTAATAGAACGTTAGAGACGCAGGGGTTCTCTGGGGCTGTAATTGAAGTTCCTTACACAGAGGTATTGGATGTGACAGTAGGGGGAAAAACAGTGAAAGCACCCTTACTGTACTATGAAAACTCTCCCATCAACTTACTGGGGAGAGATCTCTTGAGCAAACTAAACATGACAATATCATTCACAGGGAGCGGTATCGTATGTTCAACGCCAGGCATATGCCCCCTCCGTATATTAGCAGTAATACACGGCCACACAATCATGAAAGAGATCAGAGGGGTACCGAGAAATGAGGAGATGTTTGTCGAAGGCATGAGAACATTGGCTCTCATAGTACCAGAACTAAAAAGGGTGGAGTGGAGGATCCCAGCAGAATTCCTTTTTCGTCCCATAGCAAGCCCCGACACTGCTCTCGGGTCAGTGATATCGTTGGATTTGCATGCAGTACATGTATCAACAAACAGAATATGTGTGATTGGCGTTGATATGGAAGGATGTGAGTGGCGGACAGTACTGTGTACAAATGCAAATATCCCACTGAGGGAGCTCTCGGACGAGGAGCTATTTTCAGACACTGAGACAGATGGTGAAATAGTGATGGAACTAGCAATGCCGTGTGACATTGTAGTTACAGCCAGAAAAACTCAAGTTGAACTAATGGCGGTAGTAGGAGCACCGCACACATTTTTTAATGAAGACATGAGTTCAGTACCCACTAACTTATGGACTAATGGCCCCCACGATGTAGGGTTGCTGCATGAAGTTCAGCCTGTGGTGATAAAAGTAAAACAGGGAGCAATACTACCCCGGGTGAAACAATATCCACTGTCGCGAGAAGCAGAAGAAGGGATCAGAGAGACAATAGAAGCACTGCTAGCACAGGGTATAATCGTGCCCTCAAACTCCCCATGCAACACATGCATTTACCCAATCAAAAAAGCGAAGGGGGGTTCATGGAGGATGATACAAGATTTACGCCCACTGAACGATGTGGTAATGAAGGAGTTCCCTCTAGTGCCGAACCCGGCGACAATACTGTGCAACATTCCAAAAGTAGCGTCACACTTCACAGTAATTGACTTAAAAAATGCATTCTTTTCGATTCCCTTAGCAGAAGAAAGCAGGTATTTGACAGCATTTACATTGGGAGGAAGGAGGTTCGAACACTGCAGACTACCACAAGGATATTGCGAGAGCCCAAGCATATTTAACAGGGTACTACATGAAGATCTGGGGAATTTGTCTGTAGAAAGCACAGTGATTCAGTACGTTGATGATTTATTGGTTTGTGCACAGGCTGAGGAAGAGTGCAGAAAGGACTCAATAACACTCTTGACATTATTGGCCAACAAAGGGTACAAGGTGGACAAAGGGAAATTGCAATACTGTCTGACAGAGGTCCTATACTTGGGTCAGTTGATATCAAAGGATGGCAAGCGAATTATACCCGACAGGGCACGAGCGATTAGAACAATTGGAGAGCCCAAAACAGTAAAAGAAATGCAGAAATTTCTGGGTATGTGTAACTATTGCCGAGCATGGATATTGGACTATGCGGCGTACACAAGGCCCTTGTTACAGGCACTGAAGGAAGCACAACAAGAACACAAACACATAGAATGGACAGAGGAGATGAACACAGCATTTAACTCACTAAAAGAGCTAATATCAAGCGCTCCAGTACTAGCAAATCCAGATTATGGGCGCGAATTTTTCTTATTTTCACACTGCAAAGGAACACTGATGACAGCCGTACTGACACAGAAAACATCTTTAGGGCACAAACCACTTGCTTACTATAGCGGCACCCTAGACGCAGTAATGCAAGGTCATTTCGCGTGCGAGCAATCCCTAGCTGCAGCAGCGTTCGCGATTGAAAAAAGTGCCACGATAGTGATGGGCTGCCCGGTGACACTGTTTGTGGAACACTCACTTTTTGCAATATTAGAGCGAACAAAGAGCACATTGACAACACAACGCGCCACAGCATATGAGATAATACTGTCCAGCGCTAACATCCATATAGTAAGATGTAAAACAGTGAACCCAGCAACATTCATCACAGAGGCATGCACCGTAGAGGACATGCAAAACCATAACTGCGCCACGTACACAGGTGACGAAAGTAAGGATCCAGTGATTTTTGAAAATGCCCTGACCGAGGGTGAGGTGTATTTTGTGGACGGGTCAGCATCAATAGACATGGAGACAGGAGAAAAGCATGTGGGTATGGCAGTGGTACGATTAGAGGAAGATGAATATGAGATACTAGTACAACACCGCCTCCCATCACACTATTCAGCGCAAGCAGCAGAACTAATAGCGCTAATAGAAGCATTGCATGCCGCCAAGGGGTGCGCAGTGACCATATATACAGATTCAGCATACATGACAACAACAGTTCATGGTGGGTTGGCCCGGTGGGGGCGGAGAGGGTTCCGACGAGCAGACGGAACGCCAGTCCAGCATGCAGAGTTATTGAAAGAGCTGATTGAGGCCCTGCAAGACCCCACGGCAGTGGCCATCGTAAAATGTCAAGCTCATACCACCAATACAGATTTTGTATCTTTGGGGAACGCGGCAGCAGACGCCGCTGCCAAAGCAGCTTCATATCTACAAAAAGGTGAAATAGGAGAGTACATGTTGCACCACACAGCAAGACAAGAGGTCCCCACAGGATACAACATGATGTCCACACAGGAGATAATAGAGCTGCAAGAGGGAGCTAGTGCAGAGGAAAAATTGCTGTGGACTAAGAGAGGATGCAGCAAATCACCAACTGATTTATTGTGGCGACAAGAGAGTTCAGGAAAAGTGGTAATGCCAATTACGCTGTTAGAAATAGCATTTCAACAACTACACTTTCCCGCACACAACACGAAGAAACACATAATGGCAGAGATACAAGAAGATTGGTTTGCACCTTGCCTCCAGGAACACGTCACAAGGTTAGCTTTAGAATGCACGACATGTCAAATTTACAACTCAGGTATGACTTTGCGCACACTAAGGGGTACGATACCAAAACCAAGTGGCCCATTCAGAGAGCTCCACATTGATTATGTAGACATGGGAGAAAGGTGTAACGGGGCGCGATACATGATTGTGGTTGTATGTCCCTTTTCGAGGTGGGTGGAGGCAGGCCCATGTGCCCGCCCTGACGCGAAGGGCGCCGCGAAGTTCCTAGTGCGGGAAGTATTTCCGCGCTGGGGAATTTGCGACGTTATTCGCTCAGATAACGGGACACATTTTGTTAATGAATTATTTAAAGAAGTGACTACATTATTGGGAATAAAGCACAAATTATGTTCGATTTATCATCCTCAAAGTAATGGCGTCGTGGAAAAGATAAATGGCCTGTTAAAAAGCAGATTATCAAAACTTTGCTTTTCCCTTAAAAAGACTTGGATGTACTGCCTGCCTTTGGCCTTGTTTGAACTACGAAACCAGCCAAGTAAGGATCACCATTTGTCCCCGCACGAGATCGTCACGGGAAGAAGAATGCATACAGCGCATTCGCCTCTCCGTGAGCGTTCTGATGCACACAGAAGCGCAGCTATATTGGGGGAGGAGTTCACAGAATATCTGCGAAAACTGACACGGGCAGCGCGCGTAATTGCAAAGCAACTAGCCCCCCCCTCGACAAGAGAGGAGGGGAACGCAACTGAACCAGACAGGTTGCCTGAAAAACCACTACAACTAATGCCTGGTGACCTTATATATGTCAGAAGTTTTGTGCGGAGGTGGAATGCACCACGTTTCCATGGCCCCTATGAGGTAGTGTTTTGCACACCTACAGCAGTAAAGGTGAAGGGCCTGCGATATTGGGTGCATTTGACAGACGTACGTAAAGCTTACAGCGCTGCGGAAAGTGAGGCGCAGGACGAGGCACAGGCAACAGCGGACGATGAAGTTGTGCGGAATGAATGATTAGAAGTTTGTGTGCATTATGAGATGAACAGTGAACACAATTAGCGTGCAACAAATGTCCTGGACTAAAACGTGTACATATGTATATGGAAATTTTCTTTTTATTACAATTTTTGAAAGTTTTGTGTGGGGTTCTTTTTTTTTCCCCTCCTATGCTCTTTAAGATGTTTTTATTATTGTTGTTTTTAAAAATGTCATGTTTCTTATTATTTATATATATATAGTAAGGTACGAATAATGATGATTGAAAGGCTACCTTGTCTGTCAACACACCCCCTCCCTCACCCAACCCTATATTTTATCACCGAAACGTTACAACGTGGAAATGCTTACATGTTTGTATTTAATGAACTCTTGTGTCTCAAACAGGATTTATCATGGCATCGAATGGGCAGCCTGCAACTAATAGATATGTTAGATTTAGAGAAATGTTAGTGGCTAGATTAACGTATTCATTTGAATGTGGTTTATCAATGTGTGCTATCGTGTTCTTCATCTCAATGTTTTGTCTGGTAGTACACTGGATTATAGCGTTCATCTCTACCGAGATGAACGAGGGGGGAGGGGGGAACAACACCACCCTTGCCCCTGGAACGAAAACAATTCCGACTGTAGGTATCAAAGAAGGTGATTTCTTGATCTGGGATGGATCACACTTTGTGTGGGGATACTATACTACACCACCCACTGCTGTCCTCTCACAATCGAGAACCAAAAATGTAAATAATGACACAATGTCCCAACCTGGAACATACAACAACCACACGATCCCTCCCGCCCCAGTTTCAAACAACGATCTCTTGTTTATTAAGGAGGATGGAAAAGTGATTATGATGACAGAAAACAAGTCCCTATATGAAGAATTAGAAAAGGGGGGTGGGGAGGAGAAAGGGGGGCCTGGTTCTTCACCTACTATAACAAGAAGGTACAGAAGAAGGGAGAAAAGTAGGCGGAGAAGAGAGATTGGTGGGAAAGGGTATGATGAGTATTATGGACTAGGGCTAGACAAAATGGAAGACCCACGACACCCACACCAAGCAAATAAATGGTATGCAGATATGAGCACAACAGCCAAACAAACAACCAATGAGAGCTGTTATGTCTGCTCACTTATCCCCCATGCATCAGGCACACCTAAAGTATTGTTGCCACGAGAATTGCCCATTGTGGATGCCCAATGTCTCCTTCATCTCACGCTGTGTAGAATAAAGAACACTTTCCAAGCACACGATGTCTCTTTCAGAATGCTACAGAACAACAAAACGTGCTATTCGCAAGCGTCTGGAGTGATCTGTCTTAAAGAACCTTTCTTTGCAATACAAGGGACACTGTTTTCCGAAAACAAATGGAAAGACGAAGAAGTGCTGTGCAAGGCAGAAGCACTGAAAGGTGTCCAACCGGACAAGTTGCGGTGGATGGAAAGAACGTGCTTGCCAACATGGAAAGAACACATCCCTAAACTAACATGGGTAACAGCGATGGAGAAACCCTTCAAGCTACAAAGTGAAATACAAAACGAACTATGTTTCAAGGGAGAAGGAAAAATGGCAATGGGAACGAACAAGAACTGTAACAAAACTCTCACCATCCCAGATATGAAAAAAGGGACAGCAGCACTAATGGACACCTACTGGGTATGCGGAAACAAGGCGTACCTGCATCTTCCCCAATCATGGAGTGGTAGCTGCTCAATGGCCACTTTGCACTCAACACTAATGGTGATTCCAGAAAGCCATATTGACAGAAGTAATATGATGAAAGAAGGCTTGAACCAGAATGCAGCTTCTCCAACTACACAAGCGCACCTTTATGTCCTGTCCTCCGGAGGGAAGGGAGAAGAGCTCTCAAGGAACAAGCGAGCCTCGAACTACATATCACAAGCATCATCTGATTTATTGGCACAGATCCCAGACAGGTATCGCCTGTTCAGCTCCGTGGAAACATTCTTTGCTTCGCTAGTATCAAGTGTCCAAGCAAGAGCAAATGCAAAATGGCTCCAGATCACACGGTGGGAACTGATCCAGTTGGCCAATGACACTGAAGAAGGGTTTAACATAATAAAGGTGGAACTACGAGCTCTGCGATTAATGACCATGCAGAACAGGTATGTTCTAGACCTGTTAACAGCAATCGATGGAGGTGTTTGCCGAAAAATAGGAAGTGCGTGCTGCACGTTCGTACCTTCCGAAGATGCAGAAAATGGGTCCCTGTCCCACGTTATTGAAGCAGTACATAACCTGGGCGAGAAGATGAAAATGGAAGGTGGAGCTGAGGATAGCTCGTGGTTCGACAATATCTTCTCTTGGGTTCCCTCATGGCTTGGAGTGACAATGAAGTTCCTGATACCAATAGTGGTGATCGTCCTTGTGATGTTCTGCCTGTGCCAGGTGGGCCTCCGATGTTGTGCTAATGCAGTTCCTAACGGTGCAATGATGATGGTGACAATGGGCAACTCCGGTGGTACAATTAAAGCAACACAAGAAGTACATGTGCAGACAGGAGCAGACAACACCCCCAGGTACCAGTTAGTGCCTATGTGCCGTGATAAGTACATAGTAGATAAACTATGGCACACCACTATCAAAGAACCACGAGACGTAGAACTGGAATGGTATGAGGAGGTCTGGGTAGATCTGGAAGAAACTGGCGACTGTATATATTTAACATGTACACCAGACGAGTATGCTAGGAGAGGTGAGAGTTTAAGGGGGGTGTGCAGAGCATGGATGCCTATAAAAGGAACCCCTGCATGGGATGGTGCAGTGTTAGAGGAACAAGAATGTAGAAGATTGGAAGAGCTAAAGAAATTCGTTACTTTAAGTAACGAAAGGGGGGAAATGTAGGGGAGGACTGGCCGCGAGGCCCTCCTCACCTACAACTTTCTCCCCAGGTGAGGACCATGACTCGGTGGGCGCCCCCTCATGCCACCCGGGCCCAGGTGGAGGAGGATTCACCCGCCGACGACATTGCCCACACGTATCCTTTCCTTGCATTTAGTTAGGCCTAGACGCCATCTTGTCTAGCAAACATGGCGTGAGTTCAGCACACTATAAAGAGGCCCCCACCTTTGGAGGGCCTTTCATGCATCTCTGCCGCCTCAGCAGCCCTGGCAGATCCGCTGCGAGCGCGTTCCCATGAGAAAGTCGGAGATGAACTAAACCCGAGACGCCAACACGGCAACATTATATTAGTAACAATGTGATATTGCACCCCGTATGACCCGGACCGCAAGGCCGGGGTAGCGAGGAAAAAAGCTGAAGCATCACTATCTGAAGAAGGTAGAAAACAATTCAAGTATTGGTATTAATGAACTACCTCTGTTTAAAATGTGAATAAGCCATAAAAATGTAACGTTATATGATATCCCTCCAGGTCTGGACTAGTGCTGCTATAACCACGGAGAAAGATGTTGACCAAACGTATAACCTCTATCTGTAAAAGTGTTTTTTCCATAGTATGTAGAAACTGGAACTCATATATGTTTTCTGAATCACCCAAAGCGGCGAGCATCAATCTCTGTAGGCCATAACCTAGATATCCCTCGTATAACGTCTAATGTACATACAATACGCACACAATGTAGTGAACGTAATGTTAGGTAATGAAAAGGTACTGGAACCGACTGTCTTAAAGAAATGTGTAACGAAATTGAAATATATATGTGTGTCTAAATAACGTCAAAATAAGGCAGAACAGTATAAAACTTCTGCATTCACTGATCAGCAACGCACGAGGAAAATACCTTTGTGGATATGCAAGGCCATTCCCTCTCCCACCCTACCAAGCCTGCCAGATAAAAAAGCTAAGACTTGTGCCGCGCTCCCTCACCTCCCCCAACCAAGCTGGCGTTACTTCAGAGAGTCATAGGCCCCGGCGCCGCAACCAAGGCCACAGCCCACCACCTGTGTTATTTACAGCACGGTAATAAACCCACGGATGAACCCACTGATCTACCAGCACCCTTTCATAAATCCCACGAACCCCCCAAGAATCCTGACCCCGTGTAAGGACGACCCCCATCATTGAGACAAGACACAGAGACCCATCTATATAATAACTTCTAACGCAGCAGACAGACATGTATCATTCGGCCCAGGCCCCAGAGCCCCGTCCTGCGACCTAAAATACCGGTCAATAGGACACAGGTAAATCTCACCCCAACCGATAACCACCAGACCTCTCACGAGGTGCATTCCTCATGTGTTGCGTTTATTTTATAAGATAAGCTACAGAGCGATTTATTAGTGAACGTAAATGTCATTTTCTGAATAACCGCAAGGTGCATGGCCTAGGGCAAATGAGACAGGGAAGGTATTCGTCATTGTCACAGGCTGCCCCAGCATACCAACACCGCACGGATGACCTCAAGCCGGCCTGCCAGGCCCAACCCAACCCACGAGGCTGACCAGTGACGTCGTCTTGCCAAGACCAACCACGCTGCAGCAACACCTATAGTTAGTCGACGACACCCAATCCCAATTAACTTGTGCCCCCTATAGTGTTTAGGTGTTGATGACGTTTTTTTGTATTAGAAATACGCCTGTCTTTGCTATTGTCAGACAGAGCGCTCTCGGAGGTTGCAGAGTTCTTTGCATGCCTTATTCTTGGATAAACTCCCATTTACGCTCACCCGCACTCTGTCTTGGCCTTATTCCCACTACGGGAGAGTCCTTTATTGTCTCTCATTGCGGGGAGAATCGTGCTGAATTGGGGGCGCTTCCTTTCACTCGTAATGAAGCCCTATGTCATGAACCAATGGAATTAGCTCCTTATAGCAAGTGGAAGAGAGGGACAATATTGTTTTCTGGAAGTTGTTAAATGGGAAGGACCTGAGGGGCGACCAGGAACTCAACTGCTGTATCACCACAGAGGCATGGCTGTCTTATTTTAGTGGTTTATAAAGTGATCATGACCAGGAGTGCTGCACTGCCGTCCAGCACAAAGAGCCAGAACCATGTGGGAAGGTGGTTTTTACTGTTAGTGTGAGGGACAGAGATGGCACTAAAGTCTCAAAAAAGGGGTAAGGCAGCAGGACCAGATTTTGTCCCAGTCGACCTTTGCTTGGATGAAATCACGTTCTGGGCGCTGGTCTTGTATAAAATTTTCAATATCATTATTAGACTAGGAAAGGTACCCTGTTCTTGGTAACAGGCATTGATCATGCCCACATATATAAGAAAGGAGGAAGAGACACGCTGGTAAATTACTGCCTGATTGTTTTATTAGATAGCTCTAGAAAGATTTTTGGGAAGGTTTTATTAAGTCATTCTCCAAGAGTGGGTAGATTCAAATCATATAATCACCAATCTATAGGCAGGATTCCAGGCGAATAAAGCAACTGCAGATCAGGGTTGTTGGTTTCCCCTAATTCAAATGTATACAGTACTATTGAAAGTCAAATTATATGCAGTATTTCTAGATTTAAGGACCGCTTTGGATGACGTCTCTAGAAAAAAGCTGTGGCAAATTTTGCATGTAAGGAAGGCCCCCTGCTTATTTGATTACCTTGATACAACAGCCCTATTCTGAGAACCGTGCAGAAGTCTGATTCGGACTCGGAGGTGAGCTAACTGCCCCTTTTAATGTAGGGAAAGGTGTAAGGCAGGGATGCATTCTTTCCCGGCTCCACTTCTCTGTGTATATACAAGAGGTAATTGATATACTAATAGAGGGGTGTTTGGACTGCCCTAAAATGGGCCCAGAAAAATAGCCAACTCTTTTTTACACTGACGACGCAGTGATTCTGGCGACCTCACCCCAAGGCCTGAGGACCACCCTAAGCATCTTCAAGAGAAAATGCGTAGAACGCCAGATGGAGGTGAATATAGGGAAGACAAAGGTAATGGTTTTCAGACCAAAATGCACAAAATATTGCCCCCTAATACTGGAATGGCATGAAATTGGAGCAAGTAGGATGAAAAAAAAAATGAGTTTGGTTCCGGGAAAACAGGGAGGGGTCAGCGGGAAAACAGGGAGGGGTCAGCGCAGATCCAGTATAAACCTCTGCAAATATCCCAGGGCTACTAAATCCTTTTTCAGGAAGGATGGGAGCAGGGCAGTTAACACTGTACTGGAACTATATGAAAACAGTCCTTGCCTGCTTCAAAATATGGAATTTGAGGTTGCAGGGATACAAGCGCTCTGGGTAGAGCAGAATGCCATTTTTGAAACATGTACTGCTGCTTTCTCACAATACTCCTTAAGCACTAGTGCACTTGGAGCTGAATGTCCGGCCAGTGGGTGATTACATCAGATTGAAACCAGTATTGTACTGGGTGAGACTATGGCGCACTGAAGGTCTAAAGAAACAAAGAGACTGTAGGGCATCGTCTTTCTTTGGTGGGAGTGAAAAGCCTTGGGTGGATGAAACACAAAGGATATGTTGACGGCCTTAGGTGATAGTGAAACATGGGAGTCACCTGCCAAGTGTGAATGGTCTAACTCGCTCTAGAATAATAATGGCCGAAGATATAAAATCAAGAGACCATCTCACAGAAGCAGCTAACAGGTTAAAGCTGGGCCCAGATTATTTATTGCACAAGTCAGGGACAGGATTTGAATGTTACCTAAATCAAATTAATCCTCCATTTGAAAGAGCACTCTATGTTCGATTTGGTTTGGAATATTTCCACTGGTGTCATTCACAGAATCATGGCCAAGAGATGAGAAAGGAGACTTCCCGGTCTGTGGGGGCGAAAGATGAAACAGTTACCCCATTTCCTTTGGATATGTTCCATGTATAATAAAGTAAGAGGAATTTATTTGTGCCCAATTTTCTACATTGTAGGGATTAACAAAGGATGCGATGAATCTATGTAGACATTCGATAATGCCCCATGTAGTATTTGCAACTGCCTGTTATATTCACAGGGCCCGGATTTATAGATTAAAAGGCCTGAGTGACACTGACCAAAAGTTGGAAGTTGATCCTGACCCACAATTGTCTGCGTGAAAATGGCATAATTTCTGATGGAATTGTGAGGCTGCGAGCTTGCTCTCTTCAATCATCATATCGGAAACATGTTATACAGCCTTTTTCTACCTTTTTAGTCTGCAAATGATAAGTGAATTATGGATTTCCATTTATATTTTTTCTAACCCATCTAATGATTTTAACCTTGAGAATTTCTAACTTCAGGAAAATGTACTAGACCTGAATTACGGTTTTATGATGTGTTGTGCTTGATGGTTTTAAAGCTGAATAAAAGTCAATGAAGATGATTAAAAGTGGGCGATATCGAAAATAGGGAGAGAAGGAACAACCTGCGAATATTAGGCCTAAAATAAGTCAATGCTGAGACCCAGACAATGTGGAAAGTTGAAAGATATCGTCAACGCCTTCTTTGCAGAGGAAGAAAGGAAAAGGTTGGACATATATAGAGCGCAATGTGAGGCGGGGTAGGGTCACAGAGGCCCAAGAACAATCATCTTGAAATGTCATTACTGCAAGGAAAAAGTAGACATCCTTGCTGGAGCAAGACTGAAAGGGTATGTCGATCTTGAAGGCTCTAAGGTTTGCATTTTCCAGAATCTCACAGGCCTAACTTTGATGAAACGAAGGAAGTGTAGACCACTAACAACCTGGTTAATGGAACATAAAATTAAGTATCGATGGGGATATCCATTTGCCTTATGTTCGAATGTGGAGGAGCAGACTTCCGGATAACCAGGCGGAAGAGTCAGCACAGGTGCTGCAGCATATCTCGGGCCAGGACAGACTGCAAATAGGAAAGCCTCCGGATGTGGGATTTAAAGGAGGAATTTTCCAATAGTAAAGATATGTGAAAAACTCAAGGGATCCAGGAAATTTAGAAAACGGAGCTCATCCTTACCGGGCAAAAGAGGGGAAGTTGGAACACACATACCGGGTGTGGGGAGTCCACCACTGTTAAAGGAGATTAAGGTTGCTCTGTTTGATGCATAAAGGGGGGACGGAGAACAGTAGATCGGGGCGAGATGGAGAGCTCTCGACCTAGTTGCCCATCTTTGATGGGCATCGTACCAAGAAATAGTTTGGTTTATGTGAAAATGAGTTTGAGTAAGTGGAACTGGGGCGAGGGGGGGTAGTTACGGGAGCGCAGTATAATACAGGTGATGGGACATATACAGTACAGACAGGTAGAAAAAGTGCCGAGACATTGCAAGACAATGGCTGTATATGTAGTAAATAGGGCAAATACAGGACCTACATCTCCAAGGAGTGGGAGCTTAAAGATAGGAATACTGAATGTAAAAGGAATGAATTCCCCAACCAAGAGGTCTTTGGCAAGAGAACTCAGGCAACGGCACCTAGATATAATGTTCATACAAGAGACGAGATTGAAAAAGGGAGAAGAACAGAGTATTAATGGAAAACTTATTGGGCCTCTAGTAAAAATAAAAAAGTAAGAATAAAAAGAGGGGGCATTATACTGCACAAATATGCAAAGCTGGAAGAGGCGAGAACAGAAACAATGGTTGAGGGAAGGGCACTAATGGAACAAGGCAGATTTGGGAGGTTGAAAGCCACGCTGTGCTCCATATATGGCCCCAACCAAGGGCAGTGCAGAGACTGTAGAGAAATACTAAATTAAATCATGGAAAAAGCAGAAGGGCTCCCAATAATAGGGGGTGATTTTGATCTATGGGCCGATGCCACAATAGACAGGAACGTAACCAAGAAAGAGAAAAAGGGTGGAGATAATACAACAGCTAGCAAGTCAAAAGACCTATGGGAGATACATGATCTATGTGATGTGTCGCGGATATACAACCCAGGAAAAAAAGGCTTTACACCCCCCCACCCCCATGAGACCTATACTAGAATACATTATATGCTGCTAGAAAAGGGGGAGGAACACATAATCTTAGGTCGCACAAAGGAGCAAGTCCCCATGTCAGATCATGACACAGTAAAGCTGGAGATTGATGTACAAAGCATAAAGGGACATAGGATGGAAGTGTAATGACCTACTATTAAAAAGTCCAATTTTTACGGAGGAAATGGTGGGAGAAAAAGAATTCTTTAAAGCCAACGATGCAGGGGAAGGAAGGGCGGCCATGGAATGGGACGCACCAAAAGCCACGTTTAGAGGACTCTGTATAAGAGAAAGAGCCAAAAGAAAGATGGAAAAGAATCTAATAGAGGTGAAAATGAAAAAGGAATTAGTGTTGCTTGAAAATTACCTGCATGATAGTGCAAAACCTAACGAATAGTTAGAACAGTCGATAAAACAAAAAAAGGAGTTGAAGATGATAGCTCTGGTAGAAGTCCTCAAGACGCTACGGTTCATGAAGCAAAAGTGGTATGAAAAAGGGAACAAGGCAGATTCTATGTTGGCCAGGAGTCTAAGGACACAGGAAGGAAAGGAGGGTGGAGGGTAGAGGCTATTAAAGACAACGAGGGGGTGAGGAGGTGGCCGGTGGGCAACCGATGCAGTGAGAGATCCGTGAGGCTCCCGCCGCCCGTAACAATCCTGGAAGAATCCTAGTTGAAGCACCGGACCAGGGACCATCCCAAGGCAGGGGAAAGTGAACTGCACCGAGTGCCGCCTCGCATTTGCGGCAGAGACCAAGTATTTCAGCAGAATCCATCAAAATAAAAAAGGCGCAGAGAGCACTGGCGGCGGTCCAAGATGGCTGCTTAGTAGCGTTGACACTGCTGCGACCACCAAGAACAAGAGCGGGGTCCCCAACCGGAGAGGCAGCACAGAGCTGGCCTACACCGCAAGAGTGTCTTTAGGGCCATCAGGGCACAAGGAAGATGGCGCAACTGGCAGCTGCACCGGTGAACTGTGGTTGGCGTGACAGCTGCTCCTAGCTTGGGCGGATGCCAAGCAGTAGTCTGCAGGCAACAGTGGATTGTGCGTGGGATACAGGAGAGGTGAAGGAGGAGGCAGGGGCCTCCAGAGGCACAGGGGACTCCTGCACCCAGGATACGACATCTGCCTCGATGTGAGGGAGAGCATGGACCCCGATCGCTGGATCTGCTGCCCGCGACCACCTGTGGAATGCGGGCGGGAGCCCCACTGAGGTTTGCTTGAAGGGCCCTCAGAACTCGATGCACCGACAAGCAACGCTGCTTGAACAGCGGGATGGCCCGTCTTGCCCGTGGCTTTAAACAGGTTGCACTTGCACCGAAACAGAGCCCCACAGGTTGCCGGAATGGGTGCTCTTAGCCCTCCAAGTCCAGCTGATGGCTGGGCTGAGCAGAGGCCCAGGAGGATTGAGGGCCACCCGGCAGGGGCAAAACTGTAAGAGACAGCCCTCACGATATCCCCTACTCGAAAGAGAGCCAGTGACCGACCTTAGGGGAAGAGGGCCCACAGAACGGGGCACACCAAGACATCGGAAGTGCAAGGCAATAACAGGTGCCCCAAGCAGACACACAGAGGCGCTGCCCGATATAATCTCAGTGCGCATACAGCGCCAGAGAGAAGGCTGGGGACGGCGAGGTGGAGCACAGGGTGGATTGTTAGGTAGCTAATTATGGGTTCCGGTGCGGAGTGAAAAGGCGAAACTAGGAGACTGGATAAATTATAGTAGATAGTGCACAGAGGGCCCCACCACATATGCAAATCATCAGAGGAACAGTTGGCCGCAACACGACCCCTGACAGCACGGACTCTCCGCAGGGAGTTGCACGAGGGGAGACGGCAGACAAGGGAGACTGATCCCATCACACAATCATTGGAAGGAGCCCAGAGCGTGTCGGAACTCCACACAGAAACAGCGGGACACTACACATACGGATCCCCGCAGCGTGGGATACTGGGGGGGGAGTGCCATGGACAGCCACAGCCGGGCATTTCTAGGATCCCTCTCAGAGTGATAGACCGGGGTCTCCTCCACGGAGTGATGGCAGCATTAACTAGGGATTGGCTTGCCTCGGGCTGGCCTGGTACGTGAATGGACCAAGATGGGTGGAAAAAGCAGGCAACCCAAAATGGACAAATATGCAGCACCAATATTGCAGCCGCCCTCTCCCAAAGCTTCGCCTATCCCCCAAAAGCTGGACGCTCAATTAACTAATCTGGAGGGGAGAAGTCCTCCAGGCAGTACAGTGCTCTAGGACGGCCAGAAATGCAAAAATCAACAGAGAGGGCAACCAAAATAAGGGTCACTGCAAGAGAGATGGTGGTGCAGACCCTTCAGACACAAGTGGCCACGCTACTCCAGAGGACCAAGGTCCTGGAAGCTCGAGCGCAGGACGCAGAAGGCTGCTCAAAAAGGAACAACATATGGATAGTCGGCCTCCCGAAAACAGCGGAAGGGAACACAATGGAGTTGTTCTTGGAGAGGTGGGTGCCGGACCATCCAGGCAAGAAAGTTGCTCACAGTGGTTTGCGGTGCAATGAGCCCACAAAGTCCCAGCACAGAAGCCAGCACTATGTGCCAGACATAGACAAATCGTGGCCAGAATATTCAATTATCGGAACCATAATGTCCTCCTGCAAGAAGTCAGGAGAAGGGGCCCAATTGGTTTCTCCAATTCACCAGTCATGGTATTCCCGGATTATATGAAGCGAGTACAACAGCAGCAGCAGAGCTTCGAGGAATAAAGGCGAGGCGACGATATATGCTAAATGCTGATGTATCTAGGAAGACTCAAGGTCATAAAAGGGGACCACCAGTGGATCTGCAACTCGCCGGAATAGGCATGGGAATGGTGGGAGGCTGGAGAAAGCTGGGGAGTGGGGGGGGGGGGGTGAACCCGCATTGAAGTAGACAAGGCAGATGCCCTAGCAGACGAGAGCGAGCCCAAACACTGGACACGGGTGGGGAACGGATCCCTAACTTTCAGACCAGGTTGGGCAGGGTCACATTGGAGGAGGACGGGACTCTCCGGCTGCGTGGCGAAGGTGCGCAGCAGGCTGAGACAACAGCCGAGACTCTGGGCGAGCATGGCCAATGAACAGGGAGGATTGTCCCATCCCTGCATTCTCCAGAAGAGTACCAGAGTGCACTTCAAGTGGTGACGGTTTCAGCTGCAACACAGACATGGGTGGAGCGGGGGTGACGGGTGACCCGGATGAGTACCGACACCCCACCACCTTGAAGGAGAGTGCATGGCTGAGCACTCCCCCGCACAAGAATAGAATCTGTCCCTCCTGATAGGGTGGTGGTTCAATGCAGAGTGCCCACATTACAGGTATTTTATCATGGATTCTGTTCTGGTCTCTTGTTGATGTTTTGGTTATTGTTATGAGGGGGGGGGGGATGGGTGAAATGGGGTCGAGGGTGAGTGGGAGTCCAAGCTATGCCGGGTACCGGGGAGTGCCGAATGCGGCACGGTCATGGTCAGATAAATTACGATTATTACCTGGACATGTGGAGCTGGGGCAGCTGGCGAAACGCAGGGAGGTACTGGAGATCTTGTGGGTGCGCAGATAGCACTCCTCCAAGAAACACACCTCGACTAGGCAGAATTGGGAAAGTGAAGAATACTTGGGGGGTGGAGGGGATACGGCATGACCTACTTCTCATTCTAGTGGGGTGGGGGGTCCAAATCACAAACGGTATACAAGACGAGGCGGGGAGGACTCTTATTCTCTTGGGGGTGATGGAGGGTAGGGATATATATGATATGATATTTTATTTACATCGTGCTCATACACAGGTGTATCAGAGCACGACCAGGCAAAGGGAAGGGGAACAGGGGAAGCACAAAAACAAACAATCTTACTAGACCCAGTGACATTGAGAACGCGCAAGTGCATGGCGAAGGGAAAAAGTCAGATAGTGCATGGGAGGGGGGAGAAAGTGGAAAAGTGCAGAGCATAGGAGAAACAAGATAAATAGTAAGTTAATAAAAAAAATAGTAAGGTATATAATATATGCCTGGTAAACTCATATGCCCCCAACACGGATAACGATTACGTATTTCCCGGGGGTGGTCGGCATGATGGGGTGGGGGGGGGGCACAGATACAGGAAGAAAATCTTGGGGGTGACTTCAAATGTGTTCTCCAGCCTCAGCTGGATAGGTCAGATCCTAAGCCACGCAACAAGCCTTTGTCTTCCAAGTCCTTGGACCGCGCACTGGCAGACCTAGACCTCTGGAGGGAGAGTAGGGGCGATGAGAGGCTACTCCTTTTACTCCCACCCGCACAGAACTCACTCCCGGTTAGACTACCTGTTTTTAGGGTGGGATCAGTTTCCCCAGTTTCGGGATACTGGCTTTATGAGCAGGACACTATCAGACCATTCTCCGTTGAAAGCGACAATGTTCTGGGGTAGAAGGATGAGTGCTGTTCCCACCTGGCAATTATTGGTGGAGGCTTTGGTGGACGGGGCTTACGCAGAGGAACTTCAGAGGGCCACCGTGGGGTACTTTGATTTTAATGAGGGGTCGGTGGGAGATTACGGAATATTGTGGGACGCGTTCAAGGTGACAATCAGGGATAAATGTATGGCCACATCCCAACGGGTCCGCACAACATTCCTGACCACACTGAAAGTGGAGGAGGAACGGATTAGAAAACGAAGTGGAAATGGCAGCGGGGTTGCCGTGCAGCGCAGAACTCCTATGGGGTAGGGTTAACCAACAACAGGCTCAGGAACAGCTGGGGAAGCATGACTACGCATACTATAAAGCCAGAATTTACATGGGAACGGGACAAGGCGACTCCTGGCGTGGCTTCTTAAAAGGGAGCAGCCGTGGAGCCCGTTTACGCAAACTGATGAGGCAGAGCACTCTATTGTGACACGGGAAGGCATAAACGCAGTATTGCAGATGCAGGCAAGGACTGCACAATAGGCAAATCGAGGGTAAATCGTTGATGTTCCCACTGGGTTTGCTGAGGGGGGAGGGTGGTACAGGATCTCCTGGAGGTGGGGCTAGATTGGGAGATGGATTCTTTTCGGTACCTGGGGATTCATGTCTATCACCTGGTGGCAGAGACGTTTCAGTGCAATGTCGGGACAGCGCTCACGGGAATTGAAGACGGGATAACATTTTGGAATCGATTGCCCCTGTCCCTAAGGGCCAAGATCGCACTTTGCAAGATGATCATTCTCCTGAGGCTGCTTCATTTCTTTGCAAATATCCCGTACATGGCCAGACCACCCTTTTTTCAACTGTTGGATAGCAGAAAAGCAGACCTGTTGTGGAGCGGAAAGCAGCACAGGGAATCGCTGGCCACGTTGCGTAGAGCGCAAAAGGAGGGGGGTGGGCACTCCCAGATTATGAACTATATTTCCTGGCGGTTCAGCTGCAGCATGCTACTAAATGGGACACTGGGGAAAGTCGGCATAAACAGGAAACTGATGGGGAAACCCAATAAGTATAATACGGGGCTCAAGATGCTATGGAGGGCAGTGGGCGAGGCTTAGCCGACGTTGTAAATACCAAATTCATGTAATTGTCATGTTTCTTTGCCTCAGCAAGACTTAAACCCATTGCCCATGTTATAGCATTATGTCAATGTTAAACCAACTGCTTTTGTGTCCGCACACAAGGCCCAGGGTTTTCGCCTGGAACAGATATTACTCACAGGCTTAGGAATGTCCCCTCTGTTCTCCGTTCCTGTAAAGGCTACATAAATAATGTCTGTTAAAACTCTTGCACTTCCCGTCCTGTCTAAAGCTGCCGTGCGAGTCAGCATGCATTCATTGACCCTGGGGTCTCCTCTATGAATGATGATTGCTAGCATCCGCACTCTTTCCCGAAACATAAGCATAAAGCGTATCTATATTCGGAGTTGTTATTCTCTGGGATATTTGGGAAGGGGAACTTGTGTCAGAGCTCGTGCGTCATTCTGTCAAAGATATGTCCTGCTATTGTCCAGCAGCCCATGAATGGATATTATTATCACTACCGCGGCAAGATATGTGTAGTTTGCAAATTCCCCACTGTGTCAAATGTGATGAATTAGCTTGTTTTTACGATCACGCATGTTAAAGATTACACGTGCATCCTGAAGGATATTTTGACTTGCTTAGATAAGCTATATGAGTAATGACCATTTGCAAATGTCCGGCCTTTGTAAATTGTCACCGCAAGGGCTGGAATAACAGCCAAAAGTGTTTTGGCAGGAAACTGTATGTCAGGACGTGCCTGGGCTTCGCGCCAGTCATAAGACTCAATGTAAACGTTTTCCTATAAAAAGCCTGCTCACTGTAATGTTAGTAGCTCACTCTAGATAGCATCCCTATGGTGTATCTTGCAGTCAGCCCTTCCGCGGAAGTTTTGCATTGCAATAAATGATTGTTGAAACTCACTTACTAGTGTGTTTATTGATGGAGACCTCCGCCTGGTGAATTTTAGCATTGACTACGTGCTTGAGCTCAGTAGTTAGGCAGGCCTCGAAGAGGTTGCAGACCAAACTAAAGTTAGAGACGGAATACAGCCCAGATATCTCTCTCAGAGCCGATACTAAAGGGGCCGAGATTATAAGCGACCTAGGGGATGCTAAATGTGCTGGATGGGGGTGTCGGACGCTGGGAGACCTATTTGAAGGGGGACCATGCTGCCCTTTCACACATGGGCAGAGCGATATGAGATACATATGGGGCAGAGTTTGAATTATGCCATACTGACCAGCACACTTGCAGCAAAATGAGAAGGGATACCGGAGGAGACCTCGACCACTCCCATCCTCCAGGCGATCTTGACCACAGGGAATGAGGAGCGGGCCATATCTAGATTGTACCCGGCGTTGCAGGATAGCAGAACCTTCCCTCAGCTTAACGTAAAGGATAAGTGGGAGCAAAATATGGGAGTTACATTCGAGGAGTCAGGCTGGCACAAAATATGCAAGAACGTGGGAAAGGGCTCCAGGAATGCAAGATTTAAATTGATTCAATTTGATATATTGAGCCGGTCTATCGGACTCTTCAAAAATGACATATGATGCACCCAGACCAGTCACACCAGTGCCCGAGGGGAGGGCAACACACAGCTGGCTTTTGAGCATATGGTATGGGCGTGCCCCGAGATAGAAGAGTATTGGCATGGGGTAACGTCGAGGGTTAATGCTGTGTCTGCTGGGGGTGGTGCCCAGAGCGGGCTGAGGGATTCAAAGGAAGACAATAGCGGCCTTTCTGTTGCTCTTAGCAAAACCTAGGTTGCCAATCTTGTGGAAATGCCCCAGGGGCCTGGTTCTGGCGCAGTGGGTGGCTGATGTGCAGAGATGGGTGGCAGCAGAACAGGGGATTGCGCAGGCGTTGGGGAGGAAAGAGGGGGCTGAGAACAAAGGACTGGCTTGGAAATTCCTGCTACACAATCTACAAACCTCTCCAGAAGCCCTTCCTCCCAGAGGAATTGCAATGAGCGACCGAGAGGTCCTTGAAAGGATGTAGGGGATGAAACGGAATTGAGGGGGGAGGGCTGTTAAATTGCCACATGTTTTAAACCTTACTCCTCTAATGTTCTCCTTCCATGAGACACAGCGATACTCAACTGAGAGAAGACTTTGGTCAATGCGGGGATGGACCTTGTGGAGGGAGGTACACTTACTGAGCTGTTGGGGGAGGTGAGGGGGGGACTCTGGGACTAAGCAAGCAAGGACTGAGCTGGGACTGATTGGGGGAGGGGGAGCAGAAGGGGGGGTCTTATTGTTGAACTGTTACATGTTGTAAAACCTTAATAAGCAGATTTTAAGGAGAAAAAAAAAAGGAGGGACGCAGGATAATAAGAGAGACCGGCCATGATAGCGGAAACCAGACCCTATACAGGCAAGATACAACTGCAACACAGGAAGAAATAGCCCAATATATTGGAAGGGAGAACATACCCAAGTTAACGGCAGATGAGGTAAATAGATTGGAAAGGCCAATAGAGATGGATGAGGTGGCAGCTGCAATACATAGGATACCAGTGGGGAAAGCCCCAGGAGAAGATGGCTTTACTGCCTTATTTTATAAACAATTTCTAGAAGTATTGAACCCACACCTGGTAAAGGTATTTAATTCTATTTTGGACAAGGAAGACATGTCCCCATCATTCAATCTAGCACTCATAACAGTGATTCATAAAGAAGGGAAAAATCTGGAAAATGTCGCATCCTATCACACAATATCCCTCCTAAACATAGATGCAAAGTGTTTATAAGGGTTTTGGTATAGAAGATGGAAGAAATCCTTCCTAGAATAATACACACAGGCCAGGTGGGCTTTGTCCAGGAAAGATAAGGGGCAGACAATTCAGAAAACCTTGAATTTAATGGAGGCGATGAGGGATGAGACAGGAGACCCTTTCCTCCCATCATACTCTGAGAAAGCATTTGATTGGGTCAACTGTAAGTTCCCGACTATGGTGCTGAACCGTATGGGGCTCAGGGAGAGGGTATTGTAAGGAAGGCATAGTATCGAAGTAAGACAGACACAAGTGACCACAGTTCAAGGGTGTTTATTGAACTTTCAAAAGGGTGTGATAAACACATATCTAAACCTAGTTCTATGATGGGAGCAAGCTACGACCATCAAATAATAAAGCATGCGGTCCAAGTGGAGACTTGGGGGGGGGGGGGAAAAAGGGCCTGTACTAAAAAAAAACTCGTGCCAATCCTTACCACTAACTTACGACGAATAGTCTGGGGGAATATGCATGAAAAAGAAATAAGTGTTCACAAAATGATAAGTCAGGATGTTCGGCCGTTGGCCTCCCTTCCCCACGTTTTTAACACGGGGCAAGGCGGTTCACTCGAGCCAAGCGCACATTCCGGCTTTCTGGACACGAGGATACAGTTCCAATTCCAGCATCAGGAACTTCTGTGGTCAAGTCTCTTTTCCATCAAAGTCTCTTGATTCGGAGGCCATGATGTACAAAACAAAAATAGAAAGTTCTTTATATGATTCGGTTGTCTCTCCCTGGATCCCCCGCAGCCGGGCTCAGATCCCTTTCTTTTATGATTTCCAAAAGTACTCCTTCTCAGGTGACTCACGGTTCACCCTGGATCCCCCCCCTCAGCCAGGCTCAGATCCCTTCTTTGTATCCAATTAATCTCCCTCAGCCAGGCTCGTACCAATTGCAGTTCACATTGATCGAAGACTTTCGAATGTACTCGGAGTTTAGCTTGACCCATTGAAGGACCACTTGAATATAAAGTTCATTTTTATGATATAGTTACCATTCAGTTGGATACCTAACAGTCCTTCTTCGAAAGAGCGCCCACATGGCGCCAGACCACTCTATACATGGTATCTTATTTTGCCTTTTAAAGTACATTCATTTCCCACTTGTTCATGCCTCTCATCACATGCGCTTCAAACAGTGTCCTTTGTGGATTTCTTCATACAATGTTGCTCTTGTAACCTTGGTTCAAACACAAGCTGATTTTGTATCGGTTTCTCTGACTCCAACCGGCTTTGCTGCTTTTACTGGTGCTGCTTTCTTGCCGGAGCTAAGGACAGTACCACAGTGGGAATCGCTCCTCCCGGTCTGGGTTATCAACACGGGAGTGCCCGGAAAACCTTTGATGCACAGTGTAGGACAGATCAGCTTCAGTTCCCGGTCTTAGGCTTCTCACTCTCTGTTAGGGAGGATTCTCAAAAATGTGCTAATTCTCCTCTACCTTAGAGACCCTCAGCTCTTTTCTGCTGAACTTTAGGACTGTTTATCTCACATGTAATTTTTTGTGATTTATTCTCTGTGTTTCTTTTGACTTTGGAGTCTGACAAACTCCATAGGCATCATCTTTGCATTGTGACACAGAGCACCTTCAGTGCAGTGACACGGGGAAGTCTCTTAGATTTCCCAAAGCTTTAAATACCTTCTCTTGGTGAAATTACTGTTTCCAAGAGCAGTGAAGTGAAATTGACTTTACTTACATTTTGTAACTTTCTAGACCAAGCACACACTATCTTACCATAGGGTGCTGGAGGGGTTACTTAGTATCCCCTTTGTGTAGTTTCTCATGTAACATTTGTATGTTATCCTTTCTGCGATTAATGGCTGGTGGCAGTGGCTTACTGTTTACTTTTTACTACCAGTGTGTGTTTTTACTGCGTGCTGCATTCACAGCTGCAGTAAGACACCCATCGGTACCTATTTTGTCAAAATGGCCCGGTCTTCTTTTTTCAACATTTTTTGTCAGACAGGTCCTTCTTGAGGTTTACTTTGCGTGCCAAACCAGGTTAGGCGCCTTTGTTCGTTTTGTCTTTGGCAGGATTCACGAGTGAAGCCTGCCTCTGGCTCCAGTGTGTCTGGCAGGGGCAGGAAGTGAGGGAGGTGTCCGAAACTCCCTGTGCTTAATCCCCTTGGTTACAGGAATGCACCCAAAGGTGATTGGCTGGCTGGCTGTCCGGCAAGCACAACAACCCTGCTGTGCGATTGACAGCTAGGCTGGAATGAATGGGAGAAACCTGCATAAAAGGCAAGGCTTTTGGCTTGGAAGGCAGAGTTGACCACTGGACGAAGGAATCTGAAGAATAACTTGGAAGACACGCATGCTGCAACTCCTGGACCATTGTCTTGCCCGGTGAAGCCCTGCTGCTGTGCTGCAGGTCCAAATTCATTTCGACTAGAGAAGCCCTGTATGGACGACTTCTCTCCTTGAGCTGGTGGGACCAATCAACTCAAGTGAACTCGTTTGGACATCCTCTCGAAGCTGGCTGTACTTCTACTGCTGCTGGAACCGAAGTGCCAGGGAGAGGAACACTAAACCGAGTGGATCGCTTTTGAGTTGGACCCGAGTGCCAGGAAGATCCTCCGGACTGCCCTGAAGCAGGGCTGACCAAGCCTGAGCCACCTCAACAGAGTTCTGCACCCCAAATGCGAGGAAAGTCTGAAGTGGTATCCGAGAACCGCTGTGTTGCTTTTTGCTGCAGACGCGAGGAGCTGAAACGCCGAAGTGCCACTGAATCGAAGTTTGCCCACTGCTGCAGCTGACCTTCCCATGGCAGCGCAGGAGTCCCCAGACGTCCTCCCTCCTGTCCCCACGACCGAGATCCAGGAACACCAGGCGCTGCAGAGCTGTACAGGAACAGAAGCCAGCTGGAACCATTTCTTCTAACCAAAAGGTACTGTAAAGTCTAAGAGAACTTGCCTCTTGTGGTGTAACTTTACTGGCTCTCAGTTGAGACTGGTCTTGGTTAACCTTGCAGAGTTGCTTGCATCTTTGCCCCTCCCAAGCCGCCGAGCTTGTGACCCTTCAAGTGAATTTTATTTCTACAAACTTTCCTAAAAACAATGTGCAGGACTTTTACTTACCTGCAAAGAAGATCTTCAGCTCCCATAGACATTGTTCAACTAACATTGGCTGTCCTGGCTCCCTGAGAGAGTCTTCTTACCTTTGACTCTGTACCTTTACCTTTCCCCCAGGAAAGGGTTACATTTACTTGATATTGGAAGGTTCAAAAAGTACTTACCTGTTTATGAAGCATTTGTTAACCTTTGTTTTATTCCCCGAACATTTGCACCAAACTCAGTATTGCTCTAAATGTGCCAGTGATAAGTCAATGTCCACAGTGTCCTAGCTATTTAAGTCACCTGAGGGTATAGGACTTGTTTGTGTGCCATCCCCAATGGGTATCATCTGATTTAGAGAAACTAAGAGGGTGTTCTGAAGTATATTATAATTGTTACATGTTTTGCTCCCTTCTGAAGGCTTATATAACTGACTGATACATAAATTAATAATTGTTTAATCAAGAAACCTTGAGTATCAGTGTTTATTTGAATAACTGTCACTGTGAAACTGTTACAACCCTACTGCTCACATTGACCACTCTTGAGATAAGCCTAGCTGCTCAGCCACACTACCAACCTGTGTAGTACAGACGTATATCAAAGGTTGGGTTCCTATTGCCAGGAGGTCAAGGTTGCTGTAGTGCACCCAAAGGGTACTGCACACAATCTTGCATAACACTCTCCAAGACTAGTGAAAGTAACGGCTTCTAGAGGTCAAGGTTACTTCCCTCCTTGCAACCCTCTCCGGTTTTACCGCCTTACTCTGTGTGTTAAATCGCCATCTTGGAACTGCTACTTCCTAATGTGCTTTTCCTCCCTTACTTTTGTGCTCCGCCTTTTATCTGTGTGGGGAAGTGTGATGGGAGTCAGGTGTTAGTCCGTTGTCGCTCACTATGAACTGTCAGTGAGAAAGTGTTCATGACGGGAAAGGGATGGGGGCGGGGCTGAGCTATAAGGTATCCTACCTGGTAGGATGGTGAAAAGGTGTTACAGGAAAGGGGATACCCCGCCTCACCCTTCAGTGTCCCACTTCCATCCCCCAAAGACCCCTCAACCCGGTGATCCTACTGCACTGGTCCATCCCCAGGAACTGGATCCAATAGGGATGGCCGTGTCCTGGCCACCTGGATGACAGATCCCTGGGCACTAGCTGGTGAGACACCTTCAGGTTACCCACAGTATTGAGAGGAGGGGGAGCCTTATATACCAAACCGAGAGTGCAAGTAATGGTGAATGGGAAAATGTCGACAGAGTTTTGTCTGGGTAGAGGTACAAGGCAGAGGTGCCCGCTGTCACCCTCGTTTATCATGGCACTGGAACCGCTAGCAACAGCGATTAGGTCCAACTCACGAATAAAAGGGATGCTAGTGGGGGAGAGGGAGTTCAAATTGGGACTCTTTGCAGACGATATACGATTACATATGAGGGAACCACTAGAGTCGGTCCCCGAAGTCATAAACATTATAACGCAATCCGGTAAGGTTTTATGGTTGAGTTTCAAAAGTCAGTACTGTTTCCCTTCCAGAGAATAGTGGACGATAAATTGGAAGATCTCAAGCAGTTCCCATTCAAAAATCAAAAAGAAAGAATAATGTAACTGGGCATTATGATACAAAAACAAAAAAAAGATCTATATAAACGCCAACTACCCGCCAACGTGGGAAAATGTCTATGCAGAAGTGCGCTTTTGGGTGAAATTCCCCCTCTTCCTGATGGATAAAATAAACTCTATAAAGATGGATTTGCTGCCTAGGGCTCTTTTTCTATTTCAAATGCTGCCAGTACTGGGAAGGCCGAGAACACAGATTCAGAAATTTCTTTGGGGTGGAAAGAAGCCAAGAATAGCCCATGGTTCTCGGATTCAACTGAAATAAATTGGGGGACTGGGACTCCCAGATAAGGATTATTACTATAAGGCTGCCCTGCTAAAGAGAATTGTCAGGGCGGTTTGACAAAGTCCTGTCTGAGACAAGACTTTAGAAAGCCCACTTTGGATAAACAGGGGGACCCGCCTGAGGTTTAGCCTGAATTACGCAAAGGTTTGGTAGCAATGGTTGAGCAGCCAGCTTTCTCTAGGAGGGTTGAGAGCTGTAGTGACTGTAAGGATATTTGGCGTGTTACAGTACACAGTACAGCAATACTGCACAAGTAGCACAATTTTTTTTTGCAGCACCACCACCACAAGGGTGCGGTGCATTGCTATATGGGTTAGCAGATTAACAAGGAAAGACAGGCTATTCAGTCAAAAAACGATTTTAACATATAAGATGCAAAGCTATTTTTACAGTTAAAAGCACACGTGTTCATTTAAAAATGCACACTATTTTTCACCTGAAATGCCTATATTGCTAGAGACACATTTGAAAATTAACAGCTAACCTATTAACAATTAACCTGACTAATAAAACCTTATTTTAATATAACCCACTAATAAAATGTGTTCTCTACTGCAGAATTAGGCATACTTTAAAAACCATTTAAATGAGTGTGCTTTTTCTTCTCTTCTCTGCCTGATTATCCGTGTTGTTGTGCACAGTAACGGCAGGAAGGAGGAAGTCAGATTTGCAACAATTGCAAATGTATAAGCGAAGCTATTGTTGAAGAATAGGAGGATGAGAGATGATGGATTTCATTGGAACACGTCATAAAGAGGGCTGAGAGGAAAGTTTTAGTGGGCAGTAGCAGGGAAAAAGACAGGCAGACATCTTTCTGCACTACTGGGGAGAAGACCTGGCTGTGGGGGTGTCCTGCTGCAGTCGAGACTGGGGAAAGCTGAAAGAATTACCTTTCCACTGGCAGAGGCAGTCCTATCTGAAAAAGCTGAGAATTCCAGGCAATGACCCCGGCTTGAGAAGGCAAGCGTTCCTTTTTGCTGGAATTAAGCCAAGAGAGCCACATTCACAGAGAGAAGCCTCTGAACAGATAAGGTAATTACCTAACTGGGGGAGCTGTGTGTGTGCACGAAAGTATGCAGTCAGTGTAGAAAAATGAAAGTCCCGTGCGTGTCTTAATCAAGTGCTAATGTTGCAATTTAAGTTCTGTTCTCCGCCACTATAATTGCAGTGTGTCATTGAAAATGCTTTGATTGTTCCATTTTATTGCTGTAAAGAATGAGATCATGTCTAAATGCAACTTTTATAATACAGAAAATATTTGAAAACAGACGGGTGGTTTATTTTCTATTTACCATTACAATGCCAATGATGTGGGGAGATTTTTAAACAGTGCAATGGTCATTTTAAGACAGATGTGTGTATGTCAGAATCAGTATGAATAATTGTGAGTGACTGTAGTATAACTTGTTGGAGGTACATGAGCCAACGGGAAGAGAGACTCTCTGAACATAGCTCCCTACCGTATATAAGGTAGTGGAAATTACCACAAGACTACCACATATAGCTCTCTGTCGTAAATAAGTCAGTGAGTTTGCCCATGGTGGCGCACCAACACTATCATTGGAAATTGTGGTATCTCTAGAATGCAGGTCTGAGGTCTCTCTAGTGATCACACGAAAAATCTAAGCTAAGATAAGGGATTCTGGACATTGGGGCCACAAATATAACAAGGGAATTATGCTCACCAAAATACCACCAACCACGTATACCAAATATGCAGGTCTGGGTGCTGAAATAATGCATGTCCATTGTATTATTGTTGCACATGGCCAAATCTGAATACAAAGAGTGATTATTGCTAAGTTATTTTTCGGCGGTAATAAAATACCGTCAGGCCCCAAATCTCCACAAAATACCCTACATATTTATGGTGCGTTGCAGGCCGGGAAAGTGATCATAGAGTACCTACTGGGCGTGGCAAGCGTGTCTCACACTGCCATTTGCACATTAAAGGGAACCCATTTTATAATAGCAGTGTGCCACTAAAAACGAATTTCAGAATGTCACAAAGGGAAACCACATTCTCAGATCTAGTGCAATATTTAGAGGCAAAGTTATTTGCACATGGGAATTGGTCTTCGAACAGTACCTTAGAATGGAGTAACCGCATTCAGGGTGAGGTGCAGAAAGAAAAACTAGACAATATTTTTGCAGAAGGCAGCATAATTCAGGTCTGCCTTACAAGATTATTGAATGCAGCCGATAAAAGTGCAGAGAAAGACTGTTTAATACGGCTATGCGGCAAAATATGGTTTATTTTAAACAAGTCCCTGCGAATGCAAGAGAATGATACTCAGCTAATTAACAGGTTAAAGACTGAATTAGATGGGGCAAGTAAAAATCAGGAAATGTTGAGAGCAGAATTGGATGTATGCCAAAAAGACATGCAATTAAAATGCAGAGACTTTGATACTCAGTTATCCAAAAGCAAGAAACAATTTGAAGATAGTGAGCAAGAATTGACACACTTAAAAGCCTTAGTGGATCACATTAGGCAGGATAAAGATGAGGTTGTTTCAGAAATGCAGATTTTACAAAAAGAACATTGCGAAAAAGAAGGTGATCTCCAGAGTGCAGAACAAGAAATGATTAAAATGATCCAAGAAAGAGACAAGAGAAATAAAGAGTTCAATGAATGCCAAATGCAAATGTGCGATATGCAGGAGGCAATTAATAAAATGAGTGATGAAAATAATTATTTGCATGATGAAGCCAACAGACTCCTTAAAAAGTGTAAGGACTTAGAACAGCAAATGTGCATTCCCAGGTCCCAGGAGAGGCGGCAGGGTACCACATTCAATGGAGTGGAGGTGAATTCTAGCTCTGCCCAAAGAGCTAGTGCCCCAGTGACAGGACCGGTGACTGAACTTGGTTGCAGCGCCCTTGGGGGATTTGATACTCCCATTGGGGGCAGCCACCAATCTCATACACCTGAAAACAGGATTGAATCACAAAATAGTGCAATTCCATGCATTGCAACAAGTAGCCCCATAAAAATAATGAAATCCATTAAAGCCCTGATCAAACCATTTAAAAAGGGAGGTGAATGCTGCATTGAGGATCACTTAGAAGCGGTGCATGACATTTTTAAAGCGCTCCAGATACCTAAGGAACAGTACAGACAATATTTTCATTTAACTTTAGATGCCCCGACGGCCAGCATCATAAGGGGATTAAATGAACAGCAGAATATGACATGGCTGGAGTTTGAAAAAGAAATTAGGCGTCATTTTTCTCCTTTTCAGTCATTGCAGGAGGCAAAGAAAGTCGCGTACACTATTACTGCTGGACCTAATACATCACCTCGCCAATTTTTACAAGACTTAAAAAGAGCATTCTCTCGCTTTGATATATCTTTTGACTCAAATTCCAATGAGTTTAAAACCGCATACTTCTATGGGCTACAGAAAGACATCATATTCCAATTGGTCCGTGAATTTGACCGTGACAAGTCCCTTGAATGGATTGTACATCAAAGCACCAAGCTATATGAGGTACTCTATTGTCAGGGTAGAGAAAGTGATAAAATGAAAGATACTAGGCCTAAATCTAAAGAACCCTCAGCCACAGTAATGGAAATCAGGTCAGCCAAAATGTCCCTTGAGTCTGCTCAAAGCCAAGGTAAAAATAATGTGACACCTGAACAAAGGGGTAATCAACAAAGATCGCCATTTCCTGTACCAATGTTCCAATCACATGATCCTAGTAATAGAGAGAGCTACATCAGCCCTAGATATTTAGGAGATAGACCCCGGGTAAGGTACCGGTCTGATATGGCAGGTATGAACAATAACCAGAGACAAAATCAAGATCAAAGAAATGATGGTCCCTACCAGTCATTGGGGACACAGAGCAGATTTGATCCCAGCACCATGATATATGGTAATCAGGATAGGCCCCGATATGTGGATCGATTTACTGATAATGGAAATCAATATAGGGGCCAGTACCCACAATCTGAGAGACAGGACATGAAGCAAAACGTGAACTACAGTCCACGCCAGTACAATGATTCCCCACCAGGGGACTATAATCAAAGGATGGGTGCAACCCGCTCCCCTCCACAAATGAATCAAGAGTTCAGAAACCATCCCAACCGGTATCAATCACCTGAGAGGTATCAGAATAGATCCAATCAGGGGGAAAACAACCAATATCGACCTAGGCCACAGAAAGAGGATCCTAGAGAGGTGGAAAGGTTCCAATGCCTTGAGGCCCAAGTGAAAATGTTAGCTGAGCAAATAGGAAAGCTCTATACAGCGCAAAAACAACCTTCCAAAGAGGGGGCTGATGGCCATAGCAATGACCGGGGGGCTTCCGAAAAGTGACTAAGTACTCATGATAACTGCAGTGCCAAAATGACAGATTGCTCTGATATAACTTTGCATAACGACTCTGAGATGACTAATGGATTAAAAATGAAAGTACCAGTAAATGAAATTGTGATGGAAAGTGTAAATAATTCTAAAAAAGAGGTACGGTTTAACTTAGAGCTAAATAAAACAGTAAAGATTTGCACAAATGAAAAAGAAACATTAGGAATTCCAAAAGAACAAAGGGACAGATTTAAGAAAAATGACTCATGCATGGGGAATACCAGTGAACAGGGAGTAAGTGGGGATGCCATAGCTCCTTCCCTGGGCAAGCAAAACAATGACCAAACACAGACAGAAAAAGGAAATACTCACAAGGAGGGTACAAGTCAATCACCTGAAAAATTCATTGAGCCACATATTTTTGAAGAGGCTGAAAGGGCTGGTATTACACTAAATGATCACAAATGCACAGAATTAAAAAATGACAAATTGCTGAATGATGTTGTGACACATGTTCAGTTGGAAGGTTGTAATGTGGTCTCTGATGTTACCCAGATGGATGGGCGAACGGTGGCCACACTCCAAAAAACCTCTGAACATGGAGAAATGAATAAAATACCTCGCACAGAAATGGGTAAAAAGGAGGGAAAAATGTCTTTTCATTTACCAATGTGCTTAGCCAAAAGTGAAAAAGACCTGAGAAAGGTGAGCCCTGAAATCAGTAAGAATTCACATTTCTTATGTGTATTAGAGGAAGTTGAGGACAGATATTATGCACCCATCACTGTAGAAGAAAAATGCCACACCTTTGCTATGATTGACACTGGCGCACAGGCCACAATTATGTCCAAGGAGCTGGTAAAGAGTATCAATGAAGGGAGGCCTCCACAGAGTCAGATCACAGTGAAGGCAAATCAAGGCCCAGTGCATAACTTTAATGGGGAGGAGGTGCCCATCATAGGTGTAACTGAGGTTGACATAAAAATAGGAAAGCACAGAATGAAACAAGAGGTATTGATCACATCTATTTGTGGAATTCCATTTCTGATGGGGACAGATTGCCTGAAAAGATTGTCTCCTCTCATAGATGGGGTGAATGGAGTGCTGTGGTCCTTAACCAAAAAACCATTGAGGCCTAAGAAACTAAAATCACAAAACAGCAATATAAAAGAATGTCACACCGTTGCCAAAACAAATGATGCTGTGGAGGTATATCTCCAGAATAGCTGCATACCTAGTGTCACTGTTATATTAATGTGTCAAGACAAAGATCAGAGCGACAATGAAAAACTACCTGTACAAATATACTTGGACCCAAGGAAAGATTGGCAGACTGCCATAGACGAACACACATTACGTTTCTATTTAAAAGAGAATACATGCAAACAGAATATTGTTCCTAAAACAGATTCAGAAAAACACATTACCACTCTGGCAGAGATACACATGGAAGATGAGCAACCATGGGTTCACGCTGGTATAAATGATTATCTTAAAACAATAAAAGCCACTTTAGCGCTTGAACATGAAAGGAGTTTCATTAATGAGAAATTGTTGCAAAAAATTATGGAGAGGGAAGAAATCCCGAAATTTAGGATTAAAAACCAATATGTTTCTGGGTTGGACAGTCCAGACTTTGAAAACCGAATTACAGGCAGATGCATGCTTAAAATTAGCATTGGGCAGAAAACAATTTACCATAATGTATGGATAGTGAATGGAGCACAAAATGAATTTTACATGGGCAATGACATCATGCACAGAATGTGTATGGTGTTAGATTTCCTTAATCAAAAAATATGGTCACGCCTAGGTGGGCCGGCGCCTGAATTTGAAGACAAAAGAAAGGCTTATCATTGTGCACAACTAGTTCCTTATGCAGTCGAATTACAAATGAGGAAAAATACTATTGTTCCTGCATTTACAAAACAGTTTGCAATAACACTGAAATGCAAAAATGGACAGCAGATGAAAGGCTCTGATGCATTTGTATGCCTGAATGAATCCATAAAACAGCAAGGCCTGGATTATGAATACATTCCATTGGTAGACATTGGTGAAGGATCTGTAAAAATCATGGTAAATAATAAAGGTTGTCAGGACATTCATTTAGAGGAAAACTCCCCCTTAGGAATGGCCATACAAAAATCACATTATACGGCAGATTTAAATAACATGGTGATTGGGAATATTCCTGAAAAATATGTAGATGCCAAGGGCGAGTTGCCAGAACACCTGGACTCTCAGCCCAAAGGAATATTTAAAATTCATTCTGTGTATCCTTATGATTCCAATGAGACAGTGTGCTGCCATCAAGAGGATTGCATAATATTTAATTTAAATGAAAATGAAACAGGAAATCAGCCCATTGAAGTGGAAGCTGATATGCCAAAATATTTGAAAGTGGCAGCTCTACAAAAAGACACAGCCACACAGTTAGAGGAAAGCGCTGAGATTCCTTTACCAGAAGAGTTTCCAGAATTTTCCAGAATGGTAGAAGAGCAGATCTCCTTAGCGGATGCATGTGACAGCGATGAGGATCGACGCAATCTGAGGGAAATATTTATGGAGTTTAAGGATGTATTTGCAAAAGATGCTTATGATTGTGGTTTAACTGATTTACATGTGGCCACACTACCAGAAGGTTGTAGCAGAAATCCAGTGTTTGTACGCCAGTATAGACTACCGCTGGCATGTTTAGAATCATTGGCAGAGATTATTAAAAATTTGGAATCACGGGGAATAATTAGGCCCATTCATAGCACATCCAATACGCCTATTTTAGGTGTGTTAAAGCCAAATGGTCAATGGCGGCTGTGTGCAGACTTAAGAGAGTTAAATAAAAGAGTACCAGTATCTAGATGGCCACTACCATTCATTGATCAGGGCCTAGCTCAGATACATGGTTCAAATGTATTTACCACGTTAGATCTCACATCTGGATATTGGTGTGTGCCATTGGCAGAGGAGATACAACATCTATTTTCCTTTACATTTGACAGGACTCAATATGCCTGGCTTAGAGCTCCGTTCGGGTACATCAATAGTGGGAGTGAATTTGGCATATTTTTGAGAAAGGCCATGCCGGATGCAGCGGAAAGAGGGACAATAGTTTATGTGGATGATGTCTTGATAAAAAATGAAAACCTTAAAAGCCATTTTGATGAAATAAGACATGTGCTTGGCCAATTGCAGAAAGCAGGCGCCAAAGTATCTTTGCAAAAAGCACAATGGTGCAAGAAAAAAGTGAACTTTCTAGGGCATGAAGTGACTGAACATGGGCTAAATCCACAAAGGAAGAAAATAGAGGCCATACAAAGATTAAAAGATCCTAAAAATGTGAAAGGAGTAAAAAGTTTATTAGGGATGACAGGCTATAACAGAAAGTTCATTGAGAATTATGCAGAAATCACTCAACCATTGACTAAACTGCTTAAACTAAATACTCCCTGGAGATGGGAAAGAGAGCAGTCTGATGCAGTGGCTAGATTGAAGGAATGTCTTGTAAAGGCACCATGTTTAGCATACCCCATAAAGGACAGGGATTTCTTTATAGAAATAGGCTTTTCTGAACATTGTATGTCAGCAGTGTTATCACAAAAACACGATTTGAATCACAAAACCATTGCATATGCAAGTAAGGCATTTTCCCAAGTTGAAATGAAATTTAATGAATGCGAAAAGGCCCTATTAACCACTGTGTGGGCGCTACAACATTTCCGCCCCATTGTTCAGGGAGAAAAGGTGATTATTGAAACAAATCATCAACCTTTGCAATTTTTAGAGAGTAAAAGAATTAGATCAGGCAATCTAGCGCAATCCAGAATCACTTCATGGACACTGGCATTACAAGGTTTTCCCGTAGAAGTAAGATATGGACAGAATAAAAAGAGCCCAATTGCTCAAGGGTTAGCTGACTTACATGACTGTGCAGCTGAACAAATAACAAATGAAATGGATGTGGAAGCTAGTTTACAGGAATTTGAACAATCACCACACAAAGCTTTTGATGAAAAAACATGCAAGGATTTGCCAACTGTATATGTGGATGGTTGTGCTTTTCACATTGAAAATGACAGTAATAAACAATTAGTGGCAGGAATAGGAAATGTCTGGTTGAAATGTGAAGGCGTTCCTAGTATAGGGATGAGGATTGGAGATAGGAGCAGTCAGGTGGCGGAATTGGCAGCCATCTATAAAGCAATTGCTACTGCAGTTGATAAAAAGTTCAGTGAAATTGTCCTGGTGACTGATTCTGACTATGCACGGAATAGCTTTGTGGAGTATTTGCCTGGTTGGAAAGCAAGAGGCATGGTTACATACAACAAAAAGCCACTTAAACATGGAAAAATGATACAAGCCATAGACAAATTGGTGTCAGAAAATAATTTAACAATATACTGGAGAAAAATTCGTGGGCATTTAAAAACACCAGGAGAGGATAAGGAGGGAAATGATAAGGCAGACCATCTGGCTAAGATTGGGGCTGTGATGGGAGAATTGCTACCTATTGATTATTTAATGGGTGAAATACAAATTGATGCAGTCACACGTTCTAAAGCACCAAAGGAGGTAGATCAACCGGTGGTGCAGTGGAGTCATGACACGCCAGACCAAGATTTGATTGAGGCACAAAAGAATGATCAAATTTTAGGAATCTATTATAATCATTTGATAGATCCTGAACAAAATCCTTTAACAGAAAATGATTGTATGGGAAAAGAAGAGTTGAGGGTGTTATTAAAGAACAAAACACGAATTAGATTACAGGATGGACTCATGATTAGAGAGTCCATAACAGGGCAAATACAGTGGGTAGTACCCCTTTCATTCAGAGGACTAATGCTACACCATGCACACGATGCCATAACTGCAGGCCATAGAGGTTCACAAAAGACATTAGAAATACTAAAAGATTATGCTTACTGGCCACATATGTCCCAAGATGTGGAATTATATACTAGAGGATGTCTAGTATGCGCCCAATTTAAACCTGCTTCACCAATGCATAGAGCACCATTGATGAAAAGAGGCCTAACTCTCCCATGGTCAGATTTGCAAATAGACTATGTAGGTCCTTTAAAAAGGTCGAGCAGGGGACACCGCTATATTTTGAGTGTGGTATGTTTGATGTCAAAGTGGATTGAGTGCATTCCCGCACCAGATTGTAGTGCGCAAACAGCAGCCACATTGCTGGTGAACCATGTGTTCTCAAGGTTTGGGTTGCCACAAAGAATTGAGTCAGACAGAGGAAGTCATTTCACAAGTACTCTAATGAGTAAGATATGGCAAATACTAGGTGTGAAAAGGAAACTACATATCGCATATCGGGCGGCGTCTTCAGGTACAGTTGAAAGAAGCAATAGGTCTGTTGTGGACATTTTAAAGAAATTTGTGGCAGAAGCAGGTTCCAGCTGGGATTTGCGTTTACCATTGGTTTTGATGGCAATCAGGTCGACTCCTGCCAAAGCAACAGGTGTTAGCCCCCATGAGGTCTTAACAGGTAGGAAAATGGTGTTACCACAACACCTACTATACAGAACACATGAGCAAACTCTAGTGAGTGCATCCACAGTTCATGAATATATTGATGAACTGAGGAGGCATTTGCAACATGCATTTGCTTTTGTGCAGAGAAATCTGGAAAGAGCTGCTGACAGTGCTAAGTCATATTATGACAAAAAGACATCAGTAAAGGAATACAATGTAGGGGATCAGGTGTACAAGTTTCATTTTGGAAAAAGTAAACAGAAAAATTCTAAATTTCTGGCAGCCTGGCAGGGGCCATTTCGAATTATAGATAAAGTCTCTCCTGTAGTGTATAAAATTTTGAAAAATGAAGGTGAAACAGCAATAGAGCAGTTTGTCCATGTAAATCAAATCAAACCATGCCATCCCAGACATGAGATCAGGCAGCTTGAGCATGTGGAAACGGATAGAGTCCCTTGAGAAAATAAATGGGTATGATCAGGAGGCAGTGACAAAGAAGTTAAAAAAAAGTTGATTGTTAGGATGGCACATAAACACTGTAATATATGTGAAAATATATAATATAAATAAATAAATAAATAAATAAATAAATAAATGCACATATAACGGAAGCTCGTGGTTGGTGTGCAGAGAGAAAGTGTATTAAATATTGAATGCTGTCTTATATGTGTTTGTTTTCTTTTAACTTGTGTTTAATTTCAGAAAAAAAAAAAAAAAAAAAAAAAAAAAAAAACGAAGTATTTTTACCAAGCATGTTTTATTTTTGGCAAAAGGATGAAGTTAGTATTGTGCTATGTACTTAATCTGTTTATTTTCTATTTTGATTTAGACAATTAACATTATTTGATCGGAGGTTCCGGGATCAGAGGCCACGGGAGACGATGGAGTCCTGGAGTCCCCTGGATGAAGACCAAAAGATGCCTGCCTCCAGGTGGAGGTGAAGACAAAATAACCGGAATGCCAAAAGAGATGACTACTGTGGATTCAAGATTGCCAAGATGAAAGAGTACTCGAATGAACCGAATAACATCGCTGGTCGGGACATACCAAAAGAGACAAAGCAAAAGTTCCGGCATATGAAGTTCCACGTATTTATTATTTTAATTATTTATTTTAACTTGTTATATTACTTATTTGTTTTAGTTAGTTGTTTTATTTCATTGTTTTTTAATTGACTTGGAAAATTTAAACTTAAAGTAATGCCACTTCCACCGAGAAGGCAAATGTGGAACATTTTATGAACTGATGGACTCAGATGAAATGTTAATTGCAAATTTTCATTGATGCACATGAATATTCATTTTGTTGGATTGCTATATTGTAAAAAAAAATAGAACAAGTTGTTTTTAGGAATTGGCTTGGATTATAGCCAAGTTCTAAAAACAAAAGGAGGGTATATGTAAGGATATTTGGCGTGTTACAGTACACAGTACAGCAATACTGCACAAGTAGCACAATTTTTTTTTGCAGCACCACCACCACAAGGGTGCGGTGCATTGCTATATGGGTTAGCAGATTAACAAGGAAAGACAGGCTATTCAGTCAAAAAACGATTTTAACATATAAGATGCAAAGCTATTTTTACAGTTAAAAGCACACGTGTTCATTTAAAAATGCACACTATTTTTCACCTGAAATGCCTATATTGCTAGAGACACATTTGAAAATTAACAGCTAACCTATTAACAATTAACCTGACTAATAAAACCTTATTTTAATATAACCCACTAATAAAATGTGTCATCTACTGCAGAATTAGGCATACTTTAAAAACCATTTAAATGAGTGTGCAGATTTCTTTTTCTTCTCTTCTCTGCCTGATTATCCGTGTTGTTGTGCACAGTAACGGCAGGAAGGAGGAAGTCAGATTTGCAACAATTGCAAATGTATAAGCGAAGCTATTGTTGAAGAATAGGAGGATGAGAGATGATGGATTTCATTGGAACACGTCATAAAGAGGGCTGAGAGGAAAGTTTTAGTGGGCAGTAGCAGGGAAAAAGACAGGCAGACATCTTTCTGCACTACTGGGGAGAAGACTTGGCTGTGGGGGTGTCCTGCTGCAGTCGAGACTGGGGAAAGCTGAAAGAATTACCTTTCCACTGGCAGAGGCAGTCCTATCTGAAAAAGCTGAGAATTCCAGGCAATGACCCCGGCTTGAGAAGGCAAGCGTTCCTTTTTGCTGGAATTAAGCCAAGAGAGCCACATTCACAGAGAGAAGCCTCTGAACAGATAAGGTAATTACCTAACTGGGGGAGCTGTGTGTGTGCACAAAAGTATGCAGTCAGTGTAGAAAAATGAAAGTCCCGTGCGTGTCTTAATCAAGTGCTAATGTTGCAATTTAAGTTCTGTTCTCCGCCACTATAATTGCAGTGTGTCATTGAAAATGCTTTGATTGTTCCATTTTATTGCTGTAAAGAATGAGATCATGTCTAAATGCAACTTTTATAATACAGAAAATATTTGAAAACAGACGGGTGGTTTATTTTCTATTTACCATTACAATGCCAATGATGTGGGGAGATTTTTAAACAGTGCAATGGTCATTTTAAGACAGATGTGTGTATGTCAGAATCAGTATGAATAATTGTGAGTGACTGTAGTATAACTTGTTGGAGGTACATGAGCCAACGGGAAGAGAGACTCTCTGAACATAGCTCCCTACCGTATATAAGGTAGTGGAAATTACCACAAGACTACCACATATAGCTCTCTGTCGTAAATAAGTCAGTGAGTTTGCCCATGGTGGCGCACCAACACTATCATTGGAAATTGTGGTATCTCTAGAATGCAGGTCTGAGGTCTCTCTAGTGATCACACGAAAAATCTAAGCTAAGATAAGGGATTCTGGACATTGGGGCCACAAATATAACAAGGGAATTATGCTCACCAAAATACCACCAACCACGTATACCAAATATGCAGGTCTGGGTGCTGAAATAATGCATGTCCATTGTATTATTGTTGCACATGGCCAAATCTGAATACAAAGAGTGATTATTGCTAAGTTATTTTTCGGCGGTAATAAAATACCGTCAGGCCCCAAATCTCCACAAAATACGCAAAGGTTTGGTAGCAATGGTTGAGCAGCCAGCTTTCTCTAGGAGGGTTGAGAGCTGTAGTGACGCACACAGTACTCAGAGCACACACTTAGTTCAAGGAACACTTCCACACTAGAGGTTATATCACAATAAGCATTTTTTTTTATATACACTAAAGCTTATCACTTTTAAGTAAGGTAAGTACTATTACACAGTAGTATTAAACACAGAATAGCTGCAATATCCAAAGGGTAAGATAACACAAAGTAGCAGAAACCTCTGAAACAAGTATACAAACTTTAGAGCAACTTGTTAAACTTTAGTTAACCCCTTCTTTTTTGTATGTACATTTAATTATTTTTTTTCCAGTCAATTTTCAGTTACAGTAAATATAATTCACGTCAAAACAACCTCGATAACAAATTAAAGCCTCCCACCTGCCCCCACCCTCCCAAAACTCTGAAAATGTTCACTTCTATAAACAGCAGAAAAACCTTTCAAAAAATGATTTACCTATCTGTACAAAAGTAACCAGGTGTGAGCCATCTCTACATATTCAGGCCTATAAGCACGCTTTAGGTAGCTCTCTGCATTAGGCTAGGAGGGAGGGTTGGAGAAGGGTCCTAAGGGCTTGATCTACATATCACTCCCTTATCCGCTTCCACTGTATCTCACCGCCACCCTTGTTAACCCAATTCCCATTTACTAATCAATGGATGGCACTCCTAATGAAACGTGCCCACTCTGTCAAACGATAGCAGCAAGCTTCTTCATTGTATATATATATTCCTTAGTTTCTGTTCCCAGTCCACCCTATCTGGGGCCCCGGGGACTTCCACATTTACGCCAGCGCAATCCTACCCGCTCTTAACATTGCTTCCCACAATCTCGGAAACCTGTCCACGTTCCAATCCACCAGAGGGACTCCAAATAGGTTCTTGAGGGGGGTCAGGGTCCAGAAAGACCCCCTTAACCTCTCTCATCCAACTCAAGACCGCTAACCAAAAAATCATGACCACAGGGAAATCCCACCACATATGAAACCATGAGGCCCGCTGACCAGAGGCGCAGGGACAGAACAGGGAGAAACCCTGAAACATCTTAAAGATTCTCACTCGGTCTCTATGCCATCCATGCAGGACATTAAAATTGTGCTCTATAGCGAACTTAAACAAATTACTATGGAATCTTAAATATCTTGCTTCATGTCTCCTCTGGGATTATACTCCCCACCCACTGCTCCCCTTTTTGCTTGGAGTCCTGTCTATTTCCAACTTCAGCATTAATCATAACCCTTTATAAGCATGAGAGGATCCCTTTCTGACCCTCTGAAGAAACAAACAGCCCCTCTAATTGCGTCAAGTCCCTCGTCAATTTACCCTCCCACCTCCTATCAGTGAGCAACCCTTATAACCTCAGATATTCAAAGATGGTCATCGAGTCCTTCCCCACATCGGACAATGCTTCATATCCTATGAATGAACCCTCCATAAACAACTGGCCTTCCCTGTCTAACCCATTGTCTGACCAAATCTGGGAATGACAGAAGCCCTGCTTAGCTATATCTATTGGAGGTCCCCATACCGACGAAAGCAGGGAAGGCCAGGAGGACAAAGGAACATTAGTCTTGGATACTTTCCATAGGCACCATAGAACCCCCAAGGTGGGATGTGATTGCACTGTCCGGGCAATCATTGGCGTTGGAGACGACATCTAATCGCTAATCTTTTTTGACTCTCATCCCCCTGAACCGTACTCTGTTCTCCAGACAGGAGCCCTCCAGCCGGATTGACATAATACAAGATTTGTGTACATTACACTTGAGCCCTGTAAATTGCTGAAGGTCTTAATCAGGGACATCAGCTCAGGAACCGAAGAGTGTACATCTATAAAATACGTCAAGATGTCATCTGCAAATAGGGACAACTTAAAACACGTTTCTCCACATTGAATATCCTTGCTTATCGAGTTGGAACGGACCGCAATTGCAAAGTGCTCCAAGGACATGGCATAAAGTAAGGGCGAGAGGGGGAAACCTTGCCCCGACCCTCTGGTTAACAGGAAAGAGGTAGTCGGTATCCCATTAAGGAGTACTCGGGCTGTCGGGCAGTCATAGAGTGCCACAATCCATTGTAGCATGTGTGGCCCAAGTCTAAACTTCACCAGGACCTGGAACATATAGGGCCATTCAACATGTTTGAATGCCTTTTCTGAGTCCAATGAGATCACTGCAGCATCAACGTCTGCCCCTTGTGCCACATGGATCAAGTCAATGGTCTTTCTAATTCTATCGGATCACTGTCGTCCCCAAATAAAGCCAACTTGGTTCCCGTGGATCAGTGTTGGTAGAAATCCCTCGAGCCTCCATCCCAGGATTTTAGCTAGTATCTTTATATCTGTATTAAGGAGCAATATACATCTATATGAGGAACACTCCCAAAGTCCCTATCCTGGTTTATGGGTAACCACAATGATAACGCTCAGCATAGAATCTGAAAGAATTTAATCCTCTAATACCCTATTAAAAACCTTGGCCGGGGGGGGATTGTGGCTAGGCACGCCATCGTGAAGATGGCTGCATGAGTGCCTCAGACGTCGAGAGGGCGGAGAAGGTGAAAATAACCCTCTTGTAGGCCAAAGATCCTGAAATGAAAGGTGGAATGCTGTATCGGAGCACTGCCTCTATGCCCCGCTGATGTTTGGTGCTTTAGGGCAGCGGGGAACCAGAGGAACGCGCCTGTTCGCTGGTGCCACAGGCCTGGTGGAATGACGGCGGCGGGATGTGTGGGAACAGAGGATCGGAGGCTTTCATATGAGGTGGTGAGTCGGCCGCAGCCCACACGGCGCATGTGCTGCTGTATTGACCCCCCCCCTCATGGCTCCCTTTCAAGGTGGAGATTCCACAGGCTCCTTTCAGCACCTGCTGCATGCCGTCGACTCCCTGTGGGCAATGAGGGACAGCTCGCGGAGAGCGGCGGAGTGTGAGTTGCTGGAGGACCTGAGGGGGATATGCTCCTGGAGGAGTATGGGGCCATTGCACGCTGCTGGGGCGCGCATGTAGCCCGTGGTTTCCCTTGCACAGTATCCCCTTGGCGGTAGCTCGATCTGAGGCATGACAAACCAAGCAGTGGGGGTAGGAAGCACATGAAACCCTGCAGCTCCCCAAGCACCATACTGCAGATTTCAGTGCCCTAAACTCGTCTTGTGGGGACCACAGGAGAGGAGTTAAGGAGCAATCCCAAAGTAGAGGACACCACATCATGCACGGGTGTTTGAGCCCATCCTAAGGGGTTGGCTGCCCTTACTGGCTGAAGTGGGACTTGGGTCTTGACCGCAATCACTCCTGCAGCCCTGGTGGGGGCTTGTGTGGAATAAGCTATTGGTTCTGCAGCTTTCCTCTGGGTAGTGGGGTTGGATGGGATCTGTGCCAGCCTACTGTGAATCTTCCTGGTCCCACACCTTGGCTCTGGTTGCACAAAGATCCCCTGGGAGTGGCAAGCTGCGTTGTGTAGTTGATCCTAGTCATCCTCTGCCTTGCAGCCCCTGTCATGGCTAAAGCCCCGAAGATCGGCAAACAGGGGGACATCTCCACAATGCTACAAGCTGTGGATAGGAATAAGCGCACAGAATCCCCTTCTGGCCACGTTCACGCAGATGTCCACGAAATCTGACCTGTAGGTCCTGCTGGCCGAAATCCGGAAGGAGATTCACAAAAGTACAGAGGAACTCTCCCATAAAATCCTGGCACTGGACACAAGAGTATCTGAGGCAGAACACAGGGTGTCGGAGGTGGAGGACACACCGGCAAAAAATCTTACGTGGTGGGGGAATGTTCCAAGCACATGGAGGCCCTAGAGGCTCACTGCACGGCCCTGGAGGATAAGCAGGAGGATGGGGAGAATCGCTCCCGCAGGAATAACATCCACCTTCGGGGTATCCCTGCAGCAATACGGGATGAGGAATTGCCGACCTCCGTGGCTGAACTCTTTCGCTTCATTCTCAAACTGCCGGCAGAACAAGACATTGAACTCGACAGAACACACTGTATCAGATCTCGCAAACACCTTGAATCAGGACAGGCCTGCGGATGTTCTGTCCCAGGTTCACTTTTTCCAACTATAGGAACGCATAATGGCTGCAGCCGGACCAATGTCCACTATTACCTTACGCAATATGACTCTCTCCCTGCATCAAGACCTAGTGGCAGCAACCCTGGTGAAACGAAAAGCGTTGCACTCACTGGCTGAGTGACTGCGCACAAAATGCCACACCGGGGGGGTTTTCCTACTGCGCTCCATTTTACTCATCAGAGGAGACGCTGGGTAGTGCGGTCCCTAGCGGAGGCAGAGAGTCTGTTGAGTCATGTGCGGGCTACCAGGGAAGACCGGGAGGGAGGAGAGGACCCCGGCCAGGGTTCGGAGCCACCATTTTTGCAAAAATGGAGCAATGTGGGCAGGGGGAAGCATCTGAAGGGTCCAGTCAGGAAGACCTGACGGTGTTGGTGGCCAGCTGGGTCTCTGGCCGTGCTACCTTGAGGAAGCTTGGTGGATGGGGGTCGTTGGGGAGTCTGCAGGGTTTGAATTGAATTATACCTAGAATGGAGGGGGGAGTTGAGGTCCAGGGGCATGATGGGCTGGGGGTGATCCCCAGTTAGTGAGGGGTATTTTCCGTCCTCCACGTCAGGCCAGAGACACATTTTCTAAATGTTCGGAAGATGCTCATGTTTGAGCTTGGTTGGGTTAGGGGGGAGGGTGAAGGGAGAGGGCGTTGTGTTTCAAAATGTTGGTTGTGAGTCAGACAATTATTCTGGGACATTGCTGTGGGAACAGTTTACAAACCAGGGACGGAGTGTAGAAATCTAAGCCTGTAGGAGAATGCTGGCTGGGGTAGTGAATGACGCTGGGAGTGAAGGGGGGGGCGGGAAGAGACCTCCTGGGGATGGGAACGTGAAATGTTTAGGGCCTGAACTCCCCGGCTAAATGAAAGTCTGTTGAGGGTAAGCTGAGGGACATGGCCTTCTCTATCGTATTCTTGCAGGAGACCCACCTGCTGGTTCAGGATGAAAAGCGCATAAAAAACAGGGCACTTGGGAGGAGAGAAAATGCAGGGGATGTACATTTTGGTAGGTGAGCAAATCCTGATTACAAAAGTCAAGGTCCTCCGAGACCCACAGGGGTGATACAAGGGTTTACTCTGGGAATGCATGTTCACCATGGTGTCCCGGTTTGCTCCCAACGTTGGCCATGATGGATTTCTGGAATGCTTCCTGCTAAAAGTAATACCATTCCCCATGGGGCAGATTCTTTTGGGCAGGGATTTCAACTTAGTTTGTTTGTTTGTTTATTTATAGCATGCACCAGACCCAAAGGTATCAGGGCCCGAGAACAAGGATACTTTAAGCTTACAGAGTTACAATGTTACATAGTTATGTAGTTACAATGTTACATAGTTACGTGGTTACAAGAGCAATACAATAGTACAGTGTGTGATACCGGTTAACTTTCAAGTATGGTTACACAAATACAAAGCAGAATCCAGTATGGGTTACCGAGGTCTAATACAATGAATAACAGGTTATGCTAGAGCTACAGATCATTTTCTTTAAGCCAGTTAATGATATTTAATCTAAATTGAGGGTAAGTTTGGTCCCTCCTTAAGGTGGGTGGGAGTGAATTCCACAGTTGGGCAGCTTTGACAGGGAAGCTATTCCCATCGATAGTGGTCATTTTGAAGGGGGGGAACTGATAAGCAGTTTGTATAGGCCACTCTAGTAGGACTGCACAAGAGTTTTCTTTTGAACCTCTCTGTCAGGTAGCTGGGTGCTGCATTGTTGAGGCACTTGAAGGTTAGAGAAGCAGTTTTTTGTTTGATTTTGTCAATAGTTGAGAGCCAGTTCGATTGTCTTCTAGTTGTTGAAATGCGTTCTCTTTTGGTCATTCCTAGGGCTGCTCTTAGGGCGTTATTTTGATGTATTTGAATTTTCTTCATAATGTGTTTATTAGATCCCAGATAGAGGGCATTGCAGTAATCCAGTTTGGATAGCACAAGTGCTCTTGCAAAAGTGGTGGAACTGCTTGTGGAGAGGTATGGTTTCGCTGATCTAATTAGCTTACATGTGTAGGCCATGGAAGATGCATTCACTTGTTTTGCCAGGGTAAGGCTGGAATCGAGGTAAAAACCTAGTGTTTTTACCTTTCGCAACCTTAATTGTGTTGCCATCTATGTCAAAGGATGTGTAGTCATGGCTATGTTTTTTAATGTTAGATGTAGTTCCCAGAATGATGAGTTCCGTTTTGTCATCATTCAGGCATAGAGCAAGAGGAGCTATCCATGCCTGGATGATGAGGTATATCCTATTCACCAAGGCCAAATCCTGATTGTAATCCCCAGAAAGTGGGATGAGAATCTGGGTGTTATCTGCATAGTTAGTGTAGGTGACACCTAGACAGTCCAAATCATCAAACAGGGGCTTGGTAAAAATGTTATACATGGTGAGGGAGACACAAGATCCATGGGGTACACCACACGTGATGGGAACGGGGTCTGCAGCTGCTGATGTGGAGAAGACCTGCATAGTTCTGTCACTTAAAAATGATTGGATCCATGCTTGAGGCGAGAAATGTGCTGCTGACTCTAAATGGTTGCAGAGTACCTTGTGGTCCACCAAGACAAATGCGGCTGCGAGATCCAGGAGGAGAAGTAAGGCAGTTTTTCCCTGGTCTCCGAGCTCATCGACCTAGGCTTTAAGATCAGATCAATAAGTACTGTTTCAGTGCCGTGGTGTTGTCTGAAACCTGATTGCCGGGTGCCAAGGAGTTGGTACATCTCCAAGAATTTCTGAATCTGTAAGTAGGCCACTCGGTCTAGTATCTTTAGGAGGAATGCGAACGTGGTGATTGGCCTGTAGTTTGTGGGTATAGCCGGGTCCAACAATTGCTTCTTAAATTGCTTCTTAAGGAGAGGGAGAATCCATGATTCCTTAAGATTGCTCAGTATGGTACCTGAGGTAAATGACGCATTGATGAGTTTAGATATGAAGGGAGATAAATCTCTTCCGGCGTCTTTTTATAATTTGGACAGGACAATTATCTCCTCGACAATTTGATGGTTTAAGTGATAGTATTATTTTTTCAACCTCCTGTATGGATACTTTAGTGAAGTTGAATTGCTGTTCTGGTTTGGCAGCAGTGTGTAGTTTGTCAATTTGGATGGTCCCGGGTGGTATGTTTAATTTTGTCTTATCGATTTTAAAATGGAGAGTGGCAATTTTTTCACTGAGTGCCTTCTGTATGTTAGAGCACCACGTTTTATTTCTGACACAGTTGTCAAGTACCGGGATGGGGTTCTCCAGTTCCTTTGATATTGCAAAAAACACCTTGATGCCTGATTTGGCTTGCAATATTCTGTTGTCGAAACTTTCCTTTTTGGCTCGCCGTATTGCAGATTTGTATTTAGTGGAGGTATTAATAAGGATAGCTTTATTAGCCTCAGATGGTATTAGCCTCTAAGTGGATTCACACTTACTTTTTTCTTTCCTTAGTGATTTTAGGTATGGGATAAACCAGGCATTTAGGTGTGCTCTAGGTTTGCTGTTCCTTATTTTTAATGGGGTGAAAGTGTCAAGGGCATTGGCCATGGCTGTATTAAATTAATTAACTAGGATGGATGGATCTAGTGTGTCTGGCAGGCGTATTAGCGGTAGTAGTTTATCAGTAGTTATATTCTTTATATTCCACGTTAGCGTGGGAGGTGCTGAAGAGTTATTTTGGGTCAGGTGGATTTTAGCATCTATAGTGAAGGTTAAAATAAGGCGTGGCAAACCGCCATGTGAAGAAGACGGGTCCTTGTGGAGCTCCGCTAGATGTGTCCACGATTTGTTGCCATTTCGACTTTTTAAGCTTCTAAATCATCCCGAAGCGTCTCTACATGTGCCTGCATTCGGCCCTGACCACCTACAGCGATTCCTGGGGCTGTCCACACTTTCGCCGCAGTGTAATTCCCGGGCAGCAGGGAAGCAAAACAACGAGCTGGAAATGGCGCCCGTTGTACGTGACCTCACGTAACACGGCGCGCGAGTGAGGAAAGCTGCTGATCGAGCCCATGGGGACGGCGGAGCAGACGGGGGCCCCTGTGCGTGCCCCGAGACCAGGAGAGGAGTGCGGGCTGCGCGCCAGGCTGTCTGTGGTGGCGCGCCCGTGTGCGCTGGCTGCCTGCGCGTGGAGGGGCCCTGCCGGGTAGGAGGTGCTCCGCTGCGGGCCCCGAAGACGACGAACAGAGCGATGCTGCCGCGCCGCGGTACCAGGCTGCATTGTGGTGTGCTGACTCGGTCCTGAGCAACGTTGGATCAGTGAGGTTAGTGGAACGCAGGAGCGCACCCGCGAGCTTACTCAAGTGAAGCCCCGCCGCGATGATACGCCGTGCTTAGGGGCACACCCGGGGGGGGGGGGGGTTCTTCCTTCTCTCATCTCCCCAGTGTTGCTGGCGAGCACCCCACCTGGAGTCACCAGAACGCAGGGCCTAGACTGCAGCCCAACGAGGGGGAACATTACTGTGCACTCGGAATATACACGCACATGGCGACTTCCCGCTGGGCCCATCACACAGGCGAATTCAGCCGAACCCTCTGAAAGGGGACCTGCTGCCCGTGTGCTGGACATAAAACCCCAATGCTAACAGCCCCTCAGGCACGGGCATACACAACTACTGGCCAGTTTATAAGCCTGCCTCACAGGAAGGGCACACTGAATAAACCGACATAATAGACTTTCACCTCGATTCCATTCCCCGGCAGAACACACCCATGGGGCTCGAGCTCTGGCACTCCACCACTGCGGCAGCAGCTACGCCGCGGCCCGTTAAGTAAGCCGCCTCAGTGGCCCACAAACAAGGCATACGCAACACACCCTGAGCACATCTAAGCTCCCTGTGCCCCCTCAGATATGTCCTCAAAAGGGGCGAGATCTAAACAGCGCCAGACCACCATGGAGACATACACTGCCGGGGGGCTCGCTGGCCCAACCACTGCCAATAAGAGCACTGCTGAAGCGCTACCTGACCCCTCTGCTGTGGCAGACAAACCGAACAATTCCCAACTCCTCGAAGCCATCAAGGCATTACAGACAACAATGGAAAATAAAATAGACGCTGTGGCCATCAATCTGGGCCTACTGCGTCAGGATGTACGGACCATTGCAGGCAGGACTGACGCACTTGAAACACAGGTCCGGGAAAACACGGCTGCCAAAACACAGCTCCTTAAGGACGTTGATGAACTGCAGCAAAGGATGAAGAACCTCGAAGATAGAGCCGAGGAGGCAGAAGGGCGGGCATGCCGAAACAATATTAGACTTTTAGGCCTGCCGGAGGGCACCGAGGGATCGGACCCGACAGACTACGTAGAGAATCTCCTTCTACAGGAAATAGGGGCCGGGAAACTCACACAAGGCTTCACAATCGAGAGAGCCCACCGATCCCTTGCAAGGCGCCCCCCCCTGGTGCTCCACCCCGGCCACTAATTGCCAAAGTGCTCAACTACAAGGACAGGGAGACCATCCTAGCTTTTTCCAGATCCGGTGGCCAAATTCAAAGGGGTTCTGCAAAAATAGCCATTTACCCTGACTACACCTTTCAGGTCCAAATGAAAAGAGCGCAATTTCTCTACTCCAAAGCCAGACTCAAAAATGCTGGATTACGCTACATGCTCTTGTACCCGGCAAAATTAAAAGAGATTCACAACAACAGAATGCTCCTTTTCGACAACCCCGAGGAGGCCCGCAAATGGATGGACGGGAAACAGCTTCCAGACATCGAAGTAAAAGGACGCAGACCGCGCCAGGCTACACCAAACTGACCACGGATGGAGTCATGCTCCACACACAAATGGGAACAATGCGGCTAAACTCTGAATGCAGCAAGATTGATTCCTTAAGCGAGCTACACCGAGGATAGTTAGTTCACTCTTCTGACCCCTAAAGTTTCTCTTTTTGTTTTTTTTTTTCTTTTTTTTCTGGGTAGTTCTACCCGCCCGTAGGGCACCCGAAGACCAATGAATGGTCCAACGGAGCGGAAACGGGACTGTCATAACGGGAGAAACCCCGCTGGACCTGTTCAAAGTTTGGGGAGTTTACAGTTACTGGGGGGTGGGAAACGGGATGTTGGTGTCATGGAGGGGGGAGGGGACACGGGGATTTACTGTTATAGTTGGGTACCACGAACTAAAATTACCAAGACCACGGGAACTCTTTATACGCAATGCTGGAACAGCCGGACCTCAAGTTCAGATCGCCTCAACCGTCTGCCCACACAGCACCAATGGATGAGACAGTCAAGATCGTCACTTGGAATGTTAGAGGCCTGAATAGTTTTGTTAAACAAAGACGTGTTCAATCCTACCTTAAGAGATGCAAGGTCGGAATCGCCCTGCTACAGGAGACCCACTTGACAGCTAAGAAGCTCAAAGCCCTGTCCAGGTCCTGGCGAGGCACCCTGGTAGGCTCCGCTTACTCCTCCTATGACAGGGGGGTCTTAATATGGATTGCCCCTTCAGTCCCCTTTGAGCTTACTAGCTCCAAATTAGACAATGAGGGGAGGATGGTCGTGGTATGTGGCTCTATTGAAGACAGAGAGCTTTGTCTAATTAGCACCTACGCACCCAACCATGACGCAACTGTTTTTTTCCACTCTCTCTATTCATGGATCACCCCTTACATGAACAGAATCATAATTTGGGGAGGGGATCATAATTGCACCCTCGACCCTACACGGGACACATCCGACACTAAACACGACCGCCCCTCCCCCCCGGCCAAAATCCTGTCCATGTTGGTCCAACAGCTTCAACTCTGTGATATCTGAAGAGATCAGCACTCTGAGAAACGCGAGTATTCCTTTTGCTCCCCACCGGACGCCGTGCACACCAGACTGGATTACATATTTCTTAGCCAAACACATCAATCTGCATTTGTTGATGCACATTATTTGCCGCGAGTGCTGTCGGACCACTCCCCCTGCTGATTACCTGGGAGGTGTTCCCGCCTAGGCCCCCTATACCCACATGGAGACTGAGAGCAGAAGCCCTTCTCGACACTGTCTTCAGAGAACACATTAGGGATAGCTCAGAAGAATATTGGCAACTTAACCTCAATAGCGTCAAATACATGAGCACCACCTGGGAGGCATATAAAGTAGTTATGAGGGGGGAAATGATTGCTGCGGTTGGGGGTGCCCAGAGATCCATCACAACCCTGTTGGAGCAAGCTGAGAGTGACTTGAAGGTCCTGGAATCGAAGGCCGACTCATCCCCTGATTATTTACGTAGGATCACCGAACTTAAACAAACTTGCCTAACCCATTTGGAATCCCTGGGCAAATTAAGTCACGCCAAACACACAGAAAGAATCCACGCCCTGGGGGACAAACCGGGAAAGCTCTTAGCGTGGCTTTATAAAAGGGAAACCCCCAGACCACCCATTTGCCACATAATCACACCTGATGGCACTACCGTGCATACCCAACAGGAAATAACCTCGGTCTTCTCCAACTTCTATCGTAACCTGTACTCCGAAACCCTGCTCCCTTCTGACACACAGATCGAGGACGCTCTCGAAGTCATTAACCTGCCCACACTGGACTCGCACATGGCTGAGACCCTTGACGAACCTATTACCCCTGACGAGGTCAAGATGGTAATCAGATCGCTGCCTGCTGGGAAGACCCCGGGCTCTGACGGCCTCCCCGGGGAGTTTTATAAGACTTATGAGGACACACTCGCCCCCATATTGACCAAGGTCTATAACGAGGCCTTTGAGCGTGGCTCCCTCCCGGACTCCCTGAGTGAGGCCGTGATAATACCCCTGCTCAAGCCAGGGAAGGTTGGAGACGAGTGCGGCTCGTATAGGCCCCTCTCTATGTTGAATGTAGACTGCAAGATCCTCACGGCACTGCTTGCCAACAGACTAGCAGAGTGATCCCTTTGTTGATCCACCAAGATCAGACTGGTTACGTCCCCGGACGTTCCATTACTGAAAATCTGTGCAGGTTACATCATGTTATTTATAGTACAGAGGGCAGCCCACAGAAGCTCGCAGTGGCGTCACTGGACGCCACCAAAGCTTTCGATTCCGTGAGGTGGGACTGGTTGTACGCTACTATGGCTAAAATGGGGATAGGTCCTGTATTTCTGAAATGGACGCAGTTAGTCTATGCTAACCCCACCGCAAGGGTATGCACCAATAGAACTTACTCTGAAAAGTGGCCCCTGTGCAGGGGCACCCGACAAGGTTGTCCCCTGTCCCCCATGCTCTACATCATCGCTGCAGAGCCTGTAGCGGCCTACCTGAGACAGGAATACTGGGATGGAGGCATTCATATTAACGGAGCCACTCACCTTGTCTCCATGTACGCTGTTGACACCCTCTTGTACCTTCAGGACCCCGAACACCTCCTACCTTATATTCTGGAAACTCTGGACTGCTTTCACCAGCACACCGGGATCCAAATCAACAAGAGTAAATCCTGCCTCTTCCCCCTAGCTGCACTACACAGTGAATGTTACGGGTCTCTCCCTCCCCTTGATCTGGAATGGCAAGCAACCTCCTTCAAATATTTAGGGATAACTATACACAGGAACCCCGCTACAGAACATATCCTTAACACCGTTAGGGCCAAGGACTGGCTTTCTAAGTCCATGGACTTTTGGGGCCAGCTCCCGCTTTCAATGGCAGGAAGGGCGGGCCTCCTCAAAATGGTAGCCCTCCCTCGCTTACTACATACCTTCACCAACGTTCCCTACTACATCCCTCCCTCGTTCTTCAGGGACCTCAATAAACTTTGCAGGGGCTTCCTTTGGGGCGGTGGCAGACACAGGGTGGCACTAGAGACCCTCCAGAGGCCATACGAGAAGGGCGGACTGAAGATCCCAAACTTCAAACTATATTTTCTCGCTGGTCAATTGAGACATGTTGTGCAGTGGATGGCTGACGAGGACACAATAGACACGCGCCTTCTTCAGCCTGCCCTCCCCCAGCTACTACTCAGAGACCTGCTCTGGACTAGAGGGGCGCCCTTGAACACTGCCCTTACCTCGCCAAGCTTGGGATATGCCTCTGGGAAAAGGCCTGTAAGCTGGTAGAGCCTAAAGACCCGTACTCCCCACAGATCCCTATCGCAGCACTCATGTTTAGCCAACCCTGGGGGCACCTTGAGACTCGTACACTATGGGAACCCTTTGGTGTGGCCACGCTGGGAGACTTGTTTCAAGAACAGGAACTCATTGCCTTCCCCGACCTCTGCGACGCCACTGGTCTCCCCACCGGGCAATTTCTACTGCATAGAGCGGTCACACAGGCCTTGAGTGGTAGGTGGCCTGAGGCTACTGACCAAATAGAGGAAAATGTATGCATCGAAATGATCCTGAACGCTGCTGAAGGCGGCCATGAGACCTCTCGTATCTACGAAGCCCTACTGCAGGGCTCTACCGAGGATGACCTGAAAAGCCGGAACAAATGGGAGGCCTTGTTTTCGAAGACTCCGATTGGGGGGACATTATTCATTACCACAAAAAAATCTCCCGAAATGCCCACTTACAGCTCATCCAACTGTATATAATCAACAGAGCGTACCTCACCCCAGAAGCTATATCTAGATTCACCGGCGCTGGCACCCAACTTTCCCCCCAATGCAGCGAACCCAAGGTCGGTGTGACACACATGTTTTGGGACTGCCCAGTGCTCAGAGAGTTCTGGGTACGAGTAAAGGAAAGAGTGGCCGGAGCGGACATTGACATTGAGGTGGAAGACCCCTCGGCATGTATCCTGGGCAGGTTTAAGCGCAGCAGGAAGAACAAACCACTAAATAAACTCAATGACCTCATATACATCACGGCCAAAAGGTGCATAGCCATGAGCTGGAAAAGCCCCAGAGGCCCGCCTATATCCTTATGGTGGGGCGACCTTTTAAAATGGACCAAGGCTGAAACGGCAGCATGGGAGACGGCGATTCAGGTGCAAAGATTGGACTCTAGCGACGAGCTACAACGTTGGGTGGCCCTAACAGTACCTTTGCTTCATCCTGAGCCACCTGAGAAGGAACCAGATGGCGATACCGACCGGAACGTTTGTTAGAACTCTTGAGGAACTTTGTTCTTACCGTGGTCTTGGTGGGGGGAGGGAGGAGGGAGGGGAGCGGGGAGTTGGGTGTTTATTTCTTCCGGTCATTTATGATATGCTTTTCAGTCACGACTGATGATGTTCCTGTTGCTTGAGATACGGAAAATAAATATATTTTAAAAAATATATATATACATATATAGTGAAGGTTAAAAGAGTGTGGTCTGCCCATAGCTGTGGACTGATGATAGTGATAGTGGTATTGTAATTATAGTCAGCAACACAGTTGAGCGTTCTGCCCTTCTCGTGGGTAGGCTGTGTCCCTTTATGGGTAAAGCCGAGCTCCGAGAGGGCACTGGCTATGGTTGTGGCTTGTACATCTTTATGATCGTTGAGGCCCAAATTCAGGTCTCCTAGTAAGAGAGGTTGTGATGTATTCTTCAGATTATCCGAGGGGATCATAGATATGTCCTCTTCGAAGAAGCCAATAGGGCCTGGTGGCCTATAAATAAGGTGTATGGTGATAGTTTGGGAATTTGAGGTGAGTAGCTTGACTGTTAAGGACTCGCAAGATTTGGCCTGCAGGGGTGCTGCTAATCTCAATGACAAGTTAGTTTTTGCTTCGATAGCTGTGCCTGCTCTGCAGGTATTGGCTCTATCTTCTCTGAGGATGGTATAGTTGGCTGGCACAGCAAGCATCAAGGCAGGGCCAGTTTCTTGGCGTAGCCAAGTTTCAGTGATGGCTAAGAAGTCATAGTTACCCATTTGCAAGAGGTCGGCAATTTCTGTAGCATGAGCTACTAATGACCTGGCATTAATGAGGGCTCCTTTAAGGACCGGACTCGCTGTTAGTTGAGTAGATGGGGCAGAACTACTGCGTTCAATTGGAATAATTGGTAGTTTATTGTGTTTCTCTCTTCTGATGTTGTAATTGGTGGCGTCGCTTGGTAGGGAGTAATTTGTCTTGGTAGAGGTAGCCTCATGCTTATTCCTGTAATGGGCACATGCGGTGTGGTGTCTTACAGGCAGTTTGAATATTTTGGGTAGTCTCGATCGTAGTTTGGTGTTCCTATGCGTAAGGTCGCACGGGATGTTAGTTCTTGGGGCGTTAGGTATGTAATTAGGAATTAGCGACTTTCCTGGGAGACATTCCATACCTGGGGTGGTGGTAGACAGCCTAGTATTGCTATTCAACATCTGTATGGTCATATGTTGTAGTGACAGGCTCGTTAAGAACGCTGTAGTCCAAGGAACAGTTAGGTAGAGGATGATGGCAAGCATATTCTGAAACATTGTAACTATCTCGGGAAGCAAGCAGAGAGGTAATGTTAGGGAGCTAGGTTAGTGCTGTAGGATAAATCTAGACTATGGTAGAAGTGCGCAGGGTGCCTAGTTAAACGTGATGATTAGCTGGCGTACAGTGCATATCAGATATTCACTGGGTATGCAGCAGTGCTCAATCGGCTAGTTCAAAACGCAATGCGTGATAGAAATTCACAGGGTATGCAACAATGCTCAATAGGCTAGTTCAACAGGCAATGCGTGATAGAAATTCACAGGGTGTGCAACAATGCATAATATGCTAGTTCAACAGGCAATGCATGACAGAGGTTCACAGGGTATGCAACAATGCTCAGTGGGCTAGTTCAACAGGCAATGCGTGAGAAGGTTCATTAGATATGCAGTCAGGCTCAATGGGTAAGTACAGGGTATAGTGTTTGTTGAACACTAATAAAATATGCCTCCTGACTCAATGGGTTGATGCAGGAGACAATAGATGTACCTAACAGGGGCTAACCCGTGTAAACAGGTGCATATTGATTTCGATGAGCAAGCATGTACAATATGGTTGTAGGCAGATGGATAATAGGGGGCAGAATGTGAGTCAAACGCCAAATGAGCATTTGTGCAGAAGATTTGTAGCAGGTCAAGTTGGCAACAAAAGCATAGTCGGATGTACTCAAGCATGCGTCAATAGGGTATTATGCTTGTCCACGCTCCAAGGTGCGGATGACTCTGAGGGTTGCACGCAGAGTGAACTCGGAGGCCGCAATCGGTTTCTTTCGGTGCACCCTGGTGCAAACAGGGGCAAACAGGGCCTTTTCCTGACCTTCCCCTGTGCCGCCGGCGTTTCCGCCTACTGGCGGAAGCTGAAATTATTATGAGGCCTGTCCGTTGCTTAGCAGCGGGCTGGAGCCTCACTGTGGTGACCGCCATTTTGGGGGCAGGCGGCGAGGTATTGCAAAGAATTATGGATGATGCACCGAACGGGCTGCAGGAGCTTCTGGGAGATGGCAAATTTAGGCTGGCTCACCATCAGGTTAGGTGGCTAAAATAGTAGGCAGTTGGGCTGGTTTCATTGATGATAGTGCGCTCGGGCACGGAATGGATGATCTCTCTGCAGGCAGTGCGCTCGGACACAGATGCTCATTCTGCAGGGGGTGGGCTCCTGCCCTTTCCCTCTGGTGTTGTAACGCTCACCTGATTCTCGCAGAGGCGCCGGTCTTGACTGGGCGACTACCGTATCTTCAAAGGTGATGTGTAGCACCCGGTTGGCTCTTTGGGCTGGACCTCTGTGCACTGTATGCCTGACGTGTAGAGTAAGATGTCTGCAGATAGAAAATATGGGGTTAATGAACTGGGGTTATTGGGGTGTCCCTATCTCTTTCCTCTTCTCCTCTCCTGTAGACCCCCAAAGGTTAACGCTCTCACCTTAGGTAAGTGAATGCCGAGCTCTCCATCTGCCTCGGGGCAGGGTGCTGTAACCAGTTTCTTCACTGGATAGGTAGCGCAGGCCTCTTGACTTCAGAGGACTGCTGTCCGTCGTTTACTGCACGAACGGTAAGTTTCGAGTCATTCAAATGTCTTTAAAGTCTTTAGTAATGATGTCTCTTGTTTTACAGGGTTCCGGCGATGGCGGATGACGGGCTGAAGTGAGTTGAAGATGGAGCCCGTGTGATGAATAGAAGCGCCTGGAAGCACGTAAGTAAGCGCTTGTTGCCTGCTTCACTATGCGCTCTAACTGTCTTTTTATTTTGCAAGTACGAGTTCGGAGCGGCTGCAGGGTGCCGGAATACCCACTGGATTAGAAGTGGAAAGGAGTAATGGCACGTGAGTATTAAAGTTCCCCAATGTCTTTAAACGCACCTTGTTTTGTCTTTCAGATGCCGGAATGCAGTGTGAAGACCTCCGGAGCGCACGAAGAGTAGGTAAGCCTTTGCCTTTCAGATGCCGGAATGCTAACCTGTTCTTTCTTGTCTTTATAGGTGTTGCTGAAGACTGGATTCAGGATGGTAAGCCTTTTTCCTTAGGCCCAGGACCGGATGCAGAAGACACGATGAGCGTTCTGCTGCAGAGGTTGCAGAATAACGCAAAGCAAGATTCATCCACCGGGTGTGGTTTAAATAGCCTCCTGTAGTGCTTAGGTGTCTCCTTCCACAGCCACGCCTAAGTAAGAAAAGAGTTCCTGGTAAGAAAAGAGTTCCTGCCTTCCAGAAGAGTTCCAGTGTTCTGAATCTAGGGAGTGGCTCCAGCCCCACCCAACAGGAAAAGTAGTTCCAAACAGAAGAGGATCAGAGGCTCAACTGGCAGGCAAGTAAGCAGCATGGTCTGCTGAAGGTAAGTCCACCCAAGCATTATGAGCCCGGCGCTTCCAGCGCTGGGACTGGGCATATTTATGAGCCTGGTGCCACTGGCGCCAGGACTGGGTCCAAAAGGTCCCAATTGGGACTGGTTGGCACTCGGAACCTGGGTTATGGATCTGCTTCCAAGGGAGTTGGGAAAACCCTGACCTTTTGGAAGCAGAGATCATGACAGGTGTCGACATCGGAGTGGTCATGCTGGGGGCAAACAGGGCCTTTTCCTGGCCTTCCTCTGGGCCGCCGGCGTTTCCGCCTAACGGTGGAAGCTCAAATTATTATGCAACGTCTCTGTTGCTTAGCAGCGGGCTGGAGCCTCGCTGTGGTGCCGTGCTGCGCCTGCCATTTTGGGGGCCGGGGGCGAGGTTTTGCAACGCATTACGGATGATGCACCGAACGGGGTGCAGGAGCTGCTGGGTGATGGCAAATTTAAGCTGGCTCACCAGCAGGTTAGGTGGCCAAAATAGTGGGCAGTTGGGCTGGTTTCATTGATGATAGTGTGCTGGGGCACGGAACAGAGGATGGCTCTGCAGGCAGTGCGCTCGGGCAGAGATGCTCGTTCTGCAGGGGCTTGGCTCCTGCCCTTTCCCTCTGGTGTCGACATAGTGCCCAACCCCATAATTTAATTTAATTTTACATTTTACATTTTTTTTTTTTGGTAGATAAATCTCTTCAACCCACTAGGCTGGATTTCAAACATTCAACAGGGTTTAACCTCTCTCTGTGAAACAGGTTTAGTTGATACATGGTGAATGGCTCAAAGGAAGATAGGGATTTCTCTTTTTATTCTCTTTTTGTTCATATATCCATGACGGCTATTCGATGTTGGATCTGGTACTTATTCCTAGCGCGTTATACCCATGTGTTCAGAACGTGGAAATAGGCATACGTTCACTGTCCAATCATCCCACCATACTGGTGACCCTAGCAATATTTGATAGACTTGACAGGCACAGGCGACCCTGGATACTGTATGATCCGGTACTCAGAGACCCCACCGTCATGGCTGGAGAGATCGGGCGGTAATTTCCAATTACTTCAAGGAAAATGAAAGTCTGGCCCCTGGCGAGATATGGTGTGGGATGCTATGAAGGCAGTGAACTCATCAGAAGGACAGCGGCAAACACCAGAGAGAGGAAGGTGGTTTGTGAGGGGCTAGAAAAGGAGGTCACCCAGGCGCAGCAGGAGCACAAGAAATCGGGGTGCCGCAGAGTACTGTGGGCCCTAAGAGTGGCGCGGAAACAACTGGTAGCGAACCTGGCAGACAGAACAGCTCAGGCAATATAAAAAACCAGGCAGTTTTACTGCACCAAGGGGAATCGCGCTAATCACCTACTGGTGGCGAAGTTGCACGGGCTCCAGACCCTGAACTCGGTCCTGGCCTTGCATGATAAACAAGGGGTGGTACAGCGGGACAAGGCTGACAAAATGGGTATCTTTGAACATACCTCTCTGCAGTATTTAAGGGGGAACTCCCACTGGGAACGCCCAAACTCAATACCTGAAGGACGCACACCCACCCTGCCTTTCTCTAGAGGATCGGGTGTCTCTTGAGGTGCTCATCTCTGCTGGCGAGGTAGAATGGGCAATAAGAATTAAGTCCCGGGTACCGATGGTTTCAAGGCCCCTTTCTATAAGAAGTTCCGTAACATTTTCGTTTCCGCACTGGTGAAGCTGTTTAATTCCTTCATGACCTCCAAAAGGGTTACCCTATCGATGGGGGCTTTGAAAACTGTTTTACTTCCCAAACCAGGTAAGGACCCACCACTCTGTGACTCATGCCCCCCCCCTATTACGCTCACTAATGTGGAACCTAAGCTCTTTCCAAAAATACTGGCCCAGCGAATGATGGGGGTTCTGCCCGGGCTCAAAGACGGTGACCAGACAGGGTTCATTACAGGTTGGGGGCACAAGACAACGTGAGGCGATTATTGGGCTTACTAGAGGTGGGGAAGCAGTCGGGCCTAGACCTGGGGATTATCACACTTTTTTATTTATTTTATTTTAGTATTTATATAGCGCGCTGCAACCCGTGGGCATAGAGGCGCTGAGAAGAATACATATGCAGGCTTGCTTGAGGGTTACAAGATAGCGGCCCAGTACAGTTGAATAGAACAGTTACATCGAATACAGTAAGTTACAAGTCAGGTGCATTGGGCATGGGCAGTCATAATCTGATACAGTAGGGGAGGCAGTTTAGGTAAAAAGCTTAATCTTCAGGGCTTTACGGAAGGTTGTGTGAGATTCGATCATCCTGAGTTAGGCAGGGAGGGTGTTCCAGTGACTTGCCGCCAAGGTGGGCAAACTGGAGCCACCAGCTCTGACTCTTCGTGTATGAGGAACAGTGAGGCGATTGGCATACGCAGACCTGGACGGTCTGGCGGGTGTTTTTATGGAGATCCTCTGAGCTAAGTAGGTAGGTGCCAGTCCATGGATGCATTTGTGTGCAATGGCCAGTGTTTTGTAAATGATCCTTTCTTTGACGGGCAGCCAGTGGACCTGCCTTCTCACCCCAGAGATGTGCACTCTGCCATCTATACCCGTTGCAGCCCTCAAGGCATGGTTTTGGGCAACTTGAAGTTTTGCAAGGTTTTTTTGGGAGGTGCCAGCATAGAGTATGTTGCAGTAATCTAGCCTTGAACCTATAATGGCCCTAGCAATGATGATGCAGTTGTCTTGTGGTAAAAAGGCCTCACTGCATTAATTAGTTTGGAGTGGTAAGCAGCTGAGGAAGCTGTGGCATTAACCTTTCTGTCCATGGTCATACTAGGTTCCAGGTATACGCCTAGAGGCTTGATGGCTTGGGACATGGTAATGGGGATGTTGGCTATTTTGAATGCGCTGTATTGCGCATCAAGTTTACTGAGTGTGGTTGTGGATCCAATTAGCAAGAGTTCTGTTTTCTCGCTGTTTAGGCACAGCCAGTTTTCAGCCATCCAGGACTGGATTGTGGAGTATATGCGATTGAGAGTATTTGTGTCTGTCTGGTAGTCACCAGTCAGAGGTATGAGCACCTGTGTGTCATCCGCATATTTGGTATATGCTATGCCCATGGCGTCAAGAAGTTGGAACAGTGGCCAACCATGCACCCGGGCCAAGTACCCCATCTCAGCAGCCCCAGACCTGGGGCCTCAACATACCACTCCTGCACCAGTGATTTATGATGGCGGCAAGATCTGTCTAGAAGCTGAAGTCGCCCCCTCCAGGAACCCTGGGCGTCTCCACTCATCCGCTGTCGCTGGGGGCCCCGGGGGTCTGCAGTGCTCACGACTGCCTCCTCTAATTCGCCGTGGCCCCCAGCTGCCTTCTCAACAGCACATCCTTCTACGGGTGCTACACCGCTTCCCAGGCCCCAAAGAACATTAAGGGCTCAATGCCATTCCACCTAACATTAACTTTTATAATGGCCTTTTTGACTCCTCTGCTTTTTAAAATGGTTTTATTATTCTGTTTGCCTTCCGCTCCTCTCAGGCGGTGGATGGGAGCCCCCACCCCCATTCTCCTCACCTCTCTTCTGGGATGCCTCACTGCAGTGCCCCCCAGCCCCCGGCCACTCAGCCTCGCACTCCTCTAGGCCCTGCCATGCGCTGGCCCGGCATCAATAGAGAGTGTGTGTACATGCAGGGAGTATGCCCCTGCTGCTGCTTCTCAAGGCTCCACAGCGGGGATCTCCGCCAAGGGAGAGTACCCTGGCCACAGCACAGGCCAGCAAGTGCTCCTCCTCTGCCTCGTTGCTCCAAACCACGGGGGAGGTTTGGTGGGGCAGCAGTAATTCCCCCGTCAACTGCAATGACGCACTGTACACTGGGAGCGGGCCCCGTTTACCCGCAGTGGACGTGAGTCGGTTGCCAAGGCCGACCAGGGAGACTGTGCCTGGGGTCACCAGCCCCCTGAGGCGTTGCGGGCTAACAGCCCCCATTTTGATGACAGTGCGACTCCAGTTCCTGGCCTCCCTTTGGGTCGTAAAATCTTGGCATCCACCAGGCCGATTCACCCCAAACCTCGTCAAGTTGATCACCACAGGTTCCTAATGGGGGCCTGTCAGTTGTGCTTGTGGGGCTCTGAGCACCTTTACACCTGGTAGAGCAGGAGCCTCACGCAGAAGATGTATTCATCAGCGCGCCCACTGGTGGCCTCCGTCTTACCCAGTTAACCCCTTCTTAACCAACCTCAAGAAGTCCAACCCTATTCTAGGTGAATCTCACAGAGTCAAGGGGGTAACTGGGGGTTCAGTGGCCAAGGGCTGAGGAAGGAAAGGCAGATAAGCAATAGACATGAACAGTTCTTCAAGTTTACAGGTAAGTAGCAGTACATTTCTTTGGTAAGGAGCACAATGGGTCATCCACCCCAATGTACCTCAATGTAGGCCTGGGAGGGGATGCAAGTAATAGCTTTACTGCAACCCTCTCAAGCACAGAAACAACAAAGCAGGCCCCAAGTAAGTATTAGGGGCTGAACAGTACCTTATTAACAAAGAAGCTGGTGCAGTAGGACAGTACCCAAGGAGAAGCGACAGCAGATCTCGGTTCAGTATTCTTGGCCTTGGTGACATAAGAAAAGAACGGGCAATGGATCTGGAGGTTGCTCTTAAGTAGTTGGATGCCCAGCAGAGGATCTTCGCAGTACTGGCTCATTGGTGCATTTTATAAGACTTGGTTGAAGGATGGTTGTCATGTGGTAGACTTTGCTCCGTTTCTCGGTCCTGGTCTTGGCTGAGGGGACCCTTAGGAGTGGGATCCAGCCTCTGGAGTTCCAGAAGAATGCCTGCATAATTTCAGAAGAATACGTCCTTTGGAAGATGTTGCACCATAAAATGGCCCAGAAACCAGAGTGTTGGTGAACTGCGGGCCGTGGATGTCCCAGCTCTTCCAGGCAGGGCACAAAATGCAGTTCGTCTTGGGACTGATTAGGTCCACCAGGAGGAAGTCGCCTGCTTCGGGCTTCCCTGTCGCACAGAATTTGAGGTCGGGACTGCAGTGGTTACTCAGGCAGCTCTGGAAGTGGCTGCGGACATCCTTCTTCAGATCTTCAGTTCCAGTGGTCGACTGAATTTCTGCTCCAGGATCCTCGTCTTTTATACAGGAAAACTGGCTGAGTCCATCCATCACCAGACATGCACTCATTCAAACTTGGGGGAGGCTGTCCAATGAGGATAGGCAGCCTCCCAGCACAAACTGGTTCCAGACAGGCACACTGCAGGACAAAGACCAGGGGAGTTTCGGCCACCACTCCCACTTCATGTCCTTTCAGGGATACAGAGAGCCTTGGCAGGCTTTACAAAAACCCATACGAGGGAACGAGAAAAAAAAGATTAATCAAAAGATGTAAAAATTGGATCTTGGTGTCCAAAGCAACTAGCTACCAACATGACGCAGAACATATGCTTTGAGCCCTAACGAATCGTACATCTGCAACATTATGGTCCCTATTAAATGGGAATCCAAACCAGGCAACAGTACTAATTTCAGAAGTACCTTAAGCAACATTGGTGTCGTATTTTTTCAGCCCTATTTGCAGAACCGGCCACCAGCAAAACAATGCAGTCAATCAGCGAGCCTAAACAGAGACCAATTGAACCTCCTGCGGCAGCCTCTATACCGCAAAGATGGAATCAATCAGATCAAGCAATTGAATGGTTCTCATGCACCCGGACCCGACGGCTTATCCAACCACCATCTTAAAGCAAACCCTGAAGCATGGCCTGAATTTTGCTATGCCATCTTTCAAGCGATCTGTGAATTCAAGCAAGTGCCCGAAACATTGATATTGATATTTTATTTCTATCGCGCTCATACACAAGTGTTTCAGAGCACGATATGGAAAACAGCAATCTTAATTCCCATCTACAAACAAGATTTGAGATCATCCCCTGCAAACTACGGACCTATTGCTTTGTTAGACCCTCAAGGGAAGCTTTTTGCAGCAATGCAGCTCAAGAATGTAACCACCTGGATGAAAATGTTTGCATAGAGGGGACCCCCAACAAACAGGATTTGTCAAGGGGGTGGGCACGAATATCAATTTGCTGATCCTTAATCTCCTTAAGTTAGAGGCTATCAGTACAAAGACCAACCTCCATGTGATTTTATAGATCTAAAATGGGCCTTTGATTCAGTGGACCATGAGATCTTATGGAGTAAACTAAAGCAATGGGAGTGTCCAGCAGATACACTAGCAACGATTAAAGCTCTATATTCCAACACATCAGTGAGAGTCCGGCTAGCGGAGCGGCAACAGGGAGAATTAAGACAGCGAGAGGATTGAAACAAGGCTGTCCTCTCGCTGCTACATCATTCACCCTGTATATATCAGACATTGCAGACGGCCAAAAAGACGTCCGTGCCTTTCTGCCCCCCGTTAAATGGCACCATGGCGATATATGTAGACGATCTTGTGCTTTTGGACAAAACCCAAATAGGTCTGCAGAGAAAGCTAGATAGCTTTGCTACATAGATCGAAATCAACAACATGACGATTAACACCGGAAAGTCGCAGGTCATGACATTTTCAGTGAGCCAGAGACACAAACAAACCGCTCTCAATATTTTTACACACGACCCGACTTGTAAGTTAAGTCCTACAAATATTTGGGGATTCGCCTGAATTGTAGTATTTGCAAACAAGAATGGTTAAATATTCTGTGAGCGAAAACCCTATTGTTATCCCGTCAAGGACTAATATTACATGAAAAGTTTGGCAAATTCTCCTTGCGACCCTTACAAACCTACCACCAGAAAGTCATCTCCACTCTTAGCTATGGACCTGAGACAATCCTAAATCTACCCTATCATATCTGGGATAAGCTGGAAGGACTTTTTTGGCGTGAAGTGTTGGCTCTACCTAAATCATTTCCAATATCCAGAATACGTTTTGAAATAGGCCTACAATCTATTCACTCTCTAATCTTATGGAATCCCTAGATCTATATCGCAAAGCTATCACTGATGATGATATTTCCGCGATGGAAATCTTGAGATTTAACCCAGGTATTTCAACCAATTCAATGCTAAATAAATGGAAGACTAGGTGTGTAGACTGGATCGATGCATTAGAAACCTCAGTGGATACACTGATAAAAAATCCTATGGAAATAAAAAGGAAAATCCAAAACGACGATTGGATACAGACTCAGAATCTGAACTCAGTTTATCAAATGTCTATTAACTGACCAGTTGAAGCTCGAAAACTAAACCAGGTGCCTCCATGCCTCCAACTTTTCCAATCTCCAAAGCTTTGTGACCTCTTTTTACGACTTAGGCTGAACCTACTTCCTACACGCGAACTTCTCGGCCAAATGAAACAATTGGGAGATCTACTGAATACTTGCCATTTCTGCCATGATACTCAACACGTTGAAACGTTACATCATACTGTTAAATGCGAAGCTCTAGCACACACAAAACATGATGCAAATACACAGAACGTCTTTCGTGAACTTAACCCAATGCCACACTATCGTGGGTTATACAGCAAGTATTTTTAATTAACAAAAGCAAATCAACTCTACACGCCAACACGTGTTTCAGCCCTCTCTGGGCCGTCCTCAGGGCGTTTGTATATTACAATTAAGTGTAACTGTTCAATAGGCATGACGAAATACATTTAACCAATGTTAAACCAAAGTAATGAAACAGCCAATCCATTCAGTAGAATCAAAATTAGTTGCATGGATCATATAATTCATAAGGTGGAGAGGAGGAGTAGGATAGAGGGCAAAAGAAGGGGTGTGGGGAGAAAAAGGAGAGAAGAAAAAACAAAATGTTAGCATTAAACATTATTATTGAAAGTTTGACTTTAAATAAAGGTTCATGTTATCAACCTGTAGTTACTAAGTTACTTGATACTGAGTACTGGAGTAACTTATAGAAAATTATTCTTATTAGGTGAAGTCGTTACACCAAAAAGACAGCAAAATGGTCAAATGTTATGCTGTACCTTAAATTGGTTGATATTGCCAAATAGGTGTCCTATGTAGGGTAGATAGGTTCGAATCTGAAAAAGGCTGTAGTGAGTATACAAAAGCATATTTAACATTCTATAAGGTGCCAGCAACTTACTTACAATATTTCATCTGATCTGTGTGTTAAAATAAGTATCAACTCATAATATTCAAAATTCCTTACCACTGATAACAGTGTTGTCAAGCGTTATCCCGATAAAAGGGGTGTGTTGCTGCAAGTCTATTGTCAGTAAAGTACGAGCGTCATCTATTGCAAAAGATAAGGAGGATATTATAAAAAACTAACGGTACTATTCTGGTTGTAATATAACCTGGTCTCTTATCAAAGACAAAGACAAAAAACAGAGACAGAGGCGCTTACCATAACACGCCTGAATGCGTTCCTGCACGGTAATTTCTGCCTGCAGGCAGTGGCACTCTGTGCTAAGTGAAGGAGTGGCTGGTTAGGCCAATAGCTATGCTGCTTTTGCTAGAAAAAGAGTGCGGTCATGTGACCGGACAAAGTTCCTGTTGCTAGGTAACAAAGTGAAAGAAAACTAAATGAACGGGACTGCTCGTAAGTGCAACCATTCTATTTTAAAACCATTAAAAGGATGCCTAAGCTTTTGTGGTTTGACAAACATTGAGCTCAGAGAACATGATGAAAATCCTTGTATGCCATGCAGAGAGAGAACACAACTTTAACTTTAACTTTAAGACACCATTTAACAAACAAGATGGCTCAATACGTCCTTGTAAATCACACTACTTTTCCAGGTTATGTTAGTTTCATTACGTTGTCACCGTACTTTACAGTGTATCACAATGGTTACTAATACTGATAAAGCTTTTATTATACATTTACTGCACTCCGGTGTAGTCCCGATCATTTAGCTTCCTTTCACTTAGTTACTCAGCAACAGGGATTCAGTCTAGTCACATGACCACACTCTCCCTTAGTACAAGCAGCTTGTAAACGTAGCATTCGAACCACACAGGTAATTATAGTTTCGTAACTGTTCCTTGCACATTGCAGTACAAGGTAATGTTTGTCAAACCACAAAAGCTTAGGCATCCTTTTAATGGTTTTAAAATAGAATGGTTGCACTTACGAGCAGTCCCGTTCATTTAGTTTTCTTTCACTTTGTTACCTAGCAACAGGAACTTTGTCCGGTCACATGACCGCACTCTTTTTCTAGCAAAAGCAGCATAGCTATTGGCCTAACCAGCCACTCCTTCACTTAGCACAGAGTGCCACTGCCTGCAGGCAGAAATTACCGTGCAGGAACGCATTCAGGCGTGTTATGGTAAGCGCCTCTGTCTCTGTTTTTTGTCTTTGTCTTTGATAAGAGACCAGGTTATATTACAACCAGAATAGTACCGTTAGTTTTTTATAATATCCTCCTTATCTTTTGCAATAGATGACGCTCGTACTTTACTGACAATAGACTTGCAGCAACACACCCCTTTTATCGGGATAACGCTTGACAACACTGTTATCAGTGGTAAGGAATTTTGAATATTATGAGTTGATACTTATTTTAACACACAGATCAGATGAAATATTGTAAGTAAGTTGCTGGCACCTTATAGAATGTTAAATATGCTTTTGTATACTCACTACAGCCTTTTTCAGATTCGAACCTATCTACCCTACATAGGACACCTATTTGGCAATATCAACCAATTTAAGGTACAGCATAACATTTGACCATTTTGCTGTCTTTTTGGTGTAACGACTTCACCTAATAAGAATAATTTTCTATAAGTTACTCCAGTACTCAGTATCAAGTAACTTAGTAACTACAGGTTGATAACATGAACCTTTATTTAAAGTCAAACTTTCAATAATAATGTTCATTTTTTAATGCTAACATTTTGTTTTTTCTTCTCTCCTTTTTCTCCCCACACCCCTTCTTTTGCCCTCTATCCTACTCCTCCTCTCCACCTTATGAATTATATGATCCATGCAACTAATTTTGATTCTACTGAATGGATTGGCTGTTTCATTACTTTGGTTTAACATTGGTTAAATGTATTTCGTCATGCCTATTGAACAGTTACACTTAATTGTAATATACAAACGCCCTGAGGACGGCCCAGAGAGGGCTGAAACACGTGTTGGCGTGTAGAGTTGATTTGCTTTTGTTAATTAAAAATACTTGCTGTATAACCCACGATAGTGTGGCATTGGGTTAATTTCTGCTACAAAACTAACCTTGGATTACTGTCTGGCTAGGGTAGCGCAGATAGGCAGGCATCACCTTTCTTATTGCTTATTGTATAGAAGGGGAGTCGAGAAGTTACCCTTCTAAGCTCTGCTACTGCTGCTAATGACCCGTTTATACTAGAATAACCACTTTTTGAGTGAACCAATCATAATGTGTGCGCAACAACCCATATAAGGGCTTCACTTCTCGGTATCTGTACCTCGTCTTTCGTGAACTATCTGTATTCTTATTCTTACCCCAGAAGAACGATGGAACTCAAAACTATTGGGTGAGGAAAAGACAGTGTTCTTAGCAGTTCTTCAGTTTAGGCTAGGACTTTCAAACTCTACATCCAAGTAGTGTCAAAGTGGGAGATGATGTTCATATGGTTATCTTTTGGCCTGGTGATAGATTGGAACCTATTTCCAGCTTTTATGCTTGTCACTTTCTCCTTTTCTTCTTTTTCTTTTTCTTTTTCTTCTTCTCCTTTTGGCTTTGTTGACTTGTCATTTATTTTGACTGTATTTCTTTTTGCTTCATACACGTTTGATGATCATGATCTTAAAAATGAAAAAAGTTTGTAATAAACTAACTTAAAAAAAAAAAAATACAGACCTCCAACACCCAGGCAAGTAGAAGAAGGCTCAAGAAAGATTAAGCCATCAAGAACATGGCTTCGAAAAAAACAGCCACAATTGTAGGCAAATGGTGTCCCGCTACCACAGCCAGCCTGCGGTAAAGGTCCACACAAAGTTGTGCAAAAAGGTACACTCCCGCCTGTAAGGAAGGCATTGTATCAAGATTAGACAGACACAAGTGATGACAGTTCAAGGGTATTTATTAAACTGAAAAAATGGGTGAGATAAACGCCTAATCTAAACCTAAATCTAAGATGGGAGCAGGCTACGACCAATAAATAATAATAAGGCAGTGCTGGTGGCGTCTTGTCAAATAAAAAGCGCCTAAACTAACAAAATATATTGCCAATCCTTACCGCTAAGTTACAAAAGCATGTGTGATAGTGTTCACAAGAAAAGAAAGAAGTTCACAAAATGATAAGTCAGGATGTTATAGCCGGGGTCTCCCTTCCCCATGTTTTTAGCACGGGACAAGGCGGGACTCTCGAGCACAGCACACTCCTGGGCTTCTTCGGCACAGGCTTCTAGTTCTTTTGAACGATATCAGGACCTTCTGTCTCTTACAAAGTCTCTTGCCTAAGAGGGCCTGATGGACCAAAAACGACAAACAAAAGTTCCTTTTCATTAATCTTCACGTCGGGTGACTTCTCTTCACCCTTGGATCCCCCTCAACCGGGCTCCAATCCATCTTGCAAATGTGGCCTCCCTCAGTCGGGTTCACTACGGCCTTTCACTCAAAATATCAGCAACTTGTAACCTTCAAAAATCTCAATGTCTTTTTAAACGATCATTCACTGTGGACATCCCTCAGTCGGGTTCACATTTGTCGTCACAATGTCCATGTGTGTATCATGGTTCACTCCAATTTGCAGGCATCCGTCAGCTGGGTTCACATAGCCAATTATCACAACTCACTTAGTTTTCACCATGTGTCAAAGACTTTCGACTGTACGAGGGATTTTACTGGACCCTTGTATGACCACTTTGACACTATACACCGCCTCCCCTAAGGCCTCTTGGTCTTGTAGTTTTGTTAGACAATGTTTTCTTAGTTCAATACTTTCCCTTTCTTTCAGCAGAGGAATACCAGATAGAGTCCTTTGAATGAGCACCACGTGGCGCCGGACCAACCTATCTGCTTCCAACTTCACTCACAAAAGACCTCTGTCTATTATCTTCTTTCTGTATATACAAGGTTGCCACTGCCCCCTTGGGATCAACACAGTCCGGGGCGCTATCACCTGCTTCCGACTCACCGGCTGGGTTGAACTCGTTGGCGTTTCCCTTTGTCGCTGGAGTCAAGGACGGTACCACAATGAGAACCGCTTCTCCCCGCCCTGGCAATCAGTGCAGAGGGTGGGGTTACACATACCGCTGACATCCGATACACCACTCGCCAGCTGCGATTCCCGTTCTTCCGTTTTCTTTCACGGAGGCCATTGGGGAGAATTCTCATTTATTTGCCAATTCCCTTCAGCCTTAGAGACCCGCAGCTCTTTTGCTTTAGGACTACCTACCTTTGGACTTTAGGACTTTTTAATTTGAACCCTGGATTGAGTGAGCCCTTTCTTTTCACTCTCTCATGTATTTTGATCTGATTTGTTTCCTTTGTTTTTGTAGTCTGCCAAACTCCACAGGCATCTACTTTTTGTTTGGTGACACACAGCACCTTCAGTGCAGTATAACAGAGAAATCCTTTAGATTTCTCATGAGGTTTAAATACCTTTTCTTGGGTGAACTACAGTTTCAAAGAATAGTAAAGTGAAATTGACTTAACTTACCTTTTCTCTTTGTAGGTCCAGGACACCCCATTTTATGTGAAGTGCTGGGGGGGTTACTTTTATTTTACCCTCACTACTTTAAACGGCTGGTGGCAGTGGGTTAACTTTCCTACCATTGTGCTTTTCTACCGCAGGCTAAATCCTCAGCTGCAGTATAGCACCCGTGGGTGACCATTGTGTAAAAATAACCCAGTCTTCTTTTTTCACCATTTCTTGTTTGTGAGGTCTTTCTTGGGTTTTACTCGGCACATCAAACCAGGTTTGAGCCCTTTGTTCATTTTGCCTTTGGCGGGCTTCATTACTGAAACCCGCCTCTGGCTCCAGTGTGTCTTCAAGGGCAGGAAGTGAGGGAGGTGCCCGAAACTCTGTGTCCTTTGTCTCCAGGGAAACCTGAATGCACCCAGCCCTGATTGGCTGGCTGTCCTCGCAGGACAGCCACCCTGCTGTGTGAGTGACAGCTAGACTGTGCATGAATGGGAGAAACCGGCTTAAAAGGCAAGACTTCTTGGACTGAAGACAAAGTCGACCACTGGCAAGAACAACCAGACGATGAAACGAAGCTTGCTGCATCCTCCTGGACCATTGAACTGCCCGGTGAAGCCCTGCTGCTGTGCTGAAACTCCTTTTTCTAATCGACAAGAGAAGCTCTGGAAGGGATGATTTCGTACCTCGGGGTTAGTGGGACCAACTAACTCTGAGACGAACTTTGCTGGAAGACCTTCCCCGACTGGATGTACTTCTTTGCTGCTGCAGGAACCGAGTGCCGGGGGTCGAGAAATCCGTAGTCGAGTTCAACGTCTGTAAGCAGGCCAAAAGCTCCATGAGTCCCCTCAGGACCCTCCAGAAGCAGCACGACCCAAGCTCAAATCACCTCACTAGAGTGCAGGACTCAAGGAGTGAAGGAAGCTCAACCGGTGTCCAGGATCACGGTGGTGCTGTTTAACGAGCGCTGAAACCGTGACGTGCAGCTGATCCAAAAAAAAGAGCCCATAGCTGCCGCCGACCATCGAATTGCTGCCGCAAGAGTCCCCAGGCGTTCTCCCTCTTGTCCCCATGACTGAGGACCCGGAACACAGGATCTGCATTGCTGCAAGCAGACAGAAGCCAGTAGGACCACTCTTCTTCTAACCAAAGGTACAGTTCCGACTTTGGAATATTTACCTCATTGTCTGTAGCTTGCTCTTCTCAGTTGAGACTTGCAGTGGCTGGATTTCTAGATTTGATCTCAGCTCTAACTTTTACAAGTGTAACAACTAGTGACCCTACAGTGATTTTTCTTCAACAAACCTTTACTATCTAAGAAGTACCTCAGCTCTGTAGACTTTGCTCTAATTGACTTTGGCTGTGCTTGCTCCCTGCAGACTCTTCTATTTCATTGACTTTGATTCTTACTGTCCCTCATAGGTGATGCATTGGTTTAAAACTAATATTTCTGGGAAAGGTTTTTATCTAGACTTCACTGGAAGATTTAAAGAGCTCACATGCTCTGAGAACATGTTTAACCCTTTTCTTTCCTCTAACCTTTCCTTTCGATCAACCTCAGAATTTATAAAGTGCACATGTTATATATAAATGCCATTACTGTCCTAGTTAATGAAGTCACCTGAGGGTGTAGGAAGTGTGTATGAAGCATCTCTAAAGAGTATCTACTTGCTTTGTATTGATTCTGGAAATGTATTTTGAAGTGTATTTTGATTGGTGCACATTGTCCTTATTAAAGAATGCTTATTTAAAAATAACCGTTAAATAAATAAATAGTTATGTTAACTAGAAACCTTCAATGTAAGTGTTATTTGGATACTTGTATTGGTGGATTTCATTGCAACAGCTTACATTTACCGCTCTTGAGATAAGTCTGGCTGCTCAATCAGACTACCAATTTGTGTAGTACAGACCCATACCAATAGATGGGTTACCTAATACCCGGAGGATAAGGGTTGTGTAGTCTCACACATGGTTACTACATCAAGTCTTGCCTAACACTGGTGGTAGGGGGTGGGTTAGACGTAGAGTGGTTACATTGATTATTTGCTGTACTTGTGCCCAACTAAACCAGCCACAAGGCTAAGCAATTGTAACATGCCAAACATGATAACTTCAATGAGGGTGTCCCGATTGTTGTGACTGTAGATCAACTGAAAGATTTGTGCAAAACTAGGGGTCTGACTCTGAAAGGAAAGAAATGAGAATTGATTACAAGGTTGTTGAATCACCAAAGTTGGGGTAGTAGGTGTAGGGGAGGAGTGGTCCAAAAGACCCCCCCTTGCCTACATCTCCACCCCAGGTGAGGGCCATGGCTCATCGGGCGTCCCCTCCTTACCACCAGGGCCCAGGTGGTGGATGGCTCACCTGCTGAAGACATTGCCCGCACATATTGAATTTAGCTAGGCCTCAGAAACCATTTTGTCTACCAAAAATGGTGTGAGCTCAGCGCACTGTAGCGCGGCCCCCACCTTCGGAAAGTTTCAGTTATCCCTGTCGCCGCAGCACCATGGCAGATCCGCTGCGAGCCCGTTCCCACGAACAAGACGGACATGAGCTAGCGTAATACACTAACATTGTAACAGTTCACCTTCCGCAGTGTATCATCGCTCCCAGCATGACCCGGCCAGCAGGCCTGGGCAATGAAAAGAACAGTAAAATGATCATCAGATGCAAGAAAGTCTCTACATATTAATGCCAAGACCACTTGCAAAGTATGCTTGTCTCCACAAAATCTCTTTTATTACAAAAACCTGTAAAATGTATAAACATAAGAAAGCATGCTTCCATGAAATAAGCAATGGCGAGCCCACACCATTGCAGTTGGGTACTAATAATAAAGGAGCGTTCCAGGGATCTATTTGTTACGTGTACCACTGGGAAACTTACACTCAATGGTATTGCGTCATAACCAAACTAATGCTGCTAGAGTACACGAGAAGACGAATGTAACCATACGGAGGGCTCATGTGCAGGATGCGCGGGAATGCACTTGTCATGTGTGTATGTCTAAAGCCCCTTATGTACCACCACCGTCACGTACAGTGGCGGGTTACTTTCTATGTACTCCACCAACCTCGCTACTACCTCATTTACTGCAAATATATATGCATATAACTAAATACTGTTATTGTTGAAACATAGTGTACGAATAAGGTGCTCAGACTGGATATAATCGAGACACATCCAGCAAAGTTGAAATGCATGTTTTAAAGTGATTTGAATAAGTATTATAGAGTGTTCAAATGTTTGTGATGTTTTTACCTAAAGTCGGCAACACACAAGGAAGATACCTTTGTGAATATGTGCAAGGCCATTCCCCCACCCTCCCTGCGAAGACTGCCAAACATGAGAGCAGAGGCCCGTGCCGCGCTGCTCCACCTCCCCCAACCAGACTGGAGCCACTTCAAAGATTTGTAGCCCCCTCTGCAGCACCCAAGGCCGCAGCCCGCCACCTGCATTATTTACAGCACAGCAGTAAACCTCTGCCTGAACACACACTTCCAAAGGCGCCCCCTCGTAAACCCCCTAACCCACCGGATCATCTTAGACTTATGGCCCTGTGCAATCAGGACACCCAACACTTTGACAACACACAGCGGCACATCCATAACAACTTCTAACAAGACAGAAAGACCTGTACCACCCGTCCCAGGCCCTGAAGCTTAGCACCTCGACCTATGGCCCTGGTCAACAGGACACTGGTAACCATGTCCTGACGTATTACCATCAGACCCCTCACAAGGTGCATTCCTCCTGTGTTGCATTAACCTGTAGAATAACCTATTGGAAGATTTACTAAAGAAGATAATATTGAAATGACTGAATGACTGCGGTGTGCATGGCCTAGGGCAAATAAGTCAGGAAAAGACATTCATCTCTGACACTGGCTGCGATGGCACAACAACACCGCCCGGATGAACTCAGCCAACCCGCCAGGCCCAGCCCAACCCACGAGGCTGACCAGTGACGTCTTCCAGCCAAGGCCAACCACCTCGCAGCACCACCTATAGCTAGTCATCGCCACCCAATCCCATTGAACTTGTGCCCCCTATAGTATGTAGGTTCTTATGACGTTTTTTGTAAATATATACGCCTGGCTTTGCTATTGTCAGACAGAGCGCTCTCAGAGTTTGCAGAGTTCTTTGCATGCCCTATTCTGATTGATAAACTCCCATTTAAGCTCACCCGCACTCTGTCCTGGCTTTATTCCCGATTTGGGAGAGTCCTTCATTGTCTCTCATTGCGGGGAGGATCGTGCTGGTTGGGGACGCTTGCCTTCAGTGGTGACCCCGAAAGCGTGATTATTATTATTATTCTTTCCCGACCTAACATTACCGTCCCCTTTTGGCAGGAGAATCTCCGGTCGAAAAGGGATACGCACGGTGAGCCGGCTCCGGGAGGCTGCCCGCCAACGGCGACCAGTACACTAAGAAGTGCGCACTCAATAGAGAGAGGGTACGGGATCCCGGTTGAAAAATCCCCTTTGAGTACTGCTCGCCGGAGCCGGGGCTGACTGTTGAGCTGACGGCAACACTGCCTGGACGGACCCAGTTTCGGAGACTATCGGTTCAAGACGGGCAAGTGAGTATTGAGTGCGAGCGATGGTAAAGGGAGTGGGGGGAAGAAGTGTAGGACAGGAAACGAAGAAGGGGGTACGCAGATCTACTAAGGATCATCCTAAAATTTCCTTGCTTTTTCTTTGCATATGGCCATTAGGATTAAGAGGTGAATAAGAGATAAAAGTGACGGGAACCTAACTCCGAAAGGGGGTGGAAGGCGGCGCCGCATAGTGCTATCTTGACTAGTACTGGGAATATATGAAGAAGTGGAATATAAGATCAAAGTGTCCAGCAAAGGGGGGCACTGAGAATATATTAGTAACCGCTATTACTTCTTTCTTTTCTTTTCTCTAGGGTTAGGGGAAAATAAAAAGTGAAATTAGCACAAACCTTAGGGAGAAAAGTAAGAGAGAGAGAGTCCTACTAGAAGAGGGAAGAACAGACCAATATATATATATATGCGCATCCATATATCCGAGTAAGACGGACAGGGACAGCCGGCTAGGGAGGAAAGGGAGGGCAGCTTGAATTGTGAATAGAGTGTTACCGAGAGGTGTGTGCACCTCATATGTGTCAGAGGACAATTTGATGTTGTGAATGTGTACAATGGCTGTAAATGTATAGTAATTGAATGGTCATGGTAAGTGTGACCGGATAGAACCTTTTGAAGGCAAAAACGACCAGGTGGAGTGAGTGTGTACCTATTTGATTTCCGGGTTAATGTTGTCGAAATAACTGATGGTTTGCCCTTGTATGTGCCCCCCCCAAGAGAATAGAATAGAGACTGTGTACAGCCAGTTTTGTATTGTGCAGGCAGGGGGAAAAGCACAAAGGAGCCCATTATTGAATGTGAAGCAGAAAACAAAAAATAATAGTGGTATTACATCTACTTTATAGTAGCGGACACACAGAGACACACAAGTACTAGGAGGGCACAAAGATGGGGGCCGAAACATCCTTAGCACATATTTGTAAGAACCTACCATGGTACGCGGAGCGGATTAAGAAATATCATGACCAATGGACAACAGAGCTGAAGGGAGAGGGGTTACCCCAGATATAGCCCGAGGGAGGGTCATTTGATAAAAGCATTCTGGATATGGTGGCCACCTGCATTTGTTTGAAAAACAAGGGGAAGCAGTTGCACAATAGGAGGGAGATATTGGATCTATGGAGGTTATTTGAAGAGATACCACCTCCTAAAGCACCAGCAATAAACCCTGACCTACCATCCACCACAGACAATCCACTGATGATACAGAAGGATGCTAAAGAATTGTCAAATGTAGAACCACCAAAAGAGGTAATAAGTTTGTACCCGATATTAAACAAGCCTGTGCCCGCAGAGGGGTACAGTGAGCCCACTTATGTGCCTCCCCCGACAACTACTACACCCCACCGACCAACAGCACCCCCACCATATGAGAGTACAAGGGAGCGAGGCCAGACAAGTACACACAGGGTGGATATAGAAAAGCTAACAGATGATTTACAATCAAGGCTCTCAATAGCGAAAGATGAACTCTCAAGGATAAAAGACATATGTGAACAAACAGCACTTAATGCTGCAAGATCAGGGCGCACGTCTAGAGCGCCGAGTGAGAATAGAACACTTGAAGACGGGTGGAAAAAAGGTGAGATACTGTTCAGAATTGAGGAAGAACCGACACGAATAATTGAAGTAGGGGCACGAGAGGGAGGTATTGATAATGAAGAAAGGCCTATAGGGGACAGAGAGGAACTACTATGTGATATAAGGGACGATGTAGAAGAAAACGACAGGTTGAGCATGGCAATGGGAGGGGGAAGTGAAGGGGTGGATGGTACATGTTCAATGAGAACACTGGATGAGTGGACGGGGCGATTAAAGAACAGGGTGGGGAAAATGGCATCACTGGGAACATCAGCAGCCAAAACAGGTGTAGATGCAACGACAAAAGGAAGGCTACAGCTCCCATTGATACATAGGGGAGGAGGGCTCATATCCCATGGGCTCAGATGGATAAAGCCAATTTATTAAAACTATTGCCCCCGTTATTGGGAGGGGCAAGTAAGTGGATATACGCATTTGAGAAACACACTGCCGGGGTACCCCTAGCAATAGGAGATGTAAAGAGCTTGCTTGTATCAGCAGTGGGGGATCAGGCTGAGAGAGTATGGGTTAAGGCCGGTTTCCCGGGAGTAACATTAGACTGCGACCGCCATGATGGGGCCTCCTTTAACAGAGTGAGTGCCAGGGTGTGGGATGCCTTGCGCGAAACATTCCCAGATACGCCAGACTTACAGTCAGTAATGCAGTGTACAATGAATGACGGGGAGGAGGCTATGGATTACATTTTCCGGGTCCAAGAGGTGTGGAGAGCAGAAACGGGCACGCCCTGGTATCAATCGACATCTTTATTTTACTTCATTATAAAAAGAGGGCTCCCAAAGGAAGTGCAAAAGGCGCTCGACAAGATAGCAGGTATTGAAGCAAAGGGATGGCCTGAGATTCAGAGCATAATAGTACACCATTGTAAGCGAATAAAGGAAAGGGAGAAGGAGGTGGCGCAGAAAAGATTGGCAGACGAAGCGAAATTAGTACAGACAAAGTTGGTGAAGGTTGCAGCAGCAGTAGCCGCGCTCCCACACAGCAGGGAGGGAGATGAAGAGGAGGAGGGGCTGATAGCAATACAAGGAAGGATGGCAACTAACTGGGCGGGAACAGGACAGCGGCAGTGGAACGAGCAGGAGCAAGGCGGAGGTCCGCAGTGGCAAGAGTGGACCCCTCGAGGGGGACGAGGTGGGTACAGGGGCCGAAGAGGAGGTGGACCGGGGTACGGGGGAATGGGAGGAAATGGATGAAGGGTCCTAGAGGTGCACAAGGAAGTTGCTGGAACTGCGGGAGATGGGGGCATTACTCTAGGGAGTGCAGAAGTAGACCCAACAATGGGTTCCAAGAGGTAGAACATTATGGCCATCCTCACCCGGGGAGCCCATATGGTCTTCCGATGGGACAACAGCAACCGATAAACCCAGGCCAAGGAAATAATGAGCAACAACAGAGACACCAGTATAGAACACAGAGCCACCTACAAAACAATGATAATATGCAGTATACGCCAGGCAACCCTTTTGCGACAACAGCAAACGGGGCCCCCACACCGCACCTTATAGCGGCGTACCAGTGGTTTCAGGGAGTGTCTTTAATGAAGGGGGGGCGATGAGACACCCCGCATAGGACAGCCCACAGAGAACACTTGCGTGTCCAGTTCTATCTACCACCTACAATGCAGCAGAGGAACCATTGGTAGGGGCGCAGATAGGAGACAAGCAGTTTATATTCATGGTTGATTCGGGAGCGGAGAAATCATGTATCAGAGAGGGCCGGTTCCCGTTATCTAACCGGAAGTTAGAGACCCAGGGGTTCTCTGGGGCTGTAATTGAAGTTCCTTACACAGAAGCATTGGATGTAACAGTGGGGGGTAAGACTGTAAAGACACCTCTGCTGTATTATGAACACTCACCAATAAATTTATTAGGGAGGGATCTCCTGAGTAAACTAAACATGACCATATCATTCACTGGGAGAGGTATAGTGTGTTCAACACCCGGAATATGCCCATTGCGTAAAATGTTGGTAGTACAAGCCCACACAACCACACAAGAAATACGGGGGTTGCCGGAAAATGAGGAAATGTTCATCGAAGGGCTAAAGACATTGGCCCTAGTAATTCCAGAGCTGAGAAAACTGGACTGGAGGATTCCAGCAGAGTTCCTCTTCCGCCCCATAGTGCGCCCCGACACAGCACCAGGGTCAGTGGTATCATTAGACTTGCACGCTGTACAGGTATCAGCAAAAAGGATTGCTGTGATTGGATTAGATATGGAAGGATGTGAGTGGCGTACAGTACTGTGTACGAATACCAACATCGCCCTAAGAGACTTAACAGACGAGGATCTTTTTTCAGATGCAGAGGGGGATGGTGAAATTGTAATGGAAATAGCGATGCCCTGTGACATTTTGATTGAAGCTAGGGAAATCCCCGCTCAACTGATGGCAGTGGTAGGAGCACCGCCGTCATTTTTTGATGATGACATGAGACTCGTACCAAATAATTTGTGGACAACCGGCCCCCATGATGTAGGGCTGTTGCACGGAGTACAATCTGTGGTAATAAAACTAAAGCAAGGAGCAATTTTACCCCGAGTGAAACAGTATCCATTGTCCTGTGAAGCTGAAGAAGGGATAAAAGAGACAATAAATGCACTACTAGCACAAGGGATAATAGTGCCTTCAAACTCCCCATGTAACACATGTATTTATCCAATCAAAAAAGCAAAGGGAGGGTCTTGGAGGATGATACAGGATTTACGCCCCCTAAATGATGTAATTCAGAAAGAGTTCCCTTTGGTCCCGAACCCTGCATCAATATTATGCAGTATCCCGAAGGAGGCATCACACTTCACAGTAGTAGACTTGAAAAACGCATTTTTCTCAATCCCTCTGGCTGAAGAGAGTAGATACCTGACAGCATTTACACTGGGGGGAAAGAGATATGAACACTGCAGATTACTGCAAGGATACTGTGAGAGCCCAAGCATATTCAACCGCATATTGCATGAGGACTTGGAAAATCTATCAGTTGAGAGCACAATCATTCAGTACGTAGATGATTTACTAGTGTGTGCACGGGACCAGGAAACATGCAGAAAAGATTCAACAACACTCCTAACACTATTGGCCAACAAGGGGTACAAGGTAGACAAAGGAAAGCTACAGTACTGCATGACAGAGGTCTTATACTTGGGACAGCTGATATCAAAAGATGGAAAAAGAATAATCCCCGACAGGGTAGGAGCAATAAGATCAGTAGGAGAACCCACAACAGTGAAAGACATGCAGAAATTCTTGGGAATGTGCAGCTATTGCCGAGCATGGATATTAGACTATGCAGCATACACGAGGCCCCTCCTACAAGCACTCAAGGAAGCACAACAGGAGAACAAAAAAATAGAATGGTCAGAAGAAATTAGCGCATCATTTCAATCATTAAAAGAGTTAATTTCAAGCGCTCCAGTGCTAGCAAATCCTGATTATGGACGCGAATTTTACCTATTCTCACACTGCAAGGGAACACTCATGACAGCTGTTCTGACACAAAAGACGTCCCTAGGACACAAGCCTCTGGCTTACTATAGTGGCACTTTAGATGCCGTGATGCAAGGCCATTTCGCGTGCGAGCAATCACTCGCTGCAGCCGCGTTCGCGATTGAGAAAAGTGCCACAATAGTAATGGGTTACCCTGTGACATTGTTTGTGGAACATTCATTATTTGTAATACTTGAGAGGTCAAAAAGCACACTGACAACACAGCGGGCGACAGACTATGAGATCATATTGTCCAGCGCCAATATCCATGTGGTGAGATGCAAGACAGTGAACCCTGCCACATTCATTACAGAAGCGTGCACACTAGAGGACATGCAGGACCACAATTGTGCTACGTACACAGGAGAAAGAGGGGAGGACATAGTGGTGTGTTAGAACGCTCTGAGCGAGGGGGAAGTGTACTTCGTGGATGGGTCTGCATCGATTGACGTGGACACGGGAGAAAAACATGTTGGTATGGCAGTAGTTAGGTTAGAAGACGGTGAGTATGAAACACTAGTACAATACCGCCTTCCATCACATTACTCCGCACAAGCAGCAGAACTGATTGCGTTCATAGAAGCACTACATGCAGCAAAGGGTTGCGCAGTGACAATATACACAGACTCAGCTTACATGACGACGACAGTACATGGAGGTCTAGCGAGATGGGGCGGAGGGGATTTCGACGGGCAGACGGAACACCAGTACAACATGCAGAATTGTTGAAAGAGTTAATTGAGGCCCTACAAAACCCTACTGCAGTAGCAATAGTGAAGTGCCAAGCACATACATCCAACACAGACGTTGTGTCTTTAGGAAACGGGGCAGCAGACGCTGCCGCCAAGGAGGCTTCCTATTTTCAGAAATATGAAGCAGGTGAGTACATGTTGCAGCACAAGACAAACGAACAGCTCCCAGAAGGCTACAGCATGATGCCTATATCACAAATACTAGAATTACAGGAAGGAGCTAGTGAAGACGAAAAATTGATGTGGACAAAACGGGGGTGCAGCAAGTCGGGAACAGACTTACTGTGGCGGCAAAATAACTCAGGAAAAGTGGTAATGCCAATCCAGTTACTAGAAACTGCATTTCAACAACTGCACTTCCCTGCACATAATACCAAACAGCACATTGCAGCAGAAATACAGGAAGAATGGTTCGTGCCCTGTCTCCAGGAGCACGTATCCCGATTAGCGATGGAATGTACAACATGTCAAATATACAATTCAGGAATGACATTACGCACGCTCCGGGGAACAATTCCAAAACCCATTGGCCCATTTAGAGAGCTACATATTGATTACGCCGACATGGGGGAAAGGTGTAATGGCGCACGATACATGATTGTGGTTGTATGCCCATTCTCAAGGTGGGTGGAAGCAGGACCATGTGCACAACCTGATGCCAAAAGCGCTGCAAAGTTCCTAGTGAGGGAAGTGTTCCCGCGCTGGGGAATTTGTGACGTGATTCGCTCAGACAACGGCACTCATTTTGTGAATGAACATTTCAAGGAAGTCACTACATTATTGGGAATAAAACATAAATTGTGTTCGATTCATCATCCTCAAAGTAATGGCGTAGTGGAAAAGATGAACGGACTGTTAAAGGGCAGGTTATCAAAACTATGCTTTTCATTGAAGAAGAATTGGATCTACTGTCTGCCCCTTGCGCTATTTGAGCTGAGGAATCAGCCGAGCAAAGATCACCATTTGTCCCCTCACGAGATCGTGACTGGGAGACGAATGTGCACAGCACACTCTCCACTGCGCGAACACTCAGATGCACACAGAAGCGCTGCGATATTGGGAGATGAGTTTACAGACTATTTGAAGAAACCGACAAGGGCAGCGCGCGCAATATCAAAGCAGCTCTCTCCACCCTTCAATAGAGAGGGGGGAAACACAGCATCGTCTGTTACGGAGCCTCAACAACAGCTACAGCTGATGCCAGGTGACTCAATTTATGTCAGGAGTTTTATGCGTCGATGGAATGCACCACGGTTCCATGGCCCATACGAGGTAGTGTTCTGCACGCCCACGGCAGTGAAAGTAAAGGGCTTGAGGTACTGGGTGCACTTGACAGATGTACGAAAAGCATATAGTAACTTGCAGGAAGAGGTGGATGAGGAGGCACAGACAACAGCAAACGATGAAACTGAGCAGAGTGTCTGAAAATGGACTTGTGTATGCGTGTTAGTACTGGACCTGAATGGTAAAATGACTGATGAGTATACTTGCATTCTTTTCAAGATGTTACTGAAAGAAAAAAAAAAAAACGTTTTTCCTTTTTATCCTGTGGACTTATATGTAATTAATGAAGTGATCAAATTATTACGTGTTTATACCCTTGTCTGTGAATACCCTTCCCTGCAACCCTACCCGATTCCATTCCCCGTCAATATATATATTGGCACTGATGGTGCCAGCAAAATGTTTACATGCATGCACTTAATGCACTTTTATATCTCAAAAAGGAGCTACCATGGCATCTAACGGGCAGCCTGCAACGGATAGAATTAGTAGAATGAGAGAATTATTATATGAGAGATGCAGATATTCGTATGAGTGTGGATTATCTGTGTGCATTACGTTGTTTTTTATACTAATGTTTGGCCTGGTTACATATTGGTTTGTAGCGTTCATCTCTATCGAGATGAACGAGGGGAGAGGGATTAACAGCACTGGGATTAACAGCACTACTGGGACCAATGCAACTGCAAGTGCCAATACGTGGGAAGGTGATTTTCTGGTATGGGACGGAACTAAGCTTGTATGGGGTTACTATACTACACCATCCAATGCTGTCATCTCAGAAAAGAAAGAGCCGCAGGGTGGAATGCAAAACAACACAGTGTCTCCACCAAAGATATCTAATTATAATGCTCGCAGTTTAAATGATCGAAACCCGTCTGCCATATCGTGGTTGTATGATACCCCCACCAGCCAACCTGCCCCCATATTAAAAAACAACCTGCAAGATAACGTCAGCGACGAAAAGGAAAAGATGCAAGCAGCACACAATATATTGTATCATGAGTGGGCCAAGGGGGGCGGGAATGAGAAAGGGGGATCTATTTTGTCCCTCGCCCAGGAGGCTGGGAAATACATGAGGAACAAGAACAGACGAAAAAGGGACGCGGAGGGAAGGAGGTATGATGAGTACTATGGGTTAGGACTAGATAAAATGGAAGACCCACGACACCCCCACCAGACAAATAAATGGTATGCAGATATGAGTGCTACAGCTAAACAAACAACAAATGAGAGCTGTTATGTCTGCTCCCTCATCCCTCATGCTTCAGGTACACCCAAAGTGTTGCTACCAAAGAGTTGCCAATTATAGATACCCAATGTCTCCTTCATCTCACGTTATGCAGGATTAAGAACACCTTCCAGGCACATGAAGTTACTTTTGAAATGCTGCAGAACGAGAAAACGTGCTATCCAAAGACGGCAGGGGTGGTATGTCTGGAAGAACCATTTTTTGTAATACAAGGGACACTTTTTTCAGACAACAAGTGGAAGGATGAAGGAGCACTGAGAGGTGTGGCACCAGAGAAATTGCAGTGGATAGAAGAAACATGCACACTAGTGTGGAAGGAACACATTTCAAAACTAACTTGGGTAACCGCCATTGAAAAACCCTTCAAACTGCAGAACGAAATAGACTATGAATTATGTTTTAAAGGAGAGGGGAAAACCTCCATGGGTACAAACAAGAACTGTAACAAGACCCTCACCATCCCAGATCTGAGAAAAGGGACAGCGGCCCTGATGGACACGTACTGGGTATGCGGCAACCAGGCATACCTGCACCTCCCCCCGTCATGGAGTGGCAGCTGCTCAATGGCCACTCTGCACTCAGCCCTAATGGTAATACCAGAAAGCCACATCGACGGGAGCAAAAAGACACAAGAACGCCTGCAACAGAGTGCAGCCCAGCCGACTGCGGAGTCACAAATGTATGTCCTGTCTTCCGGAAACAAGGGAGAAGTGCTGACTCGTAACAGACGTGCATCGAACTACATATCGAAGGAATCATCAGAACTATTGGCTCAGATCCCAGATAAATATCGATTATTCAGCTCAGCAGAAACATTCTTTGCCTCACTCGTCTCAAGTGTCCAAGCAAGAGCAAACGCAAAATGGCTCCAGATAACATGCTGGGAATTGATTCAGCTGGCAAACGACACTGAAGAAGGGTTCAACGTGATAAAGGTGGAACTAAGGGCTTTACGACTGATGACCATGCAAAACAGGTATGTCCTGGACCTGTTGACGGCAATGGATGGAGGTGTTTGCCGAAAAATAGGAAGTGCCTGCTGCATTTTCGTACCTTCTGAAGACGCAGAGAACGGCTCCCTGTCCCATGTGATCGAAGCAGTCCACAACCTAGGAGAAAAAATGAAATTGGAAGGTGGAGCAGAAGACAGTACGTGGTTCGATAACATCTTCTCCTGGGTCCCCTCATGGCTTGGAACAACTGTGAAATTTTTGATGCCAGCTGTGGTGTTCCTCCTTTTAATTTTTTGCCTGTGCCAGGTGGGTCTTCGAGTTTGTGCTAACGCAGTACCAAATGGTGCAATGATGATGGTGACAATGGGCAACACCCGTGGGACAATACAAAACATACAGGAAGTGCAGGTACAAACAGGAACAGAGGACACACCAAGATATCAGCTAGTGCCTATCTATCACGACAAAGATATCATAGATAAAGCATGGCACACCACCATTAGAGAGCCCCGTGTACTAGAATGGTACCAGGAGGTGGGGGTAGATTTGGCGGGAGATGGCGGATGTATATACCTGACTTGTACCCCTTATGAATATGCCAGAAGAGGGGAAAGCTTACGGGGGGTGTGCAGAGCATGGATGCCTATAAAAGGCACACCTGCATGGGACGAGGCAGTGATGGACGAAGAAGAATGTAGAAGGCTGGAGGACTTAAAGTATTCGTTACTTAAGTAACGAAAGGGGGGAAATGTAGGGGAGGAGTGGTCCAAAAGACCCCCCCTTGCCTACATCTCCACCCCAGGTGAGGGCCATGGCTCATCGGGCGTCCCCTCCTTACCACCAGGGCCCAGGTGGTGGATGGCTCACCTGCTGAAGACATTGCCCGCACATATTGAATTTAGCTAGGCCTCAGAAACCATTTTGTCTACCAAAAATGGTGTGAGCTCAGCGCACTGTAGCGCGGCCCCCACCTTCGGAAAGTTTCAGTTATCCCTGTCGCCGCAGCACCATGGCAGATCCGCTGCGAGCCCGTTCCCACGAACAAGACGGACATGAGCTAGCGTAATACACTAACATTGTAACAGTTCACCTTCCGCAGTGTATCATCGCTCCCAGCATGGCCCGGCCAGCAGGCCTGGGCAATGAAAAGAACAGTAAAATGATCATCAGATGCAAGAAAGTCTCTACATATTAATGCCAAGACCACTTGCAAAGTATGCTTGTCTCCACAAAATCTCTTATATTACAAAAACCTGTAAAATGTATAAACATAATAAAGCATGCTTCCATGAAATAAGCAATGGCGAGCCCACACCATTGCAGTTGGGTACTAATAATAAAGGAGCGTTCCAGGGATCTATTTGTTACGTGTACCACTGGGAAACTTACACTCAATGGTATTGCGTCATAACCAAACTAATGCTGCTAGAGTACACGAGAAGACGAATGTAACCATACGGAGGGCTCATGTGCAGGATGCGCGAGAATGCACTTGTCATGTGTGTATGTCTAAAGCCCCTTATGTACCACCACCGTCACGTACAGTGGCGGGTTACTTTCTATGTACTCCACCAACCTCGCTACTACCTCATTTACTGCAAATATATATGCATATAACTAAATACTGTAATTGTTAAAACATAGTGTACGAATAAGGTGCTCAGACTGGATATAATCGAGACACATCCAGCAAAGTTGAAATGCATGTTTTAAAGTGATTTGAATAAGTATTATAGAGTGTTCAAATGTTTGTGATGTTTTTACCTAAAGTCGGCAACACACAAGGAAGATACCTTTGTGAATATGTGCAAAGCCATTCCCCCTCCCTCCCTGCGAAGACTGCCAAACATGAGAGCAGAGGCCCGCGCCGCGCTGCTCCACCTCCCCCAACCAGACTGGAGCCGCTTCAAAGATTTGTAGCCCCCTCTGCAGCACCCAAGGCCGCGGCCCGCCACCTGCATTATTTACAGCACAGCAGTAAACCTCTGCCTGAACACACACTTCCAAAGGCGCCCCCTCGTAAACCCCCTAACCCACCGGATCATCTTAGATTTATGGCCCTGTGCAATCAGGACACCCAACACTTTGACAACACACAGCGGCACATCCATAACAACTTCTAACAAGACAGAAAGACCTGTACCACCCGTTCCAAGCCCTGAAGCTTAGCACCTCGACCTATGGCCCTGGTCAACAGGACACTGGTAACCATGTCCTGACGTATTACCATCAGACCCCTCACAAGGTGCATTCCTCCTGTGTTGCATTAACCTGTAGAATAACCTATTGGAAGATTTACTAAAGAAGATAATATTGAAATGACTGAATGACTGCGGTGTGCATGGCCTAGGGCAAATAAGTCAGGAAAAGACATTCATCTCTGACACTGGCTGCGATGGCACAACAACACCGCCCGGATGAACTCAGCCAACCCGCCAGGCCCAGCCCAACCCACGAGGCTGACCAGTGACGTCTTCCAGCCAAGGCCAACCACCTCGCAGCACCACCTATAGCTAGTCATCGCCACCCAATCCCATTGAACTTGTGCCCCCTATAGTATGTAGGTTCTTATGACGTTTTTTGTAAATATATACGCCTGTCTTTGCTATTGTCAGACAGAGCGCTCTCGGAGTTTGCAGAGTTCTTTGCATGCCCTATTCTGATTGATAAACTCCCATTTAAGCTCACCCGCACTCTGTCCTGGCTTTATTCCCGATTTGGGAGAGTCCTTCATTGTCTCTCATTGCGGGGAGGATCGTGCTGGTTGGGGACGCTTGCCTTCATAGGCCTGTAACACCTACTCACCCAAGTAATGTGGAAAATGAGGATGACCGTTTAGAGTCAAGATCCAATCTGCAAGAGGAGTCAGAGGAGTCTCCGGAAGAGAGAGACTCTCTGCCACAGCCTTATCTTATGCCTCAGCCAATTTCCATTGGGAACCCACAAGGTCCACAATTAAGCCCAAAATATGTTCCTCTTGAAACAATGAGAGTTGGAGTTCAAAAAGTTAAATGCCCAAGCTGAAGCCAAACACCAAGAGGTGAAACTAAGAGAAGGAGAGATGCAACATGAAATGGATATGAAAAGACTGTCCCTTGATTCTGCTTCCCTTTCAGGGTCCTCTAGGTCTGCTAGTCCCAAGATGCCTTGACTCCCCAAAGAAGCAGTGAGTATGTATGAACCTAAACTTGATGTGTTTGATTGGCTGGGTACATTTGAAAACACCTATGGTCTTTAAGGAATCAGTGGGAATGTTTTAATCCCTTGGCTGATGTCTAGGCTCCCCCAGAATGGCGGTGATGCTGTAATGGAATTGGGTGCCATTGAGAGAAAGGATTATGAATCAGTGAAACTGGCAATAATAACCAGATTTGGGAGAACTCCTTCCCAGTACCTCAAGAGGTTTAGGGCCCTCCAAAATAGGAACAAGTTACTTACCTTTAACTGTTGTTCTCCAGCATGGGTCTGGCATGGATTCACATGCTCATGAATATTCCCCGTCGTCAGGCTGGGAATCCTCGGTAAAGAAAAAACCAGTATCAGTTTCGTTTCTGATCTGTCTTTCGTAGTAGTAGTAACCAATCATTGGTCTCTGCGTCATACTGACCACAGCCAATGACTGCCCTCTACCTAAGCCCCGCCTCTGGCAGCCATCTTCAGATTTGGAAGCACGTGAAGTGGCAGTATGACCAAGTGAAGAGCCGCAGAGGGGTAGGCGGGAGGGTTCGCATGTGAATCCATGCCAGACCCATGCTGGAGAACAACAGTTACAGGTAAGTAACTTGTTCCTTCTCCAGCATGGGGTCTGGCATGGATTCACATGCTCATGAATAAAGAATACATAGCAGTACCCACATGCGCAACCACGGGAGGTGGCAAAGGCTCAACATTAAGCATCACATCAAACTCAACATTAAGCAATCTTACCTCCTCACCAGGCTCACCTCAGGCGAACAGGTTGCGCAGCACTGCTTGGCCGACCCTGGACTCCTCCCTGGAATCCCGATCGACGCAGTAGAATTTCGTGAAGGTGTGCGTCGACCTCCACGTAGCAGCCCTGCATATGTCCAGCAGGGGCACACCAGATAGGAACGCCGTGGTAGCTGCGATCGCTCTGGTGGAATGGGCTCTCGGACGGCCAGGCAGCGGTCGGTTTGCCAACCGATGACAGTACATGATACAGCCGGAGAGCCATCTGGAAATGGAAGCCTTCGAGAGAGCCTTCCCCTGATTGACAGGTCCAAAGTTCACAAAGAGTTGTGACGTCTTCCGAAAACACTTCGTGCGGTCCACGTAGAACTTCAGCGCTCTAGCCACATCAAGCGAGTGCAAAGTCCTCTCAGCCGGCGACGAAGGCGACGGGAAAAACACAGGCAACACCAAGGGTTTGTTGAGGTGGAAGTCCGACGGCACCTTGGGCATGAAGGAGGGGTGCGTCCTGAGCACCACCCTCGTGTCGTGAAAAGTCAAGTATGGTGGCTTGCAAGATAGGGCCTGTATCTCTCCCACTCGTCGTGCGGAGGTTATGGCCACAAGAAACGCTGTTTTCCACGACAGGAACTTCAACGGGGCCGACTGCAGAGGCTCGAACGGAGGTCCCATGAGCTTGGTCAGCACCACGTTGAGCTCCCACGCCGGGGCCGGAGCCTTCACCGGCGGGAACGATCTGAACAGTCCCTTCATGAACTCTTTCACCAGACGATGAGACCACAAGGACGTCCGCCCCATGGTTCTGGTGTATCGGGAGATCGCAGCAAGATGAATCTTGATGGACGCGTGTGCTAGTCCAACCTTGGCCATCGTCAACAGGTACGGCAGTACTTGGGGAGCCGTAATCCTTAGAGGGTTAATCTTCTGTGCGTGGCACCAGACAGAGAACCTCTTCCATTTGTGTCCGTAGCATTTAAGAGTCGAGGACGCCCTGGCCTTTACAAGAACCTCTCTGCAGTCGGCCGGTATGTCGTATCCTCCAAACGCTAGCGCTGCAGGAGCCAGGCCTGCAAGTTCAGCGACTTCGGGTCGTGGTGGAGGATGGCGCCTCCTTCCCTGGAGAGCAGGTCCGCGTCCACTGGCAGCTTGATTGACGGGGACGCTGACAAGTCCAGAAGGTCCGGGAACCATAACTGCCTCGGCCACGCAGGTGCGACGAGGATCATCCTGCACCGTGACCTCATGAGCTGGTTGATGAGCTGGATCAGCAGTGGCAGTGGAGGGAACGCGTATAGGAACAGGCCTTCCCAGGGGAACGAGAAAGCATCGCCCATGCTCCTCGGCTGGGGGAACCTGCTGGCGAACCACCGGCACTTGGAGTTCGTCGCCGTCGCGAACAGGTCGATCTGGGGTGTGCCCCACCGTCAGAAGAGGAGATCCACTAGATCCTGCCGTAGTTCCCACTCGTGGCACGAGCGCAGCTCCCTGCTGAGTGAGTCGGCGATGGTGTTTTTTATCCCTGCCAGATGAAACGGCACCAGAAACATCCTTTGGGCGACGGCCCACTGCCACAGGTCCTGCGCCTCCTTGGACAGTGCTGGGGACCTGGTTCCGCCCTGTTTCCTGATGTAAAACATGGTGGTGGTGTTGTCGGTGAAGATCCTCACCACCTTGCCCTTGAGGGACGGAAGGAAGGATCTGAGGGCCCAAAACACTGCACGGAGCTCCAGGACATTGATATGGAGGGACTTCTCCGTCGGGAGCCAAAGGCCTCTCGCGTGCAGATTTTCGGTGTGCGCTCCCCACCCTTCCAGGGAGGCATACGTGGTCACTGTCTCCTGGTGGCCTCGGGTCTGGAAGTCCATGCCCGCCGTCAGATGCGCGCGGGTGCCCCACCACCGGATCGCTCGTCGGAAACTCTCGTCGAGTGTGATCCTCTCCTCGAAGTCGCCCGTCGTTTGGATCCAGCGCGCGTCCAGGAACTCCTGCAACGGGCGCATCCGGAGCCTGCACATGGGAATGAGGTAGATGCAAGAAGACATCATTCCGAGGAGGGACTTGATGGACCTCACCTTGGCCGCGTCGGCAACCAACATCCGCTGTACCTTGCCCAGGATGGCCCTGGTCATTTCCTCCGACGGGGAGGCCAGAAGGGACACTGTGTCGAGCTTCGCTCCCAGAAACAGTGCGTCTTGCGCGGGCACCAGGTGGGACTTGGCGTAGTTCACAGAGAATCCCAGGTCCGTGAGAAGTTGGACGGTCCTTGCCGTGTGCTTCACGGCGAGCTCCCTCGTCTTGGCTTGGATGAGCCAGTCGTCCAGGTTGGGGTAGACGTGGATCCCCTCTCGGCGCAGCTGCGCCGCCACTGCTGCAAGGCACTTGGTGAATACCCTGGGAGCTGACCGTAGACCGAAAGGAAGGGCTCTGAACTGATAGTGACGCCCTTGGACCACGAACCTGAGAAATTTTCGGTGCCCCTTTAGGATGGGAATATGGAAGTAGGCATCCTCCAAATCCAACGACGACAGGAAGTCGCCCTCCTCCAGCTGCCCCAGGACGGGCTGGGGGGTGACCATCCGGAACTTCTGTGCCTTGATGAACTTGTTCAGCCGTCGTAGGTCTAGGATGGGGCGCCATCCTCCCGTCTTCTTCTTCACGAGGAAGTATCTTGAGTAAACTCCGGAGCCCCGAAGCCTCTTTGGGACGAGTTTGATGGCGCCCTTCCTGAGCATCGCCTTTACCTCCCGGAGAAGCTGAGGGACGTGAAGCTCTTTCCTGGCCACAGGGGGGACGCGCGGGCACCTTCTTTGAAATTCGAGCGCGTGGCCCTGGGCTAGGGCGTCCAGCACCCAACCGTCAGTGGAGATGGACTCCCACACGCTGACGAAGCTCGCCAGCCGGCCTCCCACCGGGGTATCATCCCCTCGAGTAGTGGACGGGGAGGAGGGCTGATCGGGGCGCGATGGCTGAAAAGGAGGTGGAGGGTGAATCCTTCTTTTCTTAGGAGGGGGGCTGCCCGAAGGGCCTGGTTCCGGGTCCCCCGACGGGAGTGGTTCCTCCACTGGTAACGGCAGTCTCGTCCTTATCTCTGAGCATAAGGACTGTATAGCCAACAAAATGGCCGCCGAGTTGTCTTGCGGCACTGGCAGAGGGGAATGCGACGGGCGGTCAGGGGCCCCGTCGGTACCCTCGACGATGTCGTCGTCTCCTGCGTCGGGATCCCTCCCGACGGGTTGGTCTCCTTCCATGCCAACGCCGTGGCTTAAGACCTCGATCAGTTCTTCCTCAGAGGTTGAGGCCGAATCCACGACGACCTCCTGCCCCCCCTTTTTCCTCTCCGTCGGAGGTTTCACAGGGGTCCTGTCGATGGGCATAAAAGAGGACTCCCTGCGCGGTGGCAGGGAGACTCTGAGCCCCGAGGTCGCCACCACTGGTGTAGCCTCCACAGGCTGAGCCAGGGCCGCCGCGACTGTCTCGATAGAGGCCTTGGCCGGATGGATTAAGGCTTTCACCACCTTAGGTGCGCTCACCGCCTTCTCCTTTTGGGGGGGGGGGGACACTGCCTCGCTCCCCCTCCGCCTTCGAGCTCGACCGGGGCCTCTCCAGGAGCTTCGCCGGGTGCTCGGCCTTCCTCTTACCCGACCCAGAGCGTTGGCTCGTGGTTGATGGTGCCGGGGAGGGTGCGCCCTGCCTGGTGCCCGTAGAGCCCGACCGTTCGGCGCTCCCGGTGCCAGCGGACTCGCGGTGCTTGGCCTTATGTTGGACCCCCGTCGCCGGGGCGTCCTCAAAGGTCTTAGAAGACCGCTCGGATTTCTTCCTCTTCTTCTCACCGGACGGGCTCTTCCCTTCCAGCCAGTTGGCGAGACGTTGATGGCGGTCCTTCATGGTCCGCTCCGACATGTTGCCGCAAAACGCACAGTCCTTCTCCACGTGCGTCTTGTCCTCATGTAGGCAGTAAAGACAAAATGAGTGTTCGTCTTCCTTAAAGACATTCTGTAGCTGGCATCCAGGGCAGACCCTGAACAGCTTTCCGGGCGTCGAGCTTCCCTTCTCCTGGGCCATGATCGAGATGGGCCTGAGAAACTTCTGGAATCCTCCAAAAGCGTAGCTCGACGAATCTTCACCCTTGAGGGGCGTAGACGAATCCGACACGGGTCCCCGTTGATCGGATGGAGAGTCGGTGGAGCTTGAGGCTCTTTTGACCGAAAAAAACGAAGTTTTTGAGAAAAAACATGAAAAAATAGCACTAACGCTCGAGAGCAATAGCACGAGGATCCCAACACATGAACGTGCAGTAAAAATCTGAAGATGGCTGCCAGAGGCGGGGCTTAGGTAGAGGGCAGTCATTGGCTGTGGTCAGTATGACGCAGAGACCAGTGATTGGTTACTACTACGAAAGACAGATCAGAAACGAAACTGATACTGGTTTTTTCTTTACCGAGGATTCCCAGCCTGACGACGGGGAATATTCATGAGCATGTGAATCCATGCCAGACCCCATGCTGGAGAACTGAGGGTACCCCTTGGGCTACCTGGGTATGTGAGTGTTTAAAGAACTTAGATGGTTGGGTTAAGGGTTACAGAGTGAACACAGTTGAAGGAATGAGGAATCGTCTTTTGTTCTAATCTATTTTTGATGCCTGCTCTGCTGAGCTGAGACAGCATTTGGCTGAATCCAAAGAGATTGATCAGGCTGCTGACTTGTGGGTAGCCAACAGTGCCACTCACAAGGACTCTGGGGCAACTCGCAAAAAGGAAGAAGGGAAGCAGCACAAGAAGGAGGGAAAAGAGAATTCTAATTCCAACTATCCAAAAGAGGGCCCCAAACATAGCAAGGGTAAATACCATGGGAAACCTGGTAGGTCTAGTGAAATCTCTGGTGCCAAACCAGAGGGAGGTCAACAGAAATCCCCATTCCAGAAAGCATTTGGGAAATGTTTTGTATGTGGGTCTGGAGATCATGTGAAAGGGGTTCCCAGATGTAAGGGTAAACCTTCAGGTGTCCACACTGCCTCCTTAGCGTTCATCCCTGAAGGAGAAGTTCAAATGACAAGTGGCAACTTTCAAATACTGGCTGAAGACCCCATTGGAGTTCAAGCCAGTGTTTCTTTAGTGTCCCTGGGACTGTGGGAACAACAGAATGTGGTTGTGGACCAGATAACACAAAAGAATATGATAAGGACAGTGTAAATGGGTAGGAGACCCCTGCCATCAGAGACACTGGGGCAAGCATTACAGTGGTTGATTAAAGTTTTTTCAAACGTGAGGATGTAGCTAAGTTACCCAAAGCTCCCACTCAACTTGCAGGAGGCCCTATCCAAATGGGTCCTATTCTGCCAGCTCTCATCCGGTGCAATGATACGAGTGCTAGAATACCTGTCAGTTTGCAAAATGAAGTGCCAGGGAGAGTCCTGTTGGGAAATGATTTGAAAACTCTTGGAGTTGTATCTAGTACCTCCAGGCCTCACAGTAAAAAGAAGCAGGAGCAAACAAGATTGGCCAGAGAGGCAGGCTTGAGACACTCTCAGTGGGAGGTTGAGGAGATTTCCAATATCCCCAGTCCACAGAAAGGCCACCCTTCTATTCCCAGGAAAAAGAAAGTCTCAGACCTAAACTTGTTCACAGGACAAGGACATCCCAGAGAGGACTGTCCCAGGTCACCCCAGTGACCCCTTCCCCAGCTGAGGCTGAGTGGGAGGACCAACCAAACTCAATAGAGACAGCTACTGGTGACACAGAGCTTGAAGAAAAACTTCACTGCGTTGGAGATCTGGATCCTAGAGACCACCCCGAGCTGCAGACTTTACTTGCAGAAGGTAGACATTCTAGGGCAGACTTCAGTAGAGGTCAAAATGGGTGTCCCTCCCTAGAAGGTCTGCGGCAGCAGACAACTTACCAGCTGGAAGGGCAAGAGCCAGGGAAGCATGGGCTTTACTGAGAGGATGGCCTCCTCTACAGTGAACCTACCTAGTCTACCCCAGGGGACTACAGGAGACTGGTAGTGCCCCAGAAGGTGAGACATACGTTTTTACAGTTAGCCCATGAGATTCCTCTGGCTGGCCACTACAGTGTTAAGAGGACCAAAGAGAGACTGTCTGTATTTCTACTGGCCCAAGATCGAGGCTGATGTAGAAAAGTTCTGTAAGAGCTGCCACACTTGTCAGACTTCTGGCAAGAGGGGGTCCAAGAATGTGGCACCTTTAGTGCCTCTCCCTGTGTGGGAGTCCCTTTTGAGAGGGTGGGGATGGACATTGTTGGTCCCCTAGACCCTCCAACTTCTTCAGGCAACCGATTTATATTGGTTGTGGTAGACCATGCAACCAGGTATCCTGAAGCCATACCTATGAGAACTGTTACTGCTCGGGGTAGTGGCTGAGGTCCTCCATGGTATCTTTACAGAGTAGCTTTTGCTAAGGAAGTCATCTCTGACAGGGGGTCAAGTTTTATGTCCCACTACATGCAGAACAACTGTGGAGAGATGTACAAGTTCTCAACAGCCTACCATCACCAAACCAAAGGGTTGGTGTAGAGGTTTAACAGAACTATGAAGAACATGATAGAGGAGCCCCTTAGAAGAAAGTGGGACCTTCTACTGCCATGATTTCTCTTTGCTCATAGGGAAGTCCCTCAAGCAGGGGTTGGATCCAGCCCCTTTGAGCTTCTCTGTGGTCATCCGGCAGAGGCCCTTTGGCCCTGATTAAGGAAGCCTTGAGAGTGTTCCTTCCCTAGACCCAGTGAGAGTCACTGACTATGTGCTAGACCTCAGGAAGAAGATGACACTCATGATGACAGAAGCTTCAAATAACTCGAAAGCAGGTCAGGCTCTGGTCAAACATTGGCATGACCAGAAGGCAAATACGGTGGAGTTTACTTCAGACCAGCTTGTTTTGGTTATGGTACCTACAAGGCAGAGGGCCTTACAGGACAAATGGATTGGACCCTTCAAGGTTGTGGGTAAACTTGGAGAGGTCAAGTATTTAGTGGACTTGGGCAATCACAAGGAGGCCCCTAGGGTCTATCGCACTAACCAGCTGAAGGCTTATGTTTCCAGACCAGAACTCGAAACTTTGCTTCTAGCCTCTGATCAAGAGGAGGAGGAGGAGGAGGAGAGTGAGCCTATCCCTGATCTCCTCAGGGGTGAACCCTCAGATGAGAACATTGAAGGAGTAAAACACTCTTCAGATTTGACTCTGCAACAACAGGAGGAGTGCAAGGCTCTGTTAAATCAGTTTGCTTCCCTGTTCGCACTGACACCAGGCTTGACCCCTTGGGGCCAGCATAATATTCTTACTGGTGACGGCCTCCCTGTCAAAAGCAGGGGTTACAGAATGTCAGATCATGTAAGATCCCACATAAAGGAAGAGGTCAAGAAGATGCTTGATCTTGGGGTAATATAGCCATCTACAAGTCCATGGCCTATTCCAGTTGTACTAGTGCCAAAAGCAGGAACCAAAGAGTTGAGATTCTGTGAAGACTATAGAGCTCTTAATGCAGTCACCACGACTGATGCCCATCCTTTACCCATGACAGATAGCTGGTGGAGAAACTTGGTTCAGCCAAGTTCCTCAGTACATTTGACCTAACCTCAGGCTATTGGCAGATAGCTCTGACACCATGCCAAGGAGGAAACTGCATTTTCCACCCCCGAAGGCCTCTACCAGTTTAAGGTTATGCCTTTTGGACTAAAAAATGCACCTGCTACATGTCAGAGGATGGTGAATCAAGTTCTGAATAGGTTAGAGGACTTCTGTATGGCATACTTGGATGACATTGCAGTGTTCAGCCCCACTTGGGAAGAACATCTTCACCATCCAGGATATGTTTTGCAGGCTCTGGAACAGGCCCATCTGACCATAAAGGCTAGTAAATGTCAAATTGGTCAGAGTAAAGTGGTCTACCTTGGACATGAGGTAGGAGGAGGTGAAATAAGGCCATTCCCATGCAAAGGACAGGCTGTACAAGACTGGGCCACCCCTACTACTTAGACCCAAGTGAGAGCTTTTCTAGGTCTCAATGGGTACTACAGGAACTTCATAGAGAACTATGCGACCACAGCTTCTCCCTTAAATGTGATCTCCTGACCCAAATTCCCCAAGGAGGTCAGGTGGAATGAGAAGCGCACAAAGGCTTTTGAAGGACTAAAGAAAACCCTTTGTCAAGCTCCAATCCTGAGATCTCCTGACTACAACCAATCCTTCATTGTACAGACAGATGCTTCTAACACGGGGATAGGTGCAGTTTTAATTCAACTGGATGAGAAAGGCAGCAAACCCCCTATATGCTTCATCAGTAGGAAATTGAAGAACCGCGAGACAAGGTGGGCAACTATTGAACGTGAGTGTTTTGCCATTGTGTGGTCTCTGAAGTTTAGGCCATACTTGTACGGTTCTACTTTTGTAATTCAAAAAGACCACCACCCTTTCAGATGGTTAATGCATGAAGGAGGAGAATCCAAAATTGTTAAGGTGGTCAATTGGCCTCCAAGGGTTTGATTTCACCATACAACACAGGTCATGGTGTAATCACCAAAATGCTGATGGCCTCTGCAGAAAGTATGACCAACTGGATTAGGAGATTCATCCTGGAGTGGATTGAATCCTCTTGTCCCTTACGCTGGGCAGGATGAGTGTTAGGGAGAATTCTCATTTCTGTGCCAATTCCCTTCAACCTTAGAGAAGCCCAGCTTTTATTTGTGTTTAATTGTTACATTAACAATGTTTACAAAAACAGGCCATCATTGTTGGATCATGTTTAAGTGTCATTGTTTACTTTCAATCGTCTTGTTTCTTTATGTCTTTCTTTATTGCTTTGTGGAACCATGATATAAATCCATGGAGACTCGTTCTCACTTGGGACTGCTTGCTTGTTTGTTATATACTTTTTCTTCCAAGCCAAGACTCTGGAGGGTCTTGGCTGTGGCTATGTCCAGAGATGTGTTCTCACCACTTATTCTGGTCCACCAAGCCACCTCCTCCCAAGTGTGAGCTGCCTTCTGGTGCTCTTTCAAGTACACGTTGCTTGAGTTTGATGGGCAAGGGCAAGACAATAAAAAGGTGTCGTATTGTATATATCCGACTCTTGTTTCCACAATATCGACAAGAGTTAGAAGTTGATTGACCTCTAATAGCCAAAATCTCCTTAGTTTTTAACCCCTTAAGTGCCAAGGACGGGGTATCTCGTCCTTGGGATTACCTCCCTGTTGGCAAGGACGAGATACTACTTCCTTTTGGCACTTTGTTTTGTGTGATCCCTGCAAAGCAGGGATCACACAAAACTGTAATCCAACCCCCAGGCTATGTGAGGGGGACGTCCCCGCTCCCTGCCAGGGGGTTTGATTACCTTCAATTTAACGTTGGCATGCGTAATGCACGCCGACATGTAAGTGAAAGCATTTTCACCGCGGCAGCCATTTTCGGCTGCTGCAGTGAAAACACAAGGTGAGTCTCCACCTTGCTCTGCCTCGATCTCCGGCTGTATTTCAAGCCGGAGATCGAGGCATGTGTCATTGGAAAGGGGAGATTCTCCCCTTTCCAACAACACCTTGTGTCACAGCATTGCTGGTCACGGATCAGACGCAGGGCGCTCGATCTATGGCCAGCAATGCCACTAGAACACCAGGGATACGTTTTCAATGCGGGGAGGGGGGGCTGCTTACTAGGTAAGCGGCCGCCTCCCCCGCCACCCCTCAGAGGCCCCAAAGCATCAGGGCACATGTATGGAGACCCCTGGGGACAGATGGGTGATCATCTTCCCCCAGGGGTGGGGACATTTTGAGAAGAAAAAAAAAATCGAACTAAATGGGGAAATGGGGAGGGGTAGGGGCTTGGGGACCAATAGCCACCACTGATTTTTTTAGGACATGAAAGGCTGGTGGCCTCTCCCTCCCACCCCAAGTGGAAAGGGGTGCACTCCTGCATGAGGTGCCCCCCACCCCACAAAATGTCGGACAGGCCCCCAATGGTTGGGGCAGTAGGCTTTGGGCACCCTGGGGGCAGAATGGCACACTATTGTGCCCATCTGCGCCAAGGGGAGTTGGGTAATCAAACGGAAATAGTGAAAATGGTAGACCGTAATTTAGGGGGCAGGGGGCCGTGGGGCAACCCAAAGCGCCAGGGAGTTTTGTAATGGGAAGGGGTGGTGGCCCTCTGCCCCCCTCACCCAAAATGGAGTAGGGGCCATGTTGTGGAGCCCTCCCTGGGGGCAGATATCTGCTCCTAGGAAGGGATACCTGACCCCACGGAGGAGTGAATGACAGGCTGCCCCCTTATCTGCCCCTGGGATCGCTACATGAGATGGCCCGCCCCTCCATTTGGGGTAGGGATGGAGAGGTGCACCCCCCTTTACATTTCAAAATTCCCCGGCGGTTTAGGGTGTCCCTCAGCCCCCACTTAAGTGCAGCCTACCATTTTCAATTTTTTTCTTTGGTTACCAAACTTCCCTTGGCGCAGATGGGCACATTGGTGTGCCAATGTGCCCCCAGGGTGCCCAAACCTTATTGCCCCACCCACTGGGGGGCCTGTCCCACATTTTTTGGTGGCCCTCTCCCCCACCCCAAATGGAGGGAGGCACCTCATGCAGCCAACTCGACAGAGCCCCAGGGAGGCCTGCATGAGGTGCCCCCTCCATCGGTGGGGAGTGAGAGGGCCACCAAAAAATGTCAGACAGACCCCCCCAATGGGTGGGGCAGTAGGTTTATGGCACCCTGGGGGCAGAATGGCACACTAATGTGCCCATCTGCGCCAACGGGAGTTGGGTAAACAAACAAAAAAAGTTAAAATGGTAGACAGAATTTTAGGGGGCCCGTGGGGCACCGCAAAGCGCCTGGAAATTTTGTAATGGGAAGGGGTGGTGGCACTCTGCCCCCCCCCCACCCAAAATGGAGTGAGGGCCATGTCGTGCAGCCCTCCCTGGGGGCAGACATCAGCTCCTAGGAAGGGACACCTGACCCCAGGGAGGAGTGCATGACAGGCCCCCCCGTTATTTGCCCCTCAGGACCACTACATGAGATGGCCCGCCCCTCCATTTGGAGTGGGGATGGAGAGGTGCACCCCCTTTACATTTAAAAATTCCCTGGCGGTTTAGGGTGCCCCTCAGCCCCCCTAAAGTGCTGCCTACCATTTTCTTCATTTACCAAACTTCTCTTAGCGCAAATGGGCACATTGGTGTGGCAATCTGCCGCCAGAGTGCGCAAAACCTACTGCCCCATCCTTTGGGGAGGCCTGTCCGACATTTTGGGGTGGGCCTCTCCCCACACCCCAAATGGAGTGTGGGGGGGGGCATCTCATGCAGCCCTCCCTGGGGGCAGATTTCTGCCCCTAGGAAGGGGCAAATGTATTTTCACTGGTGGGGGGGGGGGTGAGTTTCAGTAGACCACCAGGGATGGCTTGCACGGGAGGCATTAGTGGAAAGTATGAGTGTAGATTTGTTTTTGCTGGAATGGCCATAGGTAACAAATGTTTTTTGTTTCGTTTACAGCTTTTTCTACGCGAGCAGCTGCAACATTATGAGTGTACTGTTTTTTTATTATTAGGGCCCACTGTCAGTGGGGTGGGTGAAAATGGGGCTGGATTGTTGGTGGTGTGGGTGGGAATGGGCCATCTGGGGGAGATATTTTTGTGGGCTGGGACACAATTGCAGGGGTATGCCACAAATTGCCCCGCATGCCAGCAGAACATTGGTGTTTCCCTGGGAGTGGATGTCTCCCATGTGAGTTGACCGTCTGGAAGCCCAGGCTACACCTCTGGCTGTGCTACGTTACAGATGTCACCTCCGGGGAGGAATGGTGACCCTGTTGGGGCACCCTGGAGCTGCCGCTGTGCTTAGGGGACGGTACACACACATGGTAAATGGGTGTGCATGGCCAGGGACATTACGTCCAACCGTCCTGGAGTTGTGGCTGGGCTGCATTACATCTTTTCCCTTCGGGGAGGTATTGGCACATTGCCGAGCCTCCCTGGTGGAGAGAAGCTGTAACGCGGGCCAGCCAGAGCTCGAGCAAAGTCAGCGGTAATGTCTCTGGCCTTGGGCACCCTTCTCCCATGTGGGTTTTTGGTGGGGCTTGTGGGTAATACATTCTGGGGATATTTGCGCAAGTCATACATCTGAGGATTCCTACAGGTGTCTTCTTTTCAGAAATGCATGGGGTTCCCTATATTCCTTGGTGCCTTCGACACCCTAGGCCCAAATCTGTAGGTTGCCAACATGAACAAAATGTGCTGTGCTGAAAGGCTTGGGGTTACCAGTGGGTTAGCCTTGTCCCTTTGCGCCCAGGTAGGTGCACCGACACATGTGAGGTACCGTTTTCGTCGGGACACCTGTGGGAAAGCGGGAAGGTATGACGTCTATGGTTGGCCACCTATTTCGGTGGGTGGACAGAGGGAAATGTCTCGGAAATTTGCTAGAAATAAAAACAATTCCCACACATTTCACTCTGGGCACCCACCGAAACGCGCCACCAACACCACAAGGCCTACCGTCCTGCATTCCCAAAGGTGTCTCGACGAAAACGGTACCTCACATGTGTGGGTGCACCTAGCCGGGCGGCAAAAGGAAAAAGGCTAAACCACTTGTAACCCCAAAAGTGTTTGGGAGACAACCTACAGATTGGGTCTAGGGTGTCCAAGCCACCAAGGAAAACTGGGAACCCCATGCATTTCTGAAAAGAGGACATCCGTGGGAATCCACAGAGGTCCGACTTGAGAAAATCCACCCAGAATTTATTACCCAGAACCCCGGGCAAAATTCCAAATTTGGGGAAAGAAAAAACACAATTTCCGCACATTTCACTCTGGTTACCCACCGAAACACGCTGCTAGCAACACATGGCCTACCTTCCCGCGTTTCCACAGGTGTCCCGACGAAAACGGTACCTCACATGTGTGGGTGCACCTACCTGGGGACAATGGGGAAAGCCTAAAACACAGCAAACCCAAAGTCTTTTCAAACAGCAGAATTTGTTGAATTTCGCTGAAGCGTACACCATATAGCTTTGGGCCTAGGGTGTCCAAGCCACCAAGGAAAACTAGGAACCCCATGCATTTCTGAAAAGAGGACACCCGTGGGAAACCACAGAGGTCTGACTTGCGCGAAGCGGACCAGAATGTATTACCCAGAACCCCCAACAAAGTGAACATTGTGTTTTCTTTTCCCCAAATTTGGACTTTGCCTGAGGTTCTGGGTAATAAATTCTGGGCGGATTTGCGCAGGTCAGACCTCTGGATTCCCACGGATGTCCTCTGTTCCGAAATGCCTGGCGTTCCCAGTTTTATTTGGTGGATTGCACACCCTAGGCCCATATCTGTATGGTGTGCGCTTCAGCGGAATTAATCAAATTCTGCTGTCCAAAAAGACTTGGAGTTAGCCGTGTTTTAGGCTTTCCCCTTTGCCCCCAGGTAGCTGCAGCCACCTGGTACTTCTTCTCCAGACTATCCTGCTGGGCTGGAGCCGTGCAAGGGTTCTTCAAGAGGGCCAGGCCATCCTCCCACATGTCATCTAGGAGGGGCACCATCATGGTGGTCTTCCTCTTGGCCTTGCGCCACAGGAAACCATCTTTCCCGGTTTCTTCAGGCCCAAGCTGGGACAGCTCAGATGCTCTGGCGATCATGGAATTTTATGACCCTGTCTCGTCCGGTGAGGATGCCCTAGGCTGCGGGGACACGCTGCCCACTCCGACGATATTGTTGTCTGTCGTCGGGGCTGTAATCATCCCTGTACCCATGTCTGGGTCTGCTGGGGGAAGAGGGGGCCCGACGCGGATGTGGAGGTGGAAATGGGGGTGTCGGATGGCGCTTCCTCTTCTTCACCAGCGGTTGGTCAGAGTCCTGGGAGACCGTTGAAAGCGGCCCTTGTGGCATCTCCGACACCAAGGTATGGAGGGTTGATAGGATGTCCAGAGACACATCCTTCAGCGGAACTGGCGTGATCAGAACACTAGCCCCGCCCCGTCATCACCGTCGTTGGGACCATCATCATCCTCTTCTTCTGCCACGGCCTTGTGGACCGTGTGTAGGGACTCCAGGTCCTGGTCGTCCGTGGATGAAATTTCCATGCTTGGATCACGGCCTAGGACTGATCCGGGGATTCCTTGCCCCCCTTTTTTTCCACCCTAAGGGGCTGGATTCGGGTTCTGAGACAGTGTCCCCTTCTCTGCCCTGCTGGCAGACCTGGTCAAACTCACTTTGGGGGCCTCGCGCCTCAGAGGGAGGGATACCTTCAATGCTGGGGGGGCTACCATCTCTGGGTCAGCCCCTTTAGCTTTTGAGACAGCAGCCGCCACTAGCTCTATCGTCGACGAAGACTTATCCTGTGCTGCATGGTCCTTCTTGGGCAGCTCGGTCCTCTTCTCCTCCGTCCGCAGCTTCTCTGGCTTCTCCTGCAGTTTAGCCGGATTGGACGACTTTCTCTTCGAGGAGGAGCTTGATTGCCGGCTGGTAATGGAGGTGGAAGGTGATGCCAATCATGCCCTGTCTGCCGTGGGACCCGCTTCCGCAGCGACTCTGGTGGACCCAGACTTGCAGTTCTTGGCCTTATCTTGGGTCCCCACAGATGAGGTGCCCTCACAGGACTTGAAGACTGCTCCTCGGACCGACCGTCCTTGGGTGAGGCATGCCCCTGCTTGGAGCAAGGGGCAGAGGCCTTGGCGTTCAGCCACACTGCCAGTCTACTGTACCTGTCCTTTGTCCTCTCCTTGAAGAAGCCGCAGCATATCTCGCAATCTCCTTCCTTGTGGTCCGGGGATGCAGGCACATTTCGAAGCCCGCACTTGGTGCAAGACTTGGAGAGGGACCTTCCTTCCTTCTCCTCCGTCCTGGTCAGAGGCCACAAAGTAGGCCCAATGGCCTTCTGGAAACTTCAACGATCTTTGCCCTTGAGGGGCGCTGAACTTCACCGACAACAGATCCCCGCTGTCAGCAGATGGAGAGAAGAGCACACAGGTTCTTTCGGAACAAAAACAGAACCTTTTTCCATGAAAAACACAAGAAACAGAAATAGCTTGCATAGCAAACTCAAGGACTCCCATCACTGAAGCGTGCGGTAGAAATCTGAAGATGGCTGCCAGAGGAGGGGCTTAGGGAGACGACTGTCATTGGATGGGAGCAGTATGACCCAGAGGACAGTGACTGGTTTAGAGGAGAAATACAGTTTGTAAGTGAAAGTGGAACTGTTTTCTTTTTACTGTGGATTCCCAGCTTGACGACAGGGAATATTCATGAACATGTGAACCCATGCCAGAACCCATTCTGGAGAAAGGTGTTATTGGGAAGGGGATATCGCGTCTCACCATCCGGCGTCCCACTCCCCGAAGACCCCCATCTAGGTGATCTTCCCGCACCAGTCCACCCCCAGGAACTTGGTCCAAAAGCGATGGCCATGTCCTGGCCACCTGGATGACAGATCCCTGGGGACTAGCGGGTGAGAGACCTTCTGGTTTCTCACATGTGGGAACGCATGTTTACATCGATAGCCCTGTATGCCCCTAAAGCAGGTCAGGATGTTTTCCTGGAGGATTTCCTTTAACATACACTTCCCTTTGCAAGGGGACAAGGGGTAGATTTTGATGGGGGAGCAATTTCAACCTGGTGACCAACCCTTTTTTGGACAAGACTCAGCCTGCTACCAAATTAGACTTTAAACATGCCATATCCTTTGCGTCTCTCATTCTAGAATTGGGGCTGGTGGATGCCTGGAGACCGTTCCATGGTGAGGGGAAGGCCTTCTCATTCCATTTGCATGTTCACTGGGGGATCTCCAGATTAGATCTCATATTGGTTCCTTCGTGAGGTGGAAATAGGTACGAGGACACTTTCGGACCATGCCCCAGTATTGCTCACTTTGTCAATAGTGTGTAGGACGGAGACGATCAGGCGCCCATGGAAATTGCACGACCCAGTGCTGTGTCTCGAGATAGGCAAAGTAATAACTAACTATTTTCAGGAGAATAGTGACTCAGGTCCTCCCCTGGGGATTGTTTGGGATGCCATGAAGGCAGTGGTTCGGGGGGTGGAGGGGGTAAGGGAGAGGGTATTAATTAGTAATACTGCAGCATACAGCAGGGAGCGACAGCCAGTCTGGTTAGGCTTCGTGTGGGAGTTAAAGAAGGCTGAACATAGAGCACAAAAGGGCAGAGTTGCGCACAACTTTACGCTCACTAAGAATAGCCCACAAGAAACTTGAACACCTAGCAGATAGGACAGCCCAAGCAATATTAAAGAGCTACGCTAATGCTAACCGAGCTAATCTTCTCCTGGTATCAACTTGAGAAAACTTCAAAACCGAAACACGGTATTGGCCCTGCATGATGATCAGGGTATGGTGCTGTGAGTTGACAAATTGGGGATTTTTAAGTCTCTGGGGATTTTTGAGGCTCACTTTAAAGAAGTGGTCCGGGAGGAGGCCAGCCTGGTTGCCATTCAAGCTAAATATTTGGAGCGCGTTTGTTTGCCAAGGCTGTTGGTTGACGAGCATGAGGCTCTGGTGGGCCCAATCTTGCCGGGTCAAGTAGAATGGGCCATCAAAGCACTGACAAATAAAGCTCCAGATCCAGGTGGCTTTATGGCTCCCTTTTATCAAATGTTTTGCTCCCTTCTGGTTTCCCCTCTGGTGGACCTCTTTAACTTGTTTTTGGTTATGGGCAGACTGGCTCCCTCTATGGGTATCTCCACTACTTTTCCGATCCCCAAACAAGGAAAGTACCTGAAGCTCTGCGACTTCTACCGCCCCATCACCCTTACCAACATACTAAGGATTATAGCTGGTGATCAGACAGGGTTCATCACGGGGCGCAGCACCCATGACAACGTGAGGCGTGTCATGAACCTGTTGGAGGTGGGGCAACTGTATGGGGATAATCGCGCTTGATGCCCATAAGACTTTTGACAGGGTGGACTGGGGGTATCTCTGAGGTGTTCTGGAACAGTTTGATTTTGGTCCAGATTTCATCAAGTGGGTTATGGCCATCTATCGGGATCAGTCAACCTCCCACCGAGTTAATGGGCGACTTTCATCTGGCCTGTCAATCACCAGGGGTACCAGACAGGGCTGCCCGCTGTCCCCATTGATGTTCGCTCTGATGAGTATGGAGACCCACTGGTTTGGCACATTAGGAACAACACAGCCATAGAAGGGATTGTGGTGGGGGGGCTAAACTATAAGGTTTCTCTGTATGCAGATAACATTCTGCTAAACCTGCTGAACCCCTGTACCTCCCCTGGCTGAGATGTTGCAGTAACTGGCAGATTTTGGCATGGCCTCAGGCTTTAAAGTCAACTGTGATAAATCACATGGGTTGGATGTCTCCTTGAGGTCTCAAGACAGGTTTCCCCTTAGCGCTCTGGCTCGATCCAATGGTCTTCAGAGTATATTCCCTAACTAGGCGTGCACATACCCAATAAGGTCTCTGTGGGTTTTTTGTCGTAACTTCACGGCTTTGTTTCAGGAGTTGTTTGAAGCTTTAGTTAGGTGTGGGAGGCAGGAAATATAGTGGTTTGCCATGGTTGCTGCGGTAAAGATGAACCTAATTCCTCGGTTACTTTACCTCTGTTTGGCATTGCCTGTTAGGGTCCCAGACTCGAAGCTCGACACTACTGGGGAAGATCCTCAAGTTAATTTGGAGTTATACACGGGCGAGAAGCTCAAGGAGGATATTGATGAAACCCATAAGGGTGGGTGGTCTGAGGGGTCTGTAGGGGAGGACTGGTCCAGGAGACCCCCTCTCGCCTGCGTTTTCTCCCCAGGTGAGGGCTATGGCTCATTGGGCGTTCCCTCGTGCCACCCGGGCCCAGGTGGTGGAGGGCTCACCCGCTGGAGACATTGCCCACACGTATCGAGTGCCCACACGTATTGATTGCCACACAAATTTAGCTAGGCCCAGAAACCATTTTTTGCCCGGTAAAAATGGTGTGAGCTCAGCGCACTGTAGCGCGACCCCCACCCTTGGAGAGTCACATCCCTGTTGCCGCAGCACCCTGGCAGATCCGCTGCGAGCACGTTCCCACGAACAAGACGGACATGAGCTAGCGAAATACGCTGACATTGTAACAGTTCACCTCCCGCAGTGTATTATCACTATCAGCATGACCCGGCCAGCAGGCCTGAACAATGAGAAGAACGGTAAAATGGTCATTTGATGGCAGATAGTCTTTATACATATGTATATATTAATGTAAAGACCACTTGCAAAGTATGCTTTCTTCCACAAACTCTCGTATATTACAAACGCCTGTAGGATGTATTAAAATGAGAGAGCATGCTCCCATGATATAAGCAATGACGAGCCCACACCATTGCAGGTGGATGCTAGTAATAAAGGAACGCTCCAGGGATCTGTTTGTTGCGTGGATCACTGGGCAACCTACCTCCCATGGTTTTGTGCCATAACTAAGCTAATGCTGCTAGAGTACACGAGAAAGCGAATGCAACTATACTATGAACTCATGTAAAGGATGCGCGAGAATGCACTTATCATGTGTGTATGTCTAAGCCCCTTATGTGCCACCACCGTCACGTACAGTGGCGGGTCGTTTTCTATGTACTCCACCGACCCCACTACTACCTCATTTACTGCGAATGTATATGCATGTAACTAAAATACTGTAGCTGCTAGAACATAATATACAAATGTGGTGCTCGGACTGGGTATAATCGAGACACATCCAGCAAAGTTAAATGCATGTTTTAAAGTGATTTTGAATAAGTATATAGAAAGTGTTCAAATGTTTATGATGTCTTTACCTACATTCGGCAACACACGAGGGAGATACCTTTGTGAATGCGTACAAGGCCATTCCCCCTCCCACCCTGCGAAGGCTGCCAAGACATGAGAACAGAGGCCCGCTCTGCGCTACCCCACCTCCCCCCGACTAGACTGGAGCCACTTCAAAGATTTGTAGCCCCCACTGCAGCACCCAAGGCCGCAGCCAGCCACCTGCATTATTTACAGCACAGCAGTAAACCTTTGTTTAAACTCACGCGCCCCCACGTAAACCCCACAACCCACCGGACCGTCTTAGACTTATGGCCCTGTGCAATCAGGACACCCAACACTTTGACAACACACAGCGGAACATCCATAACAACTTCTAACAAGACAGAAAGACCTGTACCACCCGTCCCAGGCCCCGAAGCTTAGCCCCTCGACCTATGGCCCCGGTCAGCAGGACACGGGTAACCAGGCCTCGATGTATTACCTCCAGACCCCTCACAAGGTGCATTCCTCCTGTGTTGCATTAACCTATAAAATAACCTATTGGAAGATTTACTAAAGAGAATAACACTGTAAATGACTGAATGACTGCGGTGTGCATGGCCGAGGGCAAGTAAGTCAGGAAAGGCATTCATCTCTGCCACAGGCCGCATTGGCACACCAACACCGCCCGGATGAACTCAAGCCGACCTGCCAGGCCCAGCCCAACCCACGAGGGTGACCAGTGACGTCCTTCAGCCAAGACCAACCACGCCGCAGCAGCACCTATAGTTAGTCGTCGCCACCCAATCCCAATGAACTTGTGCCCCCTATAGTATGTAGGTTTTGATGACGTTTTTTGTAAATATATACGCCTGTCTTTGCTATTGTCAGACAGAGCGCTCTCGGAGGTTGCAGAGTTCTTTGCATGCCTTATTCTGATTGATAAACTCCCATTTACGCTCACCCGCACTCTGTCTTGGCCTTCTTCCCATCCTGGGAGAGTCCTTCATTGTCTCTCATTGCGGGGAAGATCGTGCTGTTTGGGGACGCTTGCTTTCAGTGGTGACCCCGATAGCGTGATTTCTATTTCTTCCTAAACTCCTTATAACCGTCCCCTTTTGGCACGAGAATCTCCGGTCGAAAAGGGATACGCACGGTGAGCCGGCTCCGGGAGGCTGCCCGCCAACGGCGACAGGTACACTAAGAAGTGCGCACTCAATAGAGAGAGGGTACGGGATCCCGGTTGAAAAATCCCCTTTGAGTACCGCTCGCCGGAGCCGGGGCTGACTGTAGAGCTGACGGCGACACTGCCTGGACGGACCCAGTTTCGGAGACTATCGGTTCAAGACGGGCACGTGAGTACTGAGTGCGAGCGATTGTAAGGGGACCGGGGAGAGAAGTGTAGGACAGGTAACGAAGAGGGGGGTACGCAGATCTACTAAGGATCATCTTGAACTTTCCTTGCTTTTTCTTTGCATATGGCCATTAGGATTACGAGGTGAATAAGAGATAAGAGTGACGGGAACCTAGCTCCGAAAGGGGGTGGAAGGCGGTGCCGCATAGTGCTATCTTGACTAGTACTGGGAATATATGAAGAAGTGGAATATAAAATAAAAGTGTTCAGCAAAAGGGGACACAGAGTACATTAGTGACCGCTATTACTTTTTTCCTTTTTTTCTTTAAGAGTAGGGGGAGAATAAAGAACTGTGATTAGCACAAACTTAGGGAGACAGTAAGAGAAGAAGAGTCCTACTAGAAAGGGGGGAAAGCAGGTTAATATCTATATATATGCGCATCCAGATATTCAAATAAGACGAACAGGCACAGCCGGCTAGGGAGGAAAGGGAGGGCAGCTTGAATGGTGAATTGAGTGGTGCCAAGAGGTGTGTGCACCTCGTATGTGCTAGAAGACATTTTGATGTTGTGAATGTGTGAAGCGGTTATAAATGTGTAATAATTAAATGGTCATGGTAAGTGTGGTTGGATAAAAGTTTTTTTTCCTTCTAAGACAACGTCAATATAGTGAAGTGAATGAGTACCTTTTTGATTTCCAGGCCGACGTTGTCAAAATAAAGGATGGGTTGCTCTTGTATGTGCCCCCCAAAGAGAACAGAATAGACATTGTGTACGGCCAGTTTTGTATTGTGCAGTCAGGGAGGAGGAGAGCCCAAAAGGAGCCAACATTGAATGTGAAGTAAAATATAACGAATAACATTGATACTGCATTTACATTGTAGTTGCAAACACACGGAGACACACCAGCACTAGGAGGGCACAGAGATGGGGGCTGAAACACCCTTATCACATATTTGTAAGAATCTCCCAGGATACGTGGAGCGGATTAAAAAATATCATGACCAATGGGTGACCGAGCTAAAGGGGGAGGGGTTACCTCAGATTTGGCCCGAGGGAGGGTCATTTGATAAAAGTGTTCTGGATACGGTGGCCACATGCATTTTTCTAAAATACAAAGGAAAGCAGCTGCAGAATAGGAGGGAAATATTAGATCTTTGGAGGTTATTTGAAGAAGTACCACCGCCTAAAACACCAGCATTAAATCCGGATCTCCCGTCCACCACAGACAATCCACTACTAATACAGAGAGATGTCAAAGAAGTATCAAGTGTAGCGCCACCAGTAGAGGTAATAAGTTTGTACCCGATATTAAAGAAGCCTGTGCCCGCAGAGGGGTACAGTGACCCCACTTACATACCTCCCCCAAAAGATACTACACCCCACCGGCCCACGGCACCTCCGCCATATGAAAGCACGAGGGAGCGAGCCCAGGCAGGCACACAAAGGGTAGATATAGAGAAGCTCACAGATGATTTAGAGTCAAGACTGTCGATAGCAAAAGATGAGCTCTCAAGGATAAAAGACATATGCGAACGAACAGCACTAGATGCAACTAGATCAGGGCGTACGTCCAGAGCACCAGGTGAACATAGAAAGCCCGAAGAAGGGTGGAAAAAGGGCGAGATCCTGTTCAGAATTGAGGAAGAACCAACGCGAATAATAGAAGTAGGGTCCCGAGAGGGAGATGTTGTAAACGAAGAAAGGCTTGGGGGAATTAGAGAGGAATTGCTGTGTGATATAAGGGACGAGTTAGAAGAAAGCGACAGGTTGAGTATGGCGATGGGAGGGGGAAGCGAGGGGGAGGAAGGTACGTGTTCAATGAGAACACTGGACGATGAATGGACGGGGCGATTAAGGAACAGAGTGGGGAAAATGGCATCACTGGGAACATCAGCAGCCAAAACGGGCCCGGATGGGATGACGAAAGGAAAGCTACAGCTCCCGTTGATACACAGGGGAGGAAGGAGGCCTAACTATATCCCATGGGCGCAGATGGATAAAGCCAATTTATTAAAGCTATTGCCCCCGTTATCAGGAGGGGCAAGTAAGTGGATATATGCCTTTGAGAAACATACTGCTGGGGTACCCCTAGCTATAGGAGATGTGAAAAGTCTGCTCGTATCAGCAGTGGGCGATCAGGCTGAAAGAGTATGGGTAAAAGCCGGTTTCCCGGGAGTAACGTTAGACTGTGACCGCCATGATGGGGCATCCTTTAACACAGTGCGTGCCAGGGTGTGGGATGCCTTACGTGAAACATTCCCAGACACACCGGACTTACAGTCAGTGATGCAGTGTACAATGAATGACGGGGAGGAGGCTATGGGTTACATTTTTCGGGTCCAAGAGATGTGGAGAGCAGAAACGGGCACGCCCTAGTATCAATCGACATCTTTATTTTATTTTATTATAAAGAGAGGGCTCCCAAAGGAAGTGCAGAAGGCGCTTGACAAGATAGCAGGTATTGAAGCAAAGGGATGGCCAGAAATTCAGAGCATAATAGTACACCATTGTAAACGAATTAAGGAGAGGGAGAAGGAGGTGGCGCAGAAAAGATTGGCAGACGAAGCGAAGTTAGTACAGACAAAGTTAGTGAAGGTTGCAGCAGCAGTAGCCGCGCTCCCACACAGTAGGGAGGGAGATGATGAGGAGGAGGGGCTGATAGCACTCCAAGGAAGGGTGGCAACTAATTGGGCGGGAACAGCACAGCGGCAGTGGACTGAGCAGGAGCAAGGTGGAGGTCCGCAGTGGCAAGAGTGGACCCCTCGAGTGGGACGAGGTGGGTACAGGGGCCGGAGAGGAGGCGGACAAGGGTACGGGGGAATGGGAGGAAATGGATGGCAGGGTCCCAGGGGCCCCCAGGGGAGTTGCTGGAACTGTGGACGATGGGGGCATTACTCCAGGGAGTGTAGAAGTAGACAAAACAATGGGTTCCAAGAGGAGGAGAATTATGGTCATCCACACCCAGGGAGCCCCTATGGTCTCCCTATGGGACAGCAGCAACTAAGAAACCCCGGCCAGGGTACCACGGGCCAGCAACAGGGACCCCAGTATAGGACACAGAACCACCCACAAAACAATGACAGTATGCAATACACACCAGGTAACCCTTTCGCGACAACAGCAAACGGGGCCCCCGCACCAGCACCTTACAGTGGCATGTCAGTGGTTTCAGGGAGTGTTTTTAATGAGGGTGGGGCGATGAGATACCCCGCATAGGACAGCCCACAGAGAACACTTGCGTGTCCAGTTCTATCCACCACCTACAATGCAGCAGAGGAACCATTGGTAGGGGCGCAGATAGGAGACAAGCAGTTTATATTCATGGTTGATTCGGGAGCGGAGAAATCATGTGTCAGAGAGGGCCGATTCCCGTTATCTAACAGGAAGTTAGAGACGCAGGGGTTCTCTGGGGCTGTAATTGAAGTTCCTTACACAGAAGCTTTGGATGTAACAGTGGGGGGTAAGACTGTGAAGGCACCCTTATTGTATTACGAACATTCCCCAATAAACTTGCTAGGGAGGGATCTTCTGAGCAAACTCAACATGACCATATCATTTACCGAGAGAGGAATAGTGTGTTCTACACCTGGGATATGCCCCCTGCGTGCGATGTTGGTAGTGCAAGCCTACACAACCACACAGGAAATACGAGGGCTGCCACAAAACGAGGAAATGTTTATCAAAGGGCTAAAGACTCTGGCCCTCATAATTCCCGAGCTAGGAGGGATGGACTGGAGGATTCCGGCGGAGTTCCTCTTCCGCCCCATAGTGTGTCCCAACACAGCACCGGGATCAGTGGTATCATTAGACTTGCACGCTGTACAAGTGTCAGCAAAAAGGATCGCTGTGATTGGAGTGGACGAGGAAGGGTGTGAGTGGCGCACAGTGCTGTGCACAAACGCCAACATCGCCCTACGAGAGGTAACAGATGAGGATCTCTTTTCAGACACGGAAGGGGATGGTGAGATAGTAATGGAAATAGCGATGCCCTGTGATATTTTAATACAAGCAAGGGAGACCCCCGTCCAATTGATGACAGTGGTAGGAGCACCACCGTCATTTTTTGGTGACGACATGAGGCTCGTACCAAACAACTTAAGGACAACAGGCCCCCATGATGTGGGACTGTTGCATGGAGTACAACCTGTGGTAATAAAACTAAAGCAAGGAGCAATTTTACCGCGAGTTAAACAGTATCCTTTGTCTCGTGAAGCTGAAGAAAGGATAAAAGAGACAATAAATGCCCTACTAGCACAAGGGATAATAGTGCCTTCAAACTCCCCATGTAACACCTGTATTTATCCGATCAAAAAAGCAAAAGGGGGGTCTTGGAGGATGATACAGGACTTACGCCCCCTCAATGATGTAATTCAGAAGGAGTTCCCTCTAGTCCCGAACCCTGCGTCAATACTATGCAGCATCCCGAAAGAGGCATCACATTTCACAGTAGTAGACTTGAAGAACGCATTTTTCTCTATACCCCTGGCTGAAGAGAGTAGATACCTTACCACCTTCACACTGGGGGGAAAAAGATATGAACATTGCAGATTACCACAGGGATACTGCGAGAGCCCGAGCATCTTCAACCGCGTATTACATGAAGACCTAGGAAACCTATCAGTTGAGAGCACCATTATTCAGTACGTAGACGATCTACTAGTATGCGCACAAAACGAAGAGAAATGCAGAACAGATTCCATAACATTACTGACTTTGCTGGCCAACAAGGGGTACAAAGTGGACAAGGGAAAGCTACAGTACTGTCTGACAGAGGTCCTGTCCTAGGACAGCTGATTTCAAGAGATGGGAAAAGAATAATACCAGACAGAGTAGAAGCCATAAGATCAGTAGGAGAACCCACAACAGTAAAAGACATGCAAAAATTCCTGGGAATGTGCAATTACTGCCGGGCATGGATATTAGATTATGCGGCATACACCAGGCCCCTATTACAAGCATTAAAGGTGGCCCAACAGGAGAACAGGAAGATGGAATGGACGGAAGAGATGAGCTCCTCTTTCCAAACATTAAAAGATTTGATTTCAAGCGCCCCAGTACTCGCAAACCCTGATTATGGACGCGAATTTTACCTATTCTCACACTGCAAAGAAACACTCATGACAGCAGTGCTGACACAAAAAACGTCCTTAGGACACAAGCCATTGGCTTACTATAGTGGTACTTTAGATGCCGTGATGCAGGGCCATTTCGCGTGCGAGCAATCACTCGCTGCAGCCGCGTTTGCGATTGAGAAAAGTGCCACAATAGCAATGGGTTGCCCTGTGACATTGTTTGTGGAACATTCATTATTTGCAATACTCGAGAGATCAAAAAGCACACTGACCACACAGCGGGCGACCGCCTACGAGATTATATTGTCCAGTGCCAACATACATATAGTGAGATGCAAGACAGTGAACCCCGCCACATTCATTACAGAAGCGTGCACACTCGAAGACATGCAGAACCACGATTGCGCAACCTACACAGGAGAAAGAGGGGAGGACACAGTGGTGTGTGAGAACGCTCTAAGCGAGGGGGAAATGTACTTTGTGGATGGGTCTGCATCAATTGACGTGGACACGGGAGAAAAACACGTTGGCATGGCAGTAGTGAGGTTAGAAGACGGTGAGTATGAAACACTGGTACAATACCGCCTCCCATCACATTACTCCGCACAGGCTGCAGAACTGATTGCGCTCATAGAAGCACTACATGCAGCAAAGGGTTGTGCAGTGACAATATACACAGACTCAGCTTACATGACAACTACAGTACATGGAGGCCTAGCAAGATGGGGGCGTAGGGGATTTAGGCGGGCAGACGGAACACCAGTACAGCATGCAGAATTGTTGAAAGAGTTAATTGAGGCCCTGCAAAACCCTACAGCAGTAGCAATAGTAAAGTGCCAAGCACATACATCCAACACAGATGTTGTGTCTTTAGGGAACGCGGCAGCGGACGCTGCCGCCAAGGAGGCTTCCTATTTTCAGAACAATGACACAGGTGAATACATGCTTAAGCACAAGACGAACGAAGAGCCCCCAGAGGGATATAATATGATGCCCATACCACAAATAATAGAATTACAGGAAGGAGCCAGTGCAGAGGAAAAATTAATGTGGACAAAGCGAGGGTGCAGCAAGTCAGGAACAGACCTGCTGTGGCGGCAAAATAACTCGGGGAAAGTGGTAATGCCAATACAGCTATTAGAGGTTGCATTTCAACAGCTACACTTCCCTGCACATAACACTAAACAGCATATTGCAGCAGAAATACAGGAAGACTGGTTCGTGCCCTGCCTCCAGGAGCACGTGTCTCAATTGGCAATGGAATGTACAACATGCCAGATATACAATTCAGGAATGACATTACGCACTCTCCGGGGAACAATACCTAAACCCATTGGCCCATTCAAAGAACTGCATATAGATTATGCAGCTATGGGGGAAAGGTGTAATGGCGCACGGTACATGATCGTGGTTGTGTGCCCATTTTCGAGGTGGGTGGAAGCAGGACCCTGCGCACGACCCGATGCCAAGAGCGCCGCCAAGTTCCTAGTAAGGGAAGTGTTCCCGCGCTGGGGAATTTGTGACGTGATTCGCTCAGACAACGGCACTCATTTTGTGAATGAGCTTTTTAAGGAAGTCACTACATTATTGGGAATAAAACATAAATTATGTTCAATTTATCATCCTCAAAGTAATGGCGTAGTGGAAAAGATGAACGGACTGTTGAAGGGCAGGTTATCAAAACTATGCTTCTCATTAAAAAAGAATTGGATTTACTGCCTACCCCTTGCGCTATTTGAATTAAGAAATCAGCCAAGTAAAGACCACCATTTGTCCCCGCACGAGATCGTGACTGGGAGACGGATGAACACAGCACACTCGCCGCTGCGCGAACACTCAGACGCTCACAGAAGCACCGCGATATTGGGAGATGAGTTCACAGATTATTTAAAGAAACTGACAAGGGCAGCGCGTGATATCAAAGCAACTCTCCCCACCCTTCACTAGAGAAGAGGGAAATGTAACAGGCGCTGTCACGGAGCCAGGGCAACAGCTACAGCTAATGCCAGGCGACTGGATTTATGTCAGAAGCTTTGTGCATCGGTGGAATGCACCACGATTCCATGGCCCATACGAAGTAATCTTTTGCACGCCCACGGCAGTAAAGGTCAAAGGCTTGAGGTACTGGGTGCACTTGACCGACGTACGGAAGGCATATAGCAACGTACAAGAGGAGGTAGATGAGGAGGCACAGACAACAGCAAACGATGCAACTGAGCAGAATGTTTGAATATGAATTTGTGTGTGTGTGTGTTGGTACTGGACTTGAATAAGAGAATAACTGATAAGGATACTTAAGAAAAAGAAAAAAAAATGTGTTTTCTCTTTTTATCTTGTTGATTTGTGTATACTTAATGAAATGACCAAATTATGGCCTGTATAAACCCTTGTCTGTGGATACCCATCCCCGTATCCCCACCCGCTTCCATTCCCCGTCAAATATTTATTGGCACTGATGGTGCTAGCAAAATGTTTACATGCATGCACTTAATGCACTTTTATATCTCAAAACAGGAGCTTCCATGGCATCTAACGGGCAGCCTGCAACGGATAGAATTAGTAGAATGAGAGAATTAATACGTGAGAGATGCAGATATTCGTATGAGTGTGGATTATCTGTATGCATTACATTATTTTTTATGTTAATGTTTGGTCTGGTTACATATTGGTTTGTAGCGTTCATCTCTATCGAGATGAACGAGGGGGGAGGGATTAACAGCACTACTGGGCCCAATACAACTACAAGGGCCAATACAAGGGAAGGTGATTTTTTGAGATGGGACGGAACTAAACTTGTATGGGGGTATCATACCACACCATCCAGTGCTGTCATCATACAAAGAAAAAAGCCACAAGGCGGAATGCAGAACAACACAGTGTCTCCACAAGGGGTATCTAATTACAATGCCCACAGTTTAAATGACCGAAACCCGTCTGCCATATCGTGGTTGTATAACACCCCCACCAGCCAGCCTGCCCCCATACTAAACAACTACCTGCCAGATAACGTCAGGAAGGAAGAGGAAAAGCTGATAGCCATACACAAAATATTATATGATGCATGGGCCAAGGGGGGCGGGAATGAGAAAGGGGGGTCTAGTTTGTCCCTTGCCCAGGGAGTTGGGAAGTATATGAGGGATAAGAACAACAGACGGAAGAGGGAAGCCGGGAGGAGGAAGTATGATGAGTACTATGGGCTAGGTCTAGATAAGATGGAAGACCCACGACACCCCCACCAAACAAATAAGTGGTATGCAGATATGAGTGCCACAGCTAAACAAACAACAAACGAGAGCTGTTATGTTTGCTCCCTCATCCCTCACGCATCAGGTACACCCAAAGTACTGTTACCCAAAGAGTTGCCAATTATAGATGCCCAATGTCTCCTTCATCTCACGTTATGCAGAATTAAGAACACCTTCCAGGCACATGAAGTGACTTTTCAAATGCTGCAGAACGAGAAAACGTGCTACCCAAAACCGTCAGGGGTTGTATGTCTGAAAGAACCATTTTTTGTAATTGAAGGGACACTTTATTCTGATAACAAGTTGAAGAACGAAGAAGTAATGTGTAAAGCTGAAGCACTGAGGGGTGTGGCACCGGAGAAATTGCAATGGATAGAAGAAACGTGCACACCCGTATGGAAGGAACACATTTCAAAGTTAACTTGGGTTACGCCCATCGAAAAGCCTTTCAAGCTGCAGAGTGAAATAGACTATGAACTGTGTTTTAAAGGAGAAGGGAGAACCCCCATGGGAACAAACAAGAGCTGTAAAAAGACCCTCACCATCCCAGATCTAAGAAAAGGGACTGCGGCCCTTATGGACACGTACTGGGTATGCGGCAACCAGGCATACCTACACCTCCCCCCGTCATGGAGTGGCAGCTGCTCAATGGCCACTCTGCACTCAGCCCTAATGGTGATACCCGAAAGCCACATCGATGGGAGCAAAAGGACACAGGAACGCATGCAGCAAAGTGTGGCTCAACCAACTTCAGAGTCACAAATGTATGTCCTGTCTTCCGGAAGCAAGGGAGAGGTGCTGACCCGTAACAGACGAGCATCAAATTATATATCAAAGGCATCATCAGAACTATTGGCTCAGATCCCAGACAAATATCGATTATTCAGCTCAGCAGAAACATTTTTTGCCTCGCTCGTATCAAGTGTCCAAGCAAGGGCTAACGCAAAATGGCTCCAGATAACCCGTTGGGAATTAATTCAGCTGGCAAACGACACTGAAGAAGGTTTTAACATAATAAAGGTCGAACTAAGAGCTTTGCGACTGATGACCATGCAAAACAGGTATGTCCTGGACCTGTTGACGGCGATGGACGGCGGTGTTTGCCGAAAAATAGGAAGTGCCTGCTGCACTTTCGTACCTTCTGAAGACGCAGAGAACGGCTCCCTGTCCCATGTGATCGAAGCAGTCCACAACCTAGGAGAAAAAATGAAGATGGAAGGCGGAGCAAAAGATAGTACATGGTTCGATAACATCTTTTCCTGGGTCCCCTCATGGCTTGGAACAACTGTGAAATTTTTGATGCCAGCTGTGGTGTTCCTCCTTTTGATTTTCTGCCTGTGCCAGGTGGGTCTTCGAGTCTGTGCTAACGCAGTACCAAATGGTGCAATGATGATGGTGACAATGGGCAACTCACACGGTACAATAAAAACGATGCAAGAAGCACACGTACAAACAGGGGTAGACAACACACCCAGGTACCAACTGGTGCCCATGTACCACGACAAGGATATTGTAGATAAGCTGTGGCACACCACCATCAAAGAGCCCCGCATACTAGAATGGTACGAGGAAGTTTGGGTAGATTTGGAGGGAGATGGTGGGTGTATATATCTCACGTGTACTCCAGATGAATACGCCAGGAGAGGTGAGAGCTTAAGGGGGGTGTGCAGAGCATGGATGCCTATCAAAGGAACTCCTGCATGGGATGAGGCAGTGATGGACGAAGCAGAATGTAGGAGGATAGAGGATTTAAAGAATTCGTTACTTAAGTAACGAAAGGGGGGAAATGTAGGGGAGGACTGGTCCAGGAGACCCCTCTCGCCTGCGTTTTCTCCCCAGGTGAGGGCTATGGCTCATTGGGCGTTCCCTCGTGCCACCCGGGCCCAGGTGGTGGAGGGCTCACCCGCTGGAGACATTGCCCACACGTATCGAGTGCCCACACATATTGATTGCCACACAAATTTAGCTAGGCCCAGAAACCATTTTTTGCCCGGTAAAAATGGTGTGAGCTCAGCGCACTGTAGCGCGGCCCCCACCCTTGGAGAGTCACATCCCTGTTGCCGCAGCACCCTGGCAGATCCGCTGCGAGCACGTTCCCACGAACAAGACGGACATGAGCTAGCGAAATACGCTGACATTGTAACAGTTCACCTCCCGCAGTGTATTATCACTATCAGCATGACCCGGCCAGCAGGCCTGAACAATGAGAAGAGCGGTAAAATGGTCATTTGATGGCAGATAGTCTTTATACATATGTATATATTAATGTAAAGACCACTTGCAAAGTATGCTTTCTTCCACAAACTCTCGTATATTACAAACGCCTGTAGGATGTATTAAAATGAGAGAGCATGCTCCCATGATATAAGCAATGACGAGCCCACACCATTGCAGGTGGATGCTAGTAATAAAGGAACGCTCCAGGGATCTGTTTGTTGCGTGGATCACTGGGCAACCTACCTCCCATGGTTTTGCGCCATAACTAAGCTAATGCTGCCAGAGTACACGAGAAAGCGAATGCAACTATACTATGAACTCATGTAAAGGATGAGCGAGAATGCACTTATCATGTGTGTATGTCTAAGCCCCTTATGTGCCACCACCGTCACGTACAGTGGCGGGTCGTTTTCTATGTACTCCACCAACCCCACTACTACCTCATTTACTGCGAATGTATATGCATGTAACTAAAATACTGTAGCTGCTAGAACATAATATACAAATGTGGTGCTCGGACTGGGTATAATCGAGACACATCCGGCAAAGTTAAATGCATGTTTTAAAGTGATTTTGAATAAGTATATAGAAAGTGTTCAAATGTTTATGATGTCTTTACCTACATTCGGCAACACACGAGGGAGATACCTTTGTGAATGCGTACAAGGCCATTCCCCCTCCCACCCTGCGAAGGCTGCCAAGACATGAGAACAGAGGCCCGCTCTGCGCTACCCCACCTCCCCCCGACTAGACTGGAGCCACTTCAAAGATTTGTAGCCCCCACTGCAGCACCCAAGGCCGCGGCCAGCCACCTGCATTATTTACAGCACAGCAGTAAACCTTTGTTTAAACTCACGCGCCCCCACGTAAACCCCACAACCCACCGGACCGTCTTAGACTTCTGGCCCTGTGCAATCAGGACACCCAACACTTTGACAACACACAGCGGAACATCCATAACAACTTCTAACAAGACAGAAAGACCTGTAGCACCCGTCCCAGGCCTCGAAGCTTAGCCCCTCGACCTATGGCCCCGGTCAGCAGGACACGGGTAACCAGGCCTCGATGTATTACCTCCAGACCCCTCACAAGGTGCATTCCTCCTGTGTTGCATTAACCTATAAAATAACCTATTGGAAGATTTACTAAAGAGAATAACACTGTAAATGACTGAATGACTGCGGTGTGCATGGCCGAGGGCAAGTAAGTCAGGAAAGGCATTCATCTCTGCCACAGGCCGCATTGGCACACCAACACCGCCCGGATGAACTCAAGCCGACCTGCCAGGCCCAGCCCAACCCACGAGGGTGACCAGTGACGTCCTTCAGCCAAGACCAACCACGCCGCAGCAGCACCTATAGTTAGTCGTCGCCACCCAATCCCAATGAACTTGTGCCCCCTATAGTATGTAGGTTTTGATGACGTTTTTTGTAAATATATACGCCTGTCTTTGCTATTGTCAGACAGAGCGCTCTCGGAGGTTGCAGAGTTCTTTGCATGCCTTATTCTGATTGATAAACTCCCATTTACGCTCATCCGCACTCTGTCTTGGCCTTATTCCCATCCTGGGAGAGTCCTTCATTGTCTCTCATTGCGGGGAAGATCGTGCTGTTTGGGGACGCTTGCTTTCAGGTCCCAGATGGGTTTCGTTATAACCTGGCCGTGCACATTTCACATGTGGTTGTCCAGGGGGGGGAACGTCAATATGCAGCCGAAATGGAAAACAATTGAACGGGCACACTAGTTTTGATGTCATGCCATTTCCCACAGTATGTTAAATACATGTTTTTTTGAAAAAAATAATGAAGTGTTAGTGCTCTTAGCAGAGCACCCCAAAAGTGAATGTGTATAATAGTAGTTAAGGTGTTGTAAGATACTTACATGTTAGTGCTCTTAGCAGAGCACCCCAAAAGTGAATGTGTATAATAGTAGTTAAGGTGTTGTAAGATACTTACATATGGTTTTTAAATGATAAAAGTGTGTCTAAAGCCTTATAAATAATTCTATGTTCATACAGGTTGCCTAACTTTTCCTCTATTAAGTGTGATCTGGGAGCCAATCGCCAATCTCAGGCTCTCCTAAGTCTAAGCTTTACTGCTCGGTCACACTACCCAGGTAGAGTTTGGCTAGACATTAGTGTCTTTCCCTGTTCACAAGAATAGGCTGGCCTCTCAAAATCTGACTGCAGAGCTTCCTTCCACAAGTAATTTGCCTGGCAAGTCTTTTTCCATATAGCTCTGCAGATCATTGGAAACATAGCATCTAGAGAGGACCGACTGGAATCACGTGGAATGCCCATCAGTTGAAGACTGTTTTACAGATGTTTATCTTAAAAGGAATGTTTCAGTTTGAGGGAAAAGAAAATGGCTTTCTTGGTGGCTCATGTACCCATATCTGTTTCTTCTTGAAAGTTCAGCTTGCAGTGGAGGAGAAATTACTACTAGCAAGCAACAGGCAGTTGTAACAGTAACAGAGAACAAGGGTGTTCTCTCCATAGGTTATCTGCTGCTGGATGTTAGTATGTATAACTTACACCCTCAAAGACTCTGTAGAGAGTCACTAGCCATGTCGTCTGCAAAACACCTTTGGGAATGACAGTCTATTTCAGTTTCCTTTAAAATCCTATCCTTAATCACAGGCGAAAACTAGTTTGCAATTTTTGCAAACTGTGGCCTATAAATGGTGAATATAACTTGAACACACCAGAGCTTTAGCCAGCTACACACAGACACACGTTTGCGGAGCAATTCCTGCCCAGAGGATAGTTCCCTTTAGTGACACTGATTACAGAGGTTGCCAGCTGCACGCTGTCTTACAGCTATTCAATGTGAAAGGTTTTTTGGGATTAGTTGAGGGGTGACGAACATGAAGGCTCTTTTGATCTCTGTACTTCAGCTGAACAGTTGCGAGGCTCCTAGGAGAAGTGAGTTGTCCAGAGTACATAGTGTCCTCTACCTCTATACTGATAAAGCAACCTAGCCTATGGGATAGCCACCAATTGGTGGGGGATTTCTAGCAGACCAGAGTCATAACTCAATCCCAAAGATTTAAGACACTCACCCCAAAAAGCAGGCATATCACCCAGAGGCAAGGAATGTAGTGAGGTCTCATCATCCCTGGGGACAGATGCTAGAAATTGTCCTTCTGTCTCTGCAAGTCCATAACAAATGGACAGCATGCTATGCATTTCCTCAATCACATGGTGTGTGCTGCTTTGCAGGAGGAAACTTGACAGAGCCGCTCAGACACATGCATCGGGGAGGTCAGGGTGGATAGAAAAAATGTGTCAAATGCGTGATTCCACCAGTGCTGACCATGTTTGCTAGCACATCTGATCATGGAGGAGGTTCAGAATAAGCGGGAGAGTGTCACAAAACTGTCAATAAAACATACCCAAAAATGTGGGGTTAGGTCCTGAATTGTCATTGGTCTGTTGCCCGTGCCTGGTTGGGGTACACTTCTGAATGAGAGTACATCTTTATTCCACTACACCATGGGTAGTGTCTAAGCTGCAGAAAGAGTTGGGGGTCATCTAGATAGGTGCAATCCTTCTGCCTAAACCAATGGTGTAAGCACCACTGGTCAGGCACACCCAGATGGTAAATGTGATGGAAAACCTAGTCTCTGTGGTAATAGTGGAGAGAGTGGCTCTGCCTGGGGCATCAATGCAAAAACATCATGTGTTTCGAAATTCAAAGTACAACAATGGTTTCTTCGTAGAGCTAGACGGTTGTTGGTCCTCTGCTATATTAGTACCCTCAATTGGGATGCAAGATCACCAGACACTTGCTACTCCAGAGGCACACCTCAGAATTGAGACGGCAGAGACCAAATGTCGACCTCATCCATCACAGAAAGGACATAGTTGAAATTATTGTTCTTGGTGTACACGGCTGGGTTTTCTTTGTTGCCTGCTGAGATTAATCTGCTCTATTTTGTTTGAGAAGTCCTTTGATCAAACAAACTGCAAATGATGTCTGCTGCTTCAGTATGAGCTGCTGTACAACAGACAATGTTTGCCCGGGTTTGATTGTGGAACTTTTCCCAAATCCTACACTACCCGAAAGTTCCTTTCTCCATTAAATCCCATCTTCTTCCATTACAGCTCTACATAAAGGATTGAAAAGAGTAACAAAGGGAAAAAAGCTACAAAGGAGTGCTGGCAAAGCTCCAACAGCTGAAAAGTAGACTTCTGCTGAAAAGAATAGAACGGGAATTATCACACTCCCATTCACTTATGGAACTTCTTGGTCTAGTAACTGAGAGACTGGGGTCATTAAAATAAAATGAAATCATTGGAAACACAGTCGCAAATGCAAGGAGAGCATTCATGCAGCAGTAGGTACTGGAACGTGGCTGAACACGGCAGGCTCAGGGTTTGCATTCCCTTGTGATTTCTGCTGCCATTTTTCCACTTTGGCAGTTATGCTTCACTAAGTACAATTGCATTAAGTGTGATGCTGTGGTATAATTTCAAAACGTTTAAGCTATCCACGGTGGTTAGGTATGCAATAAGCAAAAGGTATAAAAGGGAGCAAGGATGCAGTCATGAAACTGCATTTTGTTCTGCAAATCGTTTGCATACTGTTAGGAAAGATTCCCATATATGTGTAATTTTCCCTCCAGTTGTGTTACCCCCCCCAACTTTTTTGCTGATGTTTAACACCATAGTCTGACTTTACCAGAGGAGCCCAACCTTCTGCTGCACACCTCTGGGCTTTTCGCTCACTTCTTATAGGGAAACTGACATGCCCTTAAAACAGTCAGTACTGGGAGACTGTTTCCCTTAGTCCTTTCTAATGCTGCAACTTTTCTGCAACATGTACCTTCCAGTACAGTACACTTGGGTCTATTAGTCATTTCCAAAGGCCCTAGATACTCTCGAAGGATTTTTTTAGGAGAAGTGCAGATGTGCCCTGGACAGGGCTAGTGGCAGCTTATTTCATATATTTTTAACACTTTCCTGCCAGATAAACCCGTGATTACCACATTTGGCACAAATAGGTGGCCTGGCTCCAAAAGGGCCATGCCACGCGGTTCTTTGTCCTGTCCTTTGGCCATCTTGCCCATTCACCTTCCCCAGGTCGAGCCGACCCGGGTCAGTCCTTATTTGGGCATGCATTCTCCTGAGAAACGCCAAGCTTTTGTGGGCTTCTGCATGCCTTGTATGTGTGCCTCCAGGAAGTGGACTGGAACGTCTGGTTCCAAAACACATCCTGTTTGCCATAGAGTCTGGAGTGCTGTGAATGCCTGGGACCACTGTGGTCCGTGATTGGTCCACGTATAGTATGCCTGTATGTGAGCAAATCTCCTATTGGGTCCTCTTCGTTTTGGCGCAAAGGAGATTCTGGATAGGAGAAGGCCCCAAACACCCATACCATGTCGATCTCTGGAGTTCCCATTGAACGAAGGATAGGATCCAAGTATCCTGAAACTAAGAAGCCAAGTCGAGGAACCTGCGGTGACCCGCTGGAGGGTTTGGCACCCTGAGCCCGCAGTCGTCCCATGGGACGCCTCTGCATCTGGTCGTCCTAGAAGGTATGCGATTGGAATAGTGGGACCAACTATTCTCGTTACCGTCATCAAAACCTGCAAGTAAGCCTTCTCGGAAATTGGCCTGGGACAACCAGTGGGCTGACCAGCTTACGCAGACCCTTTGCCCTGATACCACCGCCGTTTTGAGGAGGGCCTTGAAACTTGGTATATCGCTAGCTCTGTGTTCACGGCACCCTCACACCGAATTTGGTACACTTGCCATTCCCAGGTCTGAAGTGAGACGAGTGCGCCAGAACCGGAGCATACGCGGTTACCGTGTCGCCCAGCCGTGGTGACGAACTTTGCAGGTGCGCTGCATTTGTGCCTCTCTTGCCCCTGAAGCCTGCTACAGTGAAACTGGCATGATCCATCCACGGGAGCGGAGAAATTGCCACTGTCCCGTTTGGGAATCATCACTGTATCTTCACCGCTGGAAGCCGCAGAGCCATCAAATTGCTGCACTTGAACATGCAACCGAAGTGGACTCGACTGCCGAAGTTTGGTCCGGAGTGCGCCGGGGGTTGGTGAGTAATCACAACCCTAACCGAAGGCCCCTAGTGCCTCCATCCATTTTTAGACACGAGTGGCCCCTGGGGGCCTCTCTACTTTTCACTGATAGTGTGAACTTGCAAGCTATTCCCAACTCTTGGAATCGACTCTGCCCTCAAGTGGAGACCCTCCTTGAATAGTTGGAACCTATTCTTCATCGCCTCACCCGCCTTCCTGAGTTGCTACAGACCCTTGAAGAGACCCAGTTTTGCCCATTTGAACTACCGCGTGCGCTGGCATTGCATGTACATTTGAGCATTAGGCTCCACTCTTCTTAGGGATCGGACTGCATCTTAGTTAGGAGTGTGTTGGATGCAGAAGGGGCTAAAGACTATTTGCACTGCCAGTTTCCTTCCCCCTTTAGGTTTTGGACCCATTTCGTGCATTAACCCTTTAGACCCCAATGGACTTGTATTTATGTATTTAAATAGGATTGTGTTGGCTTAATAGTATTACTGTGATTTGATTTGTGTGTTGAAACTCAAAGGCCTTGAAATAAATATATATGTATTTTTTTTAAATATCTGCACCTGACTGGGAGTGATTTGTAAGTGTCCTTTACTCTGTGTGCTCATTGAGGTCTTTCAGTCACCCTCACCCCTCCTTAGACCTAGTCTTGACCACCGCCAAGCTACCTTGATTGGCCTGGCTTGTCCAGAAGGTTACCCTTTTCCAAGAAACTGGGCTGGCCTCCTGAACCTCTGCCCACCAGGTCAGAGTTCAGAAATCCATCTTAACACATACTGAAGCCTCCAATGGTAGGAAATAATGATTAAAAAACATTACAATCTATTCCTGTGAACTTAAGAAGGGTCCCCCATTTTGACATGTGTCTATGGCCCTCAATCACTTCTATTAGAAAAGAAGGACAACTAACTCACCTCTCTGCATGCTGCTGTGCTGCTTCCCTGGCAAGTTCGGATGGTGGGAATTGGACAAAGAGGTCACCTGCTCGGCTGATGAGAGTCTCGTAAGGCAAGTCCTGAGGAATCTGTGACAGCAGATGATGGACAGAAGCCATGTCACATTCGGACTCCAAAACTTCCTCTTCCCGGTACAGGACAATCTATGTGGACAACAGAAACATGAATCAGGAAAGAATCCCTCCAATTAGAGCAAGTATTTCAGCAACAAACTAACATTGCATACCACTAAAGTAGTATACGGCACCCTAGATCAAGTCTCTAAAAAAAGTGGTAAATCAGAAGGCCACAAAGAACTTACATTAAGACAAGAAAAGTATGGTACGCCCATGCGGTTACTAGTGCAGGCCAGTTAAACAGTTATTCATGGTGAATTCCAGAACATGCTCTCACTCCGTCACAATTGATGGGAAATATCTGCAGATGTGACAAGAAAAGGCTTTGCCAAAAGAAAAATCACTTTCCATTACACAATGGCTACCTCGAAGGTAGAGAAATGCCATTTTGCTTGCTTCTGGAGCCCCCCAAACAGTTTGCTTGATTTTTGGGATGCAATTACTAGCTTTCCCCTGCGACTTCCATCCACATCTCACTAGGGACAAAACTCATAGGTGTGGCCATTTGGGGACACTTATGGCCCCCAATGGTGGGGAATACTTTCATGGAGCCCTCTAGTCTCCCTGGGTAGGAAATCTGACTGGATAGGCGTACTGGATCTAGTTGGTGGCAATGCACTTTAAAACAGTGGCTGCACAAATTGTAGCTATTTTGGCTCAGAGGAAGCCTTTTTCTTCCAAGACGCTCCCAAAATGAAGTCTCTAGTCTTTTGGAAATCCAGTAGCCAGGCAGCTGTCATTCGTTACCCTTTTGTGATTATGTGGAAACCAGGAATGATTATGTATGGTAATTTCTGATAAAGCTCAGACTAAGGATTGAATGGGTGTGCCAGATGGGTGTGGTTGTCTGACATTTCTCTGGAAGCCACTTGCAAGTTTGCCCGCGATGATGCATGTAAAAGTTGATGTGTGGGCAACCAGCACTCATTGGCTGACTGTCAAACCTTTCAATGTTACTTCAGTGATGTTTGGAGGTTGGGGGGGGGGGTCTAACCATAACCGCGGTTTAAAGGTATAATCTGCTAATCTGCATCAATAATGCTGTGAGTCAATCCTAAAGCAACAAGAGACAAATGAACCAAGGTCAGCCCTGGAAGCTCTGGACCAGCCTTTTTACAGACTCAAAAAGACCAGATGGTGAAGCTCCCCCTCTCAGATAAATCAGCAGTATACGGTCCTTGTGTCCCATGATCTAGCAGGAGCAGCTGGATCCATTCTCCTGAAGGCGTTTTCATACCGCCATCACATTCCAGAGCTCTTCTATGCTGCTTGACCCTGGAATCAGGGTTCTGCATCCTTTTGGTGTCCTGGTGTGGATTTTGTATCAGGTAGACCTCTGTTTGACAAATGACGAGCGTAGCCAGACTCGTACCGTTCTCCCAGAGCGAAGACATCCAGTGGTGTGCCATGCTGCACTTTGTTCCAACCATGACCTGTGACCCCTGGCTATGGTCCCTATTGCACTTTATCTGTTCTTCGTCCGGGGTTCCCTTCGAGCTACAGCTAGGCCCTTTTGCCCACTCCTATGTGATACGCGTCTTTGTCAGCCAAACTGTGGCATGTCCGCAAACTATTTCAAACTTTCCTGCTGCTGCACCGAGGATCTATCCTCAACAATTTGCCTCTGACTTTTTATTCTGGAAGTGGCGGTTCTGCTGTCCCAGCATTGCAAGGCTCCTTGGCTGATCTCTTCCCACCCGACTGACAATGCAACATTTCCGGCTGCGGTTCCTGAGGCTACATCGGCAGGCTCCAAACCTGCGTTCTGAGCAGATTTCCTCATATAGATTTCCTCTTAGGGACCACTCTATTACCTGTTTCCATCTGTTTCATTGCTGGAGTGCTCCTGTGCTGACCCTGCCTATTGAGAACAGAAGTCCTCCTTGGTGATGTCCCACAAACCTATGCAATCTTCCTTTCTGTTGGTTTGAATCTGTTCATCTGGTTCAAAGGGAGCTGAGGGCCACGCAAAACTACCCCTCGCCCAACCCCTTAGTCTCCTCACCCACACTTTTATGGGGAGTGCTTACCAGTGGTAGTGGGCCCACAGATAGAGTGGGGTTAGGGAAGTTCGGTTTAGACATAATGTATTTATAATACACTGGGATTATTTTTATGGCAGTATATTATTCCATAAGTACTTATTTTCACAGGCTAAAGTTAAAGTATATCTTTTTCAATATCTGAGGGTGGTGCACTTTCTTAAATTGCATTTGTGGACTAATTGTAATTGTGTCATTCTACTAACCTTAACTGAGAGTTAACCCTTTTTTCTCTGTCCACGTTATCTACTTTAAATGCGGAAAACTGAAGAGGGCAGTTGGTGAGAAAATACTGAATTGTTGCAAAGACATGGCGGACCAGTTACTGGAATTCCGATTGGATAGTCATAGCGCTTCTAAAGTATATAAGCACCTGGCAAAATACAAGATGGGCAACGAAGATCTTCTAAATGCCTGGTCTGAAATAATAGGCTCAGAAACGGGTTTAAGTAGATGGAACAATTTATGCAGGAACCTGAAATTGACTTCTTTGAACATTGAGAAAAGGGTAAGGCAGGCCAAATCTTAAACAGAGTATATTGGAGTCATGTAAAACTCTACAGAAGGGGCTTACTTGATTCTGAGGCATGTTGGAGATGTAAACACACAGTGGGGTCATTTGAACATATGATTTGGGAATTCAGTGGGTTGGGGCTGTTCGAGAGGGAGGTAACAAAGACAATGAACAATGTTTTAATGTTGGACATAGATTATGAATTTTCAATGATCAGTTTGGTGGAGGATGATCCAATTGAGGATTTGTCATATCCACAGAGATGCTGGTTCTATAGGACATCATTATCTGCAAAGAAAATAATACTGCAGGAATAGAAGAGTGAGAGAATCCCCACCTTGTAGGGTGTGGTTGATGGATCTGCACAAAATAGCTCTATTGGAAAAGTTGATTCTGTACAGACTGAAGAAAAACAATCCCCATGACGAAATTTGGTCAAGTTATCTGGAATTGTGAACAATTTAATAATTGGGTGCCCTCTTCACTTATATGGGCAGGGGTCCATGGGGGGCGGTATTTAATAAATATGTGAATATAAAAGAAAAGATCGGTTTGGCTTCCCTTTTTCAGATGTGTTAGCCTTGCATTATGGTTAGTGGTTGTATTGTTCTTAGAGGGTAGTACAAAAAATGCCTTAACAGGCGTACTGCCCCAAGGGTGCCTCTCAGGCACCCTATTTTTGTCCTAGGGCGATTATATCTAGGGTTTCTCGTTTTCAGTGTTTATATTTTTCTGTGTCTGGTGGTGTTTTTCTGGGGATTTCAAATGTTTTCCGAAATCTGTGTTCATCAGGGTTTACCAAATATTTCCCTCAAACAATTTGTGGACATGTGTGTTTTTCAAGTGTTGACAAAAATGTATGTTTATTTGCTGCATGAATATTATGTATCATTCTTTAGAAGTTAACAAAAATCACAGATTATGCTGATGCAGCCCTTGCTGTTTCTTTGCATTCTTTAATTTATAATGGGAAAGGAAAACTACACATACAAAAATGCAAACAATCAAATAAGGACTTAATGGGCTCCAATTGGCCTGACATGGGGCAAGATACAAGATTGAATTAATTGTGCAGTAATCTCAGAGACATGCACTACCAAATGTTAATATAAATCATGGTTTACAAGAGAGGAAGGGGAAGATGCATGAAGGACAAAAGGTAGGTGTATCTGTATATTCATTTTTTAAACTGCATGTGGGACAAAGAACTGACCAACCTTACCATCCTTAAAAAGAAATAAAAACACTAGTGCGGAAATAATATTCTGATCACGCAGATTATAATAAAACTGTGAAACAAAGTTTGCATATTTACTAAGTGGATGGTTAAATAGATTTTGGAACTGTAAATAAAGAGCCTACTGTGAATTAGGGATTATATAACTCTGCTATTCTTTAACTGAACTGTACAATCAAATGTTACTGAAAACCTTATTTTACGGGAACAGAAGTAAACTTTGATTGGCCCATTTCAACAAAAGAATTCGGACTGGTGCTTGATGGCGGATCATTGATCAAGTAGTCCATTTGGATCTTCTCTAACAAGTCGTTAACTGAACATTTTCAGCCCTATAGCTTCAGCAATTCAATAATTCACTCCAAATTACTCCTTTTTAAAAATACATTGGCCAGACATTAAAGAATTATTAAAGGGAACATATCATGTGTTGTATTTCAGTTTAAATCATACTGGTATGTACATTTTCACTAGGTGGCAGCGCTGACCTGACTTAATTCCCACTTTCCTTCAGGAATCCATGAGTAGCAAGTTCAGTGTAGCTGCACTGTAGATTTGGCTTTACCAGGGAGCAAGCCATTTTACCTTAAGGGTAGCTCAATGTACCTTTTTGGCAGCCCTTGGGGCAGAATTGTTTTAATTCTGATCCCAGTCATTCTGTATTTTAGGGCTCCTTTTGTTCAGGGCCAACTTGAGATAGGCACAAGATGGTCGTTCTGACTACGTGGTCTGCTTCCACATTGCAGCATCCATATTATTATGAACTGATTTAGGCCAGTTTAGGTCCCTGGACCCTACCTCTCACTTCAGTGGGGGTGGTTTAGGCTGAGTGGCATTTCTACTGACCAACCAGTATGGTTGGCAATCTGACCATTTGCCCCCAGCCCCATCTTATGTTTGGTGGGCTGGCCTTTGGCTAGTCCCTTTTTACAGGGGTACCTACAAGTCTGTCCAGTCCCGGATCCTCTTAGCAGTTTATTTTGCAGCTTGGAAGAAACAGGTCTTCCAGTCTGCTGAAGGGGGTGGGTGCTTCCAGTGGATTTCTGCACTTTTTTTCTGTTTTGAACCTCACCTGGCTAGATGCAGTGATTTGGGTTTTTCAACTCCTGGAGGTCCAGTTTGGGCGGCCTGAATTTTTCCGCTGCCTCACCTTGTGCACGGGGGCAAGTCTTCCATGATAAAACCATTTTCTGATTCATTTGCCACTGTTTTCCTACTATTTACCACCATGGTGTGCCACCTTGGTGCTGGAAGCACCTGCCACCACCTGCAGATGGGCTCGGACACCAACACCACACCAGATAGGTTATTTGGACGTCCTAGAATATCATCTGCCATTATCCCCGGCTGGGAATGTTTTCTGTTAGGCTGCCACCCTTTGGTGTTTACCAAGCTACTGGAGTACATCGGCATGGGTTCCTCGAATCTCTCATTGTCTTTCTCGCTGGAGTCTTCACTCCTGGCCTTAAGGTCGACGTTTGTCATGGAAAGGCAATTTGTTCTTTTCCATGGTAATAGGGGTTGTAATTTGCTCCTGGGCACTAGTTCCCATAAAGCACACCTAGGGGTGAAGCCATGATGGAGCAATTTTCACCAAAACTTCTACTTTGAGTTCTTACCTTTGGGTCCTGGGGTGGCTAATTATTCGACATACTCAACCTACGGATTGCCTCTGGTCTGTGGTCGAGATCTTTTGGATTTGTGTCCCAACTGTGTTTCCCAATGACTTACCATTGGGGGCCCATCCTGCTTTGCTGCAACTTCTCCTAGGGCTTCTGGGTCGGCAGCCAGCTTCTGGATCTCTTGTTTGGGGTCTCCTGTGGTCCTCCCTGGGGTTGTTTGCTGAGGAATCCACACATGTGGAATAAAACAGACATACCTCTATACAAGAGGCTGGCCCCTTGACTTGATCCCATTGATTCATATCGAATTTTGTACCTGTCCTGGAACTCTCCTAAAGTGCCTCTTGGGTAATTACCTGCCCCTGGATAAGTGCCTTTTGGGTAATTACCTGCCCCTGGATTTTGTTCCTGCATCCACATGGGGTCCAGTGAGCAGTAGACCAAGAACTGGAATTGTAAGACTTGCACTGATTTTTAAATTTAATTTTTAAAATCATGCTTCGCCCTTCTCTCATTGTCAATGTATTATTACACTGTAGTGAATGTTGGTGACTGTCAATATTTTTCCATGAAGTGTATTGCAATGGAAACTGTTTAAAAAGTGTATCCTGACATTCTTGGAGGCCGTTTGGCTAGGATTCCAAAATGTTTCCTACCCTCCATCACTAGGTTTAATTATCCTGCGTTCATTTGTGTTATTTTTGCTACTATGCTCCAAGTCAGAATTAATGTGTAGTGTTATGTGGGCCTTAGAGAACTTTGTAATATTTTACAGGTAGGTTAAAATGATTGGTTCCCTTTTCACCTACTCCTTGCCTACACTTATTAGGTCCTGAACCCTGTTCTAGGACATACTATATGTAAGAGTGGGATGTGTCTTCAGGACACTTTGGTTAAATGTTCAGGCCCATAGACAGTTGTATCTGCTTTCCAATGGTGTATGGTTCCCTTCCCCTACGCTCTGTTAATCTGAGATAGTGGGCCCACTTAAAGGCAGTTGGGTGAGGAGACTCCTACAAGACATTCACTGTTTTATAAACATTCTAAAACTGTATTATGTGCTAAGTACTTACTTGACCTTATAGAGATCTTATGTGTAACATAGTTAAAGTATATATTTTTCAGTATTTCAGTGTGGTGTATCTTCCAGAGCTAAGGGTTTAGGCTAATTTTACCTTTGTGACAACCTGCTACAACTACTCAAGAGTTAATAAGCCCTGTCGCTCTGTCCATGTTACTTACCGTTAAGAGTGGTTTTGCTTCCCTTCATTTTTAGGCGAGTTACACACCCGCTATTGTTAGTGGATGTAGATCCCTCAACAGAGTTGTACAAAAACTGTTTTAACAATCAGTGATCACCTTTGAGAATTCATGGTACCTCGGACACAGTGAAATCCACACAAGTATCTAGCAAGTACATAGAGAACCTACCTACCTATGTACATTAGTTTCTGGATGAAAAATCTGAAACTTTCCTTGTATAAATTCATTCTCGGAGTAGAACTGCATACTTACCTATCTGTAAATCTAGTATTGTGGAATGTGTGTATGTACTATGCATCCAACTCCGAGAGAATTTTCCAGGTTTTTATTTCAGTTCTTTGGCAGGGTACCAGGGCCGTCCCCTATATGTAGCATTTCCAGCATAGACCAGGCACCTCTAGTCCCCGGGTTAACATATAGACTATGAACCCCTACTGCCTAATCTCTAGACAGCTAGCTGTGCATGAGGACCTGAAGGCAATCTTCTCCAACTAAGCTTACTCCAGAACTTTCTAAGATCAACCCATTATGTTGTTCGTAACAAAAAGGATTACAGGGTTGTGCCTTTAAAATATGCTGCCTGACTCAGTCTCCTTCCTCCAACGCCCTGACAATCCTCTCCCCATCGCTGACGGTTATTCTCCTTTCACTACTCTTCTGGGTTCAACTCCACCCACCTTGTCTCATTCTCCCACCGTCTTCCTCCACCATCTCTTTTCTTTTATTACTTGCCTCCGCTCCTTCTTTTACTACTGGCCTCCACCCCTTGTCACTACAACTCACTATTATGACTCTACCCCACCTTCTTCCCTTTCAACCTCTTTTCACCCTGACACTCACTTTTCACTCACTCTCTAGCTCTCTCAATCACCTTCAATGCACACTCACCACAAAGTACCACGTGCTCTCACCAAAAAATAACTAATCTTTTCCCCAATTCACCTCCACACTCCAATCCGCTGTCCTCCCTACTGCTTGTCTCTTGGTCTGTCACCTCCTCCTCCTCCGACCTCACCCAAAAAACCCACACCTTTCAGTTTCCTGTTGGCCCTCTTATCCTGGACTCTCCTTCTGTTATTGGTTTGGTGGCCCTGTACAATCTAATCCCATCTTCACCACCGAGCAGGTATTACAATCATTGATGTTTACAAGTAGCAGGTTAAGTCTTGCAAGATTCTCCATGTGCATGCAGGGCCACAGTGCAATAATAGTGGCCCGCGTTGCAAATGGTCCCAGTTTGTGTTCAGGGGCTGTGAGGAGTTAACCCCCAAGGTAGATCGAAGCCCATTAGAGGAACGCTGCTTCTTGTCAAGTCCTTGATGTGCTAGGTCTGGCATAGCGGTTTGGACAGTGCAAGCGCAGGTGCTGGGGAGCAGTGCACGTCATCTGGCAGTCGTGTAAGCTCTCCATTTGTTGGTTCTCTCACCCAGCTGGTTCTGGAGCTCAGATGACCGTCAGCAGTTACAGTGGGGTGATTGTTTGCAGTCCTGCGGCCAGTCTCTCCTTATGGCTGTTGCCACACGGCTGGTTCTACAAAACGATAAAACCTGTCCGGCATTTTCCTTAAGAGGTATGTATGTAGAAAGGAATTGGGGTCCGCTTAGCTGCCACCATTAACCTCTGAGGTGCAGGACTAGCTCTGGATTCCACCATGATCGGGCTCCCACGTCAGCCTGAGAAGGGTTCCTTATCCCCTTGTGACACAGTCAGATTACTGAAATTGTCACTGCTTGCTCATGTAAAATTGGTTACAAAAAATATGATGCTTACCTTTAGGTGGTTCTAACGTGTTGCAAAAACAATGTTCCAACAGTATTGGTTTTTATTCTGAATGCAAAAACTGCTTTATTCTTTTAAATATGAATTATTTTACGTGAGTCAACTCACTGTCAACAAAGGTTTTGCGGGCTTAACTGTTGGTGGGTTGGTTTTTGTTTTGGTAACTTATTTTGTGTTTATTCATTTATTTGTATAGCGCTTTACGCCAAAGCGCTGAACAGAATTGTGGGTTCTTTGGAGAGTTTCTAGCAGTTCTGTGGGTTCAGCATTCCATGCAAAGGTTATTGTGAAATTTACAAGGTCAGAGAACGTTATGGTCAGTCAGCCATCAATGTAGGCAAAGGTTGCATGGTGGGTGGGATTTTCTGTAGGGTTTTCATTATTTTCTGTCCTTGTCAGACCCAGCACTAGATGAATGCGGAGCAAGGAACATGTACTGTCAGAGCTCTCACTGCTATGGGTACCCAAGCAGATTTCATTTGGATTCTTCAGGAGTGTCAGTCTGAAAATCCTGCTGCTGAGGTTGGAGAGGCTTTCTTTTCTCCAGATGAGACCTCCTTCTCTTTAGAGAGATACTCTGAGTTAGAGCCCTGGAGATGGAGCAAAGGCTACCTGGAGACTGCGCACAAAACTCAGTAGCTGGCTCTAAAAAAGTAGGAGGAGATGACCCACAAGGGAGCTTAGAAAGAGGCCAAGCAAGCTCATCAACTTTTAACTTAAACTGGAAATTCTGAAAAATCAAGGCCAACAATACTAGTTCGGGAGCTGGGGATGGATATTGGACCCTCAGTCTAAGGTCCATACATATTGAGTATATATGAGGAATGAATGGACGTTTTGGAATGGTTTCATATTTTTGAGTTTGGTTGTGGAGAGCATTCTCTGTAGACAGGAAGGTTTCAATTCCATCTTTCTAATCTGCCCCAAAATACACAAGCTGCTACTTTGGAGTTGAGTGCAGAAGAGAGAGTGACGTGTCAGAGTGTGAAAGCTGCTCTTGTATTGAGATTTGGTAAGACTCCCATTCGTTATCCGAGGAGTTTTAAGAAGCACGAGGACGATGTACAGTGGGATTTATGGGCGAATGGCTCCCTGAAACACTTGAATGAATGAATCGGTGGGGAATGGCTACAAGGTGTATTTCATTGAAGGAATGATTCATTTAGTTATGCCGGAGCACATCATGGATGGTCAATCCCCTGAGTTGCATCAACAATTAACTGATTCCAAAGTCATTGATTCAAGGGAACTAGCAAAGGTGGCTGACTTATGGGTCTCTCAGAGTTAACCATAATCACAAGGGGGCAACTAAGTCAGGCTCCCTCCTTACAGGTCCACAATGTAGAAATGGGTAAACTTCTTGTGGGCTGGTCCCAGAAGAAAGACAGCACACTCAACCCAAAGGCTTGTAGTGGTTCCTGAGTAATTCACAATCTCCCTGGCACTAGCTGGGCCTGTGGAAGAACCATGTCGCCTTGCTAGATTCCTTTTCTGTTTTACTCTAGAACACATCACCTTACAGTGAAGTGCTTCTGGGGTACTTGGTATGCCTTTTTTTGTTTTGTTTTTCTACAATTTCTGTTACTTTTACGAGATATTCAAGAAGGGGCTAGCAGCAGCAGATATTTTTCTACCATGTTTTTTGATTTTACTGCAGGCACTTTTTCATTTGATCATATACTCAAAAAGGGCCTTCCACGGCCAACAAGGGAGACATGATGGCTGTAGATGTTGCCCAGCAGACTTTGTGCAGCCTCTTGAAAAATTAAGGCGGCTCCCACCAGAATGGGGTCTAAGGCATCTTTACAGCTCTTCCTTTCTCCCTGAGCAAGCAGAGGCCCTTCTTTGGAAGCTCGTGAGGCCCCACTCGCAGTATGCCTGAAGAGACACGGAAGCCTGCTGAGACCGGTGAAGTCCCGAGTTGGAGCCAACGGGGGTCTCCGAGACTGATCGAAGTGAAGCCGTGATAGACAATCCCTCTGGAAAGGTGAGCAGGGGGGGGGTGTAGTGGCGGGCAGAGGGTGCTGGACTCAGCCCGTTCCGCAGCAGCGATTCAGAGCGTAGCGGGCACCGTGGGAGAGGCACGAGGCACAGGGCGCCCTCTGAGAAAGAAGAGACACGAACGCTGTGGGCGCCAGTCCAAAATTGAAGAGTCCCGCTTGACCGAGCAGGCTTTAGGGAGATTGCACCAGCCGGAGAGGCACCATCAGCCAGGTAACCTATAAATAAAAGCAGAAGCAGGCGAAATGGGTATGAAGTGATTCCCTCAAAAACAAAGCATCGAATGCAAAAGCCTAAAAAATAAATAAAAAAATGCATTGAAAAAATCTTTTTTTGTAGGTAAAGGTTTTTTTTTATTAAAATAGGTTTTAAGGGGTAAAAAACGTGCGTTGGAGAGGGGGGGCCCCCCATAAAAAAAATGAAATGCATTTTTTCGATGCATTTTTTTTCCGAGACTTTTGCATCCAATGCTTTGGATGTCAAGGCTATCACTAGGAACCGGCGAAGTGACCTCGGGAGGGCAAGTCTCAGACCCCCTTGCTGTAGGAAAAGGCAGGGCAGCTGGGAGGAGCACCTGAAGGAAGGGAAAGACAGGCCTGGAAATGGGTAGCCTGCAGAACAAGGAAAAAAACGCAAACTGAGACATATTGCGACCCGCCCCTCCCCCCGGTGTGTCACCAAAAAACAAGACTACAACTGCACTGAGCCCGGGTCTATTTGATCTTGCAGAATTATTTTGGCCGAAAACGATTTCATCTAATATCTTTAGTTTTTTTTACTTTGCTGCAAATATATGCTGGGGAGATCACCCCCCCAGACCACCCACAACCCCCCTCCCACATTACTCACCTAAACTGATCCCCCACATATATTTGTGGCAAATATAGTTATTCAAAATTCGATTAAATCAGCGTTGACCAATTCTCCCACAACCAAACCTCCCATTATCCTGGGCCCGGCCTGGCCCCACCCCCATTGTGGAAGTGGGGAAAACAACCTCGAAGGGAAGTGGCTGCTGAACAGATGTGTTAAAATACCAGGGGGACGCCCCTGGGCCGAGGTCTAGCCTGGATCTAGCCCCCTTTGCCATCCTTTGGCATCTGTGGAGCCCCAGAGAGCTCTCACAAAGTGGAAAACTTGAAGGGGCAAGGGCTGCACCGGAGAGGCAGGGCAAATCCATCCTCAGGAATTTTAAGAGTCCCTCATGGTCTAGTTTCAGACGCAGTCCCAACTGTTGGGATCTGATCTGAACTCTGTCATGACAGACTTGAAGAAGGGAAATTTCACATTTGGGAGAACGTACCGATATTTTGGAGTGGGGCCTGCAGGAGACGATCAACAAAGTTAAAGAGAACAGCGAGCTCCTCGAGCACCTGAGCAGGATCTTTACAGGCAGAAGACCGTGATAATAGATCCTGAAGGTCCAACATCAGGATTACAAATCTCCCAGAAGAAATTGAGGACTCCATGCTAAAACACCTGACAGCAGGATATTGGTATTGATAGAGTGCACAGAACATGACGGAAGGTATCTGGAGGCAGACAGCATCCACGAGATGTATTGGTGGCGCTCTCATCTTATCCACAGACGGAGAGGATTCTACAGGCCGCAAGAGCAAAGGAACCCCTGAACATCAAAGGCACACACATCCAACTATTCCAGGATTGAGCTGGAGCACCTTGCTAAAAAGGAGACAAATGGGCCTGGCAGTAAGGGAGCTAGCAAAAGACATACACTACAAATGGACCTTTCCATTTGACCTCATGTTTACGTGGGAAGGGTTGCAGCGCAGGATAACATTGGAGAAAGAAGGGTGCGCTTTGTTACAAAAAGAGACCGAGAAGAGCCAAGGGGAGCTGGTCCCTCGTGTGCAAAATCAGGGAAGAGAAATACCTCGGGTGAGTTCGAAGAAAAGCACCAAGGGGCCTGCCATGAAATAGTGAAGCAGAGAATCGTCAAGGGGGCCCTGGGACAAAGCTAATGACTGCCCTCTACCGAAGCCCCTCCTCTGGCAGCCATCTTCAGATTTGGTAGCACGTAAAGTGGCAGTAGGACCAAGAGAAGAGCCACAGAGGGGTTGGAGGGAGGGTTTGCATGTGAATCCATGCCAGACCCATGCTGGAGAACAACAGTTACAGATAAGTAACTTGTTCCTTCTCCAGCATGGGGTCTGGCATGGATCCACATGCTCATACAAGAATACAAGAATACATACCAGTACCCACATGCGCAACCACGGGAGGTGGCAAGGCTCAACATTAAGCATTTCAACAACTCAACATTAAGCATCTCTTACCTCCTCAACAGGCTCACCTTCAAGCGAACAGGCTGCGCAGCACTGCCTGGCCGACTCTGGACTCCTCCCTGGAATCCCAGTCGACGCAGTAGAATCTCGTGAAGGTGTGGGCCGACCTCCAAGTAGCAACCCTGCAGATGTCCAGCAGGGGCACACCAGACAGGAACGCCGTAGAAGCAGTGATCGCTCTGGTAGAATGGGCTCTCGGACTGCCGGGCAACGGTCGGTTTGCCAGCCGGTGACAGTGCATGATGCAGCCGGAGAGCCATCTGGAAATGGAAGACTTCGAGAGGGCCTTCCCTGGGGTCACAGGGCCAAAGTTCACAAACAGCTGTGATGTCTTCTGAAAACTCTGTGCAGTCTATGTAGAACTTCAGCACTCTAACCACATCCAGCGAGTGCAAAGTCCTCTCAGCCGGCGACAAAGGCGACGGGAAGAAAACAGGCGACACCAAGGGCTCGTTGAGATGGAAGTCCAACGGCACCTTGCGCATGAAGGAGGGGTGCGTCCTTAGCACTACCCTCGTCTAGTGGAATGTCAGGTATGGAGGCTTACAGGAAAGGGCCTGGATCTCTCCCATTTGTCGTGCGGAGGTGACGGCCACAAGAAACGCTGTCTTCCACGAGAGGAACTTCAGCGGTACCGAATGCAAGGGCTCGAATGGGGGACCCATGAGCCTGGTCAGCACCATGTTGAGCTCCCACGCCGGTGCCGGAGCCTTCACCGGCGGGAACGAGCGGAACAGTGCTTTCATGAACTCCTTCACCAGGCGGTGAGACCACAGCCACGACCGCCCCAGAGTTCTGGTGTAGCGGGAGATAGCCGCCAGATGGATCTTGATGGAGGCATGTGCCAGCCCCACCTTGGCCAGCGACAGCAAGTACGGCAGCACTTGAGGTGCCGTAATCCGTAGAGGGTTGATCTTCTGTGCACAGCACCAGACAGAGAACCTCTTCCACTTATGTCCATAGCACTTAAGAGTCGAGGATGCCCTGGCCTTTACAAGTACCACCTTGCAGTCTGCCGTGATATCGTAGCCTCCAAACTCTAGTGCTGCAGGAGCCACACCTGTAGGTTCAGCGATCCCGGGTTGTGATGTAGGATGGCGCCTCCTTCCCTGGCGAGAAGATCCCCGTCTGTCGGCAGTTTGACTAGGGGGGAAGCTGAGAAGTCCAGAAGGTCCAGGAACCATATCTGCCCCAGCCACGCCGGTGCAATAAGGATCACCCTGCACCGGGACCGTCTGAGTTGACTTATGAGTCGCAGAATCAACGGCGGGAACGCATACAGGAACAGTCCGTCCCAGGGGAAGGAGAATGCATCGCCCATGCCCCCTGGCTGGGGAAACCTGCTGGGGAACCTCCAGCACTTGGTGTTCGCCGACGTAGCGAACAGGTCGATCTGGGGACTGCCCCATCGTCAGAGTAGGAGATCCACTTGATCCTGCTGAAGCTCCCACTATTCGCAAGAGCGCAGCTCGCTGCCTAGTGTGTCGGCAACTGTGATTTTTGCTCCTGCCAGATGAAAAGGTACCAGGAACATTCCCTGGACGACGGATTCCTTGGATAGGGCTGGGGGTCTGGTGCCCCCCCCTCTGCTTCCGGATGTAGAACATCGTGGTGGTGTTGTCGGTGAAGATCTGTACCACCTTGCCCTTGAGGGACGGAAGGAAGACCTGAGGGCCCAGAATAGGGATGTAACGGTATAACGGTATACCGTTAAAGATACCGTGAACCACTTAATTGAACAATAATAACCGTCACATTGTTTATACCGGTATACCGTTTATATCGTTAAGTGTGCTTTTCAATGTGATTTAGAAAGGCTGCAGTAAGCAAGTGCTGCGCAGTCTTGGCTTTGCACTGTTGGATGTGCCGTCTGCAAAGTAGTTTCAGTTGGAGCAGTTTTTAATGCCATTCCATAAACCACACGTGCCTGACATAATATCAATATGTTAGCAATAGGAAGAATACATAAAGTGCCAAGAAGGAAAAGGGTTTACTTTGGGTTGGCGGCTTTGGGGTTTATATATTTATAATGGATGTTTGCAAAACATATGACAATGGAGGATTTACATATAATAAGTCACACTGCGAAATTCACTCCTCTCTGTGGATATTCCCTGCTGCCATACCAAATGTGATTACTGAACACCTTTTGGCCCGTAAGTAAACTAAAGGCTGTAACACAAAGAGAGAGTGTGTGTGCGCGTGTGTATGCGCACAAGTGTATACTACCATCAGCCTCCATTGATCTGTGGCATGCAGGTTATCAAGATGGCAACATGTTCATCTTCACCAGTAGCCAGTGGGGGAGCTAAAAGCCTAAATGACCACTTAAGAAAAGCTATTCAGTTTGCTTTGCCAGTCGCAGCAGGGCTTCCTCGCCACCCTCCTCCTCTCCACATGTGTGTTTGGTGGAAGAAAGAGATGGCATTTCAGTGGAAATTATGTTGAAAAGCCCAATTCTGGCCCTGGGTGCCTGGTTTTGTTTGTGATGATAAATCTGACAATTTATGACCTTTTAGAAAATATTTGTTAAGATTAGTTAACTCCACCTGCTATACCGCGATAACCACGATATACCGTCATTTGGCAAGAAGGTTATCGTACCGTCATAAAACTAATACTAATACCGTGACACCCTTAGCCCGGAACACGGCCCGGAGCTCCAGGACGTTGATGTGCAGGTGACCTCTCCTCTGGGAGGCAAATGCTTCTTACGTGGAGATCTCTGGTGTGCGCTCGCCATCCCTCCAGGGAGGCGTCTGTCGTTACCATCTCCTAGTGCATTGGGGTCTGGAAGTCCATGCCCGCCGCAAGATGCGTGCGGGTGCCCCACCACCGAATTGCTTGATGGAAAGTCGCGTTGAGGGAGATCTTGTCTTCGAAGCTCTCCGCCACTTGCATCCAACGGGCATCGAGGAACTCCTGCAGTGGTCACATCCGCAGTGTTCACAGGCGCACGAGGTAGATGCAGGAGGACATCATGCCGAGCAGGGACTTGATGGACCTCACCCTGGCCACTTCCATGGTCAACAGCCATTGTACCTTGCCCAGGATGTCCTTCGTCCTCTCTTCTGACGGTGAATCCAACCGCGCCCCTGTGTCGAGTCTGGCTCCCAGGAACAGGGCGTCCTGCGATGGTACTAAGTGGGACTTCGCAAAGTTGATTGAGAATCCCAGCTCCGTGAGCAGGCGGACGGTCTTCGCTGTGTGGTCGACGGCGAGTTCTCTTGACTTTCCTCGGAAGAGCCAATCGTCCAGGTAGGGGTAAACGTGGATCCCCTGCAGGCGCAGCCGCGCCGCCACCGGTGCCAGGCACTTGGTAAAGACCCTCAGGCCAACTTCAACCCGAAGGGCAGGGCCTTCAACTGGTAGTGCCGCCCTTGGACCACGAAACGTAGGGACTTTCGATGTCCTTTGTGTATGGGATGTGAAGGTAAGCATCCTCCAAGTCCAGCGACGATAGGAAGTCGCCTTCCTCCAGCTGTCCCAGCACGTGCTAAAGGGTAACCATCCAGAACTTCTGGGCTTTGATGTATTTGTTGAGGCGCCGAAGGTCCAGGATGGGTCGCCAGTCGCTGGTCTTCTTTCGGACGAGGAAGTACCGTGAGTACACTCGAGCCCCGGAACCTCTTTGGGACGAGTTGTATCGCACCCTTTCTCAGCATGGCTCGTACCTCTAGAAGCAGCTGTGGAACGTGGTTTTCTTTGGACTCCCACACACTGACGAAGTTCGCCATCTGGCCTCCCACCGGGGTGCTTAGGTAGGGGCCCGACATCACGGCCGGTTCAATCCTGTTTCGCGGAGGCCTTGCCACCGTGGGCTCCTTGGCGGCGACTACGGTATCCACCGCTCTTGCTGTGTCCTCTGTAAGCTTCCTGCGACAAGGAACGGGCAGCTTGGCGGTACGAGGAGGAACCGCCGCCGAATCCTTTTGAGGTACCTTGAGACTTGCCTCCGGAGGTCCGAAAGGACAGCCGTCATCGATGGAGAGAATCCAAGGCCCGGACTGTCTTAGAGTTCGCCTTGATGGCCTGCAGTAATTCGTCCACTGCCTTGCCAAACAGGATGTTCCTGTTGAAGGGCATGTCCAGTAACCTGGTCTGCACGTCTTGACGGAAAATCGGTGGTCTTGAGCCAACCGCGCCGACTAAGGCAAACGCTGTTGCCTATCTGGCAAAAGCCGGGGTCGGCAATGTCAGTAGCCACATTGATGGCGTGGTCCAAAGCCACCTCGCTTTTCTGCAGGATTTCAAGGGCTTCCGCCCTCTTGTCGTCTGGGAGGAAGTCCAGGAGGGGAGCGATCTTGAACCACAGCTCCTTGTCGTAGCAAGCCACGATCGCGATGGCTGCCTTGATAGTCGTCGCTGCCGACGAGATGACCCGTCGTCCCATGGCATCAAGCTTTTTCCCCTAGCCGTCAGGTGGGAAAGTGGAAGTTGATGCCGTCGATTTCTTCTTGGCTGCCGCAGAGACCACCAAGTCCGGGGACGGCTGTGCCCTGAGGCACATAGGCGCAGAGTCTGGAACCCGGTACTTCTTCTCATACAGGTCCCTCTTTGCAGGGGCCATGGACGGGTTCTTCAGCAGGGACAGTCCTTCGTCCCAGATGTCGTCCAGTAAAGGGACTGAGAGGACGATCGTCCTCTCGGCCTCCCCTCGTTGGTAGAGGAAACCTTCCTTCTTCTGCTCTTTGGGGCAGATCTGGAAAAGCTCTGATGCCCTGGTGATCAAGGCATGAAAGGAGCCAATTTTGTTGCAATGGGAGGCCCGGGCAGGGAGTGATGGGAGATCCAGCCCGTCGTCACTACCATCGTCGTCTGTCCCCGTCGTCGCTGTCTCCGTTCTCGTCTCATCCCTCGGTGGAGGGGATGGAGGTGAAGGATGGAAAGGAGGGGGGAGGATGGATTCGCCTCCACTTGTTTGGAGGGCTCCCCGATGGTCCAGGCGCCGCTGGATTGTCCGCTGGGGGCAAGGGCAACCTTGTCCTTATCTCCATACACAGGGTCTGCAAAGCCATCAAGATTGCTCCTTAATTGTCCTGTGGCGTAGGCACCGGTTGCGAAGGGAGCGACGGTTGGGGCACGGGGTCCTTAGTTTCCTCCACTTCCCTCAGCTCCTCGTAGGCTCCACCGTTGCTCTCTACGTCCGCCTCCTCGGGATCCCTCCCGTAGGCCTCGAACCTCTTGTCCAGGATAGCTTTGATGCCAGCCAGGTCATCCTCGGAGGTGGTATCCGTGTCTGTTAGGGCTACCGTGCCCCCCTCTTTCTTGTCCCGGGGTTTCACGGGGGTGTTCGATAGGTTGGAAAGATGATTCCCTCTGGGGTGGCAGGGAAACTCTAGGCCCGGCAGTCGTCTCCACTGGGGTATCCTCCACAGACTTCGGCAGAGCCGCCAGTACTCCTTCAAATCGAGGCCTTAGCCGGCTGAATCAGGGCCTTCATGACCTTGGACGCGTCTGAGGCCTTCACCTTAGGGGGAGGGTCACCCACTCGCCCCCCCTTGGCTTTCTCAGTCGGGATTGACTGGGGGCTTCTCCCAAAGCTTACCCGGGTTCTCAGACTTCCTTTTCACCGAGCCAGAGCGTTGGCTCGTGGATGATGGCGTCGGTGACATCCCGCTCTGCCTGGCAGCCGAGGAGCCCGAACTAACGGCGCTCCCAGTGCCCGTGGACTCGCAGTGCTTTGCCTTTTGTTGGACCCCCGTCGCCGAAGCGCCCTCAAAGGTCTTAGAAGATCGCTTGGACTTCTTCTCACCTGCTGCTGGGCTCTTCGCTTCCAGCCAGTCCGCAAGACGTTTACGACGGTCCTTCATGATCCGGACGGACATTTTCTTGCAGAACGCACAGTCCTCCACATGCAACTTGTTGGCATGTAAGCAGTAGAGGCACCAAGAGTGTTCATCCTCCTTAAAGACGTTCTGCAGTCCACATCCTGGCCAGTTCCTGAACAGTTTGGATCCTGTAGGCGTCGAATCTCCTTTGTCCTGGGTCATGTCCGACAGGGTAGGCCTCAAAAGTCTTCCGGAATCCTCCAGGAAGTGTAATTCGATGACAATCTGCCCTTGAGGGGCGTAGAAAATTCCAAAACAGGTCCCCGTTGATCGGAAGAAGAATCTGACCTCTTGACCACCAACACCAAAACAGGATCTCAAATTATCCTCCTTGGCGACCTCAACCTCGGTCTCGGCGACCCAAACGATACCAATGCACTCTCCCTGGAAAGCACCATCTCCCAACTAGGGTTCAAGCTTAGAATCACAGACCCTACCCACAACAAAGGCAGGACCCTGGACTGGCTAGCGGATCTCAACTGCTCTACGACCATTACAAAAAACGAGCAAACTGCTTGGTCTGACCACCACGCCATCTCCTTCTCCATACAAGGGAATCCACAACCAAACTCTCCAACCCCTACCATCCCCCAAACCCTCACCAGAAACAACCGCAACATTACTTTACAAAACCTCTGCCCACTTATAGACAATATCTGTACCCCTACAAACTACGCCAACCTAGATGCAGAGAAACTCGCTGACCTCTACAACAAAACGTTAGAATCAGCAATAGACACCATCGCCCCACTCAAACTCACCAAAGCCAAACCGGCAGCTCATATGAACAAATGGTTCACACCAGAGCTAAAAATCCTCCGAAACTCCAAACGAGCCGCAGAAGCCACCTGGAGAAAAATGCCCACCCTTTCCAACAAAACTCAACTCTCGATAGCAGCCACCACCTACAAAACTGCTATCCTTAAGGCCAAAAAAGAGACATATGATAACAGAATTGAGAACGCCAAATCCAAAACAAAAGAGCTCTTCAATATCCTTAGGGAACTCGAATCCCCCCCCACTCTGGCTGAAACCTGCGTGAAAGATGCAGACTGGTGTGAGAGGATTCAAAAAGCCCTTGCAGACAAAATCACCATGTTACAATCCAAAATCGAACTGAAAAAGCTCAGCCTATCCAAAAAAACAAACCACCCTCCGCCCACCACCCCCAAAACACCTACTTGCCCCCCCTTCTCCTTCTCACCAGTTTCCACTAAAGAAGTGGAAAGCATCATTAAGGGCCTCAAGCCCTCTAGATGCCAAGGGGACTCATGCCCAGCTCCCATCATCCAAGAAGGCGCCAACACTCTGGCCCCCTTCATAACAGCCCTCATCAATGCATCCTTCAAATCAAGCTCAGTGCCCAGTAGCCTCAAGGAGGCCTGGGTCATGCCACTTCTAAAAAAACCTAATCTAGACCCCAATAACCCAACTAATTACAGGCCAATCACCACCGTTCCCTACATCCTAAAGATCCTAGACAGAGTGGCCTACCTGCAAATACAGAAGCACCTGGAAGACAACAACCTCCTGGGTCTCAGACAATCCGGCTTCAGGCCAAGGCATGGAACAGAGTCAGCCCTACTGGACCTAAAAATCCAGATGGACGAGGCAAAGGACAAGGGTAATCTAGCCATTCTCCTACTGCTAGATCTATCAGCTGCCTTCGACCTCGTCGACCATCAGATCATCACAGAACATCTGATGACCTCAGCGGCCTTCTCTAACCAGGCGACTGCCTGGATCCAGTCCTTCCTAACCAACCGAACCACCCGAGTCTTCTCCCCAGGGGCATCAGCACTCCCTGTCCCCATCACCTGCGGCGTTCCTCAAGGCTCGTGCGTCTCGCCGACCCTATACAATATCTTCACAAAGCTATTGTTTGACCGCCTAGATAATCTAGGTGTCACTTACACAAACTATGCTGACGATACCCAGGTTCTCATCACCCTATCAGGGTGCTACGACGAGGACTCCACCAAAATCAACAACCTTTATTTAGAGATCCAAGCCTGGATGGCAGAGCACGGCCTATGCCTCAACGATGAGAAAACTGAGCTCCTCATTGTCGGCTCCCAACCCCGGCTAAACAAACTAGACCCCCGTTACGCGTCCTTCAACATAGATGGTAACCTAATCACAGTAGCCAAAGAAATTAAAACCCTTGGGGTTTATCTAGACTCTACTCTCTCGCTCAAAAGACAGGTGAACGCAACTGCCTCTTCAACCGCTTACACCAATAAGCTCATCAACGCCTGCAAACCTTTCCTATCACCTTCTAGCTGCATTACACTAGCCAGAGCGTTAGTGCTCTCAAAAATTGACTACTGCAACACCCTCTTACTTGGCTCATCAGAACACAACCTGAACAAACTACAGGTACTTCAAAATAATGCCATCAGAGCAGCCCTCAGTATCCCACGAAACGCCCACATCTCCAGCTTCAGACAAGATGCTCACTGGCTCCCAGTACGAGACAGAATCTCCCTCAGATCCCTCGTCATCGTCCATAAATGCCGCTCTAACGACGCACCCAAATACCTGGCAGACAAGTTCCACAATCACACCTCAACTAGACCAACTAGAACTCCATACGCACACTGCCTCTCTGTTCCCAAATTCTCCCTAAAAAAAGCAGGCGGCGCCAGCTTCCCGGTCCTAGCTGCCAAACTATGGAATGCTTTGCCACCATACCTTAGAGCAGAACCCTCATTTTGGACTTTTAGAGCCAAAACAAAAACATGGCTTTCCAACAAAAATGCCGTTTAATGCACTTTCTCTCTGCTTGCCTTTGTTGACCACCTGTAACCCGGTCTACTAAGCCGTTGTTGTTTTTTCACAATCTGTACTGTATATTTTTGCCATGCTGTAACTGTAACTGTTTTTAAGTCTCCGGCGCCCAGCTACCCCAGGGTTCGGTGCGCGGTACAAATAAATAAACTAAACTAAACTAAACTAATCAGTGGAGCTTGAGGCTCGAATTGACCAGAAAAAAAAAAGAGTAAACTCTTCGAAAAAACACAATAAAAGCTCGAGAGCTATAGCACCAGGACTCCCAACACTTGAACGTGCGGTAAAAATCTGAAGATGGCTGCCAGAGGAGGGGCTTAGGTAGAAGGCAGTATGACCCAAAGACCAGTGATTGGTTATTAGTAGAAAGACAGTTCAGAAGCGAAACTGAAACTGATTTTTTCTTTACCGAGGATTCACAGCCAGATGACGGGGAATATTCATGAGCATGTGAATCCATGCCAGACCCCATGCTGGAGAACTACTGGTTTCACATCCGCCCAGCAGCAGACATCAACACACTTGCAGCTTTCCGGTCAAGTGAATGACCTTATATGGAATATGCTGTTCTGAGAGGGCAGGGAGATGGCCAAACTACAATACGGCCAAAGAATATGTGAAAAATCTCAAGGCATGGCCAACTTTGGGGGCTAGCCACCTTCAGAAGCCTTCACAGTAAGCACAAGTGCACCATTAAAATAAAATAAAGAAGGTAAAAATGTTACTGCTGCCACCAGCTTATCTTAGGCGCATATAAAATGTAACCCCAAATCCATAAGAATAAAGTTAAGGAGATGCAAAGTATCCCCATAGCCCTGCACTGAAAGGTGCTGTGTGCAATATACAGGAATCCAAAAGAAATATAGGCCCTTGTTAGGAGTTGGCCGGTCCGGAAATAAAGTGCTGGGGGCAACAACGTATACCGGCACCTTTCCAGACTGAACAACTCCAAGTCTGCCGGAAGGGGCTCCGATCTACTGGCAGGCCTGACATGCCAGTAGATTAGGCCATACCGCCAGATAAAATACCTGCTGGTGATTCGGGCAACCCCATCCCACAGGACTCCATGCAATGGGGAGTCACCGGCAACTCCACCGCCCATAATATCCCAGTAATACCAGAATATCTGGCGGTGCATACGCTACAGTAGTTTGGTGCAAAAGGGTACATCTTTCCTAACAGCCAGCAATGTTTTACTTCCTAGTGAACCTATTTAGTTAACCTTCTGAACTACAGTAGCACTGCTTACGACTTTGTTGCTTAACAACAAACTCCTGTCCTTTAAAAGGAAAAAGTGGTAGACGGGAAACTGATATGAAGAAAATGAAGTTTATTGTTGGATAAACAAGACCTTCACATTATAAATACCATTCTACTGGTATATCCCAATAACCCTAGTTTGTAGATGTATATTGTAGGTTTAGGGATAGTTACTTGCTTGTGATTTTACATGACTAGGGCGTTTAAAAGGCCTGACAAAGTATTTTTGTTATTCTGCCTAATTTGATTTATAGGAGTGCTCTGCGTGCAACTTATCGTACCAAGCCACAACTCCCACATCTCCTGAAGACCTGCGTTACTGCTCTGCTACACTACCTCGATACAGTATGTCTAGAACCAAGTGTCAATAACCCTGTTCACAAACTCGGGCCAATTCTGAAAACCCATCTTAAGAGTTTCTGATCACTGGGAGGTGTGCCCTTGGAAACGCATCCCAGAGAATTCTTCACTGTCTCTTAATGTTGGGGTGGGGGTTAAAGTCCCAGAAAGGAAACTGTGCGTCCTCTGAATACTTAATATTATATCATTTCCATTATAGTGGGGGCCAACCCACCAATGGAACCAGCAACACTGCTGCCAGTACGTCTGTAGTTGAAGGTACTATCTTTGGGCTACAGGTTCTAGTAAATAGTCCAAAAATCTAGTGACCCTTAAGGCCTTCCCTACACCTAACACTCCCCTTTCGATAGCTAATCAGAAGTTAGTTCTCCTGTTGGTGTCCAAGAAAATTCCCCTGGGAAAGCTTTCCTTGGGAAGGTCTTAGAAGAGAGTCCGCTTCAAAAGGCATCAATCTCATCTCAGTAGTTTTGAAGCCAAATTCCACTCCTACCAAGAGTTCGTTTGCAAAAGGAGCCACCCCTCAGTCTGAAAAGTGTCTCAGTTCTAAAAGAAAGAGAAGAGGCTTACACACCTGACAAGAAAGGGGAGCTAAACCGCTCTTTCAGTAAGTAATGTAGAAAGAGCCTATCTATCAGGTATGGGTAGCAGACATACACACAGGCACAATTAGTCCACAGTTATCTTTCAAAAATATACCACATTGACACTAAAAAGAAAAAAAGGTATACTTTAATTATGTTACACTCCTTAAGAACTCCTATGAAGTCAAATAATCATTTCACATATAGTATACAGTATTAAAGATTTTTATTTATTTTTTATTTTTTATTAGTTGTTTTGGTCGCGAGAAACTCGAGACCTTTCAACTTAAAACACAGAAAATAAGTTTCAAAAAAACACATTAAAACATATATTAAAACAAGACAACAGTTTTACAACCATATTTGAGACATACTGAAACATTACAATTTTTTTCATATATCTTCCTCCATAAGTGGACATTGCTCAGTACAATAATTTCAAGGGTACATATATTCATAATTTCAATTGATGTAGATAGTTTACAACAGCGTATCTCAACGCCTTTCTCTTGGTGCAAAATAATAACTCCCATAATTTATCTGTTGTCAAGTCCCTATATTCAGTAAACAAATGCTTGAAATGAACACATCGCGCTGACAACAATTCTTCACATTCGGAACATAAATGTTTGAGAGTTTCTGCAGACTGTTTGCAGAAGCGACAACATAGGGCAGATCCGCTAATGTTACACCTATTTAACACATCATTTGTCAGCCATAGGTTCAGCCGAAATCTCATAAAACCATCACAATGACCTGAACTGGGTGATTTTACCATATAATTTGCAACATTATGATATAGTTTCAGTTCAAAAGGATATTCCAGAAAGTTTTTATAGTTAGCACATACCATACGAGTACTTATCCAGTCCAATTCCCATATTTTGGTTTTAGCTCAATTTGGGTTCTCAATTAACAAGGTTGCATCAATTTGTGCTTTTTCTAGGATACACTGAATTTTTAAACACCACATTTTTGGAAAGTTATCCATTGAACACAACAAATAAGTAGAGATGATGTTAGTAATTCCTTTTGTTAGTTGATTCATTAGACATTTACGGTATAGTGCACATAGTTTCCATTTATAGATTGCATATACGGAAATTCAGCCCAGTTCATATTTTAGGAGTGGCAGTGGTTCAGAATTTAACACTTGCCTCCAGAACCGACCTTCTCTAAAGGCCCAATAAGAATAGGTCATTAGTTTCTGGGTCTCAGCACCATACAGTATAACAGGAATGACTTTTAATTTGAAATAAGTAATTATTGGTACAATTGAAAACTTGCAATATATGGCCTTAATGATATGGGCTTGCGAGATGGCCGTTTGCAGTTTGAGCAGCCCTTGTTTTTTATAGTGTTCTTTCGCCCGTTGATTGGATATAATCATACCCAGGTACACACCGGCATTTGTCACAGAAATTTGGCAGTTTTGCAAAGGCCACTGAAGCCGTGCTAAACTTTGTCTTCTTGTTCCAAATTGTATTATCTTTGTTTTGGGAATGTTAATAGTGATACCATTTGCTTGGGTGTATTGATCCAAAGCACCCAATAGTTTGCGCAAACCTTTGGGCGTTTGGGACAGGAGTACCATGTCATCAGCATACAATAGCCAACGAATTTGCACCCCCATGATTCTTGGAGAATCTGTGATCAACTGGGCAAAAACCCGATTAACATCTGAAATAAAAAATTGAATAGAGCAGACGCCAGCAGGCACCCCTGTTTCAGGCCTCTAGCAGTTTCAATTGGGGCAGTTAACAAGCCACCCTTAGTTAATCTGACCTGGATCGTGGTGTTTGAATGCAGTTGGATAATCCATTTTAAGATTTCCCAAGGGCAGTTAGCAACAGCCAGTTTTTTATACAGGAGCTCTCTAGGTACAGCATCAAAAGCCATTCTGAAATCGATAAAATGCAAAATACAATGGTTGCTTGCACTAATAGGCTTTCTGGATGATACTTGAAAGAGTGATCATATTAATCGTAGTGCCTATACCCTGTAAGAACCCCGTTTAAATGGGTTACGCAAATTCATACGATTAAGCCAGGTGTTAAAGACATTTAATAACAATCTGGCAAATAATTTGCTCGGGCAATCCAGTAATGCTATCGGCCTATAGGACCTGGGATCCTCACGATCACCCTTTTTAAAAATAGGCAAGATAATTGATTTTTTCCAAGTCTCAGGAATAAGACCAGATTTAAAGACTTGAGCATAGATGCGATGTAGAATCCCCGCCCATTCATTCACGTGCATTTTCAGCATGGCATTATGTAGCCCATCGGGGCCGACGGCCCGAGATGTGCTTAATTTGGTGATACAAAGTTTAATGTCATCGATGTCAAATAGAAAGACATGGGCTGCTACTTCAGTTTGCAAACATAGTTGCATATTAGTAAAAAGGTGAAAGATATAGGTTTTGAAAATACACCTGCCATGCCTCCGCTGAAATCGAATTAGACTGGGTAACCATTTGGGGATTGCCTGAGGTGTGGTTAAGCAGGGCCCAGATGCCAGCAGTAGATTTGGTAATAAGTGGCTTAAGCATTGCCGCCCCATCCAATTCATATTGCTTGGCTCTTCTGATTTTAAGCCACCTTTTATATTTCTGTTTTAGTAGTTTAATTTTTATTGCAGAGTCTGTATTAACCGACTTCATTAACTGCCAAATTTCTCACCTTAACCCTGCTTTTTTATGCTTAATGTCCAGATCAAAAATATGTATATGCTGTTGTTTTTATAAAGGTTTCGCCTCTGTTGATTCGTTTGAACATCTGCATGGCAAGTGTATAGTCATTATTGACCAACCCAGAGCGTCAATATATTTTTTCGAGATTTTGGTGAAGAATTTGTAGTTTAGCTCGATTCCACTTCAGTCTGTTACCCCGGCTGTTTACTGATACATCTGATATGTTTGGATTTGTTGACAAAATTATTTGGGGTTCTATGATCTGAAAGGATAACTTTAACTTGTTATGATCACTTAGATCGGTATGTATTACCTCCAGTGTTTGAACACAGTTAAAAACAGTTGCATTAATGTATATGTAGTCTAAAATAGCATGCTGGGATCCTCTTTGCCATGTCGCCTGGGCTGGGCTGTCTCCCCTCATATTTCCATTCTTCATGATAAAATTTAGCTCTGCCATAATTGTGGACCAGGTCAATTCGTTGCCTGATAATTCAACGTCCACATTTGATACGAGATGTAAATTGAGATCACCTAGTATTACAATATACATCAGTCCAACCTCTAATGCTAAGGTATCCAATATATTTACAAGTTGATCGAAAAAGTCATCAGATTTTATTGTGTTAAGGCACCAATATATATTTACTATTGCCAATTTTTGGTTACTGATGGACAATTTAACCACTTGAAAGGAAGATGATGGAGACTGGCAAAGCTTTGGTTGTAGTCTGCTAGTATTTTGACCACTATCAATAAGCCTCCGTTGGGTCTGCCCAGGGAACTTTTTTCCCCCGGTGTGAACAACATTACATGTGGGTCCGAGATAGGAGGTAACAAAAGCCAGGTTTCCTGGAGGGCTATGATATCAATATCAATCAATTCCCCAGTAGAAATAGAGTTTAAATGACTATGCCCCCTAGTATTCCAGGAAATCAGGCTTATGGATTTTGTATCTGTGAATAGTTATGCAGGTCTCACTTGATCTGATAAACCTGGCTGAGGTGACCCATTGCGAGTTGACAAAGATTTGTGACATATGGCCTTGCAACGTTGGAGCACCAGAAAGGGTTTCTTGTATTAAACTGAATCCCATATCAAATAAAGACATTCTTGCTTGCCAAAATGTTTCTGCTACCAAGGAATATCGTATATATAACCGGGCCGAGGACAAGTCGGTATGATTTATGAATTCGATCTGATCAATGTCTACCGTTGTTATAGCGGCTAGGGCAGGAATTTCTGCACATATGTTGAGCATGCTTGAACGGTTCAAATCATTTTTTGAATGGGGAGTCCCGACACTTGATAATAAAACAATGGCGAGTCTGATCTTTTTTTCTTTGTTTTGAGCAGGTCTATCTTTTGCCTGGTTTATCAATCTTGCCGAGGACATTTCCCACCTCTCCTGAATATTAGAAGAGGATGATTGGGGCCCCTTTAGTAAAGGCATAAGTGAAGGGTATCTTTGTTCCGTGTTTGACAATGGCATGACATTTTGGTTGGTGGCATTTGTCTGCAGAACATAGGCTTCAACAGATGCTTTGATTTCATCACGTATCTCTTGTCTAGAGACTGATAATAGATTTGGAGGAGGTAATGAGATCATTTGCATTGGTTGAGGTAAGTGGTTATGGGCTGGCTTTAATTTAGTATTCTGTTCCAAGTAAGCCTCAACCGATGCCCTGATCTCCTCTTGCAGGTCAACAATATGGGGGTCAACTTTCTTAGATGCTTCAGTGGATATAACGGTCTGAACTGTGTGGTCGTTTGTACTTATATTTTGGGCAGTATTAGGATTGGTGTCTTGGACACTGGCGAGTTGTACTGGAATGATTGTTTGCTGTAGGCCGAGTTGCTCACCCAATGTCATCTTTTGTGGTTGGATAGGCTGGACTTTCATAAAAGATTCAATTGAACTTTTTTTTTTTAATTTATTTTTTATTTTAAAACCAAACAAAATATACACAATGCCAATGTAAACATCTACAAACCAACACAGTTCACAATATAATTCCCCAACTACCCCCCCCCCCCCAAACCAGAGCCGGCTCGCTCGTTTCCTTAGTAGGAGCATTATCAGGTAGTGCAGTGTTTGTGCGCTCATCTCCTGAGTCTTCAGATTCACTGTTGCCAAGTTAAGGGCTTGCCATAGAGGCCACCATTTGTCGCCAGGCCAGCAAGGGCCCCACTTCCTGCTCACCACCCCTAGTGACTGCTTCAAACCACGCTACAGATTCCGCTTCCGCCCATTTCAGGAGGTCCGCCCACCATGACTCCACCCTGGGTCTGTGAGCCGCCTTCCAGCCCATGGCGATCCTGCGCTTAGCCAGGACATAAGCTTATATGATTTAGGTCCCGGGGCCTGGGGAAAATCCCAAGTATGCATGCCCAAGCCGATCCCATGTCCAACGCCACTCCCCCTCCAGCCAATTTAGTTTTCACCTCATCCCAGAATCTGTGCACCTCCGGACAAGCCCAAAACATATGCAGCAGCCCTGCTTCCACTTCCCCACATCTAGGGCATGTCTGAGTAACCGAGCCTCCAAACATTGCCATCTTCCGGGGAGTCAGATAAGCCCTATGCGTGACATACAGTTGGAGCTGTTGGAGTCTCGCGTTCCGGGACACCTTTTTGTGGTATCTCTGGGCTCTCTCCCATTGCTTATCTGTCAGGGGTCCACCCACCTCCTCCTCCCAATCCTGTCTTAATTGGAGTAACTCCTTCTCAGCCCTCACACTCAGGAGCTCGTATATCCTCGATATTTCGTGCCCGCCCTCCGAAACATCGTACATAGTTTCCAGGGAAACAACATGGTCCTCAGCTAGCACCGTCTCGGGCCATCTCTCTCTAACCAGTTTCACAAGCCTGGCATGGGTTATATATTGGCCTCTGTGCACCCCTGTCTCATCTTGCAACCGCTGAAAGTCCAATGCCTCCCCTTCCTGCCATATGTCTCTGAGGGTAGCTAGGCCCACCGGTTCCCAGTATCTGCGGGACGGCTCAAATAATTGAGTCGCTCCCGCACAGTGCCGCCAGTGGGGCCTGCTGGGAGAACGGTTCCGGATCACCCATCATTCTCCATGTTCTGTGCCAGACCTCCCAGCCCAGCCATAGTAGTGGCCCCCTGCCTGCCAGTCTATCCTTTCGCAGCCACACCACCTCACCCAAAGAATATGGGGCTGGATCCATCCGCAGAAGCCTGGCCTCCGCCGAGTCTTCAGCTGACAGCCACCTGGCCACATACAGTAGTTGGCCCACCAGATAATAGAGCTCAAAGTTTGGCAGGCTTATGCCCCCCTTGTTACACGAGTTCTGGAGTTTCCACAGTGCCACCCTGTTTCTGGAGTTGCCACACACGAAACCTCTGCACACACTATGGAGTCTCGCAAAGAGGCTCCTGGGAATCAAACGGGACATTCACGAAAAAATGCAAGAGTCTAGGCAGAACCACCATTTTGAGCAAGGCCGCCCTCCCCATCATAGTCAGGGGTAGTCTTGACCAAAACACCATGCTGTTCTTGACCCCCTCTATGGCTTTCTCTGTGTTGTGTTTATGCTCCACCTCTATCTTGTGATAGATGTTCACACCCAAATACCTGAACGTCTCTACTCGCCACGGTATTGGCAAGATGGGCAGTCTCTGCAGCGGGACATCCCTGTACCTTCCCAGGGGAAACAGACTAGACTTTCCAGGATTTACAGATATGCCCGAGAGGGTGGAGTAACGGTCCATCACCTACAGCACATACTGCAAGTTCTCCTCCGGGTAACGTAGATAGAGGAGCATGTCATCCGCATACAGTGACACCAGGTGTCTCCCACTCGCCGTGCTTATGCCCACCTCTCCATATTGCTGCCACAGGCATATTGCCAATGGTTCCAGTGCAAATATGTATAGCATGGGTGACCAAGGGCATCCCTGCCTGGTCCCCCTACTGAGTTGCCGGATATCTGAGACTACGGATCCTGTTTTGACCCTCGCCACTGGGGTGCTATACAACAACTGGACCCACCTGATGTAGCCAGGTCCCATACCGTATCCTCTCAGGGTCGCTTTCAGCCAGGGCCACCGTACCGAATCAAAGGCCTTGACCGCATCCAGCGACACGACGGCCAGCTCACCCGTGTCCCCCTCTGTTTGGTCAATAATGTGGTGTAGCCTCCTATGGTTATCCGTGATATTCCTACCTGGGACATAGCCCGTCTGATCTGGATGTATCAGTTTGCTGATCACCTTCTTGAGCCTATTCACCAGCACTGCCTTAAGTATCTCGCTGTCCTGATTGCGCATGGACAAAGGTCTGTAGGACCCACACTCTACGGCTGGCTTGCCTGGTTTCAGGAGCGGGATGATCACAGCCTCGCGAAGGGACAACGGGAGTTCCCCCATCTCGTGAGCCTCGTTAAACATGGCAAGCAGTGGCCGGAGCAGCTCCTGCTTGTTTGCCTTATAGAACTCGCTGGGCAGCCCATCCGACCTGGGCGCCTTACACGTGGGCAGGTTCTGAATCACCACCTCCAGCTCTTCCGAGGTGACCGGGGCGTCTAGCTCCGCACGTTCTAGGTCATTCAGGGTGGGTAGTTCTATGTCCTCTAATGTGTCCAGTATGTCTTGAGACACATCCTCCCCTGTGTCTATAATACTTGAGGAACTCCCCGTTCACCCCCTCCTGGGTATTGCACATGCGACCTCCCTCACCCTTAATCTCACTGATCACTGCGCGGGGGGTCTCGCTCTTATACAGCCAGGCCAGCAATCTGCCTAGTTTATCGCCCCCTGCGTGCAACCTCGCCATGTATTTCTTATAGTTTAGTATACAAAGTCTATCCCAGAGTGCACCACAGGTTAACTGTGGGTCCTTAATCGTTGCCCTGTTATCACGAATGTTGTCCTCCTGTTTCATCAGGCTTTCTAGCTCCCTTTCCGTCTCCTGCAGCTCCCTTTCAATACCCCCCTGGAGACCCTTAGACTTGGAAATGGCTACACCCCGCACCACCACCTTAAACGCCTCCCATAACGTTCCCACAGAGCGTACAATGCCCGTGTTTATTTCAAAGTATTCTTCGATAGCATCTCTCAAGTCCTCTCTGAACCCCTCATCCTGCAGTGCCTCTGTCCTGAGTCTCCATGTTGGGATCCGTGGTCTGGGGGGCTGGTGCAGCCACTCTACCAACAGGGGCGAGTGGTCAGATAATTCTCGGGCGCTATATTCCGCTCCCACTATTTCCGTCGCTCTCTCAGCCGCCACGAACACATAATCCAACCTGGTGTGCAGGTCCTGTGGCGCCGCATAGTGCGAATACTGCCTATCCGTAGGATGCAGCCTTCTCCACTCGTCCACCAGGTCCAGGTCTCCCAATAATGTCCCCAGTGCTTTAGCCGCCGGCGCCATTTTCCCGGTCTTGTCTACTGACCTGTCCAGTTAGGGATTCAGGGTACAATTAAAGTCCCCTCCCCATACCAGCGTACCACCAGCCAGGGGGCCAAGTTTGGCGTAAAGGGACCTAAAATAAGCCGCAGTCTCGTGGTTGGGGGCGTACAGATTAACAATGTGCACTTCCCTGTTCTCCAGTAGCCCCGTCACGACCACCATTCTACCATCCGGATCTATCGTCGTGCCAAGCACCTGAAACGGCACATGCGGTGCCACCGAGGTGATAACCCCTCTAGCATACGCTGAGTACGTGGCCCCCACCACACTCCCCTCCATTTTCGCCAGACCACCTCTAACCACTCCTTGGTGAGATGCATCTCCTGCAACAGAGCTACGTCTAGGCGCATCCTCTTTAGGTACAGCATCACTTTGTTACGTTTCAGGTAACTATTTAGGCCCCGCACATTCTAGGTCTCCATCCGGAGATTACCCGATGCCATCTACTTGTTCTGTTCTCGACCCACTGCACCCTTCAATGCTCCCCTTGATTCGTTTCCGGACTCTCCCCCTTCCCCTTATCAACAATTCTCCTCTTCCCACTACCCCAACTACACACCACAGCACACAACCTCCCCCCCTCCCTCCACCCTACCCTACCCCAACAAATGCCCAGCTCCATCCTGGATCTCAGGCCCACCCGCGTCTGGTCCTGTCTCGTGTCCGAGTGCTAGGACCCCGCGGGGCGTCACCGATCTAACAGTGACCTAACTAAATATACGACTATTGGGGTCAAGAGGTGCCTCTCGGAGGCTCCCTATCATCTATTTTAAGAGAAGTGCGCCCAGCGGATCCAGCCAGCCGGCGCCACAATTCACTCCCCACAAGCATATTGCATTACTATATTCAAGTCCGAATGTCTCAGCTGTGTCACCCTGGGTGCCACAGCAGCAAGCTACTTATCTTCCGCAGCCTCCTTCTGGGCATCCGATTCCTGGGGCCGGCCCTGCATGTCCAGCCAGTCCATCGCTTCGGCTGGTGTCTCGAAGAAAAGGGATCTGTTCCTGTAAAACACCTTCAGCTTGGATGGATAAAGCAACATGTAGCGGTGGCCTGCTTCCCTTAGCCTTCTTTTCACCGATCCAAAGTTCATTCTGCTATGCTGTACGAGCAGCGTGTAGTCCGGATACGCTGTGATCTTTGCGGGCCCCCTCTCGATCGTTCCTCCCTTGCGGAAAAAAATTCAAGAATCTTCTCTCGATCCCTGTAATTCAAAATTTTTGCGATCATCGGCCGCGGGGGTGGGGGGCTCCGGGGGCCGGTCTCCTTGTCAGGGCCCTGTGCGCCCACTCCACCGCGAACCTCTGGGACAGCGCCCCGCCAGTTATCTCCTGTAACAACAAAGACTCCACGAATTCTGTGGGGATTGGCCCCTCCATCCCTTCCGGTAGGCCCACTATGCGGATGTTGTTGCGCCTGGCGCGCCCTTCAGCCTGCTCAGCCCTGTTCTCCAGATTGCCTACCCGTTGCACGAGGGTATGGAGCTCCTTAGCATGCGCGGCACATGCCTCCGTGGTCGGGGCCATCTCCTTCTCCAATGCCCCTGTGCGCTCCGCAATCGTCCGCACATCCTGTCGCAGCAGGTTCACCTCCTCCCGGACCGCTCCGATGTTGAGGTGCAGGCCCACCTGCAGCTCCTGCATGGCCAGGCCCAGCTTTGTTTCCCAGGCCACTTTAAAGTCGGCGATCGCCGCCAGCACCTCCTCGATCGTGCCCGTGTGTCTGCCGCTGCCGCAGGGGTCTCCTTACTTTTGCCCACCTCCGCGCCCGGGGGCGATTTAGTATAGGCCTCCATCGTAGGTTGTTTGTTGCTGGGCCTAACAATCTTGGAGGACATCGTGCGTTAGTGTCGTGGCAGAAGCCAGCCCTGTGACCCCACCCACAGCCGTCCGCGTATCGTTCGGCCGCTGTTTGCTGGACTATTGCATAGTTGTGCCTATTGTTACTCTTCTCCGCCAGGCATGGGTCGCATACCTTTCAAAGAGTCAATGATCCCGGAGTCTCGTGTCTCCGGGCTCCCCGTATTCATTCAGTGTGTCATGGGCATTGTCCACACTTGCTCTTCACTTCCCCTCCACTGAATCCCGCAGGAAGCGAGGCCAGCTAACTCAGGATGTGGCCCAGGATAATGTGTTCTCAGTCCCAGTGCAAAGGGGGCCACTCCGTTCACCAGCCCGGGGCCAACAACAGCCACAAATCAATTCCTCCTTTTCTGAGATCGCTTCCTCGTTTTATTGTACTATTAGCTGTTTCCTTTTTTCTCCTCTCCCACATTTCTGCATTTACTATGAGGGGGGGCCGCAGGATTAGGCCCTCCTCAACCCCCAGTACCGTGGGGAGGCCATCAGGCAATACAGGCTCGTTATTGGGTTCATTGTTCAGGAATCAGCCCTCTCCGCTGCGCTGGCCGCCTCCTCCCTCCCAGGCGGCACAGCTGGCGGTGTTGTAGTTCGTATGGGGCTGCGGTCTGAGCCGCCGTTCGTCCCCCTCCACAAGGATACTATGTGTCCGCTCGCTATTGGATACACGAGCGGAGCGCTCGTCCGTGTCCCCGCCGGTGCAAAGTATCCCTCAGCCGTGCGCCGCAACACTATGTCAGCATCCGCCGGCTGTCGGCTCGTTCCTAGCGGGTCCCGTTAGGCTCCCACCTTGGGCGCCCGCTTCGTTTGGGCTCTTCCGCCTGCAAGTCCGACTCACGGCCCCGGGCTGCCTACCTTCGTCCACCGCTCCGCAGCCCATCCACTGCTGCTCAGCGTTGCCCAGGGCAGGATGCAGAAGTGGGGTCAGAGTCCCACCAGACCCTTTTGTTCGTCGCCGCCGCGGCACCCCTATGCTATTCCTTTGTTCTGCCCGCCATCTTGTATCCGCTCCGCATCAGGGCTCTCAATCTTCAGAGGGCTGCAACTTTGTTTCAGGACTTCTGTTGCGCTTCAAGAGTTCGGCGAGTGTGCACGCAATATTCATAGTCCGGTGCGCGTAATATGAGCGCTGACAGGATTCCGCGCACGCACTTATTCACAGGATCATCGACGGATCGAGGGAGCCTCTCCGCAGTGCTTCCCCTTACATGGCCGTCCTAGCCACGCCCCCCCAATTGAACTTTGTATCCGCTTCTGGATTACTGCCAATGCAGACATGCCCGGAACGTTAGTATTTTGTTCATGGTTCTCATTTACAGCCTCAACGGTCACATCTGATGGCTGTCAGGTACTGTTAGGATACAGTGACATATTCTGAATTACATTAGGTCTGGGGAAAATTAGTATAGAAAGGTTTTTGGAAGTTATTATGAGTTTAATTTTAAAACAGGCAATTTTGCCCTTAACATTCATTGCAGTCTATGGAGAATGCCCCAAGCCAAGATGGAGGTCCTCAGTCTAAGTTCTGATTGGCTGGTGATTGTTTATAGGGAAGACAGTGAACATTCTAAACTGCCTTTCATCGTCTTTGCCCAGCTGAGAGGTCGTGTATTAAGCTGCTCCTGCTTAACTTGTTCAGGGGTTTCAAGTTTCAAGCGGTCGAGCGGCTTATTTGGAAAAGCAAACGGGAATCTTGCGGAGATTCATTTTGGCACTGAACAGGAGTAAGAAGTTTTCGAGTTATCCAAAAAGAAAAAAGTTTCAAAGACTCTTCACAAGATAAGTCCTTTTAAAATTCAAGACTCTTTCTATAATGTCATAGTAAAAGATTTAATCTGATTTTCAAGTTCATATGAAAAATATTTACTAAGAACTATATTGCTGTCGTATGTTTGGCTTTGCTACGCTACGTTTCCATCAAGCGCGTGGTTTTTCCGTTAACAGAAGCCTGCGCGTGAGAGTCTTCGCTTGAGTATCTTGCGCGAGCTCTTTGGTGTCGCGTGATACTATTGTGCGTGTGTTTTTTCTACGCGCGTGTGCATTTTGTATTAAGCGCGTGTGGATTTTTCCCGCTGTTTCGACTTCAGCGCGTGTGCGTGTGATCGCATCTTGGACTAAGCGCGTGTGGATTTTTACCCGCGGTTTGTCGTCAGCGCGTGTGCGTGTGATCGCATCTTGGACTAAGCGCGTGTGGATTTTTACCCGCGGTTTGTCGTCAGCGCGTGTGCTCGCATTTTAGACTAAGAGCGTGTGGATATTTCCCGCGGTTGAACTTCAGCGCGTTTGCGTGTTTTCGTTTAATCGCTTGTGGTTTTTTCTCTCGCGGTTCGATTTCAGCGCGTGTGAGTTTACTCGCTCCTTGGATAAGCGCGTGTGGTTTTTCCTGCGGTTTATTCTTCAGTGCTTCAACGATCTTTACTCAGTTTGGATCCCTATGCGAGTTCAAGAGATTTCCACGTGAGATTTTTGACGCAAGTTTCAAGAACTGTTTATTTAAGTAAAAACACTCTCTAAAATAAAAAAAAGAAGAAATATAAATACTTTCCAGAAACACTAGAACTTCCATTTACTTTTAAAGAACTTAAGACTTTGTTCAAGCTTCTTGAGTTTAAAGAAGATTACCTGCAAAGTTAATTTCACATTCATGGACCTACTAAGAAGGCTGAATGATCGTTGAGATTCAAGTCAACTAGTAAGGAAGTCTAGTCAGCTTATCACTTCTCTGGGCATTTTGTAGAGAAGTTCCAGGTATGGTTTTTACTTTATTTGGTAAAGGATATTGATACTTAAGGTTAGTATAGTACCCCATGAATAACAAGGTGTATTATATGTTTATGTTTTACTACAGGTGAAGAACCAGCTAGCCTTAGCTTCCAGCCTGGTGTTTGTTAATTTGTCCCTTCCCCCTTTCCCCTGGAAGTGAGGTAAACTGAGCAGTTTATAGTATCAGCTCAGAGTGCCACATTTTGGGTGGATTGTCGGGGGCTCAGCAGCTTCTGCAGACACCAGGATCTCAGCCTGACAGAATGAAAGGCCTATAAAAAAGAAAAAGTCTGCCCAAGTTGTATGAACCCCGACGAGACAGCCATGGAGGCGTTGGGAGAAATGGTTAGGGAAATTAGAGAAGAGTTACGGGTGGCTCATCTTGAATACTCAAATCTTAATAAAAGAATAGATGAGTTAAATTTAAAGGTAACACAAATACAAGAAAAAGAAGTGGAAGTTTCGGAAGGTGCAGGAAACCCACCTGAGTTGGTGAGAGTAGGGGAAGAACAAGAACATAGACTTTCAAGGGAAGTGGTGGGTGGTTTAGGAACTTTAGTTATGCCAGTTCCTTTGGCTGCTCCTGAGCGTTTTTTGGGAGATCCGAGAAAGTTTCAAATTTTTCAGACTCAGTGTGAATTACATTTCTTAAGTCGTCCCGAGTTATTTTCAACTGATTCTTCCAAGGTCACATTTACATTATCTTATTTATCAGGAGAAGCATCTGCGTGGGGAAGTCTCTTGGTGAGTCAAAAGAGTTTGGCTTTGAATAATTATTCCCTGTTCCAGGCCGAATTTAAAAAGATGTTTGATAAGAGACAGGTATCTCTAGAGGTAGATGGAGAACTACTGGAGCTGCGTCAGGGAGGAAAGGAGTTGATTTCTTATATCACTCAATTTAGAACTTTAATTTTAGAGAGTAGATGGCCAGAGGAGAAGAGGGCTTCCTTATTTTATCGGGGCTTAAAAGATGAATTGAAAGATGCTTTGGCTGGTGTTTTGGAACGACCAACTACTTTAGATGCTCTAATTGATTTGGTAGTTCGGTTAGATTTTCGTTTAACCGAAAGACGTTTAGAGCGTAGACGTTCTCAGGGGGAAGTTAGGTTTCCAGGAAGAGTAGAGAGATCTAAGGTTGAGGTGGTGAACAGGGAAGTTAAGTCAAAGGGAAATGAGCTGCAGAGTCGGGTGAGAGGTCCGTTGTCAAAGGAAGAGAAGACAAGAAGAAGGGCGAATAATTTGTGCCTATACTGCGGTAGGAGTGGTCATTTCCTTGAAAACTGTCCTTTTACCTCCAAGAAGATCTTCAATTCTTCAGGCAGAGTACAACAAGTTGCTAACACGATACAGACAGCTGTTCCTCATATAACTGTGAACGTATCCTTAATGTTTGAAAAGAAAATCTTAGGTTCTGGGCCAATTATTATTGATTCAGGGGCTACAGGAAATTTTATGGACAGAGGATTGGCAAAGAGTTTAGGTGTTCCTTTAGTGGCTAAGAAAGAAGTTGAGCAGGTAAGGGCAGTTGATGTTACATCTCTTTCTTCAGGTCCAATCACTCATAATACAGAGGTACTTGAGATGGAGTTAACTGGAGGTCATAAGGAAACTATCTCTTTTGAATTAATTGATGCTCCAATCTTGAAAATAATCTTGGGTATGCCCTGGCTTACTCTGCATAATCCTAGAATTGATTGGAGTGCAAGAATTGTATCCCTAGAATCGACTTTTTGTAAGGAACATTGTTTCTTAGGGAAAAGTCATGGAGAGGAAGAAAGATTTGTAAATTCTGTTTCGTTTTCACTTGCAGAAAGAGGGGCAATAGGTTTTGATGTTGGAGCAATAGTGGGTGAACTTCCTACTTGTTATCAAGATTTTTGGGATGTATTTGATGAAAGGGAAGCTGGAGAGTTGCCTCCTCATAGACCGTTTGACTGCAGGAAAGATTTGGAGCCTGGAGCTATTTTACCTAGCAGTAGGGTTTATGCCCTGACAGAAAAAGAGAATGACTATTTGAAAGAATACTTAAAGGAAAATTTGGCTAAGGGTTTTATTCGGCACTCTCAATCGCCGGCTGCCTCACCATTGTTCTTTGTGCCAAAATCTGACGGTTCCCTCAGAACTTGTATAGATTATAGGGCGGTAAGGAACAAGTTACTTACCTGTAACTGTTGTTCTCCAGCATGGGTCTGGCATGGATTCACATGCTCATGAATATTCCCCGTCGTCAGGCTGGGAATCCTCGGTAAAGAAAAAACCAGTATCAGTTTCGTTTCTGATCTGTCTTTCGTAGCAATAACCAATCACTGGTCTCTGCGTCATACTGACCACAGCCAATGACTGCCCTCTACCTAAGCACCGCCTCTGGCAGCCATCTTCAGATTTGGAAGCACGTGAAGTGGCAGTATGACCAAGTGAAGAGCCGCAGAGGGGTAGGCGGGAGGGTTCGCATGTGAATCCATGCCAGACCCATGCTGGAGAACAACAGTTACAGGTAAGTAACTTGTTCCTTCTCCAGCATGGGGTCTGGCATGGATTCACATGCTCATGAATAAAGAATACATAGCAGTACACACATGCACAACCACGGGAGGTGGCAAAGGCTCAACATTAAGCATCACATCAACTCAACATTAAGCATCTTACCTCCTCACCAGGCTCACCTCAGGCGAACAGGTTGCGCAGCACTGCTTGGCCGACCCTGGACTCCTCCCTGGAATCCCGGTCGACGCAGTAGAATTTCGTGAAGGTGTGCGTCGACCTCCACGTAGCAGCCCTGCATATGTCCAGCAGGGGCACACCAGATAGGAACGCCGTGGTAGCTGCGATCGCTCTGGTGGAATGGGCTCTCGGACGGCCAGGCAGCGGTCGGTTTGCCAACCGGTGACAGTACATGATACAGCCGGAGAGCCATCTGGAGATGGAAGCCTTCGAGAGAGCCTTCCCCTGATTGACAGGTCCAAAGTTCACAAAGAGTTGTGACGTCTTCCGAAAACCCTTCGTGCGATCCACGTAGAACTTCAGCGCTCTAGCTACATCCAGCGAGTGCAAAGTCCTCTCAGCCGGCGACGAAGGCGACGGGAAGAACACAGGTAACACCAAGGGTTCGTTGAGATGGAAGTCCGACGGTACCTTGGGCATGAAGGAGGGGTGCGTCCTGAGCACTACCCTCGTGTCGTGGAAAGTCAAGTACGGGGCCTTGCAGGAAAGGGCCTGGATCTCACCCACTCGTCGTGCGGAGGTGATGGCCACGAGAAAAGCTGTCTTCCACGATAGAAACTTCAACGGGGCCGAGTGCAGAGGCTCGAACGGAGGTCCCATGAGCTTGGTCAGCACCACGTTGAGCTCCCACGCCGGGGCCGGAGCCTTCACCGGCGGGAACGATCTGAATAGTCCCTTCATGAACTCTTTCACCAGACGATGAGACCACAAGGACGTCCGCCCCGTGGTTCTGGTGTATCGGGAGATCGCAGCAAGATGAATCTTGATGGACGCGTGTGCCAGTCCAGCTTTGGCCAGCGTCAGCAGGTACGGCAGTACTTGGGGAGCCGTAATCCGTAGAGGGTTAATCTTCTGTGCGTGGCACCAGACAGAGAACCTCTTCCATTTGTGTCCGTAGCATTTAAGAGTCGAGGACGCCCTGGCCTTTGCAAGAACCTCTCTGCAATCGGCCGGTATGTCGTATCCTCCAAACTCTAGCGCTGCAGGAGCCAGGCCTGCAAGTTCAGCGACTTCGGGTCGTGGTGGAGGATGGCGCCTCCTTCCCTGGAGAGTAGGTCTGCGTCCGCCGGCAGCTTGATCGGCGGGGACGCTGACAAGTCCAGAAGGTCCGGGAACCATATCTGCCTCGGCCACGCAGGTGCGACGAGGATCATCCTGCACCGTGACCTCTTGAGCTGGTTGACGAGCCGGATTAGCAGAGGCAAGGGAGGGAACGCGTAGAGGAACAGGCCCTCCCAGGGGAACGAGAAAGCATCGCCCATGCTCCTCGTCTGGGGAAACCTGCTGGCGAACCTCCGGCACTTGGTGTTCGTCGCCGTCGCGAACAGGTCGATCTGGGGTGTGCCCCACCGTCGGAAGAGGCGATCCACTAGATCCTGCCGTAGTTCCCACTCGTGGCACGAGCGCAGCTCCCTGCTGAGTGAGTCGGCGATGGTGTTTTTTATCCCTGCCAGATGAAACGGCACCAGAAAAATCCCTTGGGCGACGGCCCAATGCCACAGGTCCTGCGCCTCCTTGGACAGCGCTGGGGACCTGGTTCCGCCCTGTTTCCTGATGTAAAACATGGTGGTGGTGTTGTCGGTGAAGATCCTCACCACCTTGCCCTTCAGGGACGGAAGGAAGGACCTGAGGGCCCAAAACACTGCACGGAGCTCCAGGACGTTGATATGCAGGGACTTCTCCGTCGGGAGCCAGAGTCCCCTCGCGTGCAGATTTTCGGTGTGCGCTCCCCACCCTTCCAGGGAGGCATCCGTGGTCACAGTCTCCTGGTGGGCTGGGGTCTGGAAGTCCATGCCCGCCGTCAGATGCGCGCGGGTGCCCCACCACCGTATCGCTCGCCGGAAACTCTCGTCGAGCTTGATCCTTTCCTCGAAGCTGCCCGTCGTCTGGATCCAGCGCGCATCCAGGAATTCTTGCAACGGGCGCATCCGGAGCCTGCACATGGGAATGAGGTAGATGCAGGAAGACATCATCCCGAGGAGGGACTTGATGGATCTCACTTTGGCCGCGTCGGCCACCAGCATCCGTTGCACCTTGCCCAAGATGGTCCTGGTCCTCTCCTCCGACGGGGAGGCCAGAAGGGACACTGTGTCGAGCCTCGCTCCCAGAAACAGTGCGACTTGCGCGGGCACCAGGTGGGATTTGGTGTAGTTCACGGAGAATCCCAGGTCCGTGAGGAGTTGGACGGTCCTTGCCGTGTGGACCACGGCGAGCTCCTTCGTCTTGGCGCGGATGAGCCAGTCGTCCAGGTAGGGGTAGACGTGAATCCCCTCGCGGCGCAGCTGCGCCGCCACCGGTGCGAGGCACTTGGTGAATACCCTGGGTGCCGACCGCAGTCCGAAGGGAAGGGCTTTGAACTGGTAATGCCGCCCTTGGACCACGAACCTGAGGAATTTTCGGTGCCCCTTTAGGATTGGAATGTGGAAGTAGGCATCCTCCAAATCCAACGACGACAGGAAGTCTCCTTCCTCCAGTTGACCCAGGACGTGCTGTAAGGTGACCATCCTGAACTTCTGCGCCTTGATGAACTTGTTCAGCCGTCGCAGGTCTAGGATGGGGCGCCATCCTCCCGTCTTCTTCTTCACGAGGAAGTACCGCGAGTAGACTCCGGAGCCCCGAAGCCTCTTTGGGACGAGTTCGATGGCGCCCTTTCTGAGCATCGCCTTTACCTCCAGGAGAAGTTGAGGGACGTGAAGTTCTCTCCTGGCCACGGGGGGGACGCGCGGGCACCTTCTTTGAAACTCGAGCGCGTGGCCCCGGGCCAGGGCATCCAGCACCCAACGGTCGGTGGAGATGGACTCCCACACGCTGACGAAGCCCGCCAGCCGGCCTCCCACCGGGGTGCTTCGGTGGGGGCCCGACCCCACGGCCGGTTCAATCCTGCTTGGACGCGGCCTTGCCGCCTTGACCTCCTTGGCGACGACGGCGGGGTCCGCTAGACTTGCCTCGTCCTCTGTAGGCCTCTTGCGACGACGAGCGGGCCGCTTGACGGTAGGAAGCGAAACCGCCACCGGAACCTTTGGAGGCGCCCTTGCCTCCGCCGCTCCGAAAGGGCGTCCGTCGTTGCTGCAGGACTCCCAGGGCCCGGGCCGTCTCAGTATCCGCCTTGATGGCCTGGAGGGAATCGTCCACCGTCTTCCCAAACAGGTTGTTCCCGTCGAAGGGCATGTCCAGGACTCTGGTCTGGACGTCCTGCCGAAAATCCGTAGCTTTGAGCCATCCACGACGTCGAAGGCAAACGCCGTTGCCTAGCTGGCGGAACCCCGCATCGGCGATGTCCGTCGCCACGGTGATGGCGTGGTCCGAAGCCACTTCACCTTCCTGGAGGATCTCAAGGGCCTCAGCCCTCTTGTCGTCCGGCAGAAAATCCAGCAGGGGAGCCATCTTGTACCAGAGCTCCCTGTCGTAGCGGGCCACGATAGCCAAGGCGTTGGCCGCTTTAATCGTCGTCGCTGCCGACGAGATGACTCTACGTCCCATAGCATCCAATTTCTTTCCCTCGCCGTCCGGCGGGGAAGTCGATGTGGAGGCCGCACCCCCCCCCGCTTTCTTCCTGGCCGCCGCGGAGACGACGGAGTCCGGGGTAGGCCGCGCCCGGAGGCATAGGGGGGCCGTGTCCGGGACCCGGTACTTCTTCTCGTACCGGTCTCTTCTAGCTGGCGTCGTGGAAGGGTTCTTGAGGAGGGAAAGACCCTCATCCCAAATGTCGTCCAACAGAGGCACTGCGAGGACCGTCTTCCTCTTGGCCTCGCGCCGCTGATAAAGGAAGCCTTCCTTTTTCTTCTCCTCGGGGCAGAGTTGAAAAAGCTCGGAAGCCCTGGAGATCATGGAATGGAAGGATCCGATCTCGTCGGGCGGAGAAGCCCTGGTGGGGGGCGACGACGGAAAATCCTCGTCGTATGCCTCGTCGTCCGTACCCGTCGCTGCCGTGTCAGTCCCCGTATCATCCCCTCGGGTGGACGGGGAGGAGGGCTGGACGGGGCGCGACGGTTGAAAAGGAGGTGGAGGATGGATCCTTCTTTTCTTGGCAGGGGGAACACCAGAAGGTCCCGGTTCTGGATCCCCCGACGGGAGAGGTTCCTCCGTCGGTAACGGTAGCCTCGTCCTTATCTCAGTGCATAAGGACTGTATGGCCAACAAAATGGCCGCCGAGTTGTCTCGCGGCGCTGGCAGAGGGGAATCCGACGGGCGAGCAGGGGCCCCGTCGGCATCCTCGACGATGTCGGCGTCGTCGCCTGCGTCGGCACCCATTCCGACGGGCTGGTCTTGTTCCACGCCTAGGCCGTGGCTTAAGACCTCGACCAGCTCTTCTTCTGAGGTTGAGGCCGAATCTACGACGACGCCCTGCCCCCCCTTCTTCTCCACGGAGGTTTACACGGGGGTCCTATCGATGGGCATAAAAGAAGACTCCCTCCGAGGAGGCAGGGAGATTCTGGGCCCTGAGGTCGCCACCACTGGAGTAGCCTCCACAGGCTGGGCCAGGGCCGCCGCGACCGTTTCGATAGAGGGCTTGGTCGGATGGATCAAGGCCTTCACCACCCTAGGTGCGCTCACCGCCTTGTCCTTGAGGGAGGGGGCACTGCCACGCTCCTCCTCTGCCTTCGAGCTCGACCGGGGCCTCTCCAGGAGCTTCGCCGGGTGCTCGGCCTTCCTCTTACCCGACCCAGAGCGTTGGCTCGTGGTTGATGGTGCCGGGGAGGGTGCGCCCTGCCTGGCGCCCGTAGAGCCCGACCGTTCGGCGCTCCCGGTGCCAGCGGACTCGCGGTGCTTGGCCTTATGTTGGGCCCCCGTCGCCGGGGCGCCCTCAAAGGTCTTAGAAGACCGCTCGGATTTCTTCTTCTTCTCGCCAGACGGGCTCTTACCCTGCAGCCAGTTGGCGAGACGTTGATGACGGTCCTTCATGGTCCGTTCCGACATGTCGCCGCAAAACGCACAGTCCTTCTCCACGTGCGTTTTGTCCTCATGAAGGCAGTAAAGGCAGAAAGAGTGTTCGTCCTCCTTAAAGACGTTCTGCAGCTGGCATCCAGGGCAGACCCTGAACAGCTTTCCGGGCGTCGAGCTTCCCTTCTCCTGGGCCATCTCCGAGACCGGGCCTGAGAAGCTTCTGGAGTCCTCCGAAGCGTAGCTCGACGAAATCTTCACCCTTGAGGGGCACAGATGAATCCGACACGGGTCCCCGTAGATCGGATGTAGTATCGGTGGAGCTTGAGGCTCTTTGACCGAAGAATCGAAGTTTTTGTGAAAAAAGCGCGAAAAAATAGCACTAACGCTCGAGAGCAATAGCACGAGGATCCCAACACATGAACGTGCGGTAAAAATCTGAAGATGGCTGCCAGAGGCGGTGCTTAGGTAGAGGGCAGTCATTGGCTGTGGTCAGTATGACGCAGAGACCAGTGATTGGTTATTGCTACGAAAGACAGATCAGAAACGAAACTGATACTGGTTTTTTCTTTACCGAGGATTCCCAGCCTGACGACGGGGAATATTCATGAGCATGTGAATCCATGCCAGACCCCATGCTGGAGAAATAGAATGACAGTAAAAAATAGGTATCCGCTCCCTCTCATCTCTGAGATGTTAAATCAAATTCAAGGTGCCATCATTTTTTCTAAATTGGATTTAAGGGGGGCTTATCATCTTGTACGAGTTCAAGAGGGGGATGAGTGGAAGACGGCATTTAAGACCAGATTTGGCCTGTACGAGTACCAAGTGATGCCATTCGGTCTTTGCAATGCCCCAGCGGCTTTTCAATTTTTTATCGATGAGGTTCTTCGGGAATTTCTTGATATTTTTGTTATTGTTTATATTGACGATATTTTGATTTTTTCCCAAAGTTTGGAGGAACACAAAATTCACGTTCGACAGGTCTTGAGAAAATTGAGAGAGAATAATCTTTACGCTAAATTGGAGAAGAGTCAGTTCCATACGAATTCAGTGGAATTTTTAGGTTTCGTGATCACTCCTAGTGGTCTGGAAATGAATCCGAAAAAGGTGGAAGCGGTTCGTGATTGGCCTACTCCAACGAAGGTGAAGGAGATCCAGAGTTTTTTGGGATTTGCCAACTTTTACCGAAGATTCATTGAAGGCTTCTCCAGTTTGGTGACTCCAATTACTCGACTTTTGAAGAAAGGAGTTCCTTTTGTTTGGGACGTTAAGGCTAATGAGGCTTTTAAAATATTGAAGGAGAAATTCATAACTACTCCTATCTTGATTCATCCTGATACTTCCAAGCCATTTTTTGTAGAGGCTGATGCTTCCAATGTGGCAATGGGAGCAGTGTTGTCGCAGAGGCATAATGTTACTGGACAATTGCATCCAGTGGCCTACTTTTCTAAGAGGTTCTCACCAGCGGAAGAAAATTATACCATTTCAGATCGCGAGCTTCTTGCTATCAAAGCAGCATTTGAAGAATGGCGACATTTTTTAAAAGGAGCACGTCACACTGTGACAGTATTAACTGATCACCGAAACTTACTTTTTTTGAAGACAGCAAGAACTCTGACACCTCGACAACTAAGGTGGTCTTTATTTTTTGCAGATTATGATTTTATAGTTACTTTTAAGCCAGGAAATCAAAATAAAAAAGCATATGCTCTGTCACGGCAATTTCCAGAAAGTGAAGTTAAGTCGGTCTGTGAGTCACTTCCTCTGATCGCTCCAGAACGTTTTGTTCTTGCTGGAATTGAGAAAGAAAACGAAATCTTTAAACAAGTACGAGAATCCATATCTGAGAGACAACTTGAACATTGGGTTCGTTTGGATCCAGCTCGCAAGATTAAAGATGGTTTACCTTATCTAGACGACAGACTCTATTTACCATCTATTGAACTTAGAGAAAAGATCTTGAAGGAATGTCACGATTCAGTTCTGGCAGGACATCCAGGATATCGAAAAACACTTGAGTTGGTCAGAAGACATTTTTGGTGGGAGAAAATTCGACAAGATACTCTTAATTTTGTTAAGACCTGTGAAGTTTGTGCTAGATCTAAGAACCTCATCGGAAAGCCTTCTGGGTTATTGGAACCGTTGCCAGTTCCACCGCGGCCTTGGTATTCAGTGTCTTTAGATTTCATCACGGATCTACCACTAGATAAGGGGTGTACATCAGTATTGGTTTTAGTTGATTTACTCACTAAAGAAGCACATTTCATTCCAATGAAGGGAGAGGTTACCGCCGATAGTTTAGCTCACAGTTTCTTGCAAGAAGTAGTTAAACTGCATGGAATTCCCAGTCAGGTCATCTCAGACAGAGGGTCTCAATTTATTTCTAAATTTTGGAGAGCTTTCTGTAAGAGATTGGGAGTTGAGGTATGTCCATCATCCGGTTACCATCCCGAAACCAATGGGCAAGTGGAAAGGATAAATCAGGAGTTGGAGAAATATTTGAGATGTTATCTACAGACAGGGGAAGAGTGGGTAGATATGTTGTGGGTGGCAGAATTTGCATATAACAACTGTAGTAAGGCTGCCACCTCAATGTCTCCATTTTATTTGGGACGAGGTTTTCATCCTTGTTTTCTTAGTATAGAGATCGATTATGATGCGGAAAACCCGGAAGTGGAAAAGAGACTAGAGATCATGAAAAGAAATTTGGAGAAGGCAAAAGGGGTGTTGGTGGAGAGTAAACAAAAATATAAGAGATTTGCGGACCTTAAAAGAAAGACTAGTCCCCAGTATAGGGAGGGAGATTTGGTATGGTTATCAACCAAATTTTTGAGAATTAAGGGAAGAAATAAGTTTTGCCCTCGTGTTGTAGGGCCGTTTGTTGTTGAAAGGGTGATAAATCCAGTGGCTGTTCGCCTTAGATTACCAAGACATATGAAAACTCATCCAACTTTTCATGTTAGCTTGTTGAAACCTGTGGTTAAAGGAACTAGATTGACACCTACTCCTTCACCAGTTGTATTTGAGGAAGATGATTCAGAAGAATTTGTAGTTAAGAAAATTCTGGACTCTAGAATAGTGAGAGGAAAGCTACAGTATCTCATTGATTGGGAGGGTTTTGGTCCTGAAGAACGCACTTGGGAGAAGGCAAGTGATGTACATGCTCCTCATTTGGTTGAAAAATTCCATAAGAAATTTCCATTGAAAAAAGGCCCAGGGACTGGGCGTTAGAAGGGGGGTACTGTCAGGTACTGTTAGGATACAGTGACATATTCTGAATTACATTAGGTCTGGGGAAAATTAGTATAGAAAGGTTTTTGGAAGTTATTATGAGTTTAATTTTAAAACAGCCAATTTTGCCCTTAACATTCATTGCAGTCTATGGAGAATGCCCCAAGCCAAGATGGAGGTCCTCAGTCTAAGTTCTGATTGGCTGGTGATTGTTTATAGGGAAGACAGTGAACATTCTAAACTGCCTTTCATCGTCTTTGCCCAGCTGAGAGGTCGTGTATTAAGCTGCTCCTGCTTAACTTGTTCAGGGGTTTCAAGTTTCAAGCGGTCGAGCGGCTTATTTGGAAAAGCAAACAGGAATCTTGCGGAGATTCATTTTGGCACTGAACAGGAGTAAGAGGTTTTCGAGTTATCCAAAAAGAAAAAAGTTTCAAAGACTCTTCACAAGATAAGTCCTTTTAAAATTCAAGACTCTTTCTATAATGTCATAGTAAAAGATTTAATCTGATTTTCAAGTTCATATGAAAAATATTTACTAAGAATTATATTGCTGTCGTATGTTTGGCTTTGCTACGTTTTCCATCAAGCGCGTGGTTTTTCCGTTAACAGAAGCCTGCACGTGAGAGTCTTCGCTTGAGTATCTTGCGCGAGCTCTTTGGTGTCGCGTGATACTATTGTGCGTGTGTTTTTTCTACCCGCGTTTGGATTTCCGCGCGTGTGCATTTTGTATTAAGCGCGTGTGGATTTTTCCCGCTGTTTCGACTTCAGCGCGTGTGCGTGTGATCGCATCTTGGACTAAGCGCGTGTGGATTTTTACCCGTGGTTTGTCGTCAGCGCGTGTGCATGTGATCGCATCTTGGACTAAGCGCGTGTGGATTTTTACCCGCGGTTTGTCGTCAGCGCGTGTGCGTGTGCTCGCATCTTGGACTAAGCGCGTGTGGATATTTCCCGCGGTTGAACTTCAGCGCGTGTGCGTGTTTTCGTTTAATCGCTTGTGGTTTTTTCTCTCGCGGTTCGATTTCAGCGCGTGTGAGTTTACTCGCTCCTTGGATAAGCGCGTGTGGTTTTTCCTGCGGTTTAATCTTCGGTGCTTCAACGATCTCCACTCAGTTTGGATCCCTATGCGAGTTCAAGAGATTTCCACGTGAGATTTTTGACGCAAGTTTCAAGAACTGTTTATTTAAGTAAAAACACTCTCTAAAATAAAAAAAGAAGAAATATAAATACTTTCCAGAAACACTAGAACTTCCATTTACTTTTAAAGAACTTAAGACTTTGTTCAAGCTTCTTGAGTTTAAAGAAGATTACCTGCAAAGTTAATTTCACATTCATGGACCTACTAAGAAGGCTGAATGATCGTTGAGATTCAAGTCAACTAGTAAGGAAGTCTAGTCAGCTTATCACTTCTCTGGGCATTTTGTAGAGAAGTTCCAGGTATGGTTTTTACTTTATTTGGTAAAGGATATTGATACTTAAGGTTAGTATAGTACCCCATGAATAACAAGGTGTATTATATGTTTATGTTTTACTACAGGTGAAGAACCAGCTAGCCTTAGCTTCCAGCCTGGTGTTTGTTAATTTGTCCCTTCCCCCTTTCCCCTGGAAGTGAGGTAAACTGAGCAGTTTATAGTATCAGATCAGAGTGCCACATTTTGGGTGGATTGTCGGGGGCTCAGCAGCTTCTGCAGACACCAGGATCTCAGCCTGACAATGGCAGAGGGGCAACTGCCTCCAACAAGTTCTTCTGGGAAACCCGTTGATTATCAATGGCTGTCACCATCCGTGCCAAATCATCCAATGACTTGTATGGCAACTCTGGTACATTACTCTGCTCTGCAGTCTGAGTATGTGTGCTGGACTTCGTAGAATTCATACTAGACTGATCTGTGTTCGCTTCCATCATTTTCTTCCGTTTGGGTCCAATAGGAAGCCTTGAGCTGGATGTCTGTGACTTTGCCACTAGAATTTTATGTTTTTACTAGCTCGTGTGGTGGTAGATTTGGAACCTACAGTACCAAAAACTTTGAATATGTTTGTGGTAACCGGCTCTCGCACAGGCAGATCTTTCTCCGTCTGTTGCGAGGCCACGGGCGTTATGGTAAATGTGGGAATTGTTGTTGCCACCACCACATTAGGGGAATTAGAATTAGCCTCCCCCACTGTGTTTATATTGATCGTTTTACTTTGCTCTACAGACATTATGCAATGTTCGCCCAGCTTGGTGGTCTGCTGTGATGACACGGGATGGTTACAATTGTTAACTAGGGTTTGTGTGGAGGCTGGCTTTAGGATTTTATCGCTATTAAATTCCGGCTCATGAACTTGCATGCCCTCCTGAGATTGAGGTCCGTTGGTTGAGATTAGTAGTAATAATTGCTCAATATATGCGGTCTGCTTGTTGACCTTTGTATCCAATACCTCAGAGTTTTGCAACAGCCAATAAGGCCGTATTCATGGCAGCAAGGGTATTATTCAGGGCCGGTGCCTCCGGGAAGGAGCTCCTATCTTTATTGATGGGATTAATAAAGAAATCGGAGTCCCGCGCACCTGGATCAAACCTGAATTGCCTTCGCGTGGGGGCTATGAATGAAAATGATTCTTCAACAAATTCAGCAGGAGGATTTTCTTTGTCTCTGGAGGAACCTATTGCCTCCTCTTTATGGTCATCCCAATGGGACAGAACAGGAGAGAGGGCTTCTATATCTGTTTTAGAGCGATTTTTGTCACCTTCTTCAAGCTGAATTAAGTCTCCAGTGTTCGAACAGATATATAACACTTCGTTACTTTCTTCTTGAGTTTTGTTGGAGAGGTTCAAGAATTCAATGTCCTCCTCCTCAATTTCCCTTATCATAGTTAAATGGGCATGAGCTTGCCTTCGTTTTTGTTGTGCCAAAACTGAGCATAGTACTGGCTGTAGCATCCTATCACCCGGCAAATTGGGCGATAATGTCCCCGTATCTTCTGTAAAACAGGCAGTCATTATCGTGGTGTCTGTAGGAGCACCATTTGAACCACTTTCAGTATTTACAATAACAGGTCTGATGGTCTGTATGGTATCAGCACTCATGTTAGAGAGTGGCTGATCTGCCAGCCTTGTCACCGAAGGAACGGACTGAGCAGAATGGGAAGCACTGTCATTATTACCCTCTCCCCCGAGAACTACACTCTCACTAGGGCATAATCTGAAATCATGGGACACTGAGGCTGAACGCTTGGAGATTGCGCGTCCTGCACTCGGTAGTGGTGCTGTTAAGCGACTTTGTAAAAGGGCTTTCCCACTTATGTTGTCGCGGCATGGTCCACCCAGTTTAGCTCTTATAACTGATATGGGTGGCATATTGCTACTCAGAGTGTAGTGTTTCATTCAACTACTGCCGCAGTTAGGCAATACAACAAAATGAATAAACAAATAAATAAATTACTGGTTTCACTCAGTTTCCAATTATTACTGTTCCCTTGTTAACGTGTGCCCGCCCAGGTATAAATAAATAATAATAGAAAAATAATAATATCACCAGGCACACTGAGAGACACTAATGAGTTATAGTCAAGAAGGAAGAAACCAATTGGCATAAAATAACACAGAAAATAAAATACAATACCAAATAACCAATGCCTCCACGCTCCCTCGCGGCTTTCTAGGGGATATTAACTTATGGGTAAAAAGAGAGCAGCTTAGGCAGATTAAATATATGGTTGTGGGCTTGCTGTGACGCTGCGAGCAGCCAAACAGCCAAACAGCCAAACAGCCAAACAGCCCACTTGCATTAACTTGAAATGCGCACGCAAATGCGCATACACCATAGTTTTTGTAGGGATTCTGGGAGCCAGGGGGTGTGACTTAAACATACAAGGGATCTAGAAACAAAAAAAAGAAAGATGGACCTGCGTAAGTAACGTGAGTTCAGTGGGCGGGTTACTGCAATAGCATTACATAGAAAACCCGGATCACCCAGCCCAGCCCAGCTCTTGACGTGATAAGCCCAGCCTACCACAGCCCAGGCACAAAGTCCAACCCTTATACACACAGCTAGAGTAGAGCAAGATAATTACGTTGGGCTCAGAAGTGCGTAGTACTTTTGGGAAGTCCTTGGCAGCGTTTCGCCTTTAGAAGAATAAACACACTTCCTCTTGTCCTTACAGCTATGTTCTTTAACGTGTGCAGGTCAGCAGGAAAAACGTCCGTAGCTTGTTGCCAAACCAAACAGCACACTTGCATTCACTTAAAGAAAATACATAATATAGTACAAAAATAGTAAATGTCTAAAAGGGACTGTGTCCACTCTATGTGGGTCCACTATCTCAGACAAGGACCCAACATAAATTAACAGGGGGATGGGAAACAGGAAAATCACAAAGCCCAGGAAGGCAGGTAAATCCACTACGGCCCACACAATTAAGTACAGTGTCCTAAAGACACAACCCCCCCACCCCCTGTCATATGTATGAGGTCTTAAACTAGGTGGTCAGCACCTAGCACATATGGGTAGGGGATAGTAAGGAAGTGGAATTTCAACCAGCATGTAAAATAGCACAAGGGCACATAAGGCCAACACTACATTAATATTGACCCTCTAGAACATTGTATTAAAATAATACAAATGCATACCTAGTAGTTAAACAGGGATAAAAGGTAGGACACATTTTAATACCTCAGCAAAAAGTCTCCAGGAGTTACAGGTACATTTTAGGAGCAGTTACCATTGCAATACACTTCAGATAAAAAATATTACACAATCACCAAAATTAGCTACAGTGTAATGCTACAGTCAGCATGAGAAAAATGAAGAGCAAGACTTTAAAAATGTATTATAAATCGGGGATTAAGTCCTAAATTTCTAGTTCTTGGGCCAGATCCCCTTGAGCATGTTTAGGGTCAGGCAAGAACCTACTCCCAGCATTACTAAAATAGAGTTCCAGGACAGGTAGAAAAGTCCATACGAATCAATGGTATCCGTAGAAAATGTTGAAAACAAAATGCTAAATGCACATTTTGTCCGGATTCAGCATGTAAGAAAATTCTGAATCCCATTATACCAAACTGGGGTTGCGGGGGTATCCCTGCTCCCCTTGTTCGGTATAATGGCATTTCTTGGTGTGGGGGTGTCTCCTGTGTCAGGCGCGAGAAGGGCAGCGCCGTTAAAAAAATAAAAACAAATAAAAAGGGACCCTGCAGCAGAAGTCTCGACCCCCTTTAGGGTTGGAAAACCTATGCCCCAGGGAACAGTAAGCATTGAGGTATGGAAGTGAGGAGGTGGAGGAACAGGCAAGTGGGGTTCTGGGGGTAATGGGTACTTTTAATGCGGGTTCAGGTGCTCCATGTGTGTTTTTTCCATTTTTTTCACGTCTATCCCTAATCAATGGGAGGAAAATCAATTGCCTATCTGCTTTAATAAGGGTACGTCTGATCTACTGCACAGGTGCGCAGTCCGCATCAAACAACCCAAGGGAAAACCAAAGGAAACCACCAACAAAGAGATCCAGAGTACAAGGACAAACCAGAAGTCCCAAAGGAAGGTACAGCATAACAGGAGGATCCCACAATGTAAGTGCATGGGAAATGCGGTTGAAACTCGACTCCTGACAATCTCGACGCCAGACCAGAGGGACCCCTAAGGGGGTAGTATCATTAATAAGGGCCCACTGGAGGATCCAGAAATAAGTATTCACATCAACAGTTTAGGTGAAAACTGCTCCAGCAACACAAAACAACCAGGTAAATACAGGGCTTCGTTTCCAGTTCTGCTTTACAGGATCCTTAGCCAGGGCCTTGCACCCTGAGCCAACGACTACTTTTACAAGCCAGAAAAGAAAAAAGGACCATCCCACAACAGCAACCTTCAAGCCTGAAGAGGAAGACTCGGGGAAGAAGGAAATCCCTAAAATGGCTCCCTGTGGTTTGGCGCACAATAAAGGCAGGGAGCTCAGCGGAAAACAATCCTAGTACAGAGATCAGCTGGAGGACCCTATGTGGTTGCCCTTCAAGGCAAGCCCCTGCACGCTCACACCAGAAAAAACTACAACCCGCTAGGGAAAAAGGCCCAAGACACTGCTTGAAGGATAACACATTTTTATTCCTACAAAAAGGAAGTGCATCAGCAAAGAACTCTGCTGCCGCTGAACGTTCTGCCAAATTCTGCACGAGCAGAACCTTATGAGGGTACAAATCGTCATCAGTGATGTCATTACATCCAGTAAAAACCCTGCGTGGCTGGTTGCCCACTCCATAGGGGATGCAGAGCCATCGGTCCAAGCCTTCTTGTATGTCTCCATCCAGGTGGGTGCTGCTGGGCTCGTCATCCGCAGTAGAAGGGGGCCTAATCAGCAATTAGTTACTTAGAAAACAATGCTACTCTATCACTGTAATGGTGCACCTGGCAGACACAGATATTGGCCCAGGGGGAGCGCAGAGGTCACACTAACTTATGTATTTCACTCATTCCCAGATGCACCAGCAACCTCCCAAGGTCTTCCACCCTCGTTTTAGACTAGAATTTCATCCCTCCCACAGCACTTAGCAGCACAAATCATGTGACCCAAATGTGAATGCGAGATAGCCTTGCTCTTTTTATTTTTATTTTTATTATTCAAGCCTTTAAAAAAGAATCAACATATATTTACAGCAACTCAACCGATCAACATTTCAGAAGCAATTGCATTCCGTTTCCAAAGCCAGAAGTTATTTTGTCCATCGTCTGAGTACTTTACAGTTAGCATCACCACAGATAAGAACTAAAGTTCCATCAGTCTTCTCTTTCTATGTCTGTGGTTGCTAGGAGCTTTTCTACTTCTGCCAGAAAAAGGATTAAAGCAAAGGTTACTTTTTTATCCCCACCATCAAACATCACCTGCCACCAGTTTTCTACACTCAGTGTCGGGTACTTTATCATCAGCGGTCCTAGATGTTTTGTCCGTTGCGCTCGTAGTCCAGTGCAGAAGAGCGTTAGATGTTTTTGTGTTTCTTCCTTCTGCTTACAAAATCTGCAGTTTAAGTTCATGTTGCCCACATTGCGGCAAGTTTTTAACCGGTCTTTGGTTTTTAGTGCGTTAAGACGAAAGCGCATTTACAAGGTTCTTCCATCTTTGTCGGGAAATGGTTCCACATATCTTTGTAGACTGTTAAGTTCTCTAGATTCGCTGGGAACATCTTTCATGAGTTTACTATTCAATCTTATTTCCAGTTAGAATCCAGTCCAGTCCAGTCTCCACATTTTAGTTTTGGCTAAGTTTGGATTCTCATGCACAGTTTTCAAGTCTATTTCATAGAAGTCTAGAATAGCCTCACAACGATTATTCCACAGTGTCAACAGGCAATCAGGGTTGCCATTAGCAGGATTTTGCAGAATTTTGAACTGTGGAGCAACATGTTTAATGGTTGTTTTCAAAAACAGTGTTAAGGTGTTCCAACTAATACGCGCATTGATGGAAATTAAGTTTAGCTCATAACAGATGCAGGCTGTAGAAGTTCCCCTCAGTAGCTGGAGCACTTTTACCCAGAATATATTTTCGAGGGTAGACCACAGCTCGTCTGAGCAGCCAAATGCATTTTCGGCTCCAAATATTAGAGCTGGCACCACTTTTTGGCAGTAGAAATTTCTCACGGGTTTAAGTGAAAATTTCCTGTACTTTTTGTTTAGTATACTTGCTTGGCATGCACATTGCCGACATTTTGTTTTGGCAATTTCTGCCCATGGGCCATCGTTTAGATTTGCACTCATTTGCATGCCCAAGTATCTTGTGTTCGTTACAGTACTTAATGTCATTCCCAGATGCCATTTCAGGTTTTTGTTTTTAGCCGTGTTTAGATTTTGCAGTGTTAAAACCTTGCTCTTCTGTTTGTTTATGTGTAGGCCATTACTTCCCACGTCCCTTTCTACTGCATCCATTTTGCGCTGTAGCCCAATCGTGGTGGCATCCAACAGGATCAGGTCGTCAGCACATAAACCAGCTTACCAAGGACCCATGCAATTTTGGAGAAAATGAGCGAACACCTTTAATCGCTCTGCCGATATCAGAGGAAAAGGTTGAATATGATAGAAGCAAGGTGGCATCCTTGTTTTACACCGCAGAACGTGTTGATCGCCGCTGTTAAAGTGCCCACTTGGTCTAATTGAATCTTTATGTTTGTTGCGGTGTGCAGATCTTTAATTGCTGCTAGCAGGCTTGGAGGACAGTCCCACCTCTCCATCTTATCCCAAAGTAGTTGCTGGTCTATGTTATCGAAAGCATGCGAGAAATCGATGAACACCAAGTACACCTTTTGCCCAGTTCTTATTGCTTCCATTTTGAGAAGGTTTATTAGCAGTAGATTCAAGCCACAACCAATGCCCTTCACAAAGCCGGCCTGTCTCGGGTCTGTGTGATTACTTTCCACTGTCCATTTCAGAGGTTTTTGTTGTAGGAGCGTTGCATACACTTTCCCCAAGACGTCCAGAAGAGCTATTAGACGATAGTCCTTTGGGTTTGCTCAGTTCCCTTTCTTAAATATCGGAACAATATTAGCACTTTTCCAGGATTTTGGGGTTGTGCGGTTGTTAGATATTCTGCTGAACAGCTCGGTACATATGTCGGCCCATTTCTCTGGATTTTTCTTTAAGGTGTAATTAGTTAGGCCGTCCGGACCAGGGTCTCATGAAGAGCTAGCCTTTTTAATTATGTTCACAATGTCGTCCTTGTCAAACTTTAAGTCCCAATGCTCGAGTACTGGTGTGGCAGGCTCCTTCCATTTTCCCTTTTTGCTATAAAGTTTGGTGTAATGCTTTATCCATGCAGTTTCAGATACCATATTTGTCAGCAGCGCCATTTGAGGCACTCATTGTTTATTATTTAACAAAATTCAGACATTTTTGTTTTCCATTTTTTCCATTACTAGCTCTGAGTCGTTTTGTAGCATAAGCACTTTGTGTGATCGAATCCAATTCTTGTATTTTTGTTTTGCTGCACGTTTGGCCGGTAAATAGAGTTTAATATCCCTATTTGTAATTTGTCTGATTTGAGCTTGCATTTCTCGTTTCTTCTTCAACACGTCGAGATCAAATTTATGTTTAGCAATAAAAGAACTTTTTCTTGGCCCATGTTTTTTTCCCACAAATTGTGTAAGTGGTTATATTCGACCTCTTCTTGTCCGTGAATGTATGCTCTAGCGATTTGACTCATGTCAGCCTCCAGGAGCTTTAGCCTCACCCAATTTGATTCCACCACAATGGGAAATTTCCATAACGTGTGGTTTGCTCAACAGATGTTGATGGTGTCAACTTCTCGTGATCGCTCTCAATCATGGGGATCACCTGTAGAGATACAGCTTTTTGATGTATATTCTCAGTCACAAAGAAGTAATCTATGATAGATTGTTGCTCGTTTCTGGACCATGTTGTGCTAGCCGCGATGTCTCCAGCAGCGTTTCCATTTAGCATGACCAAGCTTCTTAACTCCAACTCCAGACACAATCTTCTTGCTAGTTATACTAAGGCATGATTGTTCTTTTTGTCTGCTTGGTTTGTAATTATGTAGTTAATGTTTAAATCACTGCATAATAAGATGTCTGGAGTTTCATCTTCTTCAAGCATTTCATCAACTACTGCTGAGACTTGGATCTATAAAGGTGGATGTACCTGCCGCTTTATGGTTCCAATATAAATTCATGATGTGAATAGTTCCACCATTCACATTCAATTTTTTTATTGTCGTTATCTGTATGTAGGGTGATATGTTCGCTGATTTGATAATTCGGTAACCTGAGCTTATTTTGACAAGGGTTAGAAGGCCAGCCATTGGCCTACCCTTTGATCTTTTGATGGCTGGGTTGATTGCTATCTCGTATTCCCCAGAAGAGAGGCAAACATCCAACCATGTTTCCTGTAGGCATGCCACATCCAACCCGTCGAGTCAGTGTTCCTGGAATAAATGTGTGAATCCCCTTGTGTTCCATGTCCCAAACTTGTGCACCGTCTGCTCATTCCCAACTTGACTTTGGCTTCGAGCAGATCCACTCATAGCCTTGCTTTCTGATCCTTTTGACCCATCAGTGGTCTTACAGCTTTATGGCCGGTGGTCTGGGCCTGGCTGGCACTGTGGTATGTGGGGGTCTTGGGATCAAAGCATAGGAGGGCTGTAGCTTTGACGCGGGGTGTTGGAGCGGAGGGGTTATGCCATCTGCATCATGGGATGGTAACTGCCAAGAGGCGATCTGCCCCCTTCTCGTGGCCTTGCAGAGCACATTCTTCCCGGGGCGCTAAGGTCTACAGCCCCTGAGACAATGAAAGGCTTGTAACTCCTTGAAGCTCACTCGCGGGGTGTGTTAGATCTGTGCTAATAATGCAGGCCTAATACTAACACGCTTGGGGCGTTTGCTGCGTTTCAGCCTATGTTCCAAAATGGCTGCCAATAACTAAGATGCTGTTTACACCTGCCTCTACTATATGCTCCTAATGCATGCACTACGCAACCGTGCACTCCCCTGCATGCACGCCCCCCTCCCCCTACCCACTGCTCTCTTGAAGACAGGCTATCATTTGTCTCATATTCGGAATCGCCGAGAGGGGGTGGGAAGACCCTTTCTCCTTCCCAACACCCTGAACAAAGTGAGCCCTAAAATACCAAATGGCCTAAAGCAGGATTAAAAAAAATGCATTGGTGCCAAAATGGCAACAAAGAAGGCAAATGGCATGGCTTGCGCCCCAGTTGAAGCCAATACTAAAGTATAGCTGCCACCAACCTACTCCCTAAAACAAATATAAAGAAATATAATCAAAAAGCTTGGTGCCTGAGAGGCACCCCTGGGACTTGGAATTTAGGAGGTGACCCAATACCATATTCCTTAAGTAAGGGAAAAAGGGTTGTAATGGCAGAGGGACATCGGAAGAAGTCCCTCTGGCCGTCAAATATAAGTCAGTGGTCCAGAAAAATAAAGGGAAAATAGCTAAAAGTTAAGGGGTCCTAAAATATTAATTCTGTCTTGACAAATGGCATGCATAGGAGAGGGGGGCAATTGTAAACCCTTTTTGGATACAGGTGAATGACAGCAACATCAACTAAATCGACTTTCATGAATCTAATGATGGTGTGGCGCAAACCTATGGCATAAACACAAACAGAAGAAGTTCAAAGTTGACCCATAAGAGACTGGTCCATACTTGGCCACAGATTAGGTGACAGAGTAAGTGTTGTTTGCAACTGCATACAGGAATCAAGTCTCCACCTACCATAAGTGTAAACAAGACTGGTCAATGCAGGCAGTCAAGTCCATTGACAAGATCGGCACATTATAAGAGGATATTCATTATTTTATTTATAACTGGCATACTTAATAAAAATCAAACTTCTAAATTTGCACAATAAAACATATAAAAGGATACTATTTTCCTTTATCAATAATAGCCCAAACATCCAAGAGCTGGAGGGGTAATGACCAGACCAGCATGATCTAAAGCCACACTACTTTCTTAGAAGAAGCACCTATGAAGCCACCTACATGTAGTGCTGACATAGCTCTCCCTGCTTCGGACAGGACTACCCATCAAGGCACTTTCAATGGAGCACCAAAGTAGTGCATAGAAGATCAAAACTGCTAATGTCTGGAGCAAATGTGTGGCACTTCTAAGCAGCGCTGGGAGTTCCAACGCCTCATTCCGATAGGAAGAACTGTGGAGGCATTCATGAAGAGTTGCCATTATAGCATTTTACAGTACAGACAACTGAGAAGCAGTCAGGACGCTCGGGGGGGGGGGGCTTGGCCTGGCTGAGACTAATGGAGTTGAGACTTCGAGGCTCCGCAGCCCTAAGCAGTTAACCGATCTGCAAGATGCTGAGAAAATTAACATTAAACCTTTCTATCAGCAACTTAGCTGTCGGAAGGGCTCCAGACGCAACGCGAGCGGTCTGCAGCCTAAAAACTCACCTGATGTCGGTGCGGAAAAAAGGGTGTCTGTCCCGCCATGTGCAAAAAAGATAGCTGCCAGGACCTGATCCGCAGTGCAACTAGAAGCGCCACCGCCCGAGGAAGCCCAACAGCCAGGGAGGAGCTGGTGGAGCCCTGTGAAGAGGGTCGCTGGGGGCTAAGGTGCAGCGGACCACCTTTCCTTCACCCCGCCCCACCCCTGCAGCAGCGAGGGCGGGACCCTGGGGGCGAACCGACTCCGAAAGGACTGCCAGCCCTCGCGCCCGGCGAGTCTCAGAGCCACTTGGGGATCGCAGCTGTGACGAGCAGAGGGACCCCCAAGCTGGAGAAGCCCGCTGGAGCCCTGTGAGCTAGCCAGGCGACCGGCGCCTTGAAAAGAGCCAGGAGGTAGGTGGCAGAAGCGAACCTGCCACGCCACTCTCTCCCCCACCTGCCCAATTGAAGGATCTGAAAGCAGACCACAGCTGAAGCCGGTATTAGCAGCCCCACACCCCGAGATAACAGGGACATATGGGACCTGCAGTGAGTGGGTGGTTTACTTCGTGCTCAGAATCTAGGTGGAAAAAGTCGACCATCTAGTAGAACGGGGAGAAGGGCAGAGCAAATTGCAGTCTCTAAGGAAACAAAAGAGGCAGAAGGTACCAAAGAACTGGGAGGCATACAAGACCCTGGGAAATAAATAAAGGACAGCATAACCACCACACTTGCCACACATGCAACAGGTCTGGGCTAAAGGGTGGATGGCAGCTTCCCAATAAAAGAGGGGAGAGCAAGGTGCCCACCAACTGGGTAAGAGTGTGAAGCAGGCTCCCAAAAAGCATAGCAGGCAGGTGGGGGGGAGAGAACATTTACAAAACAACCCACCCCAAAAATGAAGGGGAGGGTATAAACTGAAATCGGGAAAAAAACAGTGGGCGGATCTCAACACACGCCGCCTCAATTGGGGTGACCCCCTTTACCTAGATCAGAAAACCCACGGATGGGCAGGATGAAATCCGGCAAATCGAAAGAAAAATCAGGGGCATCAATCAGGGACATGCTTCAGCACCCCAAGCCACCATCGGAGGTGCCCCCACCACTTGAGGAGGAGGCTCAACCTGCCACGAAAGGGGTTGTTGAATGTCTATTCCAATCACTGCAGAAAGAAATGGCGTCCTCTGCCAAGGAGCTTCAAACCGCTTTCCAAGATTTGACACACACAGTGCAACAAAATTAATTTAAGCTAGATGAGTTGGAGGTTGTCCAGTCATTTGGTCGACTGAAAACTGGTCGACTGCAATTTGGTCGAAAACCAAATGGTCAAATTTTTTTTTTATTTATATATTTATTTTTAGGGTTTTCGTTTTGTAAAAAAAGGGTTTTTAGAGAAAAAAAGGGGGTTGGGGGGGACCCCCCCAAAAAAATAAAAAAAAGAAAAAAACAATTCGACCATTTGGTTTTCGACCAAATTGGTTCGACCATTTGTCTGGTCGACCAATTTTTTTCGACCAAATGTCTGGTAACCGACTTGGAGACAGCCTTCTGCGAGCAAAGGGTATTAGCACTAGAATCCTGCATGCGCACAGCAGAAGAAAAACTCGACGACACCGAAAACCGTTCAGGCAGGAATAATATACGTATAAGAGGGATACCAAGGGAAGTCCAGGATGGGGACCTTGAGGGGTATGTTCGGGACCTCTTCCAAGAACTACTAGGAGAGGAAGCAGCAGACCCCACGCTGGACCGTACCCACCGGGTATTCTCTAACTTCTAGACCAGAGAGAACCTAGACCCAGAAATATTGGTGAGGGTTCATTTCTTCAAGACCAAAGATCTTATTTTATAAAAAAGCCAGAACTAAGGGAGACATTCTGTTTCGTGAAGCGGCACTGCAGCTGTTCCAGGATCTCTCCTAGCGGACGATACAGCGTCCCAGGCGGATGAGGCCGCTAACAACATGGCTGACTGAGAAGGGGATCCGCTATAAATGGGGTTATCTGTTCCGAATCCTGTTCCAAATGGATGGCTCTCAACACCAGTATTCTACACTCAGGGCAGCGGTGGAAGCTCTGAAGATCCCGGAGGCAGAGATTCAGGTACCGGATGACCAGACGGCTGAAACATCGATCCCTCATGGTCGCAAGCCAAATCAAGGAAGAACAGGCGCCGGGACCGCAGGAGACCATCAATGGACCGAAAGGGAAAGGATTGCAGAAGGGGAAGCACAGGGCTGATAAACGAGAGAGGGTTCACACTATCAACAGATTGTGTGACAGTTCGTTCAGATGACATTTAAACTGAGATATTTAAGTCTTGCGAACCAAAGAAGTTCATTTGGGACGGCACTAACAGGTTGGTTATTATTATAGCAAACTGTTCATAGATTGGAGGGCAATAGGACCACAAGACCTTGTTCAAGCAAAGTGCTCAACGTTGACCTCACGGGAGGTTACATTGTTATTTGCTTGTGTTCTACAATGGTATTTGAGTTTTTTGATCTTTTCTTTTTTATTTTTTGCGTTGAATGTGGGATCACTTGCTCTAACAGGAACAAGGGAAGCATGGTACAAGCGAAAGAGGAAATAGGAGGCGATGCTTAAATTGGGGGGGAGAGACAGAGGCAAGTTTGGCATGGGGATTCACTGGGTAACGTGGAACAAAGAGGCTCTGGCACTAGACTGCAAATGATGGCGGATCTAAAAACATAGTGTCCTTGAATGTACAGGGACTAAATTCACCTAGGAAAACGCAAGAGTGTTCTGTCAAAATTGGTTGACCTTAAAGCAGATATTGCCCTCCTCCAAGAGACTCACTTGTTGACTCGGGATGAAGCAAGAATGAGGTCTAGATGGTTCCCTGCAACAGTTTTATGCTTCATCAGCCAGCAGAAAAGCGGGAGTAGCAATATTAATAGTGAAGTCTCTACGATATGAGCGGATAAAGGTGGTGAAGGATGCCAGGGGAAGGTAGATAGGGTTAGTGTTACGCACAGTGAAGAAAGATCTGATGGTGGTGTCAATATATGGCCCCAAACAACAGCAAACACAGTTCTACACTAACCTGTTCCCCCAAATAGCGCAATTCCAGCAAGGAGATCTAGTAGTAGGAGGAGATTTTAATGCAGCATTGGCGGGGGGAATGGACAGAACTGGCCCACTGGCCCCAGCAGAATTAGCAAAAGCAGCTCCCATTAAGATGGCTTTGGCTGACTTACAACTGGTGGCTATATGGTGGAACCTTTATCCTCAAAACAGGGATTACTCCCATTATTCATTTGTATTCGTACATACTCCAGGATTGATTACTTTTTGGTGTCCCAAGCCTTGGTAACGTTAGTGTGAATGGAAGTATTTTGGAGCAAGTGCAGTTCTATGATTATCTGGGTGTAAGATTTACAGACAATGGATTTTGGACTGAACAAATGGCCAAATTCCGTACCAATTTCGATAAATTTAGCAGGGGAATCAAAAGATTCTTTAATGATCATGGAAGAGGAGCAATATCACCGGCGCTCAAAATTTATAGGGCTTAAGCAAAATCAGATGCCCTGTACAATCCAGCCATATGCGGCTACATTAATTACGATAAATTAACTGTAGCTGAAAATACATCTTGTTCAAAACTACTCCTGCTCCCCACGAGTTACCCGAATGCCCCGATCCATATGGAGCCCGTCCTCCAACCTATTGGCGACAGGGTGAGCCCAAGACCAGTATTATATTGGGTTAGGATTTGGGGCTTGTCTAGTTGATCGAGTTACAAGGAATCGCTTGCTCATATTATGAGAATGAAAGGTGGAAGGTCGTTGCCATGGATGGCGCATGTGAAGAATGCACTACATGATCTGAACATAAGCACATTGTGGACCAACCCGACATCCATAGATACATCACGTGCTGCTATGGTTAAAAGCAGCAGTTTTGGGCTTGTCGAAAAGGAAATTAGTGGATGCTTGTAATTTGCTGCTTTCAGGCCAGGAGTATCTACCGGGAAAAATTGAATTTGGTTATGAGAAATATCTGGGTGAGACTCAACCTCCACTAGTACACTCGCTTTACCTCAAACTGAGATTTAACACCACTTGTTGGTTAGCGTTGGGTGATAATACTTGCCCAGTATGTGGTCTAGATGTAGAAACAATGGTTCACTTTATTCTATTTAGTAATGGCTACAAGGCCTGTATGGTATCAAGTGTAAGAGTCGGACACAACATCAAGTTTTGGTTTTGAGCGGATACTTATCATCAAAATCAGAAGAGGGACTGGGAAATGCTAACTGTCCCCAAGTCTATGAGTGCTTTTCCTGCCTCAGCAAAGCTAATAAACGTCTGTGTTAAAACGTTAAAGCATCCTCAGTCTTGTGTCCAAAACCCTAAACTGACCCTTACATGCTAAACTAAATACATGGTGAAAAGGGGAATTTCTCAGAGCTATACACTTATAGCTTGTCCTTGAAGTTTCAACCAAAGTTCTAAAGTGCAGAAATGAAAAAAGAATAATGTTCCAACAGCATAAAGGGGTCCTGCCTTCCCCTATGTCGCTACTGGTATCTCACAAACTGTCTGGCACTTACAGTAAAGTCAATAATGTTTCAATATTTCTCAAGGAGATGGTTCCCTCCCTGAATAATTCTTTCGTCCACTTTGTTGCCTCTCAGTTTAAAAAGAAGCAGGGGAAGGGAGGAAACTATTCCACCCTTGAATACCTTCACTGATTTAGTGGTCCTCATTATGGAGCTATTAGAATGATGTTGAGTTGGCGAGACTCCTTGATCTTGCAAATCCCTCCCTGAATCAGCAGTGTGGGCGGGAAAGCATAAGCCTTCATGCCGTTCCACTGAAGCCGAAATGCATCATCCAGGAAGCCGGGGCTCTGTCCCTGCCAGGAGGCGAACTGAGGGCACTTCTTGTTGTGACAGGTGGCAAAGAGATCCACCTGGGGATGACCCCACCTGTTGAAGATCTCCTGAATAACGAGGTTGTTTAGCTGCCACTCGTAATTGTCCGCTACCAACCTGCTGAGCCTGTACGCCTCCAGGTTGGATTCCCCCAGGAGGTGGACTGCCGTGAGGTAGATGTTTTCCAGGGCCCACTCCCACATGCTGATTGCTAGTCTGCACAGTGGAGGGGATCTGGTGCCTGCCTGCTTGTTGACGTAGTACATGCTGGTCGAGTTGTCTGTCTGGATGAGGACAACCTTGCCCTTGAGAAGTGGTAGGAATGCTCTGAGCGCTAGCCAGATGGCGTTCAGCTCGAACCAATTGATGTGGTATTCCTGCTCCTGTTGAGACCAGTTGCTGTGGACTGAGAGATAGTCCATGGTGGCTCCCCAGCCCTCAAGCAAGGAGTCTGCGGTGATAGTGGCCTGCGGGGTGGGTGGCCAAAAAGGGCTTGTCCGTCCGTAGGTTGCAGTCCCTGGACCACCATGTTAGGTCCGGATGGAGAGATGGAGCAAGGAACAAGTTACTTACCTGTAACTGTTGTTCTCCAGCATGGGTCTGGCATGGATTCACATGCTCATGAATATTCCCCGTCGTCAGGCTGGGAATCCTCGGTAAAGAAAAAACCAGTATCAGTTTCGTTTCTGATCTGTCTTTCGTAGTAATAACCAATCACTGGTCTCTGCGTCATACTGACCACAGCCAATGACTGCCCTCTACCTAAGCACCGCCTCTGGCAGCCATCTTCAGATTTGGAAGCACGTGAAGTGGCAGTATGACCAAGTGAAGAGCCGCAGAGGGGTAGGCGGGAGGGTTCGCATGTGAATCCATGCCAGACCCATGCTGGAGAACAACAGTTACAGGTAAGTAACTTGTTCCTTCTCCAGCATGGGGTCTGGCATGGATTCACATGCTCATGAATAAAGAATACATAGCAGTACACACATGCACAACCACGGGAGGTGGCCAAGGCTCAACATTAAGCATCACATCAACTCAACATTAAGCATCTTACCTCCTCACCAGGCTCACCTCAGGCGAACAGGTTGCGCAGCACTGCTTGGCCGACCCTGGACTCCTCCCTGGAATCCCGGTCGACGCAGTAGAATTTCGTGAAGGTGTGCGTCGACCTCCACGTAGCAGCCCTGCATATGTCCAGCAGGGGCACACCAGATAGGAACGCCGTGGTAGCTGCGATCGCTCTGGTGGAATGGGCTCTCGGACGGCCAGGCAGCGGTCGGTTTGCCAACCGGTGACAGCACATGATACAGCCGGAGAGCCATCTGGAGATGGAAGCCTTCGAGAGAGCCTTCCCCTGATTGACAGGTCCAAAGTTCACAAAGAGTTGTGACGTCTTCCGAAAACCCTTCGTGCGGTCCACGTAGAACTTCAGCGCTCTAGCTACATCCAGCGAGTGCAAAGTCCTCTCAGCCGGCGACGAAGGCGACGGGAAGAACACAGGTAACACCAAGGGTTCGTTGAGATGGAAGTCCGACGGTACCTTGGGCATGAAGGAGGGGTGCGTCCTGAGCACTACCCTCGTGTCGTGGAAAGTCAAGTACGGGGCCTTGCAGGAAAGGGCCTGGATCTCTCCCACTCGTCGTGCGGAGGTGATGGCCACAAGAAAAGCTGTTTTCCACGATAGAAACTTCAACGGGGCCGAGTGCAGAGGCTCGAACGGAGGTCCCATGAGCTTGGTCAGCACCACGTTGAGCTCCCACGCCGGGGCCGGAGCCTTCACCGGCGGGAACGATCTGAACAGTCCCTTCATGAACTCTTTCACCAGACGATGAGACCACAAGGACGTCCGCCCCGTGGTTCTGGTGTATCGGGAGATCGCAGCAAGATGAATCTTGATGGACGCGTGTGCCAGACCAGCTTTGGCCAGCGTCAGCAGGTACGGCAGTACTTGGGGAGCCGTAATCCGTAGAGGGTTAATCTTCTGTGCGTGGCACCAGACAGAGAACCTCTTCCATTTGTGTCCGTAGCATTTAAGAGTCGAGGACGCCCTGGCCTTTGCAAGAACCTCTCTGCAATCGGCCGGTATGTCGTATCCTCCAAACTCTAGCGCTGCAGGAGCCAGGCCTGCAAGTTCAGCGACTTCGGGTCGTGGTGGAGGATGGCGCCTCCTTCCCTGGGGAGTAGATCCGCGTCCGCCGGCAGCTTGATCGGCGGGGACGCTGACAAGTCCAGAAGGTCCGGGAACCATATCTGCCTCGGCCACGCAGGTGCGACGAGGATCATCCTGCACCGTGACCTCTTGAGCTGGTTGACGAGCCGGATTAGCAGAGGCAAGGGAGGGAACGCGTAGAGGAACAGGCCCTCCCAGGGGAACGAGAAAGCATCGCCCATGCTCCTCGTCTGGGGAAACCTGCTGGCGAACCTCCGGCACTTGGTGTTCGTCGCCGTCGCGAACAGGTCGATCTGGGGTGTGCCCCACCGTCGGAAGAGGCGATCCACCAGATCCTGCCGTAGTTCCCACTCGTGGCACGAGCGCAGCTCCCTGCTGAGTGAGTCGGCGATGGTGTTTTTTATCCCTGCCAGATGAAACGGCACCAGAAAAATCCCTTGGGCGACGGCCCAATGCCACAGGTCCTGCGCCTCCTTGGACAGCGCTGGGGACCTGGTTCCGCCCTGTTTCCTGATGTAAAACATGGTGGTGGTGTTGTCGGTGAAGATCCTCACCACCTTGCCCTTGAGGGACGGAAGGAAGGACCTGAGGGCCCAAAACACTGCACGGAGCTCCAGGACGTTGATATGCAGGGACTTCTCCGTCGGGAGCCAGAGTCCCCTTGCGTGCAGATTTTCGGTGTGCGCTCCCCACCCTTCCAGGGAGGCATCCGTGGTCACAGTCTCCTGGTGGGCTGGGGTCTGGAAGTCCATGCCCGCCGTCAGATGCGCGCGGGTGCCCCACCACCGTATCGCTCGTCGGAAACTCTCGTCGAGCTTGATCCTTTCCTCGAAGCTGCCCGTCGTCTGGATCCAGCGCGCATCCAGGAATTCTTGCAACGGGCGCATCCGGAGCCTGCACATGGGGATGAGGTAGATGCAGGAAGACATCATCCCGAGGAGGGACTTGATGGACCTCACCTTGGCCGCGTCGGCCACCAACATCCGTTGCACCTTGCCCAGGATGGTCCTGGTCCTCTCCTCCGACGGGGAGGCCAGAAGGGACACTGTGTCGAGCCTCGCTCCCAGAAACAGTGCGACTTGCGCGGGCACCAGGTGGGATTTGGCGTAGTTCACGGAGAATCCCAGGTCCGTGAGGAGTTGGACGGTCCTTGCCGTGTGGACCACGGCGAGCTCCCTCGTCTTGGCGCGGATGAGCCAGTCGTCCAGGTAGGGGTAGACGTGAATCCCCTCGCGGCGCAGCTGCGCCGCCACCGGTGCGAGGCACTTGGTGAAAACCCTGGGTGCCGACCGCAGTCCGAAGGGAAGGGCTTTGAACTGGTAATGACGCCCTTGGACCACGAATCTGAGGAATTTTCGGTGCCCCTTTAGGATGGGAATGTGGAAGTAGGCATCCTCCAAATCCAACGACGATAGGAAGTCTCCTTCCTCCAGCTGACCCAGGACGTGCTGGAGGGTGACCATCCGGAACTTCTGCGCCTTGATGAACTTGTTCAGGCGTCGCAGGTCCAGGATGGGGTGCCATCCTCCCGTCTTCTTCTTCACGAGGAAGTAACGCGAGTAGACTCCGGAGCCCCGAAGCCTCTTTGGGACGCGTTCGATGGCGCCCTTTCTGAGCATCGCCTTTACCTCCAGGAGAAGTTGAGGGACGTGAAGTTCTTTCCTGGCCACGGGGGGGACGCGCGGGCACCTTCTTTGAAACTCGAGCGCGTGGCCCCGGGCCAGGGCGTCCAGCACCCAACTGTCGGTGGAGATGGACTCCCACACGCTGACGAAGCCCGCCAGCCGGCCTCCCACCGGGGTGCTTCGGTGGGGGCCCGACCCCACGGCCGGTTCAATCCTGCTTGGACGCGGCCTTGCCGCCTTGGCCTCCTTGGCGACGACGGCGGGGTCCGCCAGACTTGCCTCGTCCTCTGTAGGCCTCTTGCGACGACGAGCGGGCCGCTTGACGGTAGGAAGCGAAACCGCCGCCGGAACCTTTGGAGGCGCCCTTGCCTCCGCCGCTCCGAAAGGGCGTCCGCCGTTGCTGCAGTACTCCAAGGGCCCGGGCCGTTGATGGCCTGAAGGGAATCGTCCACTGTCTTCCCAAACAGGTTGTTCCCGTCGAAGGGCATGTCCAGGACCCTGGTCTGGACGTCCTGCCGAAAGTCCGTAGCCTTGAGCCATCCGCGACGTCGAAGGCAAACGCCGTTGCCCATCTGGCGGAACCCAGTGTCGGCGATGTCCGTCGCCACGGTGATGGCGTGGTCCGAGGCCACCTCACCTTCCTGCAGGATCTCAAGGGCCTCCGCCCTCTTGTCGTCCGGCAGAAAATCCAGCAGGGGAGCTATCTTGTACCAGAGTTCCCTGTCGTAGCGGGCCACGATAGCCAAGGCGTTGGCCGCTTTAATCGTCGTCGCCGCCGACGAGATGACTCTGCGTCCCATGGCATCCAATTTCTTTCCCTCGCCGTCCGGCGGGGAAGTCGACGTGGAGGCCGCACCCCCCCCCGCTTTCTTCCTGGCTGCCGCGGAGACGACGGAGTCCGGGGTAGGCTGCGCCCGGAGGCATAGGGGGGCCGAGTCCGGGACCCGGTACTTTTTCTCGTACCGGTCTCTTCTCGCTGGCGTCGTGGAAGGGTTCTTGAGGAGGGAAAGGCCCTCATCCCAAATGTCGTCCAACAGAGGCACTGCGAGGACCGTCTTCCTCTTGGTCTCGCGCCGTTGGTAAAGGAAGCCTTCCTTTTTCTTCTCCTCAGGGCAGAGTTGGAAAAGCTCGGATGCCCTGGCGATCATTGAGTGGAACGATCCAATCTCGTCGGGCGGAGAAGCCCTGGTGGGAGGCGACGACGGAAAATCCTCGTCGTATGCCTCGTCGTCCGTACCCGTCGCTGCTGTGTCAGTCCCCGTATCATCCCCTCGGGTGGACGGGGAGGAGGGCTGGACGGGGCGCGACGGTTGAAAAGGAGGCGGTGGATGAATCCTTCTTTTCTTGGTAGGGGGAACACCAGAAGGTCCCGGTTCTGGATCCCCCGACGGGAGAGGTTCCTCCGTCGGTAACGGTAGTCTCGTCCTTATCTCGGAGCATAAGGACTGTATAGCCAACAAAATGGCCGCTGAGTTGTCTTGCGGCGCTGGCAGAGGGGAATCCGACGGGCGAGCAGGGGCCCCGTCGGTATCCTCGACGATGTCGTCGTCGTCACCTGCGTCGGGGCCCATTCCGACGGGCTGGTCTTGTTCCACGCCTAGGCCGTGGCTTAAGACCTCGATCAGTTCCTCTTCTGAGTTTGAGGCCGAATCTACGACGACGCCCTGCCCCCCCTTCTTCCCCACGGAGGGTTTCACGGGGGTCCTATCGATGGGCACGAAAGAAGACTCCCTCCGAGGAGGCAGGGAGATTCTGGGCCCCGAGGCCGCCACCACTGGTGCAGCCTCCACAGGCTGGGCCAGGGCCGCCGCGACCGTTTCGATAGAGGGCTTGGTCGAATGGATCAAGGCCTTCACCACCTTAGGTGCGCTCACCGCCTTATCCTTGAGGGAGGGGGCACTGCCACGCTCCTCCTCTGCCTTAGAGCTCGACCGGGGTCTCTCCAGGAGCTTCGCCGGGTGCTCGGCCTTCCTCTTACCCGACCCAGAGCGTTGGCTCGTGGTTGATGGTGCCGGGGAGGGTGCGCCCTGCCTGGCGCCCGTAGAGCCCGACCGTTCGGCGCTCCCGGTGCCAGCGGACTCGCGGTGCTTGGCCTTATGTTGGGCCCCCGTCGCCGGGGCGCCCTCAAAGGTCTTAGAAGACCGCTCAGATTTCTTCTTCTTCTCGCCAGACGGGCTCTTACCCTCCAGCCAGCTGGCGAGACGTTGATGGCGGTCCTTCATGGTCCGTTCCGACATGTTGCCGCAAAACGCACAGTCCTTCTCCACGTGCGTCTTGTCCCCATGAAGGCAGTAAAGGCAGAAAGAGTGTTCGTCCTCCTTGAAGACGTTCTGCAGCTGGCATCCAGGGCAGGCCCTGAACAGCTTTCCGGGCGTCGAGCTTCCCTTCTCCTGGGCCATCTCCGAGACCGGGCCTGAGAAGCTTCTGGAGTCCTCCGAAGTGTAGCTCGACGAAATCTTCACCCTTGAGGGGCACAGATGAATCCGACACGGGTCCCCGTTGATCGGATGTAGGATCGGTGGAGCTTGAGGCTCTTTTGACCGAAAGAATCGAAGTTTTTGTGAAAAAGCGCGAAAAATTAGCACTAACGCTCGAGAGCAATAGCACGAGGATCCCAACACATGAACGTGCGGTAAAAATCTGAAGATGGCTGCCAGAGGCGGTGCTTAGGTAGAGGGCAGTCATTGGCTGTGGTCAGTATGACGCAGAGACCAGTGATTGGTTATTACTACGAAAGACAGATCAGAAACGAAACTGATACTGGTTTTTTCTTTACCGAGGATTCCCAGCCTGACGACGGGGAATATTCATGAGCATGTGAATCCATGCCAGACCCCATGCTGGAGAACGTTGATCATCTCGGATTGAGAGCCCCGTTCCTGGTTCCATGAGGCCGAAAAGTGCAGCTGATTCCTCTTCATCCTCAATCTCGTGTGTGGAACGACTAATAGGACCACCACCAAGAGACCCAGGAGATGCTGATACCACCATGCCGAGGTCACCTCTCTGCTGAGGAAGTGGGTGGTGGCCCTCTTGATGGCAGAGATCTTGTCCTCCAACAGAAATACCTTCTCGGAGCATGTGTCCCAGATGAGGCCCAAGAATGTCAGAGTCTGCGTGGGCTGCAGCTGCGACTTCGTGAGATTGAGCGAGAAGCCCAGATTGTGCAGTGTGTTCATAAGGGCATGGGAAGAGTGGTGAACCACTTCCAGAGATGTAGCCCTGACAAGCCAGTTGTCGAGGTATGGTTAGATGTGGAGGCCATGCACTCTGAGGAGGGCAGCCACTGTATTCATGAGCCTGGGTAAGACCCTGGGGGCCTAATGGAGTCCAAAAGGAAGGACCTTGTATTAGAAATGGTAGCCCATGATCCTGAACAGTAGGAAAGAACGATGGGGCTGCCAAATCGGGATGTGTAGGTACGCGTCCTTCAGATCCAGGGAGCACATCCAGTCTCCCTTGCACAATGTCTCTGCTATAAAAGCTGGCGTAACCATCTTGAATATCTGAAGGGGTAAGGAGAGGTTGAGGGTGGAAAGGTCCAGTACTACTCTCAGGCCTGCCTGGTTCTTCTCCTGAATGGCGAAAATCCTGGAGTAAAAGCCCAAACCTTGCTGGGAGGCTGGGACTTCCTCCACTGCCTGGCTCTCTACGAGCGACCGGATCTCCGCCAGAAGAGTTGCTGTCCCAACCTGAGGCAGTGCAGGGGAGGAGGGAGGAGATGGTGGCATAGGTAGGCGGTACCCCGTGGATACTATGGAGAGGATCCAGGGGTTCGCGAAATTCTGGCACCAGAAATGTGCATGGAGAGTGTAGGGGAGGATAGGTCAATAGGACCCCCCTCCCCACTACATCTCCTACCCTGGTAAAGACTCATGACTCGTCGGCAGACCACCGGCCCCAGGGCCCAGGCAGCAGGGTGGCTGCAGACCGACACGTGAGGCTGCACCACCACGTTATGTGGTAGAGCACAGACGCCATCTTGTACTAAGCCAACTCCATTTTGTTAGAAACGTTTAGACATAACCCAGGCAGAGCCAACATGCACACTGAAAGCTGCAGCTTGACCCCCACTCGGCTGCGCTCACAGAGGCCCACACTTCCCCCCCACCCCCTGCCGCATGGCAGATCCGCTGAAGACTCGTCCTCACGAGCCACCAGACACGAACAAACAACGAAATAAAACACTGTAGCTGTTAACCTTTCGCAGTACAACATTGCCCCAGCCATGAACGGGAACATTAGGAAGTAACTGAAACCAGCCCAAAACCTGCATGCCCTGACCCCGTACCAAAGCCCCCGCGTTAGACTGTGTGGCGCCCTACACCCCCGTCTACCCGGAGAACTCTTGTATTGTGTAGAAATAATTTATGTAATATATGTCGTGTTGACTAACGTTCGCTGCTAACGTGAAGAAGACTGGGTAAAGAGTAATATGCAGCTGATATTGTTTATAATGTGAAGATGTACGAAGACTGGCCAACTGATGACAAAATGCAATAACATGTGTTACCCTCTTTACACATACACCTGTCTAACACTACCTCATGTTCGCATGTCAACTATAGGCGTGAATTGTTGTGCTAAAAGGTATGGCTCCCAGCTAGTATCCCTTCAAATGCAAATACATACAAGTCATCTTAGAGACCCCACGTGTTGTTATTCCCCCCTCACCCAAGGGACAGTACACCGCCTTGTGCAGAATTCCGCGCACAGAGCTGCAAGGTCATCTCCCCCTCCTCCCGCCCAGGCCCTCCAGAGATAGCTGGTGTTCGAACAGCACAGCCTTGCTACCCCTCCCGACCCAGCTGGACCCATTTCAAGCATCCGCCTTCCCCATGTCAGAGGCCGCCACTGCCTGACTCCATGATTTACGAGCTACCTGGTCCTAAATCCCACCGTCTCTCAGGCACCAGTTACATGCTCCCCACGGGCCAGTGTTATCTCTGCCGACCCCAAGTTAATGGCCCTCAAAAGGGGGGCACCCACCCTTGCACTAACAGATCCTAATACCATCCCTCACCGAATCCAACAAGACAGGATGATCGAGTAACCCCTCCAGTGCCCCTGACCATGCACATGGGACTAGCCTGTTTGTACCGAAGGTATCTTTATAACTGATGTATTGGGACACTTCCTATTGCATATCAATGTTTCTGCCTGCCTATTGATCTAAGGTAGGTGCTACACAAATTATAAGCCAACGGAAGCATGAAGTGTAACAAATGGGTGTGAATGTGTGGCCACAAGGGCAAATGTCAGTTTAGTTACCAATCATCACTACAAGGCATGTCCGGCCCGGCACTCCACCCCGATGAGCCCAGCTGACCTTCCAACCCCACGTGGCGCTGCACCAACATCTGCCAATCCTGGAGGAGCAACTATCTACAGTGTATACCCCCTAGACATCACCACCCAATCCCCACGATTATGTACCCCCTATAGCTTGTGTCACCCATGACGTGTTCTGTAAATAAGTAGGCCTGTCTTTGCTATTGTCAGACAGAGCGCTCTCAGAGTTTGCAGAGTCCTTTGCATGCCCTATATTGATTTATATAAAGCCCTTTTGATCTCACCCGCACTTGGTCCTGGTCTCATTCCCCTCCTGTGGTGTGTCCTTTATTGCCTCTCACTAAGGGGGGCGGGGGGTGTTTTTACAGACGCTTACATTCAGTGGTGATCCCATAGACGTGATATATTTCTTAACTTTTAAACTGTCCCCTTGGCACGAGACGACCCCGGTCGCAGTGGAGACGCACGGCGTGCCCGCTCAGAGCCGCCCACCTACGGCAACTGGTACGCAGAGACGTGCGCACGCAGTTAGGGCGAGAGGGTACGGGTCCCGTTTGAAAAAACCCTTAGTACCGCTCGCCGGAGCCGGGTAGGGCCATTGAGTGCGAGGCCGCGCCGCTTGGACGGACCAAGTCCAGAGAGTCTCAGATCTAGACGGGCACATGAGTATTAAGTGCGAGCGATACTAAAAGGGGAAAAAATCAAGAGGACAAGGGGAAACGAGTCGGGGACATAGAGGGGACTTTTAACTTCTAATACTTTCCCTTTCTTTGCATGTGGCCATTAGTATACAAAAGTGAAAAAGGGAAAAGAGGACGGGAACCTAACTCTGCAAGGGGGTAGAAGGCAGCGCTGCGTAGTGCTATCTCAATTAGTGCTGGGAATAAGTAAAAACAGTGAAAGAATAAATTAAGGGTGTCTGAGTGAAGAGACATGGAAAATACGTTAGGACTAGCTTTTCTTTCTCTTATTCTTCTCTAATTCCTCTTATCTGGGGTAAAATAAGGTCTGTATAATATATATATATGTAACTAAAAGAAGCTGTGTGAGGGCTAGAGGGGGTTGCCGTAGAAGGTGAAGGGCAAGGCAGGGAGGGTAAATGCTATGTGTGTATGTTGAGGTATGTTGAGGTATGATGAATGTCTGTTGTGCACATCGTGTGTTTATGGTTTTTTTGCAATCAATTGTCGCTATATAACAATACTGATTTAAGTGCTTTCCAGGGGGTGCGGTCAATGTAAGTGTGACCTGGTAAGATTTGACAAAGCAATGTCTTTTGTTGAGTAAAGGTATAAATCGATTATTAGGATCGGAAAGTGACTAGAGCCCCATACACACAGTTACACACGCATAGTGATAGAAAAGATTGACTCAAGAGAATAGAGTAATACAGGTCTAAGCATGGGAGCAGAGACACCCTTAGAACACATTTGTAAAAGTTTACCGGGACATGCGGAAAGAATAACTAAATACCATGACCAGTGGGTCACGGAACTGAAGGGGGAGGGTCTCCCCCAGGTTTGGCCACAAGGAGGGTCCTTTGATAAAAGCGTTCTGGACATAGTAGCCACCTGCATATTCCTAAAATACAAAGGAAAACATTTTCATAACAGGAGAGAGATACTAGATCTGTGGAAATTATTCGAGGAAATACCTCCACCAAAGAAAATGAACACCACACTCGAACAACCTGCCCTCACGGCTACCCCATCAGCAAGAGCAGAGGGTGGCAAGGAGGACGGGGGGGAAAGAGGTGACCCAATTGTACCCACTCCTGAATAAGCCCCCACCTGCTGAAGGATATAGTGATTCCACATACGTGCCTAATGGCACCCCTGCCCCCACAGCACAGCCAACAGCACCGCCAACAGCACCATATGAGTGCCCCCGATCAAATGGACAGGTGAGTACCCCTTCAGTAAACATATGTAAGCTAACAGAAGACTTAGACGCCAGGCTCTCGATAGCCAGAGAAGAGTTGTCGAGGATACAAAGCATATGTCAACAAGGTGAGCCCGGTACGACAAGGTCAGAGCGACTGTCCCGGTCACACACCTTAGATAAATCAAATGAGGAAGGGTGGAAAAAAGGGGAGATACTATTCAGGATACAAGAGGAGCCCACCCAGATAGTACAACTGGGAGCGAACAATACAGGAGGAAGTGTAGAGGGAGGAGAAGTGGAAGGTGATGGGAGAGAAGAGCTATGGTGTGACATAGAAGACGACGAGCAGGAAGCTGGGAGATTGGGAATGGCTGCAGGAGGAAGTTTAGTGGAATTCGGGGAGACACTGCTGGGGATGGCAATGGAACAGGAGTGGACAGGGAGATTAAGAAACAGGATGGGAAGGATAGCTATGGTGGGGAGGAAAGGAACAAAGGTGAGCATTGGGAGAGGACGTAAGGGACGATTACAACTCCCACTAATATATCGGGGGGCGGGAAGACCAAATTATATACCCTGTGCACAGATAGATAAGGCAAATGTACTAAAATCACTGCCCCCGCTATCAGGAGGAGCCAGCAAGTGGATATATGCATTTGAGAAGCACACCGCAGGAGTGCCCCTGGTCATAGGAGATGTTAAAAGTTTACTCGTGTCAGCAGTAGGTGACCAATCAGACCGGGTGTGGGCAAAAGCAGGTTTCCCGGGAATAACATTGGATAGTGACAGACATGATGGCGCTGCCTTCAATACAGTGCGCGCGCACGTTTGGGACGCGTTAAGGGAAACATTCCCCGACACACCAGATTTACAGTCAGTAATGCAATGCACTATGAACGATGGGGAAGAGGTTATGGATTACATTTTTTGAGTACAGGAGATGTGGAGAGCTGAAATGGGTACACCATATGACAAGTCAACATCGTTATTTTACTTCATAATAAAGAGGGGGCTCCCAAAAGAAGTGTACAAAGAGCTCGACAAAATAGCAGGTATTGAAGCAAACGGATGGCCAGAGATACAGAGCATAATAGTGCACCATTGCAAAAGAATCAAAGCAAGGGAGAGGAGGTGGCACAAAAAAGGCTGGCAGACGAGGCCAAGTTAGTACAAACAAAACTGGTGAAGGTCGCTGCAGCTGTAGCAGCACTCACACACGATAGAGACACAGAGGAGGAGGAGGGACTGGTAGCGATACAGGGGAGGATGGCTGCAAATTGGGCAGACAACGGGCAAAGACAGTGGAATGGACAGGAGGAATACAGTGGAATGGACAGGAGGAATACAGAGGGCAGCAGTGGCAAGTGTGGCACCCCAGCAACAGGAGAGGTGGGTACAGAGGGCGATGAGGAGGTGGACAGGGATACGGAGGTAATGGCGGAAATGGGGGGCCGGGGCCCAGAGGGGAACAAGGAAACTTTTGGAATTGCGGGAGGTGGGGACATTTCTCGCGCGAGGGCAGAATCAGACCTAACCCAGGTTACCAAGATGACCAATATTACGGGCACCCCCATCCGGGGAGCCCATACGGATTGCCCCGGGATGGGGAAGAGAACAGCAGGATCAAAGGGGGCAAGAGCAGTACAGGGAATGACCACACAACGTTCAACAACATCCACAAAGCAGTGAGCACCTTCCCTACACTCAAAACAACCCCTTCACCACAACATCAAACGGCGCGCCTGCCCCATATGGAGGAGTAGCGGCAGTTTCAGGTAACGTTTTCAGCCGGGGGTTACCACCAGACATCCAGCATAGGACAGCCAACAGAGAACACTCGCGTGTCCAATCCTATCGACAACCTTCAATGCAAGCAAGGAACCATTGATGGGGGCAGAGATGTGTTCTATGCGTGTGATGCTAGTGATATATTCGCGAGCAACATGCCCAGAGGTGCGCGGCATACCCGTGGACCCAGATGAACAAGTTACTTCTTACCTTGTAACGTCCTTTCGACGGGATGTTCCTCCGACGTATTCCTCATCTTAGATATCTCCTTCCAGCTCTGCTGGCCTCGGAAAATGTTTCTCTAGAGGGCGCTGCGCGTCGACGTCCTCCGAGTCGATGTCCCTCGACAGCCGCCGTATCTACGTCGTACGTCATCCTGCCTATAAAGGCCGCGCGCAGCGTCCGTTGCTCAGTTCCGTTTTGTAGCCCACAATAATACTTTCTGGACTAGACTAATCACCCTGAAGGAGCGTACGCTGCAACAACAAGGGAAGGTGAACTGCGGGGATGGATGGGAGGGTCGATGAGGAATACGTCGGAGGAACATCCCGTCGAAAGAACGTTACAAGGTAAGAAGTAACTTGTTCTTCGAAGGGATTGTGTCCTCCGACGTATTCCTCATCTTAGATAGGCTCCCATAGCAGTATTCTATTATTGGAGGAGGGAGAACTGACTTCACGCTGTCTTCTATTGATGAATAGAATGCAGTACAGCCCTTCCAAACCTAGTCTCTTGACTGGAGGAGGAATCCAAATTGTAAAATCGTGTAAAGGTATGGACAGACGACCATGTAGCGGCCGCACAGATGTCTTTAACCGGCACGCCTCTTTTGAGGGCCGAAGAAGCTGCAATACCTCTGGTCGAATGGGCCCTAAGGTGTTGAGGGGGCTCTTTCCCTGCCAGTTTATAACATTCCAGAATGGCTAGAATGATCCATCTGGAAATGGTCTGCTTAGTTATTGGTAATCCCAGCTTGTGACCTGTGTAACCTACAAACAGCTGGCCTGCCTGTCTTATCCTGGCTAGTCTACTGATGTAAAAACTTAAAGCCCTTCTAGGGTCTAGCCTGTGTAACCTCTCTTCCTCTTTCCCCGGATGAGGAGGAGGAGGAGGAGGAGGATAGAAAGATGGTAGGGTAATCTTCTGAGTGATATGGAATTCAGAAACCACCTTTGGGAGGAAATTAGGCTTCACTTGCAGGACAACTTTGTCTTTGTGAAATATTGTGTGAGGGGGTTTACAAGAAAGAGCTTGTAATTCGCTCACCCTTCTAGCAGATGTAAGTGCTATTAATAAAACAGTTTTAAGGGTAAGGAACCTTAGCGAACAAGAATGGAGTGGTTCGAAAGGTGTGCCCATCAGGAAAGTTAGTACTAAGTTTAAATCCCATAGTGGAACTTGGAATGGTCTTGGGGGATAAACATTGGTTAACCCCTTTAGAAACTTATTACCAAGGGTAACTTGAAATAGGATGGTTCTTCCGCAGTGCGCTTAAAGATGGATAGCGCTGCGAGATAGCCCTTAATGGTGCCAACTTGAAGGCCTGAATTCGCCAAATATAGAAGGAAGGACAAAACCATTGGTGTACCACATGAAAAAGGGTCGATATTCTGTTCTCTACACCAGCTGCAAAATCTGTTCCAACGGCAGCGGTATAAAGACTTTGTTGCTGGCCTCCTTGCTGAAAGCAACACCTCCATAACATCATCAGGGAGGTCCCAATCCTTGTACCTCAATCTTTCAGAAGCCAAGCGTGAAGGTTGAGGGTTTTGATGTCTGGATGGAGAACCTGACCTCCCTTCTGTGAGAGTAGGTTCTCTCTGAGTGGAAGTCGAATTGGATGGCAGATGGACAAGTCTAGAAGGTCCGGGTACCACGTTCTCCTGGCCCAATTCGGGGCAATTAGGATCATGGTTCTCCGGAATCTTCTCAACCTCCTGATCATTTGAGGAATGATAGGGACCGGTGGGAACACGTACAGAAGCGGAAACTCCCAGTCCACTATGAACGCGTCTCCCAGAGCTCCTCTCGGGGGAAATTCCCTTGAGCAGAACAGATCGCATTTCCTGTTGACGCTGGTGGCGAACAGATCCACCTGAGGGGTTCCCCAAAGGGCGAAGATCTCTTGAAGGACTTCCTGAGCTAGTTCCCACTCGTGGGAGACTGTGCTCTGCCTGCTCAGAGCGTCCGCTGTCAAGTTCTTCTCTCCGGCTAGGTGAACTGCCGATAGAGAGATTCCTTCTTGGATTGCCCAAAACCAGAGCTGCATCGCCTCTCTGCACAGGGGTAGTGATCCTACGCCTCCTCTTTTGTTGAGGGAATGCATGGCCACCGTGTTGTCCGTCATTATCAGGACGTTTTTCCCTTGTACAGCTGGCAGGAACGCTTTCAGCGCAAGTCTGATGGCTCTCAGCTCTAACAGGTTGATATGTAATCTGGACTCCGATGGAGACCAACGACCGCTTATGGTCAAGTCGTTGGCGTGGGCTCCCCACCCCGTGAGTGAGGCATCCGTGACTACTGTTATCTCCGGCCAGGGTTGCCAAAACTGTTCTCCTTTCAGAATGTTCTCCTGACAGGCCCACCATTGAAGGTCTCGAGCCACCCTGTTGGGAACCTGAAGAAGATCTGTCATTCTTCCTGAGAATTGTGACCACTGAGTCCTCAGTGCCTACTGGAGGGATCTCATTCTCAGGCAAGCCTCTGGCACTAGGAAAATGCAGGATGCCATGAGGCCTAGCAACCTCAAAAAGTCGAAGGCTGGGAGACGTTGGGCATCTTGGAGCTTGGTAACCATCTGTAGAATATCTTGAGCCCTCACCTCTGGTGGCGAGGCTTTTCCCAGGGAAGTGTCCAGGATCGCTCCTATGAATTGGAGTCTCTGTGATGGTATCAATTGTGACTTCTTTAAATTGAGGGAGAAGCCCAGTCTGTGAAGGGAGTGGCACACGTGATTTAGCTGGATCTGAGCTTGTTCCGAAGAGACAGCCCTGATCAACCAATCGTCCAGGTAGGGGTAGATGTGAATCCCTTCCCTCCTTAGACTTGCCGCCACTACCAACATTAACTTGGTGAAGACCCTCGGGGCGGAGGTCAACCCAAATGGCAGCACTCGAAATTGATAGTGAGAGTTGCCAATTGCGAACCTCAGGTATTTCCTTTGTTTGAGATGGATAGGCACATGGAAATAAGCATCCTGAAGGTCCAGAGATACCAACCAGTCCTGGAACTGAAGGGCCTGGAGGATCTGAGAAAGATTGACCATCTTGAATTTGTCTTTCCTGCGGAATTTGTTCAATTCTCGCAAGTCCAAGATGGGTCTCAGTCCTCCGTCTTTCTTTGGAATGAGAAAATAAGGGGAGTACCAGCCCTTGTTCCTCTCCGCTACAGGTACCGGTTCTATGGCACCTTTCTCTAGCAGGTCGAAAATTTCCTGCAAGAGGAGCAGATCTGGAGCTTTCTGAGAGCTGATCCCCGGTGGATGACTCTGAGGTATGCGTAGGAGAGGCGGGCAGTAACCTTGGGCAACTGTTTCCAATGCCCAAGCATCTGACGTGATAGCCTGCCATTCCCCCAGATGTTGAGTCAACCTGCCTCCTACAGGTGTCCTGTGAGGGAAGTCCTCAGAGTGGTTTTGGAGCGGCTGATGCGGATGCCGATGGTAAAGAGGCACCTGCTGTTGCTGCGGCTTTTGAATATCTACCCCGTCCACCTCGGGTAGTTCTTCTTTGTCCTCTTTGAGCTGGACCGTCCTCTATCTCTTCCGAATGCGGAGTAGAAGTGAAAGGACTTGCCCCTCGCAGAGGTTCCTGTGGGACGAAAAGGTGTCTGACGGATTGCAGCGCCTATGGATTTTGCTGCTGCTTTTGAAGTTTGCAGTTTCTCTAAACTGTCATCCGCCTTTTTCCCGAACAAAGAAGAGCCATCGAATGGCATGTTCAAGAGCCTGGCTTGCACATCAAGGGCAAAACCAGACTTTCTCAACCAAGCGAATCTCCTGGTTGTTGCACTTGCCGCCATTGCTCTGCTGATACTGTCAGCCGAATCAATGCCCGTCTGGAGGGATTCGCACATCGCGTCTTTACCGTCCTGTATGATATTCAGGAACGCCTCCCTTTCTTCTCCCTTCGGGATGCAGTCAGCCGCTGTAGAAGCACACTCCCAAAGTGTATGGCTGAATCTAGCAAGGGTGCAAGTAGCATTAACAGATTTTAACGCCATGCTACATGCCGAAAAAACTTTCTTTGCCATAGCATCATATTATTTATCGTCCCTGTCCTGTGGGACGGTAGGATAAGCTGTCTTGACATCGGTAGAAGATGCTGCCTATACCACCAGACTTTCTGGGGATGGGTGTTTTGACAAAAACTCCGGGTCTGTAGAGGATACCCTATATTTTGTAGACAGTTTTTTATTTACTGCCGGGACGACATCTGGGGTTTCCCAGTTCGTCATAATCTTCCTCTGAAGAGCTTTATGAAAAGGCACCACAGGGTCCTCCTGTGGGCCCTTGTCAAGAATATCCGTAAGGTCATTTTGTTGGAAAGATTGTGAGGGTGCAGACCACCCCATAAACTCTGTGATCCTGGCCATTAAGGCTCTATAGGGGGTTTCAGCATGCTCACCAGGGTCTGGCCTAGCAAACTCCACCTCAGGGGAAGTGTCTAACCCACTTGCCTCATGTAAGGAATCATGAAGATCATTTAACCTGCGTTCTTCAGAGGAAATTTCCTCTCTAATTGGGGTTACAGGTCCCTGCATCTCAAATGTGTCATCCTGTTCAGACAATTCACCCTCTTCCATAATAGAGGACATAGTTCTCAATTGTTCTGAACTCATAAAGGGTGTAAATCCCATTTCCAAGGCAGAGGGTGCCGAACTTGTCATAATCAGCCTCGAAAACGTCAATGTCGTCGACGCCAAAGGCTTCGAGCATGGCGTCGAAAATAAAGGCGGAGGCCTCGATGACCTCGACAGAATTGGGATTCTACTCGACAATCTCGAAGCCATCGACATCGAGGACCTGGGGATAGTCACTGGGTGTGTCGTGACCGTGACTTTTCTTGGCGTCGACGCCGGTGTCGAAGCTGGCATCGAGTCGACAGACCCGTGTGTCGAAGGTCCCTTCGACAACGGCGTCGAAGACACCGACCTCGGCGTCGACGGCACCTTCGAGGAAGGTTTGGAGGTCCTAGACCTACTGGAGGGTTCGAGACACGCTCGAGAGGTTTCCTTCGCCGGGTACTGCGACTAGCGGCGTTTTTGACCTTTGGGTCTTTCGACCAGAGCATCGCTCTCGGCAGTCTTCGAGGGGGTCGAGGCCGCTTTCTCGAAGACTCTCATCATATTTTTGCGGAATTCCTCCTGTTCAGCCCGGGAACTATGTTTCGTGGGGCAAGGGATTTTTTTGGGTGAAACAGAGGAAGAGGAAGACGGAGAAGGGGATCTTCGACGTCTCCTCTTCGAGTGCTTCGATCTCGAGGAGTGATGGGACCCACTCCGAGACCTGGAAAGCGAATGGTGACGAGGAGACGAATGTCTCGACTTCGTCGACGAAGAAGAAGCTTTAAAAGTCTTACCTTTCTCCAGCTTCCCCCTACGCTCCTTCAGGGCCTTAGCTGTCATGGACATGTAGTCCTCGCACTCCGAACAATGGTGTTCAGCTCCCAAACACCACAGACAAACTCTGTGAGGGTCAGTCAGCGACATCTTTTTCCCACAATCTCGGCATTTTTTGAAGCCGGATCGAGGAGTTGTCGGTTCCGACGAAGAAGCCATCGAGTACGGATCGAATAACTCGAGGTAAATAGATTAAATCCTGACAAAAAACTGAGCAACGGTATTCCGAGGCACTGAGTAAGCGCAGAAAAACGGAACTGAACAACGGACGCTGCGCGCGGCCTTTATAGGCAGGATGACGTACGATGTCGATACGGCGGCTGTCGAGGGACATCGACTCGGAGGACGTCGACGCGCAGCGCCCTCTAGAGAAAAATGTTCCAAGGCCAGCAGAGCTGGAAGGAGATATCTAAGATGAGGAATACGTCGGAGGACACAATCCCTTCGAAATGTTCATCCATGGGTTAAAAACATTGGCACGGGTGGTCCCAGAGTTGAAAAAACTGGAGTGGAGGGTACCAGCAGAATTTGTTTTCCGGCCGATAGCCCGCCCCAGGATAATGCCAGGGACAGTGATGTCACTGGACATACATGCATTACAAATCGTAGCCAAAAGAATAGCTGTAATTGCAATGGACATACATGGCTGTGAGTGGCTTACAGTATTATGCATAAACCTTGACACTGCACTCCAAAATTTGTCAGACGAGGAACTTTTCACAGATTCAGAGAGTGATGGAGAAATTATGGAAATAGCCATCCCTTGTGAAATAATGATACAGCAGAGACAGGTACCAGTACACTTAATGGCGGTAGTGGGGGCTCCACCTTCGTTCTTTAATGATGACATGCAGTCGGTGCCCTGGCAGTTGTGGACAACAGGTCCACATGACGTAGAACTGCTACGCGGAGTCACACCAGCGAAGATCAACCTTAAGTCTGGAGCAATTCTGCCCCGGGTCAAACAATACCCCCTGTCCCGGGAAGCAGAAGATGGAATAAAAGAAACAATAAATGCCCTACTCGCACAAGGGATAATAGTACCCTCAAACTCCCCATGTAACACATGTATTTACCCAATCAAAAAAGCAAAAGGGGGGGCCTGGAGGATGATCCAGGACGTACGCCTACTAAATGACGTCATTCAGAAAGAGTTCCCTTTGGTCCCAAACCCAGCATCTATTCTATGTAGCATCCCAAAAAAAGCATCCCACTTCACAGTGGTGGATTTGAAAAACGCTTTCTTTTCAATACCCCTCGCAGAAGAATGCAGATACCTGACAGCATTCACCCTAGGGGGGAGGAGGTATGAACACTGTAGATTGCCCCAGGGTTGTTGCAAAAGCCCCAGCATATTCAACAGAATATTGCACGAAGATCTTGGGAAAATGACAGCCGACAGCATGATAATACAGTAAGTGGATGATTTGTTGATTTACAGCAAAACTAGTAAGAATGTAGAAAAGACTCCATTGCCTTTTTGACATTAATAGCCCAAAAGGGGTACAAGGTGGACAAAGAAAAGTGGCAATATTGTCAACTTGAAGTGCTAAGCCTAGGGCAATTGATCTCAAAAGATGGCAAGAAAATAATCCCAGACAGAGTGGCAGCCATCTCGGCTGTAGGGAGACCAAAAACAGTGAAAGACATGCAAAAAAATTCCTAGGGATGTGCAACTATTGTCGTGCATGGATATTAGACTCAGAATTGTGTGATGCACCTCACTCAAAGAACTCATTTCAAGCGCACCAGTGCTTGTGAACCAGGATTATGAACGCTAGTTCTACCTGTTCTACCTGTTCTCGCACTGCAAGGGAACACTCATGACAGCAGTCCAAACACAGAAAATATCACTAGGTTACAAGCCTCTGGCATACTACAGCGGGACATTAGACACAGTAATGCAGGGATACTTCACGTGCGAACAGGCCCTCACAGCTGCCGCGTTCGCCATTGAAAAAAGTGCCACCATAGTAATGGGGTGCTCACTGACACTGTATGTAGAACATTCATTGTTCGCCATACTAGAGCGATCAAAAAGCACGTTAACCACACAGAGAGCCACTGCATATGAGGTAATGCTGTCAAGCGCCAATATACATGTAGTGAGGTGCAAGGTAGTCAACCCCGCAAGATTCATCTCAGAACCATGCACCGTGGAAGATGTACAAGCACATGACTGTGCAACATATCAGGTTGAGGAAAATGGAATAACTATAGTAAGTGAGAACGCACTGGCTGAAGGTGAGATATTTTTTATAGACGGGTCAGCTTCCATAAACTCAGAAACTGGAAAAAAGCATGTGGTGGTGGCAGTCGTGCGAATGGAAGAAGGTGAGTACGAGTTTCTAATACAACAGCGACAGCCCGCCCATTTTTCAGCACAGGCAGCAGAACTGGTAGCATTAATTGAAGCACTACGTGCGGCAAAGGGGTGCGCCGTGACAATTTACACAGATTCAGCATACATGGCCACAACAGTACACGGAGGGCTTGCCAGGTGGGGGAGAAGAGGGTTCAACAGGGCAGATGGTTCAACAGTATAACATGCAGCACTGCTAAAGGAACTCAGAAGTGTTGAAAGAATCCACCATGGTAGCAATAGTAAAATGCCAGGCCCACACCAATAATACAGACAGTCTCTTTGGGAAACGCGGCAGCAGACGCAGCCGCCAAAGAAGCGTCATATCTAACAAAAGAAAGAACAGATGAGTACTTGGTGTGGAAAGGATCAGAGGACGATTTTTCCAGACGGGTACAATGCCATGCCAGTGTCTCAAATATTGGAGTTACAGGAAGGGGCAACTGACGACGAAAAGGAAGTGTGGACAAAAAGAAGGTGCAGCCAGTCATCCACTGATTTATTATGGCGGCAAAACAACACAGGTAAGGTAGTTATGCCGACTAAGTTATTAGAAATAGCATTCCAGCAGCTACACTTCCCAGCGCACAATGCATGACAACACAACGCTGCCGAGATACAGGAACACTGGTTCATTCCAGGGTTACAGGAACAACTCTCCAAGCTAACAATGGAATGTACAACGTGCCAGATATACAACTCCGGCATGTCTCTAAGGACACTGAGGGGAACGATACCCAAGCCGGTAGGACCATTCAGAGAGCTACATATAGATTATGCAGACATGGGTGCAAGGTGCAAGGGAGCGAGGTACATGATCGTGGTAGTTTGCCCCTTTTCACGATGGGTAGAGGCAGGTCGCTGTGCCCGCCCAGATGCCAAGTGCGCTGCAAAGTTTATAGTGCGGGAAGTATTCCCCCGCTGGGGAATTTGTGACGTACTTCGCTCTGACAATGGCACACATTTTGTGAACGATCTTTTCAAAGAAGTAACATCAATGCTAGGAATCAAACACAAATTATGCTCGATTTATCACCCGCAAAGTAACGGTGTGGTAGAAAAGATAAACGGATTACTCAAAGGAAGACTCTCAAAATTGTGTTTCACTCTTAAGAAAAACTGGGTGCATTGTCTCCCCTTGGCTTTGTTTGAACTGAGAAATCAGCCCAGCAAAGACCATTTGTCACCACATGAGATTGTGACAGGGAGACGAATGCACACAGCACACTCCCATCTCTGCAGACATTCGGATGCACACAGAATCGCCACTGTACTAGGAGAAGAATTCAATGAGTACCTGACAAAACTCACTTAGGCAGCCCGCATGACAGCAAAACAACTCGCACTGCCATTCACAAGTGAGGGGGCGAGTGAAACAACTACTCCAGAACAAGGAAACGCCACAGGCCAGCTAGAACCAGGTGAGATGGTCTATGTCAGGAGTTTTGTTCGTAGGTGGAATGCTCCAAGATTTTATGGCCCATACGAAGTAGTATTTTGCCCGCCCACGGTGGTGAAAGTGAAGGGCTTGAGATATTGGATACATTTGACAGATGTCCGAAAAGCCTATGACAGTGTGGGACCAGTAGAAAGTGCAGAGAGCCCTTATAGGGAAAATATGCAATAATAAAACAGTACTTGTGAAAAATAAAAACATACTCACATGATTATGCATGGTTTACTGAATGACAAATGTACCATAACTATGTTTAAAACAAAAAGTAAAAGAGTATTGAATGAGAATGGTCTGTCTCTCCCTCTCTTTTTCTTTGACTCTTTCTCTCTTTTTCTCTCTCCATCAATTACTCCTTCCCGCCCCGTCTCCATTCGCAATGTCACACTATAACCTTTTCCATTCACTCTCTCTCTCATCATTCCAAAAGTTGGAAATGCAAAAATGAATGCAACTATATGCTTAATATGCCTTTTATGTTTTAATATATAGGAGAAACCATGGCAACGAACAGGCAGCCTGCAACAACTAGAATAGGGACGATAGGAGTAGAAGAACAAGTTACTTCTTACCTTGTAACGTTCTTTCGACGGGATATTCCTCTGACGTATTCGCTATCTTTGATAATACGTTTTCAGTTTGCTGGCCTCGGAAATGTTTTCTGTAGAGGGCGCTGCACGTCGATGTCCGCCGAATCGATGTCCCTCGAAGGCCACCGTATCGGCGCCAACGTCACCATGCCCATAAATAGCCACGCGCGGCGTCCGTTGCTCAGTTCCGTTTTGTAGCATAAGAAAAGTCACGCCTGAATTGGTTATTGACCTTGAAGGAGCGCAAGCTGCAACCACAAGGGAAGTATTACTGCGTGGATGGATGGGAGGGGCGATAAGGAATACGTCGGAGGAACATCCCGTCGAAAGAACGTTACAAGGTAAGAAGTAACTTGTTCTTCGAAGGGATTGTGTCCTCCGACGTATTCCTTATCTTTGATAGACTCCCATAGCAGTGGCATGTAATTGGAGGTTGGAGTAAGAATGTGATGTATCCCTTTAGGGATGGACCGAATGTAATACGGCCTTGCCAAATCTGGTCTCTTGACTGCTGGAGGAATCCAGGTTGTAAAATTTTGTGAATGTATGTGCGGACGACCATGTGGCAGCCGCACATATGTCTCTGACCGGTACCCCTCTTTGGAGAGCCGAAAAGGCTGCGATACCCCTGGTTGAATGAGCCCTAAGATTTTGGGGTGGCTCTTTCCCTGCAAGTTTGTAACATTCCAGAATGGCCAAAATAATCCACCTGGAAATGGTTTGTTTTGTTATGGGTAGTCCCAACTTGTGACCTGAGTAGCTTACAAACAGTTGGTCTGCTTGCCTGATCCTAGCCATTCTGCTGATGTAAAAGCTGAGAGCTCGCCTTGGGTCCAGCCTATGTAGCCTTTCTTCCTCTTTCCCCGGATGGGAAGGAGGGTAGAACGAAGGTAATGTAATTTTCTGAGTAATATGAAATTCAGAAACCACCTTTGGGAGGAAATTAGGCTTCACCTGCAGGATAACTTTGTCCTTGTGGAAAACTGTATGAAGGGGTTTACAGGAGAGAGCTTGTAGCTCGCTCACCCTCCTAGCAGATGTTAGTGCTACCAATAGAACAGTTTTAAGCGTGAGAAATCTCAGCGAACAAGAGTGAAGCGGTTCGAATGGAGTGCCCATTAGGAAGTTTAAGACTAAATTTAAGTCCCATAAGGGAACCTGGAATGGTTTTGGAGGATAAACATTAGTTAATCCTTTGAGGAATTGTATCACTAGAGGTAGTTTGAAATACGATGGTTTCTCCGCAGTGCGCTTGAAGATTGAAAGCGCTGCGAGATAACCTTTTACAGTGCCAACTTGAAGGCCTGAGTTTACCAAGTAGAGTAGAAATGATAACACCGTTGGTGTACCACATGAAAATGGGTCGATATTCTCTTCCCTACACCAGCTGCAAAATTTGTTCCAACGGCAGCGGTATAAAGACTTTGTTGCTGGCCTTCTGGCCGAAAGCAACACCTCCAGGACGTCATCAGAGAGATCCCAATCCTTGTACCTAACCCTTTCAGAAGCCAAGCGTGAAGGTTGAGGGTTCTGGTGTCTGTATGGAGAACCTGACCTCCCTTCTGCGAGAGAAGATTCTCTTTGAGTGGAAGACGGATTGGAGGGCAGATGGACATATCTAGAAGGTCCGGGTACCACGTTCTCCTGGCCCAGTCCGGGGCAATTAGGATCATGGTTTTCCGGAATCTTCTCAACCTCCTGATCATTTGAGGAATAACAGGGACTGGTGGGAACGCGTAAAGGAGTGGAAACTCCCAGTCCACTACGAACGCGTCTCCTAGGAGCTCCTCTCGGGGGAAATTCCCTTGAACAGAACAGATCGCACTTCCTGTTGGTGCTTGTGGTGAACAGATCCAACTGAGGGGTTGCCCAAAGGACGAAGATCTCTTGAAGGACTTCCTGAGCTAGCTCCCACTCGTGGGAGACTGTGCTCTGCCTGCTCAGAGAGTCCGCTGTCAAGTTCTTCTCTCTGGCAAGGTGGACTGCCGATAGAGAGATTCCTTCCCGAATTGCCCAAAACCAGAGCTGCATTGCCTCTCGGCACAGTGGCAGTGACCCTACGCCTCCTCTTTTGTTGAGGTAGTGCATGGCCACTGTGTTGTCCGTCATTATCAGGACATATCTCCCCTGATGGCAGGAAAGCTTTCAGCGCTAGTCTGATCGCTCTCAGCTCCAATAGGTTGATGTGTAGTCTGGACTCCGATGGAGACCAACGACCGCTGATGGTCAAGTCGTTGGCATGGGCTCCCCACTGTTATCTCCGGCCATGGTTGCCAAAACAGTTCTCCTTTCAAGATGTTCTCTGGATAGGCCCACCATTGAAGGTCGCGGGCTGCTTTGTCCGGAATCCCGAGGAGATCTGACATTCTCCCTGAGAATTGCAACCACTGAGTTCTCAGTGCCCACTGAAGAGATCTCATTCTCACGCGAGCCTCTGGCACAAGGAAGATGCAGGATGCCATGAGGCCTAGCAACCTCAAAAAGTCGAAGGCTGGGAGACGTTGAGCATCTTGAAATTTGTTAACCATCTGCAGAATATCTTGAGCCCTCAGCTCTGGTGGCAAGGCTTTTCCAAGGCAAGTGTCCAGGACCGCTCCAATGAACTGGAGTCTCTGTGATGGTATCATCTGTGACTTCTTTAAATTGAGGGAGAAGCCTAGTTTGTGAAGGAAGTGGCAGACATAATCTAGCTGGGTCCGAGCTTGATCCGAAGATACAGCCCTGATCAGCCAATCGTCCAGGTAGGAGTAGACGTGGATCCCTTCCCACATTAGACTCGCAGCCACTAACGACATTAGCTTGGTGAAGACCCTCGGGGCGTAGGTCAGCCCAAATGGCAGAACTCGAAATTGATAATGAGAGTCGCCAATTGCGAACCTCAGGTATTTCCTGTGTTTGGGATGGATTGGCACATAGAAATAAGCATCCTGGAGGTCCAGAGATACCAGCCAGTCCTGGAGCTGGAGGGCCTGACGGATCTGAGAGAGAGTTACCATCTTGAACTTGTCCTTCCTGAGGAACTTGTTCAATTCTCGTAAGTCCAAGATGGGTCTCAGTCCTCCGTCCTTCTTTGGTGTTAGAAAGTAGGGGGGAGTACCAGCCCTTGTTCCTGTCCGCTACAGGTACCGGTTCTATGGCACCTTTCTCTAGCAGGTCTATAATTTCCTGCAAGAGGAGTGGATCTGGAACTTTTAGAGAGCTGTTCCCCGGTGGATGACTCTGAGGGATGTGTAGAAAAGGCAGGCAGTAACCCTGGGCAACTGTCTCCAATGCCCAAGCATCTGACGTTATAGTCTGCCATTCCGTCAGATGGTGAGTTAACCTGCCCCCTACCGGTGTCTTGTGTGGAAAGACCTCAGAGTGGTTTGGGGGCGGCTGCTGCAGATGCCGAGGGTAAAGAGGCACCTGCTGCTGCTGCGGCCTTAGTACCTTAGACCCGTCCACCTCGGGTGGATCTCCTTTGGCCTCTTTGAGCCGGCCGTCCTCTGCCTTTCCCGAATGCAGAATAATAGCGAAAGGACTTTCCTCTCCCAGAGGTTCCTGAGGGGCGAAAAGGAGTTTGGCGGATAGCAGCTCCTAAAGATTGTGCTGCTGCTTTAGATGCCTGCAACTTTTCCAGACTGTCATCAGCCTTTTTTCCGAATAATGAAGAGCCGTCATAGGGCATATTCAAAAGTCTGGCCTGTACATCTGGAGCAAAGCCAGACTTTCGCAACCACGCATGCCTGCAGATTGTTGTACTTGCCGCCATGGCCCTGCTGATACTGTCAGCGGAATCGATGCAAGTTTGAAGTGACTCGCACATGGCATCTTTGCCATCTTTAATAATGTTAAGGAAGGCTTCCTTTTCCTCTCCTTCGGGTATGCAGTCAGCCGCTGATGAAGCACACCCCCACAGTGTGTGAATGAACCTGGCGAGCGTACAGGTGGCGTTGATGGACTTCAACGCCATACTACAAGCAGAGAAGACTTTCTTTGCGATAGAATCGTACCTCTTGTCGTCTCTATCCTGTGGGACAGTAGGATAAGCGGTCCTGCTGCTTGATGAAGTGGCCGCTTGGACCACCAAGCTCTCTGGAGTCGGGTGTTTCGATAAGTATTCAGGGTCAGCAGCAGGTACCCTATACTTGGCTGATAATCTTTTATTGACAGCAGGGATAACTTCAGGAGTTTCCCAGTTAGATGCAATTTTTCTTTGTAAGGCTGTATGGAAGGGGACCACAGGATCCTCCTGTGGACCTTTGTCTAATATGTCTGTCAGGTCATTCTGTTGAAAAACAGGCGAAGGCGCAGACCAACCCATGAATTCAATCATTCTTGCCATCAGGGTTCCATAGGGTGTTTCGGCATGTTCCCCTGCGTCTGGCTTAACAAAATCCACTTCTGGGGAAGTGTCCAGCCCACTTGCCTCATGTAATGACTCCTGTAGGTCTTTCAACCTTCTTTCCTCAGAGGTGAAGTCCTCTAAAACAGGTAGTGTGGTCCTCTGCAACTCAAAGGTTTCCTGGTCAGAATCTTCCCCTTCTTCATAATTTGAAGATAGTCCAGGGTACTCTGACCTCTGAAATGGTATAAAACCCATTTCTAAGGCAGAAGGAGGCAAATTCGTCATTATTGGGCGAGAAAACGTCGATGTCGTCGACGCCGATGTGACAGGCTTCGAAGGCGCCAAAAACGGTGTCGAGAAATCCGGAAAAGGCCTCGAAGAACTCGAGAGGATCGGGATCCTACTCGAGGACATCGACGACGGTCTCGGCGTCGTGCCAGAGGCTCTTGGAATCTTAGCCATGGTCTTCTCTTTCATCGGCGTCGACGATGGCGTTGAGTCGATCGACCGATGCATCAAAGAACCCTTCGACAACGGCGTCGATGGCGCTGATCCATGCGTCGAAGGGATCTTCGACGACGGCGTCGAAGACGGTGCCTTTTTACCCGATGGCCCATGGCGCTCTCGGGTGGAATGTTTCGCTGGGTGCTGCGACTCGCAGCGTTTTGATTTTTTGGGTTTTTCACCCGGGGTATCACCCTCAACTGTCTTTGAGGGGGACGATGCCGCTTTCTCGAAGACGCTTAACATTGTCTGCCTGACCTCCTCCCAGTCAGCCTGAGAGCTGTGTTTTGTGGGGCAGGAGACCCTTTCTGGGGAAACACAAGACGACGAGGAAGGGGATCTTCAACGTCTCTTCTTTGAGTGTCTTGATCTCGACGAATGGTGAGAGCCACTTCGAGATCTAGAATGGGAATGTTTTAGATGGCGAGGAGACGAATGCCTCGACCGAAGAAACTTTCGAGGAGGTTTTGACTGACTTACCTCTCTCGAGCTTCCCCTTGCGGCTTTCAAGGCTTTCGCTGTCATGGACATGCAGTCCTCACACTCCGAACAATGGTGCTCGGCTCTCAAGCACCACAAGCAGATCCTGTGTGGATCCGTTATCGACATTTTTTTACCGTAGTCTCGACATTTTTTGAAGCCGGATCGCGGCGTTGTCGGTTCCGATGAAGATGCCATTGAAAACGAGTTGGTATTCGAGTAGATTATCTGACTGAACTGAGCAACGATGTTCTGAGGCCCCACGAAGCGCGGAAAAACGGAACTGAGCAACGGACACCGCGCGTGGCTATTTATGGGCATGGGGACGTCAGCACCGATACGGTGGCCGTCGAGGGACATCGACTCGGCGGACGTCGACGCGCAGCGCCCTCTACAGAAAACATTTCCGAGGCCAGCAAGCTGGAAACGTATTATCAAAGATAAGGAATACGTCGGAGGACACAATCCCTTCGAAATGTTACTTTTGATTTACGTACATATTCATATGAATGCGGTTTGACTGTCTGTACAATTATATTTTCATGTTTGGCCTGATACTCTATTGGATAATAGCATTTATCTGCATTGAGATAAATGAGGGGGGGGGGGGGTAATGGAACCAACATGGAAAATGCAAGCAAACCATTTAAGGAGGGTAACTATTTAATATGGGATGGTTTCCAGCTGGTATGGGGGTACGGCCCGCACCCAGACCAGGCAAAACATCAGAACGATACTAACAACAAGTCAACCACCCCTCCAAAGCCCCAACACAATGCAATAAATTTCAGTGTACATGAACTAAATGACCGGCATCCCTCTGTTATATCATGGCTATATGACACCACTGCTACCCTGCCCACAACGATAACCGATCCTCCTAGAGAAAATGACTACACCACAGAGAGAATGAAAGAAAATATTGAAATGGCTGACAAATGTATGACTCTGTACGAGGAGTGGGAGAAGGGGGGGCCTGGGGAAAGGGAATCCCTATTACATGCAGCCAGGAACGCGAAAACATTTCTTAAAAGCAGTAGAAGGAGGAGGGAGGTGGGTAGGAAGAGATGTGACGAATACTATGGCCTGGGACTAGATACAATAGAAGATCCCAGGCACCCACACCAGTCAAATAAATGGTATGCAGACATGAGCTCCACAGCTAAACGAACAACTAATGAAAGTTGCTACGTGTGCTCACTGATACCCCATGCCTCAGGCACACCTAAAGTTTTAATGCCACAAGAATTGCCTCTCGCAGATGCCCAATGTCTCCTCCATCTCACCCTGTGCAGAATTAAGAACACCTTCCAGGCGCACACGGTATCTTGAAATGCTGCAGAACGAGAAAACGTGCTACTCGAGAGCCAAACGAGTGGTGTGTTTAAAAGAACCGTTCTTCGTAATAAAAGGAACACTATTTTCGGAAAACGAATGGAAAGATGATGTGGTAACGTGCAAGGCTGAAGCACTGCGAGGACTACCGACCGAAAAACTACAATGGATTGCGAAAACATGTACCACAGTCTGGTCAGAACATGTAGCAAAATTGACCTGGATGAGCGCTATAGAAAAAGCATTGAGAATCCGGTCTCCCTGGGCTCCCCGTGAATCTGAAACCACGCAGAGGCAATGACGCTGTGAGGAACCTCGCTCCGACTGTCAGTCACCACTCAAATCACCGCCACGGCAGCAGGGAACTTCGAGGAAAAGGCCGACCTGAACACTGGATGCTGCCCGCCAGGCCTTGTCAGAAAGGCAACAAGGCACATCTAGGCGGAGTTCGGGCTGAGTTCAGTCTGCGGCAGTCGCTGGTCCTGTTGGTTGCTGTGAGGAGCTGCTGCTACATCCATCGTTTCGGAGATCCAGTGTATTTGGATCACTTCTTCTTTAAGAAAAAGAAGCCCTACTCCCTTTAAAAACTCGCCCGGAGCGCGGAGCGCGCGCAGAGTTCGGGCTGAGTTCAGTCTGCGGCAGTCCGCCGCCGTACGCCGCTGAGGTGAAGACCCGCCGGAGAGAAGGTAAGAAACCCGCCTCTATGGCTGAATTGGGGCCCCTGACTCGTGCCATGTCCAGACAAACATTACAATCCAATGGCAAGTTGGACTCCCTCAGAGCGGAGGGCTCCCTGTCCGCCTATCCAGCTGAGCCCGAGCCAATGGATGTGGCGGTGACTCGGGAACAGAATCCATTGACTGTGTCCTCCTTTCAGAGAGACTGTGTGCCTATGGAGGGTCTGTCAGATGGCTCCTTGGGGAGTCATGACTGGGAGCAGCAGAGGCTGAGTGGGCCCCGTATGGTGGGCAAAGCACTCCTCAGCCTAGGCTCAGGCCTTGCCCCCTCCACAAGTTCATCAAGCCCACACTCGTCACTTGAATCCTTGATGCCTGGCTGCATCCATAGTCCCCCCTGTAATCCCTGTGCCGCTACATCACGGCGTCAGTCTTTAACTCCTGATCTAGCGCCTGAACTATTGAGTGATCCCTTAGTGTCACCACTAGATCTGGAAGTGGGTGAAACCCCTCAGTTGATTGCGTCATATACACAGTCAGCGACGGACTTGTCCTGGCAGTACCTTCTGTCCCTGTGGTCGGCCAGGAGGAAACTTCGATTGACGAAGTCTGTGCATCCATAATAACCAACGATCATACCAAATTGAAGAGAATTGCCTCCGTCCCTGTCACGAATGACTCTCACCATGCGAATGAAGGAATAATGGGAAGACCGCTGCATGAGTGCGATGTGACGGACCTCGAACTCATTGAACACGAGAAAGAAATGGTGTTGGTCTCTACTAATGCTGAAATATTCGAACTAACGAACCTTGCCAACACTTGTAACCATCAAACACTGGAGGTAGAATCGAGCCTCGAACCCTCTGACGATATGGAAGTGAGATTAGATCCACTTTCGAACAAAGATCCGAAAGCATTTCCAAGATCAAGCGCTGAGATCGCGATTAATCTGAGTAAAGCCAAAGCAATTCGGAAAGAGAGACGTGCTACTGCCGAGTTGCAAAACTCACATGCATACTCCCCTGCATGCAGCATAAACTCAACTCAGGTGTTAGATCTAGCAGGACGTGAAGCTAGACTTGCGGAACGCCTGAAAGCTGACTTTGATACAATGAAAGAACGCTTGTCTATAGGCCCCTCAAGAACTGGAATGGAGCCCCTTGACATCTACATTAGAAAGCCTCGCCCAGTCGGCCCCTATAATGCCGCAATGGTCTCCCCTCCGCAAATGTTCCATCACGTATCAAGAGAGGTGCAGAGAAATGCTGATGAAGTCTCAAGCCATCAGAGAAACAGTCTCTCTCGGCTAGAGAATCTAGGGGGGGACAGCGTCTCCAGTAACAACCAAAACTCATTGACGAAGATTGTATCCACCTGTTCCACCCCGAGAACCCCGTTAAACTTCAAACCTACGAGTAACAAAAGGACCGGACTTGGAGAAACGGGGCCCAAGAAGCAAAAGGACCCAATGATCCCGTTTGATGGTAACACAGAGGGTGATGCGGCCGCAGCCTACAAATCAAATCTGTCGGCTGCCGCCGCTCTTAAAATTCATAATAATGTGTTAGCTGCATCATCGGTTGCTTTATTACCCTTCACCAAATTATACGAAAACTTACATGAGGCACTGCAATCAAATGGAGGGCTACTGTCCCACATCATTGAAAAATTAGTCAAACAAGAACAACAAATTGCACAGTTGCAAGACAACCTTGAATCTGATAAAACAGCGCTGTCAGAGATCCAAAAGCAAGTAAAGGAAGGTATGGCAAAAGGAAATCAGGAAAAGAACGACTTGATAACATCAATTGCTGCCTGCCTAAAGCAATCAATCACACTAATGAGATCGATGCGTTCAATGGAGCCTATAACACTGACTCCTAAAGCAAAAGAAACCACTGGAACCCCTAATTCCGACTCAATGGAATTAACGCCGAAAGAGCCAGCCGTGTCCAACGATGTGGCAACAATAGTAGGGCCTGTGGAGCCACCTTCCATGCCTTCTAACCTTAAGCAAGGACTAGAGGAGTGTGAACCCAAGTCCCAAGACTCCATTAAATGTGCCACTCAAACCCGACCAAGCTCATCTTTCGGGATTTTCTTTGGAGCAGCAAAAAATTTTAAGGGAATAGGAAAAAATCCAACATTGGAGAAAGAAAACGCTGAGAAACCTAAAAAGCTGCTGGCCACTGACAACACCCCGAAGAAACGGAAAGAAAAGAAAAAACATTGTGAACCTTGCAACCAAACTAACAAATCTAGAAAATTTATACGCAATCTGACGTCTCCGGCCAAACCGAATTTCTTTTTAAGAACTCAAAAAAGTAATGCACCAATGCCGTCTCAAGAGACCGCAAGTAAGAGTAAAGTTGTCGGTGAACCTACAGCTGAAAAGGGAAACCCCAAAAAACGCCAGCGAGTGGAAACGGAAGAAGTTGAAAGCCCAGCCCAAACCTCGTCTATTGACCTCTGCAATTTATCAACGTATTCAATAGAAGATGACTGCGAGACAAACAACCAAAACGCCTCAATTATTTCGACGAGCAGCTTGGAATTAAATGAATCCCTCAATTCTAACCAAAATGAATCCTACACATCCAAGGGAAAAAGGGCGGGAAACCCTTGGATATTAAACTCCAAATCGCTCTCGAAGGCCTCCGTGCATCAGGCTAAATTGGACTGTAAAAACCAAAAAATGCCCAGAGGCGATTTGTCAGACGTGGACTCCTTAACACAAGGCGTAGGTGGCAGCCCCATTAACATGAGAAATCTAAATCCCAAATGTACAGCCGGACAAAGATTACATCAGGCGGTGAAGACCAGGCCTAGAATCCATGAATCAACGGTTGATAGAAACCCACGAATTGAACATCCACAAAGATGATCCTGATGTGAACTTGAACAGAAGGAATGTTATGCGCCTCTTACACTCAGTACCGGCTCTGAGAACTGTGACGTCTAATGACATTGCTATTATCGAATATGTGTCTGAGAAATACGCTGACAAAGTATACCTTCACATATCTTCCAAAGCAGTACGCAATACAATTCTGGCAGCAAAGGATGAAATTCTGCAGTTTGGCTTTGAGACTAGGTAAGTATCGTCCGACTTGGCAAGTCATAGACCAGTTAATTCAATGAATCCGTTAAACAGCCTCGGACATAAAGTGTCCTCTCAAGAGCACCGGAGGAGAGAACTAAGAAAACAACTAAGACCCGAACCGCCTACGCCCCACTCTGGGAAAATCAACAAATATGGGGCAGGCACAAAATAGCTAGTCTCCGACAAAGAGATGAAATTGACTTCCCTGATCTCCTGGAACACGAGAGGCTTCCGTCATCTCTATGAAAGTTTTCCGATTGAGCTGAATGATAATCTCATAATTTGTCTACAGGAAACATGGTTAAGATGTCCTCCCGTGAAAGAAGGCTATGCCACAATGCTGAATCCTGCAGGAATAAATTCTCATGGACGCCCCTTCTCCGGCCTGATAACCATGATGAAAATCGGATGTGATTGGAAGGTGCTTAGAAGTGAAAACCCAAATCTGTTTGTGCAATGTACGCTGATGCAACAAAAAAGTCACGATGGGAACAATCCACAACAACTCCTCGTATTAAATGTATACTGGAATCCGGCGATGATCACCACCAAACGATTTATAGGCACGGTAACAAATCTGTTGGACAAGCACATGCACAAGAAGAACAATATCATACTACTAATATGTGGTGACATGAACTTGTCCTGGTTTTCTGAGAAGGGTGTGCGAATATCTAATGACCGTGCCAACAGCCCCTCAGATCAGGAGAGAAGGATCCTCTGGGATAATATCATGGAGGCGTATGATTGTGATATGGTCAACGGTCAAATTGATGGCGACAGGCCCCCTAAAATTACGTGGCAGAATTTGGGCACTGCAAAGGTTTTGGACTATATATGGGTCTCAAAACATGCCTGGAACTCACTTCATGAATTGAATGTAACACCCACAAAAACCAGTGACCATAACCCGTTAGTATTACATCTGAGGATACATTCAGGAACAAATAAGTCAACAGTGACTCAAGCTCTGGAAGTAAATAACGGAAAAAACAGGCTACGAATATCGACTGCTCAGATATCCAGTCTAACGGCGAAACTGGACGAAGCAGACCGTCTGTCTCTGTGTAACGTGGATTATGTATCACTCTTACCGCTGAAAAGTTTACCGACCTTGTGGAAGGAAAATTCAGAGAAAAAACATATCCATGAATGGAGCACAAGAGTAAACGAAGAAAAAAAGCGCCTAAAGAGTGATATACGCAAGCTGAAAGCGCAAGGTGGCATTAACAGCGCCATCCTAATAAAAAAAAGGTCCCAAACATACCGTAATTGGTCTAAGGCATTTAAATTCCAACGCGACCAAGAAAGAGGCGAACTCATGCTGACCATGATAAGATCACACAAATGCAGAGACATATGGCACACTCTAAACAACTGTACAGCCGACCAAGAGACGAAAATGGCAAACGTGGTCACGGAGGCGGAGTGGAATAAACATTTTCTTAAGGTTTTCTCAGGAGATAATGAAATTGATATCAAACAAAGAAACCTAAGGTCTGTAAACTGGGACTGCACCGAAACCAGGGAGGACATCCTATTTGCCATTGAAAAACTGAACAACTCCCGAGCCGCTGGGCCAGACGGCATTTCCAACGTTATGCTCAAACAACACAAATCAGAATGGGCAAAATTGATCGAAATTCTATTTGCCAACATCAAAAAACTTAGAGAGATACCGGCATCGTGGACATCTGCAATTATAGTCCCTATATTTAAGAAAGGCGATCGAGCTGTTCCGGCAAACTATCGCCCTATCGCCTTACTGGACACCATCGGCAAAGTATTTGCGAACTTCCTGCAAAAAAAACTAACGAAGTGGGCTAACACGAGAGGAATCACTGATCCCAGACAAACGGGTTTTACGAAAGGCGTCGGAACTGAAAACAACCTGACCCTGTTAAACCTACTGAAGTTGAATGCTATGGAAAAAAAAACACAGTTGTTTATAGCATTCATTGATCTTCATCAAGCCTTCGACTGCATAGATCGGGAAACCTTGTGGGCCAAATTAATCAACTGGAATTGTCCAGAGGAGATTCTGTTCCCCATCATTGCATTGCATACAGCCACGACCATCCAGATAAGGCTAAATGAAGCCGGGATTCTATCGGATAAAATGAAGACCCAGAGAGGTGTAAAACAGGGATGCCCTATTGCAGCATGCTTGTTTAAACTATTCATCGCGGATATTCCATCAGCATTGAAAGAGGTGCGTTGCTTTCCACCGAAACTGAATGGATCCCACCTAAACTGCTTAATATACGCAGACGACATAATCCTAATAGACACCACGCCGATCGGCCTACAACGTCTATTACATAAATTATACCAATACATGAATACAAACCATTTGAAGATAAATACGTCAAAAACAAAAATTATGAAGATTGGAGCGCTGAAAGGAACAAAGAAAAAAAAATGTTTCAAGTGGCAAATTGGAAATACGAGTCTTGAGGAAGTAAACGAATTCAGATACCTAGGTATAATGATATCCTCCTCGATATGTGAGAAGAGCTGGTCAAGAAATCTACTATGTCGTATGAATACCTTGGCCATCCAAGGAACCAGAATTCATAACCTTTTCGGTAAATTTTCCCTGACCCCAATTCGGCTATTCTACTTGCAAAAAGTAATCCCTTGTGTCACCTATGGAACCGAAGCCGGTTGGAATCTCGATCACAACATCTGGGCAAAACTGGAAGGATATTTCTGGCGACGTGTCTTAAAGCTACCGAAATGCTTCTCAACATCAATAATAAGGCATGAACTTGCCTTGGATGCTCTACACACAACAGTTATTTGGAAATCGATTGCTCTACTGAGGAAGATGACAATAATAGAGAAAGAACCCGCCTACGAAATCTTAGCAATCGACGATGTGTGCCCTTCAAAGTCGATCCTAAACATCTGGGCCACAAGAATTCACGACATCATGCGAGCAGACAATATAAGCAAGGAAATGCTGGTAAAATGGCCTCAACTCGCAAAGAAAAAGCTAAAAGAATGGGCTTGGGCACAAAACATGGAGCGTCTGGAGAAAATGGCATTGGCGCCAAAATTGGGACCAACCATCAACAAGATAAATAAAATGCCGAGATATCTTACCCAGTTTCCTTCTAGACATCACCGTGACCGCTTTCTTCATCTGCGAATGAATGCGCTACGAACAAAAGAGGTTTTACTTAGACGGAAAGCCCCAACGATCTGTGACAACTGGTGCAGATTTTGTCTAAAGGAAACCGAAACCATAAAACATTTGGTGATTTTGGTTGCACTAAACTGAATTCAATTAGATCGATACATCTGAGCAAATATGCACCAACAAACGGCAACATGGAGGATTGGTGGTTCAGAATACTGAGTGGGAGCTCCGTATTTCTAAATTGCTCGGTGATAAACTTTATCGACATGCTCGATGTATAAGATTGTAGGTCGGATATGAGAACTGCAATCCTTGAACTTCCTTAATAGAATGGGGAAATGATTAAGAAATAGTTTTTCAAAAAGTTTATTATTAAACTAAGTAAAAAATAAAAAAAAAATAAAAAAAAAAATTGAAACTACAGAAAGAAATCTCAAATGAACTTTGCTTCTTGGGAGAAGGAAAAATCGACATTGGAAGAAACACGAACTGCAGTAAAAGCCTGATGATCCCAGATATGAAGAAAGGAACAGCAGCCTTAATGGACACTTACTGGATCTGTGGCAAACGGGCGCACATGCACCTCCCACCATCATGGAGGGGCACGTGTTCCCTGGCGACACTGCACTCAGCTCTAATGGTAATACCGGAAAGCCACATCGGAGAAAGGGGCAGGACGATGACCCAAGCAGCAGCCAACGCCCCACCCACTGAAGAGCCACCACTGTATGCCCTGTCAGAAGGGAACGCCGAAGGAATCGTATCCAGAAAACTGAGTTTGTCAAACTACATATCAAAGGCCTCCTCCGAACTTTTGGCACAGATCCCAGACAGGTACAGGCTATTCAGCTCAGCAGAAACCTTCTTCGCCTCCCTCATCCCAAGCATTCAGGCACGGGCAAACGCAAAGTGGCTGCAGATTACGCGGTGGGAGCTGATCCAATTGGCTAACGACACTGAGGAAGGGTTCAACGTGATCAAAGTGGAGCTAAGGGCTCTGAGACTAATGACAATGCAAAACAGGTATGTCTTAGACCTGTTGACAGCGATGGATGGAGGTGTTTGCCGAAAAATCGGAAGTGCTTGTTGCACTTTCGTACCTTCTGAAGATGCTGATAATGGGACTCTATCGTCATCGCCGCAGTGCACAACCTAGGGGAACGCATGAAGAAAGAACGTGCTGCAGAATCAAGCACATGGTTCGACACCATTTTTTCATGGGTACCATCCTGGATGGGGCTCGCAGTGAAACTACTAATGCCCCTCATCGTGTTTTTGCTTGTGATTTTTTGTGTGTGCCAGCTGGGTCTTCGATGCTGCGCAAACGCAGCCCCAAATGGAGCGATGTTGATGGTGACAATGGGCAACGCCAGAGGAGGGGCACGAATGCAACAGGTAGCACACGTACAAACTGGTGAGAATTCAGAGCCCAAATTCAGAATGGAACCTAAATATTTTGATGGGGATATAGTGGATAGGTTATATCATACCACAATAAAAAAGAGCCCCTGGAACTAGAATGGCACACGGAGGTATGGGTGGACCTGGAAGGAGACGGGAGATGTATATATATGACCTGCACATTAGATGAGTACGCTAGAAGGGGGGAAAGCCTCCGGGGGGTTTGCAGGGCTTGGATGCCAATAAAAGGAACACCAGCCTGGGAGGAGGCAGTGTTAGCTGAGAAGGAGCGCGAGCGGTTGGGGGAGCTAAGGTATTCGTTACTTAAGTAACGAAAGGGGGGAAATGTAGGGGAGGATAGGTCAATAGGACCCCCCTCCCCACTACATCTCCTACCCTGGTAAAGACTCATAACTCATCGGCAGCCCACCGGCCCCCGGGCCCAGGGGGCAGGGCGGCTGCAGACCGACACGTGAGGCTGCACCACCACGTTATGTGGCAGAGCACAGACGCCATCTTGTACTAAGCCAAATCCATTTTGTTAGAAACGTTTAGACACAACCCAGGCAGAGCCAACGTACACACTGAAAGCTGCAGCTTGACCCCCACTCGGCTGCGCTCACAGAGGCCCACACTTCCCCCACCCCCTGCCGCATGACAGATTCGCTGAGGACTCGTTCTCACAAGCCACCAGACACGAACAAAAAACAAAATAAAACACTGTAGCTGTTAACCTTCCACAGTACATCATTTCCCCAGCCATGAACGGGAACATTAGGAAGTAACTGAAACCAGCCCAAAACCTGCATGCCCTGACCCCATACCAAGCCCCCCGCGTTAGGCTGTGTGGCGCCCTACACCCCTGTCTACCCCGAGAACTCTTGTAATGTGTAGAAATCATTTATGTAATATATGTCATGTTGACTAACGTTCGCTGCTAACGTGAAGAAGAATGGGTAAAGAGTAATATGCAGCTGATATTGTTTATAATATGAAGATGTACGAAGACTGGCCAACTGATGACAATATGCAATAACATGTGTTGCCCTCTTTACACATACACCTGCCTAACACTACCTCATGTTCGTATGTCAACTATAGGTGTGAATTGTTGTGCTAAAAGGTATGGCTCCCAGCTAGTATCCCTTCAAATGCAAATACATACAAGTCATCTTAAAGACCCCACATGTTGTTATTCGCCCCTCACCCAAGGGACAGTACACCGCCTTGTGCAGAATGCCGCGCACAGAGCTGCAAGGCCATCTCCCCTCCTCCCACCCAGGCCCTCCAGAGATAGCTGGTGTTCGAACAGCACAGCCTCGCCTCCCCTCCCGACCCTGCTGGACCCATTTCAAGCATCCGCCTCCCCCATGTCAGAGGCCGCCACAGCCTGACTCCATGACTTACGAGCTACCTGGTCCTAAATCCCACCATCTCTAAGGCACCAGTTACATGCTGCCCACGGGCCAGTGGTATCTCCTCCGACCCCAAGTTAATGGCCCTCAAGAGGGGGCACCCACCCTTGCACTAACAGATTGTAATACCATCCCTCACCGAATCCAACAAGACAGGATGATCGAGTAACCCCTCCCGTACCCCTGACCATGCACATGGGACTAGCCTGTTTGTACCTAAGGTATCTTTATAACTGATGTATTGGGACACTTCCTATTGCATATCTATGTTCCTGCCTGCCTATTGACCTGAGGTCAGTGCTACACAAATTATAAGCCAACAGAAGCATGAAGTGTAACGAATGGGTGTGAATATGTGGCCACAAGGGCAAATGTCAGTTTAGTTACCAATCATCACTACAAGGCATGTCCGGCCCGGCACTCCACCCCAATGAGCCCAGCTGACCTTCCAACCCCACGTGGCGCTGCACCAACGTCCGCCAATCCTGTGTATACCCCCTAGACATTACCACCCAATCCCCACGATTATGTGCCCCCTATAGCTTGTGTCACCCATGACATGTTCTGTAAATAAGTAGGCCTCTCTTTGCTATTGTCAGACAGAGCGCTCTCGGAGTTTGCAGAGTCCTTTGCATGCCCTATATTGATTTATATAAAGCCCTTTTGATCTCACCCGCACTTGGTCCTAGTCTCATTCCCCTCCTGGGGTGTGTCCTTTATTGCCTCTCACTAAGGGGAGTGCGTTTTTGGGGACGCTTATATTCAAGAACAAGCCTGCCCCCCACTGGAGACACGTGGACCCGAAGGGACATGTCATGCCTTCTTTCCCTCGGAGGCTGTTGCGGAGGAGGGGGAAATGGAAAAAGCCCTTACTTCTCCCCCCGGCCCACCCCCTTTTGCTGTTTACGCCGGTTCTGAGACGGCAAGCGGTCCGGGTGCCTGGATCTCCATTTCAGGAAGTCACAGAACCCTCCAAACATACGCCCCCTGTTGGAGCGCTGCTGTGACCGAGGGTACGACTTGAGCGTGGTCTTTGTGAAGATGGACAAAGACTTGGCCGTTTCTGAGCTGTTTTTCTTCTTGTCCAGCTCTTCGTCCGTGGTGGAGTGGAAGAGGTCCCCCCTAGAATGGTATATCTAATATTTGTTCATGGACGTCCGGGTTCAATTTCGTGGGCCGGAGCCAGGCTGTCCTTCTCATGTCCGTGGCGATACAGATGGCAGGGCCAGAGGTGTCGATATGTGCCACGGTGGATTCCATGAGGACATGCGCCACCAGCTTGGCCTCTGCCAGCCCGGCTTTAAAACGTGATTGGCTCTGCGCAGGGAGTTCCGGGAGGAAGTCGGCTTGGAGTATAGGGATGCCGCAGTGATCACAGAGGATTGTGGCTGAGGATGGGCAGAGAGCAAGAGTGTATCGCCCTCCATCTGCCTGTACTTGGCGTCCAGGCATCGATTGACCTGCTGGGCCGAGTGGGGCTCAAGCCAACCCTTCTTGGCCAGGGAGACTACATCAGTCTGCAGAGGAATCCCTGTTTTGGCAGAGGGGCGTCGCATGAGGACTTCAGCCAGAACCCCCTCTGCCAGCTGCTCTACCCTCTGGCTGGGGTAGGCCCAGGTATTCTGCCAGCCCAGCAAGATGTTTGTGGAAGGCCCTGGCTGAGGACGGCGTGTCCGGGTCCTCCTCCTCGTCCGAATCCTGCTGATCTGGATGATCCTGTGGAGGAGGAGTAGATGGTGCCGCAGGCTGGGGTACAGGGACCGCAGCCGGAGGCTGAGGAGGCGGCGGAGGTTGCAGAGTTGGCTGTGGAGCCAGAGGAGGCGACTGCACCGGGTCCTGGGGGCCCGATGGAGGCATCTGTGGTGCCGCTAGCATGGCGGGGAGGACTTCCCTGATGACGTCTTTGATGATAACCCCCATCTGAGGAGACCTCATGTTAGGCGATCCTCTGCACACCGATCCACTGCACACCAGAATACTGCTCACATTTCCCCAACACCTCCCTCCAGGGTTCGAGGCTCATGTGATTCGGTTTTCCTAAAGGACCGAAAGCTCCAGACCAGGCATGATTTACGGGCTCGATTGCAACCCTTCCTGCACTGGCAGTTGCCATGGAGAACATACAGCAGAAGAGGCGGCGTTACATCTCCACGCCGATCGGTCACTTGCTCACGTGATCCAGAGTGGCGTTCCTCACGTGACCTTGGTGGACGTCACATGACCCCGAAACGCTCAGTATATAAGGCTTGAGACACGGAACACTCATTGCTTCTCAGCTGTCTTCAGACCCTGTTTGGCGTTACGTTTTGGTTTGCTTTCCTGGTTTACCTTGATCTTGGAACTCTCTCTTGGACTCCTTCGAATTACCCCTTTGTACCTTTGCTTGGAACTGTTTACCTGTTGCTGGATTTCGGACACGACCCCGACTTGCCTTTGGATCATCCCTTGGTACATTGTTGAACTTTTACGCCATTTCCCTTTTTGGGATTCAAGTCACGCCTTCAGTCCTACGGGTGGTTTATCCTGCATCCACACTTGTCTGCGGTCCTCATGTTCTAGGGACCGCCTCATCTGAGTCTCGAACCTCCCTCCTAGGTTTCCTGGGTTTTCCAAACCCCTGATAGGTAAGGCTATTCAGATCCTTTGGTTATTGTGATTGTATAATGTAATTGCCCTGTACTTAACCTCGCTCTTTTTGACAGCAGCATTGGTGTTCCAGAGTTTACGTGGATCCGGGAAGTAACATCTCCCACCTGTGGCCCCAAAGGTCGCACTTCGGGTTTCTTTTAGTTCCCCTGTGCGTCACTTGAGGACGGAGGTTTCAACGGTCTACACGACACTCAAGTCAGAACACCTCATGAGGCCGAGGAACTTCTCGAAGGGCACCTCCTCACTGGCCAAAGAGGTGGCAGGGGGTACCGACAGGTTAGCGGGGGGGCTGCTGGAGCCGCTGCATACCCTGTCCATGTGGACGCAAAGGAAAGCTGCCCTGGGCAAATGAAGGGTAGACTGTAGGCCACTTACCTGGTTGAGGCCAGTCCCACCTTGACACTCGTTCTTCGCCGAACTACTGGAATGGCGTCGGACGGGTGTCTCTGTCTGGCGCTGCAGTCATCCCTTCGAGCTGCCTGCCACATGCCTGCGAAATGCTGCTCGGCTCACTGGGCCCAGCATCCTCCAGGACTCTTGTATGTGGAGAAAGAGGCCTACCCTGCTCCACAGGCTTAGGCCCGGTAGGTATGACACCCTCGACCCGGGGGTCTGCAGAGCAGCGTTTAGGCACCCCCTTGGACGTATTGCCGGAACTAGGGTGTAGACCCCTCAGCCATACGGCCGGTACAAGGTCTGAGCCCCTCGGATGATGATCCGTTACAAGAACCGTGCAGTCCCTCAACACTGCCACTGGGAGGATCCGAGGATACCTCGGCACGAGGGCCGGTAGCTGAAGCAGCCTTGGTGCACATGTTGGTACAAAGACCTGAACAGTCTGTCCCACGCGGTAGGGTCCTTGGGAAGGAATCTCCTTTGGGGGTGCGATGGAAAATATCGGCCCCTCCTTGGGCCTGGCTCAGAGTTTAACAAATTTCTTGAGGTCCTCTGGAGGCGACTTCTGGAAGAGCTCCCTCCACCTGGCTAGTCTGTTCTTCAGCACTTTCGATGACAGTGAGCCACACGCTGAACAAGCCTGCCAGCTGTGGTTTGGGCCAAGGCAACGTAGGCAGAGGGCGTGAGGGTCTGAAGTTGGGAAGAACCGGTTGCAGGATGGATACCTGCTGAATCCTGTGGAAGTCGACATGCGCCGGGGAGGCAAGTAGCGCCTGAGGACCGAGTACCTGAATGATAAAAAGACAGAAAAAGGACAAAGAAGAAGTATCCGAGAGTGGGATTACATGGCCAAAGCCAATCCCAGGAGCACTGGTGAAATTGGCCAGTTCCCATCAACCCGGAAAAGGGGACTGAGGTGTGGCACCAGAGGGCGGAGTCAGGGCAGTGCATGCTCCCTGGGCCACACCCCTGCGCGCCTCTAAATTTAAAGAAGAAGGATTTTTCTGGAGAAAAATGTTCCATCTTACGTCCCTTGGAAGGGACGCCCATGCAGTATGGAGGAAAGGGGACGGGACGTAAGAGTACATGAGACAAAACATAGGCTACTATTAACCCCAGTTTGAACATGGGGCTAGAAAAAGTTTAGGGAAAACCGGCCAAATAGAATAGAAAAACATGTAGCATCAACCGAGATGAAAGACAAGTAAAGAAAACTTCCCAAAAAGTGGGAAAGCGACAGCAGAACCCTTTACCTGCATCCTACTGAAAGGTAGAAAAAAACAGGAGCTTGGAGGTGACATTTGGTCAAACGGGTGAGAAAGGGGCCATTCTGAAACAAAGTCACAGCTTTGGTTTGGAGTAGCTTTTTCCCATCCACCATGTGGTGCAGGAATTTCCCTAACCAACTATGTAGGAAGAAGAGAACATTAGAGAAAAATAGGGTATTCCACACAAAGAATAAGCACATGGGGACCATGCAAGCATTAGTGATGGTCACCGAGAAGTTACATGGCATAAAGAACAAACCACTTGAGACCAAACATTCATTTGTTCAGATCACAGAGAGGAGAAGCCACAAAGAGGGTGGATTCAAGGGACCATTAAGTCAATAACAAAAATCTAGACAACAGGGCCACAACTTCTGCAAATTCACTGAATCCATGTATCCTGGAATCTACCCATGTTTCCTCCTCAGGCTCAAAATATACTTGCTTAATTCTGGAAGACTGCTAACTAGTTCAAACTTGTTCCCTAGTCGGCCTTTTCCTCTCACTCAACGTCCATAATATCTGTCTAGGAAACTCATGTATCATTGCCTCCCTCATTTCCTCTCCTGTGCTGTAAACACTTGGCACAATAGGTCTTCTAAAACGCATTCAACCTATAATATTCATAGACACTTTGCGACCCCTCTCCAACCCAGAGTCTGAATGGCAAACCAACCCATGTATTGCCTAATCAAAAACTCCCATTGTGCATCTGGTCTGTTCACGGGTACAGTACATCACATGGTTCTGAGGACCACATTTGACCCATCTGTACTCTTTTAGTACTGCAGACCTGAACCCACATACCCTATAGTCCCCCCAGTTTCCCTAAATTTCCGTAGATTTGTACTCACATATTCTAGTAGCTGGTGGCTCCATACTTTTGATTGAAATAATTACTACTTACCACAGCTGCAAAGTAAATGGGCATCAGCGGATGGCAAGCCAGGAAGAAGTCGTATAATCGCAAGACATGTCGGAAGTCTGAGAGCACGTGTCCAAACCATGTGATCAGCCAGCTGAGTGCAAAGATGGTGCCAACTTCCGCCCTGTGCCACAACAGTGAAAAAGGTATGAATAGTTTTGTCTGTTTTAGGTCTTCTGTGCTTTGGTATTGGGATGGGAGGGGGGGGGACAAGGCATCAGACACTGGAAGTATTGGTGTATTTGCCAGATTTACATACTTTTGAATATTCAAGTCCTAGAACTTTTAAAATGATCATTTAACAAAGAATAACAACTTTTTCCCATTTCAAACCATAGCCTTCTTTAATGGGCACTTGCCCAGCCAAATTACTATTTTCTAATCAGTGCCGATTAACTGTATTACAGTTTGGCACTTAAATTCTTAACAGAGGTTAGTACACAATTTGATCCAAACCCTGCCTCAAGCATACGTGAAACTTCACAAGACACCAACACTGCAGCAGAGCTACACTAACAGGTAATTAACTTATTAATCTCCAATACTGGGCGTTTTTCATATTTTTGAAAATAGTTTGATATGCAGTATTGGAAGGAATGCAAAAATACACTGTCACACAAATAAATGATATTAAAATTAGCAAACTATTGCTTCCATACTGACTATTCAAACATATGTATTAGAACTGCCTGGTCTAGCTAACAAACCTGTGCATTTCCCCGTGCGGTTGCTGGAAACAGTAATGCTTACTGAACGCATGTACATGCCTCAACATAGGTGCCTTGCAGATTTCTTAGAGAGGAGTGTTAACAAACAAGATGCAGGTAAAATGTTGGCAAAATGATATTTTGCGGGCAAAATGTTGGCAAAATGATATTTTGCGACAAGTGGAAGTCGGAGACTACCTTAGGTAGAAAAGGTTTTAACACTGAGAACAACCTTGTCTTTATAGAAAACAGTACGTTGAGGTTTACAGGAAAGTGACTGCAACTTGCTTACCCTGTGGGCTGACGTTATTGCTTTTAGTAAAACAGTTTTCAGAGTTAACAGTCTTACTGGGCATTAATGTATTGGCTGAAACGGGATGCATGTTAGAAATGTTAACACCATTTTAAGATCCCATATAGGGACTTGGAAAGGAACTGGTGGGAATACATTATGAAGAACCTTTAGGAAGTGAACAATCAGGAGGGATTTTAAAATAGGACTCCTCTGAAGAGTGCTTGAAAAAAAGACAGCACCGCCAGGTAATTTTTTAATTGTTCCAATCTGGAGCCCCAGAATCCCCAGATGCAATAAAAAAGAAAGCACCATAGGTGTATCACAAAAAAAGGGTCCACATTCTTATCCCTGCACCAACTGCTGAACTTGTTCCAACGGCAGCAGTGCAAAGATTTTGCTGCTGGCCTTCTGGCCGAAAGCAAGATCTCCATTAAGTCATCTGGGAAGTCCCAATCCTTGTATCTCAACCTCTCAGAAACCATGCGTGAAGTATGAGTGTCTTGACCACTGGATGGAGAACCTGACCCTCCTCTCGCGAGAGAAGGTCCTCCCTTTGTGGAAGACGCATTGTAGGGCAGATGGACATGTCCAGAAGGACTGGGTACCACGTCCTCCTGGCCCAATCCAGAGCAATCAGTATCACGGCTTTCCCGAATGTTCTCAACCTCCTGATCACATGAGGAATGACGGGGAATGGAGGAAACACGTACAGCAGTGGAAACCCCGAGTACACTATGAACGCGTCCTCTGGAGCTCCTCTTGGGGGAAATTCCCTGAAGCAGTACAGTTCGCACTTCCGGTTGACACCGGTCAAGAACAGATCCACTTGTGGGGGTACCCCCAAAGAGTGAAGATCTCTTGATGGACTTCCTGAGCTAGTTCCCACTCGTGGGAGACTCGGCTCTGCCTGCTCAGGGCATCCGCCGCTGTGTTCTCTCCGGCTAGGTGACCTGCCGACAGCGAGATTCCTTCTTCAATTGCCCAGAACCAGAGCTGCATTGCCTCTATGCACAGTGGTAGTGACCCTACGCAACTTCTCTTGTTGAGGTAGTACATGGCCACCATGTTATCCATCATTATCAGGACATTCTTTCCCCGTACAGAGGGCAGGAAGGCCTTCAGTGCTAGTCTGATCGACCTCAGCTCCAAAAGCTTCATGTGTAGTTTGGACTCCGATGAAGACCAAAGACCGCCGATTGTCAGATTTTTGGCGTGGGCTCCCCAACCCATGAGTGAGGCGCCTGTCACTACTGTCATCTCCGGCCATGGCTGCCAAAAAGATTCTCCCTCCAGAATGTTGTTGTTGCAAGTCCACCACAGAAGATCCTGTGCGACTCTGCTTGAAACTTGAAGGTGGTCTGATATCCTGAGAATTGGAACCATTGAGTCCTGAGAGCCGACTAGAGGGATCTCATTCTCAGGCAAGTCTCTGGCACCAGGAAAATGCAGGATGCATGAGGCCGAGCAACCTCAAAAAAAGAAAATCAAAGGCCGGAAGACACTGGACACTATGGAATTAGGTAACCATCTGCAGAATGTGTTGAGCCCTCACCTCGGGTGGCAAGGCTTTTCCTGAGGAAGCATCCAGGACTGCTCGAATAAATTGGAGCCTTTGAGATGGTAACATGTAGGGCTTCTTGTAATTGAGGTAAAAGCCCAGTCTGTGGAGAGAGTGGCAGCTTATGCTGAGATGTTCCCAGGATTGTTCGGGCGAACATGCCCTGATCGGCCAATCGGCCAGGTAGGGGCAGATGTGAATTCCCCCCTCTCCTGAGACTCGCTGCCACCACCACCATTAACTTGGGGAAAACCCTTGGGCCAGAGGTCAGCCCGAATGGCAGAACTCAAAACTGATAATGAGAACAGCCAACTGCGAACCTCCGGTACTGTCTGTGCTTGTCATGGATAGTCACAAGAAAGTAAGCATCCTGAAGGTCCAATGACACCATCCAGTCTTGGAGTTGGAGGGCCTGAAGTGTTTGAGAAAGGGAACCATCTTGAACTTGTTCTTCCTGAGTAACTTGTTAAAGTTTCTTAAGTCCAAGATGGATCTCAATCCTCGTCTTTTTTGGGAATTAGAAAATACGGGGAGTACCAACCCTTGTTCCTCTCAGCCACAGGTACTGGTTCTATAGCACCTTTCTCTAGCAGGGTCAAAATGCCCTGCACAAGGAGCAGATCTGGAATTTTGAAAGAGCTGTCGCCGGGTGGATAATCCGGAGGCCTTTTTAGAAAAGGAAGGCAGTAACCTTGGGCTACCGTTTGCAGTGCCCAAGCATCTGAAGTAATGCCCCACCATTCTTTCAGATGGGAGAAAGTGCCTGATCCAACTTAAAAATTCCACCACCGTGCCTATTAGTTGTCTCTATGGGGAGTCAGCATGATCAGTAGGATCTGGTTTAACAAATTCCAGTTCTGGAGAGGCATCTATACCAGTGGCTGATTTGTATGATAACCTACAAGTCTTTTAACCTAGACTCTTCAGAAATTAACTCATCTGGAACATTTGGGGTGCCAAATTGTAAACCAAATGGTGATGTATTGTCATCTGAAGGTTCATTACTTTCATAGATGGAAGTTTTCAGTAAGGGTTTGAAAACCTTATCTTGAGTAACTATTGGCTTTGACAACTTCGAAGAAATTGTCAACAACTTTGAAGCTGGAGTCGATTTTGTCCAACTCTGATGACTCCGATGACGTTAGTGAGGCCGTCAGAGTTGCCGACTTTTTATATTTTTTTAAAGGAACCCTTAACGGACTGGATTCCTGGCTTGTCGAAGCCCTCAACGATTTTTCGGCGGATCGAGATTTCTCTCGATGTAATTCCAGGTTATGACTCAGACTCAAAGATTTTAAAACGTTTCGTCTTCGACTTCCCTTTGCCATCTTGATGTAGATCAACAGGAGCATGGACTCTCTGCTTGTCCTTAAAGGGGGTCAGGTTGCATTCTCGAAGACTTTAAGCATTTTGTTATGAAATGCAGCCCATTTTGCCGGGGAGTCCGACTTAGTTGGACATTTGATTACCTCGGCCGTAGGAATCACTGGAGGTCAAAGGTGACCTGTGACACCATCTCTTGGCCTTCTTAGAAGACGAAGAAAGGCGGGATCGACTTAGATTGAGATTTTTATTTAGACCTTTTCCCTTTAGGACAATCTCTCGACGGAATTTCTTTTCAAACTCTTCGAAGGAGACTTTGAAGGCAACCGCCCTACTGCCAATTTACCTTTACACTCCCTCAGAGCCTTTTCGGTCATCGCCTGACAAGAGTTACAGTCGGAGGTCCAATGACCGGTACCGAAACACCACAGGCATATGCAGCGGGGGTCGGTGATCGACATCTTTGATACGCAGTCTTGACACTTCTTGAGGCCAGTCTTAGGCGTAGATGGCGCCTGACGGAGAAGACATTTTCATTTCCAAAAATTAGTGACGAAGTTCAGTGAAGAACTAAAGGACGCCGTAATTCTTGGAAGCGTTAGCTCGGAAAAACTGAAATGAAGCCAACGGGCGTTGCATGCACCATTTATACTAATGAGGACGTCGACAGTCGAATGGAGGCCCTCGAGGGACATTGACTTGACGATACGGTACTTCTCGCCCCCTGTCAAAAAGAAATTCCGAGGAAGCTGAAGCTGGAAGGACAATGATCATAAAATGAGGAATACGTGGGAGGACACAATCCATTCAAAAATGTATTTTGTTTAAACGTGTGTGCGTGCATGTAAGTGTGTTTGTAGGTGTGTGTATGTATATAATGTGTGTGTGAGAATGAGTGAGTGTATGATGTATAGGTGGCTGCCTGGGCGTGTGAGTGTATGGTGAAATGATGCAAATGTAAACGTATGTGTGGCTGGGTGTGCATGTGTGCAAGTGTATGATGAATGGTGTGTGAATGTGTGCGTGCTTGTATTTAATGCCTGATTTACTAATTGGTTTTCTTCATTACTCCTAGCCTTACTCTTCCTCGTCTAAGTGCTTGTGTCTGACGCAGGTTGCCTCATACACAAGTACTGGGACAAGGAAGAGGGACGTGGAGGTAATTCTGGGCTGAAAAGCAAATTTTCGGGTAGGGGGTGGGAGGGAGAGGGGATGTGTGGGGGATAGTGTGGGGAGATAGTTTGTGCATTAAATCTTAATGGTCATCCATGTCCAGGCTATGCAGGCAGAATAGGTGTTATTAGTGGCAGGACTGGCATTTTGAGGCTGGGATTTTAATGCAGCCAGTCTAGCCATTACTTACTGTCGAATGTATTAGGCATCTTTGATAAAGCAAGCACGATAAGTGTTATGTAGCTAGACTGACATTTTGGTGCAGCCGGTTTGGCTATATTTTCACACCTTGGCATGCATTTTGGCAAAGCCAACAGGAGTATGTTGCAGTGATACTGGTATATATATTGGCAGAACCAGCATGGACATATTTTATTAACCAGTTAGAGCATAATAAAAGTAGAGCAACAACTAGGCAAGAAGAAACACTGTTTATTACAGCGGGGTGAGCACAAATCAAACAGAACAGTCGATGGGCTCTGATCAAAAGGCTGACATCTGAAGGGAATACAAACAGTAGTTTTATACTGAGAAATACAATGGTCGGAAATCCATAAAAAACACTTGCAAGTTAGAGAGTTCACGTTTTCCCATGTGTCCCAGGAATTCTATTGGTTCCTAGATATCGCCTCCTCGAAGTTTACGTTGATTAGTGAAGCGTAATTGAAGCAAACAGTTTAACAGTTTCCCATTACAATTCCTCCCCATGTGGTACCACATATATTCACACCACCCCGGAAAAACTTGTTATTACTGAAGTAACATTTGTGCAGACCGCCAGAACTTTAATACACTACCATTGGTCAGCACCATTGAGAACGGAACACGAGACACCCTGCAGCTGGTGGGAAAAGGGACATTAAGACGATACTTGTTAGATAATGATTTTCCCAGACTGTGTAGTAGATACTGGAGGCTGGCCACCTCCATAGAGCTCAAGAGCTTACCTTCTGATTGGTCCTCCCAGACCACCCTGTAATTAAGTCAGCATGTTCCAGTTAAGTTGTTCTTCTCGTGATGAGTAGCATAAGCCCCACCCCACTTTGCAGATCCACATCGTATTGGTCACATGTTTCAGATGGAGGTTTCCCAGGTTCGGCCTGCCCCAAGGGATTTCCCACTATGTGTGTTTATGATGGTGCTAGTTTTGTCATTCCCCTCCCTTACCTAATCATAGGATAGTATCTTGGACTGCGTGTACACCCAATGCATCATTACCCCCCCCTACCGCTCCCGGTGAAGCCCCTTGTACGGGGAGTCTGTGGCTTAGAATAACAGTGTCATTTCCTGAGTAGCTGCCTCCACTATCCCCCTTATTTACTCTCGCAGTTGGAAGGTGCGTCCCCCTGTCTGGTGCTGGATTAGCACCTTTAAGACATTCCCCCCTTCCATCGATCTTTTGATTAATACTTCTGCCCCTCTCATCCAGTTTCCCTTTTTCTTGCGCACCCACACCCTTGTTACCCAGGTCATAACCCTTCCTCCTCATGCCCATCCAAATCTTCCCCAAAAATCAGTATCTTAGTTCCATCAGGTGAACACTATCCCCATAATGCCTCATAATTTTCCAAATCTGGTGGGGGTGCTGTGAAAATTATTTCTACTTCATTCTCTCTTTCATTCATACTGGGGCGTTCCTCACCTAATACCTCCTCAAGCTCAACTTTCTGTAATGCCATTATGTGAGTGTTCTTATGCTGGCGGCACTTACACCAATGTATGATTAGATGACCGATGCAGGTGGTGATGAGGATCGCGACAAGCACAGGGACAGTTATCTTAAATACTGCTACAAGCCAGTTCGGTGCCCAGGTTAATAATGAATCCAGCGAGGTTGCCGATGAAATGTCTTGCATCTCTTATAACATTCTCTCGTGTATTGTTTTTATTTCCTCTACTGTGTCTGTGATTGTGGCATCATTAGCGGGGAATTGCGGTACAACACGTGCTCCCTATCTTACAGCACACCCCTCGCTCCATCGCCGTCATAAGATTCAAAATGAAACAATTTTGGAGGGTCATCAATTGTACAGCCAATAGTGCTTCACGCAACGCGCATAGTCCCTTTTCAGGTGCATTTTTAAGTTGAAGCAGTTTGTAGCGTGTGATCTGCAACCATTTTGCATTGGCTGCAGCTTGTACCCCAGGAAGTAGGAGAGAAGTAAAAAAAAGACAGATGCTGAGCTGCACAATTTCAGATGGGATGGACTGTTCTCTAGGCTCTTGGTGGATTACGCCAAGATGTAGTTGCCGCTGGACCATTTCTTCTTTGTTAGCTTGTGTTTGATTCTTTGTAATTCTGCTGGCACTTTCTCTTTATACGTGGATAACTCATTGAGTGGCATCAAGCCTGAGCGGGGTACAACTAAGGAGCGTTACCAGTGCGCACACCCCCTTCTAATCTGGTGGTAGCTGGGCACATGTTCTCTTTCCGCACGCCCAATAGGTGTCCATCACAGCTGCAGTCCCCTTTTGCAAAGTTGTGATGTCCATCGTCGTCCTGCAACCAGTGCTCATCCCCAGCATTGTTCTGTTTTCTCTGCAGCACAAAGAATACTGTGTGAGTGGTTTTATGTTTTCTGGACGCGGGTTTTCATTTATCCATGTTAGAGTATGTACATAACTGTAGCAAATGTTCTTACATCTCGCATTTATTTTCTTAACCACCCTTCCTTCGAAGCCCACCAGCTCTTCTGCGCAGCACTGTGTCATTCCTATTTCCCATTTCCATTTCCAATTGGGCAGCACCGAACCCTGGATTTGCATCAAGAGCCCAGTGTGGCACCATGGAACATCGTACCCCATGGAGGTCTTGCAGTATATTCTTTTATGGACAGTCGCCACCTGTTCTCCCTTATGTGCCCCATCGGCTACATATTGCAGAACCACGTACTTACTCTTCTCGACCTGGGGCATACTTTCTAGCTTTACAAAGTTGTCTGTGCATACCTCCTTTCCTCATCAATCCACTTTATTTCCACTGTATGCCCCTGGGACAAGTCCATTTATACCAGACATCCTCCCTCTTCTGCTGTCACCTCTTGTGGCACGATTTGTTCCGGCATTCCTGTGAGGTGTGGGATGAGTGAGCACACATAGCATGTACCACTCGTGCTGCCACGCTCCACCTTCTTCATTTTCCCATATCATAAATCTTCTGAGGCCAGGTCCACTCCCTTCCTGACAATTTTGTAGAATTCTATTGTGCTAGTTATACTTTAATCCCACCCCCTCTTTTTTCCCCCCTTGTCCATCCTTCATCTCTATTGAGGGTCTTCTGTAACACCTTATATAGTACAAAATGTTAATGTCATTTGGTTAATACTCCCCATCAAGTGATTCCTCCTCTTCCCAATGTGCTGCTGGTATCTCGGCAAACGTCTGAGTGATGAATCCAGGCATGTCGTTCTTTTATTTTCACTGCTGTGGGTGTTGAGAAGACCACTTCAAAAGGACCACAAAACCGAGGCTCCTTCTACTTTCTCACTGTGTTTCGAATAAGTACTTTGTCCCCTGGATAAAGAGGCTGTATTTGTGGAAATGCTTGATGCGCTTGTGCACACTCTTCAATGTTGGTTTGCTCAGTTGTAGATTGCTGGAAAGGGCGGGAGATGTAGCGAAGCACATTGGTCATCTCAATTAAATAGTCTCATTTCATTGCCAAGGATGTCAGAGCTAGGGATAGCATCCAAAATGTAACGTCAAGGAGGGACAGGTGCATGCATTCTCCTTCCCATTACAATTTCATGCACAGAAAGGCGATTCCCTGCAGAAGGTGAATTCTGAAGGGCAAAAAGTACAAGAGGCAGGCAAAAAGGCCAATTTCAGCACATAGTAATTGCTAGCTTAGCCAAACGCTCTTTTAGTAATCCATTCATTCTCTCCACAATTCCATTCGCCTGCGGCGAGTAAACTGTACAAAGTTTATGTTTGAACCTAAGAGATCGATGGCAAAGTGTTGGCCATTATCTGACCTTATTTCCTCACATACACCCCATCTTGGGAATACTACCCTCACTAGGAACTTTGCCGCAGATTTTGCATCATTCTCTGCACAGAGCCCTGCCTCATGCCAATGCGAAAATGGACAGACCACTACGATTAGGTAACTCTAGGAGGCACATCTTTCTTGCATGTCAACATAATCGATATGCCCTTCCGGCCATGGTATTTTTCCCCATAAAGTTTTTAAAGTGTGGCCAGACAGAAAATGTTTACCAACTATACAATTTCCCATGAACCATTCACTTGCTCATGTATGTTTGGAACTTACCATCCCTCACTCGGCTCTGCAGCTATGCTTTCCTTGGAAGCATGGATGGGGAAATGCAGCTGTTCGAAAGCTACATTTAACAATTTCCAGGGCATCACAGGCTTCCCCGAGCTTTTCTGCCGGCAAATCAGGTCAGTTGGTGACAGTGAACATCCTCTTTTTATCCACAGTTTTTTCCTCTTTTGGTACCTCTTCTTGTAATTCTATTGGGGATCGTGTTAAAGTGTTCCTTCCTTTCTTCCTCCCCACTCTTCTTCCGTTCCTTCTGCTGCAATGAGTGGCACCGTTCCCCCTCCTCTGGGGCATGTCTGAACTCCCCACTCCCTCCAGTAAATATGATGCTGCTTTTGCCGCTCTGTCGGCCACTTCATTGCCCATTGATATCCTGTCTTGTTTTCCTGTGTGTGCGGTGCATTTTATTATCGCCACCTCTACGGAAACCTTTAGGACCTCAATTATTTTAGTATTTGCACATGTTGTACGGGGGTTTGTCACTTCTTTTGAATCCCCTCCTTTCTCATCATAGCAGTACTGAATGAATAGTTTACGTGACGTAGGGAGAGTCAGAAAAGATATTTGCTGCATGCCCTTCCATCATTTTTAGTGCTCTTTCATCACCACTAATTCTACTGCCTGGACTGAATAATGGCTGCTGAGATGCTATTACAGATTCCCTGTTTATGCAGCATACTACTGCTGCACCAGTATGTCTGTCTACTTCCTGTCTCTGGGTTGATACTTAATGCACTGGCAACAAAGACAATGGGCCTCATTACAACCTGCCAGTCCGGGACCGTGCAAAATCCGTGACGGCGGTAAAAACGTTTCCGTGTCCGCAAGGTTGCGGAAAAACCGTCCGATTACACGCTGTCGGTCGCGCGCACCACACGGACTCGGAAACGTTGTTACCACCGTCACGGAAAACCCCACGGAAATGGAAATAACGCAGCCACAAGTGGCGCAAAACCCGTTTCCGCCTCCGCCGCCACGGACACGGAACCGGAAATACCATGATCGCCAAAACAGGAAACAGAGAGGCGGGCATCATATAAAAGCACAATCCATTGCCATCCAGAGCCAGCACAATCCTAACTCTGAGAAGCCAAAAGGGACCACCAGCATGTCTGCCAGGATTCCTGCTCAGAGGCAGCGCACACAGCGATTCAACGAGGCGGAGCTAACCGTCTTGGTGGAGCACATTGTGGACAATGCGGAGATGCTGTTCAGCGCCGACCAACGGCGTTCCACACAGCAGCGGGGGAAGGAGGTGTGAGCCGAAGCTGCACGCAAGTGCACCGCTGTGGGCGTGGCAGTGAGGAGCGTGAAGGACTGCCACAAGCGGTGGGACGACCTGAGGCTGAGGGTACGCAACCTCATTTCCACGCACCGCCAACGCAGCAGTGGGACAGGCGGAGGACCCCCTTCCCCACTGAGGCTGCAAGCATGGGAGGAGCGTTGCAGCAGCGTCCTCCACCTAGAGGGAATCCATGGGATCAGGGAGGCTGAGGCAGGAGTGAGCCCACCTGCAGATGCCGGTAAGTGCCCAAACATGAATGCCACATGTAAATATGCAGTTGTGAGTACTGGGCCAAAGGACCCATTAACAACCCCCCCACCCCCAGGCAGTGCAAAGGACCCATTAACAACCCCCCCCCCCAGGCAGTGCATGTGTGGGCCAAAGAACCCATTAACAACCCCCCCCCCCCAGGCAGTGCATGTGTGGGCCAAAGGACCCATCATGATCCGCATGGCAACCAATATCACAGAATGCATACACCAGCAATCAGATGCATGTGACTAGCACTATTCAATGTACAATCTTATTGACGCATGTGATGCACCCATCTGCCACCACAACAACACTAATTGCATGCCCTTTGTGTCCCCACAGCCGTTTCAAGTGGCAGTGATACTGCACAACAGGCCAGCCAATCTGCACCGGCAAGTACACAAGCCACCGCCACCACACAGGAGGATGCTGCCGGCAGTTCTGCACCTCTGGCCACATTACCAGCCACTACAGATGTGCTGCCCACCACCACCACCACTGACGTCCCCACCGTCTCCATACTGCCTGAGTCTAGACAGGTGCCACGGGAACCTATCATGGCCACCAAACACTGAAGGCAGCAGCACTGCAGAGGGGGCGGCCTGCAGTGATAACAGTGCCCCGCAAGAGCACTCTGAAACGGGGCCACAGGGGGAAGATGCCCACATTTGAAGACCTGGGCTCCTTCCATGAGCTGGGGTTCAGCCCCACATCACTGGGGAGTCCCATGAGGTCGCCCACCCCATCCATGGCCGAACTGAATGCCCGCATGCAGCGGATGGAGGACCAGCAGGCTACCCTCACCCAGCTGGTGGAGAGGCAGCTAGAGGAATCCAGGCTGCAGAGGGAGAGCTACAGCGCCTCAGTGCGTCGCCTGTCGAGGTCCATCGGACGCTTTGCGAGCACTATAGTAACCCTTGCACGCCATGTGCGGGAGGGCAACGACCACACCTCCAGGCTTGTAGAGGCCATGTTGGTTGGCCAACAGGCAAATCTGGCACGGATGCCCTCAATCCCAGATTCTGCGCAAACAAACACAACCACCCCATCCAGCTCCACTACTGCCAGTCCAAGGAGGCGCTCGAGTAGGCTAACGGGTCCCTCGGGCAAGGTTGCACAGGCACAGAAGCGCACACGGAAGTGATGGCATGTGTGTGGGGCAGTGCAGGACACATGTGGACTACAAGGGTGTGAGAGGGGTGGGCACGTTTGGGTGGTGGGTGGCCCCGGGTGTACAGCTTCCCTAACCAATGCACCTCCTTCCCTGTTATTACATCAATACATCACCACTTCGAATCAAGACATACATGTGTGGACCTTGATCATTTATTTTGCAGTGCAACTATTAATTCATTGTCGTCACCATGTTCGTGCATTTCTGTGAATGTGCTGTGACTCAAAAGTAAATGCGAATCAGGGCATCCCGTGCTCTCTGGCCATCATGTGGACCCCCAGGGGGAGGGGGAGGTGGTGCCATCCCATCCCCATCCCCATCCCCATCTCCATCCCCATCTTCCTCATCTGCGTCTGGTGGCATTGGGATGTTCCTGCGCAGGCATATATTGTGCAGCATGGCACATACGAGCGTGATTTTACACGTCTTCACTGGGCTGTACAGCAGTGATCCGCCAGATCTGCTCAGACAGCGGAAACGGGCCTTCAGCAGTCCAAATGTCCTCTCAATCATTCCACGTGTGCGGATATGTGCCCTATTGTATGCCTCTTCATGCCTGTTCCTTGGTCTCCGTACAGGTGTCATCATCCATGGCGTGAGTGCATATCCCGCATCACCTACATGGGATGTAGATGGGGGAACATGTCAGTGTTTGTGGCATCATGTCCTCATCTGCTGCTGTGCATTCTTGTGTCATCATTCCTTCATGCATATGTACCATGCAGTGTATGTAGGTATGTTTTGGGCATCACGATGTATGTCGCTAACTGGATATGGGCCTACACATTAACTTGCATGTTTACTGTGCCCTGCGGGTGACATTTGATTGTGTGCATGTCACGGTGCAGTGCTGTCCACACATGGCAGAGTGACTCCACTGTACGGAAGTAGTGAATACACGTCTTCTCATTTACACGCCTCTCGTGCCTTTGAGTCAGTGTTTCAATTGAGTGTGGGTGTCTGCAGTGGCACAAGGTTCATGGGACAGTGACGGGATTGGCTGTGCCAGCGTGTGCACGGGCACATTGTGGTGCCCTGTCATGTCTTCCTTCATGATGTTTGGCATCCGCTGTGTATTTGGTAGATGGAAGGGGGGTGATGCATGTGCGGTCACAGCGGCACACTCACAATGCTCATTGGGCTGGACACACACACACCACTTCGACAGGGTTGTAGCATCGTCAGCTGTACTCACCCAATAGCCATGTGCTTTGTCCGGCATAGCGTTCCATGTACCGTGGCAACGTGGAATTCCGCAATACCATTGAGTCATGTGATGAGCCTGGGAAACGTGCGCAGCAGTGTGTAATCAGTTGCATGGCATCACAAACCATCTGGACATTCAAAGAGTCATACTGTTTCCTATTGCGGAACACCGCCTCAATTGCACGTGGTACTGTCAGCTCAACGTGGGTGCAGTCAACTGTGCCTATGCAATTTGGCATGCCTGCTATGGCATGGAAGGCCAACTTGGTGGCAATGACCTTGGGGAGGGTGCGGGGTAGAGCTATGTGTTCCGACACATGGCGCAACAGGGCATCCAGTACCTGTACCAGGATTTTTGAGAAACAGGGTTGTGATATGCCGTGCAGCTCACCAACCATGTGTTGATAGGTGCCAGTGCCAAGGAAATGCAGTACTGAGACAACCTTCAGGAGGGGGGGTGGCGGTGGGGGTGTCAATTTGGCTGCTGATGTGGTCCTCAATCATGGCGGTGATGTGCAGGATTGTTGCACGGTCCAGCCGGTATAGTGTGTGGATCTGTCCTGGGGAGAGGTTCCAGGGTGAGGCCCTGATGCGTGGTATTGGTGGCTGGCGGCGGGGTCGGGATGGCTGGGCAATAGGGTTTGCCATAGCTGCAGGGTTGGCTGGTTGGCGCCTACGCCTCCTCCTCTGCGCCATTACTGGCACCATGTGCAGTGCTGCCTGTTGGTTGAGTAGGCCCAGTCCCAGTGCTACTAGACCTGCTGCCTGCATGGTTCTGTGTTGTGTTGGGCTGGGTGTGGCCCTTTTGTGGGCTCCCAGTGGCCTGCTAGGTCCAGCTGGGCTGATTTGGTGCACCTGTGCCCTGATTACGCCATTTTTTTGCCGGTATTTCCGTGTCCGCGCTAGTTGTGATGCTCACGGTGTTTCGTGTTGACGGTAACGGAGGTGTTTCCGTGCAGACGGACTTAACGGGACCCCTATTTCCCCGGTGGCGGTTGAGGGTGGTGCTATTACCGGGGCCGCGGGTCATGATTGGGCGCACATGGAAACGGTGCCAGTATGGTTTTGCCGGCAGTGTTAATTCCGGACCGGAGTACTTGTAATGAGGCCCCATGTCTGCTCCTGCTATTTCTTCCTCTTTTACCTGTACAGTGCTTTCCATCCTGTTCATGTGTGCGACACATGTATGTAATCCCCTTCCTGAATTGGTTCTGCTAGGTAGATTGCTGGGTTTACACTTCGGCACCTTACCACCTCTATGGCTGGATTGGTTAATATGACCTCATGTCCCAATGCTCTTTGGTTGGTTAGTGTACTTTTTGGTTTCTCAAGAATGAAGAAATAATGAGTGTTCCACGTACAATACTACGGGACACTGCATGGTAATCGTTGATGTCTTTTCAATTTCAAACGGTGCAACCCCAATCTATTTTTTGCAAGGGAAGAATCCTTGCATTACTAGGTCTAGGCTTCCACAGTAGTAAGCTAGTGGTTGGTGTTCCTGGGGTTTGTTTGTGTGAGGACAGCCATCATCACTGACGCATTTGAATGAGAGAATAGATTTTTTTGCTGTAATTTGGGGTAGCTAGCACTGGTGCATGTGCTAGTGCGTCTTTTAGTTCTGTGAAACTTTCACTCATCTCGGATGTCCATTTTATATCTCACTTTTCTTTTTGTGCTTCCTTAAGGCCCTGCAATAGGGGTTTAGTAAATGTGTCATATTCAAATACCCATGCTTTGCAGTAATTGCGTAGACCTAGAAACCGCTGCATCTCTTTCATCGTTCATGGGAGAGTGGAGGAATTAATGGCCTGGTCCTTTCGGGTAATATTTGCCCCCGGTATACAACCTCTTCTAGGCAATACTGTAATTTCTCCTTATGCCCTTTCTCTGCAAGTAGTGACAAAACCTGTACTGAGTCTGTTCTATACTCTATACTCTATATTGAAAATACTGGGCAATTCGCAGTACCCGTGGGGTAAACTAGTGCGTTCAAATCTAGTTGCGCGATACGTGAAGGTGGTCTAACATCTGGAGTCTGGGTGTAAAGGTATAGAGAAGAAGGCATGTTTCAAGTCAATGGCTGTGAAGTACTTTGTCTTCACTGGGATATTGCACAATATTGTGGCAGGGTTTGGAACCACAGGAAATTCTGCTTCCACCACTTCATTTAGGATGCGCACATCCTGGATGAAACACCATTTGATATCTTTATCAAATAGATCGCTGTTACAGCTTGATGTGGATGTCTGGATTAGGTCTTGCGGCCATAATGTGTGCAAAGTGTAGTATATCCCTTTGTCTACTTCTCTTCTCAATGGGTACTGTTTGGCCCAGGGCAGCAGGGCCCCTTGTTCGTTTGATTTTTACGGCCCCAACCCCTTTTAGTACCCCCACATTGTGAGGTCCCTTTGTCCACAATTCATCCGGTACCCTTTTGAGATCTCCCTCTGTGTGTTTAATTTACTTCTTTACTGTCGGAATGGGCACCATTTTTTCCAATATCAGAACTGGGCAAGGTATCTGTACCTGGAACATCTCTCCTTCCTCCTCCTCATCAGTGAACAGCTGTTCATCCAATACTCCTGTAACTGTCAAAGTGGGGTCAATGCACAGTACTGTTCACCACTCCATGTTGTCATCTGTTCCACACAGAATCACCACGTCGGTGCGTATTACTGCTTTTTCCAGCTGTAAAACCATTGTTTTCCCCTTTAGTTCATCCTTCTGGCACTGTGATCCGACTGGCTTCAGAATTCCTATTCAGAACACCTTTCCCTGTATTCCTGGGTCCCATCCTAGCAGAACTTCGACCCCATACAGGAACATGCTATGTTATAGTGGTTGTGCTCGCAAGGTGCTCTGCTTGTGTGCTGCCAAGAGAAGAGCTGTTACCCAGGCATAGTAAATGCCGGGTGTGGAGCACACCATCCTTTCTCTGTGAAAGATATGGTTGCATTCAGTTTGCTAAGCAAGTCTCTCCTCAAGATATTGATAGGTGTGTCTTTGGAGTACAGTAAGGGAGCTACAAGGTGTTGTATCCCTATGGTTAATGGTAAATCTTTTGTTACTGGAACCGTGAACACCGCACCAGAAAAGCCATGCGTATCCATCACTTTCTTAGATAATGGCAATCCCCCCTCCCTAATGCAGGATTTGGTTGCTCCTGTATATATGAGAAATGATAACTCTCTTGGTCCCATTTTCACTGCTACCTCGGGTCCCTCTTCGGGGTCTTCAGTTACTGCTAGGACTGGATATGCTCATACTTTGTGGGCCCCCCTATTGCTGTGCGTTATTCAGCAGGAAGGGGAAAGGGTTCCCTCGTACCACGCTGGCCCCTGTGTAATGGGGCACCACATTTTGCCTTAGCACCACTGTGCTTACACCTGCTACTGTGGGCGGCTGACCATCGCTGGGACCGTTAGCCAGCTGTTGGTTGTCCTTTCTTGGGGCTGTACTCCTACCTGCTGTGCTGGCATCTGCGCTGATTGGATCTGCCTGGAGGACACTACATCTGCTGCCATTGGAGCCCCTGCTGTTGCACTACTGTGATTGCCTGTGCCTATTGCCTAAATGGACTCCGAAAACCCTGTATCCTGTTCCTCAGTACCCCCCTACCCCCCGTTGTGAAAACCCTCTTCCTATAGGGAAGTATCCCCCATGCATGTAATTCCCCTGTGGTGGTGTTCCCCATTGTGGTCCATACTGCAGCTGCATGTACCCTCCTTGTTGAGGTTTTTATCCTGCAGGAAACCCTCCCTGTGGTCTGGCGCCACAGCTGCAGCATCTGGAACAAACAGCACTCCTTCCATGGTGCATTTGGACAGTTTCTTTTGTACTAATCTGTTTTTCTACCTTTGCAGCATTCTCGGCTGCCTGTCTCTCACTTTCCTGCTTCCTCTTACAGTAATGTACTATTGTTGCTTGTATTTCGGGCCAACCCTTAGCTTCTATACCCACTACCTTATCCAAGGAAGCCTGTACTTCTGTTGGCAGTCCATTTACTAGTATGTGATAGAACAATGATATGCATTTGTCTCCGGACCTTTATAAATTCAGCGTAGTCATTGTCACCTTTCATTTTGTAAGCCATCACTGTCCCCAGGTCATAGCTGCCTGATACATGCTTCTTAAAACCTCCCAGACATGTGCTCGACAATTGCCAAATGGAGCTTCATCATGAGCATTGCTGCTCAATTTCACTCCTTTATAGCCAGCCTAATTCTAAATTGTGTATGCCTGTAATTTTGTTATCCTATAATTGCGACAAACAAACTTTTCATATCCGCTATGGGCAGCGTCCCCGCTGTCTTTTTCTTGAGTGCCTTTATCAATTTACTGGCCCTGGCTACGAGGGACGGCAAGCTACATATTGAGCTGTCCCGGTCCATTGTTTGCCAGGGCAGATAATGGGATCCCCCTCATCCCTTCTCTATTAACGGGATTACCAGCGTCTTTGATCCTGTCCCTACCTCTCTGATGACTTGTTTTAACCCCATTTTTACATTTGCTGTCCTACTACGTAAGGAGGTGGACGAGTTCCCGTCACAACCATCACTGTCCTGTCTTTTCTGCTCTTTACTTTCCCTTCTAAGTTTGTCAGGTGTCCATTCGTCACTGTTCCCATCACTCCATTAGTCTTCTAATAACCTTTCATCTGAGGCTGCGTCTTCCTCATCCCCGCCATCATTTTTCTTAGTTTCTTCCTCCCCATCTAATTTGAATTGTTTCTTTCCAATAGGCATTCTTCCTTATACCCCTTGCTCTTGCTCTTCCTCCATCATTTGCTCTGCCTCACTGAATAACGCATCCACCTTTTGGCACCTATTCTTTTCGATATCTGTTAGCTATTCGCCCCGCATGTGTGCTGCCTCTATTGGTGCTTCTTTCTCGTTTTCCCCCATTGCATTCCCCTGGTCTCCTTTTGAGGTTTCACGCTGCGGATTAGTATATCCTGCGGCTGGTCGCAAGGTGGGACATAACCCATAGGGCGGGGGGCGGTAAGCCCCCTCCCACTGTCTCTTCTGTCTTCAATTTCCCCCTTTAGTCTCCTTGTATAATTTCCAGAGACCCAATATATTCTCTTACAGTAAAATGGCCACCCATGGAAAACACTGCCATGCAGTCTTCCCTGGGCCACTGAAAAATGTATTTTAATAGTTAATCGCGATACTAGGCAATTTGCAGCACATGTGGTCTAGGGGACTGTCCACATACAACATTATTTCCTTTACTTTCTTTTATTCTATTTCCCTGTGTTCCTCCCTCCTCCTGTTCTCCCCAACTCTTCCTTCATTAACTCCCAATTACTCCTCTCAACATTGATTCTGGCCCTCTCCAAGGGCCCTACCAGATACTCTATGTTAGTACTCAACAGCCCTATCCATGGGCTTACCATTCCCTTTGTTAGCGCAAGAATGTCCAATATCTAACCATGCATAAGCGACATACTCCCACGGTTGAAATGCAAAAACCTGCTATTTTACAGAAGAGAACTCTTGGTGCCGATTCGTCCCCCACAAGCCCTCATACCTGAATGACTAATTACCACACACATGTCCCTCTACAAAACAAATCACCAACACAATTTGTACCCCAATGGTGCAACTATACAATCGCCTGCACTACACTACGGAGTTTGCTACACACTACGAACCCCTCCTGCTCTACCACAGGTGTGCCCACCACAGCGCCCACTCCCTGTCTGGTGGTATCTCTAATATCTACAGTACGGCCGATCGTCCTCCCTCCCCAGAGGATGCGTCCTATACACCATAAAAAGAATCATTCGCTCCCCCACCTGTGAGAAATAGGAAGGTGCATTCCTCGCTAGTCCCCCGGGGATCTGTCATCCAGGTGGCCAGGACACAGCCATCGCTTTTGGACCCAGTTCCTGGGGATGGACCAGTGCAGGAGGATCACCTGGATGGGGGTTCTTCGGGTGTGGGACACCAGATGGTGACACGCGGTATCCCCTTCCCAATAACACTCTGTCCCCATGCTACCAGGTAGGATACCTAAGAATTCAACCTCCCCCCTTTTCTGACACAAATACTTTCTCACACACAGTTCACCATGAGCAACAACGGACCAACACCTGAGCCGTATACCTGACATGTTCCAACACCATGCACAAGCAAGGTCAGGCAATTACGGATTATTGCACACACTTGACTTCCATCATACTTCCCCCACAGAGATAAATGGCAGAGCACTAAAGCACACCCTGAGCGAGGCAAACCACATGAGGAAACAGCAGTTCCAAGATGGCAATTTAATACAAGGAGAAAGACGGCAAGACCAGAGAGAGTCGCAAGGAGGGAAGTACCCGTGACCTCTAAAGACTTATGTTCATGAGCCATGGAAAGTAAAAACCGAAGACCGGGAACTAAGGCTGATCAAAACTACACAGTGTGTCGGAGGTACCCGGGGCCATCCTGTGTCGATTGCCGCTGTGGCCCTTCCTTGGCTCCTACAAAAAAGCAGCATCAGAAGAACAAGTTAATTACCAACTGTAGCGTTCTTTCGACTGGATGTTCCTCCCACGTATTCCTCATCTTAGATATGTTTGCCAGATTGCTGCTTCTCTTCGGAAAAATCTTTAGCCATAGGGCTCTGTGCTCGTGGCATCATAGCTTTGTCCCTTGAAGGCCGCCGTTGTGAGTCAACGTCATCTGTCGTATAAAGGGCTCGAGCTGCGCCCGTTGGATTCAGTTTTGTTTTTTCAATGTTAATGGTCACATCAGTTGTATTGTGTATCGACAGATGTCAGGCTCTTAAGGAAGTATAAGTGCAAAAAGTGGAAAAACTGTATGGAGAGGTAGGTTGGGAGGGTCGATGAGGAATACGTGGGAGGAACATCCAGTCGAAAGAACGTTACAGTTGGTAAGTAACTTGTTCTTCAAATTCATTGTGTCCTCCCACGTATTCCTCATCTTAGACTCCCACAGCAGTAGTAATTTGGAGGAGGGAGTACCAGAGTTTTTAATTATGTACTGAATGAAGGACGGCTTTTGCAAAAAGGCTCCCTTGGTAAGAATTGGAGTCTACAAATAATGTTTTACAAAGGTGTGCATGGATGACCAAGCAGCCACCGCAGAAATGTCCTGCACTGGGACATCCCTCTGAAGGGCCGTGGAAGTTGCTATGCCCCTGGTTAAATGAGCCCTTAAACCATCTGGAGGCTCTTTCCCAGCCAATTTGTAACATTCAGATATTGCTAGAATTATCCATCTGGATAAGGTTTGTTTGGACACACCAAGGCCCAATTTGTGTCCAGTGTAACCGACAAATAACTGATCAGTTTATCTAAATCTTTCCAGTCTAGAGATATAGAAGCGGAGAACCCGTTTAGGGTCTAGTCAATGGAATCTTTCCTCCTCTTTTCAGAGGAGGAAAAAAGGAAGGTAAAGTGATCTTCTGTGACAGATGGAAATCTGAAACTATTTTAGGTAGGAAAAAAGGCTTGACCTTTAAAATAACTTTATCCTTGTGGATAATCGTGTGAGGAGGCTTACAAGAGAGCGCCTGCAACTCACTCACCCTGTGGGCTGAAGTTAAAGCCACTAGTAAAATAGTTTTTGTTAGGAGCCTTAAAGGACAAGAATGTAAAGGCTCAAAAGAGGCACACATAAGAAACTTTAAAACTGAATTTAAATCCCAAATGGGAACTTGGAAAGGTGTAGGAGGGAACACATTTGTTAACCCTTTAAGAAACTGGATAACTAAAAGGAATTTTAAAATATGAAACTTCTACTGAGGAGCGCTTGAAGATAGATAGCGCTGCCAAATATCCTTTAATAGTTCCAACATGGAGCCCCGAGTTGGCTAAATGTAATAGAAAGGAAAGCACTATTCTCAAATCAGCTTAATCCACAGTACGGGGTTCAGAGCTTCTTACTCCATGGAGAAATACTTATATTATACAGAAAGAAGTTTAACAACTAAAAAGTGCCTATCTAAATGGATACCCTAACTTGCAAACAATAACATACCATATTATTTTATTAGCATATACTTAAATAGTATTACTCACATGTAGTGAAAATTCTTAATAAAAACAATCATAAAAAATGATCATATCACATAAAATAATTACAAAAGTAAAAAAGCAACACAAGTATATCTGTATAAGTGGGTCCTAATAGTATGATTTTTCTAAGGTCGAAACCAGTGTCAATAATTCACACTCATTCTTTGCTGTATTCAATAGGTTCCCAACTTGCACAAGTTTCTGTCCCTTATACACGCATAATGTAGGACATTCTTCAGGGGTATAAAATGTCTTGTGTCGATTATATTCAAAAGAGCTTCTAACATTTAGGGGATACCCTCTCTGTCTCGTGGGAAAATTGTCCCGGAGTCTCATAAACCTTAAAATGGTTTCTAATTGGCAGGTTCCAATTGATTGCGGAATTCTTGCTTCCGTTTTCCTCTAGCTCCCAATCCAACATTGGCTCGGTCTTCAACTGTCCGCTTTTTTATAAAACACCTAATGGGTGTTACTGGTCTAAAACACCCAAAATAATTCAGGAATGATGCTTGTGGTTATTTGCATATGCTAATGGTTTTCTCCACTTTATTCTTCTAATCCTCCCAGTGGAGTAATGTGCAGTACAGGCAAAACCACTCTTCTTAGAGTCTATCCAGCAGTTAATCTTCAGTACTCTGTGGAGGAAGAGAAGAGCTGAAAGTAATGACGATGACTGGTAAGTAATTCGGCCATCTGTCGATGATTTCAGATCATTGCTCCTATCATCCAATGGGGTACGTTGACAGGCTTCCTTCCGTGACCTGCCTGCAATAACACGTGGAGGAGCAATAGAAGATGGACAATCGGGCACCAAGAGCAAGCTCCCACCAATGGGGACATCCGCCACCGGTATGAGAATCGATCCAACCACAAGATGGCGGCGGAAATAGAAAGGAAAGCACCATGGGAGTGGTACATTGAATAGGATCCACATTCTTATCCCTGCACAAGTTACTGAATTTCTTCCAACGACACCGGTATAAGGATTTTGTTGCTGGCCGAAAGCAAAATCTCCATAACGTCATCCGGGAGGTCCCAATCCTTATATCTCAACCTCTCAGAAGCCAAGCATGAAGGATGAGTGTCTTGACCTCTGGATGGAGAGCCTGACCTTCCTCTTGCGAGAGAAGATCCTCTCTTTGTGGAAGACGTATTGGAGGGCAGATGGACATGTCCAGAAGGTCCCGGTACCACGTCCTCCTGGCCCAGTCCGGGGCAATTAGGATCATGGTTCTCCTGAACTTTCTCAAACTCCTGATTACATGAGGAATCACAGGGACTGGAGGAAATGCGTAAAAGGAGTGGAAATACCCAGTGCACTACGAACGCTTCCCCTAGAGCTACTCTCGGGGGAAATTCCCTTGAGCAATACAGTTCGCACTTCCGGTTTGCCCCGGTCGCGAACAGATCTACTTGAGGGGTTCCCCAAGGGGTGAAGATCTCTTGAAGGACTTTCTGAGCTAGCTCCCACGCGTGGGAGATTGTGCTGTGCCTGCTCAGAGCGTCCGCCGCTGTGTTCAGCTCTCCGGCAAGATGAACTGCCGATAGAGAGATTCCTTCTTGCATTGCCCAGAACCAGAGCTGCATTGCCTCTCTGCACAGTGGAAGGGATCCTACGCCTCCTCTTTTGTTGAGGTAGTACATGGCCACATGTTGTCCGTCATTATCAGGACATTCTTTCCCTGTACAGAGGGCAGAAAAGCCTTCAGCGCTCGTCTGATTGTCCTCAGCTCCAAAAGGTCGATGTGTAGTTTGGACTCCGATGGAGACCAACGACCACTGATTGTCAGATCGTTGGTATGGGCTCCCCACCCCGTGAGTGAGGCATCCGTCACTACAGTTATCTCTGGCCATGGTTGCCAAAAAGGTTCCCCTTGAGGATATTCTCCTTGCGAGCCCACCATAGGAGCTCTTGAACCACCTTGGACGGGACTTGTAGAAGATCTGACATCTCTTCCGAAAAATAGGACCATTGAGTCCTGAGGGCCCATTGCAGGGATCTCATCCTCAGTCGAGCCTCTGGCACCAGAAAAATACAGGATGCCATGAGGCCTAGCAACCTTAGGAAGTCGAACGCCGGTAGATGTTGGGCATTCTGAAACTTTGCTACCATCTGCATAATGTGGTGAGTGTCACAAGCCTCGCCCCAAAACCCCCCTCTGGCAAAACCATTGGCCAGGTGGAGTCAGGACTAGGGCCTCTAGAGCCTGGCATCCTCTTCAAAAGTCCTCCTGCGGCCAGTCCTGGCGCCCAAGGCGCCAGGCTCATACACCATGAAAACAATGTGCTTGGGAACTACTTTATTGTGTTGTCAGCCAACATGGAGGCATCCACTTAGCTTGGTTCCTAGGAACCAAGCTATGCGGTCGAGTGTTTTGGGTGTGGTAGCCTAGGGACTACGTTACCTGGACTATTTTGTTGGGGCTATTTAAACCACACCCGAGCAAAATAACACTCTTCGCGTTACTTTGCAGTTTGCAACGTGACGCTCACCGTGTCCAGCTATACCCCCGAACCTCGGAAAAGCAGAACCTGCAAGGAGACAAAAGAAACATCATTAGCAGCAGCATCTTACCTGCAGTCTTCATCTTTAGCTACTCGGAGCTCCTGAGAACAGCTTCCTTGAATCTGCACGCCTCCCGGACAGAACGACCTGAAAGAGGAAGATAGAGGCAACATTAAAGAAAGCAGTAGAGACATAATTACGAACTGCTCAAAAGGCTTACCTGGCTGGTCGCCTCTCGGCTGGCACCACTCCGGACATTCCACACGCGCTGAAGAACACCGCGACCTACAAGGAAAGAAGGAAAACACAGGTTAGCAAAGGCAAGACATCGCAGCACTGCGCATAGCGCTTACTTACCGCATCATAGCACTCTTAATGCGCCATCATTTACCAGCGGGGCTCAACCAAGCCAGTTCGCCGCGCTGAAGCTCTGCATACCTAAGGGAGAAAAAGAGACATGATTAAATAAAGAAAGGCATGCATGATAGCAACAATACTAAAGAACAGCAATAAGACCTACCTGAACAATATCAAACGGGCCGGCGTCAGTGAATTAACTGGACCACACACGCCCACGAAAGACAACGCGCCCCTACAAATAAGGCAGGACGGAGAGCCCGCCTAACTCTACCACAAGGTGAGGAGAGGGCCTCAGAGGGGCTGAAAATCATACGGGGGTGGAGGGAGGATATTTACCCCGGTCGGTCAGTCTTGAACACAGTCTTCCTGTATTTTCTGGCAGAACCTTCCCCGCAGACCACATCTGGGCAAAACTGAGAAGTATACCAGCGAGTAACTCGGCTGGGTGGCGTCCCTGTGGATACCAGGTGAGCGCAACAGTGAGCTCTCTCCTCGGGAGGCAAGGCTTTCCCTGAGGTGGTGTCAAGGACAGCTCCGATGAATTGGAGTCTTTGGCTCAGAATCATTTGCGACTTCTTGTAATTGAGGGAGAAGCCCAGCTTGTGTAGGAAGTGACAGGTCATGGCTAGATGTTCCTGGCCTTGTTCAGGTGAACCTGCCCTGATTAGCCAGTCGTCCAGGTAAGGGTAGATGTGAATACCCTCCCTCCTGAGACTCGCTGCCACCACCGCCATTAGTTTGGTGAAGACCCTTGGGGCGGAGGTCAGCCCAAATGGCAGAACTCGAACCGGATAGTGAGATCCGCCAATTGTAAACCTCAGGTACGTTCTGTGTTTGAGATGGATTGGCACATGAAAGTAAGCATCCTGAAGGTCTAATGAAACCAGCCAGTCGTGAAGCTGAAGAGCCTGAAGGATCTGAGGAAGGGTCACCATCTTGAACTTGTCCTTCCTGAGGAATTTGTTCAAATTTCTCAAGTCGAAGATGGGTCTCAATCCTCTGTCCTTTTTGGGGATGAGAAAATAGGGGGGGGGGGGGGGGGAGTACCAGCCCTTGTTCCTCTCCGCTATAGGTACATGTTCTATTGCACCTTTCTCTAGCCGGGTTAAAATCTCCTGCAGAAGGAGTGGGTCTGGAATTTTTACAGAGTTGGCTCCCGGTGGATGATCTTGAGGCCTTTGAGGAAAAGGAAGGCAGTAACCATGGGTCACTATCTCTAGTGCCCAGGCATCTGACGTAATGCCCTGCCATTCGTCCAGATACTGAGTGATACTTCCTCCCACCGGGGTTTTGTGGGCTAAGACCTCAAAGTGGCTTTGCAGCGCCTGCAGCAGTGGCTGAGGAGGGTTCCATGTAATAATGTCGCCACAAAAATATCGCCATGCAAAAATATCGCCGGAAAATGGTCGTTTTTTGTGCCAACATTATTGCATGGAACATGCGGGGGACACCCCCTCAGCCAAGACATGTTCCCAGTGATATTATTTACAGCGACCATATATGTTGCGATATTAATACCCGATACCCTGAGTAGGAATTAGCCACTGCTAGCGCCTCTCCCTTTTCCACCACGAAAGGGTTTTCTCTGTTGGCCGCTCTGACTGGGCTGCCCTCTCCCTTTTCCAAAAGAGGAATAGAAACGAAACGGGTGACTCTTCCAGGAAGATGAGCCTGCGTAAGAGTGTTGGTGAGGTTGCCTTATAGCGGCGCAGAGTGATTTTGCTGCCGCTTTCGAGGCCTGCAGCTTTTCCAAGCTCTTGTCCGCCTTGCTGCCAAATAACCTCAAGCCGTCAAAGGGCATATTAAGTAATCTGGACTGTACATCAGATGCAAAGCCAAATTTCCTTAGCCATGCAAATCTACGCAAGACCGCGCTAGATGCCATGGACCTGCTTATACTCTCAGCAGTATCCAGTCTTGACTTGAGGCACTCCTCCATAGCCTCCTTTCCATCCCTTACTATCGCCAGGAAACTATCCCGCTCCTCACCTTCCTGGATGTGATCAGCCACTGCATTCAAGCATCTCCACAGGGAGTAAGTAAATCTAGCTAATGTACAAGTCACATTAGTAGATTTAAGGGCCATACTACCCGAAGTGAAAACTTTCCTCGCCCAGGTGTCAATCTTTTTGTCATCCCTGTCAGGAGGCATGGAGAGATAAGTTGATTGCCTATTTGCAGTCGCAGCTTTTATCACCAAGCTTTCAGGTGAAGGGTGTTTAGATAAATACTCTGGATCCGAGGGAGAAGGTCTGTACTTTCCCACAAATTTCTTATTTACAGCTGGTAAAGACTCAGGGGTCTCCCAATTTGTCATAACTCTTTTGAAGAGCTTTGTGGAAAGGAAGGATTGGGTCTTTGAGGTCCTTCATCAATAATATCAGTCATGTCATCCTGGTCATACCTTGGAGACACTGATTTCCACCCCATAAAATCTATCACTCTTCCCATGAGGTTCCTATACCCCGGTTCAGCGTGGTCAGTGGGTTCAGGCCTTTCAAATTCTACCTCTGGTGAAGTATCTAGGCCACTGGCCGATTGTAGGCAGTCATAAAGGTCTGCCATTTTTTAACTAGGATCTACTAGTTCCTCAGGGACTTCTCTTGTCCCAAATCTAACACCAGCTGATGTAATTTCCTCATCAGAGGTTTGTTCTTCAAAAATAACAGACATGGATTAAAAAAATTCCTGCCTGGGCTGAGGGCGGAACATTTTTTCTGGTAAAGGTGGCAGCATAGACCTAGATTTAGCCATAGTTGTCATCCTGGGAAACAGTATAAAAAATGTCTCTGACAAAGGCGTCGATGGAATCGACGATGGCTTCGATATGCTCGAAGAAATCCCCGAGGTCATCGAGGACAGCTTCGATGTCATTGAGCAAGGCTTCGACGTCGAGGCCGAAGGCATCAAGGCCATCTTTGGCTTTGACAAAGTCATCGAAGGACGCGTCGAGTCGACACCTGACTTCGACGATGAGGACGCCATTTTTTCCTCTGTCAACCTCGATTTATGCACCGAAGGTTTCTGTATTGTTTCATGAGGAGCTGGAGAATCATCCTCCGAGGATGCCCTTGACTTTTTGTCGGATTTAGCGTGTGTCGTTTTAGATTTCCCTCCATTACTTTTAGAGTGGGCAGAGGCATGCTCTTCACGCAACTTTTTTGAGGAGGACGGGCCGCCTTCTCAAATTTATTTAGCATTGAAGCCCTAAAGGCCTCCCATTTTCTTGGGGAATCATGCTTATAAGGACAAGAAATTAACCTTCTGTCGGGCGAGGAGGAAGAAGAGGATGAAGATCTGTGACATCGCTTTTTTGATTTTTTATATGACGAGGAAGAAGACTTCCTCGAGCGACTTTTCGACCTCGACCGCCTCAACTCGTGACGAGATTTTCTTCTCAACTCTCCCGAGTCGTTTGGTCTTTTTGCAGACTTGAAAGACTCCTCTCCCACTGCTAGCTTACCTTGGCATTCCTTAAGAGCCTTGTTCGACATCGCCTGACACGACCCGCACTCGTCGACCCGATGGTCAGGACTAAGGCACCAAAGGCAGTTGCGGTGAGGATCCGTAGTGGACATCTTTCTTCCACATTTCAGACACTTTTTAAAACCTGTCTCGGGTGTTGTCGGAGTTGAGGAAGAAGACATTTTTATTGAGAAAACTGATGCGCCGTTTCGAAACACGAAATAGAAGCTCAGAAAAACAGAACTGAATCCAACGGGTGTGGCTCGAGCCCTTTATACGACGGATGACGTCGACGCTCGACGGCGGCCTTCGAGGGACCAAGCTACGCGGCCTCGAGCACTGCGCCCATTGGCAAAACATTTTTCCAAAGAGAAGCAGCAAGCTGGCGAATATATCGAAGATGAGGAATACGTGGGAGACACAATCCATTTGAAAAGACAGCACAGCACAGAGTCGGAGAGACTGATACCAAACAAGCTAGTGTTTGGAATCAAGGTTTCAAGCGGCAACATTGTACAAAGAGAACAGTGTGTGAGGCGTTTGCAAAGAGTGACGCAGATATAATTGTAAACCAAAATAAGTAATTGTACTTTGTGATTAAACTTTGGGAGGCAAGCCAGGATACCATGCACAGAGTAGTCCGGCACCACATTGGTGCTCATTCGAAGGTCTCGGTTAGGTATCCAACTGATGCCGAGTGTGAGAAAAAGGAATACTGAGATTGAAGTGGTCATGCAAAAGGTTTTGCTAAACCCTGAGCACATTCGAAAGCCTTCGATAGTTTAAATTACATTGAAATTGAGGGAGACTAATAGAAAGGGATCTGAGCCCGGCTGAGGGGGATCTGGGGTGAACCGTCATCACCCAAGAAAGAATTATCCGAGCATAGTTTGAAAGTGATCTGAGCCCGGAAGTGGGGGATCCAACGTTGAACCTTTTGTTTTTGCAAAGGATCTCAGCCTGGCTGAGGAGGATCCAGGGCGGACGCTTAAATTGAATACTGATAAAAAGGAAAATAACGTTTGCGTGTTGGTTTTTGTGTACACTAGGCCCTCTGAGTAAAGGAACTTGCAGGAAGCTAAGAGAATTGGACACAGGAGGTCCTGAACTGTGAAAATAGAACTGTATCCTTGTGCCACAGAAGCCAGAGTGTGTGCTTTGCTGGAGTGAACCGCCTTGCCTCGTGCTGAAAACGTGGGGAAGAGAGGCCAGCGGCCCAATCATCCCGACTTATCATTTTCATGAACTTCACCCCCACACTATTTGTAAAATAGCAGTAAGGATTGGCAATAGGTTTTCTAGTATAGGCCCCTTTTGATTTGACAAGACTCCACTAGGACTGCATTCTTTATTATTTGATGGTCGTAGCTTGCTCCCATCTGTAGATTTAGGTTTAGATAGAACTTTCACAAGGGTGAGATAAATGCCTAACACCCTTGAACTGTGGTCACTTGTGTCTGTCTTACTGTTGATAACATGCCTTCCTTAGACACCGTAGGCATGCATTATTGTGCAGCGTCTTCTTGCACGGTTATAATCACATCCTGGATACTCTCGAGTCCCCTCGGTATTGAGCCTCTACCACGGGCTTAGCTTTTCACTAAGCACGGAACGGCTCTCGGGACCTGGCAGACCTTTGCAAACTCTGCCTCTGCAGGGTCTCCTCGGAGATGCGCAGTGAAAAAGTCTGCGATCGCCAGACCTGCGCCTCAAGGGAGGGCGGCATGGATACCCTCAGCAGTCCGGAGATGAGAGAGATCCTGCTGGGGCCTCCAAAAATGCAGTCAGGGGTCCACCAGTTAAAGCATAATAGAAAACCACATACTTAAATAGTAGAGCAAACACTGGGCAAGAAGCAACACTGTTTACTACAGCTGGATCAGAACAAATCAAACAACAGTGGATAGGCTCTGATCAAAAGGCCGACATCTAAATGGAATAAGAACAGCAGTTTTATACCCAGAAATACAATGGTTGGAAATCCATCAAAACACTTGCAAGTAGAGAGTTTACTTTTTCCACGTTTCCCATGGCTCACAGTGGGTCCCCAAATGTTTTGCTATGCCACTGTTTCCTATGGGGGACTTTTCCCTTCTGGTTCTGGAAAACTCTACACAAATGAGGGTACGACGTTCATTCACGCCTTTTTTACCTAGAGGGGTAGGAATTACTGTTTTAGAGCACAACACACATTTATATATTTATTGCTGTGCTGTTTTACAAAAAGGTGCAAATACATGAAAAACAGAATTTGTAAACTCAACAAAAGACCAAACCGCAGGAAAGGTAATAGTCCATACCTCACCAGCACTACCCTGCCCAGCATCCGTCACGGTTCTCCAATCCCACTCAACTGGTCAGACCGTCTCACAATCCCCTTTGGCATTAGCCACATCAGTCAAGCAAACCCTTTGGAAACTCAGCAAACAAACCTTCAGATCATTCAAGAACTTCCGATTGGAGGCCCTCACGGAGGACCTAGCCAAACTCTGCTTGTAAGGGCTGATCTCCCTCTGATGAACCAGGACTGTGACACGCTTCTCCCAAGAACTCAACAATACTCTCACTACCAACATCAAACGCCATGCACCTTTGTAAATAAGCACCCTCAAGCCTAAACCTTTCACATCTTAAGAACTCAAACTCAACAAAGGAACCATCAGAAAACAAGAAAGATTTGGCAAAAAGCTGCATCGCATCAGACCTTTCCCTGCTCAAAGAACTCTGTATTACACGCAGAAGGCTGATCACTACTGCAAGGGCCAATTGCTACTTAAACACTATAGACAAGGGCAACAATGAAAGCAGAGCCCTCTTTAAAGCCATCACGCACTTCATTATCCCACTGCCTGAGCCACCCGTACCGTACACCATCAAAGCATCCACTGCCTTCAATTATTTCTTCATCAACAAGATCAGCATGGTCCTCCAAAACAAAGACACCAATGCTATAACTGACAGCACAATTCACATCCCGCCTCAAAACCACAGCAACCTGAACAACTTTGAAGACACTCACTATGGAAGACCTCACTGCCACCCTAGAATCCCTCAAAGCCACATTGTACACAGACAGCATCCTGCCAGCCTCCATATTCAAGACCCTTCCGACTGAAGCACTCCTCCCTTCCCTGACAATCATCAATAGCTCCCTAACTCAAGGAACCTTCCCCTTCGAGCCTCAAGACCGGTCAATTTATCCCACCTCTCAAGAAACCAACACTGAGACCCAGCAACCTCAGCAATTACCGCCATATGAACCATCTTCCCTTCCTCTGTAAGATCCTTGAAAAAGCAGTAGCCATGCAACTCCTCCAAAACATTGAAGCCAACAATCTCCTTCAGTCCTACCAATCTGGCTTCAGTCCCAGATGTAGCACCAACTCTACCCATTACCTGAGGAGTCCAGCAAGGATCCATTCTCTCAGCTGTGATCCTCAATCATTATATTGAACCGCTTGGATCCCTCATCGCTCTACAGAACATCCACATCCCCCAGCATGCAAATGATTTGCAGCTAGACCGCAAAATATCCTCCATCGAAGACATCCACAGGTTCAAAGCCTTTCTTTGATCAAGTCGTGGATGTCTAGTGCCAACCTGAAGTTCAACCTCTACAAGACTGAATTCCTACTGCTGACCAAACGCACCAAACACCCTGAAATTCAGACCTGGCTCTCTGCTATGCACCTTGCGGGCTTCGCACCCCAGCTGCTCACCGGCACCATGTCCCTTGGGTTTGACATCGACAGATACCTCTCCTTCAAACAGCTTATAGCAAGGAAGACACAAATGGCTTTGTACCAACTTTTTCTCCTGTGGAAAATCAAGCCCTTCGTCCCAGAAAACCACTTCAAATTTGGCGTCCAAGCCGTGGTCCTCTCCCATCTGGATGGTAGCAATGCCCTTCTGGAAAGCTTTACGGCGGCTATTCTGACACCCCTGAAATGTGTCCTTAATGCTGCAGCACAACGTATCAAACTGCAAATTTGACCACATCACCAGACCCTCATCAAACTGCACTGGATTCCTCTGCAAGCCTGTATCATCTTCAAATTCTGCTACATCATCTACAAGGCTGTCACTCTAAAGTCACCAAGCTACCTCACTGTTAGGAAAGATTCATCTTTCAGCAACTTTCCCTTCATAGTTTCTATAGACCCCCAATCTTTTTGTTTTGTTTTTTAACCTCTTCTGACTTTTTGAGGTGAAGTAAAGCCTTCAACTTCACTTCCCCTGCCTTTTGCACAGACTTTCAGTACTGAGGAAACTATGTTTCCCTTTTATCTTTTACATTTTTTTTTTAACTTTTTATCATTGCACACAGAATTTTACAATGCAGTGCAATGGCATACTTTTCTATCACCCTAGCTTGTTACACTTTGGATTTTTGGTTACTTTATATTTGCCTAAAGACAAGCCGGTGGCAGCAGATATATTTTCACAATGTGTGCGTTATTTCTAGTGTGCACATGCGCGTCTGCCGCGTATGGCTGCAAAATGTGGCTAGTGACTTAAAATGGCAGTGCTACAAGATTTCCACTTGTTCTTTGGCCATATTGTAGTTAGGCTTCTCCCTGCCTTGTCAGGTCAGGAAATCCCATACAAAGTCATGCATTAGCCAGGGAAAGCTGCTGCTTTTGTGGGTTAGTGATGCCTTTGTGTGTCTGTGTGGCCCGGCAAGTGGGTGGGGCTGTCTGGTCCCACCCCATATCCGTGGAGCCAGGGAGTCTAGGTGTGGGGCATGAATAACGAAAACATGATGAATCTTGTTTTTTTTCAAATTGGGGGCGTTCCCCCCAGAACCCTGTTTCCATAGCTTTATTATCCCACCTCCTCAAACATTTTTATCCCACCCCCCAATATACACTTTCAAAGCATTTGAAATGTTTTTGCTATTTAGGGTTTGTTATTTAAGTCATTTGTTATTATGGATTCATTAACATCACTGTATACCCTGGAGTGCTCTATTCGAGTCATCGTTAGGTCATACTGCCCACAGCCAATTAGACAGGTACCACCCCTGGTGGCCATCTTCAGATTTATTACTGCACGTTAAGTGTTGGAAGTCCTCAATAAATGTCTTCTACATTATTCGGCCTTAGTCTATTTTTGATTTGTTTTTCCATAATAGCATCTTGGTTTGGTGCTGTGTCTAGCTATCCCCGATTGGATAAGTACTAGCTGTTTCAATGGTGCAGATTTTTACCGTTGGTGGGCTTGAACTTTCTTCCAGGCTGAATTTTGGATAAGAAGAGAACTCCTGCAGTCATTTCTTCAGATCACCGTGGAAGCCATGAATCCCTCGTATACGAAAAGCCGACTGAATATCCGAATATCCCAAGAAGACTCCTGAAGAGGCTTGGCATCCCTTCCTGCATCTGGCCCAGTGAAGCCCTATTGGACTACCTGATCTCCAAACACCCTGAGCGGTGCTTCAGCCCTTGGACGAATGGCACCCATCTTGCATCTGGACCTGACCTGAAGAATCCTTGCACCCGCAAATCCTGTGCACCTCTCACTGGAACAGACGGCGGGAAATCCAACCATCAGCGACCGCCAGTCGAACTATCAAGTCATCTGGGAAAATCAAGAGTTAGGCGGGTAAGAAGACACAAAGCATTTGTCTCCCCCTGTTGTCCATAGGATAACATTGACAACCAGTCTCTTTGTATCCTACCACTGCCTTTTGGTCGTCGAACCTTGGTAGTACCCTCTGAAAGAAAAGAACACATTTGTCTTACCTAGTAACTTTGTTGCATCTCTTCTTTTGAATAATCACCAACACAATTAACTTATCTGCTACAGATACTTTCTGGAGTGAAGCATTGAAGCTCCTGTGACTTTTGGGCATAAGACCCCATTCTTCTTAGGGATTGGACTGCTGAAGTTAGGGAAAATCACTTGCGACTTGGTTCCACTATTACTGCATTAATTTACTTCATTCTAGGTGAAAACATCTTTTTCTAAAGATCTTTTCACCAAAATACATATTTAGAAAGACTGCTCCGTGACCGCACAGATCGGTCTTTCTAAATCGAAACTGTCACGCCCTTGCCGCACACAAGTGCCTGCAGGGGCTGACAGGCACGTCGGGACCCGGAAATGCAGGACAAGGAGAACGGGTAAGTGTGTGGGTGCATGTGTGTGGGTGCGTGTGTGTGTTGTGTGAGAAACCAAAGGGTGTCTCACCAACTAGTCCCAGGGCATCTCCATATCAGGTGGCCAGGGCGCGGCCATCGCCTTTGGATCCCGAACCTGGGGGTGGACCAGTGCGGGAGGATCACCTGAGTGAGGGGTCTTCGCGGAGATGGTGAGAAGCGGTATTCCCCCCTTTCCGGTACCCCATGACCTACCCTATAGGATACTCCGACGTCCCAACTCCCCACTCCTTTTCTACACAAACACTGGGCTGAGGAAGAGGGCGACAGAGTAAAGAGGCTAACCCTTAAATATCTCATTGGACATGCCCCGCTAATCGGGTCAGGCAAAGTCAGCAGGCACTGCACTTTAATTACATACATATAATATCCATTAGCTCGTCCAAAATGATAAAAGGCGCAACAAAAGAAGACACTCTGAGCAAGGTGGAACACAAGAAGGAACAGAACTTCTGGGGCGAAGGCGAACCTATTGGTGCAGAGCGACCAACAGAGGGACGAAAGCAAAGGGTAGAGGAACCCAGGAGATCCCTGCAGGAGGTTGTTGCCTCCAAAGAGCCATGAAAGATAGACGCAGAAGGCCAAATCCCAGATAAGAAGACTGCATTGTGTTTGAAGGTGCAACAGTATATCTCACAACTGAAGGCTGCACTCATATGGATAAGACGTGAAGGAGGGCAGATCTATGGGGGGCTTTAAATTACTGATAACTGTGAATCCATTGATACAGAGTAGCACAGTGCTCCGGCAAAAGGAAGGAGCCCACTAAAAAGTCTCTGCAAAAAAGTGAATGAACTCTAAAATGCATAATGACCAAGATTAACCCCGACAAAAAGGGAAGTGAAAAGGTGAATGTTGAACTTTTGTACTGGTGATACTGAACTATCCCGACCAAGAGACATTGGGGCAAATAACACAAGAGTCTAAGCTGAAGGGAAAGACGAAGTGGTCCTGTGGAGGTCTATAGTAAATACCTTGCACATTTTTTTTTTTTTATTTACTTGAATTTTAATCAAAAAGATTTTTTTGATTTTTATAAGAATCGTTTGCTTCTCATGTAATCAATTTTTCTCGTTTTCATAGATTGTCTCCCTCTGTCGTAGAGTTGGCGAAGACTAGTTCTATCAGCTTCACCATGGTTAAAGTCCATCTTGTTGTCTCTCCTGACATTAGCCTGTTCCAGATTGTCGCTTCATCTAGCGTCACTGCCCCTTGTAGACATGATTGAAGATATTTATCTCTGTTTTGCTGTGTCTTAGGGCATCTTAACACTAGATGTTTCAGTGTTTCAACTTGCTCTTTCTCTTTACATAGGCGACCGCTGTTATCTGATTTCGTTGCCCGGATTGCCAGGATTTCATGTGTCATCAGCAGATTTAGGGCCTCATCACGAGTTGGGCTGTATTCCCGGCTGTAATACCGCCGACTGTAATAGCCCTAGCACTGACCGGTCCGGCTGTATTACCGCCGGATCACGAGTTGGGTGTTAACGGTAAATCCCCATTCCCCATTGGGTCCATTGGATTCAATGGGGTATTTTCAGCGCTAATTATGTGGGCTAATACCGCTGGCGGTAATACGGCCGAAAACAGGGGATTTTCACCTCCAGAGAAAGGCTGGAGGTAAAACAGCCCATTTAGCGTCCAACTCGTGATAGGGCCAGCCCTTAAATGCAGCTGTAATACCGTTACCACCGCATTTAAGGGCTACAGCCCAACTCGTGATGAGGCCCTTAGTCTGGCTTTCAAAAATGTTGATTGCATGTTTTTATTTGGGAATTTTGTACAGTAGTTCAAGGGTTTCTTGACTTTGTTGAAAGTCGGTGGAAGATGGGTTAGTAGCTTATTTGCACTGGCTGTGTCTATCGTCTTGATCCAGTCCATGAGCTCCATTTTTCTTTTTACCCGGTCTGGGTTGGTCTTCAGATCTTCTTCCGAACACAATATTTCTCCGAGAGTTTCCTGAAGGGTTAACGCCCACTTGTTGAGTGCTTTGCAAGTTCCACTTTTGAGCTCTTCTGCGATTATGGAGTAAATTGGGAGGGTGTCCGCCATAATGATTTTTCTATATAGTCTCATTTTACTCTGGTCTACTAAAGATGACAGAGACTAGACCCAGTTCTCGCCTAATCGCTGGCATGGGGGTTGACTTTGGCAGGCCTAGGATCGATTTCCAAACAAGTCCTTCCAGCTTTTGCCATATCTCTCTCGGAGTATTCAGGGAGGTTTCCATGCCGTAGATGATTGTTGGGACGACCTTTGCTTTATAGAAATTTATCACCAGAAGGAGGGAAATTTTCCACATTTTTGGTCTATTAATCTACTTTTCGCCTTTATCCATAACTGAGCTTGCATTGACTTGTCTGTGGGCGAGCTGCCAATATGCAACCCTAGATATTTGAACTGATCGATGACTTCAAGTTTGGTTCCCTCAAGAAACCATTTCGGGTGTCTTACTGTCCTCTTCGTTGCTTTCTCCAAGACCAGTATTTTCGTTTTCGCTATATTGATTTCCAAATTGTTTTCTTTGTTATATTTTGACAGAATTGAATTTGATAATTTCCTTTGCAGGCCAATTTGGGTTTGGTCGATTACAATGGCGTCGTCTGCGTAAAGGAGTCGCGAGATCGGCACCTTCCCAATTTTAGGTGGAAATGCTCTTATTTTTTCCTCACGACGTTGGTAATCACCAAGAAAGGCGATGAAGAGAGCTGGCGCTAAAGGACAGCCTTGTTTGACTCCTCTCTTTACTGGAATCTCCTCGGACAAGACTCCTTGTTTACTCGATTTCACTCTGATTTTGGTATTGGCGTGAAGAGCTTTTATGGGATCCAAAATTGACGTTGGGCATTTCCAGTTGTGTAGTTTGGACCATAGTTTCTCCCGGTCTATTTTATCAAATACTTTCGATAAGTCTACAAATGTGAGGTACGCTTTTGGTGCGCCTTCTCTGATTTTTGCCTTTAAGATGGTTAGCATCAAGATGTTTATTGCAGTGCCTCCATTTTTTTGAAACCTGGTTTGGAAGGTGCCTGTACAGGGTGCATTGTTTGCCCAAGTTCTAAAATGATGTAGCAATTGTATAGCGTAAATTTTCCCCACAATGTCCAAGAGCGCTATGGGCCTATAGCTTTCTGGATCTTCTCTTGCACCTTTTTTATACACCGGAACAATTATGGCCTTTAGCCACGTTTCAGGAACCATTTTTGTTTGACTGCAGTGGATGAATATTTTACTGAGGATCCCCGCCATGCTTCCGGCGATTGTTTCAAGTCCAAATTGGTTAGGCCATCTGGTCCCGGTGCTCTCGATGTTTTCAGGTCATTGATAGTAGTTTCGATGTCAACTGTATTTGATACATCGACCCATGTGGACTTGGTATCAAGTTCTTCTTCCGATCGATTCGATTGCGGCAAAGCAAATTGAGCCGCTAAGTATGTTTGCCATTTTCCCTCTGGGACCGCGTTCAAAAGTTCTGATGTTTTTGTTGAGTTCGAAGATTTAATTAATGCCCAAAAATATGATGATTTTTTTGTGCTTAGACATCTCAACGTGTTTTCAGCATCTTTTTGATATAGGAGCAATCAATGGTGTTTTAACCAATGGCTATACACCTTTTTTTCGCTTCGCCATTTCTCCCATGCTTCATGTGTGTTCATTTTTTTTGCATTTTTCTTCCATTTTCGAACTATTTTCCTTTTTTCCACCACCAATTTGTCATAGACATGGTTCGTACCCTCCTTCTTATTTGGGTGGTTTATAACCTGTCTTCTATAAGGAGTTAGTAATGGTAAGTAATTCGGTCGCACTACGGGCTCTTGTTTGTCATTGGGATCTGGGAGATCATATTTCGCCGTTAGCTTTAGAACTTCTTCTTCCATTAGGCGGGCCCTAGATTGTTGGTTGATTAGCTCGACGTTAAATTTATATGACTCTTTCTGTAGTTGAAGACCTTGCCATGTGCAGATCAAGAGATTATGGTCACTGTAAATTTTTCTTTGGACTTTGTATTCTAGGATCTTGGGAAGAAGGCTGCTGGTTACATATATGTAATCTAGGGTAGCGCTAGTGCTTAGATGTTCCCATGTTGGAATATTCATTTGTTTTGGGAACAATGCTGCAATGTTGTGCAGGTTTCTTGGTTTTGCCATAGCCCACCAGGCCTTTCCTCGTTCAACTGTCGGACCTTGCGGCCCAAAATTCTTTTTGTCCTTATTTAGTTCGTTACAGTTTGCATTCAAGTCTCCACACACTATTAGATCAACGTTATTGTACTCTGTGTATATCCAGTCTAGCGTTTCCCGTATGCTATTACAATAGGCTTTAGTTGTCATTCATTGGGGGTTCGAATAGGTGTTTATTATAATCAGTTGCTTGGTGAACATCTTCTTCGGTAGATTAGTTTGGTGGTTCCATGATGTTAAAATGACTAACATCTCATAAGTTTCCTTTAACTTCGTTGGTTCTGTCATTCCTGAGCCCATTTTTATTGCTGTCAGGAGACCCGACGACGGGTGCCCCAAGAGGCCCTTTCTTGCTGGAGATATTTCAACTGCAAACCCGTCTAAAGCTAGTTTATCTTGGAGCCATGTCTCTTGGAGACATAGGATATCGACTTGACCTAAATCGACGTCTCCCGGTATGGTCAAGTGGCTGTGACCCCGTGTATTCCACGACCCCAAAGCATATCTCTTGATGCTTCTTTCATCCAGAACGATGGTTGGTCCTTTGCTAGTTGATTGCGGGGTCTCATTTGATTGCTATTTCTCCGCTTTAGGGTTCAAAGTTGATTTCAAGCATGCCCGTGGTCCTTTCACTGATATCGTATCTTTTGCTGTCGCTGGGTCTGCGTTTCTTCTTCTCTCAGTTGATTGATTACGTGATGTTGGATTTGGGCTATGTCGACAGTGCCTGTGAACAGCTTCAGGTCTTGTGCGTAAGATATTATAGCATGGTGTTATCTCCTGTCTTTCACCCTTTGGCTGTAGGTTGTTCTTATTTTTCTCGCGACGTGACCATTGATGCCGAAGGTTTGAGTAATCTCGGTGGGACTGCCCACTCTCTCGGTCATATTTCTTTTCGCGCTGCCATTTACATATCCGATTATCTTGATAGGCCTCTTCCGTTCTAGATATAAATCGGTACTTCTGATCGTCCTTGCCTTTTGAATAAGGCGTTTTGGTCAGCTTTGGACTCAAGTTTTATTTCCGTCAATAGAAATCCGGATTGTTCCATTTTAATCGCTGCGTTAGCGTCAATTTGCCGGGTCTCCCTCGCTTTGACGTGTACATATGCTTTTGCGATCGTTCCTCTGTGGTACGGTTCAATTAGAGTGATATCTCCGGTTTTAATGTTTTTCAATGTGCTCATCTTACTCATTATTTTTAAGATTGTTTTCCTATTCAAAATCATGTAACCTGGTATTTTCTTTGATTGATCCACTTTAAATATGCACTCTTCATCTTCTGATTTTGTATTTTTACTTCGGTGCGTGTGGGCTCTTTTTGAGTCACTAGCCTGATCTGCCGTTTTGTGCGAGCTTGAGATTTTCTCATTTTCTTTGCTATCAGAGCCACTTCTCCATCTCCTCTTTGTTTTTTGAGCATTATTCTCTGTTTGCTCTTGCGACTCCGTTGTCGTCCCTTGTTCTGTAACATTTGGAACTTTTACCGGTTCTTTCGTGCTTAACTCGCTCTTATCTGATTTACTTGATTTTTTTTCAGGGTCCATAGTCAGCTTTTCTTGGTCTTGGTTAATAGTGTTTGTTTCCCAGTGTTGGGAGAGGTTCATTAAATTTGTGTCTTTCAAGAAGTCTTCTACGGATCTTGGTGAGCTCGTCGTCTCCTCCGTATTTTTTGGTTGTATCGTGCTTTCTTGCGTTTCTTTGGTTTTGGATGAATTCTTCCCATTTGACATGTTCGAATCCTGATGACTACCCTTTTCCTCTTGCGTCGGGTTTAGTGTCTGGTCTCAGTTAGTTTTAGCGTCACAGGGGTTCCTGATGTTGGTTGCTTTGGGAGGTCCGATTTGATTGGGTATAAATGGTTCCGCCTTGGTGAAATGGCACTCTTTTCTTTTGTCTCTATCCGTGCATCCGGGATTTCCACAATTTCAATGTACTGGCTCCTGACCTGATTGGATTTAGATGTTACAATTTGTTTTTCCTTCCCTGTTTGTATACACTCTAACTGTTTTTTCAAAGCTTCAACTTCTTTTTCCCAGCATTTTTGTTGATGCATATTTCTTTCTTCTAGTGCGGTAATGTAGGCTTCAATGTGAATCAGTTTTGTGGACAGTGTTGCCAAAATTGAAGTGTTGTCATGTACTTCGTCTTTTATTGCCCTGTACAATTTGCAGAAAGGGTTTAAGGCAATTGTAATGGCTGACATGATATTTAGCATATCCGTTTTTTTGCTTGGTGAGTCCTTTTGGGTTGTTGTTAATATTTCGCATAGTCTTCTGTTTTTAGGTGATTGGGTTGTACTTCCTTGGGTTCCCGGTGTACCGGTCGTTTCAATGATCGAAATTTCACCGGACCCGATTCCCTGTTGGTCCCCTTCTATCGTGGTCCATATTGATTGACCTCTGTATCTTTCTCTGTGGTGTTTCGTGTCGTGATGATTCCTTGATTTCTCTAGGTACTTGGTTTGAGACCTGTGTTAAGGTCTTGACCAGTCAAGACGAGAGTCATTGAGTCGTGAATCGTTAGTTCGGACCGGCTGTTTAAGGTTAGACGTTCCCTCTTTTGATGTTTGTTCTTGAGGGTTTGGTACCTCATCTTGCATCTTCGGCGTTCCCTCTACTTGGCCCTGCTTGTGTATTTGCTGGACCACATCCTGTGTCGGTGGATTCGCACATTTGTCTGAGTTTTCTCTTTTTGCAGTCGGATTGCCAAAGCTGCATTTCTTTTTGCCAATAGAATCTGTGGCAACTGATGTTCTGTGGGGCCTTGGTTTCCCTCTGAATTTCGTTCTGTATATATCTTTTGTTGTTTATTGACTGGAGAGGCTTCCTGCACCGCTTCCAACATTTCTGCATCGGAAAGTTCATTGTCTTAGTCTAGTTTTCTTTTCTGATGATTTAAGAAAAATGCTTTCAGAGTACCCGATATCAGGGGGTTTGGCAATCCTTTTGATTGTGTCGCGATTCTTTTCTGTGGTTTCTGGGATTGATTTGATGCTCCTGGTCATCCTTTGACCAGTTTAAAGTCTACGTGTTCATGTATGTTCTGTTTTTAGATTCTTTATGTACTGTTGATTTTTCTTTTGAGTTTTTAAATTTTTTTGTTTTATAGGAGTTTTTCTTTTTATCGTTTTTGTTATATCTCGCCTTATCTCGGGGTCTTCTTCTAGATCCGAACCTGCGTAAATATCTTCACTTTCCCTCAATTCATCTTCATTCTCACTCTCGTCACTGTCTTGGATGGTGACAGTACTGTTTGGGGTGTGGGCTGATCCAAAATCCCTGTGTACTAGTGACGTGGTACACACTAGCTTTTTGGTCGATTGATGATCCTCTGAATTCAAGATACACAATTCTCCTTCCTCTGCTTCTTTCCCTCTACCCAATAGTTCGCTTTGAGCAGCGAGGCTAGCTGTCTCGTCCGAATCAGCCCGAGTAGCTGCTTTGATGTGTCTATCGGGGCTCCTCGGCCTATTCCGGCTGACATCGCTGGCCGGCCCCTCCCCTCTCCGTGGAGTGCTCGTCCGCTCTCGTACGAGCACCGGGAGACTGTTGAGCAGCTCGTTTACCTGCGCCCTGGGCCTCTCGGTCCCGCTTTCAGATGCCTCCTCGCTACAGCGCACCCGCTCAGGGTCCGTCAGTTGCCGCCCTTCGGCCGCCCCTGCCGGAGACCCACTCGCCGTACCGGTGGTTAGCGAGGCGCTGCCTGCGTCGTCATAAGGTGGGTGCCGCTTCTCTCCGCTGAGTTCCGATTGTTCCAATTGTGCGTTTTGTGTTTGCACTCCGTGTAAATGGGCTGATAGCGCTTGCGCTTCACCTACTTCGTCCATGTTATTCGTTAAGTCCAAGTTGTCTGCATCGTGTGCGCCGAGCCCTTGAGTGACTGTCTGTGGTGATTACGTGAACTGTATTCGCCAGTGCCAGCTTCTTTGAAGACAGATTATCACTTCTCAGGTGGCGGCGGTTCCGCTCCCTGTCTATTTCTGCCGTTGCCTCACCTGGGTGCTCGTTTCGCACACCTTTCCGTTCTGGGCGAGGAGGGAGCCGTGCAGGTTTCCCGCTAGAGTCCATGGCTCCTTGGGCTCCCGCGGACTCCTGCAGACTCCACTCTCCTCACCAACTCTGCTCACCACTCCGCTCTGGATGGCGGTTTTACAAGTCCTTCCACGCACAGAATAACGTAGTAGAAAGGGGAGAGAGACTCCTGCAGACTCAACTCTCCTCACCAACTCCGCTCCACATTCGAAATTCTTAGACATCAGGAAAAGGTCTCAGCCCGACTGACGGACACCAAAAGTGTGATAAATTAGGGGGAAGGAACCCCTAAAGAATGTGAATTATGCTCGGGGAAGGGAACCCCTGGAAGTGCTGTGATCGAGAGGTCCGAGCCCGACCGAGGGAGGCCTGCATGACCTTCTGTGGATCTGTGAAAAAACTTTTGAAAGCTGGAATAAGTGACTTTAACATGGAAGGCCAAATGGGCCTCGATCAACGTTTTGAAATTCCTTTGTCTTGAGAAACTGAGCCAGAGTGTGCCATCCTGTTTACAGGGACCGCCTTACTCCGTGCTGTCCTAAGTGGGAAGGAGAGCTGACTCAGCCACATAGATTCTTTAGGTTATGGCACAGATTTTCCTTTGCATAGATATTCCCCTTTAAACACATTTAACATAAGAGATGGGGCAAGCATTAGGTTTTGTTAGTATAGTGTCATGATGCCTACCCCCGGGGACCCAGACCAAGTCCAGCAACCCCGGAAGCAGGCATCAAGTTATACTAAGCAAACACAACAAACCCTGCTAGGGGCTATTTGGGTGCAGTCCTGGCGCCTATGGCGCCAGGCTCATATGGAGAGTCAGTCCTGGCACCATAGGCGCCAGGCTTATAGATTAAAACGTACCTGATGCAGACCATGCTGCAAACTCACCTGATGCAGACCATGCTGCAAGAGCTCCAAGCCAAAGGAGGCTTGGAAGGGACTACTTTACCTAAGGGACTATTTTTTACTCGGGTGGGGCTGAGGAGGAATACTTACCTGGGACTACTTTGGAGGCTATTTAAACCACGTCCAAAGAGCAGCACACGCTTCGCGTTATTCTGCATCCAGCAGCGTAACGCTCACCGTGCCTGCAAGTCTGCATCCAGTATTCTGCCACGCCCACCTCGAGTCCGGAGCTCCTAGAAAAAGGGGAGAGAAGGAGAAAAGGTTAGAACAAGAGCAATACCTTTGATCCTTACCTGAATTCCCGATCCATCGCGCCTTCGAGCTGGAAGAAAAGTTATTTTATGCGCGTCGCCTCGCCTGCAGCAGCGCCACGCTGAACTCACTGGCCTTCGCAGCATCTTCACATTCCATCGCATCCTTCTGCATGCTCCCGCCGCACTCCGGCACCTAAGGGGAAGACAAGAACAGCAAGGGACTGAAGGGAAGTGAGTCAAAGGAATACACAGAGGCAATGTTAGTTACCCCCCATAGACTTACCCGATTTTACCACCGGGGGTACTATTCCTCTTCACGGGTTGGCGCAGCTTCCACTGCATCCTCGCCGAACCCCGGCCCTTAAGGGGAAACAAAAGGACAGCAAGGTGAAACAAAGGGACAAACAAGGGGAAACCTCCTCACCACAATAGACTCACCTGATTTTACCGCCGGAGGCATTATTCCCCAAGACGTCATACTTTCTCTCAGCGCCTGAATAAGGGAGAAGGCAACAGGTTACATATTGACATTATTTTATCATTTTTGGAAAATACAAATCCTTACCTGAATATTACCGGTTGCCACAAGGAACTCTTCGCTAGGGTCAAGCTGAAATCTGCAAGGAATCGGACAAGAGTGAAAGTCAGACATTTGAACTCTTACAAACTACATACTTACGGCGTCTTGCCGGGAATCTCAGAGTCAATATTGTTCTGGAACTCACCAATTCCTTCGAGCCAGTGAAGCAACTGGTTATCAACGCGCCCCTGCGCTCAATGCAGGATGGAGAGCTCATCTTTCCAAACCATCAGGTGAGACTATAAGAGGGGACATCAAGGGTGATCAGTGGGGAGAACAGCGGGAGTGGGGGAGGGTTAACGCTCAACTCCACGGGTGGTTAATTCCCTTTCTCCATTTGCAGAAGAATATTCCTACGGGCCAAGCAAACGAAGCTAGGTGGGCCAGTCCAGTCCGTCATCTCGGCACTACGCGTCACATTGGTGGAGGCCGCAGCTGTCCAGTTCAGATAGACGCCACTGTGGGAGCCAGGTGAGCGTAACATATAGGCCATCTTTGATTTGACAGAGACGGACTCGGACTGTTTTTCTTTATTATTTGATAGTAAAGACTACTCCCTTCATAGCTATAGGGCCAAGCAGGAGTTTTTCTAAAACCTGAAAATTGAATAAAGGTTTTGAAAATGCATCTCTTGTTTCAGTGCCATACTTGCGATACCATGCCTCCCTTGCAGTTGTGTGTATGTATGAGTTTTGGTTTGGGAGAGTGGGGGCTGGGAATGAGAGAAGGGGGTTCGGGCGGCAAAATGCCTGATTTAAGGGAAATGCGGGAGAGGATGATGGGGAGGAACAAATGGGGGCTCTGGGTATGAAATCCGCCCATATATATATTTTGTTTTTTAAAACGCATTTTAAAGGTCTCAAGAGAAAAAGACCTTTAGAATGCTGGTTTTCCAATCGATACAAAATTGGGCATTATAAATTGGTCTTTTTCTCTTCAGACCTTTAAAATAAGGTCTTTTCACATAGAACCATTACCTTACCTCTTAACGTTTTTAAGACATTTGAATGCATTTTAAGAACCTGTAGTTTATTTTATTTATTTCTACAGCGCCTACAGCCTGCAGGCATCAAGGCACTTACACAAACACAAAGGAAAAACAAACATAATAACAAGACAAAGAAGGGCAATACTAATATACCCATGCTGAGAATAGGTGCATCCTAGAACGATCTGATAATTTAACTGAAAAGGTGTGTTTTCAATGCTTTCCTGAAGAGACTCTGACGGGAAGTCTCTCTGTTGGCCATTGGCAGGGAATTCCAATAGGATGGGGCTAATGCCCGGAAAGATCTACCTAAGCCTCTTGTTCTGTTAATTCTTATTCCCTGTATTAATGATAGATTTGAAGATAGACGATCGCTGGCTGACTTATAGGGCATTCATTTTTTTTTTAAGGTAGTCAGGTGATTTTCCACAGAGGGAGCAGTGAATTGTTATACCAATTTTGAACTCAATGCAATTCTTCACTGGTAACCAGTGTAGCTCTCTCCTTGCATTGGGGATATGAGCTCTCCTGGGGATGGACGGGGTCGTTTTGGATGGTCTGGCATGTCCTGAGATTGGACGTTGATGCTCCGCACAGCAGTATATTGCAGTAGTTTAACCTCGACATAATCGGCGCTCTGGCGATGGTCACAGAATTCTTTTTATTGATAAAAGGTTGTATGGTCCACAAAAGCTTCAGATGATAATTGCAAGTCTTGCAGAGGTTTTGCAACTGTGCATCAGAATTCAGGGAGGTCTCTAGTATGATCCCTAAGGTGTTTACTTTCGTTTGAATCGGAATCCTGTTGCCTTGCAATATGAAATTGCCATATTCGGGATCCAATTTAGCGCGGGCTTGTGGTGAGCCAAATATCATAAGCTCAGTTTTATTACAATTTAAGCAGAGCCAATTTGAGGACATCCAACTTTCAATGTCGCTGTATATGTTCTTTAGTGTTAAAGAGTCTTGTTGGCAATCTCCGTTAAGCTCGATGACAAGCTGCGTGTAATCGGCGTAGTTGGTAAAGTAGACCCCTAGTTTTTCCAGTAGGGTGCAAAGTGAGCGCATATACAAATTGAAAAGGAGCGGCGATATAGAAGCTCGTTGAGGGACACCGAATTTGATAGAAGAGACAGGTGATGTGGCTGAGCCCCATTGTATATGAGATTCTCAGTTAGATAGAAAGGACTTAAACCAATTGACCACCTTTTCCAAGCAGTTTTCTTGCTTTTGTAACTGTTCCAGGAGGCGTTATAGAATCGACAAGATTGAATGCCGCCGACAGATACAACAGGATCAGCATCCCCGCTTTTCCACTGTCAACAATATCAAGCATATGGGTTTGAAGGTGAACTAATGCCGTCTCCGTGCTATAATTAGGATGGAAACTGGATTGTCTGCTGTGTAGATTGTTACTGTCCTCTATAAAGGCTTGTAGTTGAAGAGTGGAAGCCTTATCTAGTGTTTTTAATAGGAATTGGCTATTTGTTATCGGCCTGAGGGTGCTGGGATCAGTATGATCCAAGTTCAATTCCTTAGGGATAGGCGTGATATCTACCGAAACCTGTTGAGTCTCTGAAGGAGGCATTGACAAACTGTGTGAGGAATGGTGTGAATAGTTTAGCATTTTCCAGTATAGGTTTGAGGGGTAGAAGATTTAGAGGACAGGGGGTGGGGTTCATAGAAGACAAAGGGGTGGTCTCTTCCAAGGATATAGGGGGCAAAGCAAAACCTGAGTGGGATGTTGTAACTTCTATCTGCTGGTTGATGTCTCCTGGTGTCATGTCTGAACTCAAAGTTATCAGAATTTTGTCCGTAGCCTTTGAGATTTTACTTTCAAAGGCTTGTGCTATGCGGGTGCAGTCTTCATCAGTGATTGAGACAGGGAGTTCTGAGGTTGTAGGCTTTTCCAATGACTTTAGTGTACTAAAGAGTTGTCTAGTGGAGTTAGAGGACTGTTCAATCTGTGTGTTATAGACGTTTTTCTTGGTTTGTATAACTAAGACTCTGTATGCTTTGTCCCGCATCTTCCATTCCTGTCTATTGGTGTCAGAGGGATGTTTGATCCAGGCAAGTTCTAGCGCCCTTTTTTCTTTTTTCATCTTGTCTAATTCTGGCGTGAACCAACTTTGATGTCTATGGTTCTCTCAAATTATTTTTGCCGGTATTGGGGCAATTTTATCAAGGGTTTCTGTGAAGTTTTTGTTGAAATTGTTCAGCAGGTGATCTACATGATCAGTCTCTTTAGAGTTTGCTAAAAAACAGCTTCAATTCCCTACTGAATATCCACGGTACTCACTTTTTTGAAATTACGGCCCTTAACGATTTTCATAGACTTTGTAGGTCTAGTTATTGGATTCAGGAGTTGCAGAGAAAAACTGACCATCGAGTGATCGGACCATATACATGGTGTGGTGTTAAGATCTTTAGTTGTAAGGTTTCTAGTAACTATCCAGTCAAGGATGTGAGAGTCCCCTATTGTGGGGTCATTATTTATAATTTAATAGCCACAATCTACCAAAGCCGACTGACGGTATTGCCTCCTTATCACCAATGTCTCCCCTCCATCGATTGAAATCACTCAGGAGAAGAGTGGATGAATTTGAATCACTAAAGTTGCTGATTATCCATAGTATTTCATGATCTGGCATATTGTGGGGAGGGTGGTATACCAATATTATGTTCACACAGTTGTGATTGATAGGAGTCATTTTGAGATGCAAAATCTCGCAATCGGTGCATGAGATGCTTGTGGGAAAAAGGCCCAGTTTGGATCAAGCTATAATGGCCACTCGACCACCCTGTCCCTCTTTACGATCTGCGCTATAAAATTTATAGCCTTGGGGTGAGGCCATGGAGATGTAGGGAACACTGGTCTCTTGGAGCCAAGTCCAAGTCACACATAGGATGTCAGTTTTGCTATGTTCAATGTAGTCGTCAATGTCTTGAGCGTGTTTTACCAATTATCGTGTATTAATAAGGGCAATTTTGAGCGAGTTTGAAATTGCCTCTCCCTGGGTATGAAGGGCACTATTGTCATGCTGCGCTGTTTTATCGAACAATGAAGACATTCTATTATCCGGGGTATCTTTGCTAGGTGCTGGTATAGTTCTCCCAGTTGTTTCAACATGTACGGAAGAGTCCCTTTCAATCCTGTTGTGTATGGGCGCAATCTCCACGTGAGGCATGATTGGAAGTAGTGGTCCACTCAAGTGTCCCTTCTCGGGTGAATTAACATTATGCCGGTCTAATATTGTCCTTTTTAGGCGGTCAATGAGCGCCAATCGATTTATGCGAAGCGCCATCAATGACAATGATTCCTGTTTTATGTAGCCCATTGTGTTGTGCTTACCGCTATGATCCGCAGTGGAGGACTTGGAAGCAGAAACGGCCTTGCAGCCGAGTCACAGCGAGGACTGACTTGGCTCCTGAAGCACCTGATGTTTCTGGAAGTAGCATGCTGGGGCACCTAGTGAATGTATTTATGTTAACTACTGAGTATTGTGCGATATCAACACCTTCTAGTTTCATTTCTTAGTGTATGTTTAAGGACTAAAATAATATTGTATTTTTATACAATCCTGTGTAAACTGAATAATTGTGTGCTTTACTGTGTGAACTCATTGTGGGCCTCTGACCCCACTCACACTCTGAGACTAGCCTTGACTGATCTCCACGTTTACCTTGATTGGGGTTTGGGCAACCCCTCAGAGCTCCCTGCTCACTATAGCTAGGGTAGCTTTTGTAAGGGTGCAGAAGTCAGAGGTGAACCCAAGGGTGGCATGATTTTGGACGGTGGGGTAAGGGCGTGCGCACTGTTTGGTACAGCCTGGGACTCCTCACTTCCTGCTCCGAGACTGACCATGCCCCCCTGGGCTTATAACACTGGGACGAAGCCCACGGTGGGGTAAGTGTGCTGTGTTTGGCACCACCTGGTGTTCAGCAATGCAGTAGTACGGCTCAGAGGACTCTGCATAGAAACCCCCGATTGCAACTGGCGCTGGAACTCACAGACACACAGTGCATTGCAGTGGTGACAGGTGGCAAGGAGCCCAGCGGGAAAATCTGTGCCCAGGTCTAGGCTCAAACAACAAACAAAAAGCAAGGCGAGAGCAAGTTGGGTCTGGGATCTGTGGTTAGGACTGGGAAGCTGACTTTTTCACTGGCCTAAAATCTGGTACTTTGGGCTGCTAATGGAGGAGTTAGAGTCCTTGTCCATCTCTCCCTAACCCCACTTCTCTTCTGTGCAGAGCCTGATCTTCAGTCCCCCACCCAGACGCACCTATAAATCAAGACCCATGCAAGATGATGATAATAATAATAATAATAATATTGACAGAAAGGAGTAAGTGGGGGGCCTGCCCAAAGAAACAGGGTAGGGAATGCAGCGCTGATAGGGACTCTGTCCCAGGGTGATAAAACGGGGGACAAACCAACAAACCAAAGCCTCTAACAATTTTACGGGGGAGGCCACCTCAATGATCCCAGAGATCCACCAATTTTTGGGGAACGTCCAAGAGACCCTAGGAGGGGCTATGATTGTGCCAGTCTATCGCCACGGAGAATGAGTCTCCGCAACTGGGGGATAGGGAGCCTTTGCCAAGTCCCCAAAAACAGTCTTCACAGTTAGCACACAAAAAGCCCCCGCCAGTAATAACAGCATCAAGGGGAAGAGTTTTTTTTTGTTGTTTTAAACAATTTTTATTGCATATCAATAAACAAAACCAATACAAACCAAACACGCAGTGCAGATATCAACAGTACAATTGTTCACATTGTTCATTGCACAATTCCGGTCACTGCTCCCCTTATCCCACCCCCCTTGCGAGCCTATTTGTTCCACTCACTCTGTATCTGCCACACGTGGTGGGGTCTCATTTTCCGCAGATTCTGTCAGATCTTGTATCGTTCCAAACAGTTCCACTATCAACGATTTCCATGCCATCAGGGTTCCCACCTATTCCTCTCTGCCTATGTTACTTGCCTCTTGCCACACCATGGTCTCCGCCTCCGCCCACTTTTGCAACTCTTTCCACCACACCTCCACCCGTGGCCTATGAAAAGTCTTCCATCCCCTAGCAATCCTTTTTGCTAGCACATATACTAGATCTTTCAATTTATTGACATGCTTAAGTTTCTGCGATCTGGGGAACCCCCCCCAGCAAGCAGGCCCAGGTTGAGTCTATGAAAATAGTGACCCCCCTTTCCGCTAGTTTCCACGCTACTTCACCCCAGAAGCGCTCAATCACTGGGCATGACCAGAACATGTGTACCATATCAGCCTGTTCTTCTTCGCATTTGGGACATGTTTGTCGTCCGGCATTTTCAAACCTTGATATCCTCAGGGGTGTCATGTATGCCCTGTGCGTAATATATAACTGTATCTGTTTTAATCTTGCGTTTCTTGACACCTTCTTATGGTACCTCAGGGCACATTCCCACATCCCGTCCTCTATCGGGGTTCCCACTTCTGCTTCCCAGTCTAGTCTCAATTGCGTTCATTCTTTCCCGACCTTAGACATCATCATCTCGTACAATCTAGAGATCTCATGCCCTCCCTCTGCTATATCATGTATCGTGTCTATGGTAGCATCTGGTTCTTCTTCTAGTACTGTTTCAGGCCATGTTTTCTTAATTCTCTGCACCATTCTGTGATATACTGGCCCACGTATAACCCCATTTCCTCTCCCAGTTCTTCAAAATGTATGATAGTCCCCTCTCGCCAGACATCTCCCATCGTTACCAACCCCACCAATTCCAAGTGGTTCCCAATTGTCATCCGTAACTGCTCATCTCCCCCTGCTAATGCAACCAACGGTATCTGCGGGGAGCATAGGACTGGGTTTTCCATTATCTGGCATGCCCGGCGCCACATTTTCCATCCAAGCATCATCATTTTAGGGCGCTCTTTCATTTCTGTTTTGGGCAGCCAGATCATCTCTTTCAAGTAAAATGGGGCACAATCTTGTCTAAACAACCTGGATTCAGGGGTCGAGTCATCTGAGAGCCATTTAGCGATATATTGCAGTTGGCTCGCTACGTAATAGACCTCATAATTAGGCCGTTTTATTCCTCCTTTTTCATAAAAGTTCTGCAGCTTCCATAGTGCCACCCTATTCCTGGTGCCATGTCACAGGAAATCCCTGCACATGCCGTTCAGTCTAGTGAAAAACTTCTTAGGTCTCAGGTACGAAATGTTCCCAAAATAATGCAGGAGCCTGGGCAAGACCACCATCTTGAGCATTGCCCCTCGCCCCATCATTGCTAGAGGCAACTTCACCCAAAATTTCATACACTTCTCAATTTTCTCTATGGCTACCTCGGTATTGTACCTATGTGCTTCTTCTACCGTGTAGTACACATCTATCCAAAGGTACCGAAAAGTACCAACAGCCCAAGGAGTCTGCAGCACCGGCAACCGTCTGACAGGGATTCCCTTATAACTACCCAGCGGGAAAATAATAGATTTCTGAGGATTCACCGCTATGCCAGACAGCCCTGCATACCTCTCCATCACCTCCAGGATGTACTGGAGATTCTCCTCCGGGTGCCTCAGGTACAGCAGCAAATCATCCGCATACAATGAGATCAAGTGTCGCTCCCCTCCCACCTCGATGCCTATAGTTTCGTATTGTTCTCTGAGATATATCGCCAAAGGCTCCAAAGCTAATATGTACAACATAGGGGACCATGGGCACCCCGTCTGGTGCCTCTGCCTAGTTGCCACCTTTCAGATATCCCTGCTCCTGTTTTCAAGGGGAAGAGTTTATGCATGATCACAGACTCTCATAAAATCAAAACCCTAGCCAATGGGAATGACTTTCCAATTCCAATCCTGCCTCCAAATACATCAGACATTTTCTAGCACAATGAACCCTGTGTTACATCTCAGGCCCAAAATGTGCATATCTGAAATCCGTTACCAGATTCGAGTTGTGTAACAGACCGTTTCCTAACATCAGAGTAGGTCACTGTTACCCCAGTCCCCCCCCCATGGACTTAATGGACATGGAGGCACAAGAACCTACTGAGGATAAGCCCTCCCCGAGCCCCACCTGCAGTACCTGGAGCAAGGCCCTTTTGGCCATGTGTTCAGGGAATATCTCCTTCCTTCATTTGACATCATTAAGGGACACTAAACCTTCAAACCAACCACCCAACCAAGGCACTCAATCCACCTCTGAACTACTTCCCAGTCCTGTATGGGGATGCACAGGGACGCAACTGCAACCAAGTGCTAGTTGAGCTGACAGCCATTAAGCAACTACTATAAGCCCTGATAGAGTCACAGGGAAGATGAGGAGGGGGCTAACCGGAGGTGCAACCTATTGTTCCACCTACTCCCTCCAATCTACCCCTGGAATGCCCCCCCCCACGAACCGGCTATATCTATATATAGAATACTGCTTGCCACAACACTGACTTGGCAAAACCCTCTCCAGTTCTCACTCTTTGTGACTTCAATGGCATCCATAACACGAGGGAACCCAAGAACGAGCAGTCACTGCAGCATAAAATGACTAGTGAGTCCAGTAAGACCTATAATCTCCATGCAAAGACTCCCATACTGGAAGAACGAGGCCCTAACCCACTGGAAACCCAATGCTCTAAGGCAAATGGAACTGAAGCACGCAGATCTCGCCTCAGAGGGAGCATGACTAAAAACTACAACCAAAGGGGTTCTAATAATGCCATTATATTTCTCCTTGTGGTTCATAAATTGCCAGCCAACAAGTGTGAACCAAGGGATACCCTACTAAACAAATGCCTGCACTGGCTTCGAACTGTTAGAGGCCAAACCCCTCTTTCAAGGGAAACCATAGTGGGATGCAACAGAGTGTCCAATGAGGGCGAAACCCCCTATGATTCTGTAAAACTGGAATTAAGAGACCAAAGAGTGGCTAGGGGAGTCCAAGGTTGTTTCGGGTATGCTGGGCAGATGCCCACGTCTGGTATCACATTTGGTCTGCACCCATATTCAAGATCTGTCGGGCATTTGGGAATCATCACAAATATTTACCCTTTATCTGGAGTGAATATCACCCCCTTGGGGATAAGGCCAACCAGCAACCAAAACGGACTGGGTTTATGAAGTCTTTTAGCTCCCGAACTGTGCTAAATTGGGCTCCGATTAACCAATGGAAATCTTTTTGATATGATGTATTATGTAAATGTTTGTTATTAGAAAGTTCTTTGATGGCCTTATGGCCAAATAAAGTTAACTGAATAAAGAAAAAAAGCATTGCAAAAATACCCCTCTGTCCCTAAAACTAAGGGGGGGGGGTCTCCCTTCCTCAAAAGAAACTAATGAAAATGTCAGGAAGTCCAAAGCTAAACTAACACAGTCAGTCCCTGTCGTGTCCAAAGAAAATCTACTTATAACCCCAACACTAATATACTGCTATAGCTGTGCAAGGAAGGTCTTTACCTCAAATAAACAGTGTGCATAGTGTTCTCAGTAAACAGAAAAGTCTCCAGGCTCACTGGTAATAAAGTGATGCAAAATAAATGCTCCAAAATTAGCAAGTTCCAAAACTAGAGTGATGCTCCTTTCCCCGGGGTTTATTATCCTTCCAAGAAACTGGATTGCACACAAAGAATTATCTCTTGTATTCCCAGACACTCGTCTACCAAGTATAGGTTTCACTTTAACAATTCCAGAGTCTTTGATCCCCTAGTTTCCAATCTTCCAGGTGGGAGCAATACCCGGCCTCGCAAAAAAACATTCTTATAAGATGTCTCTTCTACTGGGTCCCAGACCCTCCTGGCTTTAGACTTTGGTTTTGGATATGGGCGGGTCCCAGACTCGCACAAGTTCGCTGTCCCTTGGTTCACTCTCCTATCAACTATCTCTTTCAATCACTTTTGGGTCCCAGGCCCTTTTCTACCAACTCTCATATTTACTCTCAAGCTTCCGCAGACCTCCAAAATATTCTGGTAAACCTGCAGCCCTGGTCTCTCTTTGGACTGGTACCAGCATTTCCCCAGCTCTTGTGTTCTCTTCTTCTCCAGTTGCCCGTCCTTCCCATCGCTTTGTGGCTTTTTGCTCGGCTTCTCTCTGTCTGCCGGTGCACGCATCCCACTGTTCCTCCTTGGAGGCTTGTTCTCCTTAGTCCCTTGCCCACTGCTGGTACTCAAGGGTTCCCCTCTCTCTGGGAGGCACACTGGTTTTCTTGGTTCCCCCAGGTGAGGGAGACTCCAGCTCCCCTCAGTTCCCCAGAGGCAGCTGGGGTTCAGGGGCTCCCCCTCTCTCTGGATAGTGCGGTAGTACACATCTTCCTCTCTTGGGACACCGGATTCCTGCTCCTTTCTCTTCCAGGGAGGTCTTCTCTCACACTTCCTGGATCCGTCTTTCCTTTTATACTGGCTCTGGCTAATATGACTTGGGAAAACAACAGACTGTTTAATGTGGTTCTTGTAGGTACTCCTCATTCCTCCATACTTTTCCCTCATCACAGTACTGTCCTGCTGACTCCCTTGTGAGTAATTGGGGATCTTCTTTGTCACAGTACCGGGAAAGGGATCTTGACTTATTTAACTCCTCTTCTTCGTCTCCCCGTACTTTCTAGGGGAATGGTAGGGCGACTACAACTTAGAAGCCTATTAGTGAAGGGGTTATTCTTAGGGTTGTAGGAAGGGGGTCTAGGGACAGGTGATTGGCAGCAAAACTGTGCTCTCTGAGGAGCGTTGTCCCTAATCCTAGAACGGGGTTCCTTTCACATGCGATCCTCCCAGGTGCACCACCCCAGGGGTATTATTTGTCTGTGGACGCACCGCCCTGACACAATGGAAAAGGTCTCCCCATAGGGAAGAAGAGACGACTTCCGCAGATTCATCACACCTCCTGAAATCTGTCCACCAGGCCAGATACTAAAAATCCATCTCAACACTCACCGAGAAACTCATCTCTGGAGACCTACGATTCAGCCGAAGTAGGAACATGTGCGGACTTGAAATCTGTCGGTGCAGGAAAAAAGAACCAGAAGACAGGGAGGAGGTTCCATAGTCTTTGGGCACCCCCTCACTTCTACAGTGCAGGAAGTGACTCAAGATCCTTCACTTCAAGGAATGGCTCTTACCTAACACCTAGGTCCTCACACCTTCCATTCCCCACCAGTATTGAGGATTTCTGCTGCCCTAGGCCCAAGTAAGTGCATGAAACCGCCCTCAAGATGACTCACCTTCTGCCAGATTCTGCACCATCACCACTTTCCGCCCCTTCAACAGACTGTTCGCCTTGACCAAACTATGCCGCTTCACCACTATCTTGTCCCAATTTGGATCCATAACAACATAAGGATATTTTTAAGGCTGAGGGGATTAGAAAGTTATTGCTTCCACTAAACTAAATCAAGCCGGTTATCTTCTATGTTATGGCAGTTGAAAGAGTTTTTTCAGGTCTCTTCCCAGGATTTGGAGATGGCAGTGTGTACTACAGTTGAGTGCAGAGGCGTCGCTAAGTGGGAGACTGGGAGAGGAGAGGGGCACTACAGCCCTGGGTCTTATTGGTTGTAGCCCCGGATAGAAGCTCAAAATGCACTGTTTCAAAATAGTTTGTTTACGCATTATATAAATATACATATAGACACACGTATGCGTAAAGACACTTGTGGGTATATATGAAAAATTGATCCACTTTACAAGCACGTCTACATGGATGTATATAAATAGATACGTGATTTTTTAATTGCAATTCATTAGGCCAAATTTATGATTTCAAACAACTGGAAACTTAAGCAAAACAACATGTTTATCTGTCCATGTGATTTAAAATAGAAACTGGAAAATGTGTGTATATGTTCATGTCACCAAAATCCAGTTTAATTATTTTTTTATTTACGAGTTTGTAATCGCCAAAGCGATTTTTACAAGCTTTCAACACAGAAGGAAAAGAGAAGAAAAGATCATAAAAGTATGAGTTTCAGATTTCAGCTGAGCAATTTATACTTTCATCTGTTGTCTGCCTAGTTCCATCAAGCAGATCGTTCTGAGGGCTTTTGCGCTAAGCTGGCGAAGATTTGGTCCAATATTTTTACCGCAGCGATGGCCCAGGAAGTCCTTTCACCTCCTATCAGACGCGACCATCATAGGGCTTCTTCGGCAACGTGTGCTTTAGCCAAATGATGGGACAAGTAGGGTGTTCGAAAGCGGTGAGTTCCAGGGCATGATATCAGCAGGTGGCAAATTGTTTCAAGTTCTGAAGGTGATTCACAGAAACGGCAGTTATTAGTGGTTGAAGCCCCTTTAATCTTTAATATCTCGTTTGATGGTAAAAGGTTTAAAAATGCCATATAGAGTAGATCTTAGATTTTTGGTAGGAGGTCTTTTTACAAAGTGCTGAATAAAGTTTATTTTACGTGCTGTAGGTGGTAAATGTGCTGTCCGTTTATAGGTGAGAGCTTTCTCTAGAGTTAAAATCCAATCGAGTTCATCAAGTCTTTTTTTGTTTTTGTAGGATTTTGTAGGAGCTCTTCAACCAAAGTGCTGCACATATCCAAGTTTTCTTTGCAGTCTCTGTCCCATTGGTTCAACGAATTGCATTTTCCAGCGCTCAACTCTGACCTCAGCAGAGATAAGACTGGAGGACTCGACAGGTCAATGGTTTTTCGGGACAGCATGATGCTGTTTCTGGCCACGATTGCTGCAAGTGAGGTAAGCGACAGTTCTCGCCTAATCAGAACCATGGGTGTTGATCTGGGGAGATTTAATACTGATTGCCAGAAAAGGCTTTCTAGCGTGAGCCAGATCTGTTTTGGGAGAAACAACACAGCCTCTGCTCCGTGTGTAACAGATGGAATTACTTTAGCTCGAGAGAATTTTATAATCGGGAGCAAAGAAAAATGGCCGTACTTCTTGTCGAGAATTTTGGCTTGAGCAATTAGGTTCCGTGTTTTGCATTAGAAGCCGAATTTGCATTGCGTTTTCCTTTTTTGTGCTGTACACCCACCATCACACCTAAATATTTGAATTCCAAGACCTGCTCCACTCTGTCACCTTCAAGATACCATTTTTTCATTTCCTTTGTTTTTCTCTGAGCCTTTTCCAAGACCAAGATCTTTGTTTTAGATTTGTTTATTTCGAGGTCATTTTCCGCAGTGTACTTCGATTTTCCGCAGTGTACTTCGCCAGGGAGTCCAGCTGCTGTTGCAGGCCAATAACTAACTGGTCCAATTGGATCAAGTCGTCTGCCTATAGTAGACGAGGCACCTTATCGTGGCCAATTTTCAGAGGAAAGGATCTAGTCTGGGCGTTTGCTTCTTTATAGTCTCCGAAATAGGCCAGGAAAAGGGCAGGAGCCAAAGGGCAACCCTGCTGAAAGGATCTAGTCTGGGCGTTTGCTTCTTTATAGTCTCCGAAATAGGCCAGGAAAAGGGCAGGAGCCAAAGGGCAACCCTGCTGAAAGGATCTAGTCTGGGCGTTTGCTTCTTTATAGTCTCCGAAATAGGGCAGGAAAAGGGCCGGAGCCAAAGGGCAGCTCTGCTTTACTCCACGCGTTGTGGTTATCGCCAAAGAAAGTAAGCCGCATTTGTTCAGCCGAACACAAATGGTGGTATCAGTGTGGAGGGCTTTTAACGGCTCTACTATCTCCTCTGGACAATTCCAGGTGTCCCGCTTGAGCCAGAGTTTGGACCTGTTGACAAGGTTGAAGGCCTGCGTTAGGTCTATGAACTCCAAATAGACCCTTGGGCTACCTTCGAAAACTTTGGCCTTAAGGGCACTCAGGAGCATGATGTTGATACTTGTGCCAGTTACTTTCTTAAATCCTGATTGAAGTGGATCTGCACAGGGAGCGTCTTTCGACCATAGTTGAAATTAGTTTAATAGCAGGCTGCCATAGACTTTTCCAATTACATCAAGGGGAGCCACTGGCCGAAAATTTCGGTTATCGTTCTTGCAGCCCTTTTTGTAGATCGGAACGACACCGACGTCGTCCATGATGCAGGAATTTGTCTTAATTTTGAGCATCTTTCGAATATTAGGCTTAGCAAATTGGACCATTCAATGGGTGAACTTCTTAGGTCCACATTTGTAATGCCGTCCGGCCCTGGGGCGCTTGAGTTTTTCAGTTTGACTAACCACCGTCTGATGTCTGCGATGTCGTGAAGGTCCACCCATGGTGAGGAATTGTTGGGTAATGTTTCAAGAGCCGACATGGGGGCTTCGAACACCTTCGAATAGAATCTTACCCAGTTTTGCTCTGAGATTTCATTTGTTAGTAATTTGTCTGTGACGTTGCCCAATGGTCTCATTAGTTTCCAGAAGTCTCGAGAGTTTGCTTCAGTTACGCATTGTAGCATTTCGGCAGAATCCTGTTGGAAAAGGGCCAGGCGGTAGGATCTCAGCCAGGACTTGTAGCTCTGCACCGCCTCTTTTGCACTAGACCTATACTGGGCGATGTTGACTCGTGAGGCAAGCCTTTTGGCTTTCCGCACTTTGTTGCGGTTGGATGCCAAAAGGGGATCGAAAGTGTGAGTATGTAGTTTCTGGGCTTTGCCTTTTTTCTTCATCTTGTTAGCTGTTACTCTGAATAGTTCAAGGAGAGGTGTGTAATCAACTTGCCTATCATTTTCTGAATTTGTATATTTGTCCGTTAGGATCTTGATATTATTGATGGACAGACGCAGCCGATTTCCATTTCCAGTTGGCTCTACAGTTGTCTCAAAGTAGGTGTTTGTACTGGTGGATGAGGCCCACGTTATATACAAAAGATTATGGTCACTTTGTGTTATTCTTATCACGTTTGCTTCAGACAGGTGTGGTAGAAGTGATTGTGAATCGAAGATGTAGTCAATGACGGAATTTTAACGCCCCCTTTCCCATGTCGGTATAGAGATTGCATCCCCAAGTATTAGGGACGTGTTAGAGAGGTTTCTCGATGTCATTAAATTACACCATGTCTTGCATCGAGATTCTGCTTGTGTATCTATTGTTGTTAACGAGCCTGAGGTCACAGATGGACAAGTCGTATTTAGGTCGCCGCAGATCAGTAAGTCCGCGCCTTGGAAATCTGTAAAAGTTGAATCAATTGTGGCTGTGACCAACTCCATGAGAGTGTTCGTTTGGATCCCTCTCGGCTTCCAATAGATGTTTACAATCACCAGCTCAGACGAGCGCATTCTGCCCGTCATTCGGTCTTTTTGAGACCAGGATAGGAGTACTGTTAGAATAAATGGATTAACCAAAAGTATTTTCTCATTTTTCAATCTGCTTCCCACGGTTTTTCGTGGAGCCAAAGTTCTTGAAGGCAAAGAATGTCGAAGAGACCTAGGTCAATGGTGCCCGGTGTGGTCAAATGATGAAAGACCCTTGAATTCCAGCACCCCAAAGAAAGTGTTGAAGGTCTTTGAGCAATATGCTGGGAGGATGATGGCTATTTTGTGGATTCTTTTAGGTAAAATTTTCAGGAGCCAAGACCAAGAATGTTGTTTTAGGTTGTGTCTGCTGACTTCTTGGTTACGTGGCGTCCTCGACTCGAAGGCTGAAGTGAGAGACGTACTGCTATTTATCAGCGGGCCATTTGGGTAGCGAGATAAGTCGCGATTTGTTGAAGAGAACGCAGTGCTTTTAGATGAGGAGCCCTCATGGCTCGCTGCTCTGAGGGCTTGGTCTTTTTGTTGTAAAGGTAATTTGTGTTGTACTGATGGAGTTTCTTTGTCATGTTTTGCTGTGCGGCACGCCTCTCGGTTTGAGTTTCGCTGGTCCTTCCATGCGTTCTTGGTCTGAGCAGTACCATGTTGAAGTTTATCATCAGTTTTTAGAGGGATCAGGTCAAAACCTTTGTTTATAAAGTGTGTCTGAAGCTCCAAGTAACATGTTATCGACCATTTTTGAAGACGTGTATAGATGGCATATCGCTTTTTTGCCTTCATGAGTAGGTTCCACAAGTTTAAAGTCGTCAGTTTTTATTGGTCTAAGTGAAGATCGGCTGTGGAACAAGGTTAAAACTGTACGTCTATTAAGTACCATGTATTTAGTGTTTCCAGAGCGTTGGCGTATCTTAAAGTTTGGCTCTCCTTTATCTCTTAAGCTATCGTTTCGGCAATGCGGTTGACTTAACAGGGCTCCTCTGTATTTCCCTCAGTCGTTTGTTTCTCTTGGTTCAGAGGAGGCTGTTTTGTTGGTTGGGCGGCCTTGATCTTTCTTCTCTGGACCAGTGGTTTGAGCTTGACTGGTGATTTATTTGTTCATGTCCAAAATTTGGAGGACTGTCCAATGAGTGGGATGACGATGTCGAGGTCTTTTTGATGTCAGAAACGTTTTTAAATCGGTCACTCAAGGACAGAAAGCTTTGTGGGTCAACTTGAACCGTCCGGTGCTTGTGTTCAACTGGGCTTGACAAATTGGCGTGTGCCCCCGCTGGGCTGCCATCTAGCAACTCGTGGTGGATGGTGAGGTCCATCAGGTCCTTCTGGTTCAGGAAGTCCTCAGTTGTTTTTTGGAGAAGAGCGAGTATCCACGGCTCCCTTCACCAGGTCAATTGGGTCAACGAGGTCTAGTGGTTTCATCGTAAGATGGGTAACTTTGCTTTGGACTAGACCCACATCTATCGGGTTAGGGTTCTTTTTTTTTTTTATGGGCTACGCAAGCCGAAGACAGGTTTGTTTTCCATTTTTTGTAGTTTTAGGTAGTGAAAATATACTAGCACTGCGAATCTGGGGCCCATCTGTCGTAGAAGACTCTTGCGAGGTGGTCTGCTTCAGAGGTCTTTTTGTAGTTACTGGAGCCAAGTCGTCGATACAAGTTATTTCGTTTTCTGACTAGGTATTTAAGGAGACTGCCGGATTTGTGGTTTTGTCGATTGGATCCACTGTTTGCTGGGGTTCAAGCCCCCTAGATGTCGATGGGCGGGTTTCATCCTGCTTCCAGGTTAAGGCAGGATCTGCAGGTTCTGTTTGAGTGATCATGTCTGCTGTTTGCTTACAGCCTGCATGTAGAGGCTGTAGGAGAAGATCAGTTGCTGAATGAAAGTGATTTGTGTGATCAGAGATGACAGAGCCGTTATCTCGCCGTTCCAGGGCGTTTATATAGCCCTCCAAATTATTTTTGAATGAATCATTGCAAAAATTGATGTATGGTCCTTGAGAGTGTCATTGATCCACTCCTATAGTTTGCAAAATGGTGCTAAGTCTACTGTGACCGAATACATAATTGTAAAGATGTCAGGTTTTTTTGGCCGGTCTGTCTTTTTGAATGGGGTAAAAAAAAAGGTCACTCTGTCTTCTGTTTGAAGAATTATGAGGGCTCAAAAGGTGTCACAGGCGGTTTGTCTTGGGGAGAGAGTTGGTGGTAAGCTTTTTCATGTGCCTTTAAGCGGCCAAGAGCCTAGTAGAGATGAAGATCTTTTTCAATTGTAGAGCTTGGCTCCTTTGGCAGGGCTTTTTCCTGAGGTCTCTCAGGCGTTAGAATAAGCAATTCCACCTGTGGTATATGGTTTGATGGATTTGGACAAGTATGAGAAGATGCCAATGGTGGATCATCATTTGGAATTGTTCCTTGGGATTTGCTCACTGGCGTGTGTGGGACTGGGGCTTGCGCTGCCCGAGGAGTTTCTTTTTGGAGTTGATTTTTTCTGGAGCTCTCTGGTACTCTCTCGATCGTAAGGCTAGAAGGCCGGATATACGTTGGAGCTGAGGCTTCTAGGTTTTGAGAGGAAGCAGGGGCAGGCTGGCCAATCTGGTCGTCATCGAGATTCGATCTTGGGCTTTTAGGAGTCAGGGTTTCCGCTCCATTCATGTCGTTTTCCACAAGGCAGGGTTGGGAGGAGGCCTGGGCGTCCAAAAAAGCCTCCAATAGGTCAGCGTCTGAAACCTCATCGAGGCTACACTGTTACCGCCTTGTATTATTTATGAAAACGTTTTTTAAAGAATTTTCCAGTGCAATAGACGCTGACGCTGTGGTCTGTACCGCGTTTTTAGATTATCGTTTTACTTTTTGTCTTGTATTTTGAGGAATAAATAGTCTTTGCTTTGTTGTTATGGCTGTAAACCGGCCCTTGTGATTTCGGGCCGGAGCCAATGCGCTTTAGCTTTAAATGCTGTGAATTTGGTATGTTTGACTTCTTCCTTGATTGATTAGGTCGTTGAGGCAGCTTGATGGTCTCCAAACTCAAGTCTGTATGTGAGTTTCCCTTGGGAGTTAAATCAGAATCAGACGGGGGGTGGGGTGGGGGAAGACTTATTTTCAGGTGGTGTTGTATGTATCAATGCTTTTACTGTCCTGTGAGCGTTTGCATTTGCTCTCTCTTCCAAATACACCTCCTTTCTATATGAGGGTCTCGTCGCCCCCTCGTTGGGCGTGTTTGCATTATGAAGATTTGTGTTCACTTCTACCCCCCGTTGACTTTGCCTCCACAGGTTTCTTCGACGTTGAGCCCCCAGCCTCCGTCCACAGGGTCCCCCGTTCCTCCTCTGAGAGCCGGGAGCGCCCCGTTGGCCGCCGATGAGGAGGAGGCCGGATTCCAAGGCATGGGGGCGTCACCTGGGAAGATCGGCTGAAAAGAAAAGATCTGCAGCTGTCTCCCCGCCTTTGGCGTAGGTGTCCCCCGGTGCATCAGCCACCGTCCGGGGCTGTCGAATGTCCGACTTTTCCAGAGACTTACGTGCATCCCCCTCACGGTGACCCCTGGCACAGTAAGTTTTGCGCTTTAGCCGCCAGTCTCTTTGTTGATGTTGATGTTATAAGTAGTGTTGAGAGGGGCACGGGCGCACTTGCAGCAACCGAGAGAACTGGTTGGAAGCTAAGAAGCCTGCGCCGGTCCTCCTCACCACTTGCGACGTTGGAATCTTCACAGGAGGAGGCCTCAGGCCTTCCCTCCGCCCTCGCTGCCAGACTGCACCACTCTTCAGCCACTCTGCGGCCGCTCATGAAAAAGCTCCGCCCTTGCTCAGCAATGGTCACTGCAGACAGACTGCTTTCAGTGACTGCCACAGACTGCACCACTCTTCATTTATTTCAGTGCAAACAATATTTGATGCCCATCCTATTTTCTAGGCAATATAATGCTAAACGTTGTAATTGAAGGCTTTACTAAGCCGTTAAAATATCTCAGCGGGTTGAGCACTCGCTGCTGTGATCCGAGTTTGATCTGCATGTCGTAGGTTCAAATCTCGGCAAGGCCAACTCAGCCTTTCATCCTTCCGAGGTCGACAAATGAGTACCAATTTCGGTTGGGTGATATTGTATGTAAATATATGCTCTGTAAAGAGCTTTGGATAAAGGCACTATATAAATAACACATTATCATTACCCGGGGTGGTAAACCCAATAGGTAAATACCGAATCTAAATACATTTTCGTGAGGGATCTGCACAGCCTCTTTAGCCACCTGTTCATATGCAGAGAGCAGAGAAAAGCCAGAATCCTAAATCTAGTTAGAAAGCATGTGTATGGATTGGGTGACTCTCTCCTTTGCCATAAGAATGTGAGTTGCAAGTAGGTTTCAAAATGATTCACCATCCAGCCTAGTAGTTTGAAGTAGCCTACATATCTTGGGTTAGATATTATTTCTAACCAGATATAAATTCTGCCTCACACAGAAAAGAGGAAGGTTAATACTGCATCTTAACAAATTCACACATCACAAGTTACCTCCATTGGCCATAATCAAGAATACAAATTGATAGTAGAAAGCGAGTTGCTCAGGTCAAAAGTAGGACAAGTCCGACTTCCCATTATTGTAAACGCAACCATGTATGCGCCATACGGTGCCAGCACGGTCCAAAGAAAGTGTTGCTTTTACTCTTCTTTTCAAGAGTACTTTTACTGCTTCCAGGAGACAATTGTCTTCTGACCAGTTTTCTGGAAGTGTTATCAGGGCTGCTTGTCATAATGCCATGGTGCGCAGGAGTCTCTACCCTGACCCTGCTGTTCCTGAGGTCCTCTCAATACTCCTCCCCAGCTCTCATTAGCACCTCTACGTATTATTACTATACACAAATGTTTACTGACTGCATTATGGAATGATCCAATATCTTCAGAGTGAAACATCTGGTGAAAATCCATTTGCAGGTTCATCAAACTCTCGGCAGTGCCATATATGAGCGTGTAGAACTGGGGCGCCTCCAATACTATGTGGCGGGTGTTGTGCAAACTTGTCCAGTCCCCCAGGGAATGGGATGGCTTCCTGCATAGTCTCTGTCAGGCAGAATTACATGCAGTACCCTTTGGGAACACTACACACAATTACGACTACAGGTGTAAGCACAATCTCACCTTTGGTACAAGCCTGTACTACACAGTTATGTGGTAGCAGTGGCTGAGCAGCCAGACTTATCTCAAGAGGGATGTGAGCAGTACAAGATGTTACACAAAAGACTTGCAATCACAGTAGTTCAAATAAACACTCAAGGTTTCTTGGTAAAATACTATAGATTTATTTACACATTTCGCTAGAAAACATTCCACTAGCAACTCAACATCACACTATAATATACTTCAGTACACAACCAATACGTTTCTGAACAAATTAGGCTCCCTTGAGGTGGGAGCAAAATGGCACTTTAGCAACTTTCAAAAGGGGTAGAAAGACAAAGGTTATAAGAATCAAAACACAATTACGTTCAGAGTCACGGCAAATAGCTTTAGTTCACTACAAGAGGCAGTTCAATTCAATAGGCCTGGGACAAAATCAATGGTTCAGTGTCTTGGATAGGATAGCACAGTTCTGGTAGTAAACGGTTAAGTCTTTGCCAATGTTCTTAGAAGTAATTTGCCAGAAAAAGAGTTATATGTCGGATTAGGAGCGAACAAGACTCCAAAGTTGGGAAAGTTTCACAAACTTTCACTGCGGCAGAAAGGATTTCCACACCGCGTTTGCACAGTTCCTTATTGATGAAGAAAAGCTGTAGCTGAGGCACTTGTTCCTGGCCGTTCCTGCAGATCTCTCTGTTCCTGAGCTTCAGTAGTTGGGACAAGAAGGACGACGTTGGGAGGTTCCTGCACTGCCCAGGGAAGAAGCCACAAGCTTGGCTAAACGTCGGTTTTAAGGTGTGAGTGCCTTAAAGTCCACAAACTGGTATCCTTCTCAATGGCCATCCGGTTTTCAACAACACTCTGAAGAAAATTCGACCAGTATAGAGACTGTGTCCACGTGGCTTGCGAATTGGTTGTTCCCACCAGCTCAAGGGAAGAAGTCGTTCTTGAAGGGATTTCTCAGTCGAGGGAGTTTCAGGCAATTCGGACCTGCAGCAGGGCTTCACCGGGCACACCAACGGTTCAGGAGTTGCAGCAGTCGTCTTCTTTCAGCTCGTCTTTAGTTCTTTTGTTCCAGTGCTCGACTCTGCCTCCCAAGTCCCAGAGACCTGCTTTTAAACAGTTTTCTCTCATTCATTCCAGCTTAGCTGTCACTCACCCAGCAGAGAGGCTGTCCTTGCTGGACAGTCAGTCAGCCAATCACGCCAGAGTGCATTCAGATCTCCTAGGAGACTAAGCACAGGGAGTTTCAGGCACTCAGGTGCCAGAGGAGGGCTTCAGCACTGAAGCCCGCCAAAGGCCATCGAATAAAGGGAGCAAACCTGGTTTGGCGCGCAGAGACAAACACTAGAAGGACCTTTCCTAAAATAAATGGCAAAAAATAGATGACCAGAGTCTGTTTTTACAGAGGGGTCTTGGGTGCCATATTGAAAAACATGGCTGACCCGATTTTTAGCTACCAGTGTTCGCGGTAGTTTGTCCTAAAACCACTGCCACCAGCCATTTCAAGAGGAAAGGGTAACAATTGACTCTTACATGAGTGTTTAGACATAGGGGATGCTAGGCAACCCCTCCAGCACTATAGGAAGATATTTTGTGCTGGGTCTATGAATTTAAAAAGACTTGCAAAGTCAATTTAATTTGACATGCACTGGGAGACAGAAGACAGTCCCAGAAGTCTGAAAGACATCGCTGTGCCACTGCACTGAAGGTGTTGTGTGACACTCAAGAAAAAGATGATGCCTATGGAGTTTGTCTAAAAACTCCATATCCAAAGAACACAAAAGTAAAACACACATCAAAATACATGAAAGAGTGGGAAAAGTCTCACACTCTTTCCAGGTCCAAGTCCTAGAAATCTAGCAAAGTTGCTGGGGGTCTCAAAAGGTAAGGGAAATTAGCACATTTCTGAGAATTCTCCCCAACAGTCACTATTGAAGAGTAGGCGCCCAGATTCAGCACTGGCCCTGAACTTGTCCAACCAGTCTCTAATGGACCTATAAAGGCCTCAGTGTCTGGCCTTGCTGCCCAATTTAATGTCTTATGTGGATTGAAATAGTTACTGTACATTTACTTTTGATTTTTTTTGTGCTTTTGCCCAAAGTGAGCACTTCCTACTTGTTTGTTTGTACGATGTGCCATTGAGTCGTAGCACACATGCATGTCAACCTCTAGGAATTATTTGGAGATTCGGAAGAAAATCATACAGTACTTGCACAATCAACAGCAATGTGTCGCCACCTCCTGTTAGTTCTTGGGGTAAGTGGAGAGGATCATGTTGGCCACATAAAATGTATTTTAAGCAGTCCAACCTCTACAGACTTAAGTGCAGGAGGGCCCTTCTCCCCATTTGTTCCACAAAGCGCACTGCATGTGTCAACTCATAGCAACAGAATGTAAAAAACAACCATATTTACTCGCCTTCCTAAATCTGGCCATGCAGCACGAACATCACGATATGTGGCTTTGAAAGCTTTAAATATAGAGTGATCAAGTCACAAATAAGTTATTCTAGCTGTGAGTTACTCCTGCGGAGGACTATTCGATTTATAAAAGAAGCTGAGCTACTCCAGGTGAGGACTGTTCAAATAAGTTACTACAAACAAGTTTGAGTTACCCCTGGAGAGGCCTTTTCAAAGCACAGAATAAGTAACTTGGATATACTTCTGAAATTCATAGTAACTTCTCTTATAGCCCTTTCCATGAGTAACTCGCAGTTACTGAAAAGGGTTAAGTAAACATGGCATAAAAAGTTTATGCCAGGTTTTGCACCTGCTTTTCCACACGACTGAATTTTCCAAGTTTTGAAGTCCGACAGGGGGCACAGAATCAGATGACCGTTATACAGATGATATTATACACTTTGTTAAATTATATTTCACATGGTTTGTTTTAATTGGTTTCTATAGGAACCCAATCCAGTATATGTCACAGTTGTTGCAAAGAATCATATCTGTTTTGTATTATGTATCTTTGAATTTAAATGTATTAACAACAACTGGCTAATCTATGTTTGAATTGGAAAGGTGTCTCATTTTTACTGCAGTATGTTCGGTCCATACTGCATTTCTACTAAATGCAATTCCGATAATAGAATAAGTCCACAAATGTCATTGTTTAAAAAGCTATTTTGAAAATGCTTTTCATTCGTTTGTTATGCTGTGTTATATTGGGTATGTATCCCGCCTGCTTGCTGCAGCTTATTAGCAGTACAGTATTCGGTAGCCCTTTAGATCACTAAGAAACATATGTACTTTTCTGGTTATTTTGGAAAAATCATACTGAAATGTGTGATTTTGACAGGGTTTTTTCAAAATATTTCTCACAGGAGTAACTCCCCCACCCCCACACCTTGTATCACACTGGTAAAGTTTAAGTTCGCTCACTGCGCTTGCTTGCTACATTGTATGATTTAATTAATTATGTCCCACCAATTTCTAAGGCCGTTGTCAGTTTGTCAGCTCAAGAACCAGCAGCAAGCGACTGTATGGCTAATGTGGCAAACAGGTAGCTCTTCAGCTGCTGCCTAAATACAATTTCTCAATCCACAGCAAGTTTATGGCTACCCCGTCCAAGTCTTTTCTTTGTCTTTTATAACCTCAAAGTATTGGCTATCACTATTGGATGAATGTTTACACTTTGGAGTGGCAGAATAGCTACAGGTTAGCAGTACTTCCAAATAAGTATGAGGAGTAGTATTCAATAGCGTTCATATGATGTAGTTATGTGACGTCTAAACTTGTCATGGCACGGGCTCTAGAACCGGATCTTTTACAAACCTAGCAATACCGCTGGGTTTAATACACAAGAGATACTTATTCAGGCAAATTGCTACTTGTGGTCAGGTCGGAGAACAATCGTTTAGAGGAAGCAATCAGAACATAAGCGGTCTGTCAACTGGACAAGCGAGGGAGGGTTAGGATAAAGAATTTTGGTTTTAATGCTAATATCCGGTTTCTACCAAACTACATGCGGTCACCCCGATGAGAAGCACCTAGATTAGTCTGTAATATGAATGTTTCAGGCAACATAAATAGATTTCTACCAACCATCAAATGGTAAAGATTACATATGAAATATATGCAGGAGGTACAGGTGCATCATTAAAAAAATGTTGATTAAAAAGAGTGAAACCTCCTTCTCCCGATTACAGCTCTGGTGTTAGCAGGAGGCATAACGGAGATAAGGCAAGTTACCACCTGCTGCAGCTATGTACCTCCAAATCCCTTGGGTTGGAACACCATTAAAAGAGGACAAAATCACAAGTGAAATGTGAAAACTCTTCCTGGGCATACACGCCTCAGTGAAATAAGACAGTTGCAGAAGGTTCTTGGAACTTTTAGCTAAGCATTCTCACGGTGGAGTAATGGCTAAGGGTGGACCTGAATATTCATGGGAAGTAAGCAACAGCAGTCCTCGTGGCTGTGCAGTGCAGGCCGCTTTTATAACAAATTAAGAGGTACATACCGCAACCAGTATGTGCCATTATCCATAATACAAAACAATCCAAGATTGAATCGCAGTATTGGGTCGGACTTTACAGCACACCATTGCTTTTGTGGATTAGACTTTGGGTCTTGCCAGTTTGAATTTGTTGTAATTTAACTTTTTTGTTAACTCCTTTGAGTTATTTGGATTGTACAATAAACAGGAACATTTTGAGATTTGAGGGGGTATAGATATAGATTTCCTGCTATTGGTTGAGGTACAGTTTTACAGTAAATAATCCTACTTTGAATTTAAGATTTAATTCATGTAAATGTTACTTAAGTTAACGGTTACGAGATTGTGCAGCATACTTTGCAGTTTTTCGCCTGATAGTATTGAGCGTGCCGCTTAAGGTCTTCAAAAACACACGATAATCTTTAATTTTGCGTGAGGATACAAGCCTGGAGGAGACGACACACGCGCAGGTAACCGGGCTCCTTAGGGTCTCGATGGTGGCCAAGAAAATCATCCTGCGGAACTGGAAATCTTCTGTCTTCCCAACTAAAGATATGTGGCTTCAGGAGATGTACTCCCTTTCTAATATAGGGAAGGTGGCACTGCGACAACAGAAGAAAAGCAGTGTTTGATGGAACATGGCGCAGATTTCTCGACCTGGATTTGGAGGGACTTGATGCCTGGCATGTTTTGTGATTCCAGAAGAACAAGGAGGAGTGGGGTGTTTTTAAAAAAAGTTTTTTATTCTTTCTGTTTCTTTTCCCTCGCTTTTCTAATCTCTCTTTTTTTCTTTATTCTTCACATGGTTGTATTGTTCTTTAGATATGTAGATGTGGTTTTTGGATTTAGAATAAAAAAAGCATAATTAAAAAACCCAAAATAGCACATGATACAGTGAACAGCGATGCCATTTGCCTGCTTAGTACTGGCCAGCTTCTGTAAAGATGGCTGAACATATATCTTGACGGGACACCTCAGACCTTTCTTTTTTATAGCTATGAAACAGTGTGTACCTTTGGCACACTATTTTCTCTCTCACACTTCTATGGCATTGGATATCGTTTCACAAGCTTTATGTTACACATGGCATTTAAATGTACTCTTTGCCACTTTAAATGATGTGCAATCTATTCCATACCTGCACCTTTTGGGTGGCCACATACCTATAAAATGTGGGGCCGGAGAGGGAAGTAGTGCTCGTTTCTGAACATCATTTTAGTGCTCACCTGTGGGAACTCTGTGCTGGACTTAAGCAAAGGCATGCGCTTAATATTTGTGACGAATCTCACAATCTCGTCCCTCTTCTTGCCCATAGAATCCCTTCTTACTGAAGGAAACAGGAAACCATTATGAAGATTCACAACTTCTTTCTATTCTTATACAGATACACTGGTGCTCGTTGCCAGCCAGCTACACTGGAGCTCGTTACCAGTAGGGACTCAATGACAAGGAATATGGAAAGTGTTTTGCAGAGTAATGAGAGAGTACTTGAGACAAGGAGGCCCTGTGAGGAGCTAAAGCACTAACATGAAAACCAGCTTCCGCGGTCTAGTTGCTTTCCCCTACTCAAAAGGAGTAGAAGATTAAAAGGGGAGAAGGAACTTACACTTCAGACTAGAAACACTAGAAGCAGTACCAGCAGCAGTCGTAGTGGTGAATTGAAGTGAAGTGGAAAAGCAGACAGCAGGCGAAAGGTTGTGGCCGCGCAAACTGGCAGCTGTTCAGTGTACGACTGCGGAGGAGAAGCAGTGGACACTGGAGGAATTGTAGAAACAGAGGCGAATTGAACATAGTGAAAGAGCCAACAATCATACAAATATGTTGCGGCTATTGCGGCGAGCAGAGGACCAATGGGGAAACTCGTGCAAGGTCCCTAGGGAGGTCCCGCTCAAACAGAAATGCTGCCAACCGGAAGTGGGAGGGCATAGCAGCGCGGACTATCTGACTTCGGAGCCCCGCAGAGATGAGGCAGGCAACCCATTGGAGTGGGCAAGCCCCGAGAGATACCTGTGGCTGCTGGAGCCCTGCATAGGAGCTCACAAACAACTCCCAAAGGCGGCAACTACAATTGGAGACACCGGGGAACAGAGGGAGTGAGGTCTGCCTCCTAAGGGTAAAACCGATAAGGACAAACATTTCAACAACAAACACAAGAGAGGGATGGGTAGAGGAGTAAACCCAGCCTATTGTAACACCAACACAAATAAAAAGTCTTACCCAGTACATTTAAGGAATCAACAGGCACAATCGAAATGCATCTCCCTGGTGCAAGTACCTTTCTTCCACGTCCCAGGGTTCTGATAAAAGAAAGGTAACACTTGGCACGAGACTAGAACAAGTATACTGGAATGTGAAAATAAGAAGGGGGACTGGAAGAACATACTATTACAAATTATAAAGGGACAGTCAAGTTACCAAGAAAAGTTAACCGGATTATAACATGGGGAATTGGAACTTTGTTTTTTTCTGGGTAACTTATTAACTTGTGGAACTTTCTTTTTGGAACACTTTGGTTTTGCTTCACCTATTGGAACTTTGTGTTACAGGGCTGCAGGAGAACAGCCAAGTGACGCTTTAATTTTTCCCTTTTTTGCTTCTTTTTGTTAAGTGTGAGGGTCAGATTAGGTTTTGGAGAGTGAATATGATTTTGGAACATTCCGACACTGACCGTACAATAGTTAGTTTTGTTGAAGCAGGGAAAACACTTATAGTGTTTCGGGCTTGTGGGTCATTTTTTCACCCTTTTTTTTGTTTAATAAAAGTATTTGGGCAAGAAGCATACCACCTGTGTCGGTCTCCTATATCCAATTCCTCACATAATGTAAAATGGTGCATTGTTTTAACCTTTACTTTTCGAAAGGTACAATAGTCTTTTGCAATGTTTTAAAAAATGCATGTTGTGTGTATTTGAAAATAAAAGTGATCAACAGTGTATGTGTGTACTGAATAGAAAAACCTCCAGGGATTATGGGGAGTGGTAACAATAAAACCAATGAGGTGCTGGCTATTTTGCATATTAAGGAGCATTTTGGGAACATAAGAAAGACCAAAGAGCTTCACATCTGTCATATATGTCCATGAGAGTTGTATGAATGAATCACTAAACACCGAATAACCATTGGGTTTGGTATACAGTTCCTATTTTTTTTAAACAAAAGTCACCCTAACAATAAAGATTTTGTAAATATCAAGCATATATATACTGTCAGAGCGCAATAGCTGCTAAACGTTCAGAATCACTCGCACATTATTGTGGATCAGCCAGACTCCAACAAACAATACTTTCACAACTACATTGAAAGTAACTACTATAAAAAGGCAGCTCCAGTGGCAATTTGCCACCCTAGGCCACCGCATAGTTGGCCTTATTGGGAAATAGGTCACTTCTTCCCGACCCTAGTTGTAAAGCGCTCTACCTTCCTGAAGCTAGGTCTGCACTCAATAAATACCCTAATAATAATAATAATTATACACGATTTATTATTAGGCCTTTACACACTTTAAGCAATTAATATACTACTAAATGAATACTATAAACATATATACATTCACAGTTGGTGATCTCACTAGATCACTTACACTTTATTTTTAAAACAGTAGTGATTCATATGTAAAAAATGAACACGGCAAGCAGTAAAGCAAGTGAAAACAGTTAAATTAATGGTAATTGAAATTAACATAAAAGCAATGGAAACGGTTTACACTGCTTATAAAAATGAAGTCTCTATTAATTGAGAAGTCCTTCCCTGCTAAGGTTAGTAGACCTAGTGCCACTAAGAATTACAAGTTCCAGGTGTGTACCTGTTGAAGAGAGTTAGAAGTTGTAAAGTGAAGAAACAAGTATTGGTGAGCCAACAGGTTAGTAAAATGTTCCAGTGGTGAAGAAACAAAGGTTGAAAGATTTGGAGTCCCCTCCCAATCCCACCACTCTTAGCAAAACCCAGGGGAGATACTTTGCCAATCACGAGCAGGCAAGGAAGGAAGAGGTAACGTTAGGAATTTGCACTTGCACAAGTCTATGGCAGGATGGGGGAGTGGAAACAGATATGCAAGCACCACTCCGCTCCCCCCATACACAGATTCCACTAGAAACCACCCATAGGGCTCCTAGATTTGCTGGGCCCACTGACCTCAGTTGTTAGTTCAGCTGCAGGAGTTCGGGTGTCGTAGGTGCAGTGGTAGTTTTTGCCGTCCGGATTGGGTCCAGCTAGGCAGCAGTTCTGTGCTCTGACCAAATGTTCCATATACCTCGCAGCTGGACGAACCAGACACTTTGAGATGAAGATCACTGCAGGTCCCACGATGACAGGAAACCACAGGAGTGGATGAAAGCGGGCAGCAGCGAAGATTATGATGGCAGAAGGTAAATCACATGGCAAGAACAAAAACACTGCCCCAGCAAGGCCCATCTTGGGCCACAAGCTGGTAGCCTGAAAAGTTCCAAGTCAAAACTTGAAGCAGGGGCTCATAGCACTGGAGGTGCCCTGGATGAAGGGGGTCCCACAGTATGGTTTCCGGGATGCTTCGGAAGGCTACTGATGGCAGGATCGGTTATATGTGATTTAACCGTTCCGCAAATATCGAAAACATAAAATAGTGGTGAAATAATAGAGGTATCATTTTCAATGTGGCTCTATGCTAATACTAAGTGTCAATACCACCCTGACAAATCGGCTCCAAGACACACTTGGCATCAGATGCCTGGTTGATTGGACTAGTTTACCTCCTTTCTCTCCAACCGACCTTCCCAGGTTTAGCTGGGCCCTTTTCTCTCCCCTATCACACTCTCCGCCTGTGGCGTCCCTCAGGCTCCATTCTCTCGCTGTGGCTTTTCACCATCTACCTTGCCCCCTTGGCCCACTTGATCTCTTCCTTCTCTCATCACGTCCAGTGTTATGCAGATGACACGCAGCTCTCCTTCAAGCTTCCCTTCCTCCTCTTCCCCCTCTCTCATCCGTGACATTCAGTCATGGTCGCTGCCAATGATCTCTGCCTAAATGCCAGTAAGACGGATCCTTTTTGTTGGGACCCCAGCTCCCACCTTCCCTCCCTGCCTCTGGCCGCCCTCTATGTGCCCCTCCCCTCACCTTCTTGTGAGGCAAAGAACCTTGGTGTAATCTTTGAATCCTCTCTCTCCTCACATGCCAAGAAGGCCCGCTATCAGCTGCAACTCAGCAGAGGTATTCTCCTTTTCCTCACCTTCCCCCAGAATCTCAATGTCTCCAGAGCTCTGGTCCTCTCTAGGCTTGACTACTGTAGCAGCCTCTTCTTCAATCTTCCTTCATCTTCCCTTCATCCCCTTCAACTAATCCAGAATAGGACTGCAAGACTTATTCTTGGCTTCAAGCCCAGGGACCACATCCCTTCAGCGCTAATTTCCCTCCACTGGCTTCCGGTTGCTGCCAGGATCAAATCCAAAACACTATGTTCCAAAAGTTCCTCGATACCCTCCTTTTCTCCTCCTCCTTCACTCTCCCCCAACGCTGCTAACACCTTCCTCTGCCTCAGTGATGGGATGCCTTGTTCCCTCTGAGTATTACAGGGTTTAAGCCCCCCCCGCCCAGCTCACCCACCCCCTTCCTTCCTTCCCTGCACTTCCTGCATTCCCTGGCACTTGCCCTCAGGCCTCCCCTTAGCACTTGCACTTCTCGCCTTCCCTTTCTATCTGAGCACTTCATTTGACGCAGACTGCGCCCCACCCCCCTATCCTTGCACTTCCTGTTCTGCACTTGTACAATCCGAATCTCACAAGGCCTAGTAGGACCATTATTGTACATTTCTTGCTTGAAACCGTCCCCCCTTTTGTCTTGTGGCGCCCTGAAACGCCATTAATTGTATAGGTGCTTTACAACTATCCAATAAATGCACATAGTTGAATAATAAATATTGCTGCCGTCAGCACGGAATGAACCTGAATGAAGCATACAAACTATGGGAAAATAGATAAAATGACATCTCTACATAGTATTGCTTTTAACTTATCGTTCTGAAAAGTTAGGATTTTTTTTTACAGTTTTCCAATTAAAGATGAGTTCCCTGAAGTAATCTGGCGATCGAAACACAATTTCCAATAAAAGCATTGAACAATGCAAAGATTGCAAGAAAAAACTGATTGTAAAAATGCAGATTTCAAGAAAAAAAAAGTTCTGAAAATATTAAATTTCTCCATTAACAGTGTCCAGAGTAAAAATCAATGCGAAAATGTAAAGTAATCCAAGTTCTGGAAAAAAAATCCATCACTCCTAAAATCCATGTTTCGCCAATCCAATACCAGTATCCGACTAAAACATTCCCAGATCAAATGATTCTAAAGCAAAAAATCCAACCCCAAAAGTCAAAAATAAATAAATAGAAAACACGTTCTAAAAACAAAAAATCCAAATCCATGAGGGGCGCAGGGATGTCTTCACCGGGAACAGTCGCCAGAAACAATGAGGAAATAAAATGGCTGGCGTGAGTAACAAGAAACCAAAAATAGTGAGAAACCCTCTGGCGGTCAAAAATGGAACTGCACAGGATTAAACATTTGGGGCCTCATCACGAGTCTGGCGGTAACTCTTAAATGTGGTGGTAGTGTTATTACCGCCGCATTTAAGGGTTCACCAGATCATGGCCTTGGCGGATTTCCCCCCATCTGGGGGGGAAATCAGCTGCAAAATTGCCCATTTTCATGCTATTACCGCCGGCGGGAAATCCGCTACGCGGTAATAGCACAAATTTTCCCCATTGTGGTCAATGGGACATGAGGAATTCCCGAATGGGCCCCAATGGGGAATGGGCACTAACCGTTCCACCAAACCGTGATCTGGCGCCAATAGCGCCGGGGGGGGTTTGGCGGTAGGACTAATAGCACCGGTGGCAATACCGCCGGCGTTACCGCCCAACTCGTGATGAGGCCCTTGGTCTCCAGTGGTGAATATGGGAAGAACAAGGCATTCCAATCAGACTTACTATAATACAAACAATACATATCATATAAACATTTAAAAAACATTGTCAATGAAATTGTTTTTAAATATTAAAGTATCTTGTTGTTTATTTGCCTCTGAAAAAGGACTCTATTTTTTATGGCAATATCATTACTGGTTACCGCAAGATCTTCATGCAGGGGTCCAGACTGGCTGGTACCACCAGCAGAAGTGTTGACGCAGTGAAGAGAAGGGGTTGGTGAAATGGCTACATTCTGTTCCTCCTGGACTGCTGGAGTAGTAGGAACCCCGATCGATTTGGTCGGGCGGTGTGAAGGGCCGGGCTCGTCGACGGGGGGTGTCGACGGTACAGGTGGAAGCCTTTCGTGCAGCGATTTCAGCAGCCAGTGTAAGGAGGACAGTACCTCCATGGACAGGGTCGTCTGAGAGCTTGGAGGTTGGGTAAACACCTGAGAGCAGGTTGCTCCTGATGGAAATCTGGCTCGTAGACCGAGGTCCTCCGGGCTCAAAATTCTGAAGCCGTCTTCTTTCGAGGCAATTGACGCTGCCTGTTCCTGTAGCAAGGTGTCAGGCAACCCCATATCAAATACTTCTGGTCTCCAGGCCAGAACTTCCGTCGACGAAGACATCCTCACCGAGGTCGTCGCTGGGTTGATGACGGGTGAAATCGACTGCGTCAGCGGCAGTGAGGACACCGACTGGTTCGTCGTCGTCGACGTTGGGCCTGCAGGTGGTTTAGGCGGTCCCGCCTTCACAGCGCTCTCCCTGCGTTTATCTGAATCTCTACTCGTGGCTGATCTGTGTTGATCGCCCGAGGAAGATTTAGGCCTCTCCTTTCCTTTCTTCGACGAAGTTGACGAAGATATCTTTCTTGCAGAGTCTTTAGAAGAGTCCTTAGAAGAGTGACTTCGTGGAACGTCCTTTTCCGCAGGTCGTGACTTCCTAGCCGGAGGTTCCGACGAAGTTGAGCGTCGAGGGGCTCCTGATGTTTTCGCAGAGGCCACGCTGCGCACAGAGCCCACCTCTGACTGAGGGTACGCTCCCGCACCGTCATTTAACCAGGATACCAGCCGTCGATTTCGATCCTTCAGGGTTTTCTGGGAAAAACCTTTACATATTTCACACTGGTCTGCCGAGTGGTGAGGGTGGAGGCAATAAATACAGTCTAAATGGCCGTCCCCCTCGTAAACCTTCTTCAATCCGCACGTGGCACACGGGCGAAATAGAGGTTTTCCCGACATTCCGATAAAATTAACAAACTCACAGGAGTTCGACAATTCGACAAAATCTAGCAGTAGAGACTACGCAAGGAGATCCCACTATCTTTGGAGACGGTTGAAATCTGAAGGGGAGCCGCGGGGGCGGGCCTCTTATACTGGGACGGCCTACGGAGCATGCGTAGGCAGGTCCTAAAAGGACGTAGATAGGACACAAAAGTGTCGGAGGTTTTTCCTATAGGAAAAGGCTATATACGTGTACCGAGGGTTCCCAGTCTGACGACGGGGAATATTGTGAATCCATGAAAGATCCAATGCTGGAGAAATGGTTACATTCTGTTCCGCCAGTTGCGGAAGCAAAATCTATCCGATTTCGCCCCAATCGCTTTGAAATACAATTTACTTGATGTATAAGCACCTTACAAATGCACAATAAATAAATCTGCCGTTCCGCCACCCCAACGTATCGAAAGTAGTAGTGCAAGGTTTCTCATGCCACTGTGCAAACCCAGCACAAATTGAGAAGAGACGCGCAGAGTTACTCGTGCTTTTGTGCAAACCCAGGACAAATCAAAAAGAGGGGCAAGAAGTTTCTCGTGTCGATGTGCGAACCTAGCGCAGATTGAAAAAAACATGCAAAGTTTCTCATACGCAGCGTGAAACAAATAGGGGTCGAAAAAGACCTGCACAAAGTTTCTCGTGTTGCTGCACAAAACTAGCATGGATCAAAAAAAGACCCAGGCAAAGTTTCTCATCCCTTCACAAGAAAAACACTACACTCCACGAAACTGCACAAAACAGGAGAACATTTCAGTGACGGCGGAACCGTAATGCTGTGGAATAGGCAGAAGCGGATTCCAGTGCGAATTTCGCAGTTATTGCTTCTAGGGCAGAAATTTCACCCACCCTTACCGAAAAGGGTCTTCAGGAGATAGATACAGAGTTAAGGCTTCTCCGGGACTTGGCTGCAGGCAATGGTGGAGGACTTTAATGGTCGTATACAGGTCTTCAGCGGGCTGCAATTCTTTGTAGTGGTCTTGGCTCCAACAACCATCTGAAGAACGACTGCACGACTCCTTTCTATCCCATATTCGAGCTAGAGTTGCCCCTAGCCCGCCAATGGTAATTATCTGCACAATTCAAACTGTCACAGGCTGTCCAATCATGGACATCCACTTTCCCCAAAACTGCCCAGCAACAGAAAACCCCCTGGCTGAAGTGTAGATTGGGATTTGACAGTCCCAGCTCCAACATTCGGCCAGATGGTCAAACTGTCGATTTGCTCTAGAAACGTGAAGTCTTGCTCTGGGAAGGGCTTACCACATAAGGCATTTTATGAATTAAGAGGGTAGGAGGAAGGACAAAGGACAGGGCGAAAACATGTGCTATGGTCAGTTTGCACATATGGCCCTCAAAATTTCTTTATGCCGTAAAATGCAAAGTGCATGTGAAAAAAACGAAAAATATGATATATAAATATCCACTGACACCAGCACGCCTTCGGCACATCACAAAGGTAACAGCAATGTTACTCACAGAAAAGAATGGACAAAGTACCCCTGTAGCACCACTGTGAGGTGATTTGTGGTGCATGAAAATGAGTCCTCTTGCAAATCAGTGCCAGGGTCACCCTGAACTTTAGGGATGGTATCCAGTCTTTTAAAATACTTTCATTTCTGTAAGACTGCATTTTGTTTGTGCAATTCGACGAAAAGTGCACAAATATATATATATATATATATATATATATATATGTGTGCATGTAGGGCTAGGGGACTAGGGGTGGATGTTGGGAGAGCAGGGTGTGGGGGTAGGCAGAGAGGGTTGGGGGATTCCATAACAAACAAAAAAAGGGAAAAAAATTGGTCGAATTCAGGTCGACCAAAAGTGCAAAAACAAAAAGCAGACTCAAATGCAAGTCTTTCAAAACATGTAGAACCATTGGGGACTGATCAGTGCCCCCAAAAGAGATGAGCTAAGCAAGGGCAAGAAAGCAAAAAGGCTTAACATACCTCCAAAAGTCAGGATAGGGATCATCCCTTTGATATCAATGGAGGAAAAGCTGAAAAAGAAAATCTTGCCTAACAAATTGCATACACAGCCATCCTTCGAATACCAAATCAAAGAATGTCTCTGCATCTCCTGACTTTTTGACAAAATGCTATCCACTATCCTTATCTTAGGCAAACAAGAAATGTACTGTGCTGAAACTGCAATTGCATTACTACTTCAGAATAAAGGCTGGTTGTTTCAGTTCCATAATTCAATGGGCTGTTTTAGTAATTCTGGAGCAGGTTTTTTTGGCTAACAATTTAGGATAAACATAAAAGAGAACACCATACAAAAGGACACGTGTTTCTCCTTGTTCTGTGTAGACTGTTAGGGAAATGTATGCTATCACAAATTAAATGTCTGAAGTCCGATTGTATCGATTAGTCACGAGTCATCAGTTGGCCATCCACAAAGGAGAGGGCTTTCCTTGCCTCCAAAAAGTCAGGTCATAAAACAAAACAGAGCAAAAATAAAGGTTGTCCCATATAGGACTATAGGAGGAAAGCAGCCGAAAGAAAATCCTTAGTAACAATACACAGTATTTCAAGCCCTTTTGGCACACTATCTGGAGAAAAAAAAATCAACACCACTGTCACAGATGGCCTCAAGAACAGTGTCCAGTCAACTCGTCGAAAAAAAACTGGTCGACTGCAATTTGGTCGACGCAATTTGGTCGAAAACCAAATGGTCGAATTTTTTTTTATTTATATATTTATTTTTCGGGTTTTCGTTTAGTTAAAAAAGGGGTGTTTAGAGAAAAAGAGGGGGTTGGGGGGGACCCCCCCCCAAAAAAAAAAAAAAAAGGGTCAAAATAAAAAAAATAAAAAATTCGACCATTTGGTTTTCGACCAAATTGGTTCGACCATTTGTCTGGTTAACCAATTTTTTTCGACCAAATGTCTGGCAACCCTCAAGAACACACTAACTCTCCAAGATATTTCAAGGGTTATTATAAATTTAATTAGGGTCCAACTAAGGGCCTTCCCTCTCGCTCTAGTCTTACCAAGGTCTGCCTTCTGCCTAGCCCATACGCCCCTCAACCACAAAGCTGTCAATAGAGATCAGTAATTCTTACTGTCTAGAATCTGTCTGACTAGTGGTGAAGGCTTCAAGGCAACCGCATTTTCTCTCTCACTCCCTGCAGGCTCTTCTTGGTGATCCTAACCCGGGGTGCCACAAGAATAATGATTATAGAACGTGGAGTCTTGCAACTGCCCATGTTTCACTTGACTTTCCCTCTGATGCCCTTTTACTCCTCACCCTGATGCTCCTTCCTGCCTTCCTTCTACTCTGCCCTATTCCTCCCAATCTCTATTTCTCTCCCTTTCTTCTGTCCCTCCGATGTTATGCCATCTCCTACCCAGCACCCTACTCTCCACTACTCTCCCCCACCTACTACTCACACCTCCACTGCTACACTTCACGACTTTCCACTTCTACTACTCACCTGTCCTACCAGTCTCTATTCTATAATCCCCTCGCCTGTACTTTTCACACTACACCTCTCCTTTTCCCCAGCCACCCTCCTTTCGCTCTCTCAATCACATTCCTCAATCAGCATCACCTGCACAAGCGCTCTGTAATTCTCTCCCATGGTCCGCTCCACCATCATTCATCTGTCTGGTCTCTCGTTTAATCTTTTCTTCCCTTGACCTGAACTGAACAACCAACAGTCACCAGTTCTCCCAGTGTCCTTTAAAGCTCCTCATCCTTCTGCCATTGGTTTTCTGCTTTAGCTGGTTGCCCGGGCCAATCTCTGCCTTGTTCTCCCTCAGGGGCCAGGTTACAGAGATGGGAAACAAAGCATCCCTTTTGCCACCCCCTTTTTCGAAAATGGGTCCACCGGAGGTTTGCACTGGCGGCCCACTACAGTAAAAGTCAATTTGAGAGCTTGTGTGTCGTGGCAGATGAGAACCAATTGCCCTTTGGCCTCAAGTAACATTCCTCTGTCTTGGTATAAACTGCCTCATCTATTGCTGGGGGGTTGCCCATTCCGTCCTGCACCGCAATAATCTCTGGATACGCTACTCTTGAAAGGGGAGAGAGCAAGAACTGGCCAGGATGTTGTATAGCAGATATGGGGTGATTGTTAGTGGCAGTTGGCATTTTTAACCAGACACAGGGAACAGAGACTGCCCCCCCCTCCCGAATCTTGAGCAGGATTGGTTCTGGCAAACACCCTGTTGGACCACCTGCCCCTGGTCGAGAGAGGTCACTGTCCCTCCTTGGCAGAGTCAGGTACCTCACTCTGTCACATGTCACAGTCGAGGTGACATCAATGGCCAAAAAGGAGAACAAACTGACTTCCCACAATGGAGTCAAGCCAGCAGTAAAACCTGAGGTGAAAAACACATTAGGTGGCCGAGGGAACCCGGCAAAGTGGATTCAGTGGCTCGAAGGGTACAGAGACAACAGAGGGGGCAACCAGGAAAAGCTCACAAAGCAAGTGAGGCAGGGTATTGCTGTCCCAATAACCTTCAAGGCAGAGGGCAGCACCTAAACAGGGGACCCTGGCAGTAAACGGTTTCAGCATTGAAGGCCTGACCGAACACCCAAGTGAAGTATGCAGGAAGCCAGGATGAACCTGCAGCAGCAGAAATCCCTAAACAGAGATGTGCCCAAGCGACTGCACCCACCCAGTATGGACAAATGTAGGCTTAAAATGACAACAAAGGGAGGAAATCCTGAAACAGGAAAGTAAACCTGCTTCTTCTGAAAATTCAGAATAAGAGCGCGATTGCTTAGGGCTAGCTTGAACCTGTTTTTATTCAACAAACATAAGGGCGCTGGGGTCTACTTCTAAGAGTGTCCACTGTGAACAGGTTCCTCACCCTTTCTTGCTTCAGTTTGGTCAGGACACTAAAGACCTTGCTGATCATGATTAAACCAAGGTACCTAGCAAGAGAGCCGAATATCTAGAAAGTAGAGAAGAGGATGCTATTAACTTATTCACTCCAAAAGGAAGTAATGTTCATGCGTTTGCATCCAATCTGTCTAAACCGCGATCTTCGCTACAAACTTGAGAGAGCCTCACGCCGAGAAGTTGATAAATCATTTCCCTTAAAAATTATATACGTAAGGAACAAATACCAAGGGGACTGAGAATCGCCATTTTTCCTGATTTCACACGAGACGAAGATAAAGATTTGGCAGAACTTTTGGAAAAGAACTTGAATCTAAGCTCTAAAAACATGCTAGAACTGTTGGTTGAACATGCTACCAGAAAACATAAAAGGATTACTGAGCAAATAGACACAATTAAAAAGGAGATTACGGAAGCTAAAGCCCTAGAGGTTACAAAAGAAAAAAACTACCAAAAAATGTTTGAGATATTAAAAGACTACCAGGATGAAATTAAATTAAGGAAAATGAGAAAATTCTTTACAGGTGACCGCGATTAACAACATGATAAGGTGTACACTTTTCAAGACAAAAATAAACAATTCACAAAACCACTCTCTAGAGGAAGCACTCCAAACAAATCACCCGGCAGTTCGGATGCAAGATAAAGAAACAGAACAAACGGATAAAACGACTACAGGACTAGGGTTTCTTAATCAAATCAGAAGATACAAAAAAGTTAACAGAAACACGTATCAAAAACAAGTACGTTTTTTACGTCCACCTCAAACGAGCCAACAACAACCAGTCTCAGGTGTAGGGGGAAACATGGGAGTGGTAGATTCAGGAAATCCAGATGCCCTAGAAGATTTCAGAAGATTATCAAGAGCAGGAGCGAAAGAGGCAGCGAAGAAGACAAAGTAAACAATCTTGTTTTGAACTTATCCAATCGCATTCTGAAAACAGAAGAAATTTCCTTATTTAATAAAGGCTTTACTTTTGCCCCGACAACAGATCACATCACTACGAATGTACACATAGACTTATTTAAGTTTGTCAGAAAACTAAAGCTCAAAAAATGCTTTGCCACTCAAGTGACTACCACAAACCGACAGAGGGATTTTCAGACAACAAGAAGCAAACTCACAATTGAAGATTTGAATAACATTCATCTACTAAGATCCTTGGAAGATACCACAGAACATCCCATTCACGTAACCTTACATGAACTACAAATACAACAAAGCAGTCTTGCAACAAGGGAAATGAAAGCGAAATCGAAATTGACACCACAATTGATGCCAGAAAATCTAGTAGACTTCTTCTACAAATCAGTGACCAAGGACCTAAATGATGAATTTGATACAAGGAATAAAAGCAGAACACCTAAAGCTAAATATAAATTTGATAATCTCTCATGAATGGAAAGAAAAGCGGTCCAAGATTTACAACAAGATTCTAATCTGACTATTAAGGCAGCCGACAAAGGTGGAAAAATTGTGCCGATGAACCGTGAGGTTTATATAACAATGGCCTACAATCATCTAAAAACACCTCTATGTTATGCCAAATTACCATCAAACCCGAAAATGGAAACAATAAAGGAACTCAGAGAAGCAATCACAAGTTGGCACCATCAGGGTCCCTTAACTGATGAAGAAAAACAAGCACTAGAAATCAAAAATCCAATACTACCGACCATGTACTTTCTGCCCAAAGTACACAGAGGGAAGACCTATTCTGAGTGGAATAGGTTGGGCTACCGTCAACATGGCAGAATACATCGACAATATACTTAGACCTAGAGTAAGTATAACCAAGTCATTTCTTAAAGATACGACATCAGCTATTAACAAGCTAGTAGGAGTTCATTGGCAAACTGGATACATGTTGGCCACATGTGATGTGAAGGCACTCTACACATCGATCAAACATGATACAGCTTTGGATGCCATAGATTATACTTTTTCCCCAGGATACAGCATCAAACTACCAATCAATCAAGATGCTCAAGGAAATGTTGCTTCTAACATTAAAAAACAATGTCTTTCTATTTAATAAGGAGTACTATAGACAAACCGAGGCGTAGCTATGGGTGTGAAATATTCCCCGGCTTTGGCAAACCTGGTAATGGCCATGTACGGGGACCAACATATATACTCCGATGTAGACTACGAAGAGAATGTTATTCTATGGATTTGTTACATAGATGTTTTTCTCATCTGGAAGGGGGGTGACGACAAATTGCAAGCATTCAGACAAAGAGCTAATCAGAATTCACTGGGAACAGAATTCACTGGAACCTCTAGTACATCAGAGGTTAACTATTTGGACTTAACGATCTACATGGATGAAAACCAACTGATGACCAAAACTTACAGGAAACAAACAGAGGCAAACCCAACTTTGTTTGCTACCAGCTGTCATTACAATCCGGTAATTAAAAGCATCCCAAAAGGAGAATACATACGAGCTTGAAGGAATTGTACGGAAAAAGTAGCCTTTGATGAAGAATGTAGGTTGCTCTCAATGCGATTTTTAGCCAGAGGCTATTCCAGAAAAAATATTACAAAAGCACGTGATCAAGCCAGGGAATTAAACAGAGACACCACTTACCACTAGCAAGCAGACAGACTGTCAGCCTGAAAGAATTCGGTTTATTACAACATACTGCGCCAACAATGCTATGTTAAGAAATATCTTAAAAAAGAATTGGCATCTTTTGAAACTAGATCCTCATATTAAAGACTTCATTGAAGACAGCCCCTCAGTGGCATTTAAAAGAGCAACAACGCTGAAGAACATTCTTAGTCCTTCGTTTCTACCAGAAGAGAAATGTACAGAAACAGCATCGTGGTTACCACAACTACCCATGGGATTTAGAAAATGCAGCACATGCTCCATGTGTCAGTATGGAATGAGTAATACAGAAGTTACCGCCGCCGAGTTGGTAGGTGAAGTAACGGGTGCGGAGTATAAGTCCGGAGTGCTCTCGGATCACTCCCCCTTGGTCCTGGAGTGGCGACACCAGCCCCCAAGAGCGCAAATCCCGATGTGGAAGCTCAGAGCCGAGGCCTTGCAGTATTCAGGATTCCGGGAGGACCTGAGAGAGGCGATTACTGAGTAGTTTGATACCAATACCGGAAGTGTCCAATCGGTGGGAGGCATTCAAAGTTGTAGTGCGGGGCGTAGCTATATCTAAATCTAAAGGGCTCCGGGGGGGGGATTGAACGGGAGTTGCAAGAACCGGAGAGGGAGCTGGAAGACATAATGCATAAGGATGGTATCTCGCAGGAGGATGGGTAAGGATGAAGCTGCTACAACAAGCTAGCAGCGATTACTGGGACAGATTATGCAAGCTGCGCTATAAGAAATATATCGAAAGGCAGCATGCGGGAGGAGACAAGCCGGGCAGATTGCTGGCCTGGCTATATAAAAACGAGACAACACAGCCAGTGATCAGGGACATTAGAGGGGACGGGGACCAGAGCAGGGACACCCAGGAGGGAGTAAATGAAGAGTTCCTTAGGTACTACAAATATCTCTACGAGGATGCTGGGGACGAAATGGACCAAGAGATTCAGGAAACACTAGAGGACATAGGCTTGCCCAAATTAGACGATCAGGAGCGGGCAGACCTGGACGCCCCAATTACACTAGAAGAATTAGAAATAGTGATCCAGCACCTGCCCACATGTAAAGCCCCGGGGTCAGATGGGCTCCCCAGCGAATTCTATAAAGCATATAAACAAAAGTTGCTTACCCCGCTGCTAGACATGCTTAATGAGGCGTTTGAGCATGGCAGATTGCCGGAGACCCTACAGGAGGCAGTGATCATTCCACTCCTAAAGCCAGGCAAGCCAAGCACAGACTGTGGGTCATACAGGCCCTTATCTATGCTCAATCAAGATAGTAAAATCCTCACAGCAGTTCTGGCAAACAGGCTTAAGCGAGTCATTGGTAAACTAATACACCCTTACCAAACGGGTTATGTCCCTGGTAGGAACATAACTGATAATCATAGGAGACTTCACCATATCATCGGCCAAACAGAAAGGGAACTTGGCGAACTGGTAATTGTCTCGCTGGATGCCATTAAGGCCTTCGACTCAGTGAGATGGCCATGGTTGCTGGCGGCTCAGAGTATGGAATTGGGCCAGGTTACATGAGGTGGGCCAAAATGTTATACAGTGCCCCAATTGCAAGGGTCAAAACGGGCGGCATAATCTCAGACAAATGGCAACTCAGTAGGGGCACCAGACAGGGTTGCCCATGGTCGCCCATGCTGTACATTCTTGCGTTGGAGCCATTGGCAGTTTGCCTCAGACAACAATATGGCGAAATAGGGATCCAAAGAGCGGGAAGCTCGCATCTCATATCATTGCATGCCGATTACATACTCTTGTACTTGCGTTTCCCAGAGGAAAACCTACAATATGTCCTATAGGTGATGGAACGATATACCACCCTTTCGGGTATAGCCGTAAATCCTCAAAAATCTAGCATGTTCCCCCTGGGGAGGTACAGACAAGCCCCGCCGGGAAGCCTACCGGTCTTGCCAATACCCTGGCAAAACGAGACGTTCTGATACTTAGGTATTGATATATACCACACGACGGGAGAGCAACATAAACACAATACGGAAAAGGCGGTGGAAGGTATCAAAAATAGTATGGGATTTTGGTCCAGATTGCCCCTGGCCATGATGGGTAGAGCGGCTATGATTAAGATGGTGGTCCTGCCTAGACTGTTACACTTTTTTGCAAACATCCCGTATGTGATCCCCAAACGCTTTTTTGTTAAACTTCACAGCCTGTGCAGAGGGTTCATATGGCACAATTCCAGGAACAGGGTGGCTCTCCGGAAACTACAAAGCTCATGTGACAGGAGGGTATAAACCTGCCGAATTTTGAGTTATATTACTTGGCGGTACAGCTGCAATATGTAGCCAGGTGGTTGTCTGAAGAGGAAACGGCAGAAGCCAGGCTGCTGTGTAGGGACCCTGCTCCCTTCTTTCTCCGGGAAATAGTGTGGTTGCCTAAACTAAAGGCATTGGGAATGGCGAGTCTGTTGGTGCTCGGCTGGGAAATGTGGCTCAGAGCATGGCAGATCGTAGGAAACTTAGTGCTGTTCTCCCTGCAGGTAGCGCTAGTGGTGCTGTGCGGAGAGGACTCTCAAATGATGAAAGGGGTCCGAAGATATTGGGAACCAGTGGGCCTGGCTACCCTTGGTGATATATGGCAAGAGGGGATGGCAGTGGACTTTCAGAGGCTAACGGAGGACACTGGGGTGCACAAAGGCCAATACATCACCTACTCCAGAATTATCAAACTGGTGCGACAAAGGTGGCCTGAGGCGGTGCTGGCGGAAGAACCCAATGCAACCATAGAGACAATGTATGATATCTCGGAGGGTGGGCACGATATGAGTTGCTGGGGACTAAGGTAGGAAAGGAGCTGTTGCAACTAAGGCGGGATTGGGAAGAGGAGGTGGGAGAAACAATGTCAGAGGGGCAACGGGATAGAACCCAAAGATATCACAAGAAGGTGTTCCGAAACGCAAGGCTCCAGTGGATACAGTTGTATGTCACCCATAGAGCATATATGACCCCCGGTAGAATTGCCAGGTTTGGAGGCCCAGGGGTTCAGAAATGCCCTCGGTGTGGGGAGGAGAACGCTGGGATGCTACATATGTTCTGTGCCTGCCCAGAGGTGGGAAGGTTTTGGACAGAGAAAAAGGTACGCTTGGCGGAAAAAGGGATTACGCTGGAGGTGGAGTCAGCTTGGGCATGCATGCTGGGGGGCTTTACCAGACCACGCAACCTGAAGCACTTAGTAAGCTGAAGGACCTGGCCTACATATCCTGGCTAAACAGAGAATTGCAATGGGCTGGAAAGCAGCCCAACGGCCTAGAATTGAATTGTGGTGGGCTGACCTCATGAAGTGAGTGGAAGCAGAAACGGCTGCCTGGTACGAAGCAGTCAGGAGGGGAGGGGAGGAGAAGGTAGGACCCCTAATAGCATGGAGACAATTGGTGGCCTCGATGGTGGGACCCCCCCTAGCAGACCATAATGATGATGACATAAGCAGAACAATGGAAGTAGGCACGCCTGAAGAGAAGCAGGCTGTTGACATGGAAGAAGGGGCTCGAGTTAAAGGGGTGGGAGGGGGTCGGACTGAAATGCCCAATTTATAATGTAACGTTGCAAACTGTAAAACGGAAGTCCTCACTGTTTGTATCGTTTGGAGTGTTGTTCAGAAAATAATAAAAAAATTAAAATAAATAAATAAAAGTACGTTTTCAGTGATCCCAGCCCAAAAGATGGCGGCCGGAATAGAAACCAAGATAGGACTAATACGGTTGCCCAGGAGACCGCAACAACAATAGTTAAGGCCACCATTTTGATCCACATACTATTCGGTAAGAACATTTCCTATTATTTTCTTGACCATCGGGTATATGTTATTGTCATGAGATGAATGACTCAATAGACAGATTAACTTACTGTATTTTCTCTATTCTTTTTCCATCCCCCTATTTTTGTCTCTGCAATATATTTCTCTTACCCTAATCAATCCTCCCCTACTCCCCTCCTTGTTGTTCCGGTTTACATGCAACTTTTTCACTTGAATGTTGTTCCATTTCTTGATGTACGTCAATGCACAAAATTCATTTTGCAATACTATTTAGCCCTGATTTGAAAAGGACGGCTGGGTCTGTCGAAACACGTGTCATCACTATAGGGCAACTGTTTTCTTAATACACCATCATACCATCACAACCCTATTGAGTGGAGCTTTTCTTTGATGACTTGGGGCAACAATTTTACAACTAGTGTGAACCTGTCCCTGGACTCTGGCATGGCCATTACACATCCTCTCGTAGTGATCCTAGGTTTTTTTGGCATTTTCTGGGTCAAACCAGATTGGCTGGCTACCAAAACCTTTGTTTAAAGCATCTTTGTGTTATTGGAAGGCCGAGTTAGGCCAGCCACTGCTTGTATGTGATATCAAGGGGAGTCACTGTTCCTAAACTCTATACTGTTGGATTCTCTGAGTGCAGCAGCTTTATTTACCTGCTGGTGGATTTTTGAGATGAAGAGGTTGTTGGTGCATTTTTTTTTTTTATCAGATCTGGCCATATTGTCTGGTCCATGACGGCTTAGCTCTGGTTTGGATGTTTGGCCTCTGGACATCACTCCTGGGCTGTCCTTGTGATGGGACCATTTTCTGAGCCTTTATACCAGCGCTTCCTGTCTTCATTGCCTGGGTTTCCCACCTGGCTGTGAAAGCTGCTGACCCCTAGAATTGTTTTGGGACTGTGCTAGCCCACGGGAAACCTGAAACTCGTTACACGGATATAGGAGTAGGAACACTTGTAAACCACCACGCCACCTGAAGATGATCCTTATGAATTGAAACATGTGCATGCTGTGGCAGTGACATGGTGAACAATTGGAATATAAAAATGTTTTATGGTTCACTAACCAAAGAAATTTGTTCGGGATTTGAACGAAGCTGGCAATTCAAAATTGCACAGTTAATATCAAATGTAAAAACATAAAATCATTTGGTGAAAAACTATCGAGTGGATGACTGATTTTTGTTGAACAACCTATAGGTGTTATATCTAAGTCTGCCTGCCTCACTGTGTACAGGAATTTCTACAAATGTTACCGCCCCATCCTGTTATCCACACCTTCAGTATCTGATTCGCTAACCCCCAGAGGGCCAATTCCATTGGGCGTAATTGTGAAAAGTGTTTAATGGTTGCACGTGCGCTTCATGAAGTACTGCGCTAAGTGTGTTATAACAAAAAAAATAACTAAAAAAAGTGCTGTTTCAATGGTAACCCACCAGGGGTTCAAAATAAGGAAGTTATTAAAACATGATTTGTGTTAGTGACCAGTACATAACATTTAATTCACAAAACATATGATTAACAACAATACAAATTCAAAACACATAATAAGTAATTGATGCAACAAAATAGTGATAAAGAAGTGTCCAAAACAGTAGTTCATACAACAAACACTGGGAAAACTACACAGTTGTAATATCAACCTGAATCCTAAAGAATGAAAAAACAGCACTGTTGAAATGTCAACCTAAATGCTCATGTATACATCAATTATACAGCGTCACCCAACATGTCTGTCGACAAGGGTGTTGTAATGTTATTATCTCTAAGCGCTAAATCACTTCTGTTTGAATACTGAAATTCACCAACCTTCAACCAATGTGCGGACAACACTACTCAAGTATCTCCATTGACCCAACCGTCACATAAAAAACAAACAAAAATACCCATTCTGGACAGTACAACCCCTAGGGAACATTGCAATTTCATCATAACGCTATCATTGCGTATATATATCCATGCACCCCATCCAAAAAACACCTACCTTCAGCTATTAATTATCAGGAAAGTGTGGCATCATAGACACTCATGCCAACACAACCAATGTGTATGATTTACACTGGATCACTCCCAGTGTCCATGCCCATACGCTCAATATCTACAACACAAAAAAGTCACAAAAGCCATAAGTCAGGCGATAAGTATACTAAAACCACAAAAAACACAACACCCACACCAAAAGGGTGCAATGACAACAACAAATGTGATATCTGTGTCAGATGAATCTGTTATTCTGATACAATCAATGCCACAACCAAGGTCACAAAACGCATGATTGGATCATAGTGCCACCTCATATGGACTTTCAGATCCAAAGGAACATGCATGAAACCCTATTATAACACTTTTGTTATGTGGATTACAAAACCCAATTGTACTTCGATGTTACCATTAGCGTGCACCACGCCCCCCAATGTAGGAGCTTACCTTAATTAAGAACAGGGACCTGGGGAAGTCAACAGTACTACATTATCACTGTACCCCATGTCTCTCACCGAAAATAGACTTGGATATTAACCTAGAAACATACAAGTCCAGTATGTCACTGATAAATCAAAGCAGAGCCCAATTGGAAACATATTCAACGACAGTTAATCACTCCAGGAGCACTAATCACCTATCACTGTTTCTGTGGGGGCCAAACATACGGCACTGGTGGTTCAAAAACTCGTAGCAAGACGAGTAAGCATCGGATTCTGGATAAATCAACTAAGGCAACACCATGTGATGTGTCATTGCAGCTAACATGCTGACATGTCAATGGACGGCTCTCTCATTCAAAGTCACCGAAGTTCACCCGTGCTGCAGCATACATGAACAATATAACCCAAACTAGTTATTAAATCAAAGTGGCCGGGAACTCTACATGCCCAAGGATAATAACCCAAGACAGTGGTGAAGGGACCAAATAAGCCCACGTCTTGCGCATGTTTCAATTCAATTAAAGAAACATCCACAAATACTGGTACCTGAGCTAGGGCAAGCATGAAATATGCTGGTCTCTAGGAACAAGGATGAAACCATGTACAAAAGTTCAAAATTACAATCAAGTGATAACCAGACCAGCCCAAATCACTAAAACCACACTGTTGCAAGGGCTAGCACGATGCTCATGACTGCGGTCACTCTAGACAAACATTACATGATGTTATCATAACCATCTTACATTCACTACAAAAAAGGAACACTGGAGAAAAACTATACTGAAATAATTGTCACACACACCGCTGCCCCATAATGAACAAATTGGCTCAATGTACGCACTTTTGCGCTGAAAAACACCATGATACATGATGAACACGGGTGCTTAGTAATGCCCTGATTTAAGCCGAATTCCAAATAATGCAAATCATAGAAGCCCCTAACATGACTGAGTCCGGAATATACATTTGTGCTCCATTTGGAGTAATTTTCCAATTAAAGGGACTTTGGCGCGGACCACAGAGTTTCATCAGTGAAACCCATGTCAAATCAGTATGTAAATGCCCCTTGGCCATGAAATGTCTAACCATTGAAGCAGTTTCAATCTGATTACACAGACAACTCCAGTGCTCAATGATCCAGTTTTTGCATTTGCGATTTGTTTTACCAATGTAAATTAGATCGCATGGACATTTATCATGTAGATGATATTATTAGAGCTGCAATTCGTCAGGTGTTTAAGTTGCTAGGGTTTCGTCAGGCGCACAACCCACATCTAAGGTGCCCCATCACAGGAGGAAGACCCCACAATTCAGTTATGGTTTTAGGTTTATTCAAACTGTACTGAATATGGTAGTGGATAACTACATTTTTTATATTTGTGTTTTTATAGGCCACCAATGATATTTGTAATGATTTGTCAAAACCTTTACGCCAATTTTTTGTGATCACCATTTGGTTTTGTATGCCATAATCGTAAAGATGTTAACAAATACAAGCCTGTTGGAAGATTAATCCTTTTTTAGTGCTTTCGTACAACAGAGCTTCAAGGTTGGCATTAGAAGCACGTTTGATGGATTGTTTAAGTTAGTAATGCACATCAAAGAAACATACATTTATATTAAAATATAGATTTATTATATTTACACAAGAGTCACTGTTAAATACGTAGCACAATAAACCAACACACACAGGTATACTTTGCAATACTTTCAAAAGGCCACTTCTTAGTTGCTTAGTTGTTTTTTGCTGAATGTGCACAATTGTTACAAGAGTTCGACAGGTCTACCGTACTAAAGGCAAAAATGCACACCCACAAAGTAATACAGTAATTGTACTTAGTAAGCATACAAATAACATAGTGATTTTTACCCTAGCAGAGCTTCAGGTTCTAGAGGCATTTTCCCTGAAAAGCAAGTCTTTTAAAGCCCAAAACGCAACCCTAACTAAAAGGCAGTTCGGAGAGGCTTAAAGTCTTGAAAAGCAGCAGAAGTCAGAATTTCCTGTGGATACTTTCTAGTCTCTAGGAAAGAACATACAAGACTTAACCAATGTTGGAGGCCGTGTTAAAGGACTTGCTTAAGAGACACAAGCAGCGGCTTGAGTTGGAGGTAAGATGGCGTTTCCCTGGACCACTCGATGTGCACTCCAACGCTCTGGAACGATTTTCTGGAATAAGTTAAACAATACCTTTCCCCCCCTCAGTACCTTAAGTTTGAAGAAAACGTGTGTGGTGGATGATCCGCAATGTTGCAGCTCTTGACCCGACCTCCTTTGTCGGATGACTTAAGGCAGAGAAATGGACGGGATCTTTCAGCAGCAGTCTCAAGGGAGGACCTCTGGCATGGCTTTCATTAACTTCTCTGGTCACTCTGCAGTGTTGGTGCCTTTTCTACAGCACCAACAAAGGACGCAATTTGCCCAGTCATTCTACGTCGAGTCTTGCAGCCCCACACGCTGATAAGGGGGTCTCTGGAGTGTCCTTGAGGGCTCAGACTTGGACGAATTCAGACTTTCCACGACGATGCAATCGAAATGGGCAGCAGTACTCCGGGTATTGGGGTTTTGCAGCTCTGGAAACTCGCAGGAGCTCGGGAGATGGCTCAAATCAAAGTTTGTCTTGGAACCGGTTGTTCCCACCAGTCAAAGCGAGCAAAGGAGTCGTCCTCTTCGGAGTTCCTCTGTCGCAAAGAAAACAGGGTCAGGACAGCAGTGATCCCTTCCAGGTGTTGCAAAGCGTCTGCAGGCGTCTTCTTCTTCGGTTGCTTAGGATTCCAGTGGTCGGCTTGCTTTTCACTCCAGGAGCCTCACCTTTTATACAGTTCCAGCACTCACTCCTCTGCAATCTTGCTCAGCAGTTTACAGAAAGCGGCGTTTGGCTGTCCAATCAGGACAACCAGACCCCCGGTGGGAGCTGGTCCTATTCAGGCTTTCTGACAGACAAAGGACAGCGGGTGGAAAACTCCTCCCCCACTTCCTGCCTGCACAGACACTCTGGAGCCTAGGCAGGGACACCCAACGGTTCCCGCCAAGGGAAAAACACACACACACACAGGCCTCCCCCTCCCAGAATGGTAGAAGAAGGGCTGACAAAGAACAACCACGCTAGTAATGGCGAAAAAAAGAAGAGGCCTCATGTTCGTATTTTGGTGCCCCTATTGTGCACTACTAAGGCTATAGACACAGCCTGTGGTAGAAAAATTACACAATAGTTGGTACAACACATCCACTGCCATCAGCCATAACTAGGAGATTGTCAATGTGACTGAAAAAAAAAATCAAATCACAGGAGCACAGAGAAGGGCCTACTAAATAGCCCTTTGACATTCCTGATAGGGTGGTGTGTGCCAATCTCTCAGACTATGACGCTTTTGGAGAGATACTAAGTACCTCTATCAGAACTGTAGTTACTCTAAGATAAAGAAAATCATCTCAAGGGAGGACCGCAAGGGTCCCCAGCAACACTGCCCATAAGGAAAAAACACAGATGCCTTTAAGAGTTATGGAGGAAAGCAGACTCCATATTACAGGTAAAATACAAATAGAGTTTTGAAAAGCTCATAGGAATGAATGAGTGGAAAAAGGCTCCACTCATTCAGGATTTCAAAAAAAAGGTCCCGACATCCAGCAAAATGTTCTGGGGGTCTCACTAGGAGGGGATGAAGCACAACAATGATAAATATCCCCAACAGCAAACATTGCCATGTCAAAAAAGTATTACTGAAGGAAATGAATTATGGAGAAACGGAAACCTGTATGCAAAGAAATCTGGAAAAGGGCGCCAGATGCTTTGGTCAAGTTAATTGTAACAGTGCCTACGTTTCCTAGCAGGAGAGTGTACTGGGAAGCTTATGATGGCATCTGCAAAAGAACTATAACAGAAACTAAGTTTCCTAGCAGGAGCGTGTACTGGGAAGCCCAAGTTGGTTTTTGCAAGCAAATCGACTAAACAAGTGAACAGTGGCAAAACAAGCAATAATAAAGCCTCAAGGGCATGTGCTAAAAAGGTGGCATCAAGCAAAGATAACTAATGTGTGTCTGTTGCGCAACCTGTAATGGGTGGACCGTGTCAACTGTGCCTAGACTGAGTACACCCATCTAAGAAAAGCCACTTTGTGATTGAACCAAGGAAAATGTATGCCAACTGAAATTGAGGAACTGAACTTTACTGAATGATAAACAAACCTGAAGAGCTGAGCAGTGCCCCAAGGAGTTGAGCTATTTTGGAACATTTAGAGAGGTGTAAGCTTGGGGATAGGATCCCCTCTTTGATAACATCAACTATTTGAACCTCCCTTTATTTATTTATTGGTTATTTGTAATGCGCACTATACAGCAAAATTGTGTTTTAAGGCACATTAAGACAATGGGGGAGGGGTAGTTTTGAGGAAAGAGTGAGAGCATAACAGAGGTTGCAGGATGTCGACTCTGAGGGCGACCCTCCATCATCATCCATGCCCTTGCAGACAGCCTGCAATGCCCTCTGCACCATCCACGGCCAGTACCATCACCGTAAAGGTAGGTCCTGCCACACTTCAGCTTAAAGAATTATGCCAGCATGCCATCCCATCAATGGCCACGGTCATTGCCATCCTTGCTGCGCTGCAAATGATGCCTCGTTGTTACAGTATACTTCGTATCTCCCCAAAAATGTCATAGTCTGAGAGATTGGCACACACCACCCTATCAGGAGTGCCAAAGGGCTATTTAGTTGGCCGCATTAACATCTATTGGCAAATCCTGGGGAGCCAGCAGGTGAAACCGGCCACCCACTAAGGCTGTCGTCTGTCTGGCATGTCCAGCCGTTGCTGGCATGCCGTGCCATCTCCCCCCACTTCTTCCTTCCTGCTCCCCACACCTATTCTGTTCCCCACTCTGATGTCTCCACAGGACCGACCACAGCTAAACTCTCTTCACCATGTCAGCAAGGTAAGCGCTGCTTCCTCGCACAGTTTCCTGATGTGCGCACTGGTCATCTGGACTAACACTACCTGATAGCTGCTTTTTTCACACAGCACAAGGCCTCCTCATGGTGCCTCCTCCATCATTGCTTTCCATCCGCTGTTTCCACTCCATTGTTCTCTGATCTTCCTCTTTTTCTGCCCGTTCGGAGTGCACCCTTTCACGTGCCAGGATGTCCGCCTCCGGCTCCACATGTTCCCTGACATTTAGACGTCTCTTCCAGCCGCCTCACATCCTTGGCCGTAGCATCTCTACACACTTTGACTGCATCTGCCGTGTGTCGCCAAGCGTGCTCAGGACATTTCATTCCTACTGTGAATCAAACTGTGTTGCCGTTACCTTACGTCATCTTCTCCATACCATCTATGCCATGTCTCTATGCTACCAGCTACCTAACTAATCTGCTCAATTTTGTTTGCTTCTACTGTCAATAGCTACCTCTGCCTACTCCGTTTTTCTGCCTTGTTTGCTGCTGATCATGCTGCTTGTTATCCTTCCCACCTTTGTCCCTATAACCTGCTTGACCACACTTTGTATCATTGGTCTGTGAGTTTTCTGTATTATCTGCTGAACTTGTCGTGCAATTTTCTAATACTTACTCTGTCATCTCACTGCTTGCCTACCTGTTTTTTTGCATATTTGATGGTCGCTGTTGTCTACTGGTTTAATGCATTATTTTTGCCCCTTTCACCTGTGATTATGCCTGCCCAATCCTTACACCCCTTTCTCCCCTCTAACATTCTTTTGTGTGTGTCATACCTGTCCACATTCATTATTGTCCTTCCCCTCTCCCCCTTCTATGTTACAGTGGTTGCATGGTCCGAATTGTCTTTTGGCCTAGTAGGATCGCTTTGTCTTTCGTTTTGTTTACTCTTCACCCCTGCTCCTTCTCACCTGCACTTCCCTTCCTCCCCCAAGTCCCCATTTTTCTGTTCAGCACTTGGACGATCCCAATCGTCTCATGGCCTAGTAGGAATGCGTTTTTTGTTGTTTTTCATTCCTTCCTGCACTTCCCCTCCGCCCCCTTTCCCCTGCCCTCATGCTATAGCACTTGCACATTCTGAATGTTTCAGGATCTTTTCAGAACGTTTTCGATTTTTAGCTTTTTTTCAAGGGTATCCCTGTTTCTACCAAAGAGCTGGAAGAAGCTCTGAACTTTTATTTTGAACACTTCTCATTTGATACGGACATCCCTACACATTGTATACATTTAGACGCGGGGGCAAGTATAGGTATTGGACACAGGCCGCCATTTTGCTTTGGACATCCTGGCACAGACTATCGTGGATTTCATTTAGGTAGGGAAATCAGGGCAAGATAGGTCTTTTTCCAAAGCTCCTTTTTAGTTAATAAAGGTTTATAACCCACACTCTATTCAGATGTCTGTGTCTACTTCATGATGCCTTCACAACTGCCAATCACAAAAGTGCATCCTTTTAAATGTTTGGCAGCCACCAGCCAGTCACCCATTTGGGTGTTGGCCAGGTATGGTCCGGGCTCTGTAGCCCTTGCACCTTTCGAGGCAGGTTGAAGCTATGGCCATAAATCGCAACATCCATGTCATTCATTCATAGGGAAGTTCAGCTGTCACAGACTGTCAGAGGCCTATACTTACAAAAGCCAAGCAAGAACCATGAAAGCATGGCTGTGGTTATGAGGAGTAACACACATTCCCTGTTAACTGCTGGAAACCAACTGCATCTCCATGGCTTTATACTGTCTCTTAAACACTCTGATAGACTCTTCAGAGCTGCCCTTACTTGTTCAGCCATCACTATAGGTAGGTGGGCCTGGGAAGCTTGTAATGTGATGTGTCATTTGTATAGTGCCTTTCCAATTAGTATGGCCTCAAAGCGCTGTAGGTGAACGCCCCCAGGGAACCAAAGTCCAAGGAACAGGAGATAGAATGCATGTGTGCATTTTAGCCCATGCGAAGGTAGGCAGCTGACGACCCATGTCGAGCTGGCTTGTGGATGGGTGCTGTGAGGTTGTCAGAAAGAGTATGTGAGTGAAGGAGACTAATTATGTGTCCAACTAAACTGAATTTCTGTCGTGGGACATAGCTGCATTCTAATGGAAGAGGTGTTGTGCGATGTGTCTTCAAGTAGTATATGATGATAGATGCATGAGGGTGGGTGGGCTGTGCTGCGCCCATCTTTCATTGACATGGAGTGCGATACCTACCCTTGTCTCCTGGATGGTTTCTTAGTTTTGTAGACTTGTCATGGATTCTGTCGTGCGGTCTGCTGGAGTGCATTCTCTCCGCCGCTCAGTACATTCTATGAGGGGTTCAAATGCTGCCTCAGCCTATCCGAGAGGGGGCTTATGATGCCGGTGTACGGAATGGGTTTGGAACGATGCAGGGGCGGGGTAAAGCCAGGAATTGAAGGCAAGGTGATCCTCCGAGAGGCGGATGCTGAGGGGACTTGCATTCCAGATTGTAGGAGCTTGGTCGGAGAGAGGAGGAACCCCCCTGTTCTTGCTGATTTGAAGGGGGGATGCAGTGCCTGGTCATAGGTTTCTATTTGGTTGGCGAGGAGTGAGCTGTCTTGAGCAGGGAGTTATGCATATGGATTTGAAAGTGAAGTATTGCCTGATATGGAGCCAGTGGAGGACACCGAGGCAGGTGTGATGTGCTCCCGGGGGTCACGTATTTGGGGGGGGGGGGAGCATAGCTGCAGTGGTTTGGACCCATTGGAGCTTTCAGAGTTGACATACTGGGTGCCCAGGGAGTTGGTGTAGTCTAAGCAGGAGAGGATGAAAGTCATGATTGCTCTGACTCTGTGAGGGTAAGAGAGGCTTGGGAAGATGAGTCTGACAATGTGGGGGTGTAGATAGCAGGATTTAGACACAGAGTTGATGTGGTTTGAAAGTGTCAGATCTGCATCCATGGTAAATCCTCAGGTTCTTTACAGAGTTGGATGTAATGATATGATAGATTATTTATAACGAGCTTAATACCCAGAGGTTCTAAGAGCGGACCCAGGGATCGAACCCGTGTTGCTCTGTGTCGTCTTGTTGCCATGGTGAGCATATTGCCCCTGAGCTATCCTCCCGTGAGCAATGGGAGGAGGGCCTAGGGAGGCCGGCCAGGGTGTGGGGTTATGAGAAGAGAGCCATCTTCCCGCAGGTCATGATTTTGTTTTTTTCAGAGTTAAGGAGGAGGTGGTTATCTGTCATCCAGTGGTAGAAGACGATCTGGGTGTTGTCCGAGTAGTTGTAGAAGGTTAGGTTAGATGCGCGAATAAGAGCTGGAAGGGGGTTCAGATAGAGGTTGGAGAGCAGGGAGGAAAGATCCATGACTGTCATTACTGGGGCTGGTAACTACAGCACAGATGTAGCTGTGTAATCTTGTGATATTGGATGGAGTAATTTGCAAGACATGCTAGGCCAGTATCGGGGTACAATTTCTTTGCATTTATTTAGACAGCATGATTTGGGGACCCAAACCGCGACTCATTTCAAGGTACATGGATCTGTTAGTCGCCTGAATAACGATGTTGCACCATAAACTGAACATCATTAAATGGTGTCAAGAAGAGGCCTTTGGGGAGATTTGCAGAGCCATAAAAGGCTAAAAAGAAGCACATGGCATTGATAATGGTCTTCTCCCAAGACAAGAGAGTGAACACTGTACATAGTCATCAAGTAAATCCCAAAATGTGAGAAAAAGAACCAGAGCAAGGCTTCCATCAAGGAAAACCTGTCAATTATGGAATTGTAAGGTACTGTAAACCAATGATTGTCCCAAAAGACCTGAACAACCTGCAATGGGTTTGTATTTCAGAATGAGGACAGTGGGCATTACATAGCTGATGGGATAGGTCATGGGGAAAGAGAGCGTTTGCAATCTCAAGGGTCAGGTAAAGGGAACCATGTGTTAATGTCCAGGTCCGAACCAAGAAACTAGGCCGAGCAATGCTCTGCCATCCAGTACCACATAGAATAGACTCAGTAGTGGGCTGCTCTACAAGCATGACATCCAGCAATGCTTAGTTCTGAGCTTCAGCCATTCACTGCAACACAGGAACACAATTCAGCAACACCACAATGCCAAAATTCACACGTCTTAACAGTGCCCACACACCCACCTTTGCATGAAATCGTGCACCTCCGGATTCACCTGGTCTATAATAGGCATCAGGTAATTTAGAATGTGTTTAGTGTTGTCCATTGTTGGGTCCATAAAATCCCTAAAAGAAGAGTTGAGAAGGTAGACCTTGAGTGCAATACATCTTAACCCCACCTCCCACTCCCACACCCACACCCACACACACTTAGCTCCCACACCCATCAGTTCTGCTCGCCTCACAATATTTGAAAGAGTATCCCAAAATAATACACTGTCCATCAAAACAATCCCAGTTTCTACGGGTATCCTGCCTCCCACATTCCAAATAATTGCCACCATGATTGTTTATTCCGTCTACTCAAACCTTGAGCCTGACCAATTTCTGAATTAGCATCAGTTGTTTCACACCTTGATTCCCTTACATGTATGCCATCCCTCTCCTACCCAGTGTGTTGGTTTTGCTCTATATATGAGCCAATGTACACAAACCTCAGTGTCGCATCCCATGCCCATAGCAGAAGGGCGAGTGGTGATACTTACCTGAGATGGTGTGTGGATAACTTCTCCACGAGCGCGGTTGCTAGACTCTTCCCCACAACTAGCAGGAATGTTACTACAATGTCATGGTAGCCTTGGTAGTAGTGCAACTGGGGATTGCGTTGCAGCACTTGCAGGATGATATCAATCAGTTCCTCCTGGAGTCCAGCCCGTTGCTCATCCGGCATGCCTGGAAAATGCAGATGAGTCATCAAAAGGATCCTTTCCCGTCACTTGAAATCCCATCTTCTCACATCATAGACCCAGCAATAACATGACCGTGATACTGGACTATCACCCACATCATAGTACGGAAGCCTGCTGACTGCTCATCTGACAGGTCTAGGGAGGGTCAACCAAACCTTTAGGGATACATGGTTAATAATTTCGAAATGAAGGCTAGATCTCACAAACTTAAGACCTAGTACTTATCATCCTCCTGCTACTGGACCCCAAATAAAGCCCTCTAACAAATTATCAGCAAAAGTGTTCCCTTTCAAGATGCCCCCTTTCCATTGTGCCTTCAAACAGTTTGAGTCCTTCCAGTCACTCAAAGCAGCTCAACCTACCCAATCCAGGCTTCATTCACTCACATTCACTCCTATGACCAGCCTCAACACAACCTATCCGAACCAACCTTTCACAACCTATGCAGTCAATCATAACTATTCCTGCGACCCTGTTATTAACCTACACAACCCAATTCAGGGTTTATGTTGATTACACCCAACATCCATCAGCCCAATCAATCTTGGTTTAATGTTGCTCACACCTACACCCATCACAGTGGCCTCCAAGTCTCATCACGCCCATACAATATATTAGGTGCTGTGCACTGGACAAAGCCATCCCTTTGAATAAAACCTTCTTAAAATTCATCCTTTAAGGCTTCTGGTCTGCTCATGCTCTACACCGAGTTATCCCAACCTTAATCGTAGGCAATCTTATTCCAATCAATGATCTGTGCTGATCACATCTAGACGTTCATGTACCCAACAGGACAAAAAAACGTAAATCCCCCAGCACAGTCAAGAGATGCAGGGCATATGCTGACCACCTGTGGATGAGGCAGCACTCTTTTTACCTTTGCTAAACTACTTCTGAAGATAGGTGAGCAAGCCAAGTGACCTTAGCAGAATGTGCAATAGAGCAGCAAACAAGCACACCCTCAACCACCTGTGGGAGCATGAAAGACTGCAGCAAACCACAAAAGACGCAGCAAACCACAAAAGACGGAGCAAACCACAAAAGAAGACGCAGAACATAACCAACAGTAGATGGCACAAGGATAAACCTGCACAACGAGCAACTGCGTCAGAGTTTAACACATTCATATGAGATTTGAAGACCAATGTCGGTAGAGCGAAAGCCAACTCTTGCCGGTAGTCACCAGCAGTACCATGGCAAGTCTACACGGGGCCCTTTGCCAAGGACAAATCTCATGCTAGAGCCCTTTGTTTATCAATGGTCACTGGATTTTCTACTAAATTAGTTAACATTACTCATCACCTTCTATCCTCTTAGAACTCTTACCATGGCACTACACACACTTACTTGTGAGGAGACGCCCATCTTATAAACTGCAAGTCTATTTGGAGTCTGATCCTCAAAAAAGTAATCAGTGTCTCTAAAAAGGTCATCTAGAGCTCTCAAGCCTGGAAGAGAGCCTCATCTTTCCCCAATCCCAGGCAGAGACCAAATGAAAATAACTAAGGCAGCAGGGCGATGACTTTCTAGAAGAGCTCACCTGGGGGAAAGCGGCGCAGCGAACGGCGAACATCCATTAAGACCTGCTCATAATCCTTGTTGTTTTCTCTCAGTTCTGCACCTGTCGGCAAAAAAAAACAAAACTCTGATATAAGCAGATTTATCCAAATAGCTGCATGGTGAAACCCCAAAACCACAGCAGTGCTTGCCTGCCAAGTGAGCCAACCTCAGCCTAGAGGGACAGACACCAAGCAAAATGACTACAAAGTGCCCCTTCGAACACAATATTGGCATCAAACTCTTTCTGATTCGGTCATCCACCAAGAGCCAGCTCAACCTTTCCAAATACTCAGGTGGAACCAAGCACTCACATGTCACCCTAACACACTGCAGTACCAGTGAATCCTCAACCATCCCATCGCACACTGTGGAGGCCCCAAACCATCAAAAATCTCCAAGCCACACTGTGGTAACCTCAGGGATGTGTTAATCTTTCTTAGACATGCCTTTCCTAACCTGGTTTCGGGGGCAGATCATCAGTGTTCACATTGAGGAGCTTTGGCCAAACCTGGCACCGGATTTCATCTGTCAGGAGCCCTCCTTCACTAATTGCCATGCGTCGAAGAGCTGCAACATCGCTGGGCTCCCTACGCAGGGCATGATGGATCTCTGCCTCTTTCCTTCTCCTTTTGGACTCAGGGTCTGTATGAAATCCAAGAAGGACCAGACTCAGTAAAACAGGCAAAAGCTTACTCCATCATGTACCTAGGAAACAATGTGCCTTGTGGCACAAGGAACAAGTAACCTTTCCCTCCCTTACCCAGTGGACAAGGAGTACTCCCCCTCCCCCCCCCCGCTCCTTGTAACAAGACGGAACACAGACAGCTTTCAATTAACAAAAAGAAAATTACACTCCAATATCCTTCTGCTCCAGGCAGGAACACTCCATTTACTCTCTAGCTCCAAAATAAATATTCATTTGAGTCAGCACCATCCAGATATAAAGAATATCAAAGAAACTTAATATCATTGTGTTGTACCTTACCACTTCTGTTCCTAATCCTTACTTAAACATCTCATGAATCCATATACCATAATGGGCATGAAGTTGACAGATTGACAACATTGATTCCCTTAATCATTCTGCTTATGGAAGTGACAATTACAAAATTCTTCAGCCTCAAAGAACTTGGCTCCTACCTTCAGCAGCAGTACATGTTTCCCAAGACAGAAATATCAAGGCAATCACAATGGAAATGTCAACTCATCTACAGACTAAGGAAAGCAAAGGGATTAATGTGGAAATGTTATGGCCCTCCTTTTTACCAGGTCCTAACGAAACATGTTTGTTGATGCTTGTGGTCTCATGCGGAAGGGATGTGACCAAGCAGTTCGGGCTGGACTGGCCCTTTTGGGATGGGTACACGCCTAATTTGCATGTGGTCTTTCCCCTTTTGTAATGACTTGGCTTGCAAAGAACGATGGTCTGGAGGATCGCCCAGAGCAATGCCAGGAGGTTAGGACTAATTCCAAAACTTCCAGCCATCACCACTTGTTTTCCTAAAGACCCCCTCCCCTGGCACAGATCTGATGCACAGTCCTCTCTAATGGGCTACAATGTCCAATTCCTGGAGTTCACATGGTGCTAGACTGTGCACCCGATCCAGGAGCAACGTTTGAAGAATGCTGCAGACAAAAACGTTTAGGCTTTGTTAAGTACAATTAAAAACTGCATATGCAATATTTATCAGGCAACCCGACTCTGTATAGTAGAAATGGTATATCCACATTTTGTGATGGTAATCCTTTGCCTCTAGAAAGTCAACATGACATAATTTAGCAAGGAAGGAAACCAACACGGTATCCACTGTAGGTTATTTGCTGATTAAGTATGTGTCAAACTGTATAAATAAGTTTCTACAAATGGTTTCCCATCCTTTGTTGTTCATCAGAGCGATAGAACCAAAACATACAAGGTACTTTTCAGAATAGTAATATATGTAATAGCTAAATCATAAAACAGGCTTTGAAAAAAGCAGACATTTAAATACATGATTCCTTGAACCACGATCATAAACACATGCATAGTGGTATAAACGGTATTGTACAAAAATGTCGCCCTCATTTGTGCGCCCGCGCAGTCACTGCGACTTTGGAGGCGCACAAAATGAGGGTGACATTTACTGCGCCCAAGCAGAGCGGGGGTTGCGGGGTGTCCCCCGCTCTTCCTGGGCACAGCAATGGGGGTCAGGGGTTGCGGGGGTGTCCCCTGCTTATTTCGGAAAGCAGGGGACACGTAAGAAAAAAAAGGAAAAAAATTAAAGCACCCAGCGGCATCAGCTCCAACCCACGTTAGTGGGAGGAGCTGACACCACAGGGATCGCAGAGTGCAGGTCACAATCGCAAGGTTCGTTATCAAAGTTCATCAAAGAAATGTTCCTTAGTCTTTCCTTGGGCTCCTCAAAGAAAACGATAAGTCTTTCAATAAACCAAATGTCTCAAGTTTAAATGAAGGGATGATTCCCTTAATCCATTCCACCAATTGGATCACTCATTTTCTTGTTCCGATTTTATACAAGTCTCTCCATTCCCCTTTGTTTCTCCTCTTAGCTTGGCTGACTGAACCCTCCAACCCTTTCACTTATAGTTTGCAACATTCCACTTATCTCGATGGGGCTCTCTAGACCCCTCTGGTCCTCTGGCTTTTTTAACTCTTGGGGCTGTCTCTGGAGCCTCTGCCAATGTCCAATACTCGGGTTTCTAGGGCTTCCGCAACCCTCTAAGATATTACATTTCTGTGGGTCGGTTTGACCCGTATGTGGTTTTATTATACTTATCTTGATAGGACACTTTATACCACTCTGGCCCTCTGACTTCTAGCTTTTGGGGTTGTCCCTTGGGTTGCTGCCAATATCCAATACTCTAGTTTCTATGGCTCCCATAACCCTCTAGGGTATTCGGTCTGACCCATACGTGGTTTTACTCCACTTTCTCGTCTTTCCCCCTTCAGGTTTTGTTCGGCTCATGTGCCTCTACTCTGGACAACCCAGCCACCTTCACTGTTTTAGGGTGTGCTCCAGCATGGTGGCGTCTTTGAGGGAGCGTTGCGCCATTCCTAGCTCTCGGCAGCGTCTCCGTCAAGTAAGCATTCAGCTCCCTTAGTCCGCCAGCTCCGGTGCCTTCTTCAGGTCTCACACCGTGAACCGGGGACTCATTCCTCTGTCGCTATCTGGTATTGGCTCTTGTTGTGGGTATCAGACCAACCATGGCTGCAGCATGCTCAGGCCACTAAGTGCCACAGGGTTTCTCCTGTCTATGCCTCTGCAATATGGTACTTCATGCTGCCGGTGTCTCGGTCGCATTTTGCTCTCTCCATGCCAGCACTAGATCAGCAGTGCATTGGCTGCGCCCTTTCAGGACGTTGCGTCATCAGAGGATCGCCTCTGCATAGGATTTCTCACTCTCCAATAATGAATAATTATTCCTTTATTCTCGCTACCATACTTCCAGGGGGCGTACTGCTTCTCTTCACTGCCCTGAAACACTGTTGTGTTTCAGGGCAGTTCAGCATTGCCTTCAGCCAAACGTTCAAAAGCAATGTCAGAAGGTTTTGAGATTTTATCGACGGATATAACATCAGTCTCTTCTTCTCCCATAAAAGCAGCCAAGGTATTTTTATAGCGAGAGTTCCTGATAGGAATGGGAGTCCTTGTCACCTCGAGAGGAGTCACTCCCAGTGAGGTTCCGCTTTCCCAAACCCCTAGGGAGGGTTTCATTTTAAAGGCTCACCTCCCTAGCCTCAAAGGGGGTGGCTCCCCTATGAGAAGAAGGGACGAATACCCTGGATTCGTCACATAGATTATAGATCACACATCCCATACAGTAGGACAAATTCAGAGCATTATTTCATGCCCTACACATTGTCATCTTTCGAAATAGTTTAGATCATTTTGAAAAGTGTCATGATGTATTTATTTATTTATTTGTATACGCATAGCCGAAGGCTTTGTATTATAAAAGACAATAACATGCACATACACATACACATAGGTCAATTCACATAAAACAACATTGCATGATCAAGGAATAAAATCATAAGTGACAGTTCATCTGCTTAAATAAATGATCTAATATAAAAGAATACAGTTATAGAACATTATTTAAAATCAGCATGGGAGATAAAAAATGTCTACACATTTCCAATAAAACTTGACCATGTAAAAAATCAAATTATAACCTGAACCATCTAATAAAAGAAAATATTGCACCAAAGAGAAGATCGATCAATACAGTTAAATTCATTTTTATACATTTTAGAATAAACTGGCTCTGATATGGAATAAACTCTCACATTTAATAAGCAGGTGTTCCAAGGTTTCAATGTCGCTGGTGCCACGTAGACAACATACATGCTCAGAGCTAGTGATGCCAAGAATGCCCCATTAGTTGCATGTGCAACACTTATATTAAGCTTAAGAAGTAGGTATTGTCTAAAAATGGTATTGTTGGGGAACGCAACGCAATAAGAGGGTTTTGCCAAGCGTCGGTTAATATACTCACAAAAAGGACCACCATTTCTTTTAGAGTACAGGTTCACCAAGTGTTGTTCTCTGCTGATCTCATACAATTTCCGTTTCAGCTTAGTTTTTGCAAGATGGGTTTCTCCATCCCAAAATTCAATAAAGCAATCCGCATTCCATTTGGTGTAGTTAGATATCAAGGTTCCAAGAGTGCCAGTTGCTGTACAATTGTCAAGGTCTAAAAAGGCACGCAGAAACTTAGCCATCAACGTTCTGTTATGAAGTACACAGGGATGTTCATAGAACATAACAAATTTGGTATGAAATCCGCATGTCATGCCCCTAATCTCACACTCTAGATGATATGTATTACTTACCGCAATAGCATTTTGAAGATTATAACTGCTTAGATTCACATGCTCTGCATATAGTCCGACATCTAGTGATAACCGCAGAGTATTGCATCTCGTCTTTCGAGGATCGAAAGGTGACGTCGACAGGGGCGTGCCGGTAACACTATCCCTAATGTGACATGTAGTGTACCCAAAATCGCTCACGCGTCGAAGTCCTTCCGATTGTATTTTTTCTGCCGTGAGGGAGCCTTATGACTATCGTGAGTGAGTAAAGAAAGAGAGAAGTAGTAGTAAGATGTCTATGTTCCTTCCATCCGAGCGGGGGGGGGGGGCGGGGAGAGGGCTGGGTGCATGTGAATCTAAGCAGATATCATGGGAAATGCTATTACGATAAGTAATGCATATCTTTTGATGCTTGTGAATCTGCTTAGAAGCACATGCTGCGCATAGACTAGCGAGCAGTACCTGGAGTCGGTGGTGCTATGTGAGAAGGAACGGTAGTGAAAAGATGTCTTAGTACTGTTTATCCCACCTGAGAATCAGACCTAGAGTGAGTGTCTATGCAATAGTGTTTTGTAAAGGTGTGCACAGACCTCCAGGTTGCCGCTTTGCAAATGGACTTGAGAGGGAGATTTGCAATTAATGCTATGGAAGCCCCAGTGCCTCGAGTAATGTGTGTTGTAGGCTTGTAGGGCAGATCTCTCTTGGCAAGAGTGTAGCAGAGTGTGATGCAATTAACAATCCACCGTGAGATGGCTGATTTAGAGACAGGATCCTCTTCTCTACCAACCGCCACTGAAACAAAAAACTGGTTTGTTTTCCTTAGTGGTTTAGTTCTTTCCAGATAGTACATGACTGCCCTGCGCAAATCCAGTGTGTGTAGGCTTCTTTCCAGCATGTTATTGGGATTCTGGAAGAATGTGTGTAGTTCTATTTACTGGTTCACATGGAACTTAGAAATAAACGTGGGCGCAAACCGAGGGTGAGGGCGCAGAACCACCTTATCTCTGTGAATTGTGAAAAAAGGGTCTAGAATTGAAAGGGCCTGTAGTTCACCGACTCTCCTTATTGAAGTGACTGCCACTAGAAAGGCGGTCTTGTAAGTGAGTACTTTGAGGCTTGCCTTGTGCATAGGTTCAAAGGGAGACCCCACAAATCTGATTAATACCACATTTAGGTCCCATCCAGGAGCCGGGTTAGAAACAGGGGGATGCATTCTCTTAACCCCTTCCATGAAAACTTTAATTACTGGGACCTTCCACCACAAAACTTTCTGCTGGGACGTGGTATAGGCTGAGAGTGCAGCTAAGTGAACCTTCAGGGAATTAAAAACTAGACCCGAGTCTAGTAGGTGAGTCAGGTATAATACAATATGAGTAGGAGAGCAGTCAATGGAATTGATGCTCTTGGAATTGCACCAGATGACGACACGTTTCCATTTATTGGAGTAGCAATGTCTGGTGTTAGGCTTTCTTGCTTCTATAAGTAAATCCATGAATCTCTGAGGAAGTTGGAGATGGCCAAACTTTATGACCTCCGGAGCGAGGCCGCTAGGTTGAGAGTATGTGGGAGGGGGAAGCGTAAACAAATGTCCCTGACCATGTTATCCAGAGACTGTTCCCCCTGGATCGGTTCTGAGGGTACCTGGAGGCATAATCTGGACATTGTGTTCTCCAGAGTTGCAAACAAGTCGCTCTCTGGGAAGCCCTATTCTGCCAAAACGTTGGCGATGATGTCTTCATGTAGTCACCATTCGTACTCTAAGGGCAGTGGAAGTCTCTGCTCAGCACATCAAGAAGACTGAGTTTCCGTGGAATGTGTTGAGACAATCGGAACATCCTGTGTTTGAGAGCCCATTTTCAAATGTTCTCGTAGTACATGGCCGTGGTGCTGTCTGTGAGGATCAGTACTGTCTTTCCCTGCAATTGTGTGTGAAAGGCCTTCATTGCTTTGAACAATGCTAACAGCTCCAAAAGGTTTATGTGGTTGGATGCTACTGCTGGGGACCAAACGCTGTGCGCCGTCTGCTGAAGGAGGTGAGCCCCCCATACCGTGAGAGATGCCTCCGTCGTGAGAGTGGCTTCTACTGCGGGGCTGGTGAAGGTTTTCCCCTTCAAGAGGTTTTCCCTCGACCACCACTGCAGGGAGAGAATGAGGGCTGCCGAGACAACCACTAGATCGTCCCATTGTCCGCTGGCCTGACACCACTGGCTGTTGAGCCACTCTTGCATGTGGCACATGCACAAAAGTGCACGAGGAACAAAGTAAATGCAGGATGCCATCATTCCCAACAGTCGCATGGCCTTGCGTATCATGACCTCTCGACTGGCTATATACTGAGGGATCTGAAACAGCATGTTTTGAACCCTCTCATTGGAGGGGAAGACAAGGCCGTCTTCTGTCCAAGTTAGACCCCCCAGAAACTGCTTTACTTGGCTGGGGTCGAGGCTGGATTTCTTCTCGCTTATGGAGAATCCCAGACTGAATAATAGGTCTATAGTCCTTTGGGGGTTTGACAGGCATGTTCCTAGGAGTCCCATGTTATGAGCCAGTCGTCGAAGTAAGGATAAACTGGGATCGATTGCCTGCGCAGGTGAGCTGCTGCAACTGCCAGCACCTTTGTAAATACTCTTGGGGGTGAAGCGTTTGTCCTCTATCATGAACCTTAGGTATTTCCTGTGTGCCGGCAACATTGAAATATGAAAGTATGCATCTTTCATGTCCAATGTTGCCATCTAATCCCCCTGCATTAGTAGGGGGATTACTTCTTGCAGCGTTACCAAACAAAACTTTTGAGGTTTGTCAAATTTGTTCGCAAGGGCGCAAGTCTAGCACAGGGCGCATGGTGAGATTCTTTTTGGGTACAAGGAAGAACACTGAATAAATACCCTTGTTTACCTGTAGAACGGGGACGACTTCGATTGCGCCCTTTTCCTGCAGGATCTCGACCTCTTGCAGCAGGATCTTCAGGTGTTCCGGTGTTAGACGCCTGGACTTTGGTGGGCTGAATCGAGGTGGCCGGCTGAACACGATGCAATAACCATGGGTGACGGTCTTGAGCACCCACTGGTCTGTGGTAATCCTCTCCCATGCATGTAAGAATGATGTTATACATCCCCGACCGGGAAGGCATGGGAGGGGACCGGGATCTGTAAGTCATTTCTGACTGGAGGTCGGGGCGCCTCCAGGGGTGGCATTGCGGCCCCTTCCTTTCCCACAGCGCTGTCCTCTAGGTGAATACGGATTGGAGGTAGCGGACCCTTGACCTGAGGCCCAAGTGTTACCCATTCCATATTGGTTATGTGGGGAACGTGAGTAGGACGGTCTGCGAAAGGAGCGGCGAGAACTCCCACCTCGCTGCTGAAAGAGCCTTTGAGTCATTTGATTTAACAATGTCAAAGTCTCATGCTCTTTTTTTAACCATTTCCACTGCCTCATCTACAGCTTTGCCATACAGGTTGGACTCCTCCAGCGGTTTGTTGATGAGACGCTTGTGGCTCGGGTTTGAACCCCGTGTTTTTAGCCAGGCGTGTCGTTTCAAAAGGGTACCCTGGGACAGAGTCCTCCCTGCTGTCTCCACAGCATCTAGGGTGTTTAAGGATATTATGACTTACCTGTCTACCCTCTGACACAACCGTGAGCAGATGTGAACGGACTGGTTCGGGAACTTCCTGCAGGCCCTCTTTTGGCAGGTTCCACTGCACATCACAATAACTGGCCAACAGCGTGGTATTGTTGGCAATCCTGGTGGAATACGCCGCAGCAGTAGTGAATCGTTTTCCTAGGGCATACAGTTTTTTGCAGTCTTTGTCCGGTGGTGCCTCACCCGTGGACAAGGGTAGCCACGCTCTCTTTCTCGTCATAGTGACCACGAGAGAATCTGGGGTGGCATGTACCCGAATATAGAGGGGGTCTGTAGGAGAGGGACGAACAATGTTCTCCACCCGAGGGTTCACAGCCCTTGTCTGTGAAGGGGTCAGTAAAGAAGGGGTGATGCGCCTTTTAATGGAGTTTAGTAAAGGGATAGGCTGACTGGCAGGTGGCTTCTCCTTTAAAATATCCTCCACAAAGTCATCCTGCACCGCTTCCTGTGTGGTTATTTGAAAATGTTCTGCTGCCTTTTTCAGAATGGCATTAAATGCCATCTGGTCATCTATGGGAGATGCCTGGCACAGAGGTGGGGAGGCAGGAGGATCCATGCATATCTTGTCAGGATCTGGGGTATTGGTAGGTGACAACAAAGGTGGGTTATCCCCTAGTGGTTCGTCTCCCCAATAAGGGCCTGGTCAGTGTGATCCTCAAAAGGATCATCCTCTTGTAAAAAGGGGTCTTGAGGACCCTCATCCTGATCTGTGAGGTCAAAGACCTCCTCATGAAAAGGTTAGGAGGTCCCCTGAAATTTAGAGACTGAAGTGTAAAGCTCTTACTCACTAGGCCTCTTGGGAGTGGTAAACTTTTCTGAGAAGTCTACAAACTTTGCAAGCCTATCCATATACCCCTCAAACCTCGCCCTGGTCCATAATGAGGAGCGAGAGGGGCCCGGGGGGGGGGGGAGGGAGGGTGCAGGGGGGGACTCCTCCTGGGGATCTACCTGCCTAGAACGTTGAGATTTATCTGAGAGTGTTTTAGATAAGGACTGGGGGCTCTCATAATAGTCTTCCTGTCGATCCCGACATGTGACTGTGTCTTTCGATCTATCCTTAGACTTATTGGCCACCAAAATAATTTTTGCAAGACTCTCACGGATGTTTGGCCTCTCCGGGAGGGGTTACGGGTGTTCAACCGGTTTCACTGCGATTTTCGATGTAGCCAAAACTTTATGCATCAGCGCACTCTTAGGAGGCGTCTCGACAGCCTTCTGACTTTTGGCGTCAATGCCCTTGTCTGCAGAATGCCCCGGATGCATGTCGCTTACGAGGTTGCAAGGCGGGCTGCAGACCGCGTGAATCGGCGGGTGCCGTCGAGGAGTTCAACGTACCAGTTAGCGCCTTACACCGCCCCAACGAGACAGTACTGAGGGTTGTGTGCTTACTCTTATGTGTATCCGGTGCGTCCCTGTCGCCGGGATGTACATTCCCCATAGCAGATGGTCCAGCCTGTCATGGCCGGAGACGGACGATTCGGTGCGTAACCGCTTCGATGAAAGGTCGATGGCATCCGTATCAGAGTCACGGCCATCGCTTAACTCCCTGTCACTCACGGTGCCTGGGGCGGTGGGGGAGCTACCCTCGGCCTGCATAATGGCATAGGCCGCCCAACGTTTCACTCAACGCTCCTTGATAGTCTTAGGACGCAAGAGCTGACAAGACAGACAGGACGACTCGCAATCTCAAAATTCCAGGTAAGAAGGCGCTTAACCCAAAATTTGTGGGCCCCTATACGATAATCGATGTGATCAACCCAGTTGCAGTACGTCTTGCTCGGCCACCTCGCTGGAAAGTAGACCTGGTCTTTCATGCTCCTTGATCAAACCCTGCCTTCCAAGCACTTGTTTGACTTCTCGCCTCGCGCCTCTGACAGTGCATGGTTCAGAGGAATATGATGTCAATGCTATCTACATGAGAACACATTAAGGGGTCCGGTATTACTTGGTTGATTGGAAAGGATACAGTCCCAAAGACAGATCTTGAGAGCCAGTCAGACATATACATGCACCCAAACTCCTGGCCCAATCCCATGCCTCTAGGGGGGGTGTCGGTGTCTGTGGGGGAGGATACTGTCATGATCACACCATGCTCTCAGCGCATTTTACCTGCAGCTCCACGTCGCAGATCACCCTTAACACGGTTCCCTTACATTAACGCTTCCTCCTTCCTAAAATGCTTGAGGTTGCCCTGGCAACGCTGGACACACGCCCACCAGAGAAGTCACTGGGCATTTGTGCATTCCATTGCCAAGGGAACCAGACGTAAGCGTGATCATGTGGCGGCAATGCCGCTTCACACCCTGCCTCCTACACTCCATAAAACCCGGCAAAGCAGGGACACAACGGCTTCTGATTGAAGTTGTGATTCCGGTAACAGTCTTGTTCGTTGTTCTCGTTGGAATTCTCTGGTCACAGACTCCCTCTGTGCATACTCCTGCTAATACTGCTTAACCGTTATCGACCTTTGCCTTGAATACGGCCCTCGCCTGCTACACGTTTTGTACTTCTGCTGCCATAACGTTGCTGACATCTTGGTCCTTCTTCAGACTCAACTATCCTGCTGTTTGGATCCTTCTGCTGCCCGCACGCTGCCAACCCACTTTTGTTTCATGGACTGCTTTTGGATTACCACGTGAATTCTGTCAGAGCTAGTGCACAGAACTAGAGAAGCTCTCCCGAACTAAATGTGCACCACCCCGGTAGCTAGAGCGTCCTCCTGCCATCCGGGAAATCAGGTCCTACTAATATCACTACCTTCCCTCCTTCTCTGCCTCTCGTTGTTGTTCCTACAGAATTTGCTTATCCTTCTGGTTCTTCCCCCTCCTTGATTCCTTCCTCTCACACAAGATAGATAAGGCTGTATACAGATAACTACCTTCTATTCCTATCTCACGCTTAGTCCCTTACCATCTCCTATCCATTTCATAGTGGCTCCCAATTAAGAATAAGTAATCACAACATCCAGTTCCTAGAATACCATGCCAGCATCCAGTTCCTAGCATTGGTACCCACGGGATAGTTTTAAGGAATAGACTTCTTGATTGCTGAGCTTCCTTTCAAATGTCTTTTGAGGAAACACATTTCTAACTGACAGAAGTCTTTCCAAAATTGCATTTGATATTTAAACTGGAGTGCTTACAGTCTTAGACTCGTATTCATTGCTGGAGGCAAGCCGGCAGGCAAAGTCGGCTCACCTTCAAAGATCACCGGCAAGGATCGATCCTGCCTGGCCCGGTCGGGGCTGGGCAGAAAGGGCCCACCACTCTGCCTCTGTGCACTATGCTCTCCGACCTCTACACTCCATAGCCGACCTCTCTGGTTACACCGCAAATCAAGAGCCCTTAGAAACTCGGCTACCTGCTGCAGGTAAGCAAAGTGCTCCTGTCCCTCCTGACAGATTCCTGGTGGACAACCAGACTTGCATTCCGGTCTGATACACTGGAGCAGGAGAGCAGTGAGCATCTGCAAACGACTTGGCTCAGTCCTGGGCCTTCACAAGGTGTGCTTTTATGTCCTTGTGTAGTACAGTCAGATCACGAACGCAAGAGTGGGCTGCAGGATTTTCAGGAGACAGCTTGGGCTCCAATGGGAAAGTCCTATGATGTTGACCATATAGTGCAAAGAACGGGGATGAACCGGTGGATGAGTGTATAGAATTGTTGTAAGCAAACTCCACGGAACACAGAACAGATAACCAAGACTCCTGGTGTTGGAGACATAACCAGCGGAGGTATTATTCAAGGGTAGCATTAAGCCTCTTAGTTTATCCATCAGTTTGGGGATGTTATGCACTGGAGTATCGATAGTCCATGAAAAAGGATGAGGTTAAGGCTTTCCAAAAATGGAAGGTGAACTGGGATCCCCTGTCTGTAACAAGGGAGACCAAACAAAAAAAAAAGAATACTTTTTTAGTAACAAATCGTCCAGGACAGGTGCAGAGGGAAGTCCGCGCCAAGGGATGAAGAGTGCCATCTTCGTGAAGTGGTCTTCCACTACCCATATGGTGTCAAACTCATGGACTGATGGAAGTTCCACGATACAATCCATGGATATCATGTGGCATGGTCTATGGGGCACTGGAAGTGGCTGCAGCAATCCGATGGGCTTACAAGAAGAGGATTGACACTGCGTACATATGGCACAGGAAGATTTGTAATCTATAACATCCCTATACACAGATGGCCACCAACCCCGCCTGCCTAAGAGGTCCATGGTTTTTCATCTACGTGGAGGGCGGCGAGCATGGAATCGTGACACCAGTGTAGTGCAGTTCGACGGGTTGCTGCATTAGGCATATAAATCTTGCCTTGGATGTATGGCAATGAGTGGATGACATCCAAATTGTACTCGGTTAATTCGGGCAGATCAAGAGAAACCCATTCCTGAACAGGAGTCCCTGAGAGAGGCTGTGGAGTACAGCCACAAACAACCTGATTGGGCAATATGAGCAGACAATCCCAGCCAGTAGTGAGAGGTTTCCCGTACTGGTGGGAAAGGGTGTCTGCCTTGGAATACAAATGGGCCGGACGATATGTGATCGTGAAATCAAATAAGGAAAACAAATAATGGAATCAAGCATGTCTGGCCGTTAAATATTTAACAGATGTGAGTGCCAAGAGGTTACGATGATCAGTATATACCTGCACAGGATGGCTAGCGCCTAACAGGTGGTGCTCCCACTCAGTAAAACCATCGCAAACCACCAAGAGTTCCCATTCAGTGACCATGTAATTCTTCTCGCAGGGCGTTGGCTTATGAGAAAAGACCACCACCGAATGCAGGACACGAGTATCTGCGCACTCCTGGAACTGGATGGCCCCAACCGCAACGCCGGAAGCGTCAACCTCCACAAAGAACGGAAGAGAAGGGTTAGGGTGCTGTAGTACAGGGGCCAAAGCAAACACAGCTTTGAGCAATCGAAAGCCCCCTGGCCTTGGCATTCCAAGAGAAAGGGACCTTGTTGCTAGTGAGACCAGTCAAGAGAGCAACCACAGGGGAATAAGAACATATAAATCTACAGTAGAAATTAGCAAAGCCGCAGAACAATTGTAGTGACTTGATTGTTGTTGGTACCTGCCAACCAAGCACGGCTTTGACCTTAGAGTGGTTCATTCGGACCCCCCTGGTCTGTTAATTTATAACCAAGGAATTCGACTTCAGTGGCGTGGGAAACGCATTTTTCGACTTTAGCAAATAGATGGTGTTCTCTGAGGCGTTGCAGGATGGAAGAGACATGAATAACATGTTGGTCGTAAGATGGGGAGTATAGCAAAATGTTGTACAAATATATGATAATGTACTGATCCAGCATGTCCCTGAAGACGTCATTCATAAAATTCTGAAACGTGGCCGAGGCATTGCAGAGGCCAAAAGGCATGACAAGATATTCATATAAGCCATAGTGGGTCTTGAATGCAGTCTTCCACTCGTCCCTCTTTCTAATACGGACAAGGTTATAGGCCCACGTAAATCCAGTTTTGTGAAAATAGCTGAAGAACCGAACTGGTCAAGAAGGACAGAGATAAGAGGCAATGGATATTGATTACGCACCGTGATGGAACTGAGCCTTCTATAGTCGATAAAGGGCCGGGGGTCTCCCTCCTTCTTGGGTATGAAGGACAAAGGGGAAAGGGAAGCAGTGGGAGACTTAGATGGGCGGATGAAACCAGAGAGAAGGGCTTTGTCAAATATACTCCTTCAAGACTTTGCCTTCTTTTACTGTAAAGGAAAGGAACAAGTTACTTACCTGTAACTGTTGTTCTCCAGCATGGGTCTGGCATGGATTCACATGCTCATGTATATTCCCCGTCGTCAGGCTGGGAATCCTCGGTAAAGAAAAAATCAGTATCAGTTTCGTTTCTGATCTGTCTTTCGTAGTAGTAACCAATCACTGATCTCTGCGTCATACTGACCACAGCCAATGACTGCCATCTCCCTAAGCCCCGCCTCCGGCAGCCATCTTCAGATTTGGTAGCACGTGAAGTGGCAGTATGACCAAGTGAAGAGCCGCAGAGGGGTAGGCGGGAGGGTTCGCATGTGAATCCATGCCAGACCCCTGCTGGAGAACAACAGTTACAGGTAAGTAACTTGTTCCTTCTCCAGCATGGGGTCTGGCATGGATTCACATGCTCATGAATATAAGAATACATAGCAGTACACACATGCAACCACGGGAGGTGGCAAAGGCTCAACATTAAGCAATACAACAACTCAACATTAAGCATCTCTTACCTCCTCACCAGGCTCACCTTAGGCGAACAAGTTGAGCAGCACTGCTTGGCGGACCCTGGACTCCTCCCTGGAGTCCCGATCGACGCAGTAGAATCTCGTGAAGGTGTGCGTCGACCTCCACGTAGCAGCCCTGCAGATGTCCAGCAGGGGCACACCAGATAGGAACGCTGTAGTAGCAGCGATCGCTCTGGTCGAATGGGCTCTCGGACGGCCCGGCAGCAGTCGGTTAGCCAACCGGTGGCAGTGCATGATGCAGCCGGAGAGCCATCTGGAAATAGAAGACTTCGAGAGAGCCTTCCCTTGATTCACAGGTCCAAAGTTCACAAACAGCTGCGATGTCCTCCGAAAACTCTTCGTGCGGTCCGCGTAGAACTTCAGCGCTCTAGCCACATCCAGCGAGTGCAAAGTCCTCTCGGCCGGCAACGAAGGAGATGGGAAGAAAACAGGTAACACCAGGGGCTCGTTAAGATGGAAGTCCGACGGCACCTTGGGCATAAAGAAGGGGTGCGTCCTAAGCACCACCCTCGAGGCATGGAAAGTCAAGTACGGTGCTTTGCAGGATAGGGCCTGGATCTCTCCCACTCGTCGTGCGGAAATAATGGCCACCAGGAATGCAGTCTTCCACGACACAAACTTCATCGGTGCGGAGTGCATCGGCTCGAATGGGGGCCCCATGAGCCTAGTCAGCACCACGTTAAGTTCCCAAGCCAGGGCCGGGGCCTTCACCGGCAGGAACGACCGGAACAGTCCTTTCATAAACTCTTTCACCAGTCGATGGGACCACAGGGACGTCCGTCCTGTGGTTCTGGTATATCTGAAGATCGCCGCCAGATGAATCTTAATGGAGGCATGGGCTAGCCCAGCCTTCACCAGCGATAGCAGGTACGGCAGCACTTGAGGGGCCGTAATCCGTAGGGGGTTGATCTTCTGTGCTCGGCACCAGATAGAGAACCTCTTCCACTTGTGACCGTAGCATTTGAGAGTCGAGGACGCCCTGGCCTTTGCAAGAACCTCTCTGCAGTCGGCCGGTATATCGTACGCTCCAAACTCTAGCGCTGCAGGAGCCAAGCCTGCAGGTTCAGCGACGCCGGGTCGTGGTGTAAAATGGCGCCTCCTTCTCTGGAGAGAAGATCCGCGTCCGCCGACAGCTTGATGGATGGGGACGTTGACAAGTCCAGAAGGTCCGGGAACCAGATCTGCCTCGGCCACGCCGGTGCGACGAGGATCATCCTGCACCAGGACCTCTTGAGCTGGTTGATGAGTCGAAGCAGCAACGGCAACGGAGGGAACGCATACAGGTATAGGCCGTCCCAGGGGAACGAGAACGCATCGCCCATGCTTCTCAGCTGGGGAAACCTGCTGGCGAACCTCTGGCACTTTGAGTTCATCGCTGTTGCGAACAGGTCGATTTGGGGTTTGTCCCATCGTCGGAAGAGTTGATCCACCTGATCCTGGCACAGCTCCCACTCGTGACACGCGCGCAGCTCCCTGCTGAGCGAGTCGGCGATGGTGTTTCTTTCTCCTGCCAGGTGGAAGGGAACCAGGAACATCCCCTGGGCGACCGCCCAGTGCCACAGATCCTGTGCCTCCTTGGATAGGGCTGGGGATCTGGTACCTCCCTGCTTCCGTATGTAAAACATTGTCGTGGTGTTGTCCGTGAAGATCCGCACCACCTTGCCCTTGAGCGACGGGAGGAACGATTTGAGAGCCCAGAACACGGCTCGGGGTTCCAGGATGTTGATGTGCAGGAGCTTCTCCTCCGGGAGCCTGAGGCCCCCGGTGTGGGCGCCCCAACCTTCCAGGGAAGCGTCCGTCGTCACTGTCTCCTGGTACGCCGGCGTCTGAAAGTCCTTGCCCGCCGTGAGGTGCGCTCGAACGCCCCACCACTGAATCGCCCGCCGGAACACCTCGTTGAGGGGGACGCTGTCTTCGAAGGTGCCCGTCGCCTGCATCCAATGAGCGTCGAGAAATTCTTGAAGAGGGCGCATCCGTAGTCTGCAGAGGGGCACCAGGTAGATGCAAGAGGACATCATCCCAAGGAGGGACTTGATGGACCTCACCCTGGCCACGTCCGTGGCTAGCAGGCGCTGCACTTTGCCCAGAATGGTCTTCGTCCGTTCTTCCGACGGTGCCGCCAGGTGCCTCACTGTATCGAGCTTCGCTCCCAGAAACAAGGCCACCTGCGACGGCACCAGGTGGGACTTTGGGTAATTTATTGCGAATCCCAGGTCTGTGAGTAGCTGGACGGTCCTCGCAGTGTGTTCGACGGTGAGTTCCCTCGTCCTTGAGCGGATGAGCCAGTCGTCCAGGTAGGGGTAGACGTGAATCCCCTGCAGGCGCAGCCGCGCCACCACAGGTGCTAGGCACTTGGTAAAGACCCTGGGGGCCGACTTCAATCCGAACGGCAGTGCTCTGAATTGGTAGTGGCGTCCCTGGACAACGAACCTGAGGAACTTTCGGTGACTTTTGAGGATGGGAACGTGGAAGTATGTATCCTCCAGGTCCAACGACGATAGAAAGTCGCCTTCCTCCAGCTGTCCCAGCACTTGCTGGAGGGTGACCATCCTGAACTTTTGTGACCTGATGTATTTGTTCAAATGACGAAGGTCCAGGATGGGGCGCCAGCCGCCCGTCTTCTTCCTGATGAGGAAGTACCTTGAGTACACCCCGGAGCCCCGGAGCCTCTTCGGGACAAGCTCAATGGCGCCTTTCCTGAGCATCGCCCGTACTTCCAACAGCAGTTGCGGGACGTGATTTTCCTTCCTGGCCACAGGTGGAACGTGAGGGCACTTCTTCGGAATTCGATAGAGTGTCCTCTTGGCAGGGTATCCAGCACCCAACGGTCGGTGGAGATGGACTTCCACACGCCGACGAAATTCGTCAGCCGGCCTCCCACCGGGGTGCTTCGGTGGGGGCCCAAGGCCACGGCCGGTTCAGTCCTGCTTGGAGGTGGTGGCCTTGCCGCCCTGGCCACCTTGCCGACGGCAGCAAGGCGCTCCCTGCTTGCCGCGACCCCTGTAGGCCTCCTGAGACGGCCGCCTGGCGGTAGGACTACGAGCCACCGCTGGATCCCTTGGAGGCCCCTTGTCTGCCTCCGGAGCTCCGAAAGGGCTGTCGTTGCTGAAGGGCTCCTAGGGCACGGGCCGTGTCCGTCTTTATGGCTTGGAGGGATTCGTCCACCGCCTTCCCGAACAAGTTGCTGCCGTCGAACGGCATGTCCAACACCCTGGTCTGGACGTCCTGACGGAAGTCGGTCGCCCGGAGCCAACCCAGTCGTCGTAGGCAAACTCTGTTGCCCAGCTGGCCGAACCCGGTATCGGCAATATCGGTTGCCACCGTTATGGCGTGGTCCGACGCCACCTCGCCTTCTTGAAGTATTTCCAGGGCCTCGGACCTCTTGTCGTCTAGTAGGAAGTCCAATATGGGGGCCAGCTTAAACCAGAGCTCCCTGTCGCAACGGGCCACGATCGCCAGGGTGTTGGCCGCTTTGATCGTCGTCGCCGACGACGAAATGACCCGTCGCCCCATGGCGTCCAACTTCCTTCCCTCGCCGTCCGGAGGGGAATTCGACGTTGAGACTCCTGACCCCGCCGCTTTCTTCTTCGCCGCTGCCGAGACGACTGAGTCTGGCGTTGGCTGGGCCCTGAGGCACAGGGGAGCGGTCTCGGGGACCCGGTACTTCTTCTCGTACCGGTCCCGTTTGGCTGGTGCCGTGGAGGGGTTCTTGAGTACCGACAGGCCCTCCTCCCAGATGTCATCGATTAGAGGCACCGCAATGACAGTCTTCCTCTTGGCCTCCCGGCGCTGATAGAGGAAACGTTCCTTTTTCTGCTCCTCCGGGCAGAGCTGGAACAATTCGGACGCCCTGGCGATCATGGCGTGGAATGAACCAATCTCGTCAGGCGGAGAGGCCAGTGCGACGGGAGACCCGTTCCGTCGTCGTCGTCGCCGCCCTCAGAACCCGTCATCGAGCCCACTGCACCGTCATCTCCCGACTCGTGGGAGGATGAGGAGGGAACTGCAGGCCTTACGGGGGCGAGTGGAGGAGAGGGTTGGGTCCTCCGTCATTTGTTCTGAGGACTTCCCGACGGGCCAGGATGCGGGTCCTCCAGCCTGGGCTGTGGTAATCTCGTCCTTATCTCAGAGCATAAGGACTGGATCGCAAACAAAATGGCCGCTGAGCTATCCTGAGGCCTAGGTTCTGGCTGCGCCGGAAGGGAAGGCTGCTCTTCCTCACCATCGTCGTCTTCCTCGGTTATCTCCTGAGGATCTTCCTTGCGGGATCGAACCTTCTCGAATTGGACTTCGAGATTCCTCACGGCCTCGGTCAGTTCCCCCTCTGAGGCTGACTCCGAGCTCGAGGAGGCTACCGTGCCCCCCCTCACTTCTTCCATCATGGGGGCCATGACGATGGGCTGAAAAGAGGATTCCCTCCTTGGCGGCAGGGAAACTCTAGTCCCAGAGGCAGTCTCCGCTGGCGGGGTCTCTGCCGGCTTGGCCAGAGTTGCCACGATCGCCTCGATAGAGGCCTTTGCCTGCTGGGTAGGGGCCTTCACCACCTTAGGTGCGTCCTGGGCCTTCTCCTTAGGGGGAGGGGCGACGCCTCGCTCCCCCTCTCCCGAGATCGGCCGGGGCTTCTCCCGAAGCTTACCCGGGGTCTCGGACTTCCTCTTCCCCGAACCGGAGCGCTGGCTCGTGGTTGACGGTGCCCAAGGGAAGGTGCGCCCTGCCTGGCGACCGAAGAGCCCGACCCATCGGCACTCCCGGAGCCAGCGGACTCGCGGCGCTTGGTCTGGTGTTGGGCCCCTGTCACCGGGGCGCCCGCACAGGACTTAGAAGCCCGCTTGGACCCTTTCTTCTTCTTCTCACCCGTTGAGCCCTTCTCCAACCAGCTGGCGAGACGGGATCGACGGTCCCTCATGGTCCGCTCTGACAAGTTCTTGCAGAACTGGCAGTCCTTCTCTACATGCGTCTTGTCCCCATGAAGACAGTAGAGGCATCGCAAATGTTCGTCCTCAAACACATTCTGCAGCCCGCATCCAGGGCAGCTGCGAAACAGCTTGGGTCCGAGTGACGAACTCGCGTCCTGGGCCATCTCGAAGTAGGCCGCGAATCTTCTGGAATCCTCCAAGAGGTTGATTCGACGAAATCTTCACCCTTGAGGGGCGTAGAAAAATACTGCAACGGGTACCCGTTAACGGGAGTAGAAACGGTGGAGCTTGAGGCTCGATTAACCGAATAAATGTGAAAATTCACCTGAAAAAGCGCGAAACACGCAGCAAAAGCTCGAGAGCTGAGCACGAGGACTCCCAACACTTGAACGTGCGGTAAAAATCTGAAGATGGCTGCCAGAGGCGGGGCTTAGGGAGATGGCAGTCATTGGCTGTGGTCAGTATGGCGCAGAGATCAGCGATTGGTTGCTACTACTAAAGACAGATCAGAAACGAAACTGATACTGATTTTTTCTTTACCGAGCCTGACGACGGGGAATATTCATGAGCATGTGAATCCATGCCAGACCCCATGCTGGAGAATGTACTCGACTGATGGGAATCTTCGAACCAGGAACTAAGTCAATCTTAGGGCTGATGAGGAGGCAGCTGTACTGCTCTTCCTTTGTCAAATACATATTTGAAAGCGTAGTACTCCTTAGGAATGCCGGGCACATGGGCAGCCGAAATGGCTCCCACTGCTGCTGTGGTAGGGCCTGGCAAGGACTGGCCTGTGAGAGGGGATGAGCACCAATACAGTGGGACTCACAGAAATCGGACAAAAAAACTCACTTCATGACGCTGCCAATCAATGGAAGGATTATGTGCCAATAACCAGGGGAGACCAAGGATCACTCTGAACTGATATGCAGGAATCAAATCTAAAGAAATGCTCTCACAATGACCACACTTGGTTGACATAAGAAGGTTGCCCGTTTGTTTTGTCACTAGGCCGTAGACCAGGGCCCTGCCATCAACAGCATTCACTATTTCTGGTTGTGGTTTAGCAAAAATGGGGATTTCAGCCTTGCGGGCGTTGTGCAGGTCCATATAGGTACCAGTGGCCCCGAGTCAATGGCTACCTGTGTCTGCCAACGCTTGCCCGAAGGTAGAGTAAACAGTACCAGAATAGAGAATGGAACTACAGCGCGTGAGACTGGGGAGTCCAGAGAAAGGGCACTCAGACTTCATCTACTGCTGAGGTTTGGAGTTTCCCGACCTTCTTGCAGGTTTCTTAGGGCAGTTGCGTAGGAAAAGCTCAGAAGACTCAGTACATGCAGAGATTATATTTCCGTCGGTTCTCCCTTTCCGCAGAAGACAATGAGCCACGTACAGCCCGATCTACATTGGTTCAATGACGCCCTGTAGCGAGAGTTCCAGACGTGTGGGGACAGGAAGAGGCAGTCTTTTTTCATCTTTCCTCTCTGCTCTCCTGGCATCCATTTGTAGTACCAGGTCCAACAACTCCTGAAAAGCCACAAGAACCACTGGAATGGTGGCTAAAGTGTCTTAAAGTGTCACAGAAAGACCAATGTAAAAAAACAGCTGTCTTCTTATCTTCCAGCCACCCAGTCTCGGCCTCTAACTGGTTAAACTTAGCTAGGTAAGACAGCAAAGGAGCGTCGCCCTGCTGTAGGGTCAGGAACTCTAAATCCGTGGATTGGGTCTTGTATCGAGTATCAAATACTTTACCGATAGTAAAGTGATCAAAGGATTGCAATCGTAGCGCACATAACCGTTTTCCCGGACGGCACGAGGATGCTCTAGCAACCAGAGTGGAGCACATTTAGTACGGGAGAGCGTCTCTAGTTCTATGCACCAGCTCCAACAGAATTCAAGTGGTAATCCAAAAGCAGTCCATGAAACAAAAGCGGGTTGGCAGCGTGTGGGGAGCAGAAGGATCCAAACAGCAGGTTAGTGGAGTCCGAAGGAGGAGGAGCGAGAGGTCAACAATGTTCGGGAAGCAGAAGTTCAAAACGTGTAGCAGGTGAGGTCCATATTCAAGGCAAAGGTCGATAACTTGTAAGCAATAAAATCAGGACTATGCAGAGGGAGTCCGTGACAAGAGAATTCCAACAAGAACAAACAACAAGACTCTGATACTGGAATCACAACTTCAAATCAGAAGCAGTTGTCTCCGTGCTCCGCCGAGTTTTACAGAGTGTAGGAAGAGGGGCATGAAGCATCATTGCTGGTCACATGATCGCGCTTACGTTTGGTTCCAGTGGCAAAGGAATGCATGAACGCCCAGTGTCTTCTCTGGCAGGCGCATCACCAGCGTTGCCAGGGCAACCTCCAGCTTTGTAGGAAGGAGGAAGCGTTGATGTAAGGGAACCAGATTAACAGTGATCTGCGACATGAAGATGCAGGCAAAACATGCCGAGAGCGTGGTGTGATTATGACACTTAAGCAGTAAAAAAGAGGGAATTCAGGAACAGTGAGAAATTACAAGGGAATAAGGAGAAGGGCTAGGTAAATTAAGAATGCTTAACCTAATGTGTAATCTCATTCCCATGCAGATATCGTCCACAGTAAAGGCCAGGAATCTGAACAGTTTTATCCATTTCCCCTTTCCCCTTGGTTTTTATTTGGACTCTGCCATAATATAATCAGGTAGAGGGTGCAACACCTTTGAGGGACCGTGGGGTTCAGCAGCTTCTGAGGCCATCTTGTGAAAACACAGACCTGACAGAATGAAAGGTCAAATACTTTAAGTGCTCCCGAGCTGTTTGAACCCACTAAGTTCACTATGGATATCCTGGGGGAAATGATTAAGGAGATGAGAGAAGAGCTGAGGGTGGCTCTAAGTGAGAGTGTGGGTTTATTGAAGAAAGTAGAAGAGATGAGCGAAAAAGTGACTCAACTAAAGAAGGCATCCAGGTCTCTAGACACTGGGTTTAGGGAGATGCGGAGAACCCCCGGTTTTGGAACTGGAAGAGTCAGGAAATGAGGGGGGAACATAAGGGATCAGTAGGGGGAGTGGGATCGCTCCCAATGCCAGTGCCTCTGGCCCCACTGGAATGGTTCGGGGGGATCCCAAGACGTTTACAAACTTTTCAACTCAGTGTGAGTTGCATTTTTTGAGTAGACCATAAGTGTTCATGTCTGAAGCTGCTAAAGTCCAAAAGAGAAAAACACTGGGAAAAAATCCCCAGTCCATAATACACTCTCGTCCTGCACTTGAAGTAAGTTGCAGTTATAAATAGATTTTTCATGTAATGTATACATTTTCAGAAATTATAGGCCAAAGTCCCTTCAGTAAAATTTCTCAATTTTTTAAAATGTTCGAAAAAGGCAGTGTGTATGAAAGAAATCAGTGTCCCAATATTTGCCAATGCATTTCGGAACCGAGTCCGTCTTCAGGGCTGGACACTATGCATATGAAATTACATCAATATTGACATGCCGAACATGAAAATGAAATTCAATCAACCAATCAAAAAGAAACACAATCAAAAAAATGACAAAAAATCAATACATAGCCCATATGTAAAAAATCAATATCAACATTCTCAAAGACATGTCATCCCTAAAAACTCCAACCATCTCATGTAAGAAAACTGAATAGTGTTTAAATGGTGGAAAGTTCTGTTTACCCGATTGTGAATAAGCCTTAAGATATCTAAAATGAAGCACAAAGATAACCAATCACTGTTGGAAGCGTGTCTCTATGCTGGAAATTTGGTGTGAACTGAATACATATGTGTCACAATAAGTGAGTTACCCGGAAAAATGCAGTCATCCCGCTGACTGTCTTGGTAAATTCATCTCTAACTACGATAGAAAATAGAAACAAGAGATTCCTAATAAAGTAGTTTGCTCCATTGAAGCATGCTATTGTAATGTACACAAATAGCGTGCTGCTCTATCTTTAAATATGGGCGGGTGGTCTTACCTTTTTGCTAACTGGTTGGATGTGTTGTGGCAACAGGAACAGAGTACCTCGACTCGCGAGCTGGTTCCCATGTTTGTTGGTTTGAAGGGCCAGCGATACCACATCATGCATACCCGTACGTGATGACGTTGCATACGCCTCGCGCCCCCTGCGCCCTGGTGAGAGGGAGCCGAGGAGAGTGCCCTTGTTACGATTGACATTTGTGGTTGGCATGCTGCAGCCGATCGCAGAATGAAGCAATGTTACTCAGAGTGCCTGTGTATAACATAGCAGACCTACCTATATATAATCAAATGCTATGTTCTTTAAAGTCGCTAGATGGTGCATGGGGTTGACTTATTTGGATAACCTCTGCATGTCTTGGTATCACTACTCACTGTGAGATCAATAATCTTAAATAAAACAAAATAAAACACCATCAACAAATTATGCAATACCTTAGTGCAACCATGTGGATGCTGCAGTTAAACTATGTATGTGCATATCATCAGGATAACATGTTATTGGTAGATCAATTATCATAGCAAGGGCTGGTAATATTCAATTAAATCAATCTCGATGGACAGGAAAACACGGATATGTTCATGTATCAGAAATTATCTCAAAATGTCAATTCTATTTCTGTGAACTATGTATGTGCATGTCATCCGGGTGACAGCTTATTTGTGAATCCATAGCAAGAACTGGTAATCCTCAGGTAAATCAATTGTGATGGGCAAAAAACACGGATACATTAATGTGTACGAAAATATCTCAAAGCATTGATTCCAGTTCAGTGGACATCAGACGGTGTGTCCCTTCATCAGGTGTGGTTTGGTGATAATCGTTCATAAAACGTAATCATAGTCAAATGTAGCACATGTAAATTGATCTCTTAATTTATTCCACCGGGGGTCGTGGCGGAGTCTCTTTATCCAATAGGTCTCTTGCTGTTCAAGTCTTTTGGCAACGTTTGCATGCGCGTTGCACTTTATCACTGCCTGTACTATCTGGAAACAAATGTGTGCGACGTTGTCTTTTTTGTCCACCCAATGGCGAGCCACTGCTGAGTTCATGTTGCAGTTTCTAATGCAGGATCTGTGTTCATTCCACCTCAGCTTGCCTTGGCGTTTCGATTGTCCAACATAATATATGCCACATTGGCACTTGATTGTGTAAATGATGTTAGCAGAATCATATGATGCAAAACTGTTAATCGTTATACTCTCTCCTTTTCTCGGGTGATTGATGGTGTTCCCTTTGGTTATGAAACCACAATTGCTGCAGTGAAGACATGGGAAGGTCCCTTTTCTAGTTGACTGTGGTTGTTTGCTCGCCGGTCTTGTTTTCGAGATGGTCTCTAAAATTGGTGCTCCTTTGGTAAGCAAATGTGGGCAAGTCTTGAAATAGATGCTCAACCCTAGAGTCACTAGGCAGAGTTCTCCAGTTCCTTTTAATCACTGCCTTGATCCGGTTGCTCTGTATGGAGATGGAGTGGTTTTCTCTTTCCTTCTCCCTTCGGGGGATTCTTCTTGAGTAAGTCAATCATTGGTTGTTTTAATCTCCTCTGCTTTGTATTCTCGGGCTAGGAATTTCTCCCCCATCCTGTTAATTTCCTTCTAATATTCATTGGGATCACGGACGATTCTCTTGACCCGTAGCATCTGGCTAAAAGGTAGATTCTTGTTAAGACTGTGTTGGTGAAAGCTAAACATGCGCAGTAGGTTGTTGCGAACTGTTTTCTTCCAATAAATATTGGTGACATATTTACCATCCCGTATATTAATTGCGACGTCAAGGAAATGGATTTGTTGCTTTGCCAATTCACTGGTGAATTGTATCCTGGGATCAATTGTGTTTTTGTAAGCAAGAAAATCCTATCAGGTACTCGTGTCCCCTTCCATATTCCAAAAATATCATCAATGTATCGTATCCATAAAGTTAAATAATTCTGCCATTCTTCACTTTCAAGAATGTGTTCTTTTTCAAACTTGTTCATGAAGCAATTCGCGTAGGTAGGGGCCAGCTTTGCCCCCATGGAAGTACCAGATTCTTGCAAGTAAAAATTGTTCTTATATTGGAAATAGGAATTCTCCGAGATGAATTGCAACACTAGAAAGATGAATTCTTTGAATGCTCTGATCTCATCTTCATTGAGAAGCATCCATTCAATAGCCTCCATATCCAGATCGTGTGGGAGAGATGTGTAAAGACTCGTAAACATGATGGAATCCTCAGTAAATGTGGCATTCATGAGGTACTGTTGAAAGTGGGACGTGTCCTTGATAAATGTACTGGTTTTCTGCTAAGGTGACTGACAAGCCAGAGACATGTGGCTCTTAAGTGATTTTCGGCTTTTCCAACTGGAATTTAGTAAATTGTTTGACAGGAGGCAGATTACACTGAAGGTTGATGGGGAGCTCTTGAAGCTGAAACAAGGAAATCGTAGTTACATTACCGAGTTTAAATCTTTAGTTCTTGTGAGTGGCTGGCCCGAGGAGAAGAGCTTATCTGTGGTTTGAGGGAGGATTTGAAGGATGCCTTAAACCGACCCACTTCCTGCGAGGCACTTATTGATCGCGTTATCCAGTTGGATTTTCGTCTAAGTCAGAGAAGGGTGGAAAGTTGTGGGTGATGCGAAATTAAATCCCAGAGGGAAAGACCTAGGTTGGACTTAGTCTACAAGGAGAACAAATCCAGGGCTCAAAAGCAGGTTGGTAGGACCAGAGTGCACTTATCTAAGGAAGAAAAGAATAGACGTAGGGAAAATAACTTGTGCCTGTACTGTGGTAGGAGTGGGCATTTCTTAGGCAATTTTCCGAAACACCCCCAAGTGATTCCCATCTCCAGTGGTAAAGACTCAACATATCACTGACACTCTTTAGGCTGCAGTCCCTCATATCACTGTAAAAATATCCTTGTTTTTTTAGACAACTTTGGAGGGGAGTGGTCCAGTTGTGATTGATTCAGGAGCCACAGGACATTTTATGGACTGGGGGGTGGTGAAATTGTTGAGAATTCCCTTGGTGCAGAAAGCAATGGCGGGGCAGGTGAGAGTAGTGGATGATTCAGCACTTACTTATGGACTAATCGCACATGAAACAGCTCCTTTAAAAATGATCATAGGAGAGAGTCAGGGGGAGGAGTTGATCTTTGAGTTAATAGATATGTCACAGATGAAGATTATTTTGTGAATGCCATGGTTCACTTTTCACAACAATCATATTGATTGGAGTAGGCAAGTAGTTGACTAGCAATCAGATTTTTGCAAAAACATCATTTTGGACATTGGCCGTTGGAGCGGTCTGGCTTTCAGGAGATATCTGTGATGAAGGGTTTGGCTGAGGGGGGTTTGGCTGAGGGAGGATTGGCAGGGGAGGATAGCTCTTTGGCAATGCGTGGGTCTTGGAAGCAGGACCACGCTGAGCAAACACAGGTTTCAAATCCAAACCCACGCTTGGGGGTTTGGGGGGGGTGGGGGGGGTGTTATAAATAACCTACCTTTACACAATGAAACTAGCGCCTAGATACCTACGGGTTATGCGTGCTGTAAATAAATGCAAGAATATATACATCCTTGTTGCAGTCTAAAGGCGCACTTGTGGGAGAATTAACAGCACGCTATCAAGATTTTTGGAATGTTTTCTATGAGGAAGAGGCAGGAGAATACCGCCTCATAGGCCCCATGACTATCTTACCTTGCAGTAGAGTTTATGCCCTGACGGAGAAGAAAAATTACTACCTTAAAGAATATCTAGCAGAGAATCTGGCCAATGGATTTATTATACACTCACAATCTCCATTAGCCTCTCCTTTGTTTTTTGTGCCCAAAAAGGAGGGAACTCTCAGGACATGGATTGATTATCGGGCATTGAATAAGATCACAATCAAAAATAGATACCCTCTTCCACTCATCTCAGAGATGATGGACCAAATTCAGGGCGCTACTATATTTTCAAATTTATATCGGAGAGGGTTTTATCATTTGGTCCATGTTAGAGAGGAAGATGAGTGGAAAATGACTTTCAAGACCAGATTCGGCCTACATGATTATCAGGTTATGCCCTTCTGACTCTGAAATGCTCCTGTGGCATTCCAATATATCATAAATGAGGGTTTGAAGGAGTTCCTTGATATTTTTGTAGCCGTCTATATTGGATACACATAACCCAAAGCTTTTCCATTTATTGCTTTTGTTTTGGTTGTTATGTTTGCTATGTATGTTTTACATCTTAATCACTAGTCACTTTAGGTGGTGGTTATAAATTTGTTTTGTCAAAAACAGCTGTTTGAGGAAATATTGAGAATTAATCGTTTTGCAAACTCTGTTTTTGTGATTGAACCCTTTGCAGCTCGCAACTGTTCCTTTTAACAATATACTTTTTTTCTTACTTTCTGATGCATGATTATTAAATGCATCCAGCAGCAAAATAAATTTAAAAAGCTGACAGCTCAATATCAAAAAATGCACGATTAATAAATGCATTCATCAGCGAAATAAATTTAAAAAGCTGACAGCTCAATATCTATCTGTGTCTGAAATTCCTTCTTGTGCATCTTTCACATTTAAAGTGTTTATGTACTGATTTTGACATAATAGAAATAATCCAGGTCTACTTTAGCACAATAGTAGTCCCCAGTAAACGCTACACGTCAGAACAGACCCCCATTGTTGACCTAGTATCTTTAGCCCAATGTTCTGTCGTATTCGGGCTATCCCTTCAGTTACCAGTCTATATTGATGACATTCTGATCTTCTCTCAGAGTCTGGAACAAAAGCAAGATCATGTACAACTCGTTCTTCAGAGGTTGAGGGGAAAAACATTTGGACGCTAAATTCGAAAAAAGTCAGTTTCACTCTAAATCCATTGAATTTTTGGGGTTCGTGATTTCTCCCAAAGGGATTGGAGATGTATCGGAGAAAGGTACCGGCCATCTCCAACCCAGGTGAAGGAGGTGCAAAGTTTTCTCGGTTTCGCACATTTCAACCGTAGATTTATTGAAGGATTTTCCCATATTATTACACAACTCCTTAAAAAAGGAGTTAAGTTATCTTGGAATTCGGAAGCCAGGGAAGATTTTCAGCTGTTGAAGGGTCGCTTTACATCAGGACCAATTTGACTGCACACTGATGTTTCTAAACCATATTTTGTGGAGGCGGATGCTTCAGACTTGGCTATGGGAGCAGTTTGGTCCCAGAAACATGAGGTTACAGGACAGCTTTATCCACTTGCCTTTTTTTCAAAGACGTTCTCTCCTGCGTAAAGAAATGACACCATTATGGACCATGAGCTCTTGACCATTAAGGCTGCTTTTGAGGAATGGCTACACTACTTAATGGCAGCTAGACATACAGCAACTGTTTTGACGGATCATCGTAATCTCCTCTTTTTAACGTCAGCAAAGACTTTCACTCCAAGACAGCTCAGAGGTCTCATTTCTTCGCGGACTATGACTTTGTAATAACGTTCAAGCATGGGAGCTTGAACGGCAAGGTAGATGCCCTGTCACATCAGTTCCCCAGAGGAGAACAAGAAACAGGCCAAGAAATACTTTCTCTGATTCCTCCCGAATGTTTCGCTTTGGGTGGAACATTACATGAAGAATGTTTACGTGCAGAAATTCAGGAAAGTATGAATAGGTCAGAGATGGAGGAATGGGAATGTTTGGATCCAGCTCAAGAATTGAGAGAGGAGTTGCCATTTTTTGGATTCTAAACTTTGTCTTCCCAGTGAAGCTCTGTGGAGATAGTTTTGAAGGTTTGTCACGATTCAGCTATAGCAGGTACTGCAGGTACCAGTACTGTAACTCATCTGTACCTACTCTGCTGCTCCCTATGTAACTTAAGCTATTCAATCCTCTTGTTGCCTTTGCGCCCTGTTACCTCTGGGTTAGGCGTGCATTACAAATATTAAAATCAAACAAAGCAGGTCATCCTGGTTTTCAGAAGACTCTAGAATTGGTTTGGAGGAATTTCTGGTGGAGTACCATGCAAGTGGATACGCTGAACTTTGTGAAAACATGTGAAGTTTGCACGCAATCAAAGAGTCAGGTTGGAAAAACATCTGGATTGCTGGAGCCACTTTAAATCCCTCCTAGGCCCTGGCACACCTTCTCTTTAGATTTTACTGTCGATATCCCTAAAGATCAAGGCTGTTCAACCGTTTTCATGGTACTTTTGTTCAAATAATCCTCCCAAGGCAAAGCAACACTAGTAAAGCAATTGTTTTATCATGACTGATATGGAAAGCTACAGACAGGAGACCCTAGTCACTTTAACAGTTGATCAATCGAGAGATGTGTAACTCTAGGAATCTCAGTGTAAAAGGCAAAAAGGTTGAATCGATAGAAAGGTTGTTAGAATACCAAAGTCTGAGGAGTGGTTCTGAAACCCCCACACCTGCAGCAAATGTGGAAAATATTGATGAGGATGATATGTCAGAGCCAAGCTCTAAAATTGGTGATGAGTTAGATGAGGCAGAAGAGTCTCAGAACGTAGGCCCTGTCTTACCTCTACCTGCTCATAGGCCTCAATCTTTTACCACAGGGACCCCCTACCAGGTCCAACATTAAGTCCTGAATTTGTCTCTTTAGAACGAATGAGACTCGAGTTAGAATCCAAGCTCAAACTGAAAGCAAACATCAAGAACTTAAACTCAGAGAAATTGAGTTGAACCATGCACTTGAAAAAGTTGTCTCTTGAAACTGGTTCTCTCCCAAAGTCTTCTAGGTCTTCCAGTCCTAAGAGGCCTCACATGCCCAAAGATGCAGTATGTATATATGTATGTATGAGGCTAAGCTTGATATTTTGGATTGGTTGGCTGCTTTTGAATATAACCATGTGTTATGTACAAAGGGAGGCTTTCACATAACCAGTAGTTTAAAGGTAAAGAACCTTTTATTTGCAAGTTGATGACATAAGACGACCCCCAGCAGGAGGAGTACAATCTTCCCACTAAGGCCCTGCTTCTTCACTGGCTCTCCTTGGAACCCTGCTACATAAGATGCAGTTCTATGTTCTATAGTATCTAAGTGACAATAGACATAGTGAAGGAAATATTATACACTCATGGTTTAACAGGTAAACATTGGAAACACTGCACATCCTAACACCTCTCCTCCTTAAACATAACAAGTAACTGTGTGGGTGAGGACCCACTAAAATTGAAACCTGTAAAACACATATTGAACAACTGAAATTGAAACCTGTAAAATAAATATTATACACTCGTGGTTTAACAGGTAAAACATTGGATGCGCTGCAAGTCCTGGCACAAATCAAGAGCATAGATATATGACATCTAGTGGTTGATTAGGTAGAGTCACAAGAAAGTCCCTGTCTCCAACTAACTGAAGACAAATTAACATTGAAACGGAAAAGCCACCCTTTCCTTATTCCAAATAGCTCCTCCTTTGACCAACACTGACGAACCCAAGTCTTTCACAACTTGCTTGGGTTCAGAAAACAACGAGGCTCCTTTACGAACTTTGGTGGGGAGCTTGACTTTAATCCAATCACCCTCTTTGACCTTGAGTTCCCTACAACAATTCTTCTGATCATACCTCTCCTTGGATCTAACTCCAGCTTCAAAAATTCTCCTTTTTACACTCTCTAGATCCACATCCACCATTTTTGATTTGCCCATCCAATCTGGACATAAATGAGTATTTGGTTTTCTTCCTCTCAAGATCTCAAATGGACTCACGCCTGTGACACTATGGGTAGTTAGCCTATACTGGAACGTGCGTTCCATCACTGTTCTCACCCAATCTCCTCCAGTAGCCACCGCTATCCTAATAGCCTCCATCAGAGTCCTATTAAATCGTTCCACACACCCATTACTCTGGGGATGATATAAAGAAGTATTCACCTGCTCAATCCCATGATTCTCTAAGAATTCTTTAAACTCTCTGGAAACAAGTTGGGTCCCATTGTCAGACAAACACTTTCTTGGAAACCCTTCTCTCCAAAACAGTTGTTCCAAAAATCTGATTATACTACTACTGGATATGTCCTTGAGTACACATACCTCCGGCCATTTTGATAATAAATCCATGACTACTAATAGGTAGCTATCTCTGCCACCACCAATATTAAATGGACCGAGGAGATCCAACGCAATTTCGTCCCAAGGGACACGCGGGGACTCCCTCACTACCATGGGAACTTTTTGCACTTTCAAGCCTTTGTTTCCCTCAATACATTCCACACAGTCTTTGACTTGTTCCTCTATGTCCTTGTCGATACCAGGCCACCAAAATTCAGACCTCACAAGTCCCTTCGTCCAGGCCAGACCTAAATGCCCAACATGGGCCAACTCCAAGACAGACTTCCTCATACCGACTGGCACAACCATCTGGTGACCCTTGTATAAATAACCATCCTGAATCCATAGCTCCTCCCTCACTTTGGCAAAACCATTCATCTCGCCCCTGTGGCTCTTCATTTTACCTTCTGCAACCAGAGTAAGTACTCCTTGATATACAACATCCTCCGTGCAAGACACATCCCACTCACTTTTCTTTAATGTTTCATGCACCTGGAATATTTCTGCACTCTCCTCTGAACTTGTAAAGTCACTATCGTCAGAAATTTCCCTCTGGACAGATCTAGACAAGGCGTCTGCAACCACATTAACCTCCCCCTTTACATGGAGCATGGTATACTGTAACCCTTACAATGCCGTGACCCATTTCATAATGCGTCTTGACACTCCCTCCAAACCACCTTTCGTAAAAATTCCAACCAAGGGTTTATGGTCAGTGCAAATGGTGAAACTCCTCCCCCACAAGAATCTTTTAAATTTCTCGACACCCCAAACGCATGCTAGAGCCTCCTTCTCAATAACTGAATATCTAGATTCTGGGCCCTTCAAAGACCTGGACGCAAAAGCCACAGTCTGTAAACATGTCTGATCCTCCTGCATCAGAACAGCCCCAACACCATAATCACTGGCATCAACAAAAAGCAATGTGGGTTTACTTTCCTCAAATATTTTCAAAATGGGAGCATTGACAATAGCCTCTTTTATCATCAAAAATTCCTTCTTGCACCGGTCACACCATTTAAAAACGACTCCCTTGCGAGTGAGAAATCTCATATTCCTCGACATTTCTGCTAACCCCTTGACAAATTTGCCGTAAAACTCCACCAATCCCAAAAATGATAGTATGTCCCCTTTAGACTTAGGCTCCTCCATTCTTTTTATGGCCTCAATAGCCTCCTCCTTGGGTCTAACCCCTTCCCCAGTGATCTCATGACCAAGGTACACCACTTTGTTGGCTTTAAAAGTACATTTTTCCAAGGCAACGGTGAGGCCTGCCTCCTTCAAAATATCCAAAACTCTTTTCAATCGAACATCATGCTCCTTCTCATCGCTCCCACATGCAAGAACATCATCCTGATAACACATCACCCCTTTTTCACCCCCAAGTAATTTATGCATAATACTCTGAAACACACTTGCGGCTGAGACCAAACCAAATGGCATGCGAACACACCTGAACAATCCAATCGGGGTGATGAAGGCAGTGAGATCCCTGGAATTAGGGTGCAATTCAACCTGATGGTAGGCCGATTTAAGATCTAGTATGGAGAACACTTTTGACCCAGCTACTCCCACCATCAAATCATCTATTCGGGGAAGAGGAAACCTGTCTGCCACAACCATGCTGTTTAGATATCTAAGATCTATACAGAGCCTCAAAGAACCATTGCCTTTTCTGACTACAACTATAGGACTGACCCATTCAGATGCTTCTATCTTTTCAATGACACCATCTCGTTCCATTCTCTTGAGTTCTTCCTCTACATCTCCACTAAGAGCAAGAGGAATAGTTCGCAGTTTTGCAATCTTAGGGACAGCTCCTTTCTTTAGGCAAATTACATGTACAAAGTCCTTAAGACTCCCCAATTTCCCAGATAACGTGGTTTGTATCTCTGTGGGCTCTCCTCCCGCAACAGACATTACCTGCTCGGGATGACTTGCCTCAAGCCTCATCTTCAATTCAGCTTGATCACTCCATGACAACAATTCACCCCCTCTGTTGGTAACATACACACAACCTTTGGCCTTCCTGTCCTTAAACTGTAATTCAGCATCAAAGCAACCTATATCATCTATGGGAACATCTCCATAAGCATTTGCTTTAACAGTATTTTCCCACAGAGTACAACTATCGAATTTGTTCCTCCACACTTCCACACTTATGAAGGTGTAGTCAGCACCACTATCCATTAGCATGCGTATGGGTACACCTCGAATTACAACCTCAGCATAAGGTTTCTGCATTTTCACTCTGCCATTGACAGCATTCACTGTAAATACCACTTCTCTGCCATCCTCACAATATGACTCATCTTCATAACTTGCACTTATTTCATGCACTTGATTTGACCCAGCATTAAAATTTCTACAACATCGGGCAATGTGCCCTCTCACACCACACTCATTGCATATGATATGAATAGCAAAGCAATCCTTATCCGAGGCTATATGCGACAAGCTTCCACATCTAAAGCATCTTCTCCCTGGAAAACCTCTGGATTGTCCTGAATCCCTAACCATCTTGAAAGAATTCATGTCTTTGGGAATCCCTCTGCTATCTTTTGCAGGAACCCATTGACGCCATCCTCTGCCAGTTGCCGGTCTGTTCTCTTCGCTCCTTTTAGCATTCTGCGAGGCGCGTCTTGGATTCCACGTACTCTGCCTCTGAACAACCTTTGACACCTTCAGCACTGAACCCTGACTCTCATCCAACTTGGGTTTACCATTGTTCACAGTATCCGATTGAAGAACTTCAATGCACTTATCTGTGTGTTCCACCATTTTCGCTATCTCAATTGCTCGATCCAAAGTGGGGTTCCTCTCTTTCCATAGTTCTTTCCTAATACTGTCATTGCAACATTTAATCATTAGCTGGTCTCTCAAGTGCTCATCCTGACAGTGAGTGAATTTGCATTTCACTGCTAAGCCCCTTAAAGCCGTGACAAAATCCTCGATACTTTCCCCATTCTTCTGCTCTCTTGTGGCAAATTTATATCTTTCCAATATAATGTTCTCCTCCACTCTAAAATGCCTGTCCAGTTTGGCTAATGTCCTTTCATATGGACCAGCATCCAAAATGTCAGAAGGCTCCGGCAATCTCTTTAAGACCTCTTGGCCTGCAGTTCCCAAACAGTGAAATAGCAATGCCTCCATGCGCTCATTGGAGTAGTTGGCACCAAACACTGCTAAGGCATATTTGCTGAATCCTTCCTTCCAGTCTTCCCATCTAACCCTGGGTTCACCTGGCACTGCCAGAAAAAACACAGGAGCAGGCACATTTGCCATGTCTCAAAGTTGCAGAATAGAATAACAAGCTTGCAATTCTGGTTTAACCAATAGAGCTCCCACCCAAACAGGTAGGTGACACTAATTAAAAGATAGCTGCTTGGTTATGTACTCACCCTGGAGCGCCTCACCAGGGTCATCGGCGGCGACTCCTTTCTCAACCTTGCTCAGTGTGGGGCCAGGATGTCCAATGGCCGCTCGGAAAACACACAACCCAAAATCCAATTATAAAAGTGCCAAAGCCGTGTCTTTGCCAGCCCGGTCTCCACAAGTTCAACAAAATTGCAGGGGTCCAATTCCAGCTCCCACAGACCACGGAGCCTCCAGGGGTTTTCCTCTGGCGCTAGCAATGTCCCTCCGGTGGATGCCACACACTGGATGTCAGGCCGTCAATAATCCACTGAAAAAGGCCCTCCCTCAGGCAAGTCAGGCTGGCTCCGCTCCACAGCCAGCACACTAGATCTGTAGAAAAGGCGCTGGGGGTCGTCCTCCGGGTCCCAGTCAAAATCCTTGTCACCAAATGTTATGTACAAAGGGAGGCTTTCACATAACCAGTAGTTTAAAGGTAAAGAACCTTTTATTTGCAAGTTGATGACATAAGACGACCCCCAGCAGGAGGAGTACAATCTTCCCACTAAGGCCCTGCTTCTTCACTGGCTCTCCTTGGAACCCTGCTACATAAGATGCAGTTCTATGTTCTATAGTATCTAAGTGACAATAGACATAGTGAAGGAAATATTATACACGCATGGTTTAACAGGTAAACATTGGAAACACTGCACATCCCAACACCATGGAATTCAAGACATTACAGGGTATCAGCTGATTCCTTGGCTTTTTTCTAGGCTACGCCCTGTTGCAATTGATGTGGTAATGGAGTTTGGGGATATAGACAGAAAGGAGTATGACAGTGTGAAACTAGCTTTGATAGCTAGGTTTGGGAAGACCCCTTTCCAGTATCTTAAGAGATTTCAAACTCTCAAAAAGCATGATGGTACCCCTTGGGCTGCCTGAGTGTGTGAATGTTTGAAAAACTTAGATGGTTGGGTTAAGGGTTACAGAGTTAACACTTATGAAGGTATGAGAAATCTGTTGATGTTGTAAACTATTTATGATGCCCGCTCTCCTGAGCTGAGACAGCACTTGGCTGACTCCAAGGAATTAGATCCAAAAACATTAGCTAGAGCAGCTGACTCATGGGTAGCCAACAGGGCCACTCATAAGGATTCTGAGGCAACTCCCAAAAAGGATGGGGGGGAAGCAGCACAAAGGTGAGACTACAGATAACCCTAAGTTCCTTCCAACCAGAAGAGGCCCCCAAACATAACAAGGGTAAACCACATGGGAAACCAAATGGGGCTAGTGAATCCTCGGGTGCCCAACCAGAGAGAGGTCAGCAGAAACCCCCATTCCAGAAAGCATTTGGTAAATTCTATGTTTGTGGGTCAACTGACCATGTGGAAGGAGTTCCCAGATGCACGGGTAAACCTGCAGGGGTCAGCACTGCCTCCTTAACCTTCTCCCCAGAGGAAGAAGTAAAAATGGCTAGTGCCCACTTTCAACTATTTGCTGAAGCACCCTTGGGTCTTCAGGCCACTGAATCCTTAGAGTCCATGGGTCTGGGGTCTGGGTAAGAAACAGAATATGGAGGTGTACAACTCCATTCCAGAAAACTCTAGAGGGTATTATATGGACAGTGTTCTTGTGAATGGCCAGGATACTCCTGCCAGGAGAGACACTGGGGCCAGCAGAACAGTAGTGGATGAAACCTTTTTCAAGCCCGGGGATGTTGCTAAGGCACCCAAAGGTCCCACTAAATTTTCTGGAGGCCCTATCCAGTTAGTTCTAATTCTACCAGCTCTCATTCAGTGTAATAATATGACAGTGAGGATCCCTGTCAGTGTCCAGAACGAGGTGCCTGGGATAGTCCTGTTGGGGAACGATTTAAAAACTCTAGGAGTAGTATCCAGTACCCCCAGACCTCCCAGTAAGGAGAAACAGAACCAAACCAAATTGGCTAGAGAGGCAACCTTAAGAGACCACTCTGAGCCTGTGGGAACTTCTACAGAGACCCCCACTGTAAGTCCTTGTGTTGGTAAGGTGACCTCTAACCAAAGCAAATCTGAGGCTAGTATAGTAGCGAAATGGGAGCCCCAACCAAGCTCCATCACTGCCCATCCAATTGTAGAGTCTTTGACCCCCCCCCTGCTTCTGAGGAAGAGGTGGATAGACAAATTGGACCCCTCTCTAGGCCTGTGAGAACTGGTACTTCTCAAAGCTGGTGGAAAACCAGGAACAATAGGTCTAAGGCTAAACAGCTTAAGATGGTTGGATCGTTCACTGAAAACTATTGTGTAAATCCTAGTGTTAGAAGGGAAACATCTAAGCCAGGTAAAACCAGTTCTCAGAGGAAGTGGAAGCATGCACCTTGCTTGACCACAGCCCCTCCAACCAAGATACCCGAGACCCAACCTGCTCTTGTGAGAGCGGTGGTGGGGAACCATGGAGGCCCTTATAGATTTAAGGGATTCCTTTCCAAGGACCCCTTCAAAAAGCCTATTGTAGGTTCAGAGGTTGTTACAACTTCTGAGGGACTGTTAGATCAGATCCCCTATACATTAAAAAAGATAGATGTACCACAACAGGTTTGTAGGGCATATAGTTTACAAATGAAAACCACTGATAAAATGTTTCATAGCATGGCTTACAAAAGGTTGCTGGTGTACTGAGCAGGCCATTTAACAGACTTGCAACAGGAGATCCATCCTGGTGGGGATTAGATCCTCCTTTCCCTTAGTCTGGGGGGACGAGTGTTAGGGAGATTTCTCACACAAGTGCTAAATTCCCTCTACCTTAGAGCCCTACAGCTCTTTTGCTATATTTTGGAGCTTTGAACTTTTCATTTTCAATGTGTTTCTTTTGTGTTCTTTGGTTATGGAGTTTTAAAACAACTCCATAGGCATCATCGTTTTCTGTGCGTCACACAGCACCTTCATTGCGGTGACAGGGATGTCTTTCAGACTTCCCAAGGTTTAAATACCTTCTCTGGGACGGACTACTGTCTCTCAGAGCATGTAAAGTTAATTTGACTTTACTAGCCTCTTTAAATTTACAGACCCAGCACACACTATCTTCCAATAGAGTGCTGGAGGGGTTGCCTAGCTTGCTCCGAGTCAAAACACTCATGCAACAGTCAAATGTTACCTTTCCCTACTTTAAATGGCTGGTGGCAGTGGTTTAGATCAAACTACCATGATTTTTCCCGACCGCTAACAATGGTTGCTAAAAATCGGGTCAGCCATGTTTTTCAATATGGCACCCAAGACCTGTCTGTAAAAACAGACTCCGGTCATCCTTTTTCACCATTTCTTTTAGGAAAAGTCCTTCTTGTGTTTTTCTCTGCGTGCCAAACCAGCTTTGGTCCCTTTGTTCGTTGGCCTTTGGCGGGCTTCAGTGCTGAAGCCCCCCTCTGGCGCCTGGGTGTCTGGGGTGGACAGGATGTGAGGGAGGTGCCCGAAACTCCCTGTGCTTAGTCTCCTAGGAGACCTGAATGCACTCTGTCGTGATTGGCCTGCTGGCTGTCCGGCAAGGACAGCCACCCTGCTGTGTGAGTGACAGCCAGGCTGGAATGAATGGGGGAAAGCTGTTTAAAAGCAGGTCTCAAACAGGGGTTTGGGGGTAGATTTCTGGGGATCAGGGCCTATCCCAGGGCACACGTGTGACGTTGGCCACTTTGTACGCACCAAATGTCGGCCAAATTAAGTTTATTCACAAAATCCTGAGACATGGACGAATGGGCGGAGGGAGCTATGATCCTGGGTGGAGATTTCAATCTCATTCAGGACCCCCAACTAGACTGGTGGTCTGCCAGAGGGACGGGGCCGAAAGCCCCCACTAAGGATAACCTAGCCATGAGGGACCTACTACAGGAATATTATTGGGTGGATGTGTGGCGAAAATGCTGGCAAACTCCTGGGGGTTACATGTTTTTCTCCCCTCCCCATCAAACATACACCAGAATTGACCTATTACTGATACCGGAAGAGGGAGGAGGGGTGGTTGGTAACCCTACGGTTGAATCATTAACCTGGTCGGACCATGAGCTTCTCGTCATGGAATGGCGGTTACAAGTCACCCCGAAATCATATAGGTGGCGCTGCAATGACACTCTTGAGAGACCAGGTGTTCTGGGAATTCCTACGGAAGGAAATAGAAGCCTTCTTTGTAACAAATGATACGGGAGGAGTCCCAATGGCCACAGTTTGGGAGGCAGCAAAGGCCACCTTCAGGGGTCTCCTTATTGCTGAGGGCTCGAGTAAAAAAACGTGAGAGAGCGCTAATAGAATCTAAACTCCGTGAGGACCTACGGGTCATGAGGGCACAGCTCACAAAAGGCAATGTAGACCGTGAAAACCTCCTTAGCAAAATGAGAGAAAAGAGACAGGCCCTACACACAACCCTAATTGGGGAGGTGGTCAAAAGAATGAGATATACAAAGCAGCGATACTATGAGAAAGGGGGCAAGGTTGGAACACTTGGCACATAGGTTGAGAGGGAACAGGGTAGGTAGGCGGATAGAGAAGATCAGGGACGGGGCGGGCAATACCCAGACAACAACCAAACACATAGCCGCAGCCTTTGCGGGCTTTTACAAAGCGCTTTATACCAGACAAGATGACAAATCATCAGAAGACATCATAGATATCTCGAGAGCCATCCCCTACCTAAGCTCACAGACTCAGAGAGGGAGGCTGTGGAACGGGAAATAACAGAGGAGGAGGTAGAGGAGGCCATTAATAGACTAAAGGTAGGCAAGGCCCCCGAGGGGGGCGGGTACACAGCCGACTTTTACAAACAATATCAATCGGTACTGATGCAACCGCTGGCCAAACTCTTTAACCAAATCAGGACCTCGGAAACCATCCCACCGACATTCCTACAAGCCATGATCACGGTAATTCCCAAGCCCGGCAGCGACCCAGGGGAATGCGGCTCGTATAGACCAATCTCGCTTCTGAACACAGACGCGAAGATCTTTACTAGGATCCTAGCAACACACTTAGAAAAATGCCTCCCTAAGCTGATCCACCCTGACCAAGTAGGTTTTATTATGAACAAGCAGGGGGCTGACAGTATGCGCAAAACCCTGCATATACTGAGTTCAAAAGGAATTAGAACAGAGGGTGCCCTTCTCCTGTCCTTAGACGCAGAAAAGGCTTTCGACAGGGTGAGCTGGGCCTTCATGGAGGGTGTTCTATCATCTTTGGGGATGGGACCCAAATGGCGGGGGTGGATGACGGCCCTATACTCTCACCCCTCAGCAAAAGTGGTAGTGAACAGGGGTGAATCGGAGGCCTTCCACTGGAGAGGGGCACAAGACAAGGGTGCCCACTGTCCCCCCTCATATATGCCTTAGTGATGGAGCCTTGGGCCATAGCGATCAGGGAAAATGATAAGATTCAGGGCATCAAAATGGGGGAAACTGACCATAAAATAACCCTATTTGCAGACAATGTTTTACTATATCTTTCTAACCCGTCCCAATCAGTCCCCAAGGTGCTGAATAGCCTAGAAGAATACGGGGCTCTGGCGGGGTACAAGGTAAATTTAGACAAATCAGTCGCATTCCCGGTGGGCCAACTCAGCGACGCAGAAAAGCAATACACTAAGGGCCTCCCGTTCTGTAAACAACCCGAGAGATTTTGTCACCTGGGGATCCAGATACCATCAGACTTAGCAGATCTCTTTAAGGTAAACTACCCTCCCCTCTGGTCGGCGATCAAACGGGCCCTTGAGCGTTGGTCTAAATCCGGCCTCTCATGGATGGCACGCCTAAACTCCATTAAGATGGTGATCCTCCCTAAATTTCTATATCGCTTTCAGATGCTCCCAAAGCCATTCCATCTAGAGATCAAGCGGACTCTCCTCCGCTACCTTTGGGCGGGAAAATCTCACAGAATTGCCTATGACACGTTGATACGGCCCAGGGATGAGGGTGGAGTCAACTTTCTGGACCTGGACACATACTATAAGGCATCACAGTTGCGAATCCTGGTGGACCACTTAGCGATGGGCCAGAAGAAACAATAGGTGGGCTTGGACAACCTACCTTTCTCCCCGGTCACACTAGATGAGTGGTTATGGGTCCCCAATGCAAGCATCCCCAAAAGAAATTTGAGGCACCCAGTTTTGGGGGTGTTATGGTCCATATGGAAAGAGGGGGGGTTACCTCAGGTGGCTCACACCATGGCCCTTGCCTCTGAGCTGCATTTGGGCTCCTCCACTTTGGGAGGGAATCCATGAGCCACTGGCCTTCCAGCAATGGTACGAGGCAGGCCTGTGTAGAGCGGGACAACTTTGGAGAGATGGGGTGTTCATATCATTGGGAGACTTGAAGGACGCCCTGGGCCTCCCCAACCTCTCTCCCTTTCGCTACTTGCAGCTCAAGGGTGCCCTTACTGAGAGCAGATGGGGAGACACTCTTAGGCGAGATCTAACAGATTTCGAGAAATTCCTCATCACATACAAAGGAACTAGAGGGGTAATATCACGACTCTATATAGTTTCCTGCTGCTCTCTGCCCCACGGGAACCCCCATCCTCCCAGGTACAATGGGAAAGAGATCTGGGCACACCAATTACCGAAAATAGATGGCTCAAGATGTGTAGACAGGCTAATCGCTCCACGGCAGCGCCCCAATACCATAGATGGCACTACCCCCCACAGAGGACAGCCAGAATGAAAGAGGGCTACGATCCGCACTGCTGGAAATGTCATGCCGAAAAAGGGGATTATGTACATATGTGGTGGAAGTGTCGGGTGGTACAAACCTACTGGAACGAGGTCTTGTCTTGGATAAAGGAGGTAGATGGTGTGGAAAGGACTTTATCCCCTTGGCTAATGTTGTTTGGCATCGAGGTGGAGGGGGGTCCGAAGGTGAAACACGACCATATGCTGCATGTTATGTTGGTTGCGGCCAGATGTTGTTGGGCCCAAAAATGGAAATCACCCCAACCCCCTGGGGAGAGGGAATGGGTCTCTAAAACACAGGCAATATACGATATGGAATTTTTGACCCACCTGCTTGATGAATCCAAGTCTAACATTGAGGGCCTATGGCTTCCCTTCTTTGACAAGTACGGAAAAACAGCATAAAACACAAGGTACATCCTGGTCTGGCTCCCAGGTCTGAACAGTGTGGTTTGGTCACTCCCCCCTGATCATGAGGATGTCGGTTAGAGTGGGAGAAGCGGTCTATAAGTGTTGGCCCTTGTGTGTTGAGCAAGCCATACCCATTTTAAAGACTGCCCATGCCCCTGATACATCTTTGTGAGACAACGAGATGGACCCTATTGTTATTAGCATCCTCCGAATCATGGTATAGGAGAGAGCGGGGGGAGGGGGAGGGAATCGTTGGAAGGGGGGAATAAGTTGTGTTAAATTTGTTCTTTCTTCCTCAATGTCCACTTTGCTGGTTGTATTACTGCATTAGTTATGTTATAACCATGAAAACCTTAATAAAAGTCGAATTTTCAACAAATAAAAGCAGGTCTCTGGGACTTGGAAAGCAAAGCCGACCACTGGAACGAAAGAACCGGAGACGAGCTGAAGGAAGAGGACTGCTGCAACTCCTGGACGGCCGGTGAAGCCCTGCTGCAGGTCCGAATTGCCTGAAACTCCATCAACAGAGAAGCCCTTCAAGGTGAACTTCTTCCCTTGAGTTTGGTGGGAACAACCATCTCACAAGCCTCCTGGACACCGTCCCCATCTGGTCGAATTTTCATCAGAGTGCTGTTGAAAACCGGATAGCCAGAGGGAGGGAAACTAGCTTGTGGACTTTAAGGCACTCACACCTCAAACCAATGTCTTGCTAAGCTTTTGGCCTCATCCCTGGGCAGTGCAGGACACTCCAGACGTCGTCCTTCTTGTCCCCACGACTGAAGCTCAGGAACAGCGAGATCTGCAGGAACTGCCAGGAACAACTGCCTCCGCTATAGCTTTTCTTCATTAACGAGGTACTGTGCGGAAATCTTTTCGGCCATCGTGAAAGTTTGTGGAACTTTCCTCAACGTCGAAGGCTTATCCTTCCCTAAACAGTCATCAAACTTTTCACCTATCCAAATTCTTCTAAACTCTGTGGCAAAGACTTAACTGTTTACTACCAGAACTGTGCTATCCTATACAAAGACTCTGAACCATTGACTTTGTCCCAGGCTTACGAATTGAATTGCTGGTTGTAGTTAACTGAAACCCATTGCCCTGCCTATGAATGTATTCGGGCTGTCTATTCTTAGAACCTTGTCTTTTTAACCCTTTATTAGGTATCTGAAGTACCAATTTGCTCCCACTTTAGGGGAGCTAAACTTGTTCATTTACGTACCGGTTGTGTTTTTGTGGTTTATTAGCGTGTGATATTGAGCTGCTTTTGCTAGTGTAATGTTTTCAAACTGACTTAGTAAATAAATGTATATTCTCTCACCAAGAAACCTTGAGTAAGCGTTTGTTTGAATCACTTTATTGGTTGGTCCTTTGGGTAACTTGTTCTACTGCTCACTTAAACTCTTGAGATAAGTGTGGCTGCTCAGCCATCGCTACCACTTTACTGTGTAGTACAGGCTTGTACCAAAGGTGAAATTGTGCTTACACTTGTAGTCCTAATTGCATGTAGGGTTCCCAAAGGGTACTGCATGTGATTCTGCCTAACAGGCCCAGTTCCAGGTAAGCGGGTGCCCTCGAGCATGGTTTCGGCAGTCCTAATAATGTTTTCAGGAATGCTCTATCACCCTACCCACGTTCTTGGTATCAGAGTGTCCCCAAATTTCAGCCCATACATCGCTGCAGCCCTAGCCTGAGCTAGATACATTGTGACTGCTGGTGTGATTGGGCCTTGCCCATGTGACTAAAAAAAGAAATCTTAGAATACCCGCCCACCCCATATTTTTCTAGTGACAGGCTGGATTTCGCCATCTGTAGGGGCCAATTTCCTTGGTCATTAAACCTCACACCCAGGTAATCGTATTGTTGGACCTGTTCCAGGGGGGTGTTGTCAATGGCCATCCTATATTTTTTGAATTTGGTACATTTTGGCCGAAATACCAACATTCCGTTTTTTTTTCAGAGCATTTCTCTGCAAAAGCCTGCTAGGTGGTTGTGAGGCCCTTTGCAGGGGTGGAAAAACTGCAGCATCTGCAAAAAGTAGGATCGGGCAGGCCTCCCGACCCACCTTGGGGGGAAGGGGGATCTAGACACTTCAGCCTGACATGACGGACCACCTCATCTATGTATAACAGGAAAAGCAGGGGGGCCAGGATACATCCCTGCCTAACACCTCTGGTTACTTTGAATGGCTGGGTGAGTTCCCCCAACGGACTGAAGCAGTATTGTTTGTGTACAATTGGATTATAATCCGTAAAAGCCCTTGTGGGATCCCTCTTCTGGCCACAATTGCCCAGAGTCGAATACGCAAACGATGTCCATATATCGACGAAGAAAGCAAAGATCTTCATCTTTCTCAGGGCCACGTACTTGGACGTAATCAATTGTAGGTGAAAGGCTTGGTCCATTGTACTTGTCTTTGGTAGGAACCCAGCCTGAAGATGGTCAATTACATTGCCCTGGCTGACCCACTCTTGAAGATGTGAATGGATTGCTCTGGCGAAATCTTTCCCCACCCCATCTAGTAGGGAAATTGGTCTAAAATTCGCTGGGCCCTCCCTCCCCTCCTCTTATAAAATCAGAATGATGGCATTTTGCCATGAGGGGAGGAACCTATTCAAGCTAAGGCAAGTATTAAAGAGGAGCCTTAAACTGGGCGCCCATGCTCCTATTTCATCTTTAATTGGGTCTATGGGCAATAGGTATGGGCCAGGTGCTTTCCCCCACTTCTAAGTCGTGATAGCCTTTCTAGAGAAAGTGGGGGGAGATATGCAATGGTACACAATGACCGAGACAGCCCTGCCCGAAACTGGTATGAATGCAGTGTGTAGTGTTGAATGGCAGGGTACTTGTCCAAATCCACATTCTGTGTTGCGAGTGTCTGGATGGAGAAGAATGGCCTGAATGCACCGTGTGCCTGATTGGCTGACTGACTGCTGAATGCCCTTCGAAGTGATTGGCTGCCTGAGTGTGACCCAGCAGAATGAAAGAGATCAACAGTATATCTCAGGACCTCTCACTGCTAGGAATCATGTTCAGAAGCTGAAGTCCAAACTACGAAGAGTAACTAGAGTGAAATTAAAGCTTGACCTTGAAGCCCAGCTGGAAGAGAAGAATTTCTGTTGCTCTTCTTCACCAATCTGAAAGCTGCTGTGTCTCCAAGGACTGACCCAGAGAGGACCTGGTAAGGTACCCTCTTCCCGAGCTACCATCGTGCACCAGCTGATGTTTGCCAAAGCTCCCTTGCAGACAGACCTACGAAAGGCTGCCGACCGGAGATGGGGACTGCCACGGAATCCCAAAGAGAAGTGCACAGACTGTTGTCCGCCACTGTCGACGTCCGCCGTCGCCGACCGGAGCCGCTGTGCTCCCGTTGCATAAGAACTTCCGATTCACAGACACGCTCGTCCGCACCGCCGCCCACCTTATTCCGTTGGAGAAGGCCAGGCTGTTGACACACCGAGGAGTATCCGCCGGTGGGTTTCCCAAAGACCACAGAGACGCTGACGACTCGACGCCCTTGCTGGGCCACAGTTCTTCAAACTCTTTGCGATCCAGAACTATCGAAATTGAGGTGCCCTGGGAAGACGTTTACGCTTCCCCGTCAACGAGCACCGCTAGGAAAGAAGCTGCCACTTCATCGCCATCCAAACTATTGGAAAGACTCTTGTGAACAATATATGGACTGGACTTGTGATCTATCTTTATTCTACAGGTTGCCCATGTGGGGGGCGGGGAGGGGATCACACAGAACTGTGTCTATGTAGCAGGGCCAGTATTCTGCTAATTGTTCTAACCAACTGCTTTCCTCTTATATCTATTGTTGGTTTCCTTTACGAACTGATTTGTGTGACATTTAACCGTACAGTTGATGCACTTTAAAGAGATCGAATAGTAACTGTGGTACCACGTAGAACTGTATAGATTTGCCATTATAGATAAACGAGTACAAAGTGAGTTATCGTGATATTGTACATAACCTTGAATATTAATTATATAAAGACTGTGTTTTAACTAATACAGTGTTCGGACATTCCTTTGTGGGTCCTTGGGGACTACACTGTACTCAAGAACCAGCCCGCATCACCTCCTGAAAAGCTAGGCCTCGATTGCTCAACCAGCGCTACCTTATACAGAATCTTGGCTGGGGTCCTCTGTGCCTCTCCTCTGCCAAACAGAGAGCAGGAGTACAGACACCCCCCTCCAGTCTTTACAACAGTCCCTCGGTCAACACAGAGTGGACAGACGTTCACATTGGAGGAACACTCACTCAACTGATCTTTCTGTTTAAATGTCCCACCTGCAGTCAGGCGCTTGCAACAACTAGAACGCAGCATGCGTTCCTCGGCTTTTGTGATCCTCATTACTCGGCTCATCTTCCTTGTGACAGTGGTTTCAGTATTTGAAAAATGAAAGTCAAATTATGTCATTTTAGAGGCAGAGTTTGAGGATATGCCTTTAAGGTGTCTTCAGGGCAAGTTTGACCTTCTATGTGTAGGGGTTGAAGTGATGTCAGTAATTTTAGAAGGGGCATTCGGCAAGTTATTTACAGAGTGGGAAAAAGAATTTCCATTAGTCTCAGATGGCAAGTCAGGTTTTAAATACCTTGAGAGCAATGAACATCGGGTTACCTGGGGAGTAATCCTCATTAACCTGTGCCTCTTCCTCATTGCAATGACCCGCATAGTCTCCCTAGTGGGATCTTCATGGCCAAACACTCCATCCTTACACCAAGATGAGAATTGGGGGTAACAACATGCCATTAAGGCATGGGGGATTGGGGAAGCACCCTTTAGGCGAAAAGCAGGCTATGTGAGTTTGTCTGTTGAGGTCATCGGGTTCCCCTGAGAGCTACCTCCCCCCAGGTGGTCCTACTTCACATAGCTGCCCCATGGTCAGGATCAGGTAGCGGTTGCCGTCCCCTGGGAAAGAAGTAATGACAACCTTAAATTAAATTAATCGCACTGCGCACATATCAACATTTCAGACAGAATCAAGATGCCCCACACGGGGCAGGAGTACAACATTATGGGGCGGTTTACATGTGCATCCAGCTATATTGTTTACTTGATTACGTGCATGAAATCGCTATCATGTTGGGGAAACTAGTCAACCTCTACATAAGCACATGAACCTCCTTCGTCAAAGTTTCGAGCGATGTACTAACGAGAGTCCATTGGCTAAGCATTTTTCAGATGCTAATCATACCCTTGATGATCTCAAGATTGCTGTACTCCGAGGTCATTTCAGGACTGACAGCCAGAAAGCCCTATGAATTCAAATGCATGCACATTTTCAATACACTGGCAGGTGGCATGAAAAGACATTGCAGTTTCATGAGTCACTAGTCCAACTAAAAGACTCACAAAATCCAGACCGGACACTTTACATCGTTTTGTTCCCAAAGCCATTCTCAGACATTTAACTGGCACTGCACCAGACTTTCTAAGGCAATTAATTGTTGCTAGACTGCCTCTAACCCAGCATCTGCCCTCAAAATGACCCAGCTGAAAAGTTTACCAGAGACTTGTCAGGGCCCCAGTCTCTAGTCAAACCCCACCCTTTCCTCTTATTTGTGATACACAATCCGGATATATGTTATTTGACACAAAGTTTCCACACGTCGTAGGCCTAACAAACTGGCTGTATCTCCCCTCTTCCAGACTTCTAGAGGCACAAGTCTGATATTTTGATTATTGTGCTACCCCTGATCTTGTAAAGGGACTGGCCGGACATACTGAGCTTCAACGGGACTGCACATACAATGGCTGGCACCTAATCATTCCCACCTGCCTTCCTGAGAGCCCTTGAGCAGGGTGGGATTTTTTTTGCCTGCTCTCTAGTTTCACTGACCCCTTCCCCACTTAACACAGCATACCATTTAGACCTTGAAGATCGTAATGTGTGGGGGAGTTGAACATCTAATACATGCTTCTATTTATTTTTTCATTTATAAAGCGCACATAAATCCCAAAGGCATTGAGGCACCGTTACAGGTACCAGTTACATGTGGTCAGTTAGTAGTTATATGAAGGGTCAATTGGCAGTTACATACAGACAGAAGTGTGAATCAAAATGGTGGTTACATACAGATAGTGATCCAAGAGGGAAGACCAGACATGGGCTCAGCAGTTTATGCAAACAGACACGTTTTGCGGACTTTGTGGAAGAGCCAGTATGTCTCTTCGGCCCACAGGGCAGGTGGAAAAGGGTTCCATTGCTTAGCTGCTATTGATGGGAAACTTAATCCTCCTGTTTTAGAGCATTTAAACATAGGCTGTACCAACCGATGGGAGTATGATTTTCTAGTAGGCCTAGATGAGTGTCCCTTAGAGATTTTTTGGGACAGGCAAGGCAGGGCAGACCTTGAAATGCACCCATGCGTGATCCAGCGGGTTTTGAGGGTGATCCTTTCTCGAATCGGGAGCCAGTGTACCGCTCTTCATGCGGCCGAGATGTGTTCCGACTTAGGAATGTCCAGTGCCACTCGAAGAGCATTGTTTTGGATGGTATGCAGTTTCTTTAAGTTGTGTGCAGAGGTGCCAGCAAAGAGTACATTGCTGTCGACTAGCCTCGCGCTGACAACTGCACGAGCAGTAGTTAGACAGCTATCTGTGGATAGGAAGGCGTTTATCAATTTAGCCTTGTGGGCCCCCAAGGAGGAGATTGCGTTCACTTGGCGGGTAAGTGATAGGGTGGCATTGAGGTAGACCCCTAGTGTTTTTACTGCAGAGGAGACTGGAATCTGGGTGCCATCCATGTGAAGTCTGTGTATTTGGCGTTGAGTTTTTAAGCACCATTGAGAGTCAGACTAGAAGGAGCTTGGTCTTCTCGACGTCCAGACAGAGGCTGCAAGTTGCCATCCAGGCTTGTATGGTCATGTAGGCTGCACGCAGAGTGCCAGCTTCATTAAGTAGTTGCCAGAGAGGGGCAGCGGAATTTGCTTATCGCTGTCATAGTTGGTGTAGGCTATGCCAAGGGAGTCCAGCAGGTCAAAGAGTGGCTTAGTAAAGAGATTATAGAGGGTAGGAGATATGCATGATCCTTGTGGTGCTCCACTTCTAATTGGTGCTGGTGGAGCACTGGCGTTCTCAGCGAACACGAATTGCTCTGAGCAAAACTACAAATCGGGTACAGACAGGGAACAAACATTTGTGAGGAGAAGCGGCATTGCCCCAAAAGCGTGCGTTAATACATTTGGTATAAATCGGTTCAGTAGATTTCTTTTAAAAAGCTCAAATTGTAGGGCAAAAAGAATTAGTGATATCTCAGTCTGTTCCGCAGACCTTCTTCCTGGTTTGGTGTCCGTGGATGCCTTTGAACCAGTCAGGAAGCTGCATTACGTTTGCAGACATTGTACATGGTTGATGATTGATCACTTGAATGCGAGGAGCATCAAAAGATTTGAAACGGATGCCAAGTTGTATTCGCAAACTGCGCCCATAGCCCACGGACATAGCAGCACAAAAAAGTTGCCACCGTGTTCGTGGCCATTTTACTATCTGGGGCCAACACGGACAGCAAATGTGTTTGCGGGCATCCATTGAGAATGGTGGTGCTATGTTATATGCTACAGCAATGCTTAATTTGGGTTTAATATTTTATGTAATGGAACTAGTAGGTGTGACTGTGGCTTAGCCACATTTTGGAGGGCATGGTGACAAGAGTACGTTTTTTGGGAGTTCAATGCCCCCAAGAATGTGGCCTTTACTTGGGTTTAATAGTTAGGCAGATTGAACAATGTGAACACTTGGTAAAGCCACAATAGGAATTTTGGAGCGTGGATATAGTAGTAGTAGTAGCAGTCACATTGCATATTGTTGTGGCCACAGCCAGTGGCCTGATGGTTTGGCCATGTCCCAAACAATCTGCCCACAATATTACGCTTACTTTGGGTTTCATTAATTGAACTAGTACCCACTGGCTTTGGCAAGAATAGTTTAACAGTTATGTTTTAACTATGTGACCACTGATTAGAGGCAGAGCAATACTTTTGGAGTGCAAGTATAGTATTGGAAGTTACAACACAAACAGTTATGGCTATGGGGAGTGAGCAGATTGTTCGGGGCATGGCCGGAGAAAATGTGGATATAGTAGTAGTAATAGTAGTAATAGCAATACAAACTGGCAAAGAAAATATGATATAGTTAGTTGTATAACATGGTACGGAAGATATACATACTTAAGGTTTTACACATACATTTACTTTTTTGACCTCCACATAAGTAGAATATTGTATGCACTATGTGTTCTACAACATTTGTGCGAGATACATTGTTGTATTAATATATTGTAATCATTGGGTCATGGGGTAAAATACAAAGTGGATTGAAAAAACTAATTTTGTACATTTCTGTTAATAAAATGTACATCTTGTTCAACCTTTTCTCCCATTTTCTTCAGACTGTGAAACTCATGAAAGGGAGACACATTTTGTATGTGTAGAAAGTAGGATGCCGGTAATGTGTGTATTATTTAATTGCATAGTTGATGGCGGTTCCTAGTGTTTCCATCGACAGCAAAACCATTGACAAAAAAAAGCATAAAAAAAACATTGAAAGCATTAAAACATTTTTTTTTACAAATTTCATGGGGAGGTGCCCCCCCAACTTCCATTTTTTTTAACCTTAAAAAACAATTTTTACTAAACTAAACCCTTTAAAAAAAATGCATTCAATGTTTTTTTTTCCCGATGCATTTTTTCCAATGGTATGGTCTGTCGATGCTTTGGATTCGATGGAATGACCGGATACCGTGATGGCATGTTTAAAGTGTAATGTAACTAAGGAATATTTGTTTTGTGTGTTTATGTTTAAAGTAGATACCCATTGGCGTATTCTAACTGTATAGTATTGCAAATGTTAACTTAAAGCCTAATTTAAATACTAAGAGCCCGATTCACAGAATGTTTCCCTATGGGATTGCACCATTCTAAAGCACTTCTGTGAATCAGGCCCTAAGATTGCGTTTAAGGCATTTTAAGTATGCATTTGCTAGATTTGCTGATAACCTTTGTTTTTGAGTAACAGAAGTGTTGTTACATTCAAACCAACCATTCCATTTAGTTCACATAGGCAATATAATGGCCTGAAATGGTTGTGGCCCTAGCATGGTATAGTATGCCTACTGTTGTGAATGTTTTCTTTTCATAGATACTTGGGCATGTGTGAAGTTAGTGAGTTTACAGTTATTTTTAGTGCCATCTACATTGCATCTTAAAAGCATTAATATGACATATTGGGCATTTGAATACATTTGTATGTTTAAAAGATTGTCTGAATTGCAAAATTAGCCTAATATTATGACTTGCCTTTTGAAGAAATTGTTGAAATGGAATTGCATTGCATACGCAAATCGTTCATTAGGGACATGCTCTTGCGAAACATGGTTCTACAGATTGCATGTATGTTTCCAGGTGTAGGAAATGATATGGATGTGTTCTGCTTCTTGTACTTCTATTAAGTACATTAGGAATTCTTGTGAATCCTCCTTAGTATTCATGGTGAATTTAACAATTCTTGCACAGTGGTCCAATTCCTGTCTTATCCTTTAGATACTGTAGATAGTGTCAGGATTGTAAGTGGCATTTCTGTGCAGGGTGAGGATTTGCAAACAGCTATTTTGAGCAATGTAAATAAATATTCTCTACAATTGGAATAGAAGATTGATTGCTACATTTGCAAAGCAATTTACTCCAGTTGTGTTGCTGAATTTAAAAAAGGACCAAAGAATTGTGTCTCTCTCTGGTTTAAAGGTCCTGCATTTGTTTTTTCTTTTTTAACAGGGATTATATAGGGGTGATCGGCTGTAGTTTCGGTTTGTATTAGTGGTCTTTTATAAGGGTTTTCTTTTTTGGAGGTACACACATGAAAGTCCTATGTAACTCATAACCGTTTTGAAGACTGTGCTGCCAATGTCTTGAAATGTGTGGTCAAGGGTTAGACCTTGTGACTTGTCAATGGTAACAGCATATGCAAGATACAGAGAATTCTTGTCTGCATACATACAGATCTTTAAAGACAAGGAAACATGCTGTGGTGTGGGGTAATTGTTTTAGTTTGTTCAAGTTTGTAAAAATTAATGACAAAATGGAAATTGTTTTTGTTTATATATATATTTGAAAGCCAACAACTGTTCCAATTGCTCCATTGACTAAACCTTGTTCTACTTCAAAGTTGTGTTTTAGTATCACTCTACAGTTTAAGCCAAGTTTTATTACTTTTCCGATCCAGCTGTGTTTTAGATAGATTTTTCCTACGTTATTTAGTCATGCTGTTGCTTGCTGACCCATACATAGGGAGTGTCATGCCATGCACTTCTAGTTTGTCTGTGCAGTGGATGTGGACTATGGGATGCATCTCTGTTTCAGCATTGTTTTTCATTAAATTTGACAGTTTGCAAAGGTTGGCATTAAGCACATGTAGGTTTGATTTTGTTAAGTTAATTGTTCCATTACATCATGTGCAGATGTATTTTGTCCATTCAGCTCATTTATCAAACTACTTTTCAAGGATGACTTTGCGTCTTCAGTAACACCCATTTTAATGCTTTTTAAAATGTGAGCATATATTGGATATGCAGGGGGCGTGGCCTAGTGCTCATGGTGTAAGGAGGCAGAGATGCCGAGCTCCGGCCGAGTTTCCATAACCCAATCCTGAAACGGTGTTCATAAGGCACCAGCATCCAAAAGAAAAGGACTCGGGGGGCAGCAGCGCTAGCAAACTGGAAGAAAATTGGACTTGGGGGAAGGCACAAAAACTCATCTGGGCCGACTCCCCTCCAGACCCACACAAAATGGCGGACGCAACCAAGGCCCTGCGCTGCTGAGTGGAGGAGAGCAGACCGCCGCCAAGACACCAAGGTGAGGAAAGCCACTCCAAGGTTCCCGAGACACTATGCCTCGGAAGAGGAAGAAGCAGTGCAGGAGCAGAGGAAGAAGCAGCGCAGGAGCAGAGGAAGAAGCAGCGCAGGAGCAGAGAAAGAAGGCGCCCGAACTCCACTTTACCATTGAGGGAAGCGCGGGTTGCCTCCAACATCCAGGACCGGGACGCCCAGCGGCCGGCAGCCGTGACGGAGAAGAGCCGACCTGCAACGGCCAGCTGAACCCAGGAAGAGCCGGAAGCCCCACAACGCGGCAAGAGACGGTGAGGACCCCTCCCAACGGCGCAGCACAGAAATAAGGAAAAGGGGAGTGTGACACAGGTTTCCTCTACATATACTGTTGCAGTGATCCTGTGCCAGGTTCACGTTTCCTCCCCCGCACCTCAAAAAAAGTATTGATATTACTTTACACCATTGATTAAACTAATTTCTAAATATACAATATTAGGGAGTGCTTCTACTGATCCACCCTTTTTCACAGGTGCCGTGACCCGCCATCCCACCCCCGTAGAACTTGAAGCAGCAGGGAGGAAGGGAGACACAACGGGGGGCCCTCAACTCGGACCAACTAAACAGAGGTGAGCCACAATACTAGGGAGCACTAATGAAAGCAGCATACAGTGGCAATTGGGATCAATATTGAGCCGCTGCCAGACAAACACCAGCACACCGAAGGGGGGGAAGGGGCGCCTCCAATACTAATGCGTAAAGAACACGGAAGCACTGCAAGCCCTGGACATATATAATAGACCAACACCAGCAGGCGACCTTGCCGCAACGCACCCCAATCACCCCGCAAAACCTTACAAGTAAGGTGGCCCACACGCTGTTGCCACTAAGCGCCTTGACCACGAAATAGAAGGGGCTAAAACAAGGCAAATCGGAGCCGGCAGACTTCAGCCCACAACAGTTTCAACTCGCAACGCTGACCCCTACAACAGCAGCCTAAACCAGAGGCTCCACTGGCGCAATCCACAGGTCACTGCAGAACACAAAGGGGAGGCAAGATCAAGCAGCCCCACCACGCATGAACCGCCACCATAACGGATCAAATCATAAAAGGGAAGCCCAAAAAGCTCTGGAACTAAAGCCACAACAGGCACAGAAAGAGCACAAATAAAACAGGGCCGTAGATCACGCCAAAATCAAAAAGCAAGGAGAACATCACAGGCACTGAACTACCAGCCATAACACACCACGGACACAACGTAGCACCACAATGTCCTCCTCCGGAAACAAGGGGAAGACAGCCACAATGGACTCTTGTCACTGCCAAATCCCACGCCCCAACGCATACAGCAACTACTGAAACCGAACACCATAAAATAACAGATGGGGATGACAGGGATAGCCAAGTATTAGAAGCCATAGCTGCACTAAGAACATTTATTGACATTATAATTGAAGAAGTGAAATCCGATATACAACTCATGCGCCAAGACGCCCGTAACCTCACTGAGAGACTCACCAAGGCAGAAGCGGCCCTCTAGGAGACAGCAGAAGACACTGGAGACCTAAAAACTCGAGTGGCCGAATTAGAAAAGAAAGTGGCCACGCTGGAAGCAAGATCTGAGGAGGCAGAAGGGCGCGCCAGACGCAGCAACATAAGGATACTTGGAGTACCTGAAGGATTACAGGGACCGAACCCAACAGCTTACATTGAAACCTTGATACAACAAGAAATCGGAGCAGGACAACCAACACAAGGTTTCGCTGTGGAAAGGGCACATCGATCCCTCCAAAAGAAACCACCAACGGGCTCATACCCCTGCCCGATAATCGCAAAAATCCTCAACTTCCAAGACAGGGAAACCATACTAAAATACTCCAGAGAGGGATGAGCGATAGAACGCGATAATTCCAAGATCACCATTTACCCCGACTACACATCAATGGTACAAAGGGCGAGAAACTCTTTTGTTTCAATCAAGGCCAGGCTCAGACAACTGAATCTAAAATTCATGTTACTTTACCCGTCCAGCCTGAAGGTGATTCATAAAGATTGTGCAATATTTTTGGAAACGCCGTCAGCTGCCACCGTGTGGATGGAGCATAACAATCTAGCAGAAGGGAAAGAGACAGCCTCCCAAGAGGCCCGGGGCTGAAACCATGGCGTACACAGGGCTGTAACCACTCCTCCCCCCACAACCCCAATGAAGGTACACCACACTGAAAAGACAAGAACACGACACAGCAGAATGGTTATGGAATTTGCTCGGCCTCCCCAACCGAGCACACAGCACTAGCCCATGGATAGATCAGTGCAGGCCCGTTGCCGGCACGACTCCACTCGCGCTCGAAATCCAGGATGGGACCAGACAGCGCGAGGGTGCCTGAGCACTGCCTAGGAAACGCAGACGCTGGGCGCAACGGTTTGAATTACGTTTTTTGTTTTGTTTGTTATACTGTCTTCAGGCAGGCTACAAATAACCGGTGGGGTAAAGGACACGAAAACCGTAAGACACAGAGCTAAGAAAGGGGAAAGGCCAGCGGGAGGTGCCATGTACTGGAAGCAGCGGCCACTCTGGGGACCTAGCTGGGGTCGGTCTAGAAAAACACCCAGAAGTCGACAATGGCAACACAACTTAAGGTAATGACATGGAACGTGAGGGGGATGGGCTCATACCTACGGAGAAATCAAATCCTTCCTACGAAGAAAGAAAGTCTCAATAGCAGTGCTCCAAGAAACCCACCTCACGGCGGAAGCCACGACCAAACAGAGAATGCTGGGGGGGCCATGGGCAAGGAGCGCCATACTCCAAGTACGCACGGGGAGTGTTCACATGGGTGAATCCAGAAGTACCATTCGAATTGCTGGGAGTGGAAGCAGACAAAGAGGGCAGATACTTAATGATGTGGGGCATAATCGAACACATTAAAATATGCACAGTAAACTCCTACTTCCCCCACCATGGCATACCCATGCACCTCAAGCAACTGTGTGCCAAAATATCACACCACAGAGATGGATTCTTCATATGGGGGGGGGGGGACTTCAACTGTGTTAAAGATGGAGCTATGGACAGGTCTGACCCACCACAACAACTAAAAAATGCAACCTTGCAGGCGCTGAACACCATCGTGGAACACCTAGACCTAGCCGACGTCTGGAGAGAACTACACCCTACGGAAAGATGCTATTCTTACTTCTCACCCCCCACACCTTATAGACCAGAATAGATTATCTGTTCATTGATAGAGAACAATTGACGCAAGCAGAATCTGCCCACTACCTGGGCAGATCGATCTCAGACCACCCTCCCTTACTCATGCAATGGAAGCTCAGAGGCTCCAGACCCCCCCATCCTGATGTGGTGAATGCCCACTGAAGCTCTTATGGATCAAGCGTTTAGAGAAGACCTTAGGGACAAACTTGAGGAATTTGTAAGCATTAACAAGGGCAAAGTGGACAGATGGAGCACACTATGGGAAGCTATGAAAGTGGTGACACGAGGGAAAACGATAGCGGGAGCAGGAGGTGTCTGAAAACAAATGAGAAGAGAACTGGAGGAGAAAAAACAATTGGAAACTAACACCCAAAACACAAAAGCAGATGAGAAGAAACTAAAGGAGATCAGAAACAGCTGCCAACTAGCCTGGGAGAGACTATCCAAATTTGACTACACAACACGCACCACCAGAGCACATAAAGAAGGCCGATAAACCAAGCAGGTTATTGGCCTGGCTGTGAAAACGGGAACACCCAAGACACCTACCAAATGAGATTAAAGACGAAAACGGAGTAATACACAAGACGCAACTGTTGATTAACAACACTTTCACCGAGTTTTATTCTAAGCTCTATGCCCACGAAACACAGGTACCGACAGAAGACATCAGGACCACCCTATAACAGATAGGACTCCTCAACTTAACCAGCACTCAGAGAGAGGCGTTAGAAGAGGCGATCACCACGGAAGACGTAACAGAAGCGATCAGATCACTTGCCACATGCAAGACTCGGGGGAGCGACGGCCTCCCACCGGAGTTCTACAAGGCCTACGAAACAACCCTAACACCGCTACTACACAAAGTATTTCTAGAAGCGTATGAGACAGGGACCCTACCAGGAAGCATGAGAGAAACGCTTATAATCCCGATGCTTAAGCCAAACAAACCCGCAAACGACTGCGACTTCTACCACCCACTGGTGATGTTAAATTACGACAGCAAGCTCTTAACCACTATACTTGCCAAAGGACTAGTAAGAGTGGTGGGGTCCCCAATACAAGAAGATCAAAACGGATTTGTACCAGGCCGTAACACTACAGTCAATTTACGACGACTTCAGCACATCATGGCACAAACCGTAGGGAGTGGGGAGGACATGGCAGTATTGTCACTAGATGCCATCAAGGCGTTTTACTCTATATTCTGGGAACGGCTAATTGAGGTCCTGAGGGAATGCGGGTTTGAGAATGCTTTGTGAGATGGGTCAAATTAATATACAATGCCCCCATGGCAAGAGTGAAAACTGGGAGTACAGTGTCAAAGGCTTTGGCAATACAGAGAGGCATCAGACAAAGTTGCCCGCTATCGTCCATGTTATATATCCTGGGGCTAGAGCCGATAGCTATCTACTTCAGGAAGCAGTTCTATGACACAGGGATAAGGGTGGGCGGGAAATATAATATAATCTCACTATATGCTGATGTTCTTCTATACTTAAGAGACCCGCAAATAAATGCCCCGATAGGACTAGACATATTGGACAACTATGCACGCTACTCAGGGATACAATTCAGTAAACAAAAATAATGAGCATTTCCACTGGCCGGGCTCAGAGGGGTAAAAGGGGCAGACCTACCCACAGTAGGAATCAAATGGCAGCCAGAAGTGTTACGATATCTAGGGGTCAACATAAAACACACACCAGAGCTCACACATGAATGCAACACGGAAGTTGTAATGAGAGGACTATGCAATTCCATGAAGTTCTGGTCCAAGCTACCACTCTCAATGATGGGCAGAGCAGCAATCACCAAAATGATAATCCTTCTGAGATTCTTGTACTACTTCATAAACATAAACGTAAACGTATGCTACTACATAAGACCACCCTTCTTCAGAAGACTAGAAGTACTGCTCAAAGAATTCTTATGGGGAGCGACCCGACACAAACTACCCCTGAACATGACGACACTACCACACAAGAAAGGAGGGATACAACTACCCAACCTCCAGAAGTACTATTTGGCGCAAAGCTCAGCCACGTGACGAGATGGCTGTCGGACGAACCAACAGCTGAAACCGACCTACTGCAACAATTGACTGCTCCACATACCCCAAACAAATACTATGGAACCCGTCACTTGAACTCCTGCACATTCCCATGATAGTAAAGCTAGGCAGACAAGTGTGGAACAAGCTCAGTGCTACGAGTACACCACCCATACTCACCTGAAATCCCTATACTGGCAGACATATGCAAAACTCTCACCGACCTGCGATGAGGAGCTGGGAAAAGGTGGGACTGTATACCTGGGGGGACATGTTTGATGATGGAACTTTCAGGGACTTTGACTCACTGCACGCACATGAGGGACTGGCAAAAGGCCAATTCTTATGGTACAAACGGGTCAAACACACCACAAAAAAGAAATGGGGCCTATGGCCTGAGGAGCCAACACCGAACCCCCTGATACAAGAAACATACAACCTAAGCGACGGCTGGAAACCAGTAGCCAGATTATGCAGGCAAATAATGGACAGGCCCAATCCCCGCAGCACGTCGCTGAAAGAAAAATGGGACAAAGACTTGGAAGTCACCGTGACTGAGAACGAATGAGAAAGGGTACTACTCTACCCTAAAGAGGTGTTCAGAAACGCCAAGCTCAGTCTAATCCAGTTGAACGTCCTATACAGAACTTACATGACCCCACACAGGGTTGCCAGCTTTAACAAACCAGCCCGACCGCAATGCTCCTGGTGTGGTAACGAAAATGCTAACACGATCCACATGTTCTGGACCTGTCGTAGGGTGCAAGGCTTCTGGACCAAAATTGAACAAGCCTGCAGAAAAGCAGGAGTGAACAGGTACGAATGGACACCAAAAGAGTGCCTACTAGGCACATTTCCCAGATTGTGCAAACACAAGCACATCGTGAAACTAATGGACACGGCGTGCATTCTTTCAAAGAGAGCGATCGCGATGGCGTGGAAATCGCCTGGGGGCCCAAGATACTAAACTTGGATCAAAGAGATGGAAAGATTAACAACTGCGGAAACCAACGCCTGGAACACAGGGATCACTGGAGCTGAGGGTGACAAACGCTGCATTCGAATCATGGAAAGCCTTAAAATAAGAGACATGCTCTTCTCGACAGACAAGCCCCCCCTGAACCCACACGCACGGCCCAGCACAAGCCTAATACATCACAGGCAAGACATTGACCATATCCCCCCCCCAAATGGGCTTCCCCAGACCAATATAATCAATCCTTACAGCATCGCACCACCTAAGGGAAAAAATGGACACAACCATACTACAGCCGGAAGACAGACATTGTTTATTGTTGTTTAATGTTTGTATTTTGTTAGTTATGAAACAACGGACACTATCCTATAATAAGATCGCAACAACGTGCATTTAACATTGTATGTTTGTCTACAAATGCTAATAAAAATACTTTAAAAATAAATTAATAATAATAATAATAATAATGTTGGATATTGTTACAATTCAGAGTTAGGATTCTGTTACAATTATAAGGTATAACACTAGCACAACACCCAAAAGGATACTCAGAAGTACAAAAGGATACAAGTTGAGTTCCCGTAGAGCTTCTCCTGATTGGCTATTCCGGGTGTCTTCTAAGGAGAAGATTTTGATGATTGAAAACCTTCCAACCAATGCCACTCTCAGACTATTGATCAACAGACACAGCCTGATAGAGTAATTAGTGGAAAGGTCCAGATATTTGGATGGATACCCCCAGTCTGTTGGATAACAATGATACGTTTTAGTAGCTAGTCAATTAACCTAATTATTAAGTAAGTGTTAGATTGAGGATACACTAACCTGTGGTTGTATGGACTGAAGACTGAAGAATGAGTTTCAGGAATACAATCCGAAAATAAAAACCAACGAAGGAAAAGGGGAGGTTAGTAAGGTGACTAACCCGAACGGAACGAGGGCCGCACTAGAGACGTGTTGGTGCACACCGGATAGCGTCCATAAAGTTCAGTGCACTATCCTTGTAGGAAGTAGTTGGGAGAGGAAATGGATGGAGAGGAAATTCCTAGAAAATGATTGTCCAAATAGACTGGGACTGGTTGGGACCTTTGGAGGTTAGAAATGGATCCGAAGACCAGATGTGAAGACAGCGCGGGTCCGGCTGGCAGAAATGAAAAATCAGTTCAGGAAACCACCAGAAATAGCAGCGCGGGTCCAGCTGGAGCAAAAGGGAAAAAAGCAGTTTGGAAGCTGCTTAGAAGCAAGGTAGAAACCGAGCTCCAGAACGAAGATCAAAGAAACAACGATCAGAAGCGCCGATTAGCGGGAGGCTTCCTGTTTAAATAGGAGTCAGCCGACGTGAAACGCGTAAGTAGCGCGTTGACGTCTGGTCATGTGATACTCGCGCATACCTGTGGAATGAAACTGGTAATGTGAATGGTATGCGCGGTATGATTAACAAAGAATGTTCGCCCCTCCGCAGAAGATAATAAGGTCTGACAATGGACTAGCGGAAATGAAGGCGTTTGCCAGGAATCTTTCCCCAGAGTCGCCACAGAGTATAAAATGGTCTGGCTGATCTCTGGGCTGTAGGTGTAGGGTGCTGACCTCGAGCGTGAGAGGACCTGGCAGGCATGACAGATATGCAGACTGGCACTTTTTTTATGCAAGTTCTCTGTAGCGAAACTGATGCCATAGATTGACATTGCCTATGCTGCTGAGTGTATTAGGGCATTCTTGGTAGCCTAATGTTTTAAATATGGGTTGCCCTTTGTGAGTGGTCAGAAATGTGAGACTGACACAAAGTAACGTTGTCTCAAGGTTTGCCATTTATTCAAAATAAAAAGGGGTTTTGATAAACGCCTCACTTTCCCTAACCTAGTAAAGACGTCCCTGCCTAGCAAACTAAAAATAAAGAAGAATGACCTAGTGCCCAAAATATCTCTGTCCCTCATGTGCCGGTACTACTGGCTGGTTGCCGCCAGACCCCCAATGATTTACCGGCGCCTGTAAATTGTAATTCCCCATTCCCATAGGATTCTATGGGAATAGGGAACACAGAACCACCGGTGGCCGCTGTGTCCAGCAGGGCCCGACCTGTCGGGCACAGCGGCTCCGGCAGGCAGGCTCATAGTATGCTGGTCCAGAAACAACGGTAAGCTTACCAGCACCGTTGTTTCTGGACCAGCATGCTTGGAATGAGCCCCAAGGTCTTGCACTGTCAAGAAAAGCAGAGTGCATTGGGTTTTAGTGGGTGGCATGACCACGGAGGGTATACCCAACTAAAAGAACAGTGTCAAACAGGTTCCTTGCAGGTGTCACATATGCCCATCTTGTAGGTGTTACGTCTGCAAACGGGGGCTAACCGACAAGAAACACAAGAGAATGGGACACAAGGCGCAGAACTACCCCGTCCCCAGCAACCACAGCACCAGGCACATGGAGTCAAAGAACTCCAAGGACACGGCTGCACCTACACGCATGCGCTCGAAACAGGTAGCAGCTGTTTGTGCTTGAGCTTCCATTATGAACGGACATACATAGGAGGCTCTGCCCCAGCAGGAACTCGTAGCTGGCCCACATCCCTTCCTGTTCCCGCCAGGCCCCGCAGATGCAAAGCTAAGTACTGCAGTAGTGTTTTGTCGTTCCCAGAAATACCTGCATGCGGATCTAACGGGGCGAGCACATTGGAACATGCAGACTTAACCGTGGCCACAAATCCTGGTGCTAACCTAATCAGCGCACTCATGTTCACAATCACAATCACTTTAAACTAATTGTGTGTAGTTTCATAGACGTATGGCAGAACACCAGCCACAGCGATTGCACTTGCTCTCAGAATGGGAGTTACAGGGACACGGCTGTGACAAATCAACTTCCGGGGCACAAGTGGTCCAGGGATGAATATCAGTTTCTAAACCATCAATCAATCCCAGACCTCTAATACACCAGAAAGAATCCGAACAGATTGGAATACAAGTAAATTATAACACCTCCTAGTCCAATTTTGGTAACGTGGACGGAGCGGCAGGCTTATCTCTTCAACGTTGTGGATCGTTCGTTAGTTGCAACACAGCAAAAATACAATTATTACCCAATGTTAAAAGGGACTGTCCAGTCAAGGTTGTAAACAAATATCTAGTTTATTATTACTATAACAGACAGTTCTAGCACACTACAATTACAACCCCAACTGTAAATCAACACAGAGGACAGACCGTTTCACAAAGGAAAGGGAAGGGATGCACTCTGGATACCGACAGGAGGGTAGTTGGGAAAGTAATCCGTCTTGTAGTTCAAGATGATTTGGTTTCAGCACCAAAGGGCCAAAGGGTCCTAACTGTCTCTAGGGGCCTTCAAAGATGGACCAGGTGGGGCCGAATCACAATGTACCTGGTGCTGAAGAAGTTCTTGGTGCTCGACAGCATCAATGCGGTTCCAGAGCATTTGTAGTCCTTGAGACAGAGTTAATGGCACGAGACAGCTGCGGGTACCAGGCGGCAGGCAGTTCGGCAAGAGAGGCTTGACGGACGTCCGCCGGCTGTCCGGCACGGCAGCTCTGGCCCAAGAATCCTAGTCTCTGTGCTGGTTGGCGGATCTGGAATGCTGGTCAAGGCGTCTCGGACAGCTCTGGCAACTGCGGCATGACAACAGTCAGTGGTGCAACCGGATGTGGTTCAAGAACTCAACTGTCTTGAAATTGTCCTTAAAAAGATGGACGCTGGATGATGCTTGTGCGGCACTCCTCTTAGCTTCTTCGCAGGGCTTGTGTCCTTTCAAGGCGGACGGGCCAAAGCTCAGGAGGATGTTAGCAGGCAAAGGTCTTGTCCTTTGTCCAGAGACTCTACGGCACTTCCCACCTAGGAAGCTTGCTGTCAGAGCCTAGCAGGGCATGCTGTGTGCTGGCTGGGTACAAGTTCTGGAGCTGCTGGACGAGTCCTCTGAGTCCGTCTCTCCATCTGTTCCCTGGGAATTGTTTAGGGGAGGGATCATGCTTCCCTCTTGGAGCTCCAGGCCTTCCTTCACTTGTGGAAGATGCAAGGTAGACTGTACCTTCAGCTCAGGTCCAAATGAGTCGTTACTCCTTGTGAAGTCTTAAGAAGATCTGATCAGTGACGGGCTCTGCCTTCTTTTGAAGCCAATTGGGCCCCAGTGATTGGTGTAGGCTTAGCCCATCTTAATGAACCAATCCTGGGTCCCCGCCAACAATCTTCAGTGATGCTTCAGGTCAGAATCAGAGCACTTGGCAACAGACAGGGGAAGGATGACAACATACTTCTAAATCTTCCTGACTGCTGTACATCAAAGTGTCTCCCTAATTAACTGAGCTCTATGCGGCGCTTGGTCACAACATGGACCTCCTTTGAATTAGTGGGTTGCAGGCAGACTTTCGTCTCCTACAATTCACATACTTCCCCTGCTCTGAAAGGAGCAGTTCCAGAGAGGAGATACACTGCCCTTTCATACCAAGGAGGGGTGTTAGTACCAAGTTCACACATTGCATTACAAAGAGGTGTTGGTCTCTTGTCTCCATTGCTACTTCCTGTACCCAGGCCTTCCCTGAGGCCTGCCAATTAAAATTCTTCAATATTCACCGCCACCAGCAAGGTGTAACAATGGAGATGCTAATCCATGGGGCCTTGAAATGCTAATCAGGCTTCCCACAGCCAGAGGCTTTTGATGTACCCACGGCTTTTAGGTGTCAGCTGCACATGACAGGGGAGGGTGGCGCTGGTAAACTGTGTCCTCCCAAAGTACATGACTATTTTTGCGTGGAAAATATGTGCGGGAATGGCCCCACATGTTTTCCAGAGTTTGATCTCCCATCATTCATTCTAAATAAACAAAAATCAAAAAGCCCAGGTTAGCGCACTCTGTGCAGATGGTCGAATTCCTCACAACAGCGCATAGCACAGACTGTACAGAAGACAGACACATTTCTCTGTGTTAAATGATCATTGTATGCTATCCAATATTATGTAGCACGTTCAATGCTTTCTGTGCTGTGATAATGTCAGTGTTATGACACGCTAATGTGGGTCACAGAACTCCATGATTCATTGTGCTTTTGGGGGTACATGTAACAACTGGCTGGCACAAGTAACAACTGGCTGGCACAACTCAGAGGAGTATCTGAGTGCACTTTGCTAGTGTTTTGGGGGCTATCTGGCTAACACAACTCAGAGAGGCATCAGAGTGTTCATTGCTAAACCAGTGACCATATTGTGTATTTGTAGTGTTGTGGCTGTATTGTTTGTAAGTGCAAGGGAAGTCAGAATGACCACAGCAAAGAGCCAAGGAGCATCTTCCCCCAACATCCCCCTTCCAATCCACAACCTCACCCTTACCCTCTATCCGGTTACCCTAACACCCCCTTGCCTATCCAATCAACAGACCCTAGCCTTCTTTGACATGGGTCACAGCGGACCTGTGTACTCATAACTGCAGGCGCCAAGACTACTAAGAGGAGGCAGGAGTGCATGCTACCTCTGCGTGCGAGTACAGAACCCAAAATTAACAATATCCTTTTAGAAAGGATGATTGATTTTCTCCCCAAAACACAGGTTCCAAAACCAAATGCAATTGTTCTGTTCAATCAATAACTTTATTCGACCATAGGCCAGCAAAGTACATCCTAGCAAAACATTTCTAAAAGGTTATGCAGCAATTACAGAGAAGAATGAAAGAAAAGAAAAAAGAAAGAAAGGAGAGAAACAACAAGGGAAGAGACAGCATCCTACTTGAGTGCCACAAAAGAGATCACTAACTGAGCTTCAGTGCTCCCAACCCTCCCACCCCATTTAACTCCAAAAACGCTGGGGGCCCAGAAGGGTGAGATTCGAGCCAGAGAGCAGTCCCTTGCTAGTGGAATCACAAGGAAAGGCCACGAGAACAGAGAAGTGGGAGGGGATGGCTACAATCCCGCTCCTTCAAGTACACCCATGGCCATTACATTTTCTCAAGACATCCCTTGCCATATGATCATCCCCAAAAACCAACTTGATAGAATCGGAAGACGTTTCATTAGGTAATCTAGTGCACTCCACCATAGCACCCTTAGTCACGAAAGCACAATCCCCTACCGAGTGTAACCAATGGAGACATTTATTCCGGAGGGCATCCCTTGGTGCTCTTCTATCAAGAGGAAGTTTGGTATCCCATGGAGAAACACTGTGGCTCTTCTAGGCCCTTCATGGGTGTTATGCCTAATCAGAGGCCTCCCAGGGCAGAGGTTGCCCTCCCAGCAGGATGCTTGATGGCAGAGTTCCTCGGGGCATGGATCTCCCAGGAGGTGGGCTCAAGCCCTGGGGTGGGGGCCTTAGGGGGGCTCTCTCGGTACGTTTGGGAATGTAGGTTGAACAGCCTCTGGTTGCCTCTTCGAGGTTGGAGTGTTCGGGGCACCAGCAGAAGAGGAAATATGGAGGCACAGGGAATATGTTCCCATGTCAGCAGTTGGAACCAAGCCCCTATACCCGTACACCTGGTAGGTCCTCTCACACCCTCAGCGCCCCTCCCTCCCACCTGGCTTCCATCACACCCTTAAGCAAAACCCATGATAGTTTTTATGTCGGCCAGGGTTACAGGAGCAGCCCGGGGTAGGGTTTAGTTCTTTGGGTGACGAGGCTGGCCGGGACCGGTTCCCTTGGATAGTGGGCTTGGGCTTGCCCCCCCCCCCCTGCAGGGGTTTGGGTGGTGTGGCTCAAAGGATGCTTTCTCTCAAAAGAGCTTTCCGAACCCAGGTCCATTGTGTCAAGTGTCGGGTGGACAGGAAAAAACAGAGGATGAGCAGCCTCAGTGGTCAGTGCCGTCCATAGTTCAGGGACCAAACGGGTAGTACCAGGGACGAACCTTGGTGACAGCCCAAGGATGTAAGGGGCACAGCCGATGCCACTGATGGGGCCAATGGTTCACAGCCCTCAATGAGTTTAGCTATGTTGAGGGTGATCCTCTCGCAGCCATTGCCCAGAATATTGACAAGATCAGCAGTGGCCATACGGTCGAGACTTCCTTGGGGTGTTAACAGGTTGGAGTTGGGCTTATGTTCAATTGGGGTGAGGTCAGGCTAAAGATTCAGAGCAGGGCCTGGGGTAGACACATGTGGTGGGGGAAACTCCCCATTGAAGCTGTGGCTGTGGGTGCTAGAGTGCTCAGGTGCTGACTCCCCCCCCCCCACTCCCCATTACCCTTCGGGATAAGAATAGTCACAGGGACAAGTACCCTGTCCGCCCTGGTACACAGGGTAGACTCTGCTTCGCTGGCCATTCCCCATCTCTTTGCTTGGTTAACACCCTCCCCCCCACTTTTCAGCGGTACACTTTCTACCAGAATAGTCCAATTCCCGCTTGCGTGGAACACCCCTGGGGTGTGCAACACCAAACGCCCTTGCACCCTCACAGGCTTCAGCCCTGGCGGGCACTGGTGCTGTATAAATAATTAGGGGGCAGGGCTTAGTACTCCAGCAGGCCGGCTACGGTGTCCCTCCTTGTTTTGATGTTCCAATGGGAGGAGTAGTCAGTGTAAAGTTACACTTCCTATATTGTAAGCAGCTAGACCGGTGGGGTCTGTGAGACTGTGAGACTTCTGCAGATGGAATCATAGGACTGCGAACAATAGCCAGCGTGTGTTGCAGCAGATATCAACGGTAGACGAGTCCCTCCTCTGCTGATTACCGAAGCAGTGGAGAGACACTTGTCTCTGTGGTACCAACCTTGACTGCAAAGAAGAAGAAAGCCAAGTGGTTCATCACAGCCAGTGAGTCGAGGGGAGAGCCGATAAGAAACCGAACTGTGTTGAACGAAAAGTAGCAAACAGCAAATTTGAACTATGATGGGCTTAAAGAGCGAGTGATGAAAAAAGGGGAAAACCAGCAACAGAGGAGTACGGCACCACGTGGGTGCTCATGCAGGAAACGCTGGGCGATTACCCGAAGGTAAAAACTACTGTAACCAGAAGGCCTTGGGAAAAGGTGAAAAGAGGTTAAAGTGGTCATACACGAGTCTTGTAAAAATCCTCTGTACAGTCGAAAGTCTTTGGCCGACAGATGATTGTGAAGAAAAGAGAAATTAATCCTGCTTGATCAAATTAGCGCATGAACCCGGCAGAGGGATGCTAACAGAAAGGGGCGGGCCTGAAGTTCCTATGAACAGTGTTTTGACAGGAGTGAACCTGACCGAGGGATGTCCACAGTGAACTGTTTTGCAAAAGTTGGCAAGAGTGAACCCGGCAGAGGAAGGCCGACCAAAAGGGGCGAAGCTTGAAGAACTGTTTAAAAAGACATTAAGATTTGTGAATGCAAGATGTATTGTAAAACCAGGGGAAGTGGATAGTCCCCCTTGGCAGTGGGATCCGAGTCCAGCAGAGGGAAAGAAAGAAAGAAAGAAAGAAAGAAAGAAAGAAAGAAAGAAAGAAAGAAAGAAAGAAAGAAAGAAAGAAAGAAAGAAAGAAAGAAAGAAAGAAAGAAAGAAAGAAAGAAAGAAAGAAAGAAAGAAAGAAAGAAAGAAAGAAAGAAAGAAAGAAAGAAAGAAAGAAAGAAAGAAAGAAAGAAAGAAAGAAAGAAAGAAAGAAAGAAAGAAAGAAAGAAAGAAAGAAAGAAAGAGAGATCCAATAGGGTGGAAAGTCATCACCCCAAAGTTCATTTGGAAAGAACTTTTTGTTTGTTTTGCAGAATACATCAAGCCCTCGAAGGCAAGAGACTTTTACTGAAAAGAGACTTAACCATCGAAGAACCTGATAACTGCTACAGAACTGTCAACTTGTGCTGGGAAAGCTCAAGTGTGTGCTGTGCTCAGGAGATCCACCTTGTCACATGCTCAAAACATGGGGAAGGAAGACACCTGGCAATCACATCCCAACGTATTATTTGTGAACACTTCTTTCTTCATATCCCACACCTACTGTAATTAGTTGTAAGGATGTGGCAATAGTTTTTTTTGTATAGGTCTTTTCCTTTGACAAGATTCCACAAGGACTGCCTTATTTTGATGGTCGAAGCTTGCTCCCATCTTAGATTTAGGTTAGGCCCTGCATTTACAGTTTAATAAAACTGATGTAGTCAACAACAAACAAAATGCTCCTCTCCCAATGGACCTTGGGTGAGGACTTTTCACCCTTGGACCTCGCTCGACCCAGGCTCAGACCCACTTGACAAGGGGGGGCATTAAGTTCCCCTGGTCTTCCAATGCTTCTTACTTTTATGGGTCTTAAAGTCTTTTTAAACAGCTCTTCAGGCTTCACCTCCGTTTATCGGCTTGCTTCTGCCAAGTTCACTCTCGCCTATGTTTACAGACAGTTCACAGTAGCCACCCCTTGGTTGGGTTCACTTCGCTTAACAAGCTATTCTGGTAGCCTGCTTCCCTCTGCCGGGTTCACGCTCGCCAACTTCTACAAACAGTTCCCTATGGGACTTCAGACTTCGCCCCTTCTCGTTAGCATCCCTCCGCCGGGGCCGCTCTTGCCAACTTTTAACAAACAGTTCATGTATTCGTTTTCACCATTCAGGATTCATTTCCCTTTCTTTCACAATTATCAGTCGGTCAGAGACTTGATGGTACAAAGGATTTTACAAGACCTCTGTATGACCACTTTGACGTCTCTTCGCCTCTTTCCAAGGCCTTCTGATTACTGTAGTCTCTTATCAGGTAATCGCCCAGAGATTCCTCTGAGTGCACCCACGTAGTGCCGGTCACCTCCGTTAAGGGTCCCCCCCCCCCCCCTCATTTCTCAATAGTTCCTTTCAAAGTTCAAATTAGCTATTGCTACTTTTCGTTCAACAGTTCGGTTTATCGATTCTCCCCTCGACTCACTGGGTGTGATGAACCGCTTGGCTTTATTCTCCTTCGAGTCAAGGTTGCTACCTCCGAGACAAGCGTCTGTCCCCGGGTTGGTTATCAGCGGAGGAGGGTCTTGTGTACCGTAGACATCTGCTGCAACACACGTTGGCCTTTGTTCACGGTCTTATGTTTCCGATTGCAGAGGTTTCACGGACCTGGATCGGGAAGGGCAAGGTTACGTCTCTCCTTGTCAACTTCTTGCTATTCGCTGTCTTTTTGCGTCTTCTTGAACTGCCATGCTGAGTTAGCCCTCAAGTTGTGTGGTCTGCCTTGCTCGTCCTGTGTCTCATGCTCCACCTTTTATCCCTGTGGGGAAAGGAAAGGGCAGTCAGGTGTGTATGATTTGGGCCAATTGCCGGACTCTGCCTGGCCCTTGGGTTGAGATTTGTCAAGTAAACTGCTCTAGAATTAGTCTGCCGTCTTCCACTGGGTAAGAAAGGGTTTGTGTCAAAAGGGGAGTTTTGTCATAGGAAATAATACTCTTTGTCCTAGGGGGTTGGTAAATGCAGAATGGTGGGATTGGTAGGGTTTGTGAAGCAAACGGGAATGATCAGGTTTCTTATCACAAAATAAACAAGGTGGTTTGTGGGAATGGTAGTGTTTTATCTGAGCAGGTTGGAAATGATAATCAGAGAGACAGGAAGAAAATTGTTTGGGATTATCCGGGTAGAAGACAGGATAGCAGGGGAGTTGTTGTTTCTGATGGGTTTATCAGATGCAGAGGGGTTGTTGGATTCTAGTAAGGGAGATCCACTGGGCCGAAGGGAGGTAGATGTAGAGCAGCCTATAAAAGCTATAGAAGCCATCACCTTCTTCCATAGTATAATAATGTGTCTCAACTGGGGCATTTCCCAAAACATACCCCTGTGTTTGCCTACCCAAGTGATCCTCCATTGCTCTTCTACTCCTGGTTTGGGATATGAGAGCGCCAGCCCTTCCCTGGCTACCTAAATCGAGTACTCCCGAGGTACACCAGGAAGAATACTGTTAGGAAAGATTTCTCTTTACTGCCCCTTTCCTTCCATCTTTATGGAACCCCCCCAAGTTTTGCTTTTATTTTTTAATCTGACCTGTACTTTTTGCAGTGCAGTGAAACCTTAAGCTTCACTACACTGGCCTTTGCTCATATGTAATGAGGAAACTAATAATGTCCTTTAGGCTATCAGTACTGGGAAACATTGTTTCCCTTAGTCTTTCCCTTTGTTGCTAATCTTTAGTAACATTTATCGGTGCACAATGTACCTTAAAGTACAGTGCGCTGGGGTCCCTTTTTCATTTTGAAGGCCCTGGACACCCTCGAAGGATTTCTGGTGAGTGTACAGGTGTGCCCAGGACAGAGCAGGTGGTTAACAGTTACTTTTAAAGCATTTTCAACTCTTTTCTATGGTGCAAACCGCATTTACAACGTGGCCCAGGGCAGTGGCCAGTGCCCAAAATGGCCATGCCACAAGGTCCTTTGTTCTGTCCTTTGGCCATCTTGTCCCCTTGCCTTCCCCAGGTCGAGCCGACCCGGGAAATTCCTTATTTGGTCATGCAGACCCCTGCGCAAATCTAAGCTTTCACAGGCTTCTGCATGCCTTGTGTGTGCGTCCAGGATGTGGGCTGGAGCTGTCGAGTTCCAATACACATCCTGGGTGCCTGGATGTCTTGTGTCCTGGGTTAACTGGGACCACGGTGGTCTACGATTGGTCCACATCTGGGATGCCTAAATGTGAGCAGATCTCCTATTAGTTTCACTTTGTTTTGGCACAAAGCAGATTTTGAATAAGAGAAGGCACCTTGCACCCATTCCAGGTCAATCATCTGAGTTCACACCGAACTTAGTAATGGAGCCAAGTATCCTGAAACAAAGAAGCAGATCTGTGGAGCCGCTGGTGACACGCTGGAAGGTTTGACATCCTAAACCCGCTGTTGTCCCGTCTGACCCCCTCTTTCTAATCGAACCTAGAAGGCCTGCAAGGGCGCTTCTGAAATAGTGGGACCAACTATTCTCGGCACCTCCTGCTTAACTTGTAAACAAGCCTTTTCGGAAGTGTTCCTGGACCGCCCAGTGAACTGACCAGCCCTAGAATCGCCACCATCTCGAGTTTCGACTTCAGCCTGTAAGCTCTGTGTATAAGGCACTCTGCCGCAGAGTTTCGTACACCTAGTATTCCTAAGTCTGGAATTAGGAGAGTATGCCTGAAGTCCGAGCATAGGCGCTCACGTTGTCGCCCAGCTGTGGTGACTATCTCGTGGGTGCCTTGCTGCTATGCCTTCCTGCGCCCCAAGACTCGCTGCAGTGGAACTGGCCTGATCCCTTCACCAGGAGCAGAGAAATTGGCACTGTCCCGCCACAGAATCAATTTCGGAACGCAGCCCCTGAAAGCCACAGAGCCACGCAACTGCAGGATTTGAACCTGCGAACGATCTGGACTTGACTGGCGAAGTTTGGTCCGGAGCGTGCCAAGGCTTGGTAACTACTTGCATCCCTTACCAGTGGCCCCTGGCGCATCCATAGAGTTTTACGCATTAATGTCCCCTGAGGGCCATTCTCCTTTGTCCAGGTAGCATGTGCTACCAAGCTATTCCCAATTCTTGGAACCTGCTCTGCCCTCTTGGGGAGACCCTCCTTGAATAGTGGTAAGTTCTTCTTCATCACCTCACCCGCCTTCCTGAGTCGCTACAGCCCCTTGAAGAGACCCTGTTTTGAACTTAACCGCACGATCGCATGATTCGGCTTTGAATGTACTTTTGAGCTCTCAAGGCTCCACTCATCGTAGGGACCGGACTGGCTCTTAGTTAGGGTTGAACTGTTGAAAGAATGCCTAAAGTATATTCGCACTGTGTGACCCCTTTCTTTGCAGGTTGTGGATCTCTAGCTGTGTAATATTCCTTTAGGCCGCAGTTAGTGTACATATGTTTCATAGTTAGTGTTGTGCTAGTTTGGTTAATTGTGCTTCAATTCTACTTTGTGTTTGAGTTAAAAAGGCCTTTAATAAATGTCTATGTATTTTTGATATATACACCTGACCGAGTTATTTGTGGCGTTTACTTTGTGTGTTCATTGTGGACTTTCGATCACTCTCACCCCTCCTGAGACCTATTCTTGACCGCTGCCAATGCTACCTTGATTGCTCTGCCTTGTCTAGAAGGTTACCCTGTTCCAGGAAACTAGGCTGGCCTTCCAAACCACTGCCCACCAGGTCAGATTTCAGAAATCCATCTTAACAAATACCCTCAGGTTTCACATAATCAGTGATCGCTGGGGCAGAAGTGTACCGATTGACCAGTTACAGATGAAGAACTGTTCAAAGACAATCGATCAGATCACGAGGTAGTGTTTGAAATTAGCATAACATATTGAATGAAAATCCATTACAGAGAGGTACCACAGAGAATGGTGATGATGCTATAAGCACCACCGACATTTCTCGAGGAAGACTTGGCAAAGGTCCCCAACATGATATGGACCACTAGTCCCTATGATGTGGGGCTTCTGAAAGGGATAGGAGCAGTAAAAATAAAATTGAAGCCAGGAGCTATTTTATCATGAGCTAGGCAATTTCTCCTTTCGAGAGAGGCAAACGAGGCTATTTATTAGACAATTGCAGCACTAGTAAAGCAAGGCATCCTGATACCATCAAAATCACTGTGCAACACGGCAGTGTACCCTGTCAAAAAAGCAACATGGGGGGGGGGGCGGTCATGGTGTTTTATACAGGACTTGCACCATCTGGACCATAATGTATAAGCAGAATTTACTTTAGTTCCGAACCCAACGACTATTTTGTGTAGCATTCCCACGGAAGCTACCTACTTCACGGTCATAGATTTGAAGAATGCTTTCTTCTCTATACCACTACACCCAGACTCACAAGACTTAACTTTGTTTCTATATAGAAATAAGAAGTGGAAACATACAAGACTTCCTCAAGAGTACTGCAAATCAGTTTCCATATTCAACAGGGTCCTTCAAATGGACTTAGGAAATATAAAATTAGAGAGCGTTGTTATACTGTACGTAAACAACATTGATTTGCAGCAAGACAGAGACACACTGTAGAGATGACCCTGTGAGCATGTTTACTGCACTAGCAGAAAAGCGGTACAAGGAAGACAAGGCTAAATTTCAGTATTGCCAGAAAGAGGCATTATACATTGGGCAACTGATATCACAATACGGGTGAAAAGTGACACCAGAAAGAGCAGAGGCGATATGCAGGACAGCAACACCCGCAAATATAAGACAAATGCAGCAGTTAATAGGAGTATGTAATGATTGCAGAGCATGGGTATTTGACTACAGAACTTACACTAGGCACTTATTAAGTTCACTGATGGAAACACAAAGAAGGGAGGGTACATTACAATGGACAAAATAAATACAGGCATTTGACGAGCTGAAAAAAGTAATATGCACAGCTACAGTGTTAGGGATCCCAGACTATCAAAGTGAATTCTCCTTATTCTCGCACTCCAATGGAGTGGTTATGACTGCAGTACTGACACAGAAGACAAGCATGTGGCACAAACCTTTAGCACATTACAGTGGGAAATAAGACCAGTAATGAGAGGACACTACGCATGCGGACAAGGCAGTGGCTGCTGCTGCATTCGCAGTAGACAAATCAGCATTAACACGTGATGCAGCACCACTTTTTGTGAAGCATGTTCTCCTCGCAATACTGGAAAGACCCAAAAGTACATTGACAACACAGAGAGCTTCAGGGTACAAGGTGTTCCTGTCAAAACCAGCTCTCAAGATAGTGAGATGCCGACTTGTCAACCCGCCGACGTTCACCGCCAAACCCGTAAAGATGGGCGACTATGTGCACAACTGCACAGCCAACATAGAAAAATTCAGCAACACCCCAAAGGTACAGGAGAACGCTCTTGAGGGGGAGAGGTGTGCTTTATATTGACGGGTCGTCAATGATTGACCAAACAACTGAGGAGACATATACTGGGACAGCAGTAGAGATTAAAAGAGGACGGATAGGTGAGGTGGTGACAAGCCCACGTCTACAGTCACATTTATCAGTATAAGCAGCAGAATTAGTAGCTTTAATATTGGCAGTAGAGCACAGTGAACCGTTCGGCCCTTTTAAATGAGGTACCGCGTTGTTAGATGGATGGGGATGCAGAATAACTCTTACATCAATAATAAGACCGACTCAGGAAGTTGGCAAAAGTAAACAGTTTTATTCTCAGTTGTCTGAAACGGAGTACAACGGACATCAGCGGATGTTTCACAGCATAATCTCAACGCATCACATATGAAGTAATACTTTTATAGCGAAAACTCATCATATATGACGTCATACTACGTGCCAAACTAAGAAAACTTATTTAGGATTGTGCTTAGTCTACGGGGAACATCCAAGTATACTTTCTGTAGAGGATTGTATTGTGATTGGATCTCTATAGTCAGGTGGACATCTTATGCCCACCCCTTGTGCAAGTCCTCCTCAAGATTTGTTAAGATACACGCCACATCATTGCCTCTCAAACTATAGGGCTCTTCAATAAATGGTCATCTATAATTGGTTGGCACGCTTGTACCCTTCTGGAATATTCGACTCACTAGCAGCGCACAAGCTGGTACCCCAGGTGCTGGTGGGTGGACTTGACCATGCCCCATCCAATTAGCCCATCATCCATCATCACTCTTGCCTTCTGCCATTTGAATTGTCTTTGAACTTGGCCTTGCAAAGTATCACCGCTCCTGAGAATATAAGGGAGTGCAAGCACGTTCTTATCTTCAAGTCTCGGTGCTGCTTGCCCACATTCTATTTCCATCTACCCCATGTGACAGGAGACTGTGTTTTAGCTCCTCCTTTGCATTTAATGATATTAAATGAATAAAACTTGGCACTCATAGTGTCATTCTGTCACACCTTAACAAGAGCTTGCCTGGCTTCTCACGTTCTTTGTAACTCCTTGAATAGAGAACCAGTTTTTTGGCTGCCTCAACCCTTGACACTGGGCCAGACAAGCCTTCTCGATCCTTCCTCGATTTGAAGCTGTGTCTTCTGCTGCACCACATTTTCAGTCCTTCTCTTTCACGGGTCCTGGCTTAATAAAGGTTGTGACATCGAATATCCAAATTCTATTCATGTATATAGATTGGTGGCACTGCCAGCAGTTTATTCAATATGTATAGCGAGCCTTCATGATTACTTAGTCTACTTGCGTTGCCGCATCTGTACAGTTTTAAAGCGACTTATATTTTCTTCAGTGCTCTTCACACATGCAATCTTGATTCCGCACATGAAAGGTTACTCAATTCTTTTTTTCGTCATCAGATTCCATAAGGTCTATACATTCTCTTCTTTGAGCATTCTTCTTAGTGCGTCATCTTCACCTCATGTGACGCCACCCATCTTCTCTTTCATGCATCTTTACACATTTTCAAGGATCTCTCTTAAGAGACCGTCATCTCTCCACGGGTACATCTTATAGGGCTTTCTTAATGGATACCTTGTTTCGAAGATCTTTCGCGGTGTAGGTATCATTACTGGTGTTGTGCATGTCACCATTTCTGGCTTCAAACATATAGGCAGAATAGGGGCGGGACATCTGGTTGAGGCATTTGGCTCCTCCTCTACACTGCCCCCTCTGGTTGATTCACCGACCATTCCCCCATCAGTCTTCACATCTAGAAATTCTTGTCAGAAAAAAAATGCTTCTTTGGAGTCCATATCTTCATTACTCCTCTCAGAGATCCTGCGGATTTTACATGGTCATCAACACTCCAGGCCATGCGTGTAGATTGTCCATTCAGGCTGCAGTAAATCCATCGTCCCACATACTTCTTGTGGTTCCTTGGATACAGGAACTTCATTCCCATGCTTGCTTCTATATATTTTCTTATTTCTTCATCTTTCAGTTCCTTAGGTTCAAACCCAGACTTAACATCGATTATGATCTTTATTCCTACTTTTTCTTTGCTGTCTTCTTACAATGTGTGATTATTATCCTGATCACACAGAATCCAAACATGATCATCACCAATAGTGCTCCAAGAAACTTGAAGATATTTGTAAAGACCGGAGGGGGGGGGGGGATCTGTACTTCCACTCTCTATTTGGTAGAGGAGAGGCACAGAGGACCCCAGCCAAGATTCTCTATTACGGTAGCAATGGACGAGCAATCAAGGCCTAGCTTCTCAGGAGGTGGTGCAAGCTGGTTCTTAAGTACAGTGTAGTCCCCAAGCACCCACAAAGGAATGTCCACACACTGTATCGGTTAAAACACAGTCTTCATATAATTAATATTCAAGGTCATGTACACGATCACAATAACTCACTTTGTACTCCGAAAATCAACAATGTATATATTTACCAGCTCTACAGTGGTACCACTAACGTTATCAGATCTCTTTAAAGTGCATACGGTCTGAATGACACACAGATCAAAATAAAGAGGAAACCAGCAGTAGAGAGAGGAAGGAAAGCAAGATGGTTGAACAATTGGCAGAATACTGGCCCCGTTTACCTAAACGCAGTTCTGTGTGGAGTTCCCCCCCCCCACCTGGGCAACCTGGAGAAGGAAGATACAAGCCCAGTCCATATATTGTTCACACTAGACTTTCCAATAGTTCTGCAACCCCAAAGTACCTGGCGCTGTAGCGTTCCTAGTCGGGGAATCGACGGCCCTTCTTGAGTGTCCTCCCTTTCAGGCAGGAGTCACGGGTCGTCGAAAGTCCGACAGAGAACAGGTGGAGCTACGACGGTGAAGTGACCGTGTCGTTCCTAGCGGTGCCTGTTGACGGGGAAGCATAAACGTCCTGCAAGGAAGAGGCGTGCGGGGCACCTCGGTGTCGATAGTTCTGGACCGCAAACAGTTTGAAGAACTGTGGCCCAGCAAGGGCGTCGCGTCGTCGGCGTCTCTGTGGTCTTTGGGTGGCGGGAAACCCACCGGTGCATGTTTCTCGGCACGTCGCCGGTCAGGCCTTCTCCAGCAGGATACAGCGGCGACGATGCGGACAAGAGCGTCCTTGGATCAATGAAGTTCTTAGGCAAAACGGAAGCACGGCGGCTCCAGTCGGCGACGGCGGTCGTCGACAGTGGCGGACAACAGTCCGGGCGCTTCTCCTTGTAGTTCCGCAGCAGTCCCCGTATCGGGTCGGCAGCCTGTCGAAGGTCTGTCTACCAGGGAGCTTAGGCAAAGATCAGCTGTGCACGATAGTCCCTCGTAGCTCGGGAAGAGGGCGCCTTACCAGGTCCTCTCTGGGTCAGTCCTTGAGGCACAGCAGCTTTCAGATTGTGAAGGAGCGCAACAGCAATTCTTTGTCATGATTCCTGCCCCTCATGTCCCCAGCCCTCCAAGATGTCAGGCTGGAGCCAGGCCACGATCACCTACATGGCCCTCAAGGGCCTCTCCATCCCTCCAAAGACCCACTTGGAGTCAGACGTGGCGATTGTGGCACCAGACTCACTCACTCCCATGGGATAACATTGGGGATTGGACTTGTAGTGCTTTGATGGGGACAAGATGGATGCCCCCAGATATTTCGGTTCCCAGAACTGCATGTGCAGTCTAGTCTTTTGGGTGTGGATCAGCCCAGAGACACCTGGGATACCCAGAGACTATTTAAGCCATGCCCAGGCTGAGAAACATGCTTTGTGTTTTCTGCACCTGCAGCGTGACACTCACCGTGTTCGGATCGGTCTCCATTAGGCCTGCATCTTTCTTCTGCGCTCAGCTCCTGCAAGAACAAGAACACTGTTAGGAACAGCCTTACCTTGTGGCACTAATGCTCATCATTCATCGCTTCTTCTGTTCTGCAGGCATCTTCGGCGGCGTCATTCCCATCCCGGCACGCCGCTTCCTAAGGAAAAGGGAAAAGAACAGAAAAAAGGCATTAGTAAGCATTCAGCAAATCTTCGCTTATTATTTAAGACTTTACAAGCTTCAAAACGCTTACCTGAATCCCAGCCGCTCTGGTGGACCCTGTCTCCGGAACTTCTCATCCATCTGCAAGAGGGAAAAGACACTCCAGGTTAGCGTGGAAACATCTAGAGGCGCAGCATACCGCGCTTACTCACCGCATTTCTTCTTCATAACCGGCATCCACACTGAAAACGTCACGGCACCTAAAAGACACAGAGAAAGAACTCAGTTCAATACAAATACGAAAGGGTTGCATCGCACTCTCACTCACCTTCAGCGCTACTCATCGCAGCAGCACGTCGCCATCCCCGGATGCCGACCATCATCTAAGGAAGGAAAGGAACGAAGTTAGAGAACTGTTCAAAAGACTCATACTTACCTGTCGGACTCTTGCCAGTGAAGTAACTAGGCAGCAACAAGCCTGCATCAATCAACGCGCCCCTGTGCTGAAAGCAGGACGGAGAGCACACTTTCCAAGAAAACAAGGTGAGCTGTGGATCAAAGGGAAGGGTTGGACCCCGGGGGAGAAGGGGTTCTAGCACACAGACAATAGGGAGTTAAACTCTACCAATCCTGTGTTTCAGGCCCAGTCTCCAGTCGAGTAGATTCCAGGGAAGGGTTTGAGGTCGTAAGAGGTCAGAAAAGGCTGAGTGACGTCCCCGTGGATACCAGGTGAGCGTTACATTCTTCTCGTCTTGCAGGGCTTCAAGATCAAGTTTCAGTTACTCGTCGCAGTGGACTTCAGCTTCTGAAAACAATTCCTAGGAGTGAGAGGTCCCCAGATATACTGTTGATCTCCCATTCATTCCGCTGGGTCACACTCAAGTATCCAATCACGACTAAGGGCATTCAGGCAGTCAGGCAGGCAGCCAGCCAATCAGGCACACAGTGCATGCAGGCCATTCACTTCTCTCCAGACACTCACAACAGTTAAGTGTATTGGGACAAGTACCAAGCCATTCAACACTCACTCTGCATTCATACCGGTTTCGGGAAGGGCTGTCTCAGCCATTGTGTCAAACACCAGATACTAGACACCCACAACATAGAATGCGTATTCGTCACACACTCCATTCACCCAGGTCCCACCCACAGGCGTACCCACAACATACGGTCGTTGAGAAGGCTCCAGCCAGTCTGGTCGGCACTTCTCCACACTACCATATATGGAACTACCCAAAAGCCAGTCAGGGGGAAGGGACAGAGGCAGGGCTTCCCGGGACTTCGGGAAGATCAAGGTAACAGATGATGGAAGGCAAGAGGCCATCAGGGCCATTTTGTCTCCATCCGGAATCTACCGATTCCAAGGACAGGGCCTGGGCATCCCAAAATGGAGGACGCTCAGGGCACCAGTCATTTCAGCATGGAGCTGCCACCAGCCCTTACCCTGCTCTGTGGGTCACACACAGGTGCCCAAAAACATACACTAGGGGCACAGGGTTGTACCCCCCTACCCATGGGTGGCATAAGGGTATCCCACGGGTCTGTTCACCAATCCAAAAGAGAGAGAGCTGCACCGCCAGGAGTCCCACGTGAACTCCTGCGCGGAAAACACAAAGGAACACATGATAAAAAGCAGTTAAGGACTGTCAGGTTTCCTTCTCTTATTCAAGCTTCCTTTTTATTATTATCCTTTTCAGATTAGCTTTGTGTGGGTGGGAAGTTTTCCATTATAGTTGGTTAGGCCTTAACTTGTTGATTCAGAATCCTGGTTCTGACCCAAGGCAAGATGGAGCCTCACAGTGACAGCTCTGATTGGCTAGAAGACAATGCTGAACAACAATGAACATTCTAAACTGTCACTCTGTGCCTTTCATCATCAAAACCCCATCTGAGAGGACGTGTTCAGTGGCTGCTCCTGCTTTAGTATTAGGCCTGGTGGATTTTATCCTTCAGATCTCAGCAGTTGAGCGGCTACTTTCTTGGGGGTTCAGGAGAAGTCTTCAGCTGGCAGGAATTCGTTTTGAAGATAGGAAAAGCAGGAAATCTTTGTGAATTCGCTCAGGAGATAAGTGACTTTATTTCTACTGTAAATCTGTTCATCTTAATAACATTCTCCTTGAAAATTCGTTAAAAGTAGTGTTTCTACTAAAACTATTGAAATATCGGAGTGCGCTTGTGTTTCCAGTGCGGTGTTCCTTAGCGCGAGATTTTGATTGTCGCGTGCGTATTCAAGTGAGCGCGTGCTTTCTAGCGTGTGTATTCCGAGCGCGAGTAGAGGTTGGTCTCGTGCCATTTTAAACGCGCGTGTGATTTTTAGCGCGGGTGTACAAAGCGCGTGTGAAATACTAAGCGCGTGTGAAATATAAAGCGCGTGTGATTTTTAGCGCGGGTGTACAAAGCGCGTGTGAAATACTAAGCGCGTGTGAAATACAAAGCGCGTGTGATTTTTAGCGCGGGTGTACAAAGCGCGAGAATCTGTTCGTCGCGTGCCATGTGAGTGCGCGTGTGTTTTTTCCATCGCGAGTGATTTTGCGCGTGAGAATCACTTCGTTGCGTTTGAACTCAATAGCGCGGGTGTTCTTATTTCGCGTGTCTCGCAGGAGAACATTATTGCGCGTGTGGACAATTGCGCGTGTGAATTCTTGCGCGTGTGGACTATTGCGCGTGTGATTTTTTGCGCGTGTGGATTATTTTGATCGCGCGTCTTCATCCGTTTGCGCGTGTTCTTCAACCAGGAAGATTTCTATGTGAAGTTCATCGATAATTTTAATGGAAATAACCTGCGTGTGCAGTTAGCACGTGTTTCCTCTTTCTTCAAGGATTTAAAGACTCAAGAAAATTATAAATAGTTTGAAAAGTTTTGAAATGTCAAGAAAGAACATTTTAAAGACAATCTAATTGAACTACCAGTGCATGTTGGAAAAAAGACAAACAAAGAACTAAGACTTCCAGTTTGCCTAATGTAAGAAGTTGCTGGGAATTTCAAATATCGCAAGTAAGAGAGATTTTCAGCTTCTTAACCGCTTCTCTAAGAAATTTCAAGAGAAGAACCAGGTAGGATTCTCAATTATTAGTTAAGGATTAATGTCTTCCCATTCATAAGGTTAAGTAAGTGAATTAAGGAAGTGTATATGTTATTCTTTATCCTCTGCAGGTTCAGCACTGATTAGCCTTGACGCAGTCTTCCTGGTGTTGTTTTGTTGTCCCATTCCCCCTTTCCCTTTGGGGTGTAGTTTACAGAGCTGTATTGAAAAATAGTTCTGGGAAATACATCTCAGGGGGATTGTCGGGGGTTCAGCAGCTTCCGCGGATACAGGACCTCTCAGCCTGACAGAATGAAAGGCCAATAATTTAGTCCGCCCGAGCTGTCATGAACCCCGACGAATCCATGGAGATGTTAGGATCTTTGATTAGGGAGTTACGGGAGGAGTTGAACATTTCTCGGGAAGAAAATGCCTTACTTAGTCAAAAGGTAGATGACTTAAGTGTTAAAGTTACACAAATTCAACAGCGGGGAGAAAGGAGAGAGGATGAGGTTTCAGGGGGCGCAGGTTCTCCACCTGAGTTAGAAAGAGAAGATCAGTTACCACACATACAACGGGCGCCTTCAGTGGCAGAAGGGGTAAGGAGTATAATTATGCCAGTTCCTTTGGCGCCCCCAGAACGTTATCATGGGGATTCCAAGAGATTTAGGGTGTTCTTAACACAATGTGAATTACATTTTATGAGTAGACCAGAATTATTTCCATCGGATGCTTCTAAGATAACATTTATGTTGTCATATCTTTCTGGGGAGGCATCTGCTTGGGCTGGGTTGTTGGTGAGTCAAAAGAGTGCGGTTTTAGAAAATTATACCAGTTTTTTAGAGATATTCCGAAAAATGTTTGATAGAAGACAGTTATCTCTGGAAGTAGATGGTGAACTTTTAGAATTAAAACAAGGTAATAGAGACTTGATTGCTTATATAACACAATTTAAGTCCCTTGTGTTAGAAAGCAAGTGGCCCGAGGTTAAACAGGCCTCGTTGTTTTATCGGGGCCTTAGAGATGAGTTAAAGGATGCTTTGTCTGGAGTAGTTGAACGCCCTCCTACTTGTGAAGGTCTGATTGATTTGGTTATTCAATTGGACTTCCGTTTGAGTGAAAGGAAGGCAGAGAGACGTCATGGTCAGAGTGATGTAAAGTCTATACTTAGAGTAGATAGACCTAAAATAGAGAGTAAACCCAAAGGGAATAATTCATCTCCAAGAATCAGAGGCCCGTTAACAGTGGAGGAAAAGACTAGGAGGAGAGATAATAATCTTTGTTTATACTGTGGAAGAGGTGGGCACTTTTTAGGAAACTGTCCTTACACTCCCAAGAAGACTTCTTCCTCAGCAATCAAGGTACAACAGATCGCTAATACGGTGCAGACAGCGGTCCCTCATATAACCATAAATGTATCCTTATTTTTTGATCTGGAGTGTAAGGGAAATGGTCCTGTAATGATTGACTCGGGTGCGACTGGGAATTTCATGGATTGGGGTCTAGCCAAATCGTTGGGAATTCCAATTATTCTGAAGGAGGTTGTAGAGCAGGCTAGGGCTGTTGGTGGTACATGTTTATCTTCTGGTCCTATTACTCATAGAACTGGTTCTTTAACTTTGGAGTTATCAGGAGGTCACAAAGAGATAATTTCGTTTGAGTTAATTGATGCCCCTTTGTTGAAGATTATCTTGGGCATGCCTTGGCTTACTCTCCATAATCCCCTAATTGATTGGAGTGCTAGGACAATTGACATGCAATCCGATTTTTGTAAAGCAAATTGCTTTTCAGGAAGTCTCTTAGAGGAAGAGGTAAAACAAAGTAATTCCGTGTCTAGTTTTCTGGCTGAGACTGGAATTGGAGGTCATGATGTGGGAGCTGTAGTGGGTCAACTTCCCCAGTGTTACAAAGATTTCTGGGACGTATTTGATGAGAAAGTGGCAGGAGAATTACCACCCCATAGATCCTTTGATTGTAAAATTGAACTGGAGCCAGGAACAATTTTGCCTAGTAGTAGGGTATATGCTCTTACTGAGAAAGAGAATGATTATTTAAAAGAATATTTGTCAGAAAATTTGGCCAAAGGATTTATTCGTCATTCTAAGTCACCTGCGGCCTCTCCTTTATTTTTTGTACCAAAACCGGATGGCTCGCTTAGAACTTGCATAGATTATCGAGCAGTTAACAAAGTCACTATTAAGAACCGGTATCCTCTTCCTCTCATCTCAGAAATGCTTAATCAAATACAAGGAGCAAATATTTTCTCAAAATTAGATCTGAGAGGAGCTTACCATCTTGTACGTGTGCAGGAAGGGGACGAATGGAAGACAGCGTTTAAGACCAGATTTGGGCTGTTTGAATATCAGGTTATGCCATTCGGTCTATGTAATGCTCCAGCGGCTTTCCAATTTTTCATTGATGAGGTTTTTAGAGAATACTTGGATATTTTTGTTGTCGTTTATATCGATGATATTTTGATTTTCTCTTCTGACCTAGATCAACATCAGAAACATGTGCGCTTGGTGTTACAAAAGTTGCGAGAAAATCATTTGTTTGCCAAATTGGAAAAAAGTCAATTCCATACCGATTCTGTGGAGTTTTTAGGTTTTATAATTTCACCTAAGGGTTTAGAAATGAATCCTAAAAAAGTGCAAGCCGTTCTTGAATGGCCCCCTCCTACTAAGGTTAAGGAAATACAAAGTTTCTTAGGATTTGCCAATTTTTATAGGAGATTTATAGAAGGTTTTTCTCGGCTGGTTGCTCCTTTAACGAGGCTTTTGAAAAAAGGAGTGAAATTTGACTGGGACCTTGAAGCAGAAAAGGCTTTTCAAGAGTTAAAACAAAGATTTACTTCTAGTCCAATTCTAATTCATCCAGATCTTTCCAAACCTTTTTTTTTGGAGGCGGACGCTTCAAATTTAGCGTTGGGGGCGGTGCTTTCTCAAAGGAATGAAACTACTGGTCAAATACATCCAGTTGCATTTTTTTCTAGAAAGTTTTCTGCTGCTGAAGTGAACTACACAATTGCTGATCGGGAACTGTTAGCAATAAAGTCCGCTTTTGAAGAATGGAGACATTTTCTTAAAGGAGCAAGACATACAGTAACGGTCCTTACTGATCATCGAAATTTATTGTTTTTAAAATCTGCAAGAACTTTGTCTCCACGCCAACTTCGTTGGTCTTTGTTCTTTGCAGATTATGATTTCATTGTGACTTTTAAACCCGGAAGTCAAAACAAAAAAGCTGATGCGTTATCTCGCCAATTTCCTGGAAGTGAAGACAAAGAGATTATAGAACCAGAACCTATAATTGCTCCAGAACGTTTTTTGTTAGCTGGAGCCATTAAAGAAATTGATTTTTTGAATGAAGTTCGTCAAAATATGTCCTTGCAGAAGATGGAGGAGTGGGTGAGACTGGATCCAGCTAGAAAGTTGAAAGACAATCTTCCTTTTTTTGATAACAAGCTTTATGTACCTACTGATGAGTTGAGAGAAAAGGTTTTGAGAAATTGTCATGAATCCATTTTAGCAGGACATCCTGGGTTCAGAAAAACTCTGGAACTGGTTCGAAGGAATTTTTGGTGGGAAAAAATTCGCCAAGACACCTTGAATTTTGTTAAAACTTGTGTAGTCTGTGCACAAGAGAAAAGTCAAGTTGGGAAGCCGCATGGTTTATTGGAGCCATTACCTGTTCCTCCTCGCCCTTGGCACACAATTTCTATGGATTTCATAGTTGATCTCCCTCAAGATAAGGGTTGTACTACCATTCTTGTTGTGGTCGATCTTCTTACTAAAGAAGCACATTTTTTACCAATAGAGGGAGAGGTTACCGCGGAAAAACTGGCTCATAGTTTTTTGCAGGGTGTAGTTAGACTACATGGACTCCCAAGTCAAGTTATCTCTGACAGGGGATCTCAATTTATTTCAAAATTCTGGAGGGCCTTCTGTAAGAAACTTGGAGTGGAAGTTAGTTTGACTTCTGGGTATCATCCGGAAAGTAATGGACAAGTGGAGAGAGTAAATCAAGAATTGGAGAAGTTTTTAAGGTGTTATTTACAAGCTAGAGAGGAATGGGTGGATTTGGTGTGGTTGGCAGAATTCTCTTACAACAATTGTGGAAAAGATGCTACTTCTATGTCCCCTTTCTTGTTGGGTCGTGGGTTTCATCCTCGTTTTCTGAGTTTTGAGGTGTTGGAGGAAGATTCAGGGAATCCTAGAGTGGAAGATCGTTTGTTGATAATGAAAAATAACTTGGATAGAGCAAAAAAGGTTCTGGGAGAAAATAAGTTGAAATATAAGAGATATGCCGATTTGAGAAGAAAAACTGGACCTGAATATAAGGTGGGGGACTTAGTTTGGCTTTCTACCCGATACCTGAAAATTAAGGGGAAGAATAAGTTCAGTCCAAGATTTGTGGGCCCTTTTGAGGAAGAGAAAATCATCAACCCTGTGGCAGTACGATTGAAATTACCCAAGCAGTTGAAGGTACATCCTACTTTTCATGTTAGTCTTTTAAAACCAGTTTGTTCAGGAACTAGATTCAGAACACCACCTTCCCCTGTGATTTTGGAGGATTCATCTGAGGAATTTGTGGTTAAACAAATTTTGGATTCTAGGAAAGTGAGGGGAAGGTTGCAGTATTTGATTGATTGGGAGGGATATGGACCGGAGGAACGATCTTGGGAAGATTCAGTTGATGTACATGCCCCCCGTTTAGTGGCTAAGTTTCATGCTAAAAACCCACACAAGATAGGCCCAGAGACTGGGCATTAGGAGGGGGGTACTGTCAGGTTTCCTTCTCTTATTCAAGTTTCCTTTTTATTATTATCCTTTTCAGATTAGCTTTGTGTGGGTGGGAAGTTTTCCATTATAGTTGGTTAGGCCTTAACTTGTTGATTCAGAATCCTGGTTCTGACCCAAGGCAAGATGGAGCCTCACAGTGACAGCTCTGATTGGCTAGAAGACAATGCTGAACAACAATGAACATTCTAAACTGTCACTCTGTGCCTTTCATCATCAAAACCCCATCTGAGAGGACGTGTTCAGTGGCTGCTCCTGCTTTAGTATTAGGCCTGGTGGATTTTATCCTTCAGATCTCAGCAGTTGAGCGGCTACTTTCTTGGGGGTTCAGGAGAAGTCTTCAGCTGGCAGGAATTCGTTTTGAAGATAGGAAAAGCAGGAAATCTTTGTGAATTCGCTCAGGAGATAAGTGACTTTATTTCTACTGTAAATCTGTTCATCTTAATAACATTCTCCTTGAAAATTCGTTAAAAGTAGTGTTTCTACTAAAACTATTGAAATATCGGAGTGCGCTTGTGTTTCCAGTGCGGTGTTCCTTAGCGCGAGATTTTGATTGTCGCGTGCGTATTCAAGTGAGCGCGTGCTTTCTAGCGTGTGTATTCCGAGCGCGAGTAGAGGTTGGTCTCGTGCCATTTTAAACGCGCGTGTGTTTTATTGCGCGGGTGATCCTTTGCGCGAAAAGCTATACGCTGCGTGAGAACTACAAAGCGCGTGTGAAATACAAAGCGCGTGTGAAATACTAAGCGCGTGTGATTTTTAGCGCGGGTGTACAAAGCGCGTGTGAAATACTAAGCGCGTGTGAAATATAAAGCGCGTGTGATTTTTAGCGCGGGTGTACAAAGCGCGAGAATCTGTTCGTCGCGTGCCATGTGAGTGCGCGTGTGTTTTTTCCATCGCGAGTGATTTTGCGCGTGAGAATCACTTCGTTGCGTTTGAACTCAATAGCGCGGGTGTTCTTATTTCGCGTGTCTCGCAGGAGAACATTATTGCGCGTGTGGACAATTGCGCGTGTGAATTCTTGCGCGTGTGGACTATTGCGCGTGTGATTTTTTGCGCGTGTGGATTATTTTGATCGCGCGTCTTCATCCGTTTGCGCGTGTTCTTCAACCAGGAAGATTTCTATGTGAAGTTCATCGATAATTTTAATGGAAATAACCTGCGTGTGCAGTTAGCACGTGTTTCCTCTTTCTTCAAGGATTTAAAGACTCAAGAAAATTATAAATAGTTTGAAAAGTTTTGAAATGTCAAGAAAGAACATTTTAAAGACAATCTAATTGAACTACCAGTGCATGTTGGAAAAAAGACAAACAAAGAACTAAGACTTCCAGTTTGCCTAATGTAAGAAGTTGCTGGGAATTTCAAATATCGCAAGTAAGAGAGATTTTCAGCTTCTTAACCGCTTCTCTAAGAAATTTCAAGAGAAGAACCAGGTAGGATTCTCAATTATTAGTTAAGGATTAATGTCTTCCCATTCATAAGGTTAAGTAAGTGAATTAAGGAAGTGTATATGTTATTCTTTATCCTCTGCAGGTTCAGCACTGATTAGCCTTGACGCAGTCTGCCTGGTGTTGTTTTGTTGTCCCATTCCCCCTTTCCCTTTGGGGTGTAGTTTACAGAGCTGTATTGAAAAATAGTTCTGGGAAATACATCTCAGGGGGATTGTCGGGGGTTCAGCAGCTTCCGCGGATACAGGACCTCTCAGCCTGACAAGGACAAGGATACGGAGGCCCTGTCCCTCCAATGCATTTCCATCATCACAATATTCACCATCCATTGTGGAACCCACAAGAAGATCGATGCAAACCAGCTGTCATCTGCAATATCCTCAGTCTCATCTTCCATCTTGATGGGCAAGTTCATTAGCAACTTTATGGCCTCTGTCAAGGGCCCATTCTCGTCATCTTAAGAAAGTATGAATCAGCAACATGATTCCCCGATTTTGGCACAAACACCTCTATGGTACTATGGAACACAGCCCTCCCCAATCTTAGGGCAACTTCATATAAGCTCTGGATCCACAAGCCGAGTAGTGATCCATTAAAACAGCTGTTCCATCCTTCATGCCTGGTACATCGAAAATTCGGCCACACTGCCGATTCATCCCAACTTTTCTCATGCCATTGCTTCTGAAACACAGGGATGCATTTACTAGAGGTACTATCTGCAACGGTCCTCCTTTATCATCGACCTACGTCAGCACCTTCACAGTGTTCGGCCAATGATGCTGGCATTCATTCTTGGCATGCCACACAATTGCTTCAGTTCATCCGGTTAGTGCTGTTGCCTTGCACACAATCAGGCCTTCCGCCCATCCTTCTGGAGTCAGCACTGTTCCCTTGATTTGCAGCTGACCTCTTTCCTTGCATCTTCGGATCTCTTCTTGATTCTTGCCTTGATAATCTAACATCTTTTCTTCTCTCCCGATTCCTGCTCCATTTATTCCAGGCTGTTCATATCTTATCACTAGATTCCTTGTCTCCGATTTCTCTCTTGTCCTCAGGTCATGCACATAATTATCTTCTCTTAAAGATGTCTTCTCAGTCACCCATACCAAGGATGCTGTTCGACCCTGGAACTGACCTCTTGTCTGGCAGAGTACAAGGTATGTCAGTCAATGAGCTTTCTGGACTGCTACTTCTATAGCTATAAATATCTTGGACATCCCCATGACATAAGGTAGAAGAGCACAAACATTGCAACTCTCTTTGGACGTTCTTTCTCCCACCTTTTTCATGTGTAGATACCACATGTTATTACCCAAGTGTGCTGCACTGTCTAGATAATTATTTAATTCATTATCATCTTCCCTTGTGCTTCTCTTTTGTCTCCTTTTCACAAAGTAAGTGCTTGCATAATAATCAAGAAGCATATCAGAAATAGTCATCCCTTCAGGGAGAACCATAGGAACATGGCAATCCTACACGAGCTACTGGAGTGTGGGAAAATCATAGTAGTCTATCTCAACAGGAGCATCAAGATAAAAAGGAAGGCTATAACAAAAGAAACAGAAAGACACAAAGTATGTGGTGGCACATACATACATCACAAACCAAAATGCTAATCCCAGCCATTTTGCCCTTCATTCGGCTCGCTCACTTTCAAAAACTGTACCATTTTCAATATTCCTCATTTTGCCTGTATGCTGCTTTAAGGAATGAAAAAAAAACGTTTTAAATCAGGCAATTCTAGTAAATCAGATAGCTGCAGAATCTGTATAACTATCCCCACAAGCAGCTTCCTTATCGCAGGGCCATTTTTAGGATCAAGCAGAAAAGTATGCCGACAATACGCCCAACAAGACCAGGATAAACTCAAAGAATAAATATGAAAACAGCGAGTAGGAGACTGTGGGCATCGTTGTTTGTCAGAATCATACATAGACTGAACCAAACAATTGCGTTGTATGAAAAGAATCAGCATATTGTTTATGCTTCCAATCTCTTGCTGGATATGTTTGAGTGGCAACGTCCAATAACTTTCTAAAGTTCATTTTTCAAAGATTCCTGCGGCTCAAGAACTGAGTTTGCACTCCTACTATAATATCTATAAAGAGTGTCCGGGGCGAGCCACAGCCCAAATACACACTTGCATTTATTTAATCAGCAACCTTAGCGTCCTTCTTCCTCGTCATTGATCGGGTCTGCACCTGCTAAACAACTTCTTCTTGTCTTGCTTCCAAATTGAAAATTAGGGGTGCGACAGTCTCACCAGTATGGAGTTTGACATCGTTCAGATGGATCCAAGCATGTCTCCCTTAGACTTTCACTGCTGAGGGAGTAATGTTCTCTACAATATAAGGTCAAACAAAGCGCGGCTCATGCCACTTTCTGGTGAAGTTCCGAATCAATATTGTGTCCCCAGCTAAAATTCTAGGTACAGGTAGTAGTTCAGAAAGTCTTGTTGCTGAATGGTCTTCATCTGTGTTCTGGGACTGAAAAGCCCGACGGTTGAGTTGATCTGAAATGACAGAGATACCTGCGTTCATACACGTCAAGTATGCACATAACTCATTTCTTAACATTTCTGCAGTCTTCTGGGCATCACTTCTGCTCCTTGATGCAGGAGACAAAGGCATTCTCATTTGACTCCCTGTCACCAACTTGTGGGGTGTGAGGTGGTGGTCTGACCCAGGTAAGGCAACGGTTAGGCAGTATAGCCATCGCTTCTTCATGTCATGATGCCTACCCCCGGAGCACCGCGCCAGGCCCAGCACCCCCGGGAGCAGGCATCACGCCCCCGGGTAAAAGCCCAGCGGCCCTTTATAGGGGCTCTTTGGACTCTGTCCTGGCGCCATTGGCGCCAGGCTCATGTTGGACATCTCATAAGGGGAAGTGTTTGGTGCACTTACCTGAAGCAGACCATGATGCACACTCACCTGATGCAGACCATGCTGCATGAAGAACCAAGCCAAATGAGGCTTAGGAGGGACTATTTTTCTGAAGGAACTATTTTGGTACTTGGGTGGGGCTGTGGAAGAATACTCACCTGGAACTTCTTCCAAAGCTATTTAAGCCACGCCCGGACAGCTACACGTGCTTCGCGTTGTTCTGCATCCCAGCAGCTGAACGCTCACCGTGTCTGCTCCTGCACCTGGACTCCAGCCACGCCCGCCTCGAACCTGGAACACCTGTAAGGGAATAAGAGAAGAGAAAGGTGAAAACCAAGAACTTATTCAACCTTCTTACCTGCATCCGGAATCTTCACGCCAGCATTCCTGAAGGAAGACTTCCATTTAAAAGCACCACGTTGCTCGCTGCAGCGCCGCGCTTCACTCACCTGTTCCCGAGACGCCGCCCGGCTCCATCGCGGCTCTCAGCACCGGTCGCCACATCTCTGCACCTAGGGGAGAGAAGAAGAGACAAAAGGTGAGCAAGGGAACACAAGAGGAAAGCCGAATTTTCAGCCATATTACTTACCGGCTTTTCTTGGTGAACCATTCCACATCTCGGGTCGGCGCTGCATCTTTGGCAGGCATCGCACCCCGGCCCCTATGGGGAAAGGACAAAAGACATTACTGGGGAACTATAAAGACATTTAGAGGGGTCGCCCTCATCACTAACTCACCTGATTTTACCACCGGCAATTTAACCCCTCAACGCATCGCCTTTGTTCTGCACCTGAAATAAAGGACAGAAAAAACAACATAAAAGGAGGCTCACACTTGAACATTGCATCTTCATACTTACGGCGTATCGCCCAGAAAAGTCAAGTGGATGTGCCAGCGCCATTCTAAAAACCAGTGAAGTAACTGGACGAACGCGCGCCCCTGCACCAGAAGCAGGATGGAGAGTTCATCCTTCCAAACCATAAGGTGAGCTTAAACCGGGGGTTTTGGAGGAAGTCAGAGAAGAACGAAGGGGGAAAGGGGGCAGCAAGCACACTATTCAGCAGACAGTTAATCCCATTTCTCATCTGCAGAAGGATATTCCTACGGGCCAGACAAGCAAGATTTGGGGGTGCTGTTCAATCGGTGGTCCGAATTCTGCGCATCACGCTTGAAGAGGCCACAGCAACCCAGACCAGCGCCTCCGTGGGAGCCAGGTGAGCGTTACACTTCAGTCTCAATTTGATCTTTGCGATCCTCTCTTTAAGGAGGCCGTTGAGTCTCTCACATATCCCATTCGCTTGTGGGTGATAAGCAGAAGAAAACTTGTGCTTAATATTCAATAATAGGCTAATCTGTTAGAATACTTCATTAACAAAATGATGCCCATTATCGGATCGCAGAACCTCACAACCCCCCATCTTGGAAAGACTTCTCGTACTAAAGACGTCACTGCACAAGTGGTAGCAGGGTGTGTACAAGGACCTGCTTTGATCCACCTGGAGAAGGGACACACCACTACTATCATAGATCTAAATCCACTACATACTTGCAGCACATCAACAGTCAATATGTAAATGCTGAAAAGGACCATTTGTTCAAAGAATCACTCCTCTAATCATTTGCAGTGTATGCACAGCGGTAAGCTTTTCACATACGATGCAATTTACTACATAAAATGCAACGTGTTCTAACAGGTTCGGTACGAACAAGTCCTCTGCAATAGTTGCTGCAAGGCTTTCCCTAGTTACATGCGCAGGGAAGTGCAGCTCTTCAAGCGCTACCTTTAACAATGCTACTAGCATCACCAGCTTTCCAGTGCTGTTTTGTCACTATAATGCTTCCGAGGGGGATAAAGAACACCCCCTTCCATAATTCTTGCTCTTCCTGTGGTACATTGTCCTGAATCTCAATCAACTGTGTGGTAAATGATTAAACCCTTCATTTACAACCATAATCGTGACTACTTTCTCTTTGAAATTTGAGTTTCAAAACTTGAAATATCTGGGGAATATGCAACCCTTTTGGCCTCTACGTCCGCGGTTTCATTTCATCGAGAATTAAAGTCAATTTGCTTAGTATGTCCTGCGCATTTAACTATCGATATGGCTACTGGGAGTTGTAGTGCCCTAATAAACCTGTCCAATAACACTGCGTGTTGCGCTGGAGTGCCATCCGCTCTGAGGTTGCCCCTCCTTTTCCAACGTACTAATCCTGCATGCACGGTTGATGTTACACAGGAGAAGTCACTGTACACCATCACTTCCTGCCCTGCACGATTTTCGAGTGCGACAACAAGCACTACCAATTCTGCCGCTTGCGCTGAAAAGTGAGACGGTAGTCTTGCACTTGCTACAACCTCAAATTCACCGTTTGCTCTATGTCTCACCACAGCTGCGCCAGAATGCCTTTGTCCACTACTTTGATCGATTTTCGAAAAACCATCAATAAAGAGAACCTCCGCCCTTGCTAACGCATTCATTTTTACGTGCGGCATGTCATCATAGCCCTCCTCGTAGTTTGCGCAATCATGCACATGCTCGCCCTCTGCCACAGGCTCAGCTACAAACGTGGCAGGGTTCACGATTTTACATCTGACTATTTTAATTGTTGGATTTTACATGATCACCTCATACGCAGAAGCTCTCCGAGATGTTAATGTATCTTTAGGTTTCTCCAAAATAGCAAACAAAGCATGCTCCACAAAAAGTGTCATAGAACACCCCATTACAATACTGGTAGACTTCTCAATTGCGAACGCGGCTGCCACCAGCGACTGTTCACAGGGAAAGTGTCCCTTCATAAATTAATCTAGAATCCCACTGTAATATGCTAGAGGTTAATACCCTACTCTAGTCCTCTGTGTAAGGACTGCTGTCATAACTGTCCCATTCGTGTGTGAAAATAAAAAGAGCTCCTCAGCATAATTGGGAATTTCTATAACTGGAGCTGTACAAATGGCCTTCTTCAATTCTTCAAACCCTCCCACCATTTCCTCAGTCCATTTTATTTTCTCATTGTTTACCTGTGCTTCATTTAGAGCTTGCAAAAAAGGGTCTTATGTACGAACTGTAATCAAACACACATACTCCAACATAATTGCATAGTCCCAAAAACTGCTGCATTTGCTTCACTGTGGCCGGTTTTACAGGTTTCATGATCGCCTCAGCTCTTTCAGGTGTGACCCTTTTTCCCTCATGTGAGATCAACTGGCCTATGTACAACACCTCTTCTTGACAGTACTGTAACGTCTCTTTGTCTATCTTGTATCCCTTGCCTGCTAGGATAGTCATTAACTGGATTGAGTCTTGCCTGCACTCGTCTTCTGTAGTGCTACAAATCAGAGTCATCTACGTACTGTATCACAATGCTCTTCAAATCAATATTGCCTAGGTCCATCGGAAGGACCCTATTCAAGATAGGCAGGGACTTACGGTACCCTTGAGGCAAACGAGTGTGTTTCCGTTGGATTTGGCAGAATGAAAAGGAAGTCAAGTCTTGTGAGGCCTTGTGCAACGGGATTGAGAAAAATGAATTTTTCAAGCCAATCACCGTGAAATATCGCGCTTCTACTGAGATACTGCATAGTATCGTCACTGTATTAGGAACTAAAAGGAAACTCTGCCCCTACAATCTGGTTAATCAGTCTCTTATCTTGTATGAATCTCCATGACCCCCCTTTTAATTTTTTGATTGGATACACTACGGTATTACACAATGATTCTGTCGGTACCAGAATACATTGTTCCATCAGTGCGGAAATAGTCTTAGAAATCCCTTCATTCGCCTCTCAAGACATGGGGTACGGTCTTGCTCGAGGTAAAATTGCTCCTGGGTTCAACTTTATCTTAACCTCCCCTACCCCCTTCAATAGGCCTACATCACAGGGTCCTGTAGTCCATAAAGCACTTGGCACCTTTTCCAAGTCTTCATCAAAGAATGCTGGACGCTGCTGCACTATCGCCATTCGCTGTGGGATCACTCTTTTCTCTATTCTAATACAATATGTAATACTCATCTCTAATATTACTTCATCTATTGGATCATCTCTAAACATGTCATCGTCAGTGACGTCAGTCAGTCTACACCCTTCCCCAATGGCAATCACTGGTCTCCATGGGCTGCCCTCATCATCTGTTCCTTCGAGCATTGCCATTTCCCCCTCGTACTATGGCTGTATCTAACTCTAGGGGAATAGTCTGTCCCCCCCTCTTCTTCCATAGGTATGCGTGGGCTGAACAAGAATTCATCATGTATTCTCATAATCTTTCCCACTACGCCGGGTAGCCATGTCAAAAGAATGCGTACCCTATAAAGAAAAACGTCTAATTACAATGGCATTCCTCCCAGAGCCTTTTGCCCTGTAAATGCCAATATAAATTCACCCACATTCATATAACGTATCCCTGGAGTTGAGCACACTATGCCTTCATCATGTATATACATTTTATTATCTGTTTGGTGCCTGCTTATTGTTCCATTCATGTGCATCATGAGCTCAGGCCAAACCTTAAGGGAAGTAATTTAAGAACCTAAGAGTTGTAATCAACAGCTAAAAACACAAGAATGACTACCCATGTGTTAGTATACAGAGTATATGTAGAGTGTAGACCTTCCATGCATACAAATCTGAGGCGCAGACAGGGAAACTGTAGTAAGGACGAAACAAATACTAGGACTAGAAAATGAAGCTAAGAGAATCCATCAACATGCATACGAAATGTATCATCTGTCTGAGGCCTGCTTATTGTTCCATGAATGCGCATCATGATCTAAGGCCAAGCCCTAAGAGAAGTAACTTAAGAGCCTAGCACAGGGTACATGTACAGAATCTTTAGAGTATGTGTATTAACATTCTTACGGTCACTGAACAAAAACCACTTCCTGGGATATGTTTAGTCATCAATTATGTCCTGGGTGTTTGTGTGAGCAGTGTATGGCAGTGGCGCAAGTTATGGTGGCGCGGTTTACCATAACTGATGAATCCCTCTGGTTTTTCGATTTTACCTTGAAACCAGAACGTCCCTTTAATAAAGTATTTTCACTGAGTTATGCATAAAGAATGGAGGTGACACAATTAGCATATGATAATACTTACTCAAGATTGTTTTCTTTGTTGACATCCCACAAATAAATAAATGCCCTAGTTATGGGGTCCTTGCCCCATATCAGATGGATAAAAGATTCCACTGTAGCTCCAATGCCCCTAGCATTCCTCAAAAAGTGATGCCTAAAGCACAGGAGAGCACATGATACACTGCTTAAAGATCTCAATGTTCACCCCTTTTCTGCTCACAGGTCACAATCCCCATTTTTTCTTTCCCTTTCCCCATGATGTGGGCCCACCAGGACTCTTTTAATGCTTTCACCAGCAACAGGACACAGGGTTCTCTGCTATTATCTGCTCTCCACACCCAGCCGTGGCAGGAGACATCTATACCATTCCACATCCTTTTAGATTTTGCTGTCTTGTTTAATTGGAAACTCACGCTGAGGTAATATTTTTCTGAACGCGGTCAGTGATCATCTCCTTGTTTCTTATTTATAATTGTTTGTAGTATACGCACATATTTGAATGGCTGGCTGTGAAAATGTGGCAGAGATTTACGTTGGTCCAAAGAGAGTTACATTCGTATAAAATACCAATTCTGCCATATAGTTTTCTATGCATGCATCTAGGAGTTTGGCATTGCACAACTCAAAGTACTGTTTACTGGCTTGCCGTGCTGGTCTGCTGCTGTGCTGCCCCTGCTACCATTTCAATTTCAAACGGAATTTTTTTTTCTTTTTTTTTTTTCCCCCTTTTCTTGGAGCTGCTGGAAGGAGTGTGGCTGCACAAGTAACGCCTGGAGGACGTCTTAAACTGCAATCTAAAGGTTGCCTGGCTTCCTGCGAAATCAAGGTGACTGTAATGCTCTAATGAGCTGGACTGCCTATTGTGACAAGTGTCTAGCGTGGGCGTCTAGCGTTGCGTGTGTAGCGTCTAGCGCTACGTAGGCAAAGTGCGCCATTGGTGCAGCGTAACAAAGAGTTTCTGGGATTACTGAAAGTCGTTTCTTGCTTTTCTTTTTCTTTTTCTCTCACTTAGGTCTCCTCCCCGGGCCCCTCCCTCGAGTGTGACTCACGCCCGCCTCACTTCCTACTTAAAGCCTTGTGCTCGCGCACTCGCGCGCGCACTGTGTAAAGTACTCAAAGTACTGTTTACTGTTCACTGCTCGCGGGTGGCGGCTGGGCGGGATTGGTTTACCATTATTAGACGCTGTGACAATGGTGAATGGGCTGCGTAGTGGGAGGAAGTTACGTGGTGAGAAGAGCAAGGATCTAAATCAATCAGTGGGTAACCACTCAAACATGTCTGGGACCCCCATTGTAGATGAGGAATTATATTGCTCAAATGAGGTAGGAACATCTAAATGTGAAGAAGTGTTGAGATATGTGGGTGAGCATGTACCCCAGGATGGCGGAGAAAAAACATTGCTTTCAATGAAAGAGGGGGTCATTTTGCCTTTAATTCCCGCGCCGAATGCCCCCCGTCTATCAGATACTTATAAGCTAACTGAAATGAATCATGATAATGAGAATGAGGGGCTGAGTGAGGGCCTGGGGCTTCCGCCCAAAAAGATCTTGTTAGCCACAATGGGGATAAAACCAACTAAACCTAGATTCACTGACGTGTCTATCATTGCCCCGGCTATCGAGGCACTTTTGGATAAACGAATGCGCTTTTCAAGAGGCCCATCAACCCCGGTCAAAGCCCACAATTACTGCATGGAAGATGTACATGTTCACGCAGATCCAGGCTATGTTCCTGGGACGCAAGCCTTGGTACATGCCTGCTTTGATGATTTCTCAGCAAATTTAGAAAATGATAAGGAGGTCCTTAATCAAGTTACTAGTTCTCCTGGTAGACATTCAATTACCAATGTATTAGTAGGTGACATAGCAGGGTCGTTACATCATGACGACCCTAAAACGAGCTTATCTCAACTAGAAGTTTAAGCGGAACGCAACCTAATGGAGATATCAGATATAGGGGTAGAGTTCCCAGTGCTATCCAGAATTCTTAATTTGCTTGATAAAGGACATGAATACACTCATGCGCAATTGATGCATACGCATGATGTTATTTTTGACTTGTCGGCCAAAATCAATAGAATTGAGGCGCTCTTGTTTGCCTGTGAGGCGGTGGCGGCCCTGACTAAGGGCAAACAAGGGGATGTCCCTAAAATGAGTTCAAAAGAGTCACAAACCATAGGCGACTCAAATAGTGCATTAAAAGTGGGTAATGCGCTGACGGTATGTACTAAAGCCTCACAAACATTGCCTGATATAAAAATAGGGCTTCAACCAGTTCCCACCTTTGCTGAAGTTATGGCCTCTGATGTAAGAAAGAGTAATGAGGCTGTTAATCCTGCCCTGAATCAGCTGTTAGAGTTAGGAACGGCCAATGCCGGGGCCATCAAACAGATTCTGACCACGATCCAAAAGATAAATTCTACTCAGCAACCAGTAAATGGTCTTTATGGTCCGACGGTAATGATGGATGACTCCATAGGACCGCGGTCCAACTCCTTAAGAGTAGAGTCTTTGGATAGTCCGTCAGCTTTGACCAATTTAATTGATCTCGAAGACGATGAACAGAATGCCCATCATGTCTTAGAGGGAGAGAAGGCTGAAGACTTATGCCATGAACCGGTACTTACAAGAAAGCAGAAGAGATTGTTATTGAGAGCTTCAAAACGTAAAATGAAACAAGCAAAAAACCTAAAGAAGTCTACCAATCACCTTGCTACAAACTCTGTTCTTGACTCGTTTAAGATTAAGATAAAAGAAACATCTATGGACGAGGAAAAGATAGATCTATTGCAACTTGATTCTGAGTCTAGGGCGTTATTGAATATTGAAAACAACCAGAGTATGGTTGAGAACTGTAATGGGAAGGAGAAACGAATAATGCCCAATGACCTAGATACCCCTGATCGGATAGAGGAGGTGTCTTTCTCTAACCATAAGCAAACTGAGCTCCTTAGTTTCTTCCCTGCGCTTTACATGAAAAAGGCATCGAAGAAAATTAAGGAAGCAGTCTCTAAGAAACCCCTGAAAAAATCAAGGGAGTTGATTAAAATACCAACTAAACCCATTGAGTCACTGTTAAGTGGAGAAACAAAGCAGGAGGGTAAATTATCTACTCATGATCAACATCAGGAGTTGCTAGCAAACGCACAGGTAAAAGGAGCTGTGCTGAAAGCAATTACTGGGAATGATGAGAATGGTAGCTGTGATTCTTCATCAGGTAACAGCAATAAATGTAGGGCTAGAGACAGATTGCCCTCAGAAAGAGAATTGATAGAGAATACAACTTTCCCCGATGTATATGAACAGGCTCTGTCTGATAAGATTCTTTCCCTAACCGCAGATATGCCACCCATTATGGGTTGGGAAACTAAGCAACCAACCTCTGCCAGAATAAGTCTGAATAGATCAGCTATGCTGAAGGCTTTTCAAGCGATCCCAGCTTTACGCACTATCAGAAGCAACGATATTGAATGGGTTCGATTGTCCCATAATAACCCCACGAGGATGATTTGTGGTTATCAATCTCACATCATTGCACGATTAATTTGGGCACAAAGGGAGGACCTACAATTACTTGGGCTATTTCCATGTCTATTTAATTCTGAGGAATCTGCAGAAATTTACATTGCAACTATCCCGGAGCAACCAAAGACCTTAAGTGTGGATGGATCGATACCGCAGATTAGTGAAGAGGTATTGGAGCAATTTATGAATCTTGCCGCCTCAATATCGGGGATGATGGGGAAGGGGTCATCAACTTCTCCAAACCGTCAATAGAGATGGGTAAAAAATAGGAGGATGAGTGTGGTTTGTCCCTGTTGTCATGGAACTCGTGTGGGAGCTCTAATCTAAGGGCGTGGAATAGTGCACTTGATTGTGATTCTCGTCCAGGGATCTGTTTGGTCCAAGAAACTATGATTATGGGTGAGGTAGTTCTGGAAGGGTTTGACTCTCATTATCAGCCGGCATCAAGGGGGCAACTAGGACGTCCAGCTGGGGGTCTGGCAATCCTGATTGATAAAAAGCTGAAAGTGATATCCCACCTGCTGTGGGCTGATGAGGCTTTACTGGTTGTGGAAATGTCAAGCACGGAATCCCAATTTCAAGATTTTATTGTTATTAATTTGTATTGGAATCAGATGGTGACTTCCTTTGAAACCCTAACAGATCGCATAAATTCACTTTTTGAAGAGATCATTAGGACCAAAGAAAACTTGAACGTGATTATAGGGGGTGACTTTAATGCCACTTGTATAGATGATCATACGGCAGATACTCATTGTAAATCGGACTCTAGAAAGAAATCATATGCGAATGGTGTAAGGTGGGTGGAGTTTCTTATGCTTTGGGACATTCAGTTGATTCCGTTCAAGGCAGGACCTTATCATCATACATGGGCACGAGGTCTTTATACTTCAATGATTGACTATTTCTTTGTCTCCACAGGATGGTTACATCTAGTTGATCCAATTTTGATTGTTAATCTTTTTAAAGGGGATCATTTAGCCCTGAAAACTAATTTGAAGTTGGAAACATTATGTCTTGATGTGGAGCCCAACTTAAGGGCCATTGCCCATGATCGGGCTGGGTTATCAATCAAGTGGACCTCTAGAAGATGTCAATCTTTTAGTGCTGCAATTCTAGAGGACCCGTTGATTAAAGTGAGTGTTGAGAGTAAAGGTGTTATGTGTGTGTGGCAAGAGGTCCAGAATTCCATCAGAATAGCGGTGCATATATCTAACTTGAAGGCAGCGTCTGAGTGCAGGAATCCACCTAAACACCTATACCAATATAGTCAAAGAATTGTTGATCTAAGGAAAGAAAAACGGTATCGAATCAGAAAATTAGGTTTTTGCAAACAGTTTGACTGTGATTACGCGGAGACTAAGGCGGAGATTAACAAATGCTATAAATCCCAAATCAAACGGCTGAAATATGAGCTGTTCAATATTAAGAATCAGAATCTCATGACTGTTTTAATTTCTAAAAACGCTAGGAATCTATGGGTGACTATGCGCACCCTGTTTGGCACAGCCGAGCAGATTGAGGAATCAGCTATCTCCGCTGTTTCCTGGGTAAATCATATCAGAGTAAAATTTGCTATGCCTAGTCAATTTATATTAGAGGAGAGATCGTCATTTCATCCCATTTTCCAGGGTTGTCCATGGTCTAATGAGCAAATACACCTGGCCATCACAAAATCTAAGGGGTCGCGAGCTCCAGGACCAGATGGCATTCCGCCATGTCTTATCAAGCTTAATCCGGAAATGTGGGCGGCATTATTAAAAATCAAATTTGACGCTATTTATTATCTTGGGCACATCCCCGCCTCCTGGTGCTCTGCGATCATTATCCCAATTTATAAAAAGGGGCCTATGACCGACCCTGGGAACTTCAGGCCGATTGCTCTTATGGATGCCTCGGCTAAGATCTTTACTAATCTCCTACTACAAGCCATTAACCAATATATTAATCAGTCTAACTTACTATCCAAATTCCAAACTGGCTTTCGACGATTCATGGGCTGCCAGCTCAACGCAACTATTATTGCCCATTTGTACCAGCAAACCAAAATGGACAAGGCGGGTTGTGTTTACATGGCGGCCTTGGATCTTACTGCTGCGTTTGATTCAGTAATCATAGAGCTACTTTGGAATAAATTGATTAAATTTGGTTTCTCATCACAGTTAGTTTCAATCATAGCGGCTCTGCACCACCATACAACATATCGCATTCGACTCACCAAGGCTGGTGTGCTCACCGAACCCATTCGGACTGAGATAGGACTGAAACAGGGCTGCAATCTTGCAGCAGTCCGGTTTAACCTCTACTTATTGGATTTAGACGATCAATGGCAAGAGGCAGTGATTTTTCCTGCAAAATTGGGTATTATTGCATTGAATTGGCTAAGTTTTGCGGATGATTTACTGTTTTTCGATAGGACCCCCTATGGATTACAGACTAAATTGAACCTTTTTCATACCTTTGCATGTAAACATAATTTAACGATTAATACGGAGAAATCCTTTATTATTACATTCAATGAAGGACGTCAAAAAATTAAAAATTTTACATGGTCGATTGACTGCTCTGCGATTCCGAGGGCTCCATCCATGCGTTATTTGGGTTATCATCTGGCATGCAGTAATTCCTGTGAGAACTGGAAGTTAGTTTTAACCAAAAAAGCCCAATCGTTGACTGCACAGCTTAAATTGGTGTACAATCGCCTTGGGAAATTTTCAATGATACCAATGCTTACCTTTTACCTACAAAAGATCGAACCAATCTTGTTATATGCTTTGGATCCGTGTTTTTACAAGATGGATGATATTGTGGATACTATCCAGGGGAAAATGTTAAAAAAGGTTCTGGGTCTTGCAATGTCCATACCAAATGCTATTGTTTGCCATGAGTTGAGAATTCTACCACTATCAGTTAAATGGCATTGGCGAATGCTGACCAACTATGGGAAAATGCTGGCTCCTCCTAAGAATTCATTGTATGAAGAGCTTGCAATAATGACTGAGAAGGGGCATCCTCGGTCGATCTTGATAATTAAGAATAGGATGGAACAATTCCTTTCAGATGCTATGATTTCACATGAGGAGTTGGTATTGGGGTTACCATCATGTAAGACTAAATACTGCAGATACCACTGGTGTCTGTTGACTGAAAAGATTCAGGAGTACCAAACTTACACTGAATACGCGAAATTTATAAGACAATGGGGATCTCGCCCAAGGTATCAGATTGCGTTTCCATGCAATATTGTAAGAAGGATCTACTTAAGATTTCGCCTGAATCAGATGCTTACTAATGAAAAGATTATGTTCTGGCAAAAGTACAAAAATAATGCATTGAGAGGATTATGTAGATTCTGCCAATTACCGGATATAGTTGAATCATTGAAGCACCTTACTGTATATTGCAGGTGCTTCGAACTGGAGCGAAAACGATGCTTTACCACCCACCTCTATACTGAGACGAGCATGAGTAGGGAATCGCTTTGGCAACGATGTATGTGGGGAAGAAGTATAACACTTATTATCTGTTTAACAAACTTCCTTGTTATCATTGAACGGGAATTAGCCGGGAAAAATGATCAGTTGGTGTAATGTATGTATTGTCTGGTACTGTCACTACTTTGGATTTCTGATACTGTGGTAATATCCGGCTGCTTTATAATCCTGCTGAAATGTTAAATGTATGTATGATATTTTCGATTTTAGGTTAGATTTAACGGGATTGCAAAGGATTTGTAGATATTTTAAATTGCAACTCATATTAGAATGTGATTTTTGTAAAGTTTAAACAAACCATAAACAAATAAAAAAATTAAAAAAAACTGTTTTTGTTCTGAGAAAGTGAGATACAAACTAAAAAGCACAATCTGAAGATTATTTTGTTAGATGAAACGTCCAATGAATTGCAAGTTCTCAAGCAGCAGTTTCATGAGATAAGGGATAAAGCGGGTACTCTCGTAGACAACAGATTGAGGAAACAGACTAGAGAGAAGTTTTGCTATTATTGATGATGGGGAAGGCATGGACTTATGGAATATGAGGAGGATAGCTCAGAGGTTTGGGCAGTTCTATGAAACTCTCAACGAGGCTGGAGAGAGGCAATTGAAGGAAGGCATTATAGATTATTTTGCCCGTTTGCAACTTCCAAATCTGACAGTGGCCGAGTTCACTCTGTTGTAGGCTCCAATGTCAGAAAGAAAGGTTTCAGAGGCAAAAAACAGTGCATGAGCTCAGGAATGGCACGAGGACTGAACAGGTTGGGCTGACTATAACTTACTTGAAAACGTTTGGGGATATCCTAGCTCCATTCCTATCCAAACTATTCAATAATATCACACCTTTGTTCCTGGAGGCAGACATTGTTGTTAGAGGGAGGAATATTGGTTATATCCCAGGAGGGGAGGGACAGAGGAATTGCCACTCATAAAGGTCTATGTAATGAAATGTGCAGTACTTGTAGAGCACACTATGGCCCGAAGGCATCTAGACGATAGAGGAGAACATCCCTGGTGTGCTACATTGCCATAGAAAAACTAGAAGAGATGTGTTTTAAATGCTTTTCGAAAGTGAAGGTAACCCACAATCTCACGCATAAAAGGTGGGTAGAGCATTCCACAAGGTAGGGGCAAGTGCCAAAAAGGAACAACTCCCTATCCGGACTCTCTGATAGCGTGGAAATTTGAATAACGCTTGCGAAGCTGAACTAGTATTGTGAAGAGCCCGATGAGAAATGCATAGGATTTTACACTCAACTTAAGCCTTAACAGGCAGCCAATTAAGCTGCTGCAACATGACAGCAGCGGAAGTCTTGGCACGTCTAAAGCAAGCTGCGCAGCAGTATTTTGAAGAAACTGCAAACGCTGCAACCGATACGTCGGTTGTCCTAGGTAAACCCCATTACATTAATACTACGATCCCATGATAGATGATGTGACTACCTTTGTCTGGCAGTCCACAAAAGCCAGTATTGAAGACTGCCATGATCTGAGCCTCACTGGAACCAGAGGCAAGAAGCCTCACACCAAGACTTTTACCAGAAGCACTAGCGGAGGGACATAAGTCCAGGGAAGCTGGCCAGTACTCAGAACTCCAGGTGGTTTTAGCCATCTGGGAGCCAAACACAAGGACCTCTGTTTTCTCCCAGTTTAGGTTCAGCTAGTTAGATGACATGCAGATCCCTATTGCTAATAAACAAACAAACAAACAATCTCTTAATTTGCAAGGGGGGGTTCCACTGTAGGTGAATCGAGGCGTACGTAAAAGAAATGAACCCCAAAATCAGAAATGAGGTCCACCAAAGGATGCAGATAAAGATTAAAAAGAAGCAGTGGTAAGGCAGATCCCTGGGGGCACGCTGCAGGAAAGAGAAGAGGAAGTAGAGCGACAGCTGAAAAGAAACAGTTTGTGTAGGTCTGCAAGAAAAGATGCAAACCACGCCAATGGAACACCAGAGATTACAACCTGCTCAAGACGGCCCAGGAGAATGCCATGATCCACTGTATCAAAGGCCACAGAGAGGTCAGGAAGAATCAACACTCCGACCCCTCTGCAGTCCTGAAGCATCGCTAGATCATCCAGAAGTGAGATCAGGACAGACTCTGTGCCCATCCAAATGAAATGAGGAAAATGCAGGGTTATAATGATCTCCATAAGTTTCCTTAGAACCAGCAGTAGAGATACGAACAAGTAGTTACCTGCCACAGATGGATCAAGCTGAGGCTTCTTCAAAAGCAGAGTGACCAACGCATGTTTCAGCGGGGCGGGAATCACTCCAGATGGAAAAGAGTAATGAAGAGCAGTGGTGAACAACGAAATAGCTTTCTGAGGAAGTGCCGGAAGAATGCACAGGGGCACAGAATCCAACAGAGTTGCTTATCTAAGCCGACTCAAAGCCCTAGACACTATCATATCATCCACTGGCTAAAAGGTAAACGGTTCAAGCGGAGATGGTTCTACCGATAAGATAGGGAGCCCTATCCTTTGGAGCCCTATACTTGGATCAGAGTAAGCTAGAATCCGGCAATCATCAGTAATAGACTGTTAAATCACACAAATCTTCTCTGCAAAAAAAGTACTTATGGCGTTGCACCGAGTCTGCGAGCACAAGGCCTTGTCCCTCTCTGGGGGAAGGGAGTGTTAGGTAAGAATTAGTAACTGGTGTGGGACTTTACAAGACTTATCTCTTGGTATTATGTAACCCACCTTTTAAATATAGGCCTGTACTACACAGGTTGGTAGAGTGACTGAGCAGCCAGGATCATCTTAAGAGGGCTAATGTGAGCTGTAGAGCTGTAGAATGAAATTAGTAAACACAGGTATCCAAGAAAACACTAACACACTTCATATATATATATATATACATACATACACATATACATATATACACACACACACATAATTAGACAATCTTTAAAAAGCAGCAACTAATAGTAACATTAATCCCAAAGTTAGGATTCAGTTCAACCAGGCTGTTCTGAGGATTGGGTGCGAGTGTATTGTGCTGTGAAAGACCTAACGTTTCATTTCATTTGAAATCACTCGATTTGGGCAGCACTGCGAGCCGAGCTCTTGCTGCTCCCCCTGCTTCCTGGAGGAGGCGGGGCTCTACACGGACACGTGACACATCACATGACTGCCACAACCCCCAAATTGCTGGCCCAACCACCCTTGCGGCGTTAAGCCCTGGAGGCATTAAGGGCTGGAGCCGCTGTTGTGCTGTTTGGCTGTGACCTGTGAGTAAGTTGGTCCGGGCTCAAGAGCTGTAAACACATTTATACCAGCTTCTCCAGTCTTTAGGGTTAGGGGTGGAGAGTCGGACTCTGGCAGCTCCATAAACTGTCGGGCGTTCCCTACCCTGAGACTGAGTGCTTCAGCGGGTTCTGTGTATGAATTAAGTTATTTTTAAATTATTTAACTTGCTCTTGTTCTGATAAAAGGACATTCTTAACACTAATATATTTTATACTATATTTGTTTTCACAATTTTCTATTTGACACGCATAGATCCATTTTTACTTGCAATTTCTATTTTTAAGAGTGCTTTCGGGGCAGTTTTAGACTTGTTTGATGTTGCTTCTGGTTTCAGTGCAATATTCTACATATTAGTGTTTACTATCTTATTGACTGCTTTATATGCTATTTTTTGTTTATCTCTATTCTAACTGTTATATACTGAAACCTAGTTTTATAGTTTAAATTCCTTATTGTCATCCCTCTACTCCCCCTATCTATCCCTGGGTTTTGGTTTTGTCTGAATGACACGTAAGGGACTTCGAAGTCAGACAGCTATGGAGGCTTCTCTTTTCTCTACTCCTTCTGCTATAGGAAATCTCCTTTCTGCTTCGCCAGTCACTATTGCTTCAGATGTTTCCATCCCTGCTGCTTTGGGGAACTCACATCATGTATTAGTAGATGTTCCCCCTGATTCCTCTCTCCTAAAAACCTTGGCTCAGGCCCAAATTCATGCCAGGGATAGGTCTGAGGTATTTAATGCTATGGGTATTATTCCACGCACAACAGCCTATAACAGTTGCATTTTTATCGGGAAGCAAGACATTTCCATGGACACACAGGAAGAGCGCCTAGCAGCCACTATAGCCTCTAATCTTGAGGAAGGCCTTAGTTTACCAAGGGCTAGGGGCCATATGGATCATTCTAACAACAATATGGTCAATAGTGTGCTTTCAACCCCTACTCAATTATATCCTAGGACGCCTACACTGCCTGGTATGGTGGATGACTCTGTAGCTAATGCTACAGACTCATTGGTGGTGACAAAAGAGGTTGTTGATCGCCTTTCCCATCCTGTGGTCAATGGGAACGATGCTATTCCCCCCACTAAACTTTTGCCAGAGGTTTATTCCTCTGTTAGGGGTGTAAATCATACCTCCTCTATTCATGTTAATCTTTCTGCCAATCTAGCTGGAACTCCCAATACTCCTACAGTGAAATCCATTGTGTTTAATACTCCACTTAATAAATCCTATAATCTCACCCCTAAAACAAAATCTAATTTGGGTACCCAGGGGAAACCTATCCAAGGGAAAAAAATCTCTAATTCTTTTGGAAAGAGGACTGCAACTAGTACCTTCGTCAAATCTCTACATTCACTTCCTATAGTGGCCACATTGGATCACTCATCTAGTCTAAGAAACTAGTGATTGAAGACCCTCAAGCTCAGGATACTGATGATATTAGCATAATAGAATGTGCAGATAGGGCAATCACTGATAGCCATCTGGGTCTCAACTCTAATAATACAAACAATGTCACTCAGCAAATTTGTGACGATTCCTATGTGGGCTCTCCCTCTGATCTCATCAATTTTATTGATGAGTATACAGAAAAACAAAATTGGCTGAGAGAAAGGGGTCTACTTCCTGACTCAAAAAAGGATCATGGTACCGAGTCCATTCTGCATCATACTCTTAAAGAGGCGGATGACAGAATTAAACTTTCCCAACCTACTCTTTCGGCTCTGAACATGGTTCTGAGCTCCTTTGTGAGCCTGTATGATAAAATTTGGTCAGAGGTTAGATCACACTCACTTCTTCTCTCTGAAATTTATTCAAGGTTAGAGGGCCTTGATAGATTTGAAGAGTTAGTTAAAATTATTAAGGAAAACAACTCTGTAATGCCTACACATGGCTCTGAGCCCATCCTCTCTAACCAGTTAACTGTTGATGCCCATATGGCAAATCAAGGGCTCATTGGGAAAACGTTGACTACACAAGGGGTAGCTTCAGATATGGGTTTGGGTACCATTGTTCCCCGATGCTCGGATCAGGTTATCTGTGATCATCCTTTGATGATTCCTCCAATGACATCGGAGGGTGTGCGAGAGGTTGTTGGTATGGAGGTAAAACCCCCTATCCCTCACACCAAACTCATTACGGAATTAATGGAGGAGAAAGTCCAAGAGGAGTCCTCAGGCTATCCTCTTAATTCTATTGTTCAAGTTCTTCCCCTTGTAGGGAGGATTGCAGAACTGGCTGAGCCACTTAAGGGTGTCCACGTAGCCTCTTCTGTGGACCCTATATCCATTCCGACTGTAGAGAATACATCTGATCCTATTGACCTCACTAAAGAAATTATATTCCAAAAAGGTTTTCCTTGTATAGGAAGGAAAAAAAAATCATTCAGCAAATGAAGAAAACTAAAAATCAGAAGAATTAGAAAAACATCAATTCATATACTAATCAATTTTTTTTTAATCTTTTTCTGGCAAACACTTCAGTTTCTACAACCCCTTCACTTGTTTCCAAGCGGACTGGCAATCTTGCTGAACCTGCAGTTCTTGTGACCTCTATTCCCAATATGGTGGCCACTCCGGCCACAGTCAATTCACTTCCCACTACATTAGTACTATCTAGCTCATCTGACGCTTTGGTAGATGGCCCTACCACCATCAATGCTGTCCCTTTAGTAGTGGGGCCTAATACTGAGGGGGTTGTGGACATTTCGGTCTCCAGCCCTTCTACAATAGTTTCAGCTTTACCAGAACCTACGTCCACCAACGCTTCAGCTGAATCATCCGCCAATACTATTACCAAGCCGCATGATTCCTCCGCAGTTGTTGAAATTCTAACTATTCCATCTAATTCCATATCTGGGGAGGATTCTCATATTCCAGATATTCCAGAGACCACTATTGCATCGATCACGGCAAACTTGGTTAATATTGACATGGTAAACATCTATTCCAGGCGCTACTTGTTCCTAAAATTGCTAGTGGGGCAGTGCCTAATTAAATTATAATCCCGTCTCAGGATGGGGCTCCATCTACACCTTCTTTATCTTTGGACCCCCTTCTCCCTGCCGTTACCGAGGGTCATCCTGCCAATATCGAGCCTACAATGAGGGACTGTGGTATGGGAGCACGAACAGTGGGGGGGTCCTTTCGCACCTAACTCTCTTCATTTAGCTCATTCAAGTATGTCTAGTGTTGGCCCCGCCATGGGCAATGAAGGTGATCGTCCTGGGCCCGATTATGCCCATTACAGCAATTCTTTTAAGTCATGTGAAAGATTCCCTGTGGGTCCAAACGTAATCCAAAATAGGTCTATATTAAGGGGTGCAAGGGGCACCAACTTGGAGGCTGACTCTTTAACTCAGTTTACCAAAAAGATCACCGATTCGTTACCTCAATTAGCAGAAGTGAAAGAGCCTCTTGATATTCTTCAGCTTTCAAGTCTCTGGGGTCAAGACATGCCAATCGGTCTTAACCGTGGCAATATTTTAAAGATTTTTCACCAATTACCCTCGTTCTCTCTCATCTCTAGTTATGACATGGATAGTATTTTCTTTCCTATTCAGGGTCGGGTAGATGTTAGTAATATCGTCCTTAAATCAAGAGTGGTCCTGGAACTGATTATGGGGCATAGGGAAGGGTTAAGGCAACTTGGTTTCAAAGCAAACCTACTAGAATCCACTCAGTTTCCCAGTAACAATGGAGGGGGTGCAGACTATAGGGGAAACCTCACTATGGTATATCACCTGGAAAGAGTTCCACAGCCCCAACAGAGGCAATTTACGCCCAGATTTAATGGAAACTCTCGAAACTGGGCACAAGTTACCGCAGGTCTGTGGAAATGAGTACCATCCGATTCATTCGGAACTTTCTACCAAGGTTTCCCCCTCGAATAGTTTTGCGTTTCTATCTTGGAATTCCAGAGGTAATTCCCATCTCTTTACGAATCTGGACACTAACTATTATTAGGGCTTCACACTGTTTTTTTTCTGCAGGAAACCTGGATGCCTTCAATTCCCGTTCTAGATGGATTTGATATCTTTTCTCAAAATGCTAAACCCAGTTTGGGAGGGAAGCCCTCTGGGGGTCTTCTTATAGGAATTAGAACCTCCTTTGGCTTTATGAATAAGGTTCTTCCGGATTTGCCTTTTGGCATCTTGGCCCTGGAGGCGACTTCTCTCGATTTAATGGTTTGTCGCCTCCTCATTAATGTATATTGGCACAAGGGAATCTCTGCACTTGAGCCGTTTCTACAAAGGTTAACGGATATGCTTCTTTCCTGGAGATCTCTGTACCCTAGAGGGAAAGTGATACTTGCAGGTGATCTCAACTCTGACTGCTCTATTTTTTCTGAATCCAAATATGACGACTTGGGATTGGCTATGGAGGATGACTCTCGCCCAGGCCTGAAATTTGTACGGGGCCGTCTTTGGAATTTTGCTTTGGATTCGGTTGGTCTAACCTGTCTTAACGGCTACTATGGTGCCATTAATTTCCCTTGTCCTACCTGGCGCAGATCCTTATCAACATCTACTCTAGACTATGTCTATGTAGATCATTCTCTGTCTCCTCTCTCGTCCGAAGTCGAGGTCTCTTAACGCATGGATTGATCATGGTATTCTCCGGGTTTCATTTGTCTGTCCTTTTCCCATCAAGTTTCTGCCCGCTGGGGGTCCAAGCCATCTCCAAACAGTGGGACAAGGGACAGGGGTACATTGGTCACCTATTAATATCAGTTTCCTTAACCGCAAACTGATATCTTCCTTTAATCATACCTCTTTCTCTTGGAAATTAGCAGTTTTCAATACAGTTTATTTTGATAGTTTTCTTAATGCTCTTCACAGTAGTATTCATGGCCAGTTTAGGAAGACCGTTTTCAAAACATCTCACCCTCATAGATTCGATCAAGAGTTAGCTAATGTAAAGGCCCTCACTCGGAAACTTATTAGAGCTGTACAAGCTCTAGACACTGAGTGGGTTGATAAAAACATAAAAATTAAAGCCATCCGCCAAAAATATAAAAATTACTGTAAGTCAAGAAAAGCTATTATGCTACAAAATGACGCGGAACATATGCTGGCAATACTAATCAAAAGAGATCTGAGGGCATTCTGGGTTACTTTGTCTAGCCTAGACGATGTGGCGGAGGCCGACCAGTTGAATGCCATCCCAGAGGTTCAGTGGGTAGAGCATTACACTGAATTGTTCGATACAGGGGCTGAGGGACTAGAATCTTGTCCTTCGGGGAAGAATTTGTTTAAGGACACCTGGAAGCCTGTAATTGATTCTGAGATAGTTTTTGGACTTATTTCTAAAGCCAAGAAATCTAGGGCTCCGGGGCCTAAAGGCCTAACTAACAACACATTTAAAGCTGAACCAGATCTTTGGGCCAACCTCCTCTCCTTACTTTTCTAAGACGTTGTTAATTCTGGGAATGTACCCATTAGCTGGCAAACCGCTCACATTGTGCCCATCTTTAAGAGAGGTTTACGTACTTTGGTCAAAAATGATAGACCCATTTCTCTTATCGATGCGGACTGCAAGCTTTTTGCCTCTATGCTTCTGTCCCACCTTAACATCTGGATTAAGGAAAATCGTATTCTCCCGAAACAACAAACAGGTTTCAGGGCGGGCCACTCAACTAATCTTAATGGTCTCATCATTACCGCCCTACAAAGTTCTACCTGGGGTAAATATGACGGCTGTCTCTACGTTGCTTCAATTGATCTGTCAAATGCCTTTGATTTGGTAATTAGGTCAAGACTCTGGGAAAAGTTAACCAAATGGGGTATTCCGGCTGGCCTTCTTACTCTTATCATGGCAATGTATGAAAATTCAGGGGTTCATATTAGGCTCGACTTGGTTGGAACTCTTTCTATAAGGATAAGGACCCGTATTGGGGGTGAGACAGGGTTGCTCTTTAGCTCTCTGTCTTTTTATCCTTTATAAAGCAGATGTGGGCTACTTTTTGGGAAATACAGGCATGCTAAGCGCTAAACCGGGGGATCTTAGGCTCTCATGGTTGGCATATGCCAATGATTTTCTTCTCTTCGATCACACTAAAGTTGGACTGCAGAGGCTCATCTGTAAATTTGAAGAATATTCTTAATGGGTTGAAGATAATCTGAGCAAAACCCGTACTATGGTCTTTTCAAAGGGGGAGAAAAGGGAATAACAAAGTATGGAAAATAGGTGGTGAAAATATCATCAGAGCACACAAAATCGCCTGTCTTGGATTTCTTATTCTGGCTCAACCCCCGGCGATTGAACTTAGACGATTTCTTAGACACAAACTGCTCCCACTTATCTCCCAAACCAAAAGACTAGACAACAAATATTGCATGTTCTTTCTCAAACCTGTAGTAGACTTTTTTAACGGTAAGGTCACCCCAAAGCTACTTTATGGAATGGAACTTCACTGTTCGGCACTTTTGACTTTTTGGGACTCTCTTGAGGGTATCTCTTGGAGGAACATTTTGAAACTGCCGAATTCTATTCCAATAGTAGCCATAAGATATGAACTAGGGCTAGTCTCATTGTGCGCCAGGATTCTTTGGAGGGTCCTTACTCTTTTTTCAGTTCTACTTTCTCCGAAACCCGATACCCTCTATGCTGATGTGGGTCATACGACTCTCTCCCAGGGACCTCTGGATCGTAATCTTTATCTTAACGTATTCAGTGATCTCTGTGATAAGACCCTGTCAGATATTTCCACTGATAGGGACACTCTGCTAACGAATCCCAATAAGGTTAAGGAGTGTCTTTTTAGTCATGATTTGAGTAATACCATTGAAAAACTGCATTCGTATCCCTCTCTTAGAGACCTACAATTTGACCATAAGAAAAGAGGTCTGTTGTCTTTTATTCTGACTCAATTCCCTAATCGATATTATCGTTCACTTCTCCTCAAAGTCAGATGGAATCTCCTTCCCACCTTGGAAGTCTTACACAAAAGGAAGGGGTTTTCTGAATTAGATCTTACCTGTCGCTTCTGCAAAATTTTGGGGGTGAGGGAGACTTCTCGGCATCTCTTTCTAGAATGCACTGCTCTGACAACTCTAAGGGACAAATATTTAGCTAGATTCAACATAATGGGTCAATTGGGGGCTGATAATCTTATCTGGTCACAGTGTCTTGCTATTACTAATATCAAGGATGGACTTGCTGTGGCGGGTTTTATTAAAGCTCTAGATTTGTACGCCCCGCTTTCATGATTATGCCTGTTTACATGAAATTTTCAATTCCTGTTTAGTTATTTGAAGCTCTATTGTGTATTTTCTATATTTCAAATTCCTATGTCGAATTGTTACTGCATTGAATCTTTTAAATGTGTCCCTTACTTTCTGGAAATTGGATCTATGTTTTTAATATGTTTGTATACCAAACATTTGGATTTAACAAGTGTTTTTTTTTCTCTTTTGAACTTTTTTGTAAAGGTTTCTTTGTAAACCATATACAATAAATAAAATAAAAAAAAGTTCAACCAGACCAATAAAGTAGGCAAGTAAACTTGTCTTATGTTGTACATATTCCAGCACACTGAGTGACATCATTTGAGGTCAGTAATAACACGTATTTGTGATCACCATTACAATATTGAGTTTTAAGAAGGGAAAAGTTAAAGTCAGATCAGAAGATACTTTGTAAGTAGGAAAACAGTTAGATTTTCCCAGAGAGATGTAGGCAGTCTTTTATCCCAGCAATATTGGTGTTCAACAATTAAAACCTGAAAGGGAACACGCACTGCCAAAGCCAATAGGTTCAGAAGGGAGCCAGGACAGCCATAGTTAATGGGCCAGTTCAAAGTTCTGATGCTCTCATCTTAGAAAATGTTTTACAATAGTCAGTAGTTCAGCAGAAAATCACAGAAGCCACCTTGAAGAAGCACAAGCTGGAAGGAAAGTGCAAGTGAGTTGAGGTCAACTCAAAAGGGTTTAAAATAGTACTGCCCAAGCTAGGAGGCACCACAATTGGCAAAAGGTAGATGTACCCCAAGCCCCACAGTACCTGAGAATTGAAGAATTCATTCCAGATGGATGCCTTCTGTTGCAGTGTATAGGACTGTTACTGGTCCTTGTTCGTGGTGACGAAAGGGAGGGCACTTGGCAAGCTTCTGCAGCAGCACTCGAGAGAGGGACTCGGCATCAATGGATTCAGCTGCCTTTTGTGGTTTTGGTGCCTTTTTCTCTGCGCCAAAGAAAAACTAACAGCACTGGTTGGAAGTTACTTGACCCCTCGGTCCTGGGCTCTGGTGAGGGGACTCTGGATGAAGATTACCTGCTTCTGTAGGGCCCTCTGGATACCCGCAACATTTTGGCCGGATTCGCACTGCAAACTTGGAAAGACATAGCAAGTCGGTGGTTGAGCCAAAATGAAGCTCGTCTCAAGGCTAGCTGGTCCCACCAGCCCAAGGGAAGAAGTCGTCCCTTGCGGCTCTTCCCAGTCGAAACAAAAACAGGATCAGCACAGCTGCAGGGCTTCACCTGGCCCTTTGCGGTCCGGGAGTGTGCTGCTAGCATCTCTTCAAGTCTTCTTCGCGGATGTTGTCCTCCAGTGGTCGACTCTGCCTTTAGTCCCAAAACCCTCGCCTTTTAAGCAAGTTCCCATTCATCCACAGCCCTAGGCTGTCAATCACCCAGCAGGGTGGCTGTCCTACTGGACAGTCGGCCAATCAGAACTGGTTTCACTCAGGCACACCTAGAGACAAAGGACAGGCAAGTTTAGGGACCCTCCCTCACTTCCTGCCTTTCCAGACACACTGAAGCCTGGGGGGCTTCATGGCTGAAGCCCTCCAAAGGCAAAATGCACAAAGGACTCAAACCTAATATAAACAACAAAGTAAAAGACCAGAAGGAACCAACTGACAAGAAATGGCGAAAAAAAGAGGACAGCGGCCATTTGGGGAAAATGGTCACCCTTGGTTGCTGTACTGCAGCTGAGAAATCAGCCTGCAGATACATGGCATAGAGGTAGTATAAAAGAAACCACTGCCACCAGCCATTGAAGTTAGTCTAACAGAATGTTACACGAGATGTGGGATAAAGGAGTTATTGTGTAACCCCCCCCCCCCCCCCATCACTCCAGCACTCCACATAGGGTGGTGTGTGCTGGACCCACAGAAGGAAAAGTACGACAAAAGTCCTCTTACTATTCTTGGGAACAGTAGTCCACCCAATAAAATGTAGTTAAACATTAAGAGAAGTCCAGGGGACTTCTCAGTGGCACTGCACAAAAGGTGCCGTGTGTCACCATGCAAAAAGCAAATGCCCATGGAGCTTACCAGACTACATTAAACAGTAGGAAACACAAAATCCCAGTCAGAAAAAACACATGAGGGACTTGGGAAGGGGGGGGGGTAAGTCCCACTCACTCAGGAGTAAACATAAAAAAGCTCTGAATCCAGCAAAAGAGCTAGGGATCTCTCTGGTTAAAGGGAATTGACACAGAAATTAACATTCTCCCTAACAGGGAAGAAAGTTCATTTGCAACTTTAAAAAGCTTGTGCATGAAGCATGATGCAGTAATGATACAAATAGCATAGAACCGTGATTTTGTCTAAGTCATCATATTATGATAGTATGTCACTGCTTGTTTGCATGCTTTTCTAGCTTCTTGATCGTAGTTTGCATGCCACCAGCGCTCCAGACGGCGACAAACCTGTTTACAGGTTTGCAGACAAGGGGTAAACCACAGTGCTTCCACCGGGGCAAAAAAGAAATCAGCTACTTTTGTCAGGGAATTACGTAGGGCGGTACATGGCTCCTGTCCATCACCTACTACAAATTGATTGGTATTAGCCACCAGGCGATCTGCCGGTACAAGGGATTTCACCCCACTCCAGAAGTGCTGTGTTTGAAGACAGTTGGAGGGCTTACTGGGACGTGCTGATAAAGCAATAGTACGGTAACAGAAAATGATCACACCATAACACTGGGAGAGGGCTGAACGTGGCCATAAGTGGGTTCCATGTCATTTCATTGCCTACAATGTTCATCCCCTGTCATTTTAACATGCACATTCCACTGAAAATGCTCATCGTTTTTTAAAAGTTTTTTTGTGGGGGGTCCCCATCCCACACTTATTTTTGGCTATTGCCTACCCGCCCAAACCCTTATCTGCCCTTTCCCACCCCCCCTAAAAAATTCGATGAGCATATTCATTTTAATATGCACGTTAAAATGCCTGCGGATGAAAATGCAGGCGATGAAAGGACATTGTACCCATAGATGTTATCAGAAAAAACTAAATCAATGTGTGGGAAGATGATTCCACAATGATAAAACCTGTTCTCCACACCCAGATTCAAACTTCAGAAAGCCGGAGGCAGCAGCTTCCCATCTTTAGCCGTTAAGACACTGGAACACCCTGCCTGCCAAACTTAGACCAGAAGAGTCTTTCTGGACCTTCCAGAAACAGTTCAAATCTTGCCTCTTCTCGCTGGAAACACAAAACTAAGCCTCACTTAACTACCCGCTAGCAAACAACATAAGCATCACCTAAAACAGACTTACCACCTGAATAACATTTGCTATTCTCTTCCTAGCATGTGTCTCCATGTAAGCACAACTGTACCTCCTCGTTTTGTTCCGGTGTCACCGTCATTGACAGTTGTGCAACTATGTAACCTGTCTGTCTGTAACTAATAACTCTGTAACTTTACTTAACAAATTTATATTGCGCAGTCCATGGACCCATAGGCTTAAGGGCGCAACAAGACACAAAACAAGCAACTCAAACAAGGGGGATTACAAAGGAGTAGTAACCAGAAACAGGTCACCCTAAGCAAACAGTAGGGTCTTCAATTTCCTCTTGAACACATCCGTTGACTCAATGCCCTTCAACTCCAGGGGAAGGTCGTTCCAAACCCTAGGTGCAACAAAGTAAAAAAGCTCCCTTAGATGCCTTCTCGGTCCTACACCTATGGATCATCAGAAGATCCGGATTGCTGGATTTGAGCGATTATCCATGTATTTTATTAGATAGAAGAGTCTGAATAGACAGGCATTTTTCCCTGCCTACATTTCTGTGTTATTACCAATAGTCGGAACTGGATTCTGTACTCCACAGGGAGCTAGTGAAGAGCTTGTCTTGCTGCTGATATGGTCTCTTCGAGCAAGACCCATAACCACTCTTACTGCTCCATTCTGGGTAACCTGCAACCTATTGCAGGTAGATTTATTAATGCCCACAAGCAGACTGGAGCAGTAGTCCATTTTGCTCCCACAATAGCTCTCGCAATAGTCTCTGTGTTTGCCTGAGAGATAAGGGATCTAAGGTAGGCTAGCATTTTGATATAGTATGCACAAGCCGATACCAGACTACCTACATGGGACTTCATGCTAGGATGCTGATCAAAGGTGACCCCCAGCGTTTTACCTTTCTTAAGAGGGATTATTTTAGCAGTTCCTATAGGAAAACCTCCATAAATTGGTCCCAATTTCTGTATCAGAGGCCGAGTCTACAATCAACAGCTCTGTTTTTTTTCTTATTTAACGCAGGTCTGTTGTGAACCATCCAGGTCTCGATCAAGGGCCTCATCCGTTTCACGATTTCCAGAGAGGACACATTGCGTATAGTCAGCATAGTTTGTAAATGTCACCCCCTCTGGTGTTAGCATGGCAAGAAAATGGGCTGTGAGAATATTGTATAAGTAAGCCGAGCTACACAACCCCTGCGGCACCCCTAAACTTATATCACTTGGCCTAGCTTCAGCTTCCTTAAAGAATACTCTGCTTTCCCGGATGCAGAGAATGGACGAGATCCATTGGGCTGCCACTGGTGAGAAATTTGCGACCGCCCTCAACCTGACCATAAGAGAATGGTCCACCAGGTCGAAGGCTGCCAACACGTCCAATAACATCAGCATGGAGGCTTTGTACTTATCAATATGATTCAACAGCCTAGATTTTAATTCCAACAAAGCAGCCTTTGTTCCATTACCTGCCCTGAAGAACTGTAACTATGACCAATCTTGTATTATTGCAACATGTACTGATGTAACCATGCATAACCACTGCTGTAAGAAAAGCGCCCAGATGCCTCCAGGTTGGGTGCGCTATATACATTGAAAAAATAAAAAATAAAGAGGAGTCTGTTAGACTAGTCACCAGATTTTTTGCATGCAAGTCAGCAGGATCATTTGGATGAACATTAAAATCCCCCATAATGATCAGATTAGGGTGGCTAAGGGCCAAAATGTGCTTTTCCTTGGGAGGGTGCTCGGTATACAAGCAGTATGTGAACAGATGTATTATGAGATAGGTGGGCCCTAACAAGCAGAGGTTCACAGAACAAAACGTGAGCAATAGGGACAAGGGAACACTTAATAGAAGCCAGATGAAATATGGATAAACCATCTCCCAGAGAGGTAGGGGGTCTATCAAGAGGTACTATGTTATAGGAGTCAGGTAGCATCTATAAGATGGGTATGAGGTTGGCGAATATAGTCCAGTGCGCCTGCCCTTCAAATTCAGAAAGAGGGACAGAATTGCCTTTCTTTTTTTAGTGTTCGTGTTATTTCTATATGAGATTATCTCAGTATTGCTGCCTGGCAGCAGAACCTAACAATGACTGACTGGCCAGTCAGTGATTATATAGACAAAGGTGGTTATGTTAGGTTGCTTTCGTCCAGCCTTAACAAATTGTTGGTTCACAAATGAGATTTCGTTAAGGGGTTTGCTAATTACTATTTTTATTGGTTACATACCAATACTTCTAATATAAGGAAATGGGTGCCAACTCCGCTTGGACACACGTACAGTAGTTTTGCTCTTACCCCGGCTTTCTCAAGGCACAGGTATAATTTGTATATACAATAATGGGTGTGTTGTGCAATAAGTACACTCCTTCACAAGGTTTGCACATAAAAATGTCGTTCTTGTAGGATTCAATGTTACTTCTCATTTTTCAAACACGCACGGTTTGCATACCGATACATTCTCTTACACTCTATGAGCAGGTAATTGTTCACATGTAAAGAAGCTTAATGGCTCTGTGGAGGAAAAAAGGGAAGGAATTAACGGTAAAGTAGTGTTAGTTGTGCAAAGGTTAGGTCTATTGGGTGTCAGGTCAAGCTATCTCAGTTTAAGTTTGTCGTCCAGAGTAGTTCTTACCTATTGGTCAATTAGTAAACTTTCTTCTGGGATTAATTGCGTCAAATAACATTTAGATTGGTTTGAAGTCATTTCCCCCAAAATGTTTGAAGTGCTCCGTTACAGAATCTATGGAAATGTAATTTAAATTACTGTAGATTTCCAAGGCGTTTACATTGATGGTGCATTTATAGATTAGACTGTATTGGATTACCTTTTCTAATTGTCTGTTAGGGTTTCTTCTGTATAAATCAATGAAATCCTGATAACATTTCAGTTAACCCTTTAGTTGCGTGGGTAGTTTGTCAAGGTTTTATGTTCTTTCACATCCGAGGGAAGGGGGCTGATGTGCACGCTTGCTTTTTGTTAGGCAGAGAGACGAGGGAAGCCTCTTCCGAAACTAGCAGTGTTAAGGGTGGTGCATATTAGCTTATTATGTATGTATGCATGTGTGCATGTAATGTATGTGTGAGTGTATGATGCTGGGTCGCTACCGTTTGATATTTGGGCCCCGCGCCAGATAAACCTTGGGGTAGAACAGAGTGGGCGGGGCCTCCAAGTTTGTCACACCCAGTTTCTGAAATGGCCCCTCCATGCCCAGGTAACCCTCCCCAAAATGTAGGTTTTGTTGCGCCCCTGATGGGTGTTGATTTCTACTACGTTTACCATACATCTTTGAGACTAGGGAATGCTTTTTGATTCTAGCAGAGCAACACAGTACTTGCCACTGTCCATATCCTTCAAGATGTGGAGAAAAATCTGAAAAGTTTAAAATGCAAAACCTCGAAGCTCGCTAGCATGTTACAAGATGCAGGGAAGTCTGGCTTATCACACCTTATGTTACATTGTCCAAAGATGGTTAAGGCGACTACTGCCTACTACAAGCCCTGCTTTGCTATGGGTAAACGCATCAGCAACTAAAACTTCCATAAAGGCAGGAGGGCTTTATACCAACAAAATGCTGCACCTCCTAGATTGCATGATCAACGTTTTGCATGTGACCAATGCATATACCGATTTGCTTTCTGGATTGCACAAAGGCAGCTCCAAGAGGAGCACTAAGTGTGGAGTTGCGGGTGTACTGGGGACCAGAGGGAGAAAGGGGCGGTGCATCAAGGGTTGAGGGTTGTCCCCAAATAATGTCAGAGGAGAGCTGGGAGAGGGAGCTGGGATCGGTGTCCATTGGAGAGTGTGTAGTGGGCAATATGCATTTCAGAACTGTGCAATGGTCAACACGCAATGGGAATTTCGAAAAGGATCTTGGCATAAATACTACATACAACAACTGCATAATTACTAGGGCTTTAAGTGGGTAGGGGCTAGCTGTGGCCGAGCACCACCGGCAGGCAGCCCTACAGATAAGGGGTATATCGGCCACTTTTACTCCCTAAAAATAGGCAAATACTCCCATAAAATTAAAATAGGGAGTAAAAATACTCCCAACAAAAAACAAAGAACACACATGTAGAACCTTGTGCCCCTGCTTTCACCCAAACAGCTGCATGGATATGTTTGGACGAGTAGTGCATGTAGTACAAGAGGAAGACATTACTATTATTACTGCCCGATAAGTAAACATGTATATTTTAATGTACATGATTAACTAGGTGCAAAAAAATTATTATTACAGAAACATTTCCGTTTTCCTGTTTAATCGTTTTTATTCGCTTATAAAAAAAAAAATACCCCCATTGGGAAACAGACTTACGTTTTTACTCCCAAAAAAATCATTTTACTCCCAACTTTAAAAAAATAGGGAGTAAAATACCCTCACTTCAAATTTTGCCCCCAACTTTAAAAAATAGGGAGTAAAATAACCCCACTTCAAAATCTTATCTGGAGCATTGACAGCAGGCTCAGAAATATCGTCTCTCACTAATGTCCCCTGGCAGCCCCGGCCACTAGAGGGCAAGGCTTTTTTTCTAAAGCCTGAAGCTCTCGCTCATGTGCGAGATATTCAGGCTTCAGTAAGAAATTGCCTTTAATCCATAATGGTGGCGCCAGCACCTGCGAGACATCCCTTCAATCAAGAGATGCCCATGGGCTTGCACCACCATTATCGAAGAAAAGTCAAGGCCTCTTTTCTAAAGCCTGAAGCTCCGGCTCATCCGTGGGAGCTTCAGACTTTAGGAAAAAAAAGGTCTCGGCTTCCACAGACTCACCTATTCAGCTTTAATGGTGCTGCTGTCCCTCCCCAAGCATGAACGTAGTATCTTCAGTGCGCAAGAAGACACGCGCCGTGCTTCCCTGCGTGAGTCATCCTCGCACACCGAAGCCGTGATGTCACAGACAAATGACAGTTCAACTGTCACATTCTTTCTGGCCCCGGCTGTTATTGGGGTCTTTCCTTATCACAGACTTATGATATAATAAACAACTATCAATTACCACGTCATTCCTGCATTACCTCAATTATTACAATGGCAACGAGGTGAGGATCGAGGAAGACCCCGGATGACATTGCATTCACCAAAAAGCAGTTGGCCATCCCGGATCTGCTTTCTGCGGCTCATAGCCACAGAGTCACACTCCACAGCATCCATAAGGCGCACACTGCGCTGTAGCGGAGGTGAGCTGAGTTTGAAGCTGTGCAGTTGGTGTTGCATGCCATCGCTCTCCCTACTCGGAGCAGCTGTTTGTGGGACAGCAAAGCGGAACATCGGCAGCGGTACGTCGGAGGATGAGAGGAGGCAGCCCAAGGTTTAAAGGCTGTTCATCGGTTTAAGCGGGGGAAGCTGGGAGAAGGACTGGTGGAGGAGGTATACGGCTGGAGTCACAAGAAGGCGAGGGCTGAATGAAACCCATCACTGCACGTCCCTCATGCCTAGTGTAGGTGAAGCTTCACATGTTCAACGTTCAGCTTCCCTGGTGACAGTTGAAGGAGAACACTCCATATTCCGGAACCATCATTTTCTATACCCACAGCTCCCCTGGTGGGGATTAAAAGAAGACATTTCTTTTTATCCTTGCTTTATTGTGGATTCCTGGGCATCCTATGAAGCATTAAGGAAGGTCGGAGTGGTCAGTGTGAAACACATGGTGAAAATCTTCTTCATTGTGATTTACACTATGGTCCGCAGAATATTTAAACCCAAGGATCAATTTTGGAGGAACCGACCCTGGTTGCTTGCAAAGGCATTTCCTGAGTTATTTTCCATGGAGTGAGAGAATATCCCAACACCATCTGGAAGTGACAGTGGAAGGTACTCATGTCTGAAGATAGCTGGGATTAGGAAAGGCACAGGTATACTTGGAAATATATTGACTGTCCAAGCACTATCTGGAAGTGACAGGGGTGGTGGGGGGTATCACTGTCTGATAATATGTGGGACCTAGAGTTTGCACCTATAGAGAACCATTTTCATTCCTGGAGATTATACTCATCCATAGAACTGTGACAGTGCCAGGACATTCTGGTCATGTTACTTCTGGGAATCTGTTCAGTTCTAAGTCATAACAACTTGCAAAATCTAGACCCACCACCCACATTTTTGGCTACTCCTGGGGAGCCTTTACTACCCTGGGAAGATTGGAGAGATTTGTTTACATGTTATCTTGTGGCATTTGGTGGAGAAAGAGACTCAGATGAGAGGAAGTATTCAACATTAATGTGTTGCCTGGGAGCAGAAGCAGTACGCATTATCGAGAAATTGCCTGATGTTGAGGATGATGGTGCAGCTGATGGGGAAGAGTTGTATTCACTGTCAATGAAAAAATTACAAGTACAGTTTGGCAAACAGATCAATATAGTCTTACAGGGGTATAAGTTCTTCTCAAGGAGACAGGGAGTGGGGGAGGCAGTGGACTCATTTGTATCTGATTTAAGAGTACTATTGGCATCATGTGAATTTACTGGTAATGAAGAGGAGTATATAAGAGATCAACTCATGATGCATACGGCTTACCCTAAAATTCAAGAAAGGTTGTGGCAGACAAAGAATCATCCTCCCTTACTGGATGCATTGACAATAGCCAAGGGCATGTTATTAACTAGCATGTGTTTAAAGGAGGTGAATTCCAAGAATAACAAGGAGAGTACACATGCCATTGTAGATAATGAGGAAAAAAATGTGTAGGCTAGTAATGAATCTAAAGTATGTTTAGTGAAATAAAACACACCAAAATGGGTAGAGGTCATAATGGAGGGAGTGGACCAATTGTGTGGCAGGAATAATGCATATGTACACGATAAGGGACAATGAACTAGGTTCAGGTTTGAGAAAAACGCCATGAATCCCAAGGAATGCCGGGCAATGAGAGTAAAATGTAGACGTTGTGGCAAGATGGGGCATTTCACTAGGTTGTTTCAATTTAACAACAAAACCATGGGAAAAAGATGTACAATTTGTGGGTGAAGGGAGAAGTGAGTGGGCAAACAAAATTGTACATATTGTGGGAGGCATAAAGAAGAGTATGTGCCTCCGGAAGTGGAAATTATAGTGGCGGGGTGTCTAGTGAAAGCATTAGCCAATTCTGGATCTCCATATACCATAATTTCGGAAGGTAAATATAAGGTAATCGAGGGGGACACGAGCCATATATTACACAATACTGACATCATGCCAAGAGCATATGGTGGGGGAAAATTGATATCAAAAGGTTTTGTGTGGGGTGACATTGCTTATGGTGACAAGAACACAAGAACAAAAATGTACGCGGCTGCCAAAGGTGATTGTTTATTGGGTTGGCGGCATCAAGGGAAATTGGGCCTGGAGTTACAACCAGGAAAACAGATGCAGGTCAGAGCAGTAGAAGTAAATAGGGCAGAAAAATATGCCAAAGAGGTGGGAATCAGGTTCAAGAAGGTATTTGGACAGGGCATATGTAAACTTAAGGGGTATTGCTATAAGATTGAATTATCTGCCCATGCCACGTCAGTGCACAAAGTATGCAACCTTCCCTTGGGTGTGAGAGAGAAAGTCAGGGAGGAACTTCAGGGTCTATGCGAGCAAGGCATAACCCATTGAAAGCAGTGAATGGTTGTCACCAAGTGTGGTCACCCAATGACCGGATGGGCGTATTAGACTATGTGTGGATTTGAGGGACCTCAATAAATCTATTTGGGTAAATAGACACCCGTTACCCAAGATCACTGAGATGCTAATAACCATGGGGGAAGCGGAATGGTAGACTACTCTGGATCTTTCATCAGCATATTACCAGATTGACCTACACACTTCATCTTGGGCCTTAGCGGCTTTCATCACCCCGATGGGTGCTTACCAATTTAAAAGGATGCCTTTCGGGTTAGCATCCGCCGTATTTCAAAAGATTATGGAGGATATGTTGGGGGACATACCGGGAGTAAAATGCTTTCAAGATGACGTACTAATTGGCGGCAAAGAATGAAAGTGAACATGATGCCAGAGTGCATGAAGTATTAAGGAGACTAGAAAAGGCTGGTTTTACAGTCAAGATATGCAAGTGCCAATTAAAAGTAAATCAAGTATATTATTTGGGGCATAGACTCACCACAGAGGGCATGATTCCATGCCCAGAAATGGTGGATGCCATTGTGGTGGTGAAATCGCCTACCAACAAAGATGAGCTAAAATCCTTCTTAGGGTTGAGTTTTATTCCAAATTTGTAGGGAATCTGGTGAGGAAAAGCCAACTGCTCAGAGCCTTGCTTAAGGAGAGGAAGGAATTTGGCTGGGGTGGGGTAGGGAGGAAGAAATAGCTTTCAGAGATCTTAAGGAAGGAATTGCTAATGCACCCCCCTTTGTATATATTTGACCCTTTGGTGGAAACTATTATATAAGTGGATGTTGGAGGCAGTCTTGAGCCAAGTCAGGAGAGGCAGAGAAGTATCGGTGGCTTTTGCATCGAGAACTATCTGACACAGAATCAAGATACTCGACCATTGAACGTGAAAGCCTTGCATGTTATTGGGCTTCTGCATATTTTGGGACTTACATCTGGGGCATACCTTACAAACTCAGAAGCAACCACAAGCCTTTGGCACATCTGTTCTCTACAAAAGGATCAGGTCTATCGACTCCCAAATTGCTAGGTGGCTAGCAGCATTACAGAGTTACAATTTCACTGTGGAGTATATTTCAGGGAAACGCTATCCTGTGGTGGATTCTTTATCTAGAGCACCCATGGAAGGGGTGGTGGCGCATGATGTTGTAGGGGATGAGTGGATTGCACAAATTAAGAATTCAGTTTGTGATGTTTTTTCTCAAATGTTGTTAGAAGGGGTGAAAGATGATCAAGAGACGAGAGAGGATGGAGCAAAGTTGGCGCAAAAGTGAAGCAAAACAATAGTCCCCATTACAAATTCAGAGATGAGTTGAGCAGCTCGCAGTGGGGTCTAGCTCGTGGGTAGAAGAGGCAGATTCCCCCTTTATTATTATGGGGTGAACTTACTAGGAGAGCACACAATGGTAATTTGGGAATAGGTCTAACCAAAAAACTGAGTTCAAGGTTTTGGTGGCTAGGAATGGATTCTACGGTAGATGCTGAGGTGGGACATTGAATTCCATGTTCGGTAAGTGACAAAACCTTGAAAACACAAAATGTAGAGACTGGCAATGTGGACATTCTGAAGAGGCCTTGGGAGAAGATTGCAATAGATTGCATGGGTTCCATGTGCAGACTTGGGCAAGAGAATAGGTTTGCAATAGTCGTAGTTGACTACACTTCCAGGTGGTTTGAAGTTGAATTTGTAGATAACATATCAACAGGAGTTGTAATTGAATTTCTGGGAAGGTTGTTTGCCAGTGAAGGCTATCACAAAGTGAAAGTATCTGAATGGCGTTCAGTTAGTATCTAATGCAATGAAACAATACTTAGTACTTCATGGAATTGAAAACCATCGTACAGCTTTGTACAATCCTAGAGCACATGGCTTTGTGGAACACACTAATCGCATAATCAAAGCATGTTTACAACTGTCTGGCTAGTGGGCTGGAATGGAAAAAAGGCATACATGCCATGTTGATGGTGCATCACGACACACCACATGTATTAACGGTCATATCACCATTTTGCATGATGAGAGGCAGAGATATGGGTTCTGATATTTTTCCGGATTGGTTAATGAATCAGCACGAAAGAACCAGGGGGAAGGGAGGCGAGTAAGGAGCAAGGATTAAAAGTCAGTGACACAGCAAGGATAAAAAAGCCATTTAGGAGTACCAAGAGGATGTTCTCAATACTTTGACCCTATTGTAATTACCAAGGTTGGTCAGAAACACGTTGTGACCAGTGATGGCAAACGATGGAGCATGAGCCGAGTGGTGGTCATGAAATACCCTGAAGCATGGGATAGTAACAGGAGTAACATCACGTACGATGAGGTGGGGGAATGAATGGTACAAGGAGGTTCCTTTACAAGTTGAGAATGAGCGTGGAAAAGAAATTGTTGATGGGTTAACCTCTGGTGATCAGAGAATGATACCCGATGAGGCTATTGCCAGCAGGTTTCAACCCACAAGTAGTGAAAGACATGTCATTTGTGGGAATGGTCAGGACAATGGTAGGGACATCACATGCCGCATGAGGAAAAGACCAGTGAAATTTAATGATTACCAAAGGTATCAATGATGTTACTCATCCTGCCATAATGAGTAAGACATCTGCATCTTACATTTCTTTTTTTAATGTTAAATAATTTGTATTAATATTTCTAACATTACAATTAAAGAATAAATGAGTTGGTTACATAGAAGAATTCATAAAACTTAGTTACTACAATACAGAACATTTCTTTTTTTGTTGATAAAATTGTTAAACCAATTATTATATTTCAAACTAACGCTTAAAAGATTGAAAATATTAGCAAGATGGTATAAAATGACAGGGGAGATGAACAAGACAAACTTAGATACAAAGAAGGAAAGAAGTGGGGTAGGGGACCAGCACAATTCGAAGTAAGATTAGTATTTTTACATTAAGTATGATATAAAGATATTCCATTTGGCTAGATTGTTACAAGACAAAGCATAATTATTTTCAATTATATGGAAGGAACAAATGGAATTCCAAAGATTGTATGTCAGTTTTTGTGAACTTTTCCTGTTTGAAGCAATAAAGGAAGTCATAAAAGGATTCACTAAAACACCATTTGGGATATCTCGGCAAAAACTCTGGAACAAACTCGAAAAATGAAAATGCCCAAACGACATCTTGGGGGCCAATCAGACAACTTTATTCAAACACCTCTATAACAATAAGACTTACGCGAGAAGGCCACACAACTCCGAAAATATCAACTGAAAATGGACTTAAACAAGGATGCCTCCTCGCAACAACACTCTACAATCTCTTCACTGCAGATATCGAGACTCACCTACAACCTGATGCCCTCAACCCGCCTAAGATCAATTCAACACCGGGTCAAAATCATGACATATGCAGATGACATTCTCCTGAACAAGACACCTTCAGGCCTGCAAAACAGTCTCAGCCAACTAAGCAACTACATGAACCTTAACGAACTTACCATCAACACAAAGAAGACAAAAATTATGCAATTGACCAAATTGATCAAAAACAAAGAGAAACAACTAAAAATCTATCTTAATCACAATCAGCTTGAAGAAGTAACAACATTCAAATATCTGGGAATCCACATAAATCAATCTAAATCAAAAAAAGAGTGGACTCTGAAACTAGAACAAAGGATCCAATCTCTAGCTAGACAAGGCTGTGTGATCCAGCAAAAATGTGGCAAATGCTCATTCAAACCCATAACCACATACTACAAACAAAAGGTGATTCCAACAATAGTCTATGGAACAGAAGCCATGATAAATGCAATGGACTATGACTGGACAAAACTAGAAGCCTCCTTCTGGCGTAAGATCCTGCAGTTGCCACCTTCTTTCCCCATGCCTAGGATCAGACACGAAGTAGCAGTACAGTCCATCAGCTCAATCATCTTATGGAAACAACTAGACCTATACTGCAAGCTCCTCATTGACGAGAAAACACTGGCAATTCAAATATTGAAGACCCATGATGAAGCAATGAATAACAGTACTTGCCAAGTGGAAAGACAATCTTGAGCAATCTATGAAAACAGAAGAAATTTCCCACGAAATACTCACGCTACGCCCACAACACGCAAAAACAAAAATAATGAAAAACGATTGAATAAAAACCCTGGAAGAGAAAACAAAATACACCCTCAATCTACAATACAAGACAGACATCAGATCCATTAACGAGTTACCAACCTACCTGACCATCTTCCCCGATGCCGAAACGCGAGCAATATACTTGAAAATTCGAATGAACATAATACCAACCCTCTTTTATCTAGCCAAAACCAGACAAATTCCTGCAATAGAACATTTCTGCCGTTTTTGCTCAGATACTCAACAACCAGAAACACTCTTCCACTTACTAATGGAATGTAACAAACTTTCTGAACAAAGATCCAGATTCGGCACCTACTACAAGATCGGAGAACAGACGATGGAGACAGAAGAGAGATGGATGGAGATGCTTAACGTCAGATCACAAACTCATTTTCACAATATGCCAATTTTTACAAGAAATTCTAAGCCTTGGCACACCTGTAATGTGCTAAAAGTATACCTTGGAAAACTGGAGACGAATTAAAAGTTTAAAAAAATTAAACTATAACATTTAAAAAAAAAACACCATTAAATTGGAGAACGTTAATGGGTCTTGAAATTAAAACATATCTTGTAAAGAGTTCCAAATTCTTTCCCAAAAGGTGAAGACAAATTTGCACTTGAATATAGTACGGATGAAATCAGTGGATGGGGATTGGCAAGACCAGCACACATTTGGGATCGTATTGGACATTTTTGATATCCTGAGTGGTGTTAGGTAAGCTCTATGTAGAATGAAATAGTGTGATTGTGTTAAGTTAGCGGCAACAGACGTGGAAAAACATTGTTCCCAAATATCTGGAGAAATTTGCAGATCCCAATCTAATTCCCATTGTGTAGTAGTTTTAGAGGTTTAGAGGTGGGACAGTTACCTCGTTTGGGTTGGTTGAGAAGATAATCTAAATTTAGAAGCTTTAGTATTCTATTTATTTTTTCTGTCAATCCCATGTACTGCACTGCCCCCGCCACCTTCCCCTGCACTTGTGCAATCTCAATGTCACCTGGCCTAGTAAGATCATTGTCTCCGTCTTCCCTCTGTTCCCCCTCCTTTGCCATGTCGCGCCTTGAAACACTTGTGTATAGGCGTGCTATAAATGCCATGTCATACCTTATCATAATTAATGCACTTGTTAAGTTCCGTCAGGCGAGCTCACAGGTTACGCATCCTGCTTGGTTGCGAGCCACGCAATCTCTGCATCTTACATTTCCAATATATATCTTTAGCTCAAATGTTTCACATCAATATGCTATTCTTACTGGCACCAATGTAAGACATGTTTAGTTAACATGTTCAAGTTACCTATTATAGTACATCATGCACCTAAGCTCATTTTTGTGACTTATATTTCTCTCCATAGAATGATCTATGAACATATTAATGTTATTAGGCTAGCCATAAGGGGATCGTATGTAGTATATTCGGTGCGCAAGATGACTCGCGCCGTGCTTCCCTGTGTGAGTTATCCCGCACTGAAGCCATGACGTCACAAATGACAGTCAACTTTCACATTCTTGTTGGCCCCAGCTGTTAATGGGGCCTTTCCTTATCACAGATTTATAATATAACAACTATCTGGTACCACATCATACCTGCCTTACCTCGATTATTACAATGTTGCCTGGCGAGGGGCATCGCCACCATTAAGGCTGAAAAGGCGAGGTGCTGTCCCCTGCCAGGTAAGCCGTTAGTAATACATACAAAGATCAGAACCCTCACCTCTATAGCACCCTCTCCCCAATGGGAAGATCTCTACAAAGGGCTGCCTGTGTAGCCTATCAAGCCGACGTTCAGGGGGCGTGACCTAACGAGCCGGCAGGCAACCACCCGTGGTTAGATCACGCCCGCTTGACGAACCCGGCTCATTTTCCAGGGGCACTTACGGCACTGATAATTAGAATCTCTGTAAACCCTTCCCCTAGACTGCGGTCTGGTTATCACCACCCTGGGTGGAGTTACAATTCTCTCACCTACGGCGATGTACAACGACTACCGTGATTGGCCCAGTACAAAAACTATTTAACATAACAAACACCTTCGTAATTACAGAATCTCTATGACCCTTGTCTTAAATATTAAAGGGTCCTGCTAAAGAAACTTTATAATAAGGGATCATTGACTACCGAAAGATCGGCACTCTGAAACAAAATCCCTCCTTAATTAAGACAAGTCCAAAACGATGTACTCTTTCAGAAGGCCATAAATAATCTACTCCTAAAAGACCAGGGGAGAAATCGAAGAGGTACAACATACATTAAACACACACTGGGTATCAATGGAGCTGCAAGTAATTGTAAAGTACATTTAGTATAAACTTTTCAACCCAGAGGTAGTTCGTAAAAACGTACAGTAGATTGCATCCCCATTTTATTATACTCTATTCCTCAAACACATGTCCTATCTCCCTACAGCTTCTCTCCAAATCAACTTATCGAAATTCCTCCCCACCCGCATAGAATCATTTCAGCCCAATTAGCGCTTCGTCTTTTAGCGGATCGATCCTCAATAAACCGCCCCCACCATCATGCAGACCAAAGGCCCCGGCCCCCAATACTTAGCCATCTGTCCCACTCTAAAAAGGCTTGCAGCATAATAAAGCAGAGGACACATCATCACTATTACTCATAGCTCTTCTACTTAGTATTACCCCCCACCCCCTACTGACACCGCGGCCCACTGCCCAACTATGACTACAGTCCTACGCTGCCGCTCCCTGGCGACAATATACAGACCTCTCTACCCAACCAAATATAATTCTTGACGACTATTTAGTTCCTGTCTGTCTGTCTGTCTGTCCATGCCTAAGTTCCTCTTTGAACAACTGATGCTTCTCTATTCCGAGGTCCCCTAAAGATTCTATATTCACCTCGTTTACAGTTGCCGGTGAGTTGGGGGGCGGAACCGGCACTCCGGGATTTCCTCATGTTCCCGGGGGACGACACATCTCGAGGCTGTGCACAGAGGTAGGGCTGGATGTTTCCGTTATCGCCACATGACGTCAACACGTCGTTTTGGGCACATAAGCAACACAGGGACAGCTGCGCGCGCCCCGCCCGCCCTCCTTGCGGACACTTCTCCTATTGGGCACGTAAGGCAGAGCTTTGCGTTTCAAGTCTCCTTCTGGCAACAACATCTAGTTTCCTTGTTTTGACCAGATTTTATTGGTCGAGATCGGATTGTTACGTCTTAATTTGGCCGGATGGGAAAGAGAATGCGCTTCCCCATAGCAACGTATCCGGCGTCTGATGAGCTCCAGGAAGTTGGTAAATGAAAAACCTGAAGTGGACATCTTGAAAAACATTAAACGAGAATTTACCGCCATGTCCCCGTCCTAACAGTTTGAAGGTCACTAGCTAGTAGCTATCGCTCAAGTCCCCCTCATTGGCGCAACACCATTGTGCTTACCGGGTTTCAGACCACACCCTCGCCCCCACTGAAATTGTGGGCTAAGTATGTTGACTTGCTTTGGCTGACCTACAAAGCTGTGGCCGGATAGAACAGGACACAGATGGTAAACAGCACCTGGACCCCGCTGTTAACGAAGGCCTAGCATTTACTAACTTAAAGCATTTAACTGTTCTCACCTACATTCATATGCATACATTTTAGGTGATTGAAATAGTGATGTGGGGTTAGTACTTGCATGCCAGGGGAGTGATTGGAAGGGTAGAGAGAGGGCAGGAGACCTCTCATTCTCACAGCAGTCCTTAAGTGGTGATTTCAGACTGAGAGTTAACTGCATGTAACATTGAAACTGCACTAGAATAGTCTTATTAGAATGCGTAAAGAAGTTAGATGCCCCCACACAAATAAGTGTGTCTCTCCCCCACCATCTCTGAAGTTAGCACCTCGCCCAACGAAATGTAGGTTTCACTGTGCCCCAGGTCCCCCTCACAGCAATACTTTTAAAAATAGCCTCTGCACCTAACTGTGCTTATGAAGATGCAGAGCTCTTAGGTTTCCAGAATTCTGGGACTTGTAGCTTCCCAACATTTCAAAGTGGAAAGTGAAAAATACAAGAGGGAAAATAACAGGACTGAATGGTCTAGTGACACTCTTGGAGACCATTACTTAATTTCAGTATAATTCTCAACAAATAAAAACCCTCTATGCCCTTTTCCACTGCGTCCTTTTTCCAACCGTACTTCCACCATGACTCTTCTAGAATCCCCTTTTGCGTTGCCCGTTCTTATTCCACACTGTGTCATGTATACCACACATCTCCCCTTTAACCTTCAACAATCTAATTGTCAAATCTCTTTGATCTTCTAATCTGCCTGGTGGATTTCTGAATCAACTCTGCCTCAATTTTTCCCTCCTTTGTTTCAGGTGAATATATGTTGTCCTTGCACTCCTCTTTCTGTGTGATTAACTCTTTTGCAGCCTTCGTGATCAACTTTTTTGCAGCCTCCCTGTCGGGAAGCTTTGCCACTCTGTTCATATTCCACACTATACCATCTGCTGTCCGAATGGCATGCTGATATAATTCCACCGCAATGGTCTGGACCAGTTCATCGGCCCTTCATGTAAAGCTAGAGGCAATTTTACCTTTTCGCCAACTCTTAAAATTCTTCCTTTAAACCTTTTCTTTATGTCATACCTAACTTCATAACGATCTTATTTAAACTCTATTCTCTTCCTTATAGTTTCTACATACCATTGAGCTACTGATGCTCTCTGCACCCAGGAAGGGCACGTCCTGGTATTAGGTTTCCTCTCTTTGCACATTTCGAAAGGACGCACACTTGTGGTGGAATGAGGCCATCACTCTTTCAAACATTGCCTTTTGCCAGTCTTGGTTATTCAGCCACGCCAACTTGATGTGATCCTTGATTATTTTGTTAAATCTCTCTATTGATCCATTTTTTTTGGGTGATATATCAAACTTAATCAGTGTTCAATGCCATTCTCCTTTAGAAACATTTTCTTTTCAGTTGATTTATACTGCAACCCATTGTCTGTAAGTATTATGTTCAGGGTATTCGTAGAAGTGTTTTTCATTATTTTCACCCCCACCGTTCTTGATAAAAGGTCAATAGGCACTAAACAAAAATGTGGGGTACTTTTACTATATATTGGGCCTACTGTGTCAATTCCTACCCTTGTGCATGGTGTTAGGGGGTGCCATCATTTTTATCAATGCCATCTCTTGTGTGGATTATGCCTTACCACTGTTATCAGATGCAATTACTGGAGGTAGCATACCATCTTCCCTTAATACATTTCCTCTTATAATATGTACCTAATCTCTGACAAGCCACAATCCTGCCGAACCTGCTTCTACGAGTGTCCTTCCTCACCCCTTTCTTCTATCTTCTAATTTACTCATTGCAGTGCTTTATCGTCCTTCATATTTACATCCCAAACCTCCTTTGAAATCACTTTCTGTTCAATCACATACATTTTCTTCTGCTCCATACTCGTATCGTCTAGTCACTGCTTTTCGTGACAGATTGTTAGCCGGAATGTTCCTTTTTCCTTGCGAACACACTCTACACTAAATGAGTATTCCTGTAAGGCACTACTAATTTCCTAATTCTTGCTGATGCTTTGTCTAGTCCTAAAATTGAATTCCCCACAGAAAGGTTCTGAATTGGTCTATATCTCAATTGATCACAAGCAGCTCTTTCTCTATAGTCAAGTAGGCAGTTTCTTCACCACTGACCTTAATGCAAACACAGTGACCATTTCTTCTCATCCTTCCAACTGTAGTAGGACTGCTCCTAGACCCATATTGCTGGTATCAGTAGACAGGATCGTTTTTCATCCTAATTTGAATTTTCACAAATATGGAGTTTGATGTAATGCTGATTTAATTACCTCAGATTCTCTTTGGCATGCCCCTGGCTATTACATTCGTTTCTATGTCTTTAGAACACTGGAAATGCACCATTCTAATTAAAGAACAAACATTTAATGTTGTTCACAAAAATAATGAACAAGCTTTTTTACCGACCTTAATCTCCCCTTTTGTTCATTACCAACCTCTTTATTCTGCTTTATTTTAATTCTTGTATTAAAACATATTGTTCTCAATTCTCTCTAATGCTGTGTCATCCAGTAGACTTGTGTGGCTTAACAAGACAGTTAAACAATTTATAGTAAGTCCTTTCCCACAAATACTAATATGTGTAATATTTTCCAGTCCCCCAAAATCTCCCTTCCTGCCCTGTCCCTTCCTTCAAGCACCCCCACCCGCGACTCTACTTTATAACACTATCCAGTAATTTTTCCGCTGTTTAACACTACAATTCAACTTGAATTTTTTGTGTTTTTTTTGTCCTCTATTTATCAATTTCAAGTTTTTAACAACAAAATATGACTAGATACCATTAAAATTGTGCCTTGCATTTAAGTAAGTGTTCTGTGTTGTCTGCAAAGTTTGGGATACATTTGTGTAGTATTCCACCATACCTAAAATTGATCGCAGTAGGTCTGTTACGCCTCGGCAGGCCCGCAGGAAGGTTATTGCCCTCCGTAAGGGTATGCGTCATATTGCAAACCCATTCTACGCCCACTGGCAACTGCCCTGGAAAATAGTGGCTTCGGCTCACTCCGCAGCACTCTGCAGCAAGTTTGGACTACAATTCCCAGCTTTCCGCCTCCTGCTGTCAGCTGAGAGGCGATGATGCGTGAGCCTCGGTTTCGTCCAGTTCCGCCTTCTCCTTTCCGATTTAAACCTCGGAACCGGGCGAAACGCTGCTTCTGATTAAAGTTGCATCCCGGTATTTAGAAGTTCCGTCTTCGATCCTACTTTACTTACCCGTGTACCAGACCTGTTTCCTCTTTCACGAACTGCTTTTGCCTGCCGCTTTTTGGAAAACTGCTTACCCGTGTACCAGACCTGTTTCCTCTTTCACAAACTGCTTTTGCCTGCCGCTTTTTGGAAAACTGCTTACCCGTGTACCAGACCTGTTTCCTCTTTCACGGACTGCTTTTTCCTGCCGCTTTTTGGAAAACTACTTACCCGTGTACCAGACCGGTTTCCTCGTTCACAGACTGCTTGTGCCTGCCGCTTTTGGAACCTTGTGATCACGGCATCGGTAAGACTCTTCTTTTCACCACTTGCTAACAAACATATCTCCTGTACTCATTGTACCTTGCCGCTGAACTATATCACCTGCAATACTCCAACTCAATTGTGTCCTTTATTGTTGCTGTTACCATCCTTTCCACAATCAGACTTCCATTGGACATACTTCAGTAGTGCACAGGGATGCTTTGCGGATAGTGCACCTACCCGACTCCAGTGTGGCCCTTGTTCCGCCCGGGTCCAGTTTCCCTAACTAACCTACCCATTTGTTATTTTGCACTTCCGTTTTCATGAACTCTTTGGGACAACACAGACTCAACAGCACATCAGTGGTAAGGGTTTTCTTTTGTATGATTATCCATTCTCTTTAGCTAATTGACAACTATAGTCAGGATAGGTTACATTCTCTCTTACTTGTAGGTGGTTCCGGTTGCCTTGAAACAAGAGGAGGGCATAGTTCAGGTACTACTAGAAAGAAGTATCGAGGTAAAGGGATCTTTCTTAAATTTCCATTTGCTCACCTCTTGTTTTTCCTTTACAGCTGGGTTCTTGGCGGCGTGTCCTCCCCGCCCTTTTGAGCGATCAGTCCCTCTGCCTGGTCCTACCCAGCAGAGAGTCATATCGTTAAAAAGGTCTTGTGCCCTCACAGAGAGGAGGCTAGGTTGGAGGCCCCGACCTAGCTCTTCAATCAATAGTTCAATCCTGTGCCTTCCGGCCACCGATTTGGTATACTTCCCGTCTGGTGAGTAACAAAATCAGAAGCCATGGAAGAAGTGATCCGTTGGCCACTGTGGTTCATTTGGTATGCGAACTACGGGCAGACATGACTGCCGCGCATGATGCCTTACACCAGCGGATTGACAACATGAGGCCCTTTCCTGCACCCCAGACTCTGGGGATTGATCCGTCCGGTGCTACTGCCTCAGGCTCTGGAGCCCATTCAGCCTCCGCCTCTGGGTTCACCTCTGGCCCTGTTCTGATGGCCACCCAATTCCCATTGGCCCCTCCGGAACGCTTTACCGGTGACCCAAAGCAGTACCGGACATTTATCAACCAATGCAAATTGCATTTTCTTTGTCGCCCTTCTGCCTTTCCCAATCCCACCACGAAGGCGGCCTTTGTCCTTTCACACCTTGGAGGGACGGCGGCAGCCTGGGCTAATCCCTTGCTTGAATCCAATAGCTATGTTTTATATGACTGTGACGCTCTTATCACAGCCATGAATAGGGTGTTTGATACCCGGTACAAGTCACAGGCCACGGACCTAGAATTCTTGAATTTACGTCAGGGTACGTCTTCCTTGTTTACATACATCACTAGGTTCAATCAGTTGGCAGCCGAGACGGATTGGCCAGAAGAGAAGAAATCTGCAGTATTCTACAAAGGATTGTCTGAGGCGTTAAAAGACATCCTGGCTACTGTGCCAGTAATTCCTACCACATTCGGGGAGTTGCTTGATTTGGTGTTACAAATAGACGCTAGACGATCTGAAGGGAAGGGAGAACGGAAAAATGTGACTCCAGTACCCCTTTCCCTTGATTCCGTTAATCCTCCTTCCTCTGCTTCTTCTGAACCTATGCAGATAGGGGTAGTGCATGGTCCGTTGTCTCCTGCACAACGTGAACACCGACGATCCAACAATTTATGTATGTACTGTGGTTCGTCTGACCACCAACTCAAGGATTGTCCAAAAAGACCCGTTAAGAAGGCGGGAAACGCCAGAACCCGGCGATAGCAGGAGTCCCTACGCCTGGGGTATTATCTTTGGACTCGAATGTGGCAATTACCATACCTGTTAGTCTGCCAGTGGTATTTACCACTACAACTGACTGTTCTTTCTCTTCTCAGGCTATAATTGATTCCGGTGCTACTGGGAATTATATGGATTATGACTATGCCATGAACAATAACGTTCCTGTGGTTTCTAAACCACAACCTGAAGCCGTACATGCGGTAGACAGCTCTTCTCTGGTCTTGGGTCTGGTTACTCAAAGCATGTCTCTCGTCCGTATGCAGACGGACGATGGACATACTGAAACACTCACATTTGACCTAATTAAGGCCCCCCAGCTTCGTGTAATTTTGGGCATTCCGTGGTTACAGCACCACAATCCTGACATCGACTGGGCCAGGAAGGTGGTACAATTTCCTTCCTCTGTCTGTAACGAAAGGTGTTTTCAGACCAGTAGCATTTCCGGTACTTCCTGTCAAGCCCTGGTGGCCTCAATGGCCTTGATAGGTGCCATTACCAATGCCATCGAACCTCGTATCCCTGTGGAATACGCTTCTTTCCGGGACGTCTTCGTTAAAGGTGGCACAGACGAGTTGCCCCCACACACGCCATATGATTGTCCTATCGACCTGGTACCGGGGGCTAAAATATCTGCTGGCAGGGTTTATTCGCTCACACTGCCAGAAGACAAAGTGCTAAAAGAGTACATTGACAAAGCATTGGCTACAGGGTTCATCAGACCTTCGAGATCACTGGCAGCGTCTCCTCTGTTTTTTGTTCCTAAAAAAGAAGGCGACCTTCGCCCTTGCATTGATTACAGGGCATTAAACGCAATCACAGTTAAGAACCAGTACCCTCTTCCCCTGATCTCTGTACTCTTGGATCAACTAGGTTCTTCTATAATCTTTACCAAACTTGACCTGCGGGGTGCCTACAACCTAGTTCGCATAAGAGAGGGGGACGAGTGGAAAACCGCCTTCAAGACCCGGTACGGGTTATTTGAATACCTTGTGATGCCATTCGGGTTGTGTAACGCCCCGGCCACCTTTCAGGCCTTCATGAACGATGTCTTTCAGGATTGTCTGGACCGGTTTGTTGTGGTCTACCTAGACGATATACTGATTTATTCCTCATCCAAGAGTGAACACACCGAACATGTGAGATTCGTCTTAGAAAGGCTGAGAGAGAACCGTCTCTTCGTCAAAGCCCAGAAGTGTATCTTCAATTCATCGGAGGTTGAGTTTTTAGCTTAGGTTATGACCTTACCAATCTGGGCATCCGGATGAGCCAGTCCAAGGTTAAGGCCGTTTTGGAATGGCCTGTTCCTACTACAACCAAAGCCCTACAGTCATTCCTGGGGTTCTCAAACTTTTACAGGCGCTTTATCTTTTCATTTTCTACCATCTCGGCTCCTTTGACAGCTTTAACTAGCTCAAAATAGCCATACCGATGGACACCAGAAGCGCAATCCGCCTTCGAGGCCTTAAAAGCGGCTTTTTCTTCAGCTCCAGTGCTGCAACATCCCGATCCGCTCCTACCCTTTTTTGTGGAAGCTGATGCTTCTGGGACGGCCATCGGGGCTATACTGTCGCAACCCTGTCAGGACTCGGGTGAGATTCATCCGGTTGCGTTCTTTTCGAGAAAACTGACATCATACGAGCGCAACTATCCTATCACGGAGAGAGAGTTGCTGGCAGTCAAGGACGCTTTCTCTGAATGGCGTCACCACCTATTGGGGGCCCGTCATCCGGTTACTGTCTTCTCTGACCATCGGAGTCTATTGGCATTCAAGTCAATGAAGTGTCTCACTGCCCGGCAGGCCCGCTGGCACCTTTTCTTTTCTCAGTTCAATTTCACCAACACGTATCGGTCAGCCCGTCTCAACGTTTGTGCAGACGCCTTGTCTCACCTGCCCTCTCACCCGGAGCAAAGCAAACCCGATTGCCCTCTTCTGCTGCCTTCTAGGGTAGTATGTGCATGTACTCCACGCCCTTTGCTCCGTTCTTTAATCTCGGACTGGGTGAATACACATAAAGAGGAATGTGTAGCTCTAAATCTTGACGTGGTACAAGGACTTCCCTATATTCAGGGCCGCCTGTTTGTGCCCCCGGGGAAAGCCCATCTCCAGGCCCTTGCTTTGTCCCATGACTCCTTGATAGCGGCTCATCCAGGCCAAAAGAAGACTCTGGACTTGCTCCGTCATTGGGCCTGGTGGCCGTCTATGTCTCAAGACGTGGTTAACTATTTGGCCTCCTGTTATGTGTGCGCTCAATGTAAGGTCTCCCGGTCTAAACGTGTGGGTTTGTTGCAGTCACTCCCGGTCCCTCACATGCCATGGTACATGGTCTCTATGGATTTCATTGTGGACCTGCCACCGGTTGATGGTTTTGACACCATCTGGGTGGTAATTGATTATTTCACAAAGATGGCGATTTTCATTCCTTGTGCGGGTTTGCCCTTTGCTCCGACATTGGCCTCATTGTTCCTTAAAAACGTATTTCGTTTCTTTGGTCTGCCTTCTATTGTGGTTTCGGATTGCTGACCGCAGTTTACGTCACGTTTCTGCAGGGCTCTGACGGCATCTCTTGGCATCGATGACAGGTTCAGCTCTGCCTTCCATCCACAAACAGTTGGGTAGACTGAACGGCTCAACGCTACTCTCGAGCAATATCTACGCTGCCTCACACTTCGTTTCCAGTCCTCTTGGTTGGCGTTGCTACCACCCGCTGAATTCGCTTATAATAATTCTCTGCATGCCGCTTCTGGTGTATCTCCCTTTTTTGCACTTTACGGACACCATCCGCGGTCCTTGCCCCTGGATCCTGACCTTCCCATTGACAATCCAGCGGCTCATGCGTGTGTTCGGGACCTCAAGTCCATTCATGGGGTCGTTCGTCAACACCTGCTGCATGCACAGACAAAGGCAAAGAAATTTGCAGACATTCATCGGACACCTGCACCCAACTACCGTGTGGGTATGAAGGTTTGGCTGTCGTCACGCAACCTGAGAATACCTGGTAAACGAATGCTCTTACCCAAGTTTGTGGGTCCCTTTCCTGTCACAAAGGTCTTAAATCCAGTTGCTGTGCGTCTTTCATTGCCCTCGTCCTGGAAACAGCACCCAGTGTTCCATGTCAGTTTGCAGAAGACTTGTCCAGCCAACATGCGGTTGCCGGTCCACCCACCCACGGTGCGGGTGGATGGCAATGATGAGTTTGAGGTGGCTGATATCCTGGATTTTCGACTTCGGAGAGGTCGTCCTTTTTACCTGGTTGACTGGAAGGGTTTTGGCCCTGAGGATAGGTCTTGGGAGCCTTTATCTAATATTCATGCCCCGGCCCTGCTTCGCCGCTTCCATGCCCGTAGGGGGGTGGTATCGCCTTTGGGGGTGGATGCTGTTACGCCTCGGCAGGCCCGCAGGAAGGTTATTGCCCTCCGTAAGGGTATGCGTCATATTGCAAACCCATTCTACGCCCACTGGCAACTGCCCTAAAATAGTGGCTTCGGCTCACTCCGCAGCACTCTGCGGCAAGTTTGGACTACAATTCCAAGCTTTCCGCCTCCCGCTGTCAGCTGAGAGGCGATGATGCGTGAGCCTCGGTTTTGTCCAGTTCCGCCTTCTCCTTTCCGATTTAAACCTCGGAACCGGGCGAAACGCTGCTTCTGATTAAAGTTGCATCCCGGTATTTAGAAGTTCCGTCTTCGATCCTACTTTACTTACCCATGTACCAGACCTGTTTCCTCTTTCACGAACTGCTTTTGCCTGCCGCTTTTTGGAAAAATGCTTACCCGTGTACCAGACCTGTTTCCTCTTTCACGAACTGCTTTTGCCTGCCGCTTTTTGGAAAACTGCTTACCCCCGTGTACCAGACCTGTTTCCTCTTTCACGGACTGCTTTTTCCTGCCGCTTTTTGGAAAACTACTTACCCGTGTACCAGACCTGTTTCCTCGTTCACGGACTGCTTGTGCCTGCCGCTTTTGGAACCTTGTGATCACGGCATCGGTAAGACTCTTCTTTTCACCACTTGCTAACAAACATATCTCCTGTACTCATTGTATCTTGCCGCTGAACTATATCACCTGCAATACTCCAACTCAATTGTGTCCTTTATTGTTGCTGTTACCATCCTTTCCACAATCAGACTTCCATTGGACATTCTTCAGTAGTGCACAGGGACACTTTGCAGATAGTGCACCTACCCGACTCTAGTGCGGCCCTCGTTCCGCCCGGGTTCAGTTTCCCTAACTAACCTACCCATTTGTTATTTTGCACTTCCCTTTTCATGAACTCTTTGGGACAACACAGACTCAACAGCACATCAGTGGTAAGGGTTTTCTTTTGTATGATTATCCATTCTCTTTAGCTAATTGACAACTATAGTCAGGATAGGTTACATTCTCCTCTCTTACTTGTAGGTGGTTCCGGTTGCCTTGAAACAAGGGGAGGGCATAGTTCAGGTACTACTAGAAAGAAGTATCGAGGAAAAGGGATCGTTCTTAAATTTCCATTTGCTCACCTCTTGTTTTTCCTTTACAGCTGGGTCCTTGGCGGCGTGTCCTCCCCGCCCTTTTGAGCGATCAGTCCCTCTGCCTGGTCCTACCCAGCAGAGAGTCATATCGTTAAAAAGGTCTTGTGCCCTCACAGAGAGGAGGCTAGGTTGGAGGCCCCGACCCAGCTCTTCAATCAATAGTTAAATCCTGTGCCTTCCGGCCACCGATTTGGTATACTTCCCGTCTGGTGAGTAACAAAGTCTTTGTCCTTTGCTTCATTGGCTTGAAAATGCACAACCTCGTAGGTTGAGTTGTAAATTGGGAGGAAATAGGTTCTATGCCTTCATCAGAAACCACATGTGTCAGTTATTCAATTCTGGTCTGTTTAAATTTGCATTTGTCTTTACTTAATGCGAGACCATGTTTCTTCAGCACCGTCAATACTTTCAACAATCCGGTGTCATATTGTACTGCATCCTTTCCAAAAACGATTATATCTTCCCGAAAACATAGAACTACAACTTCTGACTTAAACAAGTAATGTATGATTCTCTGGAAAACAGAAGCAGCAGAGACTACACTTAATGGCATGTGTATAAACTGCATAAAAGTTATTTGTGCATAATGAACGCTGTTAATTATCTTGATTCTGCATATAATTTGACTTGATGGTAAGCAGATTGCAGGTCATGCATGGTGAAAATGTGGGCATATTGTGATGCTGGAAATGCATCGGAGGGACAGGGGCTCCGTATCCTTGTCTTTTACTGCTTTTTATTGTGTGTTCTGTCTTGTTTTCGGTGCAGGAGTTCATGTGGGACTCCTGGCGGTGCAGCTCTCTCCTTTAGTTTTGGTGAACAGACCCATGGGATACCCTTATGGAACCCATGGGTAGAGGTGCAACCCTGTTCCCCTAGTGTATGTTTTTGGGCACCTGTGTGTGGCCCTCAGAGCAGGGTACGGGCTGGTGGCAGCTCCGTGCTGAATTGACTAGGTGCCCTCAGCGTCCTCCATTTTGGGATGCCAAGGCCCTGTCATTGGAATCGGTAGATTGCTGATGGAGACAAGATGGCCCCCATCGCCTCTTGCCTTCCATCGCCTGTTAGCTTGATCTTCCCGAAGTCCCGGGAAGCCCTGACTCTGTCCCTTCCCCCTGACTGGCTGTTGGGTGGAAGTTCCATATGTGGTAGTGTGGGGAAGTGCTGACCAGACTGGCTGGAGCCTTCCCAACGACTGTATGTTGTGGGTACGCCTGTGGGTGGGACCTGTGTGAATGGAGTGTGTGACGAATACGCATTCTATGTTGTGCATGTCTAGTATCTGGTGTTTGACACAATGACTGAGACAGCCCTGCCTGAAACTGGTATGAATGCAGTGTGGAGTATTGAATGGCTGGGTACTTGTCCCAATACACATAACTTGTTGTGAGTGTCTGGAGAGAAGTGAATGGCCTGAATGCACCGTGTGCCTGATTGGCTGCCTGCCTGCATGAATGCCCTTCACTGTGATTGGATGCTTGAGTATGACCCAGCGGAATGAATGGGAGATCAACAGTATATCTGGGGACCTCTCACTGCTAGGAATCATGTTCAGAAGCTGAAGTCCACTACGACGAGTAACTGGAATAACGGAAGCTTGACCTTGAAGCCCTGCTGGACGAGAAGAATTGCTGTTGCTCTCCTTCACAATCTGAAAGCTGCTGTGTCTCCAAGGACTGACCCAGAGAGGACCTGGTAAGGTGCCCTCTTCCCGAGCTACGAGGGACCATCGTGCACCAGCTGTTCTTTGCCAAAGCTCCCTGATAGACAGACCTTCGACAGATTGCCGACCCGAGACGGGGACTGCCGCGGAATCCCAAGGAGAAGCGCCCGGACTGTTGTCCTCCACTGTCGATGACCGCCGTCGCCGACCGGAGCCGCCGTGCTCCTGTTTGCCTAAGAACTTTCGAATCCAAGGGCGCGCTCGTCCACATCGCCGCCGTCTTATCCTGCAGGAGAAGGCCTGACCGTCGACGCGCCGAGGAGCATCCATCGGTGGGTTTCCTGCCACCCAAAGACCACAGAGACGCCGACGACTCGACGCACTTGCTGGTACACAGTTCATTAAAGTCTTTGCGTTCCAGAACTATCGACACCGAGGTCCCCCGCATGCCTCTTCCTGGCAGGACGTTTACGATTCCCCGTCAAACGAGCACCGCTAGGAATGAAGCTGCCACTTCACCGTCGTAGCTCACCCTGTTCTCCGTCGGACTTTCGACGACCCGTGACTCCTGCCTTAAAGGGAGGACACTCAAGAAGGGCCGTCGCTTCCCCGACGAGGAACACTACAACACCAGGTACTTTGGGATTTCAGAACTATTGGGAAGTCTCTTGTGAGCAATATATGGACTGGGCTTGTATCTTTATTCTACAGGTTGCCCAGGTGGGGGGATCTCCACAAAGAGCTGTGTTTAACGGTAGTGACCAGTATTTCTGTCAATTGTTCTTATCGACTGCTTTCTTCTTCTCTCTACTGTTGGGTTCCTTTACGACTTGATTTTTGTGCCATTTTAACCGTACAGTTGTTGCACTTTAAAGAGATCTAATAGTATGTGTTACCACGTAGAACTGTAAATATTTGCCATTATAGATAACCGAGTACAAAGTGTGTTATTGTGATATTGTATATAACCTTGAATATTAATTATATAAAGACTGTGTTTTAATCGATACAGTGTCCGGACATTCCATGGTGGGTGCTTGGGGACTACACTGTACTTAAGAACCAGCCTGCATCACCTTCCCGAGAAGCTAGGCCTTCATTGCTCGACCTCGTACCAATATTGAGAATCTTGGCAGGGGTCCTCTGCGCCTCTCCTCTACCAAATAGAGAGCGGAAGTACAGGCACCCCCTCCAGTCCCTCACACGTATCCACATGTGGACAATACTTTCATAATATTTGGCAGTGGATGTTGATCTGGTTTTATACACTTACTAGCATACATGCCCAGCGTTGGCCGGGTCTGTAGCTGCCTTGCATGTGTGGGTCTGCTGTAACCTTGTGTATGTTATATTGTGTCCTAGCTTCCTATTTTTGAAAAATCTGCAATCTCCCGAAATTGTCTATGCTGATAGCACATGTCCAGAACTCGCTCCACCCCTGTACAGGGAGCATGGGTGGGGTTTGCCAAATTTCATCATTGCCAGTACACCCCAGACTGGTATGCCGAACATGGGCCATAACTTCAGCCCACCAACTGTTGTGGGCCTGGAGCCAACAATCGCAAAATCGGCAATCTCCCAAAATTGCCCATAATGATAGCACAGGGCCGGACCTCGCCCTGTGCAGGGCAAGTGGGTGGAGTTGGTCAAATTTCACTATCATCAGTATACCCCAGACTGGTAAGCCGACCGTGGGCTAAAACTTCAGCCCACTAACTGTTGTGGGGCTGGAGCCAACAATCGCAAAATCAGCAATCTCCCAAAATCGCCCATACTGATAGCACAGGGCCGGACCCCGCCCTGTGCAGGCCGAGTGGGTGGAGTTGGTCAAATTTTACTATCGCCAGTAAACCCCAGACTGGTATGACGACCATCGGCCAAAATTTCAGCCCACCAACTGTTATGGGGCTGGAGCCAACCCCGAACATACAAACAAACCTTCACAAATATATATATATATAGATATATAGATTCAAGGTTCTCAAATCAATGCACAATCTTAATGAATTGATTTTCTCAATAATGCCCTGTTTCTCCAATTTTTAAAGGTCTGATTTTCCTCCTCCCTTATTGATAATGGAATGTTTCTCAGTCTGTGAAACATTGGTTTTGAACCTGCACTTATTCTGATCTGATGTACAAAGTCGTTGAGGCACCCAATTCCCTCTTTGAAAACCTTCATATTCTTCATGTCTTCGCAGCAAAGTACTGTTCCTTGCAAATTGGGATTCAATTTAATATAACATTTCTTTTCATGTAGCCAACTGAACAGAGTCATGTTCCTTCTGTTGGCCAAATACATTTCTTTCTGATTCTTGTCTTCCTTTGAACATTAGCTCTGCCAAGAACCACCCCATAAGTCAATCGTTATACCTCTAGAAGCCACTGGTTTCATGTCAACTTCATTCTGTACACCTTGACAATTTGAATCAAAAATTGTTTTTGGTAGAAGTCTGTATTTCAAACAGAATCTATGAATATCATTACTGGCACATGATTTATTTCTTTTGGTCCATCTAGATCTTCTTCTTCTTCAATTGTGAATACAGCGTCATCTGGTTCATTGTACATCTCTTCCACTAGATTGATATTCATTTTTGTTCTAAAGCATCTTGCTAGATTCTCCTTGCATTTTCCGCAGACGATGTTCACTGCTGAATATGTTGAGCTGCTAGCGATGCACCCTGTAGCGACGCGTCTGTAACATCTTTTTTTGTTTATATTGTGGCTCCTTGCCAAACTTGATTTAAAAGTGCATGGACTGGGTTGTCTAGAGTCCTCCCAAAACTGTGGTTTCTCATCATAGACTTTATTTGCGGTCTTGCAGTGATCCCGTTGGTATCATATGTACCCTGCTCTTCTTTCTTGTAATTTATTGGTATTGATTTTGAGTACTTTTCTCAATGCTTTCACGCATTTATTATGGTGGTCCACACCTTTTGCTTTTTGAAGTACTTCTTCCAATGTGGAATCTTCTTTCAAGAACAATTTCTCTCTTATCTTGCTGTCCTTACTCTCAAGCATAAATTGGTCAGAGAACTGGTAATTTGGCCTTGTTCGTTCTCGGTCGAAGGGCTCAGAGAACTTGGGGTTTTTAGGAACTTGGGGTTTCACCCTTAGTTACCCAGGGTAATCTAGACGTGGACCCCTTGCTTACTGTGCTTTAGAGAGGCACAGCTTCACCTCACTGATGAGGCCTGATTAGGCTGAAACATGTGTCTGGAGTTGCTGTTGGTACTTTTGTTCAGAGGAGAATTGCCTAGCATTTGGGTGCTGGATGTCCAGGTGGATGGGACCACACTAATATGCAAATGTATATTTCTCCTGTGTGAAAGGTACAGTGAGCTAAAACCTGGACGAAGACAGTCCCGAGTGGGCACCTTCCTAGAAAAAAAGGTTATTTGGCTGTGCTTGTTCTCAATAGAGGGGCATCCAGACCATTTTTTGAATTTTTAGGAAGAAGGTTGGCACCCTTAGCCTACTGTTGTCCCGGCAGAGCTCTGCTTTGCACTCAATCTCTGAAGACCTGTAAGGGTGCTTCAACCCTTTAGAGTGGTGGGACCAATCACTCTCAATGCCTCCTTGTTGCCCTGCAAACAAGTCTTCTCTGAAGTGTTCCTGGGCCCTCCAGTGGACTGACCAGCATGTACCTTGGCACCCATGCTGGAGCATTGTTTCATCAAGTTTTGTCTTGAGCTTTGGGTGAATCCAAGTTTGCACTGCAAAGCATCTTCTTACTAAAGCTCATTGTCCCAGTTGCCACAAGAGAGAAGCGTGCATCAGACCGTGAAACTTGGGTGCCCCTATGTCACTGTGCGACAGTGGTGGTTGCTGCTGGTGAGTTTCCCGCTTTTCTTCAAGTGGCCTGAGACCAGCTGCATCAGTGCTTTGTTTGTCCTTCAATCGAGGCGAGAGAGCCAGCCCCAGTTGTAAACCGGACCCACATCTGCAGCCGCAGCGTCTGTGCATCTTGAAGCTTGGAAACAGACAAAGGTCTCACAATAGGGGAACTCCCGTTCCCTGCACACTATCAATAGCTAAATAAGCTAGACTGTTATGACAATAATTGTAGGTTTGTTAATCCTGTAAAACAATTCAATATGCAAAGGTCATAGTTAATTACTTGGGTCACATACCATTATTCAACATTAATTTATGTTTTACAACTTTAACTCAATCCTGAATCTTGAAATGCCCATTCGTATTATCTTCCTTTATTGTTGCAATGCCCAATGCGTTTTGAGCTATCAAGCTCTTCATTAAGGGGGCAATAAAGCTTCAAAACAGAAAATCTTCATGTATCTACACTATAACACATAAAACTAAATCAGTTCCTGTAAGTGAAGTTTTCAATACTCTCATTTGTTGGTTATTGCCAGTGTACAAGAAATAGAAAAATAAATAAATACATTACCTCTAGGCCTTGGGTATCTGCGTCAAGTGAGTGCTAATGTCCTTGAATCTTTCTATCCAACAACAGTCTGCAGTGATAAATTATAAGGGTCACTGTATGTTTGGAAGTGTGTGTCAATGCATATCTGTAGAACTGATAATAGCTTACCCTCTCCGTACGGGTAAATTGTGGAATCCACTCTGGTAGCAGTCGTCCCTACGCCTATAGACCTCGGTTTAATATGTGGGTGTTCACACTAGAGAAATTGAACAACGATCTAACTAAACATCCAATACAGTAAAATGGCTTAAAATATATAATAATGTAAATGCAAAAGCTTACTGTGCAGATTTCCATAGAAAACATGCGTGTCTGCTGATGAGGGATAAACCCGCGTGCGTTGTCTACTTAACTTAATATGTCATTTTCAAAGATGAATTCACTTACTAACAAATCAGTAACCACACTTGCATTAAGTGAGGATGAAGCCAATTGAATTCTAGCACTAATAGCAGATGTGGATAGTGAAACCTCTTCTTCAGAACATCCGGATCAACTTATTAACAAATTAGAACGGTCAATGAGGAGAGAAATCTCTCAAAAACTCCATGCCACAACTCTGGTCCAATATTTCAAAGCTAAGAGAATCCCGAGAGTGCTCAGAGTTGACTTAAAACCGACTCTATGTAAAGAAAATCAAGAATTCATAAAACATTGGCACCAGATACTCAACAAGTGTTCACTTGATCTCATTCTTCTGACAACTGAAGAACTTTCCAAATATCTCATGACCATTCATCAAGAGATCAATGACATAAAAGAACAACTGCTCATACTACAGTCAGAGGATGTTACGTCTCTGTCTCCTCCCCGCAGGTATGGGCGACTTGCCACTTCGTTCCTGCAGTGTTGGCTGTTGCCGTGGAGACATAGCGTTTTCCGGGCCAGGATTCGAACGGGTCACGTGCCCAGTCAGCTGATTGGGACGCAGCGAGGCAGACTCCACCCCTTAACAAACGCACATAAGCGTTTGCTTCCCGGAAGACGCTGCTTCTAATTAGCGTTCTTCCATCCTGCTTCGTTTTGGACTGATTCATTGTATTTTGGACTTTTGCTTGCCTGCTCGACTTGCTACAGCCTGCCCCTTCTGTGTTTTGGCGAACCGGACTCGCGTCTTTGACGCATTCGAGCTTTCGCTCACTTTTTCGTTACCTGCATCTCTCGGGACGCTCTGATCTTGGTTCCTTCTGATCCCTCTGGCGGTTGGTTCCCTACTCCGCTCTTGGGGACAAGATCCTGCTACCTGGGAAACCTTTCCACTTCGCTACATCTAGATCACAGTAAGTCAGTATACAACTTTTCTTCCATTTAACTTACTGTCATACGCTCCAACCAATTCTTCTCTCCTGCCTTGACATCCTCTTCTGTGGTAATTATACAACCCAACCCTGCTGCAGCTCGGTTTGGATACCTACATCTTTGGAACTATACTATTCTTTATTTGGATTGTGCTGTTTGATAAAGACACTCTTGGAACCAACGTGCACTCCTGGACGCTACCCTGATTTGTGCACCACCCCGACACTAGTTGGCGTCCCTCGTGCCGTCCGGGAAGCAGTACCCTTACTAACCCCTCCTTTTTTTAAAATTTTGTACCTCAGTTGTTTCTTTAAATCCTTTTACTCTTCTACATTGGGTAAGCTGATTCAGTGTTGATTACTAACTTTCTTACTTATTAGATAGACGACTTACCCACCTTCCTTTCTCTTTTAGTTGCAGCTCTTCTAAAAAGGCACTAACCCTACTATTGTTCTGGTCCAACCCTACCAGGTAGAGCCACTCTGATAGGGCATCCTATTGAAGAGGTTATATCATCCTGATATCTAAGATCACACACTTTTTCTTACAGCATTGGTTCTGCGGTGTGGACATCCCTGCTCTTTTGAGGAATCAACTCCTCTGTCTGGGTTTCTTAAGACAGAGGGGTGTACTGCCTAAAAGAGTTCCTCAAGTTGAGGAGGCCTGGTTCTGGGAAACCCCTAGTGGGATCACCCCAGCTTGGGCTGAATTATTCAACTTCGCTCCCTCTTGTCTGTTGATTCGAGGTGGGAGCAACGCCCCGGCCTGGCCAACACAACCGTGAGTAACATAATTAGAAGCCAATGGATCCTTCACAGGCAATGGACCAGATACTGCAGTTGGTGTCAGATCTGAGAGCCGAAATGTCTTCCATGAAGGATAGTCTACAACAGCGTATAAACGCTAAACAATGCCTGGTTACCTCTGGTCCACCAGGGTTAGGGGCTTCGGGCGCTATCGCGTCAGGAACGGGTTTTCCAACTCCTGGACAGGAAACAACCCCAATCGTGCTTTCAGCACAATTCCCTCTAGCTCCACCAGAGCATTTCATGGGTGACCCGAAACAATATAGAACTTTCATCAACCAGTGCAAGTTGCACTTCTTGTGCCGCCTTCCTCATTTCCTACTTCCACCACCAAGGCGGCATTTATCTTGTCACATTTGGGGGGTACAGCTGCTGCTTGGGCTAACCCTCTATTAGAAACCAACAGTCATGTGTTGTACAATTGTGATGCTCTTTTGACTGCCATGAGTAGGGTCTTTGACACTCGATACACCTTGCAGGCTTCGGATCTCAAATTACTTAAACTCAAGCAGGGATCCACATCATTGCTTACTTACCTAGCCCATTTCAATCAGTTGGCAGCAGAGAGGGATTGGCCCGAGGACAAGAAATCGGAAGTTTTCTATCAGGGTTTGTCTGAAGAATTAAAAGACACCCTGTCAACAGTACCTATAGTTCCAACAGCATTCGGTGAATTACTTGACATGGTACTTCTGATAGATGCCCGCAGGGCAGAACGGAAGGGAGAGGAAAGACCCAATGTTCCGCCTTGGCTTACGGAAGCACCCATGGCTTCAATATCCACAGCAGAACCTTTGCAGATTGGAGCGGTTTGAGGACCCCTGACTCCTGCACAACGGGAATATCGCTGCACCCACAGTCTATGTATGTATTGTGGTTCTGCAGACCATCTCCTGCCTGACTGCACCAAAAAACCGAACAAAAAGAAGGCGGGAAACGCCAAATCCTGACAGTAGAGGGAGTCCCTACGTCGGGAAAGTTGGCATTGGACTCCCGTGATCATGATGAAACTGTTCTGTTTCATCTACCTGTCTCCTTTTCGGTGGCATCCGGTGTTTCTTTTCCGGTTTCGGTGGTCATCAATTCCGGCGCCACCGGGAATTACATTGATCAATGTTTTGCTGGGCTCTCTGGCATCACGTTAACGGAAAAACTTCAACCCGAATCAGTCAGTGCCGTTGATGGCACAGCACTTGTCTCAGGCCTGGTTAATCAACTGACCATTCCTATTACTATGAGTACTCTGGAGGGCCATTCTGAAACTATAATCTTTGATGTTATCCAGGCTCCTGCCTACCGAGTCATTCTCGGGCTTCCATGGCTTTGCCTCCACCATCCCGTTATTGACTGGGCCTTGTGGTTGATTCAGTTTCCTTCCGTACATTGCAACAGTTCGTGTTTTTCCGCTTTGGGTATCGCTTCAGTGGTTCCCAGTCAGGTTTTGTCCTCTATACCTGCAAGTATAGGTGCTATCTCATCCAAGTCTGTTCCTCGTATCCCTCCTGAATACACACAATATTGTGATGTATTCAACAAGGGTAAGGCAGAAGTGCTTCCACCCCATCAAGTCTATGACTGTCCTATAGACCTGGTTCCTGGGGCAAAGATACCCTCAGGGCGTGTATACCCTCTCTCTCTGAAAGAAGACCGGGTTCTGAAGGACTACTTGGACAATGCTCTTACTATGGGCTTCATATGACCATCCAACTCACCGGCAGCTTTTCCTTTGTTTTTTGTGCCTAAAAAGGAGGGTGACCTACATCCATGCATCGATTATCGGGCATTAAATGAGGTTACCATTAAGAACCAATACCCCTTACCTCTCATTTCGGTATTAGTAGATCAGTTGGGTGATTCACGGGTGTTTACCAAATTGGATCTTCGTGGGGCGTATAATCTTGTTTGCACCCGAAGAGGTGACGAATGGAAAACAGCTTTTGAAACCCGATTCGGTCTTTTCGAGTATCTGGTAATGCCGTTCGGCCTGTGTAACGCCCCTGCTATGTTTCAGGCATTCATGAATGATGTGTTTCGCGATATCCAAGACCGATTCGTAGTGGTTTACTTGGAAGATATACTTGTCTATTCTGCCTCCTTGTCCGATCATGTTAAACACGTTTCAACTGTACTACAGCGTCTACGGGACAATCATTTGTTTTTAAAAGCAGAGAAGCTTGTGTTTCACGCAACAGAAGTGGAATTTCTAGGCTTTGACATCACCGATCGAGGCATCAGGATGAGTTCCTCGAAGGTGAAAGCGATTGTGGAATGGCCTGTCCCCAAGACAGTTAAAGCTCTCCAGTCCTTTTTAGGATTTGCAAACATTTATCGTAGATTCATCCATTCCTTTTCTGCCATCTCAGCCCCTCTCACTGCTCTCACAAGTCCCAAAACTCCTTTTGTTTGGAATACTGTGGCCCAAGAGGCTTTCGACAAGTTAAAGGGGGCATTCATCTCCGCTCCAGTGTTGCAACATCCTAACCCGGATCAACCTTATTTTGTGGAAGCTGATGCTTCCGGGTATGCCGTTGGGACAGTTCTTTCTCAGTCTTGTCCGCAATTAGGAGAGGTACATCCTGTTGCGTTCTATTCTCGGAAGCTATCCCAGTACGAGAGGAATTATCCCATGACGGAAAGAGAATTGTTGGCCGTCAAGGAGGCATTCATGGAATGGAGACATCATCTCTTGGGGGCCAGACATATCGTTAGTGTATTCCGACCATAGAAGTCTGCTTGCCTTCAAGTCAATGAAGTGCCTCATGGCTCGGCAAGCCAGGTGGCATTTGTTTTCCCGCAATTCCAGTTTATCATCACCTATCGGCTGGCAAGGCTGCACGTTCCAACAGATGCCCTGTCTAGGCAAAATCCCGTAGTTCCACGGGAAACCAGAGATCCTGTTCCACTTTTGTCCAATAACGTTGCGTGCGGTTGCACCGTCCGGTCTTTACTGCGTTCCCTCGTTGAGGACTGGGTCGTTGCGAACCCAGAGGAGGTGGCCGCAGTCAACCTCGATGTTCATGGTGGCTTGCCCTTTATCCAAGGTCGTGTTTTCATACCTCCTGGGAGGGCACGGTTACAAGCTTTGAATTGGGCCCATGATTCGACCATCGCAGCACACACGGGACAGTAAAAGACACTCGAATCGCTGCAGCATTGGTCATGGTAGCCCTCGATGTCACGGGACGTTATGGACCACGTCGCTACCTGTGCAATTTGTGCTCAAAGCAAGCCGTCTAGAACCAAATCTGCAGCCTCTTCCGGTCCCCTATAAGCCCTGGCAGATGCTATCCATGGACTTTGTTGTGGAATTACCACCAGTCAATGGTAAGGCTACAGTCCTGGTGGTGATTGATTACTTCACGAAATACGCCATATTTGTCCCTTGTTCGGGTATCCCGTCGGCAGCTGCCTTGGCCGATCTCTTTCTCTTACATGTGTTCAGAAGATTCGGACTGCCCTCGGTTATTGTAACAGACAGGGGGTCCCAATTCACGTCACGGTTCTGGAGGGCTCTCACTTCCTCTTTTCAGATTGAGGGTAGGTACTCGACCGCTTCCCATCCTCAAACTGATGGACAGACTGAACGTCTAAATGCCACCATGGAGCAGTATCTACGATGTTTGTGTTTACAATTCCAGAGCACCTGGTTTTCAGCCCTGCCACAGGGCGAGTTTGCCTATAACAACTCTCTGCACTCAACTACGGGCTCATCGCCATTCTTTGCTCTTCATGGTTTTCACCCTCGTTCTTTGCCTTTGGATCCTTCACTACCTACGGATAATCCGGCAGCTCTCGCTTGTGTGCGGGATATGGATCACGTACACAGGGACATACGATTGCACCTTTTACGGGCCCAAATCCGAGCCAAGAAGTATGCTGATGCTCACTGGTCCCCGGCTCCTACTTACCGTCCTGGTATGAAGGTCTGGCTGTCCACTCGGAACCTGAAAATACCCAGGAAGAAATTGTTAGCTCCCAGGTTTGTGGGGCCCTATCTCGTTCAGTCGGTTGTTAATCCTTCTGCCATCCGTCTGTCCTTGCCTGCCTTGTGGCGTATCCACCCGGTTTTTCACGTTTCCTTATTGAAGCCCTGCACGGCTGGTACCCGCTTGCCCCGCCACCCGGCCCCGATTATGGTTGAAGGGGAAGAGGAGTTTGAGGTGTCAGCTATCCTGGACGTCAAGGTCTCCAGGGGAAAGTTATTTTACTTGGTGGATTGGAAGGGTTACGGCCCGGAGGATTGTACGTGGGAGCCTTTGTCCCACATTCAGTCACCTGCCTTGTTGCAAGCTTTCCATGCCGCAAGGGGGTTGCCCTGGCCTTTGCGGGAGAATACTGTTATGTCTCTGTCTCCTCCCCGCATGTATGGGCGACTTGCCGCTTCGTTCCTGCAGCGTTGGCAGTTGCCGTGGAAACATAGCGTTTCCCGGGCCAGGATTCGAACGGGTCACGTGCCCAGTCAGCTGATCGGGACGCAGCGAGGCAGACTCCACCCCTTAACAAACATACATACACTTTTGCTTCCCAGAAGACGCCGCTTCTAATTAGCTTTCTTCCATCCTGCTTCGTTTTGGACTGATTCATTGTATTTTGGACTTTTGCTTGCCTGCTCAACTTGTTACAGCCTGCCCCTTATGTGTTTTGGCAAACCGGACTCGCGTCTTTGATGCATTCAAGCTTTTGCTCACTTTTTCGTTACCTGCATCTCTCAGGACGCTCTGATCTTGGTTCCTCCTGATCCCTTTGGCGGTTGGCTCCCTACTCCGCTCTTGGGGACAAGATCCTGGTACCTGGGAAACCTTTCCACTTCGCTACATCTAGATCACAGTAAGTCAGTATACAACTTTCCTTCCATTTAACTTACTGTCATCCGCTCCAACCAATTCTTCTCTCCTGCCTTGACATCCTCTTCTGTGGTAATTATACGACCCAACCCTGCTGCAGCTCTGTTTGGATACCTACATCTTTGGAACTATACTATATTTTATTTGGATTGTGCGGTTTGATAAAGATACTCTTGGAACCAACGTGCACTCCTGGACGCTACCCTGATTTGTGCACCACCCCAACACTAGTTGGCGTCCCTCGTGCCATCCGGGAAGTAGTACCCTTACTAACCCCTCCTTTTTTTATTTTGTACCTCTGTTGTTTCTTTAAGTCCTTTTACACTTCTACATTGGGTAAGCTGATTCAGTGTTGATTACTATCTTTCTGACTTATTAGATAGACGACTTACCCACCTTCCTTTCTCTTTTAGTTGCAGCTCTTCTAAAAAGGCACTAACCCTACTGTTGTTCTGGTCCAACCCTACCAGGTAGAGCCACTCTGATAGGGCATCCTATTGAAGAGGTTATATCATCCTGATATCTAAGATCTCGCATTTTTTCTTACAGCATTGGTTCTGCGGTGTGGACATCCCCGCTCTTTTGAGGAATCAACTCCTCTGTCTGGTTTTCTTAAAACAGAGGGGCGTATTGCCTAAAAGAGTTCCTCAAGTTGAGGAGGCCTGGTCTGGGAAACCCCTAGTGGGATCACCCCAGCTTGGGCTAAATTATTCAACTTCGCTCCCTCTTGTCTGTTGATTCGAGGTGGGAGCAACGCACTGGCCTGGCCAACACAACCGTGACTAATAGAGGAGGTATTGAATAAGACATTGGTGGACGTGAATAGGAAGCATGAGAGCTATAAACAAGATTCCACAATTTACCCGTTCGGAGAAAGTAAGCTACTATCATTTCTAGAGCTATGCATTGACTCACATTCCAAGCAAACAGTGATAGTCCAAACATTCTAGACATATGCATTGACTCACGCTTCCAAACATACAGTGACGCTTATACTTTATTACTGCAGACTGTTTTTGGATAGAAAGATTCCAGGACATTCCAGGCCTATTTTATTTATTTGTTTTTCTATTTCATATACACTGGCAATAACCACCAAATGAGAGTATTGAAAACATCACTTACAGGATATACATATACACATTGAATTGTTTTACAGGATTTACAAACCTACTATTATTGTCATAACAGTCTAGCTTATTTAGCTATTGATAGGGTGCAGGGCCCGGCAGTTTCACTATTGTGGGAACTTTGTCTGTTTCTTTGTAGGTTGTGCAATTCATGTGCCAGGATCGTGGTTTCTCCCCTGCACCTTAAGATTATGCATATTTAAGTCTTTCTTCACAACTATCAAAGTGTTTATTCACCAAGAGCGCAGTGTTTTCTCGCTGTTCATCTTGAAGCTTAACCAAGGGTGTAACAAAGGTTATTTTGTGCTACAGGCGACCTTCTCCAGACCTGCAAAGTTTGGACCTGGAGAGAGCTAAGGGCAGTGAATAATCATACCACTTACCAGTGGCCCCTAGTTCATCCCTTTTTATGCACAAAGGGGTGGCCACCGCTTCCTAATACCATCCGAAAGTTGGGAATAGCTTTGTTCTCCACAGCAGATCCTCCCCTGACTTTCTGAACCAAATTTCTACACTCCCGAATCCTCTACCTTTTCCATCCCCTTGAATATTGTACATTGTGTCTTTACGGACGAACAAGCGCTTTTATGCACAAACCCGACAATGAGCACAAGGCTCCAATCTTCGTAGGGCTGGACTTAAAAAGTTAGAGTTATCTATCTCTGGAGTTTGCCAATGTGATACAGTTTGTCTGCTTTCCCTCCTTACAGGTTTTGGTTGGAATCCGCACTTTACCACATTGACCAAAAGTGATTGTACATATATTTTACATTGTGTGTGTTTAAGTAGTGATATTACTGTGCTTTCCATTATTCACTTGTGTTTGTTCTGGGCCTGATAAATTGTGTATCTTTGATATACTATTGTCTAAGGCCAAGTCTTTTCGTCCTACTGTGTGTGCTCATCCAAGAACTCAGATCACCTTCACTACTCCTGAGACCTAACCTTTTCTGCTGTCCAAGCTACCTTGAATTGGTCTGGCTAACTTCACAGAAGTGTTCCCTGTTTCACAACCAAGGTGGCCTCCTTAACATCTGTTCACCAGAGCAGAGTTTAGAAATCCATCCTAATAGCAGGAAGTGCACTAGTAATTACTTTTTTCTTCTAATTCGTTTAACCTTTCCCAAGAAATTGGTAATTCACCAGGTGAGGGCAGAAAACTCATAAGGGGCATAATGTTCTGCATCATGTGATGTGACGTTTGTATCACCGCTCTACATTTATTTTCCTATTTAATGTCAGATTATTGTTATTTGTTTATTTTTGATTTAGTCATTGTTTTATGCTTTGTTTTGGAGGATTGTTCACCTCCTTTTCATTTGTTCCTTGTCTTGTGCACTGATGCACCGTGCTGAGGTTGCTAGGCAACAGTATGTATTCAAATAAGCTGATGCCAGGTTCTTTCTTTCTTATTGATCATGCTTCTAGGTGCTTTCCTCTAGTCTTGCTCAAGTTGGCTTACTAATGTTCACAGATGCAGCTTTTCTTTTATATTATATATATATATTATATGTATATTTATTTATATTTTAGTCCTCTGTCTTGTCTCGGTTTGAATGACTCGCTGCTCCTTGTGTCGTCCTTCAGTATTGTATTGATTTCTCCCTCTGGAGTACAAAATCAGGCCAGTCGACTTCTGAATGGGTGGTCTCCGATGTACCTCCACCATTGTTGCTGCGCTCTTGATTCACCTCCGGTCTAGTGGGGCCCCACTCACTTGTCACTGCTTGTAGTGAGACTGTTATTCCTTTATTTCATTAAAGTTCTGAACAAATAAAAACCCCACCTGGCCCTTTTCCACAGCATCCTTTCTAAAACCGTCCTTTCACCTTCCTTCTAGAATCCCCTCCTTTGTGTTCCCCGGTCTGATTCCACACTCTGTGAAGCATACCACAGATGGCCTTCTCAAGCATGGCCATGAAAAACCTGAGATCTATGGGTAATGCGGACTACACCCCTTATGCCCTATTTTGTTGGCTGTACCGCAGACTCCAACCAGGAGACTGCCTGGACTATGTCCTTGTAAGAAGTGACATAGAGCCCCCCGCCCTTTCTCCAGCTGGGCTTGGGAGGCAGTGGAGTAGAAAGGTCCCAGCGTGCTCAGTTAAGGAACAATCCTGTAAACCCAAGCTGAGTCATGGGATTGGGTTTTATGGAGCATGCTTGGAATAGCCCCAGGCCGGGCCAACTAGGTGGGCTCGGTCAGTAGAGGAAGTTGGCAGCACTCCCTCCCTGCAGTATCAGTGGGAGTAAGACTCTGTAGATTAGGGGAAACCTGGCTCTCCTCTGTCAAAGATCCCTAGGAACTAAGCATTCTGAGGGAACACACTGCGACAAGTTTTCATCACTACCACCAGATATATGAGTTGGCCTCAGCAGCCCATGAAGAGAACTTGTTTACATGCAGAGAACCAGAGTCTCCTGCAGAAGAGAGCAATCTGCCCAGGGTGCTGGGCATTGCAGGGTCTGGTATGCTACTCCAAGGTCTTTCTGATGCCCAAGGCATCAAGGGGTGCAAGTTGGTTTTGAATCTGAAAGTAAACCTGTATATGTGCAACAGCTCCTTCCGGGTGAAAACTCTACAGAAAATGATCCTGTTAATCTCATTGTTGGAACTCCGCGATGTACACCTCCGCATTCTGATCCATCTGACCTTTCATAGGTTCTTGTGCTTTGCAATCATGGGCCTTCGCTTTCAGTTTATTGTGCTGCTGTTCAGGTCCGCCCCCAGGGTATTCACAATCCGATTATAGGAGTATTGCATGAAATGGGCTTGCGAGTTTACCCTTTTTTGGACAATCTACTAATTGTAGGAGTATCTGATCAGGAGGTGAAAGAAGGAGTCACCAGTGTCTCTTTGGTCCTGATGAAACAATGGTTGGTTCTGATCTATCAGAATACATTTCCGCCAAAGCCTATCCCGGATCTTCTGTTTATTGGCTCATTGCCAGACTAACCTGGGGTGAATGTGCCTACTAGTAGCGAGACCTACCTGAATCATTCATGAAGAACGGGCCAGGGGTGTGCCAGAAGAGCGATGGCCGGGCCAGATGTTGGTTACGTGTTCACGGACTGATGGAAGAAACTGGTTTTGTCACCCTATACGGGAGGCTTTATCTACAGCCCCTTCTGTGACACCTAAACCATTTCTGGTGGCCAATGACAGGTCTCTCTGTCATCCAAGTTGGTGAAGTCTCTTCAGCGGTGGTTGAATCAGAGCAATCTCCTCAAGGGGATCCCCCTTTACCAGCTGTGATCATGATCAACGCCAGTGCCATAGGTTGGAGGGCGGTTCTTGGGACCATAACTATTTTGGTGAGCCAGACAAGGACTTGGACCAGGAGACATCATGTTAAATTGTTTATTTAAATAAAAGTGAAAAACGCCTTTCTATCCCTATTGCTAAAAGGGGATTCCCTTCCTGCAAAACTATACTAAGGGTACTCGTCAATAGACAAAATAATAAATGAAGTCCTCTGTCCAAACCTATCCTCTATCTGACCCTACCACTGAAGAAAATGTAACTCAAACTGAGCAGACAATCCTGCTCTCAGAGTTATGTATCCTGGGTCTGCTGGGTATCTCTTTTTTTGTACCCTTTCTGTCCTTGTCAAAAAGTTCATAAAAAGGCTCTACAAAAACAAATACAAACTCTCAAGTTCCTGAAAATATTGAGGATCTGAATTCATGTAGATTTAGGGATATCGCCTTACTCCCGTTCCACCACTTGGCTGGGCCTTTCGTCCCTGTATTCACATTTTGGTTGTCCTTGGGTCTTTCTTTAATTCATTTTATATTTATCTCCTCATTCTCTTGTGGTGCTGGTGGCTCTGTCAGTCTCACAGTCTTACTTATTCCCAAGGGTTGTTGTTAACACTTTATGAAATACTCGTTCCTTGGTTCTGCATAGTGTCTGTACATCATTTGACTGGTTATACTACTTGTGTCTTCTGACCACTTTCATTCATTCTAGATGTATCACATTGAGCCCTTCTGATGCTGGTGGCTCTCTCAGGCTTACTTATTCCCCAGGGTTGTTGGTAACTCCTTATCAGATACTCTTGCCTGAGTTCTGCGTAGTGCATGTACACTGTTTGTCTGGTTATGATAGGGGGGTCTTATGACCTCTTGCATTCGTTCTATATTTATCTCTTTGAGCCCTTCTTGTACTGTTAGTGCTCTCAGTCTTATAGTCTTACTTATTCCTCAGGGGTGTTGGTAATCTCTGATCAGATACCCTTCCCTTGGTTTTGCGTAGTATCTGTACACCGTTTGGCTCATTATTATACCTTGGTCTCCTGCCCTCTCAAGGTTACTCTTTCTCTTCCCCTGGGCTTTTGTGTCCTTGATCTGAGATTGGGGCACTTCTTAATGTTTCCAATTGCTCTCTCTGGCTTCTATTTCCCACTCCACCACAAGCAACCCATGTACCTTCTCTCCGGTGAGGCAGCTTAGACTAATTTGTGGTGTTGCTCTCCTTCACTCTGTGGCATTCTCCGGACTGGTGTACCTCACTCATTTACTTTTGCTTTGGTGTGGTAAGCGGAGTAGTCGTTCCTCCCTCGACGTTTGGATTTGGCATCATTTTTTGAGCTCTGGGCCCAGCATGTGCCCTGCGTGGTCAGGCCTCTGGCTGGGACTGGATTTGCTTGGTCCTGGTCTCGCTGCAATTTCAGTGCTCATTCCCTGGTCAGTGACACATCTTCCCTTCTCCACTAAAGACCTGCACCACAGGCGCTCCCGCGTGAAGAACAAATCTGCCTCCAACTGACGTACACACATCGGAAGCTCCTCTCTGCGTATTCCTTATCTTCCAATCAAGGCTGATGAATAACCAAGAAGGGGAGTGTTGGGTATGATCAGCTAGCAAGTCCTCGTAGTAACCAGCATTGCTTTGAGCCAAATGTTTGTAGATACTTTCAAGCTCGTTTTAAATGAAACATCTTCTTGCGGATTTACCATGTATGCGGTAGCCATGCCGGTAAAACAGTCAGGCTGGTCGCCGGACTAGTGATTTTTCCGGCACCTGTCTTCCCGGAATTACCAGGGCATTACGACCCCAGCGCTCTGGGAAGTCAGGCGCTGGAAAAATGATATTCCCCATTCCCATTGAGCCCAATAGGACTCAATGGGAATGGGGAAGACGGTAGCACTGGCACCGTTCATTATGGTGCCGGTGCTACCGTCAAAGTCTGCGAGCGGGTGCCGTGCCACCCACCAGGTCAGACTTGGCGGGCGGGAGGGCATCCGGCCCGCAAACATGTACTCTGCCAGTCCGGTAAGCCTACCAGCACCGTTGTTACCACACCGGAGGGAGTTTCACACAGGAATAAGTGTCTTGTTCCCTTGGGTGGGGGGTGGGGAGAGTGACTCCCACTGAGTTCCCGTTTTCCCAAAACCCTAGGGAGGGTTTTTCTTATCAGGCTCACCTCGCGAGACCAAAAGGGGGTGGTTCCTCCCTGGTAAGAAGGGACACATTCTCCAGATTTGTCACATTACGCATGTGTAGTGGTATAACACAAAATGTGGTGGTGTACCCTACAAGCCAGGCTCAGAGCCCCCACCCCAAGCTGCTTGAAGAAGTACAGGTTTATGCCACAGTCCCCCTGAGGTTGGCCTGGTTCACCATGCATACGTAATGCATGTAATAATCAAGAGCCACCAGGAGGTGCTGACCGCTGCACTTGGGGGAAAAGAGGTGCGTTTAGTTTTTTTAATCAAACTTGACATCTTTCATATTGTGTAGGAACAATGGGGTAGTGCCTGCCACACCAGCCTCCACTGTGTGTCACCAGTAAAATAGGTATGTGCAAGCCAGTGGTGGAGGGCGCGTTTGGTGCTAGAAGGGCATGCAGCTCCTAAGGGGGCACTCGTTTTGAAAACTATTCAAGGTCAATGCTATAGGTGAATATTTGTAGTGGAGTGTCATTAACATCTCCCAAAAATGGCATGTCATTGAACCTGTGTAGCAAAATGAGCCCTAAGCAATTCAGGTGGTATGGGAGGGGTTCTCTCCAAACAAAGAACTAGCTCATTTTAGAGCAACATATTTGAGAAGCATGGGGTAAAATGCTGTACAATTTACAATTGGTTTCCAACGGTTCATGGGAGTGTTTTACAACATTTTTTGAAGATGCGTGTGCCTACAATATTCACCATCATTGCTACTGCAAGTCAATTTTATGAAGCTTTGACCACAATCTAGCATGGTCACTGTAAATCACTTCCATGACTTTGGGGTCAACATCTACGCCTGTAATGGTCACTGTCAGTAACCATGAAGCTGTGCACACAATCTATGCCAGTATGATCACTGTAAATAACTTTCATGAATACACAGCCACATTCAATGGAACGGATTACTAATGGGGTACTGGGACGAAAAAGAGTGAAGCAGGGCTAATGCAACACATTCCTATAAGGGGACTGGGACAGTTAGGGGGGGGTGGGAGACTGGCAGGGGGAAAGGGTAGGTGGGTAATGGATTACTTTTTATGTAATTGGAGGAATTTGGGGCACTTGACGCATTTCATCATCACTGAGTATGGGCTCTTAGTAGCTTCAATCCGCAATCCTATACCAAGTGACCAGGGCAACTAACGCCTGAACCCGTAATTGTAATGAAAACTATTTTTTACTTGGTCCCTATTGTGTGGGAAAGCTTGGAAGTGAAGATGTTATGTACCCCTTGCACATTACTGCATTATAATATTGAGTAGGCACTGTAAGCGGCAATGTTTAAACACTGTTTCTTGTTTGTGCAAGGTGAGGTGTACATTTTACATGCATTGAAGGCTCTTGGCCTAGTGTGTTGAAATACTCGCCTTCGCATCTCTCACTTCTGACGTGTTTCCCTTTTGGCATATGAAAGCGTGTTTTAGGCACCTGCTTCCTTAGGAAAAGCGGCATTAGTAGATGGAACCCATCATAATGTATGAATTCTTGCCTGCCTCAGAGCATGTATGAATCTTTGAGGAGTATATTCACCTTCACTAAATGTACAACACTATGCTGTCCTCTCTTAGAACTGACTAACATGTAAAAATGCAGCTGGTATCAAATACATGTATGGTGGGGCTTTGTTCCCTCTTTGCAACATTGCTTCAGTATGATTATTTGCCCTTTCGGGACCACCCCTTCCGTTGAAATGCATGTGCTCCTTTGTTATGTAATGTTATTTTATTTATAAGGTGTCTATGAGCCATAAGAGGAAAGAAGAAGCTCTATCTAAAACCAAATGGCTAGGTCCGAATTTATAGAAACAAGGAGGTCTTCAACTGTTTCTGGAAGGCCACCTTTGGGTACAAGAGACCGGTGCACAGAGGGAGGGGGCGAGGGGTTCTCACTTGCGCTGCAGTCTCGTACTGTCATTGGTTTATTTTGTCCGGTTGTTCACTTTTTACTAATACATTATTCACCTAACTTGTTTCCATGACAAGTTTGGTGCCTAAGACATCGGATTCCTGCTACTCTGTGGCCAGGTCCAAGGGCCGCTGGGCGCACTTCCCAGTGGGCACAGGAAAGATGATTTCATCAGAGGGGGAGAGTTGGCCGAGTGCCCGGAGACTCAACCAGGGCGGGCAGAGGATGCTCAGAAGAAAGAGCTGACCAAAAATCGTGGGTTGGTGAACACAGTTAATTGTGCCAGTGTATTGTTATATTTTGTATTGTTTTGTCTGAACCAGTTTGGGCTAAATGTTTGCATCTGAAATTTGAAATCCGAAGTCTGAAATCTGTTGTAATTATCTAAGGATACAGAAGGGAAAGTACCCTGCCTATTGAACTGTTGATCTGAAAAAGAAAAAGTAAAAGCGGTTGGCCACTGCAGTTTAAATACAGTGCATTCATGCTCCCTATTGATTTAAGAGAGCATGAAACCGCTGCACCGGTCAGAGTAGTGTAGTAACGATCAGCGATTAGGAAGAATGTGCTCTGTATTAGTGTGAAGAAAATATTTGGATGAGAGCCCCATGGTTGTCTTGTCAAAACCCATACCTTGATACCTGAAACTCTCAATGAGGAACTCAGTTGCGACCCTGCTTTATAATTCACACTCTTCTCTATCCTAGTATGGGAGGTGTAACATGCTTTGTTTCTACCGATTATGTGTCTTGTCTTTGAACCTTTTCAACTGTGGTGGGTCAAGAAAAGAGAAGGAGTCAGACTCTTGGAGGACATTTCCAAACTACTTTATTCAAATGATAAGAGACCGGTCTAGCTTTCCCTTTTCTAAAGAAAGAAAAGTCCTCCATCCAAATCTAATTCTACCCTGCCCCTACCACTTAGAAACGAAACTTAAACAGTTCCAGGAGATTGGATTGATTCTCCTGATATACCAGTCTTTTTTCGACGTCTTCTTTATATCAATGGGCCTCATTCCAAGTCTGGCGGTCCGGAAATAAGGGTGCCAGTAGCAGCCTACCGGCACCCTTTCTGGACCGCCAGACCATGAGAATGCCTGCAGCGGCGGGTTCCCCCGGCCGGTCTGCCTGCCGGGAGCACTGGCCTCTGCAAGCACGGTTTTCACAGAAGCAACGGTGCCAGTGCTACCGTGTCCCCATTCCTGTGGAACGGGGACTTGCAGTTCCCGCCACCTGACATCCCGGGCCGTCCTGCCTTGTAATATCCAGGTGGCACCGGGATATCAGGCGGCGGTACAGCTGTTACGCGCTTGCCAGGTTTTTCGGCAGCCCCATAATGAGGCCCGATGTCTTTAGTCTGGTTGCTATTTATCTAGCAGAATCTTCAGTAATGGTCTCTCTTTACTTCTTGAATGAACTCTTGTAATTCCTCTACAACATTCCTGGATCTGCTGTATGCAGAGTGGACAATTGGAAAGTGGCTCGCGTTCCCAAAGACTCTTTCATTCTGCATGCTCGTTGGTCTCCCGTTCTCAGATTCCCTTACACCGTACACTGGCTTTAACACTTGGAAGCTGCTTGTGCTTCCAGTTATCTTCTCGGATGGTCTCAGCGAGTTTGGCGCCCTGCCCACCACAGTAGAGACGTGGTCTTGCTACCACCTGCAGCACGACTCTGCTTTCCTGCAGTACAACAGTTCTCCTGTTGTTGGAAACACCGGGTCTACAGCATCTCACTTCGGCATTCATCCGTTCTTCGAAAGTCGTGGGGTCCGCAACTGTTCTCTGGTCCAACTCATCCAGGCATGCTCACGTCAGGGAGCTTCCCCAGAGTAGGATCCTCTCTGCTTCTTCAACTTCCTAACTGGTCCCAATTAAGTTTGCTTGACCTCATTTCCTTCTTCATGCTTATAGGGTCCAGCATTACCTTCAGCCAAACAGGTATATGGTACATTAGTGTTTGTAGCAATTAGTCCCAAGTATGCTACTAGACACTTTGGTTTAGGGAGTTCCTCACCGGAACGGGAGTTCTTGTCCCCTAAGAGGGAGTTTCTCTCAGTGAGGTCCCACTTGCCCGGACCCCTAGGGAGGGTCTTGCAGAGCGGGGTTACCTCCCTAGCCTCAAAGGGGGAGGCTCCCCTTTGGGGAGAAGGTACTGTGAGAAACCTGAAGGTGTCTCCCAGACTGGTCGCCGGGTATCTGTCATCTAGGTGGCCAGGACACGTCCATCGGTATTGGATCCAGTCTCTGGGAGTGGACCAGTGCGGAAGTATCACCTGAATGGGGTCCCTGGGGAGTGGAAGTGGGACACCAACAGGTTAGACGCGTTATACCCCTTCTTGTAAAACCTTTTCCCCATCCTACCATGTAAGATACTCAGAACCCCTCTCCCCCTTTTCCGACACAAACTCTTTCACACCTTACAAAAGACAACGGACTAACACCAGAGCCATTTACCTGACATGTCCCAACACAAGGGTCAGGTGAAGTCAGGCAAATTACCAGAATCGCACACATCTGACGGCCCTTTCCCTTCCCCACAGGGATAAAAGGTGGAGCACGAGAGCACACTACGAGCAAGGCAGACCGCACAACAAGAGAGCTATCCAAGTACGGCAGCTGAAGAGGATGAGAAAGGCGGCAAGAAACGGAGGGGTGACAAGGAGAGAAGCAACCTTGCCCTTTCCGACACAGACCCGCGAAGCCTCCGCCAAAGGAATCATAAGAGCGCGAACAATAGCCAGTGTGTGTTGCAGAAGATGTCAACGGTACACAGAGCCCTGCTTCGCTGATGACAAAGCCAGGGAGAGACGCTTGCTACCGTGGTACCATCCTTGACTCCAGAGACAAAAATAAACAAGCGGTTCATCACAGCCGATGAGTCGAGGGGAGAGAAGATAAGAAACCGAACTGTGTTGAACGAAAGTTGAAAGGGGCAAATTAAAAGGAAATCAAAGAACTGTTAACTCTTCAGGGAAATACAGCTCCGGCACACCACGATGACTGGCAAACTCCCTAGAGCAAAGGGCAAGCAACCCACACTCGAAGAATACACCAGAGCATCGCCAGGGGCGGAAGGGGCCAGAAGCAAAGACAAAACCCTCGTTGGGGGCACAGACACTATTGGCAAAGACCAGGATATCCTTGCTGCGATTGCTGACCTGAAAGTGGCTTGGGAAACTTACTTGGATTGGCCATGAACGAGTTGAAAGCAGCACTAGAGCTCAAAGTCGGGGCAGCATAAGAGGAGGTGAATCTTCTCTGGCAAGATGTCAGGTCGCTGGCAGAACGCACAGGTAACCTAGAAACAGAGGTGGCCCCGAGTATAGTGGCGTGTGCAGCCCACAAGTCTGAACTTCATGCCCTAGTACAGCGAGTGGGCACCCTGGAAAGTATAGCGGAGGAGGCGGAAGGACACGCCCGCAGGAATAATATATGGATCGTTGGATTGCCTGAAGGAACCGAGGGACCCAACCCTACGGAGTACATTGAATCAATGCTGCTGCAGGAGATGACTGGGGGAGTGCTGACTCAGGGGTTTGTTGTGGAAAGGGCGCATAGGGCCCTGATGAGGAGGCCACCACCAGGAGCCCCCCCCGCCCAGGCCGGTGATAGCTAAGATCCTGAACTATCATGACCAGGAGAACATTCTTGAACACTTTCGGAAAGGTGGAATGATACAAAGAGCGTCGGCAAACATAACCGCATACCCGGATTACACCCTGCAGGTGCTACGCCGACGCATGAACTTTGGGGTTGTGAAAAGAAGACTGCGTGAAGCAGGCCACAAGTATATGTTGATCTATCCTGCAAAACTGAAAGTGTTCCACAAGAGCAGAACATTGTTTTTTGAAACCCTGGAGGACGCCATGGGGTGGCTGGACGCTCAGAGCTGCCCCCAAGAATCGGGTATACAGACAGGAGAAGGCGCAGATAAGTAACATATAACTGTGGCTCCCGCGATGTCACAGTCTAAGACATTGGGACTTGAATAAAGTATAGGTATACATATTTGCATGATCCGTGAGCATGTGAAACTTGGACAACAGCAGGGGAGCCTTACGGAATCAGCCCTCATACCCCATAACTAGTAGATTAATTAGGTCACCAGTAGTCCGGCGACACCCTGCCGAGTTCCTGACCTTGGCATTCCGAGGCAGGACTAAACACGGGTGAGCCTGAGATCCAGGGATGGAGCTGGGCATTTGTTGGGGTTGGGTAGGGTGGGTGGAGGGAAGGGGCTGTGTGCAGTGTTGGTAGTTGGGCAGGAGGATCGGGGGGGTTAGTTGGGGAGTTTTTGTTGGGAACGAGCCCAATCTTGTGCCAAATCAGGCGGAAGGGAGAAACAGGGAGGGGAGGCGGGACAGCCCATAGATGGCGTCGGGTTGCCTTAGGATGGTGACCTGGAACGTGAGGGGCCTCAACAGATATTTGAAGCGTAACAAAGTAATGATGTACCTGAGAAGGCTGAATATTGACATAGCACTACTACAGGAAACCCACCTCACCAGGGAGAAGCTGGAGGTGGTCCAGAGAAAGTGGAAAAGGTGTACCACGGGAGCCACATACTCAGCTTACGCAAGGGGGGTCATCACGTGGGTGGCACTGCATGTACTATTTCAACTGCTTCAGACCATGATAGACCCAGAAGGCAGAATGACAGTGGTTAGGGGGATGCTGGAAAACAGGGAAGTGAGCATTACAAATTCATACGCCCCTAACCAAGATACAGCGGCTTACTTTAGGACCGTGTATGGCAAAATTGGCCCCCCATTGGGCGACACGATCTTATGGGGAGGAGAGTGGCAACACCAGCCCCTTAGAGCAAGAATCCTGACGTGGAAGCTCAGAGCGGAGGCCCGGAAGGATTTGGGATTCCAGGAGGACTTGAGGGAGGTAGTGTCCAATCGGTGGGAATCTTGTGGGAGGCATTCAAAGTAGTGATATGGGGAGTAGCCATATCAAAAACTAGAGGGCTCCAACGGGGCATAGAGCGGAAGTTGCAAGAAACAGAGAGGGAGCTGGAACACATAATGCGCAAGGGGGCACCTCACAGGAGGAGGTGGAAAGGACGAAGCTGTTACACCAAGCCAGCAGTGAGCACTGGGATAGACTATGCAAGCTGAGTTACAAGAAATATGTCGAAAAGCAATACGCGGGTGGAGACAAGCCAGGTAGGCTGTTAGATTGGTTATATAAAAACGAAACACCACGGCCAGCAATCAGGGAAATTAGAGGGGACGAAGGCCATTGCTGGGATACCCAACAGGGAGTTAATGAGGGGTTCCTTAGATATTATAAACGTCTTTATGGAGATGCAGGGGAAGGGACGGATCAAGAGATTCAGGAAACACTAGAGGACATAGGCCTGCCCAAATTAGACGATCAGGAACGAGAGGACCTGGATGCCCCAATCATGCTAGAGGAATTGGAGATAGTGGTTCAGCACCTGCCCACGTACAAAGCCCCGGGATCGGACGGGCTCCACAGTGAATTCTACAAAACTTACAAACAAGAGGTGCTCCCCCTGCTATTGGCCATGCTTAATTTCGAAAAAAAATGTCGACAGACAAAAATGTCGACAAAAAAATGTCGAAAAAAAAAATGTCGACTTTCGTTTTTTTTAATTATATATTTATTTTAGTGGTTCGGGAGTTAAAAAAAAGGGAAAAATTTAAAAAAAAATTAAAAAAGGGGGGTTGGGGGGGAACCCCCCCATTTTTAAAAAAAAATGCATTGAAAAAAAAAGTCGTCATTTTTTTTTTCGACATTTTTTTTCCGAAATTTTGACTGTCGACATTTTTGTTGTCGACATTATGACTATAAACCCAATTTGCCAATGATTTGCTTGAGCCTGTTCGCTAGCGCTGCTGGCTGCTGTGGGTATTGCTGGCTGTTCTGATTAAGCATCGATAGGGGTCTGTATGACCCGCAGTCTGGGCTTGGCTTTCCCGGTTTCAAGAGTGGGATGACCACCGCCTCCCGTAGGGACTCTGGCAACCCGCCGTGCTAGCGAACAGGCTCAAGCGAGTCATTGGCAAATTGATACACCCCTACCAAACAGGCTACGTTCCTGGCAGGAACATAACCGACAATCACAGGAGACTCCACCACATTATTGACCAAACAGAGAAGGATCCCGGAGAACTGGCAATAGTCTCGCTAGATGCCATTAAGGCTTTCGACTCGGTGAGATGGACCTGGTTGCTGGTGGCTCAGAGAATACGGGATGGGGCGGAGATATCTGAGGTGGGTTAAAATGCTACATAGCTCTCCAATTGCTGGGGTCAAAACGGGCGCCACAATCTCAGATAAATGGCAACTCAGCAGGGGCACTAGACAGGGTTGCCCCTGGTCGCCCATGGTGTATATCCTTGTGTTGGAGCCACTGGCAATCTGCCCAAGACAACAATACGGGGAGATAGCGATCCGTATTACGGGGGGCTCGCACCTTATATCATTGTACGCCAATGATATACTCTTATATATTCGCTTCCCAGAGGAAAATCTACAATATATCCTGGAGGTGATAGAACGTTATGCCACCCTCTCGGGCATAGCGGTGAACCCCAAGAAATCAAGCATGTTCCCCCTGGGGAGGTACAGACGAACCCTGCCTAGGAACCTACCGGTCTTGCCAATACCCTGGCAGACCGAGACGTTCCGGTATCTAGGAATCAACATAAACCACTCGATTGAGCAGGAACACAAACACAATACAGTAAAAGCTGTGGACGGTATTAAGAATAGCATGGGGTTTTGGTCCAGACTGCCCAAGGCTATGATGGGTAGAGCGGCTTTGATTAAGATGGTAGTCCTGCCTAGACTGTTACATTTTTTTGTAAACTTTCCGTATGTGATCCCCAAACGCTTTTTTGTCAAACTCCACAGCTTGTGCAGGGATTTCTTATGGCACAACTCCGGGAACAGGGTGGCCCTTTGGAAACTACAAAACTCATGTGACAGGGGGGGTATAAACCTGCCGAACTTTGAGTTATATTACTTGGCGGGACAGCTGCAATATGTGGCTAGGTGGCTGTCTGAAGAAGAAATGGCTGAAGCCAGTCTATTGTATAAGGACCCTGCCCCCTTCTTCCTTAGGGAGACAGTGTGGCTGCCGAAACCAAAGGTGCTAGGTATGGCGAGGCTGCTGGTGCTAGGCTGGGAAATGTGACACAGGGCACGGCAAATGGTGGGAAACCAAACTCCGTTCTCCGTGCAGGTGCCGTTAGTGGCGCTATGCGGTGAGGACCCCCCAAATGATTAAAGGGATCCGCAGATATTGGGAACAGGTGGGCCTGGCGACCCTTTGGGATATATGGCAGGAGGGGGTGGCACTGGATTTTCAGGAACTAGTAGAGGACACTGGGGTGCATAAAGGGCAACACATCACTTACACCAGAATTATTAAACGGTGCGAGAATGTTGGCCTGAGGCAATGCTCACGGAACAACCTGATGCAACCATCGAGACGATGTATGATATTTCGGAGGGTGGGCATGAAATATCTTGTCTACATGAGCTACTGGGGACCAGGGTGGGAAAGGAGCCGCGCCAACTGAGGCGAGACTGGAAGGAGGAAATGGGAGAACCCATGTTGGATGGGCAATGGGATAGATCCCTAAGGTGTCATAAGAAGGTGTCCCGAAATGTGAGGTTTCAGCAGATTCAATTGTATGTCACTCATAGGGCATACATGACCCCCAGTAAAATCGCCAGGTTTGGAGGCCCGACATCACAGAAATGCCCACGGTGCGGGGAGGAGGAAGCGGGAATGCTACACATGTTTTGGGCCTGCCTGGAGGTGGGGAGGTTTTGGATGGAGCTGAAGATATGCCTCGCGGAAAAAGGAATTACTTTGGAGGTGGAGTCAGCTTGGGCATGCATGCTGGGGTGTTTCACTAGACCACGTAACTTGAAGCACATTAGTAAGATGAAAGACCTGGCCTACATTCTGGCCAAGCAGAGAATTGCTATGGGCTGGAAGGCAGCTCAACGGCCTAGAATTGAGATGTGGAGGGCGGACCTCATGAAATGGGCAGAGGCAGAAACAGCTGCTTGGTACGAAGCAGTCAGCGGGGGGGGGGAGGTGGGACCCCTGATAGCATGGAGACAACTGGTGGCCTCGATGATGGGACCCTCCCAGACCGACCATAGTGAAGATGATACGGAAGAGATAATCGAAGTAGACACGCCTGGAAATAAGTAGGTACTGACAGGTAAACAGGGGCTCGAGTTAAGGGGACGGGAGGGGGGAGGACCAAAATGTTTAATTTTTAATATAATGATCTGAAGCATAACTGCGGATGTCTTTATAGTTTGTAATTTTTGGAGTTTTGTTGATAAAATAATAAAATAAATTAAAAACTTCTCAGGGGAAAAGCAGCTGCAGGGGGTCCGGCACCACATAGCTGCTCACTCGGGAGACTCTGCTTAATTCCCCTATTATTGAAAGTACCGAAACCAGAAGGCCGTAGGAGAGCCGGAACAAGAAGGTCAAAGTGGCTATATAAGGGCCTAGCAAAACCCCCTGTACAGTCGAAAGTCTTTGACCGTAACGTAACTGAAAAGCTAAGGGAGATGAATCCCACATAGTGAAAAAAGGAGAAGGAATTGTGTGGTTGGCCAGAGTGAACCCGATGGAGGAATGCCAAGAAGAAGGGGCGAAGCATGATGCCCCAATGAACCTTTGTGTGTTGACCCGAGTGAACCCGACTGAGGGAAGTTCACGGTGAGCTGTTTAAAAAGACATTAAGATTTCTGAAAGCAACAGTGGAAATCTTTTGGGAATAGAAGCTGTAGTGAACCCGACAGAGGGAGGCCAACATTCGAGAAGGGTCTAAGCCCGGAAGAGGGGGATCCAGGGGTGCAAAGCCATCACCCAATGTGCATACAGAAAGGAAATTTATTTTGTTTATTATTTTGAACACATCAAGTCCTCGGTAGCAAAATACTTCTTGTAGAAAAGAGACTTCACCACCCTTTTATTTGACAAGACACCACTATGACTGCATTATTATTATTTGATGGTCGTAGCTTATTCCCATCTTAGATTTAGGTGTAGATTAGGTGTGTTTACAACGTACCTATACAGTTTAATAAACGCCCTTGAACTGTGAGCACTTGTGTCTGTCTTTACTGTTGCCACCATGAGTTCCTGACAGTACGAAGACCTTTGATTCGTCACACTACCCAAATCTCCAAAACAAGCTGAAATACTGCTGTGCATTGTGGGTAGCGTAATGGGGGATATAGTCTGTGAAACAGCAGTCATCTGAATCTGACCAACCTGCAGGTGTTTCTGACATTTCTGTAATGGGGGAGGATCAGATGTTGGGGAATATCTGAGCCTCTACCTAACCGTGGCAGAGTAGGGAGCTAATGAGCTGCACCCACGCCGCCAGCCACGGGATACAATAGGGTCCTGATGCAGACTGAGTTAGGAACGGACCTGGATCCATAATAAGTCATACCTTGTCTTAGCCCTGTGATAATGGGTTTCTTGCAGTCTAGACAAGTGCCACTTCCTCCTAAAGGAAGTGTAGCACACTTCGTGTTTACTCACTATTCGCCCAAAGCATACAAGTACCTGGATAAATGGCATAAATATACACAGAGGTAGTCGTCTAGTCATTTTCCTCAGAAAGTAACATTTGACTTAGAATAATGAATGTATGCAAGGCGTTAGAGAAGAAAGGCGCACGTGTACACCAACGCCATAGGACAATTACCTAGATTGGTATACTGAAGCTACTGGTGGACAGACTGAGTCCAAGACCCGGGCATTGGAAGACACTCAAGAAAACCTCCTTCTAAATTGAATGTTATTCATTTGTTTAGCGCATTGCGAGCAGGGTTTAACTTTTAAACCTCTGCATGCTCTGATTGGCTGGAGAACTACAGTTCCCGTAGTTCTTCTGCCTTTTTCTTTGCCGGCAGGCGGTTATTGCCGGTATATAAGGGAATCCTTCATCATTCCTCCCTTTAGCTGCCTTATTTTGCACCAGCGTGCTTTGACATTGATTTCACTTGTGATTGGAGCAAATTGCATTGTGCTGGGGAAATTCCAAAATTTGTTTTAAATCTGCTTCATGAACCTAGCAACTCTTATACTTGCCTCTAAATGGATTATTATTAATTTGTTTGGCGCATTGCGAGCAGGGTGTAACTTTTAAACCTCTGCACACTCCGATTGGCTGGAGAACTACAGTCCCCAACTTCTCCTGTAGTTCTTCTGCCTTTTTCTTTGCCAGCGGGTGTGACAGCAAGAAACCAGTTTGTACCGTTTGGGGACATGCTGGAGTGCTGGGTGTTCTTTCCCACTAGGTGAGTGTTTTCCTGTTGCACTTCTTCATCCAGTATTCTCTGGTTCTCTTTGCACTTAGTAGTGTGAGTTAGTTTTATTTCATGAGAACTGTATCCTTATTGCTGTGATCGGTTAGGTTACTTGACTTTTGTGCCTATTAGATCAGTAATAAAACCTTAGTATTATGCCACCTAGAAATGGAATACTGTGTATTTATTCCTGCGGTGCACCCACCATAACTGCTGACTATGGGTCTTCCTAATGCTCTTAACTTAGTTGTGGCTGCCCAGAAGGCTAGGCGGCTTAGGATAATTACCAACCTTCTACGTAAAAAATATGACATACTGCCGGAACATGAACATATCGCCTTTCCCTTTACGACCAGCGCTATGAATAAACCTCTTAGTCTAGTGAGTGAGGCCCGGTCCTTAAACAAACATGCCATGGACATTCATGATTATATTTTTGACTTAGATTTAGATATTGTTTGCCTTACTGAGACATGGATAACTGAGACAAGTGGACCTATGATCTCTATTGCTGTCCCAGATGGATATTCTGTTACCTGTCAAAACAGCTCAAAGGGCCATGGGGTTGGGGTTGCTGTTATTGCCAAAATAATCTGAAATTCTTCTAGTGACTGCCAGAACTGCAAAATATTACATCTTAAGACGAACCCCACACCACAGAATTGTGTCAATCTGATTGTTGTCTATCAGCCTCCCGTTGACATGCCAGATTTTAACGAGAAATTGCTACATCTTCTCAGAGGGCTAAGCGGCCCTAACTGCTCTACTCTTCTTGTCTGCGATTTCAACCGCTGGCTTCCTAAAAACCAGGACAAAGCAGCTGCTTCTCTAGCAACCGTTCTGAATAACTTTGACCACACTGTTGTCAATAACGACTCAACTTCAATAAAAGGCAACATACTTGACTGGGTTGTGACTAGAAACCTTATGGGCAAGATAACTAGAACATCTCTGTGTACCTGGTCAGACCATTGTATAATTGACTTCATTTTTCAGTGGCTGGGTCCCAGCCGAAAGTCAAGAATCCATCTAAAAAGATCTCTAGTCGCAACTACAATGTAAAATACATGCTCTTAATATTCAGGAATGTATGCATAATGTTATGTCCTCTACACAGAACTCTGACTCCCCTAAAGTTCTTGCTAATGTATTTAATTCCACCCATAGCTGCTTGATAAACAGACTTGCACCTATAAGGACAAAAACCGTTAGGATCAACGTGAGCCATCACAAATGGTTTTCAACAGACCTTAACCTACTGAAAAAAAAGAAAAGGAAAGCCGAGTCTATTTTGCTTAGGCAACAGTCTGAAATAAACAAGAACAAATGGAAAGACTTGGATCAAACTTATAAATCCTCACTTTTTGATGCTAAAAAAGATTTCCTCAATCGGCAGATCTCTGAAGCCAACAACAATTCCAAAAAGCTTTCTGAAAATCTCTGGAAAAGCCTGAAGCATTACTTACAGATATGACCCCTACCAACCAAGATTGTGCAAAGATCCAATTGGCTTTTGAAACCAAGATTGAAACAGCACGTGTACAGATCAAAAACAATCTGTCTAAAGAGCCCCCTGCTGTACCTTCAGGTCTTCAGTTAGTAGCAGAAGAGTACCTTTGTTTCTCTTTTTTCCGCTATTACCATCCCAGAGATGGTCAAAACATTAGCCAACATACAGCCCTGTCCATGCCCAGAGAACGTCATTTCACCCAAATTAGTGCTTACAAATAAAGGGACTTTTGCTCCATTCTTTGTCTGTTTTGTTAATTCCTCCTTTTTTTGGAAACTAGTTCCTACTTCCATAAAGGCAGGTGGTTACGGTCACCCCACTTGTAAAGAAATCAGGCCTAGATGTCACAGACCCCAACTGTAATTTTTTATTAAAAATCTTGGACAAAATCGCAACCACCCAATATCAAGCTTTTATTGAAAATATGGTGATTCTACATCCTAGACAAACTGGTTTCAGACTGTTTCACAGCACTGAAAAAGCACTAATTGACTTAGTCTCACATGCTTGACATTACTGACAAGTAGGCACCTTTTTACCTATCGGCTGCTTTTGAGCTTCTGGATCACGATCGGCTAATCTCCACCCTTAGCAATGTCGGTCTGTGCTGCGAAGACTCCATCACCTGGTTTCAATCTTTCCTATCCCAGCAAGTCTCAAGAGTATGCTGCGGTGATGCCTCGTCACCTCTCTCCCTTATTACCTGTGGTGTTCCACAAGGGGCGTGTCTTTCTCCACTCCTTTTTCATATTTATGATGGACCTTTTTGTGAAGCCCTGGAAGAGAATGATATTTTTTTCACCAACTATGCTGACGATACCCAGCTAGTTCTGGAATGATCTGGAATTTATTAGTTAGATATTGCTTTTCTTAGACAGACTTATGCTCAAATCAAGTCTTGGGTGAACCATCAGTGGATATGCCTTAACGGCAATAAGACTGAGTTATTGATCTTTGGTCTTCCCCACACTAGAGATAAGTTGCACCCTGATTTCCAATCATTCGTGTTTCATGACTGCACCATATTAATCGTTGGTAAAGTAAAAACTTTAGGTATTCGCCTGAACTCCTCTCTTAATGTAGACACGTGAGTCAATCAAATCTCCAGATCCTCCTCATATCACCTTTGCCTGCTTAAGAACATTCGTCCTTTTCTTTCGGAGACCAATTGTGCCTCCATTGCTCGTGCCACCATTCTCTCGCGTTTGTATTATTGCAACGCACTGTTACTAGGAACCAGCAAAAAAAACACAAACAAACTACAAATCTCCCAGAATGACGCTGTTCGAATTGTTAAAGGCAAATCTAAGAGAGATCATATCTCGAGCAGTCAGAAGTCTCTCCACTAGCTGCCCGTTTGTGCACGTATACAGTTTTAGTCAGCTGTGCTTGTCCACAGATGTCTCTAAGGACTTGCCCCTGTATGCTTCAAGAACTTTGTGACCCCTTACCAGTCAGCAAGAGCTCTTCGCTCCTCGAACCAGGCGCTGGTGACTCAACTCACCTACAAACATGTTAAAGGCTTAGGCAAGGCTTTCTCAGTAACTTCAGCTCAATTCTGTCTGTAATACTTGAAACCACCCAGGTCAACTTCCGTCGACAACTGAAAACCTATGTATTTGAATAAGGGATTCTTACTTCCTATTGGTGTATTTACTTCTTGCATCCTTCCTGTCTTTGTGTTTGTCAAATTGTGTGAGTGTTTTGTATGCCCTGCGCCCGATGCACATAAAAAAAATAATAATAAAACAAAAAATAAATTAAAAAAAAGGTGCAGGAGCAAGTTCAATCCCTGAAAACTGAGTACTCTGACCTGCAGGTACCAAACTATAAAGCCATGTGCAAATGATTATACGCTGTAATCTATGGGGACCCCTAGTTAAAGGAAAGTCCCAAAGCTATTTTGGACCCTTACAACCCTGCCATTTTAAATGTTGCACCCGACAAACAACCGGCTAGTCCAGACTCTATCCCACCGCCAACCTATCATAAGTCCACACCAATAAATCCTATGGTTGGCTTTACCCCTGAAATACGAGCTCAGATCTCTAAATGTTTTTTCGCCTTCCTCAGGCACATTTGAAGGGTTCCTGAATTTGACAGCCAATATCAGTACTGGTGCATTCCTGCTTAGTGTGAGAAACCAAAGGGTGTCGTGTCTCACCTGCTAGCCCCCAGGGATCTCCCTCTCTCAGGTGGCCATCTTCCTTGGGGGTGGACCAGTGCAGGAGGATCACCTGGGTGAGGGGTCTTCTGGAGTGGGGGTGAGGCAGCCGATGGCGAGACGCGTTATTCCTCCCTTTCCGTACCCATGATCCCTCCAATTTCATGGGATTCTCCGATGTCCCGACACCACCCCCCCTTTTCCACACAAACAATGGGCAGAGAAAGAGAGTGACAGAGTGCATACATTTGATACCAATTAGCTCTCCTCACGCGGATAAAAGGCGGAACATAGAGATACACACTGAAGCAAGGTGGAACACGAGTATGAGCAGAGCTTTCGGGGCAAAGGCAAACCTACTGGAGCAGAGCAATGAACTGAGGGATGAGAGCCATGGGTGGAGAAACCCAGGAGTTCCCGGCAGGATGTTGTTGCATCCAAAAGGCTGCGAAAGACACTTGGAGAAGGCCAAATCCCAATCAAGAAGGCTGCATTGTGTTTCAAGGACGCCAGCGACCCTCCCGGGTGAATAACTGAGTTGGGGAGACAAGACCAAGCCTGTGGTACTGACCTTAATTCGTAAACTAGAAGACAAGAGAGAAACACACAGAGTCGGTGAGTTGGCAAGCGACCTGAGAGTCCGGTCTGTGCTGAAGAAAGATTGAAGTGGAAACATTATATCACACAATTTAAGGCTGCACGCTTGTGGATGAGATGCGTGAAAGGCAGACCTGTGAGTGAACTTTGAAATAACTATAGCTGGAAAGTCAGCAATACTGAATAACGGAGTGGTCCGGCAAAAGGAAGCGGCCCACTCGAAAGTCGGTGTGAAAGGGGAAAAGCAAGGTGATTAAAATTAACCTAGAGGTGAGGGTAGAGAGAAAAAGTGAAACATATGGTGATGCCAGGAGAGGAACACTAACAATCAGAAGGAAGGCAAGAAGCTAGTGAAATCAAGTCAATTATCTCATTTTATTTTGACTTGAAAATCTAAAAAAATTCATTAAACATTTTAATCATTTGACATTTATAAAAAACATCCTATGTGTCACACATTCATACATTCACTCAATCTAAGTAATTTCATAAAACATTCAATTATTCAAGAGTATTCAAAAACAAGGAAATATACTTCATTTCCCGTAAACAGTTAGAAATAGTTAATTCCCGAAAAATATCTCGACTATTGGTGCCCAAAAGTATGGATCTTCTTTAGAATTAGGGCATTCCCGTTGGCAAATAGTTTCGACTTGGAACAATATGTAAGTCTTCATCAGGAAAGGATGAACATTACAGATTTCTAAAAGCAAACCGATGGAACATCTTGTTAAAAACAATTTCAACTAGCTTATTGTCTCCCCTCATACAGTAGTGCTCAAAAAGAAAAAGAAAAACAAACGAAAAAGGGGGAAATCAATCTGTCTCACCACCCCCAGGGCCTCTAATTGCCCACAAATTAAGTCTCAAAGCCTTCTGCATATCTAAATACAGCAGAGGGCTGAATAAGTGCCTCCACCAAAGTCGACAACCTTTCAACAAACCATTGAAATCCTTTTAAACAATTAAGGTTAATGGTATATGCACAAAGACATGTACATTTCTTATCGTATTTGTGCCGTATTTCACACTTCACACATTCAAATAAGCTCCAGACATGTCAGGACTCAGTGCCGTAAAAATCTTTTTATACCTACAAGCCCTATTAGGGCTGGTCTGATAACATGTACTCCAATGACCAGGCCAATAGTATTCCTGCGGTCCCTGGCAAGCATTAGTGTAACTCAATCTCCTCATCAAAAGTCAATCTAGTCAAAATACAAACAAACTTTAATGAAGAATAGCTGCTTTCTAGCTGTTCACAATTAACAAGGGAAGAAGGGAAAAAAAACAAAAACGAAGACGAAAAGAAAAAGAAAATGGGGCACATAGCTACCACTCGCAGAACAAATATATATGAATTAATACCTTCATGGAAAAGTATTAGTTCGCCCATGCGGGGAAACAATTCCTCTCTGGCCGGTTCTTGTTTCAGTCAGTGACATTAAACCAATCGAAGCAGGCGGGCAAGAAAAGTAATCCACTGACAGTGAATCATCGCGTGCATGCGTTCTAACTCGGTCTGTATAATAACAAACAGAAAAACAATTGCCGTAAGAAATCTGTTCTCCCTTTGGAGAAAGAACAAAGCGGCCATTCTGTCTGCAACACTCACCTTAGGACTTAAATATACCGATCGATCGCGACGGCATCTGTTCCCTGTAAGGAACACACAAACGCGGCAGCGTCTGTTCCCAAATCAATACGAACCGCGACTGCCGTGAAAGTGAAGGCGTCTTTTATTTCACTCAGACAGATACGTAGAGATAGAAGACGTACTCACGCGGCCACAAGAAGGCTATCTGAGACTCAGCCCAGTAGTTTAAGAATTAGAGGTAAAAAAGGACTACAGAATCTGAAACGAGCATGAGAAACAACAAGGGTTTGATCTCTACTTAGAGGTACAAACCAATAGATCAATCCATAAGCGGATGATCCAAAAAAGATGAGAGAGCCAGGGAAGACGAAGTGTGAAGGAAGAGGCAAAATATACCCAAAAAGGGTCTGCCCTGCGATCAAAAGAGGAGGGCAATCTATATACATAATATAATACCTCAAAAACTCAGTTCCATTCGTCCTGTTGATTCAATCCCCTATTTAGACTGTTGGTGTGGTATATCCACCACTGTTCCTTCTGGGACAGACGTGCCGCCGTATTAGCCGCATCGGTACCAACCACTTTTTCAATTGCCCACCATATCAGATCTTCTGGGCTGTGTTTAAAATTCAAAAAGTGTGTGGTTAAAGGAGCATTTAATTGTCCCGTCCTGACGCGGTTCGTATTGATTTGGGAACGGATGCTGCCGCGTTTGTGTGTTCCTTACCGGGAACAGATGCCGTTGCGATCGATCGGGTATATTTAAGTCCTAAGGTGAGTGTTGCAGACAGAATGGCCGCTTTGTTCTTTCTCCAAAGGGAGAACAGATTTCTTACGGCAATTGTTTTTCTGTTTGTTATTATACAGACCAAGGTTAGAACACATGCATGCGATGATTCACTGTCAGTGGATTACTTTTCTTGTCTGCCTGCTTCGATTGGTTTAATGTCACCGACAAACAAGAACCGGCCAGAGAGGAATTGTTTCCCCGCATGGGCGAATTAATACTTTTCCATGAAGGTATTAATTCATATATATTTGTTCTGCGAGTGGTAGCTATGTGCCCCGTTTTTTTTTTCTTTTCATCTTCGTTTTTGTTTTTTTTCCCTTCTTAACTTGTTTATTGTGAACAGCTAGAAAGCAGCTATTCTTCATTAAAGTTTATGTTTGTATTTTGATTGGATTGACTTTTGATGAGGAGATCGAGTTACACTAACGCTTGCCAGGGACCGCAGGAATACTATTGGCCTGGTCATTGGAGTACAAGTTATCAGGCCAGCCCTAATAGGGCTTGCAGGTATAAAAAGATTTTTACGGCACTGAGTCCTGACATGTCTGGAGCTTATTTGAATGTGTGAAGTGTGAAATACGGCACAAATACAATAAGAAATGTATGTGTCTTTGTGCATATACCATTACCCTTAATTGTTTAAAAGGTTTTCAATGGTTTGTTGAAAGGTTGTCGACTTTGGTGGAGGCACTTATTCAGCCCTCTGCTGTATTTAGATATGCAGCAGGCTTTGCGACTTAATGTGTGGGCAATTAGAGGCCCTGGGGGTGGTGAGACAGATTGATTTCCCCCTTTTTGTTTTATTTTCTTTTTTTTGTTATTTTTTTTTTTAGCACTACTGTATGAGGGGAGACAAGGGCCCTCATTACGACCCAGGCGGTAAGTTACCACCTGGGTCGTACCCTTACCACCATGGCGTAAACTATGTTTACGCCATGGTGATTGGCGGATTTACCGCCCCATTCCAAGGTGAGTGGGGCGGTAAATCCCCATTTCCCATTTTACTCTTCCCCATTCCCATTTTCGCCCCATAGGGCATAATGGGAATGGGGAAAGGCGATAATTAGGGCACCGTAAATTACGGTGCCGTAATTATCGCCAAGGTCCCTTTGCGGCATGGATTTTAACGGCTGCAAAAAAGCAGCCGTTAAAAGCCATCCCGCAAAGGGAACCTTGTAATCAGGCGTTAAGGGTCGGCGCCGTTTACGGCGCCGTAAACCCCTTAACGCCTGAGTCAGAATGAGGGCCAATAAGCTAGTTGAAATTGTTTTTAACAAGATGTTCCATCTGTTTGCTTTTAGAAATCTGTAATGTTCATCCTTTCCTGATGAAGACTTACGTATTGTTCCAAGTCGAAACTATTTGCCAAAGGGAATGCCCTAATTCTAAAGAAGATCCACACTTTTGGGCACCAATAGTCGAGATATTTTTCGGGAATGAACTATTTCTAACTGTTTACGGGAAATGAAGTATATTTCCTTGTTTTTGAATAATTGAATGTTTTATGAAATTACTTAGATTGAGTAAATGTATGGATGTGTGACATATAGGATGTTTTTTATAAATGTTTTTATAAATGTCAAATGATTAAAATGTTTAATGAATTTTTTACATTTTCAAGTCAAAATAAAATGAGATAATTGACTTGATTTCACTAGCTTCTTGCCTTCCTTCTGCTTGTTAGTGTTCTTCTCCTGGCATCACCCTATGTTTCACTGTAAGTTGCTACCTCAAGATGCCAGTGATTGTTGAGGTTCCCACCATGGGTTTTGTATAGAGAGAAAAAGTGAACATTGAACTTTGGTGCATAATACAGTGAACTATCCAGACCAGGAAGCACTGGGGCAAATAACATAGGAGTGTGAATTGAAAAGTGGAAAGTCAAAGTGGTCCTGCGGAGGTCTGTAGAAAAAAGCCACACACATTCGAAAGTCTTCGACATCAGGAAACGGTATGAGCCCAACTGAGGGAGAGACAGGTGAAATAAATTAGGGGAAGGGAAACCCTAAAGAAGGTGAATTAAGCTTGGGGAAGGGAACCCCTGCAAGTGTTTTCTTTTGCTGTGAAAGGTCTGAGCCCAAATGAGGGAGACCATTGTGAACGTTTGCTTTGAAAGGTCTGAGTCCGACGGAGGGGGACCAATGTGAACTATTTTGTGAATTGTGTTTTGGAAGTTGGAAAGTAAGACTTTAACGTGGAAGGCTAGGCAGGCCTCGATCCACATCTTGAACTGCTTTGTGTTAAGAGCCTGAGCCAGAGTGTGTCATCTTGCCTACAAGGACCGCCTTACTCCGTGCTGTCCAGCGTGGGGAGGAGAGCTGACTCAGCCACATTTATTCTTTATACGTGAACATTGACTTTCCTTTGCATACATATTCTCCTTTGTTCACACTTTTTGTAGAAGATATAGGGCAGGCAATAGGTTTTGTTAGTATATGCCATTGTGATTTGACAGAGACTGACTAGGACTGGTTTATTTATTATTTGATGGTGAAGACTACTCCCATCTTAGCTATGGGGCAAATTATGTGTTTCTCCAACCCCATTGAAACTTCAATAAACGTTTTACAAATTGCATCCTTTGTGTCATTATCATACTTGTCATACCATGCCTCCATTATATATCGGGCCATTAGTGAGATATGACTCAAATGAGACAAGTTTGGGAACCAAACTAGATAAAGAAAGACCACCATTAGCCTCCAATGTCACACCAAGAACATCAGAGAGAGAGAACCGATGAATACCAGTCCTCATGAAGGTGAACCATACACATTTTCCTTAGACAACCAATATATACCACCCCCTTTTTCCACCAGTGGTGTAAAACACCCAAAACATCCACAAACCTTCCTTGAGATCACAGGCCAAAGAATTGGGATTTAATTATTTTCCATAACCCTATCAGCCATCCTTCCCATTAGAAAAAAATGTAGAGTGTTATGTGTATCATCTCTTCTTCCCTCATACTTGGCAAATTCCTAGTAGAGATGAAGTGATCATTTCCCTGGAGGTTAAGGTAAAAGTACCAATCTATCATATAGTCTGGTACAGGATGAGTGGGGAGAACTAACAGGATTCCTAGTTTATGAAACTTTTTTTTTTAAACCTTGCCACACCTAGCTTCTTGGGAAGAAGATAGAAAAGACAGAAGTCAGCAAGCCAGGAAAAGGTCCAAGACAGGTTTTCATATGACTTGCAAATAAAGGCAAGGAAGCACCTTGTTTCCAGTATCCAGGGGACCGAGATAAAACCAGGAGAGATCTTTGAAAATATTACATCTCAAGAGACCCCTCCTTACTTGAAAACTGGGAATTATAAAAAATCATGAAGTAACGGTCAGATTAATATCTTCCCCACTGGAATTTTTTAAACCACCAATAGAAATTCCCAGAGGTAAGGGGTCCTGCCAGGAGGAGCATAACATTTGAACTCACAAATGTCCTTTTGACTTTCTCCCAGACAGATATTTATAGCTCTCGGACAGGTGAGGATTCAGAATCAACCCTATCTTTATAAGAAAAGGAGGAACGTATTTGAGTGACACCATCACTTCTCTCCACTGACAAGGAAACCCGGGGAAAGAAAAGGGAGGATTTATCTTCAGGTGATAGCTCAGATGAAGATGATACTACCTGGCAAGAATTTGGGTTTCCCACCAGAAATCGACTAGAGCCAGAATGTTGGTTTTGCAATGAGCTATGTCGCTCCTCTAAAAGGCGTACGCAGAAGAAGGTGATCCCCTCTTCCGTAGCTTCAGTATAAAGTCATACACATTGAGAAAAACAGCAAGACACTAGATGGCCTGCTGACCAAGTCAGTGAGAGTCAAACTATAGAAAATGAGGGAGATATAACGTTATTTGTGAAAATATTCCACCCTGCTCTCACAGGTTGAGTCAGGAAGAGAGGAAGCAAAAGAAGAACAACCCTGTTATTCTAGTGGGAAACCTGAACATGTAACACAACATTGCCCCCCAGAGGAAATAGACCTCACTACCTCCTTTTCAGACAACCCTGATCAAGACAAATTGAGTAGAAAGGATACAATAGAATATTCCTATGCCAGTATTCTTTTTTTATTTTTTTTATTTCAGTATTGAGAAAATACGAATAACAAAAGAGCAATATACACAAATCATTACAATGAACACCCAACTATAGACAAACCCCCACCCACAGAGTCACATCTTATTCAAAATCAGGCCTAATATAATAAAAGAAATGGTAAGTATTCGTTATGCCCGATCTCATGACACATCAATTAAAAAGAAAAGATCCATAGGAAAAACCCCTTTCAAGGGGAAAAAAAATCCAAGCAAATCCAATATTTTTCTCTACACTGGTGCTGAAGCAACCTACCGAATCCTTGCTCTTACGGGTGGAAAAACTGTATGGACCCAATTGGACAGTGGTAGTAAGAAATGTGCTATACATTCAGACCTGCTCTCAAGAAAATGGGAAGGAGAAACATCTGTTGTATCCATGGCCATGACAAAAACCATCCTCTACCCACAAGTCCATGTTACCATCTTCGGACAGAAACTGTACTTAACCATGGCAGTCATTCCCGCCCTACTGGCCCAAATGATTCTAGGAACAAACTTACCACACTTTGACCAGTGGGTTTCCCAACTGACTCAAAAAAATATTAAAGCTTGTTTGAAAGACCCATTTAATACCGGGATGAGTCAACGGGAGGGGTCCGTGAGAAAGCAGAAGGTGTCTCGTGGACCAGTCCCAAAGGATCTGTCATCCAGGTGGCCAGGACACAGCCATCACTTTTGGATCCAGTTCCTGGGGGTGGACCAGTGCGGTAGGATCATCTGTGTGAGGGGTCGTCGGGGAGTGGGATGCCGGATCGCGAGACGCAGTATCCCCCCCTGTAACACCTTTTTTCCCATCCTACCAGGTAGAATATTTAGGGACTTTACTCCTCACCCCCCTTTCCCTACACAAACACATTCTCATGGACAGCCCGCTCTGGGAGTAAACAGACTCGCACCCGAGCATTACACCTGACATGTCCCAATAATGTGGTCAGGCAGAGTCAGACAATTATGGTTAACGACTCACATCTGACTCCCATTAAGCTTCCCCGCACGGATAAAAGGCAGAGCATGAGAGCACATTCTGAGTGAGGCAAAGCACATGAAGGAATAGCGTTTTCCAGACAGCAGCTGAACCAGGGGAGAACGGTGGCAAGCTGAGAAGGGAAAGCAAGGAGGGCAATACCCTGGTCCTTTCCACAGAGAAACTGTTACTTTCCAGAAACCTTCAGATTTGAAAGCGCAAGGCCAGGAAAATAGACTAAAGAGTCCTGCATTGTGTGTCAAAGATACCCGTGGCCCTCTTGCATGGCTGAAGGAGTTGGTGAGGAGCTACAGCCACCGTGGTACCGTCCTTGGCTCCAGGATCAAAGCAGCAACAGAGAAATCTACACAGTTGGTGAGTTGGGGAGTCCGATGGAAGACCGGTCTGTGTTGAAGTCAAGGTTGCAAGCGGCAACATTGTACAAGGAATGTAAGAGCAAAGAATTAACGTGTGTGATGAAAGACAAGAGTATGCACAATTTCTGATGGATGTTTGAACTTTAATGCGAAACCACGAGGGTGCAAAATAAAGTGACAGAGTGGTCCGGCACCAGAGGTGTGCTCAATCGAAGGGCTCTCTAAGGTATCCAGCTAAGAAGTGGCAGAAACTAAAGTTGAAGATTTGCAAGGACATTGTGTGAAGTGAATCGAAGTGGTCCTGCGACGGTTTAAGCAAAACCCATTGCACATTCGAAAAATCTTTGATTTTTGATATAAAGAGGAAAAAGTAGAACGTGACAATACATGGTCCGAGCCCAAACGAAGGAGACCAATTGTGATCCTTGTGCGAAAGGGGTCTGAGCCCGAACGAGGGGGAAACCGTACTCCCCCAGAAGACATGGCCAACCTTGAAGCTATCATGGCCCAGCTGGCTACCCATCAGATTCAGGCCGAAGCCCTTCTTCAGGAAAGTGTAACAAAATTAGTCGAGTTACAGGCAAGACCCCTACTACCTCAAGTGATACTACCACCTTATCAGGAGGGTGAAGACCTAGGGAATTTCTGTTTACATTTCGAGCGATTAGCTGAGCAATTAGGATGGGAAGAAAATCTAATTTATTTTCATCTGGGACCCCTATTGAAAGGCGGACTACAGACCATCTACCAGCTACGTAATCTTGCCCAGGAGGCTACCTTTATATCCATAAAAGAGGGACTTCGCAAAAGGGTAGGCCAAACCTGTACCTTCTATCGACAGAAATTAAGGGCCATTAGATAAAACCTGGTGAGACCCCCTCGAGTTGGGCGAATGAATTAAGAACACTGTTGCCCTCTGGATTAATAACAAAACATTGGAGGAAGTGATATGAATGATTATTCTGGAACAATCCACCAATTATTTACCTCCCTTTTTGCAGAAAGCAGTATTGCAGCTGAACCGCCCAACCCCAGTCATGGCTATTGAGACTGCCCAAAACCACTCTGACGCAGTCAACCACTTTCACTCTGTGCACAGAAGTGATGAGCGAAAGGATCACAATCGTACTTGCTGTTCCCAGCCCCAGCCACTAGATAGAGGGGGGGACTCTCTAAAGTCAAAGAGTGGAACAGCAAAAGAAATAATAGAAGTTAGAAGACCTGACCCAAGTGGTAGAGAGGAAAGTAGAAGAGAAGAACCTAAAAGAATTAGCGAAGTGGAGGAAAGTGGTGTTGGCGGTGTTGAACTAGTGCTGTGCTGTACTCTGTTTATACTGTCCTGCACCTTTAACTAGGCTACCCAGCTTTTATGGCACATTCAAGGCGCTCAAAGGACTCCCCCCGTGAAGCGGAGTGAAGTGGAGGAAAGTGGTGTTTGCTGTGTTGATCTCGTGCTGTGCTGTACTATGTGCATGCTGTCCTGCGCCTATATCCAGGATACCCAGCATTCAAGGCGCATTCAAGGCTCTTAAAGGACCCCCCCACGATGCAGAGCGAAGTGGAGGAAAGTGGTGTTGGCGGTGTTGATCTTGTGCTATGCTGTACTCGGTGTATGCTCTCCTGCACCTTTAACCAGGATACCCAGCCTTCAAGGCGCATTCAAGGAGCATTCAAGGCGCATTTGAGGCACTTAAAGGACCCCCGCCAAGTGGAGCAAAGTGGAGGAAAGGGGTATTGATGGTGTTAGCGGAGGGGGCGGTGCGGGCCTCCGTCTCTTTGGATTTTATCTTCATCGTATCCTGGCATCTCGGACCGGTGGAAAATATTTCCCATCTCGACAATCCACAGCTACTGGCCGTTACAAGCCCATAGAAGCAGCATCATTCCATCCATCAATCCAGCTCAAATCGCATTAAAAAGAGTCCTACGTGTGCCTATTACCTATTCCATAAGACACAGGCGGGAGGCTAAAGACTTGTTGATCGAGCTTTTGGTGGGACTTAATTTCAGTCTTACAGCATCTTTTTAGGCAGCCCATCACCTGTATTTAGAGTTTGCAGTTAGTCCCCTTCTAATCAGGCACAGAAACTGCAGGCATAGGCCTTTGATCTGTGGCACTAAAAGAAGTATTTCTCTGGATACAGTGTTTAACTATGGGGTGGCCGAAAGTGAACACATAATACACTGGGGTTTTACGAACAGACCTCGTACTGCAGAGACTGCCGGCCAAGGCCTTTGATCTGCACGAGGTTTACCACGAGGGGTACCACATAAGAAAAGTGGTCATTGGTTGTGAGCCACCTCTATCATTTGGATACTGAACAAAAACATTTGAATGATTACTATTTCTATCTGGTAACTGGTAATTGAACGAGGACATCTACCAGGTTAAAGTCTTGGGACTTTTTCATTCAGATTTGGGTGCAGAGACTGCGAGCTGAGGCCTTTGATGTGCACAAGGAACACAGAGAGTAATTCTTAATCATGTCCCGGCAGGGGCTGAGGAGTCAGTCAAGTGTGGACGGTGTGGAAGGGCTAGCAACCTCATGCCTAAAAATGGATTCTAGCGGATTGGGAAAACTTGTACGGACAAAAAAGAGGGGGACTCAGCGGCAGGAAGATCACCAGATTTAACAACTAGCTGAATCACTGAGAGCTAACCTGGGGGAAATCCAGGGAGCGACGTTACCAATAAAGTACAAATAAAATAAAAAGGTCGCTGAGACTGGGCCTCCCATATTCATCTTACAATCAGGGAAACAGTTCAAACAAGATCGTGAGACATTGAGGGTCTATGTTGGGTGGTCCAGGAAGTGGAATGGAAAAGGGCCCCTGGACTGCGGCTGCTCACTGGGGCTTGGCATTGATTACATCCTTCTTCCCCAGGAACATTAGCGGTGCCAGCACAGGGATAAAGATCTGGGGCGGACAGCATCAGTAATCCCCACCGCTTTGACCGGGGCAGATGGTGGGGCAAGATCGGAGTGAGAAAGAAAATGATGAAGGGCCATCCCACCCCAGAGTATGGAGAAAGTGGAGACCCTCATTATGAATGACCCAAGTCTAATTAAACACGTAGATTCAATACTCTGCAAATCAAAGCAACTGACGCCCCAAGATATCAATTCAAAGAAGTATGTTATGAAAGGGGTGGAGGTTGTGGCTCAGATTCATGGGGGGGGGCACAGATCACCTGGGGCCCCCTTAATTTTCGGCAACAGGAGCTGACTCTGGTGTAGGTGGGTGTCTTGACTCTGCTAGCTCGACAAAGAATGTCCCAAACATGAAAGCACCTAAGGAAAGCGGAAAGTATGTAGAGAGTCATAAAATCCACATGAGGAACATTGTATATAAACAATCCAGTGATGCCTCTTTTCTGGGCTGTCCGACTGATTTAATGAAAATCATTGATAAGGAGTTGCCCGGGGGCCCAGAAGGAGATAGCCCGAACATTCCATTGCCCAAGCATGATTACACTTGGATGAGTCAGACAGATCAGAGTTACATCACACACTAAGAGAAGTGGACGAAAGAATCCTACTGACTCACCCAACAGTTTCGGCCTTGAACGCAGTCCTTACCTCGTTTGTGCCACTGTATGATAACATTTGGTCAGAAGGCAAAGCTCATACTATGATGTTATAGGACATTCACTTTAAAGTGGAAGAACTGTGGGGGAGGTGGGCCATTTTGTACAAGCTGAGCATGTGAAAGATTGTCAGAGATTGTCAAATGATGTAATGAGGAGTGGGGCCTAACAGGACAAGAGAATATCTCTACCCAGAGAGTTATGATTATAGAGGATTAATCTATTGCACACTCAGCAGTGAAAGGGGCAGGAATGACTATTCCAATTGCAAATGGTGATCTGATTGTCTTCGAAGAAGTAGGAAAGGGTAAGAGCATTGGACAAGAATTGGAAGGTGAAATGGGGAGTGGAGAGGGGTGGCAAACATGTAATCTGGCTGAAAACAATCAGCAGAGGAAAACAAAAAATAAGAACGCCTAATGAAAAGGAAATATGTAATCTAGAGCTTCTATAAGGAATCTGTATATGGCAGATATGTGGGGGAAATGGAAACATGTGCAAAAAGTCTCCTGTGGTGAAGGGTCATTGAAGATGGTTTCAATTGAAGAAGGAGAAGGTGTGACAGAGATCAGGAGTGGCACGCAGAGTCAGAAGAATGGTCAGAGGGATAAGATGTTTGGGGGATTGTCGGGTGAAGGGGCTCAGAAGGTTGCGAGTTTCACTGGAAAAGAGGAGAGGACTGCATGGAAAAGGTTCCGTTACCTGGAGTTCAAGCAATGAATGAGGCATCTGGAGGAGGGGAAGATGCTGAAATAGCTAACTGTAAGGGAATAAAAGGGAATTGGGAAAAAGGGATTACTGCCCCACAGTTAGGCAGAAACTGCTGATGCAGCCACACAGCTTGACCAGGGTTTATTGGAGGACGGCACACCTCCATCTGATAAACAGGAGCAGCTGCCTTTGCCCCCAATAATGATTGATGCACAGGCGGCAAATGAGCTTGGGAAGTTGGGTTTGGTGGATAGCACATTCTTGACAATTGAAACACAGACAAATAGACTGCCTGTATGTACAGGGAGTAACGGGGCGGGGAATGGGGAAGGGATTCAAGAGATGGATGGTGATCTACAAAGTGGGAAGAGAGAGAGAGAAAATGGGGGCTCCAGTGGGAAGTTGGGAGGACAGTTAAAGATCTTGGTGGGGAGGGGAGTCTGTACAGGGGGATCGAGACTGCTGGGTTGGGAAAGACACCTGGTTTTGAAAATTATATGTGCCAAAAAACCACGAGGTAGATAGCAAGAGCAGGAATCTAAGGTCCAATGGGTTACAACAGTTGAGGGAGCACAGTAGGGATTTTGAAAAGGCCCTAGGGGGTTCTCACCAGAGGAATCAGTAAGGTGTGCTGAGGCAGGAAACTAGCTGTATCTTGAAAGGTGCAAGGAATATGGATGGGGGGCAGAGGTATTGGGATGGAAGGCAGGATATCTGAGATAAAGTATGGAGGTGGGAAGACTTATAAGGCAGAATTGAAGAGTCGATGGGGTGGCAATTTGAATATCTGCCTTAACAGATCCAATATCTTAACAATATTTGCGGAAATCCCAGTACTAAGTATATTGTACTCCTTCGATATTGATCAAGTAGAGTTCCCTAATCGGGAAGTAATGAACTGCTGTAATCTTTACTTTGGATCCCGACTGGTGTTGGACACAGTTTTGGCAGAAAGTGTGAAACTTAAAACTATGGGATTTGATTTAACATAGACTGAAGACACAGTAGTGACAGGTAAGCAACTGGGGGGGATCCATGACCTAAGAATTACTCTTGATCATCTAGGGCGACATTCCGATTGGGTGGTAAGTGATAATGACATGAAGCAAATGAAGAGAGTGGGGATGGCAGGGGATCACGTCCTCCCTATGGACAAAGAATTTGGCATAATGAACACTGAAGTGCAAGATTGTAAGAGAACCCCTAGGGATAAGGCACTTCTGAAAAGTAATGTACAGCAAGAAACTCTGAAGCTTATATCTTGGAACTCTAGGGGTAGCGGGAAGTTGCAAACGAATGTGGATCTGGTTGAAATGTTGAGGGAGGCGGACTTAATTCTCCTACAAGAAACCTGGCTAAGGGAGGCCCCCTCATTGGATGGTTACGAGGTAATTTTCCAGCCGGCCAAGTCGAGTAGTGGAGGGCGGCCATCAGGAGGATTACTAGTTGCAGTTCGATCTTCATTGACAAGGGGGAATACACTGATAATACCATTTGGGGGAAGTGGCTGTTGCCTTGCATAGTGAAGCGCTAAAAAGCAACCTACTTGTAATAAATGTCTACTGGCACTGTCGGATAGCTATCTTGGAGGACTTCTTGATCCACATCTCGGACTGCATCACGCAGTGGCAGGAGAGTAAGGAAGGAGGTAATGTTATAGTCGCAGGTAATATGAATGCAAGTTTCCTAGCAGTACTAAATGATCGTACCAATGGGGATAGTAATGACCCTAAACTAATTGCTGGAAGAAAATGGCTGGGGATGTTGAAAGATGTAGGTCTGGTGGTGCTGAATGACTCCTTTGGTGGTGGATAGGAAAGAAGGCATACATGGCATAGGGGACCTTAACCTCTACCATCGATTACATCTGCACAGACTTTGACTTTTTTGAGAAATGCAGGGATGTCTACTGGCACTGTCGGATAGCTATCTTGGAGGACTTCTTGATCCACATCTCGGATTGCATCACGTAGTGGCAAGAGAGTAAGGAGGGAGGTAAAGTTATAGTCGCAGGTGATATTAATGCAAGTTTCCTAGCCGTACTAAAGGATAGGACCAACTGGGATAGTAATGACCCTAAACTAATTTCTGGAAGAAAATGGCTGGGGATGTTGAAAGCTGTAGGTCTGGTGGTGCTGAATGACTAATTAGCCTTCGGTGTGGGCCGCACACCCTTAATACCCACTTCGGGGTAAACAATTGTTATGTATCCTTGTATTAATTTAGATCAAACGTTAGCTTGAGTCAAACTAACTTTATTCCTTCAAGAGATGTGTGATTTCTAAGAGACATCATAGTAATTGGTTCACTTCACCAATTAGGCTAGTGCTGAGACTAGGACAAACAATAACCCTATGGCTAATGCATTTCGGAACAATTCCTTCCTCAGAGCCGGGTTATATATGCACCACTGGTATTGTGGTACATTAAGTGCTAATCTGCATCGATTAGTATAATACCGTACATTGATACATTTCAAATTTCAAAACATAGTTCAGAGACAAAATTGCAGAAACAGTAAAAAATACAATAATCAATTTAGGCAGGGCGCCCACAGTTGAAACAAACATTTACACATAGACAAGGGAAAAGAAAAAGAGTATACTAAGTTCACTTGTTTTGAGTGTTTACCATAGATTAACAGTTCCTCAACCATTGGTCAATAATGTGCTGCTCAACGTGCACCATTATCATGCTTTGAGGTGATTGGGTAAGCCCTCTATATTACGGGTAACACCATCCTTTACAGTGCAATCGTGGTTTATGCAGTTCAGGCAATGAAATGTATTTGCGTCCATTTCCCGATGCCGATTATCGTGTTAGTTGTGCAAGGGCCCTTGCGTATGTGAGCTGTTGTGTAAACACATGGTGAGCTAAAGTGCTATTATATAATGTTTCATCTTTCCGTGCACCATGCTAATCACTAACCTCATCACTCCCAAAGCGGGAATGAAGGAATCTTTGGTTCGTTGTGTCGCGTGCGCTATAAGGAACAAGTGCTACGCGTTAATGGCAAACCTTGTTGTGTTTTAACGGTTGTCATGAAGATGGTCTCATAAGCATCTGATTTCTATGTAATAAGCATTGCGCCTGTCATCTTACCTTTGGCGAGCGCTGTGAAGCGGGTCGTGCTTCTTTCTGAACGAACTGCAGACTGGTACCGCGATTTGTGTCGTTGCTAAGGCAACGTTTGGGTCCCAACATGGGCACGCGCATACTGATGCGGCGGCCATGTTGGTATGGGAAAAAGGTCTATATCGCAGTTACAGTGACTGCGAGGCATTTTTGGCTAAATGTATTAAGCTTACAGCTAAGCGAATGGGCGTGCTTACTCCATACTTGTGCTGGGCAATCAAATAGGTAATTAATATACTGCTTTATATGTATAAAATCACTTGTTAAAGAGAGAGGAGAGAATACCCCTCGTCCTAACGTATGCACGTTGCGTAAGGTGAATGTGCCTAAAATAGGTGGCCAATATATGGTGAGCACTACTAGTGAAAATAGTACTAGCGTTATTTATCACAACATAAGTTGGAGGACTAGTTATAATGCTCATTCAGATAAAAAAGTGGAGTATAGATACCCTGCATGATCATGTCTAATATTCAAGCAAAACAGTCCATTTGTGAGCTGATATTCATAACTGCTTCGACCTAATACAAGACATTATCATGCATTGCAACTGTTATACAATATACTGTGACCTTAACATAGCTTTAATATCCCTCATGATAGTATGTCTCATATTACTTACTGTTGCTAACTGATTATTGGCCAGCAACCCAGTAGAGCACACTATAATGAGAGACACAACAGACAGTGATGCCACATGTGTTACATGTAAGACTATGGTGTAGCGGCATTGATATCCTTTGTATGGCAATTCCTCAGTACTTCGGTGAGTTGCCATTCATAACTGTTTTGGGAGGGGGGCCTGCTCATACATCAATCGTGCTCACTTCTTCCAGGGTGGGGGGGTCGATAAGCGGGGGCTCAGGACTCTTATGGGACCATGGTGTGCAGAACTCACACGGAGGCTGGAGTCATCCGTGCGCCCCCTGGTGGCCAGTTCCTTCATGTCTTTTTAAACAGTTCTTTTGGGCTTTGCCCCTGGTTGTCGGCTTCCCTCTGCAGGGTTCACTCTCGCCAACCTTTTAGATAGTTTACTGTGCACACACCTTGGTCGGGTCCACTTCGCTGAACACACTATTCTGGTTGTCGGCTTCCCTCCACCGGGTTCATTCTCGCCAACATTTACACAAACAGTTATTATGGGACTTTAGACTTCGTTCCCTTCTCGTTAGCATCCCTCCACCGGGTTCACTCTTGCCAACTTTTACAGACAGTTCATGTACTAATTTTCACCATGCAGGATTAATTTCCCTTTCTTTCACAATCATCTGTCGGTCAAAGACTTTCGACGGTACAGAGGATATTACAAGACCCCTGTATGACCACTTTGACCTCTTCTGAAGGCCTTCTGGTTACGGTAGTCTCTTATAATCGGGTAATTGCCCAGAGATTCCTGCCTGAGCACCCACGTGGTGCCGGACGCCTCTGTTTCTGGTCCCCCCCCCTCTTCTCGCAATAGTTTCTTTATATCTTTCACAAAGTTCAAATTAACCGTTGGCTGCTTTTCATTCAACACAGTTCGATTTCTTATCGATTCTCCCCGCAACTCACCGGCTGTGATGAACTGCCTTTATTCTTCTTCAAGTCAGGGTTGGTACCACAGAGACCCGATACTCTCTCAGGCTTGGTTATCAGCAGGGGAGGGTCTCATGTACTGTAGACATCTGCTGCAACACACGCTGGCCTTTGTTCATGGTCCTATATTTCCATCTGCAGAGGTTTCACAAGCCTTTATTGGAAAGGGCAAGGTCACTTCACTCCTTGTCATCCTCTCGGTATTCGCTGTTTTTCGCCTCCTCTTGAACTGCCATGCTGAGTTAGCTCTCACATCGTGTGGTTTGCCTTGCTCGTCCTGTGTTCTTGTGCTCCACCTTTTATCCCAATGGGGAGGCTGAAGGGTCGTCAGGTGTGTGTGATTCTGGTTAATTGTCTCACTCTTCCTGACCCTTATGTCGGGACATGTCAGGTAAACAGTTTTAACATTAGCCCCTTGTCGGTTACCGTGTAAGCAAGTGTGTGTTGGAAAAAGAAGGTGGCAGGATTTTTGTGTATCCTACGGGGTAGGATGGAGAAAAGGTCTTTCGAAAGGGTGAGATTGGTGGGGTTTGTGAAACAAACAGGAATGACCAGAGTTTTTATCGTGACCTGAATAGGGGGAATTGTGGGAATGGTAGTGTGTTGTCAAAGCAGACTGGGAGTCGGGAAAATACAAAGGAGAAGAATGACTGGGAGCATTGGGATAGGAAACAGGGAAACAGGGATTCTGGGATATATACCTTTTGGGTGCAACCTGGTTTGGGATATTAGAGGATCAATTGTACAGCAGGGTCGTTGGATCTGAGTATGAGAGATTTAATGGCAGGAAGCGAGGCAGATGTATTGTAACCTATAAAGATCTAAGGGATCTCATCCTACTCTCCTTCTTCCTCTCTGGTCTCATATCGTGTCTCCCTTTGGGCCGTCCCCTGAGCATAACCCTCGGCTCCCCTACCCAGGTGATCCTCCCTCGCTCGTCCACCCACAGGGTTTGGATCTGAGAGCGCCAGCCCTTCCCAGGCCAACCGAATAAGGGACTCCCGAGGTCTATCTGGGAGAATACCCTTAGGTTTCTCACACCCCCTTTTTGCAAAAGTCGGCACTACAAATAAATCGACCTACCCTAGCCATGGCCATGGAGACTGCCCAAAACCACTCGGATGCAGCCAAACACTTCCACTCTGTACACCGAAGTGAAAAGAGGAAAGATTACAAACGCATTCACTGGCCCCAAACCCAAGTATTAGATAGGTGATGAGGATCCTATAAAACCAAGGAATGGATACCAAAGAAAGAATGGAAGTTAAAAGATCTGACCCTAGAGGTAGAGAGGAAAGTAAAAGAAGAACATAAGGGAATCAAACCATCTCCTCCTATTTGCTTTTCATGTAGAGAAACTGACCACTTGGCCAGAAACTGTCAGAAAAATTTAAAAGAACCACCCATGGAAATAGGATGTCTAAAAGGGGAAGAGTGGGAGGAACCCAAAGAAGATCTGGAAGCCTTCAGCGTATGTTTATGTCAATCCTCCGCTGAATTCACATATGAAAAGGCTTGATAAATGGGATACAAGTAAAGGCATTAATTGACTCAGGTAGCAAACAAACCGCCATAAGAGCTGACTTGGTTAAAACAACTGACCTCGAGGATGCCACCCTAGTTCAAGTTACATACGTATACAGGGATAACGAAATATATACCCCAAGATAACAGTGTACATTAACATCAGGGGCGAGCCATATTTGATATCATCGGCCATCATTCCTGGCCTCCCTGAAGAAGTCATTGTGTGATTTCCCCACATGTTCCAATCTTTTACTGGAGTCTCCAGCTCCCCGTAGGTAATTTATACCTCAAGACTACTGACATTCCAACTGTTACTCCCAAACCTCTCCAATATGGGAATGGATGGAGACAGAACACCATGAGCCTACCATTTACCAAGAACCTTCCACGAAATATAAAGAGCACATAAATCCAGGGTCACCCCTTAGAGGCCAGTTTATGGGATGCATTCGAGAGACAAATAGACACACCTCACCTCTGCCAGCACAGAGGAAAAGAAACCCATGGAATATGCGCGAGTCCTTGGATATATCTCATTCTTGTTCTATCCAAGGTCTTCAAATTGAAGAACCGAGGAAAACAATAAGTATATCCACCTCACATAGTGGGAGGACATGTGAGAAAGCAGAAGGTGTATCACCCGCTAGTCCCCGGGGATCTGTCATCCAGTTGGCCAGGACACGGCCATCGCTTTTGGATCCAGTTCCTGGGGGTGGACCAGTACGGGAAGATGACCTGGGTGAGGGGTCTTCGGGGAGTGGGAGTGAGACACCGGATGTTGAGACGCGATATCCCTTCCCTGTAATACCTTTACCCCATCCTACCTGGTTGTTACTCACCACTAGTTGAACAGGTCGGGGCATTACTCAACCTTAGGACACTAGAGGAGAGGGAGCTGCTGCGGTAAGTGTTCAGTCTAAGCTGGAATGTTCCGTTAGTGGAAGTTTACAGAACCAGACCTCCTCAACTTGACAAGCTCTTTAATGCAACACACCCCTTTGTTGTTATAGAAATACAATCAAAGGAATTGTTTACCCAAAAGAGCGGGGATACCCACACCGCTACACAAAGCTGTGGAAAATAAACAAAACACAGTTATAAGGTGAGAATTGGAAAAACAATATACACGGTTTAGCAAGAACGAGGAGTACCTGAAGTAAGCTTGGTAGGGCTGTAAGGGTATCAAAGAGTGTAGTCGGGACGTAAATACTAGGAAGAAATAAAAACATTGGTTAACCCCAATTGTACCTATCAAGAACCCCAAAATGCACGATAATGTTAGAGGGCTTACCCTAATAGGAGATTGGTTGAGAATAGGAATAAACAACAACAGGACAAAATAACAAACATGGAGTTAGTACAGGAGGCTACCCCGAACAGCACGAGGGACGCAACTAGTCTCGGGATGGTGCACTGAATCGGGATAGCGTTCAGAAGTACACTGTGGTAGCTTGTGGAGCTGTTGCTCAAAGTGTCCCAGTATGTGAAGGATTAGAATAGAATGATTCCAAGGAGAAAACAAATTATAGGTCTCAAACGGTAACAAATGAAAGTTTCAAAGACTGATTGAGCTACACAGTACTACACAGCAATGACAGGATAAGGTGAAAAAAAGGCTTACTCTTTCAAGGGTGAGGGTAATCACCACGTATGCGGAACAAGTACTTCAATGGTAGCTTCCGCGGCGATGTAAGCAGGAAAGATGAAGTACAGTGACTTGTGGGCAGATGTAAGCCGGTTGCATGGACCGTTGGAGTGACTGTATACTGCTGGTCACGGCTGCCAGAGAAATGCGGCGTTCGGAAGAGAACACCAGCGTTCGCGGAAAGCAGCAGTAGACGAGAACACCAGAAAGGCGAAAGGGTTCGGCATGCAGACGAGACTGCTGCCGAACAATTTAGCAAACAAATCCTAGGAGCAATAATGAGAGGAGTCGAGGGACGTAATCCGAGGTCAAAAAGTAGTTAGAAATTCAAATAGGCAATGCGGCAAGATAACGCTAATTAGAAGCAGTGTTTTGATCTATGTGAGCCTTATTTAAACCCTTCCTTTGTGCGTGGGGGCAGAGCCTATCCTGCAGTAAACGTGACAGATAGGTCGGGTGGCTGAGAGTCCACGTCTCCATGGCAACCTCCAGCTTTGCCATAAAGGAGAAGCGGAAAAGCTAGTGAGGCAGACGAGTGGTAAACTCTGGGATTTTTATACACTGGTAGGATATTTAGAAACTCTGCCCCCCCCCCCCCCCTTTTACAACATCAACACTTTCTCACTGACAGCCCGCTCTAAGGGAAAACAGACTAACACCTGAGCTGTGTACCTGACGTCCCAATACTATGGTCAGGTGAGGTCAGGCAATTGTCGACAATCACTTACACCTGACTTCCATTACACTTCCTCACATGGATAAAAGGCAGAGCACAAGAACACACTCTGAGCAAGGTAAAGCACCGGAGGAAACATCAGTTCCAAGATGGCAGTTTAATGAGAGGAGAAAGATAGTGAAACAGAAGGGGGTTGCCAGGAGGGAGGTTCCCGTGACCTCTTCGATAAGGAACCGTTACTGCCACAAAATCTTGAGAGAAAGCATAAGACCAGGAAGCCAGGCTGAAGAATCCTGCATTGTGTGCTGGAGGAACCCGGGGCCCTCCCGCATCAATAATCAAGGCGAGGAGAATCTCCAGCCACTATTTTACTGTCCTTAGCTCCAAGAAAAAAGCCACTTCAGTGAAAGCAACACAGCCGGTGAATTGGGGAGACCGATCCAAGACCGGTCTGTGTTGAAGCCAAGGTTGCAAGCAGCAACATTGTATGGTGAGCCCTGGAACGAACATTGTTAAAACACGTGTGATAAGAGACGCAAATTAAGTTAAACTGTTGATGAGTGTTTGAACTTTAAAGCAAGCTACAATACCTTTGACAGAGTGGTCCGGCACCATGTGGGTGCTCAATCGAAGGTCTCTGTAAGGTACCCAGCTGTTACGCTCACCTGGTCTCTGCGGGGGCGTTGGGGCACGGTTGTAGCCCTCCCTGGTCTTGGCTCCCCTGGATCAGGCTTCTTCCTCAGCTTCTGTAGTGTGGACTGCGCTGGTTGCTGACACTGCCCCTGAGAGAATACGAAAGGCAGTGAGAATGCTGTGGTTGGACTGTGATTTCCCTCAAACCCTTCTTCCCAGAATGAGGTGAGCATCCATCTATCCATATAGTCTCACCTGTTTATTTATGAGGATGAGTTCTCCATCCTGCTTCCCAACTCCAGGGGTGCCTTTAATGGGCCTAGTTACTTCAACTGATCCGTGTGCGTGTCAGCCCAGACCGGCTGTGGCTGATCCACTTCAAAGATAAGCGTTTCTTAACAATGATTATTGTCCGTATCCTTTTGTAATGTCTTTTTCCGTGATTATTGTCCGTAACCTTGTAATGTCTTTCCTTGTCCCCAAAAGGTGTGATGAAGGGCCCAGCGGAGTCGCAGTGTTGGGAGCGAGTCCAAATGGGTGCCAGAGGAGTTTATGAGGTCCCTAGTAGAAGTTAAGTTGGGTTCTAAGGTCAAGCGCAAGGATTGTGTAGCGCGCAGCCTAACTTAAGTCTTTATGTAGTTTCTGACCTTGTTTGTCCTTTTCATCTGCAGAGATGGCCTGGCGACGTCTGACGAGAGGCAGCTATCTGAAGACCTGCCGGCGGTTACTGCATGGATGGATCCGCGAGGATGCTGGCCGAGATGAGCTCCCGCATAGCTAGACGCCCGGAACAGGTGAGGATGTGCCTCGACTGCGAAGACTGTTTGGGATTGCAGGAGTCAGGTAAGATGCGCTTCAGGCGATGCTGTGGCTGGAATCAGATAAGATGCGCTTCCGGCGATGGTGTTGCTGGAGTCAGGTAAGCTGCGCTTCAAGAGATGGTATTGCTGGAATCAGGTAAGGTGCGTGCTGAAGACGATGTGCTGGAGTCAGGTAAGCTGCTCTTCAAGGGAGGGTTCTGCTGGAATCAGGTAAGAGCGCTTCAGGCGGCGGTGAGTGTTACACTGCAAGAAGCTGACTAACACGAAGCACTTGCATGCGGGCGGGGCAGGCTTAAATAGCCTGGTCCCAGCACGCCCCCTTGGCTCCGCCTTGTGGCCCCACCTTGCCACTCCCAGAGGATGCTGCACGTGCAGGCCAATGTTTCCTTATGGCCACGCCCGGCCTGGTTGCACGTGGGGAACCTGCTGGGGAGGAAATAACACATGCACCAGAAATAAAGTGTGCAGAGCACACTTGCTCATGAGCGTGGCGCAAAAGGCGCCAGGACTGGGTCCACCTGGACCCTTTAGATGAAGGAGCTAGTGGCCCTTGCCCAGTGGCCATGACACCAGCTGAGAAGTGATCAAAGTAGATAAAGTTGGTCCGAACCTGACAGAGGGAGGTGAATTGAATAAATGTGAATTGAAGTGGTCCTGCAGCAGGTCAAGTCAAATCCCATGCACAATCAAAAGTCTTTGATCTCAACGAAGTAGAGACAGCTTGGAAAAGTACATAGATTTGGTCCGAGCCCGATAGAGGGAGATCATTTGTAAGCTTTGTGTTAAAGTGTGTCAGAGCCCGGCGGTGGGAGACCCGGGGTGAATCGTAAATCACCCAACAATTCGTACATGAGAATCCTAAGGAGAAAGGAACTTTTGAAAGTTTGTTTGTCGCATCAGGCCCTCTGAGGTAAGAGACTTTGAATGGCAAATAGGCTTTGACATATAAGGCCCTGGTATTGAGATTTGAACTGCATCCTCGTGCTAGAGAAGCCAGAGACTGTGCTAAGCTCGGGTGTGCCGCCTTGTCCCGGCCAAAGGCTTGAATATCCTGGCATATCAATTCCTGAATACTTTTCATTTGCATTACATTGTTTCCCACACTATTTTGTATTTAGAAGTAAGGATTGGCAATAGGTTTATTAGTATAGGCCCTTTTATTTTGACAAGACACCACTAGGACTATGTTATTATCTGATGGTCTTAGCTTGCTCCCATCTTGAGATTTAGGATTAGATAGGCATTTTTCAAACCAAGTTGAAGTTCAATAAACACCCTTGAATTGTGATCACTTGTGTCTGTAATACCATGCCTTCCTTACAGTGTTTTATGGGCTAGGGAGGTGGAAGGAGCAGGGATGGTGGGTGATGGTAATGTGCATGATTAGCCCTTTACCAAAATTTAGAATTCGTAATTTTCGGATTAAAAATGTTCATAATCGAAATAATATATAACCATATTGCATGTGGCAAACAAATAAGTGGAACAAACAGTCTCAATTGTGTATTGTACCCTTATGGAAGACGTTGTGAATCCCAATGGTCTTCAAAGTCAAAGATATTTCTAAATTTAGAAGAAAGCCTCAAAACAGAGTACTTGTAATAGTGGTAAGAATTTTATCCTGGCAGGTGAGTATACCAGTAAAGGGACTATTAGTGGTTAGTCCTGGCAGGTTAGTGGACCAGGAAGAAGATAATTAAAGCACTGCAGTATGGTTGAAGGTTGTGATGGAAAGAGAGTGGCAAGTCCACTAATGTGTTATGATGAACTGTGCTGAAACCATCATGACAAAACTTTATTGTTTATGGAGAAGAAATATAAAAGTCGTTTTTTTTCAAAGAAGAGAAGTTATATTGAATACTGACTGGAAGTGTGAAGACAAAGTCTTTTTAGTTTATCGAGCAAGAGCTTGTGGAAACTGTGAGAAACCTGGGGGTATTCTCCCATTGTCTCCCGTGGATCCTCTGTTCGATTGGCCAGAGACAGGCCACCGCTGCTGGAATCCAACCCTGAGTTTGGACAAGTGAGGGAGCATCACCCGAGTGAAGGGTCTTGGGGGACAGGTGGGGAAGTGCCTTTGGGTGAGACACAGTATCCCCCTCAGTCCTGCTGTCCATCAGACTCCACTCCCTCAGCCGTAATGGGTTATCTCCACTCACACCAATCGCTCCATAAACCCTAGGATCAAACAATCAGTCTCACAATCTTGTTTTTCAGTTGACTATTTACCTTTAAGATCTAACAGCTCCACCTTAACTGTACCACTGGGCATAAGTGAACACTTAAGGAAAGTTGGTGTCCATCCGACCCTGACACCCACCACTCTTACTTTCCCTAAGACAAGAAAACAAAGGAGACGTCCAAAAGAGAACTTTTCATTAGATAGAGGAGAATCGTCAACCCCACATTTTCATTTTCCATCTTCCCCTACCCCCCAGTTATCAGGAGTTTCTTACACTTGAAAACCCTATCTCCCTCTCCAATCACTGGGAAGAAAAAGAACATGCTGGAAGTAAGGAGGATTAGCCATGGGAATCCATGGGCAATGGATTCCTATGAACATTCTCGATGTTGTCCCTTTAACAAGGACAGGCAGCACCAAGCAATTCAGGTTGACCATCCACACATGATTCCAATTAACTTTCAAGGCAGGTATAAAAGGTGTGATTCAACACAAAGGTTGACGCAAATTGGGAAGGAGGTCTAGAGCAGAGAAGCCACAGTGCGGGGAGTTGTTGGAATGACCCCGGTGAGGTCGGCGTGCTGCAGCATCAATTTGGTGAGCAGAGCAAATCGTTATCAGTTGGAGAAGCCGTGCGTCCCTTGGACGGGACACCAACAGTCAGATCCCTGCTGGTGCTTAAAGGACTAACGCTCATTCCCTTTGGGCCAGAACAGACCCGAAGGGTGACCGAGGGGCAGGTGGTGAGACCCTGACCTCAGCCTCACGCTGTTGCAGGAAGCCGCTGCATTGCAATGCCACCCAGTGAGTCGTGTGAGAGAGAGAGAGACTCAGGCAAGCGTGCGAGCAGGCAGAGCAGAGTTTGAGGAAGGCACCGAAAAGCAAAGACAGGTGAAAGAAAGTGGAGTGTAGCATCAGAGTGGAAGTGAAAGAGGAAACTCAAGGAAGAGTGAAAGATGAAATTGAAATGGGCAAGTGACCCAAAGATGAGAGAATGAGGAATGTAAAAGTGAAAAGGCAAAGCGGGTAAGCGCGTTACGCTCACCTGGCTCTCACAGGGATGTCGAGCGGAACTGGACAGCCACGGTCTCCACCAACGTGATGCGTAGTGCAGAGTGCTGACTGGACTGGCCCACCTAGCTTCGTCTGCTTGACCGGTAGAAGTAGTCTCCTAAAGACGGGGAAGGGAATTAGCCACCCGTGGATTTGAGTATTAACACCTCACTGCGTCCCCACTTATCACTTCTGACATTCCCTTTCACAAAGCTCAACTTATAGATTTGTATGATGAGCTCTCCATCCTGCGAAGAATGCAGGGGCGCATTGATGGCCAGTTACTTCACTGGCTTGAGGATATTGGAAGAGTTCTGGACAAATCTTGCCTCCAAACCTCTGTGCGAAAGGCCGTAAGTATATAGTTCTAATGACTTCAAAATGTCCGATTAATCACTTTTGTCCAATTCCTTGTTTCTTTTGCAGCTTCGACCCAAAAGATGATCGTCTTGTGGCAGCTGAAAGCGTTCAGGTAAGAGTCTGTGTTTTGTAACAATGTCCGGTAAATGATGCCAAGGTTTAACTCGCTGCTTTCTCTTTTCTTGCAGGTGCAGCGTAGGAAGATTTGGCATGCTGGTGGATAATACCTCCTGCGGTAAAATCAGGTAAGCATATGCTGGCAAGAGTTTGTCCTTGTTTGTTCCCTTGGCTCACCTTGTGGTTTTCTTGTCCCCCTTAGGCGCTGGAATGCGGCAACCAGGTGATGGAGACAGCACCTGATCGTAGAGATGCTGCGAGGAACGGTGAGTATGGCGCGGTGCTGCTCCTGGCGATGCGACGCGTTTAAAATGAAGTCTGTTTCCGGTTCGAAGAGGCGCTGAATCCGAAATCAGGTAAGAAATCCAGTAAAGTTCTTGATCTAACCTTTCTTCTTCTTTCCCTTCTTTCTAGGCGCTCTGGACTCGAGGCAGGCGTGGCAGGATGCTGGATGCTGACGGCAGACACAGTGAGCGTTACTCTGCTGGATGCAGCATAACGCGAAGCATGTGCTGCTCTTCGGTCGTGGTTTAAATAGCCTTCAAAGTAGTCCCAGGTAAGTATTCCTCCACAGCCACACCCGAGTAATAAAATAGTCCCTAAGATAAAATAGTCCCTTCAAGCCTCACATGGGCTTGGATGCTTGGATCCCTTGCAGCATGGTCTGCATCAGGTAATTTTTAACATATGAGCCTGGCGCCATAGGCGCCAGGACTGATGCCCCATAAGGGCCTGGTGCCATAGGCGCCAGGACTGTACCCAGATAGCCCCTAACAGGGGTTGCTGGGTTTGCTCCAAGTAACATGATACCTGCTTCCGGGGTTGATGGACTTGGTCTGGATGCCCGGGGGTAGGCATCATGACAAAGTGGCCCAAGCACAGAGGGGAAAAGAAAGTGGAAAGTCGGCCGGGCAAGTGGCTCGGACCAGCGGAGGAAGGAGAACAAAGGGGCAGGAGTGCACAAACAAGTAATAGCGGGCAAGAGGCCTGAATGAAGAGAAAGGGTGTGGGAAGCACTGGAGTAAAAGAAGGGAGAAGAGAGGTGGATAACCAGGGGCAAGCTGTCAGAGGTCTCACAGGAAGGAAAAAAAATGCCCTGCGTTCTCAAAAGTCTCTGACAAAACCCTGCCCTCCAGGAACTGTATGAACTTGAGTTGAATAAGCTGAGACTTGGGGAAGGGAACCCCAGTCAGTTTGAACTTGTGGCTGAGACAATTTCTTTGAACATCTTTGAATATTTTCTCTGTTGAATAAGCAGAGAGTTGGGGAAGGAAACCCCTGAGCCAGCTACGAACTGGTGGCTGAGACAATTTCTTTGAACATCTTTGATTATTTTCTTTGGAAAGCGACCTAAGCTTGTGGAAGGGAACCCTGAGAGGTCCAAATATATCATTTTATAAAACTGTTTGTAGTTTTGGGAACTTTGGACCTATTGCACCTCAGGTGAGGGAAAACCTGGGATACTTACAGTGAACTGTTATGGTGATGTATTTTAGTCAAGAGTTGGAAAGAAAGGGGAAGTTGACATGGGCAATCGAAGAGCCAACCCCTCAATGAGACCAAGAGAACCACACCTCAAAAGTAAGACATTGCTGAGCCGGAACTGGTACCTGCCTTGTTTATGCATCACTATTTTTCTTTTACCAAAGACCTCCTTGTTTACACTTTCGTTAGTTTGTGAGGGACAGCATAGGTTGAGACACAGACAGACTTTACTTTGGGACTTTCAGACTTTGAAAGCCTTAGTTACATCAGTTGAGGGACCTTTACCGTTAGAGTTAGGGCCAGTTAGGAGTTCTACCAACCCCAACATTTTGTATAATAAAGGTTTTCGAACTTTACTTGACGAGTCTGTGTCTCTCTTGATACCATGCCTGTCTCACAAAGCTTTGACAATCATTTTGAAGAGTGATAACTCCTGTTTAGCAATAAGACAATCCAAGTATGAAGTGAAGGATATATGGAGTGAAAAGAACTTTGTGTTGTATTTGGAGCAGAACCTAGCTATTGAAAATAACTTTATTGATTTGAACTTTTGTTTGGAAAATCTTGAATTAATCCTGTGGAAGGGGATCCGAACCTGGTTATAAGGATATATGGTTACAAAGTTTATATTTGAATATAACTGTTATTTCGTTGAGTTTGAACAGCCATATAATACCTGTATGATTTTGTTGTATGTACGAGTGTGAGGGTTTCCTTTAGTCTTAGTTGGACAGGTAGGGAATTCCTTATTAGGTTAGGGAAAGCGAGGCGTTTATCTCACCCATATTGTTTAATAAAATGGCTACTTGTGAGAAAACTCTACTTGTCCGGCTTGCATTTCTGACCCCTCACAATACCTTCATATTCCTGCTCACAGAGAGCATGAGGTGCAGGCAGTATTACAGGAAATTACTAATTCAAACCCTGGAGATCGGGCCGACAGTCTCTGTAAACGGAAGGAACTGTTAGACAGAGTCTCTGTAAAATTATGGTTAACCCATGGAAATGGCACTGTTATATGGTTAATGCTGAGCCAGTCACAATTACTCTAAATCCTGGCAAGCTCTTGCCATGTGTACCTCGGTATCCTATTTCCCGACAGGCTGAAGAAGGTATTCAGCCTTCTGCATCAAGGTATTATTGTACCAACCCGCTGTCCCTGCAAAGCTCCGATTTTGCCCACTAAGAAGCCAGATAGAGAGGTTTATCGTTTTATTCAGGATTTGCGTACAGTAAATACAACTGTTTTACCGGCTGTTCCAGTTGTACCCAATCCGGCTACGATTTTGTCATGTATTCCCTACTCAGCCAAGTATTTAACTGTTAGATTTCTGGCAGCATTTTTTCCATACCCATACATCCTGAGAGTCAGAACCTGTTCGCATTTACCCATACATTCACTCAGTATACGTTCACTAGGATTCCAATATGATACATAGAAAGCCCTACTCTGTTCCCCCACATTCTAAAGACAAGATCTTGATTCAGTTACGTTTCCATGAGGGCCAATGCTGGTGCAGTTTGTAGATGATCTGCTCCTAGCCTGCCCTTCCTTTGAAACTTGTGAGAAAGACTCACTTATTCTGTTTAAAGCGCTTGCTGAAGAGGGTCACAAGGCATCTAAAGACAATACAGTTGTATCTGCCCCGTGTGCGTTACCTGGGACATGAGATTTCTGCTGGGGAAAGACATTTGTCCCAGCATCAGATCGCAGCGATCTAGAAAGCCCCTAAGAACAAGATCAGGAAGCAGATGAGAGGGCTCCTCAGGATGGTAAGTTTCTGTAGGCAATGGCTCCTTGGATATGTATACATAGTTAAGCCTCTTTAGAACCTCACACATGATTAGTCCCCGGACCCCCTGCCATGGTCTCAGGAAGCAGGAGATGCCCTTGTCACCATTAATCAAGCAATGGATCTGGCTTTCGGTTTGCTGGATTACAGTAAGTCATTTGTGCTGTTTTGTGAGGAGCGCAACAGGTTTTCTCAAACTCACTCATACAGTGATAAGCACTGGCCCGTATCCTATCACAGAGTAGCTTTAGATCCATTAGCTGCTGGACTCCCAGCTTGCCTGAGAGCCATCGCTGCTGCTGCCCTGTTGATAGAAATGACGGACTAATTAGTTTGGGGACAAATCCTGTCATGATTGCGGTTCCCCATGTTGTGTTGTCATTATTGCTTAAAGGGAAGACACTGCATGTGTCGGATTCCCATCTCACCTGATATGAAAAGTTGCTTATTTCTGTTGCCAGTGTAACTCTGAGTCGCTGTTCAGTTTTGAATCCTGCTTCTTTATTACCAACACCGGATGATGGGGAACCACATGACTGTCAGGATTTTGTGGAGACACTCCACATGTTGATTTGTCTGATGTACTTCTGTTGAATCCTGACTTGATTCATTTTGTCAATGGGTCTTGTATCCGTGTCCCAAAAACTGGGGACTTGGTCTCTGGTTATTCTGTATGTAACCCCATGCTGTTTTAGAAGCATATCGATAACCTATGGCAAAATCAACATAGGTCGCCAAACTCTTGGCTCTCACCCGTGCATGTGATCTGGCCCGAGATAGATCAGCTACAATCTATACCAACTCCAGGTACACCCAGAGGGTGGTCCAAGACTTCAGGTTCATGAAAGCAACATCCATATTTAACTTCCACGGGCACCCCAATATTAAATGAAAAATATGCATCATGTATATTAAATGCATTGATACTTCATGCAGCTGTAGCATTAGTCAGTTGCAAGGGATATGATCCCTCACAGTCATTCACAGACAAAGGAAATGCTTTAGCAGATGGTGCTGCTCGCTCAGTAGCCTTAAATGGGCCCCTGGTTCCTAATGAATTTCTTGTTTGTGTTGCAGTTTCACGGACACCAATTGCTTCACTTTCCAGTCTGGCAATCCACCAAGATCAAGCCCCAGAAGGTGAAAAGGTGACCTGGACTCAATGCTACTGTAAGTCGGGTGTAGATTCCCTGTGGCATTCCCCAAACCAATGCCTGGTGGCACCCAGGGTACCTGTCCCCTAACTGGTCCAGAAAGCTCATGGCTTGCACATTCAGGTAAAAACTGCTAGAATAATTTTATTGCGTGGAGATTTGATGACCCCTGGTTTAGCCTCTATGGCTCCAAGTTATTGTGAAAATTGTAGAATATGTGTAACGTTTTTAATGTTGGGAGAGCGGTACCCTGAGGACTGCTGAACCAGATCGAAATCTTTTGCACATCATTCTAGCCTTTAATATAAAGAAAACCCCATACAAATGAGCAGGGGAGTTGCTAGGTCTGGAAAAGACCCGGGGCTAAGATGATGTCGAAACTGTTGGGACTCGGGGCTAGCTAGTCTTTTGGCTGTAGCTCCTGAGATTCTATCCGGGGCTACAACCAAAAGATCAGGGGCTATAGCCCCCTTAGCCCCCCCCCTAGCAACGCCCCTGCAAATGAGTAAGTAAGGTAGAATTTACCTTTGGACAGAGGTGTGCGCGTAAGGTGTTTACCCCCATGGAAATAACATTAACTAACACAGCATTATGGCTAAGCACATTGCCATTCAGCACGTCAGGTCTAGTGTTCTGAAAAAGTTGGCCGCTCGCCTCGAAGCAGCATTCAAGAGGACGTACAAAAGCATGCGACATTCGAGTGTGCTCCTGTGCAGCGAAAGTCAGCAAAAATTGAGTAAACAGAAGTCTGTCATGTAGACAGCATTGCAAGCAGCAGTTCATTCCATTCTCGTAAGTGACAACCCTCTTTATATATATATATATATATATATATATATATATATATATATATGGCAATCGTGACGTTAATGTCCCAGGCGGTAGTATGGGAGAGCCCATTTGACATTACGAAATAAGAGCAGCATTTTTCCATCGTAGAGGTGTCATTTCCATGCGTTGTCAATAGTCATGCAGGGGCGAGTTCAGAGTCCAGTCTGTATATTTGATGGTAGCTCCGACTATTGTCCAGCGAGGATTACATATTGAAACGTGGTATCGGTTTTCTGTTTCCTTATAGTGTGAAGCAAAACACAACACAGGTCACCAGTCAGTCCCATGTCTGCTAACGCATTTATTGCGCTGGGTTTTGGGAACAACTGAGCAGGCAGCTGCAAGCTAGCACGCCTCCAGCCTCTAATGGTAAGTGTCCCTCACTGTCCAACACACAAAGAAATTCCTGTTTGTCTCTGTACTCACTACAACATGTCCACTACTTCCACGTGAACTAGTTCCAAAGATGTTATTCAAATACTGTAGTAGAGAGTAGACAGTTGATTATAGACGCCACCCTATAAGAGGAATGGTGATGTGTAACACTCACAACTTTGAGTAAAGTTCGTGCAAAATCTCTTTTTTCATGTTACACATAAAGTAGAAAAGTAATATTTGTCCCCAAGTATTCTGAGTCTGCCACTGAGAATGTGATATTCTCTTTTTATCCCCAGAGATCGAGCCTTCTACTAAAAAGAAGTTCCATCGACCACACTCTGTATTCATTAAAGATTGGAGCGTGGTAAACCTCACCCTAGAGAATTAAGCACTCAGGGTGGGATGACTGCTTTGACATTTGCTAGAGCGGTACAACTCTTATTAGCGTTGTTCTTCTTCACTAGGTTACTGTCATATTTTACAAGAGTGTAAACCCTTGAGGGTTGAAGTGCCAATTGAATCCAATGCTGTAAAGTACACGTTAGAAAAATCTATTTTTGTTGACACATATATTGTTCGCTGAAAGAAGTCCCCTTAGAATTTCCCTACAAATGTTCAGCAGAAATTGGGAATGAAACATGTCGAGTTGAAGTTACTGTGGGATTGATTACACAGTTGAAATAGAGCATTAGAAGCTTTACATGACTAAGTGACATTAAGGATTCCTGTAAATTAATTAACGGATTCCATACTAGACATAAGAATGGTTTATTTTGTCATATATGCTAGTAATGTGGATTGTGCTTTGCGAACTTTGTCATGGTGTATTTAGGAAATGTTTTTTTCCTTTGTTGTTTTTCTGATTGACACTTTCCTTTTTTTCTTTTTTTGTTCTTCACATATATGATTTTCCTATACAAATCTTTCCCTCTACCAAATCTAGAGGCATTGATTTTTTTCTGTAATATGTGAATAAGTATTGATCGTTTGTCTTTACGCCTTGTTATATGAAAGTTTTAAAAAAAATATTGCATACCTATACAAATTGATTAGTATTTTAAGATTGTTTTTAAAAAAATGATGTTACAATAAAATAGTAATATTTTTTCTAAAGAAAAATTGCTAGTGAGGTTTTGAATATTAACGCTCACTAGACAAAACAGCAATTTTGTTGTTATTGGTTTTTTCGATCTGGTTCAGCAGTCCTCGGGGTGTTTAAACAGGAGATTTACAACACCAAGGGAAGAAGCTTAGAGGCGACTGGTTCTCTTCAAAGATTTTAGGTTGGTAGAAGGGGTACGATCCTGCCATCTGTTTGTGTTTTACACACACAAAAAAAAAACCAGTCCTTTACAAGTTTATTGGGAGAGCGGTACCCTCAAGGATGTCTGCATGTCCTGTACCGGAAAGCCCATTCTTACAAGTGCAGACAAACTTTATGCAGCTCCCCGTGTTACAAAATCCCTGAGTTTACCACTCGGCCGCCTCACTCGCTTTTCCGCTTCTCCGTTATGGCAACGCTAAAGGTTGCCGTGGAGACGTGGACTTTCAGCCTCCCAAGTCCATGGAGGTCATGTGACTTATCTGTCACGTTTACGGCGGGATAGGCTCCGCCCCCACGCACAAAGGAGGGGTTAAATAAGGCTTGCATAGATCACAACGGTGCTTCTAATTAGCGTTATCTTGCCGCATTGCCTATTTGGATTTCTAACTACTTTTTGACCTCGGATTACGTCTCTCGACTCCTCTCATTGTTGCTCCTAGGATTTGGTTGCTAAATTGTTCGGCAGCAGTTTTAGGCAGAAACCTGTGCAGTTCCCTTAGGGACCACTGCAAAAGGCTTAAGACTACAGGTGTTGGCAGTAAACCCAATTGGTAGCAGTCTGTACCACCCAGATTTACCTGGTAGCTGTGGCTGAGCAGCCAGACTTCTCTCAAGAAGAGTTAGACAGTATATAGAGTATACAATATAGGTACCAAAATACAGTAGCACAAGCAAACACTAACCAGAGCTTGGGTATAAAAGTATATAATTATTTATTTAAAAACACCTTGCAATATACACTAACACTAATATGGCAAGCAAGTTCAAAATACAGTCACTATTAATATATATACATCCCTGATCACTTATTGAACAAGTCTTAGTTAAAACACCACTTATTTTCAGACAGAGGTGAGCGCTGAACCTAAGATGGCACTCCAATAAGTTAATTAAAAAGGGAGGGAAAAAGGTAGAATTGGGAACATTCACAATACCAACACTTTAGGAGAACCAGAGCAAGTCAGAGTCTACTGAGGAGCAAGAAAGTCATAGGTCAGGCCCACTCGAAGAGAGCAAGGCGGAATGTGGCCAAGATCACACAGTTGAATAGTACTTTTAAAGAGTCGCTGCAAAGAGTTCAAAAAGGGTTGGCTCAAGTTAGGAAAAGTTAGTTAGTAGGTCCCTTGTCACCCCAGGATAGAAAGTCAAGGATATACGGACACCTTGAACAGTCTGTTGCAAGGGAGACCAGGCGGGACTCAGTACCTGAAATGGTGAGAAAGTTCCAGCGGGGGCAGTTGTTCCTGGCAGCGGGTGCAAGTCGGTGCTTCGTCCAGGGGAAGCAGAGATCTCGGAGGAAAGCTGGAGGTCGTTGCACTGCCAGGGAAGAAACCAGCCGCAGAGTTTCCCAGTTAAAAGGTACTACCCTTTTATTCGCGGTAGTGGTGAAGCGTGGCTATCCGGCCGCCGGGGTGCTTGGCACAGGCGATTTGACCATGGGACGATCCAGGAAGGCAAAAAAGAGGGCGAACTGGTTATCCCCACCAGCTCAGAGGAAGAAGACTCTCTGGGATGAAGATCTTCTCTGTCGTTGGGAAGTGGTGAGACAGTTCAGCAGGGCTCCATCGGTGGTGTCATCGTTGCAGGTCGGCTCAGCTTCTCCCTCTTCGGATTCTTTGGTCCTGTGGCAACTTCTGAAGTTCCAGTCCCCAAAGCCCTGCTTTTATGCAGAAAACCCCCATTCATCAGTCCTAGCTGTCACTCAAACATGCTAAGTGGTGAGCCGGGCGGCTCACCACTGGGCCAATCACACAAGAGTGCGACTTGAGTTGCCGAGGCAACTCAGTCCAGGGTGCCTAAACCCCCTTCCCACACATCCTGTAGACCCAGACAGAGTGGCACCACTTTTGGAGGCTTCTGTGGAAAAGCCCGCCAAATAAGTGGAACAAAGGGCTCGACTTGGGTTGGAGTTACAGAGGCGAACACAAACGCCATTTTAAAACTGAGTCCTGGCAAAAAGACCCAACGGGGGAATAAATATTTAATAAATAACCAGGCGGTATCTTTAACATTGCACCAAAAAGTGGTGCGTTTAAAATGAATGGGAAAATCCCATAGGAAATATTCTGGTGGAATATTTTGCGTGGTAACCACTGCCACCAGCCAGAAACTCGACGAGGGGGGACTGCACAGTGCCCCCTCAGAAAACAGACCCAGGGGCAATCTACCCCTACCAGTACTTCCACAATATGATGGTTGGTACTGGTTCTGTTCACAATTTAAGACTAGTAAAGTCAATGGTGACTTTACATGTCCTGGGAGACAGTAGTCAGTCCCAGGGTATGGAGTTTATGTTTGCATGTCACTATGACACCCCTGTGTTACTGCACTGAGGGTGCTGTGTAACACACTTACCAAAAACCACATGAAACCCTATGGAGTAAAAGACCCCATAGCCCATAAAACACATTACAAAGTCAAAGGATATCTCAAATAATGTCTAAGAGTGGGCGAAAAAGAGTCTCACTCTTAGCAGGAGAAAAAAATAAACCCCACAAATCCAGCAAAGCTGCTGGGGGACTCACTAGGTTTGGGGAATTAGCCTTAACAGAGAATTCTCCCTAACACTCCTCCCCCACCCCCCAGACCAAGGGACAGGAGGATTTAATCCACTCCTGGATGAATCTCATACCTCTAGTCGATGACATACATCCTAGAGAGACCATCAGCATTTTGGTGGTGACACCCTGACCTGTGCTCAATGGTGAAATCAAACCCTTGCAGGCAGATTGACCATCTCAATAGTTTTGGGTTTTCCCCCCTTCATTTGCATCAACCATCTCAAGTGTTGGTGGTCAGTCTGAATGACAAAGGTAGAACCATACAAGTATGGCCTAAACTTCTTTCAGTGCCCACACAATAGCAGAACATTCTCTCTTTCAATTGTTGCCCACCTTGTCTCAGGATCCTTCAGCTTTCTGCTGATGAAGCAAATGGGGTGCTCCCTACCTTTCTCATCCAGTTGGCTAAAAACTGCACCTATACCTACATTAGAAGCATCTGTCTGCACAATGAAAGTTTGGTGATAGTCAGGAGCTCTCAATACTGGCAGGGTCGGACTGGCCGTATCTGTCCATCGGCCCGTGGCCGATGGACTTTGAGGACAGTGGGGGCCGGTTTTCCTTCAAGCCACCCAGGGCCGTTTTTTTTGTTGTAACGTGCAGCGCCGCGCGGCGCCGGCGTGGCTCTGCTGCAGGCAGCTGAGCCACAGAGCAAGTGCTGCGGCAGGCAGACCGGGCCGCCATCACCCGCCCAAGCTGGGCCAATGCCATTTTTTCTTTTTAATGTAACTGTCAGTGGCGCGGCCCGGGCCTGGTCAAACACAAACTGGGCCATTTTTTGTAATGTAACAACTTGTTCGTCGCTGCCAACAGCCAAGGCTGTGTGGGTGCCGCTCGCGCAGCGGCGAGCCGCGCTGCCTGCCTGCCTCCGGCATTGCGGGCGGGGCGGGCCGCGCTACTGAGTGTGTCTATGCAGAATAAAATTATTCATCAAAGCAAGGTAACAACACATACACGTTCTTGTTACCTTGCGTTGATGATTTCATTTGCATGCAGCATGCATGCATCAATAATAACTAATTTGAATGCATATATGGGGCCGCCGTGGCGGCGGCCGCCCGTGCACTGTCTGCAGCCACTTTGTAGTGTGCCCGCCCCCCAGTGCCTGGTGCTCCGTGCTCGCCGCCGGGCCACCCGCCGGGCTTGGTAAGTGGCGAGGGAGGGGGGCGTGCTTCGTTCCTTCGTTCCTTGTGTGTGATAACTTGCTAAGCCTATGAATAATAATAAGCAGGCTGGGCTGGCCTGGCCTGGGGCTGCCTGCCTCCAGCAGGGCTGGTGGCGGGCTCGACGACCCCCCGGCAGTTGTTGCTTTCAACTTTAGGAAGTAACAACAACACATTTGTTGCACTTTCCAAAGTTCAAACGCAACTTGTGCCTGGGGCTGGGCCGCTCACAGACTCCGTGTCGCCAGGACTGGCGTCTGGTCCACGTGACTGAGTGTGCTCTAGGATATAGTTGGGCCGTTTGACCCATCCTGGGCATGATGATTTTGGAGCCGGACTCGGGAGTCAGACACACACACCCACGGCAGCGGCAGACAGCACGACACGACGCCACAGAGTCTGCACTGCAGTCTGTAGCAGGCAGGCAGCCAGCAAGGACCCCGGTCCCCACCGCGCACACCACACCGCAGACAGTGCAGCAGGCGGCCCCGGCCCGAAGAAGTCCGGTCCGGCCGGACCAAGACGAAGAGACAGCTGAGCCTGGATATTGGACAACAAACAGGTAAGAAGAATCATACAACAACAGAGCATAGTTGACGGCTCGCGCTGTAATGGAACCCCCCCCAGGAAGGAACTTGGCATCATGATTCACATCCAGCTCTGAGGCTCAGCCCTGAGGCTGGCCTGGAACTAAATTCTGAATCTGAGCCCGGGTGGGCAGGGCGCTGGGCCGCTGGCGCTGCCCATCCGGACGTGGCATGATGGGCCGCATGGGCGTGTATGTTTGTATGTTAAGAAAATATGTGAGCCCCGGCAGAGCTGCACATGTGTCTGAGCCCCACTCTTTTTGGAGGGAGTCCCTTTAGGCATTGTACAGGGTTCTGGTGTGTTCCACATTATCTTGCAGGTTTGTGATCCCTTCTCAAGTACTTTTTGCTGGTGGCTTTGTTTATTCTGCGTGATCTGTAATCAGGGTAAGCGTAGTCTGCGTGGTATCTTATGTACTGGGTGCAGTCCTGTATTGGGAGACCTTGTAGTCCTCTCTATGATTCTTTGCAGCAGGGCAGCCAGCTGTTTCCCAGCTTGTCCTGCTAGCTGTATTATGCGGACCATATGTTCAGTGAGTCTGTAGTACTGCGTTTCATCTTGTGGCTTGCCTTTAAAATGTAACTAAAATGCAGTTTCCTATAGGGTAGTCTTGTTGAGGTGCAGATGTGTCCCCCCCTATGTACCCACTTTGTTGCAGGGTTAGAGTACTTGCCACTTATGCTCACCATGGAGCGTCCTCCGGATTGAAGATCTTACGGTGCTTCCACAGGGAAGATCTGTAGTTTTTGCGGTCGCCAAGAATACTCCTGGAGGGGCGGAGAGGGCCGTAATTGCTGTTGTGTCCGAGGGAAGTTGCAGTGTATTTCTGCCCGGCGTGCAATCTGCCGTGCGTCCGGCGGTGCTACACTGTGTGCATGCTGTCGTGGACCCAGGCGTTAAGGGGGGCACGTCTGCATAGCATTGGGCACCATGTGCTTCCTCTGTGCGAGCGACGTTCGGGCCCTGCACCCCTCGTATGTTCTTTTGCTTGCCATGCGCCCTTATGTGCTGAGAGATCCTGCATCCGCTTTGGGTTCTTTGCGAGCCGGGAAGCCTATTGTTCACCCCGGGTGCTTTCCAGCCTGCAGTGTTATGTAGATACAGTTCTTGCAGCTGTGTTTCCTCATGTGGCCTGTCTTTATAATGAACTTATACGCGCTGCTTCGCAGTGTGCAGGTTTGTTAAAGCACAGCGTCTCTTGCTATATGTGCTCGCTCTTTTCCCCCTGCTTAAGAGCATGTCACCTGTCTTTATGGTAGGGTGTCCCCCTCCGCTAAAGGTCTTACTCTGCTTCCATAAGGGCAGGCTAGCGGTCGTGCTCTGTGAATTTATTCTCGGGGGAGCACCGGGGGATGGCGGCATTATTCATTGCGTCCAGGAGTCTGTGCAGACTGTGCGTTATTTGCCAGCTCAGCGTGCAGTGTGCTATGTACTCAGTGTTGCCCCTGTGTTGCTCACGCGGGCATGTGCATTATCGTTCCCTGCTATGCAGCACGCCGAATGTGTGATGCGCTGTCGATGCCCCTGCTTCAGTAATGGTGGACCCAAAGTCTCTTCCCAGGTATGGGGTTAGGGGGGGGTGGTTGTGTCTGCTCAGCCCACCGAGGCCCGAGCCCGAGGGGATGGATCAATGGTAGTATGGGTGCGGGCCTTCTCTTCCCTCCCCCTCTGCAGCATTCATCCGACCCGTTATCTGTTTCCTCTTTGCTGCTAGGGCCCCTGTGTGCAGAGCTGCACATGTGTGTGGGACCCCTTTGCTGCTAGGGCCCCTGTGTGCAGAGCTGCACATGATGTGTGTGGGACCCCTTTGCTGCTAGGGCCCCTGTGTACAGAGCTGCTCATGTCCATGGAACCCCTTTCCTGAAGGTGCACCCGTGTGTATGCTCTCTGCCCTCCCTACTGTGACAGCCTAGGCAGGTTAGGTTAGGTTAGGTTCGCGCCTCAGGCTGCATGTTAAGAATGCACATACTTGATTGGATGGAAAACACACAGACCTGCACACCTAAAGCCGGGTCGACTACATAATGTAATCCCCAGAATTGGCAAAGTCTTTATGCTCATGTCTGTGGAGCGGAATGTGCTTGTCCAATTGCAAAATCCGGACATAATCGACCTGGTTGCACATAAAAGTGCATTGTTGCAGGAACTCTTAATTGAGTGATTTCCAGGATTTTCATGAAGCTGGAAGCAGGATTTCCAGGAGCGGTGGACCCTGTCACAGAACTGTATGCAAAGTTTTTATGAGTTGTGTTGTTATTGTGTCATAATTATTAAATACAACTATTTTCATTACTGGTGGCAACGAGTAGACATGATTTGAGTCTGGTTCTGCAACATAGGTATTTTACTATGTGATGATGTTTTTTTTTTTTAAACAAAAACAAAAGGAATGTTATCACTTTCTCAAGCATTTACACAAAACATAACAACATGCAACAGACACATGAGCCCTCCATAAGTAGCATTTTCTGTAAAGTCGCGAATTTACGTGATTCACGGATGATGGTTTGAGGGCCACTTTTTTTGAAGTGAGGGGTGGGCCACTATTCTGAGGCGAGGGGTGGGCCACTTTTTTTTGGGTGTCCGGGCCTATTTCTTGTCCCAGTCCGACCCTGAATACTGGTGCTTGGCAAAGAGCTTTCTTCAGGTTTTCAAAGGCCTGATTGCACTCCTCATTCCATTTGACCTTCTTGCCAAGGGGTCAAGCCTGGTGAAAGTGAGAACAGGGAGGCAAACTGATTTAACATAGATTTGCACTCTTCTTGTTGCTCAGGTGTCTGATTTGAAGAGAGATTTACTCCTTCAATCTTTTCATCCAAGAGTAAGCCTCTGAGGAGATCAGGGAGAGCTTCACTCTCTTCTTCCTCTTCTGTTGAAGCTAGAAGCAAGGCTCCTACTTCAGGCTTGGAGACATACGCCTTTAGTCGGTTGGTGTGGAAGACTCTGGGAGCCTCCTTGCGATTGCCCAAGTCAACTAGATAGTTCACCTCTCCAAGTTTACCCACAACCTTGAAGGGTCCCATCCATTTATCTTGCAAGGCACTCTGCCTTGTGGGGATCATAAATAGAACTAGCTGGTCTTGAGTAAACTCAACCATGTTAGCCTTTTGGTCATGCCAATGCTTGACCAAAGCTTGCCCAGCTTTCAGGTTATCACTAGCTTCTGCCATCATGTGTGACATTCTCCTCTGGAGACCTATCACATAGTCACTCTGACTGGCTTGGGGGAAGGAGCACTCTCCAACCCCTCCTTAATCAGGGCCAATGGACCTCTGACTGGATGGCCATAAAGATGTTCAAAGGGAGAATAACCTACTCCCTCCTGAGGGACTTCTCTATAAGCAAAGAGAAGGCATGGCAATAGAAAGTCCCACTTTCTTTTAAGGGGGTCTTCTAAAGCACCTATCATGCTCTTCATGGTTCTGTTGAAACTTTCTACCAATCCGTTTGTCTGAGGGTGGTAGGCGGTAGAGAACTTGTAAGTAACTCCACAGGTTTTCCACATGGCTTTCATGTAGTGGGACATACAATTTGACCCCCTGTCAGAGATTACTTCCTTAGGAAACCCAGCCCTGGTAAAAATACCAAGGAGGGTCTTAGCCACAGCCTGAGCTGTAACAGTCCTCATAGGAATGCCTGAGGGTACCTAGTAGCATGGTCTACTACAAAAAGGATAAACCTCTTGCCTGAGGAGGTTGGGGATCAAGGGGACCAACAATGTCAATCCCTACCCTCTCAAATGGGACTCCCACAACTGGGAGGCGCACTAGAGGTGCCACATTCTTGGAACCAACCTTACCAGAAGTTTGGCGGGTGTGGCAGCTCTTGCAAAACTTATCTACCTCAGCCCCCATTTTTGGCCAATAAAAGTAGAGTGAGAGTATTTCCTTGGTCTTCTTGAAACTCAAGTGACCAGCCAAAGGAATCTCATGGGCCAGTTGCAAGAACTGTTGTCTGTTTTCTTGAGGTACTACAAGCCGCTTGTAGTCTCCAGGTGCAGACTCAGTTGGTTCAACTGTAGAAGAGGCCATCTTCCCAGTGCAACCTATACTTCCCAGGCTCTTGCCCATCAGCCTGAGAAGCTGCCTGTTGGCGAAGACCTTCCAGAGTTGGACTCCCTTACTGAAGTCTGCCCTGTTGGGTCCACCTTCTGCCTGTAAAGACTGCAGCTCAGGATGGTCAACAGGATCCAGATCTCCAATGAGTTCTTGGCCTTCCACTAGCTCCTCTTCAGAGTCTAGCTCCACCACACAGGGTTGTACCTCCCTCTCAGCCTCGGCTGGAGGTGGAGTTACAGGTGTAACTTTGGGCAACCTAGGGGAAGGCCTTGTTGGAAGCACTGGAGTGCTTGCTGCTGGCTGTTTCCTAGAAGTCTTGGGTTTCCCCTTTGCTTCTTGTTGTTCCAAGATAGCAAGTTGTAACTCCAGTGGAGTAGGAGTGATATCCATCATCTCCTTGGGAGTACCTCTCATGGTTCTCTCCCTTGTAGGCCTGGTGAGCTCTTGTAACCTTTTACTAGGAGGTCTGGGGGTATGTGACATTACTCCAAGAGTCTTCAGGTCATTACCCAACAGAACCCTTCCTGGTACCTCACTTTATATGCTGACAGATATCTTCACAGTCATGTCATTACACTGGTTGAGAACTGGTAACTGGGGAAGCATCTGCACAGGCCCTCCAGCTAACTTGATGAGGCGTTTGGGTGCCTTAGCAACATCCTCTGCCTGACAAAATGATTTATCCACCACAGTTATGCTGGCCCCAGTGTCCCTAATGGCAGGAGTCTCCTGACCATTCACCTGGACGCTGTCCTTATAATACTCTTTAGTATTATCTGGGATAGAATTATATACATCTAAATTCTGTTGCTCCCACAACCCCAGAGACACTAAAGAAACACTAGCTGAGACTCCAATGTGTTAATCTGTCATGATGCCTGCCCCCGGAAAGCCAGACCAGGCCCAGAAACCCCGGAAGCAGGCATCATGCCACTTGAAGCATGCCCAAAAACCCCAGTTAGGGGCTCTTTGGCTACAGTCCTGGCGCCTATGGCGCCAGGCTCATAAGAATAAAGTCAGTCCTGGCGCCATGGGCGCCAGGCTCATTACAGAAATCTTACCTGTTGCAGGCCATGCTGCATACCTACCTGATGCAGACCATGCTGCACGAAGCCACAAGCCAAATGAGGCTTAAAGGGACTACTTTACCTCAGGGACTCCTTTCCTCTTGGGTGGGGCTGTGGAGGAATACTTACCTGGGAATTCTTCCAAGGCTATTTAAGCCACACCCGGACAGCTACACGTGCTTCGCGTTATTCTGCTTGCTGCAGCGTAACGCTCACCGTGTCTTCAGCAGCTCCAGTCTTCAGCCAGGCCCGCTTCAGTCCTGGAACACTTGGAACAAGAAAAGGAGAAGGAGAAGAGGTCAGAACAAAACCCTTACCTGAATCCTTGAACCAGCACACCGTCGATCTGGAAGAGAGAAGCCTTCTCAGGTGCATTGCCACGCACCTCGCAGAGCCGCGCTGAACTCACCAACCAAGGCTGCATTCCTTTACTCCTTCGCGAATCCAGCATCTCCAGGCCATTCTTCAACACCTGGGGAAGACAAGAACAGATAGGTGAGCAAGGGCAATACAACCACCCCCAAAGACTTACCCGATTACCACAGGGGGGTACTCACCTCATCTCGGGTCGGCGCAGTCAATTCCGCATCACCGCCGCACCCCAGTCCCTAAGGGGAAAAAACAAGGACAATACAACCTAACCCCAAAGACTTACCTGATTTACCACAGGGGGGAACTCACCTCATTTCGGGTCGGCGCAGTTAATTCTGCATCATCGCTGTACCCCGGCCCCAAAGGGGAGAACCACAATAGACTTACCAGGATCTTACCAATTGTCACTTGGAACTCTTCTGGTGGTTTAAATCTGCAACCTGCAAGGAATCTTGCAGAGTGAAGATCAGACTTTTGAACTCTTACGAACAATTGGACTTAGAGTCAATACTGGAACTCACCAATTCCTCCACGCCAGTGAAGTAACTGGTCATCTACGCGCCCCTGTGCTCGACGCAGGATGGAGAGCTCATCTTTCCAAATCTTCAGGTGAGATTAAGAGGGAACTTCAGGAGTGTTCAGTGGGCAGAGAAGGTGAGTGGGAAGGCGGGTTAACGCTCAGATTACGGGAGGTTAATTCCCTTTCTCCATTGCAGAAAGATATTCGTACGAGTCCAACAAATGAAGCTCAGTGGGTCTGTCCAGTCTGTCATCTCGGCTCTACGTGTTACTTTGGTGGAAGCAACAGCGGGCCAGTCCAGATCGACGCCCCTGTGGGAATCAGGTGAGCGTAACATCATCAGCTAGTAACAGAAAGTTTCCACTGGCCATCTGTACTTCCTCCTCTGGAGCAAAGGCTAAGGAGACAGTGTGGACCCCTGAAGGTTTACCCTTGCATCTGGGATCCCCTTTCTCATGGGCAGGCGAGCTACAAACATAGCTTTTTCCAAATGCTTTCTGGAATGGTGGCTTGCTCTGACCTCCTTCTGGTTTGGCACCAGAAGGTACACTAGCCTAATTCGGTTTCCCTTCTGGATTACCCTTATTGTTTTGTTTGGGGCCCTCTTTGGGATTGGAATTATTAGAATTCTCTTTGGGGTCCTTTTTTGGCTGTTTCCCCTCATCCTTTTTCTGAGTTACCCCAGAGTCCTTGTGAGTAGCCCTGATGGCAACCCACAAGTCAGCAGCCTTAGCTAGTTTTCTGGAATCTAATTCCTTTGAATCAGCCAAGTGCTGTGTGAGCTCTGGACAGCAGGCATCATAAATTGACTCCAACATCACAAGATTCTTCACTCCCTCATAAGTGTTCACCTTGTAACCCTTAATCCATCCCTCTAAGTTCTTCAAACTTTCACTCAGCCAGGTAGCCCAAGGGGTACCATCATGCTTTTTGAGGGTCCTAAACCTCTTAAGGTACTAGGAAGGGGTTCTTCCCAAATCTAGCTATCAAAGCTAGTTTAACACATTCATAATCCTTCTTATCCTCCTCCCCCAACTCCATTACCATATCAGTTGCAACAGGGGGGAGCCTAGAGAACAACCAGGAAAGTAACTAATTTCCTGTAATGTTCGGGAGCCCATGATTATACTCAAACAAACTCAACCAATCCAACACATCCAACTTAGGCTCATACATACCCACAAGCTCTCTAGGCATCCGGGGTCTTTTGGGACTGGAACTCCCAGAGGATCCGGAGAGAGAAGCATTTTCAACAGACAATTTCTTCATCTCTAACTCATGCTTGAGCTCCATTTCCCTGAGCCTTAGTTCTTGATTCAGTTCTTGGTGTCTTTGTTCTGCTTGAGTATTAAGTTTCTTAAACTCCAATTCCAGTTTCATTTTCTCTAGTTCCAGATATTGAGGACTAAATGTGGGACCTGGCAAAGGTCCTGTAGGTACAGCTGGCAGAGCAGGTAGAGGCATAGGGGGACAACTACATCATCCCCACCCTCCTCTTCTGGTTCTGACTCAAGATTATGAATGCTAGGATCAATATCAATATCATTACTGTGATCTACATTTGCTGGAGTGGTAGGTTCCTCTGAACCACCATGCAGACTTTGGTTTGCTAACAACCTTTCTATTAGCTCCATTTTCTTGCCTTTAGTCAAGAGATTCTTATGCCTACAGAGAACTCTTAAACAATCAGCAGTTTTTGTAGCAAGGGACTCTTGACTATAAATTTCCATAGTTGACAGGTTAGGAAATAAACTTTTTAGTGCTAAGCTTTGTGGTTAGTTGCACTAAGGTATCTATAAGCACACTAAAATGTATACTCCATACAAATCCCACCGCTGTACACCAGTGTTAGGCAGAAACCTGTGCAGTTCCCCTAGGGACCAATGCAAAAGGCTTAAGACTACAGGTGTTGGCAGTAAACCCAATTGGTAGCAGTCTGTACCACCCAGATTTACCTGGTAGCTGTGGCTGAGCAGCCAGACTTCTCTCAAGAAGAGTTAGACAGTATATAGAGTATACAAGATAGGTACCAAAATACAGTAGCACAAGCAAACACTAACCAGAGCTTGGGTATAAAAGTATATAATTATTTATTTAAAAACACACCTTGTGATATACACTAACACTAATATGGCAAGCAAGTTCAAAATACAGTCACTATTAATATATATACATCCCTGATCACTTATTGAACAAGTCTTAGTTAAAACACCACTTATTTTCAGACAGAGGTGAGCGCTTAACCTAAGATGGCACTCCAATAAGTTAATTAAAAAGGGAGGGAAAAAGGCAGAATTAGGAACATTCACAATACCAACACTTTAGGAGAACCAGAGCAAGTCAGAAACGGCAGACTCTACTGAGGAGCAAGAAAGTCAAAGGCCAGGCCCACTCTTGAAGAGAGCAAGGCGGAATGTGTCCAAGATCACACAGTTGAATAGTACTTTTAAAGAGTCGTTGCAAAGAGTTGAAAAGGGTTGGCTCAAGTTAGGAAAAGTTAGTGGGTAGGTCCCAGGTCACCCCAGGATAGAAAGTCAAGGATTTACAGACACCTTGAACAGTCTGTTGCAAGGGAGACCAGACGGGACTCAGTACCGGAAATGGTGAGAAAGCTCCAGCGGGGGCAGTTGTTCCTGGCAGCGGATGCAAGTCGGTGCTTCGTCCAGGGGAAGAGGAGATCTCGACGTGGAGGAAAGCTGGAGATCGTTGCACTGCCAGGGAAGAAACCAGCTGCGGAGTTTCCCGGTTAAAAAGTAATACCCTTTTATTCGCAGTAGTGGTGAAGCGTGGCTATCCGGCTGCCGGGGTGCTTGGCACGGGCGATTCGACCATGAGACGATCCAGGAAGGCGAAAAAGAGGGCAAACTGGTTATCCCCACCAGCTCAGAGGAAGAAGACTCTCCGGGATGAAGATCTTCCCTGTCGTTGGGAAGTGGTGAGACGGTTCAGCAGGGCTCCACTGGTGATATTGTCGTTGCAGGTCGGCTCAGCTTCTCCCTCTTCAGATTCTTTGGTCCTGGGGCGACTTTTGAAGTTCCAGTCCCCAAAGCCCTGCTTTTAAGCAGAAAACCCCCATTCATCAGTCCTAGCTGTCACTCAAACATGCTAAGTGGTGAGCCGGGCGGCTCACCATGGGCCAATCACACAAGAGTGCGACTTGAGTTGCCGAGGAAACTCAGTCCAGGGTGCCTAAACCCCCCTCCCACACATCCTGTAGACCCAGACAGAGTGGCACCACTTTTGGAGGCTTCTGTGGAGAAGCCCGCCAAAAAAGTGGAACAAAGGGCTCGACTTGGGTTGGAGTTACAGAGGCGAACACAAACGCCATTTTAAAACCGAGTCCTGGCAAAAAGACCCAACCGGGGAATAAATATTAAATAAATAACCCGGCGGTATCTTTAACATTGCACCAAAAAGTGGTGCGTTTAAAATGAATGGGAAAATCCCATAGGAAATATTCCGGTGGAATATTTCGCGTGGTAACCACTGCCACCAGCCAGAAACTCAGACCCAGGGGCAATCTAATTACCCCTACCAGAACTTCCACAATATGATGGTTGGTACTGGTTCTGTTCACAATTTAAGACTAGTAAAGTCAATGGTGGCTTTACATGCCCTGGGAGACAGTAGTCAGTCCCAGGGTCTGGAGTTTAGGTTTGGGGGTCACTATGACACCCCTGTGTTACTGCACTGAGGGTGCTGTGTAACACACTTACCAAAAACCACATGAAACCCTATGGAGTAAAAGACCCCATAGCCCATAAAACCCATTACAAAGTCAAAGGATATCTCAAATCATGTCTAAGAGTGGGAGAAAAAGAGCCTCACTCTTAGCAGGAGAAAAAAATAAACCCCAAAAATCCAGCAAAGCTGGTGAGAGACTCACTAGGTTTGGGGAATTAGCCTTAACAGAGAATTCTCCCTAACAAGCAGTCTCATCTGTATGCTGAACCCTTTCGCCTTTCTGGCGTTCTCTTCTACTGCTGCTTTCCGCAAATGCTGGTGTTCTCTTCCGAACGCTGCATTTCTCCGGCAGCCATGACCAGCAGTATACAGTCACTCCAACGGTCCACACAACCGGCTTACATCTGCTCACGAGTCACTGTGCTTCATCTTTCCTGATTACATCGCCGCAGAAGCTACCATTGAAGAACTTGTTCCGCATACGTGGTGATTACTCTCACCCTTGAAAAAGTAATTCTTTTTTTCGCCTTATCCTGTCATTGTTGTGTAGTACTGTGTAGCTCAATCAGTCTTTGAAACTTTCATTTGTTACCATTTGAGACCTATAATTTGTTTTCTCCTTGGAATCATTCTATTCTAACCTTTGGACTGCTTCATATACTGGGAAAGTTTGAACAACAGCTCCACAAACTACTACAGCGCACTTCTGAACGCTATCCCGATTCAGTGCACCATCCTCTGCCGCTCGGGGTAGCCTCTGTACTAACTCCCTGTTTGTTATTTTGTCCTGTCGTTGTTTATTTCTATTCTCAACCAATCTCAACTCAATCTCCTATTAGGGTAAGCCCTCTAACATTATCATGCATTTTGGGGTTCTTGATATGTACAATTGGGATTAACCAATCCTTTTCTTTCTTCCCAGTATTGACGTCCCAACTACACTCTTTGATACCCTTGTAGCCCTACCAAACTTACTTCAGTTATTCCTCCTTCTTGCTAAACCATGTATATTGTTTATCCAATCCTCACCTTCTAAATGTGTTTTGTTTATTTTCCACAATTTTGGTGTAGCGGTATGGGTATCCCTGCTCTTTTGGGTAACCAATTCCTTTGATTGTATTTCTATAAAAAACAAAGGGGTGTGTTGCACTAAAGAGCTCCTCAAGTTGAGGAGGTCTGGTTCTGGAAAGTTCTGCTAACGGAACATTCCAGCTTAGACTGAGCACTTATTAGAGCAGCTCCCTATCCTCTAGTGTCCTAAGGTTGAGCAACGCCCCGACCTGTTCAACCAGTGGTGAGTAACCGAATTAGAAGCCTGGACAATGGAACCATCCGAAACAATGGCGGAAATCCTACGTCACATAGCGGAATTAAGGATGGAAATGTCTTCCATGAAAGAGGAGTTCCAACAGCAGATAAACCAAATCCAATCTGTGATAGCTGCTCCACCCATGCAGGAGGATGCTTCCGGGGCATCAGCTCCTAGTACGGGTTTTCCCACACCCGCTCAGGAGACCCCTTCCATTGTGCTCTCTGCTCAATTCCCGCTGGCTCCTTCAAAACGGTTTTTGGGGGATCCTAAACACTATAGAATCTTTCTCACTCAGTGCAAATTGCACTTTGTGTCGTCCTACGTCCTTCCCGACATCTACCACCAAGGCAGCATTTATCCTGTCGCACTTAGGGGGTACAGCTGCTGCTTGGGCCAACCCTCTGCTGGAATGAAATAGTCATGTGCTGTACAACTGTGATGCCCGCTTGGCCACTATGAGCCGGGTCTTTGATACCAGGTATACTTCGCAGGCGTCCGATCTTGAGCTGCTCAAATTACAGCAGGGACCCACGCCTTTTCTCTCTTATTTGGTGCAGTTCAACCAGTTAGCGGCTGAAACCGATTGGCCTGAAGAGAAAAAAATCAGCAGTCTTTTACCAAGGCCTCTTGGAGGAATTAAAGGATACGCTTTCTACAGTGCCTGTAGTACCCACCGTTTTCAGCCAGCTTTTGGATATGGTTCTCCAAATCGATGCACGAAGGGCAGAACGCAAAGGAGAGAAACGACCCAGTATACCTCCGACTGTCCCAGACCTCCCGACAGCTGGGGTCTCTACCCCAGAACCGATCCAGATAGGAGCGGTTCGGGGTCCGTTGAATCCTGCACAACGTGAATATCGCCTAAGCCACAATTTATGTATGTATTGCGGCTCCTCAGAACATTTATTGCCTGAATGCCCCAAAAAAACAAAGAAAAAGGCAGGAAACGCCAAATCTGAACAGTAATAGGAGTCCTTAAGTCGGGAAATCTAGCTCTGGACTCCTCTTGTCGAATCCAAAACGCGTTGTTCCAACTACCGGTTACTTTTTCAGGGGCCTTAAAGACTCCTTTTCTGGTTATTGTGGTGATTGATTCCAGGGCTACTGGGAATTACATAAACCAACACTTCAGCCCTTGTCTCAGGACTTGTAACTCAACAAACCATCCCGATTACCATGACCACAACTGAAGGACATACTGAGGACATCGTTTTTTTGGTGTAATACAAGCCCCCACCTATAGAGTATTCTTGGGCATTCCTTGACTTAGGCTGCACAATCCTTTGATCGATTGGTCCTTGGGCCTGGTTCAGTTGCCTTCCACCTTCTGTAGCACCTCTTGTTTGTCTTCTTTGGGAATCGTGGATGATAACCCGAGTCGGGTCTTGTCCGGGCTCCCTTCCTATGTTGGGGCAGTCACAGCGACATTGAGAAATCCTGTTCCTACTGAATACACACAATTTCACGATGTATTCGATAAGGGTATGGTACCCTGCTACCACACTGTGTGTACGACTGCCCGATAGATTTGGTACCTGGGGCTAAAATCCCATCGGGACGTGATTATTTGCTGTCCCTTACGGAGGACAAGGTTCCCAAAAAGGAAGGTGATTTGTGCCCCTGTATCGATTACAGAGCACTTAACCAAGTGACAGTGAAGAACCAGTACCCATTGCCATTAATTTCAACCCTCATTGATCAATTGGGCAATTCTAGTATCTTCACCAAATTGTACCTCAGAGGGGGTTACAATTTTGTTCGCATCAGGGACGGAGACGAGTGGAAAACTGCTTTCAAGACTCGTTTCGGCCTATTCATATACCTAGTGATGTCGTTCGGACTTTGTAACGCGCCTACCACCTTTCAGGCTTTCATGAACGATGTGTTGAATGACATACAAGATCATTTCATCGTGGTGTACCTCGACGACATACTTATTTACTCAGCCTCAATGGCGGAACATGTTAAACATGTCTCCACCGTTCTACAGCGACTGAGAGAACATCATCTATATGCGAAGGCCAAAAAATGTGCGTTTCACACCACCGAAGTGAAGTTTCTAGGATATAACATCACGGACTAAGTGTTGCGCTCACCTGGTCTCCACGGGGGCATTGGGGCACGGTTGGAGCCCTCCCTTGAATCGACCCCTCGGAATCGCCTTCCCCTCCAGATGGTGGTTGGACCTGCTGCTCGAAAGATGGGTGTTGCCCCTGAGTGAAGATGAGAGGTAATGAAAATGGAGTGGGGATATCGGGACTTCCCCCAACCCTTTCGTGCCAAAATACAGCGTGCAAGTGTTTTCCCATATAAGCTCACCTGTAGTTTGGTAATGTTGAGCTATCTGTCCTGCTTATCCTAGCAGGGGCGCGTAGAACGGACCGAGTTGCTTCACTGGTCCGTGGAAGTTTTGATCCACACCAGCTGCGACCAATCCACTTAGAAGGTAAGTCTTTTGTTAGGACTATTGTTCGATTAGACTGTCTGTATTTCGTCTAAAAATCATTCTTGCAATGTCTCATTTTCACCATAGGTACGGAGAAGCAAATTAGAACCGAAGAGAGTCCGGAAGTCTCTAGAGGCTGATGGAGTTTCAACAGTGACAGGTAAGTTGGTCTTTATAAGGAAACTCTAGTCTCTTGTATGATGTAGCCATGCGTTCGATATGCACATGAGTTCTAACCTGTTGTGTTCTTATTTCCTCGTAGGTGCAGGCCGATGATGAAGAATGGCGTCCAGACTCTCGAAGATTCTCAAATGGCGTCCAGACTCTCGATGAAGATTCTCGGTTGCAGGATGAAGTTACGGCAGAGGTAATGGAGCGAAGGGGAGTTCCGGGTAACAGGGCGCCCGGATTAGGTAAGATGAAGACTCCGACTCTCACCGTGTTAGAATACAGGTAAGAGGAAGACTCCGTCTCTGGCCGTGATGGAATGCAGGTAAGATGCGCGCAAAGCGATGTAGCGGCTGGCAACAGGCAAGTAGCGCCCTCAGCAATGGAGTAGCTGGGTTCAGGTGAATGGCGCACACAACGATGTAGCGGTAGGCAGCAGGTAAGGAGCACTCTCAGAGATGTCTTCAGGATGAAGCTGCAGGAATCCAGTGATGCACAGGTAAGCACAGCGGAGAGCGTTACGCTGTTTAAAGCGGAATAACGCGAAGCGAAGGCACGTAGATGGGCTGGCCTTATATAGGCTGGCTCCGGCCTCTCCCTTTAGCCCCACCTACTGACTCCACCTTGTCCTTCTCTGGGACTTTGGCACATGCCTTCCAGTTCTGTTCTATGGCCACGCCCAGCCCAGCTGGATACGCCCTTGGCATAGAGTGTGCAAGGCACACTTTTACATGAGCCTGGCGCCAGAGGCTGTCACGCTCACCTGGTCTCCACAGGGGCGTAGCTCGTGGCCAAAGGATGATGTCTGCACTGGCGTTGCGCTGCTTAAATGATGGTGCTAGCCCGCATCTTCCCTTCCTTCTCACCTCAGGAGGCGTTTTCCTGCAATGTCGAAACAAGATTTTAGCCAACAGAATGTAGCCAGCTTGGCTTCACCACCGTCTGATTCCTTTCTCTTCCTCTGGCTGACCTTGGGTTTTTAAGAGGTGGGCTCTCCGTCCTGTAATCTCTAGCACGGGTGCGGTATGCACAGTCTTTCCCAGATCAGGTTACTTCACTTATCCTATGGGGGTTGCTGATTTTGGAAGAGCCGGAGTAAGCAGGTAAGTCTCTATACCAATGGCTGCTTGGAATAGATGCTTAAAGTCTTTGTCGCCCAAGTTTAGACTAGTGTTTGTCCTTTTCTTTCAGGTGAGGTGTTAAGCGGTTTTCGGATGAAGGATTGAGTCTCTATACCAATGGCTGCCTAGAATAGATGCTTAAAGTCTTTGTCGCCCAAGTTTAACTAGTGTTTGTCCTTATCTTTCAGGCGCAGTGTCGAGCGGTTTTCGAATGAAGGATTGGCTCTCCTTACGATGTTGAGCAGGTTTCTTGCAGGTGAGTATAGCGCTATGTGAGGCACGCTGAATGTTTGAATAGCTTTCTTTTCTGTGCGCGACTAACCTGCTGTGTCTTTTCTATTCTGCAGGTGCGGCGCGATTCCAGGAAGATGATGGAAGAACCGCTCAATGAAGTTCCTGGAGGATGCCGACCCCGGGTGAGTGTAAGATGCCCGTGCGGGTACCTTCCTCTCTGCTTCTTCTCTGCAGATGCGGCGGTCCGGGAATAAGCTGAAGGCGAGGCTGGAATGTTAGACTGCAGGTAAGGCCTTTGTTGCTTTAATAACTCCTGTTCTCCTCTTCCTTTTACAGGTGCCGATGGATTGAAAACTCTGGACGGGCGTGGCTGAAGAAGTTCAAGAGCTGAGCAGACACGGTGAGCGTTACGCTGCAGGAGTGCAGGATAACGCCAAGCGTGTTCTGTTCGCAGGGTGCGGTTTGAATAGCTTTGCAAGTAGTTCCAGGCAAGTAGTCCCTTAGCCGTACCCTGCCACTTCAGGTAAAGTAGTCCCACGGCCACACCCTGTACAGAAAGGCTCAGCCTCACTAAGCTGAGAATATAGTCCCATGAAGTTCAACACATACTATGAGCCTGGCGCCAACTGCGCCAGGACTGAGTCCAGGAGATTCTAGGGTACTCCTTTGAGGCTTGATGAGCCCTTAAGGGTGCCAATGTCCGGGATGGGCTCACCAGTTTCAGGGGTTTTGGAGCATGCACCATGATAGAGGCGCCAGGAATGGGACCCTGGGGATGAGGAAGGACTGGCCCCTTGTCTAGTGGCCATGACGCACTCCCCCGCAAGGCTCCTCTCACGGGCGATCTTCTCCCTGTTGCAGGCTTGGTGGGATTATTGCGATGAAACCGCCTGATTAGTTGAGGCACATGGACAAATTCCACAGGCTCCCAAGTGCGATCTTGAGGTCCATAACCCTCCCAGTCGATTAAGTAGTACAGTTTTGACCGTACCATTTTAGAGTCCAAGATGTTCTTAATGTCATACTCGGGTTCTTCTTCGATAATTTCAGGTTCCGGTGTTTTTTTAATTCTAGTCTCAGGCTTTAAGAGGGAAACGTGAAATACAGGATGGATTTGCATATTGTCAGGTAGCTCTAGCTTTACCGCGGCTGGGTTGATGATGGCTATGATGGGATAGGGTCCAAGAAACCTGGGGTGGAAGACCAGCGGTCCTTTTAGTGGTATATTTCTGGCTGCCAACCATACTTTATCTCCGATTTGGTAGTGTGGAGCTTCTCTTCTATGCTGGTCAGCAAACTTCTTTTGTTGTTCTTCGGCTTTGGTTAAGCTCTTGGTTGCTTCCTTGAGGGTTTGGGTAATAGTCTTATGTAGGGAGGTGATTGCCGGCATTTCTAGCTCATCAAGTGGTTGAGATCAAACGAAATGCTTTCCCGGTGACCATCCGGACATGTAAGCATTACCTCGTCGGTGTGTTGAATCACTGGCCTCGAAGACAACTGAGAGCCATCCACGGCAGTGACATTTTCCAAGTGCGGTTTTTGCTGAAGTGGAAGGCCTATCCGTGCAGCCAACCCCTGATCAATGTAATTTCCCACCGCGCCTACATTGATAGTGGCATGTACTCTCGATGGTTGTTGGTGGTGGGCTATTAATACTGGAATAACCAGGTGTGAGGTCGTTACAACTTTCTTGATTCCGCTTGACAAGTGGACCTCTACACTTGCCGGGCGTCTGAGTTTTCCGGCTCCTGTTTCTTGTCTTTGTTGTCATTGTCCGTGGCACCTACCACCTATTTGGGGGGTTTTGTGGGGCAATCTCGTAAGAAATGTCCAGATTTTCCACAACATAAACAAAGCCACTGTTCTCTTCTTTTTTCCTCCTTCAGCCTTGGAAATGGGAGCTCGTAATCCCCCTAATTGCATAGGTTCAGGGATTTCATGACCCCTGGCCTGAGTGTCCCGAGGCCTTATGTAGACTGATCTCCCTTCAGCCCTTGTGCGGTCCATTTTTCGGTCTTGTAACCGGTGATCTAACTGCACAGTTAGGTTGATATAGTCTGCACAGCATTCGGGTGGATTAACAACTTGAGCTAGTACGTCCTTTAACTCACCACGAAGCCCCTGGTAAAACAGTGTGGTCCTTTTCCCCTCTGGCCAGTTGGTCTGTGCTACAAGGCTGTTGAAGGTGGCAATATAAGTCAATAAGTCGTGGTTTCCTTGCCTCAGGGACACTAGTTGTCTAATGCTTGTCCTTGAGTGTGTCTAGCCAACAGTTTTTCCAATTCCAGTTGGAATTCTGCAAAGTTCTGAAGTATTGGATCATCCTGAGCCACTAATGGTATAGACCAATCAGCTGCACAGCCTCCCAAATAAGAAAGCACAAAGGCCACCCTTGCACTGTCATTAGGGAAGGCTCCTGGTCGGCAAAAAAAGTGGAGGCGGCACTGATTCATGAACACATCGTATTTGTTTGGGTCGCTAAAGAAGCATTCAGGTGGGGCAAGTGGAACCGCCCCTGGGAGTACCACCTGCACTGGTGGTGAGGGCTGCGGCAAAGCAGTTGGTGTAATTCTGGGTAATGGGACTTGTCCTGCGTGTGCCTGAAGCATTTGTCTTGCCAGCCATCTGTTCGTTCTCGGGCTATAATAAGGTCTCTACTCAGGGAGTTAGTCTCTTGTCTTGGGGCATGCACCTATGCCCGTAGCTCCCCCAATAGTTGGGCTAACTGGTTGGTTTCAGAAGTTGCCATAACGCCCATGCAGAAATTTGGAGAGGCTTTGCGTTCTGTTACGCTCACCTGGTCTCGGCGGGGGCGTTGGGGCATGGTTGGAGCCCTCCCTTGACTTGACTCCTCGGAATCGCCTTCCCCGCCAGATGGTGGTTGGACCTACTGCTCGAAGGATGGGTGTTGCCCCTGAATGAAGGCTTTCATGAACAATGTGTTTCATGACATACAAGATCAGTTCATCGTGGTGTACCTCGATGGCATACTTATTTACTCAGCCTCAATGGCGGAACACGTTAAACATGTCTCCACCATTCTACAGCGACTGAGAGAAGATCTATATGCGAAGGCCAAAAAATGTGTGTTTCACACCACCGAAGTGGAGTTTTTAGGATATAACATCACGGACCAAGTGTTGCGCTCACCTGGTCTCCACGGGGGCATTGAGGCACGGTTGGAGTCCTCCCTTGACTCGACCCCTCGGAATCGCCTTCCGCTCCAGATAGTGGTTGGACCTGCTGCTCGAAAGATGGGTGTTGCCCCTGAGTGAAGATGAGAGGCAATGAAAATGGAGTGGGGATATCGTGACTTCCCCCAACCTTTTCGTGCCAAATACAGTGTGCTAGCGTTTTCCCATATAAGCTCACCTGTAGTTTTGTAATGTTGAGCTATCCTTCCTGCTTATCCTAGCAGGGGCGCGTAGAACAGACCGAGTTGCTTCACTGGTTGGTGGAAGTTTTGATCCAGACCAGCTGCAACCAATCCACTTCGACAGTAAGTCTTGTTATGACTATTGTTCGATTAGACTGTCTGTATTTCGTCTAATAATTCTTGCAATGTCTCATTCCATCCCCATAGGTACGGAGAAGCAAATCGGAACCGAAGAGAGTCCGGAAGTCTCTAAAGGCTGATGGAGTTTCAACAGTGACAGGTAAGTTGGTCTTTATAAGGAAACTCTAGTCTCTTGTATGACATGGCCATGCTTTCGATATGCACAAGTTCTAACTTGTTGTGTTCTTATTTCCTCGTAGGTGCAGGCCGACGAAGAATGGCGTCTGGACTCTCGATAAAGATTTACGGTTGCAGAATGAAGTTACGGCAGAGGTAATCAAGTGAAGGGGAGTTCTGGTTAACAGGGCGCCCGGATTAGGTAAGATGAAGACTCTGACTGTGATGGAATGCAGGTAAGATGAAGACTCTGACTCCGACGGTGATGGGATGCAGGTAAGAGGAGGACTCCGACTCTGGCTGTGATGGGATGCAGGTAAGATGCATGCACAGCGATCTAGCGGCTGTCAGCAGGTAAGTAGCGCCCTCAGCGATAGAGTAGCTGGGTTCAGGTGAATGGCGCGGACAGCGATGTAGCGGTAGGCAGCAGGTAAGGAGCACTCCCAGAGATGTCTTCAGGATGGAGCTGCAGGAATCCAGTGATGCACAGGAAAGCACAGCAGAGAGCGCTACGCTGCTGAAAGCAGAATGACGCGAAGTGAAGGCATGTGGATGGGCTGGCCTTATATAGGCTGGCCCAGGCCCCTTCCTTTTCGCCCACCTACTGACTCCACCTTGCCCTTCTCTGGGACTTTGGCGCGTGCCTTCCAGTTCTGCTTTTTGGCCACGCCCGGCCCAGCTGCACACGCCCTCGGCATAGAGTGTGCAAGGCACACTTTTACATGAGCGTGGCGCCAGAGGCGCCAGGGCTGCGTCTAATGGGACCCTGGGGATGAGGAAGGACTGGCCCCTTGTCTAGTGGCCATGACACCGAGGCATTAAAAGGAGCAAGTCCAAGGTCAGGGCTGTCTTAGAATGGCCTACAGCTCAATCAGTCAAAGACCTACAATCTTTCCTTGGTTTCGCTAACTTTTACCGGCGCTTTATTGATTCCTTTTCGGCTATTGCTGCTCCACTCATGGCCCTGAGCAGTTCAAAAGTCTGTTTTGTCTGGGATGCAACTGCTCAGTTGGCTTTTGATTAGTTGAAAGCGGCGTTCACTTCGGCTCCATTGTTGCAGCATCCCAACCCAGATATTCCTTTCTTCGTTGAGGTCGATGCTTCGGGTTACACTGTAGGCGCATTCTCTCACAATCCTGCTCACAAACAGGGGAGATACACCCAGTTGCTTTTTTCTCCAGAAAACTTAAATCCTATCAGAAAAATTATCCCATCACAGAACGGGAACTGCTTGCCATTAAAAGAGGCCTTTTTGGAATGGCAGCATCATCTTCTGGGAGCCAGACATGTTGTCACTGTCTTTTCTGATCACATGAGTTTGCTGGCTTTCAAGACGATGAAATGCTGCACTGCCCGTCAGGCCCGATGGCACCTTTTCTTCTCTCAATTCAAGTTCATCATAACCTATCGCCCTGCACGCTTGCACGTTCCTGCGGATGCTTTATGAAGGCGGTCATCAGGTGATCAACAGACTCATAGGGATTCTGTTCCTTTACTTGCGGTAAAGTGGTCTGTGGCTGTACAGTCCAGCCTTCTCTATGCTCCATTATCGAGGACTGGGTTGCTTCTAATCCATCTGACGTTGCTTCCCTCAATCTGGACATCCAGGGGGGGTCTTCCCTTCATTCAGGGGCGTGTTTATGTGCCTCCTGGTCCTGCTTGCATCAATACCTTGCGATGGGCTCATGACTCAGTGGTTGCAGCACATCCGGGTCATCCGAAGACCCTGGAATCTCTTTGCCGTTGGTCATGGTGGCCTTCGATGTCCAGAGATGTTATGGATTACCTGTCAACTTGTGCCATCTGTGCTTAATGTAAGACCTCTAGGACCAAACCTATGGGACTGCTAAAGCCGTTGCCAGTGCCATACAAACCATGGCAGATGGTTTCCATGGATTTTGTGATGGAACTACCTTCCATCAAAGGACTGAACACCATTCTAGTAGTAATTGACTACTTCTCAAAGTATGCAGTTTTCATTCCTTGCCCGGGTCTACCTACTGCCCTGATATTGGTTGACCTGGTGCGTTTACACATCTTTCAACATTTCGGTCTGCCATGGAGGTCATGTGACCTATCTGTCACGTTTACGGTGGGATAGGCTCCGCCCCCACGCACAAAAGAGGGGTTTAAATAAGGCTTGCATAGATCAAAATGCTGCTTTTAATTAGCGTTATCTTGCCGTATTGGCTATTTGGATGTCCAACTACTTTTTGACCTTGGATTACGTCCCTCGACAGGATTTGTTTGCTAAATTGTTCGGCAGCAGTCTCATCTGCATGCCGACCCCTTTCGCCTTTAAGGCGTTCTCTTCTACTGCTGCTTTCCGCGAACGCTGGTGTTCTCTTCCAAACGCCGCATTTCTCGGCAGCCGTGACCAGCAGTATACAGTCACTCCAACGGTCCACGCAACGAGCTTACATCTGCCCACGAGTCACTGTACTTCATCTTTCCTGATTACATCGCCGCGGAAGCTACCTTTGAAGTACTTGTTCCGCATACGTGGCTATTACTGTCACCCTTGAAAGAGTACACCTTTTTTTCGCCTTATCCTGTCATTGCTGTGTAGTACTGTGTAGCTCAATCAGTCTTTGAAACTTTCATTTGTTACCATTTGAGACGTATAATTTGTTTTCTCCTTGGAATCATTCTATTCTAACCTTTGGACTGCTTCATACTGGGACACTTTGAACAACTGCTCCACAAACTACTACAGTGCACTTCTGAAAGCTATCCCGATTCAGTGCACCATCCCGAAACTAGTTGCGTCCCTCGTGCCGTTCGGGGTAGCCTCCTGTACTAACTCCATGTTTGTTATTTTTTCCTGCCGTTGTTTATTCCTATTCTCAACCAATCTCCTATTAGGGTAAGCCCTCTAACATTATTGTGCATTTTGGGGTTCTTGATAGGTACAATTGGGATTAACCAATCCTTTTCTTTCTTCCCAGTATTTACGTCCCGATTACACTCTTTGATACCCTTACAGCCCTACCAAGCTTACTTCAGGTATTCCTCCTTCTTGCTAAACCGTGTATATTGTTTTTCCAACCCACACCTTATAACTGTGTTTTGTTTATTTTACACAGCTTTGGTGTAGCGGTGCGGGTATCCCCGCTCTTTTGGGTAACCAAAACCTTTGATTGTATTTCTATAACAAAGGGGTGTGTTGCATTAAAGAGCTCCTCAAGTTGAGGTGTGGTTCTGGAAAGTTCTGCTAACGGAACATTCCAGCTTAGACTGAACTCTTACCGGAGCAGCTCCTTCTCCTCTAGTGTCCTAAGGTTGAGCAACACCCCGACCTGTTCAACTAGTGGTGAGTAAACACAAGGTTTTAACTCTCACTCTTAGTTGACCAAACAGTTATGGTCTAGATTCAGGTTCAGTTTTCCCAACCAATGAATGTTCTGCTTCATACAATGCTTCAATGTTCTACAAAAGGGTCCACAAAACAAAAAGAAAAGATAATGAATGAAGAAGAATTTAAAAGGGAAGGCAGGTGTGTGATAAAACACATTCCAGTAAGTGCAAATAAGTTTGCTACTGGCCCAAATTTGTAAACTGGATATCCCATTCACATAAAACATTGTGGGAACATGATACTGCTGAAAAGTTTAGACATCAAGGTGAAAACTGCTGCACTATACTTACCCTGTATGGACCCTTTTGTAGATCCAATTTATCCTGAGGAAGGCTCTTCAATCAATGCCAAGATTCATGGCTTTAAGCCGAAACGTGCCGCTAGCACAGCTCATGAGTTCTAATAGTAATTAACTGATGGTCTGTGTTTATAACAATTATCTATAGTTTAAAAAACTGGCACGTAACAATGAATAACAATTTTAACCAATTTATCTTCTCTATTTATACTAATAAATAATATGTATGACTGAATATATTTTCTGTGTTTGCCCTATTTGTTCTCCTTGGCATTTTCCCATTTTTCTTTCTGACCTCTTATGAAGCAGAACATTCATTGGTTGGGAAAACTGAACCTGAATCTAGACCATAACTGTTTGGTCAACTAAGAGTGAGAGTTAAAAACTTGTGTTTACTTTGTGCTTTGCCCCGAACTCCCACTGAACACGCAGGGGGCACCCCCCTTTTTTTGTAAAATATAAATAGTGGTGAGTAACAGAATTAATAGCCTGGACAATGGAATCATCTGAAATCATGGCGGAAATCCTACGTCACAAAGCGGAATTAAGGATGTAAATGTCTTCCATGAAAGACGAGTTCCAACAGCAGATAAACCAAATACAATCCGTGATAGCTCCTCCACCCATGCAGGAGGTTGCTTCTGGGGCATCAGCTCCTAGTAGGGGTTTACCCACACCTGCTCAGGTGACCCCTTCCATTGTGCCCTCTGCTCAATTCCCACTGGCTCCTCCAGAACGGTTTTTGGGGGATCCTAATCACTATAGAACCTTTATCAATCAGTGCTAATTGCACTTTCTGTGTCGTCCTACGTCCTTTCCGACATCTACCACTAAGGCAGCATTTATCCTGTCGCATTTAGGGAGTTACAGCCGCTGCTTGGGCCAACCATCTGCTGGAATCGAACAGCCATGTGCTGTACAACTGTGATGCCCTCTTGGCCACCATGAGCCGGGTCTTTGATACCAGGGATACTTCGCAGGCCTTCGATCTTGAGCTGCTCAAATTATGGCAGGGATCCACACCTTTGCTCTCTTATTTGGCAGGGTTCAACCAGTTAGCGGCTGAAACCGATTGGCCTGAAGAGAAAAAATCAGCTGTCTTTTACCAATGCCTCTCTGAGGAATTAAAGGATACGCTTTCTACGGTGCCTGTAGTACTCACCGTTTTCAGCGAGCTTTTGGATATGGTTCTCCAAATTGACGCACGAAGGGCAGAACACAAAGGAAAGAAATGACCCAGTATACCGCTGTCTGTCCCAGACCTCCCGACAGCTGGGGTCTCTACACCAGAACCGATGCAGATAGGAGCAGTTCGGAGTGCGTTGACTCCTGCCCAACGTGAATATTGCTGTAGCCACAATTTAAGTATGTATTGCAGGGTTCTAGGTCAAAGGATCAACAGTAAAAGGGTCGAGAGGTCAAAGGATCGACACCAAAGGGTTGTAGGTCAAAGGATCGAATGTTTATTTTTTCACATTTTTTCGGGGGGGTTACCCCCAACCACCCTTTTTTTGCTAAAAATCACTTTTTCCCTAAACGAAAACCCCAAAAAATATATATAATTTTTAAAAAAATTCGATCCTTTGACCTGTCGACCCTTTGGTGTCGATCCTTTGACCTGTCGACCCTTTGGATTCGATTCTTTGACTAGACACCGTATTGTGGCTCCTCAGAACATTTATTGCCTGAATGCCCCAAAAAACCAAAGTAAGTCATGAAACGCCAAATCTCGACAGTAACACCCGGCGTGCATGAACTATGTGTACTGTTTGGTCCTTGTTGATGTATTTTCTAGGTGGGTGGAGGCATATCCATGTAGAAACAGATGCCGTGACAGTGGCTAAAAACTTATTAGCAGAGTTTAAACTTCAGTTTGGATTGTCCCTCAGTATACATAGCAACCTACATATCCAACGTACTGGTCAAGTTATTAGAGAAGTGTGCAAAGCTTTAGGAATAACTCAACAGTTCTATTGATCTTATCACCTGTGCTCTAGCCCACATGTAGAATGCCAGAGTGGGGACCTTATGTTGAGGCTGTCTCAAGTGTGTAAAGAAAGGGGGTTGAAATGGGCCTAAGCCTTGGCCCTGGTTCGGTTTACCATGCGCAACAATCTGCAGTGTAAACATCAACTGTCTGCCCATAACAATCCTCAGTGGTCACCCCGTGAGAATGGGAACTGCACCCCAGCAGTTCCCATTCAGAGTTAGCCATTAGAAGATGATGCAGTGCTCCAATATCATCGCATGTTGATTAAAACTATTCGATCTCTCCATGCTCAGGTCCATGAAGCCCTGTCTGAACCGGCTACGGAACCCTGCCACCCCCACAGCAGGACACTGGGTCCTGGTGAAGGTCCACCAGCATAAATCTGCACACCAGCCTAGGTGGCATGGCCCAATCTAGGTTCTCTTGACCACCCATTCAGCAGTGAAGTGTTCGGGGATCCCGGCTTGGATCCATGCGGCGCATTGCCGCAAAGTTGCTGACCCAGTTGATCTCCCCTCTGCAGCAACCGATCTTCGGATTGGCTCCAGTTTCACCTCGACCACCGACTCCACCACCAGTGATGTCACCAGTCGTTTGCCGATGGCGGACTCTTCCAGTATTGCCAGAACAGAATGGCCACCACCAGAAGGCGAGAGCGCAGCCCTCGATCAGCCAGTATGCTCAAGTTCTGAACAACAGCTTCTGAATCTCTTACACACAGTGAGGTCCATGCAGGAGCTACTGCTAAGGCTCCTCCATCAGGCGCTAGAAGTTCTGGAAGAAATGACCCAGATTCAGACCTCAATGTTGGCGTACCATCTTCAGTGTATGACCCCTCTGAACTACACAATGCAACCTCCAAAAGGTATGCTTTGCAATCCTGTGAAAGAGCTCCTGAGAGTCAATAGTTCCAAACCAAGTGGCAATTGGCAAAGTCACTCGACCCTGGATTTGTCCCCTCGACGACAATGAATACCCCTGAGGTGGTAATGCACTGGCAGAGAGTCGAAGCCCCTACTGTTGATTTACTGATACTAGCAAGTTATGGCCTCTGGTGGTATCATCTGCTGGTCATTATTTGTGTTACAATAACCCTCATATGCACATGGCTCTGGTACCTTGGATACTTGTAGTTTGAACTTTTAGCTGGAACTTTCGATCATGAACTGTGGTCTGAAGAATTCTTTGTTCAGTACCCGTTTCCTGGTGGAATCTTTGAACGTTGAGAAGTACTTAGTTGCAACTTTCTGAAGATCATAAACTTTGAACAGGAAGTTTTGGTCTGGCGATCTAATTTTACTTGTGTCTTGCATCTGATCTGCCTTGATGAACAAAATCAAACTGTCTGCAAGCCACAAACCTTTGTACTGGTGTTACGACCGGAATCCAGAACCTGGACTTTCGAGGATTTGACCTAGTGTACATAATGTCTGGGTATTTTTCTGTTATCATTGTGATATTCAAAATGTTGATATGTTATTGTTTCACAGCAATTCATGCGTTCCGCACCACCTATCATGAAAATGATGGTCCCTCTGCACATCCCTAGGTTCACAGTGAAAACTCTTACTTGCACCTCTCCAGACAGTATGCCTGCATTGTCCTTCTTACCAATTGCTCGGTCTGTGCCTATTTGCCACATGACGTATCCTCCAGGTTCCCTATCACACCCATCCCCTTTCAGTGGGGGGATGTCTGTTTGGATCTCAAGTTGGTTACCCAGTCCCAAGGCCCAGGATCCTGTAGAGACACTCATTCCCATGTGGGTTTTACCGGTCCTACAGATTTTCCCACCAGAGACGAAGTACACACTAAGCCAGCAGCACTCCAGCTTTCCTCCCCAGCAACTGGTCTTATATGCTACACCAGCACAGGTCCTCTGTTCATGGGAACTAGCAAAGGTCATTATTATCTGTCCAACGATTCAAGTGTAGTGATCAATCATTTTACATTTGCCTTTGACTGTCATTTCTCATGTTCCCAGTCCAGGTACGTTATGTATTCCGGAACATTCTGCATCTGTGGGGACAAGGTTATCCTTGGCTACCCATTAATTGGGGAGGGAGTTACATGGGGTATATCCTGCTGCAGAGTGTCATACTCCCACTTTTCCAGCCCATATCCATCTCAGAAGAAGTACTGCCTGAGAAAACCTTGTATCTCATACCAGCCCTTGGAATTAAGATAACTTGAGACCTTCTGACTCAATTGTCATGGTTAGTGGAGGATATTGCAAATGCCACTGCATCCTCCTTGACTCTATTATCCTGAGAAGAAGTAGCCATCAGAACCATGGTGCTTCAGAATGGTATGGCTCTAGACATTGTTCTAGCCTCACAAGGAGGTGTCTGCGCAATCTTGAAGAGTGAGTGCTGGACTTTCATACCAAGTTACTCAAGAAATATTACTGACATCGCCACCCACATTTGTCACACTGTCAGCCTCCTTCACACCTGTCCGGATGCTTCCTGGACCTTTTGGTCTTGGATTGAAGGTCTATTGGAGCCTCTGGGTGCATCTATTGGTCATATCGTACTCATAGTGCTAGTCATAATTCTAAGTCTGTCCCGTCTGTCGATGGTTTGTAAGTGCCTCTATTATCAGTTATGCAATACCTGAAGTCTCTCAAACTGCCCAAATACTTTACTGTCATACAACAGACAAAGATGTGCGATATGAGATGCCTGGACGTGATGTTTGTTCCCCTAGAGATGTTTGTAATCCGACTGGAGTTAAAGTATAATAGGAGGGGACTGTGGTGGAAAGATTGGAATTGAACATTTTATGTACACCCCTTGCACAATACTGTATTATAATATTGAGTAGGCACTGTAAACTGCCATGTTTCAACACTGTTTCTTGCATGTGTGAGGTTTAGGTTTTACTGCACATGTCTTTGCAATTAAGGCTCTTCACCTAGTGTGTAGTGTGTAGTGTAAGACTGTAGAAGTAGGAGACTGACACACAGGTGGTATGCTTTTGGCTATAGACATTTATTAGTGAGAAAATGAAAGAGAAAACCCTATGTGACCCTAGTTTTAAGAGAGGTTTCCCTACCTCAACCAAATAGTAACCAAATACTAAGGAGTCTGTCAGGATGTCCATCTAAAGCAAAGAGTCCACCGTCCTGTGTCCAGACCGATTTCCAACCCTTACACTATAAACTAAACCTAAGGAAATGGTGGTCTTCTTGGGCCAGACAAATGCCTCCTTTCTCCTGGAGGACAGCCCAGGGTTTACTTCTAGATGATGCAAATGAAATGTTCTTCTCAAAGGGTACAAATCAAAAAGTCTCAAAAGGTTCCTTGGATTGGAGCTTGTTTGGGAGGATAGGTCCAGGAGACCCTCCTCCCCTGCATGCGCCACCTTGTGAGTTTTGTGGCTCGTCAGGGGTCCCCCTGTCACCAGGGCCCAGGTGACGAGGTGACTACTGATCAACACGCAGGACTGATCATGCTGTACGGTGGACACCATTTTGGAAAGCATCAGGACTCCATTTTGGATACTGACAACCTGAAACCCAACAAGAAAGCCTGCCTGCGAATGCTGCAGCTTGGCCCTCACTCACAGAGAGTCATGCCCTTTCCCTGGCGCCTCCGCTCCATGGCAGATCCACTGAAGGCCCGTTCTCACGAGCAACCAGACACGAACAAGTATCAGAACAAACACTATCATTTACCTTCCGCAGTACATCACTGTCCCCGAAGTGACCTGACTCGCGGTTCAAGTCTGGCAAATAACAGAAAACCACCCTAACAGAACAGGCCTCGGCCCTGCATCTAAACCGTAGCATGTAAAATATATGGTGTCAATACCCTCTTTGTATGAACCCTTGTCGATGTCCAACCACACTCCAATGCCTGGCGGTTTACAAATATAAACATCCATGGTTAAGAAAGAGATAAAAATTCCTAAGTCACACAAACACCCAAGGTCATCTCCCCTCCCCCTTTCCCCCCCCACCAAGGCACGCCAGGACAAGCTGGTGTGCGAGCAGAACAGCCTCACCTCCCCCCATTCTGCTGGACCCGCTTCAAGTTTTCACCTCCCCCCATGTCCCAGACCGCCATGGTCGGCCAAATGAATTATTTACAACCCAGTCCTAAAACCCCACCGCCCCAAGGGGCCAGAGGTACACCCTTGCTGATCTAGTAGTACTCCAGTTCACCCTAAGTTAATGGGCCTTGGAGAACAGATATTCAACCCTGTACTAACACATCATAAAGTAATTCTTCACTACATCTAACAAGGCCAGAATGACAGTGCAGCTCACCCCATGCCCTCAGACCAGACCCCTAGGTTTATGACACCCGGTCAACAGGTCAGAAGTAACAGTGTCTTGATGTATTGCTAAGGCCTCACAATATATACATTCCTCCTGTGTCTTATTAACTTTTAGAGTAACCCATTGCAGGATTTACAGGACAACTGGAATGATCTAAATGAATGAATGTTGTGTGTGTGTGTGTGTGTGGCCATAAGGGCAGAAAGTCAGGGCCCCCGTCCATCAAAGACACTGACCGCGCCTGGCCTGGCGGCCCCACCTCGATGAGCCCAGCTGACCTCTCCGCCCCACGTTGGCACCACGCTGATGTCCACCAACCACGAAGCGGCTCGTCACAACTGCCCCTGTAGTAAGTCGACGCTACCCAATCCCCAAGATTATGTGCCCCCTATAGTGTGTAGGTTTCTATGAGAAATTTTGTAATAAATAAGACTGTCTTTGCAATTGTCAGGTAGAGCGCTCTCGGAGCTTGCAGAGTCCTTTGCATGCCCTATTTGATTAGATAAAGAACCTTTTACTTTTACCCGCACTTGGTCCTAGCCTCATTCCCTTTTGGGGTGTGTCTATTATTGCCTCTCATTGTGGGGAGGGTAATGCCTTTTGGGGACGCTTGCCTTCAGTGGTGACTCCGAAAGCGTGATTACATTTTTTGAAATTTGTCATCGTCCCCTCTGGCGCGAGAGATTCCGGGCGGCAGTGGAGACGCACAGTGCGCCCACTCAGGAGAGCTGCCCACCTACGGCAACTGGTACGCTTAGACGTGTGCACAGAATAAAACAAAGGGTACAGGATCCTGCTCCAAAAAAACCCTTTGAGTACCGCTCGCCGGAGCCAGGGGGCGGCCATTGAGTGTGTGGCAGCGCCGCCTGGACGGACCCAGTCCGGAGAATCTCGATTCAGGCACATGAGTATTAAGTGCGAGTGATTGTAAAGGGAAAAGGGGAAGGGAGTCAGAGTACACGAGGTCACCTAAGAGGGGTACTTTCAACCATTAATACTGTCTCGTATTTACTTTACTTTCTCTGCATATGGCCATTAGGATAAAAAAGGTGAAATAAGAGAAGATAAGAGACAGGAACCTATCTCTGCAAGGGGGTAGAAGGCGGCTCCGCGTAGTGCAATCTCAACTAGTACTGGGAGTGAGTAAAAACGTGGAGAATAAAATAAAAGTGTCTGGTAATAGGGAGACACAGTGAATACGTTAGAAACTGCTACTTTCTTTTCCTCTTTCTTTCCTCTATAGTTAGGCTACCTTGGTGTTGAGCAAAAGATAAAAGGTCTAAAAGGTGTATGGACAATTGATGATCTAGGGAAAGAGGACCTTACCAGGGAGAGAAGCACAGGGCAGGCAGAAAAAGGAGGGATAAATGTTGTGTTGTATGTCAAAAGTCTGTTAAGTGTTTGTCCCTTGTCGCATATGTTAAGTTAATCATGTTTTAATGAATTGCACAGAAATGATGTTAAATTGATGACATTGTATAGCTCTATGGTATGGTCATCGTAAGTGTGACCCGGTAAGATCAAAAGGTAATAATATTGTAAGCAAGTGTTTGTGATCTAAAGGTAGTAATAGTACGAGCAAGTATTTCTTTTGCATATGCTCAAGAAATTGACTAAGATAGAAGCCACACACACACTTATACTACACAGCGTTAGACACAAATAGTACAAGAGAATAAAAATAAAAAAAAACTGAAAACACAATATTGGGGCGGAAACACCCCTGGCCCACATCTGTAAAAATATACCTGGTTATGCTGAACGTATAAAGAAATACCACAATCAGTGGGTCACAGAACTGAAGGGAGAAGGGCTACCCCAAGTATGTGTCATGTGTCATGATCCATCGATCACGCCCCTTTTGGGCTTCCTGGTCCCTGGCACGTCGGGGGTTACTCGCTGTAGTACACCCAACATGGCCGTATACACGGAACGCGGTCTATCGACCTTTACGTCCTATGCAGCACGTTCTATAAATTAGCCACTCTCCTGCGGTTCCGCACATCTCAACACTACCGATAACTGTGGCCTGACGTGCTCCGTAGTTTGTTCTCCTGAACTGTGTTGCTTCCTGGTTCCCGGACCTTCCTCCTTCTCCTTTCCTACTACCTTCCTGATCCTGTCTCTTCCGCATTCCGCGCAGACCGCATCTGTGTGCTGCCTCCATTCCAAGCTTCCTGGAGTTTCCTAGATCCTGGACGAAGAAGCTGAACGAATCCTGGAATCCGAAGACGGCCGAGCGGGCTTGTACAAGACCCGAACTGCTCGAAAGAAAACCCCGACAAAGGACTCCGCAAAACAGAGAAAACAGGTGAGAAAAGGGGAAACCTGTGACAGATTGAGACGCCACCTGACCGATCTTGATACAGACATGGAAGCGGCCGTCCAGGATCTTATGCGTGGCATGCAAGAGCTGACGACCGAAGTGCAAAACTTAAAGGCGGAAAACGCTGCGTTAAAACAATTGGTGTTTTCCCGTGATTCTGCCACGAAGGAGAGTGTAATTCTAGGCGGCGTCGTTGATAAATTCGACGGTTCAGCAAAGAGCATTCGTGGATTCCTAGATTTTTGTTTGGTCCACTTTACATTTAAACCTCATTATTTTTCTACGCCCAGGGCTAAAGTGGGCTTTATAATCTCGCATCTTTCTGGGAATGCCTTGACCTGGGCCACCCCATTGGTTAACTCTGGTGATGCTCTCCTGGATGACTATGATGGCTTTATAGAGGCCCTCAAGACCATGTTCGAACGCCCGGAACAAGTTTACAGTGCCCAGGAACATCTACTCGACTTTCATCAGGGTACCCAGGACTTGCTCACGTATGTCACATGCTTCAAACAGCTGGCTAAGGAAGCGGATTGGTCCTCTGAAGCTTGTTTTACTTTATTTCGAAGAGGGCTAAACGAACAGATCAAGGACGAACTAGCAAGAGTGGCACGCCCGGGTTCCTTTCAAGCCCTAATGGTTCTTGCTCTACAGATTGACTTTCGTATTCAGGAGAGAAAGGCAGAACAGAAGAAAACCAAGTTACCACTCCAGAAAAACTCCATTGGAACCCCTTCAAGCTCAGAAGGCATTTCTACTCCAAGCAATTAGCCTGAACCTATGCAATTGGGGCCTTCCATGGACCCATTACACCACAAGAGAGGATGCAAAGGATTCATACTGGATTATGTATGTATAGTGCATCCGACAAACATTTAGTAAGAGAATGCCCGATTGCCCCCCCACGGCGCTCAGGAAACGACAGCTCGCGATCCTAAACGGAGCGCAGGTTCGGGAGAGAGATGTCTGCTCCACCTCTATTCCATCCTTGAACTCTCCTGGACAAAATTCCTTGGTAATCTTACAGGCCTTCTTGACAACATCCAAGAAAGAAATATACCCCATCCTGGCACTGGTCGACTGTGGAGCTATGGGGGTATTCATAGATCATGAATGGGTCTTAAAACACCATATTCCTTACGAATCCCGGACTATTATGCAACCTGTGGAAGCAATTGATGGAAGACCCCTTTCTTCTGGACCTATGACCCTGCAGACCAAGGAGATCGAGCTTGCTATAAATCAACATCGAGAAAGGATAAGATTTGACATCATCAAGTCCGCCCATTACCCCATGGTTTTGGGAATGCCCTGGCTTCAAAGACACAACCCCTATATCTATTGGGCAGCGGGATCCTTGTTCCTGGGTTCTGAGTTTTGTATGTCCCACTGCTTACATCCAGACCTTGATCCTACACCATCTAAGAAGTTTCCTACAACTCATCAGAACACAATCTCAGTTTCAAACATCACCGGGTCCCGGAGGCTTACCAGGAATATTCCGATGTTTTCTCCTCTGCCATTGTTCAGGCCTTATCTCCCCACAGACCTGAAGATTGTGCTATTGAGACGGAACCTTCCGCGGTGATTCCATTTGGAAGGATGTTCATCCTATCAGAACCTGAAAAGAAAGCCCTTCGTGAATACCTGGATACTAATCTCGCAAATGGCACCGTACGACCATCTAAATCTCCATCAGGGGCCTCCCTGTTCTTCGTTCCTAAAGAAGACACTAAAGAACTCAGACTGTGTCTGGATTATCGAGGTCTAAATCAATGTACTCTCAAGAACCGCTATCCGTTGCCCTTGATCTCAGACTGTCAAGGCGAGGTCCGTCCCAACGCAGGAGCAGCAAGAACTCCTACCTCCCCTTGACAGTTTTGGCACCTGGATTAGACAAACACAGGACACCGCGACCCTCACGGGGAAAGAGGGTTAGGGTCCACGGATTGGATAGGTTCGGTGTGTAGGTAAACCGGATTGAGGATTAGGAAGTAGTTGGGGACAGGGAAGGGGTTTGTGGCAAAGGCATGCTCCTTGACTCCGACTGCTTCGTAGCACTTACAATATCTGAGTTTCTTACCATTCACTCAAATACACATGTTCATACATGCATTACCCAGGTTGAGACTTGGCACTCTGTTTAACTTCTGCACCGAGTTATACTCCGTAATGGTGTCATGCATGCATTACCCAGGTTGAGACTTGACACTCTGTTTAACTTCTGCAGGTAATGGTTTCATGCATGCATTACCCAGGTTGAGACTTGGCACTCTGTTTAACTTCTGCACAGAGTTATACTCCGTAATGGTTTCATGCATGCATTACCCAAAGTACTCAATCTCGTTCTGACGAGAATCTTATGACTAGCTCAGTTAGCCTCAAGGTTCTAAACTGTCACTGTACATATCATTCAACAAACGATTTACATCTTAAGCATGCTTTTGACACTTAGCTCTGGTTTTCTGATGAGTTTTCGAATACATCTCCGCCCGCCGGCTCTGCCTTTTGTGGGTCCGTGAAGGACAGGTCCTGAATGCTGTCAGAATGCTCCTGACAAAAGAGAAAACAATTAGCCTTTGTTCGTGTGCTAATAGTACTCGCCGCCGGCGAGTATGCAGATACAAACACCCGCAACTGGCGAGCGTAATCACGGCATGCAGTTAGTACGAAGTTAGCCCAGGCCGTCTCCCCAGAACGTGGCTGACTCCGTTGGTTAATTCACTACAACCGGAGCCTCTGTACTCAGGTTACTGCCAAAAAGGTACGTGACATGCTCCGTAACGTCAGAGAGTGAAAGAAAGCACTTATCTTTGGTGCCGCGGGGCCAGAGGATTATGTTTTAGCAGCGAGGGCGGCCCCGCGAGTGGCTTGGCCAGAGCTCAGACGAACGCGTCCTCTCGGTTGCAATGTAGAGCGCGAACAAGCGTTCCAGGATCGCGCATGCGCAGTGCCCGCCTCGCGCATGTGTGTTTTGGGCGTTGGCTTCAGCGTTCCCTGAGCCGTTTGTAGGCTCTGTGTGCCTGATTTCTCTCCATACGAGATCCGGGCTGCCAGGGCTGTAGTCCAGGGGCATAAGGCTGCTGGGAGATGTAGTTTTCCTTGGGCCTTACCTCCAGAATGTCTTTTCCCATTACACCTGGAGCATCTACAAAGAGGGCAGAGATGACACTGCTCAGTGAAGTACCCCCCACAGTACCTGCAACCACCTTACCCCTATTCCGTCCCTGAGGGCCTGGCTTTGGCTTTATGACAGTACACCCCCTCCCCGCAGAAAGGCCGGGTTTAGAGGGATGGTTGCGATGAAACAGGCGCAGGAATCGAGGAGCATGCACGCTAGAGGCGGGTTCCCAGGACCTGTCCTCAGGGCCAAAACCCACCCAATCGATCAGGTAATGCAATTGACCCCCCCTTACTCGTGAGTTAAGTATGGCTTGGACCTCATATTCCGGGTACCCTTCAACCATAACAGGTGGTGGTCTCTCCATGCGTGCATGAGGGTCTGCTAGTTTCAGGAGTGCCACATGGAATACAGGATGTACTTTCATATGATGAGGGAGATGAAGTCGCATCGCCACCAGATTAATGACTTGGGTGATGCGAAATGGCCCCAGAAAATGGGGTTTCATTTTACGGGACCCAGGAAGATGCAAGTGCCGTGTCGAAAGCCAGACTTTGTCTCCTACTTGGTACTTGGGATTGGCACGACGTTTCCTATCAGCATACTTCTTGCTCGTATTCTTTGCTGTGATTAAATTTTGGTGAACCTTTTTCCAGACTTGCGCCAAGTGGGCCACTTTCGCTTGCAATGTTGGTAGTGTTTCTGGGGTGCATTCACCACTTGGTTGTAGGTGTGGGTCATATCCATAAGTCACAAAAAAGGGGGAGTATCCTGTGGAAGCATGCTGGGAATTATTATATGCTAGTTCAGCTAACCACAGGAATTCCACCCATCCTCCCTTTGCTCCATGTGTAAAACAGCAAAGATACTGTTCAAGTGTCTGATTCAGGCGTTCAGTCTGCCCGTCTGTTTCAGGATGGTAACTGCTGGACATCTGTAGTTGTATGCCTATCTTGTCACAGAACTGACGCCAGAACCTAGATGTAAACTAGGATCTGCGGTCCGATATTATGTGCTGCGGCACACCCTGTAGGCGAACAACATGTTGTAGAAACAGATCTGCGAAATCTCCTGCTGTCGGCAGACCACAACTAGGTATGAAATGGGCTAATTTGGAGAATGAGTATCACTACCAATATTGTGGTATTACCACGATCCGGGGGTAGCTCTACGATGAAGTCCAATGACACAGTATGCCATGGTTTGGAAGGCGTGGGCAAAGGCCTAAGTAGTCCTGCTGGTTTTCTATGATCCGTTTTATTCGAGCACATACTTCACAGTGTGCAATGTATTCCTGCACTTCCTAATGGAGGTTAGGCCACCAATAGTGCCACTGGAGTAATTCTTGAGTCTTATTTACTCCCGGATGACCAGCCAGTGGGGAATCATGACACCATTTGAGGGCTTGAGTCCGAAGGGCCTTGCTAGGTAAATATACTGCTTTTCCCTGATATGGTATGCCATCTTGTATGGAACGCCTCTGATCCGGGTTTTACCACTGAAGTAACTCCTGTGCCGTCATGGCGTCCCCTATTTGTTCCAGCAAGCTATTTGTTGTACTTCCTGTGATGTTAGTCGGGGGCACAATGGGTTTTGCGATCTCCTCTGCTCTGGGTAAGACCTGTGATTCTGGATACCTGGAAAGTATATCTGCTTTTCTGTTCTCGTGCCCCGGCCGGTATGTTACCACAAAATCGAAGTCTGCAAAGTACATGGCCCACCGTAGCTGTTGTGGAGTGAGGGCCCGTGCTGATTTTAAGAATTGGAGGTTACGATGATATGTCAACACCGTTATGGTGTGCCTTGCTCCCAGCAGGTAGTGCCGCCATTCCGTGAACGCCGCTTTAATAGCAAGTAATTCACAATCTGCGATTGTGTAGTTCTGTTCCGCAGAATTGAGCTTCCTCGAGTAATAAGCTACTGGGTGCAATTGTCTTGAGTGGTCACGTTGGGATAGAATCGCCCCCAGCGCATAACTCGAAGCGTCAGTCTCCACCAGGAACGGTAACGCAGGATCCGGATGCAATAGGACCGGGGCTGAGGTGAAGGCCTCTTTTAGCTGACGGAAACTATGTTCTGCCTCAGAATCCCATACAAATGGCTTTCCTTTCTTGAGCAGCCGAGTAATGGCTAGACTCTTCTGCGCAAACCCTTGGATGAATCGCCGGTAGAAGTTTGCGAACCCAAGTACAGATTGCAGTTCCTTAACATTTTGTGGGGCTGGCCACTCCAAGATTGCTTGCACTTTATGTGTATCCATTTTAACCCCCTCTGGCGATAATATGAAGCCAAGGAACTCCACTGTGGTACAATGGAACAAACATTTTTCTAATTTGGCAAATAAATGATGTTCCCATAACCGTTGTAAGACGGACTTGACATGTTGTATATGCTCGACCTTGTCTCGGGAGTAGATCAATATATCGTCGATGTACACCACAACGAATCGATCCAGGAATCCACAAAGGACCTCATCCAAGAAATGCTGAAAGGCGGCGGGTGCGTTGCAGAGACCGAATGGCATGACCTGATATTCATAAAGTCCAAATTTCGTTCTGTAGGCGGTCTTCCATTAGTCTCCTTCACGCACCCGCACCAGGTGGTAGGCACCCCGTAGATCCAACTTCGTGTATATTGTGGCTCCTCGAACTTGATCCAACAGTACCGGTATAAGCGGCAGGGGGTATCTATTTTTGATTGTAATGCGGATGACCGCGCGGTAGTCGATACATGTCCTAAATTCTCTTGGTTTCTTCAGAACGAAGAACAACGGTGAAGAAACGTGTGAGGTGGAATGACAGATGAACCCATTCTTCAAGTTAGTTTCTATGTATTCCTTAAGGTGTTGATTCTCGGCCTCCGATAGTGTATAAATCCGACTGCACGGCAGTGGATCACCTGGCTCCAGATCTATTCTGCAATCGAACGACCTATGCAGCGGTAGTGTTTCTGCTGCTTTCTTGCTGAAAACGTCCTGGAAATCCTGATATTCCAGTGGTAGCCCTTCTAGTGGTTCTTTCTTGCGATCTTGTGTGGCCCCTAATACCTGCACTACATGTCCCGGGTCCTTGGCGCAGTGAGTTTTACAAAAGCTGGAAGAAAAGCAAACCGTACCACATGCCCAATCAATTTTTGGGTTATGTTGTACCAGCCAAGGTAGGCCTAGAATGAAGCCGAACTGGGGGGCTGCTATTACGTCAAACTGTTTGAGTTCTTTATGGCCTTGAATGTTCAATATCATTTCCCCCGTTTGATTTGTCATGGTCCCAGATTTTAGTGGTGATCCGCCGACTGACCACACCGCCTCTTGAGTACTCTTTGAGGTCACTGGCAACCCTAAATGTTCTACATACTTGGCGTCCACAAAGTTACCGGTAGCACCTGAGTTTACAATAAGAGAAACTACCTGCTCCCTATGGCGTGTCTGAAGAATACCAGTGACAGTAATATGGGCTTTGTGAGCATGTGTCACATTACCCAACGTGTGCCTAGGGGCGTGGTAATGACTTTGGCTCGACAGATCCGCCCTCCTCACTGGCGAGCGCTGGCGTTTCCCAGCGAAGGGATATTCTTGGGCTTGGCCCCACATTCTCTCACAAAATGCCCGGACTTGCCACAGTACATACAAAGCTTTTCCTTCCTACGCTTATCTCTTTCCTCTTTGGAAATGGGTCCACGAATCGTCCCAATCTGCATGGGTTCAGGTTCTGGGGTCTTTTCTGCGGTCTTACCCGAGCTAGTTGAGGCTCTTGGAGAATCCGGTCTTGTTGGATTTTGTCTTGTTTCCCATTTACGCCTATCCTGTCTTCTTTCTCCCTGTCGATGATCCAGGCATAAGGCTAACTGTCATTTTTGTGCAAGTGGTTGGTTGCGGATCCACCTGCACTATGAGATCTTTTAACTCATCTGTTAGCCCCTGGTAGAAGAGGGCCAGTCTTTTCTCGTGGGGCCATTCAGCTTCGACTACCAGTCGATTAAACGTGGTCACATACGAGATAAGCTCCTTACTTCCCTGACGCAGTGTAAGTAATTCCCGGTCTCTAATTAAGGAGGCTGCCCTCCTATTGAACATCTTACCGAATTCGTTCTGGAACTCTGCCCAATCATATAGCAAGCCATCGTCCTTCTGTACCAGAGGGGTAGCCCATGCAGCTGCATCCCCTGTGAGATATGAAATTATGAAGGCCGTGCGGGAATGGGCCGAACGGAAAACTGTAGGCTTGGTCAAAAAATGCAGCTGGCATTGGGTCATAAAAATGGAGAACTTTTGTGGATCACCCCCATACCTTTCTGGGGTGGCTAACGGCATAGGTGGCTCCGTGGTTACCTGAACTTGCACCGGGGTTGGAGAGGGCCCATCAGGGAGGGGTCTACCTTGCGCTGTGAGCTCCTGCACCCTAGTGGCTAGAGTTGCGTAATCCTGCCTAGTGGCCTCTAGTGCATCTTTCAATTCATGTAGGACGCGGGCTATGTCCTCCATGATTCCGGAGTTCGTGCTACTTGGGAGTTGAATATACGTGGGTTCGCGCTTCTGTCAAGGCGAGGTCCGTCCCAATGCAGATGCAGCAAGACCTCCTACCTCCCCTTGACGGTCTTGGCGCCTGGATTAGACAAACACAGGACACCGCGACCCTCACGGGGAAAGAGGGTTAGGGTCCACAGATTGGATAGGTTAGGGGTGTAGGTAAACCGGATTGAGAATTAGGAAGTAGTTGGGGACAGTGAAGGGGTTTGTGGGAAAGGCATGCTCCTTGACTCCGACTGCTTCGTAGCACTTACAATATCTGAGTTTCTTACCATTCACTCAAACACACATGTTCATACATGCATTACCCAGGTTGAGACTTGGCACTATAACTTCTGCACGTAATGGTTTCATGCATGCATTACCCAGGTTGAGACTTGGCACTCTGTTTAACCTCTGCACAGAGTTATACTCCGTAATGGTTTCATGCATGCATTACCCAAAGTACTCAATCTCGTTCTAACGAGAATCTTATGACTAGCTCAGTTAGCCTCAAGGTTCTAAACTGTCACCGTACATAGCATTCAACAAACGTTTTACATCTTAAGCATGCTTTTGACACTTGGCTCTGGTTTTCCAATGAGTTTTCGAATACATCTCCGCCCGCCGGCTCCGCCGTTTGTGGGCCCGTGAGTGACAGGTCCTGAATGCTGTCGGAATGCTCCTGACAAAAGAGGAAACAATTAGCCTTTGTTTGTGTGCTAATAGTATTCGCCGCTGGCGAGTATGCAGATACAAACACCCGCAATAGGTGAGTGTAATCACGGCATGCAGTTAGTACGAAGTTAGCCCAGGCCGTCTCCCCAGAAGGTGGCTGACTCCGTTGGTTAATTCACTACAACCGGAGCCTCTGTACTCAGGTCACTGCCAAAAAGGTACGTGACATGCTCCGTAACGTCAGAGAGTGAAAGAAAGCACTTATCTTTGGTGCCGTGGGGCCAGAGCATTATGTTTCAGCAGCGAGGGCGGCCCCGCGAGTGGCTTGGCCAGAGCTCAGACAAACGCGTCCTCTCGGTTGCAATGTAGAGCGCGAACAAGTGTTCCAGGATCGCGCATGCGCAGTGCCCGCCTCGCGCATGCGTGTTTTGGGCGTTGGCTTCAGCGTTCCCTGAGCCGTTTGTAGGCTCCGTGTGCCTGATTTCTCTCCATACGAGATCCGGGCTGCCAGGGCTGTAGTCCAGTGGCATAAGGCTGCTGGGAGATGTAGTTTTCCTTGGGCCTTGCCTCCAGAATGTCTTTTCCCATTACACATGGAGCATCTACAAAGAGGGCAGAGATGACACCTGCTCAGTGAAGTACCCCCCACAGTACCTGCAACCACCTTACCCCTATTCCGTCCCTGAGGGCCTGGCTTTGGCTTTATGACAGACATCCTGGAGGCAGTAAGAGGCGCAGTTGTGTTCACCAAGCTGGATCTCAGGGGCGCCTATCATTTGATTCGTATCAGGGCAGGTGACGAGTGGAAGACAGCCTTTAGAACACCCTTTGGGCATTTTGAATACTTAGTCATGCCCTTTGGACTTGCTAATGCCCCAGCGGTGTTCCAACGTTTCATGGATCGAGTGTTCTCGGACATGCTGTTCCTTTTTGTGATTGTCTATCTGGATGATATTCTAATATTTTCGAAGGACCCTCTCAAGCACGAAGAACATGTGAAAGCAGTTTTACAACGCTTACGCGAAAATAAACTCCTGGCGAAGCCCGAGAAATGCATCTTCCATACTTCTACTGTTCACTACCTAGGGTTTATCCTTACTCCCGATGGTATCGGTATGGATCAGTCCAAGGCTATTTTATCCTGGCCTAGCCCCGCCTCAGTGAAACAGATTCAATCCTTCCTGGGCTTGGCTAATTTTTATAGGAAATTCATACCTTCCTTTTCCGAGATTGTCCAACCAATAATTGCCTTATTGAAAAAGATGTTCCCTTTCATTGGACCATGGCCCAAGAGAAAGCCTTCCAACAGTTAAAGTCTGAATTTACACAAGCTCCCATTCTTGCTCAGCCTGATGTTAATCGACCATTCATAGTGGAGACAGATGCCTCCAATTACGCCATTGGAGCCGTTCTAAAACAGCAATTCGAGGATAGCTTGGACCATCCCATCGCCTACCTTTCTCGGACATTAACTCCTAGTGAAACCCATTACTCCGTCCTAGAGAAAGAGCTGCTAGCCATCCGTCAAGCCTTCGCAGAGTGGCGTCATTTGCTTCTAGGAGCCAAATTTCCGGTCCATGTCCGCACGGATCATCGAAACCTACAAGTATTGCAAGCCCTGGAATGTAGGAATAGTCGCCAAGCTCGGTGGGCCTTCTTTTTTGCCCAATAACAGTTTCAGATTCACCATGTCCCTGGAACCCAAAATATAATAGCTGATGCACTTTCTCGTCGTCCAGACTATGAACCTCTGGAGGATCGGACATATCCCAAGATGTTTCCTCATACCATATTTGTAGCTCAAGCAAACAACCTCCTGGAAGAGATTTGCGTGCAAACTCAGACTTCGGAACTTTGGAAAGGACTTTCAGAGAAGAATCAATGGGATTTAAGAATAAAGGACGGATACTTGTTCAAGGATAATAACCTGGTCATCCCCACACAGAAACTACAACAAAGGATAATAAATCTCTGCCATGATACTCTTCACTCCGGTCATCGTGGTATTTCCAACACCCTCCGTCTAATACAAAGACAATTTTGGTGGCCCAAGGTGAAGACAGACGTACAACTGTACATTCAATCTTGTTCCGTCTGTAATCAGAACAAACATGATACCCAGAAGCCAGCAGGTCTTTTATTACAGCCAACTCCACCAAGAAGACCTTGGGAAATCATAGCTACAGACTTCATTGTGGAATTGCCGCCTTCCAGAGGTTATACCACTATCATGGTCACCATTGACCTATTCACTCATATGGCTCACTTTACTCCTCTGTATAAATGACCATCCCCATCAGAACTTGCTGGTATTTTCCTGGAACACATCTTCCGACTGCATGGACTTCCTTCCAAGATCATATCGGACAGAGGACCACAGTATATCTCTCAGTTTTGGAAACACCTCTGTAGGATATTAGGGATCCAATGAGCTCTTTCCTTGGGATATCATCCCCAAACCAATGGTATCACAGAACGAGTGAATCAAACCCTTGAACAATATCTTTGTTGCTTCTCTACCAAAGTCCAGAATGATTGGTCACTTTTAATACCAGTGGCCGAATTCGCCAACAATAATTCGGATCATTCGGCTGTTAAGACCAGCCCTTTTTTCTGCAGCCAAGGATTGCACCCTTCGGTCTTACCTTCTGTTCTTCCACACCCAACACCTGTACCAACTGTCGATTCCTGGATCGAAACACTCATCAATGTACAGAAAGACGCCAAGGAACATCTTGAAAGTGCGCAAATCCAAACCAAGCACTATGCAGATACAAAGAGAAGACCAGGACCTTTTTACTCTATTGGGGATAAAGTATGGCTATCCTCGGAACTTCTGCCCCGACATCTCAGACCGAATAAATTGGCTCCCCGGTATTATGGGCCCTTCTCTATAAAAGAAATCATTAATCCTGTGGCCTTTCGACTCCAACTTCCGGACTCCTGGAAGAAGATACATCCAGTTTTTCACAAATCTCTGTTGAAGCCATTCATCCAAACCACCCGGACTACTCTTAGACCTAGTCCTGTGATTGTCGATGACCAGCTGGAATATGAAGTTTCTCGTATTTGTGACTCCCGATATAGATGAGGCCGACTTCAATACCTGGTGGAATGGAAGGGCTATCCACCCAGTGAACGTACCTGGGAACCAGTCTCGAATTTAAACTCCCCCAGATTGCTCAGAAGGTTCCACTGAATGCATCCAGGTAAACCCAGTGGAACGGGTTTTAGAAGGGGGCATGCTGTCATGATCCATCGATCACGCCCCTTCTGGTCTTCCTGGTCCCTGGCATGTCGGGGGTTACTCGCTGTAGTACACCCAACATGGCCGTATACACGGAACGCGGTCTATCGACCTTTACGTCCTATGCAGCACGTTCTATAAATTAGCCACTCCCCTGCGGTTCCGCGCGTCTCAACGCTACCGATAGCTGGGGCCTGACGTACTCCTTAGTCTGTTCTCCTGGACTGTGTTGCTTCCTGGTTCCCGGACCTTCCTCCTTCTCCTTTCCTACTACCTTCCTGATCCTGTCTCTTCTGCGTTCCACGCAGACCGCATCCGTGTGCTGCCTCCATTCCAAGCTTCCTGGAGTTTCCTAGATCCCGGACGAAGAAGCTGAACGAATCCTGGAATCCGAAGACGACCGAGCGGGCTTGTACAAGACCCGAACTGCTCGAAAGAAAACCCTGACAAAGGATTCCGCAAAACAGAGAAAACAGGTGAGAAAAGGAGAAACCTGTGACAGTATGGCCAGAAGGGGGATCGTTTGATAAGAGTGTCCTAGATATGGTGTCCACATGCATATTCATGAAGTACAAAGGAAAACAATTTCATAATAGAAGAGAAATACTAGATTTGTGGATGTTATATGAGGAGGTTCCTCCCCTCAAGAGGAAGGAGTCGGTGTCTAACCTGCCCTCCACAGTTGATAGTCCCTTACTCATACCTGAAGTTGGAAAGGAAGAGGGAGGAACAGAGGGATCGATTGAGGTGACACGATTGTACCCCCTCCTAAACAAGCCAGTGCCAGCGGAAGGTTATAGTGACCCCACATATGTACCCCCTGCAGCACCTACAGCCACCCCACGCCCAACTGCACCACCACCATACAAGGGCCCCAGACAGCGCGGACAGGTAAGCACCCCTGCAGTAGGTATAGAAAAATTGACAGAGGACTTAGATTCCAGGCTCCCCATGGCAAGAGATGAGTTATCTAGAATAAGAAATATATGTGAGCAGAATGGAACTAGTGTTGTTAGACATGAGCAAACACCTAGAGCACAGGTACTTGATAAGACATCAGAAGAGGGAAGGAAGAAAGGAGAAATACTGTTCAGAATTCAGGAAGAGCCAACTCGAATAATAGAACTGGGGCCACAGGAGATGGATGAAAACACAGGTGATGAGGAAATGGCTACCGGGGGTATGGAAGAATTATGGTGCGATATTGAGGATGATGAACAGGAAAGTGGGAGGTTGAGTGTGGCAATGGGAGGAGGGTCCGGTAGAGAAGGGACATCTCTCGGAAGAACGATGGAAGAGGAATGGACAGGAAGGTTAAGAAATAAAATGGGAAGAATGGCACCGTTAGGAAGGAAAGGATTGAAGGGGAGTACTGGCAAGACGACAAAGGACGAACTACAACTCCCATTGATACACAGGGGAGGTGGGAGACCAAATTATTTACCCTGGGTCCAAATGGACAAAGCCAATTTGCTAAAATCATTGCCTCCGCTATCAGGCGGGGAAAGTAAGTGGATATATGCATTCAGAAAACATACTGCAGGAGTGCCATTAGCAGTAGGAGATGTCAAAAGTCTGCTAGTACCAGCAGTGGGTGACCAAGCAGATAGAGTGTGGGCAAAGGCTGGCTTCCCGGGAGTGACGCTGGATAGTGATCGCCATGATGGAGCATCTTTTAATACAGTGCGTGCAAGGGTATGGGATGCAGTGTACAATGAATGAGGGGGAGGATGCTATGGATTACATTTTCCGGGTGCAGGAGAAGTGCTAATACAGCATCGCCTGCCCTCCTATCACTCAGCCCAAGCAGCGGAGCTTATAGTCCTCATCGAAGAATTACGTGCAGCAAAAGGATGTACAGTGACTATTTACGCAGATTCAGCATACATGACTACTACAGTACAAGGTGGGTTGGCAAGATGGGGACGGAGAGGGTTTCGCAGAGCAGATGGGTTACCTGTACAACATGCAGAGCTCCTGAAAGAACTTATTGAGGCTTTGAAAGAACCCACTATGGTAGCAATAGTGAAGTGCCAAGCCCATACGCCCAACACGGACGCTATCTCTTTGGGAAACGCTGCAGCGGACACCGCAGCCAAGGAAGCTTCCTATTTAGTAAAAGAAATAACAGGTGAGTACAGAGTGCAACAACAGGCAGTGGAGGAACTTCCAGAAGGATACAATACCATGCCCGTGTCACAAATACTAGAGTTACAGGAAAGAGCAAGTGAGGAGGAAAAGGGGCTGTGGGAAAAGAGAGGTTGTAGTCAATCAGCAACAGATCTTTTGTGGTGCCAGAGTAATACAGGAAAGGTGGTAATGCCCCTCAAACTCCTAGAAATAGCATTTCAGCAGCTACACTTCCCTGCCCACAATGCTAAACACATAGCAGCAGAAATACAAGAAGACTGGTTTGTGCCAGGCCTCCAGGAACATATATCAAAACTAGCAATGGAATGCACACCATGTCAAATATACAATTCAGGAATGACACTGAGGACACTTAGAGGAACAATACCCAAACCATTAGGGCCCTTCAGAGAGCTGCATATCGATTATGCAGATATGGGGGAAAGGTGTAATGGGGCACGGTATATGATAGTGGTTGTCTGAAGTATTCCCGCGCTGGGGAATTTGCTATGTGATTCGCTCAGATAAGGGCACTCATTTTGTTAATGAGCTGTTCAAAGAAGTAATAATAATAATAATTAGTAACAGCCTTGTTAGGAATAAGACATAAGCTATGCTCGAATTATCATCTGCAAAGCAATGACGTGGTTGAGAAGATCAACGGCCTCCTAAAAGGTAGGCTGTCAAAATTGTGTTTTTCACTAAAAAAGAATTGGGTCCATTGTCTGCCTCTGGCCTTGTTCGAGCTGAGAAATCAGCCAAGCAAGGACCACCATTTGTCACTGCACGAGATTGTGACAGGAAGACGCATACATACAGCACACTCTCCACTCCACAGACATTCAGATGCACACAGAAGTGCCACAATACTAGGGGAAGACTATTGATTATCTGACAAAACTCACAAGAGCAGCCTGCATGATATGAAGGCAGCTCGCACCACCATTTACTCGGGAAGAAGGGAATGAGACAGTAACACTTGTCGAGCAAAGCCCACAAGGGCAGTTGATGCCAGGGGACCTAATTTATGTCCGAAGTTTTGTACGGAGGTGGAATGCTCCAAGATTTCATGACCCTTATGAAGTGATATTTTGCACACCAACTGCGGTGAAAGTAAAGGGCTTGAGATATTGGATACATTTAACTGACGTATGTAGAACATATGATATTGTCCAAGAGGAATAAGAGGAAGCACAGACAACAGCAGATAATCAACAAGAAAAGAGGAAAGCGAAACGATGCACATGAATACAGAGTAAAAGATTGAAAATATGAAAAAAATGTAAAATGCCACAAAGTGTTACGGTGATAAATGTAAATATAAATCTCTCTCTCTCTCTCTCTCTCTCTCTCTCTCTCTCTCTCTCTCTCTCTCATGCACTTTTATGTTTTAACATATAGGAGTGACCATGGCAACGGGCAGCCTGCAACGAATAGTATTAGGGCAGTTATAAATGTAAATAATGTATTTAAGTGGTGTAGATATTCATATGAATGTGGCCTGTCTGTGTGTGCTGTTTTATTCTTTACAATGATGTTTGGTCTCGTTACGTACTGGCTCATTTCATTCATCTCTGTCGAGATGAATGAGGGGGTAGGGGGGAACGAAACTGATATGAAGAATACAACCAAAGTGGTCAAAGAAGGTGATTACTTAATATGGGATGGATTTCAGCTTGTATGGGGCATTGGTATAATCCCACCTAAAGCGCAGGCCTCAAATAAGATCCATAGCAGCTCGAGTATAAACCCAACCTCACTCCCAAATGTATCGGAATATAATGTGTACAGTTTAAATGACCACAACCCTTCTGTCATGTCATGGCTATACGATACCACTGTCACACCGCCCTCATTAGAAGCTACTCCCACAACAGACATTACAGTACCTATAGGAGAAAAGGAAGAGAATGAAGAAATGTCAGAGAAGTTTCTGTCTCTATATGATGAATGGGAAAAGGGGGGTGCGGGGAAAGGGGGGCCAATATCACACATAGCCCGAGAAGCAAGGGGCTACCTTAGAAGCAATAGGAGGAAGAGGGAGGTGGGGAGGAGAAAATATGACGAGTACTATGGTCTGGGTCTACACACAATAGAAGTCCCGAGACATCCACACCAGTCAAACAAATGGTAAGCGGACATGAGTTCCACCGCAAAACAGACAATCAACGAAAGTTATGTCTGTTCCCTGATCCCCCATGCCTCAGGCACACCTAAAGTTCTGTTGCCAAAAGAATTACCTCTCGCAGATGCCCAATGTCTCCTTCATTTCACCTTGTGCAGAATTAAGAACACCTTTCAGGCACACAAAGTATCCTTTGACATGCTGCAGAATGAGAAAACCTGCTACTCAAGAGTGAAAGGAGTGATATGCTTGAAAGAACCTTTTTTCTTGATCAAAGGGACATTGTTTTTGGACAATAAATGGAAAGACGAAGACATATCGTGCAAGGCTGAGGCACTACAAGGGCTGACAGCAGAAAAATTACAGCGGGTCGAAAAAATGTGTACGCCAGTCTGGAAAGAGCACATCACGAAACTGACCTGGATGACCGCCATAGAAAAGCCATTCAAACTGCAAAAAGAAATATCGTATGATCTATGCTTCCATGGGGAAGGAAAGAACCCAATACGTGTGAACAAGAACTGTAAACGGACACTAACTATCCCAGACATGAAAAAGGGAACAGCAACACTTATGGACACTTACTGGGTTTGCGGCAAACAGGCGTACTTGCACCTCCCACAGTCCTGGAGGGGCACATGTTCGTTGGCAACACTACACTCAGCGTTGATGGTGATTCCGGAGAGTCATATCGTTGGGGGAAGAGGAGTGCCAGATGCCCCCCGTGAACAGAACACCCTGCCAACAGAAGAGCCACAAATGTATGTCCTGTCTTCCGGCAATGTGCAAGAGGTGCTATCGAGGAGGCGACGGTCATCCAACTACATATCCAAAGCCTCCTCAGAATTATTAGCGCAGATTCCAGACAGGTATCGACTGTTCAGCTCTGCAGAAACATTCTTTGACTCACTCATTCCAAGCATCCAGGCGTGGGAAAATGCAAAATGGCTCCAGATCACACGTTGGGAGCTGATCCAGATAGCTAACGACACTGAAGAAGGGTTTAACGTGATCAAGGTGGAGCTAAGAGCCCTGCGGTTAATGACAATGCAGAACAGGTATGTCTAGACCTGTTGATGGCGATGGACGGCGGAGTTACAGTATTCGTTAAGTAACGAAAGGGGGAAATGTATGGGAGTATAGGTCCAGGAGACCCCCCTCCCCTGTATGCCCTACCTTGTGAGGTTCGTGGCTCATCAGGGGCCCCCCTGTCACCAGCGCCCAGGTGACGGGGTGACTACTGATCGACACACAGGACTGATCATGCTGTACCATGGACACCATTTTGGAAAGCATCAGGACTCCATCTTAGATACTGACAACCTGAAACCCAACGAGAAAGCCTGCCTGTGAATGCTGCAGATTGGCCCCCACTCAGAGAGTCATGCCCTTCCCCTGGCGCCTCCGCTCAATGACAGATCCGCTGAAGGCCCGTTCTCACGAGCAACCAGACACGAACAAGTATCAGAACAAACACTATCATTTACCTTCCGCAGTACATCCCCCTCCCCTCCCCTCCTCGCCCATCTCCCCTCCTCGCCCACCAAGGCACGCCAGGACAAGCTGGTGTGCGAGCAGCACAGCCTCACCTCCCCAAATTCTGCTGGACCCGCTTCAGGTATTCGCCTCCCCCCATGTCTCAGACTGCCATGGTCGGCCAAATGAATTATTTACAACCCAGTCCTAAAACCCCACTGCCCCAAGGGGCCAGAGGTACACCCACGCTGATCTAGTAGTACTCTGGTTCACCCTAAGTTAATGGGCCTTGGAGAACAGATATTCAACCCTGTACTAACATCATACAGTAATTCTTCACTACATCTAACAAGGCCAGAATGACAGTGCAGCTCACCCCATGCCCTCAGTCCAGACCCACAGGTTTAGGACACCCGGTCAACAGGTCAGAAGTAACAGTGTCTTGATGTATTGGTAAGGCCTCACATTATATACATTCCTCCTGTGTCTTATTAACCTTTAGAGTAACCCATTGCAGGATTTACAGGACAACTGGAATGATCTAAATGAATGAATGTTGTGTGTGTGGCCATAAGGGCAGAAAGTCAGGGCACCTGTCCATCAACGACACTGACCGTGCCTGGCAGCCCCACCCCGATGAGCCCAGCTGAGCTATACGCCCCACGTTGGCACCACGCTGATGTCCACCAACCACGAAGCGGCTCGTCACAACTGCACCTATAGTTAGTTGACGCCACCCAATCCTCAAGATTATGTGCCCCCTATAGTGTGTAGGTTTCTATGAGAAATTTTGTAATAAATAAGACTGTCTTTGCTATTGTCAGACAAAGCGCTCTGAGCTTGCAGAGTCCTTTGTATGCCCTATTTGATTAGATAAAGAACCTTTTACTTTTACCCGCACTTGGTCCTAGCCTCATTCCCTTTTGGGGTGTGTCTATTATTGCCTCTCATTGCGGGGAGGGTAATGCCTTTTGGGGACGCTTGCCTTCAGGCTCCAGCAAGGCACATAGAAAGAAAGTCCCATATCGTCATGGGGGAGGGAGTCATCCCCATACCCCTAACCTTTCTCAGGTTTCTCAGTGGTTTTCCGAATGCCAGGACAAGTGTCCCCCCTTTCCTGGCCTTTACAGTGTAATTCACAATGCCAAGAGAAGTACTCCATTCTCTTGGCTTCTTTCACAATGTTTGTCAACACCAGGTGGTATGTCTCCCATCCCCTGGCCTTTCTCAGGTTCTTCACAGTGCCAAAAGAATGATGCCCTTCTCTTGGCTTCTTTCACAATGTTCATCAACACAGACAAGCTGGTGATTCCTTCTCCTGCTTCCAGGCACATGCAGACCACGGCAGACCTCTCGGATACATCTCTGCCGACAGACAAGCGTCCCGCCTTGGACTGCTTAGTTCTGCTTCTGCCCACTGGCTTCACAACTAGCGGTTCCTCCAGAGAGGATCTCTCTCTCTGCTGATGTTTCCCTCCTCTCTTTTAAAGGGGTTCTGCCCATTCAGAGGTCGGAAAAGACCAGACCATTTGCTGAGGTCTTTATTGGTGCTCTCCACACTTGCACCCTGCTTTCTCGTCCCAGTACTCAGCATGAGGACTCCCAGTGAGTCAGGTGGTCTCTTCCTCATCTCAGTACATAAGGTATATAGGTCCCTTGAGGGGTTAACGCTCTTCCTCACCCCAGTACCTTACTGGTTTTAAGGGAACATATAGGAACACTAGGGATGGGGTTGGGGAGGAAGGTGGGTTAAGGTTAGGTGGACCATGGGGATACTGCGTTTTCCACAAGTTATCACTAATTCTATAGGGGTTGGCACAACCCCCAATCAACCACTGCTCCCTGGAATCCCTCCACTAAAAGCCGGTGGCCGCGCAATGTGCAAACGGCAAATAGCATCTATGACTGGTGCCAACAGCATCAGAGGCTTGGGCACCATAGCACTTTGTATCCCCACAAACACGATGGGAAATATGACCACGATAAGGGCAGGGGCATCCCACCAGTTACCACCCAATCACCACCACAATCGCCGTGCCTGCAAAATAAAAGTTACTTAATATCACATCACAGCCACAGGCATTAATAAACCAAGCACTCTCATAGGCACAGGGAGGCCCAGGGAACACGGGGTAGCAGGGATCACCACAGCCTCCACCCATTTTACTAAATGTATACACATACAATTTCTCCCCAGCCAAACCGGGACAGCCACCAGCCCAGGTTCACTGAGGGCTTGATAATAACATTGCTCTGGCCTAACTGGGACAGCACAACTAGCCCACGAATCATAGAAGGCATGATACAATAATGATATTAGGTAAGGACAGCATGTGAGCATTGTGTTAATTTTAAGTTTCATGCTAGCAAATATGGCAAATTAAAACCCTAAGACACTAACCAAAGCAATCTTCTCTATCCTCCCTCTCCCTTCTCTCTCCTTTGACCACCTGGGAAAATTGAATGTTTTGAACTGTAAACATGGATGATTATACTTTATGTGGTTCTATTTTTGCAATATGTGGTAAACCGCTGTATGACTGACTTACTCTATCTGTTATGAAAATTGGGGCCGCCCCCTGTTTCTGTTTGTTGAAACACATGTATGGTTTTAACTCACATGTCACAAATACTCACTTGTCACAATCATCACTATCTTACACGTATGTTCAATGACAGCCTTGAATAGGACCCTAGAGGTCGAAACACATGTCAGCAAACCCATTAAGACTACATGTCTTCATTACATGAATAAAACCACAATGGATTCAGAATCAAACTACTGTAGTAGATAGCCATCTTTTTAAATCAAAGAACGCAAAGTATCAAGGACTATACTGCTTTCATTCTACCCAAAGAGGAGGTCGGCAGCACCTCCACCCACCTGTGACCAGGCTGCTACATAACAAACTCAGTGAATTATAAAGCGAAAGGCAAGGATAGTTTCAGCCTAGGGCTCAACCGTTCTGTGTACAATATGTTATCTACAGTAATTTGATGGTGATCATGTTTGATGATATCTTTAATTTCTTATGCAAAACCTTGCCAATCTATATGACCATTATGAACATTTTCATAAACTCCTAAGTGAATCTACACTTTCTCGTTTTATTTTAAAAATTGAAATATATTGGTTTTGAACACAGCCAAGCATTGAACAACACAAATCAACATGAGGGACGGACACTCTACAAGCAATCCTGATGTCATAACTTGCCCCCATACTGTCCCTCCCACCCTCAACCCCCCCCCTTCCCTTAGTTAAACCCTTCAATCAGCAACTGGATTTTTAAACTGTGCAAATATAGTTTGATCAGTGTCCGAGTGGTCCCAAAACGCTCAACTCCCATCATATTCTGTTCCATGATGCACCCTATTTTCTATAATCTGTCAAGGCCGGGTCTCTCTTTGTGATCCATCTGCCCTCCTCCATGTCAACCGAATGTGTTGTGGAATTGTAGCCAGTCCATTTCTATGGATGCACTCCCTCCATGAATCGCTGCAGTGATCCTTTCCATTAAGTATATATCTTTTGCTGTGTTTGACCACTCTTTCAAGGTAGGAAGGGCCATCATCGTCCAATATCTAGCACAACAAGTTCACGCCACCAGGAGAAGAAAATGCACAAGTGGTGAGTGAAAGGACGTGCCACTGATTCCCCCCCCCCGCATCTCTAAACAAAATAGTACCAACATGGGATCAAGCTTGCACCCTCCACCCCCTCTGCGTCCTTAATCCAGCCCAAGACCTCAGACTAATACATCTGCACTCTAGGGCAGCCCCACCACATGTGCCAGTAATCTGCCTTAGATCCACAACCAAGCCAACAATGGGGGTTCACTCTGGGTATTGATATTGATGTCTTAAAAGCACTTCTTCACATCAGCTGCCAAAGGTGTTCCTCTAGGTCCTTCTCACACCTCACGCAAAGTCCCTGTATTGCCGCTCTCTTTGGTTCTAGCAGGACCCCATAAAGACGTGAAATGAGGCCTTTCATTTCTGTGTGCCCATTAAGAACTTTCTCGATGGGCATAAGGTCCCTATGAATACGCTCCTTTCACTTTTCTGCTGTGAATATCCCTTTTACTCTAAGGTACAATAGCACTGATAATTTGCCTACGTCCAATGCCTCTTCCAGGTCTCCAATACTTATGAATTCCCCTCTTTTCCACAGCTAACCTACCCTGGCAAGCCTTCCTTTAAACCATGACTGGTACCTCTCGACCTCTGGTACGACATCTCGTACCCGTGAGGCCCAAATGTGGTTCATCGGGGAGGGCCAAGTGGTGATCCCTTCCCTTTTCCGTTCCATGCTCAACACCTCTGAGAATCGGGTGATCTCGAATTCGCCTCAGGAGTCTTCCCCTTGAAACCCAAGCCATTCCCCCACTGTTGCCGGTAGCAGGTGTTGATTTTCCAAGTATACCCACTACCTCCCAGGATCCTCCCTCAGGTGTGGTACAAAAGCCCTAAGCTGCGCAGCCCTATAGCACATCATCAGATCCGGAAGCTCCACACCTCCCCGGTCCTTCGGCAGTATTAACATCCCATATCCCACCCTGGGTTTCTGACTTGTGCTTAGCAAGCACCTCCATTGTTAAAGCAATCAGGAGAGTAGAGAGGGAAAAAACCCTGCCTCATCCCCCTCTGTAATGCAAAGGGCCTTGACAATCGCCCATTGACTGTAACCCGGGCCACTGGGGCTGTGTAAAGTGCCCGTATCCCTCTCAGTATCCCCTCACCAAACCCACATTTCTGCAATACCCTGTAGGGAAATCTCTGGTCCACCCGGTCAAAAGCCTTCTCGCCATCTAGGGCGACTAGCACCGGGTTCCACTCCCTCCTCTCTGCGGCCTCTATTAAATGTATTATTTTATGCAGGGTATCAGCCCCGTGCTGACCCTGAATAAACCCCACTTGGTCTGAGTGGACTAATTTCAGCATTAAGCCCTCCATTCGCGTGGCCAGCACTCTGGTGAACATTTTTGCATCAACATTAAGGAAAGAAATCGGGCGGTACGGCTTGCAGCTGGATCCCTACCTGGTTTTGGTATGACGGTTATCAATGCCCTCCCAAAAGAAGGGGGTGACCCTCCTTGTGGCCATAAAGTTATTAAGTAACCCTGCCAGATTCTGTGAGACAGACCCAGCAAAGGTCTTACAAAACCCATATGTATACCCATCGTCTCCCATGGCTTTTCCCAGTTTAAGTCCACCAATTGCCTTTAGCACTTCTTCGTGAGTAATTTGCCTTTCCAATTTCGATGCTCTCACTACTTCAGAGGCTCGGCAGGTGTACCGCTGCCCCCCCCGAGTATCTGTCCAATTCATCCTCTTCCACTCCTCCCTCTCTCCCGTAGAGATGCTCGTAGAATGTGGCAAATTCTTGCGTCACCTCTCATGGTAAGGAGCGTAACTGCCCTCCTGCGTCCCTAACCCCAGATACCCACCTCTCTGCCCATTGTCCTCAAAGCTTAGGTGCACGCAGTGCATCTGCCTTGTCTCCCTTTTCGTAATAACTTTGTTTCAGAAACTGCAGACTAGCAGGCACCTTGCCCATCTCTAGGTCTTCCAGCTCTCAACGCTTCTCCTTTGCGGACTTAAAATCGTCCTCCCTCTCCCTTTCCCCTTTACCTTCCGCCATCTCTAATTGATGGATCTCCCCCCTGAGTTTTTCCACCAGCAGGGTCCCGATTCTCTTTTTGGCAGCACCCTCTCGATTAAGGAGGCACCTCCATGTCGCTTTAGCCGCATCCCATGTCATGGCCATTTCCACCTCCCCTGTGTAGTTGAATCAGAAAAACTCCTCAATCTCTGCTTTCATTTCCTCCACAAAAAACAGCTTCCTTCAGAAAGACATTGTTACACTGTCACAGGGTTTCCCGGGACCTCAAACCTGTCAGGGTTATGCTCATATCCACCTTATCATGATCTGACCAACTAATCAGGGAGTTGTCACTTGTGATGACCCTAAAGGCATGTTGCTGATGCATGAACCAATAATTGATTCTTCTTCGGGATCCATGGACAGGGGAGAAGAAAGTGAAGCTCCTCTCTGCCGGGTGACATTCCTGCCATATATCCATGAGTCTGTCCTCCAACAGTCTTTCCCCACCTCCCAGAGGAATCTGCCCACTACTGTGGTCCATAACCCGGTCTGCCCACATGTTAAAGTCTCCCCCCAAAAGGAGTGGGCCCTCAGCCCTGTCAAGTATCTCTCTCACAGCCTCCCACAGGAACTGCATTTGTCCCACATTTGGGCAATATATAGAGGCAATGGTCAACCGTAATCCCTCAAGGGTCCCCGAAATCAATAGAGACCCTGTCTGTTCTTTTCCAAACCAAGGGGTCAAATACCCTCATTCTCCGGTTAAGAGTAATACCTACCCCTCCTCTCTTGGAAAGCCCTGGGGCCCAGAAAACATGGGCCCCTGAACCATCTGTGCCTCTTGCACTAATAGCACATAGAGATCACGATTGCGCATCTCCCTAACCAGCAATGAAGGTTTGGTGGGTGTGTTCAGGCCCTTAACATTCAGGGTCCCCATCTTGAGCACCTCAGCCTGACCCCACTCCCCCCTTCTCAAAGTTTACTATCTGGGAACATGAACTCCCTTCCCAAACACTCAACCTCACATAGCACAGAACTCTCCATGCTTACCCTAGCATTGCCTTTCCTTTCCATAGCCCAAACCTCCAGCGCACTCCCTCGGTCTCCCTGAACTGCAAGTGGTTTCCCTTCCGAGATGCCCACCATACGGTGTGCCACCAGGGGCGACAGTCTGCCTCTCCCGTCGTCTCCAATATTCCCTCACCTCCCCCCAGTCATATCTCTACTTACATAGCAACATCCCACGTCCCATTGTGAGTTTACTCGCCCCTTTCCTCTGTCAAGAATCTCCAGGTCCCTTCTGGGGAGGGGTATTAAGCTTTTTAAATTGCATGCCACACGGCATCTTTTTTTTTGCACTGTGGACCCACCAATCTTTGCTGTTCCAAGGGTGCGGCCTCCGCTCCTTCTTGGCCCTCAGTCGTATCTTTGCACCTGCTGTGCCTCCTGACCGCTGGTCACACGATAGTCCGCCTCTCCATGCTGAAATGACAAAGCAAACGGGAAGGACCAGCGATATCTGATGCCCTTTTTGGTCAACCACTGCGTAAGGGGGCGACAATCTCCACAGCAGGTCAGGGTGAGTCCCAGAAGATCCTGCAATACCTTGATGGTATCGCCCTCATACTGGAAGCTCCCCAGACGCTTCACCTTTTTCAGTACCTCCATCTTCTCTCTGCATCTTAGGAAGCAGACTACTATTGACCTCTGGCCTTCACCTCCTCCACCTCTGTGACGTCTTTCCAATTGTACTTCTTTGCCTCCCTCCAAGGCAAACAGTTGGTTAATCGGCCCTTTCTGTCCCACTCTGCCACCGACTCTTCCTTCGGCTCTCTGACTCCAAGGATGCGTAGATTGTTACAGTGCTCTCTATTCCAAAACATCCAATTTCAGCAGGGTTTCTTCTTCCCGCACTTACAGGTCTGTCAGGCACGCCTCATATTTCACGTAGAGGAGGTCCATCTGTAGGTGATTGTTTTCCATCCCCTCCATTTTGTCCTCAAGTTTATTGACCCGGCCCCTAACATCACAGATGGATGCCTGGATGTCGGTCCGGATCGCCTTAATCTGTTGGAAAATATCACTTAGGTCTTCTCTGCTCAGGACCAGTGCAAGCGTACCCTCCCCATCAGCCATCCTGTATTGATTGGGGTGGGTTTCCTTCTGGTCACTTCCTGATCCTCTCCGAAAGCGTTGAAGCGATAGGAGTCCTGCGTGGGCACCCCCTGTATGTCCAGGTGGCCCCCAGGGCCCCTCCATTGTAACCATGGGGGCTAGTCAGCCGAATGTGGCCCACCAAGGGTCTCTGTGAGGTACCAGGCAACCACCTCTCTGGCGCACCTCCCTCCAAACACCAAATCCTCAGCTGATTGCACACTTACTCAGGCCATGTCTGGTGGATCTGCAAACCACTTCCTCTAGCCTGCCACTTCAGGCTGCCATCCCTGTCCAATATTGAGGGCCATACCTTTCGCCGCCTTCCCTTCATGCACTCCAGTGTGGTATCAGCCCACAGACCCCACCTCAGTAGCCCGGGGGATCCTGTCACTGAATTCCCCTCACACTCCTGGCAGGGGAATATCTGCCCTGCTCCCTAAGGATGGTGTGGTCCCGGCATGGGTCTATGAACCAGCCCCCCTCAGTTGCTCCAATATGTTCTTATAGAGGGATTTGACCTCTCGGGCCTGGGTTGTGGCAGCTCCAGGTCCTATCTTCCTCAGTCCCTGTCTGGGACATTTCTCTGCAGCGCTGTAAACCCACGGGGCCTCCCACCATCCGGCACAGCGTGTGGTGGAGCGTGGGCCGGCACACCTCAGGCTCCCTGCTTCGCCGCGTAAATCCATCCTGTGGCTGCTTCCTCGCTCTTCCCCCCTCTCACCTGAGGGCCTTCTGGGTCTGCTGCTTCGACAATCTCCTTCCACCAGTCCTCCAGGTCCTGGATCGTATGTGTCATGATCACTGCTTCCAAGGAGCCAGGACCAGCCCAATTTCCTTGGAAGCAGGCCCCTAACCCTAAGCACCAGTCGGTCCCCACTGGGACCTTTTGGACGTTGTCCTGGCGCCGGTGGCACCAGGCTAATCAAAATCATTGGTCCCGGCACTGGAAGCGCCGGGCTCATAATAGGTGTGAAGATGCTTGGGTGGACTTACCTGCAGCAGACCATGCTGCTTACTTACCAGCCACTTAGAAGCCATCTGAGAACAGGAACTACTTTCTTACCTGGGTGGGGCAGCTCCACTCCCTGGATACAGCACTGGAACTCTTTTGGAAACTGGAACTCTTTTCTTACCTAGGCGGGGCCGTGGAAGAAGACGCCTCATCACTCCAAGGCTATTTAAACCACACCCGATAGATGAAGCGTGCTTCGTGTTATTCTGCATCTGCAGCAGAACGCTCACCGAGTCTGCTCCGGCCTTTCTTCTTCCGATCCTGGACCTGCAAGAATCCTACTTACCATTTCAGTATCCAGACATCATCAGCACCTGCAAAGAACAGAAACAACAGGTTAGCAAGGCAAACTTTACACGCAGTGCTTACTTACCTGATCCATCGGCTGCGGCCGTTTCTTCACGCCGCATCTCCACCTGCAAAAACAAAAGCATTGCCATACTTACCGGCACGCTGTGAATTCCGGATTTCTTCGTTCTGCATCGCCGCCTGTGAAGACAAAGTATCGTTAACAACTTACTGGCATTCCACGGACTCCGGCGCTGCAACCCAACATCTGAAAGGCAAAAGAAAAGACATTAAACAGGTATTTACTTACGTCCATCACGCTCGTCGCAATAAAACGCCTGCGAATACTCCGGCGTCTCTTTAACACGAACTAAACTGCAAGGAAAGAGACAGTTAGAGCACTTGCCATACTTACGAACTTCCAGGCGCTTCACTTCATCTTTCATCTCAAGAGCCCTGCAATACATAAGGGAAAAGCATTATACAGAGTCTGCATATAAACGTGCCACGCATGTAAAGACTATATAGACAAAAGGTGTCCAGAAACTCACCGCTCGTGCAGATAACGACGGTAACCATCCTCTGAATTCAAGAGGCCTGTGTTTCACCAGTGAAGGAACTGGCAACGGCACCCTGCACCAGACGCAGATGGAGAGCCCAGCATTCACCTATATAAGGTGAGCACGTTGACCTGGGGGCTCTACGAAAAAGCTGGGAAGAGAGAGAGAGAGAGAGAGAGAGAGAGAGAGAGAGAGAGAGAGAGAGAGAGAGAGAGAGAGAGAGAGAGAGAGAGAGAGAGAGAGAGAGAGAGAGAGAGAGAGAGAGAGAGAGAGAGAGAGAGAGAGAGAGAGAGAGAGAGAGAGAGACATACAACAACCTAGACCATTAACCCCCATATTCTTTCACTTGCAGAAACCTCACTCTTCGAGTCCGACACACAGTGCGAAGAGGTTCGACCCCAGAAGCCAATCGAGTCCTGCACATCACTTTTCGAGTCACAGACAGCTTCCTGCCAAGACCCGCACCTCCGTGGGAATCAGGTGAGCGTTACAGAACGCGAAGCCCACCACAAAACTCCTACCCAGGCGCAATGGAAACCTCAGACACTGATCAACTGGCCCAGTTGTTCGGGGAGTTAAGAGCAGAAGTACATGCAGCTCGTCAGGAAACGAACTCTCTAAGAAGAGAACTGATAATTTCCAAGGAGCGAACAGAGGACCTTGCTAGGCAGTTGTTACAAACGCAGGCAAGACAGACACCTTTGCCTGTTCCAGGAGGAAGTTATCCTTCTGCATCATCTTCAAATCCAGTGCAAATCAATCTGCCTGGTAATGTTCCCTTGGCTCCGCCCGAACGCTTTTCTGGTGATCCAAAGAAATTCGCAGTGTTCATCAATCAGTGCCGCCTACACTTCTTATGTCGACCAGCTGCATTCCCAACAGACCAGACCAAGGTGGCTTTCGTGCTTTCTTATCTCAGTGGCAGCGCCGCAGATTGGTCGATCCCTTTAGTCACCCAGGATGATCCGGTTTTACATGATTTTCAGGCCTTCCAGTCCAGCATGGAGAAACTGTTCGCAAGACATGCACAAGGGCAGGCCTTGGACAATGAACTTCTCTCATTACGACAGGGTAATCAAGACCTCTTGACTTATATAGCCTCCTTCAATAGACTCATGGTGGAAACACAATGGCCCGAGGACAAGAGAATAACGCTTTTCTACAGAGGCCTGCGTGGAGAGCTCAAAGATGTGTTAGCGCAAGTTGTGAATCCTCCACAAGAATGTTCTGACTATATTGACTTAGTTGTCCAATTGGACCATAGACTACAGAACAGGAAGGCAGATCGTTCCAGATTTGATACCCGAGTGTTTTCTAAACCACAGACCTCGAATAAGGGAGCTGACACTGTGGAACCCATGCAAATAGGGGGCATGAAAGGACCTTTAACCCAGAAAGAGCGGGAAAGAAGAAGGCAGCTGCAATTATGTCTCTATTGCGGAAACTCGGGACACTTTCTTCGGGACTGTCCAGTGAAACCAGCTAAGAAGACTGTAGGAGCCGTGGATACCTGTACCACAAATTCTGAGCAGGGAAACGACCTCGCCCGACAAGAGTAGAGGTCCTCTTGCCGAGTGTTAAGATCTGTCCCGTGACCTCGCATTTCGTGATACCCATGGTCCTCATTAGTCCTGAACGTCCGGATCGTTTGCATGAAATTGAAGCTTACATTGACAGCGGAGCAATCGGTAACTATGTGGACCGTGAAATGGTATCAAGGATGAATCTACCCCTTGTCCCTAAGGCAGTGAAAGACGTCATCACTACTGTGGATGGCACGGAGATAGCCTCCGGACCAGTAACGCATGCCACCCAAGAAGTGACGCTAGTCAGTCAAGATGGACACCGGGAGAGAATCGTGTTCGATGTAATCAAGGCCCCTCAGTTCCAGATCATTCTGGGAATCCCTTGGTTAGAGAAGCACAATCCTCAGATCGATTGGCAAGCAAAGACGCTTCAGTTTCCAGAGTGTTTTACCACTTGTTATCCTCGGCCTGATGTTTCACTGGTGGCAATCTCTTCTGAGGAGGTTCCCAAATTACCTCCCGAACACCAGGAATTCCAAGACGTCTTCCGGAAGGATCAAGCCAACACCCTGCCTCCTCATAGGTCTTACTGGACTGTCAAATATATCTGATACCTGGAACAACTCCTCCTTGCAGCAGGATTTATGCCCTCACCGAGCCAGCGAACCTTCACCTCAGACAATACCTGGACCAATACCTAGCTAACGGGTTTATCCGTCCTTCAAAATCTCCAGCTTCATCGGCTTTGTTCTTCGTTCCGAAAAAGGAAGGAGACCTTAGGACTTGCATAGATTACCGCGCCCTGAATCAGATCACCGTTAAAAACAGATACCCGTTACCTTTGATCCCTGAACTCCTGGATCAAGTCAAAGATGCATGTATATACACAAAGTTGGATCTCAGAGGAGCCTACCACTTGGTACGGATAAAAGAGGGCGATGAACGGAAAACGGCCTTCCGCACCAAGTACGGGCTATTCGAATATCAAGTGATGCCCTTTGGACTGTGTAATGCTCCTGCTGCTTTCCAGTATTTTATGAACGATGTCCTTAGAGAACTCATAGACGTGTGTGTTGTTGTCTACATTGATGACATCCTCGTCTATTCATCATCTGAAGAGGAACATCAGAGACACGTTAAAAAAGGTTCTCGAGAGATTGCGTCAACATAATCTTTTTGCTAAGCTTGAGAAATGCGTTTTCAACGTAACAGAAGTCGAGTTCCTGGTATTCATATTGTCACCTAACGGAGTCCATATGGATTCAAAGAAAGTTGGTGCAATCATCAAGTGGCCATCACCAACCTCTGTAAAAGGAGTTCAAAGCATGTTAGGGTTCGCTAACCTTTACCGCAGATTCATTCCTGAATTTTCTCGGATAGTCCAGCCCATCACCGCTCTTTTGAAAAAGAACAAACGTTTTGAGTGGTCTTCTGAAGCAGAACAAGCTTTTCAGGACTTAAAAGCTAAATTCATTTCTGCACCTGTTTTAAAACATCCTCGCCCAGAACTCCCCTACATCGTGGAAACGGATGCTTCTAGTCTTGCTATGGGGGCAGTTTTATCACAAAGAGATCCGGTTACACACCAACTACATCCTGTTGCCTTTTGGTCCCGCAAGTTTTCGCCTCCCGAGATCAACTATTCAATTACAGACAAGGAACTTTTGGCCATCAGATCGGCCTTTAAAGCCTGGCGGCATTATCTTCTAGGAGCCAGACACACAGTCACCGTAATGACTGATCACCGCAATTTACAATATCTAAAGACAGCCAAAGCTCAGTCTTCCAGACAGCTTCGCTGGGCTCTGTTTCTAGCAGAATTTGACTTTATAATTACTTATTGACCAGGCAGTAAGAACGGAAAAGCTGATGCTCTCTCCCGGATGGGAGTAGATGAACATTTGACCAATCCAGAACCAATACCCATAATCCCAGAACAAAGAATTTTGGGTTTGGTCAGCGCTCAATCTTTTGAAGACATCAAGACCATGGTTAAATCACTCCCAACTCCGGGCGATTTGCAAGATTGGCAATTAAAGGGGAAAGAATTCTCAGTGGATCAAGACCTACCATATTTCCAAGGACGATTGCGTGAGAAAATACAAAAACAAGTAATCTCCTGTTATCACGACTCTCTAATGGAGGGTCACCCTGGCATTACCAAAACCATGGAAAAGATTAAAAGACATTTCTGGTGGCCTTCATGGAAAAAGGATATTAGAGACTTTGTAATCTCCTGTGGTGTGTGTGCCCAGAATAAAAGTCAGAAGGAGAAACCAGCCGGCCTATTACAGCCACTAGACATCCCTCCCTGTCCATGGCATACCCTGTCCATGGATTTCATCACGGACTTACCTCCATGCTCGGGGTATACTACCATTTTAGTAGTCGTGGATCTATTCTCCAAGATGGCTCACTTCATTCCCCTGAAGGGTCTACCATCAGCCTCAGTATTGGCCCGAGAATTCTTAGAAGTCAATTCATCTCTCACTTCTGGCGCAGTTGCTGTCGTCTAGCCCAAATTGATGTAAGACTTTCAACTAGTCACCATCCCCAAACTGACGGACAAACCGAAAGGACAAATCAAACTCTAGAGCAATATCTACGTTGCATGCTCCAACAAACTGAAAACCCCTGGAAGGATATTCTTTGGATCGCTGAATACGCTTACAATAATTCGATTCATTCTGGAACAGGGAAGACTCCCTTCTTCCTACTATACAGACACCATCCTAGAACCTCTAACCTGGATCCTCCCCAAGAATTCGAAGCACCTGCTGTGGATCACTTGCACTCGGAGATCACCCGTGCTTTTAAGGAAGCCTCGGCCCATCTGCAAAGAGCTAAAGCTCAATTCAAAAGAGGAGCAGATCGACACCGTAAAGAGGCTCCTCACTACGCTGTAGGAGATCAGGTCTGGCTATCCACTAAACACCTGCCTCTAAAGGGACCCAGCACCTTCATCCCGAGATACCTTGGACCCTATCTCATATCTGCCATAATTAATCCAGTGGCTGTCAAATTGGAGTTACCTACGCATATGAAAATACACCCAGTATTTCATGTCTCCTTATTAAAACCAGTACAACCAGAAACCCGATTGACTGAATTCCCAGAACCGGTTTTAGTAGATGGAGAACTTGAATTCGAAGTTAAGAACATCCTAGACTCCAAGATCTCCAAATCTAAGTTATATTATCTAGTTGATTGGAAAGGTTACGGTCCCCAGGAAAGGTCTTGGGAACCTTCAGAATATGTCCACGCACCTCGTCTGGTCAAGAAATTCCATCTGAATCACCCCGACAAGCCAAAACCCCCGGAGAAGACACGCTTAGGAGGGGCCTTGAGGGGGGGGGGGGGTACTGTCATGATCACTGCTTCCAAGGAGCCAGGACCAGCCCAACGTCCTTGGAAGCAGGCCCCTAATCCTAAGCACCAGCCGGTCCCCACTGGGACCTTGTCCTGGCGCCGGTGGCACCAGGCTCATCAAAATCATTGGTCCCGGCACTGGAAGCGCCGGGCTCATAATAGGTGTGAAGATGCTTGGGTGGACTTACCTGCAGCAGACCATGCTGCTTACTTACCAGCCACTTAGAAGCCATCTGAGAACAGGAACTACTTTCTTACCTGGTTGGGGCAGCTCCACTCCCTGGATACAGCACTGGAACTCTTCTGGAAACTGGAACTCTTTTCTTACCTAGGCGGGGCCGTGGAAGAAGACGCCTCATCACTCCAAGGCTATTTAAACCACACCCGATAGATGAAGCGTGCTTCGCGTTATTCTGCATCTGCAGCAGAACACTCACCGAGTCTGCTCCGGCCTTTCTTCTTCCGATCCTGGACCTGCAAGAATCCTACTTACCATTTCAGTATCCAGACATCATCAGCACCTGCAAAGAACAGAAACAACAGGTTAGCAAGGCGAACTTTACACGCAGTGCTTACTTACCTGATCCATCGGCTGCGGCCGTTTCTTCACGCCGCATCTCCACCTGCAAAAACAAAAGCATTGCCATACTTACCGGCACGCTGTGAATTCCGGATTTCTTCGTTCTGCATCGCCGCCAGTGAAGACAAAGTATCGTTAACAACTTACTGGCATTCCGCAGACTCCGGCGCTGCAACCCAACATCTGAAAGGCAAAAGAAAAGACATTAAGCAGGTATTTACTTACGTCCATCACGCTCGTCGCAATAAAACGCCTGCGAATACTCCGGCGTCTTTTTAACACGAACTAAACTGCAAGGAAAGAGACAGTTAGAGCACTTGCCATACTTACGAACTTCCAGGCGCTTCATTTCATCTTTCATCTCAAGAGCCCTGCAATACATAAGGGAAAAGCATTATACAGAGTCTGCATATAAACGTGCCACGCATGTAAAGACTATAAAGACAAAAGGTGTCCAGAAACTCACCGCTCGTGCAGATAACGACAGTAACCATCCTCTGAATTCAAGAGGCCTGTGTTTCACCAGTGAAGGAACTGGCAACGGCACCCTGCACCAGACGCAGATGGAGAGCCCAGCATTCACCTATATAAGGTGAGCACGTTGACCTGCGGGCTCTACGAAAAAGCTGGGAAGAGAGAGAGAGAGAGAGACATTCAACAACCCAGACCATTAACCCCCATATTCTTTCACCTGCAGAAACCTCGCTCTTCGAGTCCGACACACAGTGCGAAGAGGTTCGACCCCAGAAGCCAATCGAGTCCTGCACATCACTTTTCGAGTCACAGACAGCTTCCTGCCAAGACCCGCGCCTCCGTGGGAATCAGGTGAGCGTTACAGTATGATGAGGTCTCGCCACTGGCGCCCGTCCCAGAATTTCTCTCAGCTTCGGGGCGCCCACTGCTCCTCTTCCGGTTTAGCACAGCGGGATGGTACGGAATCACAGGCAGGGGAAAGCCCACTCTAGCCAGCGGCCCTGCTCCTCCACGGCAAATGTGCACTCTGCCTCATGCACAGTACGTGCACTGTCGGATTGGGTCCCCTCCGGTAGCTCTCCCTCGGCTCTTCAGGGTCCACACCTCCACCCCGGGTCCTTCACTGTGGGACAGCACAGAGACACTGACAAGAAGGTCACTCTGATTCACAGCTCAGGCCCTCCACAGCGAGCGCTCACCCCCCCCTCTGTTCACTGGTGGGGGTACCGGGATCCTCCGCCTTTACTTGCAAGGCCCTGCCTTTCTCTTCTCGTCTGTTCCACTGGGCCGCTGCAGCGTTTAACTCCTCAGGTCCCGCCCAGGATGAGGATAAGCAGCAAACGCAAACCCCTCCTGGGTCCTGGGGGGCTCTGGGATGCTGCATAGTGGTTCTCTGTGCAGGGGGGAGAACCACTATCAACAGCACAACGGTATGCAGTGGAGCAACTTCTTTATGCGGCCATCTTGGCCCACGCCCCTAGCGGTCTCCCAACACTTTCTCGTTTAGTAATAATTTTTAACTAGAATTATCAATGAGATTCATTTGATATGATATGGCATTTGTAACGCGCCTATACACAAGTGTTTCAAGGCGCGAGATGGTCTACATTCTGACTCCATAATTGCATTAAAAGTGGTCTTATAGATTCAGACTGCAGCCTGTGTTCAGATCAAACACTGCGTTAAAAACTATCACATCAAGAGAAAGTGAAAAGTAAAAGGATATATTTTAGCAAAAGGAGGACATGGCTGTATTAAGAAAAAAAGAGAAATGGCCAAACCACAAGAGATTTGTTTAGAATATTCACATAGTTATGAGGATACGAACGTTATATGTTGGAAGTGGCATGTACACGTTTCTTTTAATTTACATTGTGCACTATTCATCATTAGTAACATCACAAGAAGTTGTGTATCCCTGAAGAAGGGTCAAGAGATGCGAAACGTGTTTGCTTGTAATTCATTATTTATATTATTGGTCTGAAATTCTGATGTGGAATTTCATTGATCATATTGGTTAATATGTCTTTTGGTTTTCAGAGTAGTTCATGAAAATGGTTGTATAGGTTTGCAAGTTTTTGTATAAGAAATTGAAGATATTAAACTTGATCACAAGCAAATTACTGTAGATACTATATTTTGTTGACTATTAACGCACATTTGAAAAGATATCATTTAATTCAAATGAGAACGTGTACGACTGTCAAAAATCCCTAAGGTCCAAGTAAGAAAACATTTTCCTGTAATGGAGTGCTTGGAGAAGGAAGAGTGAAGGGGTAATATAGTACTAGGACACGGAAGAGTGAGCCTGGGGTACATAGATTGAGTTGATTAAATAAGAAACATTTAATCTCCCCTTTAATTCATCGCCAACCTCTTTAATTCTGTTTTAAAATGTTAATTCTCATATTAAAACATATTGTTTCTCTGTCATGATGAGCCATCTAGTGAACTTTTGTGACATAACAAGACAGTTAAACAATATGTAAAGTTCTTTCCCACATATATTAATAATATATATGGCTAATGCTTTTCAGTCTAATTAATTATGTTTCTTATTAAATATTTGCGGGAGATGCGCAGAAACCTCCCTTACTGCCCCTTCTCTTCCTCCAAGCACCGCCACCCTACCCCTCTACTTTAGAAGGGTATCAAGTAATTTATTCATTGTTCAACACTATAATACAACTTTGTTTTAAAAATCAAGTAAAAATATAGATGTTTTGTTCTGTATTTTTCAATTTGAGGTTTTAAACAACACATTTTGACTACATACCAGTAAAGTACTCTATGTGTGCCGTTTGCAAAGTTTGGAATTCATCTTGTGTAGTATTCTCCCATACCTAAAAATTATCACAATTTGACTTTGTCCTTTGCTTCTGGTGTTTCTCTAGTCACATTTTTAAAGGCCTTTCTAGGAATTCCAAGTAGCCCAGAGGTTAGAGTGCGTGTTTACCAATGGCAAGTTTGCAGGTTCACATCCAGCCATTGGCTTGAAAATGCATAACCTCATAGGTTGAGCTGTACTTGCATTTAAGTCTACCTCATGTGTACTGCAAAGCATGAAATATATTTTGCGTAGTATTACACCATACCTGAAAATGATCGCAATTTGCCGTTGTCCTTTGCTTCTGGTGTTTCTCTAGAGTGTGGGTTCCCAATGGCAAGGTTGAAGTTCAAGTCCAGCCATCCGCTTGAAAATACACAACCTTATAGGTTAAGCTGTACTTTGGGAGGAAATAGAGATTCTCTCTACATGTTGCTCCAATAGGTTTCCTTAACTGGTCTACTAGCCATGGCCTTTGGCCGTGGCCACACCACTAGGTTCCTTTTGAGCACACTAGCCATGGCCGTGGCACCTTCACCTGTTGCCCAATAGGTTACTTTCCATATTGGGTTCCCTAAAGTTCCACGAGTCAGGTGGCTGGTCTGACCAACTTATTAAGGCCAAGGTTAGCCCGGGGAAGTATAGCAGCAGAATGTATTCTTTTTTTCTCTAGTCATGGCAGTGGGGCAATTTCCCCGGCATTAGAATTATAGATAAGCAAGCCATACCAGTGGCACTCTATGGGGTAGAGTTGTGGGGCTATTCGGAATCGGTCCCGCTGTCATGTAATGAGAATACTTTCCTGAAAAGGTTACTGCTGCTACCTACAAGTGACCCGACATCCCTGGTGCTAGCGCTCCTTCGTGTTTTTTCCATAGCTGACCAGATTGCTCTTAAACTGGTACTTTAGTGATATGATAGGTTATTTATAACGCGCTTAATACCCAGAGGTATCGAAGCGCGGACCCAGGGATCGAAGCTGTGGTGCTCCGTGTCGTCTTGCTTCTAAGGCAAGCACGTTGCCCCTGAGCTAGCCTCCCGGCACTATGGGTCAGACTATGGTCTGCACTGGGTATGACAACATACTAAAGAGATACTTGTGTAGTATCCCCAGATTAGGAGTCATAAGTTAAGACAGAGCACAAAGAGCCAGATTCAGACTGGCTCAGGATTAAGGAGGCTAAGTAATTATAAAGTCATTACTATTGCGGAGTCCCTAGCAAACAAGTTAAATGACCCTATCTGTGAATGATCTTGTATCAAATGGATGTGGGCCCTAGTTGGTGCTGCTGGGCCGACTACAAATGATGTCGAGATCCTGTCCCTATCCTCTCTAAAACACTTTCCTGGTGTCTAATACGTGCACACAGCATGGAGGTCAATGTTTTAATGTTTTATTTTGTTGCCCCCATGGCGTGTGTCTTATCATTAAAACAACAAACTGATTCTATGGCCAATGGTCAATAGAATTGGTTTTAAAACAATATTTCTCCACCAAAATGTAATGGTGAGAGATACGTATTGATAACAATTTCAATTTCTTTTTGGCAAGCCCTCTTTTTCTTTGTAAGGAAATTGAAGTCTGGGTTATCAACCTGAGCAATTAAACAGTCAACCGGTTTCAGCGGGATTTTCAAGTAGCCGCTTTCTTCAGGACGAATACTATTTTTCAATTCTTGTATTCTCAAAAATGTATCAACAACACTGAAGTATTAGAGGGTGTCTGCTAGGGTCCAAACTGGATAAGGTGGAGCAATTCCTGATCCTATATGGACAAAGACAAGAGAGACAGGTGGAGCTGTCGTCAGTCTCAAGTACTATTAAAACCTATTCAAAAAGGAGTTCTTGTATTGTTGGTAGTTCTGCCTCATAGAGATAATTTCCTCGTTACCTCTGTGGCGAAATCCTAAAAAGTGTGGTGCGCTGTATGCCACTATTGGTCTCTACTGAGTCTGGGAATATTGGTTGTTCAATCTTGTATTGGGAGGATCTGTTCTTTCTTCTCTCCTCACTTGTTCACCCTGTAGTGAAAATGGGAATGGACATATGTGATATACTACAACTATGAGTATTCTTCAGTGACCACATCCAGCTGGTCAGTGTTTTAACACTTATTGCGATTAAGCACTGGAGTGTTTATGCCTAATATCTTTCCGCTTAGTGGTTTTTTCGCTTGTCTAGAGAGTTTTTGTTTATCTAGAAAGTATCCATCCACTCAGACTGTTTTCCTGTGTTGCGTTTTATCTTTCAATCACCTAGGAACCGGATGGCCATGCACCCGTGTTCGATAGTGTTGAATGTCTTCCATTCAATCAGAACTCAAATGTTATACATCCCAGTTAGTGCGCAGTCGATACATACAACGTATCTCAATGATGCAAAAAACTCCCATCATGCGTGAATCTAGTAGAATGCCATTATTGGCACTCAACTCAGTATCCTTGTTCTGGCTGCCTACGATCGTGCAATCCGGTACCGCGCCATCTTGTGTGGTGTTTGTTTTTATTGTTGTGTCACGGACACGTGATCGTAATGACCATGTCACGTGATCGCAATTGTCGTGTAGCGTTTGCGTGTTCACGAATGGACTACAATTATAGCTAAGGATAGCCTGGGAATTGTATTGCGAGATAAACGTGTGCACGTTCATAACCAACTCCTAGAAGTTACCAGGGAACTGTAGTTCAGAATACAGGACTGTATAGTTCAGCCGTGACTGCCTCGTCCACTGCTGTTCGTATACTGAATAAACATATGCAGAAATACGGGTATAGTTAACGTTCGCCCGGATGTTAACTTGGCAACCATATCAAACTTGCCTGGTCATGTGTGGGTTCCTGATAACTTTTAAAATCTCTCTTTGTATATTATGAACTATAATCTGTGAGACCTTTAGAACCACAAGCGAGGGACCGGACAGGAAAAGGTCGAGAAGATGGGTGATGCTAAACCCATGGGAGGTATACTGGCCTTATCGGGGTTGATTAACTCATTCCAATCAATTACAGAATTGAAGCCCATATAATTGAGTATGTCTCATCAAGTATATGTATTATTCCAGAGGGACAATTGTTATAAGACCGCCAGGGTTTTCCAGCAGATTTCCTCATTAAGGCCTACTAGGTGGCTGCGGGTTCTATATATCCACTGTTCTCTTTTTAGTAAGAGGGCTGTGATATTTCCGCCTCTTTTTGGTACTCTCACTTTCTCTATTATAGTCCACATTAGGTCATTTTCAGTGTGATGTTTCTCAATGAAATGTTCCACCAGTGGGGCTACTCTTTTTTTGAGTCCTGATGTTGGATCGGTGCACCCCTATGCATGTTTTTATAGCCCTTGTCGTCATGCCAATGTATTTTTATTACAGGAGCATTGTATAAGGTACACTACGTTGGTTGTGTTGCAATTGGTCAGACTCCTCTGTTCCCATGGGTACTTCCAGCCTATGTCTATGGCTGTAGTGCGTTGTGCATGCTCCACATGTGTGGCCCTGGGTCTGGAAGTATTCCAGAGTGTATTTGTGCTGGCAGAGGGAGATGTTTCTTTGTAAGTGTGTACCAGTGAGTCTCCAAGGTTCTTCCTCCTCCTTATGGCAAACTGCGGTTCCAGTAGTAGAGGTTCTTCAATATTGAGTATATGCCAAGCCTTCCGAATTTCTTTTTTTCAAGCTCTTAATTATGGGCGAATGACTAAATACAGCTGTAATAATGTTGTCATCTCTTTTTCTTCTTCCATGTTGATTGAGGGTCATCTCTCTTGGTATATTTCTTGCCCTCTTTTTCGCTTGTTTGATAATCCTATAAGGATAGTTTCTTTCCAATAGATTGTTGGAGAGCCTTGTTGCTGGTGTATCATACTCTGCTCTCGTGGTGCAGTTCATCCTAAATCGGAGAAACTGCCCAAAGGGTAAATTCTCTTTCAGTGACCTTTGGTGGAAGCTGTTGTAGTCCAATAAGGAGTTTGTCGGTTAGTTTTTGGAAAACTGTGGTCTCAAATGTATGGCCTTTCCTGGTGATTTTTAGATGAAGGATCGTGGCTGATGTTTTACTTGCCTCGTAGGTGAATTTGAGGAAAGGGTTTAGTCCATTGATCCAATTCATAAAATTGTTCAAAGTGGCATTGTCTCCATCAAACAGCAGAAAAACATCGTCGATGTATCGGCGCCAGCTCACTACGTTGGTTGCAAAAGGATTAGTCTCTTGGTATATGTGTTTTTCTTCAAAATTGGCAACATATAAATTTGCCAAGGTGGGTGCGAATGTTGCGCCCATGGCTGTTCCGGCTATCTGTTCGTAATAGCTTTCTCCATTCATGAAGTAGTTCTTTGTTAGGGCTATTTCAGCCAACTGCATAATCAATGTCACAGGAATATCCAGTGTTTTCATTCGTAACACACTTTCAATGACCCTCAAGGTTTCTCCTTGGGGGATTCTAGAGTATAATGACTATGTCCATGGTTATTATAGAGATATCTTCACTCTCAAGGACAAGATTATCCAAGGATAGCTGTGGTATCTTTAACATAGGAGCGCATTTTGCTAACCTCTTCTCTTAGAAAGATATCAGTAAACGGAGAGCAGGGTTCTAAGATGGAGCCAATTCCAGAGGGAAAGGGTGGTATCAACAGAACACCATCCCACAATACAACCCCTAACACCTGAGAAAGAATCTTTGGTGGTCAATCTATCCACTTTCACCCCTTCAAGCACACAATTGAGTGTACTACAAAAGGGTCTTTCTTTTGTTCCTACATCCCTCCATGATCCATTCCAGACAAGAATTGAGATCACCCAATTGATGAGAAAGATTCGGCTTAAACAATTCTTCGCTAAAAACACGCACAGCGGACTTACAGATGTGACGGGACTACACAATAAATCAACATATTACCCTCCACCACAAAGTATAAGTGTGGAGTCACAGACCTTTGAAAAGTTGATTTTTAAAAAACTCGACGAAATTGAGGCAGAAGATAATGCGGGAATATTCCATAATCTGACCAAAAAGGAAAATCTAGCCTTGAAGGAACTGAAAACAAACACTGACATAATCATAAAACCCGCTGACAAAGGGGGAGCCATCGTCATCATGAATAAAACAGACTATGACAAGATGATGAACACCTTAATAGATGACCAAGCTACATACAGAAAACTTGGAAGTGATCCAACTGATCGATAATCGGATTGATCAGATTCTTGAGCCGAAGAAGCCGAGGCAGGAGGACATATAAGCACTTAAGAATCAGCTTTCTTGACCCCACAGTATGCCAGGCGTCCTGCCTCTTACGCATTACCCAAAATACACAAGGGCGTCCTCCCAACACCTGGAAGCCCTATTGTATCTGGAATTGGCTCCATCTTAGAACCCCTCTCTCAGTTTCCTGATTTCTTTCTAAGAGAAGAGGTTAGCAAAATGCGCTCCTATGTTAACGATACCACAGCTATCCTGGTATACTTAGATAAGCTTGTCCTTGAGAGTGAAGATATCTCTATAATAACCATGGACAGAGTCATTATACTCTAGAATCCCCCAAGGAAAAACCTTGAGGGTCATTGAAAGTGTGTTACGAACGAAAACACTGGATATTCCTGTGACATTGATTATGCAGTTGGCTGAAATAGCCCTAACAAAGAACTACTTCATGAATGGGGAAAGCTATTACGAACAGATAGCCGGAACAGCCATGGGCGCAACATCCGCACCCACCTTAGCAAATTTATATGTTGCCAATTTTGAAGAAAAACACATACCAAGAGACTAATCCTTTTGCAACCAACATACTGAGCTGGCGCCGATACATCAACGATGTCTTTCTGATGTTTGATGGAGACAATGCCACTTTGAACAATTTTATGGATTGGATCAATGGACTAAACCCTTTCCTCAAATTCACCTACGAGGCAAGTAAAACATCAGCCACGTTCCTTGATCTAAAAATCACCAGGAAAGGCCATACATTTGAGACCACGGTTTTCCAAAAACCAACTGACAGAAACTCCTTATTGGACTATAACAGCTTCCACCAAAGGTCACTGAAAGAGAACTTATCCTTTGGGCAGTTTCCCCGATTCAGGAGGAACTGCACCACGAGAGCAGAGTATGATACACAAGCAACAAGGCTCTCCAACAATCTATTGAAAAGAAACTATCCTTACAGGATTATCAAACAAGCGAAAAAGAGGGCAAGAAATATACCAAGAGAGATAACCCTCAATCAACATGGAAGGAGAAAAAGAGATGACCACATTATTACAGCTGTATTTAGTCATTCTACCATAATTAATCGCTTGAAGAACGAAATTCGGAAGGCTTGGTATATACTCAATATTGAAGAACAACAACTACCGGAACCACAGTTTGCCATAAGGAGGAGAAAGAAACTTAGAGACTCACTGGTACACACTTACAAAGAAACATCTCCCTCTACCAGCACAAACACACTCTGGAATACTTCCAGACCCCAGGGTCACACACCATGTGGAGCATGCACTGTGTGTAAATACACAACGCACTACAGCCATAGACATAGGCTGGAAGTACCCATGGGAACATAGGAGTCTGACCAATTGCAACACGACCAACGTAGTGTACCTTATACAATGCCCCTGTAATAAAAAATACATTGGCATGACGACAAGGGCTATAAAAACACGCATAGGGGAGCACCGATCCAACATCAGGACTCGAAAAAGAGCGGCCCCACTGGTGGAACATTTCATTGAGAAACATCACACTGAAAACAACCTAATGTGGACTATAATAGAGAAAGTGAGAGTACCAAAAAGAGGCGGAAATATCACAGCCCTCTCACTAAAAAAAAAAGAACAGTGGATATATGGAACCCGCAGCCACCTAGTAGGCCTTAATGAGGAAATCTGCTGGCAAACCCTGGCGGTCTTATAACAATTGGCCCTCTAGAATAATACATATACTTGATGAGACATACTCAATTATATGGGCTTCAATTCTGTAATTGATCGGAATGGGTTAACCAACCCCGATAAGGCCAGTATACCTCCTATGGGTTTAACATCACCCATCTTCTCGACCTTTTCCGGTCCCTCGCTTGTGGTTCTAGAGATCACACAGATTATAGTTCATAATAGACAAAGATTTTAAAAATGATCAGGAACCCTCACATGACCAGGCAAGTTTGATATGGTCGCCAAGTTAACATGCGGGCGAACGTTAACTATACCCGTATTTCTGCATATGTTTATTCAGTATACGAACAGCAGTGGACGAGGCAGCCACGGCTGAACTATACAGTCCTGTATTCTGAACTACAGTTCCCTGGTAACTTCTAGGAGTTCGTTCTGAACGTGCACACGTGTATCTCGCACTACAATTCCAAGGCTATCCTTAGCTATAATTGTAGTCCATTCGTGAACACGCACACGCTACACAACAATTGCGATCACGTGACACGGTCATTACGATCACGTGTCCGTGACAACGATAAAAACAAACACCACACAAGATGGCGCGTTACCGGATTGCACGATCGGAGGCGGCCAGAACCAGGATACGGAGGTGAGCGCCAATAATGGCATTCTACTAGATTAACGCACGATGGGCGTTTTTTGCATCATTGAGATACGTTGTATGTATCGACTGCGCACTAACTGGGATGTATAACATTTGAGTTCTGATTGAATGGAAGACATTCAACACTATCAAACACGGGTGCATGGCCATCCGGTTCCTAGGTGATTGAAAGATATAACGCAACACAGGAAAACAGTCTGATGAGTGGATGGATACTTTCTAGATAAACAAAAACACTCTAGACAAGCGAAAAAAACACTAAGCGGAAAGATATGAGGCATACACACTCCAGTGCTTAACCACAATAAGTGTTAAAACACTGACCAGCTGGCTGTGGACACTGAAGAATACTCATAGTTGTAGTATATCACATATGTCCACTCCCATTTTCACTACAGGGTGAACAAGTGAGGAGAGAAGAAAGAACAGATCCTCCCAATACAAGATTGAACAACCAATATTCCCAGAATCAGTAGAGACCAATAGTGGCATACAGCGCACCACACTTTTTAGGATTTCGCCACAGAGGTAACGAGGAAATTATCTCTATGAGGCAGAACTACCAACAATACAAGAACTCCTTTTTGAATAGGTTTTAATAGTACCTGAGACTGACGACAGCTCCACCTGTCTCTCTTGTCTTTGTCCATATAGGATCAGGAATTGCTCCACCTTATCCAGTTTGGACCCTAGAAGACACCCTCTAATACTTCACAGTGTTGAAGATATATTTTTGAGAATACAAGAATTGAAAAATAGTATTCGTCCTGAAGAAAGCGGCTACTTGAGAATCCCGCTGAAACCGGTTGACTGTTTAATTGCTCAGGTTGATAACCCAGACTTCAATTCCCTTACAAAGAAAAAAGGGCTTGCTAAAAAGAAATTGTTATCAATACGTATCTTTCACCATTACATTTTGGTGGAGAAGAACAAGTTACTTTCTTACCTGGTAACGTTCTTTCGATGGGATGGTCCGACGACGTATTCCATATCTATGACAGGTAATCACCACAGCTGTGCTGCTTCGGAAACTTCTTTCGGCGTCTGTGTCCCGAGTCGATGACGTCGATGCACCGTCGTCGAGGACCTCCTCCGACGTCCGACGTCATCCGATGTGATAAGTAGGACGCACGACGCCCGTAGCCTCAGTTGTAGTTTTTTCCCTCAGAACGTGTGACATTAGTCAACTGCCAGTCAGACACACAGCCTTGCGGAACGTAAGCTGCAATCGCAAAAGAAATTCTGCAGCGGGGAAGGCAAGGAGGGAGCGATATGGAATACGTCGTCGACCATCCCATCGAAAGAACGTTACCACGTAAGAAAGTAACTTGTTCTTCGAGGGGATTGGGTCCTCCGACGTATTCCATATCTATGACAGACTCCCAAAGCAGTACCAGAGCAAGGAGGAGGGAAAGAATTTAGAATCAAAATTTAGACTTGCCAATCAAATAGCAGAGCAAAGGACCGCCTTGTCAAAGGCCAGATCCTGTCCTCGGATGGAATCGAGGGAATAGTGACGTACAAATGTATGTACAGAAGCCCAGGTGGCTGCATCACAGATGTTGCGAATAGGAACACCCCTCTGCAGGGCAGTAGATGCAGCCATACCCCTGGTAGAATGGGCCCGCAAGCCAGCCGGCGGGTCCTTACCCGCCAAGCGGTAACACTCCGAGTTGGCCAAAATAATCCAGCGAGACAATGTCTGTTTCGTCACAGCCTGTCCCAAACGCTTTCCAGCATAACCAATAAAGAGTTGATCGTCCACTCTGACCCGGGACATGCGTGAAACATAAAAGCTTAAAGCTCTCCTAGGATCAAGCCTATGGAGCCTCTCCTCTTCCTTACCAGGATGCGGAGGAGGATAGATTGCCGGAAGAACAACCTTCTGGGCCAAATGAAATTCCGAAACCACCTTCGGAGGAAAAGAAGGACGAACTCTAAGGACAACCCTGTCCTTATGAAATACAGTGAAGGGTGGCTTAACTGAAAGTGCCTGTAATTCACTCACTCTGCGAGCGGAAGTAACCGCAACCAGAAACACAGTTTTCAGAGTTAACAGCCTCAAAGGGCAAGAATGCAAAGGCTCAAACGGAGCACCCATGAGAAACTTAAGAAAAAGGTTTAAATCCCAACCGGGCACCAGGAAAGGTGACGAAGGGAACACATTAGTGAGCCCTTTCAGAAACTGTGAAATTAAAGGGATTTTAAAGTAGGAACACTCTTCAGACGAGCGCTTAAAGATGGACAGCGCCGCCAGGTAACCTTTAATGGTACCCACTTGCAAGCCCCTGTGGGCCAAAGAAAGTAAAAAGGACAGAACCATGGGGAAGTCACATGCAAAAGGATCCACATTCTGAACTCTGCACCAGTCGCAGAACTTACGCCAACGGCAACGGTACAGAGACTTTGTTGCTGGCCTTCGGGCCGAGAGCATCACGTCTTCAGGGAGGTCCCAATCCTTATACCTCAACCTTCAGAAGCCAAGCGTGAAGGTTGAGGGATCTGACCTCTGGATGGAGAACCTGACCCCCCCCCCCCTCCCGTGAGAGCAGATCGTCTCGGTAGGGAAGACGACGTGGAGGGCAGATGGACAAGTCGAGAAGGTCCGGGTACCACGTCCTCCGAGCCCACGCCGGAGCAATGAGGATCATCCGGGAACCGAACTTCCGTAACCTCTGCAGCACTTGCGGGATGACGGGGACTGGAGGAAACGCGTACAGCAGCGGGAATGACCACTCCACCACGAACGCGTCTCCTAAGGCTCCTTTTGGAGGAAATTCCCGCGAGCAGAACCTCTCGCACTTCCGGTTGACACTGGAGGCGAAGAGATCCAGGAGAATCTCCTGAGCCAACTCCCACTCGTGAGAGATCGTGCTCTGCCTGCTCAGAGCGTCTGCCGTCACGTTTTCGTCTCCGGCCAGATGAACTGCCGAGATCGAAACTTCCTGCTGGATGGCCCAGAACTCGAGCTGCATCGCCTCCCTGCACAGAGGAAGTGACCCTGCCCCCCCCCCCCCTTTTTGTTGAGGTAGTGCATGGCCACTGTGTTGTCCGTCAGGATCAGGACATTCTTTCCTCGCACAGTCGGCAGAAAAGCCTTCAGGGCTAGCCTGACACCCCTCAGCTCCAACAGATTGATATGGAGCCTGGACTCCGACGGAGACCAACGGCCGCTGACTGTCAGCCTGTTGGCATGAGCACCCTATCCCATGAGGGATGCATCCGTCACGATCGTCACCTCCGGCCAGGGAAGCCAAAATGGAGCCCCCTTCATCAAGTTGCCTTCGACGGCCCACCACAGAAGGTCCCGGGCGACCGAGGGCGGCACCTGAACCGGGTCCGACATCCTGCCGGAGGACTGCGACCATTGCATCTTGAGTGGCCACTGCAAAGATCTCATCCGCAGGCGAGCCTCTGGCACCAGAAGAATGCAGGATGCCATGAGGCCGAGCAACCTCAAGAACTCGAACGCTGGGACCGTCTGGGCATGCTGAAACTTGTGCACCATCTGCTGAATGTGAAGAGCCCTCACCTGGGGAGGAAAACACTGCCCCAAGGAAGTGTCGAGCACTGCTCCGAGGTACTGGAGCCACTGTGTTGGCGTCAAATGGGACTTCTTTAAACTGAGGGAGAAGCCCAGCCTGTGAAGGGAGTAGCAGGTGACGGACAGATGTTCCAGGACTTGCTCGGGAGAGCTCCCCCTGATCAACCAACCATCTAGGTAGGGGTAGACGTGGATCTCCACTTGCCTGAGATGCGCTGCCACCACCACCATGAGCTTGGTGAAAACCCTCAGGGCGTAGGTCAATCTGAACGGCAGGACCCGAAACTGAAAGTGCGAGTCGCCAACTGCGAACCTCAGGTACTTCTTGTGCTTGGGATGGATCAGCACATGGAAGTAAGCATCCTTGAGGTCGAGAGACACCAACCAGTCCTGAAGCTGAAGGGCCTGGAGGACTGGAGAGAGAGTAACCATCTTGAACTTGTCCTTCCTGAGGAGTTTGTTCAAACCGCGCAAGTCCATGATGGGTCTCAATCCCCCGTCTTTCTTCGAAATCAAAAAATAAGGGGAATACCATTCCTTGTTCCTCTCCGCTACAGGCAACAGTTCTATGGCGCCTTTCTCCAGCAGGGCTTGAATTTCCTGCGCAAGCAGCGGATCCGGACTCTGCAAAGAGAGGTTCCCCGGTAGATTGTCACGAGGCCTGTGCCGAAAAGGAAGACAGTAGCCGTGGGTTATGATCTCCAGAACCCACACATTTGAAGTAATGGCATGCCACTCTACAAGATGCTGCGCCAGCCTTCCCCCAACCGGCGATCCATGGGACATGGCCACATGACTGAGTGGTAGCGGCTGCGGCGTTACCTGAGGGCAAAGAGGCAACTGCCCGAGCGGCCTTGGCACCACAGGTACCCTGTCGTCCACCTCTGGTACCCCTGCATTGGCCTCTTTGACTGCCAGCTCCTCTCGCTTTACTGAAGGACGAGTAATAGCGAAAGGAACCACCCCCTCCATTGCTGTCCCCTAAGACGAAAAGGCAGAGGTTGGCGAACTGCAGCGCCCAACGACTTCGCTGCAGCTTTTGAGGTCTGCAACCTCTCAAGGCTCTCGTCAGCCTTGCTGCCAAAAAGGTGTTCACCGTCAAAGGGCATGTTGAGGAGCCGGGACTGCACATCAGGAGCAAACCCCGACTTCCGCAACCACGCAAACCTGCGTATCACGGTGCTCGCTGCCATGGACCTGCTGACACATTCAGCCATGTCCAAATCCGACTGAACGGACTCACACATGGCATCCTTACCATCCTGGACCATAGCAAGGAAACCATCCCGTTCGTCCCCTTCGGGAATATGTTCAGCCGCTAACGCAACACAGTTCCACAGAGTGTGTGTGAAACGAGACAAGGCACAAATGGAGTTGGCCGCCTGAAGCGCCATACCACCAGAAGAAAACACTTTCTTTGCCCCGCCATCAAAACGTTTGTCGTCCCTATCAGGAGGGATGGTAGGGTACGACGCCTGCTTTGCTGGGGCCGTGGCCGCCTGCACCACCAAACTCTCTGGAGTGGGGTGCCTGGTCAAGTAGCAGGGGTCGCTACTGGACAGTATTTTCGCGACAAGGACCTGCCCACCGCCGGGAGACTCTCCGGAGCAGTCCAATCCGCCGCCACCCTTCTCTGTAGAGCCATATGAAACGGCAGTACCGGGTCAGTTGGGGGACCAACATCAAGGATGTCCGTGAGATCATCCTGCACAAACTCCCCTGGGGGAGCAGACCATCCCAAGTACTCGGAAACCCTAGCCATAAGGCGCCGGTACGAGGAATCGGCATGAGAGCCAGGCTCAGGCCTACAAAACCCCACCTCCGGAGAGGTGTCCAGTCCACTGGCATCATGCAGTGACTGTCTCAAATCGTCAAACTGACTATGGCCCGAGACAATTTCATCTGGAACCGGACTAGGAACCAGGCCATCAGAATCCTCATCCACCTCCGAAATATATTCCAGGTGGTGAAAAGAAGGCACCCGAGAGTGCTTGCTCTTAACCAGAGCCTTCCTAGGGGGTTACCCCGTGCCACGGGGTACCTCCGACACCCCAGCCTCGAAAGGCGTCGAGGGCGTCAAGTGAATTGGTGCCGAGAGAACAGGCATCGGCGCCGAGGATTGGCGTCGTCGAGTAAATCGGCGTCGACGTCAGATGCAGCGCCGCCAGCATCGACGGTGTCGACACAGTCCTCGAAGCCAGAGCTCCGAGCGTGTCCTTCGACGACCTGAGCGTCGACGGCTTCGACGACTTCCTCGGAGCCGGAGCCTCGAGAAAGCCTGTCGACCCCCTCGACGCCTCAGACGTCGATGTCTTCCTCGAAGACATCACAGGTGCACAAGGTCTCGAACGCATCGAGAACCGGGACCTGGAACGGGTATGTCGAGAACGAGTCCCCTTGTCCGAACGGGACCTCTCCCGTGACTCGTGCCGACCACTCTTGCAAGCGGTGTCTCTCGACCTCTCCCGACCGACCCCACTCAGGGGCGCAGACGGCTTAGTACCCTGCAACTCGAGAATCGCCAGCATTTTCTTCCCAAAGGAAGCCCATTCCTCCGGCGTCGCACGGCTGGTGGGTTAAGCAACGTGCCGGGCAGAGTCCTCAGAAGAAGACCTGGAAGACGACCGCTGTCAGCGCTTCCGAGAATGCCTCGAAGAGGCCGAGGAGTGGCGAGACCGACTCCTAGAAGGAGACCCACGAGACTTCCGACGATGACGCGGAGAGTCTCCTCTCGAATCATCCGTCGAAAGCCCCGCAGACTTCGACTTCCGGGGCTTGGACACCCGACCTACTGACAACTTCTTCTTACGTTCACGTAAGGCTTTGGACGTGAGCGACTGGCAGTCGATACAGTCATCCATGTCGTGGGCCTCCCCGAGGCACCAGAGGCAGGCGTCGTGCGAGTCCGTCACCGACATCTTGGACCCACACTCCCCGCACTTCTTGAAGCCCGGACGCGGGGTCGAAGACGAAGTAGAAGACATCTTCACACGAAGGAGATTCTCACAAAAACGAACAGGTTCGAAGAACCGAGAAGAACAGAACTCCAAAGAATCGAGTCGTTAACAGAGATTCACGAAGCAACACGTTTGCGGAAAAAACGGAACTGAGGCTACGGGCATCGTGTGTCCTACTTATCACATCGGATGACGTCGGAGGAAGTCCTTGACGACGGCGCATCGACGCAGGAGCCGAAAAAAGTTTCCGAAGCAGCACAGCTGTGGTGATTACCCGTCATAGATATGGAATACTTCGGAGGACGCAATCCCCTCGAAATATTGTTTTTAAACCAATTCTATTGACCATTGGCCATAGAATCAGTTTGTTGTTTTAATGATAAGACACACGCCATGGGGGCGACAAAATAAAACATAAAAACATCGACCTCCATGCTGTGTGCACGTATTAGACACCAGGAAAGTCTTTTAGAGAGAATAGGGACAGGATCTCGACATCATTTGTAGTCGGCCCAGCAGCACCAACTAGAGCCCACATCCATTTGATACGAGATCATTCACAGATAGGGTCATTTAACTTGTTTGCTAGGGACTCAGCTATAGGAATAACTTTATAATTACTTAGCCTTCTGTTTTCTAAGTGTTACAATATTGAGGCATAAACGGGAGGGAATAGCCTATTAACTCTACTTTGTGGCTACTGGCTCAGGATTAAGCCTGGTTGGGAGAAAAGGCAATCTAAAAATGAGGAATCCAGAAAAAAGTAGACCCTCCAAGAGAGGCAAACTGGTATCATTGGTACAGCAGAATTACATTTTTGCAAAAGGCATTCTTTCTCTCAGAACTAACTGGGGCCATATTCTGCCAACAAATACTTAACCCCTTAAGTGCTAAGGGTAAGTAGGTGTTTCCTTTATTCCCATAAGGAATAAGTGCACGCTCCAACCACTTCCGCATTTAAGTACCCTGCTTCCAGTTTTGCCACTACACAGCAGGTTCCCCCAAAAGTGGTTAAGAATAATGCTGGCCCTGGAACATTGGCCATCTCTCGTGTGACTTATTCTGTGGAATGAGGGATAGTCCAAGCCCCCCTACCACTACTTCAAGTTGCTCTTCCTGAAGGAGTTCTGTGGTCAGATGCCAAGAGATAATGGACACTGAGCCAAACTCTTCCATGTCAGGCCACATCGTCCAAAGACAGCAAACTTGAGCATCTCACCTAGAGCTGACTTGACCACAGCTGAACTCGAAACACCCCAGAGGGAAAGGGGAAATGGATAAAATAAAAAACAGATTCACTCTCCTCACTTATGTTTCTTCTCCCCTGCAGATTGCCATACACAAGTTCATATATTCATCCGCTGACTCTGGACTTAGGTTTACACCCCTATTTTCCCTCCAATTATTACTCCCATTACCTGTTCTTCGGCAGAAGATGCTGGGAGAGGATGTGTGCAGTCCAAAAACACAGTGTACCCTTAAGGAACATTAACTGGAAAATTGTCGATCAAGAGATTCACTTTCTATTTCCAGAAGTACCTTGAAAACTAATGTTTAGATCTGGTTAGTAAATTCCATTCCTTACACACGTCAGTGATGCAAACCTTTAGATTAGCACTCCAGCTATCCTTTTTCATTATTACAATGGGTAGTCTTTGTATAGAGTATTTACATTTTCTTTTAAAATTGTTCCAATTACACTTAACTGGCTAAAGGACCTTAAATTAATACTATTCTAAGAATTTTCCTCAATCACATCTATTTAAATTAAACCCAATTTTATTCATTATGCCTGCTGCGAAAAAAAAGCTTTGGGCTGCATTCACTGAACAATGAACTCCTTGAAACATATATGATTATTTCTCACAGAACTACACTCGCAATGCTGCAGAGGACGGTGCTCTGAGAGCAAGTGGAGTAGTGTCTCGGGATGCACTGCACCGGATGCCACACTTTGCTAAACTGATAATCTTCACAGAGTAGCTTTCAAACAATGCACCGTCAAATACTGGTGCAAGGACCAGAACAGGGTTCCTGAATCACAATGCTAAGCTTGCTTCAATAAATTTGTTTTAAATGCAATTAGTACTTTCAAAGCTTTGAATTAGAATATATCACTAGCAACAAGTACCCGTACTCCACACAGGCTCTGTAGACATACATGATAACACTCATCAATTGTTGAAGTCAATGATCCTGTAGGTCACTGTTCCAAGTCGCTTATCACTTAATGTGCTTTGCACTCTGAAGTAAACCGCACTGAGAATGGGCACATGTGGCTGACTGACATACCCCGAAGCAGACATAGAGGGGAGGCAAGCCTTGGCATGCTGCAGCATACCTGGACCTTCTGTGCGCTCTGCCGACCTGTCACAGTGCAAATATCTCAGAAGCGGTGCATTTCTGAGGTCCCCTTCGAGTTTTGTTCCTTGGATCGAGATGCTTAAAATGAGTTTTGGCCGGTCCTATGACCACATTGATATTTTGCTGATTTCAGGAAAGTCTCATGCGTGAAGGGGCTGAAATCCAGGGAAAGCGCTGGAGTGTCCAAATCTCATACAGCCAGTAATGTCAGGAGGGTCCTAACAGGTAAGTATACACAATTTGGTGCAGATTTGTGGAACAGTGTGGAATTGTACAGGGAACAAACAAATGTTTTGCTTTATAGAGAGATGGGCTAGGTTTACTGTGCCCCCTGTGTCACCAATCGCAGAAATGTCTATTATTAAACTTGAAACTGAACTCGAGGAGACGCCGAGCAGCTTTATTCACAGATTAAATCCGGTTATCAAGGGCAATTTACCATCCTTTTCAGTAAAACCACTTAATGGGACACATGCACCCTGCACATTTGAGGCCGGAACATCATATGCAAAATAGAATACGTAAAGCTGGACCTTTCTTTGCTAAGCACCAGATTTGTCACTCAGAATATTTGAATTCTACAACTTGAATTTTCTCAGATTTAGGGAAAAATAGGATTACAGAACAGACCGACAGAAGACATATCCACTTGAACAAAATTGCAGTTGAGAGTTCAACAAACTGGGTGTCTCAAATAAAAGGCTTGGAAAAATAAAGTCTTCCCTGATCAAATTCACTACATTAAAGAAAGCAACCCTTGAATTAGCTCTTATTAGGCCAAAACATATCATGTTGACGCTTCCATATGTCTGATCAATAGTCATGATTTGCTCAACCGTTTACAGAAAATTCTGTTGTACAGGATATCACGTGAATTATTGAGGGTCAATTGATCCAAATGATGAAATCTGTCTGTTGAACTTTGTGTACACAATCCACATGCACACAAGATTTTTTTGGAAGATGATTTGTTCAGACACAGATTTATTTTAGGATGCAAACATATGCCCTCATCGATTTGTTTGATATTGATTTTTCAGAATCTGATTTAAAGAAGGTTTTATAAGTTATTATACAAGTACACCAACCCTTGGTGCTTTTTGTTTGGTCTGACTCCAGTGCCCAAGTAGCAGGTCCCTCATTGTTATATTGTTGATCTGTGAGACCCGACACACTTTTATTTAAAGTACCAGCGGCGGGACAGATCCAGCAATCTGGTCACGACTACATCCTTGATATTGGATTAGAATCAGACGGCATGCTCTAGTAGGAGGCTCCATGAGGCTGTCAAAACTACATTTCCCATGATTCCCTGCTTTATTAGTTCAATTCAAGCATCGCTAGCTCACAACATAATAGGAAGTTTCACTGCCCATGCATGTGGCAGGACTGCATGAAGTTGGAGTCTGTGGATGTGCCACACTTGCAGACGGGGGCGAAGCAAGGGTCAGGTTTCTCACAAGCTTCCAGTGAGAGCATGTTACCATCACAATACCAAGGCACAGCTGTCTTATTTACTTTCAACTTGAACAAAACTTGCACTACAGGGTGATTGGTCCTAATTGCCAACTGCAAAAAGTTTGTTCCCTGAAAGCAAAGTCTTACCACATGCAGGGCTCATAAACTGCTCTTGCGCTGAACCTACACCCAATATGTTGGTTCTGTGCAAATTTTGGATTCCCCTTTACAGAAATGTTTGTGCAAAGTGGTCACTTGTACGCCAGCAACCCTCTTTCACTGTGCTGGCCTGTGCCATCCAAGTTCACTCTGTGCTCCAAGATTAGGAAGCTTGCTCATGGCACACAAGTTAACTGCTCAATCCGGTATGCAGTCCCCTCCACCACAGGCAAAATCTTCTCTGCACTGGACTTTGAGGCTCTTCAGTAGCAACAGGTTGGTTTCTGGGGTAGACACCAAGAGGTCAGCTCATCACCACATGCTAAATAGGTGTTGGTCACTACTGCCAGCATATCCAGGAAAATAAGGGCCAACAATGGGCCAGACAAATTAATCCTTTATTTCAAGGATAATCTTATGGTTGATCGCCTCAGGCCAAGCTGAGCTCCTTCCCGAAGCCCTCTCACCAACCACAGCAAGGAAAGGGCCCTCATGGAATCTCAACACCATATTCTAGGTTTACCTACTGCTCACCTGGCAACAGAACAAATTACTTATCTCTTCGTAAAGTTCTTTGATGGTTGTTCCTCCAACGTATTCTTCACCTATGACATCCTATCCACTGCACAGCTGTTCTTCCGAAAACTTTCTGCCCCGGGGACACAGTGTAGCTCCACATCTGCTTTCGCTCATAACCTCTATAAGGAGGACATAACCTCTGGGCCAGTATATAGCAAGGCACAGCACCCCCACGACTTCAGTGCCACCCTTTTCTTCCCTAGCACTTAGACGTTAAGGAACCACAGAACCAATGGTGTGCTAGCTATCCACCAAAGAGGAGCAGGTAAGGAGGGTGATGAGGAATCCTTGGGAAGAACATCTATCGGGAAGAACAAGAACATCTATCAGAAAGAACATTACCGAAAGCTAAGTAATTTGTTCCGCTAACAGATTTCTTCCTTCCACAGAATCCTCATCAATGATAGACTCCCATATTAGTACATGGATGTAGAGGCAAAGCCAACCCGACGGACACAGACAAAGTATGTCCTCTGCGGTCTGGGCACCCTTATCACACTCCTGCCAAGAAGATACAGCACACCGAGTGCGCTCCCCACCTCAGCCTCCAAGCTGGAGAAACACCTGACGCTTCTGTAAGGAGGGCCTTGCATCAGCCCCTGTAACCCGCTCAGAGGGCTGGCTCCATTCCAAAAAGGAAGTCGCGATTCTGTAACTTAAGAATGGGCTTTGTTTAGCCTTGCTCTGGTCAATGCCTGTGGCAGATTGGTTGCCAGCAGGACTTATTCAGCCAATGGAGGGTTGCAGGCAGGCAAAGCCAGACCCCGAAGGACACAGACAACGGATGTCCCCATCTGGGCACAGAGGGAACCCATCCCACTATCTTCAGTAGTATCATGGTCACATCAGGATTGGATTTATTAGTGTACCCCCAAAACTCAGAAGAGGATCTGCAGTACCACAAATGCCAGCGCAACCAAGCACCCTTTACAAGGTAAGACCCTGAATGAAGTTCATGGCTTATATATGCACCCCTGCTTAAGAGACCCGTCACAAACCTAGGTTTCATCACTTTTCTGTTCATGGCTGCCCGCAATTGCGCACAGCCTGCTCTCCTCGTATATCTTGGCACCACATTTTCCAAAAGATGCTCATCAGCCTTTATTCTTGCAGCTTGGCTGCTAGCTAGATCACCACCAAACTACCATACTTAATGCACGCCCAGGACTGTTCTACAAACTGCTATTTCACACTGCCGCACCCTAGCGCCACTGTAGCCAAAATGTGCATCATGCTTCCCTCAATTGTAAATTTGTCTTGCATACCCATCATAGCCCCTGCGCCATGAGGTGAAGCTTTTCAGGAAGGCACATCTTCATTAATGTTGACACGTCTATTACCAAGAGCCACAAACACCACTCAACTCTTCCCCAGGCTGGCCTGCAGTGATAACACATACGTTGACTATGCATCTTCGCAATTCCTGCAAAGAAGGGGAGGGAAGGGGGGGGGGAATTGTTCCACCTTGCTACACGTAACTGCTTCCACATCTCATGCTTTCTTGTATAATCTACTTCATACTGCATTTGCACAAATGTTTATTACTTTCCCTCTTGTACACCTAATGTAGCCCACAAACCATGAGGAATGGCTTTACCGGATTGTGTATTTACACGAATGCTTAAGCCTGCTTGTACTCCTGATGTAGCCCCCCTGCACCATGAGGCGAGGCTTTACCGGACTGTGCATTCTTTTTTTTTTACCCTTATGCGGTAGCCATTTGCTTGGTCCTACTCACTGTGGCCTATGCAACCACACGTGTACTGTAAATAGCGCCTCGGGGCTGTGTGCACTGATATAGATGTTAAGAGGGAGGAGCAAAAGGACACCAACTACACCACAAAAACTCTGGAGGACCGCCTTCCCAAAACGGGCATCAAGAACTGAAATGGAAGCTAAGGAGTAATGCTTCGCAAATGTGTGCAGATGCCCACATGGTTGCCTGGCAGAGGTTGCAGCCATGACTCTGGTAGAATGAGCTCCGAGACCCTCAAGCACCTTTTTACCTGCCAGTACATAGCATTCCGAGATGCAGAGAACGATTCACATCAACAGAGTTGTTTGGCCACAATCCTGCCAGCTCATGCACCACCATAACCAATGAAAAGCTGGTCATTTTTCTAGACACCCCTCTGGAAGACTTACTGGCTAAAAGCTCACAGTAGATCCTATTCGTTTGAAGGATGAGGCAGCAGTGAAAGAGGTGGGGTGGAGAGGTTGGGGGGAATGCATGATGGATCTTTGAGAGGAAAATATGAGACTAACTTAGGAAGGAGTGTGTCACTCAATGTCACCTCTTCAAAGAAAACTAAATTGGGAGGTTTTTGAAGTAATGGCAACCAGGAAAATCACCTTGAGGGTGAGAAATCCAATTGAATGGGAATGGAGGGGCACAAACTGGGCACCCATAAGGCATGTTAAAAACAAATTCATAAGTCACTCTGGAACTGCAAACGGGCACCGAGGAAAGTGGCTACACAAACCCCATAGGGACTGAAGAACTGTGAGGATTGTTAAGAGCAAGTCTTGTTATGAGGAACTTTTAAAAACCGAAAAAGCAGTGTGGTACCCCTTAACAGTGCCGATCTGCAGTCACGACAGGACCAAAGATAGCACAACTATCCAAAACGGGGAATAAAGGGGTCCAGATCCCTCCCACAGGACCAAGCCAAAAATGTACACAAACTGCAGGGATAGACTTCTTCGCAGGTCTCGGAGCAGACAGAAGTACATGCAGGATGTCGTATGACAAGTCACACTTTTTGTATCTCAGCAGTCAACCATGAAGGTTCAAGCTGCTGAGGTTCTGATATAGGAGCATGCTCCCAGATTGAAAGAATAAGTCCACTAGCCTCAGGAGGATGCAGCGAGGGAAGATGCACATGTCAAGCAACTCTTGGTTGCACAACTTTTGCTCCCAGTGTGAACCAACGTGGTCCTGAACAGCCATCACCTGAGAACAAGCAGAATGACCGCAAAGGAGGCAGAATGTCCATTTGACCGTCAGTGCATCACCCCAGAACAACTTGCACTTCAGGCACACACTGGAAGCAATGAGATCTACTTGCAGAGTAACTATCTGGAGAAGATATCCTCCAGAACTTGCAGGCCGAACGCCTACTCAAGAGAGTGGAAAGTGTCTGCTTAAGGAATCCGCCGTGACATTCTCTTTTCTGGAAAGATGAGCCGCAGTCAGACATTGTCCTCCAGAGACCAGAATAGTTGTATTGCTTCTCTGCATAGCTGCAAGGACACCACGCCCCCTCACTGGTCAAGGTAGTGCATGGCTATTGTGTTGTCCGCATGAACAGCACAGTCATGCCCTTCACAGAGCGGAGGCAGGTAAACCAGGGCTAGCCTGATCGCTCTGAACTTCAGCAAATTAATATGCCAGTGAGACCACAGTCTGCTCACTGCCAGGTCTGGCACATGAGTGCCCCAACCTGTCAGATGCACGACCACCACTTGGGGCCAGGGTTGTTGAAACAACACGCCTAACAGCAAGTCGTCTCACAGCCCACCCGACGAGGTCCTGAGCCACCCAGCTCGATAACGGCAGAAGATCCGGTACAGAAACCAAGCACTGGGAACGTAGGAGCCACTGAAGCAATCTGATGAGCAGCAAAGCTTCCTGAACCACCAAGATGCAGGAAGCCATGAGGCCTAGTAGGCGCAGGAAGGATGAGGCAGGGACTTCTTGCGATTGGAGGACATTGACCATCCAAGAGCTGTTCCATCCTCTGACAGGAATGCCCCTCCAGGCAAGTGTCCAAGTCAGCTCTGATAAATCTGAGGGATTAGGATGGCAAAACAGAAAACATTTTAAATCCAGGCAAAAGTACAAGCTTTACATCAGAGTGCATGTACAAAGTAGATGCTCTGACAGGTCAGGCAAGCGAGCTTTGATAAATGGGAACGGGGAAGAAACATCCTAAAGGTCTAGTGATACTAGTTATGCAGTTCAAGGGCTTGAAGTATCTGGGCTAGAGTAACCATCATGAAACTATCTTTTCATAGCTACAAATTCAGAAGCCTCAGATCCAGCATTGAACACAAACCCCATCCTTCTTAAGAACAGGAAGTAGGTGCAATAGCAGCCCTTGCCTCATTCAGATCTATCCCACTCTTCGAGAGAAGCTGACAGATCTCTTCTGAAACGATGGGATCCGGCAACAAGGTGTTGATGTGAGGGCCATGGTCTAGGGGACACTGCACAAAAAGGAGACAGTAGACTTGCTGAATGACCTTCAAGTCCCAAGCATCAGACATGGTCTGAGACTATTCCGAGCTTGACAGGAGGAAAAGTCCCTCCCAAAACAGGAGACTTCAGGGGGTTTGCAATGTGTGGGGGCAGAGGCGATGTTGGCTGCAGCCACTTCAGCCCTAGAGGTGCCTCTTCCTCTTGGGAATAGTCTACTCTGCAGTCTTCCGGGGCTGTCGGATCCAGACCACACAGAACATAGGAGGCTGAGGGGCAAAAAAATAAATAACCCCTCCCTGTTGGACAGCTAGACCCATAGACTTCGCTGTAACTTTGGAGGACTAAGAAAACTAAAAGGGTGCCCGATAAAGCCTTGATCACACAGGCTGCCACATTTACTATCCTCCAAAACGTTTGAAGGGCATCATATGCTTTAGCCCTGAATAGTGTCCAGTCCTGACTACAGCATCTGACGAGAGGCCTCTCTGCTGTCCTGGACCACATAGAAGAAACCATCTCTCCTTCAGGGACCGGTTTTGCCACTGCAGACCATAAACCAAATGAGAATTTCACCAAGGTACAAGGGGTATTTATTGCACGGAAGGCAAGGCTGCCACTGCAAGCACCTTCTTTCCGCATGTGTCCAGTCTCTTACTCTGTCAGGCAGGTGCGAAAGGGAAGGTGGAAGATTTCAGGTTCACAGTTGCGAGCTACACCACTAAGCTTGGGGAAGAAGGAGGCATGAGTGGATAAGGAGGCCAGCACAGATGGCAGGAAAGGGTTTCCTAGCCAGTTCTTGGTCAACTATGGGTGCAGAGGTGGGCCATTCGTATACCTCAAGTACAGGAACTTCCACTGTTACATTGAAAAAGTTAGAGGGACAACTTCACCTTCCCTGTAAGACGACTCTGGGAATTGTCTTCTCTGGAGACTAAAGGCTCCAAGCAAAAGGGAAACTCTTCTCACTCTGTCATAGATATCAAACATCTTTGGCATGAAGGGTTTCAAAGGGATAGGAGAGGGGCATACTCCAGAGAAGCCCCAGTGTCCAACACCCAAAGGCAGAGCCTGTCAGCGCTGGGAGACCTAGTCTCCTTTCAGGTTCAGGCACAAGTCTGTAGGCATGCAGGATTTTCCTTGACAGCAGGTCCCATTCATGCCTGGGCCATTGGCACCACCGAAGCCGCCGGCACCTTGGCAAAGGGAGTCAAAGCATCTTGAGGCAAAATTGCTCGCATTCCTCCAGGGTGCAGAATTGGGTTGGAAAAGGTACCCGAGCTGCCATTTTCAGGAATTCACTGGAGTGGTGGATTTCATTCCTGGACAAAGGAATGCTGGTGCAAAGATCCACTTTGAGAGTGGGATTTTTGCAGTGTGCAGTCTTCCTTTTCGTTGCGCAGGGGCGCTCTTTCCTCGTATCAACATTCGGCACCATGCAACCCTGTCAACTGCTCGGAATTGAGGATTACGTGGACACCATTTTGAGTTTTAGGTGGAAGACCTTTTTTTATTATAATAGACACCCAAATTGCTGTAACCAAACCAAATATAGTCGCTGTAGGGGTCGTTGCTACTGCACAACAGCCCATCCCCCCTCATTCAGTCAATTCACTTTGGGGTTTCTTCTGGCCCTGGTGGACTCTAAAGACCCATACTTTGGAGGGTGAGGGAGGATTGGGGAAATACTCCCACGTTGGCAGCGTTCCACTACACGGGTAAAAGGTCACATCATCCTGCTACTCTCACCATAGAGGTCTTGACCCATGGGTGGGGTAACCCCACTTGGTGTAGTGGCTCCCACGCTGGCAGCGTTCTGCTAATTGGGTAGGACCTGTGCCTATAGAAGCCACATATAGCTCCCCTCCTCCAATATTCCGGCACTTCAGTGTATGGTACAAAAAAAACTGCCTCCGCTATTCAGGCAGGTCCCACGTCACCTCGTGTAGCCCTTTGTGCTGCTTCCCTCTCCCCATTCAATATTCAGTCACTTCGGCGGATGGAAAGGGAAAAAGAAAAAACTCCTGGTATCCAACGTTTCATCTGAGCTCCGTTGTGCTGCAGCCTGTAAGCGCTTCCCTCGCTGCGCAATGGCACCTGCTTCAGCCTTGCACGGCCAGCGCTCTGTTGCTGGTCCTCTCCCTTATAATACGCCCAAACGAATGCCTCAACAACAGCATTGGGCTCAGACTCCTCACTTTGCACCCCCTCCTCGTTCGGCCCATGTGTTTTTTGCAGACAGGGATAACAGACACCAAAAAAAAAAGAAAAAAAACCCCTCATCCTGAACCCCTTCCACTTGGCTCCCCACTGGTCTTCACTCCCCTCTCGCTCGCTGCACAGGTACACCATCTCCCTCATGCGGGCATCCCACCCCTGCAAATGTGCTCCCTGGTCCTTGTGGTATCGCGGGATCTGGTCCCCTCGTCAGACCTGGAATGGGACCACGCAACTTCACCTTTAGTTTTGCAGAGGTATGTGAAGATCTTAGCCCCCCTTCCCTGGAGAGCGTTCAGGTGCATGGACTGGCACGATCCACAGTCTTGGCTGTCGTGGCTAAGCATTAGAGGCAAATCCCGAGTTGATCAGATCCAGACATCAGTCAAGCGCATCCTGCAAAGGGTGCGAAGAAAAAGCTTCAGATGGATTGGGCATGGCATTGAAAATTTGCAAAACGTCAAAGCATGTTCTGGAGTGGAGCACATAGAAGAGTCGGGCACAGCCAACACTGCACCCCCGGTAGCAAACAGGTTTACAAAGAAACGGGCTGTAGAGTGGATATCAGAAGAGTAATTTGTGGGCGGAAGACAACCATTCGAATCCGGACTATTATGATGGGGCCCACAGGGGAGCAATGTTGGACTCTGCAATTGATGGACATGAAACACTGATGGAGAGGCTAACCACCTCTTCAAACTTAACATTGCTCCTAAACATCTCTTGGACCACGTTGGTATTATGCTCTACTTGGCTACATTAATGTTGAGCCCCAATTGGTTCATTATTGGCACAGTGGGGGCGTTTGCACACGGATGATGAACTGGCTTGCACTGTTTCTAGCTAAGCCATAAGCCAATCTAGATATGCACCGATTGACAGCATAGGTAGGCTGCCACTATCAAAAGCAACCATCTGAATAGCCTTGGTATGTATTTTATTATGAAAGGTGATATCTGAACTGAATGCAGTGCACCCACTTTGAATCTTGGGTACTGTTCTTCGAATGCAAGGAAGAAAAATATGCCCGGTGCAGGTCTATTGTGGTCATGAAATCTTTGTTCTAGCAATTGGAGCATTTCTTGTAAGAGCATTGGACATCTTTGAACTATGACAAAAGTCAGTGATTGGTCTTAATATCTAGCCTTTGCGATAAGAAAGTACTTCAACAGATGTGTCAGTCAAATCACTTTATTTCAGCTATGTAGCCATAAAAGCTGAACCTACATACAACATTAACAGTGCAAATCCCAAAAACATTTATAAAATGTCCATAGATACTAGGATTCAAAACCTGTTCATAAATACCGGTTCAGCAGGATAAAAACTATACATAATATAAAAAGGACAGAATAAATATACTAAAACGTTTTCGATCGCAGTTTTTGACTTTCACAGTCATATGTGTCGGTCCTATTTGTTATTATGAGCCGCCACCATTAAGGGATCACCACCCACCCCTCCACTGTACTACCATTTGTAGGTATTTGATGTTATTCTTCCTGCTAGCAGAAGCAGCTCATGTGGGCACTTCCCATGTTGCAGCCACACTTTGGGAGGGCCTTTTCTCCTCAGGCTCTACCCATTTGCTGTACTGAGGCCATCAAAACATTTAAAGTGGGCGACTGTGTTGTAAAATGGCTTCTCTACCATTCCTGGTACCACTTCCTTGCATACATTGGTCTTCACGAAATCGCTTGTAGGACATTGCAGCTTCATTCTTAATGGCATTCAAGTATGCAGTCTACTTGTGTGCCAAATTAATATTCTTTGTCATAGGGCATATGCATGAAATTGGTTTGCATTTCTGGTTAGTACCCTGCTACCATGGGTCTCTGGAATACCGTGCTTGCAACTGCTCGTCTTCTTGCTGGTTCCATTTGAAGGGCTTTTAATTAACATCTTGGACATTACCAGCTGTTGTGCCGTGTGGTTAGAGTTTGGCTCAGTCCTTTCCAAGAAACATTTTGACGAATCTAAAACAAAACAGATTCACATACTCCTAAACTGCTTGCACTGCACCGCACCTTACAGGCTTTTAGCATCCTGGAGCAAGGTACCCACCAATCAGCCATAGAAAACTATCTTGAATTGCCAATACAAGTATTTGCGTCTGATGGTGGGCATCTTCCCAGATTTGTGATCTCACTGCAGCCAGTGCCCCTGCCACATCCGTCCACACAGCAGTTTCCTTCTCCCTTCCTCCAAGCACCCCTCCTGCTAACTTACCATGCACAGACTTCTTCCTCACCTCAGCATTGCAGCGGCAAACATGGCAACACTCCCCAGTCATTAAAACGGTAGAGCGGCTAAGCATGGAGCCCTGCCTGTAATTCCTCACCCGCTCACCCCAAAATAAATAGAAACACTACCATCACCCAGACATGTGCCAATTGCTAAAACAGTTAATGTCTGTGTTCACAGGTGGCCTGCCTGTCCGTGATTGCACCAACCATCTGCAAAGGCCCCCCGACACTGGCCTGCCAGGCCATTACCTAATAAATTTGCTTGTGAAGGCAGGGATTAATGCTATATTACTAAAAACGTGCACATAACACTGCAAAAAGAAAGCGGTACCGTGATCCAAATACATCTCCGGTTCCCACAAACACTACCCATCAACCCATGCACTCACTAGTGTGCCACAATCCCAGAACGATGCGGCAATGATAGTCTGGAAAAGCCTACAAAGCTGTAGTATTTATATATAATCATTAAATAAGATGCACACGAATAGTGAGAAGTTAAATGTTTAATATACTTATTTATAATTAATAAATGGCTGACTAGGAGGGAGCTGTGCACTGCCAGGCTCCAGCTCAACCAATCTGTATATCTCCAACCTGCGTTCCACTAGCATAATCCTGCTAAGCCATCACGAGTAAGTAGCAGCTCGCATCATAGATGGAAATGCTACACAGCTTCCCTCCTTTATAATAAACACAAAAACAAATATAAAAACAAAGAAATATAGAGTCCTCATGAGGTCCACAACTCGAACATATTTACAAAGTCTTTCATGTGTCGTGGTTTGCGACAATCTCTTTCCCATCTTCACTTGTGAGGAACATCAGAGGCGACATCTGGCAAGGAAAATCTCAGTCCCTTCCTTGCGTACACATCGCTCTTCTCACTCGGTAAAGAAACTCTCTTTACATTCTCCATTCTTAATACTCTCTTCACACATCCTCCTTTGCTTGTGGCATCACCATTCATTCATCCACTGGTAATTTCAAAGTTATCGTTATGTGGTTTCACAACACACTCTCACTATGTATTCCATATATTACCATCTACTGTTTTAATGGCATGTTTAAACACTTGAACAACTTTGATAGGTTTTGACCACTTACCCAGACCTCTTTTCAAAGCAGGTGGATGTTTAATTCTTACTTCATTACCTACTATAGGTTTTGTGACTCTTCTACCCGCATAGAAATGTTTGTCATAAGCACATTTGTTTTTCAACTGGACTTTCCTGATATTCTCACACACCGACTCAAAATCCCTCTGTACCTCGTTTACTTTATCCATCCATGATGGTACAAATTTCGTGCTAGCTTTTCTCCTGCTCAACTCGATTGGAGATAAACCTGTGGCAGAGTGTGGAGTTAAACAATGTGCAACAATTTTCCCTCTTACAGCTTCCTCCCAGTCTAAACCATTCGACCACCCCCACCGAATGGTCTCTTTAAGCACTTTGTTAAAAGATTCAACTACGCCATTGGTTTGTGGGTGGTATATTGCACTCCTAGGTTCTATGGAATTCCTGCTGCAAAACTCCATTTCTTTTGAGCGGAATTGTGTACCATTGTCAGTCATAACCCCTCTCTCTCACATACTTCTAAAAGGAAATTGGCGACTGTTTTAGCAGTGATACAAGGATTTATCAACACTTCCAACCACCTGGTCAAAAGATCAATCACAACTAAACAGAATTGTTGCACTCCATTACTACACACCAGACCAAATACATCCATATCAAATTCGTCCCATGCTTTTAGGAATTTTTGTTACAACCATCGGATGTCTTACACCCACAGCCTTTCTCACTTTCATTACAAAGGATACAATCTCGAATAGATCTCTCTATTTGAAGGTCGCAGCCTGGCCACCAGAAGTCATTTCGTATTCTCTGCTTGGTTTTCACCATCCCCTGGTGTCCTTCATGTCCCAAATCAATCAATCTTTGACGCACTTTCAACAGTGGAATTATTCTGTCGCCTCTCATGAGCATGTTTCCACAAACAAAGTTCATCTGCAACTTTCGAATACTCGACTAGATTAAAAAACGGACTTCCAATGAGACGTTTAAGATGCTTTATAGAACAATCTTCTGCTTCATTCCATACATTTTGTGGAATAGATGCCTCAATGTTTAGAACTACTTCCATATAATTTTTACTGTCTTCTCCAGCTTCAGACACACTGGTGAGACAGGATAAACAATCGGCAGCAGTGTTTTTAACTCCTGGGACATACTGTACAGTGCAATTATATTCTTGCAAAAGTATTACCCATCTCTTAATGCCGTTAGATACTTTATCTAATCCTTTGTTCATGATGACATGGACCAGTGGTTTGTGATCCGTCCGAAATTCAACATTGACACCCCAGATGAAACCTCTAAACATTTCTGCTGCCCATTTTATGGCCGAGGCTTCTTTTTCTATTGCAGCATATGATTTTTCGGCTCCTTTTAGTAATCTAGAAGCAAAAGCAATTAGAACTTCTTTTCCATCGACTTCTTGAGCAACAACGACCCCCAAACCCACATTGCTTGTGTCAGTAGTGATGAGTCTTTCTGTCACTTCTGAAATCTTTTAATGCTGGGGCTTTAGTCAAAGCAGACTTAATGAATTCAAATTCCTCTTCACATTTATTGTTCCATTCAAATGTTTTCTTCTTGATCAGCTCTCGCATTGGAACAGTATGAATAGCAAAATCACATATAACCTTAGAATAATATTCTGCCATACCAATGAAAGTGCGTACTTCCTCCTTGGAATTTGGCCTAGGCATCTTTTTGACGGTGTCAACTGTTTCTTTGGCAATATCCCATTGGCTGAAATCATGCGACTAAAGTATTCAATCTCGGAACAATTTATCTTACATTTCTCTTTGCTCAAGGTCATACCTGCTTCATTGAGCTTATTGCATACTTGTGCTAATCTCTCAGCATGTATTTATCATTATCTGCATATATCAGTGTCATCCTGGAAACATATGACACCTGGGTCTCCTTCAAACAGTTTGTGCATTATTTTTTGAACTACAGACGCAGCAGACACCAACCCAAACAGCATTCTTTTATATTGATATAAGCCATCAGGTGTGATGAAAGCAGTAAACTGCCTTGAACTTTTTTGTAGTTTCACTTGATGGTATGCTGACGTTAAGTCTAATGTTGAAAAGAATTTAGATGGACCAATTGTGGAGATAATTTCCTGAATATTTGGAAGTGTATGTCTATTTGGGACAACACATTTGTTTAGTTCACGCATGTCTACACATATTCTGAGCTTCCCAGATTTCTTCCCAAGTACCACCAACGGCAAAACCCACTTGCTGGCATCAATGCTTTCAATAATGTCTTGGTCTTCCAAAGCTTTGATCGCTTTTCTTACTTCATCTCTCATGGATAATGGTATTCCTCATAATTTCTGTGCTACTGGAATGTGACCAGATTTCATTTTGATTTCATGGACATAGTTCCAGAGGCATCCAATTCCTTCACGGAATACTGCTTTCATGACATCACATTTATTTTCTGATTTAATGGCATCACCCCCTATTGCTAGAACAGATTCACTGGCAGTAGAATCTAACTTCACTTGAAGTTTGCTCTGATGTGTCCAACTTAAAAGGGAAGTTCTCCCCGCGTTTGTGATGTATATTTTCACATTGGCCTTTACGTCTTTGAATTTTAATGTGCCCCAAAACCAGCCAATTATGTCAATTTTAACACCTCCATATGCTCTGGGGTTAATGTAAGATTCGTGTAGATACTCATGTTTCTTTTTATCCCACAAATTCTGTGGTACCAGGGTATATTTGGCGCCAGTCTCTCATCATATGCATATTTATGCCATCAACACAAACAGTTGCTTTAGGGCTTTCCATAACTTCTTCATTTTCATCATCCATGATCATAAACACACCTTCACTGTGACTATTATTCATGTTGTGCCCTATCCAATTAGTTGATGTATTACGATATCTGGAGTAATGTCCTTTCCCTTTACATTTACTGCATATTATCTTTAGCACAGGGAAGTCTGGGTCATCTGCACAATGGTTGCTACTGTCACATCTGTAACATCTGCCTTGTTTACTTCTCCTCAGGCTGATTCTTTGTCTATCAGGACTTCCTCTCTTAGCATAGTTATTGCCCTGCCCTCTAAAAACTTGTCCTACTCTTTTCTTCATTCAGTGAGATTTCATGCAACTTAAGTGATATGCATCTGGTAGCGTTATCACTTACTGCAGCCACAGATTCATTAACTTCAGTGATATTCAGTGGAGTAATATTCGGTTTAGCAGCGTCAAGTTTGATTTAGACAGATTTTACTCTGTTTTCCAATTCCTTGACAGATTCTTCAGTGTGTTCCACTTCTTTAGCTACACGCAATACAGTATCCAAAAGGAAGATCATCCTCGGACCATAATTTTTCCCTCACTTTGGCGCTCCTGCACTCCAACATAAACTGGTCTCTCAATCCTTCATCAAACTGTTCATTAAAATTGCAGGTTTTAGCTAATTTCCTCAATCCAGTAATATATTGTTCAACACTTTCTCCCTCCTCTTCCACTCTAATATGGTGCTTAATTTCTTTTCGTAATGTTTTCTAATCTTCCTGACAGTGCATTCATATTGTTTGAGATTGATACCTTCATTATCGGGAAGTTCTAGTACGTTCTCAAATTTATCTTGGCCAGCTGGGCCTAAGCAATGTAGAAGCAATGACTTCTTTCTTTCCACAATAAAACTTTGACCACACACACTACACCAGCATAATTCTCAAATGATCTGATCCACCTCTTCCATGGTATTCCAGGTTCACCAGCCCCAGGACAAAAAAAAAAAACATAGGTGGAGGCACACTTTTGAGACATAATTTATTGTGTGGTAAAGGATTATTACCAGAGAGCTGGTGATTTCAGTGTGCTACGATTTGTCACCACAATTGTCTCTAAGATGCTGTGGATTATTCTTCATCTAAGATCCAGTTAAGACCCACAGTTGAACTGGCATTTGTAGCATATGTTTTATTACATTAGTCCTCAAAATTATGTGCAGGGTGGTGAGGATAGTGACAATGCAGCTTTAAAATTAGTTCACCGTTGTCATAGGGTATCAAAACATGATAGTCTTAAAGTTGTATGCTGGTCATAAATCACGTGTATATGACTTTAAAACCTTTAACTCTTATATTCAGAATGTGCGTGGTCATATGCTAATATCTTGAGGCGTTTGGCCTCAAATTGATGTACGTAAAATTGCGAGTATGTTCACTTCCTTATTGAGCATACGCGCATGTGCGGAGGCATTGGTGACGTACTGGAAACATGAATAAGCAAATGCGCATGCAAGAGGAAAAGCAAACTTTTCGTATGCAGATGCAAAGTTACCTTGAAGGGGTTGCTTGAAAGCTTCAGGGAGGGGGGGCCCCTACGACGCTTGGGGAAAGCAGAGTGGCCTTGATGCGTCATCGTAGGTAGGCAAACAGCAGCTATCATCGCAAAACAGGGGGGCCGGGCCAATATCCTCAACGCCACTTGTAGTATTGATATATAATCATTAAATAAGACGCACACGAATAGTGAGAAGTTATATGTATATATTTATTAATTATAAATAAGTATATGAAAGGGCTGAATAGAAGGGAGCTGTGCGAGCGCTGCCAGGCTCCAGCTCAACCGATCTGTAGATCTCCAACCTGCGTTCCATGTTCCATTAGCGTAGTCCTGCTAAGCCATCACGAGCAAGTGTAGCTCGCAGCATAGATGGAAATGTTACAAAAGCCATACTTATCACTGGCATGTGCTATAGAAATAAAAATCAGCATTTTTGTGGCTTTGTCCGACATAAGCATTTCAGTCAGACTTGATATTCAGCCGCAGCAACTAGAAAGTTTCATGCAGACTGCTATGCAGTAACGACAACTATTCTTGCCATTATCACAGCAAGCCTACTCCTCTCTCCACCAACCTCTAGTCTGGAAGCAACACATTAATGACTGTCACAGTAGGGCACAAAGGCGTTGAAAGGCTCACCCACACAGCCCTTACCATGACATCAATCACAGTCCAAGAAGACAGTTACATTGGAACAAACCATTTTCTTTTTTATTTTTGTTATCTGGTGTATTTCAAACCTTTAACAATAGTATAAAAATAGAAATAAAAATATATGCCAGCAACAAACTATACCACTGATAAAAGGAGGCAAACTCTTAAAATGAACAGCTACATTGTAATTCTCTCACCCAAAATTATTTTTTTAAAAACCTTTTTTTGCTGATAGGTGTAACACAATTTGCAACGCATTTTGGGAGTGGACAGTGGGTTTATGGCAACATAGCAATTGATTGAGATATATATATATATTTATATATATCATACATGTCACAGTATCTTCAACCATTTATGATTCCTCGGACCAGTCTTCTTGGTTATCCTGAAGGTAGGCCCGTGGCAGAGCACAAATGTCTTTAGGTCTATTGGTAGGCGTGACACTATTAACATATTGTTCTTCAGTATTCTGAACATGTAGTAAGTCCCACAGCCATGCCTTCGATGTGGGGGGCCGTCTTCGATTTCCATAATTGTAATATATTTTTTCTTGGCCACTGCCCCTGCAACACATCTACGAATTTTAACAGACGCCTTCCCTATGTCCCCCCCCCCCCCCCAGGAGATATTTATGTTGGACAGCCGGGATACATAGACCTGTAATACAACTTATATGTCTTCCTACATCCTCCCAGGAGGCCTTTTTGGGGGCACATTCCTAGTACATATGTATTGAATTCGCATTGGGGACACCACATTTAGGGCAGGCTACTTGGATAGCAGGGTCAAACTTGGAGATCTTTCTTGGGGTTATATTCAAGTGATTAAGTAGTTTAAACTGAATTATCCTGAAGTTAGAATGAATCAAAATAGCCTTAGTATATTGGCAGTATCTCGTCCATTGGGCATCTTTTATAGTGGTGCCAAGATCCCGTTCCCATTTTTGTTTCATGGTGTTCCCTGATGGGGTATGTTCTTGGACTGCTTTATATAGTTTTGATACTGTACCCGTAAAACCCTCTGGCGACATAACTGCAGACAGGAATTCATGTATCAGGTGAGCCTCAGGAAACGATGGCCACTTTTTAATGCAAGCTGCTTTCATACGATAGTATTGTAGCGTGGTAATTAGGCCTGACCCCACTTTCTTGTGCACAGTTGCAAGTGTCGCAAATCTGCCCTCTGGGTATAGATCTCCCACTCTCTTCTTTGTTCGGGTCCCATTTATGCTGCAAAGCATCGTCAAATGTGGGTTCTAAGTCAGGATGGTGCCATAAGGGGGTAAATGGCCAGTATGGGCACTCAGATCCCACCCATGTAAACAATGCCACCCAGGCACGTACTGTGGAGCACACAGGGTCCACTTCCCTAATGTTAACTTTATTTTTTGTAAATGGCATCACTTGGATGTTAACTGGGGCTACTGCGAATATCTCAGCCCGCACATGTGCATGCTTTTCTGCAGTGTCCCCCCATTATTTCGCAAAATGTGCTTGTGCTGCATGAAAATATATGAAGTCTGGGGCTGCCAGTCCTCCCGTTTCATATCTTTCGCACACCCTGGGCCATTTAAGTCTAACCAATTTCCCAGCCCACACAAAGTTAACCGCTAGCCTTTGTAGCCTCTGAAAGAACACTCTGCCCGGCCATCCAAAATTAGTTGATGTACATTTTCAATAGGGGAACCCCTCATTACAAATTCCCACAAATATTACTCATTACACGGCAATGCAGCTAGGGGCAAAAAGGTATCTGGGTCCCCTTTATCACTCTACTCTAAAATTGCTTGTGGGAATCAGAGATCCTGGACAAAAACTAGATTACAATTGTTCTTTTAACACTTAACACAGAAGACCATTTTCCAAGTGCAAGACAGGGATTAAAACCTGTTGCTTCTAAAACAAATATTGCCCGTGAGCTATCCTGCAGGCCTAAGGGGTCTAAATCTATAATAGTAGGTTTGATTACATTCCGTAAGATGTTCCAGGGCCTTCGCTTTTTCCCCCCCCTCTCTCCACAGAATGTACATGTGTACTTTCCTTGGAATATTTGACCTAGTATCCAGCACCTCTAATGTGGGGAACAGGTGAAGTCTCAAGAATTTGTTTCGCCACTTGGGTCAAAGGAATTTCCTAATATACTTCTCTGGAATATAATATCATTTCTCATGGAGTGATTGATATCTAAAGGCATCATTGTTAAGGTCCCTTTGTACACCAATCCTGTTCCATAAGACCTATTACTGAATGGGATATAGTTTCTCTGCTCTAGCTTATTTTTACCATACGTCTCACAATAGAACCCATTTTGAACGCTGGGTACATGCTTCCTAACCATAATAGAATTCGAATTGACAAACAATGATTGGTTGAGGCAATAAGCTTTACAAAGAGCTTTAAAAAAAAACATGTTTCATTCCATTAAGCAAGGAGAGTAGGCCCAAGTCCCATCTAATTATTGCCACGGGAACTCTAACAAACCCTGCATTGTATGCCATATCCAGACCAAGTTATTCCACTGGTATGCCTTTATGCTAATTAACCATCATATGAAAGGGCAGGAAATATTTTGGCTTTATAATATTTGAGAGCAGGCATAAGGGAGAAACATACTCATAAATGACTGCAAACCATTCCTATCCACCAACAGCCACCTTACACTGGGTAGAGCCCTCCTACTGTCCAAGTTGGACTATTGCAACACCCCATTCCTTGGCTCTACTAATAACCTGACTAGACTACAAATAATCCAAAATAATGCTCTCCGCTGCGCTCTCAATCTTCCACGCAAAGCACACATCCCCACACTTAAAAAGGAATCCCACTGGCTCCCCATCCGTGACAGAATTAAATTTTGGACGCTGTCATTACTCACAAATGCCTATACCAGACTGCTTTATGCTATCACAGCCAAATTCACGAGACAGAATTCCATCAGACCTACCAGATCACCTTACCCTCACCAACTCAATATACCAAAGTTTAACCTGAAAATAGCTGGGGGAATTAGCTTCCCTGTACAGGCAGCCAAACTGTGGAATGCACTGCCCACGGCTATAAGAGCCGACACCTCATTCTGGTTATTTAGAGCCAAAGTCAAGGAACTGTTTAGCACCCAACAATAATCAGACTAAGGCTCTTAGCTATTCCTAAACGGATCCATTACCTTACTTATTTTTCTGAAACGAATCTATTATCCGCCTGATCAATCAAATGTATGTTATGCTTGCTGCAAACCTAATCGGAACCGCCCTGTCATAATCTACTATGCTTCTCCCAGGACCACTCTGTAACCAGGTCCCTCGGACCATACTGGAATGTATCATTCTCACTTACCTGTATGTGCAACATCCTGTAATTTAAAGAATTAGTGCCCAGCTACCTGAGGGTTCGGCAGCACTTTACAAATAAACAAACCAACATCCATAGACAAGATTCCATTTCCTTATTTGGACTGCATGAATCCAACATTTCTTTAAGAGTTTCCCAGAATGTCCTCCTTTGTGGAGCCCATTATAAATTTTATATCCCAGATAGAGATACTTAACATATTCAACCCTTTCATCCCCTAGCTTCAATGCACACTTATTTACACATCTTTTATTCGTACAAATCGTTTTTGACTTGTCATTATTGGATTTCCAGATCATTTGCTTCCACATACAGGGCCAATGCAACCAGACTCCACTGTAGCCCTATTGGTGTTTGATTCATTATGACCAAATAAATAATTAGCACAAGCCATACATTGAAAAGCGTGAAAGCCAATGCGTGGTAGAAAGGCGCTAATATCCCTCAAAGGCTCACTCAAGTTAGAAAGATTGAAGAAATGGCACCAGGACACAGCCCTGGCATAGCCCTCTGTCCAGACCTGTGGGCATGAACTAAGGGCTCTCATCTAACCTGATCCTCACCTTCGTATCTGTGTGCAAGGAGGGAGATCAGCATTTCCAAAATAGCAGTAGGAATGCCCTGCATTCTCATTTTTCTCCATATGTTTACTCACAAGATCAAAATATGAGGCAAGATATATACATGCAATATAGAGAGTAGCCTTTATTTAAATAGCAATGATAGAATAAAACTATTTAGTTGGGTACCTATGCCTTTTCAGAAACCCAATTAACATCCCATCCAAATACTCCAACAGCATTGAGAAGATTCTGCTTGCCAAATCCAGAAGTGAGATATGACGATAAGTTTTTTTTTGGATCAGTCTTCTCTCCCTTTTTAATTATAGGAATCCAGGGGAAATCCTCCAGGATCTATCTAGAGGAGGTGATACTCCTAACTATAATGGACAATATAGAGGACAAGAGCATGTTCCCCAAACTATTTTCTATTAAGCACCAAATAAAGTTACCCAGATAGAGGTCTCCATCCAGAAACATCCTTCGCCTCATCAAAACATGCTCAGCTGATGTAGCATCATGGATAGAGGTCGACTAACTCAAAGATTAAACCGAATACCATGGGTTCCGAGATGCTGAACTCTTGCATGCGGTTACAGGTTATGCAAGAACATCCCACCCCTATCAGAAACATTTTGTTTCTATCACCTTATATCATCCATGTGCTTAGCAGTCGGGGAGTTGAGGGGGGTGACTTTGGCATGTCTAACCTATGCAGACAAGCCTGGACAGAATGAATGCCATGGAGGTAAAGCTTCAGTTGTGCGGATTGCAGAAATTCAAAATATGTAGCTTGGATTTTGCTGCGTCTGTAGCTTTAAGTACATAAGCAGAAATATTTGTTCATGCTCTGCTGTTGCACTTGGGATTTCGGTGCCACATTATAGCTTCCATGCCCCCCCCTTATGTATTGCACCTTACTCTTGACCAGTCCAATGATGCTGCAAGAGTCTGACCCTTAGCATCAAAAGACCCAGACACCAGCGCAAGACTGGATATCACATGATACTGGGAAGCAGTATACCTGGTGGGCCTGCAGGTGTGAAGTTTGCTCACAGCAGACCTCAGATGCACTCAATAATCCAGAATTGCTCAGATTAAGAACACATCTATAACATTTACATTTTGTAGAATGCCAAATTCCAGCAAAATTACTATGAAGCGTAAACAAAAAAAAGGTACAAGGATCAAAACGAACGTTAGCAGGAAAACAATGTTGAGAGCTTGGAAGGGGAAGGGAGTGTCAATAATTGACTTTTAATCCTATGTGAAGAATTATGCAAGACAACATAGGATATTACATTCTGTTATGTTTTTATTTGTTCGTAATGTCTTGTTTTGCTGTAGTACTCTGATGCCTCTGGGCTTTCAGAGCTTTATAAAAAAAAACTTGCATAACTCAATGAGAAATATTGAGATTAAAGTTACTCACCGTAGTGACTAGACTACATGTTGGGGGTGCCCACAAGGATGGAGAAAAGGGGACTGAGTAGACAGTACCGGAACCTTTGGCAAAAAAAAATAAAATATTGAGCTTCTTTGACTTTAGTATAGCACACAGGGGTGCAGCCTCCAGCGTGGATACGCTGCACTGAGGCCCCACCCTTATGCCTCACCTCAGTCCACTTTGAACACAAATGCACTTGTGGCCCTTCAAGTGAATATTATTTCTGCAAACTTTACTAAAAGCATTGTGCAAGACTCGCTTACCTGCGAAGATCTTCAGCTCCTCTAGACTTTGTTCAACATTGACTTGTCTTGGCTCCAAGAGACTCTTACCTCCGACTTTGTGCTTTTGCCTTTCCTCCAGCAAAGGGTTAATTTACTTGCATTGGAAGCTTTAAAAAGTATTTAGCAGTTTATGAATAATTGGTTAAATTTTGTTTTATTCCTCTATCTAATCTTTTGCACCCGAAACTTATTATTGCTCTTAATGTACCAGTGATAAAGCAATGTTCACAGGGCAAAGGTTCAGTGGGCACCCACATCCCACCCTAACCCTGCCGGAGCCTACCCTGGTCACAACGGCGGGCTCTTCTTCGGTTGGGGGTGAGGGGGGATTTTTCACTGAAACATTGCCCTCCATCTGCCACCCACAACAAAGGTCGGGCAGAAGGAAAGGCGGACTAGAGATACTGTCCAACTGAGACCCAGTCTCCTGATCCCAAATGGCCAACAGGTGGAGATAGAGGCACCGCCTCCTGATGCAGGCATGCCAAACAGTGACCATGCAGGAGCCCATCAGGCCCAGAATGTGCTGGAACCACCACGCTGAGGTGGTAAAATTGGCCAGAAAGTGTCCCACAGACAGGAACAGCAACTGCTCAGAAGTGGGCAACGCCCAATGAATCTCAGTGTTCCAACGCACCCCTAGGAAGACCAGTTCCTGGGATGGGCATAGTTGTGATTTCCGCTGGTGGATGGAAACCCCCAGCCAATGAAGGGTATGCGCAAGCCTCCGACAGGGGTGCACCACCCTTTCGGGCACCCTCACCAGCCAGTTGTCCAAGTAAGGATATAGATTACTCTACGTCTATAGCAGACTCTACATCCAGGTGGAAAGGGGAGGATCCCTCCCCCCACCCGGGCACTGCAGGATCCACCTCTCCTGAGCAGCCTGCACTACGATCAACGTCGCCTACAGCATCATCCATGCTGATGCCCCCTTTGCAGCCTGCATATTCTACACGGTGAGGCCAGAGCGTACTGGAGTATTTACCCTGCCTACCTGAAACAAACCCCTACCCTGCAGATTTCACCCTGTGCAGCCTGGGTTTGTGCCTGCATCCGCACCGACTTACCATTCAAATAAAATGTCGGGCGTGATGCGGCGCCAAAACGAGGCTCAGCGTTGCATGCGTTGCTAGGCAACCGTGTTTATATTATCCTCCATATCCGCCGGCAGGCGGAAGAGCCAGCCACAAAGGCCAATTTAAGGCCCTGTTCTACCATTAGTCACCACCTGAATTGATCTGAACGCCCCATCTGAAGTACTACGAACAACAGAACTTTTTGGACTTTTCCAGCAAACGCGCAATGGAGTACGCCCGACTCTGCCTCCATGCCTAGTGCCCCACGCTTGTTCTAAAACATTGTATAATTTATACCGTTTTGCCAGTGTACTATCGCTATCCAACACAACTACTGAAATTTATGTGTAAACACTCGCCCGTAATCCCTGCTCGAGTCCTAAAACTGCTCATTGCCGAACGTATAAGTGCTCTACATTAACTTACCTACTAATGTACTACATTAGGCTATGGCACTCCCGCTGAATCCTCTATGCCACACTGCTCCCGCAAAGCTGCAATTACCTTAGCCCTGAGTACACAGCTCTTTCGTACCAGACCTACACCATAAACTACTACCATGCCCAAATGCAATAGCCTTGCAATTCAAGGTTGCATGTAACCCTCCTGACTAAAATACACTTGCATCATTCCGATGCCTAAATAGGCACAGTTGCCTATTGCGCAGAGTTGGCGCACCAGAACATATGTGGATTAGCCCACAGAGCTCATCTGCATTAGCCTATATGAGACTAGCCTTTTGATTTCATCATCTGTCTATCTCACACTAGCCCAACTATCCTAATTAGGTCTACCTACACAATCGAGCCTTCTGGACTTGCCTATTCCAGACTTGCCTACCGATCCCTATTGTATTTACCTACATCAGTCTAGTTCATTTATCTCAACGGTATCTGCCTACACTGACCAACCTATTGAGCCTACTGTATCTGCCTTTATGAAACTAGCCCATTTACTGCAATTGTATTTGTCCCAATTTGTATCTGCCTACATTAGACTGGCTTATTGATTGCTACTGTAACTTCCTACACTGACCAGCATAATGAGCCTACTGTAGCCACCTTCATGAAACTAGCCCTCTGATTTTAATTGTATTAGACTATATCAGACTAGTTAATTGATCTCAACTTTAATTGCCCACATTTCACTATCCTATTAAGCCTATGGTATCTTCCGTCACCAGACTAAACGATTATATCCAACATATTTGACTAGCCTATACCAGACTAGCATATTGTGTTAAATGCCCTAGCATATGCCCAGTCTGACTAATTGCTGAAACCTTATTAGCCTGTGCATACTTAATCTTCTATGCTGCACGAACCGGCTACTTAGCCGTACTGTGTAACCACCATACCTTACTAACTACTCTGTGCCTCCCTGTCTTGAAGCACTATGTACATCATCCAGCTAAATATAGTCTCACTAGGCACGCTACTTAACCTTATGGCAACAATGCGTTTTACAAGCTCATCTCATACACCAGACTCATGATACTCCCGTCACCATATCCATATGCTTAACCAAAGTACTTATTGCACCTTCTCTCACCACTATGACACCTAAACTACCCCCCAAATAAATGCAGCCTTCAAGGTCCACCATACACCCTTCAATATTGCCTATAGAAATTCTAGGCTCTGTGCACGCCTGCCAAAAAACTGTTTGAACCCCTGACTAGATATGCGACTAGCCTAGTCAACCAGAGAGCAAGTTTATCAAACAATGAAACCCAAAAAGACCATTCTTAAACTTAACGCCCAAACCACAAACAACCAAGCCACATACTGACAGACATGCTGCGGGAGCTACTCCCAGTATTCCCCCCCTCCCCCACTAGGAAAATCAACATCTGACCTTAAAGGGGCTCTAATAAATGCAAGATCACTAGTCATGCATGCGACTGATATGGCTGACCTCATTGCAGTAGAAAATTACAACATCCTAGCCATCGCAGAGTCCTGGCTAGACAACGCAGCAGGTCCTGCCCTTACTTTAGCAGTCCCAGACGATTACACCGATTACACTATCCTGATGGGCGTGAATGTCGAGGAGGAGACTTAGTCATCATTGTTAAATCCAATCTCTCCATGAGATTAGCACCCCTCACCTAACAAAATCCTGTGAATCCCTATCAGTCAAACTTCCCACTGCCAACTCCCAAACATTGAATATCCATATCATATATAGACCGCCCGGCCATATTGGTACCTTCAATGAAGATATCTCCACTTTCCTGTCGGATAATCTAAAAAGTACTTCACAAACCCTACTACTGGGAGATCTCAATTTGGGATTTAACAATGCGAAAGACCAACACGCAACCACCGTGGGCAACATATTGGCAGAACTCGGTTTCACTCAGAAAGTGAACACACCGAATCATAACGGTAGAATTCTTGATTGGGTGACATCTCACAATTGCAATGCATCAATCACTGCCATCTCCCCTCAAATTTGGACCGACCACCACTTCCTGGCATTTAAGCTGGCAACCAAAAGACCTGCAACCAAGTCTACCCTACACTCACCCACCAGGCTAACTAGAAACAAAAAGAATCACACTTGACAAACTCCTTCCCCACATCATACCCAATCTTGACTCTCATGATAATATGGACCCTAATCTACTAGTTGATGAAGGAACAAGTTACTTACCTGTAACTGTTGTTCTCCAGCATGGATTCACATGCTCATGAATATTCCCCGTCAGGCCGGGAATCCTCGGTATAGAAAAAAATCAGTATCAGTTTCGTTTCTGATCTGTCTGTCTTAGTAGTAACCAATCACTGGTCTCTGGGTCATGCTGCCCCCAGCCAATGACTGCCCTCTCCCTAAGCCCCGCCTCAGGCAGCCATCCTCAGATTTGGTAGCATGTAAAGTGGCAGCATGACCAAGTGAAGAGCCGCAGAGGTGTAGGCGGGAGGGTTCGCATGTGAATCCATGCCAGACCCATGCTGGAGAACAACAGTTACAGGTAAGTAACTTGTTCCTTCTCCATGCTCATGAATAAGAGAATACATAGCAGTACACACATGCACAACCACGGGGGGGGGGGGGGGGGGGGGGGGGGAGGGGGTTCAACAGGGTAAACATTAAGCAATACAACAACTCAACATTAAGCATCTGTTACCTCCTCACCAGGCTCACCTTAAGCTAACAGGTTGCGCAGCACTGCTTGGCCGACCCTGGACTCCTCCCTGAAGTCCCGATCGACGCAGTAGAATCTTGTGAAGGTGTGCGTCGACCTCCACGTCGCAGCCCTGCAGATGTCCAGCAGGGGCACACCAGACAGGAACGCCGTGGAAGCAGCGATCGCTCTGGTCGAATGGGCTCTCGGATGGCCGGGCAGCGGTCAGTTTGCCAACCGGTGACAGTGCATGATGCAGCCGGAGAGCCATCTGGAAATGGAAGTCTTCGAGAGAGCCTTCCCTTGATTCACAGTCCCAAAGTTCACAAACAGCTGTGATGTCTTCCGAAAACTCTTTGTGCGGTCCACGTAGAACTTCAGCGCTCTAGCTATGTCCAGTGAGTGCAGAGTCCTTTCAGCCGGCGACGAAGGAGACGGGAAGAAAACTTGCAACACCAAGGGTTCGTTGAGGTGCAAGTCCGACGGCACCTTGGGCATGGAGAGGTGCGTCCTCAGCACCACCCTTGTGTTGTGAAACGTCAAGTATGGCGGCTTTCAAGATAGGGCCTGGATCTCTCCCACTCGTCGTGCGGAGGTGATGGCCACGAGAAACGCTGTCTTCCACGACAGAAACTTCAACGGTGCCGAATGCGTAGGCTCAAATGGGGGTCCCCCCATGAGCCTGGTCAGCACCACCTGGAGCTCCCACGCCGGGGCAGGGGCCTTCACTGGCGGGAATGATCGGAACAATCCTTTCATAAATTCCTTCACCAGTCGATGAGACCACAAGGACGCCCGTCCCGTAGTTCTGGTGTATCGTGAGATGGCGGCCAGATGTAGCTTGATGGAAGCGTGAGCTAGTCCAGCCTTGGCCAATGACAGTAGGTACGGCAATACTTGAGGGGCCGTAATCCGTAGAGGGTTAATCTTCTGTGCATGGCACCAGCCACAGAACCTCTTCCATTTATGTCCGTAGCACTTGAGAGTTGAGGACGCCCTGGCCTTTGCAAGAACCTGTCTGCAGTCGGCCGGGATGTCGTACCCTCCAAACTCTAGTGCTGCAGGAGCCAGGCCTGCAAGTTCAGCGACTCCGGGTTGTGGTGAAGAATGGTGCCTCCTGCTCTGAAGAGAAGATCTGCGTCCGTCGGCAGCTTGACTGGTGTGGACGTTGACAAGTCCAGAAGGTCCGGGAACCAGATCCGTCTCAGCCACGCCGGTGCAACGAGGATCATCCTGCACCGGGACCTCTTGAGCTGGTTGATGAGCCGGAGCAGCAACGGCAGCGGAGGGAACGCATAAAGAAATAGGCCGTCCCAGGGGAACGAGAAAGCATCGCCCATGCTCCTCGGCTGGGGGAACCTGCTGGCGAACCTCCGGCACTTGGAATTTGTCGCGAAGAGATCGATTTGGGGTTCGCCCCATCGTCGGAAGAGTCGATCCACTTGATCCTGGCGTAGTTCACACTCGTGGCACAAGCGCAGCTCTGAGTGAGTCGGCGATCGTGTTTTTATTCCTGCCAGATGAAGAGGCACCTGAAACATCCCTTGGGCGACGGCCCAATGCCACAGATCCTGGGCTTCCTTGGATAGGTCAGGGGATCTGGTTCCGCCCTGCTTCCGGATGTAGAACATTGTGGTGGTGTCGGTGAAGATCCTCACCACCTTGCCCTTGAGGGACGGAAGAACACTGCGCAGAGCTCCAAGATGTTGATGTGGAGTGACTTCTCCGGGAGCCAAAGGCCTCTCGCGTGAATATCTCCGGAGTGCGCTCCCAACCTTCCAGGGAGGCGTCCGTCGTCGCCGTCCCCTGCTGAGCTGGGGTCTGAAAGTCTGCCCGCCGACAGATGAGAGCGGGTACCCCACCACCGGACCACCTGACGGAAAGTCTCATTGAGAGGGATCCTGTCCTCGAAGCTGCCCGTCAACTGGACCCAGCGTGCTTCGAGGAAATCTTGTAAGGGGTGCATCCGAAGCCTGCAAAGGCGCACCAGATAAATGCAGGACGACATCATCCCGAGGAGGGACTTGATAGATCTTACCCTGGCCATGTCCGTGGCCAGCAGACGCTGCACCTTGCCCAGAATGGTCCTGGTCATTTCCTCCGACGGCGAGGCCAGCCGCGCCACTGTGTCGAGCTTGGCTCCCAGAAACAGGGCGACTTGTGACGGAACCAGGTGGGATTTTGGAAAGTTGGAGAATCCCAGGTCCGTGAGCAGCTGGACGGTCTTCGCAGTGTGCTCCACGGTGAGCTCCCTTGTCCTTGCCCGGATGAGCCAGTCGTCCAGGTAGGGGTAGACGTGGATCCCCTGTAGGCGCAGCCGCGCCGCCACCGGTGCGAGGCACTTGGTGAGCACCCAGGGTGTCGACTTCAATCCGAACGGGAGGGCCTTGAACTGGTAGTGCCGCCCTTGGACCACGAACCTGAGGAACTTTCAGTGTCTTTTAGAATGGGGATGTGGAAGTATGCATCCTCCAAGTCCAACAACGACAGGAAATCGCCCTCCTCCAGCTGTCCCAGCAGGTGCTGGTAGGTGACCATCCAGAACTTCTGTGCCTTGATGTACTTGTTCAGTCGTCGCAGGTCCAGGATGGCGGGCCATTCTCCTGTCTTCTTTTTTACGAGGAAGTACCTTGAGTAAACTCCGGAGACCCGAAGCCTCTTTGGGACGAGCTCGATGGCACCCCTCTTGAGCATCGCCCTTACTTCCAACAGTAGTTGAGGGACGTGATTTTCCTTCCTGGCCACAGGTGAAACTCGAGGGCGTGTCCTTGGGCCAGGGCGTCCAGCACCCAACAGTCGGTGGAGATGGGCTCCCACACGCTGACGAACCTCCCACCAGGGTGCTTCGGCGGGGGCCCGACCCCACGGTCGGTTCAATCTTGTTTGGAGGCCGCCTTGCCTCCTTGACCTACCTGTCGACGGGCACCACCTGACTTGCCGCGTCCTCTGTAGGCTTCTTGGGACGAAGATCTTGCCGCTTGGCGGTACGTGGAGGAGCCACTGCCGGATCCCTTGGAAGCACCTTGTCTGCCTCCGGAGCTCCGAAAGGACGGCCTTCGTTGTTGGAGCACTCCCAGTGCCCGGGCAGTCTCCGTGTCTGTCTTGATGGCCTGAAGGGACTCATCAACCGCCTTCCCAAACAGGTTGTTCCCGTCGAAGGGCATGTCCAAAACCTTGGTTTGTACGTCCTGGCGGAAATCCCTCGTCGTCTCAGGCAACCGCCGTTGCCCAACTGACGGAAACCGGCGTCGGCGATGTCCGTTGCCACCGTGATGGCGTGGTCCGAAGCAATCTCACCTTCCTGTAGGATTTCAAGGGCCTCAGCCCTTTTGGCGTCCGGAAGGAAGTCCAACGGAGGGGCGATTTTGAACCACAACTCCCTGTCATAGCAGGCTACGATAGCCAGGGCGTTGGCCGCCTTGATAGTCGTCGCTGCGGATGAGATGACCCATCGCCCCATCATGTCCAGCTTCCTGCCCTCGCCGTCCGGCGGGGAAGTTGATGTCGAGGCCGATGCCCACCCAACTTTCTTCTTTGCTGCTGCCAAGACGCCCGAATCCGGGGTAGGTTGCGCCCGAAGGCACAAGGGGGCAGCGTCGGGGACCCGGTACTTCTCATACCGGCCCCTCTTTGCCGGCGCTATGGTAGGGTTCTTGAGGAGGGCGAGCCCCTCATCCCAGATGTCATCAAGAAGTGGTATGGCGAGGACTGTCTTCCTTTTAGCCTTGCGCCGTTGGTAAAGGAACCCTTCCTTCTTCTCTTCTGGGCAGAGCTGGAAGAGCTTGGATGCCCTGGAAATCATGGCATGAACGGATCCAATCTCGTCGGGCAGGGACGCCCGAGCAGGGGGCGACGGGGGACACGTCCCGTCATCATCTGTACCTGTCGTAGCTGTGTCCGTGCCTGTATCATCCCCGTGGGTAGTAGACCGGGGGGGGAAGGCCGAGCAGGCCGCAAAGGTGGGAGAGGTGGCATAGGATGTGTCGTCCTCTTATGCGGTGGACTTTCTGAAGGTCCTGGCTCCGGTTCCCCCGTCGGGTCTGGCTCAGGTACCTCCGTCGGGGTAGGGGCAACCTTGTCCTCATCTCCGATCATAAGGACTGAATCGCTGACAAAATGGCCGCCGAAGTGTCCTGCGGCGCCGGAAACGACGGGCACGAGGGCTCTTGAGGAACCTCGTCGGCGACACCGTCGCTCTTGTCGTCGCCCTCGTCGGGATCCCTCCCGATGGGCTGGGCCTCTTCCACGACTTCGATGAGCTCTTCTTCAGAGGTCGTGTCCGTATCCACGATGGCCACCTGCCCCTCCCCCACCTTTTCCAACGAGGACTTTGTGGGGGGTCTTCTCAATGGGCCTGAAAGATGACTCCCTCCGCGGTGGCAGGGAGACTCTGGGTCCTGAAGTCGCCTCCACTGGCGTAGCCTCCACAGGCTGAGCCAGGGACGCTGCGACATCCTCAATTGAGGTCTTAGCAGGGTGAATTAAGGCCATCGTCACCTTCTGTACGCCTGGGGCCTTCACCTTAGGGGGGGAGGGTCCGAGCCTTGCTCCCCCTCTGCCGGAATCTTCGAGATCGACCGGGGCCTCTCCAGAAGCTTCGCCGGGTTCTTGGACTTCCTCTTACCCGAGCCAGAGCGTTGGCTCGTGGTTGATAGCGCCGGGGAGGATGCGCCCTGCCTGGCAGCCAAGGACCTCGACCGTTCGACGCTCCCGGTGCCCGCGGACTCGCAGCGCTTGGCCTTTTGTTGGGCCCCTGTCGCTGGGGCGCCCTCACAGGACAAAAGACCGCTCAGACTTTTTCTTCTCGCCTGACGGGCTCTTCCCTTCCAGCCAGTTGGCGAGACGGAGGTGGCGATCCTTCATGGTCCGCTCCGACATGTTCCCACAAAACGCACAGTCCTTTTCCGTGTGCGTCTTGTCCTCATGGAGACAGTAGAGGCATAACGAATGCTCGTCCTCCTTGAAAACATTCTGAAGCTGGCATCCAGGGCAGGTCCTGAACAGCTTCCCGGTCATCTAGCTTCCTTTCTCCTGGGTCATGTCCGGGGTATGCCTCAGAACTTCTGGAATCCTCCAAAAGCGCAACTCGACGAAATCTTCACCCTTGAGGGGCGTAGAAAACTCCGAAACGGATCCCCGCGGATCGGATGTAGAAACGGTGGAGCTTGAGGCTTTATTTGACTGAAAAATGAGAAAAATCTCCTGAAAAAGCACGAAAACGCATCAAAAGCTCGAGCGCTACAGCACAAGGACTCCCAACACTTGAACGTGCGGTAAAAATCTGAGGATGGCCGCCAGAAGCGGGGCTTAGGGAGAGGGTAGTCATTGGCTGGAGGCAGTATGACCCAGAGACCAGTGATTGGTTACTAAGAAAGACAGATCAGAAACGAAACTGATACCGATTTTTTTTCTATACCGAGGATTCCCGGCCTGACGGGGAATATTCATGAGCATGTGAATCCATGCCAGACCCCATGCTGGAGAATACAACAAAGCCATGTCCACCGCCCTTGACGAAACTGCCCCTTTAAAATCAAGAAACAGCAAACCTAAAAGTCACCTTTACAACTGGTTCACCCCACACTTGAAAAAACTAAGGTTAGATAAGAGAAAATGCGAAACTGCGTGGTGACTACTCCCATCTATAGACAACAAAATGAACCCAATCAACATTTCAGCTCAATACAAGAAAGAAATCCTCATAGCGAAACAGGAAACCTACAACAACAGAATCCTGCAAGCTAATTCTAGTATGAAAGAATGATTTACAAAACTAAAAGAACTAGAAGCTCCCATCCCAATGCAAGACAATTGTGTCAAAGATAAAACCTGATGCTCTGACATTCAGCACGCTCTAGCCAACAAAGTCTCTAATCTTCAGAATAAGACAGCTTTAAAGAAATCCGCCCTAATACCTTCGACCACCTCTAACAAAATCCCCACACTACCTCTTAAATATTTAACCCGCTTCAGCTTTTCCAAAGTATCCCTGATTGAGGTGGAGAAGGTCATACTTGCATTCAAACCATCAAACTGTCACGGCAACCAATGCCCAGCACTGCTAATCAAGGACGCTGCCAGAGATCTAGCACCTTTCATTTCCAAACTTGTTAACACCTCGTTTTCTTCAGGTACTATCCCATGCAACCTTAGAGTCATGGGTACTCCTCCCTCTTCAAGAAACAAACATTAGACCCTACTGTACCGTCCAATTACAGGTCCATCACAACAGTGCTTTTCCTTCTAAAAATCTTAGATAAGGTAGCATAAATCCAAAATCAGAATTTCTTGGAAACCAATAAACATCTACGACCCTGCCAATCCGGTTTACGGCCACAACATGGCACGGAAACCACTTTAATTGATCTCAAAGCTCAAATAGACGAACTCAGACAACAGAAAACTAGCCCTACTACTCCTTGACCTCTCAGCTGCATTTGACCTGGTGGACCACAAGGTCTTATGCAGCCAACTGGACTCAGCAGCCCATTTCTCCAAAGAGGCCATAGTATGGATACAGTCCTTTCTCAGTAATAGGACTATGAAAGTCTTCTCTCCCTCAGCAGCAGCAGACCCCATCCCCATTACTTGTGGGGTGGCCCAGGGATCATGTGTTTCGCCGACCCTATACAATGTATTTACCAAGCCCCTTTTTGATGACCTGTACCATCTGGGTATCACCTACACCAACTATGCAGATGATACTCGGATCCTCTAAACACTTACTGGGGATTATGATAAGGATTTGGCCATGGTGAATAGGATCTATAGCATCCTCCAGGCATGGATGGCCAACCACGGTCTGTCTGAACGATGACCAAACGGAGCTCATCATCCTTGGCACTACCTCCCTCCTCACCAGATTAGGCCCAGACTACTCCTCTTTCACCATTGATGGGAATTCCATTAGAGTGGCCAAAGTAGTAAAAACTTTACTTAGACTCCACTCTAACTTTTACCAAACAGGTAAACACCTTGGCTTCATCCACTGCATATACCTGTAAATTAATTCGAGCAGGCAAACAATTCCCATCTCCTAACAGCTGCATGATACTAGCGATAGCGCTCATTCTGTCCAAATTGGACTATTGCAATGCATTCTACACTGGAGCCAACAAATACATCATCAAGAGAATACAGATACTTCAGAACAATGCCCTCAGAGCGGCACTCAGCATAACTAGGAAAGAACATATTTCTGAGACTAGGAGACAATACAAGTGGCTATCCACTTACGATAAAATCCGACTGAAAACAGCATCTCTAATCCATAAATGCCTAAGTAATAAGCCTCCATGTTACTTGACAGAATGAAGCATCAGAAACTCATCAAGTAGAACCACTAGAATAGCTAACACTAATTGTCTCCTTGTACCATGTTTCAAACTCTCTACAATTGGGGCACCAGCTTCCCGGTTAAGTCATCTCAATTGTGGAATTCCCTGTCACTACCCCTGAGAGTGGCTCAAACATTTACCAAATTCAGACAGAATCTGATTAACTGGTTCAAAGAGAATGACAAGTACAGCCATACGCCACGTGTAAATAAATTTAACTGCCTTGTAGATTACACTTCTCCCTGTACATTGCTGCACTATTATATATGTATATATCCTCCTATGTCCCCATACCCTCTTCTGATGTCTGTATATTATGACGTGTACTTATACACTAAGTAACATGCTAAATGTTTGTCTTTTATACTATGCCTGTAATTATTTTCACTATGTCTGTATACTATGATCTGTACTTCTATACCACATGTAACTAAGCTAAACGCCTTCTTGTATCCTCTGCACCCGATACCCTCGGGTCTGGCACGCACTACAAATAAACAAACCCCTCCAAGCGGAGGAGGCCCACTACTGTGTTTGTCAACTTCATGAAGACACGAGGGGCGGAGTATAGGCTGAAGAGCAGCACCTTGTACTGAAAGTGGTACAGCATAATAGTGCACTGCAGAAACATCTGATGCAGTCGATATATGGGAACATGCAGGCAAGCATTCGAGAGGTCCAGGGAACACATCCAGGCCCCTGCATATAGAGACTCTGCTATGTGAGCAGGGGTAATCATCTTGAAGCATTCCATTATTAAAGACAAAACTCAGGCAGCCTGGTTTGTTCTTGGGTACCGCAAACATCCAGTAATAGTAACTGAAGCCTCCCGTCTACAATAGGAACAGGTTCTATCGCCTGCATTTCCAAGAGTGCAATGCCCTCCTATAAAAGAGCTGGGGAGCCGATCTGACGGAGAGGATGGTAGAGGAAGACTGGAGACTATGGATAGGATCCACAGGTTATCGAAGACTATTCCAGGTGTCCTGGAACAAAGTCAAAAAGCCCCCCACAGGAGGGCTGTGTTCCGACGTCACTGCCTCTTGGCGCCCGAAGCAGGGGCATTGGAGAGTGGAAAAACATGCACAACATCCTCTTCTGCTTTCTTTCTGCTGTAACTGGGTGACCTGTCCAGCCTCATTGTACCGCAGCCCAAGAAACCCTTGAACCCAGTGTAGGTTCGGGGTTTAAACTCAGTCCTACAGTGGGATTGAGGGAAGGACTTCGGACCTGCTTTTGTTAGGATGGCCAACGACTTGGCAGTTTGGGCTGAGGGCCGTCGCTCTCATCTCGACCAACAGACACTGGTACCGTTCCTGCACCCCTCAGCTTGGGAGTCAGTAGCCTGGGAGGCCTCAGGCCTGTTCCCAGACCACCTGATAGGCCCCTCTTCTCAGGAGCCAGTAGCCTTAGAGGCCTCAGGTCTGCCAGAACCTGCGTGTGACAAACCCCGATAGATGGCAAGTCAAGAGACAAAAGCAGGTGGTCCGACTGATAAAGCAAAAAGCATACATGCCTCAATGCGAGTTGCCCAAACTTAGTGGAGGGTTTCAGCAATTGAATGGAAGCAGACCTTTGGTGGTGGGGCGTATCTTGCTTGAGGAGAAGTAGCAGAGACCTGCTTTTCAGCATTTCTGTGGCCCATGCACAAGGTTTTGAAGATCCTTTAGTACAAAGGGGTCTACTGCAAGGGAGAAGAACAAGTTACTTACCCCAGGCAACATTCCTTCGACTGGCTGTTCCTCAAACCCATTCTTCATCTTTGACATGTAATGTCCAGCTTTAGCTTCTTCGTAAAACTTTCATCAGAGGGCGCTGTGCATCTAGTTGATGTCCCTCGAAGGCCTTCGTGGAGGGTGACCTCATCGGAGATCATATATAGCACACGCGGCGCCCGTTGGCCTCAGTTCTGTTTTTCCTCCTCCTCATGCAGCAGAGATGCCCATAAATACGGGCATGACAGTACTCAACCGTGGAGCGGAAGTAGTGAAAGCATGGGAAATTCTACAGAGTGGTAGGTTGGGAGGCCGATGAGGAATACGTTTGAGGAACATCCAGTCGAAAGAACGTTACCAGGGGTAAGTAATCTGCTCTTCAAATGGATTGTGTCCTCCAACATATTCCTCGTCTTTGACAGAATCCCAAAGGAGTGTTTATAATTGGAGGAGGGAGACGAATTCTCCCCACTATACATTTTCGAGGGCAGGGCAGAGCAAAGAACTACCTTGCCAAAAACACGATCTTGAGAATGGGAAGCCTCCAGGGCATAATGTTTTGTGAACGTGTGTATTGTTGACCACGTTGCAGCATCCTCTTATCCTAACAGGAACTTCCCTTTGCAGGGCTGTAGATGTGGCCAGGCCCCTAGTGGAATGATCTCGCAAACCTTCAGGTCTCTCCCTGCAAGTCTGTAGCACACAAATTGCCAAAATTATCCACCTAGATAAGGTCTGTTTGGTAACAGCCTGACCTAGTTTGTGTTCTGTATACCCTATGAACAAACAAACGACAAACCGAATTTTGGATGTACTTTAAATGTAAAAGCTTAACCCTCTTTTAGGATGTAACCTATGAAGTCTTTCTTTCTCCTTACCAGGGTGAGGTGGAGGGTAGAAGGCAGGCAGGACAATTTTCTGGTTCAAATGATAATTCGAAATGATTTTCGGTAACGATGAAGGTTTGACCATGCTGATGCGAGAGCAACATAAAATGGTTTTAAAGCTCAACCTTAGAGGACATGTGTGCAATGGTTCAAAGGGTGCACACATTAAACATTGTAAAACCAAATTTAGGTCCCAAACCAGAACCTGGAAGGGAGATGGAGGATACACATTAGTGAATCCTTTTAGAAATTGAGTCACCAGAGGGATTTTGAAATAAGAGCATTACTCTGCCGAGCGCTTAAAAATGATAGCGCTACCAAGTAGCCTTTAATGGTACCAATCTGGAGCCCCAAACTGGCCAAGGATAGAAGGATAAAACATCCTGTGTTTTATACAGGAAAGAATCCACACTCTTCTTTGCACTAGTTGCAAAACTTTTTCCAACAGCACAAAGATTTTGTTGCTGGTCTTCTAGCCGCACACAACACCTCCATATCATCTGGAAGGTCCCAATCCTTATATCTCAACCTTTCAGAAACCAAGCGTGAAGGTAGAGAATATTGACCTCTGGATGGAGAACCCGATCTCCCCCCCCCTTCTTGTAAGAAGATCCTCTCTTGTCAGTCATTATCAGGACATTCTCTCCGCCATACTCAGGGCAAGGTGGTCTTCAGAGCTAGTCTGATTGCCCTCGGCTCCAAAGGATTGATACGTAGTTTGGTCTCCAATGGAGACCAACAACCGCTGACTGTCAAATCTTTGGCATTGGCTCCCCATCCTGTGAGGCGCCGGTCACTACTGTAATCTCCAGCCATGGTTGCCAAAAGGGTTCTCCCTTCAGAATATTTTCCTCGCAGGCCAACCGCAGAAGATCCTGTGAGACCTTGGCTGGAATCTGAAGTCAGTCCGACATCTTTCATGAGAATTGGGACCATTGTGATCTTCGAGCCCTTTGAAGGGATCACATTCTTAGGCGGGCTTCTGGCACCAGAAAAATACAGGATGCCATGAGGCCAAGCAACCACATGAATCGAAGGCCGGAAGATTCTGGGCATTCTGAAATTTGGATACCATCTGAAGAATGTCTTGAGCCCTCGCCTTGGGAGGCAAGCTCTTTCCCAAAGACGCGTTTAACATAGCCCCTATGTATTGGAGCTATTGGGAAGGGGGTCATATGGGACTTCTTGTAATTGAGGGAAAAGCCCAATCTGTGAATGGAGTGGCAGGTGACAGATGATCCAAGGCTTGATTGGGAGATCACACCCTGATCAGCCAATCATCCAGATAGGGGTAGACGTGAATCCCCCCTCTCCTGAGATTCGCTGCCACCAGTTCTGGTGAAAACCCGCAGGCGGAGCTTAACCCGAAAGGCAAAACTCAAAACTGATGAGAACTGCCAACTGCAAACCTGCAGTATTTTCTGTGCTTGAGATGGATTGGCACATGAAAATAGGCATCCTGAAGGTCTAACGAGACCAACCAATCCTGGAGTTGGATCTGAGAAAGTGGGACCATCTTGAATTTGTCCTTCCTGAGGAAGTATCTCAAGTCCAAGATGGGTCTCAGTCCTCTGTCCTTTTTGGGGATAGAAAAATATGGGGAGTACCATCCCTTGTTCCTCTCCGCTACAGGTACTGGTTCTATAGTGCCTTTCTCTAGCAGGGTTAAAACTTCCTGCACAAGGAGCAGGTCCGGAACCATCAAAGAGCAGCTCCCTAGTGGATTGTTTTGAGGTCTTATACAAGGAAAGCAGTAACCATGGGCTAGGGTTTCCAGAGCCCAAGCATCCAAAGTAATAGCTTGACATTCTTCTAAATGCAGAGACAGTCTGCAACCCCACTGGTGAACTGTGATTCAAGACTTCAAAGTGGTTTTGAGGCAGCTGTTGCAGAGGCCGATGGTAAAGAAGCTGCTGCTTGAGCTGGCTCAGCACCTCTACCTCATCCACCACGTGAAATTGTCTGGCCTCTGACTGGCCATTCCTCTCGCCCTTCCAACTGAGAGCAGATCTACCCCTCCAAGGTTGTCCACTAGCACGAAAAGACTGAGGTTACCTAACAACAGCACATAAAGACTTGGTTGCCGCCTTAGAGGTCTGAAATTTCTCAAGGCTCTCGTCAGCCTTGCTGCCAAAAAGATGATAGGAGCACCCCCCCCATCAGAGGGTTCTTAATCTTCATAGATTAAAGAGTGATTTGAAAAACTTCTTTCTGGGTAAAGGAGTATAAACTTTTTCAGATGAGTCAGTGTAGGCTCCAATGGCATCAAAGGCTTTATTGGCGCCGAATGAGAGGTGCTTCATTTCAATGGAACAGCCAGCGTATGCGGCGTAGCCATCTTTGAAGTTGTCGACATTGAGATACTGACAGGTGTCGACACCCTCGAAGGTCTAGCAGCTATTGAGGACACTGTTGGAGTCTATGGTTTTTAGGGTCTCGATGGTGTCGAGGACCTCGGTCTAGATTTTTCTTTGTGCTTTTCATCGTAAGCAGGCCTCGAGGGCTCAATGTTTGTCAGGCCATTTTCCCGGGCTCAAGGGCGTGTGGGATTTTGACCAAGACCTATCCTTACCGGCTTGCTTGGAAGGCTCGTGGGGAGCATGACCCTGTTTTCCCCCAAAAAATGAACATTTCCTTTTGGAAAATGTCCCATTCTGCTGGTGTAGATTTTTTTGTGGGGCATGCAACCCTTTCGGGTGCATCTTCGGAAGAAGTCGAAGGCGACCTCTGGTGCCTCTTCGACTTTTTCGCCGACAAGTGGTGCGAACCTCTCCTAAACCTAGAGCGCTTCACCTTCCTTCGAGGAGAGTCCCCTCTCAACTCGCCGGTCATTTGTCGGACTTAGGTCGGGGCTTAGGATAATCTTCCTACCTGGAGTTTGCCCTTCCGCTCCCTCAAGGCCGCTCCTGTCATGGATGACATTTTGAAAAATTGGCCGCGTCATGGTCCTCGCCAAAGCACCACAAGCAGACACGGTGCGGGTTGGTAAGGGACATCATGGACCCACAGTCCCGGCATTTTTTAAAACCGGTTTGCGGTGTTTAAGGCATCGAGGAAGACTATCTGCAAGGATTTTTCAAAGAATTTCTTGAAAACAAGTCGTTAGACAATGTGGCGGGCCAATTCTCGTTAAACGAAGAAAAAGCTGTCACGGAAATACGGAACTTGGGCCAACTGATGTCGCGTGTGCTATATATGCTCTCTGATGACATCACCCACGACGGAGACCTTCGAGGGACATCGACTCGACACCATAGACGCACATCGCCCTCTGCTGAAAAAGTTTTCAGAAGCAGCTGAAGCTGGACATTACATGTCAAAGATCAGGAAAATGTTGGACACAATCCATTCGAAGTATAAGACTCCTAGGTTTTAAGTGCCAAGGTGAGCCCCTGCTGTTATGGCACAGCTGTTGGTGATTGATAAAGTCTGTCTTTAAGCACATGAGGAGGACGTTGCAATAATCCGACCTTGTTGGAATGAAGGCTTGAACAGCTTCAATCTGCTATGGCATTTTCAATTGAGTGGTTTACAAAGTGAAAACACCTCTTCTAAACATGAGTTGAGGGAGAACTTCAATTATCGGTATAAGCTCTGGATTTTATAGACACCTCGGGTAATCTGCAGAGAAATCAGTCTCCTTTTCACATCGCCTTTGAGTGACCAGTCGTTCAGCTATTGGAATATACGAGCATGGTCTTGGGAATTTAAAATGTATTGAAGTCTGTCTCATGAAGGTTTATCGAGCAATACCTTCTACTGGTGTGGAAGATATATACAATCGCTTGCAAGTGCACAGATGTGAACTTTTCTCCACAGGTGCATCACCAGCAGTAAACTACAGGAGACCAAAACAAGGCTCAGGGCTTAATTCTGTAGGGATCCACCACACAATATTTAATGTGTCACAATTGGAAACATGGATATAAATGAGAAGCAGTCTCTTTGGAGAGGGGTTGGAGGCTGAAATTTATAGAGTACAGACTGTAGTGTTTGAGGATCTGAACATAAGAATCCTGCTTTACATAAATGTATTGATACTCTTAAATGCTTGCATCTTTTTGAGGGACAATCTAGTAGTGTGTGTCAGTCAAAGCTCGCATGGTCTTTGCCTTGATCTTTTCTAATTGTAGAACTGTAGGATTGAGCCGGATGGCATCAAATGCCATTTGATTGAAGACTCATTAATCAATGGGCAGAATGAATTTTCTTTGTGGAGCTACAAAAAGAGTTTACCTAAAAGTCTATGCTATCTTGCTAGCTTTTTGAGCTTACATTTCACAAGGCTGTCTGCAAACAAAATTTTAAAAGGGAAAGCGGCTAAGCATGTACATGTGGCAAACATTGCAGGAAAGTAGCTCATTGCCTCCTACCCCAGCCCGTTTCACCTCCCTCTAACATATTACACACACACACCTGGCACAATAATCGAACTGTGCAGTCATCGCTTTAGCAATGATTTTCATTTACAGGTCCCTCACTACATACTTGGAGCTTCAGGGCTTTTAAATGTAAAATGATGCAAGTTATTTTTCATAATGTAATAAACTTTCCAACAGGCACAACAGTTTAACAGCACCATCAGTTTTGGGATGAGGTGCAGAAGTAAACTTGAATGTGGTGAAACTACCAACAGTCACTAGTCTCATTCTCAGCATGCAGTTACAAGGTGCAGAACAACTATCATGCTTACTCCACTTACAAAATTACATCAGGGACTTGGACTTCTTATATCCACACGTTCCTCAGAGCTAATAAGTCTCATGCCTCAGCTCAGAAATATTTAAAAAATGAAAAATCCATATCCCCAACCCCCTCCAGAGTGGACATAAGACAGCAAGAACATTTTTCACAAGGAGATGTCAACCTTGATAAATAAAACCAAACCTTTATTTACACCAAAGAATTCCATGACTGGATCTTTCACATCTGGAGGACAGAGGGTGACTATATACAGAACGGGTTTGCAGGGATGAACAAATGTCCCCACCCCCTCCCTATGAGGATTCAAAGTTTATTGGTGAAGCCGAGCTGCGAGCCACTGCCAGCGGTTCAATGAGTATTTACAGGCCTGCACAATCCAAAACACAGAATGGCGCTTGGGGCGCCCAGAACGTTGACGTGATGGCATTGGCCTCGGGGTACCAGCTATCTAACTGGCTATATAAAGGATAAAAAAATATCCTGAAATCCCGGGACAAACCAACTTAAGTATGACAGGAGAATGTGGGCTAGCAGTCAGCTTCCAGAAATCTATGCTCTGAAAACTATACACAACAAGAAGCCCCTGCTCTCCAATGTCAACAGGATTTACAGTTTATAAGCTTAAAAAAAAAACATGCAGGCAAGAAATTGTAGGATTCAGTCATGGAGAGAACACAGGCACTCACTCCATACCAGGAAGGGAAGAGGCAAGCTACATTCTTAGGAGGGGTTGGGGCAGACAGTGTGGGAGTAGAACCATTTCACATTTGCAGGTCACTGCCTGGATCCTGCTGCAGTAGCACCTGCATACACGTTTGGTCAAGTTTTCCCCACTTCCTCTGGGCTTGGCTTCCAAAATAAACCAATAACGTTAAAAAAAACTGAAGATGCTGTCCTTTAAGCTCCAGAGAAAAATGAAAAACGTATAGTTGGGTGAAAACAGGAGACGGAAAGAACATGACAAAATCCAAACTGCAGGAGGAAGCTGGAAAATGGGGAGGAGGTGGGAGGAGAACATTCTTTGCTCTTGAAGGATTGAAGATATTTCACTTAAATTGAAAAGTAAAGCCTTCTCTTGGAGGCCTTTTCGCTGATCCAGGGGGCAGCTGCAGGCCTATGTGAAAATACAAAAAAAAAGTTCATGTACAAAAAAAAAAATCATCCTATAATTATTTAAGATATGACAGAACTACTATAAATCCACAAGCAACTGCTCAGGCACGGAGCTTGTGAAGAGTCCCCACTCTCCGCTGTGTGAGCAGCAAAAGATGCCACTATTACTGTGGTGCACCCGCTGTGGCTGTGACTGGCGTCCCGAGGCTATTTGTGGCAGAGATGACTGGCGATCCTGCAAGAGGTCCCAATGGAGACTGGGTTGGCACTGAAGAAAGTCCTGCAAAAGATATAAAATAAAACGTCAGTGAGTATAAAATAAAACGTCAGTGAGGCAGGAAAACAACCTAGGGTCATTACACAAATTCACACTTCTGCTACCACCAAGACTTCCGAATCATACCATCGAACTGTGCAAGTTCGAAGATTGATTTCTAGAATCTGGCCTGGACAAATTTTAGGCGGTCACCCTCGTTCTAGCCTACTGGGTAACAAAGGTTAGCCAAAATCCAATCAAGGTAGCAGTGGAGAGCAGTCAAGGCTAGTCTCAGGAGTGTGAGTCAGAGGCCCACAAGGAGTTCTGTGATGCTGGAAATGCATCGGAGGGACAGGGCCCATGTATCCTTGACTGTCTATAGTGTGTTCGGTCGTGTTTTCCGCGCAGGGGTTCATGTGGGACTCATGGCAGTGCAGCTCTTTTGGTTTGTGTACAGACCCATGGGATACCCTTATGGCACCCATGGGCGGGGGTACAACCCTGTGCCCCTAGTGTATGTTTTTGGGCACCTGTGTGTGGCCCACAGAGCAGGGTATGGGCTGGTGGCAGCTCCATGCTGAATTTGACAGGTGCTCCGAGTATCCTCCATTGTGGGATACCCAGGCCCTGCCATTGGGATCAGTTGATTCCTGATAGGAAACAAGATGCCCCCCGTGGCCTCTTGCTTTCTATTGCCTATTACCTTGTTTTCCCAAAGTCCTGGGAAGCCCTGACTCTGTCCCTTCCCCCTGACCGGCTGTTGGGTGGAAGTTCCATATATGGTGTTGTGAAGTCCAGGCAAGACTGGCTGTCGCCTTCCCAGTGACTGACTGTTGTGGGTACACCCTGTGGGTGGGACCTGGGTGAATGGAGTGTGACGAATACGCAGTCTGTGTTGTGGGTGTCTAGTATCTGGTGTTTGACACAATGACTGAGACAGCCCTGTCCGAAACTGGTATGAATGCAGTGTGGAGTGTTGAATGGCTGGGTACTTGTACCAATACACATAACGTGAGTGTCTGGAGAGGAGTGAATGGCCTGAATACACTATGCACCTGATTGGATGCCTGCCTGCATGAATGCCCTTCTGACCAATTGGTTGCCTGAGTGTGACCCAGCAGAATGAATGGGAGATCAACTAGTATATCGGGGGGGCCTCTCACTGCTAGAATTTGTGTTCAGAAGCTGAAGTCCACTACGAAGAGTAACTGGAGTAAAACTGAAGCTTAACCTTGAAGCCCTGCTGGAAGAGAAGAATTGCTGTTGCTCTCTATCAATCTGAAAGCTGCTGTGTCTCCAAGGACTGACCCAGAGAGGACCTGGTAAGGCGTCCTCTTCCCGAGCTACGAGGGGCCATCGTGCGACAGCTGATCTTTGCCAAAGCTCCCTGGTAGACAGACCTACGACAGGCTGCCAAACAGACAGGGACTGCTGCGGAATCCCAAAGAGAAGCACCTAGACTGTTGTCCGCCACTGTAAACGACTGCCATCGCTGACTGGAGCCGCCGTGCTCCAGTTTGCCTAAGAACTTCATTTGATCCGAGTCTGCATCGCTGCCTGCTTTATCCCGCTGGAGAAAGCCCGACCGTCGACACGCCGAGGAGCATCTGCCGGCGAGTTTCCCGCCACCTAAAGACCATAGAGACGCTGGCGACTCGACGCCCTTGCTGAGACACAGTTCATCTCTTTGCGATCCAGAACCATCGTCACTGAGGTGCCCCGCACGCCTCTTCCTTGCAGGACTCCAACGCTCCATCATCGACAAACACTGCTAGGAACGAAGCTGCAAATTCACAGCCGTAGTTCACCCTGTTCTCCGTCGAAGGTTCGACGACCCATGACTCCTGCCTTAAAAGGAGGGCACTCAAGAAGGGCCGTCTATTTCCCATCGACGAACACTACAATTCCAGGTACCTTGGGGCTGTAGAACTATTGTAGAGGGAACTAAGACTCAGAACAATACATGGACTGGGCTTGCGATACATATTTGCTTTACAGGTTGCCCATGTTGGGGGGGGGGGGGATCTCCACTCAAAATTGTGCCTACGTGGTAGAGGCCAATATTCTGCCAATTGTTGAACCATCTTGCTTTCCTTCCTCTCTCTACTGCTGCTTTCCTCTTTATTGATATTTGTGACATGTTGACAGTATAGTTGATGCACTTTAATGAGATCTGATAATATTTGTGGTACCACTGTAGAACTGTATATATTTACCATTGTTGATTTTCTGAGCAAAGTGAGTTATTGCTATAGTGTACATAACCTTGAATATTATTTAAAGACTGTTTTAACCGATACAGTGGGCGGACATTAATTTGTGGGTGCTTGGGGACTACACTGTACTTAACCAGTCTGCATCACCTGAGAAGCTAGGCCTACCATAGCTACCGAATAGATAATCTTGGCTTGGGTCTTCTGTGCCTCTCCTCTACCATATAGAGAGCAGAAGTACAGACACCCCCCTCTCCAGTCTTTACAAGTTCACACACAAATCAGATGGATAAGTACACCAATATTATGTTTCTTGTAAGCCCAAAACACACAAAAATGAAACTAGCGGGTGTAATTGCACAATACTCAATTACACATTTATACAGTCACCGTAGGTTCTTAGAAAAAATACATAGCTCAATCAACTAAAGTTAAGGGATGCAGTATGTTGGAACAAAGTCAAAAGAAATATGCCCCAGCTTCAGCAGTTCAATCCCTACAAAGAATGGGTGCTTGTGCCCAAATGTCAATGCTTCTCTCCAGAAAGTAGGTACATTTCTTGCATTGGTAGAAAGTTGGATATTCAACAAAAGCTACTGGTAGGTAAAAATGTGTTTCTCTTTCAGGTACAACTGCTTTAGATGTAAAAATTAAAAAAACAGTGGAATTAAATACTGCAAGTTTATTCTAAGGTTTTTCCAAGGAGAACATTGGAAGACAAGTGCTATGCGTTCACTACCTCCCCAGACACCGATTTGCCCCAGAGGACTGGATGGGTCATTCGGGAGGTGTTTGCAAGGATCCTTCCGGTCGGCTCCAGGAGCAGAGTGCAACCCTCTGCGATGAAGAAATGCAGACGGCACCAATGCAGACCTACAGGACATGGGAATGTGAGTTCCAGCAATGGCCAGGGCACATACACTATGGCATGCCTCCTTCCAGTCTTGGATGAAAAAGACCGTCCAACGCAAGATCCCTGGAAGCTGGGAGGCTGAAATTCTGCAGCAAGGAAAGTTGTACCACAAGCGGACGAACACACAAGTTCTGGCGATGAATGTGGAAACAGCGACTATTCTAGCGAGGTAGCACACTGGAGAGCTGGTCAGTCCACCAGGTGGTCCAGTGACGATTTTGAAGGTTCAGGACAACTGGATCCTCGAGAATGCGTTGAGACTAGTTGGTCCAACCAGTATCGGGTAGGATTTTCAATAATGTGCCAAATCTTCTGCACATGCGTCAACCCCCGAACTTTTTGCTTGACTTGGTGATTTATTTTTCCTTGTTCCTGGGCGAGTGGGAGTCTTTCCACTCTCGCCCTGTTTTTTCACCCTTATTATGAGTGGCCTTTTTAGGTCTCTGGCTAGTGTACGTTTGGATTTATAGTTCCAACATTTGGGCTGACTGCATTTTCTATGCCAGCACACAACGGTTTATGGTCTTTTCATCAAAAAAGATTCATCGAACAGTGAAACCATCAAAGCAAATGCATCAAAATGCTATGTTTTACATTAAAAGTACATATCCATGGAATATAGGAATGGGCAAGTTTAGATACTTTTAAATGTAAACTATTGCAATTCGATGCATTTATTTTGCATGTTAAAACGTTACATGGAGCTGTCCAGTGCTGTAATTTCGGCACTGGCCAGCTCCTTGTAACGTTTGAATGTTTATTGTATATTGGGGTCCCCCCAGTCCCTATCCACACCCCCCCTTAACCCCAATCCAGACCCCATCCCTAAACCCAATCCAGACCCCATCCCTAAACCCAACCCAGACCCCATCCCTAAACCCAATCCAGACCCCATCCCTAAACCGAATCCCAAACCCAAACCCGACCCTAAATCCAATCCCAACCCAACCCTTACCTTAATATTTACTGTATATTGGGGTTCCCCGAGCCCTTCCCAACGCCCACCCCCCTTAACTCAAACCCCAACTCTAAATCCTACCCCCAACTCTAAATCCTACCCCCAACTCTAAATCCTACCCCCAACTCTAAATCCTACCCCCAACTCTAAATCCTACCCCCAACTCTAAATCCTACCCCCAACTCTAAATCCTACCCCCAACTCTAAATCCTACCCCACCCACAATATCCATCGAAATTAACCATCAAAATGTATTCAATGAATATGCTTTTTGATGGAAAAGTAATTCAATGAATACATTGATGGAAATGTATTTAATGAATACAATTTCGATGTAAAGTCCAGATACCGCACACATCTTATGTGCAGTGTTGCTGGGTTGCCCTTGGGGGCTTCCCTTTATTTTATCTTAATGTACTTGGGTGAACTATTGTTCCCCACGGTAAAGTGGGATTTCCACCCTTTACATTTTATATATGCGACCATCACACCCCACCTTACTGTGAAAGCTGGGGCAATGCATGCTATCCCCTTTCTCACTGGCCTAGTAACATTTTTGTTACAATGGCAAGCTAACTCTTAATGGCTGATGGCAGTGAATCTACTTTTATGTTAATATTACTCGCAAGTTGTCAAATCAGCCGCTGTACTGCACAGAAGGGTCACCATTCTTCTAGAGTGGTGGCTTCCTTCTTTTTTCACCATTTCGAGTATGCCCGTTTCTTGGGTCTTCCTCTGCCATCCTTGGTGGGGGGAGGTTTTGGTTGAAGTTTTGTCTTCAGCAGGCACCCTTTGCGTTTCCCGCCGTGGCTCCAAATTGTATGTAAAGGCAGGAAGTGAGGGAGGCATCTGAAACTCTGCAGCCCTTGGTGGTCTTGTCTGGCTGAAAGGAAGCAGAACCACTGGGAAGCGGACTGTCCTGATTGGACAGCCACCCACCCCTTTCTGTAAACTGCAGTGAGTGTTTGCAGAAATTGTGCGAGGGTTCCTGTATAAAAGTCTGATTCTGGAAGTTGAAGACAAGTCGACCACAAACAAAATCTTAAGAAAAGACAGCTGTAACTGATTCCAGCGACTGCAGAGCCTGCGGTGTGGCCGGAGCCTGTTCATACCCTTCCTGACAAGCGACCTATGGGTTCCGAAGACTAACCTTACCCAGAGGCTGGTGAGACTTACTAGTCTTGTGAAGACCTGCAACACGAGCCATCCCTCGACGTGCTGCAACCTTGCTGTGATGCAAACCTCCAATACCAGGGTATCTTGAGCCTGTGTGGAGTGCATGGTATTCCAAAGTCAGATTAGACGAAACATTTGACTCCTGCAGGACCTCCAGAGACATGCTTTGAATTCCCGAGTTTCCCTCAGAGTGCAGGACCAGATGGAGAATCGGACCCAGTGCTGAATGTTCACCAGGTACCTGTAAAATGGCACCAAATCCGCAAAGCCGTTAGAATCCTTGAAGAATGCTTTGTTGAAAGCCTTTACTGCAGACTGCTGCTGCAAGTTCCCTTCCAGTGTCTGCGCTTTCGTCACCACAACCATGAATCCAGGTACCAGTTCCTGTGTTGCTGCAGCGTGAAGGTGTTAAACTCCAAGCTATTCCTTCCTTGCGGAGGTACAGAGTTGGCTCGGGTACTACTCACCTTACTTAAGCCTAGTATCGACCTGGTGTGCAAGTTCACCTAGGCCCAATGCTAGAATGCATTTAGGGAGCCTTCTTTGAAGTCCCTGAATACTTTTACTAAATCTAAAGCTTGTATTTGTTCAACGAGCTATCCTTTCGAACTCTTACTGTTTTACATATGAACCCTGACCGCCTACTGCTGGCGTGCAGATGTTGGGGAGATGCATCATTGTTATGCCTCCTCCCCTCTCCTAGTGGGCCCCCAGGACCTTGTGCTGGACGTTTTTCTTTAATCCTGAACGAGAGGAGCCTTTTTCCACGTATTCATTCTTATGGGCTCGGTCTTCTGGAACTCAGTTCTTTGTGATCTACTGTCCTATGAAGTCAACTTTGCTCCATATCTCTCTATCAGGCATCAGCATTTTACTTTTGCAGCATACATCTCCTTATGGGCAGTGTTGCTGGGAACCCTTTGGGTTCTCCATTGAGATTGTTTTCTATATCCTAACTACAGTTACTAAGGACAAAGATACTTAGCATCTCCTAAAACTTTGAGAGATTGGCACACCACCTTATGTGGAGTGCCAAGGGGATACTTGGTATTCCCCTTCTCTCTGCTCCTGTGACGACCTTGTCACAGACAACCCTATAATTATGACTGGTGGCAGTGGACGTGTTCTACCAACTACTGCGTAATATTCTATCACAGGCTTTTTTGTCAGCCCTTCTTCCAACGTCCTGGGAGGGGGAGGCCTGTGTGAGTGTTTTGCTTTTGGCAAGAACCTGTTGGTGTCCCTGTCTAGGCTTCAGTTGGTCTGGTCAGGCAGGAAGTGGTGGGGAGGGGATGGGGGGTGCGATCAAGTCGACAACTGGAGACTGAAGTAACTGAAAAAGACTACCAGAGAGACCTGCAGACCCTTTGCAACACCATGAAGCGACCGCTGCTGTCCCGACAGTCTTCTGTGCAACAGAGGAACTTCTAAGAGGACTCCTTCCCTTTGACTGGTGGGAACGAGTCCCAAGATGAACTTATATCAGAGCCATCACCCAAGGAGCTGTGCCTCTCCAGAGCTGCAGAACCACAATACCAGGGGACCTCTGACCCAATTGAAGCGCATCGTTGTGGAAAGGCTGAATCATGCCAGTCTCTGCTGAGCTGCAGGTGAACCTCCAGAGACACAATCAGAAGCGTCCAAGTCCCACCAGAGTGCAGGAGTTCAGCAACCAAAGATTGTCCGGGCAAATCACATCCTTTGTCGGTGCTGCAGAAAAGGCTCAAAATGGCTGCGTGACCAGAGAAGTTGCAGAAAGCTGTGTCAGAGGTCCTCCCTAGATACTGCTGCTCAGAGACCCCATCCATTGACCTTCCTTTTGTCATCAGAACAAGGAATCCAGGTCTGGTTCAGCGCTGCCACAGAAAGGAGAGTCCAGTCACATAAGGTACTGTGGGGAAAAGGGTATTGCTTACCTTGATCTGAAGTCGCCCCAGAGCATCGGGAGTGCACATAAATGTGTCCAGGGTACCCCCCCCCCCATCTTTCCCCATGCTCAAGCTGCTGCTCGTGCCACTTTAGCGAGTCCCTAAGAGGGACTCCAGCATTGGTTTATTTTGCTACATCTTAAAGACTAGAGACTCTAAAGTATCCAGAACATTTCGTATTCTGCTGCTTGTCAAGACTTTAAGCCCTCTCCATAACTGCCTTTAGCTATGGTTGGGTTTTGGAACTTCGTCACACAGCAAGTCCGAAGTCAGTATGTGTATGAGGAGTAAATATCTTTACTGTATTGCTGCGAAGTTTTGCGAGTGCACGTTTCCAATAAGCTAGAACATTTGTTACAGCTTTAGATCGTAATGAAACAGCGAGCAACTACAAACTAAGCATTGGCCTTTGAAAAGTAACCTAAAGTATTCAAATGTTTTGGTTTATTTTACAAAGTATTTAAAGGCGATTCTTGTGTAAATAAATCTACTTTAATATACATTTGAGTGTTTTTGACGTGCATTACTAACTAGGTTCAGTGTAATTACCTACAACTCAGATCTTCCCCTTATGGCTCTGCCACTACCAAGGTTCCATGAGTAGTACCGACAAATACTAAGATTTGGTTATCTACAAACCATTGGTATAGTTTTGTGAAGTCATACAATCCAGAGGACTTGGGGGAGTTTTCCCAAACAGTAGACCACTAGGGTCCCTCCGACGCCTCCAAGATCACTCATGCTCTAGAAAGGTGAAGCTGGCGATCAACAAATTCCCGGGTTTGAAAGCGGAACAGCAACATCTCTGGCGAGGTAGCTGGTCAGTCCACCGGGCAGTGCAAGAACACTTACGAATGTTTCCCACTCATGTATTTTTCTGTGATTGAGACTTTTTAACGGTTTAGTCTGACAAACTCCATAGGCATCTTTGCATTGTGACACCCAGCAACTTCAGTGCAGTGGCACAGGGAAGTCTTAGATTTCCCAAAGGTTTAAATGCATTCTCTTGGTGAAACTACTGTTTCCAAGAGCAGTGAAGTGAAATTGACTTTACTTACATTTTGTAACTTACTAGACCCAGCACACATGCCATCTTACCATAGGGTGCTGGAGGGGTTACTTAGTATCCCCATGTCTAGTTTCTCATGTACCAATTTTGAGATGCATGCTGAAACTCCTGGACCGGTGGTTTGCCCGGTGAAGCCCTGCTGCTGTGCTGGAGCTCCGAATTCGTTTGACTAGAGAAGCCCTGCAAGGATGACTTCTCTTTGGGTTGGTGGGACGAATTAACCCCAAAGTGAACTTGTTTGGACATCTTCTCAGAGCTGGCTGTACTTCCACTACTGCTGGAACCGAAGTGCCAGAGGGAGTAACACCAAATAGAGTGGATGGCTTTTAAGTTGGACCTGAGCGCCAGGAAGATCCTCCGGAGTTCCCTGAAGCTGGACTGACCAAGCCTGAGCCACCTCAGAGTGCTGGACCTCAGATGCAAGGAAAGTCTGAAGTGGTATCGGAGAACTGCAGTGTTGCTATTTGCAGTCAGACTCGAGCTGAAACCGTGAAGTGCTGCTGAATTGAAGTTTGCCCATTGCTGCTGCTGACCTTCCCATTGCAGTCCAGGAGTCCCCAGGCGTCCTCCCCCTCGTCCCCACGACTAAGGTCCAGGAACACCATGATCTGCAGAGCTGTACAGGAACAAAAGCCAGCTGGAACCATTTTGTCTAGCCAAAGGTACTGTAAACCCAAGAGGACTTACCTCTTGTTGTGTAGCCTTACTTGCTCTGTTGAGACTTGTCTTGGTTGCCCTTGCAGAGTTGCTTTCAGCTTTGCCCCTCACAAGGCTCAGAGCTTGTGGCCCTTCAAGTGAATCTTATTTCTACAAACCTTTCTAAAAACATTGTGCAAGACTTTTACTTACCTCCAAAGAATATCTTCAGCTCCCCCAACATTGGCTGTCCTGGCTCCCTGAGAGACTCTTCTTACCTCTGACTGTGCCTTTAACTTTCCCCCAGGAAAGTGTTACATTTACTTGACATTGGAAGGTTTTAAAGTACTTACACATGTATAAATAATTTGTTAACCTTTGTTTTATTCCCATAGCTAACCTTCACACCAAACTCAGTATTGCTCTAAAATGTACCAGTGATAAGTAAATGTCCACAGTGTCCTAGCTATGTAAGTCACCTGAGGGTGTAGGAAGTGTCTGTGCCATCCCCTATGGGTATCATCTGATTTAGAGAAACTAAGTGTGTTTTGAAGTGTATTATAATTGCTACATGTTTTGCTCCCTTCTGAAGAAGGCTCATAACTGACTGTTAAATTGTTTAATCAAGAAACCTTGAGTGCAAGTGTTTATTTGAATAACTGTCACTATGAAACGGTTACAACCTTACTGCTCACATTGGCCCCTCTTGAGATGGGCCTTGCTGCTCAGTCACACTACCAACCTGTGTAATACAGACTTCTAACAAAGGTTGGGTTCCTATTGCCAGGAGGGCAAGGTTGCAGTAGTCTTCCAAAGGATACTGCACACAATCTTGCCCAACAAACCTCGAGTAGGTGTCCACATTAATTGGTCCCACTAGTCCAAGAACTGAAGCACCGAAAAGGGTCTTGAGATCTTGCACAGGAGCAAGGCTTCACAGGGCCAGCGATTGGAGGGGATGCTGGTCCACTGAAGAACTTGTCCGCTGGTGGTCCGCTCCTCTCTGTAGGATTCAAACCTAGATCTGAGGAATGTCTGCAGGAGTCATCCTCATAGCCAGATCAGGGGCCCACCAATGGAAAGGATCCCCCACAAACAGCCAATAGTTGTCCAATCAGGGACAACTACTGGTTTCACATCCACCCAACAGCAGACTCCGTGGCACCAAAGGGTGTGGACTGGGAGCAGACCATGGCGGACCCCTCACCCGGGTGTACACACACACACACACACACACACACACACACACACGTGAGCGCTAACTAGCCAGTGAGAGCAGCAGCTTGACCTTATGCAGGAGTTCCTGACCTGTGCAGGCAGGCAGAAGGACAAACTACATTAAGGCCGAAGACATGGCGATAAATCTTGTAACACGGCCATCTTAGGGTGCAAACTACCTTTAATAGCCATTTGCAGTAAACGCTAAAGTGCACAAGTAAAATGCAATAAGAACGGTGTCAGCAGTGTGCTCTTTGCTAGTGGAGAGAGTCTGCTTTCCCTGTTTTGTGCTGCCTGGGAGAAGCCCTCAAAACCAGCACCCTCATCACGAAGCAGAGGGTCAGCAGCTCCTCGCAGATCGCGGCAGGACCGTAAAGGCTGCGCCAGACATGGACTGGCCAACCCACCTACCGTGTGACTAAGCTCAAGACCAAGATCTGAGACTGGAGCCGGACTGGTGGCAGGACGGTAAGAGCCTGAGCACGGAGGGTTTGTCCCTTCCGCTCCGCACCTCAAACAGATCCGGACAGCCCACTGGTCAATGATTCGCATCGTAGCCGAAAGAGCGACCCAACTGAAATGGAGGTGGGGTGTGTGAAGAGGTGGGAGGAGAATAAGTATCCCCCGGTGGGTGTGGCAGAGGTTATAGTAACAGCCTCCACAACCACATACATTCTAAAGCATGTCCTGCAAGTATCCATCACTTCTCCTTAATCCTGTCCACCGCCGGAGTCTCAGCAGACAGCTACACGGCCAAACTGTTAGGGCCAAGCGTGAGAGGAGGCAGGTGTTTCACTGCAGGCAATCCCCGACTAGAGGATGTGGCCATAAACTGAAACCTCTCCGTGACCAACATTGGCAGGGTGCTTAGTAGAGGGTACCTCAAGGGAGCATTGGGGCAGAGCACAATGCACTTTGCCTAGCACGTGTTAAGACATTAAATCTAGGTGTAGCCTCCATCTGTTTTTTACATGCTGAAACTTACTGCATTGTGAAACCTAGCCTCCATCTCTGTTAATTATATGGTGAAACCTAAGCCTCTCTCCCACTATACAGGACTCCCAAATGATTGTGTAGGCTCCATCTTTCCATATTATATTGTTAAACCTACTACACTGAAGCCCAAGCCTCACTGGTATAGGACTCTCAAATCTAGGCCCGTTAACTCTGCTGCACTGGACAAAGATAGCCCCAGCTGAACAATCTCGATGTTTCGGGTACGTATAGCTCACACCACCAGAGTGGACACAGGCGGAAGGCACAGCAAATCATCCATGCACGATAGACTGCTGCTATGGGTAAGCACATCTGGTCTAGCATCACATATAGCCGGCTAGACTGAAACACCCGACTAACCTCAACACCTCTGCTACTAGCATACAGCGACTACCACCCGAAAGGAACTCTGTATAGCTGGTCACAGACACTTCTCTCAACAATAGCAATCTATCGCAAACCTTCAACATTCGCCCACCCATGTGCCTGACCTCTTTGGGCTGCTTAGTCAGCCTTTCCAGCCACCCAAGTCCTAGACAGGTAACATGCATACATGCATCTCCCAAGCTAAACTCCCCATAATTTTCCACCACATTAACTACAGTCACCGAGGGCGTTCCAAACGAGGAAGAAAAGCGCATCAAGGCCACACAAGTGAGGAAAGAGCGCTATATAAATAACCAAATACAATACAATGGGGGTACATTTTGTTTGGTCCTAGACTAAATGTAAAAAAAGGTGGGTGAGGCACGCACTCCAATTCCTGGCCAATATACTACCCGAAGAAAGAAAAAATATACAACTGGGTTAAATCCCAAAAGTGTCCTATTCACTGGGTTGGATCCCTTCTGCTGCATTTCTGCTGCTGTTCTCCTCCTAGTGCTTTCATGTCCCAACACTCTTCAGGGAGGCTGTGTTGCCTTGCTTTTCAGGTGAAACCAATTACATTGCTAATGCAGTCTAAGGATTATGGGAGCTGTAGTGAAAAAATGTTCAGGTGACCAAGGAAAGACTCCCCTCCATAGCACTGGGGATATTTTACCCTAGCCTTGATCTGCCGCTGTCCCTCCGCTTTAGCGCCAAGATGCCCTTGGGTGTACGTGCGCTGTATAAATAAATATAACAGTCCTGCGAAGGAGCTGTGACCCTTGGAGTTGAGGGAACATCCATTCCTGAAGTCTGCTCGGCACCCTGCGAAGAAAAACCTTCGGAAGTGCCCTGGGACCGCCCTGCGGCTGACTAGCTCCCAGTTTCGGCTACCGTGCTGCAGACGTCTCCGTTACGAGTTGCGACCTGGAACTTGGGGGATCCTTAGTTTGTCCTACACGACTTACTCAGTGAAATGTCAGAGTCCTAGCATCAAGGGGACATGCAATGGGTGGGAAAGTCTGACCCGGGCAAGTGAGGGAAGAATTGGAGTACGGGGTGGGGTAAGTTACAGTGGTTCTTACCTGCCACTAAACTCCCTTTAAAAGTGTCCCTAACTTTTACTTTACTTAGCTTGCTGGTGCAAGCATTGCAAAAGTTGGGGACACTTCTTTTAGAGTATATTGTCCTCCAACCCTTGGAATGGCTCACTGGACCCCAGAGACCCTACCTTCATTTTTTCCTGCATCACAAATGGTGGCAGACCACCTCTGAACTTTTGGGCATAAAATCCCAGCCAACTTGGGGAATGAGTTCAAGTTAAGGTTAATTCTGTGGTCCTGTAGTGCATAATCTAATCTGTACTTTCTTTTAGAGGGGGTTTGATTTGTATTATGCCCTCAACCAGTGACTGTATATATGTAATCTATTATTGATGTGATATTTATACCCATTAGTAGTCAGTGGTATTTGGCCATAAATACATTTTATACATACTAAGTGTAATCTGCATGGTGTGTATTCATTGGGGACCCTTTACAAGCTCACCACCTCTTGAGACTTAGCCTAGACCCTCGTTACTACCTTGAACTTGTTTTGCTACAGCTCCCCAGAGTTGTCCCCGTCACAATATAGGTTAACCTTCTATACATCTGTCCACCAGGACAGAGTATAGAAAATCAGTCCTACCATGGGGCCTGCTGGATCCATGCCAAATGCGCTCGAGAGTTGATAGATTGGTACCCACTGGTTTAGATCTAATTATGCTCCATATGGTTCACTGTTACCCTATAGATGTATACTTACTCAAAGAAGAGAGAGTACATGAAGTTTGACCTAGAGATTAAACACTATTAAACTAATAAGCACATACTATAAGGTTAGACCAAACCACTTTAAAAAACAAAAAAACAAAACATTGATTATCTAAACTAATAATCACTAGATAAATTGCTTCCCAACAGTGAGCTCACTATTCCTACACAGTACATTCAGGGTGAAAATCCTAGCTGGAAAGGAGGACATGAAAGAACTCAGAAAGCAGAGTCAGATGGTCATGAAGTCAAGATCCTTTCCCATAGCGTGCACTCCGCCGCCCTCCCAACCCCTATGACCGAAGGTGCTTTCCTACCACAAACTTTAGTTTCATTACAGAAAACTCAGATCTGCTAAAAATAAACAGTTCATGAAAGATTAGTGGTCGAACCCAAAGCTTCCAATGACCACATGTCTGGAAATTCATAGTGTTGTAGCATCCCCTTCATAGACTCACCTGGCATCATACTGGCATTGCTGACAGGGGTGCTGCCGCTGGGCATGTTGGTGGAACCCATTCGGGCCTGGTCCTTCACAATGGGATCTATTAAGAAATACAAGAGGTGAAATCCGGTAAAAGATGGTTTAAACCCACCTCCCCCATTTTTCACGAGTGTAAAGTGTACTTATGGACTTCGATCATGGCAGAACTCACAGAAGTAAGGGTGATCCATGGCCTCTCTTGCCGTCAGGCGTGCCTGGTGATCATATCGAAGTAGTTTGTCCAGGAAATCCAGGGCTTCCGTACTGACTAGGTGCTGGTTCTCACTATGAACAAAACGCTCCCATCGCTTCCTAGAGTGTCTGTAAGAAATCACAGCTAAGAGGTATCAAACTGGAGGCCCAATACTAAATCTATCTTGCTCATTGTTGCACATATTTAGTCCACACAATATACAGGACTAATTGCACCCAGTGAACCCAGCACCCAGTGATGCTGACCTCTGTCCAGATCAGTGGAATAGCAAGAGATCAATTTCTAAGCTGTAGGGTCTACCACAAACTGGACAATCATACTCCAGGGATGATGTAGCCTACATATCTGAAAATATGCAGGTATACATTAAATGGGCGCACCAGATGTCCCTCACAAGGTGGTGTGACACAAGCCAGCAGTATATACCAACAATGACAGATGTAACAAATCAGACCAATACAGCAAACAGCTCCATGAAGCCTCAGCCCATGTTTCTAGGAGCCATGCTCGCATCTTGGTATAGTATTCCACCTTTCCCCCCTGCAACATCCGAAAGAAAATGGCATCACTAACCACATAATTGATAGAACATTAAAAATGTATCAGGGCCAGGTATCGATTAATTAGGAAGTGGGTTTGGTGTCAAAATGGCAACCATTTTTTTTCCCAAACCGTTGGAAACACTAGGTCAGAAAACACAAACCAGAAAACCTTGCCTAGTCAGTACGGTAGTCGGGGAACGTTGATCAGCAGCTTCATCATATGGACAATATTACCACTTACCTGCCCAAAATATCATTAAAACGTGGGTCCAGTTCTATGTTGTACTTGTCGATGTAGTCATACAGATCCTCTGTTCCCAAAACCTTGGCTATCCTCACCAACTAAGACAGAAAGACACAAATGTCAGGCAGGACTAACAGACAGGAAATCAGTCGCACATCAGGGTATGCATCCCAGCAACACCTGCCAACCACGGGAATAAGTAATACTTAATGGTGAACATGGAGCTATGATATTGAGGCAACATCCACTGGTCACAGGAGTTTGAAAATCTGTTGCACTCAAATGTTAACCAATCAGATAAGCCTAGAACAATTCTTCATTTAGAACAAAAACCACATTCTGATCGCTAGTGTTTAGTATACATAAGCAGGAGGCTCTAATTTGATGAAGGCCACAACATGTGCAAGAAATTTCCAATGCTCTACATGAGCTGTGCCAGGGCAATGCTTTAACCCAGTCAGGTAAAAGTCTCTCCTCATGGACTTTGCCTCTTGCACCTGTCCCCACCCCCATGCCAAACACGCTCCTTTACCCCCATGGCAAACACGCTCCTTTAACCAGTGGATGTGTTTTTAGGTCATTTGGTGACAGCAGTAAGCCTGCTGCTAGGACCACAAAAGAGCCATCTGTGGCAGCAGATGAAAGGCACAGGAAGGGAATGAATAAGTGCAGACCTTGACCGTTTCAACTTGCTAGGCCAAACATCCTAGACTAAACCTTTGCAACCCCTTTCCTACTCTGGAAGCTGGCCACCTTTGCCTCTCCAGATAAAAGGCAACTCCTTACACGCCTAAACAGCCGAGACAAAAAAGTGCAGAATCATAACAAGTAATCCCAAAACATGTTGAGATGCAAAGGTTGCATTCCTACGCCCTGATTTTACCAGTGATTAACCAACGAAGGCACCACTGGAGAATAACTCCATGTAATGTTCCCCATGGGCCACTATTATGTGGAAGGTTACCTTTTACCCGATTAGATAGCTCCCTGCACTTGGTTTGCTTTTCTGGGTTTTGGATTGTATTCCCCTCCCAGCCAGACTTAACCTAAAGCCTGACAGAATGGCCTTTTTGTGCTTTGCCTTAAGATTCCTTAGAACTCCTGCAACAAAATAACTACTGTGCTGGAGGAATACAGGGATGAGTAATGGCTACAATTGCCACTCCGCCACGTTACTAAACCAGCAGTGATCACAGTTACAAAACTGTTTCTTTAGGCAACTTTCCTTTCATAGTTTCATATGGAACCCCATTCACTTTTGGTGTCAAGACAGTTCTTGGGCAATACAGAAACTCCAAATCTTAATATAAAGCTGTACCAGCCGATATATTTGGTAGCAATGACAGAACAGCCACACTCATATCCAGGGGGAGAGTGCGCTGTAGAGCAGTACAAAGAACTTGTAGCATACATATGGTCCAAAGAAACATACACTGATGCATTGTAAAAATAATGGTTTATTTATACACATCGGTAAACAGAAGTCTTTATTAAAAGGTAAGTACTATAATAAGTCATGCACATTTATTAAAACAAACAATACTTATGGTATGTGAACCAAGGTAAACCTTATTTATAATAGCAGTATGCAGTTAAAGTTAAGTAAAACCACATTAGTAGACTGTTAGAATGGCAGTATGTAATTCAAGGTAAGCGGCCCCATTGGTAGTAAGACACATTACTCACCGTAATCTTATTTCTGATGGTTGTATCTGCTTAGATTCACATGCTGTGCATATAGTCTGACATCTAGTGGTAATCACGAAGTATTACATCTTTTTTTCGAATATCGAAAAGGGATATCTGTTGGGAAGAATTTTCAGTTTCTTTGCCAATTCCTTTTAACCCAAGAGACCCCCGCCCAGCATTTTTGGTGGACTCTGACTTTTTTGGATTTTAAACTCCTGAGTGGAACTTTTTAACACTGCTTTTTCTGCAAATAGGATTTTTATTTTGACTGTTTTATGGAGTCTGGTAAACTAGATACGTTTAATTTTGCTTTGCCACTCCCAGCACCCTATTTGCAGTGGCATGGCACAAATGGTGCTGTGTGTCAACGCAAAGAGCAGATGCCTATGGAGATAATCAGACTCCATTAAACAGTAAGAAACGGAAAACCCTAGCCAGGAGACAAAAAAAAAAAAAAAAAAAGAAGGTAAGGAAAAGTCCCACTCAGGAGTAAAAATTAAAAGGTTTAGAGTCCAGCTGGGGGTCTAAGGTTAAAGGTAATTGGCATAGAAATGAACTTTCTCCATAACTCTTCCCACCCAGACTAATGAAACAGAAGGATTTAATCCACAACTGGCACCTTTGGCGTCAGGCTCATGTGTGAAGCAAAAGAACTTGAGAACTGGGCTTGGCAATAGCCCTTGGCACAACATGGATGCCCCGCATAGCTCAGTCCTAGAACCGAGCTATGCGGTCTAGTCTTTTAGGTGTGGTCAGACCTAGACCTGGGATACCTGGGGGCTATAAGCCATGCCCAGACTGAGAAACGCACTTTGCGTTACTCTGCACTTGGCAGCGAAACGCTCACCACGTTCAGCTCGGATCTTCACCAGTATTCCGGAGCCGGTTACCTGCAAGAACAAGAACACTGTTAGTCTACACTTACTTGTGAGTGAATCCTGCTCCTGTCCTCCGCTCCTGGGTCCTGAGAATCTTCCATCTTGGCAATGTTCCCTTGATCTTGAAGAAGCCGTAACCTGGCAACGAACGAATGAAAAAAAAAGCATTAGTACGTTTATTCCCCAATACTGGAAATGATCGAAATATCGCACGCTTACCTGGGTTTAAATCGCCCTCGGCCCACGTCCACTTCGGGCCTTAAGAACGACCTGCAAGAGAAGAAACACTGATTAGCACACAAAAGATCAACAAGGCGGCGCTGGCTACGCTTTACTCACTGCGCTCCATCGCCTCAGCAGCATCCTTTCGGAGACATCGCAGCGGCCTGCAAGGAAGACAAAACAGGTCAGCATAAGAAAAGACACATGGCGCCGCGCGCTTTCACTCACCATCTCGTGCGCAGCCCCAAGCATCACAGCACCACTAGAACTCTTCCTGCACCAAAGGAAGAAGAAGAAACATTAATTGGGGAAATTGCAAAGTAAAGGACAAGACTGCCAAACCAGTAGTGTTACCTGGACAAACTGAAGTCGCAGCAGGTCTGGACTCAGAGGGCCCGCACTAGTGAGGCAACTAGGTTGCGACGCACCCATCCAACAACGCACCCCTGCAAATAGAAGCAGGACGGAGTGCACACCATACAATAAAGCAAGACCCGGTCCTCGGCCGAACGAGAGTCCAAGGAAGAGGGTTCGAGGTCGGAAGTGGTCCAATCAGAGTGGCGCCCCCGTTGATATCAGGTGAGCGTTACACGACAGCTGTAGCGATTTCCAGCGACCAATGAGCCTGTTGGCCAACAAGAGCCTGCTGTAAGCCTTCCTTACAATCGACATGGGGGTCCCAATGACGACAACCCTGATCCAGAACCAACTGAGATCCACTAGGCTCAAGAGGACCTGCATTGTGAGACATCCCACATTGTGCACCGACCTTGTGGGCTGCAATACCCTGGGATCTCAAGCCACAGTGTGGTGCATGGTCTTCAGAAGTGAGAATCAGACCGAAATGTTAATGGCCTCCCGTAGCTCTCCGTAGACGCGGCTTGAGTCCTTGAAGTCCCACCAGAGTGCTGGACTAGATTAACGACAGGAATCCGACCAGCGCTGATCAGTCTTCTCCTGGCTCCTGAAAAGGGCACCAAAACCACAGAACCACATCCAGAAGTGAAGAAACCCTTCCCTGGAGTCTTCACTGTTGATCATGGCTGCAAATTCCCTTCCAGTGTCCTGTCATCGGTATTCACATGGAATTCATCGACTGGGATTTTAGCAGCAGATCCTGAAAAAATCCTGCTGCTCTTATGTGCCGAGGTACTGTGTTGGCTAGGGTATTACTTACCTTAAGCTGTTTGCGATTCCTGTAAAGCTTTGGGACAAATCATGTGATTGGGAGTGCTCATCCAGGCCCATTGCTGGAATCCAGCTAGAGTGTCTTTACTGAAGTCCCTGGACCCCAACTAACTCTAGAAGGAAATACTGGTCTGAAGAGAATTCCTAAGGAACTCAGACCTTCCCTGCAACAGAACCCCATCTCTCACTGCCTACAGCTGGCACCTAGATCACTAGGGTCCCTCTTCCGTCTCCAAGAGAACTCATGCCATAGACTAAGGACTGGATAAGAAAAGGATTCTGCCTTGAAAAGACGGTTTAAAAGTCGAAAGAGTTGGTTGGTAACCGTCCCTCTGAAATATGAGCATTTACAAGTTTTTACTATCCTTTAAATGTGTTTTGCCATTCTTTAAAAAAAAAAAAAAATTATATATATATATATATATATATATATATATATATATATATATATATATATATATATGGGATACATTACTCACCGTAATCGTATTTCTGATGCTTGTATCTGCTTAGATTCACATGCTGTGCATGCTGTGCATAGGCCGACATCTAGTGGAAGCTGCGGAGTATTACAGTTTGTTTTTCGAAAGTCGAAAATGGGCGTCGACACAGGCGTGCCAGTAATACTATCCCTAGTGTGACGTCCACTGTACCCAAGATCCCTCACGCGTGTAGGATCCTCAGATTGTATTTTTTCTGACATGAGGAAGCATGAGGAGTAGCGTGAGTACAGATAATCCAAGCAGATAGACAGAAAAGGTAAGACTACAAGCAATCATGCGCCTTCTCTCGGAGGGGAGGAAGGGTGGGTCGCATGTGAATCTAAGCAGATACAAGCATCAGAAATACGATTACGGTGAGTAATGTATCCCTTCTGAGGCTTGTGGAATCTGCTTAGATCACATGCTGTGCATAGATTAGCGAGCAGTACCAGAAGAAGGAGGTGGGATGTGAGAAGGGTCATGAGCAAACAGGTGTCTTAGAACCGCTTGTCCCACTTGTGTATCTGTCTTGGAATGAGTGTCAATGCAGTAATGCTGAGTAAAAGTGTGAGTAGAGCTCCAAGTAGCCGCTTTGCAAATGGTGTCGAGGGGAACATTTGCAATGAAAGCCAGAGTGGCACCAATGCCTCTAGTAGAGTGGGCCCTTGGCGTAAAAGGCAGAGTCTTGTCAGAAAGAGAGTAACACAGCTGTATACAGTTGATAATCCACTTCGAGATAGCGCCCTTAGAGACGCGATCCCCCTCTCTGCCTGTAGCTACGGAGACAAACAGTTGATCTGTTTTCCTTAGCGGTCTGGTTTTATTTACATAGTATAGGACCGCCCTACGCACATCTAGGGTGTGTAGTTTCACCTCAGCCGAGCTTTGCGGGTTCTGGAAGAAAGCCGGAAGCTCGATGGACTGGTTTACATGGAACTTGGATATGAATTTAGGTGAGAACCTAGGGTGTGTGCGTAAAACCAGTTTGTCCTTGTGGATAGTAAAGAAAGGATCCTGCACTGACAGAGCCTGAATTTCACTGACCCTTCTTATGGAGGTAATGGCTACTAAGAAGGCCGTTTTATAAGTCAGGTGTTTGAGACTACTTTTATGCATGGGTTCGAATGGGGGTCCCATGAGCTTAGCTAGCACCACGTTGAGGTCCCATCCTGGCGGTGGGTTCGAAATAGGAGGGTGAAGTCTCTTTACTCCTTCCATGAAGGCTTTAACCACTGGTACTTTCCACCACGAGACCTTGTTATGGGATGTGGTGTAAGCCGAGAGGGCTGCCAGGTGTACTTTCAGCGAGTTAAAAACCAACCCTGCATCCAGCAGGTGGAGCATGTATGTCACAACGTTGGAAGGAGTGCAATCAACCGGGTTGATTTGTTTATTCTGGCACCAGATAACGAATCTTTTCCACTTATCAAAGTAACAGTGCCTTGTATTTGGTTTCCTGGACTCCTTTAGAATGTCCATACACCTCTGTGGTAATTTGAGATGTCCAAACTCTATGACTTCAGGAGCCATGCTGCTAGGTTCATAGAGTTGGGTTCCTGATGCACTGTTTGACCCTGTTGCTGGGACAGTAGGTTGTACCAGGCTGGGAGTCTGATGGGTTCGCACACCGCCATCCTGCGTAGGTGTGGAAACCATGGTTGTCTCGCCCACATGGGAGCAACTAGGATGAGCGTCATAGATTCCTTGTTCATCTTGTACACCACCTTCCTGATGAGAGGAGTTGGTGGAAAAGCGTACGCAAACATCCCTGACCAGTTCATCCACAGGGCATTCCCTTGGGAGTCCAGCTGGGGGAACCTGGATGCAAATCCTGGGCATTGTTTGTTTTCGCTTGTGGCGAATAGGTCTATAGTGGGGAAACCCCACTGAGAGAAGAGATCTTCTACTACGTCTCTGTGAAGGACCCATTCGTGTTCTTCTGGGAGGGAGTTTCTGCTTAGAGCATCCGCTAGGGAATTGAGCTCCCCTGGAACATGTTGCGATGACAGGAAGATGTTCCGTCTGAGTGCCCATATCCATATTTTCTGGGCAAGCTTGGACAGATTTGGCGAACGAGTCCCCCCTTGCTTGTTCAGATAGAACATGGCTGTCGTGCTGTCCGTCCTGATCTGCACCGACAAGTTCAGTAGATGGGGCTCGAACGCCCTTAGCGCTCGGAATACTGCCAGAAGCTCTAGCAGATTGATGTGGTTCTTGGCTACTGAGTGAGACCAGAGACCCTGAGCTGTGTGGTGGAGATGGTGAGCTCCCCACCCAGTCAGGCATGCATCTGTAGTCACCACGGCTTGTACTTCGGGATCGTAAAAGGGTTTCCCCTTTGCGAGATTCTCTCTTGTCCACCAGTGTAGGCTCTGTACGAGTGTTGGCGAAACGACCACTAGATCGTCCCAATGACCACTTGCCTGAGACCACTGTTTCGCCAACCATTCCTGCATGGGACGCATGCGCAGACGCGCGTGGGGGACCAGGTAAATGCATGACGCCATCATGCCCAGTAACCGCATAGCTTTGCGTACTGTTATCTGTTGACCTGACTGATAATGCGGAATTTGCAGAAGTATATTCCGAATTCTCTCTTCCGAAGGGAAGGTCAATCCTTTCTGAGTATCTAGGATAGCTCCTAGAAACTGTTTTGAGGTGCTTGGCACCAGACTTGACTTTTTCTCGTTGATGGAGAAGCCTAATTCGTGGAGGAGGTCGATAGTCCTCTGAATGTTTGACCTGCAAATTCCTGGGGTTTCCCCCGTTATGAGCCAGTCGTCCAGATAAGGGTACACCGGGATTGCTTCCCTGCGTAGGTGTGCAGCCGCCACCGCCAGTACCTTGGTGAATACCCTTGGTGCTGAAGCTATCCCGAAGGGCAGTACCTTGAATTGGTAGTGGCGACTGTCCACCTTGAAGCGCAAGTACTTTTTGTGCGCTGGGAGCATGGAAATATGAAAATAAGCATCTTTCATATCCAAGGTTGCCATGTAATCCCCCTTTTTTAGGAGGGGGATTACCTCTTGTAGCGTGGTCATACGGAATTTTTGGGGCTTGACATATTTGTTGGCAGGCCGTAAGTCCAATACTGGGCGCATTGTCAAATCTTTCTTTGGCACAAGGAAGTAAGTTGAATAGATACCCTTGTTTACCTGGTGTCCTGGGACGAGTTCTATCGCGTCCTTTTCTAGCAGAATGGCGATCTCCTCGAGAAGGATCCTTTGATGCTCTAGGGAGTGCACTCTTTGTCGTGGAGGATGATTCCGGGGACGCTGCAGTAGTTCTATACAATATCCTGCGGATACTGTTGACAGCACCCATCTGTCTGAGGTGATCCCTTCCCAAGCCTGGGTGAAGGTGGAAATGCGTCCCCCTACTGGGGTTGCGTGGCAAGGGACCCTGAACTGAGCGTCACTGTTTTGGTGGAGGCGTGCCACCGCCCTTGTTGGGGCTGCCTCTGCCTCTTCCACGACCTCTCTTGTTACCCCTGCCGTAACTCTGGGTAGACTGCTGGTTGTTATTCCATTGTGTACCTTGTCCCTGGGCATAGTTGCCTCTTTGTGAATTTTGGCCGCGTGGGCGACGAAAATTATTGTTCCCCCTCTGGTTAGGGGGTTTGTTGGTAAGCTGGCCAAGGGATTTGAGAGTCTCATATTCATCTTTGGCATTTTTAAGTGCGTCTTCGACCGCTTTCCCAAACAATAGGTCGGGTTCCACTGGCTTGTCTATTAAAGAAGCCTGGGTTTCTGTCTTGAATCCCGACTGCCGTAACCACGCATGTCTCTTGATAACAGTACCTTCTGCTATCAATCTCCCTGCGTTGTCAGCGGCGTCGAAAGTTGCTTTTAAAATGCAACCAGACACGGCTCTCCCCTCTGCCGAGATCCGAGCCAGCTGGCCCTTTAACGGTTCTGGAGCAGAGGCAATGAGCGCCGCGACTTCTTCCCATTGATGGCAATTGTAACTAGCCAACAGGGTGGTGGAATTCGCAATCCTTGCTTGGTAGGCGGACGTTGAGGCTACCTTTCTGCCAAACCCGTAAAGTTTTTTGCTCTCCTTGTCGGGAGGAGCTTCTGATGAAGATAAGGGCGTGCCAGCCCTCTTTCTAGTGTTGGTCACCACTAGGGAATCTGGTTTAAGATGTCCCTTTATATACAGAGGGTCAGACTGGGCTGCCCGGAAAATCTTTTCAATTCTGGGGTTGACAGCTCTGGTGAGGTTAGGATTCACCAGGGAAGGATCTATTCTTCGTTGGATGGATTTGAGGATAGGGATGGTCTGAGCGACCGGTCTTCTCTCTCCTACAAACTCCTCCGCGAAGTCCCTTTCCTCCTGTACACCGTGGGTGTCGATGTGGAAGTGTTCCGCTGCTCGAGCGAGAACCTCGTTAAGGAGGGCTGGTTATCAACTGGAGAGTCAGTAACTGGGGCTTCGCTTTGTACTGGGGAATCTACTCTGTAAATTTCCTGCTCATCTTCTCCCTCCTCCAGGTCCTCATCCTCTGCATAGTAATCTGTCCCGGTTCGTTCTTCCATAATTGCAAACTCCTGGTCCTCTTCAGGGAAAACTTGTCCCTGATAACTGGGGAGTGGAGTAGAATATGGAGTGGAGTAAGGCTGAACCTCGAAGGGTTCAGGTCTTTCGACCCGGGGCTTTTTACTTAGCGGGATAGGATAGGAGGAGCCTGAGGGTGTGGCCCCTTGAGGGTTATATGAAAGAAAGTGTTCTGGGTTCTTATCATAAAAATCAGCCAAGGAAGACATCCTAGACATAACCCTGTCTATGTCTTCACTGGACCATTCCCTGGAACAGGGTATTACTTTAGCAGGTGATTTATTTTCAAGGGTAGACTTGTGTTTGCTTGTCTGCTTAGGCTTTACAGGGGTGGAAGGCTGTGCTTTCCGCTGTTTCCCCCCTTCTCCGTGCGTGGAAAAATGTTTTCCCTGTCCCTTGGGGGCCCCAGAGACTTTCGACGCCTGGCGTCGAGGGTCTGGAAAGGTATCTGTGTGCTTCGGGCGTGGGGCCTCACTGGTGTAAACCGCGGTCTCGGTATCTTGGAGCGCGGCCTGGGGGTGGAAGTCGTCTTCGTCTCCCGACGATCGAACTTCCGTTAGTGTGTGTAGCGAGGCACTCTTGGCAAGAGTGGATGATTGCCTTGCGTCGTGAGGCGATCTCGATCGAGAGCGCCCAGAGGACACCGAGTCGGACCGTTCTTTTTGTGCCTCTTTCCGGGAAGTCGACGTCGTCGAGGTCCGGTTGGTCTTAGTGTGTTTAGTGTGTGTTAGGTGTGTAGCGCTTGCGTCGCCGGGGGTCTTCCCCATAGCCGCCTTGCCGGACGACCTTCCGAGGTCGGGGACCTGCGCTCGTCGGCTGTCTTTCGACGCCGTAATGCCCTCGCCGTCCGAAAGTACGGCGTCGCTGCCATCGCTGAAGGCGCCCTCCGCTGCCATGGCCTCCTGCCTGGCGTGGTGGGCCCAACGCTTTGTCGAACGGTCCTTAAGTGTCTTAGGTTTAAACCTACTACACGCTCTGCAGTTCGCTTCGGGGTGATCCCTCGGCAAGCAGAGATTGCACGTGGCGTGCCTGTCGACCCAAGGGTATTTGCGATTGCACTTGGGGCAGAATTGAAAAGGGGTACCCTCCATACGCACCTTAAGGCAGCGGGCTGCTAAGTGTAGGAATATATATAAATGTAACTATATATCAAGAGTGAAGAGTATGTACCACCCCCCACTCTCCCTACTTGTAAGGGCCGAGGCCAGCGGCCTACTAGGCCCGGGCCGAGGCCAGCGGCCTACCGAGGCCCAGATCCGTCGTGCAGCAGTCGACGGTCGATGACTTCTCCAGCCGTCGTCGAGGTTGAGGGTCGACGTTGGGGTGGGGAAGGGAATGAATAAGAATTAAAATTATAATAACAGCAAAAGTATGGCTAAGGCCAGGGAACTCCGCAAGATGCTTCCGACCAGTATGGCGGAAAAAAACAATCTGAGGATCCTACACGCGTGAGGGATCTTGGGTACAGTGGACGTCACACTAGGGATAGTATTACTGGCACGCCTGTGTCGACGCCCATTTTCGACTTTCGAAAAACAAACTGTAATACTCCGCAGCTTCCACTAGATGTCGGCCTATGCACAGCATGCACAGCATGTGATCTAAGCAGATTCCACAAGCCTCAGAAATATATATATATATATATATATATGGATTTTACTCACCCGTGTATTGTCCCCACTTCACAAAAGTAATGCTGCTGGCTTCACTTAACTATTTCATTCAGAATTATAAGGGTGTAAGTTTACCAATTGGGTCTTGCTTCCCCGACCTCCTGTATAGCGTGTCTAGAATAAATCTGCCTTGGGTTTTATCTACCTTGAATAGCTGTCTAGCATTCTTCATAAATGTACTTTGGGTTTTACTAACCTTGGTCTGCCTGGTGCCATCCTAAAATAGAACAAGTTACTCTTACCTGGTAACGTTCTTTCGATGGGATGGTCCGACGACATATTCCATATCTTTGACAGTAATCACCACAGCTGTGCTGCTTCAGAAACTTTTCGGCGTCTGCATCCTACGTCGATGCGCCGCCCCGAGGACCTCCTCCGAAGTCACCCGATGTGATAAGTAGGACGCACGACGCCCGTAGCCTCAGTTGTAGTTTTTTCCCCCCAGAACGTGTGACACCAGTCTTCTGCCAGTCAGACACACAAGGCCTTGCGGAAACGTAAGTTGCAATCGCATAAGAAATTATGAAGCGGGGAAGATAGGGAGGGAGCGATATGGAATACGTCGGACCATCCCATCGACAGAAAGTTACCAGGTAAGAGAGTTACTTGTTCTTCGAGGGGATTGGGTCCTTAAGAGTAAACAGTCTCAAAGGGCAAGAATGCAAAGGCTCAAACGGAGCACCCATTAGAAACTTAACAAGGTTCAAATCCCAACCGGGCACCAGAAAAGGTGACGGAGGGAACACATTAGTGAGCCCTTTCAAAAACTGAGAAATTAAAGGAATCTTAAAATAGGAACATTCTTCAGACGAGCGCTTAAATATGGACAGCGCCGCCAGGTAACCTTTAATGGTACCCACTTGCAAGCCCCTCTGGGCCAAAGAAAGCAAAAAAGACAGAACCATGGCAATGTCACATTCAAAAGGATCTACATTCTTAACTCTGCACCAGTCGCAGAATTTATGCCAACGGTACAGAGACTTTGCCGGCCGACTGGCCGAGAGCAACACCTCCAACACGTCTTCAGGGAGGCCCCAATCCTTATACCTCAACCTTTCAGAAGCCAAGCGTGAAGGTTGAGGGATCTGACCTCTGGATGGAGAACCTGACCCCCCTCCCGTGAGAGCTGCTCGTCTCGGTAGGGAAGACGTGGAGGGCAGATGGACAAGTCGAGAAGGTCCGGGTACCACGTCCTGCGGGCCCACGCCGGATCAATGAGGATCATCTGGGAACCGAACCTCCGTAACCTCTGCAGTACTTGCGGGATGACAGGGACTGCAGGAAACGTGTACAGCAGTGGGATTGACCACTCCACCACGAACGCGTCTCCTAAGGCTCCTTTTGGAGGAAATTCCCGCGAGCAGAACCTTTCGCACTTCCGGTTGACGCTGGAGGCGAAGAGATCCACTTGAGGGGGTCCCCCAAAGGGTGAAGATCTCCAGGAGAATCTCCTGAGCCAGCTCCTACTCGTGAGAGATCGTGCTCTGCCTGCTCAGAGCATCCGCCGTCTCGTTGTCGTCTCCGGCCAGATGAACAGCCGAGATCAAAACTTCCTGCTGGATGGCCCAGAACTTGAGCTGCATCGCCTCCCTGCACAGAGGAAGTGACCCTGCCCACCCCCTTTTTGTTGAGGTAGTGCATGGCCACCGTGTTGTCCGTCAGGATCAGGACACTTTCCTTGCACAGTCGGCAGGAAAGCCTTCAGGGCTAGCCTGACGGCCCTCAGCTCCAACAGACTGATATGGAGTCTGGACTCCGACGGAGACGACCGCCGACTGTCAACTCGTTGGCATGAGCTCCCCATCCCGTAAGGGATGCGTCCGTCACGATCGTCATCTCCGGCCAGGGAAGCCAAAATGGAGCCCCCTTCATCAGACTGCCTTAGACGGCCCACCACAGAAGGTCCTGGGCGACCGAGGGCAGCACCTGAACAGGGTCCAACATCCTGCCGGAAGATTGCGACCACTGCATCTTGAGTGCCCACTGCAAAGATCTCATCCGCAGACGAGCCTCTGGCACAAGAAGAATGCAGGATGCCATGAGGCCCAGCAACCTCAAGAACTCGAACGCCGGGAGCGTCTGGGCAAGTCGAAACTTGTGCACCATCTGCTGAATGTGAAGAACCCTCACCTGGGGAGGAAAACAGCCCCAGGGATGTGTCGAGCACTGCTGCGATGTACTGGAGCCGCTGTGTTGGTGTCAAATGGGACTTCTTTAAATTGAGGAAGAAGCCCAGCTTGTGAAGGGAGTGGCAGGTGACGGACAGATGATCCAGGACAAGCTTGGGAGAGCTCCCCCTGATCAACCAATCGTCCAGGTAGGGGTAGATGTGAATCTCCCCCCCCCCCCCCCTTTCCTGAGATGCCAACAGCATGAGCTTGGTGAAAACCCTCTGGGCGGAGGTCAATCCGAACAGCAATACCCGAAACTGAAAGTGCAAGTCACCAACCACGAACGTCAGGTACTTGTGCTTGGGCTGTATCGGCACATGGAGTAAGCGTCCTTGAGCGAGGTCGAGAGACACCAACCAGTCCTGAAGTTGAAGGGCATGGAGGACTTGAGTAACCATCTTGAACTTGTCGTTCCGGAGGAGTTTGTTCAAACTGCGCAAGTCCATGATGGGTCTCAATCCCCCGTCTGTCTTCGAAATAAAAAAATAAGGGGAATACCATCCCTTGTTCCTCTCCGCTTCAGCCACCAGTTCTATGGTGCCTTTCTCCAGCAGAGATTGAATTTCCTGCGCAAGGAGCGGATCCGGACTCTTCAAAGAGGTTCCCAGGTGGATTGTCGTGAGGCCTCTGCCGAAAGGGAAGACAGTAGCCGTGGGTTATGATCTCCAGAACCCACACATCTGAAGTAATGGCACGCCACTCTAAAAGATGCTGCGCCAGCCTTCCCCCCCCCACCCCCCAACCGGCGAACCATGGGACATGGCCTCATGACTGAGTGGTAGCGGCTGCGGCGTTGCCTGAGGGCAACGAGGCAACTACCCGAGCGGCTTTGGCACCTCGAGTACCCTGTTTTCCACCTCTGGTACTCCTACGGTGGCCTCTTTGACTCGCTTTACTGAAGGATGAGTAATAACGAAAGGAACCTCCCCTCCAAGTTGTCCCCTAGGACAAAAAGGCGGAGGTTGTCGAACTGCAGCACCCAACGACTTCGCTGCAGCTTTGGAGGTCTGCAACCTCTCAAGGCTCTCGTCAGCCTTGCTGCCAAAAAGATGTTCACCGTCAAAGGGCATGTTGAGGAGCCGGGACTGCACATCAGGAGCGAACCCCGACTTCCGCAACCACGCAAACCTGCGTATTACGGTGCTCGCCGCCATGGACCAGCTGACAATCTGCCATGTCCAAACCCAACTGAACGGCCTCATACATGGCATCCTTGCCATCCTGAACCATATCAAGGTAACCATCCCGCTCGTCCCCTTCGGGAATATGTTCAGCCGCTAATGCAACACAGTTTCACAGAGTGTGTGTGAAACGAGACAAGGCACATACGGAGTTGGCTGCCTGAAGCGCCATACCCCTGAAGAAAACACTTTCTTCGCCCAGCCATCAAAACGTTTGTCATCCCTATCCGGAGGGATGGTAGGATACGACGCCTGCTTTGCCGGGGCCGTAGCCGCCTGCACCACCAAACTCTCTGGAGTTGGGTGCCTGGACAAGTAGCAGGGGTTGCTACTGGCTGGACGGTATTTTCGCGACAAAGACTTGCCCACTGCCGGGAGACTCTCCAGAGCAGTCCAAGCCGCCGCCACCCTTCTCTGCAGAGCCATATGAAACGGCAGTACCAGGTCAGTGGGGGGGACCAAGATCGAGGATGTCCGTAAGATCATCCTGAACAAACTCCCCTGGGGGAGCCGACCATCGCAAGTACTCGGTGACCCAAGACATAAGGCGCCGGTACGAAGAATCGGCATGAGTGCCAGGCTGAGGCCTACAAAACTCCACCTCCGGAGAGGTGTCCAGTCCACTGGCATCATACAGTGACTGCCTCAGGTCTTCAAATTGGCTATGACCCGAGAGAAGCTCATCTGGCACCGTACCCGGAACCAAGCCCTCATCAACCTCTGAAATGTACTCCAGGCGGTGAGAGGAAGGCACCTGGGGACCAAAGCTATGCCTGACCTTAGCCAGAGCCTTTCTAGGGGCTTTCCCCGTGCCACGGGGCCCCCTCCGACACCGCCGCCTCGAAAGGCGTTGAGGGCGCCAAATGAATCGGCGCCGGCATCGAGAGAATCGGCATCGTCAGCCGCAGCGCCGCCAGCATCGACAGGCCTCAAAGCCAGAGCTCCGAGCGTGTCCGACGACCTAGGCGCCGACAGCGTCGACAAACCCCTCGGAGGCGGAGCCTCAAGAGAGGCCGTCGATGACCTCGGCGCCACAGGCATCGGCGTCTTCCTCGAAGATTGCACAGGATCACGCGTTTGAGCGCGTCGAGGACCCGGACCTGGAACGGACATGGTGAGAACGGTTACCCTTGTCCGAGCGGGACCTCTCCCGCGAACTGTGCCGACCACCCAAGCCCAAAGGTGTGCAAGTAGTGTCTCTCGACCGATCACGACCGACCATACTCGGAGGCGCGGACAGACCGGTGCCCTGCGATTCGAGAATCGCTAACATCTTCCCGAAGGAAGCCCATTCCTCCGGTGCCGCTTGCATGGTGGGATAAGTGACCCGCCGACGGGCGTAGTCCTCGGAAGAGGACGGGGAAGGCGACGCTTCCGGGAATGCCTCGAAGAGGCAGAGGAGTGGCGAGACCGACTCCTGGAAGGAGACCCACTGGACCTCCGACGATGACACGGAGAGTCGCCTCTCGAATCATCTGTCGAAAGCCCCGCAGACCTCGACTTCCGGGGCTTAGACACCCTACCTACCAACAACAACTTCTTGCGCTCCCGCAAGGCCTTGGCCGTGAGCGACTGGCAGTCGACAGTCATCCGTGTCGTGGGCCTCCCCGAGGCACCAGAGGCAGGCGTCGTGCAAGTCCGTTACCGACATCTTGGACCCACAATCCCCGCATTTTTTGAAGCCCGGACGCGGGGTTGAAGACGAGGTGGACATCGTCACAAACAGGTTTTTTCACAAAACCGAACAGGTTCAAAGAACTGAGAAGATCACAACAGAAACTCCAAAGAGTCGAGGTGTACCGAGATTCACGAAGCGAACACGTTCGCGGAAAAAACGGAACTGAGGCTATGGGCGTCGTGCGTCCTACTTATCACATCGGGTGGCGTCGGTCGTCGGAGGAGGTCCTCGGGGACGGCGCATCGACGTAGGACGCAGAAGGTTTTCCAAAGCAGCACAGCTGTGGTGATTACTGTCAAAGATATGGAATACGTCGGAGGACCAATCCCCTCGAAAGTAAGTTATTGGTTACATCAATCTGTGTTCCACTGATCTAAACCTTTTTTTTTTTATAGTTTTACAACATTACGTCTTACTCAACTAGTATAACTGAGGGTTCCCCTGAAGGTAGTTATCGGTTTATACTGTTCCATGATTTTGTGTTCACCTATTCTGAAAAGTATCCATGTAACAGGGTTGGTTTACTAAGTGAATTCTTAACTGAGTCACTGATGACCGACAGGGTCTACTCCCCTTGACATACTGTAAAGTAACCTAAAAGTAAATTATGGTTTTACTCCCCCTGAATAGGTGTTCTATTCTAAAATGTGTATGAATAGATCAGACTTACCTTAAAAAAAATAAATAAAAAAATTTTAAAAAAAACTTGCCGAATCTGAAAAAGCTCTTTGCTTTGGTCTGTGTACCTTCAAGCATTGTGTTTTGTTTTTATATTGGGTTTATGATTCTATGACAAAGTACTTACTCACCAAGACCTACTGTTAGGGAGCATCCTCAGAAATGTCTTAATTTCCTTCTACCTTAGAGACCCTCTCCCCCCCAGTTCTTTTGCTGGACTTTAGGACTTTCTATCTCATGTAATTTTAATGTGATTTATTCTGTTTCTTTTGACTTTGTAGTCTGACAAACTCCATGGGCATCATCTTTACATTGTGTCACACAGCATCTTCAGTGCAGTGGCACAGGGAAGCTTTAGATTTCCCAAAGGTTTTAAATACCTTCTCTTGGTGAAACTGTTTCCAAGAGCAGTAAAGAGAAATTGACTTTACTTCCAATTTTTAACTTTCTAGACCCAGCACACAATATGGTGCTGGAGGGGTTACTTAGTATCCCCTTTGTAGAAAGGGTAACCCAAAAATGTTACATCATAAACTAGACAATTAATGGCTGGTGGCAGTCGGTTTACTTTTTACAACCATTGTGTGTGTTTACTGTGGGCTAGGTGCGCAACCAAGATAAGCCACAAATGCGTGCCCATTTAGTCAAAATGGCCCCGGCTTTTTTCCGCCATTTCTTGTCGGAAAGGTCTTGAGATTTACTCTGAGCACCAAACCAGGTTTGGTCCCTTTGTTTGGTCTTTGGCAGGCTTCACTAGTGAAACCCGCCTCTGGCTCCAGTATGTCTGGCAGGGGCAGTGAGGGAGGTGCCTGAAACTGCCTGTGCTTAATCCCCTTGGTTACAGGAATGACCCCAAAGTGATAGGCCGGCTGGCTGTCCGGCAAGCACAGCCACCCTGATGTGTGATTGACAGCTAGGCTGGAATGAATGGGAGAAACCTGCATAAAAAGGCAAGGATTTTTTGCTTGGAAGACAGTCAACCACTGGATGAAGAAGTCAGAAAAAGAACTTGGATGAGACGCCTGTTGCTGTGCTGAAGCGCCGAATTCGCCTCGACAAGAAGCCCTACAAGGACTTCTCCCTTTGAGTTGGCGGGACCAATAATCTCCAAAGTAAGCCTGTCTGTCCATCCTCTCGAAGCTGGTTGTATTTCCACTGCTGCTGGAACCGAAGTGCCAGGGAGAGGAACACCAGATGGTGTGTGTTGCTTTTAAGTCGGACCCGAGCGATAGGAAGATCCTCCGGACTTCCCTGATGCAGGACTGACCAGGCCAGAGTCACAACAGAGTGCTGGACCCCAGATGCAAGGACAGTGAAGTGGTATCAGAGAACCACATTGTTGCTATTTTCTGTCAGACGCGAGGAGCTGAAACGGAAGGACCGCTGAATTGAGGTTTGCCCATTGCTGCCACGGACCTTCCCATTGCAGAGCAGGAGTCCCCAGACGCCCTCACTCTTGTCGCCACGACTGAGGCTTAAGAACAGGATCTGCAGAGCTGTATAGGAACAGAAGCCAGCTGGAACCATTTCTTCTAACCAGAGGTACTGTAAAGTCTAAGAACGTACCTCTTGTTGTGGAGCCTTACTTGCCCTCAGTTGAGCCCGGTCTTGGTTACCTTGCAGAGTTGCTAAATCTTCGCCCCACACAAGCCTCCCAGCTTGTGGCCCTTCGTGTTCTACATTTCTACAAACATTTCTAAAACATTGTGCAAGACTGTTTTACCTACCTGCAAAGATGATCTTCAGCTCCCCTTGACATTGTGCAATTAACATCGGTTGTCCTGGCTCCCTGAGAGACTCCTCTTTACCTCCGACTTAGTGCTTTGACCTTTTCCCCAGGAAAGGGTTAATTTACTCTGCATTGGAAGGTTTTTAAAAGTACTTACCAGTTTGTGAATTTTTTGTTGACCTTTGTTTTATTCCTCTATTCCATCTTTTGCAACAAACTCAGTATTGCTCTAAATGTACCAGTGATAAATCAATGTCCACAGTGTCCTAGCTATTTAAGTCACATGAGGGTGTAGGAAGTTTGTGTGCCATCCCCAAAGGGTATCCTCCAATTTAGAGAAACTAAGAGTGTGTTTTGAAGTATATTAGGTGTTATATAAGCCTTTTTCAGAAAGGGGGCAAAACATGTAACTGACTGAAATAATTTAATTGTTTTATCAAGAAAACGAGTATAAGTGTTCATTTGGATCACTATTACAACCTTACTGCTCACATTGACCCCTCTTGAGATAAGCCTGGCTGCTCAGCCACACCACCAACCTGTGTAGTTCAGACTTATACCAAAGGTTGGGTCCCTATTGCCAGGAGGTCAAAGTTGTTTTAGTGCACCCAAAGGGTACTGCATACAATCTTGCCTAATATTTACCTTGGCCTATTTGTAGCTATAATAAACGTTTATTTCTTACAATACATAGTGTTGCAGTGCTTCTTCTGACCATTTGCATGCTACAGGTTATTTGTACTTCCCTACAGCTCCTTTTCCCTCCTAAAAAGAGCCTGGCTGCTCCCTCAACGCTACCAAAAACTCAAGGAGGGGGTTTTTGTACTGTCTCAGTTGTATGAGCATTACAGAGGACTATTTAAAAGCCTGCGAGTAATAAGACTAAAATGTCACCAAGGTAAAAATGCCACCAGCCATTCAAATAATCTTGCAATTGTAACAAAAATGTTACCAGTTAAATAGTATACATTGTATCCCCCAGCACTCCACATAAGGTGGGTTGCTGGCTCACTTAAATCAATGTAAAGGGGATGAAATCCCACTTTACTTCAAATACAATACAACTTACAAATACAGTGTAGGTAACCCAAGAAATAAGAATTAAAAAAGGAAGTCACTGCATTTAAAATGCTGGGTGCTGCCCTAGTACATTACAGTCAGTCCAACGTAATAGGAAACTATAGCTCCAATTACACTATTGAGTCATAAAAAGGTCACCCATTTAAAATAATAAAAAAAAGGGTAAAAGACTAGGTTAGAGGGGAAAAAGGTTCCCTCTCACCTAAGAACAAGGTACAATATTTACTGAGTCCAAGCAATAAAGTTCTGGGGTTGACACAGGTCAGCAAGATTTATCATAATTATGATAATCTTACCGAACAGCACCTTATTCATGACCCCTTATGTTTTAAATGTAGTATATATTTGCCCTAATGTTTTATAGATTTTTCTCAAAGCGCGCCGTCCCATCAATTCTGAACCATGCCTACATGGTCTAGGGACTGGTGATTGTTCCTGCATTGGCCTACTGGGTGCTGAAATGATTTGATGTCTGGGGTCCTCTCTCTCCTCACCCCTTAGCATTCAAACGCCTGAAACATTTACCCAACAGCGTTCACCCAGACCCAAAGCCTGTGAGTCTACAGGGAGACTTCTTTAACAAGTAGCAATATTGGTTGGTAAAAAGGGTCAAGGACTTCGAAGAGGACTTCCTCTGGAACATTTGAACTGCAGCGTGTGCCTACTTGTTTTGCCCTCCAATCTGACAGACACTTAGAACTAGATAGGGATAGACTTCTGAAGTGTTAGGCCTCTGAAAATAATTACAAGTATTTACCTGATTTATGATGGTTTTGTTTCATCCACCTTTACCTGAAATAGATATTCTGAAAGTTACTACAAAAGTTTCACGTACCTTTGAACTGCATACTGCTATGCTACACTTTTTACAAAAGTGATATACTTGCTGTGAATAATGCATTGGTTTTTGTAAAGTGACTTATTGTGTGTTATAGTACTTTTTACTTACCTTAGTGTATATATAAAACAAACCATTATTTTTGTATGACCGTCAGTGTTTCTTTGCATGTGTAACTCAAGTTCATTGTACTGCCTACAGCCCTTTCTCCCTCCTAAGATCAGCCCGACTGCTCAGCCATTGCAACCAACTAAGCTTGTGTGGTTTATGCCTTATACGAAAAGTTGGAGCCCTCTCAGTCTTCAAGTCCCACAATAGGTCAAATAAGATCTTCTTAGCATTTATTCAAGACGGAGCAACTTTTACCTGAAGGTGAACTACCATCACTCAATCTCTTGGGAAAATTGCCAGTATTCAATCAGGAAGTCAAGGATAAAGCAATGTAGGCCCAACATGACTTGCTCTCCACCTTTGGACTGAACTATATTTTTACTTTTATGCTAGGGAGGCTCTAATTTAGTGTTTCAATCACCTGATCATAGTTGTCATGCCCATGGAAAAAGGGTTCTTTTCGAAAGATCATGCTGGCGAGCATACATCCCAGGCTCCACATATCCAAGCTGTAATCGTACATCTAGAACAAGGAAAGAAGAACACACAAAAACGTGTATTAAGACTCATTTGCAAACCATTCGTTTTTTACAGCAACAAGCGTTTAACTAAAGTTACAGAGCCACACTTTTCCAAGATTCCGAGCCAGCTGCAACCAAAGAGGTCATATGCAATTCTCCACCAATAGTGTCCCAAAACAGCGGTCATTGTATCCACATGCTTAAACTAGCCTTGCTGCTGAAGCAGGGGATCATTGTTTTGTTTCGTTGCATACAAAATTGTGTCAATTGACCAAGTGCATGCATTTGTGACCATTTTCTAAGTAGTTAGACTTTTCCATTGCCCTCTATGAGGGGGTTGCAAAACCATCTACTATAAGGGTATGCTAGGCACTAAAAGGATAGATCAAACTGTTTGGTAGTAGCTATGGCAGAGCAGTCTAGTTAACAAAGGAAAGACTGATGGATAGATGTATGCTCCCAATAGACAGTTGAAGAGTTTACAGTGATGGGCTGAAAAATACATACTCTAATAAAGGGTTACACAAACACTGTTCAAAAGGACGTTAGTTGTAAAAAGGCAGCATATGTATAAAATCAAAGGGGCATAAGTAGACTATGTAATACTCATCTAAATGTACCAGTAAACTGTACAATTGAGTGCCAAGGGGTGAGGAGGAAGAGGACCCTAGACATTTCGGGGCCCAGTATGCCAATGCAGGATAAATCACCAATCCCTAGAACCGTGTTAGGCAAGATTGTATGCAGTACCCTGTGGGCGACTGCACCAGCCTTTTCCTCTTGGCAATAGTTAACCCAACCTTTGGTATAAGCATGTACTACACAAGTTGGTAGAGTGACTGAGCAGCCAGGTTTATCTCAAATAGGAGTCAATGTGAGCTGTAGGGTTCTTACACAGATTCAAGGTGACAAGTATCCAAATAAACGCTTCACTCAAGGTTTCTTGATTAAACAGTATTAAACAGTTGAATAAGCCTTCTTTAGAAGGGAGCAAATTTATGTAATATACTTCAGAAATACTCAGTTTCAGTAAATACCCATTTGGGATAGCACACAGACACTGCGTACACCCAGAGGTGACTTAATAACTGACACTGTGGATATTGACATATCACTGGTACATTTAGAGCAATACTGAGGTCAGTGTCAAAAGGAGATGAGGGAATACAACATAGGTTAACAAATATTCTTCAGCAGGTAAGTACTTTTTGAACCCTCCAATGCAAAGTAAATGAACCCTTTCCCAGCTACACAAGTTATCTGTGTGACTTTTGTTGAGGGATAGTTAAAGCACAAAGTCAGAGGTAAGAAGAGTCTTTCAGGGAGCCAGGAAAGCCAATGTTAATTGAGCAAAAGTCTAGGTGAGCTGAAGCACTTCTTGCAGGTAGGTAAAAAGGCTTGCAATGTTTTAGAAATCTTTGTAGAAAAAGAAATCACTATAGGGCCTCAAGCTGGGAGGCTTGTGAGGGACAAAGCTGCAAGAAACTCTGCAAAAGCAACTGTTAGGCAGAATCACCTGCAGTACCCTTTGGGAACACTACAGGCAATTAATACTACACGTGCAAGCACACTTTCTCCTTTGGTACAAGCCCATACTACACAGTAAAGTGGTAGTGATGGCTGAGCAGCCAGACTTATCTCAAGAGTTTAAGTGAGCAGTAGAACAAGTTACACAAAGGACCAACTAATACAGTGATTCAAACACTTACTCAAGGTTACTTGGCAAAAGAATATACATTTATTTACTCAGTTAGAAAACATTACACTAGCAAGAGCAGCTCCATATCGCCCACTAATAAACCACAAATACACAGCCAGTAAGTACTTGAACAAGTTTAACTCTGCTGAAGTGGGAACAAAATGGCACTTCAGATACTTACTAAAGAGGTAAAATGACAAGGTTATAAGAACAGACAGCCAAAATACATTCATAGGCAGGGCAAAGGGTTTCAGTTCAATAAAACCAACAATTCTTCTCATAGGCCTGGGTCAAAGTCATTGGTTCAGAGTCTTTGTATATGACAGCACAGTTCTGGTAGATAACGGTTAAGTCTTTGCCACGGAGTTTAGAAGAATTTGGCTAGGCGAAAAGTTTGACGAATGTTTAGGGAAGCACAAGCCTTTGAAGTTGAGGAAAGTTTCACGCACTTTCTCGATGGCCGAAAATAGTTACGGACCGCATTTGCACAGTACTTTTTAAATGAAGAAAGCTGTAGCTGAGGCAGTTGTTCCTGGCAGTTCGAGCAGATTTCAACGTTCCTGAGCTTCAGTCGTGGGGAAAAGGACCACGTCGGGAGGCTCCTGCACTGCCCAGGGATGAGGCCAAAAGCTGCAGCAAGACATCTGTTTAAAGTGTGAGTGCCTTAAAGTCCACAAGCTGGTTTCCTTCCCTCTGGCTATCCGGTTTTCAACAGCACTCTGATGAAAATTCGACCAGATGGGGACGGTGTCCAGGTGGCTTACGAGTTGGTTGTTTCCAACAAACTTATTGTTCCAAACAAACTCAAGGGAAGAAGTTAACGTTGAAGGGCTTCTCTGTCGATTGGAGTTTCAGGCAATTCGGACATGCAGCAGTGCTTCACCTGTCATCCAGGAGTTGCAGCAGTCCTCTTCCTCAAGCTAGACTTCGGTTCTTTGGTTCCAGTGGTCGACTCTGCTTTACAAGTCCCAGAGACCTGCTTTTAAACAGTTTTCCCCCATTCATTCCAGCCTGGCTGTCACTCATACAGCAGGGTGGCTGCCCCTGCCGGATAGCCACCCGGCCAATCACGCCAGAGTGAATTCAGGTCTCCTAGGAGACTAAGCAGAGGGAGTTTCGGGCACCGCCCCAGACACTCAGGCACCAGAGGAGGGCTTCAGCACTGAAGCCACCAAAGGCCAACACACAAAGGAACCAAACCTGGTTTGGTGCGCAGAGACAAACACAAGGAGGACTTTTCCTAAAAGAAATACCGAAAAAAGATGGCCGGAGTGTTTTTACAGATAGGTCTTGGGCGCCATATGGAAAAACATGGCCGACCCGATTTTTAACTACCGTTGTTAGCGGTCGGGAAAAATCACAGTAGTTGATCTAAACCACTGCCACCATGCATTTAAAGTAGGAAAAGGCAACAATTTACTGTTACATGAGTGTTTTGACTCGGGGAAGCTAGGCAACCCCTCCATAGTAAGATGGTGAGTGTTGGGTCAGTAAATTTAAAAGAGACTAGTAAAGTCAATTTAACTTTACATACCCTGGGAGACGGTAGTCCGTCCCAGAGAAGGCATTTAAACGTTGGGGAGTCAGAAATACACCCCTGTGCCACTGCACAGAAGGTGCTGTGTGACACAGAAAAAGATGCCACTGGAGTGGTTTTAAAACTCCATAACCAAAACACAAGTAAAAAAACGCACACAAAATACATGCAAGAGTGGGGAAAAAAAGACAGATAGCAAGGCTACACAAGAAAAGGTAAGCAACCCCTTAGTTTTACAGTACCTTTGGTTTGAAGAAATTGGTTCCAGCTGGCTTCTGTTCCAGTTTTAGGTCTTCAGATCCTGTTGTTCCTGGGCCCCAGTCGTGGGGACAGAGGGAGGACGTCCTGCACTACGAATTGAAGGTTGGCGGCAGCAATGGTCAAACTTCAGATCAGCAGCACTTCGCGGTTTCAGCTTCTCTCACAAATAGCACAACTGTTCTCTGATACCTTTATGGACTTTCCTCGCATCTGGGGTTTAGCCCTCTCTTGAGGTGGCTCAGGCGTTGTCAGTCCTGATTCATGAGAGTCAGCAAAGCTTCACCGGGCAAACCAACGGTCCAGGAGTTGCAGCAAGCCTCTCTTCCAAGTTCTTCGGATTACTTTGTCCAGTGGTCGACTCTGCCTTCCAAGCCGAAAGCCTCGCCTTTTATACATGTTAGTTAATGTTAAAGGACATTTGTACCGCGCACTATCACCACCGGAGTGGTCCCCCGGCGGCTCTGAAAGAGGGAGAGGTGGTTTAGTGGGTGGAGGCCGGAAAAGTGCAAGATTGCAGTGATGTGCTGTTGGCAGCCTCAGCCCGGTGGTTCCGTCGGCTAGGCCTGGGTGTATGCAGCCGGTAGTCGTGTGCTGATGTGCGATTGTTTTGTTGTTGCAGTGTAGTGAAGTTTGTGCGGTTTGTTGTGCTGGAGGTTTGTGGTTGTGTTTGGTTTGGAGTTTGAGAGGTGTATGCAGAGAAGGAAATTGTTAGTGGTATTGGTTATTTGGCATCTATCCTGGATTGACCGGTTGGGCTCGGTAATCTTACACAACGGGGTGCTTGTGCACCCTGTGCCTCAGAAGGTATGTGCCCGTTTTGCATCGAGGCCGCTTGAGCATTTAGCTGTCCCCTCCGTCCGCTCCCTCAATAACTTTGCATGCTCCTCACCCCCACCCACATGACCAGCGCCCCTGCTAGTGTCCATACTTCCGATTGTGTGGTGACTGGTGATATCTCGTCCGTTCCACAACCCCGTGGTACCTAGTTGTAGCTGTACGGGCGGTGGGGGATGGTAAGGATTGGCTGGGGTTGTTGCCTCTGTCTCCCTAGGTCTCGCAGGTGGACCCCTGTGTCCAGCGTCAGCCCTACTGGTGCTCAGAGTACGTGTCGGTTCTAGGGGCTTGTCAATGTCCTTTCCTGTTGAGTCATTTGTCTTATTGTTGTTTCGGTTTTAGTCTTTGGTGTTGAAGAGCCAGGTTTTTAGTAATTTTCTGAATTTAAGGTGATCTTTGGTGTTCCTTATTACTTTTGGGATGATGTTCCAGGTTTTCGTGGCTAAGTGGTAGAAGGCGGTGCCTCCGAGTTTTTTCTTGATGTAAGGTTTTTGTTCCAGTCGGATTTCGTTGGTTGACCTGAGCGGTCTCGTTGGCTTGTAGATTGTTATTTTCTTTTATAGGAATTCTGCTCCTTGTCCGCAGATTGCCCTGTGCGTTATGCACATTGTTTTAAAGGTGATACAGTGTTTTACTGGGAGCCAGTGTAGTGTTTTTAGGGCCAGGGTGATGTGGTCTCTTCTAGATAGTTTGAGGAGTAGTCTGGCTGCTGTGTTTTGGATCCGTTGTAGCTTCTTCAGTAGGTATTCTGGTATACCGAGGTAGAGGAACTTGGCTGAACCATTGGTCCACCAGCTTATCTGTCCTAGGCAAAAGATGGGCATCAGTCATGGTGACTGTATTAAGGGCTCTAGAGTCCACACAGAATGTCAACTCCTTGGATCCTGCCCTTGGTACTAGTACAACTGAACTAGGTCATAGACTTGTAGATGGCTCTATTACCCCAAGATCAAGCATCTTCTTGACCTCTTCCTTTATGCGGGTTCTTGCATGGTCTGACATTCTGTAGCCCCTGCTTTTGACAGGGAGACAGTCACCAGATGACAACGTGCTGGCCCCAAGGAGTCAAGCCTGGCGTCAGTGAAAACATGGAGGTAAACTGATTTAACAACTTTGCACCCCTCCTGCTGCTCCAGTCAGATCAGAAGAGATTAACTCCTATTTTTCCATCTTGAGGCTGTCATCTGAGAAGGTCAGGTAGAGGATCACTCTCCTCTTGATCAGAGGCTAAGAGCAAAACTCCCAGTTCTGGTCTGGATACATATGCCTTTAGGCGGTTAGTGTGAAAGAACCTAGGGGCCTCCTTGGGATTGCCCAAGTCCACTAAGGAATTGACTTCTTCAGGTTTGTCCACAACCTTGAAGGGTCCAATCCATTGGTCCTGTAAGGCCCTCTGCCTTGTAGGTACCATAACTAGATCTAGCAAGAGTAAACCCCACCATTTTGGCCTTCTGGTCATGCCAAGGTTTAACCAGAGCCTGACCTGCTTTCAAGTTATCAGAAGCTCCTGTCATGTGCGTCGTTCTCCTTTGGAGACCCAACACAGTGAGTAACTCTCACTGGCTTGAGGGACCGAGTACGCCAACCCTTCCTTGATTAGGGCCAATGGACCCCTAACCGGATGACCATAGAGGAGCTCAAAGGGGCTGAAACCAACCTGTTCCTGAGGGACTTCTCTATAAGCAAGAAGGAACGGCTGAAGAAGGTCACACTTTCTTCTAAGGGGTTCCTCTAAAGCACCAATCATGCTCTTCATAGTTCTATTAATCCTCACCACCAACCCATTGGTTTGAGGATGGTAGGCTGTTGAGAACTAGTAAGTCTCTTCAGTTTTTCCACATGCTCTTTTTTGCTTCCTAACGCAAGGCGAGTGCCCGCGTGCAGCGTTATTCCATTGGGATATATTTTGTGTTTTATTGGCAAAATAGTTGTGCTCCCAGCCCTTGTGCCCGTCTCCTCACTTCCCCACCAGCACCCACTTCCCGATTCCCTCCCGCCTCCCCTGATTGGGGAGTCTACCTGGTCATAACTGACCTTACCAGTGCAGCCCTCTGCCCGTTCAGCCCCTGCATCTAAGAGCCCCAATGCAAAGGGCGGCTCCATATAGTGTCTGCAGGTGTCAGCAGGGGAAGCCAGTGGCCAGCAGTCAACCAGCAGATACAACCATGGTAGGAGTGGTTGTGGTGAAGGATAGGTAAACAGGAGGGAAGGCCCTATGTATTGGGAAGGTCAGGTAAAGGGACCAAAAATGCTATTATACGAACAAGGAACTGACCTCATCCAGACAAAAATATTTTTACACACACTATTACTTCCCGTGTGGTTGTTTACAGAAGGCTTAAGGCTAATTTGCCTGTATAACAATGAATGTAGAACCAAAATACTCTGGATATCTGATTAGTTTGATATCTCAGGCTACCCCGAAGCATCCAGTGTTACTGCCTTGGAGCAAAAACAATAAAGAAAACTGCTGTAATAGCTTAGTGGCTATTTATTAATTTTGCAGTTATTGTCTAACAAGTAAAAATGATCTCCAAAAAGGAGTATTTACAGAAATGACACTTTCAAAAGAATCAGTGACCATTAGTGTGCATAATAAATTACATCAGATAGTGTAAGACATACACTCAAGTGTTGGCATGGAATGAACATTTTCAAACAAAAACCATCCACAAAATATATAGCTGAATAAACAGTCTATCCAATAAAAAACGGGACAAAGGAAGAAAAAAGAAAAACAAAACCCCAACACGTCCTGATTGTATGTGGTAGGGAAAAGCAACCAAATACGTCCCCCACCAGAGTCTGGTGTATTTGTGGCCACGGCTAGTGAACCAGGTGTCAAGTCCTATGGTTCAGGGACCAAGGTGTTCATGATTCCAAACCAGTGCCAAAGGTAAGGTCCTCCTGGTAGCTTGAGGATCAACTGGTGGGAGTTGTATAGAGATCAATCCTGTGGTGAAGGATAGAGCAATCACTCTACCCTGGAAGCCCTACCACTTTACAATCTAGCTTGCACATTAGGTTGGCTTTTGAGGGGCTGCTCAATCGTGGCAACACTAGAGCCATAAGCTTCTCACAGTAGTTTCTCGTGCAATTTTTTTTGTTAGAATATTATTACTTCATTAGCTGTCGCATCCAGCTGAGAAAGGTGGTAAGTAAGCCAACTGAACCACCTATAAAACTTTGATCCATCAAAAACTCAGACATTGGACTGCGCCAGTAATTTTGGGGGGTTCATTAATTATTATAAATTGTTCGATGATAAATCACCCTTTGTGATAACATGTTTCGGGTTTCATAGCCTTTCTCAAATCAGGGCCTGTTTCTACTCATATATATATATATATATACAAATTAATTGTTCATATTGAATATAAAGTTATGTACAATTATTGTTGTAGGATACCATTCAGGTAAATAACAGTTATGATTCAAACAATAAATTATGGTTCATTAAATAATTATGCCTGGTTTATAAAGATGCAATTTATTTTATACATTGAACACAGAGAAAGGGTTGGTGACGGGGAGGATTGTATAGGTTTTGGAAAGACTTCAAATCAAATCCACAGAAAGAGGGAAACATTATTATAAATGAATAGGTTAGTTTCTGGAATATTTAGACAGTTGTATAACTTTTAACAAGGTTATGTTTAATGGTTTTTTACCTTGTTCCAGTATTATTTATAATTAGCCTTGGGTCTTTAATTGATTCTGTGGGTTAGATCCCTGTAAATAAATCAAATGTGATTTATAAATATGTACCATCAGCCTATCTTTGGTCTCAAAATCATTCCTTGAATTTTTAAATATCTAGTTTGTTCATATTGCAAAGGTATAATGTGCTCAATTTGAAGCCACGGGGTCTACTAGCCATGAAATTAATTACCGTTAATTCTTAAATACAGAACGTAGACCCGGCAGCACTGTGTACCGTTAAAGTTAGGTCGGCATGTATTTAAAAGCATCGTAACAAGTCAACAGGTTTCTAGTTCAATTATGAATTATATGAAGATCTCCTTTTTATCAGATGCCATCCCTGCGGCCGCGCACATCACATACTCTTCGTATACACGGACTTTATAGGAACTGACCCTGTAATTGGCAGACGGTCTCTTACCTTCTGCTTCCCTATTCCGATCATTCGCATGCGTTGGCTTGTAGTCAAAGACGCCGGAATGCCGTCTTTGCAATGTATTTAGTTCTTGTCGCGTTGCCAAGACAACGCTTCCTTGCAGAGTCCTTTTGCTCTTTCAGTGAAAATATGCCTAAAAAGTGAGCGCCATGTTTTGGGCTAGTTCGAATTCATAATTGAACTGGAAACCTGTTGACTTGTTACAACGATGCTTTTAAATACATGCCGACCTAACTTAAACGGTTAGCTTAACCCGCAGATTGAAAGTGCCCCTGTGAAACTACTGTTTATTCTGCCTGCCCCACACACTTAGAAATTGTTCTAAGGGGGTGATATTACTGTGATGTACTTGTTCCACACACTTAGAAATGTGCTCTTGGTGCACTGATTCTCATCTAGAAAGTGCCCCATGTGACTTTAATTGTTCCCGTTAGCCTGATTCGCATCTAGACAGTGCCCTTGAGATATTACTGTGTTTTACTCTGCCTGTCCCCACACACTTCAAAATTTGCTCTTGCTGCATTCTCACCTAGAAAGTACCCTCTGTGACTTAGAAATGGTTCCTGGTAGCTTGATGTGCACCTGGATGTGCCCCCTTAGATAGTACTATAATCTATTTGCCTGCACGGCTCACTTGGAATTGATCTTGTTGGCTTAATCCCCATCTTGAAAGTGTCCACCGTCATTGATGCACTTCTGGAGAAAGCACACACTGATTTCCGTGATTTAGTTGCCTCTGCCGCTCACCTTGGAATCTCTACCGCTACCCTCTTTGGCCTTCTCCCACTGCCCGGCGACCAGAATCTAGACGCAGATTGTACATCTTGGGCCTATACATCTACTGTTACTAGTTCATCAACCTCTAGGTACTGCACCGACTTCCCCCAGGATGGAGATCCCAACTCTTGATATACCCCCTCCCCATCCCGATCCCTAGCCTCCCCACACTGTACCCCCAGCCTCAATCCCTCCCACCTCACGGCGCATGGTTCCTGCGCTCTAGCACCCAACTTCCTGATCCCCTCTATTGCCCACCTGATCGCAAACCACGTCCACTCCCCCGTACATCAATACTCAGACGTCTGCCACCATTTCTCGTCCAACTAAGATCAGCGGAGCTCTCTGGCGTGCCAAACAAATGCCCCCTCAAGCATTTAAGCCCCCTATCCCACACCAACACATTGACTCCTATTCTCCCTCTGACATCTATTGTGCACACCCTAATACCCCTCCCCCCCACCAATACACCATGCCCTCTATCGAACTCCCAGGCCAGGGGAGCCCTCTGGTGCAAGAAACAGACCCACCTCCACTCCATCGTTGTGTCCTCTGAGGCACTGCCCCACCCCCCCTCTCTACCAACCTCCCATGATGCACACTCCCGCCCCCTTAGGAACAGACCTCCCCCTGACCAACCCCCCATAACCCACTACTCGACCACCCGCTAACAAACCACCACCTTCATACCCCTTCCCCTCCCCTCCCTTCTCTGAATGTAGCGTCTCACCCTTGCTAGAACAATAGCCTCCTCTCCCTCCCCCTCCGACCCCCCCCCCCCCAGCTCACAACCCTATGGCATCAAAACCCACAAAATGCAGAAACCGCGACTGGTCCTCTCCCTTGACCCTCTACTCGCCACTTCTCCCTCAGCCCACCCTACCAGCCTCTCCCTTTCCTACTCGTCACACTGCTCTCACCCCTCCTGTTTCCACCCTCTCCCTTGACTTCTCACCCTGCCCACCTAAACCCCCCCTCACACCATCCAAACAATTAAACACCCTTCCAACCCCCCTTGACCCACCCCTCATCTCATCCAACCTCCACCCACCTACTCTTCCAGCCTTACCCCCCCACATCAACGTAACCTCAGCAGACTGGCTCCACAGGCACCTAGCTACCACCTCTCCCCATCCCATTACCCCTTTATGTTCCTACCAAACCCACCGGGCAGTCATGGTCCTCAAGCTCACACTCCCATGAACACCATGAAACCCACAGCCCCCTCACCAAGTCACTTGCATCCTCTTGAATGCCCACTCGATAGCAAGCAACAGACAGCATTATTGACCTCCTATCCTTTGACAAGGCAGACCTCATTTTTAATCACTGAAACCTGGTTCTCCAACGACTTTGCCCATGTAGCACACAAAGCCACCTGCCCCCCTCCCCGGCTACTCGCTCATTGCCAATAATAGACCCTTCAGAGGTGGCAGACAGCATCAATAGCCATTGACCCAGTTTCTCTCGTCGAATCTCAAATGCAATGCCTCCAAGGAATCCCTCCTAGTCACCCACAGCTTCCTCCTAATCTACAGACCCCCTGGATACGACAGACATTTCGCCAACAACCTCTGATTCAATAGCTACCATTCAAGCAAGTAAATCACCCATCTCCTACACTCCTAGGAGACTTAAATATCTGGTTCAATACCCACACTAACCTCATGACTCATCCGCTGGTTGACAGTCTTGATGCGCTCAACCTCTTCCATTATATGACTGGTCCAACCCACGCAGGTGGGCACACCCTTGATGCAATTTTCAGCTCCCATGACCTGGTTTATTTATCCAGTCCCAAACCACTCATCTGGACTGAGCACTTTGCCATCCCTTTCTCCATCCACACCCCTGCCCCTCCTCCTACAGCTCCCTTCAGGACCCCGCCGGGATCTAAAATGTTAGAACAAAGTCAAGATCCTTCACAAACTAGCCACAGCCCTGCTTCTTCGCCCCCCTGCAATGCCCCCCCGACCCTCCTCCGATGGAGCCTTAACCATCGACTACTGGCTTAATGACTCACTAATTCCTCTCACCCCTTGCGCTCCGCTTCCTCATGCAATGGACGGCCCCCAAATGGTTCACGCCCCTCACGAGGAATGCCAAAAAACGAAATAACTCTTGAACGCAAATGGCGAGCATCTAAACCTGATCTCAGCAGATCCATGTTCGCCCTGCACCACCGTAACTACAAAGCTGAAATCCGAAAGGCCAAAAAAGCCTACCCCAGTAAACAAATTCTCAACTGTGGCAACCGCAGTAAAGTACTCCACATGATCATTTAATTCACCCCCACACAATCACTCTGCGCCTCCCTCTCCATACACTTCTACAACACCGCTCGACAGGATGACATCCCTTAACACCAAACTGTGCTCCCCACACCCCATCAGCGACCCCTCCTGATCCCATTGCCCAGACGCCGAATTTCCCTACCTTAAAGCCATCTCCAGAGAAGAGTTCCTTGACCAACTATCAGCCAGCAAACTCTCCGGGTCGCCTCTCGACCGCTGCCCAACCTCTGTCCTGAATGAAATATTCTCATCTACCTAAGCAGGAGAACATGCAAGAGCCATTCTAAATGGATCCCTCACCTCTGGCAACTTCCCTGATAAAATAGCACACGTCAAGCCACTTCTATAAAAGGCATCCCTTAACCTGCTTGACCCAAAGAATTACAGACCGATCTCCAACACCAGATTTCTCGCAAAACTCATTGACTGGACTGCATACTCCCAGCTTGACTCCCGTGTAGAATCCAACTGCCTCCTCAACACGGTTGACCACTCAATCCTCCTTGCCCGCCTTCACTCCCTAGGAATCCGTGGCACTGCTCTCAAACAAATCACCTTCTTCAGCAACAGGAAACAAATTACCCTCCTCTCACCTTATGTCTCAACTGCTCACTCAGTGAACACAGTACCCCCCCCCACCCCCAAGGTGCATGCCTGTCTGCTCAACATATATATGACCACTCTACCAGGAATCATCTGCATACACATCTCCGGTAATAACTATGCTGGCGATACCCAAATTATCCTAAGAATTCCCAAGTCGGGCACCAACCCCCTACCAGACCTTGAAGCCTGCTGCTGCAATATTGATCAATGGATGACAATAAACCGCCTCCTTTTGAACCCTGCTAAAAGAAATCATGGTGTGCGGCAATCCTGCCCTTCTACCACATTGGCTCCCATGGCCTCCCCCCCGGCCGTCCTTCAGCCTTAACCCCTTCAGATACAGTGAAAAACCTAGGCTGCACTATGGACTCTGGCATGACACTCCCGTCAGATCATAATGTCAAAATGTCACTACCACCTCAACCTTTTCAGACGCATTTTTCCCTACCTCTCCTACCCGAACAGACTTGCCGCAGTTATTTCTATTGTGATGTCGAGCCTGGATCAGCCAACTCCCTATACCGGTCATGATCTCTGCTTCCAAAAGGTCAGGGTTTTCCCAACTCCCTTGGAAGCAGATCCATAACCCAGGTTCCGAGTGCCAACCAGTCCCAATTGGGACCTTTTGGACCCAGTCCTGGCGCCAGTGGCACCAGGCTCATAAATATGCCCAGTACCAGCGCTGGAAGCGCCGGGCTCATAATGCTTGGGGGGACTTACCTGCAGCAGACCATGCTGCTTACTCGCCTGCCAGTTGAGCCTCTGATCCTCTTCTGTTTGGAACTACTTTTCCTGTTGGGTGGGGCAGGAGCCACTCCCTAGATTCAGAACACTGGAACTCTTCTGGAAAGCAGGAACTCTTTTCTTACCTAGGCGTGGCTGTGGAAGGAGACACCTAAGCACTACAGGAGGCTATTTAAACCACACCCGATGGATGAATCTTGCTTTGCGTTATTCTGCATCCTCTGCAGCAGAACGCTCATCGTGTCTTCTGCATCTGATCCTGGGCCTAAGGAAAAAGGCTTACCATCCTGAATCCAGTCTTCAGCAACACCTATAAAGACAAGAAAGAACAGGTTAGCATTACGGTCTTCAGTGACAGCTCTTCACTTACCTGGTCCATCGGCTGTCACCAACGCCTCGCGCTGCATTCCGGCATCTGAAAGACAAAAGCTTACCAACTCTTCGCACGCTCCGGAGGCCTTCGGCGCTGCATCCCGCATCTGAAAGACAAAACAAGGTGCGTTTAAAGACATTGGGGAACTTTAATACTCACGTGCCATTACTCCTTTCCACATCTAACCCAGTGGGTATTCCGGCACCCTGCAGCCGCTCCGAACTTGTACCTGCAAAATAAAAAGACAGTTAGAGCGCATCGTGAAGCAGGCAACAAGCGCTTACTTACGTGCTTCCAGGCGCTTCTATTCATCACACGGGCTCCATCTTCAACTCACTTCAGCCCGTCATCCGCCATCGCCGGAACCCTGCAAAACAAGAAACATCATTACTAAAGACTTTAAAGACATTAGAATTACTCGAAACTTACCGTTCGTGCAGTAAACGACGGACAGCAGTCCTCTGAAGTCAAGAGGCCTGCTCCCCTTATCCAGTGAAGAAACTGGTTATAGCACCCTGCCCCGAGGCAGATGGAGAGCACAGCGTTCACTTACCTAAGGTGAGAGCGTTAACCTTTGGGGTTCTACAGGAGAAGAGAAAGGGAAGAAGAGAGAGACATTCAATAACCCAGTTCCTTAATCCCATATTTTCTATCTGCAGACATCTTACCCTTCAAGTCAGACATACAGTGCACAGAGGTCCAGCCCAAAGAGCCAGCCGTGTGTTACACATCACCTTTGAAGATACGGTATACGCCCAGTCAAGACCGGCGCCTCTACGGGAATCAGGTGAGCGTTACAATACCTAGGAGCCCCAGCATACCAACCCAACAAACTCATTCTGAAAAACTGATCCTTGTCCTGGGTCAAAGAGACCACATCTCACCAGCTCTCCGAACCCTGCACTGGCTCCCAGTCAGAAGAAGGGCCACCCTGACTCACCGAGCATTGCACAAGACCGGCCCAATATACCTACAAGGAAAGATAAAACCATACCCATCATACCTCCCATCCCACACCCTAAGATCAAGCACTGCCCTTGTGATTCCAACCTCTGTCAGGATCGGAGGTTCCGCCTCCTCAACCTTGGACCCAACTCTGAACTCCATTCCCCCTCATATTTCGACACCCAAGACTAGGACGTTCCGCAAAGCTCTAAAAATGCCTTGCCATAATACCAAACACAACCTTCTGAAGCGATTGAACCCTAGCAACCTGATGACTAATGCTCAATGGGATCCCAAACAATGTCATCACTGAATACGCTTATTAATTCGCTATTAAGTGACTACATACCTGAAATGCAGAATATCAATCTCCTTAGATCCTAACTCCACACACTCCTCCCATATCACTATGCATACTCCATCACACAATTAGAGTGCAGCTACACCCCTTGATCAATTTGGCCTAGCTACTCACATACAAACATTACCCCATGAACACTGCATCATTCTAATAAAACGCAGCTATATCCCATGACAAACCGGCCTATCTGTACGCATACGCATTATGCAGCCGGAACCCAGCCTTGGTGTCCACCTGCCAGACTGCACACATTAAACCGATAAATACCACCACACCAAATGCTACAATGCAGCTACCATCAAGCAATTACATCAGCTGCACACTACTGGTGCACCCAAGCAACCTACGACACCCTACTCTCAACTGACCTGGACTACAGTCCCTGAGGGCGTTCAACCTACCAGCACTTTGAGGTCATTCCAATGATATATAGAGCTCTATATAAATGCCAAATAACCAGTAGTGGGGCATAAAATTGGTCCCCCCTGCAACCTCCTTAGGAAACCCTACCCTGGTAAAGACACCAAGGAGGGCCTTAGCCACTGTCTGAGCAGTAACAGTCCTCATAGGTATGGCTTCAGGATACCTTGTAGCATGTTCTATCACAACCAATATAAATCGGTTGCCTGAAGATGTGGGAGGGTCTAGGGGACCAACAATGTCAAGCCCTACCCTCGCCAAAGGAACTGCCACCATTGGGAGCGGCACCAAGGGTGCCACATTCTTGGCTTCACTCTTGCCAAAGTCTGACAAGTGTAACAGCTTCTACAGAATGCATCTACATCCGACCCCATCTGGGGCCAGTAGAAATAAAGGGAAATTCTTCCCTTGGGCTTCTTTAAACTTAAGTGACCAGCTAGAGGCATCTCATGGGCTAACTGTAGAAACTGAAGTCTCACCACCTGAGGTACTACCAAAAGGAGGCCATCCTCCCAGTACTGCCTGTGCTTCCCTAGAGCTATACCATCCTGGGAAGCTGCCTGTTGGCAAAGTCCTTCAAGAGTAGGACACTCGGACCTCTGCTGAAGTCTGCCCTAGAGGCTCCACCTTCTGTAAGCAAATTCTGCAGCCCAGGATGGTCTTGAGGATCCAGATCTGCATCATAGTGAAGGGCTTCTTCCAGTTCCGTTTCACCAGTAACGGATTCACCATTCTCTGGTTGTTTCATGGCGAGCGAGCGCACGATGAGGATGCGATTCCTCAGTGCTCCTAGGGCTGCAAGCTATATCCTGTTTATATCCTAAAATCTGAACTGACATTTTCGCAAAACAAAGCGTGCAGGCAGCGGAACCCCTCCGGAGCAGTTTGCAGGAGTTTGGATTGGAATCAGGGTATACAACGGGAGCTCCAAGTCTCTGAAGTACGGAGGTAGCTGACGGTAAGGACTGCCCAAAATGGCCAACGCGGCTGAGAGGAGTGGCGGGAGAGTGCCGGGACGGAGCCACAACAGACACCTTGTGACCACGTCTCTTTGATTGGCGCTGCTGTAAAAAGCCTGAGGTGGACACACTGCTGCATGCTGATTGGGGCCCCGTGTGCAGATACGGAGTGACTGTAAATAAACACAGGTGTCTATGGTACACAGCGACGCCGCAGGTTTAGAAGAGAGGACAACAGAGGAAACGGACCGCTGCGCTGGCAACCGCCAGCTGTGGGACACTAAAAGACCTACCCATGCTTCCCTCGCTGCAATGCTCCAACGAAGGTCCAACACGGAGCTTCAAGGCGGCGACAGGAATCAATTATGTTACCTACATCCCTATGGAGACATGCAAAATAATCACGCCCGACTGAAATATGTCACAGAGGCGAAATGCTTGAAGGTAGGTCGCCTGCAGAAAGGAAACGCTCAACGCCGAAGCGGCTGTCCTTGAAGCAAGGTTGCTGCTGGATGCAGCCTGGCCAAAGAACTTCTAACATACTAGGGCACGGGGTCTCTACAGTGCAGCACACTAGACTGCTACTTCAGAAGGATACCCACAGGCAGCACGCTAGATAAATAACGCGTGCTGCTTACCCTATGAGGTTATCTGGACACTGAATAGCTAGACCCACATCTGCCTGAATACGGACAAAGTCGCAGGGCACTGTAAACTCTTGTACCGACGATACGAAAGGCAAGAGGTGTATACTGGTGAGGTATATGTTGTATTATACATACCAGACCATATCCCGCTGCAACGGAACATACCCTCAGTGCCGTAATCCTGACAAAAGGAAGTTTAACTTGTGCAATTGTTGTCTTAATAACAAGCTACAGAGGAGAGGTGAGAGGACATACGGTAATTCAGCGAACTTCTTGGAAGAAGCCACGAATCGGCCTGTGTACAATACCCATAAGAGAAAATAGAAAGCGGGCAATAGTGATCAGGACTGCCGTGGCATCTCCCCCGCAAGGAAGGAACCACGTCTTGTGGAACGAGTGTCTCTGGAGATCTGCTTGGCTGGTCCCCACAAAAGTTCCTAGGACAACAGCGACAACCGGAAGGTGCCTTATGAAATCGAGACGCCCAGAGCAAACACCCCACTGACAACAAATGACTGCACAAATAATGGCTGAAAAGGAAGGAAGTAACCGCAGATCAACGTTGGCTAGACCACCATACGTAAAGACAGGGCAAAGAGAGTGCGACAACGCAGAGCAAGATAGAGTAGTACACAACCTCTGCCCAAGCTCCCACACAGAAGCAGGCAAAATCTGGTGATGCACTGGGAACGGAAGACGATATATCCCTCAAATATGTTATGAATGCTATCTCCAACTCAAGAACCTCCACGGAAAAAAAAGATGGCCGGCATAAGCACAGAGGTATCGCTACTGCGTCATGACCTGCCAAAGCTTACAGGCCGCACAGGTGAAGCTGAAGGCTCCATATCGGAAACAGAGGATGGCCTGAGGACTGTAAACCACCAGATGACCGGAGCGTTGGCATGCCTCAAAGCACTGGAGGACCGGGTGGGAGAGGGCACAGCAAGACGGAACATCCGGATCCTCAGATTACCGGAAAAGTCGGAAGGCCCGAGCATGAAGTTGTTCCTCGAGCAATGGCTTGCGGATTTATTCGCTCCCAAGACCCTTTCAAAATCCTTTCAATCGAGCGAGCTCCCCGCATACCATCCAGCAGACCGATTCCCAGAGCTCCCCCACGCACAGTAATAGCAAAGTTCCTGAACTACAGGGATCGGGATGCCGTACTTCAGATGGCCAGTCCTAAAGGTTCCATAACCTATAATGGCTCCAAAATCACCTTCTTCTCAGACTTTACCAAGGAGGTGCAGAAAGCGAGGCAATCCTTTGATCCACTCAAGAAACGCCTTCAGACCTGTTCATTTAACGGTTTAGTTTTATTCGGGCGACAGATGCTTCAGTTTGGGATGGAGTATGGGGAGGGGGGGGGGGAATAGGGGCTGTTTTTGTTAATCTAAGGACGGGTCAATTGTTCACATCAGACATGAGTCGTATATGGGTACGATAAAGAATAGAAAACACCTCCCGCAAAGGGCACGGCATGATGGCCACAGACGCTTACACGTATTATGACTCAGGCTAGACCCAACACTAAACAATTACGGCTCCTAACATGGAACGTAAACGGTCTGGGTAACAGTATCAAAAGGAGACTAACAGTTTTTAAACATATACAGCCCAGACATGGTACAGACTCATCCCGTGGGCACAACATGTCACTTCAAGAGAACCAACTACCGTACAGCGGTGCATGCAGGATGCTACATGGGGTCGAGAGGTGTACTGATCTTACTGCACAAAAGCACTCCCTTTGAGATCTCCAATTTAACCCAAGACACAGGGGGAGATTTGTATACATACGCATGGCACACTGTGGAACCAAACTGCCGTTTTGGCGGTTTATTCACCCCCAACACTCATGTCAGCCTTGATCGAGAATATCACACCCATACTAGCTAATAACGTCAGATCATTGGATAATAGGGGGGTGGGTGGGGGGGACGACTTCAACAAGGCCATGAATGTTGAGGTAGACAGCACACATAAGCGGAAGAAACCCTACAGTACCCACCAAATTAGCTAATTTCACCTCGGCACTGGGGCTGAAAGATGTGTGGCGCGACCTACACCCTACTGAACGTGAATATTAGTTTCATTCTGGGGCACATGCATCACTCTCCAGGTTAAACTAATTCTTCCTGCCTGCAGCATTCACAAGGAAACAGAGGCAACCCTGCTTCCCCGGGGCATCTCGGACCACTCCCCACTATTGATTCTTCTCGAAACAGAAAGACCCTGCCCCCCACCTGCTTAGCGGCTAAATAACTATCTGGGCTTCCCGGACCTGGTGGAGAAAATCCAAACGGCCACATCGTTCTACTTTGAACTGAATGAAGGTTTGCTAGATAACACTGTAGTGCTCTGGGAAGCCTAAAAGGCATTTCTTAGGGGAGGGATCCTTGGGTGGACTAAATATATAGGAAAGCTGTGGAAGATGCTGAACTGGAAGTACGACGAGCTGAAACACTACACAAACACCAACTTGCCCGAGGACAATAGAGCCCCGATTCTGGCAAAAAAAAAACAGACTACAAAATGTAACACTAAACTGTGCAAAACAAGCACATAGAGCGATGCGTGCAAGACTATATGAAACGGGCGACAAAGCTGGAAAACTGCTAGCATGGTTGGAGAGAAGGGATGAGGGGCATCAGCAGGTCAGACACAACCACAAGTACACTGTCCTTGTAGTATTCTTTGTTGTTGTCTGGAATAGAGATAAACATCTACATTCTGCTGTTCCCACAGAACCAGGGAGACACACTGGCTGAGACTCCAATGGGGTCTTCAGCCAACAGTTGAAAGTTACCACATGAACTTCTTCCTCAAGGATGAAGGCTAAGGAGGCAGTGTGGACCCCTGAAGGTTTACCCTTGCATCTGGAATGCCCTTTCACATGTCAGTTGACCCACAAGCATAACAATTACCAAATGTTCTTTGAAATTGAGCTTCTGCTTACTTCCCTCTGGTTTGGCACCAGAGGTTTCAATAGACTGACCTGGTTTCCCATGGGGCTTACCCTTATGTTTGCAGCTCCCTTTTGGGTGGCTGGAATTTGAATTCACTTTTCCATCTTTCTTGTGCTGCTTCCCCTCATCCGTTTTCTGAGTGGCCCAGAATCCTCCTGAGTGGCCCTGTTGGCAACCGACAAGTCAGCAGCCTTTGCCAACATCTTGGGACCAATCTCTTGAGTCAGTCAAGTGCTGTCTCAGCTCAGGAGAACAGGTATCAAAAATAGACTAAAAAAAACCAGATCATTCCTTCAAAGTTCACTCTGTAACCCTTAACCCAACCATCTAAGTTTTTCAAACATTCACACACACAGGTAGCCCAAGGGGTACGATCAGTCTCTGAGGGTCCTAAAGCTCTCATGGTACTGGGAAGGAGCTTTCCCAAATCTGGCAATCAAAGCCAGCTTCACATTCTCATACTCCTTGTCTTTCAAGTTTGCACACCTCCATTACAGCATCACTTGCATCCTGGGGAAGCCCAGGCAAAAGCCAAGGAATCAACTGATTCCCTGTGAAACTAAGAATCCCATGATTGTAGTCAAAGGCACCCAGCCAATCCAAAATATCAAGTTTTACATCATACATACTCAATGCTTCTTTAGGCAGGCAAGGCCTCTTGGGACTGGAAGACCTAGAGGACTCAGTTTTCCAGAGACAATTTCTTCATTTCAAGAGCATATTGCATTTCCAATTCCCTCAGTTTGATGTCTTGATGTTTGGCTTCAGCCTGGGCTTGGAAACTTTTAAATTCCAATGCAAGTCTCATTTTCCCAAGAGACACATTCTGGACTCTGATGGGCCTTGTGGGATCCCAGTGGACATAGGTTGAGGCAGAAGGGCCTGCTGAGGCTAAGAGGGGCTCCTTATCCTGGGTCTCCTCTCCCTACTCGGACTCTAAGACAGAGTTAGACTGAATTATGAATTTCCACATTTTCTGGTATCACTACATATCCCCACCAAAATGATTGCTGTATATATGGTCGCCTGGAACAACGCAATATTTTGGGAGGGGGTGGGGTGGTGTGGGCAAAAATATAGCGATATCTTTGTATGGCGATATTTTTGCCAGGATATTAACACATGGAACCAATTTCCTTGGTTAGCAGGTGTGATAGGCCTACTACCCACACTTTGCTGCTTCAACAACCTTGTAATCAACTCATTTTTCTTTCCTTTAGCAGGGAGATTCCTGACTTCACACATTTTTCAGTTGATCAACTTTTAAAATGATCAGGGCATCCTGACTGAAGTTATCCCCATTAGGCATGTTACAACTGTTGTTCTGATGGAGTTTAGCCTTGTGAAGGTTTTAGTTGAACAAAAGCAAATCCTCAATGTAACAACTGTATAATAGATCCTCACCACCTGCCACGAGTGTTGGGCAAGATTGTATGTAGTACCCCGTGGGAGACTGCACCAGCCTTGTCCTCTTGGCAATAGTTAACCCAACCTTTGACACAAGCATGTACTACACGAGTTGGTAGAGTGAGCAGTCAGGCTCATCTCAAGAGGGGTCAATGTGAGCTGTAGGGTTATTAAAGAGATTCACAGTGACAAGTATCCAAATAAACACTTACATTCAAGGTTTGATCGATTATCAATTTAACAGTCAGTTGAATAAGCTTACTTTAGAAGGGAGCAAATATATGTAACAATAATATACTTCAAAAATACACCCTCAGTTTCCCCATTTGGGATGACACACAGACACTTCGTACACCCTGAGGTGACTTAAATAGCTAGGCCACTGGATATTGATATATCACTGGTACATTTATAGCAATACTGAGGTTAGTGTCAAAAGGAAAAGATGAGGGAATACAAATAGGTTTACAAATATTCTTCAGCAGCTAAGTACTTTTTGAACCCTCCAATGCAAAGTAAATGAACCCTTCCCCAGCTACACAAGTTCTCTAATGTGTGCCGTTTGTTGCGGGGTAGTTCAAGCACAAAGTCAGAGGTAAGAGTCTTTCAGGGAGCCAGGCCAGCCAATGTAAAATGGAGCAAAATCTAGGTGAGCTGAAGCACTTCTTGCAGTTAGGTAAAAAGTTTTGCACAATGTTTTAGAAATCTTTGTAGAAAATGAAATCACTGTAGGGGCACAAGCTGGGAGGCTTGTGAGGGACAAAGCTGCAAGCAACTCTGCAAAAGCAACCAAGACAAGTCTCAATGAGAGCTTGCAAGGCTACGCAAGAGGTAAGCAACCCCTTAGTTTGACAGTACCTTTGGTTTGAATAAATTGGTTCCAGCTAGCTTTTGTTCAAGTATAGGTCTGCAGATCCTGTTGTTCCTGGGTCACAGTCGTGGGGACAAGAGGGAGGACGCCTGGGGACTCCTGCACTACTAATTCAAGGTCGGCAGCAGCAATGGCCAAACTACAGATCAGAGGCACTTCGCGGTTTGAGCTTCTCACGACTATCGTAAATAGCACCACTGCAGTTCTCAGATACCTTTATGGACTTTCCTCGCATCTGGGGTCCAGCACTCTTGGTGGCTCCGGCTTTGTCAGTCTGGAGGATCTTCCTGGAGCTCGGGTCCGACTTAAAAACAACACACTAGATTCTGGTGTTCCTCTCCCTGGCAATCGGTTCCTGCAGCAATGGAAGTACAGCCAGCTCTGAGAGGATGTCCAGAAGTTCGCTTTGGGGTTGATTGGTCCCACCAACCCAAGGGGAGAAGTCGCCCGTTGCAGGACTTCCCCTAGTCGAGGCGAATTTGGAGCTTCAGCAATGCAGCAGGGCTTCACCAGGGAAACAGTCCAGGAGTTACAGCAATTGTCTCTTCCATGTTCTTCTTTGGATTCCTTCGTCCAGTGGTCGACTGCCTTATAAACCGAAACCCTCACCTTTTATGCAGGCTTCCCTCATTAATTTGCAGCCTAGCTGTCACTCACAGCAGGAGTTTTGGGCACCTGCCTCACCTCCTTCCCCGGCTGACACGCTGGAGCGAGAGGCGGGCAGCTTCACAAGTGAATCCCACCAAAGACAAAAACCAAAGGGACCAAACCTGGTTTGGCGCGCAGAGTAAATCTCAAAAAGGACCTTTGCAACAAGAAATGGCAGAACGAAGACGACCAGGGCCTTTTTGCCAAAATGGGCACCCATTTATTTATTCATATTTGTTAAGCGCACAACAGCCCATAGGGATCAGCTCTGAGAGAAGTAGGGAGTGAGTTCCATAGCTTAGGCACCAAGTATGGGAAACCTAGCCCTCCTCCTTTGGTTCTGTTGATGTGGGGGGATAGTGAGTTGATTAGTATAGCATGTTCTGATGGGTCGGGCTGAGGTGAATCTGTATAGAGTTTGATAGGTATGAGGGCACCGTGTGGTTGATGCACTTGTGAGCCGTAGTGAGGATTTTAAATGTGATGCGGTCTTTGACTGGGAGCCAGTGAGCTGCCTGTCTGGCATGAGGGATGTGCTCTCTGCTAGGAATGCTTAGTGCTGCCCTTAACGCATTGTTTTGAGAGACTTGGAGTTTGTTGAGGTTCTTTATAGAAGTGCCCGCTAGGAGAACATTGCAGTAATCTAATTTCACACCTAGGGTGGCTCTTGCTATTGAGAGGCGGTTGTACTGAGTTAGGAAGGGTTTTATCTCATTGATGCGCTTAATGCTTAGGGCTGAGGCCAAGGCAATGGCATGGACTTGCTTATCCATGGACAGCGTAGCGTCGATGTGCACCCCTAGTGTGTTTAACGGAAGATAGACAATTCCATCATTCCCGTTTTATGTTAAAGTCAGTAGAGGTGGTTTAGCTTGGATAGGGTGGATTATTGTCCGAGGATAAGGATCTGCCTTATCTCCATTAAGACAGAGGTCATTTTCAGCCATCCAGGCTTGAACGGTGGCGTAGATTTGCTGTAGTGCTGCTGAGTCTTTGTCTTATGAGCCTGTTGGAGGTAGGAGTACTTGGGTATCGTCTGCATAGTTGGTATATGCAATCCCAAGAGCATCAAGTTTATCAAAAAGGGGCTTAGTAAAGAGATTGTATGGCGTGGGGGCAGTGCATGAACCTTGTGGGACACTGCAGTGGATGCTGGTAGGTTGCTGCATTTGCTATGTTCGAGAAAACTTTCATAGCTCTGCCTTCTAGGAATGAGGAGATCCAGGAAGTCGCTTGATTGGAGAATTGTGCTGCTTGCGTTAGGTGAGAGTTTTGTGGTCTACAAGGTTGAAGGCAGCCGAGAAGTCTAGGAGGAAGAGGAGGGCAGGCTTGCCTTTATTCATGATTTGAGCTATTTGTTTTTTTTAGGTCCAATAAGGCTGTTTCTGTGCCATGCCCTTTGCAGAACCCGGTTTGTCTTTTTCCCAGAATAGAATTAGTCTGATATAGATGAATCTGGCTGTGAGCCGCTTTGTCCAGTATTTTTAAATAGAAACGGGACAGTAGTTTTGGGCCGGTGATAGTTAGGTTGGGCCGGATCTAGAGAGGGTTTTTTCAGGAGGGGACGTACTCATGCCTCTAGCAGGGACTATGCCTGTCTTGAATGAGGAGTTGATAAAAGCGGAGGAGAGGGGCAAGGTCCTTAGCACAATCTTATGATTTTAGGGGGGCAAAGGTCTCCCTTGAATGTGGATTTTCCATGGGTGTTTTACTGCAGCTGCAATTGCAGCCTGCGGTAGAAACACTCAATGGTAGTAAAAAGTAAACCACTGCAACCAGCCATGAATTGTAGAAAGGGTAACAAATGTTACATGAGAAACTAGACAAAGGGGATACCAAGTAACCCCCTCCAGCACCCTATTGTAAAATAGGGTGTGCTGGATCTAGAAAGTTACAAAATGTAAGTAAAGTAATTTTCACTTCACTGCTCTTGGAAATAGTTTAACCAAGAGAAGGTATTTAAACCTTTGGGAAATCTGGAAGACTTCCCTGTGTCACTGCACTGAAGGTGCAGTGTGACAATGTAAGAAGATGACGTCTATGGAGTTTGTCAGACTCCAAAGTCAAAAGAAACTGTTCAAATCAATGAAAAAATACAAGAGAGTGGGGAAAAAGGTCTCATTCTCTACAGGTTAGAAATGAAAAGTCCTAAAGTCCAGCAAAAGTGCTGGGGGTTTCGAAGGTAGAAGTGAATTAGCACACTTCTGAGAATTCTCCCTAACACTTGTCCCCCCCAGACTAAGGGACAGGAGGATTTAAACCACTCACGGATGAATCTCCTTACTCCAGTTGGTCATACTTTCTGGAGAAACCATCAGCATTGTGGTGATTACACCCTGACCTTTGTTTTATGGTGAAGTCAAACCCCTGAAGGCTGATTGACCATCTTAATTTAGGATTCTCCCACTTCATTAACCATCTCAAGGGTTGGTGGTCTGTTTAAATTACAAAAGTAGATCCATACAAGTATGGTCTAAATAACTTCTTGGGAAGGGCTGGGTATTGTAAAGTGTCTGCCTTTAAAGTAAAAAGTGTTGAAGTGTACTTTCTTGTAACAGAGTTACTTGGTAACTTTAAACTAAGTGAAGTTACAAAAAGTCATTACTTACCATAGCTATGTTCCGCCATGCTGAAAAGTGTATATACAGGAGTTACTTACCTTGAATAAGCTGTGTGCCTTATTAAATAAGTAATCTCGAAGTCTTGCTTTCCTTAGAAACGGTCTTGTCATTCTATCTGAAAGTAGACTGAAGGTTAAGCTACTCACCTGTGAATTGGGTGCCCCTCTTCCCAAAAATAATGCCGTTGGTTTCACTTTTTTATTCCCGTTAGGATAAATGTACAAGTGTCCACAATTGGGTCTTGCTGCCCTTGACTTGGTTAGCCTAACAATGCCAGGGGCAGCAAGACCCAATTGTTCAAAGGCCAACCTGGTTGGGTTTGGGCATTAAACAGCCGGGAGTTCTAGCCCTCCCCTTGCTCCCGCAAGGGAACAGCCTCCGAGGGCCAGAGGTTTGTGCCTCAGCTCTGAGGGAGGGAGACCCAGTCTGCTGAAGAGTAGGGTGAGAGAGTGGGGTACGAGGGAGGGGCAAGCGGAAACCCGCCTGTGCGACGGACAAAACCCATCGGTCATCTGTGATGGTCTGCCACACCTACAGATGAGACAATATACGTCCTCCCACTGGAGTCTTGTGTGACTCCAGGATTTGGATGGTTTGTCAGCGGCGAGACAACCGGTTGTCAAAGAGGAGGCTGATGACGGAGCAAAACACTGGCCACTTTGCCTTTGCTGCTTGCGACGAGGTGCACCAGAGGAACTTTCTGCCCAGCGTGCTAGATGCTCCTGGAACCCGCTGAAGCCTGAGAAGGACTAGTCTGGGCCCCCGACCTCTGCGTGTAGGCCGCTTTAGTTGGGGATTTGGCAAGGACAGACAGATTTAGCATTATGCCTTTGTTTTATTGAATTCTTCATTGGTGGAAAAGTGGAACAGTTCTTTACATTCGAAGCAAAGATGAAGTACTTTGTCCTGAACCTCCTTCGAGAACTTTGCAGCATGCAACAACACTTGGCGGGAGCGGTCTACTCCCACAATAGGGCACAGAGCAGAAATGTAAACATAATGGGCTGGTGCCTCCAGCAGTTCCGGAGCCAGAACTCTGGCTTCGGATAGGCCCTCTTTAAAATCTTACAACCTGTCCCAACGGATACATTCCTGAAATTCAGAAAAGCTTCTTCCACAGCTTGAGATTTGCCACTGAAGCATGACTTCAGCATTCGCTCAATGCAGATGAACACCAGAATTGGAAAAAGCACCCCACCCAAAATGTCAAGAGGTTTGTTCTCTTTGGACAGGACCCGAGAGGCAGCTGTATTGGATGTTGAGGACGGCTTAGACTGGAGCGTAGCTGCTGCCACTGTGGATGGGAGTGGACATGCAGTTAAGGATATGTCTTCTGACGAGTGTAGTTTGTAGAAAACGTCAATTTTCCCATTTACGTGCTGCCCGGAATGAGGATTTTTCCCAGACCTTGCAGGCTTCAGCAAGCACATCCTTTTGAAGGAAAAGGCCTGTGCGCTCCTGTGTCTTAAAGTGAAGGCTCCTGAAAGTACGCCTTGTGGGGCCAGAGGCTTGAGTATTGGAATATCCAGCAATGCCATCATATTCACAACCCGGTCATGAAAAGCTCAGACAGAGTGGGACAGTCTATGCTATCCTGGTCCTCGTCAGTTATGGTGGTGGGGACAGAAAACGGATACGGAACATGTGGTACGTCAGACCCTGTGGGCATACTTGTTTGTGCAACTGGCGTCTTAAGCACTGGTGAAAGTGGAGGAAGTGGTGGCAGTGTAGAAGGGGGTTCCAGTGGAACAGCAGGGGGCGGTACTACTGAAACCTGCTGAGAGGTAGTATGAGCAGGCTGCGGCTCGAGAGGCTTAGGATACATTTCTTTGAATAGATGAAGTAAGCCTTCATCAGATCAGAGTGCATAAGGGCCAGGAATTTGCCAAAGAACATAGCCCTCATTTTAGGGAGACCTTTTCCTGGAGCTAGAAGAAGGCTTCTATCTCCTCAAGCTGAAAAGTCTTTGGACAGTGCTCTTACAGTTCACTGCAAGAATTTTTACCAATGATTCAACATCCAGACGTCGATCTACATATAGGTCACCCTTCTGCCTGGCACTGGTAGACCTTTTTAAGGTTTCCACCTAGGAGTGTGAGACTGCACACACCCTTTGGGACACTTAGTGTGCAACTGTGCTGCACGTTTAGGGCTTGGCCATGCTTCCAAGCCCCACCTTTATGCCCCAGTTTAAAAAATGGTGTATTATGTATCATTAAAGTATGACAAAGAAAGAAATATCTGTTACATACAAATCTAATCTGTGTACTCAGCAAAGTTGTTAAATGTGTTGAAAAGTTTTCCACGATTTTTCAAATTATTGATTGTATTACTGACACACTGTGGACCCCAAAAAAAGTAATCTTTCTATGTTTTATATAAAAAATAAAACGTTCTTATATAGACCAACAGTTGAAATAACTAACTGTGCTTATTGAGGAAAGTTTCTAAAAAACCTAAAAACAAAATAATGGAAATAAGATCAGCAGCCAATTCATTAAAGCTGTTTGAATACCACCCAGTCGGAACGAGTTTGTGAATGTTAAACTTTGGTTATTAGTGAGGCAAAGAGGTTCTTGTCTCAGTGATGCATCACAAAGGTAAAATTAGCATGCATGTAATGGTTGCATTTATTGAAATTCGTTGATAGGACATCCCCATTGTTTCAATCCATCTTCAGCCCATACTCCTACCAACCCACAGGCAGTCTCTCAAGTTACCGCAGAGCTCCCCTGATGCCCACCAAGTTAGTGGATGGCCCCCCTCAAGTTCCCAGGAATGCCTGTTAATGTGACTATTAATGATACAGTAGTAAGGATTCCTGTAAGTGTTCAGAGGCAAGTGCCTGGAAATGTTCTGCTGTGAAATTACCTCGGAGACTTAGCTCTTGTGGGGACACCACAAAGACCATGCACAAGGTCACAGAAAAGAGCTGCCCTGGCCAAGTCCAAGGCATGAGCCATAGGGGAAACCCCAAGGCAAAGGAGTTAGAAAATCAAAAAGAGGGAAAGAAAATATTCCCCCAAACACACCTACCACTGAGGTGGAGGTAGTTGGCCAATCACCTAAACCTGACGTGAAAGAAGTGCTGCCTGAAATACCCACCCCACATGACCATCCTGAACTCCAGAGTTTATTGGCTGAAAGTGGTCCAGATAGGGAAGAGTCCAGTAAGGGCCAACGTGAGTGCCCATCTTTGGAAGGCACAAGGAGACAGGCCTGCTCCCAGCTTGACGGTGAACCTCCTGGGAAGCATAGGATTTGTTGGGACGGTGGGCTCCTGTACAGTGAGCCGACAGTCTACTGAAGGAGACCATAGGAGGTTGGGGGTTCCCCTTCAGGTAAGACCCTTTCTCCTGCAACTGGTGCATGAAGTAAACTGGTCACCTTGGATCAAGAGAACCAAGCAAATGTGCACCTCTACTGGCCCAAGATGGGGGTGCATGTAGAAAGTCATTGTAAGAGTTTTGCCACTTTCCAGATTTCTGGGAAAAGTGTCAACGATCCAGACTCCTTTGGTGCCATTCCCTGTGGTGGAGTACCATTTGAGAGGGTAGAGATTGACATTGTTGGTCCCCTTGACCCTCAGATATCCTCTTGCAACAGGTTTATCTTGGTGGTGGTCGACCATACCACCAGATATCCTGAAGACGTCCCATTAAACACAGCGACTGCCAAGTCAGTTGCTAAAGCTTTACTTGCCATATTTATTAGGGTTGGCTTCCCTAAAGAAGTTGTTTCTGAGAGAAAGCTACTTTATGTCCAAGTATATGCAAGTCATGTGGAAGGAGTGTGGGGTCACTTATAAATTTATCAGCTTATCATCCACAAACAAATTACTTAGTTGAGCGGTTTAATAGAACTCTCAAAAGCATGATTGGGCTCTGGAAGAACCTCAAAGGAGAAAATGGTATCTCCTGTGGCCATGTTTTGTGCCTGCAGAGAGGTACCTCAAGAAGGGGATGGCTTTAGCCCCTTCGAGCTTCTGTTGGGTCACCCTGTAAGGGGACCACTGGCCATAGTAAAGGAAGGGTGGGTGCGCCCCACTCCTCCCGTCGCTACCAATGTAGTGGGCTGTGTGTTGGGGTTAATGAAGAGTGTTAGGCAAGATTGTATGCAGTACCCTGTGGGAGACTGCACCAGCCTTGTCCGCTTGGCAATAGTTAACCCAACCTTTGGAATAAGCATGTACTACACAAGTTGGTAGAGTGACTGAGCAGCCAGGCAGATCTCAAGAGGGGTCAATGTGAGCTGTAGGGTTAACAAAGATTCAGTGACAAGTATTGAAATACACTTAAATAATTGTTTAATCAAACTTTGTGTAACAGTCAGTTGAATAAGCCTTCTTTAGAAGGGACCAATATAGAACACCAAAATATACAGTTTCTTTAAATTAGTAGATACCCATATGGGATGGTACACAAACACTTCCTACACCCTGAGGTCACTTAAATAACTAGGACACTGGACATTAATATATCACTGTACATTTAGAGCAATACTGAGATTAGTGAGGGAATAAAAAACAATGGTTAGCAAATATTCTTAAGCAGGTAAGTACTTTTTGAATCCCACAAAAGCAAAGTAAATTAACCCTTTCCTGGGGGTGGGAGGGGGGGGGGACAAAGTCAGAGGTAAGAGTCTTTCAAGGAGCCATCACAACCGATGTTAGTTGAGCAAAATTCTAGGTGAGCTGAAGCACTTCTTGCAGGTAGGCAAAATGTATTGCACAAGGTTTTAGAAGTTTTTGCATAAAATGAAATCGCTGTAGGGCCACAAGCTGGGAGGCTTGTGAGGCAAAGCTGCAAGCAACTCCACAAAGCAACCAAGACAAGTCTCAACTGAGAACTAGCAAGGCTACACAACGAAGTAAGCAACCCCTTAGTTTTACAATACCTTTGGTTAGACGAAATTGGGTCCAGCTGGCTTCTGTTACTGTGTAGGTCTGCAGACCCTGTTCCTGGGCCTCAGTTGTGGGGACAAGAGGCAGGACGTCTGGGGAGTCCTGCACTATGCATTTAAGGTTGGCGGAAGCAATGGGCAGACTTCAGATCAGCGGCACTTAGCAGTTTCAGCTACTCACGACTCTCGCAAATCGCACCACCGCAGTTCTCGGAGACATTAACAGGCTTTCCTCACATCTCGGGTCTAGCACTCTGTTGAGGTGGCTCAGGCTTGGTCAGTCCTGCGTGATGAGAGTCCGGAGGATCTTCCTGGAGCTTGGGTCCAAATTAAAGACACTTACTTGATTCTGGTGTTCCTCTCCCTGGCAATCGGTTCCTACAGCAGCAATGGAAGTACAACCAGCTTCGAGAGGATGTCCAGATGATAGTCTTGGGGTTGATTGGTCCTGCCAACCCAAGGGGAGAAGTTGTCCGTTGCAGGGCTTCTCTAGTTGAGGGGAATTCGGAGATTCAGCAATGCAGCAGGGCTTTACCAGGCAAACCAATTGTCCAGGAGTTGCAGCAAGCATCTCTTCCAAATTCTTCTTCAGATTCCTTTGTCCAGTGGTCGACTGCCATCCAAGCTAAAAGCCTTGCCTTTTATGCAGGTTTCTCCCATTCATTTGCAGCCTACCCGTCAATCACACAGCATGGTTGCTGTCCTCCAAGGACAGCCAGCCGGCCAACCACCTTTCAGTGCATTCCTGTAACCAAGGCGATTAAGCACAAGGAGTTTCGGGCACCCTCACTTCCTGCCCCTGCCAGACACTGGAGCGGTAAAAACACAATGGTAGGAAAGAGTAAACCACTATCACCAGCCATTAATTGTAGAAAGGGTACCAAAAATGTTACATGAGCATTCCAAGATGGCCGCCGACAGTGTAGACGTGCCGACAGAGCTCCCCAGACCCTGAAGGCAAAAAAGGTGCCCACCACCCTGCCAACGGGCTAGCAAAAATCACAAAGAAGGTCCCATGATGTGGGGACCTGCAGGAGGAAAGATCTGCATGGTACAGTGAGAGAACACGGCAGAGCGAGCCGAAAGGCAGACCGTGGCAGCCCCCGAACGCGAAGCAGAGGGGGAGGACCCTGGGCAGCAACAGGCTCTGGGAACGCTGCGTGAGGACACCTATTGAAGGGGACGGGATCCGGCAGCCCAGGATTCACCGGTGGCGAGGCAGAGGCAAGCCCCCCACCAGCAGAGGACCCTTGCCGGGACTGCAGCTTGAGGGGCAGGGGGACGTCCAGCAGCAGGCCCTGGCCGAAAGGAGGAAGCCCGGGGAAGTGCGGAAGCATCTGGAGACCCGGGGCTGCGCTGAGCCCCCTGCCTTGCCAGCACCCCGGAGTGGACAGCGGAAGAGACCTCGTAGCACCAGCAGGTTGCGAGCTGCCGAGGTGGAATTTTGGAGCTTGTCCAGGTGAGGGAGGCAACACCGGCAACACACGAGGCGTCCATCTGCCCAGGAGTGGCTCCGCAGACCGACTCCTGAGGCAGTGATAAGGGGCCTAGCAGCTGCATACCACGTGGCAGGGGGAGAAAGGACTGGGAAGCCAAGGGGATAGGAGCTGCAGAGGAAATCAGGCAGGCGGGCAGTGAGAACCAGCGGGAACAGCCGCGCAGCCTGCACAGTGAGGTGGGCTGGGCAGAGGGCAGCTACCCGCCTGAGGCAACCGGAAGCCCAGACCCAGAAGGAAGGAGAAGGAGCACACGGGTGACCGGACCCCAAGGGGGAACTTGCGGTAACCCAGCCGGGGCCTAGTGAGAAGCAACGGGAGAGGACAGTGAGTGTGGGGGCCCTTGAACCCCACTGAGGGGCGAGAGGTCTCCTGCACACAGACACGGATGAAGGAGAAGAACTTGAGGGGGTCTGGGGCACCTGTCTCCCTGCAAGCATAATAAGCAGGAAGGCTTCGGGGTGAACAGGGAGGAGGGGAATTCCCCCCCCCTGGAGAAGTGCAACAGAGGCCCAAACTGGGGCCTGGGGCCAGAGGGACTCCCCTGCATCACACTAACCCAGCTGATAGCCGCCATCGGGTGGGGGCAAGGAGTGGACGCAAGATTGGATCAGGCATCCGCAGGGGTTCAGGGGGTTGGCCAGGGGGATCTGGTCTGAGCAAGTCGCGAGTCAGAGAGGAGCACCAGGCAGCGGGAGACAACGGGGGTGGGTCCTGGGGAGAACTCTGAGAAGCAGAAGGAGTGGGAGAAGGGCCCAACACCCAAACAGAAAGGAGCGGAGCAATTGCTACATGGGGCTCGGGGGGGCCTGGGCCCATTGAGGATGGGAGAGTCATGACTGCAAAATCAAAGACCAAGGGCGAAAGAGCACTCAAAACTTGAGTGACATACCGGCACCCTCCACTCCCTGTGGCCCACACAGGACACTAGGGAAGGGGCAAAGATCGGTCAAGATAGGGCAATGGATCGCACTACCCTGGAAGGCACGGAGGGGGCAGCCCAATGTCGAAACAGGATTTCCTGGGAGAAGTGCACAACTTGCAGGCCAATCTAGTCGAAACATTCCAAGACCAATTCCAGCTCATGCGGGCAGACTTGAACGAGGCCTGGAGGAAGATTAGGCAGGATATGCAACAAATGGGGGAAAAGGACGGACCTCCTGGAGAAGGGCCTTCAAGACGTGGACAAGGAAACAACCGCTAACAGTGAGGCCATTGAGAGATTAGATGTGGCCACCTGGAATCTGGAAGCCCAAATGGAAGATTTGGAAAACAGATCCCGCAGGATCAACATCAGGGTGAAATTGCTGCCAGAAACTGTAAGACAAGGAACTGAAAGAGGAGATACAGGCCATCTTCGCAGAGATTCTGGGAGAAGAGCTCCCAGATTGGATTGGACGGTGTACACAGGGTAGGAAGATTGCCTTAAGGCGCAGCAGCAAGACCAAGAGATGTGCTGGCTGCCTTCACTAGATACGCTCAGAAGGAAGCTGTCCGGACGGCAAGGAAACGGTAACCAATCATGTATAAGGGCCAACAAATAGCCCTCTATCAGGATTTGGCAAACAGCACATTAGTGAAGCGGAAACCGTTGGGCCCCATCCTGAAGGTTCTCAACGAGAAAGGCATTAGATATAACTGGACATTCCCATTCATGTTCGAATGGGAAGGAATTTAAAAACGCATCACAACGGCACAGGAAGGAGCCGATATGCTGTAAATTGAACTTGAGGAAAATCCCGCACAGAGCAGTTCCCAAACAAGTGATTACATATCCAGATTGAGACCATGGGAGTGGTCAACAGTCAGGGAGAAAAGAGGGAGGGGCAGAAGGGGAGTAGAGCCCTAGACAGGGGGTGGTGGGTCTCTAAAGGGCGCAATGGAGCAGGAAGAGGAGGAGAGGGGAGAAACCATCTGGGATCAGGAAGGGCGAGGATGCCTGAGGTAGTAGGGGAGAAGGGGCGGGAAGCCTCCAGGGGGAGTGGGGGGGGGGGTGGGGGAGACTTTGGGTTGGGAGTTGGTGGGTGAGGGCAGGGGGGCACATCAGGAAGCTCAGAAGGAGGGGGGGGTCGCCAACAGGTGAGGAAAAAGTTTGGAGCTACTGTCATTCAAGTGGCTAACACATAATGTTATGGGTGCTTAATTCCCCTCTTAAAAGGAAGAAATTGGAACAGTTCACAAGGAAGGGTTGGGGTTGCAGGAAACACATCTTTTACATAAGGACCAAGGGCGGTTGTGTGGATTTGACATCATTTTCCAAGCCTCTGGGCAGAGCAAAACTGGAGGGGTGGCGCTGACCATTAAAAACACGTTTGAAATTCCTTACACCATAGCAGTGGTGTATGCACCAAACACTGGGCAGGAGCAGTTTCTGAGGCAAGTCCCGACGATACTGGAAGAGAAAGCATGGGGCCATATTGTCCTGATGGGGGACCTTAACATAGCCTGGGACAGGGGGCGGGACAGGTCTGGGGGTCCTGGCAGAGGTGGGGGAGCGGTGATGTTCGCAGATTTAAGAGACAGGATTGGGAGGGTGGGCTTAAGGGATACCTGGTGGGAGCTGAAGGGGGATGAGGAAGCCTATACTTTCCTGTCGGGAGTACATGGGTCTCAGTCAAGGCTGGATTACATTTGGGCATCAGAGGGCCTGGTGGGCCAGATTCGCAACGTACAAGCGGGCCCTATGGAGATAGCAGACCACAAGACGGTGGCCATTTACATGGAGCTGGGGCGCAAGGACAGGTGTGTGGGGTTGGAAATAACCAAAGTCCCTACTTAGAGACCCAGTAATTAGAGAGGAAATAAAAGGGAAAATTCAAAACTTCATAGATAAGAAAGGGGACACGAGGGAGGAAACAAGGTGGGACGCCTTTAAAGCCACGCTCCGGGGGAGTTAAATCGCAGCATCAGCACAGAGGATGAAACAAATGAGGGCGTTGGAGGAACAACTTGATGCGGAGCTAGAGGCGGCTAGACAAAAGGCTGGGTCCACCCAGTCTAGACACGCCATGAGGGAATACAGGAGGGCAATATGAAGTCTTCCGAACTAAAGGGAGCGCTACTCTCTGTTCGGCAAAAGTATTATGCCAAAGCAAACGCGCTTCTGGCACATCTATTGCGGGGTGCGACCTCGAATGCAATCAACCTTAAAAAAGGGGAGCGGGTCACGCGGTCCAGGAACATTCAGGAAACGCTGGCAGAATTCTATGAATCCCTTTACACATCACAAAATCCCCAGCCCGGTACACAGGCAGAGTTCCTGGAAGGGGTAAAGCTGCAAATGATTGGGAGGGAGGCGCAAGAGGCTCTTAGTCGAGAGATCTCAGAAGATGAAGTAAGAAGAGTAATAGGGAACCTACCTCCAAACAAGGCTTGGGCCCAAATGGCTACACTGCCACCTTTCACAAAACATTCGAAAAACACACCCTTATCCCCACACATGACGTCCCTCTTCAACACATTCAGGTCAACAGGCAGGATAGCTCTATCCATGGAGGAAGCCAAGCTAACCCTAAAGCCCAATAAGGATATCCTACCGGCCCGTTGCGTTGATAAATGTTGGTGCCAAGATATACACAAAGATCCTGGCAAACAGGCTGGAAGCATATCTCCCGGATTTGGTCCATCCGGATCAGATGGGTTTTATTCGGGACAGGCAGACGGCGGATAATATCCGGAGGGTGGCGTACCTGGTGGAAAAGGTACACAAAAGGGACACTCCTGTGGTCTTATTAGCATTGGACGCAGAAAAGGCGTTTGACCGCGGAGTGGTCCTTCCTATTTCGGGTGATGCAACAGATGGGTATTGAAGGAGAGTTCCTGACAATGGTGTGGGCAAACTATCAGACACCATCGGCGAGAGTGGCGGCAAATGGCACACTATCAAGGCCCTTTAGGCTGAGCAGAGGGACAAAACCGGGATGCCCTCTCTTCCCGATGTTGTACGCATTTTATCTAGAGCCCCTCCTACAAGCGACAAGGGCGACAGAAGGAATAAGGGGCATCCTGTTTGTGGGGGAGAGGGGGGGCACAGCAAAAAGTAGCAGCATTCGCAGATGACATGCTGCTTACCTTGACAACACCAATTGAATCTATCCGGGCAAGTATAACCCTGCTGGAGGAATTTGGGGAGGTATCTGGCCTGAGGATGAATATCAGTAAATTGGAAATATTAAGCTTAACTCTGAAGGCATAGGAACGGGATGCTCTGAGGGCAAGCACCCCCTTTGTGTGGAGCCCAGGGGGAATCAGATACCTGGGGGTGAAAATTACAGCGAACCTCACGGATTGGTACGCGGCCATCTATCCCCCCACTGTTAAAGGGCATTAAGTGGGACTTCCACAGGGTCATCTGGCCGCAGTGAAAATGGTCACTCTCCCACGGTTGTTGTACCTATTCCAAGCGATACCCCAAGAGGTGCCAACAAGCCTCTTCAGGGAGTTAAAAATCTTGACTAACGAATTCATATGGGAGGGAAAGAAAGCGAGGGTTAGTAGGAACCTAATGGAGGCACACAAACGGGAAGGGGGACTGGCATTACCGAACTTTCAACAATACTATGAAGCTACGCAATTGAGGGTAATTAGAGAATGGCTCCAGGAAGGGGAAAGGGGCAAAACAAGCAGTGGGTTAAAATGGATAGGGCAGTCACTTATCACAACCTAGCGAAGTCCTGTGGTTACCGAAATATGGCAGACCAACGCATCTATATGAGATCTCTGTAACCAAACTAGTAGCGGATAACTGGGACAAGCTAGTGAGAACCAAAGGGAGAACGACATTTACGTCCCCCTTCACGCCCATCTTCAATAATGGGGACTTCACACCAGAGATGGAGAAGGGGGGCATTTACACATTGGCAGAACAGGGGATGTAGGAGGCTGGGAGACATGTTCAGGGGGGGGGGGGGGGGGAATATCTTTTGTGGATTGTAAAAGGGAATTCGTGGTGAAGGAGGGGGAAAGACTCCGGTATGCGCAAATAAGACATTGGGTACTGAACCCTGGGAACAAGGGAGCGGCAAATAGGGATATAATGAAATTCGAAAAATTCCGCCCATCAAACGATGGGTCTAAGGGGTTAATTTCAAACCTATAAAAGATACTGCACAACGCAACCAACAAGCAGCAGTGGCCCTATAGGAGGATATGGGCGTAAATATTGGGGAGAGAGATGGGAAGGGAGGAGTGGGAAAGGCTGTGGAGAAAGATTCCCAAATTGGCAAGAGCATCCCAATTGCAAGAAGCATGGTACAAGATCCTATTAGGCTGGCATTAAACACCAGCCCGATTGCACAGGATATACCTGGGATCCACGGGGGACTGTTGGAGGGGCTGCGGGATGATAGGCACGGCAGAACACATCTGGTGGGGGTGCCCGAAAATTGGGCCTTTTTGGCAAGAAGTTCAGAGGGCACAAGAGCAGGCCTTCAGTCCTGGAGAGGCTCAACCGCCGGAGCAAATTCTGTTGGGGATGAGGGAGGGCTCCGCAGGTGGGGCTGGGGGGGGGGGGGACCTAGAGCTCGAGAGAAAGCGAGGGTGATCCTAACACTGGCAGCTATGACGTGGATAGCGCAGAGATGGAAAAGCGCAGGTACACACAGGATGCAGGCCTGGTTGCGAAATATATGGGAAAATCATCGCACTCGAATGGCCGACATACACCATGAATCCAATACCCATACATTTGCAAACGACTGGGGAGAAATGCTGGCTTTTCTTAAAGATGACTATCTGGTAATCTGGTGCCCGCAACGCTTAAAATTGTTGGATCTGCAATGAACTTTGGTGCATGGAAGTAATGGGACTGAAGCTGAGCAGTTGTACCTGAATGAGGTGCAAGAGAGGGGGGGGGGGGAATTTTACATTATGTAAAAATGTTACACAGAAACTAGACAAAGGGTATACCAAGTAACGCCTCCAGCACCCCATTGTAAGATAAGATAGCATGTGCTGGGTCTAGAAATGTACAAAATGTAAGCAAAGTCAATTTCACTTCACTGCTCTTGGAAACAGTTTCACCAAGAGAAGGTATTTAAACCTTTGGGAAATCTAAGAGGCTTCCCTGTGCCCCTACACTGAAGGTGCTGTGTGTCAACGTAAATATGTCGTCTATGGAGTTTGTCAGACTCCAAAGTCAAAAGAAACAGAGTCCAAATCACAGAAATATACGAGAGAGTGGGGAGAAGGTCTCACTCTCTCCAGGTTAGAAATTAAAAGTCCTAAAGTCCAGCAAAAAGAGCTGGGGTCTCCAAGGTAGAAGAGAATTAACACATTACTGAGAATGCTCCCCAAAAAGCAGTATTTTACCATCTACTTTGAGTCTGTCCGGTTGGATCCGAAGTATTTACTTGCTAATTCCATCTAGTACAACAAATGCTTCAAGGTGCTAGAATACATTTGGAAGCAGTGCGGATGGTTCTGGTCTAATCAACGTAAAACCCAGACCCCAGATTTTTGGACAATTGACAACCCCCACCATGAGCCAGGCCTGCGGTGAGTGGTGCTCTAACTGATATATGGGTGGCAGGACACTCTTCGAAAAGAATCATTTTTGGTCCTTGCAGGTGCCCCGTGAACAAAACGGGAACTGGTTGATTACGGGAGTGTCGATGCCGGGGAACTCTAGGTGAGGACCGGATGCATGTAGACCATTGTAGCAGGCAAAATCATATGGAAGGAAGGATAGGAATCAGGTAAGATTGTAAATAAAAAGTATAGTAACTAGATTTTTGGGGATATTAAGAACAGATAAGGACACTTCGAATTCACAGGCTCAAGAGGCGGAAGGGGCACATACTACAGTTTGATAAGAGAACATTAAGGATTCCTACTGCAAATATATGAAGGGTATAATAGGATTATATGAAAGATGTGTTTATTTTAAACAGGATCGACAATCAAAAATCTAGAGTTAGAAAAAACCAAAATAGAAGTAAAAAAACTAGTCACTAAAACACCATGAACGATATACAAATATTTAATGAAAAGCATACACGAAAGAGTTGGAATAGGGTTTGTATATATTTTCTTTAAAAAAAAAAATAAAGATAGGGGAAAGGAAACATCCCGATCTTTGGAATACGAGTGGCGATTGATGGTGCCCACTCAAAAATATTGAAACTATACAGTTAATTTGGAACTAGTAAGTATTGACAGCCTGAATCAGCTTGTCGTAATGGAGACCTCTCACACCTATGCAGGAAATTGCCAAGACAAACAGCCAAGATTATGCAGTACCATTCCAAATGGATTAAGGGTACAGTCAAAACATTTAAAATGCCCTTGGCTGTTCTTACAAGGCTTGGGCATCCCTAGAAAACTGCTTTTGGTCTAAAGTCGTAGCCCGTCCTAAGGGACTGATGACGTCATGCATAAGATACAAGCTATCAATCATATCGATTCACGCCAGGATTTGCTGGAGCTTACTAGGTCTATATCATAAAACATGATCCCGTGCCCAAATTCCACTATTTGACATTTTTTTACAACGCCTCACCTGCCAACCCCAGCATTGTGTCAATGTGGACAAAGATGTGAAGCGATACTAGATGAATACGACATCAAGCTAGACATTCTCCACAAAAACCCCAATGCGGCAAAATTTGGTGTGCCGACTGGGAGCAAACCTGTATGGAGAGCCGCCACTAAATCAATGAGACGTGCCTCTCGAAACACGTGCCTTCAACAGCCAATGCTACATTATGCCGTTTCCTGATCAAGCATGAAGACGGTTTATACTGTTTCGACTAAATATGTTCAAAACCGTCCAGCGTCTTCGCTCATGGAAAGGCAACGCACATTTAAATCCTGAGTGTAGACTTTGCTTAAAAGCTAGTGAAACTCTCAAACACGTAGTGCTATTTTGTACTAAGTTACGAACAGAAAGCACTATCCACTTAGGACCCTGGAGCCTACATCACCCCTCCCTATGTACAGACGATTGGTGGGAGCTGATGTTTCAGGGAACAGACTTACAATTGGTACTTCCGTTAACGCGGTTGCTAGCGACAATTGAAAATCGTTTGAGGTTGGCACTAGTTGAGGGAACTGGACTGTAAAATGTAAGACTCAGACGGTGAGAAGCGACACATGACGATTCCCGATGAGAAAGTATGGAAGTTTTTTGTATGTTGTAACTATTTTAAAGGTTTGAAAAAACCCAATAAAATAAAAAATAAAAAAAACATTTATGCCCTGGCCTCCAGGAGGCTCATTATCAAACAGTATTATGAACTAGCACATATTTGCATGCTAGGTACAAGGGAAAAAAGCTAGAGAAGAGATCGACAGTATTAGAGTTCTGGAAAATTTATCAGAATGAGGACGACGACCCAGTCTATAAGGCGTGGATGCTTAGTCAACATAAAGGGGACGGCGTAACGCCTTCAGCTCCTCCTTCCCCTTCTGAGAAGCAAGACAGAGAATAAAGTGGAGGGGTTTTACCCTTTAAAGGAATTTAATACAGCAGCAGGGTATTTTAATCCACTATATAAACCCCTGCTAATACTAGTCAAGAGTCAGAAGAGAATAAAAGTAGATCATGTAAAGAGACACGCAATGAAAGTAAACAGTGTGATGAGAAGGATGGACAGCAATATGGAGATAGAAGAGGCAGAGAAACAAAGAATAACAGATACAGCTAAGGGCACAACAATGGTACAGAATGAATGGCTAGGATGACATTACTTAAGTTAAATGACAAAAGGTATTAGCGAAGTTCGAATAAGAAGGGACGAACAAGAAAAAAATTGAAAGAAAAGCAAGTATAAACAGGAGAGACAAGGAATGTAAAGCAAGGGAAGAGCGAAGGAAGATGGGGCGAAAAGAGAAAGGACAAGAAGTAGAAGCCCAAAGATTGAAAGCACATAGGTTACAAAGAAGACCCGAGGAAGTAAGGGAAAGATAAGGGATGAAGAAATTAATAGAAGCAGGAGATTTAAAGATGAGATTGAATATTTCTGCAGTAGAAGCATGATACCCATAGAAACAAGACTGAAGCAAAGAAGAGAGGATTGCAACTATCCCGTGGGGGATGGCGATGATCAGACATGCCAACATGGAGAGAAGCTACAGAAAGTATAGAAACAAGAATTGGGACACTATTTAGACATATGAGGGATAAGTAAGGGTACATATCTCACAGGGGTGACAAAGGAGCATCCTTTAGGGGAACCGGAAGAAGTTTAGATGTCAGAATAAACGATCAGCCATCTTCAGATTTGGTAGAACGTAAAGTGGCATTAGGACCAAGAGAACAGCCACAGAGGGGTAGGTGAGGGTTCGCATGTGAATCCATGCTGGAGAAGAACAAGTTACTCCATGCTGGAGAAGAACAAGTAACTCTTACCTGGTAACGTTCTTTCGATGGGATGGGGCGATGACGTATTCCATATCTATGACAGTAATCAGCACAGCTGGGGTGATTACTGTCAGATATGGAATACGTCGGAGGACCCAATCCCCTCGAACAGTTATGAGGTAAGTAACTTGTTCCCTCTCCAGCATGGGGTCTGGCATGGATTCACATGCTTATGAATAAAGAATACATAGCAGTACACACGTACAACCACAGGAGGCAGCAAGGCTCAGCATAAGCATCTCTTAACTCGCCACCAGGCTCCCCTTCAAGCAAACAAGTTGCACAGCACTGCTTGGCTGACTCTTGACTCCTCCCTGGAATCCCTGTCAAAGCAGTAGAATCACGTGAAGGTGTGCATCGACCTCCACGTAGCAGCCCTGCAGATGTCCAGCAGGGGCACACCAGACAGGCACACTAGTTGCGATTGCTCTGATCGAATGGGCTCCGACAGCCAAGCAACAGTCCGTTCAACAACTGGTGACAATGGCTGATGCAGCCGGAGAGCCACCTGGAAACGGAAGCCTTTGAGAGGGCCTTCCCATGGTTCGCAGGACCACAGTTCAGAAAAAGTTGTGACGTCTTCTGGAAACTCTTTTGTGCGGTCCACGTAGAACTTCAGCGCTCTAGCCACATCCAGCGAGTGCAAAGTCCTCAGCCGGCGACAAAGGCGTCGGAAAAAACACAGGCAACACCAAGGGCTCGTTTAGATGAGTCAGACGGCACCTCGGGCATGAAGGAGGGGTGCGTCCGCAGCACCACCCTCGTGTCATGGAAAGTCAAATAAGGTGGTTTACAGGACACGGCCTGAATCTCACCCACTCGCCGTGCAGATGTGATGGTCACGAGGAACGCGGTCTTCCATGACAAGAACTTCAGTGTAACTATCTGCATAGGTTCGAATGGAGGGTCCATGAACCTAGTCAGCACCACATTGAGTTTCCCACACTGGGGTTGGTACCTTCATCGGCGGTAACAAGCAAAACAGTCCTTTGACAAACTCCTTAACCAGACGGTGTGACCAGAATGACGACCGTCCCGGAGATCTGGTGTAGCGGGATAGCCGCCAAATGAACTTTGATGGAAGCATGGGCCAGCCCTGCTTTGGCCAACAGCAAATACGGTAGCACCTGCAGAGCCGTGGCTCGCAGAGGGTCGATCTTTTGTGCACGGCACCAAACAGCGAACCTCTTCCATTTATGTCCGTAGCAAGCACCTCCTTCAATCAGCTGGGAGGTCGTAACCCCTGAACGCCAACGCTGCAGGAGCCAGGCCTTCAGGTTCAGGGATCCTGGTTCGTGGTGCAGAATTGCACCTGCTTATCTGGCTAGAAGATCTGCGACCACTGGAAGCTTGATGGGAGGGGACGCTGACATGTCGAGAAGGTCCAGGTACCAGATCTGCCTCAGCCACGCCGGTGCGACGAGGATCATCCTGCACTGGGACCGTCTGAGTTATCGACTAGTCAAAGCAGTAACGGCAACGGAGTGCGCGCGTACAGAAACAGACCGTCCCAGGGGAATGAGAATGCGTCCCCCATGCTCCCTGGCTGAGGAAACCTGCGGTGAACGTGTGTTTGTCGCTGTCGCAAAGAGATCGATCTGGGGTTTGCCCCATCTGCAGAACAGGTGATCCACTTGATCCTGCCGAAGCTCCTACTCTTGGCATAAGTGCAGCTCCCTGCTGAGCGAATCAGCGACAGTTCTCCACTCTGGCCAGATGAAACGGAATGATGACCAACCCCTGGCCGACGGCCCAGTGCCATAGGTCCTGCGCTTGGGGATCCGCTTCCTGATGTAAAACATTGTGGTGGTATTATCAGTGAAGTCCCACACCACCTTGCCCTTGAGGGACGGAAGTAAAGAATTGAGTGCCTAAAACACTGCCTGCAGCTCTAACACGATGTGCAACGTCTTCTCCTCACCCAGAAGCCGCAGGCCTCTTGTGTTAAGACTTCCGGTGTGAGCTCCCCATCCTTCCAGGGAGACGTTCGCCATGACTGTCTCCTGGTGCAGCGGGGTCTGGAAACCTATGCGTCCAGACCGATGAGCACGGACTCCCCACCACCGTATCCCTCGACAGAAACTCTCATAGAGTGTGTCTTGTCCTCTAAGCTTCCCGACACTTGTATCCAGCAGGTGTTGAGGAACTCCTGTAGGGGACGCATCCATAGCCTGCACAGCCGAGTGAGGAAGATGCAGGACGCCATCATGCCGAGCAGAGACTTGATGGACCACACCTTGGTGATCTTCAGCGCCAACAGAAGTGCCCAAGATAACCGCTATCCTTTCCCCCTACGGAGACGCCAGGCATGACACTCGAGTCGGGATCCCAAAAACAGTAGGCCCTGCGATGGAGTCAAGCAGGACTTTGCAAAGTTCAGAGAACCGCAGATCCGTCAGTAGGCGAACAGTCCTCGCCAGGTGATCGACAGCGATCTCCTTCGAGCTGGCCCGGATGAGCCAGTCGCCCAGATAAGGGTAGACGTGTATCCCCCGTAGTCGCAGTTGTGCCGCCATTGGGGCCAGGCACTTGGTGAAGACCCTTGGCGCCAACATCAATCCGAAGGGAAGCGCCATTAATTGGTAGTGCTTTCCTTGAACCACGCAACGCAGGAACTTGCGGTGCCCTTTGTGAAAGGGAATGTGGAAGTATGCATCCTCTAAGTCCAGCGACGACAGGAAGTCTCCCTCTTCCAGCTATCCGAGCATGTGCTGAAGAGTGACCATTCAGAACTTTTGGGACTTTATGTATTTGTTTAGTCGACAAATGTTGAGAATGGGCCTCCAGCTCCCGGTCGTCTTTTTGACGAGGAAGTACCTTGAGTACACTGAGCCCCGGAGCCTCTTTGGGACGAGTACTATCACGCCTTTCTTTAACATGGCCCTAACCTCCAGCAGCAGCTGAGGAGCGTGGTTCTCTTGCTGGGCCCCCAGTGGTATTTGGGGACACTTCTGTTGAAATTCCAGGCTGTGTCTGGGCGAGAGCGTCCAGCATCCAACGGTCAGTGGAGATGGTCTTCCAGAAGTTGACCGAAGTTCACCAGCCGGCCTCCCACTTGGGTGCCTAGGTGAGGGCCTGACGCCCTTGCCGGTTCTATCCTGTTTGGACAACGAAGGGCCTCCTTGGGGAACTTGGCAGCGACATCCTTCTCCGAAGGCCTTGGAGCCGCCCCTGTTGGTCTCCTGAGTAGAAGAGTGGGAGGTTTAGTGGTAAGAATAGGAGCCCCGCCAAACCCCTTGGAGGATCCTAGGGACTTGCTGCCTGAGGTCGAAAGGACGGCTTCCGTTGTTGAAGAGTGCCCAAAGCATGCGCCGTGTCCGTGTTTAGGGCTTGGAAAGACTCATCCACAGCCTTACCAAACAAATTGTCCCCCTCGAAGGGCATGTCCAGCACCTTAGACTGAACGCCCTGCCGAAAGTTGGTGGCCTTGAGCAGGCCACAACAAAGGCAAATGCAGTTGCCCAATTGGCAGAAACCCGCGCCGGCAATGTCCGTGGCAACCGTGATGACGTGGTTCGACGCCACCTCGCCTTCTTTCAGAATTTCCAGCGCTCTCGACCTCTTGTCGAAAAAGGAATTCCAGGATGGGAGCGATCTTGAACCACAACTCTGTTGTAACGAGCGACGATGGCAAGGGCGTTGGTGGCCTTTATGGTAGTCGCTGCAGAATAGATGATTTGTCGTCCCATGGCATCCAACATCTTGCCCTCGCTGTCGGGTGGAGGCCGCCATGGCAGAGCCACCCGAGGACTTCTACCTGGCCGCCGCGGACACCAGAGCCCGGAGAAGGCTGGGCCCGTAAGCACTTGGGTGCGAAATCAGGCACCCTGTACTTCTCAAGGCGATCCCTCTACGCCGGGGAAGTGTTCTTCATTAGAGACAAACCTTTGTCCCGAATGTCATCCAGGAGTGGGACCGAGAGGAGGTCTTCCTCTTCGCCTCCATGCGCGGATATAAGAAGCCCTCATCCTCAGGAGTGAGCTGAAAAAGTTCGACACCCTAGAGATCGAGTGGCAGAAGCCAATCTCATCTGGCGATGAAGATCTGGCCGGCGGAGATGGGAGGGCCCCTAACCCACCGCCGTCCGTGCCCATCATAGTGTCTGGGTCCATCTCATCCCTCGGGGAGTGTACTCTTCTTGGCCAGGAGGTGGGGGGAGTACTGGGGTGTCTGCCGCCATGGGTGGGGTCGTCAGCACAATAGGCATCCTTGTCTGAATCTCAGAGACTAGCGTATGTAGTGCAGAGAGGATGTCCGAGAGGTCTCTTGGAGGTACCTGTGGTGGGGTGGCAGCTGAGGTACAGGCGGAACTGGCCCTGGGGCACCAGCTGTGAGCCCAGGGCCCCATTGCCGCCTTTGTCGGTGTGCTCGTCGTCCCTAGGTTTCCCTCTTCCTGGATGGTCCTCCGAGGAGATATCCGTACCCTGGAGCACCACCACAATCCCCCCCCCACCCCACTCTTTGCTTCCAGCGGTGAAGGTCGGAGAGATGACTGGCATCTTCTCTGGGGTTTTCTCTAGCCTTTGGGGTCGTGCCCTGCAGAACCGCCTCAGGGGCCTTTGGCAGAGACGTCACCACCGCCTCGAAGGGAGGCTGGACCTTCGCCGGATGCACATGGGCTTTCACGGTCAGGGCCGGAGCCTTGTCCTGCTTGGCATCTCCTTAGGGAGAGGGTCCGAGCCCCGCTACCCCCTTGGATCCTTGGACTTCTCCGGTAGGACAGATTTGAGCCTCTCCTTGAGTTTGCCCGATGATCCACGTTCCTCTTGGCCGAAGATCCTGGCGGTTGACTGGTGACGGAGGCCGGAGGCCCATGAATATTCCCCCATCGTCAGGGTGGGAATCCTCGGTAAAGAAAAACCCATTTCTGAACTGTCTTTCTCCTAACAACCAATCACTGAGCTCTGTGTCATACTGCCCCCAGCCAATGTCTGCAGCCATCTTCAGATTTTTACTGCACGTTCAAGTGTTGGGAGTCCTCGTGCTTAGCTCTCAAGCTTTTACTGCGTTTCACTTTTTGAAAGAGTTGAGTTGCTCTATTTTTCATTCAATCGAGCCTTCCGATTAACTGGGACACGTTTTTCGGATTCTTCAAACACCCTTCAAGGGTGGATTTCGTAGAGTTTCTTCATGGAGGCTGCCAGAAGATTCTTCAGGCCTACACCGCGTGGATCACGTTGGACGAGAAGGATTATTCCTTTCAAGATTTGCATTGACTGGTTTGCAGAATGTTTTTATGGACAAACATTCCCAGTGCCTGTACCCGACGCACAAGGAGGAAGATTGTGCATTTTGCTCTAAACTCTCGAAATTCACGTTGAAGGATCGGCATAAACAGCTGGAAGAGTGGCTGCAGGCCAAGGCCACTGCACTGGGTGGTTCCCAAGGGCATGCCTCTCCCAGATCCAGGAAAACTGAGCAGGCTTCTAAGTCTTTTGAGGGCGCCCCTCTCGCGGGGCTCCAACAAAAGGTCAAGCACCGTAAGTCTGCAACTGTCGGGAACACCGTTGCGGCAGGCTCCCCGGCAGCCAGGGCACATGCGGCAACCCCAGCTGCATCGCTCTCTAGTCAACGCTCCGGATCTTCATCCGAAAGGAAATCTGATCACCCGGGCAAGCTGAATGTGGCCCCGGAGGCAACTAAGGAGAAGGCTAAACCGGGCACGGTATCCAGCCTACCCTTGGCCAAGAAGGCCAAAAGGGGACCGGGCCTCCGAGCTGGCCACTAAGGACTAGGCCACTAAGGACAAGGTGTCTGGGGCAACCACGTGTCAAGTCTGTAATTTCTTCCTGCAGGAGCGACGATGGCCCGCCATACACCCCCCCCCCCCCTTTGTTACTGCTACTACCTCTTGAATCTATCTTTTACCCAGTACCCTCTCAGTACCTACTGCCTAAACTGATATAGCTATTAGGCTTGTATAAATGTCCCAGACTGCAACACCTCTGGAAAAGTGTGTGATGTTGAGACTGCACTGATCAACTGCGGCTCCGCTGCTTCTTGCAGAAGTAATTATGCTGGACTTTTCTCTTGAAATAATGTACTGCTTTACCTCTTTTACTTGCAAGAAAAGTTTTAGCAGCTGTTGGCACATAGCTTAGCACATTGCCAATCTCTTAACTTACTTGCGTCACGTGAAAATATGCTGGGAATTTGTCCGCGGCTGCCACTTCAAACTAACGAATACAAAGTCTTTCGGGCGGGACACCGGGGAAAAATGCGTTACAGAATGCTACCGTTGAATGTAATGTCAGTACGAGCGTGTGTTGCCTTCAGAAGACGCTCCTTTCACTGCTGAATGGACACCTCTGTTTCAGTTCACAGAAAAGCCACTCTGAACTCACTTATGAATCTTCGCTTTGAAGTGGAAAAACTCTTCCTCAATTTCCTAGAAGTATGGGGATTTTTAACTCTTAATTCACAGGAACTACAAAGGCTATGACCTACTCGGCAACAAACTTTAAGGAAAGGCAGTTTGGAATTCTTCTAAGAATTTCAAGTTACATCATAAACAGCCTTAAGCAATAACTGCTGTAGATTCACGCCTCCATCTTGGCTTGGGGAAACAAAGGCTTCCTGAGAAAGGAACATTAAGGACACATTTCTTCAAGCCAACTCAACCACCCAAATCCTACCTAAACCCTAGACAATTCCCCCCTTCAGAGAGCATGCTTAAGGCGCAGACTGTAACAAGGACCCCTTACAGCTCTGAAATTATGCCGAAGGAAATGACAAATCCGGACACCACGAAGGCCAAAAACAAGGCTGGCCGGACCGTGAAAGCCCAGGTGCACCAGACCAAGGCAGCCCCTGCCATCGAGGTGGTGGTGGCATCCCTTTCGAAGGCCGTTGGGGCGGACCTGCAGGGTGCCCCTCCCAAGGTAAGAGTGTCCGTCCCTGCCAGGGGGGAGTCTTCATTCCAACCCTTTGAAAAGACCCCAGAGAAGTCATCTCTCAGAGACCGCCCCCTCTGGACGCGAAGAAAGGGAGGGGGAAAGGCGTTGAAGTCCTCCAGGGCACCGATATATCTGCGGCTGAGGAACTGGTCTACCTCCAGACCATTCAGGAGGAGGGTGGCGACGAGATAAATGTCAGAGTCGAGCCCTATGACGATGGAGACTGAGGGCCTCAGGACGACTAGGGCCTTGGCCCTGCGCCTTAGCTGCCGGCCCCTACACCACAACTACCACCAGGAGATCTTTCAATGGATATTCCCTCTACCCTGCATACACTTGTATCTGAGATGCAGTGAGATGCAGAAGAGGATGCCAGCGACTACGCCGCCTGCTACCTCAGCAGCGCCAACTGCTTACCACCCGTCGCCTCCTTCCCGCTACCCCCCACCGGGTGAGACTCGTTCAGACACAGCAACGACAGGCACAGACAACGGCGGGATACGGGACCTCCCTTCGCCTCCGCCCAGATCCTCTCCGCCAGACGAGATGGGTTTGTTCTATGCAATGATTGAGAGCATTGGAGCTCTTCCAGCTCGTTCCGGAGAAGGAGGGCTTCTTATTCCAGCACTGCGTGGCGAAAAGGAAGGCCATCCTTTTGGTCCTGCTCTTGGATGACATTTGGGATGAAGGACTGGCGAAGAACCCATCTACGGCCACAGCGATGAGGGACCGCTTAAAGTACAGGGTGTCGTACTCTGCGCCCTAGTGCTTGCGGGCCCAGCTGTCGCCGGATTCGGCGATTTCTGCCACGGCCAAGAAGTCGCCTGGTTCTACATCTTCTGCAGCATCCACCCCTCGCGACAAGGAGAATAAATTGGATGCAATGGGGAGGCAAGTATTTCCTCTCCAGCGACGACCATCAAGGCCGACAATGCCTTTGCTATTGTAGCGTGCTATGAACAGGAGCTGTGGTTCAAGTTCGCACCTCTGCTGGACTTCCTCCCTGACTAGGAGGGCAGAGGCCTTGGAGATTCTTGAAGAGGGCGGGGTGGCGTCGGACCATGCCATCACAGTGGCCACACATCATGGATGCAGGTTTCTGCTAGATGGGCAACAGCGTTTGCCTTTGCTGCCGTGGCTGGCCCAAGGCCACCAACTTTCGACAGGTCCAGACAAGAGTTTTGGACATGCCCTTTGACGGAGAAAATCTTTTCGGGAAGGCTGTCGAGTCTACAGGCCATCAAGGCAGACACGCAGACGGCATGCACGCTATAGCAGCAACAGCCATACTTTAGGTCCTCAGGAGGCAAGTCTCCCTGATCTTTGAAGGGTAACAGTGGGGGCTCCTCTTACCGCCACCCCCCTCCCTCCTTGGCCCAGGAAACCAACAAGGGCTGCTCCGAGGCCTTAGGAGGACGACACAGTCGTTGCCAGGGACCCCAAGGCGGCCTGTCGACCTCCAAGCGAGAATGAACTGGCCAGGACGTCGGGCCCCCACCCATGCACCCCAGCAGGGAGAGGCCAGCTAGCGAATTTAGTCAGCGTGTGGAAGACCATCTCCACCAACCGTTGGGTGCTGGACGCTCAGACACGAGTTCCAACAGAAGTGTCCCCAAATACCACCTGTGGACCAACAGGAAAGCCACATCCTCAGCTGCTGCTGGAGGTTAAGGCCATGCTAAAGAAGTGAGCAATAGAGCTAGTTTCAATGCGACTCCGGGGCTCCGCAGTGTACTCAAGGTACTTCCTCATGCGAAAGAAGACCGGGGGCTGGAGGCTCATTCGCGACCTGCGACGACTAAACAAATACATAAAGTCCCAGAAGTTCCAAATGGGCACTCTTCAACACGTGCATGGACAGCTACAAGAGGGAGACTGTCGTTGTTGGATCTGGAGGATGCGTATTTCCACATCCCCATGCACAACAGACACCGCAAGTTTCTGCACTTCGTCATTCAGGGGAAGCATTACTAATTCAAGGACCTTCCCTTCGGGCAAGTCGACGCCCCCAGAGTCTTCACCAAGTGCCTGGCGCCGGCCCATCTACTGCTGCAAGGGATTCACAGCTACCCGTACTTGGACAACTGGCTCATCCGGGCCAGTTGAAGGGACAACACAGTCAACCACACGGCAAGGACTGTCTGACTACCAACGGATCTAGGGTTCAGTGAATTATGCAAAGTCCTGCTTGACTCCATCGCAGGACGTGCTGTTCCTGGGACCCCGGCTCAACACAGCATCACCGTCGGACGAGAGTTGCGGCCATCCTGTGCAAGGTGCAACGGCTGCTCGCTCTAAAGATCGCCACAGTGAGGACCATCAAGTCTCTGCTCAGCATGATGCCATCATGTATCTATCTCATCCGACTCTGCAGGTTACGGATGTGCCCACTGCAGGATTTCGACGCCCGTTGGATTCAGGTGTCCGGAAGCTTCCAGGACAAGATTGCGCTTGACGAGGGGTTCCATCGGGCGATAAGATAGCGGGGGTGCGCTCTCATCCAAGCGTAGGCCTGGATTTCAGGCCCCACCACACCAGGAGACTAATGACGCACACCTCACTGGAGGGATGGGGAGCTCACACCGGAAGTCTTCACGCCAGAGGCCTGTGGCTGCCGGAAGAGAAGACGTTGCACATAAACGTTCTGGAGCTACAGGCAGTGTTTTGGGCCTTCAAATCGTTCCTTCCATCCCTCAAGGGCAAGGTGGCACAGGTCTTCACAGACATTCCAACCACAAAGTTTTACATCAGGATACGGAGGGTACCACATCCCCCCCCCGCCCTCTACAAAGAGGCACAGGACTTCTGGCATTGGGCCGTCGCTGAGGTGATGTTCCTCATCCCGTTTCAGCTGGCAAGAGTAAAGAACACAGTCGCCGACTGAGCAGGGAACTTCGTGCTTGCCATGAGTGGGACCTCTGGCAGGACCTAGTGGAGAGCCGGTTCCTCAAACGGGGCAAAACATGACAGCTCAGATGGAAAAATCACCTTGGCCTTTCATAGGGTCGTGATCTTTCCAAATCCTTCCGTGGAAGCTGCTGGACCCCCACAGTCCCACACCAGCTGCTCAGTGCCCCACCTACTAAAATACAGTAGAGATCAGTTCAGCTAGCGGAGGAAAATGGGATAAAACAAAACACTGGAGCTCTTCTTACTTCTCTACTTGCTCCCTGCATAGGAATTAAAGGGGTTAATACATTCACAACATAACTAAAGACTCCTGCTCTCTATATGGCAGAGAATCACAGAGGACCCCAGCCAAGATTCTCTATGCGGTAGCGAAGTCGAGCAATCAAAGGCTTCAGCTCTCAGGAGGAGATGCAGGCTGGTTCTTAAGTACAGTGTAGTGTAGTCCAAGCACCCACAGAGGAATGTCCACACACTATTAGTTCAAACAGTCTTTATATAAATAAGGTTCACGTTATATACACACTCACGAAAACACTTTGTACTCTGGCAATACTATAATGGCAAATATATACAGGTCTACGGGGTACCACTTAACTATCGATTCCTTTCAAATGCATCAACTGCAAACAGTTCAAATGACATACGAATCAGATAACAAGATGAATCAACGATAGACAAAGAAAGAAGGCAAGGTTAAATCAAGCAACGGCAGGAGTCGATCCCACATTTAAGAAACCGTTCCGTGTGAGGATCCCCTCACCCCACCTGGGCAACCTGTAAATAGAGTGCATTTCACAAGCCCAGTCCAGTTATACTTTATAGTCTTGGGTCATTCCAATAGTTCTGCAACCCCAATGTACCTGGTGTTGTAGGCTTTGTCAGGGAATTGACAGGACCTTCTTGAGTGCACTCCCCTTCAAGCAGGAGCCACGGGTAGTCGAACTTCCGAGATGAAGAAAAGGTGAACGTTGTCGTTGAGGCAGCAGCTTCGGTCCTTGCGGTGCTTGTAGACGAGTGATCGAAAACGTCCTGCAACCGGGGAGGCGTGCAGTGTTCATTGCTGCAAAAGGGTAGTGAAGAACGTTGGCCCTGCAAGGGTGTCAAGTTGTCAGCAAATGGGGCGTGACCACTGCAGGCTTCAGTAGCTTAGCCGGTCTTCGGGTGGCGGGAACCCCACCGGCAGATTCTCCTCGGTTTTCGGCAGCCTTGACTTTCTCCGGCAGGACAAAAAAAATCGGTCAATGAGGATGAACAAGGGAGTCCTTGGATCAAATGTTCTTAGGCAAAGGGAGCACTGCTGCAGCTCCGGTCTGCGACGGCTGTCCGGTGCTTCTCTTCGTTCTCAGCAGTCCCCTTCTCCGGTCGGCAACCTTTCGTAGGTCTAACAGGGAGCTTTGGCAAAGATCAGCTGGTGCACGATGGGCCCTCGTAGCTCGGGAAGAGGTCGCCTAGCCAGATCTTCTTGGATCAGTTCCTTGAAGGCACAGCAGCTTTCAGATTTGCGACAGATAGCAGCAGCAGCAGTTCCTTCAGTGGGCTTCAAAGTTAAGCATCAGTTTCTACTTCTGAACGATTTCTAGCAGTGAGAGGCCCCCAGATATACTGTTGATCTCCCATTCATTCGGCTGGTTCACACTCAGGCAACCAATCACTCAGGGCATTCAGGCAGTCAGCCAATCAGGCGTACGGTGCATTCAGGCCATTCTTCTCCTTCCAGACAACACAGAATGTGGATTTGGACAAGCACTCTGCCATTCAGCACTACACACTGCATTCATACGAGTTTCAGGCAGGGCAGCCTCAGTCATTGTGTCAACCACCAGATACTAGACCCCCTTAACCCAATGCGTATTAGTGTCACGCCATACACCCAGGTCCCACCCCACGGGCCTCCCCACAACATAAAGTCATTGTGAAGGCTCCAGCCAATCTGGCCTGGAGTTCCACACAACAACATATATGGAACTTCCACCCAACAGCCAGTCAGGAGGAAGGGACAGAGTCTGGGTTTCCCAGGACTTCGGGAAAACATGTTAACAGGACCTTGAAGGTATAACCCGTAAGGTAGGGCCTAAAAAGCCTAACGATCCAAACTATGCTAAAAACATTCCTTTCCAACAGTAACCCACCAAAGCTCTCTACCCTTGAGTTGTCTACTGATGAATGATCCATGTTCCTCCCTTTGTCATCTAACTGGGACAAGACAGCTCCAATTCCGATGTCGCAGGCATCCGTCTGGACGATAAAGGGTTTGCTGTAGTCAGGAGCACACAATACAGGTGCCCTACACAGACTTTCTTTCAAGCCATCAAAGGCCCTCTGGCAGTCTTCAGTCCGATAAACCTTCCTAGGCTGTTTGGGTGAAGTCAGAGCTGTCGGAGGGGCAGCTATGGTTCCATAGTCAGCGATGAAATTGTGATAATACCCATTAAGGCCCAAAGAGGCTCACCTGGGTTTGAGTAGTGGGAGTCTCCCAGCCATGTACATCCTGTACTTTACTGGGGAGAGGTTGGATTTGACCCCCCTCCTACCTCATGACCGCGACTTTTCCCTCAGCTATCTGGCACTTGGCGGCCTTGATAGTGAGGTTAGCCCTTTTCAAGGCCTGCAACACTTTATCCAGATGTGTCAAATGCTCTTCCCAGGTGGAACTGTAGACGACAATGCAGTCTAAGTAGGCCACACAAAAGGCCTCCAGCCCACTGAGCGCATGATTGACCATCCTCTGGAAGGTGGCAAGGGCATTCAACCCAAAAGGCATGACCCTAAACTCAGGTGTTGAGAACGCAGTCTTTTCCTTGGCATGGTCCGTCAGGGCTATTTGCCAATAGCCTGAGGTAAAGTCAAAGGTGCTCACAAATTTGGCAGCACTTATGGTGTCCACAAGCTCATCAGCCCTGGGCAATGGGTGCGTGTCAGTTTTGTTGATGGCATTGACTCCTTGTAAGCCACACAGAACCTCCAATCCTTGGTACCTTCCTTGGAACTTGTCTTGGGGACAAGGACCACAGGACTGACCTTCGACTGGTTGAGGGTTCAATAACACCCAGATTCAACATTTTGGCAACCTCAGCCTGGATGTGGTTCTTAACTGTATCTGACATACAGTAGGACCTGCTTCTGTCACGCACACTGTCACCAGTGTCAATTTGTGTAAGACCTGGTGTCAGTGAGAACAGAGGCATACTGCCGAGGCAAAGCCCTGCAGGCCCCCTGCTGCTCTGTCAGATCGAGAGAGAAGTACTTCCTCCAATGAGCCATCCTGAGGGTTGCTATGCAGCAAATCAGGAAAGGGCTCACTCTCATCCTCTTGCTCTGAAGCTAGCAAGAGACACGAGACCTCTGCTCGCCTATGGAAAGGCTGGAGACTTGACGTGGAATACTTGAGGGGCTACCCCAGAGACTCCCATGTCAACCAGATAATTGACTTCGCCCATCTTGGAGAATATCCTGAAGGGTCCAGTACATTTGTCTGCCAAAGCCGAGGCTTGGTAGGCTCCATCACAAGTATCTCCTGGCCTGGAGTCCAATCCACTTGCAAGGCTTTAACGTCATGCCAAGTCCTGGCTGGGTTTGAGATTCACTGTCGCCTGACCCATCTGAGCCATCCTCCGTCTGAGGCCCAACATGCCCCCCACTTGCTTAGCAGGACCTGGAGGGGTGGCTTCCAAACCTCTTATCAAGGCAAGGGACCCCGCTACACAGGATGTCCATAGAGTAACTCAAAGGGGCTGAAACCAACACCCTCATGAGGTACCTCTCTGTAAGCAAACCGGCATGGCAAGAGGAGATCCCATTTCTTCCTTAGGGGCTCTTCTAAAGCACCTAGCATGCCCTTGAGTTTAATTAAATCCCTCAACCATACCATTGGACTGGGGGATGGTAAGAGGTGGAGAACTTGTAGGTTACCCCCGCACTCTTTCCACATGGTTTTCATGTAATTAGACATAGTTGAATCCTCCGTCAGAGACAACCTGGGTGAAAATGCCCAGGAGAGCCCTGGCAACCACCTTGGCAGTAACAGTCCGAAGGGGTATAGCCTCAGAGTACCTGGTGGCATGATTAACCAAGACCATGATAAACCGATGTCCACCTGAAGTGGGAGGGTCAAGGGGACCAACAATGCCGATGCTCATCCTCTCAAATGGTGTGCCAACCACTGACAACAGCTGCAGTGGGGCAATGACACTGCCTCCGGTCTTGTCAGACAACTGACAATTTGGGCAGGTCCTGCAGTGGGACCCCACTTCTACTCCCATTCAGGGCCAGTAGAAATGGGCAGAGAGCCTCTGCTTAGTGTTCTTGGAGCTAGGATGACCAGTTAATGGCACCTCATGCGCCAATTGCAGCAGTAAGGGCCTGTAAACCGGGGGTACCACCAACCTCTTGAGGGCACCAGGTTGAGGCTTAGCGGGCTCACAACAAGGAGCTCACCCTCCCAGTAGATCCGGAATGCCCTAGGCACTTCTCCTTGTGCCTGGGACAGGGCCCGTTTCCTCAGACCCTCGAGAGTGTGGCACTCTCTGACCCTTTGAGAAGTCCGCCCGGGACAGTCCCCCTTCAGTCAACAGGCACTGAAGGTCGGGTGGTCCTCTGTGTTGAGCACCTCTCCTGCAGGAGGGTCTTCTGCCTCAGGAGTTGAGCTTGGGTTTTCCACTGGACCGATCCCACCCAGAGCATGGATCCCAATGGGTGCTGTAGGAACAGCAGGAAGAGGAGCCCCCTTCACAGAGGTGGCCTTGCTCTTCAGTCTTCTTGCCTTAGGCCTCGCCTTTGGCTCTGGTACCTGACTCGCAGCCAGACCCTGTGACCTAGTGACTGCAGCAGTCATGGGAAGACGATCAGAGATAAACCCCAACTCTACTAGATCATTTCCCCCCATCAGAAGGTTAGCAGGGACGTTGTCCTGAACCAGGACAGGAAGCTTTGCTGTCTTGTCTCCAATCAAGAGTGTGACTAAGGCTACAGGCGATAGTTTGGGAGGCCCATTAGCTAATCTGGTGGTTCTCAGATGAGCACCTACATAGTCCTCTGGCTTGAGCAGGGTCCTGTCCACCACTGTCATGCTTACCCCAGTGTCTCAAACCAGTAGAAGGCTGGCCATTCAAGAGGACACTTCTCAAAAACCTACGGGTGTTCTGTGGGATTGTCACCAGTACTTCTGCGTACTACTCCCAGGCCCCAAGAGACACTAGGGAAATCTCTACGGGAGCACTGAATGTGATCCCTGTAGAGGAGGGGACCACACACTTGGGGTCACCTTTCTTGTGATCGAGCCCCACATTCACAAGTGCCAGGAACGCCGAATACAGTACTGGAACCACTGGGAGCCTGCTTTGCAGCAGGTGGACCACTACTCTTATTCCCACCCACATAGGACCTTGCTTTCATTGGATACTGAAAGTTTTGCCTTATGTAGAAGTACGCATGCGTCTCTTCCGAAAATGGAAAGGAAACACTTCCGTTGTTCGAGCCGATCGCGGCTTTCAGAAACGCTGTGCATATGTCCAGTTCAGCGTTTTAGGGTACGTTCCCTTTCTTGTACATCGAACTGGATGCCAAGTAATATAGGTCTTTCCTCATTCCACCGCTGCAGTCCTAATATGAACATGCGTAGCACGGTAACGTGCTTTTCTTTCCTACGTGCATCTTTCCTGAACGGGGCACGACGGGAAAGAAAATCACAAATGAACTTTTGAAATCTTCTCCACACACCGCCGTGAAATAAGTTAACTTGAAATGACCCCGGCTCATACTCCATTAACTCGTGGCTTCACACAGGTCCATAAATGCCTTACTGAATCTTCAAATTACTACGTGCCATTTTACGCTTAATAATCAAGTCTTTAGCTCTTCAAACTAAGCAAGTTTGATAAATCTCTTAACTTTGACTGTTCCTCAATTTCTGCTGCACAGCCAACTCCACATTATGTACAATTTTAGACCAAACTGTGCTTATATTTCGCCACACCTTTCTAAATTCTGCGCTCAAACTGCTGGTTGCTTCCAACTTGTAAAGTTCAAAAGGGGAAAGTAGGCCAGAAGAAAACTAAAGAAACTTGACTACTTATCAAGGGAAAATGATGAGGCAGTTGAAGATGGGCAGCAAAGACAATCCGCCTTTAACATTCTGAATTAGAACCCAGCTGAACAGAACCTCCATCTTGGCCTGGGCTCAAGCCCAATCATCCATTTTGAGCACTATGCTTAGCAGATCTCTGGGTAAAGAGATTAGGGAAACTTGACAATCTTTCCTTTGCTCCCAAAGCCACCCCCACCTGCTTAACAGTACCACCAGCCTTACCCACTAAACCCCTGATGAGCCTGACACGGTCAGGTGATGTTCCTCATCCCATTTCATCTGGCAAAAGTAAAGAACATGGTCACCAACTGAGCAGGGAGCTTTGCGCTTGCCACGAGTGGGAGCTTCGGCAGGACCTAGTGGAGAACCTGTTCCTCAATGGGGCACCAAGTGGCAGAGGTTTGCCAGCAGGTTCCTCCAGCAGGGGAGCATAGGGGACGCATTCTCATTCCCTTGGGAAGGCCTCTTTCTGTATGCATTCCCTCCGTTGGCACTTCAAGTCAGTCAGCTCAGACTGCCGGATGATCCACGTCGCACCGGCGTGGCCGAGGCAGATCTGGTATCTGGACCTTCTCAGCATGTCAGCGTCCCCTCCAATCAAGCTGCCAGTTGTCGCGTACCTTCTCGCCAGGGAAGGAGGCACCATTCTTCACCACGATCCAGGGTCTCTGAACCCGAAGGCCTGGCTCCGGCAGCCCTAGAATTCGGTGGCTACGATCTCCCGGCGGACTGCAAGGAGGTTCCCACCAAGGCTAGAGTATCTGCTTTTAAATGCTGCAGACCTCAGTGGAAGAGATTTGCTATTTGGTGTTGTTCCCAGAAGATCGACCCACTGAGGGTCAAGGCCCCTCAGATACTTCCCTATTTGTTGTCATTGGCCAAATCAGGGATGGCCCACGCCTCCAAGTTTCATCTGGCAGGCATCTCCTGCTACACCGGATCCCCAGGACGACCATCCTTGTGGGTGCACCGATTGGTCAAGGAATTAGTCGAGGGACTATTCCGCTCGTTCCCACCGGTGAAGGCTCCAGCCCGGTGTGGGAGATCAATGTGGTGCTTAGTAGGCTCATGGGACATCCTTTCGAGCCTATGCATTCTGCACCACAAGCTTGTCATGGTAAACAGATTTTCTCGTGGCCATCACCTCTGCACAACGAGTGGGGGAGATCAAGGCCCTCTCTTGTGAACCACCTTACTTGACTTTTCACGATACTAGGGTGGTGCTGTGGACGCACCCCTCCTTCATGCCCAAGGTGTCAGACTTTCATCTAAACAAGCCCTTGGTGTTTTTTCCAATGCTGTGGTCGCCGGCTGAAAGGACTTTGCACTCGCTGGATGTGAGTAGAGCGCTGAAGTATGTGGCCCGCAAGAAGAGTTTCCAGAAGACTTCTCAGCCCGTTGCGAACTTTGGTCTTGTGAATCATGGGAAGACCCTGTCCAAGGCTTCCATTTCCAGGTGGCTCTCCAGCTGAATCACCCACTGTCACCGGTTGGCAAACTGACCGTTGCCTGGCCGTCTGAGAGCCAATTCCACCAGGGCGATTGCTGCTACAACAGTGTTCCTGGCTGGTGTGCCCCTGCTGGACATCTGTCAGGCAATGATTGTATGCAGTACCCTCTGGGAACACTACAAACAACTGACTACAGGTATAGGAAACCCAACCTTTGGTATGAGCTTTTACTACACCGTTTTGGTAGCATGTTGAGCAGCCAGGCTCATCTCAAGAGGGGTCAATGTGAGCTGTAGTGGAGTTACACATAATTATTAATTTGTCAGTTAAAATAAGCCTTCTTCAGAAGGGAGCAATATAACAGTAAAACTCAAATATACTTCATGAAATACACACTTTTAACATCTCTAAATCAGTAGATGCCCTATTGGGATGGCCCACAGACACTACCTACACTCAGGTGACTTCAACTGCTAGGGTGCTGGGGACATTAATATATCACTGTTGCATTTAGAATCATGGAGTAAGATGTCAAAGGGAAAGATTTAAAACATACAAAAGAGCACAAATATTCTTAAGCAGACAAATACTTTTGGATCCCCAGAAAGTGTCATTCAATGCAATAGGCTAAGCCAAAGTCAATGGACACGTTGTCTTATATGGGATGGAGCACCTCTGTTGATGGAAAAGTTTTGCAAAATGTTTCAGAAGTCTGAAGAAAAAAGGAATCAAATGTTGGGCCACAAGCTGATTAAACTTGTGAGTAGTACAAGATGCAAGCAACTCTACAGCAAGAGGTACGTTCTGAGACTTTGTACAGTACCTTTAAAGATCAACAGATGCAGCAGATGACTTGTTCCTGTGCAGCTCTGCAGGTCTCACTGTTCCTGGGCCTCAGTCGTGGGGACAAGAGGGAGGCTGTTGGGGGACTCCTGCAATGCACCGACGGTCAAAACTCGCAACCGGCAAACTTCACTTTCAGTGGCTGTTCAGTGTTTCAGCTCCTCGCATCTACCACAAATAGCAACACATCGGTTCCTGGCTGTCAAGATGGACTTTACTTGCTTCTGGGGTCCTGCACTCTTGAGGGGGCTCAGGCTCGGTCAGTCCAGCTTCGTTGGAGTCCGGAGGATCTTCCTGGAGCTCTTGGCAAGCTTAAAATTAACGCACACAATCTGGTGTTCCTCTCCCTGGCTATACGGTTTCGAGCAGCAACTGTGGAAATTCAACCAGCTCCGAGATGGATGTCCAGGTGGCTTACTTTGGAGTTGATTGGTCCCACCAACTCAAGGGGAGAAGTAGTCCTTGCAGGGGCTTCTCTGTGGATGCGAACTTGGCGTTTCGGCACTGCAGCAGTGCTTCACCGGGCAAACCAACGGTCCAGGAGTTGCGGCAGGCATCCTTCGGTTCCTTCGTCCAGTGGTCCACTGCCTTCCAAGCCAAAAGACTGGCCTTTTATTCAGTTCTCTCCCATTCATTCCAGCCTGTCACTCACCCAGCAGGGTGGCTGTCCTTGGCGGACAGTCAGCCAGCCAATGACCAGCGTGCATTCGGGTTGTCTAGGAGACAAAGCACAGGTTTCGGCCACCTCCCTCCCTGCCTATCCCAGACACCCTCGAGCCAGACGCGGGCTTCACTCGTAAATCGGTCGACGCACACCATCACAAAGTTCTACTGCAGCGACAGGGATTCCAAGGAGGAGTCCAGAGTCGACCAACAGTGCTGTTCAACCTCTTTGCTTGAAGGTGAGCCTGGTGAAGATGTAAGAGATGCTTATGGTGAGCCTTGCCACATCCCATGGTTGTGCATGTGTGTACTGCTATGTATTCTTTATTCATGATCATGTGACTCCCTGCCACGCCCCATGCTGGAGCAGAAACAAGTTACTTAACTGTAGCTTTTTCTCCAGCATGGGTCTGGCATGGATTCACATGCAAACCCTCCCGTCTACCCCTCTGTGACTCTTCTCTTGGTCCTACTGCCACTTTACGTGCTACCAAATCTGAAGAGATTGGGCTTACGTGGAGGGTAGTCATTGGCTGGCGGTAGTATGACCCAGAGCTCAGTGATTGGTTGTTAGGAGAAATGACATGTTACTCACCATAGTGAGTAACATACTCTTAGTACATAGTCTCCTTTCCTCCATACTATATGGGTGTCCCTCGCTAGGGACAGGAGGCAGAACTTTTTTTCACCAGAAAAAACCTTCCCTTTAAATTTAGAAGGGTGTGCAGCCCTGGGAGCATGGGCTCCCCTGCCTCCGTCCACCAGTGCCACTCAGTCCTCATTGAGGCGTCAATATTACAACTGCCTAAGTGACACCAGTTTTATGAGGGGGTGGGGGAAGAGATGGTGGGACGTATGGAGGAAAGGGGACTGTGGACTAACTAGTTAGTCACTACAGTGAGTAACTTGTAATTACTCTCAAGTCCTGTCCCATTTCTTCCATACTGTATGGGCGATTACAACTGAATGTTGCCCCAGGGTGGAGAGGTGACCCTCCTTAAGAAGACAAGTTCCTTAATACTGCCTGCCAGAAAGCTGCGACTGACCTGGAGCCGGCATCCCAACAGTAGTGCTTGCAGAGAGCCGAGGGAGTGACCAAAGTGGCTGCTCTGCTGATGAAATGCCACAGTACGTGTCTCTGGAAGGCGACCGTAGTGGCCTTGACTACGACTGCAAGGGCATACATGTATGTTGGAAGTGGCTTGTGTTGCCCTTCATAGGCCTCCTTGAGGAGGCCACCATCCACCTTGCTATGGAGGCAATGGAAGCTCAATATCCTGGCCCTGACCACACCGAAGAAGATAGAGCCTCAGACTTGCAGAAGCTCTTATGTCCAGAAAGAACTCTGGCACTAGACTAACATGAAGACAGTGCAGAACCCTCCGTGCATGGTTCCTAGGGTCTGTGAAGAAAGTAGGGAGTGCCATCTTCTCATTTAGATGTAATGCAGAGACTACCTCTGGTAAGTATGCAGGAGCGTTCCGAGGACCACCCCGTCCCTGTGAAAGGTAGTGTAATGCTCGGATGCCATCCAAGCTTGGATTTCGCTGACATAGCATGCAGACCTAAGAGGCACCAATGGGGTTGTCCTAATGGTTACTAGTTTGATGTCTGCAGACGCCATTGGCCCAAAGGGTTTATGTGCCCAACACTATGTTGGGGTCCCACACAAGGTGTGGCTTCTTGTTGGGCGGCTAGAGCCTGGTGAGGCCTGCCAAATGTCTTAACCACTGGATTGGCGGATAAGAAAAAACATCCTCCAAGTTCCGGTAGGCTAGGATGGCAGGTGTCCTCCAGACGTCCTCCCCCTTGTCCCCACGACTGATGCTAGGACCACAGGATCTACAACCAGGAAAGAAGACAGCTGGATACTCTAACCTAAGGTACTTTTCTGACTAAGTTGTCTGTGGCTTGCTGGTCTCCGTTGAGATTTCCAGTAGCTGCCTTTCTAGAGTTATTCTAGCTCTAACTTTTCACAAGTGTAACAGCGTGTGGCCCAACAGTGATTGTCTAAAACAAACTCTGTGCAAGACTTTTGTGCTAAGTGCCTTAGCTCCATAGACATTGTTCAAATTGACTTTGGCTGTCCTGGCTCCCTGCAGACTCTGTCCCATTGAATTTGATTCCAACTCGATTATTGCTGGGTAAACTTCATCTAGATTTCATTGGGGATTTTAAAATTGCTCACATGCTCAGAGAACCTGTTAACCTTCCTTCCATTAACCTTCCCTTTGCGCAACCTCTGAATTTTGTGCAAAACCGATATAAATGCCAATACTGTCCTTGTAATTGAAGTCACCTCAGGGTGTAGGAAGTGTTCATGAAGCATCTCTAAAGAGTATCTACTTATCTTGATTCTGAGAACGTGTTATGAAGTATATTTTTATTGTTGCACATTGCCCTTTTTAAAGAACACTTAATTAAAACGGACTGTTAAATACATAATTATTTTACTAGAAAACCTAGTGTAAGCGTTATTTGGATACTTTTATGTGTGGATTTCGATGCTACAGCTCACATTTATCCCTCTTGAGATAAGTCTGGCTTCTCAGTCCTTCTACCTACTGGTGTAGTACAGGCCTATACCAATAGGTGGGTTACCCAATACCAAGAGGATATGACTGGTGTAGTCTCCCCGAGGGTTACTGCATACAATCTTGCCCAACACCCTCCTTGTATGTTTGTGCCTCAATTGCACTTGGAAAAACTGCAGAATCTTCATTAGACCCATTTGCAGTTTTCTACACTGTTAATTATCCTATATTCACTTACTATGACTGTCGCAGACTTGCATCGTTCAGAAATTGAAGGGCTCTGAATGACATTTTCCTCCATCCTTGAGTGCTTTGTGTATAGACGCTATACAAAACAATACCATTAGGCAAATCATCATTTATGGTATCAGCACATGAGCGTTGGGAGAGAGACCACCAGAAGAAAGTTGCTATGTCTGCTCCTTAATACCGTATGCCATGAATGCAAAAAACATTTATTGCAGGACAAATGTATCCACATGATATAAAATGTCAGTCATTTAACAGCCTGCACTACAAGAGGTTAATTTGAAGGGAAGTGGGCAACTTTAAGATGACGATCAAGATAAACTTTTCCATACGAAGATACATATGTAAAGAAAGGATGGAGTGCACAAAAAAAAAGTCTGTATCCATCCCAATTTGGAGAGAAGATACAAGTTGTTGATATGAGGAGAATACGTTGCTCCGACAACCAAAATATCAGGAGAGGCAGGATGCTGGGAAAGAACACCGCTGTTGGAGTATGGGCACATAACAAGCAGCACTGGATGGGAAGATGGCTTAATATCATGCCCTGCAAACTTATTGAAGAAAGTGCGAATTTGCGAGGCACAGAAGGACCAATGTCTAGAATCATGGGCCAAGCATGCAAGTAGAACCTGGGTTGAGAAGACCAGCGCACATATTGCAATTGAAGAATGAGACAACCTGCTTCAAGTATGATGGCAAGGTCTATGTTGGGAAAAACAAAAAGGATGTGGAGAAGTAATTTAAGTACCGGGAATGCATGGAGAACTGCAGTTCTAATGGATCGATATTGGGCTTGTGGATTCAGAGCCTACATGCAGTTGCCCAAGGACTGGGAAGGAGTGGGTTCCATAGTGAATGTACATGTCCTAGCACTAGGGCTTCCACAAAGTGACCTCCATATTGAAGAGTTCCCAAAAATTAGTGAATACAACAGAAGAAAGATCACTTCAACGATTGAAAAGAGAATTACTTCTCATCAAAGTCCATAGAGGCTTACGATATTCCGGATGAGTACAAACTATTCAGAAAAAACAGCGACGGCTTATGCCAATCAACCCAATTACCTCAAAAAACAAGAGCCCAGAATCTTAAATGCAGAGACAATGCAGAAAGCTGTTTTTATTGCAAATTAGTTGACTACATTGGCTTTGAACCAAGGATGCTATTTGGAGAGCTAAAGAAAAAAGTACAAAGGGAGTCTATGAGTTAACTATACATAAGGACATATTTTCTAAATATTCGTAGGAACACAAACATTTACTGATGCCAAATATTGGATAATTAAATGGCATGAAGTTAATATGGGCTAGTGTGAGCAAGTCTAACGGACAAAAGTAAAAATGCACTAAAAAAAAATAAATCAGGTTAAAAGCACTGTTGATATTGACAAATTCATGGTCTTGCAAAAAGTGATTAAGAGCTCACAAACCAGGGCTATTCATTAAGCCTGGAGCCAAGAAAGCGGTGTACCTACACTCCCTTGGGCGTCCCAAGACTGGCATGGTCAACCTCCAAACAGAAGAAACTAGCATGAGGCCTACCGCTGAAAGAGGATGGCCCAATTGATAAAAAAAGGAAAAGCCGACGTATCTCCCACCACGTGGGTTTTGTTTCTATGTAGGTGCTGCCATCACCCTGAAAGTCCAATGTTAGATTTGGGTAGCAAACCCAACAGCATAGCCTCCCAGCACTTTCACATAATGTGGCAAAATATTGGTCCACTGCCAAATTTTCTGCTGTGACGATTTCTTGATACCATGTGATTAGAAGTAGCTTAGGGTGTCTCTCCAGATAAGAGATAACCAATGAGGTACCAACACATTTTAGGTGTAGACATGATCTCCTAATCCAATCCCACCTTTGATAGGTTTTTGAAGTTTGCCATGTAGAATGACATCAGATTACGCATCGAGCATTATATAAATTATGCACGACTGAAAAAACATTGTGTCCCTGCATGAATTGAGTCGATGAGCCTTTATTCGCCATGCTTTACTTCTTGAGATTAAAGCCGTATTTTACCATCTCCTTTGAGTCTGTCTGGTTATTGGGTCTAAAGTATTTAATTGACGATCCATCTAGCACAACAAATGCTTCAAGGTGCTAGAGCACAGTCCCAATCAACAAACTGGTGCCATTATGTCAGAGTGGCATGGATGAGTTTTGTGGGCAGTGGTCCAGATTGGACCACTGCTGTGGTGGGTGTGTGGGGCACATCTGCCACCATCTAGTGGGAGCTGCTGCTCTTATCTGGCTTTCACGATAAGGACCCCTGCACCCAATGTTAGGCAAGATTGTATGCAGTACCCTTTGGGAGCACTACAACAACCCAGACCTCCTGGCAATAGGAACCCAACCTTTGGTAGAAGTCTGTACTACACAGGTTGGTAGCGTGTTGAGCAGCCAGGCATATCTCTAGAGGGGTCAATGTGAGCTGTAGGGGAGTTACAGATTCACAGTGACAAGTATTCAAATCCACTCTTATACACAAGGTTTCTTGATTAAACAATTATTAATTTAACAATCAGTTTGAGTAAGCCATCTTCAGAAGGGGGCAATATAATAGTAACACAAATATACACTCCAAAATACACACTGAGTTTCCCATAATCAGTAAACACTCATTTGGGGTGTCACACCGACACTTCCTACATCCTCAGGTGACTTCAATAGTTGGGACACTGGACATGAATATATTACTGTTTTATTTAGGGCAATACTTAGGAGTATGTCAAAGAAACAGATTAATAGAATAAAACGAGATCTCACAAATATTCTGAAGCAGGTAAGTACTTTTGGTAACCCCCAATGCAAAGCAAGTTAACTCCTTCCTGAAAGGGGGGCTAAACACAGGGAAGAAGAGTTATTCAGGGAGCCAGGTCAAAGTCAATTGGACAAAAGTCACGGTGAGCTGAAGCAATTCTTGCAGGTAAGTAAAAGTCTTGCTCAATGTTAGAAGTCTTTGTAGAAAAGAGGAAATCAAAGTAGGGCCACAAGCTGATTAGGTATGTGAGGTAAAGAAGCTTTTGGCAACTCTGCAGAAGCAATCAAGACAAGTCTTCACTGAGAACAAGTGAGGTTACACAAGAGGCAAGTTCTTAGACTTTACAGTACCTTTGGTTAGATGAAAAGGGCTTGGCTTCTGTTCCTGTGCAGCTCTGCAGATCCTGTGTTCCTAGGCCTCAGTCATGGGGACAAGAGGGAGGACGTCTGGAGGACTCTGGCACTGCAACGGGACAGTCGGCGTCAGAAAAGGATCAACCTCTATTCAGTGGCACTTTGCGTTTTCAGCTTCTTGTGTCTCAACAAATAGCACCACTGCAGACTATTGGCTCTTGAAATGGGCTTTCCTTGTATCTGGTGTCCAGCACTCTGTTGAGGTGGCTCAGGCTCTGTCAGTCCTGCTTCCTGGGAGCCCGGAGGATCTTCCTGGAGCTCTTGGCCAACTTAAAAGTAACAAAAACTGGTGTGCTCTACCTGGCTCTATGGTTTCCAGCAGCGACTGCAGTGAAAATTCAACCAGCTTCGAGTGTATGTCCAGGTGGCTTACTTTGGAGTGGATTGGTCCCACCAACTCAAAAGGGAGAAGTTGTCCTTGCAGGGCTTCTCTAGTCTAGGCAAATTCAGAGCTTCAGCACAGCAGCAGGGCTTCACTGGGCAAACCAACGGTCCAGGAGTTGCAACAGGCGTCTCTTCCAAGGTCTTCTGGTCCAGTGGTTCACTCTGCCTTCCCAGCCAAAAAGCCTCAACTTTAATGCAGGTTTCTCCCATTCATTCCAGCCTAGCTGTCAGTCACTGAGCAGGGTGGCTGTCTTTGCACGACAGCCAGCCAATCGCGACTGGGTGCATTGAGGTTTCCATAGAGACAAAGGACACGGGAGTTTCAGGCACCTTCCTCACTTCCTGCCCTTGCAGACACACTGGCACCAGGAGGCTAGTTTCAGTACTGAAACCCGCTGTTAGGCAGAGTTTGTATGCAGTACCCTTTGCGACCACTACACACAACTAAGACTACAGGTGTAAGCAAACCAACCTTTGGTAGAAGTCTGTACTACACAGTTTTTGGTAGTGGAGCTGAGCAGCCAGGATTATCTCAAGAGGGGAATGAGAGCCGCAATTATGTTACAGGGAGGTCTCCGATCACAGGTGTTCAAATAAACTTACACTCAAGGTTTCTTGGTTAAACACTTATTAATTTATTAAACTGTCATTTTTAAAACATTAACTAGGAGGCAGTTAAATATACACAAATGTACTTCAGTACTATACTCGTTAGGTTTCTGAGGCAGACTACTTTGAAGGAGGAGCAAAAAGGAATAGGTTCAGAACATAAAAGCATTACAATCATTCTTGGACAGTGTAGATACTTTGAGTTCACCAGAAGAATCAATTCAATAGGCTAGGCCAAAGTCAATGGGCTATAGTTTTGGATAGGATAAAACTGTTCTGGTAAGCAAATGGTAAAGTCTCTGTAGAAGTTCTCAGAAGTAGTTTGTAAAAAAGAATGATATTTTGGGTAACAAGCTGATTAGGCCTGCGAGTTGTGAAGTTTCAAGCACTTTCACCGCGAGAGGCAAGTACTCTGTCGCATTTCACAGTACCTTACAAATGAAGAAAAAGATGCAGATCAAGACTTCTGTTCCTGCAGATCTCGCTGTTCCGGAGCCTCTGCCATCGTGACAAGAGGGGGGGATGTCGGGGGACTCATGCACTGGACTGGGCAAAAAGCCGGCAGTTGGCAAATCTTCAATTCCGGTAGCTGTAGTAAAGCACACACACTGGTGTCCCTCTCCATGGTTATAAGATTTCCTGAAGCACTGGGTAAATTCAACCAGCTCCGAGATAAGGTGTCTAGGTGGCTGTCAAGTTGATTGGTCCCACCAACTCAAAGGGATAAGTCGTCCTTGAAGGGGCTTCTCTGTCGAGTTGAACTTGGTTTGCTGCAGGTCCGAATCACCAACAGTCCAGGACTTGCAACAGCCGTCCTCTTCAAGCGCGTCTTCGGTTTTTTCGTTCCAGTGGTCGACTCTGCTTTCCAAGAGACTCACCTTTTATTTTTCTCTCCCAGTCATTACAGCCTAGCTGTCACTCGCCCAGAAGGGTGGCTGTCCTTGCTGGACAGTCAGCCAGCCGATCATACCAGAGTGCATTTGGGTCTCCTTGGAGACCAAGAACGGAGTTTTGGGCACCTCCCTCACTTCCTGCCCACCCCAGACACTCTAGCGCCAGAGGCATTCTTCAGTCCTGAAGCACGCCAAAGGTGAATGAACAAAGGAACCAAACCTGGTTTGGCACGCAGAGCAAAACTCTAGAAGGCCCTTTCCACAAAGAAATGGTGCAAAAAGAAGACCGGGACCTGTTTTTACAGATGGGGTTCAGACGCCATCTTGAAAAACATAGCTCCTGCGATTTAACTCTACCGGTGTTCGCGGTCAGGAAAAATCATGGTAGTTCGTTGCAAAACCACTGCCACCAGCCATTTCGAGAGGAAAGGCTAGCATTTGACTGCTACATGAGTAGCAAGACACAGAGGATACCAAGTAACCCCTCAAGCACTCTATTGTAAAATGGGGTGTGCTGGGTCCAAGAATTGATAGAGACTAGTAAAGTCAATTTCACTTTACTTACTCTGGGAAACAGTTTGTGCCAGAGAAGGTATTTAAACCTTGGGAAAGCCTGAAAAGGTGTCCCTGTGTTACTGCACTGAGGGCGCTCTGTGACACAAATGAAAAGAGGCATATGGAGTTGGTTAGACTCCATAACCACAGGAAACACAAGAGTAAAAAACTGAGTGGGAAAAAGGGTCTCACACTCTCCAGGTAAAAAAATATGTTCCGAGGCATGCCAAAGAGCAAAAGCTACAGGCCCACAATGGAGGTCTCCTCTGCAGTGTTGTCAACCTAGGTACGTCACAATCTATGGATGTGGAGGAGGTTTGGGGGGGTGGAGCAGAGTGCCGGACAACCTCTTTTTCCCAGAGTGGCTAAATAAGCAGAAGGAAACGCCACGGGGAGATTCTCTGCCATGGGGTGGTCAGCCTTCACAGTAGCACTAAGATGATAAGTGCAGGAAGAAAAAGGAGGGGCTGTACGAGTACAGATACAGACCCCGAGTGCAAGGGGTGGCCCAGAGGCAGTGCGGGAGGGTGGCAGGGTGAACAGGTACCTGGGCCCGGAGGACAGAGGGTGGCCAGGTGCACGGCGCCAAGAGAACAGATCACCATGGGAGAGGGGGAGCGAAGGCAGAAGAAGAGGAAGGTCTTGAGGTGCTTCCAGAACCGGAGATGGTTCTCCTCAAGTTTTAGAGTGGCAGGGAGACTGTTCCAGAGGGAGTCCCCAGCCGAAGACAGATCTACCCCCAGCTTGTTTCTTTGAAAAACGACTGACCCTGAGGAAGTTGGAGGTAGAGGAGCAAAGAGCTCGAGTGGGGAGGTATTTGCAGAGGGATAGCTGAAGGTATTTTGGACCCAGGCCCCAGAAAGCCTTGTGGACAATGCAGGGGTGCAAGGAGTTGACCGGGGAGGCAGCATCCTGGAGAGCTGGGCCAAGCAGGAGAACAGAGCTAGTTGAGTTGACCAGAGTTTAAAGTAGTGGTGCTGGCAAAGGGCAGACTAGGGAGTACAGGCAGAGGAGGGGGTCTTGCAGACTGGAAAAGCATCTGGTGTGTAAGAGCGAGGGCTGGGCAGTCAAGAGGGTCCCTGCGGAGAGTCATGGCAGCCAGACAGACAGATGAATTCACCCAAGTTGGACTTGATTCTTCAGCAATTTGCAAAATTAAATGAGGCCATTGCGGGCATGGACGCTAGGGTGAGTGCTACACATTCCCAAGTATAGATGGATACTTAGTATCCATCCTAAAACGTTATACTATGAGAGATTGGCACACCACCTTAAGTGGAGTGCCACGTGGGTACCTACTATCCACCTGTTGTACTCCGACTTTAGTCAGACAACCTGGTTATGGCAGTTGGCAATGGACGCGCTGTACCAACTAATGTGTTATTTTTTTACCGTAGACTATTTACAGTCTGTTGTGCACAAGAGTCACCCAAGTACTAACTTGATAGGTCCTTGCTTTATACACCATGTCTATAGTGGTTCTTGGTTAGCCCTTCTACCATTCTGGGAGGGGAGAGGTGTGTGTTGCCTTTTGCCGGAACCCTTGGGTGTCCCCGCCTAGGCTCTAGCACCTGGGCAGGCAGGAAGTGGGGATGGTATTTCACTGTTTGGCCAGAGGGCCTGAATGGAACCAGCTCCCACTGTTCTTATTTGACTGCCACCCGCCCCTTTCTGTAAACTGCTGAGATTGCAGAGTGTTTACTGAAACCAAATAAAAGGCGAGGTTCGTGAAACGACCAGAGACGCTGCAGTCCCTTTGCAACACTGAAGCGACCACTGCTGTCCTGACTGTTTTTTATGTGACAGGGGAAAACTGAAGAGTACAACTCCTTCCCTTTGGCTGGTGGTACCAACCAGCCCAGAGACGAGCTAAAATCTGAGCCATCTCCCGAGGTGCTGTGCCTCTCCAGAGATGCAGTAAATCGTCTTTGAAAGTCTGAATACGTCCAAGTCTTTGCTGAGCTCCAGGTGAACCTCCAGAGACACAATCCGACTCATCCATGTTCCCTCACCAGAGTGCAGGAATCGAAGAAGATAGAAAAGGCAAATTGCCTCCTTGGTTAGTGCTGCAGAAAAAATGACCAAAGTCGTAGACTGACCAGAGAAGCTGAAGAAATCCATGCCAGTGGTCCTCTCGAGACTGCCGAGACATCACGCTTATTGTCCTGCCTTTCGTCACCAGACCAAGGAATCCGGAGACTGGGTCCATCGCTGCTGCATCGACTAGAATCCAGCCAAACATTTCTTCTAACCTAAAGTACTGTGGGGTCAAAAGGTATTGCTTACCCTGACCCAAGAAGTCGCTCCAGAGCGATGGGAGTGCACAAAGCGGTGTCCAGGAAGACCACTCTTACCTCGAACCCAAGCTGCTAGCCTGCGTCCCTTTTATGAGTCCTTTAACGGGGTTGCCACCATTGTTTTGAGTCTTCAAGTATCCTTCCCTAGAGACTAGAAGTATCCTAAGGAAGTTTTGCCGTTTCCCTGCTGTGTCAGACTTTAAACCCTCTCCGAACTGACTTTGGTTGCTTTTTAGGAATTGGCCTTGGAGTTAGTTTGCTCGGAAACCATCTCTATTTGACTAATCAAATGTTTTCCTTCTCAAAAGACTATTTTATGTGGTTTTGCTAAACACAATCACTGTATATCTTTGTGCGTGAGTGCATGGTATAACCGATTGCACAGTAGAACTGCCATTAGTGTCAAATGCTGTAACAATTGTAACTGCGAGCAATGACAAACTAAGTAGTGGCCTTTGATAATTAATCCTATGTGTTTTGGTTTAATGATCCAAGTATTTTAAAACATCTCGTGTACATAAGGAACAAGTTACTTACCTGTAACTGTTGTTCTCCAGCATGGGTCTGGCATGGATTCACATGCTCATGAATATTCCCCGTCGTCAGGCTGGGAATCCTCGGTAAAGAAAAAACCAGTATCAGTTTCGTTTCTGATCTGTCTTTCGTAGTAATAACCAATCACTGGTCTCTGCGTCATACTGACCACAGCCAATGACTGCCCTCTACCTAAGCACCGCCTCTGGCAGCCATCTTCAGATTTGGAAGCACGTGAAGTGGCAGTATGACCAAGTGAAGAGCCGCAGAGGGGTAGGCGGGAGGGTTCGCATGTGAATCCATGCCAGACCCATGCTGGAGAACAACAGTTACAGGTAAGTAACTTGTTCCTTCTCCAGCATGGGGTCTGGCATGGATTCACATGCTCATGAATAAAGAATACATAGCAGTACACACATGCACAACCACGGGAGGTGGCAAAGGCTCAACATTAAGCATCACATCAACTCAACATTAAGCATCTTACCTCCTCACCAGGCTCACCTCAGGCGAACAGGTTGCGCAGCACTGCTTGGCCGACCCTGGACTCCTCCCTGGAATCCCGGTCGACGCAGTAGAATTTCGTGAAGGTGTGCGTCGACCTCCACGTAGCAGCCCTGCATATGTCCAGCAGGGGCACACCAGATAGGAACGCCGTGGTAGCTGCGATCGCTCTGGTGGAATGGGCTCTCGGACGGCCAGGCAGCGGTCGGTTTGCCAACCGGTGACAGTACATGATACAGCCGGAGAGCCATCTGGAGATGGAAGCCTTCGAGAGAGCCTTCCCCTGATTGACAGGTCCAAAGTTCACAAAGAGTTGTGACGTCTTCCGAAAACCTTTCGTGCGGTCCACGTAGAACTTCAGCGCTCTAGCTACATCCAGCGAGTGCAAAGTCCTCTCAGCCGGCGACGAAGGCGACGGGAAGAACACAGGTAACACCAAGGGTTCGTTGAGATGAAAGTCCGACGGTACCTTGGGCATGAAGGATGGGTGCGTCCTGAGCACTACCCTCGTGTCGTGGAAAGGAACAAGTTACTTACCTGTAACTGTTGTTCTCCAGCATGGGTCTGGCATGGATTCACATGCTCATGAATATTCCCCGTCGTCAGGCTGGGAATCCTCGGTAAAGAAAAAACCAGTATCAGTTTCGTTTCTGATCTGTCTTTCGTAGTAATAACCAATCACTGGTCTCTGCGTCATACTGACCACAGCCAATGACTGCCCTCTACCTAAGCACCGCCTCTGGCAGCCATCTTCAGATTTGGAAGCACGTGAAGTGGCAGTATGACCAAGTGAAGAGCCGCAGAGGGGTAGGCGGGAGGGTTCGCATGTGAATCCATGCCAGACCCATGCTGGAGAACAACAGTTACAGGTAAGTAACTTGTTCCTTCTCCAGCATGGGGTCTGGCATGGATTCACATGCTCATGAATAAAGAATACATAGCAGTACACACATGCACAACCACGGGAGGTGGCAAAGGCTCAACATTAAGCATCACATCAACTCAACATTAAGCATCTTACCTCCTCACCAGGCTCACCTCAGGCGAACAGGTTGCGCAGCACTGCTTGGCCGACCCTGGACTCCTCCCTGGAATCCCGGTCGACGCAGTAGAATTTCGTGAAGGTGTGCGTCGACCTCCACGTAGCAGCCCTGCATATGTCCAGCAGGGGCACACCAGATAGGAACGCCGTGGTAGCTGCGATCGCTCTGGTGGAATGGGCTCTCGGACGGCCAGGCAGCGGTCGGTTTGCCAACCGGTGACAGTACATGATACAGCCGGAGAGCCATCTGGAGATGGAAGCCTTCGAGAGAGCCTTCCCCTGATTGACAGGTCCAAAGTTCACAAAGAGTTGTGATGTCTTCCGAAAACCTTTCGTGCGGTCCACGTAGAACTTCAGCGCTCTAGCTACATCCAGCGAGTGCAAAGTCCTCTCAGCCGGCGACGAAGGCGACGGGAAGAACACAGGTAACACCAAGGGTTCGTTGAGATGAAAGTCCGACGGTACCTTGGGCATGAAGGAGGGGTGCGTCCTGAGCACTACCCTCGTGTCGTGGAAAGTCAAGTACGGGGCCTTGCAGGAAAGGGCCTGGATCTCTCCCACTCGTCGTGCGGAGGTGATGGCCACGAGAAAAGCTGTTTTCCACGATAGAAACTTCAACGGGGCCGAGTGCAGAGGCTCGAACGGAGGTCCCATGAGTTTGGTCAGCACCACGTTGAGCTCCCACGCCGGGGCCGGAGCCTTCACCGGCGGGAACGATCTGAACAGTCCCTTCATGAACTCTTTCACCAGACGATGAGACCACAAGGACGTCCGGCCCGTGGTTCTGGTGTATCGGGAGATCGCAGCAAGATGAATCTTGATGGACGCGTGTGCCAGACCAGCTTTGGCCAGCGTCAGCAGGTACGGCAGCACTTGGGGAGCCGTAATCCGTAGAGGGTTAATCTTCTGTGCGTGGCACCAGACAGAAAACCTCTTCCATTTGTGTCCGTAGCATTTAAGAGTCGAGGACGCCCTGGCCTTTGCAAGAACCTCTCTGCAATCGGCCGGTATGTCGTATCCTCCAAACTCTAGCGCTGCAGGAGCCAGGCCTGCAAGTTCAGCGACTTCGGGTCGTGGTGGAGGATGGCACCTCCTTCCCTGGAGAGTAGATCCGCGTCCGCCGGCAGCTTGATTGGCGGGGACGCCGACAAGTCCAGAAGGTCCGGGAACCATATCTGCCTCGGCCACGCAGGTGCGACGAGGATCATCCTGCACCGTGACCTCTTGAGCTGGTTGACGAGCCAGATCAGCAGAGGCAAGGGAGGGAACGCGTAGAGGAACAGGCCCTCCCAGGGGAACGAGAAAGCATCGCCCATGCTCCTCGTCTGGGGAAACCTGCTGGCGAACCTCCGGCACTTGGTGTTCGTCGCCGTCGCGAACAGGTCGATCTGGGGTGTGCCCCACCGTCGGAAGAGGCGGTCCACCAGATCCTGCCGTAGTTCCCACTCGTGGCACGAGCGCAGCTCCCTGCTGAGTGAGTCGGCGATGGTGTTTTTTATCCCTGCCAGATGAAACGGCACCAGAAGAATCCCTTGGGCGACGGCCCAATGCCACAGGTCCTGCGCCTCCTTGGACAGCGCTGGGGACCTGGTTCCGCCCTGTTTCCTGATGTAAAACATGGTGGTGGTGTTGTCGGTGAAGATCCTCACCACCTTGCCCTTGAGGGACGGAAGGAAGGACCTGAGGGCCCAAAACACTGCACAGAGCTCCAGGACGTTGATATGCAGGGACTTCTCCGTCGGGAGCCAGAGTCCCCTTGCGTGCAGATTTTCGGTGTGCGCTCCCCACCCTTCTAGGGAGGCATCCGTGGTCACAGTCACCTGGTGGGCTGGGGTCTGGAAGTCCATGCCCGCCGTCAGATGCGCGCGGGTGCCCCACCACCGTATCGCTCGTCGGAAACTCTCGTCGAGCTTGATCCTTTCCTCGAAGCTGCCCGTCGTCTGGATCCAGCGCGCATCCAGGAACTCTTGCAACGGGCGCATCCGGAGCCTGCACATGGGAATGAGGTAGATGCAGGAAGACATCATCCCGAGGAGGGACTTGATGGACCTCACCTTGGCCGCGTCGGCCACCAACATCCGTTGCACCTTGCCCAAGATGGTCCTGGTCCTCTCCTCCGACGGGGAGGCCAGAAGGGACACTGTGTCGAGCCTCGCTCCCAGAAACAGTGCGACTTGCGCGGGCACCAGGTGGGATTTGGCGTAGTTCACGGAGAATCCCAGGTCCGTGAGGAGTTGGACGGTCCTTGCCGTGTGGACCACGGCGAGCTCCCTCGTCTTGGCGCAGATGAGCCAGTCGTCCAGGTAGGGGTAGACGTGAACCCACTCGCGGCGCAGCTGCGCCGCCACCGGTGCGAGGCACTTGGTGAAAACCCTGGGTGCCGACCGTAGTCCGAAGGGAAGGGCTTTGAACTGGTAATGACGCCCTTGGACCACGAATCTGAGGAATTTTCGGTGCCCCTTCAGGATGGGAATGTGGAAGTAGGCATCCTCCAAATCCAACGACGATAGGAAGTCTCCTTCCTCCAGCTGACCCAGGACGTGCTGGAGGGTGACCATCCGGAACTTCTGCGCCTTGACGAACTTGTTCAGGCGTCGCAGGTCCAGGATGGGGCGCCATCCTCCCGTCTTCTTCTTCACGAGGAAGTAACGCGAGTAGACTCCGGAGCCCCGAAGCCTCTTTGGGACGAGTTCGATGGCGCCCTTTCTGAGCATCGCCTTTACCTCCAGGAGAAGTTGAGGGACGTGAAGTTCTTTCCTGGCCACGGGGGGGACGCGCGGGCACCTTCTTTGAAACCCGAGCGCGTGGCCCCGGGCCAGGGCGTCCAGCACCCAACGGTCGGTGGAGATGGACTCCCACACGCTGACGAAGCCCGCCAGCCGGCCTCCCACCGGGGTGCTTCGGTGGGGGCCCGACCCCACGGCCGGTTCAATCCTGCTTGGACGCGGCCTTGCCGCCTTGGCCTCCTTGGCGACGACGGCGGGGTCCGCCAGACTTGCCTCGTCCTCTGTAGGCCTCTTGCGATGACGAGCGGGCCGCTTGACGGTAGGAAGCGAAACCGCCGCCGGAACCTTTGGATGCGCCCTTGCCTCCGCCGCTCCGAAAGGGCGTCCGCCGTTGCTGCAGTACTCCAAGGGCCCGGGCCGTCTCAGTATCCGCCTTGATGGCCTGAAGGGAATCGTCCACTGTCTTCCCAAACAGGTTGTTCCCGTCGAAGGGCATGTCCAGGACCCTGGTCTGGACGTCCTGCCGAAAGTCCGTCGCCTTGAGCCATCCGCGACGTCGAAGGCAAACGCCGTTGCCCATCTGGCGGAACCCAGTGTCGGCGATGTCCGTCGCCACGGTGATGGCGTGGTCCGAGGCCACCTCACCTTCCTGCAGGATCTCAAGGGCCTCCGCCCTCTTGTCGTCCGGCAGAAAATCCAGCAGGGGAGCTATCTTGTACCAGAGTTCCCTGTCGTAGCGGGCCACGATAGCCAAGGCGTTGGCCGCTTTAATCGTCGTCGCCGCCGACGAGATGACTCTGCGTCCCATGGCATCCAATTTCTTTCCCTCGCCGTCCGGCGGGGAAGTCGACGTGGAGGCCGCACCCCCCCCCGCTTTCTTCCTGGCTGCCGCGGAGACGACGGAGTCCGGGGTAGGCTGCGCCCGGAGGCATAGGGGGGCCGAGTCCGGGACCCGGTACTTTTTCTCGTACCGGTCTCTTTTCGCTGGCGTCGTGGAAGGGTTCTTGAGGAGGGAAAGGCCCTCATCCCAAATGTCGTCTAACAGAGGCACTGCGAGGACCGTCTTCCTCTTGGCCTCGCGCCGTTGGTAAAGGAAGCCTTCCTTTTTCTTCTCCTCAGGGCAGAGTTGGAAAAGCTCGGATGCCCTGGCGATCATTGAGTGGAACGATCCAATCTCGTCAGGCGGTGAAGCCCTGGTGGGAGGCGACGACGGAAAATCCTCGTCGTATGCCTCGTCGTCCATACCCGTCGCTGCCGTGTCAGTCCCCGTATCATCCCCTCGGGTGGACGGGGAGGAGGGCTGGACGGGGCGCGACGGTTGAAAAGGAGGCGGTGGATGGATCCTTCTTTTCTTGGTAGGGGGAACACCAGAAGGTCCCGGTTCTGGATCCCCCGACGGGAGAGGTTCCTCCGTCGGTAACGGCAGTCTCGTCCTTATCTCGGAGCATAAGGACTGTATAGCCAACAAAATGGCCGCTGAGTTGTCTTGCGGCGCTGGCAGAGGGGAATCCGACGGGCGAGCAGGGGCCCCGTCGGTATCCTCGACGATGTCGTCGTCGTCACCTGCGTCGGGGCCCATTCCGACGGGCTGGTCTTGTTCCACGCCTAGGCCGTGGCTTAAGACCTCGATCAGTTCCTCTTCTGAGGTTGAGGCCGAATCGACGACGACGCCCTGCCCCCCCTTCTTCCCCACGGAGGGTTTCACGGGGGTCCTATCGATGGGCACGAAAGAAGACTCCCTCCGAGGAGGCAGGGAGATTCTGGGCCCCGAGGCCGCCACCACTGGTGCAGCCTCCACAGGCTGGGCCAGGGCCGCCGCGACCGTTTCGATAGAGGGCTTGGTCGAATGGATCAAGGCCTTCACCACCTTAGGTGCGCTCACCGCCTTATCCTTGAGGGAGGGGGCACTGCCACGCTCCTCCTCTGCCTTAGAGCTCGACCGGGGTCTCTCCAGGAGCTTCGCCGGGTGCTCGGCCTTCCTCTTACCCGACCCAGAGCGTTGGCTCGTGGTTGATGGTGCCGGGGAGGGTGCGCCCTGCCTGGCGCCCGTAGAGCCCGACCGTTCTGCGCTCCCGGTGCCAGCGGACTCGCGGTGCTTGGCCTTATGTTGGGCCCCCGTCGCCGGGGCGCCCTCAAAGGTCTTAGAAGACCGCTCAGATTTCTTCTTCTTCTCGCCAGACGGGCTCTTACCCTCCAGCCAGCTGGCGAGACGTTGATGGCGGTCCTTCATGGTCCGTTCCGACATGTTGCCGCAAAACGCATAGTCCTTCTCCACGTGCGTCTTGTCCCCATGAAGGCAGTAAAGGCAGAAAGAGTGTTCGTCCTCCTTGAAGACGTTCTGCAGCTGGCATCCAGGGCAGGCCCTGAACAGCTTTCCGGGCGTCGAGCTTCCCTTCTCCTGGGCCATCTCCGAGACCGGGCCTGAGAAGCTTCTGGAGTCCTCCGAAGTGTAGCTCGACGAAATCTTCACCCTTGAGGGGCACAGATGAATCCGACACGGGTCCCCGTTGATCGGATGTAGGATCGGTGGAGCTTGAGGCTCTTTTGACCGAAAGAATCGAAGTTTTTGTGAAAAAGCGCGAAAAAATAGCACTAACGCTCGAGAGCAATAGCACGAGGATCCCAACACATGAACGTGCGGTAAAAATCTGAAGATGGCTGCCAGAGGCGGTGCTTAGGTAGAGGGCAGTCATTGGCTGTGGTCAGTATGACGCAGAGACCAGTGATTGGTTATTACTACGAAAGACAGATCAGAAACGAAACTGATACTGGTTTTTTCTTTACCGAGGATTCCCAGCCTGACGACGGGGAATATTCATGAGCATGTGAATCCATGCCAGACCCCATGCTGGAGAATATATATTTTATATACATTTATTGGTGTAAGTGTTTCTTTGATCTGCTTTACTTTGTTCAGTGTTCTTACCTAGAGCTCACATCTTCCTCTTATGACAAGACTGAATGCTCTGCCACTCTACCAAATTTCCTTGAATTTGTACGGACAGATACTAAGAGTTGGGGACCTGTACACGATTGGGATAGCTTGATGAAGTTTTACCTCAAGTGGACATTATGAAAAACTCCCCTAAGAGGGCTGCAGAGTTTTTGACTCCTCCCTTGCCTTCCTGCATTCACAGACACACTGTAGCCTGGGTGGGGATTACAAAGCATTCCCACTGAAGACAAAACTTCAACCAATGCCTTTCCCACCTAGGACGGCAGAAGACCTAAAACAATAAGCAAACGGGAAACGGTGAAAAAAGGAACCCACCATTCTAGCAGAACAGTGACATTCCTGTGCATTACCGTGACAGCCTGCGAGTAACGAGGACTAGAAGTCATAAAAGTAGTCTCACTGCCACCAGCCATTGAAGTACATTTTGTTACAATTACAAGAGGGAAAGGGGTACAGTCACCAGCACTCCACCTAATGTGGGGTGTGCTGGCTCACTATATAAAATGTAAAGGTGATGGGAACCCCACTTTACACCTTCGCAACAGTAGTTGACCCAAGATATCAAGAGAAATAAGGGAAGCCGAAAGGCAACCCAGCACCACTGCATTTGAATGTGTGTTGCCATAGTACATTACATGCAGCCCAAACGTTAAAATGCAACTATAAATCCATACACATAATATGGAGACACATGAAAAGGTGACAAAAAAATAAAAATAAAAGTTAAAAAATAGGAGAGAAGGGAAAAAGATTCCCACTCACCATGGCACAAGGGAAAAAAAATCATGAATTCCAAGCAAAAAGGTCTTGGGTTGACACGTCAGGAAGATTTAGCATACATATGAAAGTCTTACCCAACAGCTCCTTCAGATCTGCTGGAACAGCTGCAGGGCTGCTCTTCCTTTCCAAAGTCAGGTGAGCGATCAGACTCAGCCCGTGTTAGGCAAGATTGTATGTAGTAACCTTGTTGGAGACTACACCAGCCTTGTCCTCTTGGCTATAGGTAACCCAACCTTTGGTATAAGTCCGAACTACACAAGTTGGTAGAGTGAGCAGCCAGGCTCATCTCAAGAGGGGTCAATGTGTGCTGAAGGGTTGCAGAGTGCCACAGTGACAAGTATCCAAATAATTATACTCAAGGTTTCTTGATTAAATAATTTATCAATTTAACAGTCAGTTTTCAAATAAGCCTTCTTTAGAAGGGAGAAATTGGTAACAAAAACACTTCAGAATACACTCCTTGATATGATATGGCATTTGTAACGTGCCTATACACAAGTGTTTCAAGGCGCGAGAACCTTCAGTTCAATAAAGTAGATACCCTTTTGGGATGGCACACCGATTTCCTACACCCGGAGGTAGGGATGTAACAGTATTACGGTATACCGTTAAAGATACCGTGAACCACTTAACTGAACAATAACCGTCACATTGTTTACAACGGTATACCGTTCATACCGTTAAGTGTGCTTTTCAATCTGATTTGGAAAGGCTGCAGTAAGCAAGTGCTGCACATTCTCGGTCTTGCACTGTTGGATGTGCCGTCTGCCAAGTAGTTTCAGTTGGAGCAGTTTTTAATGCCATTCCATAAACCACACGTGCCTTACACAAAATCAATATGTTAGCAATAGGAAGAATAGATACAGTGCCAAGAAGGAAAAGGGTTTACTTGGGGTGGCGGCTTTGGGGTTTATATATTTATAATGGATAATGTTCTCTAAACATATGGCAATGGGGGATTTCCCTGGTTCTATCATTGAATTTCAATATAATAGGTCACACTGCGAAATGTAATCATCTCTGTGGGTATTCCCTGCTGCAACATGTCCGTGATTACTGAACACCTTTTGGCCCGCAAGTAAATTAAAGGCAGTAACGTAAAGTGTGTGCGCGCGCACAAGTATACTACCATCAGACTCCACTGATCTGTGGCATGCAGGTTATCAAGATGGCAACATGTTCATCTTCACCAGTAGCCAGTGGGGGAGCTAAAAACCTAAATGACCACTTAAGAAAAGCTATTCAGTTTGCTTTGCCAGTTGCAGCAGGGCTCCACCCCCTCCCCTCCCCTCCCCCTCCTCCTCCTCCTCTCCACACGTGTGTTTGGTGGAAGCAAGGGGTGGCATTTCAGTGGAAAGTATGTTGAAAAGCCCAATTCTGGCCTGGGTGCCTGGTTTTGTTTGTGATGATAAATCTGACAATTTAGGACCTTTTAGAAAATATTTGTTAAGATTAGTTAACTCCACCTGCTATACCGCGATAACCATGATATACCGTCATTTGGCAAGAAGGTTACTGTACCGTCATAAAACTAATACCGTGACAGCCCTACCCGGAGGTGACTTCTGGACATTGACATATCACTTTTCAAACTGAATTTATAGTACTGAAGTTATGGCAAAAATGAAAAGGTTAGGGAAGGAAACAATGGTTAACAAGTTTCTCAAAAAGGGAAGCACTTTTGAACCCCCCCCCCCCCGCCCCAATGCAATGTAGATTAACCCTTTCCCAGCTATACAAGTAAAGAATGTATGACTTTTTGGAGGGACAGATCAAAACACTAAGTCAGTAAGAAGAGGCTTTAGGGAGCCAGGATAGCCAATGTCACTTGAGCAACGTCTAGGGGAGCGGAGGCACTTCTTGAAGTCAAGTAAAAGTCTTGCACAATGTTATAGTTGGTTGAAAAACAAAATCACAGTTGGACACAAGCTGGGGGGCTTGTGATGGGCAAAGCTGCAAGCAACTCTGCAAGAGGCAGCAAATGCCAGTCTCAACTGAGAACAAGCAAGCTACACAACAAGAGGCAAGTACCCCTTAGTTCACAGTACCGTAGGTCTGAAGAAATGGTTGCAGCTGGCTTCTGTTCCTGTTTTAGTATGGCAGATCCTGTTCTTGGGCCTCAGTAGTGGGGACAAGAGGTAGGGCGTCTGGGGACTGCTGCACTACCTTCAAAGGTCAGCAGCAATGGACAAAGTTCAGATCAGTAGCACTTCACGGTTCCAGCTTCTCGCGAAAAGCACCACTGCGGTTCTTGGACACCTTGTAGGATTTCCTTGCTTCTGGGGTCCAGCACACTGTTGAGGTGGCTCAGGCTTGGCCAGCCCTGCTTCAAAGGAGTTGAGGATCTTCCTGGAGCTCGGGTCCAACTTACAAACGATGCACTCGATTCTGGTGTTCCTGTCCCCTGGCACTCTATTCCTGCAACAGCAATGGAAGTAGAGCCAGCAGCTAGGATTTCCAGTCTAGTTAGTATTGGGGTCGATTAGTCCCACCAACCGAAGGGGAGGAGGAGTCCTTTGCAGGGCTTCTCTAGTCGCGGCACATTTGGAGCTTTGGCACTGCAGCAGGGCTTCACCTGGTAACGAACGGTCCAGGAGTTGCAGGACGCTTCTCTTTTAAGTTCTTCTTCGGATTCCTTCGTCCAGTGTTCGACTGCCTTCCTTGCAAAAGACCGACTTTTATGCAAGTCTCTCTTATTCATTTGCAGCCTAGCTGTCACTCGCAGCAGGATGGCTGATCAAGGACAGGCAGCCGGCCAATCACCTTTGGGTGAATTCCTGTAACCAAGGAGACTAAGCACAGGGAGTTTCAGGCACCTCCCTCACTTTCTGCTCGGACGGACACGCTGGAACCAGAGGCAGGCTTCAGCAGTGAACGCTGCCAAAGACAAAATGAAAAAAGGTTCCAAACCAGGTTTGGTGCGCAGATTAAATCTCAAGGACCTTTCCAACAAGAAATGGTGACAAAAGACCACCAGGGCCGTTTTGATAAAATGGGCACCCCGAGGATTCCCAGCCTGACGACGGGGAATATTCATGAGCATGTGAATCCATGCCAGACCCCATGCTGGAGAAGAAATAGTTATCAAATCAAAGAAAAATACATGAAAGTGGGGAACAGGTCTCACTCTCTGCAGGATAAAAATTAAAAAAGTCCTAAAGTCCAGCAAAAGAGCTGGGGGTCTAAGGTAGAAGAAGGGAATTCGCACATTTGAGAATTCTCCCAAACAGCCCTCTAATGGCAAAATCAAGGCCAAACATGCACCCCAGCAGTGGTCCAATCAAGGAACACTGTGGGTCTCATGCACACCAGACCTTATGGAGCCAGGTTGTTGATTAGGGCCAGACCTTCCCAACCCACTTCCTGGGTCCGCCTACACACCTTGCACTAGCCAGTGAAACTTGTTTCCGAGCAAAGTGCATGGATTTTTCGGGCCTGAAAGGGCAGGAAGGCAAACAGACAAGATGGCCAAGGAACAAACAAAAACCTTGTGGCAGAGCAATTGCAGGACTCTAGCCACATTATCAGCCAAATGTGGTGAGGCCAACCAAAGCATAGTAAAAACTTATGAACAAGTAACTGCTGCCACCAGTTTGTCCTTTAGCACATTTTAGGTAACCAAAACAAATCCCTTGAGTGGAGTCTAGGTTCACACAAAGAAACCCCATTGCTCTGCATTGGAAGATATAAGGTTATCAAAACAGATAAAGTAAAACGCTAAGGGAAACAGTTTCCCCAGCACCTACAGTCTGTAGGAGGAACAAGTTACTTACCTGTAATTGAATGTTCTCCAGCATGGGTCTGGCATGGATTCACATGCTTATGAATAAAAGAATACATAGCAGTATACACATTCACAACCACAGGAGGTGGCTACAGGCTCAACATTAAGCATCTCTTACCTCCTCACCAGGCTCACCTTAAGCGAACAGGTTGCGCAGCACTGCTTGGCCGACTCTGGACTCCTCTCTGGAGTCCCGATCGATGCAGTAGAATCTTGTGAAGGTGTGCGTCGACCTCCACGTAGCAGCCCTGCAGAGGTCTAGCAGGGGCACACCAGACAGGAACGCCATGGTAGCAGCGATCGCTCTGGTCGAATGGGCTCTCGGACGGCCTGGCATCGGTCGGTTTGCCAACCGGTGACAATGCATGATGCAGCCGGAGAGCCATCTGGAAATGGAAGTCTTCGAGAGAGCCTTCCCTTGATTCACAGACCCAAAGTTCACAAACAGTTGTGACGTCTTCCGAAAACTTTGTGCGGTCCACGTAGAACTTCAGCGCTCTAGCTACATCCAGCGAGTGCAAAGTCCTCTCGGCCGGCGTCAAAGGCGACGGGAAGAAAACTGGTAACACCAAGGGCTCGTTGAGGTGGAAGTCCGACGGCACCTTGGGCATGAAGGAGGGGTGCGTCCTCAGCACTACCCTCGTGTCATGAAAGTCAAGTAAGGAGGCATGCAAGATAGGGCCTGAATTTCTCCCACTCGTCGTGCAGAGATGATGGCCACGAGGAACGCTGTCTTCCATTTGTTTTATAAAAGCATTTTATTGGCATTTATATAAGTACATAATAACCATCAAACAGTAACAAACGAACAACCACCAATTAACTTCCACAGTCTTCATAGCTCAACATATTGTTCTTAGTTGTGGTGAGGGGGAGGGGGGCCGGTGGTCGGTGTACCCAAGGTCACGGGGGGTTGAGTTTCCGGGTTGTCCATTCTTGGGGGTAAACCCCAGGCAAGTCTCTGGTAGGGGTGAGAACTCAGGGGGGTTTGTGATCTGAAGCGTATTGGATGTTGCGCATCAGGGCCCTCCATGATTCTAGGGCGTTGTTGGAGTTATCATCGCTTGAGTTGATTCCATCTTGCCAGGCTCTGGTCTCTGCCTCTGTCCATTTTTCCAGGTCCTTAAGCCAACGTCCATGCCTCGGGCCCCCTGGTGATTTCCATGCCATAGCTATGGACCTTTTTGCGAGGCTGCAGGCTAGGTCCATTAGTTTGACCAGGTGTTTGTATTTGCTCAGTCTGGGATGGGCTCCCAGTAAGCATTCCTTTGGGTTCCCTTCACATCTTGTGAGTCCCGCTTTGGTGCAGGTGCTTTCTACCATGGACCAGAATTTCACCGTTTTGGTGCAGGTCCAGAACATGTGGATCATGTCCGCATTATCATTTCCGCACCAGGGGCAGTTCGGAGATGCTCGTTTGTTAAAGGTAGCAACTCTTAGTGGGTTCATGTATGTTCTGTATAGCACATTTAGTTGAACTTGTTTAAATCTAATGTTCGACACCTCTGTGGGGTATAGTAATATTCGCTCCCATTCACTGTCAGATAGTGTGATTCCCCAATTTGGTTTCCCATTTTTGTCTCAGGGTTGCGCTTTTTGGATTGGATCTATCGTTCAGTTTGATGTATAAGCGGGAGACCGACTTCGGACCATCTGCTAGGTCGTACATTTCCTGGAGGAGGGGGTCCGGTGGGGTTCCTCTGGCCAGACAGGCCATTGTGCCCTAGCTATCCTCTTGAGGCGGTGGTACCACAGGAATTGGGTGTTCGTGATGCCTTCATTAGCTTGTAGCGATTCAAGTTCTCTGAACATGCAGTCTTCAAACAAGTCTCCCCATGTGTAGATTCCGGCTCTCTCCCATTTCCTGGCTGTCGCTAGGTCCGCCTGAGTTTTGCATACATCCGCCAGAATGGGGGTGTTGGGATTGTAGGGATGTTTTAATTGTCGAAGGAAGTCAGTTCTGGCCCATATCTGCCTGCCCAGGGTAACAATCATGGGAACTTCAGATGTTTGTTGCTGTCTTCCATGACAGGAACTTCAAAGGCGCCAAATGCATAGGCTCGATTGGGGCTCCCATGAGCCTGGTCAGCACCACATTATGCTCCCACGCCGGGGCAGGGGCCTTCACCGGCGGGAATGATCGGAATAGTCCCTTCATAAATTCCTTTACCAGGCGATGAGACCACAAGGACGCCCGTCCCGTAGTCCTGGTATAATCGGGAGATGGCAGCCAGATGTATTTTTATGGAGGCGTGAGCCAGTCCAGCTTTGGCAAGCAACAGTAGGTACGGCAGCACTTGAGGGGCCGTAATCCGCAGATGGTTAATCTTCTGTGCACGGCACCAGACAGAAAACCTCTTCCACTTATGACCGTAACACTAGAGTCGAGGACGCCCTGGCCTTTGCAAGGACCACTCTGCAATCAGCCGGGATATCATACCCTCCAAACTCTAGTGCTGCAGGAGCCAGGCCTGCAAGTTCAGCGACCGTGTGTCGTGATGGAGAATGGCGCCTCCTTCTCTGGAGAGAAGATCCGCGTCTGCCGGCAGCTTGACTGGTGGGGACGTTGACAAGTCCAGAAGGTCTGGGAACCAGATCTGCCTCGGCCACACCGGTGCGACGAGACTCATTCTGCACCTGGACTTCTTGAACTGGTTGATGAGGCGGAGCAGCAACAGCAACGGAGGGAACGCGTATAGAAACAGGCCATCCCAAGGGAACGAGAAAGCATCGCCCATGCTCCTCGGCTGTGGGAACCTGCTGGCGAACCTCTGGCACTTGGAGTTCGTCGCGAACAGGTCGATCTGGGGTTTGCCCCATCGTTGGAAGAGCCGATTCACTTGGTCCTGGCGCAGTTCCCACTTGTGGCACGAGCGCAGCTCCCTGCTGAGTGAGTCCGCGATGGTGTTTTTTATTCCTGCCAGGTGGAAGGGAACCAGAAACATCCAGTGCCACAGATCCCGAGCCTCCTTGGATAGGGCTGGAGATATGGTGCCTCCTTGCTTCCGTATATAGAACATCGTGGTGGTGTTGTCGGTGAAGATCCTCACCACTTTGCCCTTGAGGGACGGGAGGAACGACGAGAGCCCAGAACACTGCTCGGAGCTCCAGAAAGTTGGTGTAGAGACCTCTCCTCCGGGAGCCAAAGGCCTCCTGCATGGAGGTCTCCGGTGTGGGCCCCCCAACCCTCCAGAGAGGCGTCCGTCGTCCCCGTCTCCTGAAACGCTGGGATTTGAAATTCCGTGCCCGTCGTGAGGTGAGCACGGGTGCCCCAGCATAAGATCGCCCGACGGAACTCCTCGTCGAGAGGGATCCTGTCCTCGAAACAGCCCCTCGTCTGAAGCCAGCGGGCGTCGAGGAACTCCTGTAGAGGACGCATCCGAAGTCTGCAAAGGGGTACAAGATAGATGCATGAGGACATCATCCCGAGGAGGGACTTGATGGACCTCTTCGTGGCTAGCAGGCGTTGCACCTTGCCCAGGATGGTCTTGGTCCTCTCCTCTGAGGGGGAGGCCAATTGCCCCACTGTATCGAGCTTCGCTCCCAAAAACAGTGCTATCTGCGTTGGAACCAGGTGGGATTTGGGGTAGTTGATGGCGAACCCCAGCTCCGTGAGCAACCGGACGGTCCTTGCCGTGTGTTCGACGGCGAGTTCCCTTGTCCTTGCCCGGATTAGCCAGTCATCCAGTTAGGGGTAAACGTGGATCCCCTGCAGACGCAGCCGTCCCGCCACTGGTGCCAGGCACTTGGTGAAAACCATGGGTGCCGACTTCAATCCGAACGGTAAGGCCCTGAATGGGTAGTGGCATCCCTGAATGGGTAGTGGCATCCCTGAACCACGAACCTTAGGAACTTCCTGTGCCTTTTTAGAATAGGGATGTGGAAGTAAACATCCTCCAGGTCCAAAGACGATAGGAAGTCGCCTTCCTCCAGCTGTCCCAGCACGTGCTGGAGGGTGACCATCCTGAATTTCTGCGCCTTGATGTACTTGTTTAAGCGACGCAGGTCCAGGATGGGGCGCCAACCGCCTGTCTTCTTCTTGACGAGAAAGTACCTTGAGTACACCGGAGCCCCGGAGCCCTCTGGGGACGAGCTCGATAGCACCTTTCTTGAGCATCGACTTTACCTCCAACAGTAATTGAGGGACGTGATTCTCCTTCCTGGCCACGGGAGGTATGCGAGGGTACTTTTGGAATTCCAGCGAGTGCCCGTTGGCCAGGGTGTCAGCCGGCCTCCCACCGTGCTTCAGTGGGGGCCTGACAAACCGACCGGGTCAGTCTTGCTTCGAGGCGGCCTTGCCGCCAGGAACCCCCTTGCTTGCCGCAACCTTTGTAGGCCTCCTGGGAAGAGGAACGGGCCGTCTGGTGTTAAGTGGAAGAGCCACCGCTGGATCCTTTGGAGGCACCCCGTCTGCCTCCAGAGCTCCGAAAGGGCTGTCGCTGTTGAAGCACCCCCAGGGCCCGGGCCGTCTCAGAGTCGGTCTTGATGGCCTGTAGGGACTCATTCACCGCCTTACCAAAAAGGTTGTTGCCGTCGAACGGCATGTCCAACACCCTGGTCTGGACATCCTGGCGAAAGTGTCGCCTTGAGCCATCGTCGGAGGCAAACTCCGTTGCCCAGTTGGCGAAATCCGGTATCGGCAATGTCCGTTGCCACTGTTATGGCGTGATCCGACGCCGCCTCGCCTTCCTGCAGAATTTCTAGGGCCTCCGCCCTTTTGTCATCAGGCAGGAAGTCTAGCAGGGGAGCTATCTTGATCCAGAGCTCCCCGTCGTAGCAGGTCACGATCGCTAAGGCATTGGCCTCCTTAATCGCCGCCGACGAGATGTCGTCATCCCATTGAGTCCAACTTCTTGCCCTCGCTGCCTGGCAGGGAAGTGGAAGTTGAAGCCGCCGCACCCCCTGCCTTCTTCTTAGCCGCTGCCGAGACGACAGAGTCCGGCGTGGGCTGGGCCCTGAGGCACAAGGGGGCAGCATCGGGGACTCGGTACTTATTCTCGTACCGGTCCCTCCTGGCTGGTGTCGTGGAAGGGTTCTTGAGGACAGCAAGCCCCTCGTCCCAGATGTCGTCGAGTAAAGGCACCGCGAGGACTGTCTTCCTCTTGGCCTCTCGTCGTTGGTACAGAAACCCCTCCTTTTTCTGTTCAGGGCATAGCTGGAAGAGCTCGGATGCCCTGGTCATCATGGCGTGGAAAGGGAGGAGGAGTGGGGGGGGGGGGGAAGGGGTCAAGACGGGATGTCCGCTGTGTCATTGCCGCCGTCATTGTCCGTCCCCGTCGCTTTATCCGTCGCCGTATCCTCTCTAGGGTCTGGCAAGGGTGATGAGGGGGTCCACCGGTCTCGCAGGCACGAAGGGCGGAGCGGGGTGGACTCTCTTCCGCTTGTTCGGAGGGCTTCCCGACGGGCCTGGTTCTGGATCCTCCGTCGGGGTACGTGGTAATCTCATCCTTACCTCGGTGCATAAGGATTGGATTGCCAACAAAATGGCCGCCGAGCTGTCCTGGGGCTCAGGCAATGGCTGCGACGGACGGGATGGCCGCTCCACTGGGCCCGGTTCGTCGTTGCTATCTTCGATCACATCAACAGGGACCACCCCCTGGGATCGAACCTTCTCGAACCTCTCGTTGAGGCCCAAGGACCTCTCGTTGAGGCCCTTCTCGGTTTCCACCAGTTCTTCCTCAGAGGCTGATTCCAAGTCTGTAATGGCCACCGCCTCCCCCCTCTTTTTCAGCCAGGGGCTTCACGGGGGTCTTCGCGATGGGCTGGAAAGAGGAATCCCTCCGCGGTGGGAGGGATACTCTGGGCCCGGAGGGAGTTTCCACAGGCGTAGTCTCAGCCGGCTTCGCCAGGGTCGCAGCGACCACTTCGGTAGAGGCCTTTGCCGGGTGGATCAAAGCCCTCACCACCTTAGGTGCGTCCTGGGCCTTCGCCTTGGCGGGAGGGTCAGCGCCTCGCTCCCCCTTCGAGATCGACCGGGTCCGCTCCAGCGGCCTACCCGGGTTATCAGACTTCCTCTTCCCCGAACCAGAGCGCTGGCTCGTGGTCGAACGAGCCGGGGAAGTTGCGCCATGCTTGGCAACCGTAGAGCCCGACCTTTCGGCGCTCCCGGTGCCTGCGGACTCGCAGTGCCTGGCCTTCTGTTGGGCACCCGTCGCCCTCACAGGACTTCGAAGCCTGCTCAGACTTCTTTGCCTTCTCACCTGCTGTGCCCTTCTCCAGCCAGGTGGGAACAACGGTCTTGTTTGGTCCGTTCCGAAAGGTTCTTGCAGAACGCACAGTCTTTCTCCACGTGCGTCTTGTCCTCATGAAGGCAGTAGAGACATCGTGAATGCTCGTCCTTGTAAACGTTCTGTAATCTGCATCCAGGGCAGCACCTGAACAGCTTGGATCGGGCGTCGAGCTTCCCTCGTCTTGGGCCATGTCTGTTGAGGTAGATCGCAGATCTTCCGGAAACCTCCAAGTATAAACTCGATGAAAACTTCACCCTTGAGGGGCGTAGAAATATTCCGAAACGGGTCCCCGTTATCGGAAGTAGAAACTGTGGAGCTTGAGGCTCGATTAAACCAAAAAAAATGTGAAAATCTCCTGAAAAACGTGAAAACGCAGTAAAAAATGAGAGCTAAACACGATGTAACGCTCACCTGGTTCCCACGGGGGCGCTGGTCTAGTCTGGATTGCTGTGGCCTCTTCTAGCGTGATGCGCAGGACTCGGAACACCGATTGGGCAGGACCTCCAAATCGTGCTTGCCTGGCCCATAGGAATATCCTTCTGCAGATGAGAAAGGGGATTAACAGTCTGCAGAATAGTGTGCTAGCTCCCCCATTTCCCCATTCGTTCCTCTCTAACTTCCTCCAAACCCCGGTTTAAGCTCAACTTATGGTTTGGAAGGATGAACTCTCCATCCTGCTTCTGGTGCAGGGGCGCGCGTTCGTCCTGTTACTTCACTGGTTTTCAGAATGGCGCTGGCAAAATCCACTTGACTTTCCTGAGCGATGCACCGTAAGTATGAAAGTTCAAGTGAGGCCCCCTTTATGTTGTCTTTCTAACCTGTGATCTGTCCTTTATTTCAGGTGCAGAATGAAGGCGATGCGTCGAGGGGTTAAACTGCTGAGGTGAGTAGTGATGAGGGCGATCCCTCTAAATGTCCTTATTCCCCAGAAAGGTCTCTTTTCCTTTCCCCATAGGGGCCGGGGTACGGTACCTGCCAACGGGGCGGCGCCGACCCGAAATGTGGAAGAAAAGCCGGTAAGTATTATGGCTGTTAATCAGGCTTTCCTTCTGTGTTCCTTCTGCTCACCTTTTGCTTCTTCCTCTCTCCCCTAGGTGCAAAGATGTGGCGTCCGATGCGGACAGCCGCGATGGAGCCGGGAGATGTCTCGAGGACAGGTGAGTGAAGTGTGGCGCTGCAGCGAGCAACGCGATGCTTTTAAATGGAAGTCTTTCTTCAGGGATGCTGGCGAGAAGATTCCGGATGCAGGTAAGAAGTTTGAAATAGTCCTTGGTTTTCACCTTTCTCTTCTCCTCCTTCCTTGCAGGTCTTCCAGGTTCGAGGCGGGCGTGGCTGGAGTCCAGGAGCAGACACAGTGAGCGTTAAGCTGCAGGAAGCAGAACAACGCGAAGCATGAGCTGCTGTCTGGGCGTGGCTTAAATAGCCTCCAAAGTCGTCCCAGGTATGTATCCTTCCCCAACTAGGTATGTATCCTTCCCTGGCCACGCCCGAGTGAAAAAATAGTCCCTATGAAAAAATAGTCCCTTTCAGGTCTCAGGGAGGCCTGAAGCGTGCAGCATGGTCTGCATCAGGTAAGTGCACAAAACACCTCCCTTTATGAGCCTGGCGCCTATGGCGCCAGGACTGAGTCCAAAGAGCCCCTATAAGGGGCCGCTGGGCTTTTACCCGAGGGCATAATGCCTGCTTCTGGGGGTGCTGGGCCTGGCCTGGCGCTCCGGGGGTAGGCATCATGACACACGAGGACTCCCAACACTGAGCGTGCAGTAAAAATCTGAGGATGGCTGCCAGAGGCGGGGCTTAGGGAGAAGGCAGTCATTGGCTGGGGACAGTATGACCCAGAGATCAGTGATTGGTTACTATTAAGAAAGACAGATCAGAAACGAAACTGGATACCGATTTTTTCTTTAGCGAGGATTCCCAGCCTGACGACAGGGAATGTTCATGAGCATGTGAATCCATGCCAGATCCCATGCTGGAGAAAGTCAGTTTCCCCAAAACATGTGAGCAAAAGGCCAGTGGAGTGGAGCTGGAGGCTTCACTGCTCAGCATAAAGTCAGGACAGGATGTAAAAGAAAAGCAGAAAGTTTAAGCGGTCCATAGAACATGGAACAGAAGTTGCATAGAGAAAACTTTCCCAACAGCATATGCTCAACCATCAATTATGCTTGCTCTCACCTGATAGTCTACGAGAAGCTCTGGTCCTTTGAAGTACCGAGAGGCCACACGGACATTGTACTCCTGACCAGGGTGATAAAACTCTGCCAGACCCCAGTCTATTAGCCGCAACTGAAGGAGAAACGAGAAGTAGTTCAAGAGTCAACAGTGGACAGCCAAATAAGTAGCCAAACAGGAGTTAGACTTCAAAAGTGACATTTGCTGGCAATTTAAAATAACAGGTACCGTGTCTCTAGTACACAGCTCTCCAAAATCTCCCAAACAAAACTTTACTCTGACATTTCCCACTTCACAGTACACCCACAAAGCAATCATGCATAACCGGTTAGAGGAAAGTTTAGCAGAGGTTTATTCATCGAGATTCCTTTTAGAACCAAAACTAGTGCACATTTAGCTCTGTGGAACGGCCAATAAGAGAAGACACTGCCGAACGGAGCAACAGCAGACAGGAAAAGCCATCAGGTGGGTTAAGGGCCATCCAGTGAACTTGCATGAATGACAATAGGGGACAGAGTCATTCCGTATTTGCCAGAATAACCATTGGGTATGATAACAAAAAGGCTTGAAAAGGGTTTGATCCAATTGCCACCTCATTGATCCCTCACAAACGGCCTCCATTTAGAGGCATGCCCACACCCTCAAACATCCCTAAATGTACATGTCCATACATAATTTAGCGAGCTGAACCCACACAAACTGCTATACTTCCCACCACAATGCTGTCCAACTGTCTCTTGAGAGGTGCATCCCCCCCCCCCCCCAAGTGCAAGTTGGCACAGTCAATACTTTAGTGTTTTTTCCTCCTTTGATTTTAGGATCTGACCTTGCGCAGTCTGGTATTTCTACTGAGTCCATCAGCCACGGCAAACCTTTATTACGTGGCCCTATGGTAGCTGTTAAAGTAAAATACTATTTTTGGGGTGCTGCTGTCTTGGGACCCCTACTCTTTGCTTCTTTATTTTTTGGGTCTCCCAATTTACAGCCATTTTGTTTAAGGGGCTCCTTTTGTGCATGGATGCAAGGTAGGTTTGGGGGGGGGGGTGGAGGGATGGGAGAGGTGGGCAAGGTCCACATCTGTGAATGCATCATTTTGCTGCAACTAAGCAGGTTACCCTCATTGAGATTCAAGAACCCAACAGCTTTCATGCAGACGTTTAGGGTCCTTAAGATTGTGAACCACATGTAATGGTTGCATACAATGAGGCCCCTGACAATACTAAACATTAACGATAGTTTCCTGTTCAATGGAAGGAAGTCACCTGATTGCAAGACAATGAGGCCAGCAGTGGACACGTTTTTAGACCGAGAGCAAATAGATCAGGCTCCTCAGATTTAAACTGGCCGACTAATTTACATAGAAATCTCATGGTGGATCCCTGATCAATCATACAATGTTTTTCCACTGTCAGTATATTCCCCAAGGAGATCAGTAAGTTCAGATAAAAAGGCTACAAGAGCTGTAGAACAAGTGCTTATAAGTCAGGACCATAGATTCTCTGACAGAAAATAAACTTGATCCCCGTGATAAAATAAAATGTTCCTGCACTGGGGAGCATTACAGTATAAAATCTAAGTTTCAATCACAGCAGTTCTGCTTCTCCTACATGAACGATTTTCCAGACCAATATGAGGATCATAGACCAAGAGTAAGATAATTACACCTGAATCTGAGCAGCCTGTCGCTAAAGGAGCAGGAGGGACACAAGTATATAAGGTGGAGGGGGAAGAGTGGACCTAGACCGTTTCAAATAATGGACATTTTCTTTATATAGGGACAGATTAAGATTGTCAACAGAACCTCCGTCCTAAGCAAACAGCCTTTTCTTCACAATTGAGGTCTGAATTGGGAGTCATCACAATCTTTTAAAAAAGAATTACATTCCACTTAAAACAGTCAGGATTGTTTAAGACTTAAAAGTTGCCTCCCATAATATTAAAATCAAAGTTGTGATGTCTGTTCCCATCAGCTTATTAAAAAGACTGGTCTTTTCCATTTGTAATAGAACCACCACAACAGTAAACCCAGTTCTAACTGGATAGCTCAGATCACAACGCACAGGCAAATTTAAAACCTTCCGCCACATTTTGCCTTTATTAAGTACCCAATGCTTTTCTAATTGTCACGGGAACCAATTCACAACCATTCAAAAACAGCAGGGGAACTGGTCTCTGAGCAGTGAATGAATATAAACTCTTAGCATTTAATCAATCTTTCACTAAGGTGAGATGCTTGAGGTTAACCTGGTCATTAATAACCCATGAGAAATACTTATTGTTTTAGAGGTGTTAAAACACAGGAGTTACCCAGATTAAAAGCCTATTTTAGGACAAAATCGGTCATGAGCCTTAAGCAGATTTTTCATTTCTATGCGAAATCACCTTCACCTGTGAGACAAACATCACTTTTTGCTGAACTCCTGAGTAAGTGCGACACTTTTCCCACTCATCTTTTACTCTATGGGAACCCTTGTTCATTACTGTTGTACTTTATTTTATGGAGTCATGTTTTCCTCCACATTAAGGGATCTGTGTCATTCATTCTCCTACATGTGCGTTTGGGATGTCATTCTACGTTCCAATTCGAATGACATCGCGAACCAACACACTTTCATTCCGTTGTTGTTCCTCAGCACATATGCATGTTGCGGTCTTGTTTGGAATAAACCCCCAATTACCAAACAACCCATTATTGGATTGCCCACTCGATTATTGAAAAGGTTACCACATTTAATTGGCAACTAGGAGGAAAGGACCGGAAAGACCAACATCGGTGAGTGGCGTATGCTATGGGACTGCAGGAGGTTCCCCAGGAGTGGCATCCCATCAGGGTGCAGAGCGGTGTACCAGCGGAGAAAGGAAGGCTCTGGTGACTGTTGGAGGTGAGGCTGTGTGATGCTGGAAATATATTGGAGGGACAGGGCCTCCCTGTCCTTGTCCTGTAGTCCTTTTTCACTTGTGTTCTGTATTGTTTTCTGCCCAGGAGTCCATGTGGGACTCCTGGCAGTGCAGCTCCTCCTGTTTTTGGTTTGGTGTACAGACCCATGGGATACCCTTATGGCACCCCATGGGTGGGGGTACAACCCTGTGCCCCTAGTGTACTTTTCTGGGCACCTGTGTGTGGCCCACAGACCAAGGTATGGGCTGGTGGGAGCTCCATGCTGAATTTGACAGGTGCTCCGAGTATCCTCCATTTTGGGATACCCAGGCCCTGCCATTGGAATCAGTTGATTCCTGATAGGAAACAAGATGGCCCCTGTGGCCTCTTGCTTTCTATTGCCCGTTACCTTGTTTTCCCAAAGTCCTGGAAAGCCCCGACTGTCCCTTGCCCCTGGCTGGCTATTGGGTGGAAGTTCCATATATGGTGTTGTGAAGTCCAGATTGGCTGGAGCCTTCCCGGTGACTAAGTTGTGGGTACACCCTGTGGGTGGGACCTTGGTGAATTAAGTGTGTGACCAATATGCACTTGTTGTGGGTGTCTGGTTTCTGGTATGAGAGACAGACTGAGACAGCCCTGCCCAAAACTGGTATGAATGCAGTGTGTAGTGTTGAATGGCTGGGTACTTGTCTCAATACACATTCCTTGTGGTGAGTGTCTGAGAGGGAGGAGTATGGCCTGAATGCACTGTATGACTGCATGAATGCCCTTCTGTATGATTGGCTGCTGAGTGTGACCCATCAGTGTGGATGAGAGGCAGAATAGTGTATCTGGGGACCTCTCACCACTGGAAATTATTCAGAAGCTCAGTCTACAGTTGAAGAGTAACTGGAACTGCTTATCCTCGACCCCCAGCTGGAAGAAGAACTGCTGCTACATTTACTTCAACCGAAAGCTGTCGAGTTCGTCGAGGACTGATCCAAGAGAGGACCTGGCTAGGCGCCCTCTTGCCGTGCTTCGAGTGAGCATTGAGCACCGTCAACCTTCGCCGAAGCTCCCTGGAAGTCAGACCCTCGAAAGGTTGCCGACGGGGACCGCTGAGAACGAAGTGAAGCACCCGGACATTGACACCATCGAAGTCCATTGCTGTCGACCAGGGTTTGGAGTATCGCTGTAACCGCTGGAGGCCCGTCGAAGCAGTGTTACCAAGAAGAGGGGACCGCTTGACGCCGTGCCGCCGCCGACGAACGGAGCCGCCTGCTCCTTTGCCCAAGACTGTTGAATCGAAGGACTCCATTGTCTGCACTGTCAACTGCTTTATCCCGCCGGAGAAAGTCGAGGACGCCGACGAGAATCCACCAGTGGGTTCCCCGCCATCCAAAAACCACAAAGACTTTGACGACTCAACGCCCTTGTTGGGCCACAGTTCTTCAGAAACTCTTTGCAGTCCTGAACTATCTACCACTGAGGTGCCCCGCACACCTCATCCTTGCAGGACGTCGCCGACAAGCACCGCCTGGATCGATGCCGTGGTCTCGGCACCCTCGAACTTTGTCGATGGCAAGTTCACCTTCGACACCTCTAGACTATCCGTGGCTCCTGCTTTAAAGGGAATCACTGAAGAAGGATCCATCAACGCCTCTTCGAAGATTTCTGCTCTACCAGGTACATTGAGGAGGGGCAGGGGGGGGGCTAGAAAAATAAAAGGAAATAAGAATTATAGAACAATATATGTACTGGGCTTGTGTTGTATCTTTATTTTACAGGTTGCCGGGGGGGGGGGGGGGGGGGGGGTACAGGTGGTGGGGGATCTCCATACAGAATTGTGTCCAGGGGTAGGGGCCAGTATTCTGCCAATTGTTCCAACCCTCTGCTTTCCTCCTATGTCTATTGTTGGTTGCCTTTATTAAGTGATCTGTGCGACATTTAACCAGATTATAGTTGATGCACTTTGAGATCTGATAATTGTGGTACCACTTTAGAACTGTATATATTTGCCACTGTAGATTTTCTGAGCAAAAAGTGAGTAATTGTGATAGTGTACATAACCTTGAATATTAATTATATAAAGACTTTTCAGTAATACAGTGCATGGACATTCCTATGTGGGGGTTTAGGGACTACACTACTTCAGAACCAGCCTGCATCACCTCCTGAGAAGCTAGGCCTTGAATGCTCGTCCATTGCTACCGAAATAGAGAATCTTGGCTGGGGTCCTCTGTGCCTCTCCTCTACCATATAGAGCAGAAATACAGACCCCACCCCTCCAGTCTTTACAGGCTGTGGGCTCAATTATAGTGGAGTAGCCTTTGGGCTAGTTACCCTGGCGGGGTAGCGGTTCCTGTGCGAGAGCGGAGGAAGAAAAGTGGTGGAGTGTGGGCGGATGGTGGCCTGATCTGCTTGAAGAGATTAAGCCGAGGGCTGTGGTGACGATCGGGTGCAGTGTCATGCGACACCTCACATCACCAGTGTTAAGCAAGATTGTATGCAGTAGCCTTGGGTGCACAATAACTTTGATCTCCTAGCAACAGGGACCCCAACCTTTGGTATACGTCTGAACTACATGGGTTGCTAGTGTGGCTGAGCCAAAGGTTGAATAGTAGGCCTCAGAAAATGACGATAATTCAGAGTCAAACTATTGTCTTAGAAGAGCCAGAGGAGGGAAGGATTCTCAGGATAGGCACCCCTCTATGCCTCAGCCTGCCCTTTTGCCTCAACCTTTGTCCACTGGGACACCACAAGGTCCATCACCGAGTCCAGAATGTGTCTCTTGAAAACAATGAGACTTGAATTGAAATTCAAAAGAATACAGGCTCAAGCCAAACATCAGGACATCAAACTCGGGGAACTAGGAATGCAACATGCTCTTGAAATGAAAAAAGAAAAAACACTTGAAAAGGTTTCTATCCCCGAGTCCTGTAGGACTTCCAGTCCAAAGAGGCCTCGCCTGCCCAAAGAGCAGTGTGTATATATGATGCAAAAGGAACAAGTTACTTACCTGTAACTGTTGTTCTCCAGCATGGGTCTGGCATGGATTCACATGCTCATGAATATTCTGTCAGGCCGGGAATCCTCGGTATAGAAAAAAAAAAAAATCAGTATCAGTTTCATTTCTGATCTGTCTTTCTTAGTAACCAATCACTGGTCTCTGGGTCATACTGCACCCAGCCAAGGACTGCCCTCTCCTCAGATTTGGTAGCACGCCAAGTGGCAGTATGACCAAGTGAAGAGCCGCAGAGGGGTAAGCGGGAGGGTTCGCATGTGAATCCATGCCAGACCCATGCTGGAGAACAACAGTTACAGGTAAGTAACTTGCTCCTTCTCCAGCATGGGGTCTGGCATGGATTCACATGCTTATGAATAAGAGAATACATAGCAGTACACACATGCACAACCATGGGAGGTGGCAACAGGCTCAACATTAAGCAATACAACAACTCAACATTAAGCATCTCTTACCTCCTCACCAGGCTCACCTTAGGCGAACAGGTTGCGCAGCACTGCTTGGCCGACCCTGGACTCCTCCCTGGAGTCCCGATCGATGCAGTAGAATCTTGTGAAGGTGTGTGTCGACCTCCACATCGCAGCCCTGCAGATGTCCAGCAGGGGCACACCAGACAGGAACGCTGTGGTAGCAGCGATCGCGCTGGTCGAATGGGCTCTCGGACGGCCGGGCAGCTGTCGGTTTGCCAACCGGTGACAGTGCATGATGCAGCCGGAGAGCCATCTGGAAATGGAAGTCTTCGAGAGAGCCTTCCCTTAATTCGCAGTCCCAAAGTTCAAACAGTTGTGACGTCTTCCGAAAACTCTTCGTGCGGTCCACGTAGAACTTCAGCGCTCTAGCTACATCCAGCGAGTGCAAAGTCCTCTCGGCCGGCGACGAAGGCGACGGGAAGAAAACTGGCAACACCAAAGGCTCGTTGAGGTGGAAGTCCGACGGCACCTTGGGCATAAAGGATGGGTGTGTCCTCAGCACCACCCTCGTGTCATGAAGTCAAGTATGGAGGCTTGCAAGCTAGGGCCTGGATCTCTCCCACTCGTCATGCGGAGGTAATGGCCACGAGGAAAGCTGTCTTCCATGACAGGAACTTCAAAGGCGCCGAATGCATAGGCTCGAATGGGGCCCCCATGAGCTTGGTCAGCACCACATTAAGCTCCCACGCCGGGGCAGGAGCCTTCACCGGCGGGAATGATCGGAATAGTCCCTTCATGAATTCTTTCACCAGGCGATGAGACCACAAGGACGCCCGTCGTCCTGGTTTATCGGGAGATTGCAGCCAGATGTATTTTGATGGAGGCGTGAGCCAGTCCAGCTTTGGCCAGCGACAGTAGGTACGGCAGTACTTGAGGGGCCGTAATCCACAGAGGGTTAATCTTCTGTGCACGGCACCAGACAGAGAACCTCTTCCACTTATGTCCGTAGCACTTGAGAGTTGAGGACGCCCTGGCCTTTGCAAGAACCTCTGCAGTCGGCCGGGATGTCGTACCCTCCAAACTCTAGTGCTGCAGGAGCCAGGCCTGCAAGTTCAGCGACTCCGGGTTGTGGTGAAGAATGGCGCCTCTTTCTCTGGACGGAAGGTCTGCGTCCGTCGGCAGCTTGACTGGTGGGTTCGTTGACAAGTCCAGAAGGTCCAGGAACTAGATCGGTCTCGGCCACGCCGGTGCGACGAGGATCATCCTGCACCAGGACCTCTTGAGCTGATTGATGAGCCGGAGTAGCAACGGCAGCGGAGGAACGAAAAAGCATCGCACATGCTCCTCGGCTGGGGGAACCTGCTGGCGAACCTCCAGCACTTGGAATTTGTCACCGTCACGAAGAGATCGATTTGAGGTTCGTCCCATCGTCGGAAGAGTCGATCCACTTGATCCTGGCGTAGTTCCCACTCGTGGCACGAGCGCAGCTCCCTGCTGAGTGAGTCGGCGATCGTGTTTTTTATTCCTGCCAAATGAAGAGGCACCAGAAACATCCCTTGGGTGACGGCCCAATGCCACAGATCCTGGGCTTCCTTGGATAGGGCCGGGGACCTGGTTCCGCCCTGCTTCTGGATGTATAACATTGTGGTGGTGTTGTCGGTGAAGATCCTCGGCACCTTGCCCTTGAGGGACGGAAGAAAGGACCTGAGGGCCAAGAACACTGCGCGGAGCTCCAAGATGTTGATGTGGAGAGACTTCTCCTCCGGGAGCCAAAGGCCTCTCGCGTGAAGATCTCCGGAGCGTGCTCCCCAACCTTCCAGGGAGGCGTCCGTCGTCACCGTCACCTGGTGAGCTGGGGTCTGAAAGTCCGTGCCCGCCATCAGATGGGAGCGGGTACCCCACCACCGAATCGCCTGACGGAACGTCTCGTTGAGAGGGATCCTGTCCTCGAAGCTGCACGTCGACTGGATCCAGCGGGCATCGAGGAACTCCTGCAAGGGTCGCATCCAAAGCCTGCAAAGGCGCACCAGATAAATGCAGGACGACATCATCCCAAGGAGGGATTTGATAGATCTTACCCTGGCCATGTCCGTGGCCAGCAGACGCTGCACCTTGGCCAGAATGGTCCTGGTCCTTTCCGACGGAGAGGCCAGCCGCGCCACTGTGTCGAGCTTGGCTCCCAGAAACAGGGCGACTTGTGACGGAACCAGGTGGGATTTTGGAAAGTTGATGGAGAATCCCAGGTCCGTGAGCAGCTGGACGGTCTTTGCAGTGTGCTCCACGGCGAGCTCCCTTGTCCTTGCCCGGATGAGCCAGTCGTCCAGGTAGGGGTAGACGTGGATCCCCTGTAGGCGCAGTTGCGCTGCCACCGGTGCGAGGCACTTGGTGAACACCCTGGGTGCCGACTTCAATCCGAATGGGAGGGCCTTGAACTGGTAGTGCCGCCCTCGGACCATGAACCTGAGAAACATTCGGTGTCTTTTTAGAATGGGGATGGGGGCAAGTCCAACGACAGGAAATAGCCCTCCTCCAGCTGTCCCAGCACATGCTGGAGGGTCACCATACGGAACCTCTGTGCCTTGATGTACTTGTTTAGTCGTCGTAGGTCCACGATGGGGTGCCATCCTCCTGTCTTCTTTTTTACGAGGAAGTACCTTGAGTAAACTCCGGAGCCCCGAAGCCTCTTTGGGACGAGCTCGATGGCACCCTTCTTGAGCATCGCCCTTACTTCCAACAGTAGTTAAGGGACGTGATTTTCGTTCCTGGCCACGGATGGAACATGAGGGCACTCCTTCTGAAACTCGGGGCGTGCCCTTTGGCCAGGGCGTCCAGCACCCAACAGTCGGTGGAGATGGACTCCCACACGCTGACGAACCTCGCCAGCCGGCCTCCCACCGGGGTGCTTCGGCGGGGGCCCGACCCCACGGTCGGTTCAATCTTGTTTGGAGGCCGCCTTGCCTCCTTGACCTCCCTGTCGACGACAGGCACCACCTGACTTGCCGCGTCCCCTGTAGGCTTCCTGGGACGAAGATCTTGCCGCTTGGCGGTACGTGGAGGAGCCACTGCCGGATCCCTTGGAGGCACCCTGTCTGCCTCCGGAGCTCCGAAAGGACGGCCGTCGTCGTTGGAGCACTCCCAGTGCCCGGGCAGTCTGTCTTGATGGCCTGAAGGGACCGCCTTCCCAAAACAGGTTGTTCCCATCGAAGGGCATGTCCAAAACCTTGGTTTGTACGTCCTGGCAGAAATCCGTGGCCTTGAGCCATCCTCGTCGTCTCAATCAAACGCTGTTGCCCAACTGACGGAAACCGGGGTCAGCGATGTCCGTTGCCACCGTGATGGCGAGGTCAGAAGCAATCTCCCCCTCCTGTAGGATTTCAAGGGCCTCAGACTTCCTTCCGGACGCCAAAAGGGCTAACAGAGGGGCGATTTTGAACCACAACTCCCTGTCGTAGCGGGCTACGATAGCCAGGGCGTTGGCCGCCTTGATAGTCGTTGCTGCAGATGAGATGATCTGTCGTCCCATCGTGTCCAACTTCCTGCCCTCGCCGTCCGGCGGGGAAGTTGATGTCGAGGCCGATGCCCCCCCAGCTTTCTTCTTTGCTGCCGGCGAGACGACAGAATCCGGGGTAGGTTGTGCCCGAAGGCACAAGGGGGCAGCGTCAGGGACCCTGTACTACTTCTCGTACCGGTCCCTCTTTGCCGGCACCGTGGCAGGGTTCTTGAGGAGGGCGAGCCCCTCATCCCAGTTGTCATCAAGAAGCGGTACGGCGATGACAGTCTTCATTTTAGCCTCGCGCCGTTGGTAAAGAAACCTTTCTTTCTTCTTTTCTTCTGGGCAGAGCTGAAAAAGCTCGGATGCCCTGGAAAGGATCCAATCTCGTCGGGCGGGGACGCCCGAGCAGGGGGCGACGGGGGACACGTCCCGTCGTCGCCTCCGTCATCTGTACCTGTCATAGCCGTGTCAGTGCCTGTATCATCCCTGTGGGTAGTAGACCGGGGGGAAGGCAGAGCAGGCCGCAGAGGTGCGAGAGGTGGCGTAGGATGCGTTGTCCTCCTCCAATGCGGTGGACTCTCCCAAGGTCCTGGCTCCGGTTCCCCCGTCGGGTCTGGCTCAGGTACCTCTGTCGGGGGAAGGGGCAACCTTGTCCCTATCTCCGAGCATAAGGACTGAATCGCTGACAAAATGGCCGCCGAGGTGTCCTGCGGCGCCGGAAACTACGGGCGCGAGGGCTCTTGAGGAGCCTTGTCGGCGACACAGTCGCCCTCGTCGGGGTCCCTCCCGATGGGCTGGGACTTCGATGAGCTCTTCTTCAGAGGTCGTGTCCGTATCTACGATGGCCATCAGCCCCTCCCCCACCTTTTCCAACGAGGACTTCGTGGGGGTCTTCTCAATGGGCCTGAAAGACTACTCCCTCCGTGGTGGCAGGGAGACTGGGTCCTGAGGGCGCCTCCACTGGTGTAGCCTCCACAGGCTGAGCCAGGGCCGCGGCGACATCCTCAATCGAGGTCTTAGCAGGGTGAATTAAGTCCATCGCCACTTTCTGGACGCCTGGGGCCTTCATCTTGGGGGGAGGGTCCAAGCCTCGCTCCCCCTCTGCCGGAATCTTTGAGATCGACCGGGGCCTCTCCAGAAGCTTCGCCGGGTTCTCGGACTTCCTCTTACCTGAGCCAGAGCGTTGGCTCGTGGTTGATGGCGCCGGGGAGGATGCCCCCTGCCTGGCAGCCAAGGAGCCCGACCGTTCGGCACTCCCAGTGCCCGCGGACTCGCGGTGCTTAGCCTTTTGTTGGGCCCCCGTCGCTGGGGCGCCCTCACAGGACTTAGAAGACCGCTCAGACTTCTTTTTCTTCTTCTCGCCTGACGGGCTCTTCCCTTCCAGCCAGTTGGCGAGACGGAGGTGGCGAGACGGAGGTGGCGATCCTTCATGGTCCGCTCCGACATGTTCCCACAAAACACACAGTCCTTCTCCATGTGCGTCTTGTCCTCATGGAGACCGTAGAGGCATAACGAATGCTCGTCGTCCTTGAAAACATTCTGAAGCTGGCATCCAGGGCAGGTCCTGAAAAGCTTCCCGGGCGTCGAGCTTCCTTTCTCCTGGGCCATGTCCGGGGTAGGCCTCGGAACTTCTGGAATCCTCCAAAAGCGCAACTCGACGAAATTTTCACCCTTGAGGGGCGTAGAAAACTCCGAAACGGATCCCCGTTGATCGGATGTAGAAACAGTGGAGCTTGAGGCTCTATTTAACCGAAAAATGTCCTGAAAAAGTGCGAAAACGCAGCAAAAGCTCGAGAGCTACAGCACGAGGACTCCCAACACTTGAACGTGCGGTAAAAATCTGAGGATGGCTGCCAGAGGCGGGTCTTAGGGAGTGCAGTCATTGGCTGGGGCAGTATAACCCAGAGACCAGTGATTGGTTGCTACTAAGAAAGACAGATCAGAAACGAAACCGATACTGATTTTTTTCTATACCGAGGATTCCCGGCCTGACGACGGGGAATATTCATGAGCATGTGAATCCATGCCAGACCCCATGCTGGAGAACTTGATATTTTGGATTGGTTGAGTACTTTTGAATACAATAATGGGATTGAGGGTCTCACAGGGAATCAGTTGATTCCTTGGCTTTTGTCTAGGCTCCCCCAGGTTGCAACTGATGCTGTAATGGAGGTGGGGGGAACTTGAAAGATTGGAGTATGATAATGCGAAACTAGCTTTGATAGCTAGATTTGGGAAACTCCTTCCCAGTACCTTAAGCGGTTTAGGACCCTCAAAAAGACTGATGGTACCCCTTGGGCTACCTGGGTGTGTTAATGTTTGAAAAACTTAGATGGTTGGGTTAAGGGTTAGAGGAACCAGCTTTGAAGGAATCTTCCTAACCAGAGGGTTCCCTCATACTGCTATTCCTCAGAGGAAACTAAGCTAGGTAAGGTTCCCAAACGGGATGGCAGGGAGGGACATAATCCTCTAACCTATAGTTCGCCAACACAGGGCGGGTTAAACGCACCTACATCAGCAAAGTACACATACCACTAGAGTAAAAGAGGAAAACTACCATGCCTCAACATCCCTACCAGCTAGGCAGCCAAACAATCCCAATAACAGGATCATCACAGATGTTGAGCGCAGAAATGCAAACACAAAGACTTGAGGAAAACCTGCTAACCCAACTCTAAACGCCTCAACTTTCAACATACACTTCTCATGCAGAAACTCAAACCACCACTTAATTGCACAGCAATCTGCATGTACTTCAGCACATTGCAACGGATTAACATAACCCGGCACAACAGCACAGGGGAATTCACACAGAGCCGAAAACCGCACCCAAGCTCAGCGAACGGTGCAAACTGAACTGAAGCTGCCAACAGGACATCATAACTCACTTCCCTGTTCCCACTGCACCCTAACGCCCCCCCATCCCCCAGACTCCTGCAATAACTCCTTTTTCCACTCTATTTTCAGATCCGCCAGAGCGCCTGGGGACCACTCCGGTGGCGACACTGCACAGTGCAAATACCTTTAACATTAACAGTACACGCTTGATGCAATATGACAATCTGAATTAACTGCAGAGATTGATCAGTGCAGCACTAGTTAAAGTGAATACCAGTTCCTTTTTAATACATCTAATTAGTGGAACCCCACAAAGGAATATTGTATGAATGACAACTGCTGGGAGAGCAGGCACATAGGGCAGACCTTTCAGACGGAGATTCCTGCTCCTGACTTGAGGGTTGGAATCTGATCTCCAGGAAGTCTTCAGTCCCCCCAGATGTTGACCAATTGAGCAGAGACAATTCAATAACACAAACATTACCTTGCCCTGCCTTAACTCACAGTCCCTTAACTTGAATATCAAAACAGTTCCTTGCTCCAATTATGTTTTTTTTTTTTAAATCTGACATGCGGAGTGTACCCAACTGTTATAATGGACTCAAATCTAGCAGTGTTTAGACTGCTACTAGAACCGCATCGCTAGGTGTAAGCCTCTCTCCCACTATACAGGATTCTCAAATCTAGCTGTGTTTAGGAGTGTACCCAACTGTTCCAACTGACTTTCAAACCTACCGTTCTTGGACTGATACTAGAATTGCATTGCTAGGTATTGGTCCCTCCGACCTTACGGCACTCTCGGATCTGGCTGTGTTTGGGTCGACACAACTGTATCTCTAAGCCTTAACTGTGTCTGGGTTGGTAATCAGGTTGTATTGCTGGGTGCGGGCCCCTCGCCCACTATACAGGGCCCTCGAGTCTAGCTTTGTTTGGTCTTGCGCCCTTTGCCCCCCCCCCCCCACTACACAGGATTCTCGAACACAGGCTTGGTTTTAAGCCAATCCAAGCCTAATCCACCTAACACTCCTTGAGAGGACTAGACCGTGATAGTATAGTACCAACCCCCACCACTACCCCTAGACCTACAAAGACAGCCACCCAATTTAGTACTATACCTCGGGACAACTGTGCGCCCAGCACACAAACTCCAACGGACAGCACTCCGGGGATACTTAGCCCACCCACCTGAAGAATATACACCAAAAAAAAAAGCACCCAAGTTTACCAACTCAAGAAGAAACCAGTACTGCCATCACAAGACACCGCAGTCAACCAAACGGCACGTCCGCATAGAGCACCAAAATGCCCCAGACCAGGAAGGGGCGCAGAGAAGGCGGCCACATTGGACAGACACACAAATCCTACCCACCCCTAGAGCAACAACCACAAATTAAGGAAACCCTGCCAAAAACCAAAATGACCAGACCAAACTTCAAAAGGGAAAAATACATATCTCACACCTTACTCCACAACAACCCCTCAAACTGGATACCCCCAACGACACAGACATCACGATACACAAACAGTCCGAGACAACCAGGAAAAAGACAGGAGCACCAAAGAAGAGAAGGGGTAGACTCCAACCCCATACATCACAAGAACAGACAGATACCATCAACACCCACAGCACACGGGACAATACAACAAGGAAGCCCCAACCACCAACAACCCAAACATCAACCTAAATGACCAATTCAATGAAGAAGCCTTCGCTGATCTTCACCTAACTGGCATGAATAGAGAAGCACTGCTATTGAACATCCAAGCTTTCAATCTAGCAGACAGCTTCAAGATGCAACCTTCGCTGATCCTCATCCTTCCCCAATCAACGCCAACAAAGATGCACCGCAACCAAACAACCGCAAACCAAAACAAAGAACGACTAACAAAAACCACACCAAAAAGATCCACTGCAACCTAATCAATGCTAAGTCAATGTCCAAACATGCCACCGAAATATATGATCTGCTCTGCGACGGAAGGATCGACATCCTATTTGTAATAGAAACATGGCTAGAAGACAACTACAAGATCACCCTCAACAACTGCTTGCACACTTCAAATGCGTCCAAGTAAACAGAAAAACAAAAAAGGCGGGGCGGGGGGCTGGCTAACATCCACAAGTAACACCAGGATATCAAACTGAAGACCCACTAAACATTGATAAATGCAAATCCCTAATCATACGTCTAGTAGTAAGCCACAAAACAAGCCTGAAATTCATACAGATCTACAGACCACCAACCTACGATGCAACCTTCGTAGACAGCTTCACAGAAGCAATCACAGCCCTAGCCATCAACCACAATCACCTGATCATACTTGGAGATTTCAACATATGGTTTGAACAAGAAAGCACCACCATACAAAAATCGCCAACCAGCCAATTAGCAGCAATGAATCTGCAAGAATTAGTCAAAGGAGCAACCCAATCGGCAGGGCATACACTCGACGCAATCTTCGCGAACAAACTCCTTCTTACCACGGCACCCCCAATTCAAATACTCTGGAGCAACCACCTCATCATCCCCTTCGTAATCAAAATTAATATTCCAATAAGCAGTCAACCAGACAAAACACTGAACACCATGAAAAGAATGAACCATCAAAAACGCCAACCTAATTGAACTCCTGGAGCTCAGCAAACGACACCCAACTTTTATGTAAGATAACCTGGAAAAAAAGTAGCCCTGCTGCATTCCTGGATTAGAACTACTATAGACAACATCGCCAAAGAAAAGCCTTCCAGTCCTTCGCACAAACGTGCAATGGCAAAATGGTTCACCTCACTACTTAGCAACATGAAAAGAAAAAAAACGAAGACTAGAACTCAATTTCAGAAAACAAAACGCTGCGAACAAGCTGAAATTCCGACTAAACAACCGCGCATACAAAGAAGAAATACGAAAAGTGAAAAGTAAACACTGACAACTGAATCTTTGAAGCACCAAACACCCAAAAAGAGCTCTTCAAAATCATAAATGAAATAAAAAATCCCCCGGAATGTAACACCAACTCCGTCCACGAAACTATTCAATGACCTTGCAGACCACTTCAAAAACAATCACCAGCATCCAACAAACCATACAAAGCAGACCTCCCGATCTAACCACGATCCTCGCCTACACTCCGGCAGAACACCCAAACTACGAAGCTTTCCAGAAATAACAGTGGAAACATTCGTCAAACTGGTGAATGAAAGCAATAACTCAGGGTCACCCGAAGACCCCTGCTCGCCAGACATACAAATCAATTATCAAACAAGGAGCACCCATGGAATACCACAGGAACATCCTCAACCTTTCAATCGCAACTGGGAAAGTGCCACAAGCCTTCAAAACTGCATAAATCAGGCCAGCGAGAACCGTAGAGTACCTTTCCAACTACAGACCCATCTCCAACATCCCGTACACAGCCAAGCTGCTCGAACCGTACATATACAAAAACAAAACAAGAATTCATACAAGAGCACGGCTTACTGGACCAGGCACAAGTTGACTTCAGACGAATGAGGGGAACGGAATCAGCTCTCCTCTCAATATGGGAGCATCTGAAATGAAACTGACAACAGCACTGCCTTGATGCTCCTAGACCTATCAGCAGCATTCAACAGTTAACCACAACACCCTCATAACACAATTGGAATGACTTGAAATAACAGACACCGCCCTACTATGGATCAAATCTTTCCTAACAAACAGAACTGAAACCGTATGGATGAAACCCTTCAAATCCACCCGAGAGATTCCATCTGCGGCTTACCACAAGGATCATCCTTCTCCCCCCTACTATTCAACATATACCTACTTCTCACACTCATCAAAAGCCATGGCTTCAACTACGCCAACGATACAAACAAAATATTCAAAATACAAGACCACCTGGAAATAAACTCAACACCAGAAAACTGCCTCTGCGATGTATTCAACTGGATGAACTCCAACTGCCTCAAAATCAACCCAAGCAAAACAAAAATGTCACAAAAAAAATGGATGAGAAAACCACTTAATCCCTTGGCCAAGGGAACTCGGGACAACCCCAGCACCATCGCTGATTGTAAAAAACCTGGGGGTTCTGATGGACAATTTTATGCTAGAGCCACAAGTAAACGCTCTCCTCAAAAAATGCTTCTTCCTCCTGCGAGCGGCAAAGAGGATCTTACCGTTCCTAGCGTTCGCCAAACCACCATCATCATCATCGCCCTCGTCATGTCCAGAGTAGACTACGCCAACAGCCTATACTTCGGCATGCCTGAACGACTTGAAAAAACTACCATGCATACAAAATGTGGCAGCCAGACTGCTTCTGAAACTACCCAGAAGAGACCACCACACCAGTGCTGAAAACACTACATTGGCTACCAATAAAAACATAAAATTCAAAACGAAGTGCATCACGCATAGAGCAATACACAACCAAGGCGCTGAGTTCCTGAGAGACAAACTGCGTCTACATCAACCAGCAAGAACGCTCAGATCAAGCATGGCCATCCGCCTGGAACCAAAACCCTACAACAAAAGAAAAGTTGGAGGATCCTCCTTCTCCCACCAAGCGCCAAAAACCTGGAACAACCTCCCAAAGTAAATCTGTAACACAAGAAACCATCTACTATTCAGGAAACTACTCAAGACTTGGCTCTTCACATCATAACTAGAAAGATCTGTGCTATGGAGGGAGTTGTTTCCAGTCGCCTGCAAGAGAAATTAAGTACGACAAATACAAGTACCAGAATTCTTAGAGACACTATAGTCAATTAACCTGCTACACCCGAAAAGGAAATGAAGACACGCCTGAAAAGGTAGAGAAACAGCGTCCCTGAAGATTGATGGAGTCATGAAAACGTGCATTTGGAGGAGAAGTCAATGCAGGAAAACTTGACTGGCAACATAGTGCGCGCCTTGTCACTAATTCTTAATCATAACTAGAAAGACCGGCCACAGGGGTACCCCCCCCCCCGCAAAACATTGATGAACAAAGACAGACTGACCCACACCAAGCAATCAATGGAAAACCTTAAGGAAAATAGCCCACGACATACCAAACAACTTACGAGGAGACAGCCGTAATAGGACCAAGGACCGACTACATAGCAATACAAAGGACAAACACCCGGACGACCCATCAATAGGACCATGAACCTAAACTATTACCGCCCAGAACAGACCTAATCATGGCAGATAGCAATGAACAGGAAACCCCGTACCATTAGCACCAATCCAGAGGGTGAGAAACAGAATAAGCACCCACACTATACAATGTCCACCAAGATACAGCTGGAAGCACAATCCGGCCATCACACAGTAACTACAGCTCAATAGCCCAAGGAAGTCACCCCACGGAAACCAAAGAACCAACTAAAGATAGTCATGACAGGAGGAAACTAACGACTGAATACACATGCTGACCTAGACAGATTCACTAGGACGCCCATCAACAGGACCCGGACCCTGAAGCATTCAAATCCTCAGACCAGGGCCACATTAGTCAACAAGAGAATAGATGGTACAAACCCAGTTCCACACCCGAAAAAAAGGTTCAGACACACTGATCGCTCCATGGCAGGAGATGGTAAGCACTCCATACAATACTCACTACGATAAAGCTGGATCAGCGCAGCACCAGCACAGCCAGACGGCCCATAAGGAACCAGCAACAACCCCACCCACAGGGATACAGCCTGAACGGGACCAGAAGTACCTGACATCAGGATACAGATCCGACTAACCCAACCCTCAACTTTCTGCATACTTAACCCACACAAGTCACACAACTATTTCTCTCCCAGCAATCCGCACACACTTTACCACAGCAAAAACACAAACAGCACACTAGGCCTCACCGGATCCAATACTTGCACCAAAGCCCAGCACTCTTTATACCAAGCTGAAGCTGGCAACACTGCACGACTTCTCCCATTCCCCTCCTCCCGACCAACCCTACCCACCCTCCTCCTGTTTACAGATCTGCCAGAGCGCCTGGGGACCAATTCCATTGGTGACAGTGCGCTATATAAATACCTTTAACATAACAAAACATAGTGCCTATGCACAAGTGTTTCCGGCACCAACGGGGGGTGGTGTGTGGGGGGGGGGGGGGTGGCTGGGTGGTTGGGGATCTTACTGGTTGTGGCGTATGCAAGTCTCACTAAAAGTCCCAACAAGAATCTTTGTGATCAGCAACATAACTTGCACAAGGGCATCAGTACGGGTTGAAAACCTACGTTCAGAGTTGTCAACCCCCAATTCAGAACATGGGTTTGAAAGTGCTTTCATTGTTAGTACAATTGGCTCATCCTACAGCAGTCTTAATTCAGCACCTTGCACAGCCTTACCTTTCTGTGTTCGTGGTCAATCATGACATTATGAGGTTTGACGTCTCTGTGCATGATGCCCATGCTATGACAGTAATCTAGAGCCTGCAGAAAACAGAATCAGGGAGAGTTAAAATATACCTACAGAAGTGAACAAAGCTATGATTTGATGTCAGATTGACCCAAAAGGCAAAAGTGCCTAAGAGGGAACCAGCATTGGAAATGTCACTAACCTTAAGAATCTCATACATGTAGAAGCGGATGTCGTAGTCCGTTAAAGTCTGATACAGCTGCTGTTAGAGGTAAACACGACACTTAAGTGAGCAGTAAAATATACCTTTCAAACAATTGGGGAACCCCAGAATTTAGATCCATGAACAAGACACCTAACTTGTTCACCTAAAACACTTAACAAGGGCTGATTAATCATTTGCAGAGTCTGCAAACACAGCTTAATTTGCACAAGTGCCAAATAACAGTCAGTATCATTCCTACGTCTACAGACCTAGAGTCCCACATCACACCATATGACAATAGTCAAGGCTAAAGAAATAGTGATTTAAAAGCAACAAAGAAATGAACTGCACCACCACATTGTACCTTAAAGTCTGTGTTGTTTACGTGTTCGAAGACCAGAGCTGGCGTTCGGGACTGTTGAGATATGAAATAATATGTTACAGATCAGGACATTGTGGACCTATAACCAAATGTATTAGCCGACAAGGAAGCTTCAAGTCGCACCAGCATAAACTTCCCTTTAAACATAAATCTTCCCCAGCGCCTCTGTCCAATTACATAGAGAAAACTGATCGCACCCACTTCTCCCAGAGCAAGCCTTCAGACAACACAATCATGTAGCACAAAAGGGAATGCCATATTGCAAGTGAGGGTGGGTCACATCTGGTCTCCCCTGCATCTTTAAACTTATCTACTTACCACAGGGTCTTTAACAATATCTGCCAGCGTAATGATGTTGGGGCCACCTCTGAGGTTTTCCAGAATTTTTATTTCTCGCTTGATTTTCTTCTTTTTTACTGGCTGAAAATATACAGAAAGCAACCACTGTCAGTTCACACAGCATCGCACCTTTAAGGTGTGGTGTGTAGTTCGTGTCCAAAAGGGCACATCTCTTCACCACCCTCCAGCACCAAAACAGTAACATCCAAACATGAAGCATTTTCACTAGTGTAGGAAGGACATTAGACAAGGCATTATCTGCCCTCATTTCGGTGGACGCATGAAACATGTGACAATCTCCCACATGGAAGCATTACCGGGTATAAGGCAAGATACAGTTATTCAGATATTAAGTAGCATGCATACCCTTTAACCCCCGCCCTCCCCACAAACCCATATTTTCCTATTTGAGCCCATAGTCGTTTCACACCGTACACCTCAAAGCACAGCAGGAGAGGTTTCTGCCACCTATGACTAAAACACCTATTGTACTAGGCCACTGGCAGCAGTAACTATACAAGCTGTCAAAGTAGCAATACCAAGTTACAAGTTTGGCTCCTGACCATGAATCCTATATGGCCTGGTTGTGCTTAGGCTACTTTATCAGTCTCTTGCAGGTAAATAGACCACAGCCTTGGTCATTAGTACCAATCCTGAGCTTTCAAGCATACACTGGGTGAAGCTGACTCACCAAGAGTAGGGCACACTTGTGCTCAACATTTTCTTTAAATGACCCTCCCCATCCCAAATGGTTTCATCCCATAGCAACACTGAACAATTTTCCCCAAAAAGGCACTCAGAACTGTTAGACACACAGAATCGAAATTGCCGGTCTGAGCTCTGCGCTGAAACATCTTGAAAGTCCTATTAGCTCATAACAGTGGACACTGTGGGGCTGGGACTGGTTCTGGTTTTCATGCCAGCGTCCTTCCTTCAGCACTTTTTGGTAATATAAATACACAACCAAAACGTATGCAAGCATCTAGATGTGATTGTTTATGAAGTGAGCCATCAAGAAGACTCCTTTAACAGCACATGCTGGGGCAATTCTAATCACAATCTTGCTGTTAAAGTGGTGGCGGTGAGATTTAATCAGTGGCATAATGCTGCCAAATTTACACAACTGTAATTTCAAAGGCTTTTTGGCCAAGGTGCCAGAGGTGGTGGGGAAGGGGTAAATATTTAAACTTGAAAGCTTCTAGCCAGCCATTAAAAGTCAACCACCATCTCAATTCCATGCATGCACACAGCATGCCATTAGTTACTGACCAAGAGTCAATCACCAGCAGCGAATGGCAAGCTTCCCAGTCTCCGAAGCCACGCTCTGGAGGACCCTTCCCCCTGCCTCGAGATCCAAGCCTTCCTAAACCTTGCTCCAAAAAGGGACTGAAAACCCACCCGTTTCATTAGCAATCCTTTGCCTGCTAACTGTTGTAACCACCTAAGCTGTAACCAGAACCTAGAGGCCCACGGGTTAAGTGTGCTATGGAAATGTATAAAATGCAAATTCTGCATCCTGTGGTGTGGTCATACAACCACTCAATCTATGGCAAGAGCGACTGGCACTATCCATTGGTGCAAGAGCATGGTCTGGGGTAAAACCCTTCACCAAAGACATAAGTGACAGAGGAAAAATACACTAGGTCACCAACAATACCAGGTTTACAGGTACAGCCACGTTTGAGAGGTTTTTCCACAGGCTTCTGGTGAGGGGTGTGAAACCATCCATCTTAAGGGCAAGACAGGGTTCAAACCAATACGACCAGCTACACTTCATGGGTAGCAATGGCAGAGCAGTCAGACTTAACTCAAGGGAGGTACAGTTAGTCAAAATAGATGGCACAAAAAGACTACAAAGACAATGAAAAACAAAAACAAACCCAAGCAAACCAAGCAAACCAAAAAAAGGATTACCCTATAGGCGGTCTGGGTCACGTAAATTCTTAGACATTTCTTTGTGCTGCGCATATCATTGAACAAGGTTGCCCCATTCAGAGAAACCTTCATTGATTAATTCTTCAGGAAAACTCCCAGAATCGGCTGCGATTTATAAAACAAGCTGTGCCGTCCGGACAAGGTCTCTACCCAAGTAAGTAAAAAGAAAAAACGGGGCGTGGCTTGGAGCCAACGCGATGCAGTCGCTCCTAAAGCCGCCCGTGGACGACCCACTGCTTCAGCTAAAATTGCGTGGTTCCTGTGGCCTATACGATCCATCGACGCTAGCTATGTGGATAGTAACCGATGGGGCACTAGCGGCTCAAAGATGAAAGCTGAATCCCCGCCCCCCCTCCCCCCCTGCGGCTCGAAGAATCCAAGATGGCGGGCTCACGTATGATGGCGGCCACAGTCAGGAGTCAGAGGTGATCCTCCCCATAGCACTCGAGCCGGAGGAGAAGGACGGACATCCGGATATCCAGACATCGGCCGGCGAGGGCAGCCCGGGCCCCCCCCTGGAATTGGCGAGGAGCCCCCGCATACATCGGCCCTGTTTTGTGCACCCTCTCCCTTTTCCTCCTGGGGCGCCCAGGCCCACGTCGCCCTACAGCTACACATCCAGCTGTCGGAGATCTACACGGCTGCGTTAGTGGCCCACCGGGATGCTCGGTGGGGCCTACCTTACGGCTCTGGACATATGCAACGGCCCTATAGGCGATTCAATTCCTGGAGCGAAGATGGGAGACCCTGCCCTCAACGGTTGGCGGCGGGAGCCTTCAGCGGGAGCCCCTTGAGAGATTTAAGGTAGGCCTAGCTCGCATGCGCTTCTCCCTGAGCTCTTCCTGGGGCGCCGCGGCCCACAGTCCTGCTCCTCTTCACCGCTACATTGCTCCCGGTGGCCATTGTCCTGCCTCTAACAACTAGCGCGATGTCCAAGCAACAAAAGACCACCAAGTCTTCGGACATAGCAACTCTGCTGACCGCTTCCGACAAAGCTAAACAAGATTCCTGCTCCTCTATCTCACGGGAATCCCTAGATAACAAGGGACCTTTGGCGACCAAAGAAGACAATCGTGAATTCATGGCAGATATCAAATCAGAATTCCACTCTTGTATGGCGGAACTCGCAACTAAACTGGAAAGCACAGACAAAAAGGTCGGAGGTTGAACAAAGTAGGAGTTGTTGGGGATCATATCCAAGACCATGCCTCCGCGCTAACTGAGGTCCAGCGCTCAATCGAACTATTGCAGGACAAGTGTGACATCCTGGAATACAAGCAAGAAGACCTTGAAAATAGGGCCTGACGCAACAACCTCTGCATTCGGGGGGTTCCCACCTCGATCCCAGACAAGGGGTTAGCTGAATATGTGGGCTTCTTTTTCCAATCTCTTCTCCTGACCTCGAAGATTCATTGCTTCTCCTACATCGCACCCACAGGCTGAACCCCCGACGCGGAGTGGAATCGGATGCCCCCCCCGCCCGTCATTACTAGGGTGCACTTCTTTACTACGAAGGAAGCTATCTCGACAATAAGCCGCTCCAAAGACGAAATTACATTACAAGGGACTTCTCTCCAGATCTTCCAGGACCTTTCTCCGCTTAATCTTCAAAAGAGGCGAGCCTTTTAACCGCCCTTCTTCAGGCTCAAAAAATCTGCTACAGATGGCTCTTTCCCACAGCTTTGCAATTTTCCTACAAGGGCTCGCTCAGAAAAATTAGCCACCTGGAAGATGCTACCGACATCCTGCGCCCAGATGCTTCCAAACCCACGTCTTTCACGCCCTCCGAAGCAGCGGCTGATTCAAACCTGGTGGCCTCCCCTAATCCCACACAAAACTCTTGGTCGAGGGTTCCCAGATTCCGGAAGAGGAAATAGCCAGATGTGACCCCATGATGGAGCTTCCACCTCGATCCCGGCTCGCAGCCCGGCACCATGATCCGATCTGCACCCTCAGGAACACATAAGCTTTATTCTTGAAGCAGCGGGCATTATTCCACGGCCCATGCCCGGTTCCAAGGCACAATCCATCTATGAGTCCTTGGAACAAACCACTAAGATTACTCATAAGGTTAGCCATGTTGGCTACACACTGTTCGATGGCCCCGTTGCCCAAGGGAGGCATTAGAACCGCAAAAGGGCAGCCACCCTCAGTTAAAACTCGGTCCTCCCGTTGGCGGCCAGAGAAAAAACCCCACAGGCAGGTTGGGGAATGGCTACACACTCCGCGACATGATAGCTGATTCCTCTACATCTCCCCCTACCCCCCCCGAGGACTCGTCAACCTCCCCGGACCTAGCCTCGGAACATCGAACTCTGAGGTTCGTAACCCTGAATGTCAAGGGACTAAATTCACCAGCCAAACGCAAGTCTATCCTACAAAAGCTTCAGAACAACGTGCAGCTGTGGCTATGCTACAAGAACCCCATCTGCTGCCGGCAGACCACAGCCGCCTGCCCTCCTGAGACTTTCCGAAGCAACTTTTCGCGTCTGGGAACTCCAAGATGGGTGGCACAGCTATCCTATTTGGGAGGGGTCTGAACCCTCAGATTCTAGAATCTATAAAGCTGCCCGGAGGGGCGGTACATGGCGGTGAAATGCCTACTACTAGGACAACTATTCTATAATCTCTGTATATGCACCCAACTCAGGCCAGGCGCTGTTCTATGAATCCCTGAGTACAACTCTCTCCCCGTTTTTGAAAGGCCAGATAGTGATTGAAGGGGACTTCAATGGGGTCCCGGACCCCACGAAAGACGAGTCACACCCACCCAGTGCTGAAGACCTCACCATAGCCCTGGCTCTCCTACAGCTATTTAGAACTTTGGGGGTGGTGGATTCATGGAGAGTACGCCACCCATCCGAAAGAGACATTTCTTTTTATTCTTATGTCCACCGAACCTTCTCCAGGATAGATCTTCTCCTAGTGTCCCCACAAATCTTCATGTTTACCAACAATGTGACAATTGGCTCCAGAATCTTGTCTGATCATGCACCGGTGACCCTGGAAATCCGAGTGCAGGAACCAGCTAACCCCCAACAGCGCAGATGGACTCTATATGATCCGATTCTCAACGATATGCCACTCAGGAACGCAATCGCAACCACGATCACCAACTTCAAGGAGAACCCCAATGTGGACACCTCTACCGCCAACACTTGTGACACAATGAAGGCAGTAGTGCGGGGTGAACTGATTGCGCAAGGAGCGGCCTATCATAGACACAAGCGTCAAACTCGCCAGGGCCTTGAGGAAGATCTTAAAAATGCAGAAAGGACCAATAAGGAGAAGGGCTGGACCCCTAAAACTCAGCGGGCCATCCGGATAGCACAGAAAAAGATCGAGGCCCACCATGCTGAACACACTGCCCACCAAATTGCAAAAGCAAAACAGTTTTATTATGCAAACAAAGCAAATAAGCTACTAGTGGCCAAACTTGCCAAGGCGAAGAGGAACAATACAATTGTGGGCTTGCGGGACCCACGAGGCAAGGTCCATTACGCTGACTAGGACAAACTGCAGCTCGCTGCGGCCCACCTGACTCAGGTGAGGACCGCTCCAGCGCAGGAAACGGAGTAACAGAACTAATACTTATGGGGTGCAGCCCTTCCCCGGCTAAAAAGAACAGCCTGTGACTCTCTGAAGGCGCCGATTACTGACGTAGAAGTGGACGAGGCAATAAAAGCTCTTAAATCCCGAGCCCCTGGCCATGATGGCTATACAACCAGGTTCTACAAGATTTTCAAGCCCCAAGTATTAGCACCTTTGGTACAGTTGTTTAACTCGTTCAGGACCACGGGCACTGTAACCCCGTCCATGCAGGAGTCAATTACTGTCTTACTACCTAAATCTGGAGGCGATCCGAAGAACGCTGCATCATATAGACCCATTGCCCTGCTCAAACATAGATGCTAATATTTAATCTAAAATCCTGGCATCTCGTCTGTCTCGATTCTTGCCGGAGATAATGGGTGCGGATCAGAGTGGCTCCCTCAGACACCGCTCCATGGCCGACAACATTCGAAGAGCCTTTGATCTGGTGGAACTCGCCTCCCGAGATTCCCGGGAGTTGGTGCTCTTGGCCCTGGACGCGACCAAGGCGTTTGACAAAGTGGATTGGACTTTCATGAGGCTCACCCTTGGGGCTTTTGGCCCGGAGTTCTGCACTATGACGCTGGCAAATTACAAAGCCCCCAAAACCCTTCTCAGAGTTAACGGCACCATCTCCTCCCCCATCAACCTAACTTGCGGAACCCGACAGGGATGCCCGCTGTCGGCACTTCTCTTCGCTTTAATTATGGAACCGTTTGCCCAGCGAATCAGGTTGAATCCTGCAGTCGAAGGCTTTCAATCAGGCCCGGCACACCCCAAGCTGGCCCTCTATGCAGATGTCCTCCTGACTATCACAAAACCCCACTCCTCCCTCCCTCAAGCCCTGGCTGAGATAACGAGCTATGGCAGGGTCACAGGCTTCACAGTCAACTACCGGAAATCAGTCGGCATGGAGTGGGCTTCACCCGAGAAGCCCTGGTTCCGCTGTGCCCAATACAATGGTCGACCAAAGGAATTAGCTACTTGGGAGTTCAGATCCCGGCCAGTCCAAGCAAGACTTATCGGGCTAATTTTCCCCCATTATTTACAAACTTCGAGGCAGATTTGAGACGCTGGGCGACACGGATGGGCCGTATTACAGCCTGTAAAATGAACTTACTACCGAGATTTCTGTATGCATGCTCCACACTCCCAGTGCCGGTTCTGGCGCCAGCCCTTCAACGCTTACAGAAGAAAATGCTGCAGTTTATTTGGAGGAGGGGGGGGGGGGGAGCCCAGGATTCCTAAATCCACGATGCTGGGCAATGCGAAATTGGGTGGGCTTGGGGTTCCTGACTTGCAGAAATACCAAATGGCGGCTCACCTGTCTTGTATCCAATCATAGCAAGTCCTCACCAACCGCCCTAGATGGGTGGACCTCGAACAAGCGCAGTTACCCCCTCCCGCTACGCTTTCTCCCACATGTCCCCCCTCCGGAACGGCGACAGTGGCGGAATCTCCTGGCATCCACCAAACACACCATTTCGGTGTGGGACAAGGTGTTGAAACAGAAGAGGATCCGACGGGGCTCAGCCCCTTCTCCCCAGTGTTTATGAACCCGACCTTCTCTCCTGGTCTGTCTCCCTGGAATTTGAAGGCCTGGATTGCAGGAGACCTAGAGACCCTGGGTCAACTTTTTGAAGGGGGCCATCCCTGCACCTCTGAGCGATGCAAAGAACTCTTTAGGATCCAGGAACGAGAGAGGTTCACATATACCCAGCTACGCCACTGGTGCACCCATCCACAGACTCGCCATGTGGCTACTCGTCCCCCCACAGCCATCGAATTGACCCTTAATGAGCTCCCGCCCCGAAGAAGAATCTCCACTCTATACAAGCGCCTCCAAACGGATTTCCTAACCTCCAAGACACAGTATATGGCCCTATGGGAGGCGGACCTGGGCCATCCGATTGAAAACCAACAGTGGGTTAACATCTGGTCCCGGGCTCACACCTCCTCATCATCATGCATCACGAATAGAGAGTGCGCCTACAAGATCCTCCTCCGGCGGTACTACCCTCCCTTAAGACTCCACCACATGAACTCCACGATCAACCCTCAATGCTGGAGGCAGTGCAGCCAAATAGGCTCCTCCTTCCACATGTGGTGGTCCTGCTCCAAGGCCCAAGCCTTTTGGAAACAATGCCTGGCGACGATAGCGGACATCAGTCAGGTGCGACTGCCCTTGGCCCCCGGTCCTATCCTCCTTGGAGAACCGATCCCCGGGATCTACCCCAGGTCTGGCCCCAAGGCCAAACTATTATCACAATGCCTACTTGCAGGCAGGAACGGGATAGCCCGCACCTGGAAAACGACGGAAGGCCCCCTCATGCCTTTCTGGTGGATGAAAGTCTGGGACATCCTGATCGCCGAGAAGGTGACGGCTGCCGGGACAGGCACCTTGCATCGCTTTCGCAACATCTGGGGTATGGTATTGAAGTTTGACTTTCAAGCCCCAACTGGCCAGGAGAACTATTCAGGATGGAGACCCCCTACAGGGACGTGAAGGAACTGGAGACTGAAGGGTGAGGTGAGAGGAGCATCAAATGGTATTACTGTATGCTACATGTCGCAAGTTATTAAGCTTTGTATTGCCATAACCTGCCTGTTTTTTTCTTTTTTTTTTGAAACGTGTTTATTTTAAACAAAGGTGGGGAATTGGGGGAGAGAAATGTTAAAGATATTTGTACTGCGCACCGTCACCAACGGAATTGGTCCCCAGGCGCTCTGCCGGATCTGTAAACGATAAGGTGGGATGGGTTAATAAGGTGAAGAGGGAGTAGGATAGTGAGAGGAGTGGTGTTCTGTTGGCAGCTTCAACTCGGTATACACCGGGTGCTGAGCTTTGGTGCGGGTATTGGATCGGTGTCAGTCCGCGTGTGCTGTTGCTCCGGCTTATGTGTTGTTGCAGTGTTGTGAAGTGTGTGCGGCTTGGGGTGCGAGAGATGGTTGTGTGAGTTTTTGAGTGAGAGAAGTATGCAGAGTTTGAAGTTATATTGGTTAGTGGGTTACCTGACCTTTAGCATGCTGACATTCAGAGTTTTGTCTAAGTGTGGCACTTGTTGGCCTTCACAATCCTATCTGGAAGCGGTGCAGGCCAATGTTCAGAATTCTATCTAGGTGTGGGCATGCTAACATTCACAATCTTATCTAGATACGGCGCAGGCTGGTGTTCAAGTGTGGCACATGCTAACATTCAAGTTTCATCTAGGCGCGGGCATGCTATCCTTCAATCAAAATTCTATCTAGATACGACGCAGGCTAATGTTCACAATTCCATCTAGATGCGACGCAGGCTAATGTTCACAATTCCATCTAGATGTGACGCAGGCTAATGTTCACAATTCTATCTAAGGGTGGACATGCCAATATTTACAACTCTAAGTGCGGGCATGCTCACATTCAAAGTCCTAAAATGCACAAAGTAAAGGATATATGGCAATTTCTGTGCTCCGAAAGTCAGGAGGAAAACCAAAATGAACAGGACTAGTGATCATGAGCACGTATGACAGCAATGTTATTGAGGGCAGTGCCGATTTTGGGGAATTAGCGTTCGTGGGAGAAGGGGGTCTAGGGATGGAGTAAAAGGAGGCGGTTACAGTAATTACCTCCAGAGTCAGAGGACCCCAACCGGGATTCTAATGCACTGAGGATTTCAGTGTTAACCTGGAATGCAAGAGGGTACAACAGTTTCATGAATATGGATGTATGGGAGGATCTGAGAGATTTCCTGGCACTACAAGAAACCTGGTAGACTCCTGCCTGTGTTAGATGGTTACACTTCTGTAATGAAGGCAAACAAAAGGGGACGCAAGTCGGACAGTTGTATTATCCAATAGAAAGGCTGGTGCTAAGCAAACTTTTTTGATGTTTAATCTTTATATTAACCAGGTAAATGAAGAGGGCATTGGATCAGAACTGGATAAGATCTGGTCAACATGGCATGCAGTATACCCCATTTCAATGGTTTTATGAGTGGGGTATTTTAATTGTGTCCTGATCCGGACATCTTGAATTATGAATTGACTGCCTACTTAAGTCTGATTGTTTATTCCAGATTAGTGTTAAAGGGAATTGGCACAAACTGAAAATTCTCCCTACCCTTGGAGAACCTGATCTTTTTGATTTTAACCTCCCGAGCGAGTCATACATTTTGCCACTCGTGTTTTTCTCGGACTAAGACTTTTAGCAGTTTAATTGAGTCTGGGAAACTCCATAGGCATCTGTTTTTTACATAGTGACTGCAGTGCCACTGAGAAGTCTCAGGCTTCTCTTAATGTTTAAATACATTTTCTTTGGTGAACTACCGTTACCAAGAACAGTGAGATAATTCCTAGCTCATCTTTATTTTGTGGTCCAGCACACACCACCCTATGTACAGTGCTGAGGGGCTACATAGTAACTCCTTATCCCAGTTCTCATGTACATTTTTGTTAAACTAACTTGAATGGCTGGTGGCAGTGGTTATTTGTTGCTACCTTTTGTGCAGGGTACTAGCAGGCTGATTTCTCAGAAGCAGTACAGCACCCACGGGTGAATTTTTTTTTCAAAATGGTCCCCAGTCTTTTCTCGCCATTTCTTGTTTGTTCCTTCTGGGCTTCTACTCTTTAAAACTAGGTTCGAGTCCTTTGTGTTGGCCTTTGGCAGGCTTCAGCCCTATTGCCCGCCCAGACACCATTGTGTCTGAAGGCAGGAATTGAGGGGGAGCCTGAAACTTCACCGACCTTTGTTTGCAGGCATGCCTGGTCAAAACCAGTTCCAACTGGGCAGGTGGCTGTCCGAGCGGACAAACTCCCCTCGTCCACTCTCCCCATGAGATGGACAGCTGCAGGGCTGTGAATTGATGGAATTTCGCCTATATTAAGAGTTGGGTCTGCCCAATACCAAGAGAAGTCTTGTGAAGTCCCACACCAGTTGGACTTTACACAATCTTACCAACAAGTAGACCAACTAAAGAGGCAAGAGGTCTGTTCTGGTCTAAATTCATGAAACATTTGTTTGAGAAGGATAAATGGGAATGTTGAGGGGTATCGGGATTGCCAACCCACTCGTGGCCCCTTCTCCCTTTATAATGGACTTTATGTATTGGGTATTTGTAAGGCGCTTCCACATCAAGAAAATTGTGTTTCAAAGTTACCATATTTTCACAATGGATACGTTTGATAGTGGTGCCTTTTTTTCAGTAAAGCACAATTGAAAGTCATCATGCAATGCTGGTATTGAAATTAAATCTCACGAATGGTAAGGCTGTTAACCTATGACGAGAAAGCCTCTTCATTGCCTTCATTAACAGATTTTTTGCACAAGTGGGAGCAAATATTAGTACATTTAAATCAGAAAGTTGAGGATGTCTTGGAACAAGCTAGAAAAACAAAGGTATTGCTTCCCACAGAAACGTGAAGCGGGTACATGTGGAATGCCGCCATCAGGATTGAAACTAAAAAGAATAGATATCCAGGACATAACTTAAAGCACACCCTGACCTACCAGAATATATCTCATGAATGTGAGGAGACATTTATAATGCAATTAATTCATTAAGGAACTCCCATGGAAAGACAACTGACCATGAAAAATTCAGATCTTAATTGAAAGATTTATAGAGCCTTCTCTTTGGAATGCATAAAACCATATGATATAAAATATGAAGCAAATTCTTACGAATAGGATGGAAATTATTTATGAACGTCAATGTACACCACTATGAATTAAAGAGGATATGACCTTTGAAATGATTGAGATATGTAACAATTCTGTTTGAAAATATTTTTGGAAAACCTATACACTATTGTTTAGGCAAAAATGTTATATCAGTGTGAAGGGAACTATGATCTAAAGCATATGGAAAACACTGTTTAAATTGTGACATCTTTTCCTTGGAACAAACGTTTTCCTAAAACTGACAATTGAATGAAAATGTATATATTAGCTGACATTGTGCCCTGAAAAAGCCTTCGGTGGGCAACACATATGCACGTGCTTCATTAGGTTAATGTTGGCAAAAATGGTAGAGGTAGCACACTATCCATAGAAGGTAAAATAAGGGACAGCCGCCGCAGCTCCTGCTGCTTCTAACCCGCTCTGTTTGGCTGCCATGGAAATGGAAGAGGGGCTCCGAACAGAGCCCCACCACCTTCCTATTCCATGGTGACCATGTTTGTATAGTATTTTCTATCTGTAAACCGATGCTGCAAGGCAACCAGTTCACAGAAAGAAACCCATGTACGGAACTACACAGGTGCGAATGGTGAGATGCCTGTTGATTGCGGGCCAACCTTATCGGTAACAGCAACGCCACCCTTGTTAAGGGCCCCTTGCTGTGCTAAGGCCCTCAATTTGGCAAGTAGGCTGTTACCTCCAGGGTCAGCCTGCCCCTTCAGGGTATATCTCCTAAAGAACAAGTTACTTACCAACTAACATTCTTTCGATTGGATGTTCCTCCCACGTATTCCTCATCTTAGATATATCCTTACCTTAAGCTTTGCTGCGTCGGAAAAAAAATTCTCCCCAGAGGGTGCTCCTCTGGAGGCCGCGGCGTCGATGTCCCTTGGCGGCATCCGTCGAGCACCAACGTCATCCGCTGTATAAATGCCCTGAGCGCGCCCGTTGGCCTCAGTTCTGTTTTTTCGTATATTGTAATCAAGGTATTGTAGTTAGTTAATGGCGTGCCTCTTTTGAGCCAAGTCTTAAAAGAATTTAGAGTGCAAATCACGTAAACTGTACTGTGGGGTTGGCTGGGAGGGTCGATGAGGAATATGTGGCAGGAACAGCCTATCGAAACAACCTTACAGTTGGTAATTAACTTGTTCTTCAAATGGATTGTGTCCTCCCACGTATGCCTCATCTTAAATAGAATCACAGAGCAGTTCGTATTGGAGGTGGGAGTACAGAATTGTTCTAGTCATGTTGTGAGGATAGGAGAGAGCACCCCAAGGGAGCCGGACCGGGCCCGATGCAGGGTGCTCGGGGAACAGCGCCTGCTCCGCCGCGGTCGGCGCAGTCACGGGACACAGGGTAGGTGCCGCCGCTGGCAGCGCTGGAGGGGATTGCTGGAGAGGGGCCACTGACAACAAGGATGCCTTGCCGGCGTTCCGCGACGGGGCCGTCTGCGCTGCCGCAGCACCGGCGCCTCTCACAGGGGGCCGGGACACTAGCGCTGCGGCAGAGCAGTCAAGAGGCACGCCACTTCAGCAGGACATGGCCAGACACCTCGGCCTCCGGTGTTGAGTGGCGGCAGAGCTTGGGGAACCAAGAGCCTGGCTCAGGCCGACAGCTCAGCGTTGGAGGAAATCATACGTGGGAGAGCGAGGGCAAGGGTGTTTACAATAGAACCCCCTCCTTACCTGAAGAGGCTGCCGACGCAGGACCTCCCCTGAGACAGGCATACAATGAAGCACCATGTTGGGGGGCGGGGCCTATGAGGAAAACGCACATCAAGCACTGCTCAAGTGCAATGGCAGCAGGGGGAGGGCTGGAAAGTGGAGGGAGAGCTGGAACCAATCAACTGAAGGGAGGAGGAAGGGAGAGGGCAGCTCTATTTCTAGAGGGAGGGCTCCTTGAGGCTCTACCAATCGGAAAGGGGGGGGTGTCCCCAATTGGCCCTTTTCCCCTCCTAGGACTGGGTATAAAAAGGGACTGGCCTAATGGCAGTGTTGTTGCTTTTTGCAGGGAGAATGAGAGGAGAGTTGAAGCAACTGGTGGGCCTATTCGGGTCTGAGCAAATAAGACTTCACAAGGAGAGCAAGCCTTGGTTCTTTTCCCACCATGAAGTAACTGTGGGACTACTGGGAACCCAACCTTAGTGGTTAACACAGAACATTAACCCGTGTTTAAAAAAGTTCTCTCAGCATCAACCTCGACTACTGTCCTGATTCCCACAAGTGGCGTAGTCGGCAGGATTGAGAACGCCATGGAGAAAATCATCCAAACGCTGTCTGAGGGGCAACAAACTACAACAGCTCCTCCAATTACAGGTCCAGCAGGCGGCTGCTGACTGCCAGGCCTTCAAACAGGCAATACAAATGCAGAGTACCCTTCAGTCCACATCACAGGACAAAGACTCGGGCACTTGACGGATGCGGTGACCAGCTCCCGAAACCAGTCTATGGTCCCCTCCGCAGTGTTACAGAAATTTAAGGAAGGCGAAGACCCAGCGTTCTTTTTTACGTTCGAGAGGATAGCCCGAAATGCACAATGGCCTGCGAACCGCTGGGGGCAGTACGTCGCACCCCTGCTATCAAGCATAATGCAAGGAGCCTACCAGGCTGTCAACTCAAATGGAACCACCCCCTAGGCTGAAATTAAGAAGGCAGTGTTAGACTGGTTGGGACTAGATGAGGAAGCCTACAGAATGAGGCTACATGACACTGACTCAAACCTGGGGAAACCCCCAGCAGCTCTTCTACCGGGTTAAAGATCTTGCAGAAAAATGGCTGCAAGCGCCAGGTGCAGGCTTACAGGATGTATTGGATAAGGTCACCCTAGAACAATTCGAGGCCCTACCCCCCCCTCCGATGCAAAGGTGGGTCCGCCAACATCACCGACCCACCTTATCTGAAGCTGTGCACATAGCATCCGCCTACCAAAAGGCTGGGAGGGGGGGGGAGCAAACCCTCTGGAGCCGGCTCTTCCAACCGCAGCCTGATACCCCTAACGGAACCCGAAATAACCAAGGGTCCTAGAGTGGCTCCACCTAGATGGAGAAACATCCTACCAGAGCAGACGAGAAAAAGCAGTCCCGATGGCCGGCCCACCCCGTTGCCCACATGATTCCGGCAACCACAATGTTATGACTGGCGAATGGGGCCATATAGCCCGGTTTTGCCCCAGATGAAGAGACGCAGAGCCAATGAAAAATTCAATTTATGAAGGCGGAAACAGGGGCCACGGTGCCAGGGACCCTACAACATGGACATCCGGGTGGACGGGATCCCCACCAGAGCCTTAAATCGACAGTGGAAGCCGGCAGATGGCGGTGCTACAAACCGTAAGTGACTCGCTAATGTAAGTATTCCAATACGATGCATACACGGAGGCGTAAGGACATACCCCATGAAAACCATAACATTAGAAGTGGGCCCTAACATTGCAAAGATGAGAGCTGCCGTCCTCCCTTCCTTACGCGCCCCGGTGGTGATTGGAACTGATCTGCCCCTCTTCCACCAGGCCATAAAAGCCATGGGCCAGGGATGGTGGGACGAAGCAACGTTTTCCAGGGAGTCAATACTCCCAGGCACCCAGGGCCGTAAGAAAACCAGTACGGAAATAAGGGAAATCCGACTTGCTAAATGCGCGTCCATGTATGTCACCCAACGAATAGCATGGAACCTCGAGGATCAGGAGGAATCCATCCGGGGAGAAACCCTAACAGACCCTACCTTAAAAATGGCTTGCGAAAGAGCCACCATAGATTAGGATCGAGACCTCACCAAGGGAGCCGGTTTTACCTCTAGGCAGTGTCTAGTCTATCAGGTCTACCAGACAGAAGGAGGAATACGAAAGGAGCACCTACTCCTACCTAGGTCCCACCAGGTAATTATTCTCCAACTGGCACACAATCATCCATGCTGGGGCCATATGGCCTCCCTAAAAACACAATTTCTTTAACGTTTCTACTGGCCAGGGATCTATGGGGAGGTGGCAAAATTCTGTAAGGAGTGCAAGACTTGCCAGCTGACTAGTGGGGAGAAGCCAGCCAAGGCACCCTTACAAAGGATGCCGCTAACACCATACCCTTCCAAAGGATAGGTATGGATCTGGTAGGCCCCCTAGAAACAGCCAGTCAAGGGTACCTGTTGGTTGTTGTGGATTATGCCACCAGGTACCCCCGAGGCCTCCCCCCTAAAAGGGACATCGGCTAACCAGATATGCGATTAACTTATCCCTTTTTTCTCATGGGTAGGCCTACCCACCGAAATCCTTACCGATCAGGGTACGAACTTTGTCGGCTATCATGCGACAAGTCTGTGAAAGGCTACAGATCAGACAGTTGCGCACCTCCGTCTACCACCCCCAGACGGACGGTTTGGTGGAGAGGTATAATCAAACCATAAAGAAAATGATGAAGTGTTAGGACCGGAGGGAAAGGACTGGGATAGAGTCATACCGCTGATCCTAATGGTACTGAGGGACACGCCCCCAATCCTCGACCGGATTCTCACCATTCGAGCTGCTATTCGGAAGACAACCCAGAACCATTCTAGATCTGGCCAATGAAGACTGGGAAAAAAACACTAAGGAAACGTCCCTAACCGAATATGCCGAATATCTTCGAGAACATCTATCCACCTTAAGAAATTTAGCAGAAACCCATCTAGGTCTAGCACAACACCAGCAGGAGAGGGCGTACAACAAGGGAAGTCGTCTAAGGAAGTTAGAACCAGGGAGAGGGTACTAGTGTTACCCACCAGCACCAACAAGTTGTTAGCCCGGTGGAGGGGCCCGTATGTGGTAAAGGATGTAGGGGGCCGGTGAACTATCGGATACACCAGCCAGACCCGACCCCCTCACATAAAATCTACCATATCAATCTCCTGAAGAAATGGACAGAAACCGCCCCGATCAATGTTCTGGCCACTCACGGGACTGGTGTGAAACCCACACCCAACCAGTTGGATACAGTTCAATGGGGTGAATTTCTCACGGAACACATGAAGAAAGAGATCCTGGAGACGCTCAAATCCCACCGCGAAGCCTTCTCCCCATTACCTGGAAGGACCAACCTCAGAGCATCAAATCGAAACCCAGCCCGGACAAATAGTCCGGCTGCGACCTTACAGGATCCCGGAGACTGGTCATAAAGAGGGAAATCAAAGAAATGATCGGACTGGACATCATCGAACCATCGACCAGTGCTTGGTGTTCCCCCATCATACTCGCGCCCAAACCGGACGGGGCTGTCCGGTTTTGTATGGATTATAGACCGCTCAATACGATCTCATGGTACAAAGCCTATCCCATGGCTAGAATGGATGAATTGCTGGAAAGACTAGGTGCTGCCCGTTACCTCAGTACCATGGACCTCACCAAGGGATACTGGCAGATCCTGATCCGGAAATCAGACAAGGAAAAGACAGCCTTCGCGACGCCTCAGGGGCTTTTTCAGTACAAGGTTCTACCCTTTGGGTTACATGAGGGCTCCGGCCACCTTCGAGACTAATGGATGTCCTTTTGCAACCACACGATCAGTACGCCGCAGCCTACCTTTACGACATCGCAGTTTACAGTACGTCATGGAGCGAACACCTGGTCCATCTACAGGATGTGGTCTGCACCCCAACGCGGGCACCATATAAATCCCCCAAAAAAAACGGTCCTCTGGGCCAGTGAAACCAAGTACCTGGGACATGTCGTGGGTGGTGGTATGATCAAACCCCAAGCATCTACGATCGCATCGATCCAGATGATTCCGGTTCCAACCACCAGAAAGCAAATAAGGGCATTTTTGGGGTTCATCGGATATTATAGACGCTTTATTCCCAGTTTCTCATCCCTGGCCGCGCTGCTAACCGAGGCTCTGAAGAATGGAGGTTGCCCGGACCCATCGAACAATCCTGCAACCATCCTGGTGGTGGAGGAGTTGAAGCGCAGCATATTCACACATCCGGTGTTGTTGTGCTCTGACTTCCAGGAACATTTCTTCCTGCAAACAGACGCCTCGGGCCTGGGTGCCGTCTTGACGCAGGAGATCGATGGTTTCCTACGACCTGTTTGTTTTGTGAGCCGGAAACTTCTTCCGCATGAAATGGTGTATTCCACGATAGACAAGGAATGCCTCGCTATCAAGTGGGGGGGTGGACACATTATTTTATTATCTACTGGGAAGGAGGTTCACGCTGTATACTGACCACACCATTGCAGTGGTTGGTGAGACACAGACACTAACACTAACCAGCGGGTGCTGCGTTGGTTCCTGTCTCTCCAGCCCTTCGACTTTGTCACCCTACATAAACCTGCCAGCTTTCCGTTGGTGGCGGGCTACTTGTCCAGGTGCTCGATCCGGCCCGGCTGGCCTGGATCTGTGGTGGGGGTATGTGAGGATAGGAGAGAGGACCCCAGGGGAGCCGGACGGGGCCTGATGCAGGGCACTCGGGGAACAGTGCCTGCTCCGCCGCGGTCGGCGCAGTCACGGGACACAGGGGAGGTGCCGCCGCAGGCGGCGCTGGAGGGTAATGCCGGAGAGGGGCCATCGACAACGGGGATGCCTTGCCGGCGTTCTGTGACAGGGCCGCCTGCGCTGCCGCAGCACTGGCCCCTCTCACAGGGGCCCGGGACACTAGCGCTGCGGCAGAGCAGTCCAGAGGCACGCCGCTTCAGCAGGACACAGCCTGACAACTCAGCCTCCAGCGTTGAGTGGTGGCAGAGCTTGGGGAACCAAGAGCCAGGCTCAGGCCGACCGCTCAGCGTCTGAGGAAATCATTATACGTGGGAGAGCAAGGGCAAGGGTGTTTACAATAGAACCCCCTCCTTACCTGAAGAGGCTGCCGACACAGGAGCTCACACGAGACAGGCATACAATGAAGCACCATGTTGGGGGGCGGGGCCTATGGGGAAAACGCACGTCAAGCACTGCTCAAGTGCAATGGCAGCAGGGGGAGGGCTGGAAACGTGGAGGGAGAGCTGGAACCAATCAACAGGCGGCAGGGAGAGGGCAGCTCTATTTCTAGAAGGAGGGCTCCTTGAGGCTCTACCAATCAGAAGGGGGGGAGGGAGGGTCCCCGATTGGCCCTTTTTCCCTTCCTAGGACCGGGTATGAAAGGGACTGGCCTAATGTCAGTGTCGCTTTTTGCAGGGAGGAGAGTGGAAGCAACTGGTGGGCCTATCCGGGTCCGAGTGAATAGGAGACACTTCACAAGGAGAGCAAGCCCTGGTTCTTTTCCCACCGTGAAGTAACTGGGACTACCGGGAACCCAACCTTAGTGGTTAACAGAACATTAACCTGTGTTTAATAAAGTTCTCTCAGCATCAACCTCGACTACTGTCCTGATTCCCACACATGTACAGAATGGAGTACAGATTTAGCAAACAGACCTCTGAGTCTAGAGCATAATATTTTATAAACATATGCATGGATGACCATGTGGCTGCTGCACAAATATCTTGTACAGGGACACCCCTTTTTAGTGCTGTCGAAGTTGCAATGCCCCTGTTGGAATGAGCCCTCAGCCCATCTGGTGGTTCTTTTTCAGCCAATCTATAACATTCTGTTATAGCTAAATGTATCCATCTAGATAATGGATTAGTTAAAGCAAGTCCTAATTTGTGGCCAGTGTACCCCACAAAAAGTTGATCACACGGACGTATTTTTGCCAATCTTGAAATATAGAAGCTAAGAGCTCTTCTGGGATCTAGTCTATGTAGCCGTTCCTCTACCTTACTTGGGGGAGGGTAAAAAGTAGGCAATGTTATTTTGTGACAGGTGAAAATCTGAAACAATTTTTTGTAAAAATGATGGTTTAACTCCAAGCACTACTTTGTCTTTATAAAAGATGGTGAGGCGGATCACTAGAAAGCACGTGTAACTCACTTACCCGGCAGGCTGATGTCAATGCTATAAGTATTGTTTTCAATGTAAGGAGCCTTAGTGGACAAGAGTGTAAAGGCTCAAATGGAATGCATGTGAGGAATTTCAGAACCAAGTTTAAATCCCACACAGGAACTTGAAAAGGTATTGGTGGAAACGCATACCTTTTAAGAATTGAATTTTTAAAAAGTATCTTAAAATAAGATTCTTCCTCCAAGGAGCGCTTGAAAATGGACAGCGCTGCTAAGTAGCCCTTTATCGTACCAACCTGCAGCCCCAGATTAGCCAAGTGTAATAGAAAAGATAAAATTGTGGGAATATTACATTGAAACGGTGTAACGCTCACCTGAATCCCTCGGAGGCGCAGGTCTGGGCTAGGGGTTCTCGGAGTCTTCTAGGGTCACGCGCAGGCCTCGAATGCCACCCTGGAAAGGCCCTTTCCTCACTGAGATCTTGATCTGAAGGGTGAGGTGTCTGCAATTATGAGAGCAAGGGGTTAATATGGATATATAAGCCTGACTGGGTAAGCTGCCTCCCCTTCCTGGTACTCCCAAGTAGTTCGTAGGCTAAATGTGCTCACCTTATGTAGGTGAAAGCGGAGCTCTCCATCCTGCGTCTGTGCAGGGGCGCCGAAGCCAGTTACTTCACTGGTTAATTGTCCAGCCTCTTGGTTGCAGAGGATGAAGATTTGGAGCTAGGCCGTTGTTAGCAGCACGAACGGCGGTTGCTTGAATATGGAGATCCGGAGAGCGATGGAATGACGAAGGTATTGCAGGCAAGTAAGTAGAAAATGTCAATTCGAAGTTAAAAGCACTTCTTAATGTCCCTTTTCCTTTTTCAGGTCGCAGAAGCAGCTGGGTAGAAAAATGGATGTCGAGGAATGCACCGAGGAGTGAGAAAGATGAGCGCTGCCCAAAACACGTGCGTATAGATGGAGTTTTGTATTTCTTAATGATGTCCTTTTGTTTTGCAGATGAGTAGCAGCGTCGGCGGAGGCGAGAAGAATGCAGCGCAGGCAAGGAAAGTTTCACAGAGGTTTACTAACCAATGTCTTTGCTTCCACAGGGTGCCGGAACAATGGAAAGCTGCAGCCCGTGGCTTGAGATGCACCGATGGACTGGGTAAGTGCTGCGCTGGTTTTTATCTCGTGCTAACCTGGTGTTCTTTTCCCTTTTCAGATGCTGCTGGAGACGAAGATGGTATTTCGGAAGGTAAGATTGCGGATTTCTCTTCCCCAGATGCAGAAGTTGAAGATTCTCTGGAGCCGACACGGTGAGCGTCCTGCTGCTATTGCAGAATAACGCGAAGCACGTTGCTCTGATCGGGCGTGGTTTAAATAGCTTACTGGAGTGCTTAGGTGTCTCCTTCCACAGCAGCCTCGCCCAGGTAAGAAGTCCCAGCTTCCAGAATAGTTCCAGTATCCAGTCCCAGGGAGTGGTGCTGGCCACACCCAGAAGGTAAAGTAGTTCCAGCCATGGATGGATGAGGATTTCATCCTGCAGGTGAGTGAGCAGCATGGTCTGCAGCAGGTAGGTCCACCCAAGCACCATTCCTTACATCATGAGCCCGGCACGTCCTGTGCCGGGACTGGGTCCCCTTATGAGCCTGGCGCCACTGGCGCCAGGACAAGGTCCATAAGGCCCCTATGGGAGCCGATGGGTGCCTGGAAATGAAGGTGTGACCCAGCTTCCGAGGCAGTTGGCTAAACCTGACTCCTTGGAGGCTGCGGTCATGACAAACGGGTCCACATTCTTTTCCCTGCACCAGTTACTGAACTTGTTCCAACAACACCAATAGAGATTTGGTTGCTGGCCTTCTGGCTGAAAGCAAAATCTTCATCACGTCATCGGAAGGTCCCAATCCTTAGATCTCAACCTCTCAGAAGCCATGCGTGAAAGTTGAGTGAGTTGACCTCCGGATGGAGAACATGACCTTCCCCTCGCGAGAGAAGATCCTCTTTTTGGAAGACATATTGGAGGGCAGATGGACATGTCCAGAAGGTCTGGGTACCACGTTCTCCTGGCCCAATCCGGGACAATTGGGATCCTGTTTTCTTGAACTTTCTCAACCTCCTTATTACTTGAGATCACAGGGACTGGAGGGAATGCGTACAGAAGTGGAAACTCCCAATCCACCGCAAACGTGTCCCCTACAGCTCCTCTCGGGGGAAATTCCCTTGACCAGTACAGTTCACACTTCCGGTTGGTACCGGTCGCAAACCGATCCACTTGGGGGGGTTCCCCAAAGAGAAGATCTCTTGAATCACTTCCAGAGCTAGCTCCCACTCGTGGGAGACTGCTCTGCCTGCTCAGAGGGTCCCCCGCTGTGTTTTGCTCTCCGGCTAGATGAACTGCTGATGGAGATCCCTTCTTGTATTGCCCAGAAACAGAGCTGCATCGCCTCTCTGCACAGTGGTAGTGACCCCACTCCTCCTTTCTTGTTGAGGTAGTACATGGCCACGGGGATGTCCGTCATTATCAGGACATTCAGAAGGCCTTCAGCGCTAGTCTGATCGTCCTTAGCTCCAGAAGGTTGATGTGTAGTTTGGACTCCGATGGAGACCAGCGACCGCCGATTGTCCACCCACTGGTGTGATCTCCCCACCCCGTGAGTGAGGCGTCCGTTACTACTGTTATCTCCGGCCATGGTTGCCAAAAAGATTCTCGTCTGAGGATATGTCGTCTGCAAGCCCACCATTGTAGATCTTGTGCTACTTTGGCTGGAACCTGCAACAGATCTGACATTTCCCCTGAGAATTGGGACCATTGAGTCCTGAGAGCCCATTGAAGGGATCTCAATCTGGTTTCTGGCACGAGAAAAAATGCAGGATGCCATCAGGCCGAGCAACCTGAGAAAATCGAAGGCCGGAAGATACTGGGAATTCTGGAATTTTGTTACCATCTGCAAAACGTGGTGAGCTCTCTTCGGGAGGCAAGGCTTTGCCCGAGCAAGTATCCAGGGCTGCTCCAATAAACTGGAGTTTCTGTGATGGTATCATGTTTGACTTTTTTAAATTCAGAGAAAACCCTAGTTTGTGAAGGAAGTGACAAGTCTTGGGCAGATGATCCTGGACTTGTTCTGGAGAATGTGCCCAGATCATCCAAACGTCCAGATAGGGGTAGACATGAATCCCCCACTCTGAGATTCGCTGCCACTACCGCCATCAACTTGGTGAAAACTCTTGGGGCGGAAGTTAACCCGAATGGCAGAACTCGAAACTGATCGTGAGAATTGCCAATCGCAAACCTCAGGTACTTTCTGTGCTTGAGATGGATTGGCACATGAAAGTAAGCATCCTGAAGGTCCAATGATGGCAACCATTCCTAGAGTTGGAGAACCTGAAGGATCTGAGAAAGTGTGACCATCTTGAACTTGTCCTTCCTCAGGAACTTGTCCAAGTTTCTAAAGTCCAAGATGGGTCTCAGTCCTCTGTCTTTCTTTGGGATGAGGAGATATGGGAATACCAACCCTTGTTCCTCTCCGCTACAGGTACATGTTCTACTGCACCTTTCTGTAGCAGGGTTAAGACTTCCTGCAACAGGAGAGGATCCGGATGTTTGACAGAGCTGTATCCTGATGGGTGATTGAGGGATTTCTTGAAAAGGAAGGCAGTAACCTTGGGATACTGTTTCCAGTGCACAAGCATCTGAAGTAATGCCCTGCCATTCTTCCAGATGCTGCGAGATCCTGCCTCCCACTGGGGTCTTGTGGTTCAAAACCTCAGAGTGGTTTTGCGGCAGCTGCAGCAGTGGCTGAGGGACAGATGCCGCTGCTGGGACAGGCCTAGCACCTTCTCCTCATCCCCCGAAGACATTTTCTTTAGCCTCCGACTGACCTGTCCTCTTCCAATTGAGGAATAAAATCGAAAAGGACGCCCCCTCCAGGAAGATGAGCCTGTGTAGGGGTATTGTTGAGGTTGTCTTATAGCGGCACTAAGTGATTTTGCCGCCGCTTTGGAGGTCTGCAGCTTCTCCAAACATTCATCCGCCTTGCTGCCAAACCACCTCGAGCCGTCAAATGGCATATTAAGAAGCCTGGATTGCACATCCGGTGAAAAACCAGACTTTCTTAGCCACGCAAATCTACGTAGCACCGTGCTAGATGCCATGGACCTACTGATACTGTCAGCTGTGGCCAAACCTGATTGAAGGCATTCTTTTGAAGCCTCCTTTCCTTCCCTTATGGCTAGAAACCCATCATGTTCCTCACCTTCTGGGATGTGTTCAGCTGCCCCACAGAGTATATGTAAACCTTGCCGGGGTGCAAGTTACATTAGTGGATTTTAAAGCCATGCTGCCGGACGTAAAAATCTTCATGGACCATGCATCAACCTTTTTATCATCCTTATCCGGGCGGATTGTGGGGTATGCAGCATTTCTAGTAGAGGTAGCTGCTTGAACTACCAGACTTTCTGGAGATGGGTGTTTGCTTAAGTACTCTGGGTCAGAATTACAGGGTCTATATTTCAGCACAAACTTTTTATCAACTGCTGGAATGGCTTCAGGATGTTACCATGCAGAATTAACCCTCCATTGTAAGGCAATATCAAAGGGAAGTATGGGGTCTTGCTTAGGTCCTCCTGAAAGGATATCGGTCTTGTCATCTTGATAGACATGTGAATTTCTACCCCATCCCATAAATTCAGTGACTACTCAATTTTCTGTAGCTCACATCAGCATGTTCTGCTGGGTCTGGTTTATCAAATTCTTACTTCATTTCTCGTGAGCGGGGGCATGGTCTTCAGACTTTGAGGGTGTCTTGGCCGCGTCCGCAAAATTTTTTTACATAGAAACTCTAAATGCTTCCCATTTCCTCGGGGAGTCCTGTTTCGAAGGACATGTTATCACTTCCTCAGATGATGTCGAGGAAGAAGAGGGAGATCGGTGCCGTCTTTTCTTCGTCTTTTTGGAGGACGAAGAAGACTTTCCGGATCTGCTCCTCGACCTATATTTTTTATGGTGTTTCACTGAAGACTCGGCCAAGACTTTCCTCCCCTTCGAAGAAGACTTCGATGAACCCTCCCCCATCGCCAGTTTACCTCTACGTTCGTTTAAGGCCTTATGGGTCATCGACTGGCAAGAACCGCAGTCATCAATACGGTGGTCGGAACCGAGGCACCAGAGGTAATTTTTGTGTGGATCAGACATTTTCTTTCCACATTTCTGGCATTTCTTCAATCCCGTCTTCGGTGTGGAAGGGTTTGATGAAGATGACATTTTTCTCACGAAAAACTGAAGCGCCGTTTGTAATGATCCGAAGCGAAGCTAACAGAACTGAGGCCAACGGGCGCGCTCGAGGCATTTATACAGCGGATGACGTCGGTGCTCGACGTATGCCGCCAAGGGACAGACGCCGCAGCCTTGAGAGGAGCGCCCTCTGGTGGAGAGAGAGAGAGCGAAAATGTTTTCCGAAGCAGCAAAGCTGAAGGTAAGGATATATCCAAGATGAGGAATACGTTGGAGGATACTCCATTCAAAATGTATTTTTGCTTATTTGGACGAACAGCTCACAATTCAAAATTGTCTGCCTCTTGGCACAAAGCAATTATAGTGCAAGTCTTAGGCTTGAGAAACTACCATTGAGTTATTGCCCAATTTCTTTAATTTATTCCAGGAGTACAATTTTAGAAAGTTTTATTTAAAAAGGATTTAGTGGAATGAATGGATAGAACAGACTTGCTATCTTCCAAACTGGTTTTAGAAAGGGTATGGGTATCGCGGAATGGGCTTATTTTCACGTAATTCCACAGTGGCAAGGATTGAACAAAATCTTTGTATCTGGCAAGCTTAGACATGTCTGCAGCGGTTGACAGAGTGGACAGACAACGACTCTGGAGCCAACTGCTCAACTAGGGTATTCCCTTGGGCCTTCTAAATATGCTAATGTTATTTGGCTCCAATAATACTGCGAGAGTCCAATTAAATTCTGAAGGGGAAATTTCCATTGAGCTAAAGGTTGATACGGGCCTACGGCAAGGTATAATCCCAGTGACTGTTCCATTTACTCCCCTCCACAACCTGGTCAGAATGTCCCTCAAACATTGTAAGAAGCTCACTGCTTCCTGTTAAATCCGATTTGTTATCCATTGTACACTCTTGTGATCAAAAGAGCATTGGTTCCTCCAGTATATAAATAAATTGGCCCAAGGACTTAATTTATATATGTTTGCTATCTTCCTAATGCTTTACAGAAAGTGTCCACCTTCCCTCCAAGATTTGGCCCTTTGGAGGTGTGGTGGCTTGTGGACGGTCTAGTGCTCTTTGATTTGACGCTTATTGGTTTATAGATTGCACTAAATGCAGTCGGACAGTATGTGCAAGAAAACCTTGTAATCAACCAGGTAAAATCTCATGTTTTAATATATATCGAAAGGGTGAAGTTCAAAGCTTGTTCTTGGATTCATACTAAACTAATCAAAGAGGTTCCAGTTTTGCTCTATTTAGGCAATGTCTTTGCTTCACAAAAGCATCTAGTGATGATAAAGGAGAAGTTGGTACGAATGAGCGAGGCATTTGTTATACAAATTGATAATTCATGTTAAATTCTGCTTCTACTCTTGTGCCCTTGATTCAGTTTTAGAAGACTGAAGCAACGCCTTACATGATGTATGTTATGGAACTACTTTGGGCTTGGGCTACTTTAAGGCAAATTATGGCATGCAGTGCTGGCTCTTCCACCTTCGTTCCCAATTGGGGAAATATGCTTAGTTAGGGCTAAACTCTTGGTGGTAGGTCCATAAATGCAATAGGTCGGGGCTATATTTTAAAGTTAAAGGATAATGGGGCTACCCTTTTTATTTAACTGTGGATGATTTTTAGTGATGATTTTGACTTATCTGATGAATTAGGAAAACCTGTGATCAAATATGAATGGAGGCGACAATAGATCCCAAGAAAAACTGGCATTTAAAAAAAGTTAAAGCAATTACATATTGAAAACTGGGAAGTATACAACAGTTATAATTATATAGGGAATTTAGGGGTACTTCAGTGGGCTTTCATGCGCCATTACCCTTCGTTCTAAAGCACCATCGCATTCATTTCAGATGTGGCTTTTAAAATTTAGATCAAATCGTCTATAAGCTTGAAATGCTGGGACTGTGTATTGGCCTGGCACCTGAAAAAAAGGACATGTCGACTGTGTAAAACTGTGCAGCTAGAAACACTTCGGCAGCAAACTCTTGATTGGGCAAGTCTATTAGATTGCCAGATTCAGTATGTTGGGAAGTTTGTTCACTCCACTAGCACGGTTACTAGTGATAACCTGTGAAATCGTTTGATGTTGGGGAACAAACTATCTTCGTCTGTTGCTGTAGTGGCTTTCTTTAAAGAAATATTTGCACTGTTGGGCGACATCCAGTCTCTTACCTCAACACAAGTTTACAGGGTTGAATAGCAAACATTAGTTATTTTAATGTGGGGGAATTTAAATGTATATCTTTTCTTCTTCTATTTGCTTGATAATCGTTTAACAAATAGCAACACATACATGTTTAAGTTTTAATGTAAAACCAAAGCACAATAAAATAAAATGGAGAAAGAAATGCACATTAAGAGGATGGGCACCTAGCATTAAACTTGCTACTTTATAATGTTAGGGAGGTGGGGAGAAAGTGATAACGCTACACACAAGCAGCAGTACATAATCCTGCTCAGATTCCACAATGCCAAGCTTGAATAGTAACATTACTACACAGCAGAACCCTATGTAAACCATAATACCTAGAGCAAGTGAAGCAGTTAAACAATTTCTTTTTAAATGCCCAGAGGTTCACCAAAAGTCAGAAAATAGTTCTTATCCAAGACTAATAGTCCCAATACACGGCAAGAAAAAGGTGGACACATAACCAAAGTTAGAAGCCGGTCCCAACACATTACTACAGACAGGAAAGCAGTGATGCATTATTACTTTAAAATCCCTTATAACAAGTAGCAGCTAAAAATCCAGCTTTGTTGTGCAACTCGAGGGACCCACAACAAATTTCCTAGTTCAGGCAATTACCCTTTGTCAGTTTCGGAGATTTAAAAAAAAAAAACGGCTAGGGAAAAGCGGGTCAAAGTATATAAGCAAGGCACTGTTAAAGGTTCATGTTAGGTAAAGACTTGAGGCCCACACAGGTAGAGCCACAGTAGCAACCAAAACTGGGGAACACCAGAGCCAGCTCTCTTTATGGGCTTCAGTTACATGTTCAAGACTCCAGCCATGGAAGGAAGGATGCCAAGCAGTATTCGAGCCAATGGAAGTCAAATGAAACTTTGAGAGAGGCAAGTCCACAAAACCCCACAACCCAGACGCAGGGGACCCTTGAAGACTATTCCAAAAAATGCATCAGAACCCCAGGACCTAGGCTTAGGCACTGATGATTCGGCGAGAGACTAGAGAACTCCATGCACCAGGCTGGGATAAGGATTCACTAACCAGGTATTTGATCCGCAGTTTGGGAACGGTCCAGGCTTATGTAAGAAGCCGTCTCTCTCCACCCGCCCCACCCCCACAAGCAGGGAGAATCAGTGACGAGAGGGAAGACAGGAATCCAATCAAGGGTATGCAGGCCACTTGAAGTTAACAGGGACAGCCTGCCAGTAAAAGGTCCCACGATTTGGGCAGTGGATGAGGCGACACAGGATGGACCAAGACAAACCTGAAGCGATTGACTATTCACCAACCTCAGGCCAGAGAGACTCCCCTACCTTGAGATGTCCGATTCGGGAGGATTTCACAAGGGGACAGCAGCGTGGAAAACCAGGCAGCAAGGACCTGGGAGGAGGAGGAATGGCCCGGGAAGGGATTCCAGCAGCCAAAGCAATAACTGCAACAAGGAAAACTGAAACCAGGTCCAGCAAATGAGGTTCTCCAATGTCAGCCATCTTTATGGCATTCTGATTGCAATTCAGGTACTGATCTGCAGAATGGGCAGGTCCTTCAAAAGATAAGTATACAGACTCATGGGGATGGCCTAAGCCATTCCTCAAATCAGACAAAGGTTTTGGCAGCCCTAAAACCACCAAACTATCCAGCCCACCCACATAGAACTTCTACTGGGCTTGTTGGGGGCAGGACCAATCCAGTCTAAACCCAGAATGCAGGGCGTAGCATAAAATGAGTCCACAACCACCCTTTTAGGACCTCCTGGTCCACACAAAGGGACAGTGGGATACTAATGCAGTACAAAATGACTGAACCCATGGTGAATCCAAAACTAAATTACAGCTGCTATGAGTCAACACCGTAACACAAGAAGAAATCATCCAGGCAAATGGGGAGATACCGGCTACCATCTGATCACAAAAATAAAAATTTCAGGAAAACCAGCATGGAAAAACTTCAGAGGTACTATAAAATGGGCCAACAGAACCCCAAAAATTGAATTCTGTCCTAACAAGCCAAACTTGTTCCCAAGCCTCATAGACCTTAGTTCTGGTAATGGACACATAGTGGGGCTATTTTCACATTTGGACTGGAGGGGGCTGGATGTAAAATGTACTAGAGTTGACAGCATTGATAAATGTGGGAGGGCTAGAGCTGCAAAGGTTATCAAGCCGCACTTTAAAGTTAGTGGCACTGATAGAACATAGAAAGCCATTATGTAGGTTTGATGCCAGAGTGTGTGGGAGGAATCAATGCTCTATAAGTATGCATAAAAGCAAACCCTCAAAAGGTTGTCAGTGAGCAGTGTTGCAATTACATCGCGTGTACAAAGGACATATTCCCCCTCCCCACCCAGCACTCAGTCACCTTGAGAATTTTAACAACGACTTTCTCGTTGTTTGTAATGTTGATAGCTTCAAAAACTTCACTGTATTTGCCGCGGCCCAACTTGCGCACCAGCTGGTAGTCATCCTGGTTTCTGAGAGGAGACATTACAGACATCATTCAGAAAGTGTAAAGTATTCTTATTTGCCTGCACACATATACCAAGTCAAGTAAAGGTGGCATGCAACTCCACTTTCACTATTCAAACCTTTATTGCCTACACTGGGCATCCAAAGCATGCACACACGTGCACTTCCTTACCCCCATTCCACCACGTGTGACTCGTAGTCCCAGTATTCTCGTGGGCGGTGTGTGTTCACCTCTGTGTAAACCCGGGCGCGGCTTGGCACGGGAGCAGACATGCTGGAGAGGTTGGTTGGCAGAGATGTATGCCCAGTTACAGCTCCCGGTGCAGGGTGAAGGCAGCAGCTGGGATGCACACTTTCCAACTGCAGAAAAAAAAGTTATGTTGAAAACAAGCATGTATTACTACCAAACCAAAGATTGGAGAAATTGTTCAGTGGGTGAAATGAGACATACGACTTCAGTTTATGTTTATAGCCGCCATTGCTTTTTGCACAGAGATCAAAGATATCATTGAACTGCAATAGGTTCCCATTAGCTCTCAGCAAAAAGCATTTGGAAACTGCAATCTGGAGGGATGGTTGGGGTGGGAGTGACGGCAGAGGATAGGGGCAAATGGCTGCTCTGGCTCACTTAATGGCACTAGAAGGTAGCAGATAAACCAGGTCACTGCACGAAGACCTCAATTCATTTGGGAGAATTTAGAATAGAGGGTCCTTGGACACAAGTAACAGGTGAAGTAAGTTTACAGTATTTTCCAAATATTCAACAGCCGTGCCTCCAACCAGGGCAAATCACACCGTGTCCAGCCTCCCCTCTACGCTGCTTGTACCAAGTGTCATTTTAACTGGTCCACTGATAAACGCTCCCTCCTGCATTCCACATGTCACTACAATAAACAATCCAGAACACTGCTGCAGAGCTACCAACTGACATCATATTTCTCCCACTTACACAATCACAACCACCAATGTGTCTGGCAACCAAACTATGCAGCTAGCAACTGTCACTCCATTGTTCTACAAAGAACTACTACCAACGACATTCCTTGCAGATCACGGATTCGGTATTTCGTGACACTAGTCAATAAATATCTACCAGACATGCCTACAGAGGTCCAGTGAAAAGGAGAGTGCTGTCCACTATACCTACACTGCAATGCTTCTCAGCAGACTGCAGGATTAGCAGCTGCAGCCTTCTCAGAAAAAGGAAAGCCTCTAAAATCAAAAGGTATCGCCAAATCCCCTACACCTGCAAACTACTAAGGGTATGGTCGTGGGAGGGTCACACTGACTGCTTAAATAGTCCAACTAGGTCTTAAAGCTGCCAATTCTCAGTATATAAATGTTTGTATCTATCAGAAGAGAAATCTTGGACAAGCTCTGTACACGAGTATGACTTGAAGCAATCCCAAGTTTAGTACAAAAGATAAATTAAGGGGGTGCTGTTGAGCAGAAGATGGCGGCCTGAACGTGAGCGCCTGCCCCGATGAAATACTCAAAATATCCTGCTGAATGCTGAGACTATGGTATAGCTACATGTGAGGGCAGCGTAAACAGCAAGCACCCGTGGATCGATTAAGCCACGTCCTGACTGGAAAACCTCCGAAATTGGCAAGGCTGCGGCAGCCTACACCCAGCATTCGCCACCACACCAACAATGCAGCACAGCAGCTAGACTCCGAGGCTTTGCTGGCCTGGGGAAACAGCCTGCATGGTCATTGTTGAAAGTTTTGCTCGATTCCTGAGGACTGGTGGGGAACCGCGAGACCGGAGGACTGCCTGCTCTTGTTGGAGGCGAAGTGCCCTGCGCAGCGGTCCACTGGTCCAGCCATCTGAGATCCGATCCGGACGCTGGGCTCCTCCTCCCCTACCTGTGACCATTTTCGCATTCCCTGCGCCCAGCCCTGAAGGGCGAGATGCACCAGAAAAATCCAGCCACGAAAAGGAACTAGTGGAGGTGCCAGATTAGCAGTGTGGGTCGGGCGAGCTGCTGGACCCCGATCATGGTGGGCGCATCACCCCAGGGATGATAACACGATACGGGTCGGGGAGAGGGCATACTTGCTCCCCCACAGGCATACTACGGCAAAAGACACCTGCATTGCTGCGAGTTGTGGAGGCACAGGGATGACGCCGGTGAAGAGCAGGAAACGCAACAGCCCACTGCAGCAGCATATAAAACAGGTACCGATCCTGGGAGGGGACCCAGACATCAGGGGCCACACCTCAGCAGGAGGCCAGTCTTGTGGTCCTGTGACACTACGGACACGAAACACTTCTGTCCCGTGCACCCAATGGGCTACCATCTGGACATCCTGACCAGTCGGTCCACATATCCAGCCAAGTGGGCACTCACACAGTGATTTATTTGGGATACGTTATAGGTGCATGGGCCAATGTAAAAACACAAGACCATAGCAAAATAGAGGTGACGCCAGGGCGGGACCCTGGGTGCAACCGCCGTGGAAGATAGGATGACCAAGGGAGAGGAGGGGAGGGGCCCATGCATTTGTTCACCTACACACCAGCAAATCCCTCGGGCCCAAAGGACTCGGCACAGCAGGGAGACCTGAAAGTTCACCGAAATGACACCCACAAAGACCAATTGATGGCAGCAATGCAAGCAGGCTTGATCTCCGTAAATAGGATGATGTGGTGGTGACCATCAGTTCCTTGAAAGCCAAGTTGGAGAAAGAGCGGCTGCATCACGCGGAAACAGAACATAGGGTTGGGGAGGCGAAGGACAAAGTTTGAGTGCACAACTGTGCCATATCTATCCTAGTCAGACCTAAAGTGGTCTGTGGAAAGTGAGATGACTTGGAATCCTGCTCGAGATGCAATAATGTGCACATAGTGGGGGTACCCGAGGCAGCAAACAAATTGCCAATGTGGAACACTTGCTTACAACATTGTTTGGAACAGAAGTTTGTTCTTTTTGGTGGAGCGACTTCACCGCACACTGGCAACAGTTTCAAATCACCTCTGCCGCACCATCATCGCAAAACTACTCAATTACCGAGAGATCATATCCTAAGACTAGCAAGGGAACAGAGCACTCTCCGTTTTGAGGACGCCACAATACATAAATATCCTGATTTTGTGGCTGAAATTCAGATACAGAGGAGATCCTTTGACCCAGTCAAGAGACTGAGATCGCACCAAATCCCTCATGTTCTCAGCGAAATTGCGGAGAGATCACGGGGGCCGGCCACACCTTTGAAAACCCCTCCGACGCAGTCACATATGTGGAGGCATCTATCCCACTGCCATCACGGGAACGCAATCACAGCCTGGAGCACAGGCAGGAGACCGCACAGGGTGAGTGAGGAGATGTGCTAAGGACCAGATACAACAGATGCAAACTGGAATATCAGCACCCAGAACAATTAATGGAAAAACGATCGGGGTATGGTGGCACCGCCATCTCCAGAGTGCCATGGCTGTTCACGACACACCCCAGGAAGTTACCACCATTGATGGACTATATCATGAAGTTGGGGAAGGTGGTGGGGGCTGAGGGAGGCTAGGGTGGATTGGGGTCAATGCGGGTGGGAGGGGGTAACATTTGGGGGCAGATATGTCACATGACTGTTCGAGAAAACACTGAAATGAACACTGATGGTGAGTATATTGCATAACGAGGATGTAAAAGATGGGTGAGAAGATTTCCTTTTAAACATGCAATGTCCGGGGTCTCAATAACCCTATTATGCAAGAAAAGCTCTTGCATATTTAAAATCGGCATGCCCCAAGATAGTGATGTTGCAGCAGACCCATGCTCAAAGGTCACTCAGTAAGGGGTTTGCACCGGGATGGGGAGATCAAAGGGGATACACTGATTATTCATCCCAGACCGGAGGGGTGATGCTTCCAGGAGCAGAAACGCTGCATTGACCCTCGGGACCAATACGTGATACTATGGGGGAGATAGCGGGCATGAATGTTTTGTTGGTCAATACATATGGCACCAATATTGATAATCCAAATTTTATGGGTCTGTGTCGGAAATCCAGGAAGGGCCACCACCAATGTTCCCTCTAAGCTGTGCGCATGTGCGCTTGGCCAGCTTCCTTCTAGGTGCCGCTCAGAAGATTTTTAGCAGCGCACACAGACAATTCTCACTTATTCAAAAAGATTGAATAAAGCACAAGCCACAGCAATAACCTGCAATTGTCTTTCTTTTAAATTAAGCAACTGGTCTTGATATTCTGCTAATTTGCATTACACTACTATGCAAGGGTGACCGTAAACACCTAAAATCCCTAACAACAAAATACACACACAAGTGGTTAAAAATGAATATGAAAAACTGGCTCAGTGAAATGAAGAATCTACCCAAGATATGCCTGCACACATCGACCAAATAATGTTCACTCTCATCCAGGACTCCTAAACCTGACTCTAACACACTTTTATCTTATGACTCTGACTTCGGCCCCGGAACACATTAAGATACTACTGGACAAACCTGGACGACTCCTCTCTTGGCTCTGCGAAAGGTTAGCAGATGTATACCTAAATCCACTTCTATTATGTTTGTTGTAACATGAATAACGGTCATGCGCCAATATTTCTGTTACTCATTGCGCCTTACCAAAAGTGTGACCCACATTTTATAATGGAACTACCAGCTCAAATAACAGATACTGACTCTAAGTAAGAAGGCTACTTGGATGTATAACCTTATCCCATACTTCCTTTTTTTTTTTTGCATATGTCACAAGTGCTTTGAAGTGGCCCCCTTGCAAGTTAACGCATTATAAAACTCAAATATTAATTTGCCCTCTAAAGATTTTGAGAAGGCAAATGTGATGCTCAGCTTCTCCTATTTTAGCATTACTAACATTACCCTATAAGCAGAGAGCAACATTGCTAAATCATTTACTTAGCCTACAAGGGATAATGGGTATGGACTATGCCTGGGATTACTCGTTCATAGTATCAGGGCTCTGGATATTCAGACGGGAGAATGCTTTTCACACAATCAGTGGCATTTCCAAGTGTCCAGTGTTCCTTTGGGTATAGACCTTCACACATTATATGGTAACTCGCTTCTATATAAAAACAGTTTCACTGAGCCCTTGAGTAATCCTACACAATGATATATGGGTGGGGTATGTTGCAAAAAATCTAGTATGCACTGCAAAACAATTGTGTACATGCAGTGTCATAACATTCTTAAAATGCACATAATATCTTGAGGCAATAAATATGCCTTGCTTGCAAAGTATTGTGGGTCTGCAAATATCCCAGTCAGTGTTTACTGCTACAGTCCCTCACAGTGCTCTATCAACTAGTATTGGAGGCGAACACAGGGGCTGCGGTAGGGTATGGATGGAAGAGCACAGATCATCACTCTTTGCGGGTGATGAACAAAGCAGCATATTTGAAAAAACAAGGCAGAGATTTCGGCAGTACGCTGAAGGAAATGTGATGCTTGTTTGCTAAAGGATAGGAAATTCTAGTACCCATCTAGACAACAGCACCTTTTTATTGCTATGCTCAGCTGATTAGGGCTTTTCAATGTAACCATGTGTTCTGTGTGTATTGGCTCTAGCAGCTCTGTGCATCTTATTGAACTGATCACAAAGAATTACAGAAGAGGATGCATAGTTCCAGAAGAAGGCACTCAATCAATTGCATCTCTGATGAATTGATGCTATTAACTTAAAAGGCATGTATATGTGATTTTCTTCAGTAAAGCTTGTGTCTAATTGTACCTAGGCTGCCGTGCGGAAGGGTGGGCAAAACTATACACTTTATTATGTGCCCTGTCATTTCACTTCCCATGTAGGGGTACAAGCAGGACTGTAATCAGATTCTGCTCCCTTCTTGGAGTCAAATGATTTTTCAGGGAGTAAACAAGTAATTAGCTTTGCCAATAGGGATAATTTCATTCATTAAAAGAGGTTCTTTCCCCTTAAATTTCCTCTTGAGTTGAACGCCTTCCTATGCCACTGTTGTATTGGTCACTAATTCGAAAAAATATCAGTGGAGCTTTGTGGGTTTAAGCAATGATATGGAACAAGTTACTTACCTGTAACTGTTGTTCTCCAGCATGGGTCTGGCATGGATTCACATGCTCATGAATATTCCCAGTCGTCAGGCTGGGAATCCTCGGTAAAGAAAAAACCAGTATCAGTTTCGTTTCTGATCTGTCTTTCGTAGTAGTAACCAATCACTGGTCTCCGCGTCATACTGACCACAGCCAATGACTGCCCTCTACCTAAGCACCGCCCCTGGCAGCCATCTTCAGATTTGGAAGCACGTGAAGTGGCAGTATGACCAAGTGAAGAGCCGCAGAGGGGTAGGCGGGAGGGTTCGTATGTGAATCCATGCCAGACCCATGCTGGAGAACAACAGTTACAGGTAAGTAACTTGTTCCTTCTCCAGCATGGGGTCTGGCATGGATTCACATGCTCATGAATAAAGAATACATAGCAGTACACACATGCACAACCACGGGAGGTGGCAAAGGCTCAACATTAAGCATTACATCAAACCCAACATTAAGCACCTTACCTCCTCACCAGGCTCACCTCAGGCGAACAGGTTGCGCAGCACTGCTTGGCCGACCCTGGACTCCTCCCTGGAATCCCGATCAACGCAGTAGAATTTCGTGAAGGTGTGCGTCGACCTCCACGTAGCAGCCCTGCATATGTCCAGCAGGGGCACACCAGAAAGGAACGCCGTGGTGGCTGCGATCGCTCTGGTGGAATGGGCTCTCGGGCGGCCAGGCAGCGGTCGGTTTGCCAACCGATGACAGTACATGATACAGCCGGAGAGCCATCTGGAAATGGAAGCCTTCGAGAGAGCCTTCCCCTGATTGACAGATCCAAAATTCACAAAGAGTTGTGACGTCTTCCGAAAACACTTCGTGCGGTCCACGTAGAACTTCAGCGCTCTAGCCACATCCAGCGAGTGCAAAGTCCTCTCAGCCGGCGACGAAGGCGACGGGAAGAACACAGGCAACACCAAGGGTTCGTTGAGATGGAAGTCCGACGGTACCTTGGGCATGAAGGAAGGGTGCGTCCTGAGCACTACCCTCGTGTCGTGAAAAGTCAAGTACGGGGCCTTGCAGGAAAGGGCCTGGATCTCTCCCACCCGTCGTGCGGAGGTGATGGCCACAAGAAACGCTGTTTTCCACGACAGAAACTTCAACGGGGCCGAGTGCAGAGGCTCCAACGGAGGTCCCATGAGCTTGGTCAGCACCACGTTGAGCTCCCTCGCCGGGGCCGGAGCCTTCACCGGCGGGAACGATCTGAACAGTCCCTTCATGAACTCTTTCACCAGACGATGAGACCACAAGGACGTCCGGCCCGTGGTTCTGGTGTATCGGGAGATCGCAGCAAGATGAATCTTGATGGACGCGTGTGCCAGTCCAGCTTTGGCCAGCGTCAGCAGGTACGGCAGCACCTGGGGAGCCGTAATCCGTAGAGGGTTAATCTTCTGTGCGTGGCACCAGACAGAACATCTTCCATTTGTGTCCGTAGCATTTAAGAGTCGAGGACGCCCTGGCCTTTGCAAGAACCTCTCTGCAGTCGGCCGGTATGTCGTATCCTCCAAACTCTAGCGATGCAGGAGCCAGGCCTGCAAGTTCAGCGATTTCGGGTCGTGGTGGAGGATGGCGCCTCCTTCCCTGGAGAGTAGATCCGCGTCCACCGGCAGCTTGATTGGCGGGGACGCCGATAAGTCCAGAAGGTCCGGGAACCATATCTGCCTCGGCCACGAGGATCATCCTGCACCGTGACCTCTTGAGCTGGTTGACGAGCCGGATTAGCAGTGGCAAAGGAGGGAACGCGTAGAGGAACAGGCCCTCCCAGGGGAACGAGAAAGCATTGCCCATGCTCCTCGCCTGGGGAAACCTGCTGGCGAACCTCCGGCACTTGGAGTTCGTCGCCGTCGCGAACAGGTCGATCTGGGGTCTGCCCCACCGTCGGAAGAGGCGATCCACTAGATCCTGCCATAGTTCCCACTCGTGGCACGAGCTCAGCTCCCTGCTGAGTGAGTCGGCGATGGTGTTTTTTTATCCCTGCCAGATGAAACGGCACCAGAAACATCCTTTGGGCGACGGCCCAATGCCACAGGTCCTGCGCCTCCTTGGACAATGCTGGGGACCTGGTTCCGCCCTGTTTCTTGATGTAAAACATGGTGGTGGTGTTGTCGGTGAAGATCCTCACCACCTTGCCCTTGAGGGACGGAAGGAAGGACCTGAGGGCCCAGAACACTGCACGGAGCTCCAGGACGTTGATATGGAGGGACTTCTCCGTCGGGAGCCAAAGGCCTCTCGCGTACAGATTTTCGGTGTGCGCTCCCCACCCTTCCAGGGAGGCATCCGTGGTCACTGTCTCCTGGTGGTCTGGAAGTCCATGCCCGCCGCCAGATGCGCGCGGGTGCCCCACCACCGGACCGCTCGGCGGAAACTCTCGTCGAGAGTGATCCTTTCCTCGAAGCCGCCCGTCGTTTGGATCCAGCGCGCGTCCAGGAACTCCTGCAACGGGCGCATCCGGAGCCTGCACATGGGAATGAGGTAGATGCAAGACATCATCATTCCGAGGAGGGACTTGATGGACCTCACCTTGGCCGCGTCGGAAACCAACATCCGCTGTACCTTGCCCAGGATGGACCTGGTCCTTTCCTCCGACGGGGAGGCCAGAAGGGACACTGTCGAGCTTTGCTCCCAGAAACAGTGCGTTTTGCGCGGGTACCAGGTGGGACTTGGCGTAGTTCACGGAGAATCCCAGGTCCGTGAGAAGTTGGACGGTCCTCGCCGTGTGCTCCACGGCGAGCTCCCTCGTCTTGGCTCGGATGAGCCAGTCGTCCAGGTAGGGGTAGACGTGGATCCCCTCGCGGCGCAGCTGCGCCGCCACCGGTGCAAGGCACTTGGTAAATACCCTGGGTGCCGACCGTAGTCCGAAGGGGAGGGCTTTGAACTGGTAGTGACGCCCTTGGACCACAAACCTGAGGAATTTTCGGTGCCCCTTTAGGATGGGAATATGGAAGTAGGCATCCTCCAAATCCAACGACGACAGGAAGTCTCCTTCCTCCAGCTGACCCAGGACGTGCTGGAGGGTGACCATCCGGAACTTCTGCGCCTTGATGAATTTGTTCAGACGTCGCAGGTCTAGGATGGGGCGCCATCCTCCCGTCTTCTTCTTCACGAGGAAGTATCTTGAGTAAACTCCGGAGCCCCGAAGCCTCTTTGGGACGAGTTCGATGACGCCCTTCCTGAGCATCGCCTTTACCTCCAGGAGAAGCTGAGGGACGTGAAGCTCTTTCCTGGCCACGGGGGGGGGGGGACGCGCGGGCACCTTCTTTGAAACTCGAGCGCGTGTCCCCGGGCTAAGGCGTCCAGCACCCAACGGTCGGTGGAGATGGACTCCCACACGCTGACGAAGCTCGCCAGCCGGCCTCCCACCGGGGTGCTTCGGTGGGGGCCCGACCCCAGGGCCGGTTCAATCCTGTTTCGACGAGGCTTTGCCGCCTTGACCTCCTTGGCGACGACGGCGGGGTCCGCCGCACTTGCCTCGTCCTCTGTAGGCCTCCTGAGACGAGCGGGCCGCTTGACGGTAGGTGGAGAAACCGCCGCCGGAACCTTTGGAGGCACCCTTGCCTCCGCTGCGCCGAAAGGGCGTCCGTCGTTGCTGCAGAACCCCAAGGGCCCGGGCCGTCTCAGTGTCCGCTTTAATGGCCTGGAGGGAATCGTCCACTGTTTTCCTAAACAGGTTGTTCCTATCGAACGGCATGTCCAGGACTCTGGTCTGTACGTCTTGGCGGATGTCCGTAGCCTTGAGCCATCCACGCCGCCTAAGGCACACGCCGTTGCCCAACTGGCGAAACCCAGTGTCGGCGATGTCCGTCGCAATAGTGATGGCGTGGTCCGACGCCACCTCGCCTTCCTGTAGGATCTCCAGGGCATCCGCCCTCTTGTCGTCCGGTAGGAAGTCCAGCAGGGGAGCCAGTTTGAACCATAGCTCCCTGTCGTATCGGGCCACGATAGCCAAGGCGTTGGCCGCTTTAATCGTCGTCGCTGCCGACGAGATGACCCTGCGTCCCATAGCGTCCAATTTCTTTCCCTCGCCGTCCGGTGGGGAAGTCGATGTGGAGGCCGCACCCCCCCGCTTTCTTCCTGGCCGCCGCGGAGACGAAAGAGTCCGGGGTAGGCTGCGCCCGGAGGCACAGGGGGGCCGCGTCCGGGACCCGGTACTTCTCGTACCGGTCTCTTCTAGCTGGCGTCGTGGAAGGGTTCTTGAGGAGGGCGAGGCCCTCATCCCAAATGTCGTCCAGTAGAGGCACCGCGAGGACCGTCTTCCTCTTGGCCTCGCGCCGTTGATAAAGGAATCCTTCCTTTTTCTTCTCCTCAGGGCAGAGTTGGAAAAGCTCGGATGCCCTGGCGATCATGGAGTGGAACGATCCAATCTCGTTGGGAGGAGAAACCCTGGTGGGAGGTGACGACGGTAGATCCTCGTCGTACACCTCGTCGTCCGTACCCGTCGCTGCCGTGTCAGTCCCCGTATCATCCCCTCGGGTGGACGGGGAGGAGGGCTGGACGGGGCGCGACGGCTGAAAAGGAGGTGGAGGGTGAATCCTTTTCTTGTGCGGGGGAGCGCCAGAAGGTCCCGGTTCAGGATCCCCCGACGGGAGAGGTTCCTCCGTCGGCAACGGTAGTCTCGTCCTTATCTCTGAACATAAGGACTGTATAGCCAACAAAATGGCCGCCGAGTTGTCTTGCGGCGCTGGCAGAGGGGAATCCGACGGGCGATCAGGGGCCCAGTCGGTACCCTCGGCGATGTTGTCGTCACCTGCGTCGGGATCCATCCCGACGGGCCGGTCTTCTTCCACGCCAAGGCCGTGGCTTAAGACCTCGATCAACTCTTCCTCTGAGGTTGAGGCCGAATCTACGACGACGCCCTGCCCCCCCTTTTTCTTCCCCGCCGGGGGTTTCACGGGGGTCCTATCGATGGGCACAAAAGAGGACTCCCTCCGAGGTGGCAGGGAGACTGAGCCCCGAGGTTGCCACCACTGGTGTAGCCTCCACAGGCTGAGCCAGGGCCGCCGCGACAGTATCGATAGAGGGCTTGGCCGGATGGATTAAGGCCTTCACCACCTTAGGTGCGCTCACCGCCTTATCCTTGAGGGGGGGGGGGGCACTGCCTCGCTCCCCCTCAGATAGGGCCTTCGAGCTCGACCGGGGCATCTCCAGGAGCTTCGCCGGGTGCTCGCCCTTCCTCTTACCCGACCCAGAGCGTTGGCTCGTGGCTGAAGGTGCCGGGGAGGGTGCGCCCTGCCTGGCGCCCGTAGAGCCCGACCGTTCGGCGCTCCCGGTGCCAGCGGACTTGCGGTGCTTGGCCTTGTTTTGGACCCCCCGACGCCGGGGCGTCCTCAAAGGTCTTAGAAGACCGCTCGGATTTCTTCTTCTTCTCGCCTGACGGGCTCTTCCCTTACAGCCAGTTGGCGAGACGTTGATGGCGGTCCTTCATGGTCCGCTCCGACATGTTGCCGCAAAACGCACAGTCCTTCTCCACGTGCGTCTTGTCCTCATGTAAGCAGTAGAGGCAAAAGGAGTGTTCGTCCTCCTTAAAGACGTTCTGCAGCTGGCATCCAGGGCAGATCCTGAACAGCTTTCCGGGCGTCGAGCTTCCCTTCTCCTGGGCCATGTCCGGGCCTGAGAAACTTCTGGAATCCTCCAAAAGCGTAGCTCGACGAAATCTTCACCCTTGAGGGGCGCAGACGAATCCGACACGGGTCCCCGTTGATCGGATGGAGAGTCGGTGGAGCTTGAGGCTCTTTTGACCGAAAAACGAAGTTTTTGAGAAAAAACGTGAAAAAAATAGCACCAATGCTCGAGAGCAATAGCACGAGGATCCCAACACATGAACGTGCGGTAAAAATCTGAAGATGGCTGCCAGGGGCGGTGCTTAGGTAGAGGGCAGTCATTGGCTGTGGTCAGTATGACGGGGAGACCAGTGATTGGTTATTGCTACGAAAGACAGATCAGAAACGAAACTGATACTGGTTTTTTCTTTACCGAGGATTCCCAGCCTGACGACGGGGAATATTCATGAGCATGTGAATCCATGCCAGACCCCATGCTGGAGAAGTTCATTGCTTCTCATTTTTGTTAGGCACATTTTCCTTTTTGTAGGGAGAAAAAAATTGATGGTGCATACGTCTTAGCTGTAAGTCTGGTGTTATCACTACGCACAGAAGAATGTAATGTGAATAGTAAGCAGAGGCACAGGAATCTTTGATCATCATATTCTGAGGGGCAGTTATTCTGATGCAATTATCATCCTTACACAAATTATTAGAAGCATGTTCTCCTGGCCCTTGAATGACTTCATTAAAGTGGCACTTCAACTCCTATCAGCATGTTTTTTGACACATTGGTCCTCGTAAATTTGCCGGTCTGGGAACTATGGTACCGGTAAGCATGCCGGTACCGTAGTTCCCGGATCAGCAAACTACGAGTTCTGCTCACGGGTGCCATTGCGGCCGGCAGGACTGGCCTGGCGGCCGTACCGGCACCGCGAGAAGAGCATTTCGGATGCACAGGCGCCGTTAATAACAGTGCCTGTGCATCCGCCTACCCCATTCCCTATCGGGCTCAGATGGGAATGGGCAAGAATCTTTTCCGGCGCCCAGGAATGGGCAAATACCGGGTCCGGCAAGGCCGCAAAGACCTGGTAATTGCCCATTTCTGGGCCCGGGAAAAAAATTAATACCGGCGCCAGCTGTTCCTATATTACAGGCACGGCTACTGCCAGCCTCGTAATGAGGCCCATTGCTTTTAATTGCGATTAATCCATCGACAAATGTTGTATTCTCTCTGAGTTTCCTGACAGCCACATCAGTTATGCCAACAGATTTGTGTTTTATAATACACAAGTGATTTTCCAGTGGCATAAAACATACATTTCACAGAAGTATGTTTGTACGGTACTGTGGCAGATGTTGACGTCTTGGACTGGTTGACGAGTTTTCTCTATAATCACATATGACATTTTATTTTAGCCTATCCATTTGGAAAAAGTGTAAGATTTGTAAAGAATTGCATTGGCTAGGATGAGTAAATTCCTTTCCAAACTCACAACTGTAACGGTAGCTCACAAAGTGGCTTCCCTCATTAGTCAGTTGCGCACATGGAAAATAAATTGCGCACACCATCCAACCAGTTCTGCACATAGAGAAAAATAATTAGAGGGAACATTGGCCACCACCCCGATTATCTGGAGGTGGTGATTTAAACATTTCTGGATTGTGCACTGGATCTCTGGAGAGATTCACAGCAGGATTTGTTGGGGTGGTAGGACGTATGGTACACCAGATAATGACACAAATTAAGTAGGTGGCTGTGTGGAGGGATTGTAACCCAGTTGTGCTTGAGTTTAGATATTAATCAGTTCACGTTCTCCGACGGAGACCGACTTGTGAAGGGTGTCTGTCCACCCCCCACCCCCAATAAAACCTCTACGTCGTCTGGAGAATCCATGTAATTATGGGAATTGGAGGGAAAGCGTAAGAGTGAAGGTCCAATACACCAGAAACGTGTCCCCTAGTGCATCGTTAGCTGGGCAGTCCCTCGAGCAAAACCGTCTGCACTTCCTGTTGTACTTCAAACAGACCCACAGCTGGGGTACCCCAGAGAGAATACCTCCTCTAGAACTTCCTAACACACTTCCCACGCATAAGAGACTGCTCTGCCTGCTCAGAGCATCCACCAAGCTGTCCTCTGCCCGCCAGATGAACTGCTGAGACCAAGATCCTGTTCTCCAGTAACTAGAACCAAAGCAGCATCACCTCTGCAGACAGTGTGGGAGTGCATGCCACTGTGTTTGTCAGAAGAAAGGACATGCTCACCCTGCAGAGACCGAGCAAATTCTTTCAGGGCAAGCACGATTGCTTGCAACTGCAGCCTGTTGATGTGCCCCCTGGCTTCTGTTGCCGTCCCAAGACCGTTCACCTGCAAGTCTTTGCAGTGAGTGCCCCAACCCTTCAGAGATGCATCTGGGACCACCCGGGTCTGAGGCAAAGGAGGCCAGAAAGGTTCCCTGACATACTGTTGCAGGCCACCCCTCCCACCCCCCAGGACAGGTCGTGGACCACTGATGCAGACACTGAGGAGATCCAAGAGTACCGAGGTATTGTGACCACCGACCCCTCAGGAACCAATGATAGGACCTCATGTGCAACATGGCCTTTGGCACTAGAATAATGCAGGAGGACATGAGACCTACAAGGCAGAGGAAGGAAGCCACTGGTTGGACCTCATGTGCAACATGGCCTTTGGCACTAGAATAATGCAGGAGGACATGAGACCTACAAGGCAGAGGAAGGAAGCCACTGGTTGGACCTCATGTGCAACATGGCCTTTGGCACTAGAATAATGCAGGAGGACATGAGACCTACAAGGCAGAGGAAGGAAGCCACTGGTTGAGTGGCATGGTACCAGAACAAGTCGACGATGTGTGTCAAAGTGACCACTCTTTAGGTGGGAAGGCTTTCCCAACATGGGTGTCTAGGACTACTATGAACTGGAGACTCTGGACTGGCGTCATTTGGGACTTCAAGTTCAGGGAGAAGCCCAGCCTGTGCAGCAGCAAGCAGGTGTCCTCTAAATGGGACAAGACCTGCACAGCAGACTTCCCTTGGATCAGCCAGTCCAGATATGGAAATACGTGGTCCCCAGATCTCCTAAGGAGCCGCAACTACCAACATGAGGTTGGTGAAAACCCTTGAGGCGGAGGTTCGACCAAAGGGAAGCACCTTGAACTGATTGTGTAAAGTTTCGCTTTTTTTTACATTTGTTTTGAACAATTGTGAACATGTTTACAACTTTGAATGGTCTAAGCTGTGTCCTTGTTTGTACTCCTATGTTTTCGTGGTACCATTTTCTGTTCCTGATCTTGCATGTCCCCCATGGTGAACCATAGGCTGCTTCCTACGCTTCCGATGGATCGGCAGATGGCAATAAGCATCCTGTAGGTCTATTGACACCAGCCAGTCCAGTAGTTCAAGAGCATGGAGAATTTCTCAATGTCACCATCCTGAATTTGTCTTTCCTCAGGAACTTGTTCAAGGTCCCGAGATCCAGAATGGGACGGAGACCTCCTTGCTTCTTGGGTACCAGGAAATACCTAGAATACCAACCCGATCTCTGCACACCTTCAACAGGGCTCTGTACTTCCTGGAGCGCCTCATCCGGTTGTAGTATGTTGGGTCTGTCAGGAGTTTCTTAAAAATGGCATACAATAACCCCAATGGATGAGCTGGAGAGCCCAGGCATCCAAAGTAATTTCCTGCCATTGGAGCAAATGCTCCGTCAATCGTCTACCAACCGGTGCATCATGAGAGGAGAAATCAAAGTGGCTTAGGAGCCTGGGTCACACCCGCCACTGCTTGTTGGCCCTTAGAAGACCCTCTGCCCCTTCCAAAGCTCGAGAAATGCTTCTACACTTGCCTGGCTGGTGGGAACTGCGCTCTCCTGTCATAAGGAGCATACCGCCTGAAACCCCATGCCCTAGAGGCAAAGCAGAATGCAGGTTTGGTCGGCTGCGCATCTAGGCCTAACAAATTAGCAGCGGCTTTGGATTCTTTAAATCATTGGCTTTCTGGCCGAACAGAAAATCACCCTCGAGGAGAAAGGCCAGAAGCTTAATTTGGACGTTAGGTAAAGAACCAGAAGTTTTTAGGTAAGCCTGCCTCCTCCGCGTTACTGCCGATGCCATAGATCGACCCACAGTTGGCAATGTCCAGGCCCGTTCGCAGCTACTGTCTAGCCACCTCTTTACCATCCTCCACCAGCTGTAGGCAGACCTTGCGCATTTCTCCTTCAGGGACATACTGCGCAGCATTCTCAACTGCTGTCCAAAGGCCAAAAGATTATTGGCAAAACTGCTTGCCACATTTGCAACCTTAAGAACCATACTGCCCGAAGTGAATGCTTTCTTGGTTAAGACATCAACTTGTTTTACTTCCCTGTTGGGTGGTAAATTGGAAGATGCTGGTCTAGACGAGACCGGCAGCTTGCATAACAAGCCCCTCCAGGGTAGGGTGATAGGAGAGGAATGAAGGGTCCTCTCTAGCTGGCCTAGATTTCCCAAAAATGATGAATCCAACCGTGGGGCATAGAACATGGGTGCTGCCACAGAGCTGTTAGGGGGTCAGCAATGGCAATGTTTAAAGGCATATTGCGATCTGCAGTCAGAATGTCATTTAAAAGAGGATAGTGGTCCTCAAAATAATTGACTGCTCCTGTACCCAAGTAAATGGGTACTGACATCGCCCTGGTCATCGAAGCCTGCCATGGTATCAAACAATTCGGACTGGGGTTGCGGTGTAAAGGTTTGTCCGTCGGTGTGGATATGGTGACTGTCGAGACACCGTAGCATCGACATCCTTGGATGCACAGGGTTGATCTGGCTTCCATTGCACCTCTTTCGGTGTCGAAAGGTTTATCGGCACCAAAGTATTCAGTACCGGGGCACGAGAGGTCAGAAACAGTACCGCTCTTAAGGCCTGCTACATGGGGGGGTTAACTGCAGCATGCTTTTTGAACATTTGAAGCATAGAGAACTTAAATCCTCCCACCCTTGGAGGGTGGTAGGCCCCGCCAACAGCTTACCTTTTTCAGTCAACGAACCAGAGTCCTGGCAGTGACACCTTTCTTCTTTCAGGACGAGGAAGAATCGCTGAGTGGGACCGTTTCTTCTTCACCCATGTTTTTTCTCAAGGGGTGTGCTCCTCTGTTACGGCCTCCGAGGACCGAACCTTTGACCGCGCCAGTGATTTAGAGAGCGTCTGACCAAGAGCGAGTTTAGAAGCACGATCGCAAAGGGATTTGGGCTGCATTTTGGTGCACGATGGGCTGAGGCACCAAGGACACAAGTCTTGTGGGTCAGTAATGGAGATCTTGGTGCCAGTCAGTAAACTGCTTGAAGCCCAATACCAGAGCGACCAAAATCTCACATCGAGGGGTTATAAAATTTCTCTGACCAAAACACTGAAGAGTCAAAGGAACCAAGTTGTGGGGCATAGTGAAGAAGTATTTATATGCCCGACTTCACATCCAGAGGTGACTACCAGATGCTGAGCAAGACTGATCAATAGACGGGTCGTGGTTCACTACGCACCCTGTCGAAAATGTTCCGAAGCAGGATGGAATATCAAATGAAGAATCTGGGCGAAAAGCAATCCATTGAAGAATAGTACCAGTGTCATGTCGGAGTCACCAGCCCCAGGAAGAACCACAGCAGGATTCGAGCCAATCATTGGCAAAACATGGTTGAAGGGGACCTGTAGAGCCCTGCAACCACATACCAACTGGAACACAGGGAAGGGCGTGGGACCCACTTAATATGGCTAGCCGTGGGCCTAAAATTATAGCAGCTTCCTGGCAAAATCTAGCAGGTGAATACACCTGCAGAATCCAAGTGGGAAACCAGCAAAACCGAGGCAGTGTTAAAGTTCCCTCTAGTTCTACCCATGCACCTGTGGGCTGGCTTAAGCCAGTCATCCAATCACACCTAGGGGCACATACAAAAAAGATTCTGGTAGCCAGCCAATCAGGTCAACAAAGATAGGGCACCCACACAGGATGTGTAATGCCCAATCTATGGTAGGGATTGTCTACACCAGTCCAAACCACAATAGTGTGTGGGCAGGGCTGAACTCAATAGTAGTGAGCAGGCCTTAGAATAAACACACATTAGATGCCCAAAGGCTCTCAAAACCCTAAATTGGCCCACTAATGCAGTAAAAGGCTCCCCTCTACCCCCAGATCTGCCATCAGGCTACCCCTTACAATCAATGTAGAATGATGTAATCTGCTGGTGCCCAAAAGGCACCTGTCCTAGGGGCCATATAGGGAATCTTTGCCCAGGCATCTACCGCATACCTTTTGAGTTTGGAGGGTGTGGATTGGAGGATTAAAGAGGTGACCCAAATAAGGAAACCCTCTTCCGCTCCCCTGTCTTAATGAGGAGCATGAAATCCTTCCTGAAGTGTAATGTATTTTCATTAGACTCAAATCAGCATTTATGGAGCATGGATCAGAGTCTAGATTCTTACCCCCGACACCAGGGGAGCATACAAGAGCCACTGGATCTTCGCCCCTAAAATAGGGCAAGCCCAGTAAATGTGGAAACCACCATTGAGGTCAAGAAAGGTGGGACTGATGGCGCAAAAGCTCTGTAAAGAGGGCACCAGTGATTCACCCAATCTAATGAAGACAGGCAATCAAGGAGAGAGGTTCGAACCTGGCAGATTAAGGCAACCCTGGTCGCCACACTGTGCGTACCTTCAGAGAAAGCCTGTAACCGAATGACTGCAAGAAGGGAAAGTGCTATATCCGCTGGAGTTTGATCCACGCATCGTGACATTTGTGGCAAGAACACTGAAGAATGACGGACAGACCTTAGTCGGTTTGCCAAGATAAGCCACGAGATCTTGAAGGAATTTTTGTGAATATCAGATTTCGGTGATGCGGGGGGGGGGGGAGGGGGGGATATATTGGGGGGAGGAGGAAGGATACCAGAGCACCACTAAACCCCACAATGTCCAACTGGGCTCAGAAAGCAGCCTTTATGAAATGCAAATTATGCAATTTCCCCTAAGCACAGGAGTTTACTGCTGAAGACTGCAGAAGAGTCCATGCTAGGTGATCATGAATCTTATGGAGAGAGGTCCAGCAGGGCAAGGGCTGCCTTTAAGGCAATACCCTAGCCAAAGAAATTAGGTCTATAGGCACTTATGCGGCCATCCAGAAGGTGCAAGCATTCGCAGAAAACTGACCCCTCCCCACCCCCCCAAAATAAACTTTTTGGTAGGACTACCATGGCCAGAGCCAGTCAGCGGCTTTCAGTCACAGGGAAGGCTCCTGGGTGGAAGCAGTGCTGGGAGCATAGACCACCAAACCACGCTGTAGTGGTGGGCAGCGGTCTGGTCGCACATCAGGTGAGCAAAAGAATATACAGGTTGCTTCTCCAGTGGAAGGCAAAACATTTTTACTAGACAATCGGCAAGCGCTCTGAAAGATTCATGGGTACTGCTGACCACAGAAAGGTTTCAGATAAGAGTTTTCAGGGATGCATAAGAAACTCCCCTTACACAAATCCCACTCCCATCCAAACACTTTTCTCAGACGAAGTATAGCTACTGGGAAAGCATTGTGTGCGGACAGTGGCGAATCACACCACACAGGTTGTCCAAAGCAACATTCTTCATACACAAGTGGATGGTTAGGGCAGCCATAACCTCAGATCTTAAAGGACGGTCAGTAGTCATTTATGGATGGGAGGGATCCATCTAATATTCTGAGGAATGTTAATGTTAAATGATATTTGTACAACACTATCACCATCGGAGTGGTCCCCTGGCGCTCTGGCAGATCTGAAATAAAGGTTAGGGTGTGTTTGTAGGACAACGTATGTGCGTCTTTCTGGCTTTAGGCAAGATTTTCTTCCCTTCAGTGATCTAGTTTCAGCATGATGGGCAGTCTCATCTGTCATGTTGCGTTAGTCTCTTCTTTTCCATCTTTGTTTTTATTACAGGCCAGCCCCTACATCCCAGTCTGTGGCTGATGCAAACAGGTCCTTGCAGATCTATTTGGGACCTACGCCCATACCCAATGCCCTGTCTGAGTGGGTAAGGTTGGTAGTTGTGCCGGTTTGTGTTAGCCTGGTTTGCTATTCTGTCCTGATAGGGTTGTCGCTCGTGGTCGATTCCACCTAGCATTGTCTCTTGTTCGAGTTTCCCCTTAGTCGGTTCTAGGTGCTGTCTGTGGCATCATGGGTTTACGTCACCCTGTTCTTTTGCATTTCCTGTTTGATTGTTTCAGTCTGTTTCTGCAGTGTTGAAGAGCCAGGTTTTTTGTAGTTTTCTACATTTTAGGTTATCTTTAGTGTTTTATTCCTTTCCGGAGGTTGTTCCAGGTTTTTCAGCCAGGTGGGAGAAAGGAGCCCCCTAGTTTTTTCTTGGCATATGCAGTGCTGCAGATAACATTTTGAAGTGGGAGTATTTTACTCCATTTTTAAAAATTGAGAGCAAATGCGATTATAAGCGTAAAAACGACCCTTTTCCTTTGCAAGAGAGTAAAATGTACGTGACATCCAGCCGACATGTGCAAAAACTATGCAAATTACCATGCGGCAGCTTTCTGCATTGTGACAGAATACACCTTTCATTATTTCTGGCCATTTGATCTCTCCTGTATATATTTAAATGTTGAAATCACAAAAACCTAGCCAATTATATAGTACAGCTAACATGAATTGTATTGTATTGTATTGTGTGTTTTGAGATTCGATAGCAGAATTACCAGGTTACTCACCATAGTGACCACCTTTCCTCCATACTTATGGGACATCTTTCAGTCCTGTGCGACGGGACCGGAGCGCTTTGTCCCCATCTTTCCTGCGCGGGGCCCAGCACGCGGCCGTAAACCCCGCCCACCTTGGCTTCGCCCCACGCATCGCCCATCAGTCCTTTTCTATCCCCTTTCCTCCATACTTATGGGAGATTCCCAAGCACTCCTTACAGGAATTATGGGTGGATGGAAATACCCCTTACTGAAACAGGTTCTTCAGCACAGCCTGGCCAAACTGAGCGTCAGCTCTAGAGCTCATAGAGGCAGTAATGCTTACAGAAAGCAGATGGGGAGGCCCAAGTAGCCGCTTTAGCGATGGACTCCCAGGGAACATACTTCTGAAAAGCAACCGCGGCTGCCTTGCCCCTCACCAGGTGTACATGGATACCTTTAGGAGGTTGCAGGTGGCAATCCATCTGGAAATAGATGCCTTAAACGCCGGCCTATCCTGAGGGTTACCGAAGGTCACAAAAAGTTGGGAAGAACTCCGAAGCTCGGAAGTCCTGTCCAGGTAGAACTTAAGAGCTCTTCGGACATCCAGGCAGTGTAGAACCCTTTCCACCTCCGAGGCAGGGGCCGGAAAAAAGACAGGAAGGGGAAATAGACTGGTTCAGATAGAATTCGGTCACTACCTTTGGTAGGAAAGCTGGGTTTGTCCGAAGGAATACCTTGTCTTTGTGAAAGATCAAGAAAGGGTGCTCCGCCGACAATGCCTGGAGCTCACTCACTCTCCTCGCTGACGTAACGGCGACCAGAAAGGATACTTTCCAGGACACGTACTTGAGGTCAACCGTAGCCATTGGCTCAAAGGGTTTATGGCACAGCGCCGTCAGTACTACATTTAGGTCCCAAGGAGGGTGCGGACTACGAACCGGAAGGTAGATGCGTATGAAGCCAGCCAAATGTCTCTTCACCACCGGGTTAGAGAATAAGAACATCGGTCTGTAGAGAGGTAAGCGGAAACCGCTGAGAGATAAGTCCTGCAATACAGAACATGAACCCCTGACTCTGCTAGGGAGGATAGGAAGGACAGCACTGTGTCAATCATTGCCACCCTCGGGTCCAATTCTATCTCCAAACACCAATGACAGAACCTGAGCCATTTACTCTTGTATTGGGATCTGGTCGAGGGTTTCCTGGCTGCCTGGATAATGCGCATGTTATCCGCAGACAAGCCCAAACGCTCTAGAGACTTGAACTCAGGCACCATGCCGCCAAGTTGAGCGATTGTTGGGAGGGGTGCCACATCTGTTCCCCTTGGTGAAGAAGATGGGGAGTTACTGGTAACCCGATCGGCAGACACACTGAAAGGTGTTGAAGTTCTGAAAACCAAAACCTGGCCGGCCACCACGGAGCTATCAGTAGAAGAGAACAGTTGACAGAGCTCTTCAACTTCAAAATTGCTCTATGAACTAGGGGGAGAGGCGGGAAGGCGTAAGCTCTCATGTTGTGCCGTGGAATCTCGAGAGCGTCCCCAAGAGAGGAGGCTCCCAGCCCCCCTCTGGAGGCGTACTGAGGAAGCTTCTTGTTTTATGCCGTGGCGAAGAGGTCCACCTCCGGTGTGCCCCAACGCGAGAATCTCCCCCTTCAACTCCCACTCATAGCTGACCACTGTCCGCAAGCTGAGGGCATCCGTAGTGACATTCAGCTGGCCCGGGATGTGCACTGCAAGCAGCCAGGCCCCATGAAGAACGGCCCACTCCCAAATCTGGATGGACAGGTCCACAAGAGGGGGAGACTTTGTTCCCCCTTGCTGGTTTATGTAATACATTGATACCACATTGTCCGTTCTTATGCGGACCACCTTGTTGACGATGAGCGGTCTGAACGCCTTGAGCGCCAGAAAGATCGCCAGAAGCTCCAAATGTTTTATGTGCAGGAGCTTGTCCTGAGGCGACCAGAGGTCCGAGACCTGAAGAAGATCTAACGTCACACCCCACCCCAAAAGGGAGGAGTCTGTCGTGATCGTCACCATGGGGGCTGGGTCCTGAAACCCCGCACCCACTGACAAGTTGCTGAGAGATGACCACCAGTCCAGGTCCACTCATGGAATCCGGAATCATTATCCGCTTGGAATCCGGGTCCACAGCCTGACACCAGGAACTCCGAAGAGCCATCTGGGTCCGTCTCATTTAGAGACGAGCAAGAGGAAGAACCAGTACACACGAAGTCATGAGGCCCAGAAGCCTCTGGAACCACCAGGCCGACATGCTACTCGACTGCGCAAACATCTGACACGTGGCCAACAGATCCGCCATTCTGTCCCCGGTCAGATATACTCGGCAGTCAAAGTGTTCCAACGAAAACCCAGGAAAGTCAGGTCCTGTGAGACCGTCATGGAGGATTTCTGCCAGTTCACCGACAGTCCAAGATGGAACAGGAGCTGAAGGAGAGACTGGAGGTTGCCCGCTGCTGCCAACGGACAAGGGCTGCGTAGGAGCCAGTCGTCCAAATAGGGATACACATGGATACCCTGGAGATGAAGATAGGCCGCAATCACTGACATCTTCGTGAAGACACGCAGCGCTGAGGCCAAAAGGAAGCACCCGAAACTGGAAGTGCTCCTCTCCCAAAGAGAAGCGGAGGTATCTCCTGTGTGGATTCCAAATCAGGATATGCATGTACGCATCCTGAAGATCCACCACGCTGAGCTAATCGCCCATCTGCAAAGAGGAGCGAATCTGGCCGGGCGTGATCATCTTGAATTTCTCTTGGGGTAGGAAAAGATTGAACTGGGAAAGGTCTAGGATGGTGCGCAGGCCAGCCTGGTTGGGTTTGGGCACCATAAACAGCCGGGAGTAGAAGCCCTCCCCTCGCTCCCCCCAAGGGGAACGGGTTCCACAGCTCTGAGGTGCAGACGTTTCTGAACCTCGGCCTTGAGGGAGGGTGAGCCCGACGGCTGAAAGGAGGGTTGAGGGGCGGGGTAGGGGGTAAAGATAAGCATAAGCCCGCTCGAGCAACAAGACCCATCTGTCTTCTGTGATGGTCTGCCACGCCTCCCAATGAGACGCAATGCGTCCTCCCACCGGGGTCTCGTGCGAGCGCGGAAAACCCTCCTTTAGCAGGCTTACGGTGGCGGTGCCACCTGAACCGGCTGAGGAGGCTGAGGAGTGGGAGAAAAACCGCGTATGCTGTGGTCTACGGCGGTTATTCCCCGCAGGAGTATCCACCCTGCGAGATTTGCGGTCGAGGAAGCCCCTAAAATCAGAGGAAGGTCGACTTTGCGACAACAGGCTTTGAGACTTGAAAGGAGCTTTAACCAGAACAGACAATGATTTAGCCGTCTGAGTGCCATCTTTGGTTTTGGTGAGCGCTACATCAGTAGAAGAGTGAAAAATCTCCTTACCATCGAATGGAAGGGCCAGAAGCTTGTCTTGGACTTCCTTCGAAAACTTAGTGGCATGCAGCCACGCTTGCCGCGAGGTATCAGCCCCAATCATCAGGCCCCGAGCCGAGGTGTCTACGTGATGAGCCGCAGCCTCCAGGAGATCCTGGGCCAAGACCCTGGCATCGGAGAGGCCCCCTCTGAAATCTTCCAACTTCTCGACCAGAATGTGCTCCTCAAACTCCGACAGACCTCTCCACATCCGCATGTTAGCTCCCGCCAAAATCAATTCTGCATTGGCCTGCCTGAGCTGTAAGGCCGAATTGGCAAAGATTTTCCTCCCTAGGGAGTCCAGGAGCTTGTCCTTTCCCAAGACCCGAGTAGCAGTCGCGGAGGAGGATGCTGCAGGCCTGGATTGCAACGTAGCTGCAGCCACCACTGTGGAGGAGGGAGGCGGACAAGACGACAAGGACACTTTTTCCGAAGAATGCAGCCTGTACCTCGCTTCAAAAAGTCCCGAGTGTGGCTTTTCCCAAACTCTTCGGACCTCGGCCAGAACGTCCTTCTGCAAGAACAGGCCGGTACGCTTCAAAGGAGACAAGGTGAACGCCCCAGAAAGCACGCCCTCCCGCAGAACGGGTGCCTCGGGCACCGGAACATCTAAAACTCATGTCCAGCACCCAGTCATGGAAAGCTCTGAGAGCGGGGAAGGTCCTCGTTGTCCTGATCGCCTTGAAGGTCATCTGACAGGTCAGGATCCTGCTGAGCTGCGTCAGGCAACGCCTTGTCCACTGGGGACAATGGTGGCAAAGGCGGAAGCGCAGGGGGAGGCACAACGGCCACAGGAGGTGCCGGCGGGACCACCGGCAGAACGAGTGGAGCCGGAGGCGCAGGTGGACATATCTCCTTGAAAAGCCCTTTGAAATATTCCCTCATGGGGTCGGTGCGCATAAGCGTTTGAAATTTACTGAAAAAGGCATCCTCCGAAGATTGTTTCGGAACCTGAGGAGGCCTCTCATGAGGTGGACAAATCCAGGGACGTAATGGGGGAGGGGTGCCACACCGGCCCCTCCGCTGACATATTCACATAAATCCGGACGTTCCAATCGTAAACCGGCCGGTAAGGATGCGCACAAGGACCTTAGGTTCACCCAAAGGACCGAACCCTACACCAGGGGCCGATGGCGTAGTTGTAGGGGGTAGTACCTTAAATGGCCGCGTGGTCATGGTGGGAACGGCCGCCATTTTGTCCTCATCTGAGGGGAATTGCGGCACATGAGGAAGGGGTCCCAGTCGATGGGTCCGGGTCTTAATTTTAGCCTTAACGTAAGGAACCTCGGCAGAGCCGGTACTATGAGGCCTGGAATGTTTCTGCGACATACCAACCGCCAAATGAGCCTTCGAAGGAAGGGCCTCGGCACTGCCGGTAAAAGAAGAAACTTTCTTCTTTGCTCCCCTCAACAGATCTGGTGTGCCCACAAGAGCGGGAACGGTGAGCAACCGCTTTCACCGACAGGGCCTTGCCCGGCCCCTCAGAACTGTTGGTAGCCTTAGCCTCTGTACGAGGGACTTCGGACCTAGGCCCGGTAGAAGCCTTATCAGCACGGGCCTCGAACATCCGTTCGGTAACCTCAAGCCCAGCCAAGACCTCGGGGCGCACCCCGGCTTTGTTTTTGAGGTAAGCCGAAAGAGCGGCCTCAGAGCAAGCTCCGGTACCCCACGACTCAGTAGAACTGGGTCTACAAACAGACCCCACAGGAGGGGCCTCGGAGCGTACTCCGGTGAACACAGGCCCCTTACGGAGACCCCCAGAGAAAACTCCGGTAGAATTATTAGGCCCGACAGGCACCTCAGGGCGAACCCCGGTAACAGAGCGATCAACGCCCCTCCCGGCCCGAGAGGAACCCGGAAAGGTATCCCCCGGCCGGGGTGCTCTGAAAAGTAAAGAATTTACCGGGCGTTCTTTCTTCTCGACGATGAACGCCTGAAAATGAGAAGGAGGAGTTTGTCCGAACACCTCCTCCCACCGCTCCAACTGACGTTGAAGTGCCCGAACCGAAGGCGAGTCACAGTAAAAACATGAGTCCCAAACGGTGTTCCGGACCCAAACACTCTAAACAAAGAGGATGGGGATCTGCCCACGCGAAGAGACGGTGACACGATGAACAGTCTGGAAAATCTAGTTTAAAAGACATAGACAGACTAGTAAACGAACGGTAGCGAGAGCCAGAGAGGAAAACAGGGAAGAAAGTCTTCCGAGGATGCAAGTGCGTCCGGCCCCGATCGTGCAGAGAAAAGGACTGATGGGCGATGCGTGGAGCGCAGCCAAGGTGTGTGGGGTTACGGCCGTGTGCTGGGCCCCGCGCAGGTAAAGGACACATTTTTGAAAAAAATGTGGATGCTTTTTACAAAGTGCTCCGGTCCCGTCCCACAGGACGGAGAGATAAGTATGGAGGAAAGGGGACGGGACGTAGGAGTATTGTCTTTTGATGTTTAATGAAAGTCCTAATATCATGGAGCTATTACTACCTAATGGTATGCCAGTGTTATGATACAACAGCACAGAGAAACCTGCAACGTACAGATCGTGCAAAGATTGCAGCAACGAGTGCTCAACCGGCTGAGCTATCTTTTTGGCTAACATCCTTCAGAGGTTGGTTAACCGAGTATCGACTGATGTATAATAATCACGGTACCTAGATGTAGGACGTACCATTTAAGAAGCACTACATAAAGTTAAATACTTATCTGGATTATCACAGGGACAGGTTTTGCTGAGTTTCTATTTCAATTACCAATGTAACTTTAATTTGTTGGTTTTTTGAACAGCGCTTGCACTTCCTGGAGAGTGAGGTTTTGGATGTTTTAATTGTAGTCCTGAAATTTGAGAGGCTAGAACATCTGTGATCAGTGTAATGACAATCACTCACCCTTGAACAAAGACTCTGCTGCCACTGACCATTTATAGTAATGTACCCCATTGACTGCAAGGTTGAATGGACGTAAACTAGACTGTGCATAGTCATCATTTTACACACTGTTTTTATAATTAGAGTGTAAATTAAATTCTAAGTGTAAAAATGATCTGCCTCCGCATTATTACGCACACAGCACCATAACTCTGAAAAATACAATTGTGCAATACTGGTTTGCTTTCTCTGGAAAAAAAGCATAACTTGTTAAAAAATATTAATTCTCAATTGCAACTTAGTTTTCCATCTTATTAATTATACAATCCTAAAATTGTAGGAAAACATGCACAGCGCTTCTGAAGCTGAATGGAAAGAAACCATTCGTTTTATCAGTGTGCAGTCTATTTTTTTGAAAAGCTTAGAGAAATACATTTAGTTTCAGAGGTGGCTTGCAATTACATCCATGTAGATAAAAATCAAAAAGAAGCCTTCTGGTTTCGGTCAAGTAACCTGACCTTTGCACTGCCCTCCGATCTAAACCTGTGTGTAAATGTACCCAGGAAAATAATAAAGCTGTCATATTTACAAGATTTACATGCGTACAAAGGCCTGGGCGTATGGCTTTGGTTCTAGGCATATCTCATTGCTTGATCTGAGGAGTCTCGTTGGCTTGTTTTCTTTAGTAGGAATTCTGCTCCCTGTCCGCTGATTGCCCTGTGTGTTATGCACAATGTTTTGAACGCGATACGTTGTTTGATTGAAGCCAATGTAGCATTTAGCGCTGGTGTGATGTGATCTCTTCTAGATAGTTTGAGCAGTCTAGCTGCTGCATTTTGGATGCATTGTAATTTCTTATTTTTGTTGAATAAAGACGGAAGAAGCATTTCTTATTCATCGCGTTCCCTTGTGGTTCTAAGGTTAGTGTGTTGTCCATTAGGACTCCTAGGTTTTTGGTGTGGGCGCAGTTTCCAGTTCTATTGGCCAGGGTATGTAGGTATTCTCTTGGTGTTTGGATAGGATATGATTTCTGTCTTCCCTGGGTTGATTTTTAGGTCGTTGGTGTTCATCCAGTTATAGATTTCTTTCAGACATTCTCCTAGCGTTGAGTGATCTGCTTGTGTATCTTCAATTTTGTAGATGATTTGAGCGTCATCTGCGTAGTTGTGACAGATTCAAGAGATTTCTGTAATATTCAGATGGCGTTCCTTGCGTGAGGATTGATTTGTAGCTGTCAAGGGGGCGGGTGATCCATGGGCGAGTTGGCTTTCTTGCTATGTGTTAGCAGCTTGACGAATGTCTCCACTGATATTCGCAGGAAGTTCGAGTCTGTGCTCTGGCTCCTCGTCGGATCTGGTTGTTTCAGTGTTGGGATTGGTCCGTCAGTTTCTTATGATTTGTCGGATGTCGTTTATTTTGTTTTTGAAATGGTCTGCTAGGTTGTTGCATAGTTTGTGAGGTATTGGTGTGTTGTCGCAACTTGGCGAGTTTCTCATTTCATTTAGGATGTTGAACGTTTCTTTTTGTGTGTTGGTGGCTTTGGTGATTTGAGGAACACCACACTAAGGCACACCTATTTAGTTTGTAGATTGAGATAAATTGAGGAAACAACCTAACCCGGGTTTGAAAGGACTTGAAAACAATTTGAGGTGCGGGGGGAGGGGTGGGGAGGCTCAACCTTTGCATCGAGGTTGGCTATCGCAAGAACAAAGGTGGGTGTTCCTAAAAGTGTTATCTAGGAACTCCCGTCCCCTGCACACTATCCAGCATCTGAAAACAGGATCAGTAATTTGATAAAGTAAGCAAAGGTTCTTTTACGCAATTTAGTATACACACTTAGTAAATAAGAACATTTTCCATACGACCATTTTTGTTGAACATAGAGATCATCCTTTATTATTGTACAATGTTTAGGCCCAACGGGTTTCGAGTTTACACTCTTCTTCAGGGGCAATATCACAATTCTTTCAAAACATTTCTAAAAAGAATAGAAAAAAGGTACAATTTAGCATATTAACTGTGCTTCCCTAAGAAGAGAAGCCCAATTTTTCAATCAAAATCAACAGACAGTTTTGTAATCTCCACTTCCATTACTGCATTTCCAACATTGGTTTAGGCAGTTGAGAGAACTTGTTATACTTAATTCATTTGAACAAATAGTAATTATCAAAACCCTTTAGCAGCAAGTCAAGTCAAGAAAAGAAAAGTAAGGATGGTCATGCCCTCATGTACTAAATCCTAACTCAAGAAATAAGATTATCGGGTAAGTAAGTCACTTACCACAGGTGAGAGCATTTTGAAAAAATAATTTGAAATGGTGCATCAGCACGTTTCTGTGGTAGTCAGTCCAATCACTGGTATAGATTAAGGCTATAAATCAGAGAGAATATCAAATGGTAAAACAAAATGTCCTATATAGCGAAAGATCATAGGGAAGAGAAAAAGTATTCAAATGAACACTTACAATTTAGTCATAAAGTGATGCACTGTAGTAGACCCCGAAATAAAGGGAGAATATTGGAAGTACTTCTGGTGATTGAGCTGAAAGATTGAGTAAGAAAGATAGGAAAAATAATATAAGTACGGTTTGGAACAGAGAGTTAGGGCAAAGCCGACCCAGGGCTATCTATTACTTACATTTCAACCAGAGTGAGGGGAGTCATGGTGGCGCTCATCCCGCAATCAGTATGTGTTGCCTTCATGAACAGTCCCTCTTTTATACTTCCGCAACAGAGATATGTCAGAGCATTGACGGCAAATTGCTGCGCACGCATGCGTGTGGCGAGTGTTGTCCATCGTCATGGCTATGACGTCACCACCGTGCATGCGCGGTAGACTGTAAACATACAGATCAATATAAGAACTACAAGTGAGTACGTTGAGAAGACCTGTGAGACAAAGGACTAACGAGAAGCTCAAAGGCAGTGAGTAAGTCAGCCTATATGGACCCACCGCGGGTGCGTGAAGTCCAGGGGCAAAAAAAACACAAAAACAAAAGTGCAGAGATGCCGTGCAAGAAATAATCCGATAACAGCAAGGAATAAACCACAGGAAAGGAATAAGTTCCGCATGCAATTTTTCAGATGGAATGTCGCTAGAATAAGAATAAATAATAATGTATTAAAATACAATTATTTATTTAAAAGGGAGGATAAAAAAGTATTGGTGAAATAACAGAATAAAAATAGAAGTAATAAATAATTATGTATGAAAATATACAATTATTTATTAAATTTGTGAAGGAATCTGTATCAGTCAGAATATGTCCAAGGGTGCAGTGGTCATGAGTAGACGTTAGTCCAAGGGTGGAGTAGTCACAAGTTGTAGTATCCAGAAAACCCTGTCACCATGTGGACTTACAATCTATTAACCCATAGATTATGCTCCGCAGTATATTTAATCAGGAAACAAAGTAAAAACAGTGAATGAGCCATATAAATGACAAAGGAAATAGCAATAATTGTCAGGTAGTCATTGATCAAGGAAAAATGGTGATTTGTCATAATGCCTTTTCTTTGCCTTTTGAATTTTCTTCTTGTATGATCGGATTTGTCTCTGGAACTGCGTTTTATTATCTTTGTCATATTCTTTCCTCTATTCTAGTTCCAACCTCTTGTTCTGTGTCATGGTGCTTTGTAGTGGAGTGACCATTTTGCCATTGCCCTTTCTTGAGGGGTAAACTGTTTCTTGCAAGATGTTTTGGATTGTATCAGCAATGCATTATTGTGGTAGGTCCATTTGCCCGTCTAGGTCTGCCTTCTCCAGTTCTGTTGTGGAAGGTTGTGTCTGCTCCAGTTCTATTAGGTTGCTTGCTTTGACAGTTTAGCAGTTTCCTTTTGTGGTGGTTAGGGTATCGGGGGGCTGGGTGGTGGCTTTAGTTGGTAGCGTGATCACAAATGGAATGATGAAATGGTCGCTCCAAAGTATTTGCATCAGTGGTGATACTTTTTTTCTTGGCAAATATTGTGTCAAGTGTGTGCCCTGTCGAGTGTTGCTCATTTGACCAGCTGTTGTAGTTTCATGGTTGTTAGTTGCCAGATTAGTGTGTTTGGTGAGTTGGCGTGTTTTTCTTCAAACCATATGTTGAAGTCCCCCGGGATTATCAGATGCTCATGTTGGATGGCTATGTTGGTGATGGCTTCAATGAAGTGGTCGACGAAGGATGCATCATATGTCTGAGGTCTGTAAACCAGTATGAATTTAATGTTTGTTTTTGGATTTGCAGATAGGTGTATGACGATGGATTTGCTGTTCATGATGTTTAGAGGTTAGTCTGTTTTTATTATTTGAAGGTGTACTTCGAATGCTTTTGTTAGACCTTTTTTTCTCCCCCTCCGTTTAACTATAGGCATTTGAAGTTGGTGGGGAAGCAGCTTTGGAGTGCGATTGTGTAATTGTCGTCCAGCCATGTTTCTGTGATGAATAGGATATCGATACTGTTGTTGCACAGTAGGTCGAAAATCTCGGTTGAGTGTTTTCACATTGATCTTGTGTTGATTAGGTTGCAGTGGATTTTTATGGTAGAATTTGGTTTGTGCATTATCGGCCTAGTCTGACTGGTGTTTTGGGTTTTTTCCATGTAGATCTCCGGTTGTGGTGCTGGTACAGTTGTGTTTGTGTCGTCGAATAGCTCTTCTAGGTGAAGTCTTGGGTATTTGTTTTCGTCAGTTTTCTCTTCTGGATTTTGTGACTGTTCAGGGGTGGGTCCTCTTGTTTTGGGTTAGGGCGTCGATCGTGCTCTTGTTCCTTCTAGGTTGGTCCGTTCTTCACCTGCGTGGTTGTGTTTGATTGTCAGTCTTTGGTTTGTTGTGTCAGTTCGTTCCGGTTATTGGTTATTTGCGTGGTATGGTGTTAGGTATAGGGATTTCTCTCTTTCGGCGCTGGTTCTGCTCTTGTCGATGGGGGTGTGTTCCGCAGTTGTGCATCTCTGGTGACACTGTTTGATTGGTTCTCTCTGCCCTTCGTCTTTCTCGAGGTCCAAATGGTTTTGTTTTATTTGGCGGCCCGCTTTGAGGTTGGTATCTGGGTGTTTATCCCTTTTGGTATTTTTGTTGTTGCGGTTGCATTCCTTGTAAGTTGTTAGGTTTATATTTCCTTTGGGTTTCCTTCAGGGTTGAGGTTGCAGGGGCGGTAGCCCATGTGCAGTGTTTTGCCTGTTGGCTCGGTTTTGAGGTTGTACAAGTTTTTCCCCCGATTCGTTTTTTTTGGTAAATTGCGTGTTTGATTGTGGACGTGGTGTCGTCGTGTAGAGTCAGTCTTTCGTGCTTAGACCCACTGTCTCGTGGGATTGGTCTGGGTGAGGAGCGTTTGACCGGTACAATATTGGGGCTGTCTGGTGGTGTGATTTGCTAGATAACGTGTGCCTGGTTCAATATGGGGCTAACGTGAGACAGGCTATGTAGTTGGTGGCTGTGGGGCTGGTCTAGTCGGGGTTATATAGCTAGTGCAACTCTGGTATTGTCCCAATGTGGCACTCTAGGTGTGACTCAAGGCACTTAACAATTCTCTCAAGGTGCGACTCAGGCTGTTATTCACAGTACTATCCTAGTGTGGTACAGGCTAATCGCAGAACTATCCCAATGTGGCACAGTCTATTAATCAGAGTACTACCTCAGGCTAATACTGTATTCCCAGTGTGGCACAAGCTAATAATCACAGTACTATCCCAGTGAAGGAACAGGTAATCACAGTACTATCACAGTGTGGCACTCACTTGATGCAACTCAGGCACTATTAATTCTCTAGGGGTGCGACGCAGGCTAATAATCACAGTACTACTCTAATAACTAATAGCTAATAACAGTATTATCCCAGTGTGGGCTAATTTGCTATGTGGCAGGGCTTCTGGGGTAGAGCGAGCGATTGCTCTACTCCCCACCCAGGCCACTCCGACCTTGATAGTGGGTGCTGGCAACTTTTCCCCTGCTGACACTGTCTGGAGCCGCCCTGAGTCGCAGGGGCTGTACGGGCAGTGGGGTAAACTTGGAGGGTGAATTACGAGCCGCGATTGGAGGAGGACGTTTGGCACTGGAAATTGTACTGGGAAATATGGTCTGGGAGGTTGGGGCAAAAAATACAAGGAGGGAAGAATTGGCTGGTGACAATGGATAAATGACACCAACCTTACAGTCCCCCTTTAACCACACAAAGATCCACCAATTTACTTGGGACTAGCAATCAGAGTTTAAATGGCTACCTTTTAGGCTTCTCGCCCAAACGTTGGGGCTTAACTGCTGAACATCGCAACTGTGATCACAGAGAAATGAAGTTGTAATTGAATTGGACATTCTGATCAAGTCTCGGAACAAGTAAGATGGGTCACAAATCTGCTGCAAGGCCTAGACTACATTAAAATGGGAAACATCCGAGCAGACACTGAAGAAACTGGAGTTTCTGGGATGTTCAGCAGAAACCTTGAAGAAACTCCTAGATCAAAAAAACTCCATAACTGGCTAAAGTTAGCAACACGATGCAAACTAGTCTCACGGGGAATTGGAAAGGATTGTAGACCTGCTACCATCATAAATATAAGATGATTTTCCTAGGCTTCTGCATTATAGAGCCTTTTACTGGGGGAGCCACTGGTAGATCTGGACTAGGAGGGTGTCACCAAACTGAACATGTGATTTAGAACTTGGAGGCCTAAAAAGGTTCAGCTATATTTGGGAGCCATGATTGTAGAGCCAGGCGCCAGCAGAACAGGCTATGAGGTAGACAGGAGGGAAACGGTCTCAATAGGAAAGGGAAAAAACTCAATTGCTAGCTGTGTTCTTTGCCATAAGATGCTGTTGCAGCCGGCTAAGGATATGCAACATCTTATCCATGAGGTATATCAATTATCTTGGTGGCAGCAACTACCTGTTGCTGGTAGTTCCAGATGAGACGGGCATGGTTTTGAGCGATTGTGAAACATTCTATGTCCAGAACTGCTGACTGAGCCGCTGGTAATCAAACACCCGCTTGTACAGGAGAGGTCTGTGAGCATGCTGTAATGCAAACATTGCAGTAAACATACAACAAAACAGTGGACAAGCTGTGAATGCCCCTAAACTTGTAGATCTATCCCGGGAGCAGAATCGCTCTTATGTGCCGGTCCCTTTTCTAAAACCAATTAGACCACCTGGACAAGATCAAGAATGTCAGATTTTGTGGTAGTGAGGTTTTTATATTGAGAACACTGATTTTAATATTCATTTCAATGTTAATTCTCCATCAAAACTTCTTGTTTAACGCCTTATTCATTTATGACAACTAATCACCACCCTCACATGCAATGCAAGGCATATTTTGGATCCACTCTTCTGTGAAGAGTGCACTCCCACACAACCCACCCCCCACCCAACCCAACCCAACTGATTTGGACCAACAACTTACATTTAATCTCCCTAAAGGTAGTCTGTCAAATACTACCTCATTCCCCATCTGAAGAAGACGGCTGTAAACCACTCCAAAATATCGATGAATTGGATATCAATTGATCAACAATACTATTGCTATTTGGATTCCAAATATTATTCTGGGATTAGACACCTATTCCTTTGAAGGAATTTACTTTACATATCAGAGCGAATGGTCGTTTCAAAAAGGAACTCCATCACGAGAAAAAAAAAAGGCTTGCTTGTGATTTGAGAAAAGTTTTCTGTGCTGTTAAAAGCAATTTCAAGCTAAGAAATTCAGTTATCAGAACAGAGTGACTAAAGCTGGGCCTTCTCAGAAAGGGACTGAAAAATGTCTTCCAAGAAGTTAGATCCTATGGCGGTAAAACCAAAGTAGATTGTTCCATCAAAACAGCTCTGTAATTATATTCCAAAAACGTACTAGAAGAAAATGCATAAATAGTGAAATGAATTCTACAACTCCCCAAATGAGGCGGATCCCAGCTTGGAAACTGGTAATAGGAAGATTGCCGAATCAACTTGGAAAGTTTGAACCAGTCATCGTCATTATCTGAACCTGCCAGATTCAAGCGAATGTGCTGGCTCAGGTTTCTTGCCCCAACACCTCATAAGCAGAACCTATGTTGTAGATGCTAAAGAGGTCTCCTTCCTTAGGATTATCACCAAACTGCTTCAAGATAGCAGTAGTTACTCTGCTGTTGAAAAAGCTAACCCAAGCCATCTTTCGAATTTGACCACCCATTTCCAATACTCCTTGTATGGCTAAACATACAGAATGAAAAAAGGACTAGCAACAGAATTACACTGTTGTAATATTATGGAACATACTCTGAGGGGGGGGGTTCAGATCACTGGATGGTAACAGTCCATTATATCTTCCACCTTAACTGCTGGGCTATTATACATGTCTATGCAAATAGGACAAGCATACTCAGCATTTGGCAGATCAGGTAACCCGTGTTTGAACCCCTGGATCTATTTGCGGCCTTAAATATTGTGCCTCACAGACATAATTGCCAGACCAGTTAATCTTGGCTGTGAAGGCACTGCCCTGAAATGGCTCTTCGTTCTGACAAAACAAAACAGTCATGCTCTTCCATTTTCAAAAACATGGGCTTTGTAATGTGGGGTTTCCCCAAGGCTTCGATTCACAACCTCTTTGTATAATGTACATTCAGCATTGAATGCAAAAGTTAGATCCTTCAGCATAGTACTAGTAGGGGACAGCTTTTTTCCACTTTGGGGGAAAAATACAATTTCCTACTTCTTCCATCACCTAGACAGAGTGCCTTCTAGCAATCCACAAATAGATGCAAACCAACAGCTGCAAAAATAATTAGTCAAATCAAAATCTTGGTTATAGATCATTATTCTAGGCCTTAGTCTGCTATATTTTGGCTGCAAACATTCGTAAAGTAATAACCTGGGTGCCCTCCTCGACATCTCTGGAACCCCAGGTGAGTGGTGTGATCAGCAAACATTTTACTCTGTTACAAAAAACGGTCCCTTCTGGATCCTTCCTGCTCGCATTCAGGTCACCGTTGTACTGGTTCTCAACAGTGCAGTGTCGACTTGGGTCTCCAAAAGTACACAATAAAAGGTCTTCAGCTACAGAGGAATGCCACAGCATGCCTTTTAGACTTCATTTGATCATATCGCACTATCACACTGCATTCAAGTGGCTAGCCAGATTAAACAATCTTCGTGCATCCCGCAGAGTGGTATGGCTCTGCTCTGGTTTTCCAAACTACATTAAAAAAAATACCAGACACTTGAAGTCTTGAATGTTTCCTCTGAATGAGGCAAAAAGCTAGTATGAAATTGCATTGACAAACCCTTTCCTTGCAGTGCTGTCAAATTATGCAACTCTCTCCCTACTGTACTTAGCTTCACTGAAACCCATCTCAGTTTTGCAACACAACTAAACAAGCCTCAAATACCTGCTTATCAAAGACTATTTAAGACCTGCTAGCTGGCATCTAGATGTACTTTTTGATTTGTGGTGTTAACATACCATTCACCATCGAACAAACATGTACACAAAACGGTTATATGTGCAATATTAATTTAAAAGCCACAGCTGACCACATAGCTGTCTAAGTCGAGTTGCTTAAGTGAATAAACTGCGCACAACCGCACCTTGCAGGGTACGGCTTTACAGAGCAGAGCTACCCACCTACATGCTGGAGACACTAAAAGGCATGCATGTCACAGGAAGGGAGAACAGACAGAGAAATGGTATTGAAGAGGGTGCAAGGCGAATTGCGAGGCAGTCTACGGCAGTATTTGTGGAGTGAGGACGTTGAAGCGGTGCTGCTGTTGGATGCCCCTTAATCCTGCCGCTTGGAGGAGCATATAAAACCAACACAGTACAAAGCATCTGTGTAAAAGTGCAGGGTGAAGCGTTCCGAGTCTACAGCAGTCTTGGGCTGTCGGTTGGCAGAGGTCGATAAACGCTTGAGGTGCTTTTGAAGCACCGGCTCAGGTGAAGTGGCGAGTACAATGTCATGCTTTGAGAAGCAAGGCCTTGCTGGTTCTTAATGCAAATGAAATGCGCGAAGAACAGTTGTGTAATAGAGCACACAAGGCCTCTACCACTACGAACGTAGATGGGTGGCAAATAATCCATCCATGGCAGGTTTTGACACTTGATCCGCCTTGTAGACAGAGTCTTCTGCATCCTTTAGCCCCATGTATTGCAAAATCCGCGGCTTTAAAAATAACTTGTTTATCCACCCATCCTTGTAGTGCTCTAAGCTCATTAGAAATACTAGATGTTGCCCTTCTGGCAGGGGTGCATGTCCTGGAGTCTGCTTTGGTGACCGAGAAGGCTCAGGAGTCCCAGGTGTTTTTCCCAGATGAGGTTTCAGATGCAGCAGTGCAGGGTTGATTCAGGCTTCCATGTTGGATAGTGAGCCTAATAGCACCCTGTCTGCACTGGTGTAGATTACCAAATTATTCCGCAAGAGTTGCAGGTCTGCTGGTGTTGGACTTGGACCCTTTATCTATGCAAACACCTATGGACAAATCCTGGAGGCTCCAGAGAGTAGAATGCATAATTTGGGGGGGGATTGATCTCGCCATGTCAGCAGACCCTTCCTAGAGTTCTCGAATTCTACACCTTATTTATCAAGAGCAGAACCCCCCCCCTCCACCCCCGATCCCCTCCCACCCCCCCTCAACCCCCTGCAGAGATGGAAGCCTCTTGGCAGGCAATGGTCCTACCGCCACTACAATGCCGGGTATGCATTTCACCCCAATTACATTAATGCTTTATGAGCTGTTGAACATGAAGATACATCACGTGGCTCTGCTTACCATACTAAATTCTATAATCTTGTTTACCAAAGGCTTTTTTAGTGTCGGCAGTATGCTTCAGATGTGTCGGTGCAGACTGCAGAAATACTAAGCAGGTAAGTGTGAATAAGAGGCTAACAGATCGGATGACAGGGAACCAGAACGGATCAATGAATAGCCAAGTGAACTCCCTGTATGACAATGTAATAGTTACCATCTGTGGTGGTGCAGGAGCACTTGTTGGGTGTCCAAGACATAGCTCAGCCTAAACCTGTGCTCTTGGACGAGGCTAATCATTCTATTTTCTACACAAGAGAGAAACCAGTACAGCGGGGGAAAATGCAAAAAGACTAAGAAAACAAAGAATCAAAGCTCAGCCAAACTAACTGTGGCTCAAGAAATGTTAAGGTTTACCTCTTTCAGGACCTCAACCTATGCAAGATGCTATTCCAATTCATGATGATCCTTTGAAAGATCACAGGTTCCACAAGCTAATTGTGCAGTGCAGAAAAAAGGCTGTGAGTCGCTGGGGGATGGGCTAGAGGTCACAGACGAGGGTGCCCAGGAAAGGGTGCTAGAAGCTGGCTTGGCTTATGTGCAGCAAGCTAGTCTGCAGGTGAAGGTTAACCCAAGGAAGGTTGACCCCCATCTCTGTTAACAACTGGAGGAGCGTGGGCCTGCCAGTGACATTGGGGAGGGTGTTTGACCTTGGAGCAAAGAGCCTGTGTAATGAGCAACAAGGGGAGACCGCAGTTGCTCCTTGCTGTGCAACCAGTAACTGGGGATTATATACAGGAGTTCTGTACTGTAGCGGTTTACTTTTGGAGCAACTGCCCATTACCAATGATTTATGGACTCTAAAAATAGAACAAATGTTTTGGAACTATTCCATGCTGCTCCGGACCCAAGGTTGATATACTCGAAAGACAATCAGGTTGAGTTTTGCGCAGATAAATGTTTGAAGTGTTCTTGCACATAAAAATCAAGAATTGTAAAGAATATTCTACTGGATGCGTTTAGCAAATTACAGTAAATGGGTTGACCTCACTGAAGTGTGTAGGGAGACTGTTTGGCCCATATTTTGTCAGAAATTGAACTTCGTAAGCAAGAGGAGGTTGTTAAAGCATACCGGCTTTAAAAGTCATATGTATGCAGGACAGGTGGCTGCCCAGTCGTTAGAGATACGTCGGGAACGAGCCAACATCAAAATAGAGGATTCTTGGTCCTGAGTGGCTGATGCCTCATCAGTTAATAGGGGGCGTAGCCTAGCTTAAGAATCCTAAAGAGGATATAGGGTTTCTATGTTCTTGTGGAACTCTTCCATCTTTTGTAGGCTAAAGAAAGGTGCTGACTCAAGCAGACATGATTTTTGCAGGAAACCTGGCTTACTACAGCTGTAGTCATGGACCGTTCACCATACTGCTAAATCAGGGTGAACAGGGTAGGCCTGCATCCGGCTTAATGAAGGCTGTCTGGAACAACAAGGGGTGACTCCATGACTAGAAAATACCAAAATCAGTTTGTAAAAATAACAAAATTGGTTTTGGATAAGGTATTTCCCAATAATGGGTGCTCAACTCCAACCTCTTCCTCCTCTCCGACTGGCACTTGCCATCCATCAACTTCCTTTCTACACCTTCTACTCCATCTATGCCCCCATCCCCCTTCAGACTTGTGTACCACGCCCCTGTACCACTTATCGGAAAACTTTCAATAAAAAGGGAGTGACCGTTTGCATCTAGCCAAGCTTAATGCTCGCTCTGCTGTTTCTGCTGAAATCTGCCTCCTCCTTGAAGACATTGGCCTCGATCTACTTGCGCTCACTGAGGCATGGTTCAATGCCAGCTCAGTCACTGCTTTTGACGGCCTTCTCCCTGATGGCTATAAGATCTCCACGCCTCGCCCTATCCGTGCTGGCGGTGGGGTTGCCCTGATCTTACCCGGGTGGGTCCCTTCTTCCCTCATTCCCACCCAGTATTCGAGTCTGGTCATCTCTCCCACTCATCTTTCCCACCCCCTGACCATTGCCACCATCTACAGGCCACCTGGCTCTCTCACCCTGTTCCTCTCTAAAAGGGCAGATTTCTCCTCCTCGCATCTACCTCTAAACTCCTTCTCCTGGGTGACCAACATCCACCTTGACTCCTCAATCACGCCATCCAGTCCTTCAGTGACCTCTGCACCTCGCTCTACCCTGTGGTCCTACCCACTTGGCTAGACATCCAATGCCTTGATCCACACTGATCTTTTGCCCTCTTCCCCACTCATGTTCAGACCACTCCATCCGCTCCTCTCACCTGGCCCCCCACTCTGCCGTCTGACCGCAACTCCTCCAGCTCTGAACCTTGTTCATGGACATCCATCTGATGAAACAAGCACCAGCTGCTGCCTTTGCATCCACCTTCATCCCTCCCTCTGCCACCACTGCCTACTACCTCCAACCCGCTCTCAGCAATCCCCATCTTGCCATCCCTAACACTCAACATTCTTGCCCCAGTCATGAGGAACCACATGAAACATGCCCTCAAGCGTAACACTTGGTACAATTCTCAACTTGCAGCCCTGAAACTCATGCAGAGCTGCAGAAAGGATGGCAGACCTCAGATTCGAACTCTGACAAACTGGCCTGTCGCCTTTTCCAAAGGCAATAACGACTCCATTTGTTCAAAGAAAAGGGCCCACATCAAGGCTCACATCTCAGGTGCATCCAACACCACAGCCTAACTCAAATCTACAAGGAACTAGCCAACCCTTCCGCAGTCTCCACCGGACCTCTTCCCTCGCATGCCCTCTGCAATACATTGGCCTCACGCTTCCTTTCCGCCTCCCCTCCCCCAAACCACTTGCACCTGTGGCCTCCCATCCCCACCCTCTTCCTTTCTCTCCTCTTCTCCCAACACATCCGATGAGGTCACTAGAGTTGTCCGCTCTATGAAGGTCTCCAAACAGGTCTCCCAACAGGTCTCCCCTGTTCAAGCAGAATAATATCGGCTTTTGCCCCAGCACTTGCTGATTTTGACAAAGTTACTCACCATAGTGACTACCTTACTCCTAAATCCACAGTACCATTTCCTCCATACTTGTGGACATTCCGTCCTTCGGGACGGGACCGGAACACTTTTGCAAAAAGTGTTTTGTCCTTTCATTTTTATGTGGGTTATTGTATGTGGCCATAACCCTGCCCTCCTGAGATCCACCCCACCCATCGTCCTTCAGTCCTTTCCGATCGCCAGGTCTGAGATCATTTAAGCAATAATAGAGGATACTTTTAGAGGGGATAGTGGGCAGGCGTATGGAGAAAAAGGGGACTATGGACTACGATTAAGGTAGGCACTACGGTGAGTAACTTCTACTCCTATGTCTCATCCCCTTTCCTCCATATTTGTGGGAGAGTCCCAAGCACGCACTACAGTTAGCTCGGGTGGATGGAAAAAACCTTTACTGGAATAAGTTCTTAAGAACAGCCTGGCCAAATTGAGCATCAGCCCTGGAGCTCAGGTCCAAGCAGTAATGCTTACAAAAAGATGATGGGGAAGCCCACGTAGCCGCCTTGGCAATGGTTTCCCAAAGGTCATACTTTCGGAAGGCAACAGCAGCTGCTTTGCCACGTGCAAGATGAGCATCTATGCCTTTGAGGTTGAAGGCCTTGGATGCTATAGGCTTCTGAAATACATGAGGCAATCCATCGGGAGATAGTTGCTTTGGAAGCCAGTTTCCCTTTAAGGTCTCAGAATGTGACAAAGAATGTGACAAAGCGTTGTAAGGAGCCCCCGAGTTCACTCGTTCTAGCAAGGTAACATTTCAGCACTCGCCCAACGTCCAGGTTGTGTAAGACTCCCTCAGCATCCAATGCCAGATTAAATAATTTAAAAAAAAGTAAGGAGATCAACTGGTTCACATGAAAAATCGGTAACCACCTTCGGCAGGAAGGATGAGTGCGAAGCACAATTATCCTTATGGAAAGTGTGGAAAGGAAGTTCCACAGAAAGAGCTTGGATTTTACTTACTCGCCTCAGCGATGTCAATGCAATTAGAAAAGCGACCTTCCAAGAAAGGTATTTAAGATAGTGGCCATGGGTTGTAAGGGTTTATGACATAAAGGGGTGAGGACCACATTCAAATCCCACTTGGGGTGAGGGGTGCACACTGGCGGGAAGAGAGGAAGACCTGCAAAATGCCTTTTAATGACCGGATTGGTCAATGAAAAGGAACAGTTGTCTGGACAGGTAGGATACAATGGCAGCTAGGTAAGTCCTGCAAGACAAGACATGGATGCCCGAAGCTGTGAGGTGAAATACAAACAGAACCGTGTTAAACGTAGCGTGCCTAGCGTCAACCTGTTTAGCTAAGCACCAGTGGGAAAAACAGTCATTTGCTCCTATATTGAGACCTCATAGAAGGTTTTCTGGCCCCTTGGATAAGGCGCAGGTTGTCCTTGGCCAAATTAAACTGCACTAAAGATCTGAATTCAGGCACCAGGCATCCAAGTTGAACGATTGTGGGTAGGGGTGCCACATCTGGTGATCGCTCTGTTAAAGGAGGTCAGGAATCAGCGTCAATCTGATCAGGAGGAAGAATCGACCAATGCTGAAGTTCAAAAAAACCAGACTCTGGCTGGCCACCAAGGAGCTATGGAGGAGAGTGCAATTCGATGCATTCCCGAGTTTGCCGAGTGACTGATGAATTAGAGACAGTGGAGGAAAACTATAAGCCTTCATGTTGTACCACAGGATCTCGAGAGCGTCTCCCAGAGATGACGCCACAAGGCAGTCTCTGGATGCATACAGAGGAAGTTTCCAGTTTGTGAAAGTCGCAAACAGCCCTATTGCTGTTCAATTCCCACTCTTAACTGGCCGCCAACTGGCAGCTGAGCGAGTCTGCCGTTACATGGATGTGACCCGGGATGTGTACAGCCTGGAGTCAAAAGTTGAGCTGGATGGCCCAGTCCCAAATTTGTATGGCTAGGTCCACAGGATAGGTGACTTGGTGCCACCCTGCTTGTTGATATAAAACATTGCCACAGAGTTGTCTGTGCGAACACCGACTGCCTTGTCGGTTATAGACTGCAGAAAAGCCTCGAGCCCCAGGAAAAAAGCCAGGAGTACCAGATAATTTATATCAAACTGCCTGTCCTGATGTGTCCAAAGGTCGAATACTTAGGTGACCCAACGTCGCACACCACCCAAGAAGGGAGTCGTCCGTGGTAACCATCACTTGTGGGCAGGGCTCCTGGAAGGAGGCCCCCACCGAAAGGTTGTCGATCGAGGACCACCATTGTAGATCCGCTGTCATGCAGGACGGAACTGGGATTATCTTGGAATCCAGATCCGAAGCACGAGACCAAGAGCTCCGAAGAGACAGCCGAGTACGCCTCATCTTCAGACATGCAAGAGGCCATGAGGCCTGGAAGTCTTTGGAAGCACCAAGCCGTCATGTGTGAAGACTGGAGGAAAAGCAGACACCTGGTCTATCGATCTGCAATCCTGTCTGCCGTTTGGAACACCTGGTTGCGGACTGTATTCCAATGGAAACCCAGGAAAATCAGGTCTTTAGACCGTCATGGAAGATTTCCGCCAGTTCACCGCCAGCCCAAGGTGGAACAGGAGCTGGAGGAGAGACTGGAGATTGATCAATGCCGTCTGTGGGCAAGGACTACGCAGGGGCCAATTGTCCAAATATTGATATACATTAACACCCTGCAGTCTGAGGAAAGCTGCAATGACCAACATCTTTGCAAAGACATGTGCCCCCGAGCTGAGACCAAAAGGGAGCACAGAACTGGCAGTGTTCCTCTCCCAGGGAGAACTGCAGATATTTCCAATGCAGACATCACGATGTGCATGTATGCGTCCTGAAGGTCCACTACACTGAGCCAGTCGCCCTTCTGAAGAGAGGTCTTAATTTGGCAAGACGTGATCTTGAATTTCTCTAGGGGGAAGAGAAAGGATAGTGTGCAGGCCAGCCTGGTTGGGCACTGAATAGACCGGAGTAGAAGCCCTCCCCTTGCTCCCTGAGAGGAACAGGCTCCACCGCTCTGAGGTCCAGAGGTTTCTGTACCACGGCTCTGAGGGAGGGTGACCTCATCTGCTGGAAGGGAGGGTTGAAGGATGGGGTCGAGGGGAAAGGCAAGCAGAAGCCCAACCCGAGCGATGGACCAAACCCACCGGTCTTCAGTGATTGTCTGCCACGCCTCCAGACAAGACGAGATTCGTCCTCCCACCGGAGTCTCGTGCCATCGACAAAAAATATAATTTGGAAGATTTGTCAGCAGAGAGACTACCTGTCCCTGGAGGGGAGCCTGATGGGAGAGAGAAAAACAGACCACCTTGCAGTTGTTGCTTTCGGCAGGGCCCGCTAACCGGCGCTTCAGTTCGGCGTGCACAGCAATCCTGAAACCCCCTGAACCCAGAGAAGAACCGAGTTTGGGACCCTGACCTCAGTGTATAAGGGGCCTTAGATGGAGCTTTCGCCAGGACCGATAAAGATTTGGCGGTTTGGGTACTCTGGAGAAATGGAACAATTCCTTGCCATCAAAAGGAAGGTCCAGTACCTTGGCCTGCACTTCCTTTGAGAACTTAGTCGCATGGAACCACTCTTGGCAGGGGATGTCAACCTCGACCATAAGGCCTCGAACAGACATCGATGTGGTGTGCCACAGCTTCCAGTAAATCCTGTGCCAACACTTTGGCGTCTGACAAACCGGCTTTGAAGTTGTCTAACCTATCCGCAGAAATACATTCCTGGAAATTGGCCAGCTCCTTCCACAGCCTCAGATTGGCTGCTGCCAGGATGAGCTTGGGGTTAGCTTGACGAAGTTGGAGCACCGAATTGCAAAATATTTTTCCAAAGGCGTTAAGGAGCTTATACTCTGGCGAGGATTTGGCCCGCTTCCGTGGATGATGCAGAGGCCGGCTTGGACTGGAGGGTGGCTGTTGTCCCCACCGTGGAAGATGGGAGCGGACAAGCCAATAAGGCTATATCTTATGAGGCATGAAACTTTTATCGAGTATCAATCCTCCTGTTGAGATGCAGCCCGGTATGGGGTTTATCCCAGACCTTACGGGCCTCAGCCAAGACGTCCTTCTGGAGAACAGGCCGGTGCGCTCCTGAGGTGACATACTAAAGGCTCCAAAAAGCACTGCTTCCTGTGGAGTGGGGGCCTCGGCTACTGGAATATCAAGCAGGGCCATCATATCCAGCACCTGGTCATGGAATGCTCTAAATGAGCAGGCTGTTCATCGCTGTCTTGGTCCACTTGAGGCTCATCTAGCGAAGCGGGGGACAGAGAACTGTTACACTGCGCGTAGTGCCTCAGGTTTTAAAGTGCTATCCCGCGCTGCCGGAGTCTTCTCCATCAGAGAAAGTGGAGGCAGATGGGGAAGTGGCAGAGGAGGTCCGACAGGAAGAGGTGGAGGCACCAGTGGGACCTGCATAGGAACAGCCGGGACAGAAGGCGGTGTATGGGAGGATAGGTCGCCCCTCCCCTGCATTGCCCACCTCTGTGAGGCTCATGACTCGTCGGCAGCCCCCCATGCAGCTGGGAGGCATGGCAGCTGCGGATCGACATGTGACGCTGCACGGCCAGTAGCCTGGCAGAACAGACACCATTTTGTAATAAGCAAGACTCCATTTTAAGTGTGCTGAACCCAGGCCCATGCAGAATAGCCGGCGTACAAAGCTGCAGCTTGGCCCTTACTTGACCGCACACAGAGTGGCCTGCACACCCCCCCCACCCAGCCTCCACCCAATGGCAGATGCGCTGAGAGCCCGTTCTCACGAGCAACTAGACACGAACAAGTAATAGAACAAACACTTTCATTTATCTTCCGCAGTACATCATTGCCCTAGGAGTGACCGGACTTCTAGTTGGAGTCTGGAAAAGAACAAAAACCATCCCTCTCAAACATACCCCGACCCCGCGCCCAACACCTGCACGAGCAATATATAGTGCCCCTGACCCCCCCCCCTGCCCAGTTCCCCAGATGAAGTGTTAACCGTACATACTAAACCCTCGAGTCTCTTAGCCTTATTCCTGTTGCTAAAGAATGTGTAGTAATTAAGGTTAAATGTATAATACAAACCACTTCTATTAAAGCGAAGTGACCCCGGACACCCTCAAGATGCCTTCATGTTCCAAGTCCCAGTGTATAACTACTTGAATGTCCACTCTGTGCCAACCAATGTTTGCTGCTATTGTAAAAAGGTTAATTGAAAAAGCAATATATAAAATGCTTGTGTATGATGTAACGAAATATGCCATATTGCATGCAAGCTAAATAGGGTATTGAATCAGTTTGTAATATAATTGAAATGTTAGATTAACAGGTTGCTTTCATGCTCCTGAGTATATGACCCAACCTCATATTTGTTATTCGTTCGTCTTTCTCATGAATTGCAAGTATTAGACCGTCTAACGTTATGTACTCCATGTGATATTGAAAACTCTCCATTGTCATGAACTTAGTAATGTAAACAAATGTAAATGGCAGAAATGTGTAATTTCCCTAATGCTCCCAGCTTTAGCATTCATCCCCTCCAATGGTATATTGTGCAGCCCCGTGAATAGAGAGTTGCTCAGAGTTACAAGGTCATCTCCCCCTCCTCCCACCCAGGCCCGCAGGGGCTCGCTGGTGTTCGAGCAGCACAGCCTCACCTCCCCACATTCCTGCTGGTATTTACCTCCCCCATGGCAGACCCTGTCATGGCCAGGCCAAATTAATTATGAGCTACCTGGTCCTAAATCCCACCGCCTTTGAGGTGCCGGCTAGGCGCCCCCTCTGACCCAATGGTATCCCAGTTCGCCCCAAATCCAACAGACCACAAAGGCAGTTATCCGTCCTTGTGCAAAATTCCCCAGAGTCATCATTTACTGCAAACAGAGTCAAATGATGAAGATAGCCTGACCCATGCCCCCTGATAAGACACCTGGACCCAACAGACTGGACCCCTTGCTACCGACAACTTTATGATGATGTATGGAAACAGCCTCGTATGGCATATTGTTTCCCCTGTATCCCCACCCAGGAATTAGATTAACACGTTAGAAGTTTTAACTAACAAGTTGGTATAGATGAGTGTGATGACTGGGTATGAAAGGCCACAAGGGCAAGTTTCTAGAACCACCGTGGTGAATCTCCATCGACAGCCACTGCCCAAGAGTTCCACCCTGATGAGCCCAGCTGACCCAAACACATCGTGATGCCACCACGTGGCTCTCCACCAATCATGGAGCACCGAGCCTATATTCTACATAGTAGCTAGACATCGCCATCCAATCCCCAAGACTGTGTGGCCCTTATAGCTTACCTCATGCATGACGTGCATTTGTAATATAACTGTCTTTGCTATTGTCAGACAGAGCGCTCGGAGTTTGCAGAGTCCTTTGCATGCCCCATTTGATTTAGATAAAAACCTTTTAACTTCACCCGCACTTGGTCGTGGTCTCATTCCCTCCTGGGGTGTCCTTTATTGCCCCTCAGTAAGGGGGGGTTTCTGCCTTATTGGGGGACGCTTACTTTCAGTGGTAAAGGAGGTTCAGAGTACATTTCCCTGAAAAATCATTAATGTACGCCTTCGTTGGATCAGAGTGCATGAGCATCTGAAACTTCCCAAAAAAACATCCTCAGACGAAGGTCTAGGCGCTGGAGTAGGCAGAGGCCGCTCGTGAGGGGCATACCCCCAGGAACGCAATGAGGATGGTTGCCAGGAGGGCCCACCACCGGCTGGATCCACATAGATTAGTGACGCTGAACCAGGAGGGAGCAAGACTGTATGAGGCAGAGGTGTCCTAGCACGCCAATCAAATGAAGGGCAGAACAGGTTTTTGTTGTCCACATAGTGGGGAAAAGAGTGCTCAGCCCCAAAAGAAATGCTCCCAGCACCAGACGTTGTGAATGTTGGTGTGAGAGGTATCCAAAATGGCCGCCATGGAGGTTGGACCGCCATGTTGTCGACACCTGAGGCAAACTGCATCGCAGGAGCAAGTGAGGCAACCGTCTCCCCATGGGAGTAAGGGGACTTAACACTTTAGCCTTGAAACAGGTATCCTGCGCCCAGCCGGTTCTGACAGATCTAGGATGTTTACTGGACATCTTAGGAGCTGTCCCAGAATTAGCATCTAGTGGAGAAACCTCAGCAGAGCCGGTACTGGAAGGCCTGTGGTCTGTGACTGCCTTCATTGCCCCTCGACAGAACTGGTACCACCACGACCCTGAGCGTGGGACGGTTGCGGAAAGTACCTCACCGACGGGACAACTCAAAGAGGATCCCTCGATTGTCGGTACTGGATTTAGCCCCAAGAAGAGGAACCTCTGGTTTTAACCCAGGACATATAGATCCCTCAAAAGGTGCCTCAAGGCGTGACTAGGTGTGGAAGCCTCCAGAAACGGACACCCGGTGAACCTCGGAGCAGTGTGTTTTTTGGCAGGTCCACTGCGGGAACCCTCGGAGAAACCTCTGGTGTGCCCATTGTGGGGCAGCTCAGGGATATCCCTGTAACAGAGCTGCTGGAGCCCTTCCCGGTCCTGGAAGACCCCAGGAAGGAGTCCCCTGGCCGGGGTGCCCTAAAAAGTAAATAACTTACCGGGCATTTCTTCTTTTAGTTGATGAAGTGCTGAAAATGCGGTGGAGGAACGTGTTGAAACACCTCCTCCCACCGAAGAGAGTGCTCGGACGGAGAGGGAAGCGTAATAGAAACACAAGTATCAGCGATGTTCCAGGCCTAGACACTAAGCAGAGTGGGGATCTGCCCTCGAGAAACAATGTTCGCATGAACAGGACACGAATCCCAGGTGCTACAGCACAGACTGGGGACTAGATGACCGTGGAACCGGAGCAGTAAGGACGGACAAAGGGAATAAAAAGAAAAAATTCCCGGTGATGCTAGTGCTTCCAGCCGCGACCGCGTGGAGAAAAGGACTGAAGGGCGATGCACTGGGTGGAGCTCAGGAGGAGGGGGTTAAGGCCACATGTGGTACCCCATGTAAAAATAAAAAGGACAAAAAAAAAATATTTGATGCTTTTTACAAAAGAGCTCCGGTCCCATCCCAAAGGACAGATTGTCCCACAAGTATGGAGGAAAGGGGATGGGACCTAGGAGTACTGCAATCACTCTTGCTACTGGGTCTTTGCCCTCTTCCCTCAAGCCTTCTTGTGCAACCCCTCCTGAAAAAACCTGCCAACCCCTCATGTCTGGCTACCTACTGCCCCCATCTCCATTACCCGCCTACTAGCGAAACTCTTGGAGAAGCCGGTCTTCCCCCAAATAACCCAGCACACAGAGCTTGTTGGTTGCCTACACAACCATCAATCTTGATTCCAAGCATCCAGAGGCATGGAAACTGCTCTCCTGAACACCTGTGAAGAAATGCTTGCATCTCTTGATTCCAACTCTCCAGCTTTTCTCATTCTTCTGGATCTCTCTGCATTTTGGTACTGTCAATCACCCCATCCTCAAAACGGCTCCTTGGTATTTGGGCAGGCACTGGACTGGCTGACCTTCCACAATTACAGTGCAACCCAGGTTAACCTGGGCTCCCTCATCTCCCACCTCCATCTCCACCTGTGGCATTCCCCATGGCGCCAACATTTCTCCCTGGGTCTTTAACAGCTATCTTGCTCCGCTTGCACATCCAATTTACACTTTCTCCCCTTACTTCCAGTGTTATGCAGATGTGAAATCTCCTTCAAACGAAGATGGCCCAAAATGTTACCCTCAGAATTAGACTTCTGAAATTCTGTTTTTTCCGACACCCCTTACAGCATATATATTTGGGGGGTGGGATATAACAGCATTGGGAGTTGCTGGGGGTTTGGGGGTCACCCCCACATATGTGGTGTAAAGGGGGGGTTTAAAAAAGGCCACTTTTTGTGGCCGTCAGAATTCTGGGGGGGGTCGTAGTGATCACATAGATCACTTCAAACTACCCTCTGATACTCACCTTACTTTCTCTATCATTCCCGACTGCCCATCTGCCATCTAGTCCTGGAGTGCCTCCAATGATCTCTGCTGCAATGCCAGCAAGACAGCCTTCCCATTGGGACCCCTGCTCCCTTTTCCCCAAACTCCGGCCACCCTCTGTGGGCTCTCCCCATTCTCCATCTGGAGCCAGAAACCTTGGAGTAATCTTTGACTCGTCTCTTTCCTTCCTCCCTCACATCCAGGACTTAGCCAAGAAAGCCCACTTTCACCTCGACCCCAAAAGAATCCTTTCTTTCCTCACTTTCCCCCAGAAGCTCAAAGTCTCTAGAGCTCTGCTACTCTCTAGGACAGCCTACAACAGCCTCTTCCTTAATCTACCCTTCTCATCTCTATGTCCCTTCCAGCTTATCCAGAATAGGGTTCCAAGACATAACCTTGGCCTCAAACCAAGCCACTGCATCTCTCCAGCCCTAAAATCTCTCCACTGGCTGCCGGTTGCTGCAATGATCAAATTCAAGTCCCTCTGCATCATCCAAAAGGCTGTCTGGGGCCAAGGACCATACTACCTACAACTGCATCTCACCAAATACTCCTTCCAGATCTTTACGCTCCTCCGGCTCCAACTCTGTGTCAAGCGCTTATCTAAACAGCGAGCTGGTGGCTGATCCATTTCTTTGTCTGGCTCCCTCCTCTGGAGCAGCCTCCCCTTCCTGTCCGTCTTGCGCCATATCTCCTCAAATTCCAAAAGCTCTGCAAGACTTTCCTTTTCACCTCCTCGTTCCCTTTCTCCCTCCCAAAACCGCACAGTCACTGAGATTGGTGACCAGTACCCATGGGTCCTGGCCTCCACCCCTACACACCCCCAATTGCCTCAGCCCACTCCCAACACTTGCTGTTGGGCTCCCACTGGCCTGTGCCATTTCATAGGCCTGCACAAATTGTTTCATCAGCCGACCACGCTTACCAAGTGATCTTTGCCAGGCACGTAACAGCTGCTGGCAACCAATCCCCTAGCACTCCCCTCCCTGGTTCTCTGCACTTGCACGCTCTGAATGCCCACAAGGCCTAGTAGGGCCGCCACTCTTAATTATTACATTTGCCTTTAATTCCCATGTTCCCTCCGGATTGCCCTGTTGAAACAATTTACTTTATGTACAAGCGCCTTACAAATGCACAATACATACATTAATATGGGACCTTTTGGGCCATCAACCTTAATTGGAACCCAGAGGGTATATCTAATATAGCATGAGAATTTGGACGAATGCCTTGCTGACCCAGCAATAATGGCTTGTGAGGACCTGAATATTTCTTTTAAGGATCTGGCTCATCAATTGCATCTGCAAGCTAAGGGGAGGGCTAAAAGACATGGTGAAATGTGGAAGGCACTAATGGAATCCATGTAAGAATTTAGAATAAATGGAAACGGAGGGAGATAAGCTTGCTATTTGTACATGGTCTAGAAGTAATCAGAAGTTGATTCTAGACCATCTAAAGATGAGGATTGCATCTTGCCCTTGTAATGATCAAAAGCGGTTACAAGTAAGATAGGTGTTTGCTGTAAGACAGCCTCAAGCGGGTGTATATATAACTTGAAACTGGCAGTTAGGGCAGGAATAGACTGATTTGGACTTAGATGGTTGTGGCCGATTTGAACATCTGTATATGTGGTTTAATGATGAGAATGCAATTTGTAAAGTTGATCAAAGGCAATGTTAACATGTTCCATTTGTTTGCTGTGAAGAGCAGGGAGACTGGAAGTTGATGTATAGGCATAAGCATGTGATGTTCAGGAAAGAAGAAAAAGAAAAAAAAAAGCTTTGAGGGAAGAACTGGGGAGCCTGCAAGACTTCGACAGGTCCTTGATTGTATCCAAGGAAAAAAACAAATTATAAGAACTGGCTTCGGGGAAATAAGACAACTTTCACACAGCAGGATGCAGAGTATGATCCAGGCTCCCCCGTCTATACATGCAAGAGACGTGTGGAAATTAAAAAGGTTACGACTCACCCAGCTTGCCACCCCCTCCCCCAGGGCAATCCAGTATCAGACAATGGGTGAAATATTTTACCCTGACGTTTAAAGGATCTCAAGTATACGGTGGTGGCCCAAACACACTTGGTCACCCATTGGGCATTCAATTTTACAGTGGAGGATGTAATTGATTAGCAGGTGTATGTCAAGGGTCCCGGCCCCTGATGCTCTCCAATTTGATCTTGAGAACATACCCAGATTTATGGGCCAAGGTACTGACTACTTTTTAAACAGAAACACCCCTTTTATGGAAAACTCGTATAATAGCACCCATTTTCAAAAAGTAGGATAGGACGTGCTCAAAATATTGTCGATCGATCTTATTAGATGCTCTGGAAAGATTGTTGCCATGTTGCTTCTTGAAAAACGAAAGTGAGCTTGAGTTGTTCGACGGGCACCAATCAGAATTTGTTAGGGGAGAGGGAACGACCCTGAATGGCTGGATTATAAAATCTCTTGAAGCAGCACAGTCAAGGCCAAAGAGGCGATCCACCTTGCTTTTATTGACCGAGTTAGCCTTTGACATTATAGATTGTGGTCGATTGTGCGGGAAGCTGCGAAGTTGCCCACCATACGTATTGCATATCAGGGAATAGTAGAGCAGTACCTGGCTGCAAGTGTGACTGGTCTAGGAAGATTTTAACCTGCCGGGACCTTAAACAGGGTCTATCCTGGCCCCGCCGTTGCTTAATTTGGACTTAGATGAGCTAAAGCAGACGAATGGCTTCCAGCCTTGTTTTAAGGGATACCCAGTCCAATGGCCGCTTCATGACCAAGACTATCCTTTTAGGCTAAAAACACATAAGGCTTCAAAAGGCAGTTGGCCAAACTTCAAGAGTATGCAGAAGAACATTTTCAAATAAATGTTCCTAAATAACATTTTAATAGTGAGGTCTGGAAAGCTGAAAGGTAAACATGATTAAATGGAAGTTTACATTATGCTGCTTTTTATAGTTCAACAATATTGTTACCTTGGGTGTTATGTAAACAAAAACCCTAAAGATGTCCCCAAGGAAGGTTTTACAAACAAAGGTTGAAGCGTTAACTACTCAAGCAGTACCCTTGATTTACAGATTTGGCTGTTTTACCATCCTACCAATTGTGCATTTTTATAAAACTAAAGTAATACCGATCTAAACATACAGAGCCGAGGTCTCCCTCTGTACTCCGACTTATGGAAGCAGTTGGAAGGAACATTTTGGAAGAGAGTTGTAACAGCCAGTTTGTGTCTCAAAGGTCATTAGGCTTGAACTGGGCCTGCTGTCGCTAGATGCATGGGTGGATTGGAACATTCTCGCTTTTCAGGAAATGTTATGTGGAGAGGACCAAGTCACTGTCTGCTATGTTGGTGGATGGACTATTGGCCAATACAGATTACGTGGTAATGGTATGGGGAAGTAGGTGCTTGGACATAATGAAATATCTGAGTGGAGTTATACTTTTAAACAATCCTACGGAAGCAAAAGACAAACTATGGATTGCGGACTGGATAAATACCCAGCAGGAGTGTGCTGGATATAAAGTATTTGGTGATATTCAGAAGGTGCCGAAAGGTCTCAACCAGATACTAAACTACGTTACTAGGTTACCAAGCGTCAACATAAGGACTATTTTCATAATTCTACAGCTGAAATTGTTCCTCACGGAATTGTTCTAAGAGGTTTTTTAAATGTTTTTATTTGCATTTTCAACATATACATGACAAGTAAAAGACCAACCATACCCCCCCCACCGCCCTCCCACCCCCCTCCCCGCATGCTGTTGGCCCACTGGGCCCTTGCGTCCACTGTTGCATCTACATTATGTCCAATACTTTCAAATTTGGAGGGCACCAATGTAGCATGTAGTCCCCACAAAGATAATCCAGTATCCTATCCGTCTTTCAGAATTTCTCCCTCTCCCCCTGTATGCCATAAGCCACCCATTCCATAGCTAGAATCCCCATTATTTTGTGTAGCCACTCAATGTTTGTGGGGGTGGGGGATGATTTCTGTTTCCATTTCTTTGCCAGAACTAACCAGGCAGCTATTAGCAGGATCATAGATGCTTTCCGTTGGGGCTTTGATGGAAGTGGATGCTCCGGGTCAAAGAGGCCACATATCCAATCTCTAAGGTAGTAAGATGGCAGCCCGCCTACGATGCGTTATTTGGCACTTCACCTCCCTCCAAAATCCGACCAGTACTGGACAGTCCCACCATATGTGCCTCCAGTCTCCCCTCCCCGAGCAGCCCCTCCAACATTCTTGCGTTACCCCTATGTACAATAGGTGTAGTCACAGGCAAAAGAGGTTTAAATACTTTGGAAGCAGAGGTCTGTAGAGGAAAGATGCTGGAGAAATTATGTTGTCCCCAGAGTAACCTGGAGATGAAAAAGCATGCTTTATTGGAATGTCCCAAATTAATCGATCTAAGAGATAGTCACCCAAGTAAATTCTTAATCATTTAGAGTCATCTCATTTGAGGAATGCTGGTCCATTATAATACAGGGGTATCCGGTTAGTTTGGCGTCATCAGTAGGGAGAATTATTAATCACATGTATTCACATTTTGTATGACTCAAGTCGGCCTATTTAATACATTTTAGATTTTATGGTGTTAAAATGGATAACCCATCCCTTAAAGCAGGGTTGTCCAACCCCAGGCCTCAATGGCAGGAATCCTGATAGGTGTTCAGGATACCCCTCATTTATATTCATGAGATAAAATGTGCAAACATTTAGAATCATTGTATGCAAATTTATCTCATGAATAATAATGAAGGGTACCCCCAATACCTAACATGGATTCGGCCCTCGAGGCCTGGAGTTGGCCAACCCTGCCTTAAAGGATGGTGAACATTAAAGAGGATGTTAGATTTTTAACGTGAAACTGTAAGGTGATTAATAATGGCTAAATGTGGACCTTTGCTTTTTGTACTGTATTTACGCTAAAGATCTTATTTAAGGAACAATGTCAAGAACACAATTTTTAGGAAATTGTATCAGTTATATAATAATTTTGTATATAGGTTTATAAAATGTTATGCCAAGTGTGTATGAAATGTTAAGACAATGAATAGATTTAGATTATATGTGATGTGTTTAGCAAAAAATGTGTAAATGCAAGCCAATGCTTCCAATGCTTAATTAAAAAAAAATAAAGCTGTATGGGCAAAGGTGGAGACCATGACAGCCATAGGTGTCACTAGAAAGCAGAGCATGTAAAGAGAAAAAGGCGGAAGCGTACTAAAGAAAAGCAAGGTAACACTGGAGTCATCTTGGTAGTGTAAAGAAAAGCCAGGAAATATGCAGATTGTTTGGTTCTGCAATAATCCATCATGGGCAAAATGGAACTCCTGGGGCCTTCATATCAAGGCAGCAGAAAACGACCAGGCAACTAAAAAGGAGCCCACACGACAAACAGTTTTCTATTCATAGCTATTTGAACTAACTTCAAACGCAGCAGCCCAATTTTTTGGACAACCCCCGAAATCATGCCAACCTATGGTACTATTAGCAGGGCTCCAGATAAGGTGGGTACCAGGCGTTTTTATGCATGAAAATCTTGTAAATACGCAAGCTTGATCATTTTCCTGGGTACATTTACACAGGTTTAGAGCAGAGGGCAGTGCAAAGGTCAGGTAACTTGACAGAAATCAGAAGGCTTCTTGTGATTTTTGTCTACAAGAATGTAATTGCAAGCCACCTCTGAACAGAATGTATTTCTCTGAAGCCTTTCAAAAAAATAAACTGCACACTGATAAAAGGAATGGTTCCTTTCCATTCTGATTCAGAAGCACTGCATGTTTTCCTAGAAGTTTAGCATTGTATAATTACTAAAATGGAAAACTAAGTTGCAATTGATTTTTTTTTTTTTTAACAAGTTATGCTTTTTTAACCCAGTGAAAGCAAACCAGTATTGCACAATTATATTTTTCAGAGTTGCGGTGCTATGTGCATAATCATACAGAGGCAGATCATTTTAACATTTAATTTAGTCTAATTATAAAAACTGTGTAAAATGGTGACTACGCAGCCTAGTTTACATCCATTCAACCTTGCAGTCAATGGGGTACATTACTATAAATGGTCAGTGGTAGCAGTATTTGTTCAAGGGTGTGCAATTGTCATTACACTGATCACAGATGTTCTAGCCTCTCAAATCTTCAAGACTACAAATAAAACATCCAAAACTGACTCCCAAGAAAGTGCAAGCGCTGTTCAAAAACAAATGAAAGTTGCATTGGTAATTGAAATAGAAACTCAGCAAAACATGTCCCTGGGATAATCCAGCTCGGTATTTATCTTTATGTGGTTCTTCATAAATGGTTTGTCATACATCTAGGCACTGTGGTCATTATACCTCAGTTGATAATCAGTTAACAAACCTCTGAAGGATGTTAGCCAATAAGATAGCTCAGCCGGTTGAGCACTTGTTGCTGCAATTTCTGCGTGATCCGAGGGTTGAGTGTTCGAATCCCGACAAGTCCAACTCAGCCTTTCATCCTTTCAAGGTCCATAAAGGAATACAGACTCTGGTTTGGTGTTAATCGTGATAAATATGTTCTATGTACAGCGCTTTGCCAAAAGAGCTATATAAATAACCATTTGACCACTAGATTAGGTATAGAATTTAGCATGGAGTCCTTGCCTCTGCACTGTTGTATCATAACATTGGCATACCATTAGGTAGTAATAGCTCCATGAAATTAGGACTTTCATTAAACATCTAAAGACAATTCTGCTATTGAATCTCAAAACACAATACAAATTCATATGTATGCTTTACTATATAATTGGCAAGGTTTGTGTGATTTCAACATTTAAATATATACAGGAGAGATAGCTGCTGCATAGAAATAATTTCCATACAGTTTTTTCACACGTCGGCTGGATGTCACATACATTTTACTCTTGCGAAGGAGAAAAGTCATTTTTACTCTTAAAATCACATTTACTCTCAAAGTTTAAAAATAGAGCGTAAAATACTCACACCTCAAAATCGTATCTGGAGCACTGACTATTAGAGCACAAATCAATCAAACTCATCTTGTACTAAACAGCAACCCCCCATCGCTTAATTCCCCTTTTGTAGTGCAAATGGAAAGAAAAACGCCTCAACCATCAACAGCTGATTCCAGGAGGACCCTTGTGTGTAAAGATACACACAACACCCCTCCCCCCTGCAAAGATGACACTCCTATGCAGCACCTCCAACTCCTGAAGGACCGCTCCTAAATAGGAGTATGGCAGACAATCTCTTGCACTGGTATGGTCAGCTCTGCAGAGCTTTTCTAGGAGCTCTAGCACCGAGTAGTACCTAGTAAGGGGCAGGAGATAAGGACTGAAGTGATCAACAAGTGGCAGGAGATATTGGCCTGTGCAGTGTGTTGAGCTACACGGCATTCTCTTGTTATAGCTAATTGTGCTTACATCTTCAAACTCTAGGGACGCTGTGTAAATCGAGAAGAGCACCACCCCCTTTTTGGATACATAATCTTGGAGACCACTTCACGGATGCTTTGCGGTGCTGCAAGTGGCAGCAATCTGCAGTCCGTGGACAGGAGCAGGAGCGTGTCCGTCCCTGCCACCCTGGAGTACTGCTGTCTGAAGTCTTGCCTTTGAAATCGTAGCCGGGTGCTCGGGAGGTGTACTCCATAGTAGTACACTGCTCTTGACAAGCACACCTTTTTCTAGCAGGGAGATTTTACTACTTTTCACCTGAGTTTATAACGGCTGCTCTTGAGTATTTGGAAACTGCGGGGCATTGGCCCTTTGATCCAGACTCTAGTGAAACTTAAATGATGAGCCCGACTGTCAGTGGGACATACCCCACGTCGAAGGATCTTGAAATGGAGTTGGCGGCTTCACTTGCAAAAATGGGATGGCCATCAGTCCTACAGGCAGATTCTTTAAATTCTGAGGTTTTTGGAGTAGCACGGCAGTGAATGATGGGCACCGGGGGGTAAATGTTGGTGTCATTGGTAACTATGTTGAGCGGGTGCCACCAGACCTCAAGGGTTGGGATTTGAAATCGGAGCTAGAACAGTTTTCTCTGAAACAGCTGGAGAAGGCCAGAGCCTCACCGTGCCCCGATGAAGGGGGCGTTCAATTGGGCCCAGGCAGCTAAGATGTTGAAAACCTCTGACAGGTGGTGACTTCCCCCAGGGAACTCGCAGTATGCAGCTGCTGCAACGTCCGCCGAAGCTGCACAGAACAGTGACCAAACAGTCGCAGGAAGTACTTTGGGGTGTACAGGGGATCTTCAGCATACCCCTATATTTAGGTTGGGCCCTGACACAAAATAACAAAGGCCCTGGTTAAAAAAAAAAAAAAGTACACAACCCTTACTCCAATCAGTGTGGCAGCCCAGTGGCCTTACCTCAACCACTGTCTAAACAGCGTTTCTTTTATAGAGAATCGGATATAGAACTGAACCCTTAAAGTTACCAACTCCGACAAATTTGGTTTAAATGTTGGAGCTACTGTTTCAGCTGTACCAACTAACCTGAGGCCTGAGGTGGAGGAGTCAGATTCCAGCTTCGGTTGGCGACCCGATGCTCGAAACTGAGCCTAGCACAGTTTTAGTCCGGGGTGATCAGACTAGTATGAGCCGAGGGGAAAAGGAGAGGGGCGGGGGCTACACGAGGACACTACAAAGGGATCTACGAGCGAGTGCCCAACCATTTCCAAAGCCCTGACAGAGAAATTCAAGTTTCCTGTAAAAGGGGAACCGGGTTGGTAGGCCATAACAATAAACATGCTAAATTAGTTCATGATGCACGTCCTCAAGGGTATACAAACTGCTTCCAGAGTGAACAGTTTGTATACAGTGGGCAGCAGCTCATGGTGCAGAGACGACGAAGCACTCATGAATTTGGACAAAGTACCCACAGATGAGATGCTACTAGACATGGCTGTGGCCCAAGAATACAATCATCTACTAAACCACTGATCGATGCAGGCATGATTGCAGCCTTTGCAATCACAATGGTGCCCTTCATGAAATGGTATGAATCACTGAGCAACCAGATTAAAGATCACAATACGGTCAGGGCCATGCTTCATTCCAAGGTCCTCTTCGTGGACAAAAATACAGCTCAAATCACAGATATTCTCCATAGTATTATTGATTCAATTATTAATGAAAAAAACGTTCCAATCAGGCTAAACAGTGGTCTGAAGTTCAGCATGAACAGGGTCCTTCGAAGTTCTGCAATTGGATTTAACATCTCATATTGCCTCTGAGGCCTACTGCAAGGCTATTGGAGTGTACCACACAAATATTTGGTGGAAGGGATGCAGGTTGAGTGGTTAAAAAAAAAAAATAAAAAAAAAAAAAAAATCGGGAAACTCCTCCTGAGCCTGCCAGAGCTACACGAAATGCAACGTGCAAAATCATAGAGTGTGCAGATATATCAACGGAGCCAGAGGTGCAAAATTCACCTAAGAAGAAATTTGAGATCTTCTCAAAACTAGGCAAAGACAAGAAGGCCTCAGTCAGGGAGGCGTCTCAGCAATCCCAGAGGCACTAAAGTTAACTCGCTAAAGCAAAGAAACAAGAGTTGAACATACTAAAAAAAAAAAAAAAAAAAAAGGCACAGAATCCCCCATTATTCCGGCAAAGAGGCCTGTGCCAAGAAAAAGGTCACAAGTGAGAAATCTAGCGGCCCCTAACTTTAACGAAATAAGAGATGAGGCACAATCAAGAAAAAGGGACTTCAATCCTATGGGGGGGGGGGGGGGTTCAATCCCCCACAGGAAATAAGAAGGGTTGGTCGAAAAATACTTGGTCTGTGAGGAGGATGCGAGTGTGGATTTAACCAACCTGTCCACATAAAGACAATGAAGACTGCGTCAGCCATTCAGACCCGGATAATGGCCTGAACACCCCCATGGGCGGCAGGTGGAGTACAGATATGAAGACTACTCTAGCGTGGTCGAAAAGGAGGGTGATGAGGACGATGGACCGCCGGAGGAGCATTACAAGCGCAGGGCTCCTTCTGCTGGATGAAAGAATGGGAGGGTGAGTCGGAAGACATCCCTTCGGTAGCCCCAATTTACAACTTGTATCCAGCTCTGAAAGAAAGTCAACAGGTGAGGCCTTTTCTGCACAATGCATGACATTTGAAAGTAAGGATTTGGTCTGTAGATCCGGAAATTAAAGGCATAAGCGGTAAAAAAAAAAAAAATTAAATTAAAAAAAAGGAAAAAAGGAGTGGTCAAGAAAGGTCTTCTGACAGAATGGAAGAGACACTTTTAGACTATTGCTGGAGAGGGTCCTCTTCATAAATGTCTTCATCTTGAATGGAGCGAATGTGCCGAGGCTGTTCCACTGCTTACCCAGTCTTCAAAGGACCTTTTGGTCGAATTTATGGAGGAAGACTGTTTGGACAAATCAATAATCCATCAGCTGTGATGAAAAACCCTTTGTCAGAAGCTGTTAAATTACTTCCAATGGGCTTCTCCTTAACCATCTAGGAGCTAAATGTTCAAAGGTATTTATATAGTGCACCGTCACCAACAGAATTGGTTCCCAGGCAGATCTGCAAACAAGGAGGTGGGGTGGGTTTAGTGGGGTGAAGAGGGCCTAAGAAAGTGAGAAGGTGTTCTGTTGGCAGCTTCAGTTCGGTTTTCACTGTGCGCCGAGCTTGGGTGTGAATATCGGATCGATGAGTCCTCGTATGCTCTTGGTGCAATTTATGGGTTGATTGTTGCAGTGTGAAGTGCATGCTGTTTGCTGTGCGAGAAGTGGTTGTGTGGGTTTTTGTGGGAGTTACGTATGCAGAAATTTGAGCTTTGGGTTGGTGGGTTCTATGTCTCTTAATCCTTCCAAGTATTCTTCAATGTATCTGGTTGTCATACAGGTAGGTATATTCTTTTTCTTTCTGGCTGCCTAGTTTCTAGGGCAATGGCTTGGCTGGTTTGCAGCAATGTTATTTGAGCTTAGTGCACCCGGTAGGGCGAGCATTATCCCCCCACTCTGATATTAGCACTGTATTTACATTCACTTGCTCCCATCCTATCCATTTACTATTGGTGGCCCATTGCTGCCTGTGATTACACTGTGGACGAAGTTGTTATTGATAGGTCATCCTTACCCTACCATCCCGATCGATCTGTGGTCATTCTTTGGTATGGTTCTAGGTGGTCTTTCAATTGTTGAGTGTATATGTTGTGGATAAGATTCCTCTGTGAAACTGGCCCCAGCAGGGGGACTGAGGTCTTCAAGTACATCAACGGCATGTCCATTTTTGCATAGGAACCCAAGGGTGAAGGCATTACGGAAAACAGAAGCTGCATTGCCCAACTCCCTTCATACGGCATAAAAAAATAAAAATCTAAGATTCTGTATAGTGGTGGAGGGAAACGAACAAGAAAGAGGTGAACAGGTCAGATCCGAAGAAAGTGGTCACGGGCTGGATGAGGAAAATTGGAGTTAGCTAGCAGGTGCCCTCGCCAATAGGAGCCCACGGTCATAATGCTTAAAGCCGGAGCCATAAGTGGAGTCTTCTTGTATGGTGTTTTGTAGTTTGAACACCAGAGACTTCACCCATTTGTTTGGTGCATGTGATTTGGATTTTGAAATGATTTGCTTGCAAGAGACGTAGCTGCGGGTGCCACCCATTTTGGAGGGGTTCACAGTCTTCTTAAAACCGGCAGAAAAAGCCCCTAGTGGTAAACCAATGGCCGGGTTGTTAACGCAATAAGGAATTAAGGTGGACTTGAAGTTCTCGGTCATTCACCCGACGCTTTTAATTCAGGCATTGACTTTGAAGACTGGGTTATCTCAAGGTTGCACAACACGTACAATTATATTTAACCTCTATTGGAATTTTGCATCACCAAAACCAAAATCCTTTGTAAAGTCCGCTTTGGCCGCAATTGATTAAGCACTAGAAACGTAGTCAAACCTGGATCTCATACTTTGCAGTGATCTGAATGTCCACTGCTTCAATGAAAAGGCTGAATTAATCAAAGACCTTACGCCATATGCGGATACTTCTGTTGCAAGAGGTTGGCAGTGGAGGAATGAACTCTCATTGAGGAACATCAGGGTGAATGGTCACATTAAGGGGGATATACCAGCAAAATCGACATGGAAGAGGCCATGAGTCAAAGATTTCACTATATCTTTGTCTGAGCAAATTCAAGGAAGCCTGTTACACATGGAGGTGCAGACTACCAAGCTCAGCAAACAACTCTTTAAAGCTAACTGGTAAGGAGTGGAATAGGCTTGGTGTGAACATACCTTCTTAAAGTTTGGACTAACAGCAATGAGAACCAGGTTGAGAATATACAGAGATGGAATTATGGCCCCCGACTCGTTCCCTCCCAGGGTCCACTGTTAATAGCAGCTGAGGAAAGATCTATGGGCATGAAGCCTTCATTTATTGATAGTCACTGCTTTGACATTGAGGTGGCAATTAAAAAGATGTTAAGTAAATTAAAGGGAATGTGTAAAAAGAGGGGCACAATTGAGGCCATGGAAGAGTTGAAAATACTCAAACAGCAATACAAAAAGTGGATCAAGACTCACAAGTTTAACATGCTTCAGAGAGATGCTGAAAAGTAGCTTAAACTCATGGCCTCAAAATAAGGCAGAAATGTGGACAATAATTAAGGAGATGAATGCTCCCCAACACTCCTTGCTGTCTAATTCAGTGTCAGCTTGAGGGTGGGTAGCTCATTTCAAGTCACTGTTCGCTCCAACTAATGAAGGGCAGACAATGCAGATCATTTGCCATCTATGCATTGGTCTTTTCCAACAGATGAAATTCAGAATCTGATCAGAGCAGTAAGTAATTCCACGGCTGCGGGCCCTGATGGAATAACCAATCAATGGTTGAAAAGGAACCCGGAGGACTGGGCTTCCTTTATGTGGGAACTGTTCGACCTGATCAAAAAATCTAAGAAAATACCACCGTCATGGACTACATCCATCATTGTGCCGATTTTAAGAAGAGGGGACAGGTCTGACCCCCCAACTACAGGCTGATCGCCCTCTGACGTAATCAGCAAGATTTTTGCTGCATTAACACTGAAGGCATTGACGAAATGGAGCACTCCATCTAAGCATTTTGACCACTGGCAGGTGGGATTTGTCAAGGGTGTTGGGACAGCTTTTAACCTTTTTCTCATCAAAGGGCAAGAAATCTAAAATATACTTTGCCTCGAATGACCTAGCCCAGGCATTTGATACTGTCGATTGATCACTAACTGCCATTCAAGATTGGTGTGCCGCCAATGATCTTTGTCTGAATGCCAGCAAGACAGAGATCCTCCTCATCAGCACCCCTTCACCTGCTCTCTGGCCGGCCTCCCTTGGCCCTCCCCACCTGTGAGGCTAAGAACCTCGGGGTCATCTTTGACTCCACCCTTTCCTTCTCCGCCCACATTTGAGGTCTCTAAAAAGTCAAATTTCCTACTGCACCTCCTCAGGAGGTACCCTGCCTTTCCTCACCTTCCCGCAGAAGCTCATGGTATCCCAAACTCTGGTTCTCTTTGATGGACTATTGTAACAGCCTCTTTCTAAATCTACCTGCCTCTACTCTCCGCCCTCTGCAACTAATCCAGAACAGGACTGTGAGACTTGTCCTTGCCTCAAGCCCTGGGATCGTATCTCTCCAGCTCTGAAATCTCTCCATTGGCTCCCAGTGGATGCAAGGATTACATTCAAAACCCTCTGCATTGTCCACAAGGCTTTCTGGGGCCTGGGTCCAAAATACCTTCAGCTATCCCTCCGCAAATACCTCCCCTCTCAAGCTCTTCGCTCCTCTACCTCCAACTCCCTCCGGGTCAGTTTTTCAAAGAAACGAGCTGGGGTAGAGCTTAGTCTTCGGCTGGGACCTCCCCCTGGAACAGCCTCCCTGCCACTCTAAAACTGAGAACCAACTCCGGTTCCGGAAGCACCTCAAGACCTTCCGCTTCTGCCTTCACTCCCCCCCCCCCTTTCCCCTGCTGATCTGTGCTCTAGGCACCGTGCACCTGGCCACCCTCTGTACTCCAGGCCGAGGTACCTGCTCACCCCGCCACCCTCACGCACTGCCTCCGGGCCACCCCTTGCACTGGGGTCTGTATATGTACCCATACAGCCACCCCCTTTTTCTTCCTGCACTTATCAGACCTACCCTGTTTGCTGCCTTAAACCTATCACTTGCAAATTGCTGGCTGCACTATCACTGTTTGTTGCCTTTATTTATTTATTGTTATTTATCTGTTTCTCCTCTGCTTTGTACTTTCCACTTCTCCCTTCTATGCACTTTTCCCCTCCCCTCTCCCATGCACTGCGCATTCTCAATGTCACGGGGCCTAGTAAGATCGCCGTTTTGTTCTCCCCTGTTCCCCTCCCTTGCCTTGTCACGCTCTGAAACACTTGTGTATGAGCGCAATAGAAATAAAATATCAATATCAATTCTGTGGTCAAAGTTAAAAGCCTGAACTGTCCGCACGATATTAGAGAAGCCTTGAAGGCCCTTGTACTAGGGCACATCTTTGACAGAGATTAGACAATGCTGGAAATCTTTGAGCCCATTGCAATGGCTAAGGGTTTGAAGCAATGATGTACCCTGGCCCCATCAGTGTTTAATCTGTTTATTTCGGACATTGAGAGAGCGTTCAACACCAGATGCTTCCCACCGCGAATTGCTGGAGAGCCCGTCAGTCGCCTATTGTACGCTGACGATCTGGTTAGACCAGACAGACTGTGCTCCAGCGGCAATTGAAAGCACTAGCACTATGTTGAACCGAACAGGCTAAAGATCAATGGAGAAGTCCAGAATCCTTACTCTGGGTCACAATTCGGGTAAAAGTGGTAAAGCAAACTCATGGTAGCTAAAAGGAGAAAAGATCACAGAGGTGGTCTCCCTGACTTATTTGGGTATATGTCTAAGTGATAACTGGAATAGCCAGGTTCTCACCGTAGTGACCAACTTCCTCCTAGCCCATAGTCCCCTTGCCGCAAACATCTCTCCGTCCTGTGTGACGGGACCGGAGCGCTTTTGTAAAAGCATCCAAAATTTCAAAAAAAAAAAAAAATTGTCCTTCCACTCTATGTGGTGCCCGGCATCCGGCCGTAACCCCGCCCATCTCTGCTCCGCCCCGCGCATCGCCCTTCAGTGCTTTTCTATCGCCGGGTCAGAGACCCTTTAGCAAAAACAGTGGAACCTTAGAGAGGTCGGCGGGCGGGCGTATGGAGGAAAGGGGACTATGGACTAGGAGTAAGGTGGTCACTAGGGCGAGTAACCTGGTTATACTCCTACGTCCCGTCCCCTTTCCTTCATACTTTTGGGAGATTCCCAAGCACTCCTTACAGGAACTATGGGTGGATGGGAACAAAACCCTTACTGGAACAGGTTCTTCAGCACAGCCTGACCAAACTGGGCATCAGCTCTTGAACTCCGGTCTAGACAATGTTTACAAAAAGCCAACGGGGAGGCCCAAGTAGCCGCCTTTGCGACTGTCTCCCAGGGGGCACATTTCTGAAAGGCAACTGCAGCTGCCTTGCCCCGCACCAGGTGTGCATGAATACCTTAAGGAGGCTTCAGCCTTTGAACGGTGCAATACTCCGTAATGCAGGGTGCGATCCATCGGGAGATGGTCGCCTTAGAGGCCTGCTTGCCTTGTGGATTACCAAAAGTGACAAACAGTTGAGAAGAGCTCCTATGCTCGGAAGACCTGTCAAGATAGAACTTAAGAGCCCTTCTAACATCCAGACAGTGCAGAACCCTTTCCGCCTCTGAAGTGGGGTTCGGAAAAAGACCGGCAAGGTAACAGACTGGTTTAGATTAAATTCAGAAACCTCCTTCGGCAAGAAAGCGGGGTTTGTCCGTAGGACCACCTTATCCTTGTGAAAAGCCAAGAAGGGAAGTTGCACCGACAAAGCTTGGAGTTTGCTCACGCGCCTTGCCGACGTGATGGCCACCAAAAAGGACACCTTCCACGAGAGGTGCTTGAGGTCCACCGTGGCCATTAGTTCTAAAGGTTTATGGCACAACGCCGTCAGGACCACATTCAGATACCACAACGGGTGCGGACTGCAAATCGGAGGAAAGAGGCACATCAAGCCTGCAAAATGTCTCTCAACCACTGGGTTAGCCAGAGAGTAAGAACATTGGTCCGTAGATAGGTGGAAACCGCTGAAAGTTAAGTTTACATGATAAAACATGAACTCCCGACTCTGCTAGGTAGGATACAAAGGACAGTACCGTGTCAACTGCAGCCCGCCTTGGGTCCATCTGCTTGTCTAAACACCAATGATAGAACCTAAGCCATTTGCTTTTGTACTAGGAGCTAGTCGAAAGTTTTCTGGCTGCCTGGATAAGGCGGACAGGCCAAGATGCTCTAAAGACCTGAACTCAGGCACCACGCCGCCATGCTGAGCGATTGTGGATAGGGGTGCCACAGTTGTCTCCCCTCTCCGGCAATCTGATCAGCGAATACACTGACAGGTGTTGAAGTTCTGAGAACCAAAATCTGGCCGGTCACCACAGGGCAATGAGCAGGAGAGAACAGTTTAGAGTTCTTCAATTTGCAAATCGTCCGATGAACTAGGAGGTAGAGGCGGGAAGGCATAAGCCCTCAAGTTGTGCCATGGAATCTCAAGAGCATCCCCCAAAGAGGAGGCTCCCAGCCCGTTTCTGGAGGCATACATAGGAAGCTTCTCATTTGCCGCCGTAGGGAAGAGGTCCACTTCCGGAGTTCCCCAGCGCAGGAAAATCCATGAGAGGACCTCAGTCTTCAGTTCTCACTCGTAGCTGATTATCGTCCGCCGACTGAGGGCATCTGCCGTGATATTCAGCTGGCCCGAATGTGTACAGCCAGTAGCCAAACTCCATGTTGCACCGCCCATTCCCAGAACTGGATGGACAGTTCGAGCGGGGGAGACTTGGTGCCCCCCTGCTTGTTGATGTAAAACATCAACACCGCATTGTCTGTGCGAATCCAGACCACTTTGTTGGCTATGATCGGTCTCAACGCCCTGAGCGCTAGTAAGATCGCCAGGAGTTCCAGATTTATGTGGAGGAGCTGAGGCGACCAAAGATCTGAGACCTGAAGATCCAACGTCGCACCCCAACCGAGAAGGGAGGAGTCTGTCGTGACCGTTACCGTCTGAGTTGGATCATGAAACCCAGCCCTGACAGGTTGCTGAGAGACGACCACCAGTCCATGTCCACTCATGGAAGCCGGAATCGTTATCAACTTGGAGTCCGGATCCACAGCCTGAAACCAAGAACTCCGAAGAGCCAAAACACACAAAGCCATGAGGCCCAGAAGCCTCTGGAACCACCAAGCCGACATGCTCTCAGACTGTGCACAAATCTGACACGTGGCCAACAGATCCGCCATTCTGTCCCCGGTCAGGTACACTGCAGTCGATCGTGTTCCAGCGAAAACCCAGGAAGACCAAGTCCTGAGAGACCGTCATGGAAGATTTCCGCCAGTTCACCGACAGCCCGAGGTGGAACAGGAGCTGGAGCAGAGACTGAAGATTGCAGGCAGCTTCCAGTGGACAAGGGCTGCGCAAGAGCCAGTTGTCCAAATACGGATATGGATACCCTGCAGATGAAGATAGGCCACAATCACCGACATCTTCGTAAAGACATGCGGTGCCGAGCTTAGGCCAAAAGGAAGCACTCTAAACTGGAAATGCTCCTCTCCCACAGAGAAATGGAGATATCTCCTGTGTGGACTCCATATCAGGATATGCATGTAGGCGTCCTGAAGATCCACCACGCTGAGCCAGTTGCCCATCTGCAAGGAGGACCGAATCATCTTGAATTTCTCTTGGGGTAGGAAACGATTGAACTGGGAATGGTCTAGGAATGGCGCAGGCCAGCGTGGTTCAATTTGGGCATTGTAAACAGCCGGGAGTATAAGCCCTCCCCCAGGGGAACGGGTTCCACAGCTCTGAGGTCCAGCAGTTTCTACACCTCTGCCTTTAAGGAGTGCAATCCCAACAGCTGGAAAGTAGGGTTGAAGCTGGGGTAGGGTTAAGCGGAAGCCCGACGGGCGACTGAAGACCCATCTGTCCACAGTGATGGTCTGCCATGCCTCCCAATGAGAAGCAATGAGTCCTCCCACCGGGGTCTCGTGCAAGCGAGGAAAACCCTCATTTGGCAGTCTTTTCAGTGGTGTTACTACCTGAACCTGAAGAGGAGGCTGAGGAGCGGGAGAAAAACCAAGTCTGTTGCCGCCTCTGGCGGTAATTACCCAAAGGGATATCTACTCTGAGATTTCCGGTTGAGGAAGCCCCTGAAACCAGGAGCAGGGCCAGCTCTGCAACAGCAGTCTCTGGGTCCTGAAAAGGGTATTAACCAGGACTGACAAGGACTTCGCTGTCTGGGTGCTGTCCTTCGTTTTGGTGAGCTCCACATCCGTTGTGGAAGGAAAAAGCTCCTTACCGTCAAACGGCAGGTCTAACACCTTGTCCTGCACCTCTTTCGAGAACTTGGTGGCATGGAGCCGAGAGGTGTCAACACCCAGCATAAGGCCCCGAGCCGACGTGTCGACGTGATGAGCTGCAGCCTAAGCAGATCCTGAGCCAAGACTCTAGTGTTAGATAAACCCGCCTTAAAGTCTTCCAGCTTCTCGACCGGAATGAATTCCTCAAACTGACATACCGTTCCACATCTTCATGTTGGCCCCCGCTAACACAAGTTCCGCGTTGGCCTGCCGGAGCTGCAAGGCCGAGTTAGCGAAAATCTTCCCCCCAAGGGAGTCCAAGAGTTTGTCCTCTTTCCCCAGAACCTGAGTCGCCGTTGCCGAAGAGGACTCTGCAGGCCTGGACTGCAAAGTGTCTGCGGCCACCACTGTGGAGGAGGGGGGGACAAGATGACAGGGCCACCTCTTCCGAAGAGTGCAGCCTGTAACGCGCGTCAATTTGTGTGGCTTTTCCCAGATCCTGCGGACCTCAGCCAAAACGTCCCTTTGCAAGAACAGGCCGGTACGCTCCGAAGGAGAGAAAGTGAATGCCCCCAATAGCACACCCTCCCGCAGAGCGGGTGCCTCGGGCACTGGCACATCATGTCCAGTACCCGGTCATGAAATGATCTGATAGAGCGGGCCAGGTCTTCGCTGTCCTGCTCACCCTGCGCATCATCCGACAGGTCAGGATCCTGCTGAACTGTATCAGGCACCAGAGGCAAGGGCGGCGCCGGTGGAACCACTAGTAGAGCAGGTGGAGCTGGAGGCGCTGGCGGGCATATCTCCTGAAAAAGACCCTTGAAATACTCTCTCATGGGGTCGGTACGCCTGAACGTCTGAAATTTGCTGAAAAAGGCGTCCTCCAGAGACTGTTTGAGCCGCCGGAGAAGGCCTCTCATGAGGAGGATAATTCCAGGGACACAGTGGGGACGGTTGCCACATAGGCCCATCCCCGAAGTGTCCACAAAAATCAAAGTTGCCGAACCAAGAGGCAACAAGACATTGTGAGGGACGGGCATCTGGGCGTTCCAATCATAAACTGGACGAAACGGATGCGTACAAGGAACTTCATGTTCACCCACAGAACCAACTCCTACACCTGAGGCTGATGGCGTAGTTGTAGGGTGAGCGTCCAAGATGGCCACCATGGTCGTGGCGGGAACGGCTGCCATTTTGCCATCACCTGAGGGGAACTGTGGCATGTGTGGAAGTGAGGCAGGGGTCCCCATCGGTGGGTCAGGGGTCTTAATCTTAGCCTTTACATAAGGAACCTCAGCCGAGCCAGTACTATGAGGCCTGGAATATTTCTGCGACATACCAATAGCCAAACTAGCCTTCACAGGAAGGACCTCGGCACTGCCGGTAAGGGAAGAACTTCCACTCCTTGCTCCCTCAACAGTTCTGGCTTCGCCACAAGAGCAGGAACGGTAAGAAACAAAATACAAATACCAATACGAGAATCGGGTCCATTGTCCCAAGAAATTCCAACACTGAGGCCTCAAACAAGGCTTTCGTTTTGGCTCCAGCATCATTTAATTTAATTCTAGCTGACCTCAATCTAACCCTAGATACTGCAAACAGGTTTCCTCACAGATAGGTGAAGTAAACCGCCTCCAATACGCTGATGACTTGCTATTAAGTGACCGATCGCCTTTCGGGTACAGCGCCAACTGGACAAATTAAGTATGTGGAGAAAAACGACCTTCAGATAAATGGTGTTGGTCTTCAATCTCCCTTCTTAACTATTGGGACAACAATTGCAATCTTCCAAGATTCAGGTAGGAAACGGGTGACCAAGATGCACTTAAACATGAGGTGGATAAACTTGGCCCAGTGCTCTGGATTTTGTTGGGAGCATGCCATTTTCTTTAGGACCATCCCCAGGCAGACATCTGGTGTTAAGGTCACCACACAAGAGGTTGCACGAGTTTTGTTTTGTTCACGAGTCATCCATCAGTGAGGTCACTAGCTTCAAAAGGCTTCCCCCTTCAAGATTACCCTTGTATTCCAGTACAGGTTTACGATTGCAGGAGGTGATGTTGGCAACACCTTATCTCCGGGCGATGGTAACCATCCCTCAATTGTCACCTGGGCAAAAAGGTTGTCAGGGCCCCACTCAATCTGTTCAAGCCCACTCCCTGACAATTGCAGTCAACAGGCCCGATGTTGGTCTATCCTTGGGGCCCTTGTGCGCGAATTTAAGAAATATTTTAAAACTATCCAGGTGTGGTTTTCCAGCTAAGCCAGGTCTCCTGAAGACGCATGTCAAAATCACCTAGATTTACGTCAGTATTGGTGGTAAGATGTTTGAGCCCTCTTGTTCAATGAGCCAGTCTTAAGCAAGAGGATGCTCCTTTGACAGCTATGATTTGGTGCAAGTGGTCAAAGAACGTGAAAGCAAAGACCAGGGGTGTGATCCAAAGTTCCAGGCTTAGTCTCCTGCGGAATCTCAATCTTTCTTGTACCAGAGATGTTACTGTCAATTTTTAATGTGATACTAAAATTAATTCTTGCTGGGACATGCTGCCTTCGCTTCCGCATAGGTGAAACTTGTAAGGGATCTTTTTTGCTTTGGCTACCCAAGGTGGCCCTGGCAGGGAGGTTTCTTTCACACCTCAAGTTCTTGTTGGCGAAGGCTGCAACTCCAGTTCCCCAATCCCATGACCTGCGATGGATTTTCCAACAGGCTGAAACCCATCTGCATATTTCTTCATTCACCTTCCGAGGTTGAACACATCGAAGGGGGCTACGTCTCTGGTCTTGTAGATCCTACCGTGGCGATAGGTTGCCTGTTAAGTCTTTTGCTGCTCTGATGTCAAAGCCCAACATATGAAGGCGTTCAGCTGCTTCCAGCAGCATACTTTTCAAAATTGGGTAAGTTGTGTGGAAGTGTACACTGTCTGCACGGTGTTCATCTACAAATTAGATCTTGATGTCGTCAGAGGCAATTAGGCAGAGGTTTGGAATAGATTGAAGTAAGTCCATTCCCTCCATCAGAATGCTTCTCTTCAACCTTCCAGCTGCTGGTGCACCCCTTTAGGACTGAAGAATTGAGTACCTAGCTTCATGAGGCACTGAAGAGTCTGGTCATTTCACTGAAGAAACACTAGCAGGTTTTCAGCATAGTTCTGTAACTGAAGTTTGAATCAGCTACAAAACCAGGTAAGGGGCGGCAACCTGGGGCTGTGCGAGATGTGTTTGAGGCTTTGGTAGACACTGGGGTAAGACTAGCCCCTGCCCCGATCGCTGTACATCCTATGCTCGGCCAGGCAAAAGCCCCAGCTGGAAATAGTATAGAGCATGAACAAGTTAAAGTGAGGCTTGAGACACCACTGTCTGCCAACCTACACACTAAGGAAGTCAGGAGCATGAGCGAGCGCAAGCCTGAGACCTACACACAGGTTCGGACAGGAGCAATGGGAGAAAGTGAAATGGGACCCATCTGCCAGAGGATAGTGGGAGGTAGATGGCAAGGACACCAGGTTGTAAGGCCTTTTCTAGGTGTTGCTATGATTTCTAATGCATTGCAATTTCAGACATGTGTGCATGCCTTGCTATGCCATGTTATGATCTGATTATATATAGTTTCAAAGGTTTGTCCATAAAAGCCTGACGGCACCCTGGACTAACCTTCTCAAATTTGACTTTCCAACACAAGACACATACCATCCAAGCCACCAACATATGGCAGCTAACCACCCCTTACCATACAAACATCAGATCACTACACTTCTACAAACAATGTACATAACACACCAAGCCAATGCATCCTACCAACAGAAGGAACTGGAGACTCCCTGTTGGATACATGGCTCCAAACCTTTTGAAACAGCACACCTATAAATCAGCCACCATGCAGAGCTCCAGATACATCCTGTCTACATGCATTGAAACAGCAAAGCTATCTTGCATTTTCCCAGCTACCCCTTTAGACCCACCAGAGCACAGACTATGCAGAGGGAGGTATAAGCAGAGGTATAAGTGTGTGCGCCCCCCCACCCCCCCATGGTTGCCTGTGTTGCTGTGTGTGCCCGCCCACACCAGAGGCACCCGTGTTTCTGTGTGCTCCTCTCACCCCCTATGGTCCATGCAGGAAAGCACAATAGAGAGCAAGATTTCAAATTGAACATCTGACATTGTGCATGAAGCTACAGGGAACCCGCTGTACACTTAAATGTTTGACTTGGTGCATACTGCTTTGTTGTATGCACTCACATTACTGGTATCGGGTAATATCCCCATATATATGGTCGCCGTAAATATCGCCGGGAAAAGGTTGCGGCGATATTATATTGGTGACCATATATATGGGGACAGGGGCAAAAAAAATAAAAAAAACACAAAAAAGTTTGGGGGTTGCGGGGGTGTCCCCTGCATGTTCCATGCAATAATGTGGCCACAGAAAACGGCCATTTTTCGGCGAGATTTTTGTGGCGACATTACATGGAACCCACATTACCTTTGCCATTCGGAGTGCCTGGTGCCTCTGTTGCTGCTGTTTTCCACTATTGGCCGAGCTTTGAATCATCTTGGCCTATGGGAGAGCCGGCAGGCTTCGCCGGCCCTCCACTCAAGGACCACTCCTAAGGACCCCCCCCCCCGCCAGCTACTTGTCCGCCATGGTCGCCTGTGTTGCTGTGGGTGCCTCCACCCCCCTCCCGTTGTCCCACCTCCCTTTTCACTCTCCTCCAAGCCACGCCCGCCTAAACGGACTATCTACATTTGTATGCTGCAGCCACCCTGCAACATGGGGGGGGGGGGGGGGAGGGGGGGGGGGGGTTGGTTTGGGCAACATGTTTGTGCCACCCAATCTGTCTGCATTTCAATGCTGCTGCCGCCCTGCAACATGGGGTTGGCAACATGTATGTTTCTGTATGTTTTTGCAAGCACTTATGTAACCAAGTAAGCCTTCTGTAACTGCGCCGCAATGCCCAAGGGCTATTGTGCGCTTTATAAATGCAAATAAAAATAACCATAGTGACTATTCTCATATTCCTTAGTCCCTCTTCATACTTTTGCAAGCTCTGGTTGTGGGGTCTGAAATGGAGACATTTCAATCGGCAAAAAATAACAGTCCCTCTACTTGGCCGACTAATACAGTAGGGTGCAAAGTTCTTATCAAGCACACAATCCCCTGCTTCCAGCAGGAACTTCAGGTGGGCACCCAATGACGGAACCCTTCTCATGGCAGTCTTATCAGATGTGGGTCTGGATCTAGGCCCTACCTCCTGGACTAGTTGGAGCAGTCACGTGAGCTTGTACCACGAGACAAGGCACCCCCATTTAAATATACTCCTAGGGTGTCCTCACCCACAGTCTTTGTCTAAGGGCACTTCTCTCTTTTCACACAACTGCTTGAGGCAGTCCTGCTTTTCCATCCATGCAGACTACTCCACCCATCACCATGCTATCCATCTGCACGGTCCAAGCGGCAATCTTAGGCCACAGCCTGCCTGCTTTCACCAGGACTTTGTGCATTGTTCCGATCTTGTGGTGGCTTACTATACACTCCTCCACCTGTAGGATTGCTTTACTATAATGTCTGCCACCATCCCAGTACACTGTACTATGAATAACTACACCATAATTTGCTGATCTAATTCAGTAAACAATCTATTTTTTCTGCTTCCTATTCAGGCATTCCTTTTTCTCCTACTCATACTGGACTTCTAAATGCCCTTTCAGTATGCAATACAACCCACAAAATCTTGGACATTTTTCAGTCTTTTCCTACATTTCCATTGCATAAATGAAACAGATTTCCAACCAATACTTTTTCATCTGCTCCTCACCACCACTCACACATACCCCTAGGGATGGCAGAACTGGTACCCTCAAGCACTCCTACTGTATTCCATCCCTTCCTCTTTAGAAGATCATCTTTTTCCAAACTCGCCACAATCACCTTCCTAATGGTCTACCCTGTTGTGAGGATATAGATGTTTTTCCTGCTTCCATTCCCCCTTTTTATGCCTCCATTCTAATCTACACTTCTCTACTCATGCTTCTTCCTCACCTGGATTCCATTAAATATATACAGTATTTTTCACCTTCCTCATCTCTGGTACAAATCTGGATCTCATATTTGCACTTGTCCCTTCCATCTCCAATTTGTCTGCTCTTCCATTCGCTACTTCGGACCATTTTCTATCATCCATCTCCACATCCTTCATCTTCCTACATCCCTCAGTCCATCTCCCTACATTACTTGTAATCTCAGATCTACTGATTTCCCCCTCCACATGGATCACCTCCCCACTATCCTCTTCCATCCATTTCAGACCTCTCCACCCATGTCCCTGTAAAAATCTGCTCTCTGCTAGAAACCAGTTATCTTATTCACCACATCCTCACTGCTTTGGCTCTTCAACCAAATCCTGTCGCCCGCCCCCACCCATTACCACACTGTCCTCCCCCTTTCTCCTACCGACTTTGCTAATTGCTTTTCTAACAGTTAAACATCTACACTCTCTCCCACCAATTACCTCCCAGTTTCCTTGACTACCATCTCCTCTCCCCGGTCCTCTTACACCGCTTGCCGACTATGAAACTGCTCACTATCTCAGCCAAGCTCACCCCACCATCTCAGCCAAGCTCACCCCACTACATCACCTGCTGACCTACCCTTCCTTACGAAGGGTATCACTGTTATCCTTGAGCGCTTCCCTCATCAACTGATCTATTTGGCCAGCTTTCCCACCGACTAAAAATACAGTCATCCTACCCAGCTCTACAGATAAGGGGCTGTATCAGCTAGTTTTTCCTGCCTATGAACAAATCCTGCCCAAAAAAAAAAAAAAAAAAAAAAAAGGAAGAAAATAGGAAATGGACACTTAGGAACTTGTGCCTTTGCTTTCACCCACATAGCTATATGGATGTGTTTGGACCAGTAGTGCATGTAGAACCAAAGGAAGAACCTGCCGCTTCCTAATAAGAATTGACGTGCATCTTTTAGTCTGTATGAATAAGTCATTTCAGTTTTCCAAATACTTTTCACTTGCGTAAAAAAAATACTACCATTGGGAATTGAACTGTGTAAAATACTCCCACTTCCAAATCTTATCTGGAGCACTAATCCTACCGATACTTCAAAAAAGAACATGTTACTTACCAACTGCAACGTTCTTCGAATTGGATGTTCCTCCCACATATTCCTCATCTTAGATATATCCTTACCTTCAGCTTGCTGCTTAGGAATTTATTTTTTCTCTCCACCAGAGGACGCTCCTCTTGAGGTTGCGGCGTCGATGTCCCTCGGTAGCATCCGTCAAGCACTGACGTCATCCATTGTACAAGAGCCTTGAGTGCGCCCGTTGGCTTCAGTTGTTTTTTCGTATATTACAGCCCATGGATTTTAATTAATGGCGTGCCTCTTTTGACCCTAGCCTTAAAAGAATTTAGAGTAATTCACGTAAACTGTACTGTGGGTTTGGTTGGGAGGGTCGATGAGGAATACTTGGGAGGAACATCCAATCGAAAGAACGTTACAGTTGGTAAGTAACTTGTTCTTCGAATGGATTGTGCACTCCCACGTATTCCTCATCTTAGACTCCGAAAGCAGTTTTCTCTCAGAGGTGGGAGTACAGAATTTTTTCTAATCATGTACAGAATGGAGTACAGATTTAGCAAACAGACTTCCTTGAGAAGAAGTGGAGTCCAGAGAATGTTTTATAAAGGTATGCATGGATGACCATGTGGCTGCTGCACAAATATCTTGTACAGGCACAGCCCTTTTTAATGCTGTTGAAGTTGCAATGCCCCCGTTTGAATGACCTCTCAGACCATCAGGTGGTTCTTTCCCAGGCTAACATTCTGTTATAAACAAAACTATCCATCTAGATAATGTTTGTTTAGTTACCACAAGTCCCAGTTTGCGTCCAGTGTACCCCACAAAATGTTGATCACACAGACATACTTTTGCCAATCTTGAAATTAAGAAACTAAGAGCTCTTCTGGGATCTAGTCTATGTAGCCGCTCCTCCTCTTTGCTTGCATGAGGAGGAGGGTAAAAAGTAGATAAAGCCATGACAGATGAAAATCCGAAACAATTTTCGGCAAAAAAAGATGGTTTAACTCCAAGAACTACTTTGTCTTTATAAAAGATAGTGTGAGGACTGCTAGAAAGCGCCTGCAAATCACTTACCCTGTGGGCTAATGTCAATGCTACAAGGAGTATTGTTTTCAAAGTAAGGAGTCTTAGCGGACAAGTGTGTAAAGGCTCAAATGGAATTCATGTGAGAAATTTTAGAACCAAGTTCAAATCCCACACTGGAACCTGGAAAGGTATTGGGAGAAATACATTAAACCTTTTAAGAATTGAATTATTAAAAAGGTATCTTGAAGTAAGATTCTTCTTCTGAAGAGCGCTTAAAAATGGATAGCGCTGCCAAGTATCCCTTTATCGTACCAACCTGGAGCCCCAGATTAGCTAAATGTAACAGAAAGGATAAAATTGTGGGGATATTACACTGAAATGGATCCACATTCTTTTCTCTGCACCAGTTACTGAACTTGTTCCAACGACACCGATAGAGATTTGGTTGCTGGCCTTCTGGTCGAAAGCAACATTTCCATCACGTCATCCGGAAGATCCCAATCCTTATCGCTCAACCTCTCAGAAGCCATGCGTGAAGGTGGAGTGTGTTGACCTCCGGATGGAGACCATGACCTTCCACTCGCGAGAGAAGATCCTCTCTTCTTGGAAGACGTATGGGAGGGCAGATGGACATGTCCAGAAAGTCCGGGTACGACCTTCTCCTGGCCCAATCCGGGGCAATTAGGATCATGGTTTTCCTGAACTTTCTCAACCTCCCGATTACTTGAGGGATCACAGAGACTGGAGGGAAATGCATACAGGAGTGGGAACTCCCAGTCCACAACAAACGCGTCCCCTAGGGCTCCTCTCGGGGGAAATTCCCTGGAGCAGTACCGTTCGCACTTCCAGTTGGTACTGGTCGCAAACAGCCACTTGAGGGGGTTCCCCAAAGGGCGAAGATCTCTTGAATGACTTCCTGAGCCATCTCCCACTCGTTGGACTGTGCTCTGCCTGCTCAGAGGGTCTGCTACTGTGTTTTGCTCTCCGGCTAGATGAATTGCCGGGAGAGATCCCTTCTTGTATTGCCCAGAACCAGAGTTGCATCGCCTTTCTGCACAGCGGCAGTGACCCCCACTCCTCTCTTGTTGAGGTAGTACATGGCCACTGTGTTGTCTGTCATTATCAGAACATTCTTTCCCCATACAGAGGGTAGGAAGGCTTTCAGCGCTAGTCTGATTGCCCTCAACTCCAAAAGGTTGATGTGTAGTTTGGACTCTGATGGAGCCCAACGACCGCTGATTGTCAGATCGTTGGTATGTGCTCCCCACACCGTGAGTGAGGCGTCCGTCACTACGGTTATCTCCGGCCATGGTTGACAAAAAGATTCTCCTCTGAGGATATGCCGTCTGCAAGCCCACCACTGTAGATCCTGTGCTACTTTGGCTGGAACCTGCAACAGATCTGACATTTCCCCTGAGAATTGGGACCATTGAGTTCCGAGAGCCCATTGAAAGGATCTCATTCTCAATCTGGCTTCTGGCACCAGAAAAATGCAGGATGCCATCAGACCGAGCAACCTAAGAAAATCGAAGGCCGGAAGATATTGAGCATTCTGGAATTTTGTTACCATCTGCAGAATGTGGTGAGCTCTCTGCAGGAGGCAAGGCTTTGCCAGAGCAAGAATCCAGGACTGCTCCAATAAACTGGAGTTCATGTTTGACTTTTTTTTAATTCGGAGAAAACCCTAGTTTGTGAAGAAGTGACAAGTCTTGGACAGATGATCCTGGGCTTGCACTTCGGAACGTGCCCTGATCATCCAATCGTCCAGACAGGGGTAGACATGAATCCCCCCTCTCCTGAGACTAGCTGCCACCACTGCCATAAACTTGTGTAACGCTCACCTGATTCCCGCAGAGGCGCCGGTCTTGACTGGGTGAATGCCGTATCTTCAAAGGTGATGTGTAACACACGGTTGGCTCTTTGGGCTGGACCTCTGTGCACTGTATGTCTGACTCGAAGAGTAAGATGTCTGCAGATAGAAAATATGGGATTAATGAACTGGGGTTATTGGGTGCCTCTCTCCTCTTCCCTTTCTCTTCTCCTGTAGAACCCCAAAGGTTAACACCCTCACCTTAGGTAAGTGAACGCCGAGCTCTCCATCTGCCTCGGGGCAGGGTACCGTAAACAGTTTCTTCACTGGATAAGGGTGCAGGCCTCTTGACCTCAGAGGACTGCTGTCCGTCGTTAACTGCACGAACGGTAAGTTCTGGGCACTTCAAATGTCTTAAAAGTCTTTTGTAATGATATCTCTTGTTTTGCAGGGTTCCGGCGATGGCGGATGGCGGGCTGATGAGAGTTGAGGATCGAACCCGCGTGAGGAATAGAAGCGCCTGGAAGCACGTAAGTAAGCGCTTGTAGCCTGCTTCACGATGCGCACTAACTGTCCCTTTTATCTTGCAGGTACAAGTTCGGAGCTTTAGAGAAGCTGAAGGGTGCTGGAATACCCACTGGATTCGGCGTGGGAAGGAGTAATGGCACGTGAGTAATAAAGTTGCCCAATGTCTTTAAACGCACCTTCTTTTGTCTTTCAGATGCGGGATGCAGCGCCGAAGGCCTCCGGAGCGTGCGAAGAGCTGGTAAGCTTTTGTCTTTCAGGTGCCGGAATGCAGTGTGAAGACCTTCGGAGCATGCGAAGAGTAGGTAAGCCTTTGTCTTTCAGATGCCGGAATGCAGCGCGAGGCGTTGGTGACAGCCGATGGACCAGGTAAGAGATGCGCTGCCACTGAAGACCGTAGTGCTAACCTGTTCTTTCTTTGTCTTTACAGGTGCTGCTGAAGACTGGATTCCAGGATGGTAAGCCTTTGTTCCCTTAGGCCCAGGATCAGAAGCAGAAGACACGATGAGCGTTCTGCTGCAGAGAATGCAGAGTAACGCAAAGCAAGATTCATCCATCGGGTGTGGTTTAAATAGCCTCCTGTAGTGCTTAAGTGTCTCCTTCCACAGCCACGCCTAGGTAAGAAAAGAGTTCCTGCTTTCCAGAAGAGTTCCAGTGTTCTGAACCTAGGGAGTGGCTCCTGCCCCACCAAACAGGAAAAGTAGTCCCAAACAGAAGAGGATCAGGGGTTCAACTGGCAGGTAAGTAAGCAGCATGGTCTGCTGCAGGTAAGTCCACCCAAGCATTATGAGCCTGGCGCTTCCAGCGCTGGGACTGGGCATCTTTATGAGCCTGACAGGGTCCAAAAGGTCCCAATTGGGACTGGCTGGCACTCGGAACCGGGGTTATGGGTCTGCTTCCAAGGGAGTCGGGCAAGTCCTGATCTTTTGGAAGCAGAGATCATGACAACTTGGTGAAAACTCGTGGGGCGGAAGTTAACCCGAATGGCAGAACTCGAAACTGATTGTGAGACTTGACAATCGCAAACCTCAGGTACTTTCTGTGCTTGAGATGGATTGGTACATGAAAGTAAGCATCCTGAAGGTCCAAGGATACCAACCAATCCTGGAGTTGGAGAGCCTGAAGGATCTGAGAAAGTGTGACCATCTTGAACTTGTCCTTCCTTAGGAACTTGTTCACGTTTCTCAAGTCCAAGATGGGTCTCAGTCCTCAGTCTTTCTTTGGGATGAGGAAATAGGGAGAATACCAACCCTTGTTCCTCCCCGCTACAGGTACATGTTCTTTTGCACCTTTCTGTAGCAGGGTTAAGACTTCCTGCAACAGGAGCGGATCTGGATGTTTGACAGTTGTATCTGGGGGTGACTGAGGTGGGGTGACTGAGGTTTCTTTAGAAAAAGAAGGCAGTAACCTTGAGCTACTGTTTCCAGTGCCCAAGCATCTGAAGTAATGCCCCGCCATTCGTTCAGATGCTGAGAGATTCTGCCTCCCAACAGGGTCTTGCGGGTGAAGGCCTCAGGGTTGCTTAGAGGAAGCAGCGGCTGAGGGCAAAGATCCCGCTGCTAGGGCCAATTTAGCACCCCTTCCTCGTCCACTGGGAGGGAATCTTCTTCGCCCCCTTTGAACAGCCTGTCCTCTTACTCTACCAGCAGAGGAATAGAAGCGAAAAGAACGAAAGAGCACCCTCTCCAGGAATATGAGTCCGAATAAGGTTGTTGAGGTTGCCGAATGGAGGCGCAAAGTGACTTAGCTGCCGCCTTGGAGGTCTGCAGCTTCTCCAGACTCATCAGCCTTGCTGCTGAACAACCTTGAGCCGTCAAAGGCCATGTTTAGCAGCCTAAGCTGCACGTCTGGTGCAAACAGACTTTCTCAACCATGCAAATCTACGTAGTACAGTGCTTGCAGCCATGATCTGCTAATGCTGATTGGAGACACTCCCATCGCATCCTTGCCATCCTTAACTTAGTTCAGAAAGCCATCCCTTTCCTCGCCTTCTGGAATATGATCAGACGCCAAACTAACAATCCCACAGGGTGTAAGAAAACATAGCCAGGGTAAAGGTAACATAAGTGGACTTCGGGGCCATACTGCCCGAGGTAAAAACCTTGTGAGCCCAAGCGTCCACATTTTTATCATCTCTATACGGGGGAATAGAGAGATAGGCAAATTGCCTGGTCAAAGTCGCAGCCTGCACTACCAGACTCAGGCGTAGGATGCTTGCAGCGATAGTCAGGGTCACTGTTTGAGGGTCTATATTTCCTAGCGAAATTCCTGTTGACAGCAGGAGCAGATTCTGGAGCTTCCCAGTTAGCTACCACCTTCCTCTGAAGGACTTAAGAAAAGGTAGGATTGGGTCTTTTTGGGGACCCTGGCCTAGGATGTCATCCTGTTCGAAAGTTGGTAAAGCCCTACTCCAAACCATGTACTCTGTGACCCTGTTCATAAGATTCCTATAGCGTGAGTCAGCATGGTCTGACGAGTCACGTTTACCAAAATACAACTCTGGTGATGTATCAAGACCGCTGGCAGAGTGAAGGGAGTCAGATCTTTCATTTTTGACTAAGGATCAATTAGCTCTTCAGGCACCTCTAGTGTCAAACCTCACTCCTAATGGAGAAGTATCCTCATCTGAAGCACTTTCCTCTTGATAAATTGGAAGACATTGACTTAAAGTTTTCCTTCAGTACAGGTTTGAATATTTTCTCCTGAACCGCTATGTGCTTCGATGGAATCGAAGATACTGTTGACGGTGTCTTCGATAAATCTCTTGATTTTGGCTTCTAAGCAATCGGCGCCGACAAAAATCGAAGTTTGACGTTTTTTGCTTCTTCGCCAGTACGGGAGACTGACTCGAGAGTCGATATCCTTGACACATTTTTGTCGGGTCGAGCATGTCGAGTCTCCGACTTACTACTTGACTTCCCGAAGTAGTTTTTGATCTTCCCGAGTCATCCAAAGGAGTGACCGGGGTCTGGCTCTTGCATGACTCTTGAGGGGGTTGAGGCTGCATTCTCAAAGATCTGCATCTCTTCCCTAAAAGCAAACCATTTACTGGGGGAATACGACCTAGTCGGGCATCTTCTAACCTCAGTAGAGGTATCCGATGATGAAGAGGGAGACCTAGGGTGTCTTCTTCGAAGAAGACGAAGATTGTCTTGACAGACTCCTTGGCCGGGACCTCTTCGAATGTTTATGTCGAGTGGAGTCCTTAAACTCAGACTTTATACTTCTTCGAAGTAGCCTTTGAAGCTTCACTCCCCACCGCCAATTTACCTTTACGTTGCCGGATAGCTTTTTCAGTCACTGACGGGACCCGCAGTCATCTGTCTGGTGGCCGGAACCCAAACACCAAAAGGCACGGTGAGGGTCTGTTATCGACATTGTCGCCCCCACAGTCATGACATTTTTTTAATCCCGACTTAGGGGTCGATCAAGAAATTTCTGAAAAAAAAGAAAACTAAGCGCACCGTTGTTACTCGAAGCAAAGCTATCAGAAAAACTGAACTGAAGCCAACGTGCATGGCACAAGCTACTTGTACTACTGGTGACGACACGCCACAGCAGCCCTCTAAGGACAGACGCCACATTGTGCACAGCACCCTTTGCTGAGAATCTTTTTTCTGAAGCAGGCGAAATATGTAGATCAAAGATTAGGACTACATTGGAGGACGCAATCCATTCGAAAGCAAGCTTTGTTGCTCAGTTTCGTAGCATGGTTGCATATGGTCGATTGCCGTTATATAACAAATGGCATAAAAGATGATGTAATCAAAAACTGACAAAGGAATTTCCTGTTACCATTTCCATCCATTACTTTTGATATGTAACAGATGTCTCAACATATGCAAGCACTTTAAAAAAAAAAAACAGCTCCAGTACTCTGCCACTGAAGGTTCCAATACCTACTAGCAAGAGGAGTAAAGCATCTGCTGCAAGGGATCTCGGTTTAACCTAGAGGACAGGTGGTTAAGGATCCTGACAGTGTTGGCTCCATCTAGCAGCCAAAGTGCGGTGTTCTTTGGCAACTGCCGTCTTCCACACTTGGACAACTAGTCTAATACAGACGAAATTAGCAGTGTCCTTCTCTGTCAGAATTTGACAGGTTCTTAGAAACCAGAGTAAGTTAACAAGAACTGCAATGTCTGCAATGTACTGGACCTTATCTTGTCTTGGGAAGGCCAATGCTCACTAACCAACCCCAGATGTGGTAAAGTGGATAGGTTGCTGGCTTCCCCACCAGACTACAAATTGTGATCTTGGTCAAATGATCTTCCCAATTCCCACTTAACAAAACTGCACTACTCTGGCTAAATCAATAGTGGCAAACCCTGAAATCACTGTCCAACTGCAGGCAAACCAAGTGAAGCTAAGGCATCACTGCACTGAATGAAGTGCAGAAGCCTTTATCAAACAAGTCACACTTAGAGCACCACCCTCTTTCACAGTCCTACAAAACGGTACAAAAACATTGCAAAATTCAGCATACAAAAAGGTGCAAGTTTCCAATTTTGAAAATAGAGTGCATATTCAAGATCTTAATCTAACATTAGCATATATCTTTAAAATACAGATGCAAAGGGGCTGCAGGTGACCATAACCTATGATCAATACTCCCCACCAACACCAGATTTAATGTCAAAAGACAAAAGTATAATGAAGTATACAAGAGAAAATGTGCTGTGTGCCAACAGTTGGTGTCTTTGAAACTAAGCATTATGGTGCTTTTTGTTGCCACTTGACGTTAATGAAACATTTGAGCGAACGGGCAAAACTTAAAATTCTTTTGCCCCGATTTCAAAGCATAATCCCCACAAAAATAAAATGCACCACAGGTCTAACCCCTCCACAGGTGTGGCTGGAAAAATTAGAATGTAGACCTGTAGCGCAAATTCAAATACTGAGGCAAAAAGGGATTATATATGAACAATTCTGCCTCAAATATCCACTACATGTGCCCTAATGCTCCTTTATACACATTCCAATTTAATATCTCAGACAAGCGTGCATCGCACCAGCAAAGGTTCCTGGTACCTGATCTGTGCCAGCAGGAGCTAAATAGTTTACAGCTATTTCAAACCATGCTGCAGTGCATCCTTTGGTAAGAGATCGGCACTTCTGCCAAAGACTCGCCAGCAAGAAAGGGCGTAGGCATAACAAAATAAAGGCTGTCCAGTAGAGCCGAAAACGTATGCCCTTTAGTTTAAATTGTATATGTCTGGGGGAGCGCCCCCTGTTACCCATAAACCCCCCCCCGCTCCCCACCACGTCACCAGCCACGCCATGTATTTGATGTTTGTGTAAACCCCACATTGGCCTACCATCCTTCTAGGTTATGGTGGAAACCAGGTGATGCGTTCAAACTAGTAATCATAACAGTGCAGAGGCAACCTAAAAAAATATCCCCCCCAAATCCTTTAAAGTGCACTGGGGTTGGTACCTGATGCATGTTTTGCTCCACTGTTGATCTCTTATGTAAAGCGCTATATAAAGAAAGTCTGGAAGTCTGTATCGGACTGTTCAAAGGAGCAGTTTTCCCCAGGCAAGAGCATGCAGGATTTACTGACCTGGAAGGGTAGGAAGGCAGCCAAAGAACTAGGAAAATCTTGTGTCGCGGCCAAATGGCTAGTGATAGCACTAGCACTGTTTAGTAGCTGTGATGCTGGAAATGCATTGGAGGAACAGGGCCTCCATACCCTTGCCCTTCACTGCTTTTTATCGTGTGTTGCGTTTTCCACGCAGGAGTTCATGTGGGACTCCTGGCAGTGCAGCTCTTTTGGTTTGGTGAACAGACCCATGGGATACCCTTATGGCACCCATGGGTGGGGGTACAACCTTGTGCCACTAGTGTATGTTTTGGGCACCTGTGTGTGGCCCACAGAGCAGGGTATGGGCTGGTGGCAGCTCCATGCTGAATTTGACAGGTGCTCCGAGTATCCTCCATTTTGCGATACCCAGGCCCGCCATTGGAATCAGTTGATTCCTGATGGGAAACAAGATGGCCCCTGTGGCCTCTTGCTTTCTATTACCTGTTACCCTGTTTTCCCAAAGTCCTGGGAAGCCCCGACTCTGTCCCTTCCCCCTGACCAGCTGTTGGGTGGAAGTTCCATATATGGTGTTGTGAAGTCCAGGCCAGACTTGCTGGAGCCTTTCCAATGACTATGTTGTGGGTACGCCTGTGGGTGGCACCTGGGTGAATGGAGTGTGTGACGAATATGCATTCTGTGTTGTGGATGTCTAGTTTCTGGTGTTTGACACAATGACTAATCTAGCCCTGCCCAAAACTGTATGAATGCAGTGTGGAGTGCTGAATGGCTGGGTTCTTGTTCCAATACACAACTTGTTGTGAATGTCTGGAGAGAAGTGAATGGCCTGAATGCACTATGCACCTGATGGCTGCCTGCATGAACGCCCTTCTGACCGATTGGTTGCCTGGACGTGACCCGGCAGAATGAATGGGAGACCAACTAGTATATCTGGGGGCCTCTCACTTCTAGAATTTGTGTTCAGAAGCTGAAGAGTAACTGGAGTGAAACTGAAGTTTAACCTTGAAGCCCTGCTGGAAGAGAAGAATTCCTGTTGCTCTCCTTCACAATCTGAAAGCTGCCGTGTCTCCAAGAACTGACCCAGAGAGGACCTGGTAAGGTGCCCTCTTCCCGAGCTATGAGGGACCATCGTGCACCAGCTGATCTTTGCCAAAGCTCCCTGGTAGACAGACCTACGACAGGCTGCCGACCGGAGACGCAGAATCCCACAGAGAAGTGCCCGGACTGTTGTCCGCCACTGTCGACGACTGGAGCCGCCATGCTCCTGTTTGCCTAAGAACTTCATTTGAGCCAAGGACGATCTCGTCTGCATCGCCGCCCGCTTTATCCCGCTGGAGAAGGCCCGACCGTCGACGCACCGAGGAGCATCCGCCGGTGGGTTTCCCGCCACCTAATGACCACAGACGGCAATGACCCAACGCCCTTGCTGGGCCAGTTCTTTATTACCTCTTTGCGGTCCAGAACTATAATCACCGAGATGCCCCGCACGCATCTTCCTTGCAGGACGCCAACGCTCAGTCGACGAGCACTGCTAAGAACAAAGCTGCTACTTCACTGCCGTAGGTCACCCTGTTCGTCGGACGTTCAACGACCCGTGACTCCTGCTTTAAAGGGAGGGCACTCAAGAAGGGCCGTCGATTTCCCGTCGACGAACGCTACAATTCCAGGTACATTGGGGCTGTAGAACTATTGTATAGGGAAATAAGACTCAGAACAATATATGGACTGGGCTTGCGATACATCTTTGCTTTACAGGTTGCCCTGGTTGGGAGCGGGGATCTCCACACAGAACTGTGCTTTTTTGTTACTGATCTGTGTGACATTTTGACAGTATAGTTGATGCACTTTAATGAGATCTGATAATATTTGTGGTACCACTCTAGAACTGTATATATTTACCATGGTTGATTTTCTGAGCACAGTGAGTTATTGCAATAGCGTACATACATGTAAATATTAATTATATAAAGACTGTTTTAACCAATACAGTGTGGACATTCCTTTGTGGGGCTTGGGGACTACACTGTACTTAAGAACCAGCCTGCATCACCTCCTGAGAAGCTAGGCCTTGATTGCTCGACCATAGCTACCAAATAGAGAATCTTGGCTGGGGTCCTCTGTGCCTCTCCTCTACCATATAGAGAGAAGAAGTACAGACACCCCCCTCCAGTCTTTACAGTAGCGATAGCCATATTTAGTAGCAATACACAGTACAAGTGAATGTCCACACTAGAAATAACAAGTGGTAAAAGTATCATTGCTGCCACCAGCTTGTCTTTAAGCACATATAAAAGTAACCAACAATCCCAAGTGTAAAAGCCTGGGGTGATACAAAAGTATATCCATTGACCTGCATTGTAAGAAGCGGTGCGCAATGCACAGCTTTGGATGAGCCATGCCAGTATTCAAGGCTCCTCCTTGGCACCAGTCTAAAGGAGCAGGCCACGGAAGAGGGTCAGAATGCTGGTGGGGGAGCAGAGTTCTTTGCCCCATCCTCATTTTCTGTAAAGATTACATTTGTTATCCTTGCAAGATAGACTCTTGGCCTTAATTCCCTATAGGGGTGACCTTTAATCTGGTGTGAGCGTGATTAGGGGTACCTGTATACTTAAGAGGTACCCTTGTAAATTGGGGTACCTTTCATGATCAAAGGCTGGGGCTGAGTGCAAGATGTGGAGGTCAAAGGAAGAGCAAGCAAAATCTGCAAAGGCATGATTCATAGTGGAGTCCAGGGGCAGAGCGAAGGGGGACAGGAGGATCTGATATTGATACGGGGGCATGAAGTCAAGTTTGAATTTGTTTGCTGATGGTAGGGGTAGACAGTAAGGAAACACAATGTTGAAATAGACGTCCAAAGTGGAATGGTCCATGATACTGAATAGGGGAGAGGGGATAAGTGGAAGATGAGGTTAAATGTTGTCCCAGGCCGAGTGGCTAGGTCATGAACTGAAAGTAAGCTGGAGTTCAGTTGGAGGCTGGGGACATTTTTGGGAGGTTGAAGTCGCCCAGAAGTACTGAGTATGGCGAATGAGTTGGGTGCAATTGAGTTTGCTAAGTGGTGAAGGGTCAGATTAAGGAAGGGAGCAGGCGAGTGGTCCTTGTTGATCAATCCCATCTCCTGATTAGTAGATTGAATTTGCTTCCTAATATTGAATGGGAAAACTTGTTCAGGTGCCTAAAACTGTCCTTTAGTGCAATACTTGTTTTACATTGACCTAAACCTGAAATGAGTTTGCCAAATTGCTGTTGTGGCTGTGCCCAGGTCGCCCTGTGTCTATGTTGAGACTGAACAATGCCTTGGTTTTAAATCCATTTTGTGCTATCCATTTGCATTGTTCTTTGCGCGGCTTTTAGGTGTGGTAATCTCTTCCCTTCTCGCCTTCAATATGGGCCGATTTGCACATTGCTGCGTACATTTTCGATTTGCACATTGCTGCGTACATTGTGTTATAGATTGAATCTCAATTGAGCTGAGCATTGTAACGTACCTTTCTTGTCACGGGTAATGGTGCTTCTATTAGCTGGTTATCCCATGTACCAATTCATTGCTTTGTGTTGAGAACTGGCTGCCACGCACGCAGCCTCCTTTATATAATGGTTTTGTACAGCTATAGATTGGGTGGGACACTCCGAAGTGCATTATCCTGTGTGCTAGCCAATCTTTTAACAGTGCAATATATCATTTATTCTGCTGGCATTGTGCTTGTACTGGGAAAGATTTGTTTTTGGCAACTTTCCCTTCGTAGTTCTATGGCTAGCACGTGTAACTTTTTTGTTTTGTACCTGTCCCGACTTTACAGTGAAGTGAAGCCTTCAGCTTCACTAACCTGACCGTTTGCTCATTTTGTTATGAGGAAACCGCTCACTCCTTCAGACCTTCAACAATGGGAAGCCGTTTCCTGTTTGACTTTTACACTTCAGAACTTTTTAACTTCCCTTACAAGGGATGCTGCAGTCTTCCTTCTTGCAGGGCCGGGTTTCCATTTAGAACAAACTACCCAGCATACTGCTGCCTATGCTGGAATACATTGTAGCCCCAGTTTATCATCATTTTGCTACTTATGAACATTTATATATAAATACACCTTCCTGCCATACTCTCCCACACTTCACTCAATAAGACATTGAAACTACACAAAGGCAAAAAATGTCATCTTCCATCCCAATGACTCCCGGCTCAGCCAAAGCATCCCGTCTAGTAAGCTCTTCTCAATGCCCCTCCCAACAATCCAGGTTCGCTAATCTTCACACAATCTCCTACTCCTCTGCCCATGACTTTGCCAACTCATTCTCCAAGACCATCAAAACCTGTGGCACTGTCTCTCCCCATCACTTATTTCCCCCGCCCCACCCCCATTCAATAATCCACACATCACCTCAACCTGCCCCCCCCCCCCCCCTCAACCCCCCCGGAACTGCCTTCTATAACAACTTCCAACACCTCCCGGCACCCCAGCCGACCCATTTGCAGCTTGGATGGTCAAGCGTTACATCTCACCTGCACCCACCTCCTTACAATTTAACATCTCCCATGGTAAATCTCCCAATAACTTAGAAATTACTAATGTGCTTCCTATCTTAACGCCTTCAGCAGATCTCCACAATCCTGACAAACGCCCATTATCTCTCCACCGTCACTACTGGAAAAGTCTCGAAAGTTGTGTTCAACAGAATTTATTCTTACCTCTACTCTAAATCTCAAGACTCTGAAATCTTGGTTTCACAGTAGCCATTCTACCAAATCATCCCTCATGTCTTAAACTTTCCCACCGCACACCACTTCAATTATTCTCCATACTCATCCTTCTTGATCTCCCAGATTCGTTCAATGCAGTGGACCATTCTGCCCAGACTCTGGTCAGCTGCAGCAAAGAACCTGCTTTTGAATGGTTTATCTGCATGTGCCACAACAATCCATTTTATGGAATGCCAAACCCATGAGCTCATCCATCTTCCTGCAACACTACCCCTTATTCCGAACATTCAGAAGTGGAATTATGACCAATGTCTAGGTATATCATCCCTCCACTGCTCCCTCTTCAAGCTCCTGAATGTATTCAAACCTCAAAGCCTTGTGCCCCCACCCCCTACTTTGCTGACATCTCCAGATACAAAAGGAGTACCACCCTCACTAGTGCAACACATGTCCTTTAACCCAAGTGCCATCAGTTACAAAGGCACTAATTTACCTGAAGTATGTGCAGGGATCAAGGTACACATTTTAAGAGCAAGAGCTAAAAGCAAATGCAGGGTAGCTGGCATCACCCTGCAAGCAGACACTAAACCGGGGAGCTAGTATACAGCATGCTACAATTCTAACTTCCAGATAACCAAAATACACTTGTGGCAATTGCAAATGATGCATTAGGCTTCGAAATGTATTCAAGATAATGTATATGCATTTCCAAACAGGTAACAGGTATTTTGGTGCGTGACTGCCCTTGCAGGCGGGACAAAGACTGATATGCAAATGGATATTCCTCCTTTGTGAAAAGTACGGTGAGCAAAAAGCGATGGCTGCCGACTCTCAATGTGGCTCTCAATGAACAGGTGACTCAATGAACAGGTGATCATGCTGCGTTCTTTCTAGAGAGGGGCACCTGCTACCTTTTTTTTATGTCATCTGTGTTTGTATAGCACCAATTGGCCTTGTGAGTCAAATGTTCCTTGTAGCCGTTATCCTGACAACTGGGTTGTATAGGCTACAAAGTAACTAAGTAGGCTCTCAGGCTGTTGATCCCCGAATGTGGACGCTGCTCAATTTAAACGCCCCCCAGAATTTCAAACTTCCCCCAAAATCTGTAATTACACCCACTCGCGCATGCACAAACCTGTACCTCTTGGAAAGAGCCAGCCACTACTTCCAGAAAACTGGTTTTCCTTTTGACCTCAGGTACAGACTTCTGACTTGAAGTTCTTTGGACTCTCAGATTAATGCACTTAACATTTGCACCTGTGCTGGCTGTTTGGGATTCCCGTAAAAAGCCATCTTAATCACATATTAATTGCAATCTCTTGTAAACTATGCACAATTATACAATAATAAAAATGGTGTACATTTTGGAACACAAATTCAAAAATGGGTTTATTGTAGGTACAATGTTAAGCAGACAATACTTAATTTATTTTACATTAAGAATTGGATTATATAGAGTTCTCCAGAATAAAGTCAAACAAGGGTCCATAACCATACTCGACGTAAAGAGTGCTATTGCTTGAACAAATTTTGTTGGTTAGATTTGCTGCACTGCATATCTTTGACTCCCTCGTTCCGCTGATGCAGTTTCGTCTTGGGTTAGGTCATACACAAAGTATGATATGCCATTTATAACGCACCTGTACACAAGTGTTTTAAGGCGTGACAAGCAAGGGAGGGTAAAACAGATGGAGGACAGAACCAACAATCGTATGTGCCCTAATCAAATTCAGATAGCGCAAGTACAGGGGGGCAGTGAGGGGAGACGTACAGGGAGATGGACAAGTGTAGGATAAGGAAACAACAAGTAGCGCAGCCAAGGGGAGGCAAGTGCAAGTGTTATAAGTGCAGACAAGTGTCTAATAAAGGGCAGGAGAGGGGACTGTAGCGTTACAGATAGATCACAAGTGCAGGGGGTGCCAAGAGGCAGTGCGGGTTTGCAGGTGGACAGGCAGGAACCTGGGCCCGAATTCAGGGGGTTGCCAGGTGGCCAGTGCGTGTATCAGACAGGAGATCAGCAGAGGAGAGTAAGCGAAGGCAGAAGCAAAGGAAGTTCTTGACGTGCTTCCGGAATCCAAGATGATTCGGCTCAAGTAGGTACTTCAAGAACAGTTTTTGTATTTCTTCAGGGTCAGATTGTCACCGCAAATCTAAGGGGCAGGAGGTGAAAAAATTATTTCACCGTGCTACAGCCATTTGTAGATCATAACAAGGTTATGTAATTAGGTGATGTAGCTCACAGCTTCTGCTATTTACACAGCAACTTGGTGCTTTGGTCCAAGTGCCATAGCAGGAGAGTTGCAGGGGAGGAGCCAGGGAGAGCTGCTTAAGGCATGTGTGCTTTACTCTAGATTTTGTTCTCAGCATCAGTCACAGAACAGCATTGTTGAGGTAATCATGGCTGGATCCTAACCCTGGATCAATTCTATACATACACAAAGCACATTTCTTACTCTCCAAGAGTCATGTCATTGCATAACGATGCAACATGAGAGGTTGCTGAAGGTAACGGTATCCTGCACGGCGAAGGGAAAAGGCTCAAACCACTTCCAAAGAAATGGTATTTGTAATCTTGAAAAGAACCCTGAGGAACGTAGGAAACCAGCAGAGTTCACTGGGAAATTATCTGCTTTTGCTCAGGAGCATCTATTCACTTCAAGGCCCTTGATACAAAGAGTCTTTAATCTAGCTGGTAATGAGCTAATGGGCAGAGTACATTTTATCAAACAAATGTGCTTATGCCATGAGCTGAGTCGCAGGAGGGCATCGGTAAGCAGGTATATAGGCAGATGGCAAAACATAGGGTCTCACTGTTGATTGAGAAATGCTCCAAGTGCACTGTAGCCCAATCAGTCTGGATGATCTAGCATTTCTAGTGTTTGATCTGTGGTGGGCTTTGCGAATGAGATGGCCAATCGGTTCCACAAACCTAGTCAGCCCTACGCACATGCGGAAAGGTATGGTCACCGGCATACTAACAATTAATCATCAGTAAACCTGCGCTGCATCTCATAGCAATGCATTATAATGGTCGGGCTTGTTTGTGTGGAGAGGAAAGCACAAAAGTGCTTTTCAGGAAAACGGTCACTGTGGGTTTGCAGGCACCTGTCTGCCCGTGGTGTAGGGAGTGCATCGCTTGTGTGAGTTATTGGTGAGGGTGCAGAGCTTTGTGGTTTGGTCAGTGTGGCATGTGGATTGCTGTGTGGTGTACTTGCAGGAGCAAGTATAGTTTTGGTAGGGTTAGTGGGGAAAGGATGGGGTGCTCCTTGTACCAGGTAGAATCATTGTTCTACCTGGTACTGGTAATCTGTGCATGTTAGCTGATCAGATTGAAATCCAGTGTGCCAATCCGCTTTGGATCATGTGAACCAAGGCCTGGTCTGTCGTGCTGCATTTCTGCATTGAAGTGGCAAGCTTCACTTATACAATGGGCCATGGTTCGAGTTACTCAAGTAAAATCAAAACCCATGTTTCTGGTGCTTTTCTGAAGGTCGTGGGAGGGGGGGGGTGTAGTGGAGGGAGGGCATTGTGCGAGTTTCGTCGAGATGCTTGAAAATGCTGATCCATATTTTATATAACTTTGTGTTCAAGACTAATGTTGCAAGACCTCCAGGCTCTTTTTGGTCTGTAGGGCGAGAAAGGGCGATATCAATTTAATAGTACATATGTGGAAGAAGCATTTCTTTACTACTGCGCTGGCTTGAGATTCCAGTGTTAGATAGTTAAAAATCTTTTGATGACCACAATGGACGTTTACGGTCCGTTTCACATAGCAATAGGGAAAGGTATATGCACGTTATATTGAGGCTTTTGGGCGTGATCAGGATTTCAGTTTTGTTCAGGTTGATTTCAAGGCGGTTTCATCCAAATACGGCTCTGGTAATCATTTTTACATTTGATAGAACTAGGTTTATTAACCTTATTTTTGAAAATGGTGTTATGCATTTTCTCCACATATCACACTCACATTGTAAATTAAACGAACAGTGAGATTACCAATGCTGCATCATCTATACTAATTTTTGTAAATTACCAGGTTACTCACCGTAGTGACCATGGTCCCCTTTCCTCCATACTTGTGGGACATCCCTCTGTCCTGTGGGACGGAACCGGAGCACTTTGTAAAAAGCATCAAAACTTCTTTCAAAAATGTGACGTCCCTCTTTCCTGCGCGGGGCCCGGCACGCGGCCGTAACCCCACCCACCTTGGCTCTGCATTGCCCATCAGTCCTTTTCTATCGCCGGGTCAAAGACCCATTAGCAATAACAGAGGAACCTTATTAGAGGGGACGGCGGGTGGGCGTATGGAGGAAAGGGGACTATGGACTAGGAGTAAGGTGGTCACTACGGTGACCAACCTGGTAATACTCCTACGTCCCGTCCCCCTTTCCTCCATACTTGTGGGAGATTCCCAAGCACTCCTTACAGGATCTACAGGTGGATGGAAATACGCCTTACTGAAGCAGGTTCTTCAGCACAGCCTGACCAAACTGAGCGTCAGCTCTAGAGCTCATGTCGAGACAGTAATGCTTACAGAAAGCAGATAGGGAGGCCCAAGTAGCTGCCCTAGCGATGGACTCCCAGGGAACATATTTCTGAAAAGCAACCGCGGCTGCCTTGCCCCGCACCAGGTGTGCATGGATACCTTTAGGAGGTTTCAGCCTTTGGACGGTGATAGACTCCATGATGCAGGCGGCAATCCACCTGGAAATAGTTGCCTTAGACGCCGGCTTGCCCTGAGGGTTACCGAAGGTCACAAAAAGTTAACTCCCAAGCTCGGGAAGTCCTGTCCAGGTAGAATTTAAGAGCTCTTCGGACATCAAAACAGTGTAGAACTCTTTCAGCCTTCGAGGCAGGGTTCGGAAAAAAAGACGGGAAGGGAGATCGACTGATTCAGATGGAATTCGGCCACTACCTTCGGTAGGAAAGCCGGGTTTGTCCGAAGGACTACCTTGTCCTTGTGAAAGACCAAGAAAGGATGCGCCACCGACAATGCCTGGAGCTCACTCACTCTCCTTGCTGATGTAACGGCGACCAGAAATTACACTTTCCAAGACAAGTACTTGAGGTCTACCGTAGCCATTGGTTCAAAGGGTTTATGGCACAGTGCCGTCAGGACTACATTTAGGTCCCATGGCGGGTGCGGATTACGAAACGGAGGGTAGAGGCGTGTCAAGCCAGCAAAATGCCTCTTCACCACTGGGTTAGAGAATAAGAACACAGGTCTGTAGAAAGGCAAGCAGAAACCGCTGAGAGATAAGTCCTGCATGACAGAACATGAACCCCTGACTCTGCTAGGGAGGACACGAAGGACAGCACTGTCAATCGTGGCCACCTTCGGATCCAACTTCTTCTCCAAACACCAATGACAGAACCTGAGCCATTTACTCCTGTATTGAGATCTGGTCGAGGGTTTCCTGGCTGCCTGGATAATGTGCATGTTATCCGCAGACAAACTCAGATGCTCTAAAGACTTGAACTCAGGCACCATGCCACCAAGCTGAGCGATTGTGGGGAGGGGTGCCACATCTGTTCCCCTGGGTGAAGAAGATTGGGAGTTACTAGTAACCTGATCGGCGGATACACCAATAGGTGTTGAAGTTCTGAGAACCAAAACCTGGCCGTACACCACAGGGCTATCAGTAGAAGGGAACAGTTCACAGAGTTCAACTTCCAAATTGCTCGATGAACTAGAGGCAGAGGCGGGAAGGCGTAATCTCTCATGTTGTGCCATGGAATCTCGAGATCATTCCCCCAGAGAGGAGGCTCCCAGCCCCCCTCTGGAGGCATACTGAGGAAGCTTGTTTACCGCTGTAGCGAAGAGGTCCAACTCCGGTGTGCCCCAACGCGAGAAAATCCATGAGGACCTCCCCCTTCAACTCCCACTCGTAGTTGACCACTGTCCACCGGCTGAGGGCATCCGCTGTGACATTAAACTGGCCCGGGATGTGCACTGCAAGCAGCCAGCCACCATGAAGCACGGCCCACTCCCAAATCTGGATGGACAGGTCCACAAGGGGGGGGGGGGGGGGCGACTTTGTTCCCCCTTGCTGGTTTATGTAATACATTGAATACATTGATACCACATTGTCAACAAGGTGGTCTGCATAAGAACGGACAATGAGCGGTCTGAACGCCCTGAGCGCTAGGAAGATCGCCAAATGATCCAAATGATTTATGTGCAGGAGCTTGTCCTGAGGCGACCAGAGGTCCGAGACCTGAAGAAGATCCAACGTCGCATCCCACCAGAGGAGGGAGGAGTCCGTTGTCGTCACCGTGGGGACCGGGTCCTGAAACCCCGCACCCCAAGACAGATTGCTGAGAGAGGACCACCAATCCAAGTCCACTCATGGAATCCAGAATCATTATCCGCATGGAATCCGGATCCACTGCCCGACGCCATGAATTCCGAAGAGCCATCTGGGTCCGTCTCATTTTGAGACAAGCTGGAGAAAGAGCCAGTACACACGAGGCCATGAGGCCCAGAAGCCTCTGGAACCACCAGGCCGACATGCTCTCAGACTGCGCAAACATCCGACACGTGACCAACAGATCCGCCATTCTGTCCCCGGTCAGATACACACTGCAGTCGATCGTGTTCCAACGAAAACCCAGGAAGATCAGGTCCTGTGAGACCGTCATGGAGGATTTCCGCCAGTTCACTGACAGCCCAAGATGGAACAGGAGCTGCCGGAGAGACTGGAGGTTGCCCGCGGCTGCCAACGGACAAGGTCTGCGTAAGAGGCAGTCGTCCAAATAAGGATACACATGGATACCCTGGAGACAAAGATAGGCCGCAATCATCGACATCTTCGTGAAGACACGCAGCGCCGAGCTGAGGCCAAAAGGAAGCACCCGAAACTGGAAGTGCTCCTCTCCCAAAGAGAAGCGGAGGTATCTCCTGTGTGGATTCCAAATCAGGATATGCATGTACGCATCCTGAAGATCCACCACGCTGAGCCAATCGCCCATCTGCAAAGAGGAGCGAATCTGGCCGGGCGTGATCAATCTTTTCCTACCCCAAGAGAAATTCAAGATGAACTGGGAAAGGTCTAGGATGGTGCGCAAGCCAGCCTGGTTGGGTTTGGGCACCGTAAACAGCCGGGAGTAGAAGCCCTCCCCTCGCTCCCCAAGGGGAAAGGGTTCCACAGCTCTGAGGTGCAGAAGTTTCTGAACCTCGGCCTTGAGGGAGGGTGAGCCCGACAGCTGAAAAGGGGGGTGGGGTAAGCAGAAGCCTGCTCGAGCGACTGACAAGACCCATCTGTCTTCTGTGATGGTCTGACACGCCTCTCAATGAGACGCAATGCATCCTCCACTCTGAGTATCCACTCTGCGAGATTTGCAGTCGAGGAAGCCTCTAAAACCAGAGGAAGGTCGACTTTGCGACAACGGTCTCTGGGATTTGAAAGGAGCTTTAAACCAGAACAGACAATTATTTTGCTGTCTGAGTGCCATCCGTGGTTTTGGTGAGCTCTACTTCAGTAGAAGAATGAAAAAGCTCCTTACCATCGAATGGAAGGTCCAACACCTTGTCTTGCACTTCCTTAGAAAATTTAGTGGCATGCAGCCACGCCTACCAACCAAGCATCAGGCCCCGAGCCGAGGTGTCTACGTGATGAGCCGCAGCCTCCAGGAGATCCTGGGCAAAGACCCTAGCATCGGAAAGGCCTCCTTTTGAAGGCCTCCAACTTCGACCGGGATGTGCTCCTCAAACTCCGACAGACCTTTCCACATCCGCATGTTACCTCCCGCCAATATCAATTCGGCGTTGGCCTGCCTGAGCTGCAAAGCCAAGTTGGCGAAGATTTTCCTCCCGAGAGAGTAGAGGAGTTTGTCCTCCTTTCCCAGAACCTGAGTAGCCATCGTGGAAGAGGATGCTGCAGGCCTGGACTGCAAAGTGGCCGCAGCCACCACTGTGGAGGAGGGAGGCGGACAAGACAGGGCCACCTCTTCCGAAGAATGCAGCCTGTACCTTGCGTCAATCTTCTTATTGACAAAAAGTCCCAAGTGTGGCTTTTCACAGACTCTGACCTTGGCCAGAACATCCTTCTGCAGGAACAGGCCAGTACACTCCAAGGGAGACAGGGTGAATGCCCCAGAAAGCACGCCCTCCTGCGGAGCGGGTGCCTCGGGCACTGGAACATCTAAGAAACTCATGTCCAGTACCGGTCATGAAAGGCTCCAATAGAGCGGGGAAGGTCCCCGTTGTCCTGATCGCCTTGAGGGTCATCTGACAGGTCAGGATCCTGCTGAGCCGTGTCAGGCACTGCCTTGTCCACTGGGGACAAATGGAGGCAAAGGCGGAAGAGCGGGGGGGCACCACGGGCAAGGGGGGCGCCAGCAGAACCAGGTGGACATATCTCCTTGAAAAGCCCTTTGAAATATTCCCTCATGGGGTCGGTGCGCATAAGAGCTTGAAATTTACCAAAAGAGGCATCCTCATGAGACTGTTTTGGGACCTGAGGAGGCCTCATGAGGTGGACAAATCCGGGGACGGGTGCCACACAGGCTCTCCACCGTATCCACATAAATCAAAGGAGCCGCCCCGCGGGCAACAAAACATTGTGCGGAAGAGGCATCCGGGCGTTCCAATCATAAACCGGCCGGGAAGGATGAGCACAAGGGACCTTAGGTTCACCCAAGAGACCGAGCCCTACACCAGAAGCCGATGGCGTAGTTGTAGGGGTAGCACCTAAAATGGCCGCCGTGGTTGTGGTGGGAACGGGCGCCATTTTGTCCTCATCTGAGCGGGAACTGCGGCACGTGAGGAAGTGAGGCAGGGGTCCCTGTCGATGGATCTTAATCTTAGCCTTAACATAAGGAACCTCGGCCGAGCCAGTACTATGAGGCCTGGAATGTTTTTGTGACATACCAACCGCCAATTGAGCCTTCAAAGGAAGGACCTCGGCACTGCCGGTAAAAGAAGAACTTTGCTTCTTTGCCCCCTCAGCAGATTTGGTGTCGCCACAAGAGCGGGAACAGCGAGCAACAACCGCTTTCACAGACAAAGCCTTCTGTTGGTAGCTTTAGCCTCTGTACGAGGGACCTCGGACCCAGGCCCGGTAACAGCCTTACCTATGCAGGCCCCGAACATCCGTTCGGTAACTACAAGCCCAGCCAAGGCCTCGGGGTGCACCCCGGTTTTGTTTTTGAGGGAAGCCGAAAGAGGCCTCAGAGCGAACTCCGGTACCCCACGACTCAGTAGAACTGGGTCTACAAACAGCCCCCACAGGAGGGGCCTCGGAGCATACTCCGGTGTTCACAGGCCCCTTACGGAGACCCTCGGAGAACACTCCGGTAGAATTATTAGGCCCAACGGGCACCTCAGGGCGAACCTCGGTAACAGACCGATCAACGCCCCTCCCGGACCGAGAGGAACCCGGGAAGGTATCCCCCGGCCGGGGTGCTCTGAAAAGTAAAGAACTTATCGGACGTTTTTTTCTTCTCGTCGATGAACGCCTGAAAATGCAAAGGAGGAGTTTGTCGGAACACCTCCTCCCACTGCTCCAACCGACGTTTAAGTGCCCGGACCGAAAGGGAGTCACAGTAAAAACAGGAGTCCCAACGGTGTTCCAGACCCAAACACTCTAAACAAAGAGGATGGGGATCCGCCCTCACGAAGCGACGGTGACACGATGAACAATCTGGAAAGTCTAATTTGAAAGACAAACCGACTAGTAAACGAACGCTACCGAGAGCCAGAGGGAAAAAAAAGGGAAGAAAATCTCCGAGGATTCAAGTGCGTCCGGCCCCGATCGAGCTGAGAAAAAGGACTGATAGGCGATGCGTGGGGCGGAGCCAAGGTGGGCGGGGTTACGGCCGCATGCCGGGCCCCGCAGAGGAAAGAGGGACACATTTTTTGAAAAAATGTGGATGCTTTTTACAAAGTGCTCCGGTCCCGTCCCACAGGGCGGAGAGGTGTCCCACAAGTATGGAGGAAAGGGACGGGAGAGTATGCATGTTTTAACAGTGTTGGGAGTTCTACAAAAGTCCACCTGTGGTAGGAATGTAGAAGACTCTTAGGAGTACAGGGCTGCAACTCTTAGGTTTGGCAAAAGGTTTGGTAGCAATGGACGAGCAGCCAGCCTTAGTCTAGGAAGGAGCAGGACAGTAGTTGACTACAAAGACCTTTGAGCAAGCAGTTGAGGAAACACGTACATGCTTATATATACTAGGCAATGTTAAATTCAAAACAATTCAGGTAAGTATAATCAGCTCACAGTTACACATTTGCTGCAGCAATACCCATTTCAAACAGTATACCTTTAGATGATAATCGGGCAACAACAAGAGTAGCTTGCAAATCACACATTAACCAACATTTACTGAATTAGCCATACTGGTAGGCTAACCACTCTAGGAAGGCCTTTTCTTTAGAAGTCCAAACCTATCTGGGGAATTAGTCAAAGTCAGATGGGGTGCTGGGTTCCAGTAACACTTGGGTGGCAGAACTAAGGCAGACACTGTGAAAGTTGTCAAATAGCAGAAGAAGCGTTTTTGTAACAAGTACTTTGATGCAAAGGTTTCAGGGGGGCCAAATAGGCCACCTGATGGATTTCAAGCCCCAGTGCAGAGGTCCCTGGGCACAGGAGAAAACGTTTGGGTCGTCCAACACAACTCAAAAAGCTCAGGAGGAACAAACAGCAACATAACTGCCCAGTAAGTATCCAGGAGTGAGAGTACCTTCTATGTTGAAGACAAGCGATGTCACCGGCAGGTCCCCGCAGGAAGACAACAGCAGCTCTGGTTCGGGTCTCTGGTCTTCGTGGCTGGAGGGAAAACTTTTAGCAGGAGCAGACGGTCAGCAGACTATCTTCACAGCACTTGGTTGTGAAGACTCAACACAGGCATGTAGCAGCAATGGTTGTCAGACGTTCTTCCTTCTCTCGGTCCTCGACTGTGGGGAGTCTTCTACGATCAGGATGGAGTGTCTGCAGGCTCAGGAAAACGCCCACAAATGTACAGCTGGAATCATGCTTGCGAGATCATGCACCGGTGCGGGGCCAGGACTCCCTGCACTTTGTTAATCCCCAGTGTGGGTAATGTGGGCGGGGTGGGTGGATTGCGCATTGGTGAGGCAGTATGAAAATATAATCAGTACCTACAATGGAATTTCTAAGCAGGGGGCAAATCTTCATGTTGCAAGCTACTAGCCAGCCATAAAGACATAATTTGCTACACTATTCCAAACATTCAGACACCCCACCATTTCTTACTCATCAGGAGTCAAATATATCACTAGCCAAAGTTTAGTGCACATTTTGCACCTGAATACAAGCATTCTGGTAGGTCTGTTGATGTATAAAAATATTTTACACAGCGAAACACCACATTTAAGTAAAATGCGAAATACCACATTTACTTTTGAAAATTACTTGGAAGCATAATGGCAACTATTGAATCTACATACGTGATGCTTTAAAGGCCACACATTGTGTGCACTAGGAGCAGTGTGTTGCGTTGCTAACTCGAGCATTGCAAGTATCCTAATTTTCAAAAAGTTCATATATATTCAAAACACCAATAGCTGTACCAAGATAAGGCACTTAACTAATGCAATCAAACACTGATTTGATCCACTGCGAGAACAAATCTGATTATTCAAATAGGTGTTGCGCCAGTGTTCATTTTTATTTTGATGCCAGTATGTCTTCAACTATTTAGGTTAAGACCATTTCCTGAACTAGATGTCAGACTATAAACTGGTTATCAGACACAGCTTGTTTTTGTCAAAGTATGGCACTCAAAATTGAAAATTGTCCAGTATGTCCCACCTGATTTCCAAGACCACTCTTTAGGCACTGAGCACACAGGCACCATCTTCACCCAATGTGGAAAATTATTTTTGCATGTTGTGCGATTTATGGCAATTGAACTAAGCAGCATGTGCCAATGGGGTGAAAAACAAGTCTAATATGGGACAACATACCTTTTCTCACCGTAAACTTTACTTGGTATACAAGCTTCATGGCCATGCCACCATCTGCCCACCCGCCCACATCCAGAGACTTCTTGACAGAATGTGTCTGTTGCTGGTCAGGTGTCGACACAAACCTAAGTTAACAGACCTTCCTGGGTCCTGCAAACGTGTGCTGACTACATCAAGATACAAACTTAAAACTAAACTTTGCCGGCTAATTGAATTTGGCATAACATGGTAAGTGTAGACCACATCAGCACAATGTGGGTGCCCTAAAAGTAGTAACACAGGGAGAAATAACAAAAGCGGGAGGCATCAGGAAACTGCTGCGAGAAGAATTCGACCAATGGGAGCGAGAAATCGAGAGACTGGAATCCACTCCCACAAGTACCCAACAGAGGGAAGACAAGCTTGGAACACTCAGACAAATGCACAAAAGTGTGGAATAGGCTAGCCAAATTAGATTATGCCACTAAAACAAACAGAGCACACACAGAAGCAGACAGTCGGTTATTGGCCTGCTTATGCAAAAAGGAACACCCCAGGCACACAATCACTGCACTACAAGACAAGGACGGCAACATGCACCAAACCCAGCAGAGCATAAACGACACCTTTAAACACTTCTACGCACACCTATATTCCGACAAAGCCGAGTCCCCCAAGAACAGATAGACACTAGAAGAGATAGGACTGCGCAGACGGTCCCCCACACAATCCAAAACCCTAGACGCAGATATCACACCTGAAGATATAGCCAAAGTAATGAAATCCCTGGCCACGTGCAAGGCCCCTGGCAGCAAGGGTCTACCCTCAGAGTTTTACAAAAATAAGCCTTCCCTGGCACCCCTTTTACATGAGATCTTCCAAGATGCATACGAACGTGGGGTTCTACCCGAAAGTATGAGACCCTCGTGATCCTGGTCCTCAAGCCAAATAAACCAGCTGACAAGTGCGACTCTTACCGCCCACTCGCCATGCTCAACTACGACATGAAATATTAACCACAATCCTAGCAAAGAGGCTATCCAGACTAAGAGGAGATATCGGGCACACAGATCAGAGTGGTTTTGTGCCAGGCCGCAACACAACTATGAATTTACGCAGATTACATGTCATAATGCAAACTGACAAACATGGAATCGTACACGCTACTATCTCTAGATGCCATTAAGGCATTTGATTCCATATATTGGGAATGGCTGGTGGCTGTCCTTGAAGGATTTGGCTTTGGTCCGAGGTTCATCAGATGGATCAATATACTCTATGTTAAAGGTATTTGTACCGGACACCGTCACCAACGGAATTGGTCCCCGGGCGGATCTGTAAACGATAAAGGTGGGATGGGTTAGTAAGGTGAAGAAGGGAGTAGGATAGTGAGAGGAGTGGTGTTCTGTTGGCAGCTTCATCACAGTATACACCGGGTGCTGAGCTTTGGTGCGGGTATCGGAGTCAGTCCGTGTGTGCTGTTCCGGCTTCTGTGTTCTTGCAGTGTTGTGAAGTGCGTGCGGCTTGTTGTACGAGAGATGGTTGTGTGAGTTTTTTGAGTGAGATAAGTATGCAGAGTTTGAGCTTATATTGGTTAGTGGGTTACCTGACCTTTACCATGCTAAAATTCACAATTCTGTCTGAGTGTGGCACTTGTTGGCCCTCACATTCCCATCTAGACGCGGCGCAGACCAACGTCTAGGACTCCATCCAGGTGTGGTCATGCCAACATTCACATTCTATACCAAACCAAGAGCACAGGTGAAAACTGGGAAATGTGTCGGAGGCATGGGACATACGCAGGGCACCAGGCAAGGCTGCCAGTTATCCCCCCCCCCCCCATGCTTTACATACTGTGACTAGAACCCATCGCCATTTATTTTAGGAAACAATTCTTTGATGCGGGGATACGACTGGGAGGGGTAAACTACATCCTCTCACTCTATGCAGTTTATGTCCTATATGTCAGAGGCCCGAATCTCCATGTACCAACCATGCTAGAAGTTCTTGGCAATTACTCCAGGGCCTCAGGCACACAATTTAGCAAGGTAAAATCCTGTTATTCCCCCTGGCAGGCCTAAAAGACAAGAACATAGAGGAACTTCCTTCGGTGGGGATACAGTGGAGGACCACCTCATTCCGATACCTCGGAATCCAAATAATGCATACCCCTGAATTAATGCACGAGCACAACACAAAGGCAGCACTTCCTGTACTGCGCAAATCAATGAGCTTTTGGGCAAAACTCCCCGTCGGTGATGGGCAGAGCCTCAATAATCAAAATGATTTTTCTCCCCAGATTTTTATATGGGTTCCAAAATGTACACTACTACATCAACAATCCCTTCTTTCGCCTGCTTGAGACAATAATTCGAGAATTCCTATGGGGGGGAAGGGAAGACATAAGGTAGCACTTTCCACACTAGTCCTACCATACAGACAGGGCAGAATCCAACTCCCAAACCTAGAAAATTATTATCTGGCAGCCCAACTCAGCTTTGTGACCAAGTGTCTAGCGGACGAAACCATATTCGAGACACCCCTACTACAATCCATGATTTCCCCCGATACAAATAAAGGAACTGGTTTGGGCGCCCCAACACCTGCTGAGAAATGCACCCTTCTTAGTCACCCTGGGAAGGAAAATATGGCACAGAGCAAAAACGCTTATCTGAAGCATCCATACTCCCCAGGAATACCAATGATCTAAGACCTATGCATAACGGATACTACTGACCTGAAGCACATCAGGCTTTGAAAAAAAATGTAAAAAATAAAAAAAAAAAAAAGTCATCTACACTTGGGGAGACATATGCTTGAGGCACCTTCAGGGAGTTCGCATCATTACAGGCAGAGGATGATATCCACACTGGTCAATTCCTATGATATCAAAAGATACACAAAATAGCACGAAACAAATGGGAAACTTGGCCTGAAGAACCCGACACGGACCACTTCACTACATTGCTATACAATTCGGGCGAGGGATGGAAACGGGTGTCCCAAATATACAGCCACCTAAGCAACATCCCCCAGCCCTCGAAGCGCAGAAATGAAAAACAAATGGGAGGAAGATGTAGGACGAGAGTTAACAGACGAGGAATGAGACAGAGTGCTAACGTTTCCTAAAGTGGTGTCTAGAAATCAGATTCCGATTGATACAACTAAACATGCTACACCACATATCTAACCCCATGCAAGATGGCGAAATTTAACAAACAAATACAACCCAATTGTGTCTGGTGCAAGACGGATAAGGCAGATCTACTCCACATGTTCTGGGAATGCACCAAGACGCAGCCCCTATGGGACAAAATAAGAGATGTGAAAAAGCGGGCATATCCAGATACAAAGGTACCCCAGAAATTCGTAGAACATATCCCAGACTAGCCAAACTCAAGCACCTGGCAAAACTTATGGACATAATGTGCATACTGGCAAAAAGTAGTATCGCAATGTCTCGGAAGAAGCCTGCAGGACCACGCATGCTACAATGAGCTGGAGCGGTGGGTGAGCGCCGAAACAAATGCATGGGAGGATGGCGTCGCCAGATCTGATGACTCAAGCATGGCCAAGGCATAAAATAAGCAGTGTCACAGAGCAATTTGCTATGCAATTCTGTAGGTTTGCTAATTAAATTGGCACTTGCGTAGCAAAGTTAGCCATTTAAGTTCTGCTGTTTAATGAAAGCACAGCTCACCCGGCATTCCTCTCTTGCCTTCAGAGCTCTCTCCACCCCCTCTCTGTTCACTGCAAGTTCAAAGGGGGCTAATTGAGAGAAAGTGCAGCAGTAATCATCCCCTTCACTCATGTGCCAAAAGACCTGTGTGGGAGTGCTGCGCACTTTATTTTTCAAATAATTGCAAAACAGAAATAATCAGGATAATACTGTCTGCCAAAGACCAGTATGTGTTATTGTTTTTTAAAAAGGCTTTCAATTCCTCTTGTAAAAATCTAATAGGTTACATAATTCATAATTACAGTATTGCTACTGTAAAACACTGCATTGTCTCCATGATTTACAGTGAAGTGTATCTAAATATCAGTGTCAACTAGATTTCATTTTGATGGGGAAGATGCTCCATATTGACAGTGGCCACTTGAAAATGTACATGACCACACGGCCAAATGCTTTGATGGCAAACCTAGTCCTGTGGCCTGCTGGTTACATACAGCTTACAACTTGTGCTGATCCCATACTCTTTGACTAGCCTATCTTACCATGTTGGTTTATGCCCACTATCCTGAAAGTGAGATGGCTTCAAACTACAATATTCTGCCTAGTTCTCTGCCTGCTACACCAGCCACTCTGCTTAATCTTTTACATAATGAATTATATTTACTTAAAGTAGCGATCAATACTTTCATCCAGTCTGTACATCTACAGACCTACTGCAGAACTGTACAGTGTAGTTGGCCTCCAGATCTCACTTTGCTCTATGATTACATTATATATTCGAACCTGCGATAGAGAGCTGACTGTTTTCAGAGCCATTTTATCATATCTATTTGTAAAAAAGGTTAGCTGCATGAATTGATAGACACTCAGCCAGGGCTCGCAAAGTATTTTTGCCCACTCAGATTTTAAGAAGGGCAGGTACCATTTGCAGGGCATGTTGGGAACTTATTTAAACTTTACTTTGTTTGCTGTAAATGTCAAATAAAGGTTTCACTGTGCATGGCTGGCCTCTGGGTTGCCGCAGTGTGCCAAACTAAAGTGGGTTTGTGGTGACATGCACCATTTTACAGAAAGAATTTGCAAGGCCTGACTTATCTCACTAATGTCTTACTTCCACGGTATACAAAACTGCTGTATTGTTGCTCATTTTATATCTTGGGTACAAGTATCTTCTGGTGGCATTGAAAACATTAGTACATAATTGCTAATCAAATGGGGTTTGCTAATCAAGAAAAATGTAATTAGCAAACTGCCAATCAATTTTTGAAAACTAATGTATGCCTTGATGGCCCTAGAAGCATGGAAGGAAATCACAAGAAATATATTCCACCCCTCGGATGATAAGCTCCCAATGAACAAAAACAACCCAGACAACACTGGTCTACAACCAAAGCGACATCTCAGGAAAGCCCTGCACAAACCCAAATGGGTCCCCAGTTGCCCAGACCCCACCCTGCAACCACCCCGCCGGCCAGTTACCCCCCCCTTTGCTAGTAAACATAGAACTAACCCACATGGACAAATCAAGGAGACAGCTAATGTGGTTTTGTTTAAAATGTTACTGTTTTACTACAAGATGCTGATAATTACACAACCAATGGCACGCTTGTATATCATGCAAAAGTTGTAAAATGATAAATGCCAATAAACAAATTTAAAAATAAACTAATTTAATTTGGCAAATGTTCCACTGGGGTGTGGTGCAAGCCCAAGAAAACGTCAATCTTCGTTTCACAGTCAATCAACTTCTCAATGGGACTACAAGCATCAATGACATTGGAATAACTCCCCCACAGACCAGGTGCGTGGTGCTCAATCTACACAAACAAAAAATGAACAAACCACGCCAACTCCGCTAAAAGGTAGCCTATATACAAAACAATCATTGACAGAATTAAGCAGGATGTTCCACCATGGGGTGGAGTGCCAGGGTGTGATCCAAGTCTTTCAAGTGGCCACAAGACTGGCGGGGGGGGGGGGGGGGGGGATATATTGCAACCTACTAGCCATCCATAAAAATTCCCTTGCCACCTCAATTCTAGACATGCACAGTACTAGCACACAATCTTACTTGCCAAAAGCCAATCACCACTAGTCAATGGCCAGTTCATATTGTGAGCCCTTTTGTTACCATGGACTCTTGATCATGCCATGTGACTTTGATGCTATTGAACAGGTGGTTCAGTTTTAATAGCTTCAAATCATCCCACAAATCCCTGCTTACAGCTGCCACCATTTAATATTGTGTCTAGCACGTCAAAATGTAGACAATTGGGATTTTTACATTTTTTTTCTCTCCAAAATAAAAGTGCCCATCCAGTATCCACCTTCATTTATTTATCAGTGCATAAGACGCCGGTAGCTTGCAAGCATTGGGGCGCACATGTACACAAGAGAGAACAGGACAAGGGAGTCCTAGAATTCGCAGCTACTTGAACTGGATGGTCTTAAGTGTTTTCCTGAAGGGGAGCAAGTTTTCCTCCAGTCTCAGATTGGAGGGGTAGGAGTTCCACAACTGGCCTACATGGACTGGAAAAGATCTCCCTAGGTCTTTAGAGCGTTTGAAGACGAGGCAGGAAACCAGGGCCAGGTTGGATGAGCGCAGTTGTCTTCAAGTAGCAGGTGATGGCAAATTTGAGATAGGAAGGGGCATTACCATAAAGACAGCGATGGACGATGGTGCAAGTATTAAATTTAATGCGATCCCGTATGGACACAGCCAGTGAAGGTCTTTCCGATTTGTTGAAATGTGCTCCTTCCAGGGGACATTTTTATGATTCATATGGCATTGTTCTGGATACGCTGGCATCTTTTTAGACTGGCATGATTAGCCCCAAGATTATTTATTTTGTACATGTATAAGAGTGCACAATGCCCGAAGGCATCTAGGCGCTGGTTGCATAGGAAGAATGGGAAGTGTGACAAAGAAGGGAGAAGAGTTAGTTCAAGGGGTGAGTTTTAAGGAATTTCCTAAAGGTACTGTATGATGGTTTGGCTCACAGGTGGCAGGGGAGATCATTCCAGAGGGCAGGCACCCGAGCAAGGAAACTCGAACCACTGGCTCTTTTCCTGTTGAATCTTGGGGCGATGAGACTGTAGGCTGATCTTACTGGTCTGGTTGAGGATTAGTGATACATTGCAATAGTCCAGTCTTGGCAAGACAGTTGCACAGGCAATAGAAGCAGAATGCTCCTCAGTCAGGAATGGTCTGATGTTTGAGGAGTCGAAGTTGGGAATTACAGTTTCTGCTAATCGTGTTGGTATGTTCATCCAAATTGAAGGAGGCTTCAAGGGTGACAGTTTTCACCTTGTGCTGGACTGGGATTCTGATGTTATTTCTAGCAAAACTGTCGTAGACAGCACTGCGTTTACACCTGGCCAGGGGAAGCCAATGATGTGGAGCTCAGTCTTCACTCCATTAACACACATCCAGTTTTCAGACATACATAATTCGATCTGGTTGTATAGTGAGATGTTTAAAGTAGTCTCGAGAGAAATCTCACTAAGTTCCATGACCAATTGTGTGTCGTCCCCATACTTGGTAAAATAAAAGAGGGAGCAAAGGGGCTGATGTATATATTGAACAGCACTGGCGACAGACTGGCACCTTGCGGTACCCTGCAAAAGATGGTTGCTGGTGGAGAGAAAGCCTTCTCCAGTGGATTCTGGAAATGAGATTGGTCAGAAAAGATTGAAACCATTCAGTTGCTTCACTGGAGCAGTTTCCAATGGAGTCGAGAGCATGTAGAAGGCAGTAATCGAGGTCGAAAGCTGCTAGGCGGTCCAAAAGGACCAGCAGACTTGGCTTGCTTTTCTCCATTATCCCTGCATAATGCCGTTTCAGGGCTATGGGCCAGCCTGAATCCTGATTGGCCCGCATGCAAGATGTTATTGGCTTCTACATAAGAGTAGATATGGTCCCATTTCCCATATAAATTTCTTGAGCAATAGCATTTAACTCGAAAATCACACCATTACTGAAGAATCATTTGGGAATGGACTGCCACACAGGGAATCAATATCCAGAATCAACAAGCACCAAAAGATGACCTAGTATTTCTGTAATTTATTATAGAATTATAGATGTTGCATGGACCAAGATCCCTACGATACAGTGAAAAGAAAATACCCAAATATTACTATGAAGTGCGTTTTAAATGATTTTCAATGTTTTAATCTACAAACGTAAATGTTTCAATAAACTTACCATTCTAGGTATACTTTAATTTGTGCTATTGCAGTGCGTTTTCTAAAACCCGCATTTTTAAATTGCAGAACCTATCTTGAATGGTCATCGAATGTGCCAACACGGGACGGTACTACACCTTTTCCCAAAAGATTACACCAATCTGGAAATAGCTGCTCAACTGTAAAAGCTAGACAACCCAATGAGGTCGTTTGAAGAAAGATTTTGCTTATGCAGTCAACGTCCCAGCACCCAGATGTACCAGTGGGCAGAATTTACAAAGATGGGCAAGCCCAGACTTACTGAGTTACTTCCAAAAGCTGTACATACAATCTTGCCACATGACGGCAGACAAGTGTTAAGTTGGTTTTGGCTCCCTTTCATGTGCATTTATTCCTCGATTTCCATTTTTTCTCATGACCAATGCATGAGATCTAGCCAGCCATTACGGTTGTGGTTCACTCAAACATACTCCACTCAAAGCAAGTTTGCAAGTCGTAGTTCTGTGCTGTACAGTAAAACCCTTCAGCGAGATAGAATTGAGAGTGTGCTTGTCCCCAATATCGCTGTTGTGACCAAGTTAAAAGTATAGCGTTCCCATCCTATTTGCTCATGCTATAACAAACTTCTTGGTCCGTTTCTTTTGACACAAAGATCGGGAAATAAAGTGCTTTTACGGTTGTATACGAATTGTTAGTTTCCGAATTGCTCGCAGGAGAATTGCCCGAATTTAAAAACGTCAATTAATGGTCAATTCTCTTCGATCAATTAGGGTAATACTGCTTATACAGCACCATCCGACATCTCATGGAGTTTAGGTATGGAACCGACTCACTTTGTGCATTATTCTAGTACTGCAATAAAGAGCAGGTATGTCGCTTCTATCTGTCCAGCCAGTGCCCTGGCGGGTTGCAAAAAGTACCAACCCATCAAATTAGCGTGCATCACATCTTTGGCTCTCACCCAATTTCATTTATTTTCCACAGGTGGAAGACTGGGGCATCCAGTGCCTTCACCATAGCACCCAACAGATCGCAGGACATTCAGGTATGACAGCTGCTTTCTTACATTAGATTGAACAGTCTCTGGTCTTTTGATAACATATGCCACTATTATCTGTCAAATTGTGCGTGCTATGTGCAATGCATTGCCTAATTCCATTTGCTCTTGTGATAGCAGTCCCTTTGCTGGACTTCTTTTCGCCAGGAAAAAGGCAGCGTCGGGCACTGCCGTTTCATTACCCACTATCAAATAGCAATCCATGGATATATGCAGGCGAGGGTTGATTTCTGCGTCAATTACTTTTAAGCGTTCTGAAACACAGCAGGTATGTCCCCAATATTTGTCTTGGTACAGTCTATGCCTAGTAGACATGATTGCCCCCATCACATTGGCCGCTTCTCTTTGGTGACCCCTTTTAACTGGGGGTGGCAACCGCTACCACAGCACCGTCCAACATATTGCGGAGTGCAGGTGTTCCACTTTGTTGCTTTGTGACTTCGAGATCTCGGTTTCTGGGGCTACAATTTAGAGTCTGAATGCCAAGGCTATGGTTATAGGCTCAGACGAGCGGAATGCAGTGCACCATCGATTTGTGGGCATCATAATTGTGCGTTTGCCACAGGTTTCATTTCTTGTCCTGCAGGAAGAGAGGTGTTCAACCAGTGCATTAGGTTACCCTCCAATCCCTTTCACGCGGCACAACCATTCCACTTTGTTAGTGGCAACCGGTTTTATAGGGTAACAGTTCAGTCATGCCACGAATATTTCTATGTCACAGGAGGAAAGGACGGCAAGCACTCAACTTCCCCAAAGCTCCTCCCCCTCAAGCACTCAACCCCACCATTTCAACGCATCTCATGAAGCTCAGGTATTAGAGTTAGGATTCCTTTCCGAATTAGTGAGGTTGGTCTCTTACAACAGAGCAGGCATGTAACTAAGGTCTGTAGCGTATATGCCTATTAACGCATTTGCCCATGCGATTTCCTTGCAAGTGAGCCTTTGCCAAATCTTTACTTGTCCTGCAGGAGGCAATTGACGACCACTCTTTGCTCAGGACCATTTCATTATATCCCACGGATCACAGACCTGCCCATTCAGGGTTGCTGAATGCATTTACAAGAATGTTCTTTCAAAATGCACGCAGTTTGCATCTTCCCAACAGACGGAAACTGCATCTAAATACAATGGATTGTTTGAGGTAGTTGTGTAGATGCAGGCAAAAACCTACCAAGTATAATATTTGTATAGTTTACCTATTTTTATTATTGTCAGTTGACTGCGATAGGTGAAAGCTCAGTTCTGAACCGGCACAAAAATAAAACGAGCAAGTACTAAAGAAACTGCAGTGGTACTGTTTTTAATCACTTCTTAAAACATCGGTGTATTTGACATGCTCACACCGTCTACCTACTGGCTGATCGGTCTATGCAGCCGTCGCCCCCTCCTCTCCTCCCCCTATACCTCTTACTTCCCTAAGCACTTACTTTTATCACAGAGGTCCCTTGACCACTGATAACAGCTGGTCTGTCCCCCACTTACCCTGCTGTTCTCTCCTCCCGCCCAGCACTATCTTGACAGTCATTGGCCTTCAATTTGTAGTCACTTATTCTGTTTCCTCAACTCACCCTTTCTCTCCTCTCCCCTCACCCCATGCCCCTTCCCCATCCTCTTGTACTGCAACAATTGTCAGGCTTAGTAATGTTACTGCTAGTTTTGTTCTCCCCATTCCCCCCCTCCCTCATCGTTCTATGCACTTTTACTGTTTATGATTTGATAGTATACTTTTCTCACATTCAGTACTGTTTCAAGGACGTAATAATGTACGTATATTTTCTCCCATGTTCCCCCCCTCCTTGGAGCGCTTTGAAACATTTGTATAGTGCCTATAGACAATCAATGATCATTTTTGTATAGTTTAATACGATTAACAATTGTTAATCAGAAATCTAAATTAAACACTTTTCAAAAGACTGCATCATTTAAAAAGGCTTAATTTTGTTACTTGCAAAAAGAGGCCAAGAAAAAATAAAAAATAAGGAAAACTACCACAAACCAGGGACACATGCTGTCGAACAGTGATTTGGGAAGAACTGGTGTTGGAGCAATCGGACAATCAAACAGCAGACCAGGAGGATAGCTCAGGGGCAATTAGTTTGCCTTGTAAGGCAGACATCTTAGAGTCACAGGTTAGGAATCCCGGTCCCACCCTTGGAGACATGTCTCCAGTATGAAGCACATTATAAAAGATGAATGTAGTCATGGAGGCGAACGTTCAGTGGCCTGAATTAAGAATTAAATACCAGCGCAGAGAAAAGGAAGGTGATGAAAGACCATTGCTGCTGCTGCTACTCGTGTATGCTGCTCAGCTGCACCAACAGCCGAGGAGGCAACAGATTTCAGAGCCAATGTATCTTACAGTCTACACCGTAATTTAGAGTGTTTTCTCAATATCACCCATCACCTGCACCGGAATTATCCTATTTTGAAGCTACAGAAGAACCGCCAACCTACTGGATAGTTTTAAGATGCTCAAACTTACAGTACTACTTGTGGGTAACCATGGTTTGATGAAAATGTAATTTGAATCCTTTTAACATTTCAAGGTACCTGCGTGGATGAGCCCTCCAGCCTTTTGTAGTCCGCTCAACCACTGCATGGGAATGTTTCTGCGGGAAATCAACTTCATGCACAGTTATTTGGCAGAACGAAGTTTTCAAAATTTTTTGGGACTACAGTTCTTGTCAAAGAACTCCCCATCTCAGATACCAGAGAATATCTCTCCTGCATTATAGGATGAATGCAGAATAGAGCAGTAGAGCAGCTTTTTTTCTCCAGAATACCACATACTATATTGTGCGATATTCAGATTGCATTGATAGGCCTCTCTCTCACTATACAAGTCTCCAAAGGGGTTCTAGCCCAAATTGTATTGTATGATATTCAGATTGCATTGGTGGGCCTCCCACCCACTATACAGGCCTGCGTCCAAACTGTATTGTATCATATTCAGGATTGCACCGATAGGCCTCTCTCCCACTATACAGGTCTCCCAAATTTAGCAGGGACTCCGCTCTGAATTTTTTTTGAATCATAAGGATTACAATTCTCCTTAGGTTCCCTCCTAACACACGAGACTCTAGAACGTAATCAGAACTAGCCCCAAGCACAAACGTACCTTAACCACCTTACCATACTCACAGAGAGTAGGCCCCCTTATCCTTGCAGAGAGACCTACACAGACAGCACTGAACTTTGACCTACACCCCTCACAATAGTACGCCCAGCACCAAAACCCCACCAGACAGCGCTCGAAGGACACAAACCGACCCACCGGAAGAACAGACTGCACAAAATCTCCCAAGCCTACCAATACAAGAAGAAATACCAGCACTCCCATCACAAGACACAGCAGCCAACCACTCAACCGGCACCTTCGCACTGAACCAAAATGCCCCGGACCAGAAAGGGACGCCGAAAAAGGGCACAAGACAAGGCCGCACTGGAAACAGGCAGATAAATCCTACCACCGAAGCAACAACCTCAAATAGAAGAAACAATGCCAAAAACCAAAACGACCAGAACAAAACTCCAAAGGGGAAACTCCCTACATCGCACACCATACCTCGCAACAACCCCAGAAACAGGATACCCCAACGACACAGACATTAAGACAAAGAAAATCCAGAGACAACCAGAAAAAAGACGGGAACCACCAAGAAGGTGGCCAGAGTCCGACCACATACATCACAAGAACAGAAGGATACCCCCAACACCCGCGCCATACTGGACAGGACGACGAAGATCTTATAACCAACAACCCAAACATGAACCTAACTGACCAATTAAACGAAGAAGCCCTCACGGCCCTTCACCAAACCAGCACAAACGTAGAAGCAACACCACTGAACAGCCAAGCTTTCAATCTAGCAGACCGCCCCAATGAAGATGCAGCCTCCGCTGATCCTCAAACACCCTCCTACAATGAAGAGTCAACCTTCGCTGATCCTCATCCACCCCCAATCAACGCCAACAATGATGCACCGCAACCAAACAACCACAAACCAAAACAAGGTACAACCAACAAGCAACACCACACCAATAAGATCCACTGAAACCTCATCAATGCAAGATCAATGCCGAAACATGCCACAGATATACTATCTGCTCTGCGATGGAGGGATCAACATCCTATTTGTAACAGAAACCTGGCTAGACGACAATTACAAGATCACCCTCAACAACTGCTTACCTGAATGCTTTAAATGCGTCCAAACAGAAAAACCAAAAGAGGGGAGGGCTGGCAATCATTCACAAGGAACACCTGGATATCAAACTGGAAGACCCACTAATCGATAAATGTGAATCCCTAATACTACGTCTAGCAGTAACATCCAAAACAAACTTTAAATTCGTACTAATATATAGACCACCAACCTACGATGCAACCTTTGTAGACTCCTTCACAGAAGCAATTACCGTCCTAGCCATCAAACACAATCACCCGATAGTCCTAGGAGATCTCAACATCTGGTTTGAAGGAGAAAGACAAAAAAAAAAACCCGCTAACCTGCCAACTAGCAGCAATGAACCTGCAACAACTAGTCAAAGGAGCAACCCACTCGGCAGGGCATACACTTGACGCAATCTTTGTTAACAAACTAACCCTCACCACAGCACCCCCAATTCAAATACACAGGAGTAACCACCTCATCATCCTGTTCGTAATCAAAATGACCAGGCTAACAAACAATCAACTGGACAAAACAAAAACCATGAGAAGAAATTGGAGAACCATCAAAAACTCCAACCTGCATGAACTCCTGGAGCTAAACCACACCCAACATTCATGGAAGAAGATGACCTGGACAAAATGTAACCCTGCTGCATTCCTGGATTATAACTACTATAGACAGCTCCAAAGAAAAACCCTTCGCTTCTTCTAATAAACGGTCTATGGAAAAATGGTTAACCCCACCACTTTGCACCATGAAAAGAAAAAAACCAAAGACTAGAACTTGATTGGAGAAAACAAAACGACGTGGTAAACCAACTGAAATTCCTACAACACAATCGGGCTTACAAAAAGGAAATACAAAAAGCAAAGCGGAAACACTACAACAACCGAGTCTTCGAAGCACCAAACACCCAAAAAGCTCTTCAAAATCAAACAAACTCAAAAACCCTCCAGGATGTAACACCAACTCCGTCGGCGAAACTCTGCAATAACCTTGCACACCACTTCAAAAACAAAATCACCGACATCCAACAAACCATTCAAAGCAGACCGTCTGATCTGACCACAACCCCAACCTACACCCGGGAGGACCACCCAAACAAACTATGAAGCTTTCCAGAAATATCAGTGGAGACATTCATCAAACTGGTGAATGAAAGCAACAACTCAGGGTCCCCCGAAGACCCATGTCCATCAGACATATACAAATCAATTCTTAAACAAGGAACGCCCATGGAATATCACAGGAATGTCCTCAACCATCCCATCGCAACTGGGAAAGTGCCACAAGCCTTCAAAACTGCATACATCAGGCCACTACTCCAAGATACAGCTGGAAACGTAGAGGACCTCTCCAACTACAGACCTAACTCCAACATCCTGTTTACAACCAAGCTGCTCGAAGCGTACATATACAAAACGACCAAAGAGTTTATAGAAGAGCACAGCCTACTAGACCAGGCACAAGTTGGCTTCAGACTACTGGGAGGAACGGAATTAGCTCTACTCTCAATATGGGACAATCTAAAAATCAACGCAGACTTGGACAACAGCACTGCCTTTATACTCCTAGACCTATCGGCAGCATTTGACACAGTCGACCACGACACCCTCATAACGAGATTAGAAGCACTTGGAATAACCGACACCGCCCTACTATGGATCAAATCTTTCCTAACAAACAGAACGGAAACTGTATGGATGAAACCCTTAAAATCCAGCCCGAGAGATTCCACCTGTGGAGTACCACAAGGATCATCCTTCTCCCCGCTACCATTCAACATCTACCTGTATCTACTTATCAGAATCATCAAAAGCCACGGCCTCACTTGCTACAACTACGCTGATGATACAAAATCTTCAAAATACAAGACAACCCGGAAAGAAACTCAACCCTAGAAAACTGCCTCCGCGATGTATTCTTCTGGATGAACTCCAATTCCCTCAAAATCAACCCAGGCAAAACTGAAATAATGATAGTCACAAAAAATGGAGGAGAAAAACAATTCATCCCTTGGCAAAGGGAACTCGGAACCATCCCAGCACCCTCGGCGATTGTAAAAAACCTGGGGGTTCTGATGGACAATAATCTCACGCTAGAGCCACAAGTAAACGCTGTCCTCAAGAAATGCTTCTTCCTCCTGCGAGCGGTAAAGAGTATCTTACCGTTCGTAAACAAAACGATCACCATCATCGCCCTCGTCATGTCCAAAGTAGACGCCAATAGCCTATACCTAGGCATGCCTGAACGACTCCTAAAAAAAACGACAACGCATTCAAAACGCGGCAGCCAGACTACTTCTGAAACTACCCCGAAGAGAACATACCGCACCAGCGCTGAAAACTACATTGGCTACCAATAAAACAACAAATAAAATTCAAAACAATGTGCATTATGCACAGAGCAGTACACAACGAAGGCGCTTAGTTCCTAAGAGACAAACTGCGCCTACATCAACCAACAAGAATGCTGAGATCAAGCATGGCCATCCGCCTGGAACCGAAGCCCTACAACAAAAGAAAACGTGAGGATCCTCCTTCTCTCACCAAGCCCCGAAAACCTGAAACAACCTTCCAAAGTACATACTAACAAGAAAGCACCTATTATTCAGGAAATTACTCAAAACCTGTGTCTTCACGTCATAACTAGAAAGACTGGCCACAGGGGCACTGACATAACTAAAAACATCAATGAACGTAGAGCGACCGCAATATGCACCAATCAATGGGAAAAGCGGAGGTAAATATCCCGCAGCATACTAAAGGACCAAACGGGAAACAGTCGCAATATGACCAAAGACAGTGAACATAGTAAACTAAGACAGAAAGACTAGAACGAATCATCAAGAGGACCAGGACCTAACTATGACCTTCCCCAACAGCCCTTAGAACAAAACAGAGGGAAAGAAAGCACTGCACCACGGGCCAATGCAATGGGTGAGAAACAGAATGTTTCATCACTACACACGGGCCACCAATACAAAGCAGGAAGCACAATGCCCCACCACACAAAACTACAACTAAACAGTCCCAAGGATGTTCACCCCATGGAAATCAAAGAACCATTCAGGACAGAAGGATACGAACGTCTGAATAAACACGCTCACCAAGACGGACCCACTAGGACAACACTTCAACACGACCCGACCCTGAGCCACCCAAAGCCTTAACCGACCAGGGTCACACTAGATAACCTGAGAATGGAGATCACCCACCCAGTCCCACATCTGAAGTTTACGTTCAGACGCACCTACCAATCCAAACTATACTCAATAGGATACAGTTAGATCACCACAACACCACCAAATCGAGGTGGCCCATGAGGAACCAGCAACATCCGAATCCACAGGTATACAACTCTAACGGAATCATAAGTACCTGAACCAGGATACAGACCCCACTAACCCAACCGTCAATCTTCTGCATACTTAAACCCACGCAAAAACACAACCATCTCTCTCCCAGCAATCCGCACGCACTTTACCACACCGCACCAACACATACAACTTCACCCACAGCACTCTAGGCCTTCATCTGATCCAATACTAGCACCAAAGCCCAGCACTCTGTGTATACCGAGCTGAAGCTGCCAACAGCACACCACTTCTCCCACCCTCCTTCTTCCCCCCCTTCCCCCCCCCCCCCCCGACTAACCCTACTCCACCCTTCCTGTTTACAGATCCCCCAGAGCGCCTGGGGACCCATTCCGTTGCGCTATACAAGTACCGCTAACATAACATAACAGAACCTCTGACAAACAATGGTAAGCTCTGGTGGTCAAGGTTACGGAATGTACTTAACAAAACCATGAATCTCCATCGCAACAGAGAAACCTTTTAAACTTCTTCAATCCAGAATTTTACAAGTCAAATGAACAGCCACTGACAGGCAGGCAAGCATAGCAAAAGTCATGTGAGAGGCTCCCACAGAACCAGCATCCAATCGACGTTTGGCACATGTCAAATAAACAGGAAGGAGGAAAGAACTAGTTGTCAGTCAATAACTAATCTCTGGCAGAGTTCTCACAATTGTGAGCAACAAGTAGACCTACAGGTCGAAAAGTGGCAATCACTTCTGCACTATGCTGCCAATCAACATTCATGGGGAGCCAGCACACGATCATGCCTGTGCACATCCCCCATTGAGTGAAAAAGGGGGAAAAAATGGCTAAAGCGTAGTTCGCTGCTTTATGCAGCGCTTGTCCAGATTGTATACAAGAGGCAGACCAGAAATTTGAAGGGGTCCCAGAATTTTGCCACATAGGGAATATAGGGATGTTATATAACATGTGCGTAAAAAAAAAAAAGAAATCCCAAAATGATGCCTTTCAGGATCAATGGCATGGTGTACAGGACACAGATCATGTACTGCAAACAATGAAAACTTTGGAAGGCAACAAGAAGTGGTGGAGGAATCGGAAAGAAAGGTGAATTGCGTTATCCAATGACTTGCCCCAAAATGAAAAAGTAGGTTGCCAAGACAATTTTAAAACAAATCCAAAAAAAGTTAAAGTACGAGTGCCCGGGCCTTAAAACCAGTCAGAAACATTTCCCAAAAACATTGCACAAATCGAACATCCTCAAAGGTCGCCCACTGTCATGCAATTTAGCACATGTCATATGGTCTACATTACATTTTTGACCTGTGGTCTCCAAAAAGGTCAATTATTAAATCCTGAAAAACCTCATGAAACAATACATTGTGCCTTCATTAAAATAACTGGTGTAGTACCTGTACATAGCATTGGCCAACATTGTGTATATACTAGAATGCCGTTTTATGTAGATTAATAAATGACTGAAAATATGTTGGCGCAGACAGTTATGTGGGAAGACCACAATATGTTGATTGTTCATGTACAAGGCTATTTTGTGTTCAGATTCTCTCAAGTGTGGACCATTAATAAATTAATGGCTTGCTGAAACTGTATAGAAGTCTTCGTGAACAAAAAAAAGGTGGTATGTGCACTGGGCACACAATTTGCAAGGGCTCACCACATAAGCCCATTTGAAACTACTGAGTGCCACACTGACAATGTAGCACGTCAAGATAACTTGCATGCCAGTGCCAGGGCACCAGCATTCATACCAAGGCATGACTGCTTGACAAATACATTTTGATCTGATCCATTTTGCCTATGCAGTGTTCAAAGTAGTAATTCCATCTCTCTAGACATTCACTTTGTTAATGCAGGAAACAAGCACACCGATGTATCTCCTGGTGGTACCAACTTCAACAGGACAAAGGAACCAGGGTTATAAAAGTCGTCTTTTAGTTACAGCTTCAGTAGGAAGGTGAGAATAGGAGATCAATAGTATGCTGCCTTCAACCCTGGCTCGTTCCCTGCTAGTCCCCAAGTCAAACCTGGAATCCTCGCACTCGCCACCTTCCATGCCTCACACCAACATTTCAAGCTCCACTCTCAGACCCACAGCTCTCATACCAGATATAGACCATACACTTACTAGGATACAACACACACCATACATGAACACGGCCATGAGTGATCACCACAAGTGCAATGCTCTCCAAGTGGCTGCATGCATATCAGTTGTGCCTTTGTTATCTGCCCTTACTAACTCTCCTACACAAGCCGTCAGAGGTCCCAAATGCCACAAGTATTAAAAAAAAGAAATCTAAGCCTGTGCAGGCCATGGGCGCGGTGTTGTGTGACAGGTATTTGGCGACTAAGTGGTGCAGCCCAGAGTGCAAGTGCAACCATCAGACAGTAAGGTAAGAAAGGTACGAGCAAAGTACTCAAAGTAGACTCAAAGTACACTGTCTCCACGCACTTCAAGGTTGCCTCACTGGGTTCCCAGTTTCTTTTGCCTCACACTCCCTCCCCCCCCCTGGCCCCCCTACCCCTGCCTCTGGGGGCGTTGTTCCCGTGCAGTTTCCTTCACTCTGCCTCCGTTTTGCCCCCTAGGTCTTTTTCCCTCTCTAGCCCCACCCCCCCGTTACTGTTGGAAATTGTAGATTGTACTCTACCCGTCTGCCTCCTCTGCCCTTCCCACTCCGTGCTCGCTCTCATTGTTGAGTATGTGCTTGTCAATCCATTCCTTACTGTGACTGCCTGTGTCCACTCCCGCACACGGTACATTCATGAAAATTCAGTTATTTAACTTTAAAAATATTTTTTCCAAATAAACAGTATATCCTTGATAGGAATTTGGTGAAGCTATGTCTTATTTATAATATTTACAGAGGGCATTTTCACTGAAACCAGAATATTTCAAAACCCTTATTACATTTAGAGTCAAGGCAGTTTCATGGCCTGCTATCAGCCTATCCCAGAACATGCCTGAGCTCATTCGCCCTTCTGACATTACAAAGTGTCGAAAATGCTTCATTCTTACATCCCATGTACCCCCACATTCCAAAAGTATGTGTTTTATGGACCGTCTACTCAAGTACTCATATCCAGGGCACAATATCACTGCTGCCTGTACTCGCCCCATCTGGTCAATACTTCACCGGTATGAACCAGATCTAAGCAACATTTTAGGAAGTTTTGACTTGTGCTCCTCTTGGAAAGTTACTCATTTTGGAACAAAACCTATTTGTTTAGCGTATGGTGACAATGAGGCTGTTAAAGACTCTCCATATGATTTATCGTGTGAATCCAGTCCATAAGCATTAGGGCTTGCTTAACCTTCATGGGATCACATACGAGCGTTTCTTCATCACATTCCACCACTGCTCTTAATACCACATTTTGCAAGTTAATCAACACCGCAAAATAAGATCTTACTAGATGCTCCCGTGAATCTTCATACAAGAAGATAGACTGCGGAACCATGATGTTACAATCTAATTAACTCATCTTCCACTCACATGTGCTTTAAGTGATCCAAGACCCAACTCATATCTGAGACTGGCCATTGATAGGCTCTGAGGAAGACCCAAGACTTTCCAAATTGCTCCCTCCAAGTCCCAGAGGTTTAGCTTCTATCCCATAGATGATTTTCGGGATCATTTTAGCTATATAAAACTAAGAAGAGAACTTGCAATATTTCCCCCAATATTTTTTTCATTTGTGAAGTTAATTGGGAAACTTCTCATCAAGTGTCTAATTTGCCCCACCTTAGGAGAAGCATACACCGTGGAACCTAAATATACCACTTTAACACTGGAATACTTTGATGACTCAGTGTTAAAAAATGTACGACCTTTCTTTCCACTACTTTTAGTGGCCACTATTTTAGACTTGACAGATCATTTTTATATACTGCTCTAGTGCATTTAACGCTGCAAACCTACTTCTGAGTTGTCCAGGAGGACAATGTCGTCCGCATATGCCAGCCATTTATTCGGATTACTTCCAATTTTTGGACTAGCTAAAGCTGCAGATTTAATCTCTCCCCCCATGTCGAGAATGTATAGGAACGGTGCCACCATTCATCCCTGTTTGACTACCCTACCTACAAACGTGCACGTGGTCCAAGTGTGAGCCTTCAGCATCTAACCTTATTCTTATGGCGCACTAGTGTAACGTGGCCAACATGGACAGAAGAGGTTTAAGGTATTCCCCAGCTTTCCAATTTGAGCCATAATCAGTCCCTGTTGACTGACGAAACCAAAAGCGCTGGATAAATATATTCATGCACCATAAAGTACTGGTCTCCCTTTCACTCCAGATTTGTCGCTTAGAGTTGCCAAAATTACACCATTTAGCATTCTAAAAAGACCTTTACATAATGCTGTTTTGACAAGGTATTACTTCGCTTAGGCCACTTTTACAACTCCTTCAACAGGCTTGCAAAATGTTTGCTCTCGACATCCAAGAGGGTGATCAATTGGTAATTTGCTGGAACCGTCTGATAATAATTCTTATTTACAAGAGTGTTGACCAAAGTTTTCCAAGAAGTTGGATAAGTTCTACGGTTCAAGATTTCTCCAAATAACTGCAAGATTTCTCCAAATAACTTAACAACCCTGACCATCGATTTATATTACCCTTTAATACCTGTTAAGTCAGACCGTTGGGGTTGGTCGCTCAAGAAGCTCATGTCTTATTTCTACAATGTCGTTCTCAAAGAAATATAGAGTGCAAGGTGAGTCTGCAGTAATACAAATCCACCCCCCCCCCCACATCCCTCCAGATGGCCGATGATATTGAATGGATAGATGGTTAATCTAATCACTTTCTGGCACCAAGATTGTTTGGCCAAATACCTGTGAATTCTCTACCACATTTATCACTGACCAGAAATCAAGTTGCTCTTCACATAGGGCTTGGAGCGTCTGCTCTCTGTCCTTTTGTAGACCTTGCGCTTGTTGTCTCGACCAGTTTTTATAACCTCTTAATACTCGTCATTTTTTCCTTGAACTCTTCAATATCATGGACTTCGGTTCTCAAGGACCCTTGAGCAAATCTTACCTCTCTTTTTTATCCAAGTCTGTAATGTATGATAAGATAAAGTTTTTAATTGGCTAGATTTTACTGGATGTTTAATAGAACAAACTGTCTTGGAGGAGTGGACCACATTTTTGACTCCGGTCCAGGGTAGTCATAACCTGATAAACCTTTTGTAATTCAGACCAATCCCATTTTTCCTTTTTCCTGTTAAAGGTTAAGGATTGTTTTTAACAGTCCCTTTTTTCAGTGAGTTGCTAACTAATTTCGGCTTCTAGGAAGCTCTGGTCGCTTCAGCCCCCTTCTTTGATCTCAAAGTGCCTGCACATTTCAAATGCTTCCGGGGATAAAAAGAGAATCTAATCTATGGTAGACAGACTTCCCACATCTCCACGTGCATTCAGCCGGGGCATCCCCTTCTACAGATCTGTTTGCCATCCTCAGATTCCATTCTACGAAGAAAACCAAACATCTTACCAGTAGGGGAGAGCTTTTTGGTTTTATGCGCTTCATCCTTAATCATTGTGGTGATGCACTGCGTATTTAAGTCACCTGCTACGAGTACTGGCATCCCTGGATATTCCCGGTTCACCTTGGTAATTCGTTCAGACAAGTATTCAAGGTATGTAGTGAGATTAGTACAGGCAGGGTTCCAACAAAGGTTCACTATGATTTGTGTTTTTATACCCTCGTTAGATAGGGATAGTTTAGCAGCCAATATTCCCTCATGATTTCTAGATATTAATTCGGACTCCATTAACTTGGTCCTGCAATCTATGCATAGACCTTCTGCTGGCCTCCCTTTCCCATGATATAATGCCGGTTGATGAAATATTTGAAAACCCTTTATTTGAAAGGGATTAACCAGCTATGTCTGCTGGGGGAACAGCAAATAATTTTTACCAAAAATTGCCTCCTTCATTGTTAATGCTTTGAAGGAGCTAGAACACAGCGGTTTCCAACTCTGGAATTGCCACTTCCTCCAACTAAAGAGAATCCTTTCCCACACCCATGTTCTGGAAGACCTGTTAGAATTTCAGGAAGCAAAGACCATGCATTCTTGTGCGTTTCACCCTGTTCTGTCATACCACCAATAGTAAATCCTGTTTCAACGGATCCCCTTGTATTGGGCTGCATGTTAGGCGTATTCGCCAATGGTATCTATAGTGCTTGAATAAATTGAATCAATGGTATCTATAGTGCTTGAATCGCTCAATGCTTCAAGAAAACTTGTTTTACCTGTATTTATTTTTTTTGTTTTCTTATCGATTTCTTCCGTACTCGTTCTAATGAGGGGAAGCGACTCCAAACTTCTGTTTCTTTCGATTTGCCTTCCATAGTGCCATAATTAAACCCTTTGTCTCGTGTCTTTAGTACTTGGAGCAATACCTTTACGTCAAACGCCTCTTGATTGTTTTGCAACCTCTTCCACCACATTTTTTAATGTTGGCAGTATTGTGTTCAAGATGTTTAAGGCCTACAGTCACAGCTTTCCACTTCTTTGGTTATTTCTAGTAACATCACTGAATGAACTTGTACCCTCACTCTTCAGCATTTCGAGCACATTCACAAGCAAGTTCAGTACAAAATATAGAGCCGTTCGTGTGACCTCATTAGGATTTGAACCTTGGTTAGACTTTCGAGTGACCCGTTTTGTTTCACTCACCGTGCCACTTGGAGGTATAATGTCCATCTGTTCCTCCTCAGATTTTAGTCCTTGTACAGAGTTTTGGGATTCATTTATAGTTATTGGGGACAGGTTTAAATCTCAAAGAAACCCTTTCCATACCGACGTCACCCCTTTGTGTATCCATTTCCAATGTTTTGGCAAATACGTTTCGCTCTTTGTACCTGTATCCAAATCACTCACGCTCCGATGTCTTAGTTTCAAAGAGCATGCATTTATTTTCCTTTTGATGTTAGTTGCTGTAAGGGTGAAATCTTTTTCCGATTGTAATAATGATTCAAGGTTAGTTGCCCTACCCTGGCTCGTACAGTTTTCAAGTGCTGTCTATAAGAGTCAGCTGCAATATGTACCTGCTCTGGTACTTCCTGACCTAATACAGCCTGCTCAGAGTGCATGGGCTTCTGTATCAAGGTCGGATTTTCTTTTGTCAGTAAGGAGCCATCCCACTCGGGGGCTCTTAGGTCATCGATGAGGGCACCACTCCGTAAAAAATATTTAGCCGGCATGCTCAGTCTCTTAGATCTTCTTTTACTCTCAGTACATTGATTTAATGGTAACAGCTAATTTTAAGGCTTAATGAAAACAATACAACGTTCAATACGTACCACATGATTTTGGTGCGGCTACAAGTATGTCTCCTTTAAGCCTCAAAGTAATAATGAGTTAGGCATATGAATGTAAGAAAGACAGTTTACTTAAACTGCAAATAGGACCATCCTAGTCCAGTGCACTCAGTCAAACCTCCTCCTCCTGGATAGGCATCTCTCACATCTCATCAACTTCCTTCATCCCACCATCTCTCTGGCCCCTCAGCCACCTTCCTACTCTACCTCTCCAGCTCCTCTGCCACCTCTTGTGGCCTCTGACTGTCCCCTCTGCCTCCTCTCTGGGCCCTTTACCACCAAGCACCACCTCTGGCTCCTCTGCCACCTTCCTCATCCTCTGCCACTCGCCACCTCCTCCGCGCTATCTGCCCGCTCCTAACTCTGCCCTCTTGGGCCCCTCTGCCTCTTCCACTGGGTGCAACTCTCTCCTGTACCCCACCCCAGAAGTCTTTGAAAAGTGGCAACCAGGTCCACGTAGCTACTCAATGCTCACTGTCACCACCGCCACCACCACCACCACCTGGAGGTTCTTGCCCTCACTGAGACTTGGCTCACAGCCAGCGCTATGAGTTTTGATCTCTCCCTGAGGGCTACAAGGTCCTCTCCAAAACCAGGACCTATCCCTCAAAATAAGGGGTTTATCGCCACTTAACACCCTAAAGATTGGCAAAAACTCCCCAAAAATAAACATCTGGAGTAAAAATACTCCCAACAAAAAAATAGGAAACATGTAGAACCTTGCGCCCCTGGTTTCACCCATGCAGCTTTATGGATATATTTGGACCAGAAGTGCACATAGTATTTTAACTGCCCGATTGGAAGCTAGTTGCAAAGAATTAAATATTACAAAAACATTTCAGTTAAGACATTTTACTCTTAGAAAATACTCTCACTGGGATTGGACTTTTACCCCCTAAAAAATATTTGAATCCCAACAATTTTTTTTTTTCTAAAAAAAAAAAAGTAAAATATTCCCACTACCAAAGGATCACTGCCAGGACAATCTGCCCATGGGTGGAGTGGCCCCGATGTTTCCACAGTGGGTCCCTGCCTCAGTCATTACCACCCAGGATTACTCTTCCTTTGAATGCCTTGATTGCAGGCTCTTCTCTCTCCTGGCCTCTCTGACTTTGGCCAACATCTAGAGAGCACCTAGCCAGGTCGCCCTCTTCCTCTGACCGCGCCAATCTCTCCTCTCATCCTTCTCTGACCGCGCCAATCTCTCCTCTCATCCTTCTCCAAACTGCTCTTCCTCTGGGATTTCAACATCCACTTGGTCCCCTCTGACCACTCTACACCTTTCACCTTTGCGACTCTACCCGCCCCCGCTCCTTCTCTATATTCTTCCCTCTGGTCCGACACTCTGCCAGACACTTTGGATGTTCTCCTCTCCTCAGACACCCCCACTCCCGTCTCACTAGTCCGCCCTTGAAACCACTTTCCCCTCACCTGAAGTCATCTGTCCACCTGGCAAAACCTACCCCAGCACTGCCACCTTCCTTTTTTGTCATTAGACCTCTAAGGTGGTTATCAGTTGCTGCTTTTGCCGCTCTCTCTCCCCGCCTACCACCACTGTGGCAGACGCCCACTCTGACACAGCCCTCTCCCATCTTCGTCTCCATCTCCAATGCTCTTCACACTTCTGGTCTGGCACTGCACCCGCATAGTCCTCTGCCATCCTCGCACTTACTAGAGCCCTGCTGCCCTGACTGCGCTTCCCCCTGCCCTGCACTTCTCCCCTCACGCTCTCCCCTGCACGTACTCATTTCACAATCTGAATGTCACAAGGCCTTTTAAGATAATGTGTCTTGTCATAACTCTGTCTCCCCCTCGGCTTGTGGCGCCTAGAAACAAGTTTGTAAAGGCATGTTATGAATAGCAAATATAATAGGAATCAAAACAGGGCATCTCGAGGTCATATTTGGTGACCACATGTCCCACCATAGCAAACACACACACCTCAGTATCGGACAAGGAACTCAGGTCTTGCGTATAGTAGGAGCATTAACCCATTGTGCATTAACCCATTGTGCTATGTACCAATCGCCTCCCTTTGAGAACATGAGACTGAATATCCATTATTCCTTAGACTATGGCACAACTTTCACCGCAATAGTTCCACAAAGATGCTAGTCGGAAGAGTGTGCCATGTAAATGCACTGCAGTCTCCTTGGCTTCCACCGATATACAAGGAGAGACCACGGGCCACAAAATGATTTTTGCTGTTGCCAGTTTTGGATTGCATAAACTTTGTACACTCATAGGTTAATGTTTAGATGTGATCTTGCTGTAGCGTTACTTTTCCCCATCGACATACCAAGCCGAGTTCCAGACAGTTTCATTCTGCCTACGATTTCCTTAATTTGGTACAGTCCAAGCCCACTAAAGAAAATAGCAGGTTCCACCACTTACTGCTAAAACAGATTCAAAATGCTATTTTGCAAACCATTTAAATTCATGAAGGATTTTTTTTTTATCACTTTACCAAAACAGAAAATATAGATGACACTAGAGTATTACAGAACACCTCTCAGGGGTCAAATTGTATGAGCTCGAAACCAGAGTCAACTTTTTGACCATTTATTTTATTTTTGATATGTTGATATGCTATTTATAATGCGCCTATACACAAGTGTTTCAAGGCGTGAAATTTTTGCATTTATGTAGCACCCAAACCTGAAGGCATCACGACGCCGAAACACAAAGTAGGTACAAACAGGTAGTACTCTAGTAAGGGAATTTTACATGAAAGCAAGTAAAGAGACAAGTTGAGAAATGTCGATGTATGTAGATGTTTTAAAACCTTCTGGGATATTATATACAGAAGAATCATCTCCCTCACATTGACCTAGGACATTTTTTGGTACTATAGATATTGCTAAGCTAACATCGGAAGATATCAGGTCTCCAGATGTTGAAATTGAAATAGTGACGTTTTGTTGGCAATTGAACATCGGAAAATCCCCAGGAATGGATGGCCTACTTAGGAATGCACTAAATGTGTTATAGAATTCTATAACTCCTATCTTGTGTCGATACATTTTGTTTATGCAAGATGGGGAGGTATGCCCATCAGTGAGTGAAGCCATGATTACACTGACTACAAAGGAAGGGAGGACCACAAAAAAAAAATGTGGTAACTACAGGCCCATATCCTTACTAAGTGTAGGTGTGAAAATATTTGCTAAAATAATGGCAAATAGATTAGAAAACCATTGGGAAAATAGTTCACAGGTAGGATTTATGAGAGATGGATTTGGATATAAGAACTATCATTGACAATGAGTGTACACCAAAATGAACTCTCAAACAGCATTAGTTTACATGGAGGCGGAAAAAGCATTTGACAGCAAGTTGGACCTTTTTAAAATTTACAATGTAAAGAATGGGATTTGGAAATAGCTTTCTTGGGGCGGTCAGCGGTCTGCAAAATACAGCAAAAGCGTATATTTGGGTGAATTGTTTGATGCATTGCCTCTTACAAAGGAAAAGAGAAGGTTGCCCCTTATCACCCTTCTTGTTTAATATTGCTTTAGAGCCATTGGTAACACACTATGAACCAAGGAATCAGGGGTTTGAGATTTGGACAAAGAGGTCAAGGTACTTACTTATGCAGATGTTATGGTGGTTGTCCTTTCTAACCCAGAGGGAGGTAGTGCAATCCGGAAAAGGACTTTTGAAAGAATGGGTAAGCTCTCAGGGCATAAAATCAATTGGGACAAGACAGAAGTGTTCCTGCTTTCCATGAGTTGCAGGAGGGGGGCTTTTACTGATTGCAAGTGCAAATGGTCGGAGTCATGTGAAATACTTAGGAATTTACTTGAATAAAGATAAGAAGGTGGTGGAGCTTAATGAGAAAAGATTAGTGGAGATCTTAAAAAGGGACATAAGGAAATCTGAGCGACTGACCATGGGGCTTTGGGAAAAGATCAATGCAATTAAGATGTCCCTTTTGCCAAAAGTACTATGTTATGCAATACTTGCCCCAACTTCAACCAAAAGAAATGATAAAAATAATAGATCACATTTTCCAGAACTTTTATGGGGTGGGAAGACAAGACCAAAGATTCCATCTTACTACGTAGTACTAAGGAGGGGGAGCGGTGGGGGGTTGGGTATCCAAACCTTGAGAAATATTACTGGATTCATATTGAAAAAAAGGTAGCACTTAATGTATTACCAGAGAAAGATCATGAGCCAGTTTGGCTATCAATAGAAAGATAGGTTGCCCCAATTCAAGATTAATAATATTTATTCCATGGGGAAATTACCTGTAGGAGTTTGCAAATTACCATCGATTGCTGTGACCAGGAAAATAACTATTTGGTTGTTGATTGATTTTAGTGGATACCTATATTTAAACTAGAATGCCTCTATTTGGTTCAATCCTGGCCTGCAGATTGGCAGAGCTGGATCTCGAAAGGGATTTTAAGCATGGGAGATGTAGCAGGAGATGGGCAGATACTATCATTATAGGAATTACAAGGGGTATTCCTCCTGGATAATAGGGAGAGAAATAGTTTGCATTGCTAGAATCCCTTTTGAGACGGACTGAATATGTTATCTATGCCGATGAAGAACCAACAGGCTGCGCTATTTTTTTCTTCTTCACTGTGTATGGTATCCACTTAAATCTCATGCCAATAAGTTCTATTGCTGAATCTTTGAGAATGTTTCTGGAGAAATGGGATGTAAAATCACAGAACGACTGGGGTATAAAAGTAAATTGGACCTTAAATTGAGAATCATACATCAAAAAAAAAAAAAAAAAAACTTTAGGCCGTCTGGATTTGACGCCAGTACGCAGGTGTAGTTTGGATCCGATTGACAATGATGTATGCCTGGGATGTGGTAAGGCGAAGGGCACTTATTCATATGTTGTGGGACTGCCCTCAGACACTAGGGTTCTGGAGGGATGTGCTGAACAGATTGGGTGCAATATTATCAATGAACTGCCCCAGGATGCCTCTACAAGTGCTATTATCATCAAATAAGGGGTGGTGTGAAACTGCTCGGCAATATGAACAATGGACTGACAGTGATCGCAGCAAAGCAGGTGTTGAGTGTGTGGAAGACTAGGAAAAAATAAAAAAATTGAGAATTGGGTGAATGACGTGCTGGTATTATCCGAGTTCTAGAGAGTTATGTTTCAGAAACAAGATCGAGAAGAGAGCTACTTGAATCTCTGGAGGCTTTTAAACACCTTTTTATGGTGGATTGGTTTAGGAATATCCTTAGTGAGTTGGGGAAGGAGTCCATAAACACAATGGGGATCCCCCCCTTTTTTCTGTCTTTGAGATTGTACATCAAACAGTAATACAAGACAAACATTCAGAGTTAACTTGCTATTAATGCGACTGTCTATGGAAAAGTGGAATTTTGCTCCAACCAAAGTAATGTACAATTGATTTAATAGGGTTAATATGGACTTGATATAGTTGCTTACACAGAAATGTATGACTAAATGATATTTTTTAAAGAAATCACCGTTGTAATCTTTTACTCCTTTAATAAATAAAAAAAAGATATTTGCTAAATCAGCCATGTGTTCAGCAGTTTCCTGAAGGCAATTTGTGATGTTTCATTCCCAACATGTCCATGGAGAGTATTCCAGAGGGTGCGGCGAGGCACAAGTTGGAGATCCCCCCCCCCCCCCTGCTCATTTAAGATTAAATCTGGGTGCATACAGTTCAAAGCAAGGCAAACCCCGCTTTAAAAATGTACAAAGGGTTCTTTCACTCACTTGCTGGGAAATGGCTGATCTTGACATTGGAGGTATTTCATTGGAGAAAAAAAAAGGAAATTCCTCATGGTTATAACTGATGTCCTTGACATAACAGGGCAAAGCGTGATGAAAGGAAAAACCATGAGGCAGTTAAGAAACATTCAGTAATACACAAGAAATACAATGAAATGCACTCTTTGGCACAAAGTTATAAGAAAGTGAAAAACAGTCTAAAACTAGTAAAAAATTTAAATTGTGTGGGTGCTCTCTAGCTTAAGAAAATAGATGAACATATAGCTTTGCCAGAGGGCTTTTCTTTTTTACTAGGGATAGATAAAATGTTATACTACATATGGGGCAGGTGGAACTGGATCTAGGTCACCTGGCCTAAGCACCACCTCCTTCCTATCCCTGTCTCTTCCTTCCTGTTCTTAACTTAGATCAAGGGCGTCTCTCGTCTGAGCGTCCGAAGCGAAGGGCAGAGAAAGGGCAATTCCTGTTCGGACCAGGCGGACCCAGGGTCCAAATCCCCGCTCAGACAGCAGGTAAGCATGCACCAACATGGGTTTACTCCCTCTCTCCCCACCCCCTTTGGTCCCCCTGTGATGTTCAGTATGCCCCCCCTGCCCCCAAGCCTTCACACACAGGTGTTGACTGTTATGTGCGATACTTCTACCCTTACACCCCCCCCCCCTCCCACCACCCACCTCCAGCCTACTTCTGCAGGAGCCTGTTCTGATACAGTCTGGTTTCACCATCACCATCATGTGGCCAATGCTGGATTTGATTCACGGTGCGTCACCCTTTCTCACCCCTCATGCTTAACTTCCTTTGCATCTTTTACTCGTGGTGGCCCAGAATCATGCGGTTCCCATACTCTTCTTGTATCCTGGCTTGTAACATTGTGTTACTACAGACTTCTGCAATAGTATTCGCTCTCCCCTCTTGCTTCTTCACTCTTCGACTGCTTACTCTCTTGTTCTTGCCTTTATCCCTTTTCCTATCTCCTCCCCTCCTCCCCCTACTTTCTTCTATGCACTTACTCTATCAGAATTGTCATTGGACCTAGTATGATAGCAACCTCGTGTGTCTCCCCCCCCTCCCCAACACTATCTAAAATGTCATCAGGCCTAGTACGATAGTCGCTGGTTTTGTTCCTGCCCTCTTTCTGCACCCCTCTGCCTGAACTGTTTTTTTTCCAGCTCTACCAGTGAGGTTGTCAGGCCTAGTACGGTAGTCGCCCGTCTCCATTTCCTTCCCACTCTTCCAGTCCCTTATCCATGTCTTAGCTCTTGCACCATCCGAAATGTCGCCAGGACGAGTACGAAAGTTAATGTCACATCCTTACTGTTCATGGCCTATAATTGTATTTTCACTTGTTCCCTCCCTTGCCTTGAAGCACTTTGAAACACATTGTGTATAGGCGCTATAGCCAGAAGCCATGTAGCACTTTGAAATACCTGAACGACAATCCAGTCTACTAGTTGCTTTTTTTTTTTTTTAACCAGGTTTTGGCGTGCAAGTGCCAGCAGGCAAAGGGGGGGGGACAACATTTTTTTAAAAAGTCAACCCCTGGTTAACCCCTGAACACTTATGGCACTAGTACATATAGACAAAAGAAAAGGAGTTTTGTTAAGTGAGGTGGGGCAATAAGATTACATGGGCTGAAAGGTGATTAGCTTATGGTATTCTACACGAGGCGCAAAATGTCCACTTGCCACTGGCTAGTGATAGTGGAAGAAAATAGTGTGCTGTATGTATATAATTGAGGTGGCATGTGACTTCTGGCTGGCTAGTAGCTTGCAACTTCATTTGCCCCTGTAGTTCTACAGATACTTGCTGCAGACTTGCACAGGACACCAGACTGGTTCTAAAGAAAGATTGGATAACTTGTAATAACCAACACCGTTGGGCTGTTAAGACATTAGTTCCCTAAATGCCCGTTTGCCGGAATTAGTTACCATTACTTACAGCAAAGCCAGACTACATCCGCTATGAAACGGATATGAGATTTATACATGGTAGGAATAAAGATGGACACATATTTCATACTGTGTCAAGAGGTTAGCATTCCAAATAATGAAATCTTGTTCTCTTCACAATTTTTATGGCGCTTTGAAATACCACAAAGCAAAACACTGTGGCTGTTATGTGAAACATTAACAGATTCTGAGAAATTTCCGTAAACACAACCAACGACTATTTGACTTTGGTTATCGCAGCAACACGTTTTCGCAGTAGGAAGAATAAAAACCAAATTATGTTCGGTCTCTATTGTGCTTGCATTTGTGTCACGAAACAACTGCAGAATATTTAGAAGATGTACTTCATGAATTGCAAATGTCACCAGCCAGGGAGTTTGCTCTTGTTGGTGCAGCCATTGCTTTTAAACTTAATGCAACCATGTCCAACTTCACATTTCCATAAACTGGCAGTGCCAAACACGAGTAGTTTGCAGTAGTAAGTGTTTGCAAATGTGTGATGCTCCATAGTAAACACGTCTAATACTCCGCTAACAGATCATGGAGAAAAATGTATGGAGCAGTGACAATCCCTTTAAGATTCTGATTTGAACATTCTAGGAGAAACATGGCACAAGCACACCTGCTCTCAAGAAGTCGTGCCATATAACTAGACCACCGAGCAGAAGGAGGGGGTGGGGGGGAGTGACCTTGCTTCCTGCAAGAAAGGTATTGTTCAGCAAGGAGACTTTGCACCCGTCTGCACAGAAGTGAATGCCAAGCACGACCTTCACTGGCCACAGTAAACATGTGTGGAACACAGTGTGATCCGCACGCAGCCAATACATAGCAAAAGGGGAATCCAATAGAGGAAAATGTTTATGCACCACTCCTTCACGTGATCCTCCGTGTGCAAGGCCTCTTCATGAAAGAGTAAATGTTGGGAAGTAACAAGAATTAAGGACAGCAGCAGCAATGGCAAGGAACATATTGGGCTGGTCTGGCAGAAGTGCTGGGGCGGGGGGGGGGGGGGGGGGGCGGGAGGATGTAGCAGGGAAAGTGTAGGGAGGAGGTGCACAAATCAAGGGGCAGACGTGCGGGGAAACTTGACGCAGGTGGGAAGATGAGTCGGAGGAGAGACAAGTATCAAGGAAGGGATGGAACCCATGGTCCTAGAGCGATGCAAACTAAGACAAGCCACCATAACATGTTTTCAAGTAATCGCTCGCTTGTGCTGCCTTTTATAAAGCCAGTAGTGTTAGCATAACTATTGCATTCCATCTATTCAATCCCTGGAGCCATTTTGGCATGGTGTTCTGAAACCCCAAGATAACTCGTGATGCCATAAGCTACCAAAGTCTTTCCCCATTTCTATGTAGAGCAAAGATTTCCCAGTCTGTGCCCCGCCTTATGAATCTCGCTGCTGCCTTCCTTTGATCCCAACCGGAACCCCTCTGCTAAAGAGTCTGTTTGGGTTTCATGAGGAACATCTTTGAGGTTTCTCACTAATCGAGGTGCATGAATGAAGCCTGCTGATTCCCATTGCCCATCCTTCAGATCATACCATTTTCCAGTCAACTAAATCCTGTAATTGGCACCTGCATATCTGTGAATCCGAAATACTTTGCACCTCATCCCACGGAATCTTCAATGGTGTTTGGCCAAGCCTTTTCTTTTGGACTGGTGGTACCGCTGGTTTTTATAGTGAAACCAGCAACATATGGGGACTATGCACTGGGACCAGTAATTTCAGCCTTAGTGCTACAGCATTCACCATTTGAATGTTTTTAAACAGCCCTACGCATCTTTGTGAAAGGGAAAAGCCCCAGGATTTTCAAGTGTCTGGTAGATACCCATACTTTGTACCCCACCTCGGAGGTAAAACCTTCCTTTTCTCTCATTTGAATTTCTTCTAAGCGTTTTGCATTCTGTACATGCATAATTAACTTGTTGTAGCATGTCTTGTCAAGGCTTGTATGGTGCTTGCGATTTTGGGACTGCTTTTGATCGAATTGTGCTAGGAAAGATTCTAAGGTGAAAACAAAAAGTGACAAATAAAATGGCAAAAATGAATGGAGGAAAGGGTCAGATTCTTAAAAGCAAATGGTAACCACGAGGACCAGTCATTCTAAAATTGCCTAATTAAACATAAGGAATTGCTCTAATGACCGATTCACTTTGGTTTGACCATCAAATTGTGGGTAACCAACAACCCATTACACATTATATCCACAATGTTAAGAGGCCAGAGAAACGTTATAAACTGGCACCCCCTATCAGAATCGATGATCTCTGGTAGCCCAGGTAATCTCACAAACGCTTCCACACAATTGCTAGCCAACCCTAAAACCTTGGTAATCTTTCCAATGCAAAATATGGGCCAACTAGGTCAGTGGGTTCACCACAACTAACACTGTAGTACGTCGTCTGAAGATTTTGGCAACTGAGAACCAACGAGATCTGCTGCCATGGTCCGTGTAGGAAATGGACCTATCAATACCAGCAACATTGATGTTTTTGCCCCAGCATACACACTCCATGACTGTACATAGTTGCATGCTTTCTAGTCCAGCCACCAGAATGAACGTGCCAACAGTTCTTTGGCTCACATCTGTGTGCCTCTGTAATGGCGCATCATTGTACCTTAAAGTCAGGAGTCTAGAGGCCATTATCGGGTAAAAACACTTGGTTCTTCCGATGCTCATTTGTTCCATCAACCTCTTGCCCGATATGGACAAACAAATATTCCACTATATCAAAGTCAGTCATTGGTCTTCCTCCTAGTACTGAAATGTTGGGCTTTGGAGAGTAGGTTCCGAACACTAGCTTTGTTCTCCTCTACCTCAATTCTGGGCGGGGCACACGACTTTTCATGTAGTTTCACTGGACGGTACAATATTGCAAAATGGAACCTAAACATCCAACAAGCAGGTAATCGTTGGAACACTACATGGTTCTGGGGAACTATTGTGATCCATCTAGACTTGTACCAGACCAACAGTCCTTTCTAAATAATACCACTATACAAAATGCTTTGTTTGCCAACAGCTCCCGATCCGGACATAGTATAATGCTGCTCTGAACTAGAAAGTGTTCTAAGGTGACTGATATATATCAGAGTGGCCTTCACACTTTCTTGGCCTGCCGCCCCTCCACCTCCCTGCCTTTGAGCACAATGTCGGCAGGACGGACCCCCCCCCAACCACCAAACATGCCAACTGCCCAGCAAGTCCAAATGGCTATGAACGATTGCTTGCAGTCGCCACACCCTGCTCCCAGTATAGTCCCTGGGCCCGCCACATGCTCCCATCGCAGTCTCTGGGATCCCTCGTCCAACTCCTAGCACAGACCCTGGGATCCCCCCACTCTGCTCCCAGCACAGTCCCTGGGCTCCCCCCCCCACCCTGCTCCAAGCACAGTCCCTGGGCTCCCCCCACCCTGCTCCAAGCACAGTTCCAGGGCACTCCCCCACCCCACTCCCTGCATAGCCCTGAGCTCTCACTACCCCACATCCTGCATAGTGTCACGGCCTGGCACCCTATCCAAAAACAACCCAAGGCACCAGCTCCTAAAATGAGGCACAGTCAAACTAACCGATGTACTGACCAATTCCCCCATTCCTGCTCCTACAACATCACTATAGATGACCAGGGGCTAGCCACACTACACAGAACTAAACTAATCCTCGACTCAACCAATTCTGGGACTCTGGAAGCAACGCTAGAGGGAACATACCCTTGCACATAGGCCATAAATCAACACTACAGGGTTTGAAATAGAGGGGAGTATTCGAGAATGTTAATAAGGAACAAGTTACTTACCTGTAACTGTTCTCCAGCATGGGTCTGGCATGGATTCACATGCTCATGAATATTCCGTCAGGCTGGGAATCCTCGGTAAAGAAAAAGAATCAGTATCAGTTTCATTTCTGATCTGTCATACTGCCCCCAGCCAATGACTGCCGTCTCCCCAAGCCCCTCCCCCGGCAGCCATCCTCAGATTTGGTAGCACGTAAAGTGGCAGTATGACCAAGTGAAGAGCCGCAGAAGGGAAGGAGGGAGGGTTCACATGTGAATCCATGCTTGAGAACAGTTACAGGCAAGTAACTTGTTCCTTCTCCAGCATGGGGTCTGGCATGGATTCACATGCTCATGAATATAAGAATACATAGCAGTACACACATGCACAACCACGGGAGGTGGCAAAAGGCTCAACATTAAGCATTACATAAACTCAAAATTAAGCAACTCCAGGCCCACCTTCAGGCGAACAGGTTGCGTATCACTGCTTGGCCGATTCTGGACTCCTCCCTGGAATCCCGGTCGACGCAGTATATACTCGTGAAGGTGTGCGTCGACCTTCACGTAGCAGCCCTGCAGATGTCCAGCAGGGGCACACCAGACAAGAACGCCGTAGTAGCAGCGATCGCTCTGGTCGAATGGGCTCTTGGACAGCCGGGCAACGGTCAGTTGGCCAACCGATGACAGGGCATGATGCAGCAGGAGAGCCATCTGGAAATGGAAGCCTTCGAGAGAGCCTTCCCTTGGGTTCACAGGTCCAAAGTTCACAAACTGCTGTGATGTCTTCCGAAAACTCTTCGTTCGGTCCACGTAGAACTTAAGTGCTCTAGTTACATCCAGCGAGTGCAAAGTCCTCTAGGCCGGCGACGAAGTTGTCAGAAAGAAAACTGGCAACACCAAGGGCTCGTTAAGATGGAAGTCCGACGGCACCTTGGGCATGAAAGAGGGGTGCGTCCTCAGCACCACCCTCGTATCGTGAAAAGTCAAGTATGGAGGCTTGCAGGATAGGACCTGAATCTCTCCCACGCGTTGTGCGGAGGTGATGGCTACAAGGAACAGTCTTCCACGACAGGAACTTCAATAGAGCCAAATGCAAAGGCTCGAATGGCGGCCCCATGAGCCCGATCAGCACCACGTTGAGCTCCCACGCCGGGGCTGGAGCCTTCACTGGCGGAAACGATCGGAACAATCCCTTCATAAATTCCTTCACCAGTCGATGAGACCACAAGGACGGCCGTCCTGCACTTCTAGTGTATCGGGAGATCGCTGCCAGATGGATCTTGATGGAAGCGCGAGCTAGTCCAGCGACAGTAGGTATGGTAGCACTTGAGGTGCCATAATCCGTAGAGGGCTGATCTTCTGTGCACGGCACCAGACAGAGAACCTCTTCCACTTATGTCCATAGCACTTGAGAGTAGAGGACGCCCTGGCCTTTGCAAGAAACTCTGCAGTCAGCCGGGATATCGTACCCTCCAAACTCTAGTGCTGCAGGAGCCAGGCCTGCAAGTTCAGCGACTCCGGGTCGTGATGAAGAATGGCGCCTCCCTCTCTGGAGAGATGATCTGCGTCCGTCGGCAGCTTGACTGGTGGGGACCCTGAGAGGTCCGGGAACTAGATCCGTCTCAGCCACGCCGGTGCAACAAGGTTCATCCTGCACTGGGACCTCTTGAGCTGGCTGATGAGTCGAAGCAGCAGCGGCGGCGGCGGCAACGCATACAGGAACAGGCCGTCCCAGGGGAACGAGAAAGCATCGCCCATGCTCCTCGGCTGGGGAAACCTGCTGGCGAACCTCTGGCACACCGCCGCGAACAGGTCGATCTGGGGTTTGTCCCATCGTTGGACGAGCCGATCCACGTGATCCTGGCATATACGAGCGCAGCTCCCTGCTGAGTGAGTCGGCAATGGTGTTTTTTATTCCTGCCAGATGCAAGGGAACCAGAAACATCCCCTGGGCGACAGCCCAGTGCCACAGATCCTGGGCCTCCTTGGATAGGGCGGGGGATCTGGTGCCTCCCTGCTTCCGGATGTAGAACATCTCTTTGGTGTTGTCGGTGAAGATCCTCACGACCTTGCCCTTGAGGGACAGGAGGAACGACTTGAGCGCCCAGAACACGGCGCAGAGCTCCAAGATGTTTATGTGGAGGGACCTCTCCTCCAGGAGTCAAAGGCCTCTTGCGTGGAGATCTCCGGTGTGCGCACCCCATCGCTCCAGGGAGGCGTCCGTCGTCAGTCTCCTGATGTGCCGCGGTCTGGAAGTCCGTGCCCGCCGTGAGGTGTGCACGGGTGCCCCACCACTGAATCACCCGACGGAAAACCTCGTTGAGCGTGATCTTGTCTTCGAAGCTGCCCGCCGCTTGCATCCAGTGGGCGTCGAGGGCGCATCCGTAGCCTGCACAGGTGCGCTAGATCGATGCATGAGGACATCATTCCGAGGAGGGACTTAATGGATCTCACCTTGGCCACGTCCGTTGCTAGCAGGCGCTGCACATTTCCTAAGATGGTCTTCGTCCTTTCCTCCGAAGGAGATGCCAATCGTTCCATGTATCGAGCTTCGCTCCCAGAAACAGTGCCACCTGCGACGGACCCAAATGGGATTTCGGGTAGATGGAGAAACCCAGCTCCGTGAGTAAGCGGACGGTCCTCGCCGTGTGCTCGATGCCAAGTTCTCTTGTCCTTGCACGGATTAGCCAGTCGTCCAGGTAGGGGTAGACGTGGATCCCCTGCAGGCGCAGCCACGACCGCCACTGGTGCTAGGCACTTGGTCAACACCCTGGGTGCCCACTTCAATCCGAATGGCAGAGCTCTGAATTGGTAGTGGCGTCCTTGGTCTACGAATCTGAGGAACTTTCAGTGTCCTTTTAGGATGGGGATGTGGAAGTAAGCATCCTCCAAGTCCAACGACGATAGAAGTCACCCTCCTCCAGCTGTCCCAGCACGTGCTGGAGAGTGACCATCCTGAACTTCTGTGCCTTGATGTATTTGTTCAACCGACTTAGGTCCAGGATGGGGCGCCAACCGCCAGTCTTCTTTCCGACGTGGAAGTATCTCGAGTATACTCGAGCCCCAGAGCCTCTTGGGGACGAGCTCAATGGCACCTTTCTTGAGCATCGCCTTTATCTCCAAAAGCAGCTGAGGGACGTGATTTTCCTTCCTGGCCACGGGAGGAATGCGGGGGCACTTCTTTTGGAATTCTAGAGGGTGCTCATGGGCCAGGGCATCCAGCACCCAACGGTCGGTGGAGATGGACTCCCACACGCTGAAGAACTTCGTCAGCCGGCCTCCCACCGGGGTGCTTCGGTGGGGGCCCCCGACGCTACTGCCAGTTCAATCTTGCTTGGAGGTGGCATTGCCACCTTGGTGACGACATCGAGATCCTCCTTACTTGCAGCGACCTCTGTAAGCCTCCTGGGATGAGGAGCGGGCCGCCTGGCGGTACATAGAGGAGCCACCGCCTGATCCCTTGGAGGCTCCCTGTCTGCCTCCGGCGCTCCGAAAGGGCCGTCGTTGCTGAAGGACTCCCAGGGCTCGGGACGTCTGTCGGCCTTGATGGCCTGCAGCGACTCATCCACCGTTTTCCCCAAACAGGTTGTTGCCGTTGAACGGCATGTCCAAAACCCTGGTCTGCACGTCCTGACGTAAGCCTGTCGCCTTGAGCCAGCCTCGTCGAAGGCAAACACTGTTGCCTAACTGGCGAAACCTGGTGTCGGCAATGTCCGTTGCCACAGTTATGGCGTGGTCCGACGCCACCTCACCTTCCTGCAAAATCTCCAAAGCCTCCGCCCTCTTGTCCTCTGGTAGGAAGTCCAGTAGGGGGGATATCTTGTACCATAGCTCCCTGTCATAACGGGCCACAATTGCTAAGGCGTTGGCCACCTTAACTGTCGTCGCCGCCGACGAGATGACCAGTCGCCCCATGGCATCCAATTTCTTACCCTCGCCATCAGGAGGGGGAAGTAGAGGTTGAGGCTGTCGCCCCCGCCGCCTTCTTGGCCGCCGCTTAGACGACCGAATCCGGCGTAGGTTGAGCCCTGAGGCACAAAGGGGCGGCATCGGGGACCCGGTACTTCTCGTACCTGTCCCTCTTGGCAGGCGTAGTGGACGGGTTCTTCAGGATCGCAAGTCCCTCGTCCCAGATATCGTCGAGTAACGGTACCGCGATGACCGTCTTTCTCTTGGACTCTCGCCGTTGATAGAGGAAACCCTCCTTCTGTTCCTCGGAGCAGAGCTGGAAGAGCTTGGATGCCCTGCCGATCATGGCATGAAAGGAGCCAATTTCGTCGGGCGGGGAAGCAAGAGGGAGTGGTGATGGAAGGTCCGTCCCGTCCCCACAGTCATCCGTCCCCGTCGTATCCATCGCCACGTCATCCCTGGGGTCCGGTGAGGGGGATGAGGGCTCTACGGGTCGCGGGGGCATGAAGGGCGGGGAGGGGTGAACTCTCCTCCGCTTGTTCGGAGGGCTTCCCGACGGGCCCAGTTCTGGATCGTCCGCCGGGGTTCGTGGGAATCTCGTCCTTATCTCCGTGCATAAGGTTTGGATTGCCACCAGAATGGCCGCCGAGTTGTCCTGAGGCTCGGGCAATGGTTGTGACAGGAGGGATGGCTGCTCCTCCACTGGGGCCTCGTCAGCGGGATCCCTCCCGTGGGATCGTACCTTCTCAAACCCCTCGTTGAGGTTCTTCACGGTTTCCACCAGCTCCTCCTCAGAGGCTGAATCCGTGTCTGTGATGGCCACCGTCGCCCCCCCCCCCTTTTTCCACCGGTCTTCACGGGGGTCTTGTCGATGGGCTGGAAAGAGGATTCTCTCCGTGGTGGCAGGGGAAACTCGGGACCCCCGAGATCACCTCCACTGGTGTAGCCTCCCCAGGGCCACCGACTCCCTAGATATAGGCCTTAGCCGGGTGAATCAAGGCCTTCGCCACCTTTGGCGCGCTTGAGGCCTTCACCTTGGGAGGGCTGGGGGGGGGGGGGGGGTTACCACCTCGCTCCCCCTCGGCCAAATCCTTAGGGCTTACCTGGGTTCTCGGATTTCCTCTTCCCCGAACCAGAGCATTGGCTCTTGGTCGCTGGTGCCGGGGAAGGCACGCCCTGCCTGGCAGCCGAAGAGCCCGACCGGTCAGCGCTCCTGGTGCCCGCGGTGCTTAGCCTTCTGTTGTGCCCCCGTCGCCAGGGTGCCCTCACAGGACTTAGAAGACTGCTCGGACCTTTTCTTCTCGCCTGCTGGGCCCTTCTCCAGCCAGCTGGCGAGGCAGGAACGACGATCCCTCATGGTCCGTGCCGATAGGTTCTTGCAGAACGCAGTGTCCTTCTCCACGTGAGTCTTGTCCTCATGAAGGCAGTAGAGACATCTCGAATGCTCGTCCTCCTTGAAAACATTCTGTAACCCGCATCCAGGGCAGTTCCTGAACAGCTTGGATCCAGGCGTCGAGCTTCCCTTGTCCTGGGCCATGTCCATGGTAGGCCTCAGTTCTGGAATCCTCCAAGAAGCGTAACTCGACGAAAACTTCATCCTTGAGGGGCGTAGAAAATTCCGAACTGGTCCCCGTTAATCGGAAGTAGAACGGTGGAGCTTGAGGCTCGATTTAAGCGAAAAATGAGAAAATCTTTGAAAAAAGCGCGAAAACATCTCAAGAGCTATAGCACGAGGACTCCAACACTTGAACGTGCAGTAAAAATCTGAGGATGGCTGCCGGGGGAGGAGCTTAGTGGGGAGGGGCTTAGGGAGAGGGAAGTCATTGGCTGGGGCAGTATGACCCAGAGACCAGTGATTGGTTACTAAGAAAGATCAGAAACTAAACTGATCCATTTCTTTACCAAGGATTCCCAGCCTGACGGGGAATATTCATGAGCATGTGAATCCATGCCAGACCCCATACTGGAGAAATAAGAATTAGAACCCATCTAATACACATTTAAACATAATGGTTCATACAAAATGGACAAAGTTAAATGAGTATCTCTGGCAGCTCCTGGTTCCCCTGCGGCAGCTCCTGTCTACAGGGTGATGCCAGACAACCAGGAACTGGTTTTTAACTCCTGCTCATCAAATCTCAATTTCGAACCCTGCACCACACAAACACTATATAATAAACACCCAACAAGTCATCTGCGACTCATGAGCACTGGTTGTGTCCAAACTCCAACCTCATGACCACCCCCCCGCCAACCACTAGCGCACATCCGAGCACTGAGTCCTACTCATACAATTACATTAGCCTCTCGAACCAACTCCCACATGCAAGACAACGCACACAGACGCCAGCTCATCTTTTTTCTGAACCTATCCTCACTGAGCCATGTGAGCGCCTGGAAACTGCTCTTGGGTGGTAGCGGTGCACAGTATAAAACATAACATCCCGGCACACCCCCCCCCACTTGCTCCAAACAACCCCAATGCTCCCCGCCCACAGGCTCCAAAAATGACCCGAAAGCCTCTCACCTGCTCCAAAAACCCAAGGGCTCGCCCCCAAAAGCAACAGAGAGGCACCCCTCCTTACTGCGCATAATCCCACTCCCATTTTGTAAACAACCTGGAAGCAAAATCTCCGGAAAGGGAATTGTAGCCTGCTTCCAAGGCGTCTGTTTCGGGGGTCAACCACTGACCCAAACCCTGTCCCCGTCCCATTGAGCATGTGCAGTGGAGGCCATGCTGCGATATGGATAAACGTGCATGTCCCATCCCACGCTGGCTTTCTTTTCGCCCCACATTTTGAAGACCTCTGCCTTAGATACCTAGTCTGGGAAGCTAAGTACAAATGTCAATTTCACTCTTCCCTCCACTGCACAAAATTGCTTACTCGCCAAGTTATGTAAAGGGCATTTGTATATTGCCTTCCGCCATTGGTATAGCCTTGAAACACTGTAGATGGTGAATGCCCCTTGGAGGACCGAGGTCCAAGATTAAATGTGGAGTTAAGATTCTAAAATGCATGTGTACATTTATTTTTTAGCTTGCACGAACATGGGTTACTAGGTCCCAAATGTTTTAAAATAAGTGTGCACTTGTTAGCCAGCCCGAGGTAAGTGTGGAGTGGCTAGGTCCATACTAGCAGCCCATAGAACTGAGGAGAGTATGGGTTCCATGACAGTGTGTCGGGATGAAGGAGAGTCAAGGCAGTTTGTGCACAGTGGGATGGAATTTTTATAGTGGGACGTCAACCAGCGTTTATTGCTGCTGTATGGGTGCAGGTAGCCGTGCCCCAAGGAGGGTCAAGTAAGGATTCAGCTTAGCTCCATTGTAATGGGATGGGAGTGCAAGTCGTAAAAGATAGCAAAGTTGAGACTTTGGAGCGATACTTTATGGAGACTGTTCCTCAGGTGACTACGTTCAGCCTCCCAACCCCCCTCCCAACTACCCCCTCCCCCCAAACCCCTGTCATTCCAGCCAGGAGGGATAATGGTTCTCCCAGGGGATGGACTAAGTTTGTTAGGATGCAGAGACAGAAAGCCAGGTTTGTAGGGCCTGTATCTGGCAGATGGTAGATGCTGGGACCCAGAAGGACGAGCCTCCTATTCTGGATGATTGCAAAAATGGAATGACAAGGAGGAGTGCTGCAGCTGATCACAAGTTTCTGGTCGGGCTGCAAAGTGTCCCTTTATGTTGCAGATATTCTGGTCCTTTGTTGTGGAGAGCTCAGTGGGTGATGCAAGTTGCCTTGAACTGTCAATTATCAATAGCCAAAGGCTAGGGGCGTCCAAATGGGGGCCCAGATTTAGCATCAATAGCAAAGGCGCAAGAATCAGTTTCTAGTCTAATGGGTACTAGTAAATCCACATGCCACAGAAAAAGTGCAAACGTAAAATGCTCATTTGACCAGGCGAATACATGCTCAGGTTCCCATATAAACACTGAATCAATCTTAGTCAAACATGTGACAGATTCTACAATAGCTGAACAATTCCTAGAGAAATATGAAAAATCCCACACTCAGCATCTCCTTTACAGATGTGGGGGCAATTCCTTTGAATACTGCTTCCACCTTTTGAGAGTCCATCTTGACATTTGCCACATTTTTAGGTTTTAAGATTTCAGCAGACGCCACCTTTAATTACTTCCAATTGTGCAAATCTATGCTTGTTGCAGTCATATGTCTCATACATTGAACCTATGCTTTTCCAAATAAGCTGAGAAGACTAAGATGCTTATTAAACATACGATCACAAGTGTCCAATAGATCGCAAAATATTTCTCAAATGCTGGAAATTTGCAGGGGCATTGCATTGGTATCACTATTTCTGTATGTGGTATTAAAAGGTAGGTTTGCCATTTGTCACCAGCCTTAATATCACTAGGTTGCATGCCCTTGCAAATCCAATTTGGAGAAGATCTTCACAATCGTAAATGGTCCCACAAGACCAAAATGAAGGGTAGGATATACCAATTATCCATTGTAATAAAATGTAATTCCTTAAGTTCACACAGCCCAGCTGCCTAGTAGAGCGCATGATAAAGTCCTTCCTTAAATTCTCCCACAAGTATCTCCTTAATTCAGCATATGCTTAATGGTTACCGCAGGAATATGCCATACATGATTTTAGCAAGGGAACTAATTCAATAGCAGTCAAATTTGATGTGAAGGGGCAATGTGTGCTTCTCCCGCTGGGAAAAGCATGTTGAAATTCCAGATTCTGTATTGGAACATTCTATTGGCTTTCCCAACAATCTGACGCCCCCTTTTTGGCCAGGGGCCTCTATAATAGGATGCAGACCACAATGGCCCTTAAATCACCCTAAAGAAAAGGTCTTCATTTGTTTCTCCCAGTCTATGTGCAGATTCTGCAACCAAACAAGCAAAATATTCTTAAAAGAAAATTGTGAAATCCAAAGAATGCCTAACAAAATTGCATCACCTCTAGAAGAGTAAATTGAATTACCATAACCAGAAGTTAGGTTTCCAGACATCACTTGAGCGTCTACTGCTTTTTTGAGGTATCATCTCTGTACTATGGGAATATACTGAAGGGTTGAAACTGTTGGTCAAAGTCTCAAGGCTCCTAATCTAACAAAACCACTATTGCCAATGGTCCGAGGACCAGAGAATCTTTCAAGAAAAATGTACGTTTATTTGGAACAGGATACAATGCTTCCAACAGGGGTAAACATGTGCACTTCATACTAGCCATTGGCTAGTGATCAGTGACTCAGTAAAAAAACAAAAACCAGTGCTGTATCGAGTAGAATTGTGGTGGCTAGTGACTATTTATGGCTGGCTAGTAACTTTCAACTTGAAATGTTGGCCCTCTGCTTCAAGCCTCAACCTGTATCTATTACTCATGCCTGGGCCCTGACATTTCCCACCATAAATGTGGTCTCTATACTAGCTATTGGCTATTGATAATGGAATCTCAGGTGAATACAATAGGTTGCTGTGCATGAAGAATTGAGGTTGTGATTGACTATAGCTGGCTAGTAGCTGGAAACTTCGCATTTTTACACCTGACTTTTTTTGCCTGCGTCTTTTCTGCAGGGGTTAGGGCCTCGTGGAGATCCTCAATTTACATGGGCTCTACCATTTCTTCTATCCCGGGTTATGTTGTGGTTACCCATGGTTTAGTCCAAAGCAGAGGCCTTTGCCATTAAGTGTTTAACCTACCCCTTGTTTGTGCCCGCTTGCCAATCTAGAAGGACACATTCTGTGGGTGTAATAGGAGGATTGACCACCAAGACAAAAGTGATACTACCTCAAACTGGCATAGAATGTAGTGGCCAACAGGATCGTCCATTGAGCTGTAGCTTGCAATTACTGAAACTGAGTTGTTGAAAACCAGTTCCATGGACCCTTTTAGTGTTACAAGCACCATGTATGCAGTCTGGGTACCTCCTTTTTGTTTGCTAAGCAAGGTTCTGACCTGTAACCAAGGACTTTAGGTGTCACCCACACCAAGGCACCGTACAAAGTAAATACAACAAATCTGATTGAAAGACAGGTTTTGCCATAAAATGTAATGGCTGCAGGCAAAAAACTAGTAAAGGTTCTAGGATCTTAGCAATCCCTACTAAGAAATGGAAGTATGGATTCCTTTTTATTTTTTTTTTAAGGATTGGCAATCAGTCACATTACATGTGTTCGTAGGACACCCAGTGCAAACCCCCTTGCTTCTGCATGGACATTAAAACATGTTTAATGGAACGCCCCAGGGTCACGGTGGCCAGGGAAGGGGAGTTGAAATCTGTCCTTCCATGGAAGGCTTTCAAACAATTGGATCCGTGGTAGGAAGGGCAGCCCTGGAGATAAGGTGTGCATGTGCCACACTTACTCTATAAAAATAGGCCAATACCCCCCAAGAAAGAAAAATAGGGAGTACAATTTCTCAAGAACAAATAGGAGGCATACAGCTCTGTGGATGGGGGTGGGAACAGTAATACACGTAGTGACATAAGAAATATTACAGCTAATCTGAAGGTGAAAATACATCTTTCACTGAATTTTTAGATGCAAAGACAGTTAAACCACTTTTACTCTTACAAAATACTCCCTTTGGGAATAGGACTTTTTCTATTACCAAATAAAAAAACGCAACTACTCCCACTTATTAAAAATCTTGTCTGGAGCAAAGTGGAAGGGGCAACAATAGAAGGTGAACAAATCGACCACTGACGTAAAAACTGCAGAGCTGAGAAGTAAGAGCACTTCTGGGAACAGCAAAGTGCTTCAAGGTAGCTGGGCAGGCAGAGGTTGGGACAGGAGCAACATGGAAAGAGTACGGGGGGGGGGGGAGATGTGCCCAGAGCAAGACGCAGACGTGAAGAGGAACTGGACTCAAATAGAGTACAGAGGCAAAAGACCAAACTGGAAGTCCTCCAGCTAGGATATACAACATCAATTAAGGGACATAACTCGCAAGCTTGGAACGCAGCAATAGGAGCAAGCATAACATGTTCCCATGCAATCTTCTGCTTTCTGGAGGGACCATCATGGAATGGAAATAAGTTTACGATGGAACATAAATGAACTGGTGAGGCACACCAGTCCTTCCCATTTCTATCTAGAACAAAGCTTTTACTGTTGTGTCCTCCGTCCTGTTGAATCCTGCTGGTTTTTTCCAGACATCTTAATACCATGTTAAAATACTGGACTTGCAAAGCCCTAACCAAAGCATAATGTGGGAAGTGTGGTTTAAATTTTTTTTTTTTTTTTTTTTTTTAAATTGCATTTGCTGTGTTGCCTGGCGCCGTTCAATCATTCTCGAAGTCCAATTTTCAATGATGTCAGTCAACATTGGACTCTGAACCAAGACATGGTGCCAAGCAGATCCAAAATAAAAAATAAACTTATTAGCACCCGCGTAGTTAACTACACAGGTGCTAATGGCGAAATGCCGCCAGGCCAACCCCGTCGGTAACGGCACTGCAGCCCTCATTAAGAGACCCTCGCTTGAGGCCCTTAACTTGGCCAATGGGATGTTACCGACATGGTCGGCCAGCTGTCTCAGTGCATGTCGGCGTTCCATGTTCAGGGAGCCAGGGCATGGAATGCTTTACCACTACAGCTGCGTAAAACAGAACCATCTTGCTTTTCGGAAGCAGCTAAAACGATCCTCTTTAATTAGAATGAATGTCCCCTGAGCAATCTTATTCATCCACTTATCTGTTTCGACGCCTGGATGCCCATAGGCTTTGGCGTGGTACAAGTATAACATATCAGTGCTACAGTAACTTAAGATAATTTCAAGGGGTGGAATGAGTTACTGTCTGATGCTTTGAGAACCTGGTATTTGATGCATTAGGCTTGTGACCTACAAGTAGGCACAAGTTGGTTTTAACCAACTTGTGAACAGAAGTTTCCTTCTAGTGAGATTTACGAGGGAATAATTCCAAAAGGATAGAGCCTTGTTTTAGGTTGGAAAAAACGCTCCCCTCCTGTAGCTAAGGCAGTGGAAAGCCAATAGGCTTGGTAAAGCAGACAGCAGGTCCACAGAATGGCAGACGGCCAGGAACATCTTGAAAAGGTACCCTAGGAACCTTCCTTGCAAAGCTACGTGGTCCAGGAAAGAGGTTCTAACATCGGGATCAGGAGTCCATGCAAAGCAACTGGTATTTATGCTGTATGGTCAGATGGGCGTAAACCAAAGTAGGTGTGGCTGAATACTTCAAGTGAGGTCTCAAACCAGGGGACTACCTTGAAAAGACCACCAGTGGCCATTGAGCTGCATTAGTGAAAGCATGAGGTGACTACAAGAGGTACAGGTTGTGTGTATTTGAGCAGGCTGGGTAGGAGGCTGTGTGTTTAGGCTGTGCAATGAAACACATTGAGATCGCCAACTAATAAACGCAAGTGAAGGAAGATGCTTTTGCAGCCAGTTAACCTAGGGATTAGGCAAAGCATGAACTGAAGTCTGGCAAGTAGTGATTTAGCAAGTTAACAATCTTACGTCAAATTTAACAAGAGACAGGTTGCAGATGCTACCCAGTTACATTTCTAGCTTTCAAAGGTTTGGGTGTGTATTCCCAAATCGGTGTGCAGAATTTGGAGAGTTTGAGACAACCACACCCCATGTCCCCAATTAGGACTAATGGAATGTGCCCATTGACTTAATTTTCAGTAGCAGAAGCAACTAGATTGAGTCCAGTGCCTGCAAATTGGTCAAATTTCATTTGAGCACACTAGTGCCTGTGAACGAGTAAAGTGAGGATCACATCTGTGTTTCCGCCAAGTGCAGTTTTTGTGAACTAGGAAAGCCAGAAGGGAGAGCGGGTATCACTTCATTGGCTTCTACATCGGACCCTTATAATTCCTTCAGAATAAGTAGTAACCCAGTGTATTGTCCAGATTTTCGATCAGCCCCATGTTGAATCAGTCATACCACAAGAGTACTAGAAATCTGTTGCCCAGCCACTAGACACATGCCCATCTTTGCTGCTGTTCTCTTGCAGAGGGGACAGGACGCAACAGTTTATGCACACCTTCACTCTTTATGGAACAGCCATGACAGATGGCTGGCCTGCTGTAAAAGCAGTGATGGGCTAAAACATTGCAATAAAAAGGCAGTGTGCAGAGGGAATCCCCATTACAAATACACCCAGCTTGCCACCATCTCTTTTTGCTCTTTGTAAGTGGTCTCAAAATCGGCAAGTAACTTGGGAACCTGCTGCAGTACTAGGTCTCAAATAGCAGTAAGATGAGTAACAACTATCCTGCAAGGAATTAAACACATTGGGATCCCACCAATGTTGGCTCCAACTAGGACCTAAAATAATGTGTTCTTTGGCAAATCCTGACTTCCACATCTCGAGGCATGCAAACTGCACTCCTGAACACGTGAAGACTTGCTCTCTAATCTCGATTCAAACTATCCTTCCGTTATCCTTCTTGACCTTTCTCTGCCTTGGATGGGGTCAATCATGCCACCCTTCTAAACCAGCTCTGATAGCCTTGGCATCCCAGACCTGGCACTGGACTGGTTGACCACCTTCCTCTGGCCGACCGCCCCAGGTTCAACTGGGCCCTTCTCTCCTCCACCTGCGTTGTCCCTCAGGACTCCATCCTCTCGCCTTGGCTAACATCTACTTAGCTCCTCAAGCCTGTTTGATATCCACCTTCTCTCCCAACTCCAGTGTTATGCAGAGGACATGCAGCTCTCCTTGAAGCTTCCCGCCTCTTCCTCCTACTCTCATTCCTCACTGCCTGTCAGGTATTCAGGCATGGTGCACCACTAATGATCCCTCCCTTAAAACCAGTAAGAGATCCTTCTCATTGGGACCCCTTTCCTTCCACACTCTGGCTGCGCTCCATGGGCCCACTCCCTTGAGGCAAAAAACCTTGGTGTCGCCCTCCCACACCCTCATCACGGACCTTCCCAAGGCGGCCCACTTTCAGCTGCACCTTCTCAGAAGCATTGTCCCTTTCCTAGACTTAACCCACAATATCCAAAGCTCCAGTTCTCTCAATGCTGGATTACTACAGCGTCTTCTTCCTCAATCTGTCCAACTCCTCCCTTCGCCCACAATTAATCCAGAATAGGACTGCAAGACATATCCTTGGCCTCAAACCAAGGGACTGCATCTCTCCAGCTTCAAAATCTCTCCACTGGCTCCCAGTTGCTGCGATGATCAAGTTCAATGCCATCTGCAACATCCAAAATGCTGCCTGGGGCCTTGGACCCCACTAAATCTCCTTTAAAACCTTCCTGCTACAGCCCTTCATTCTTCTAGCTCCAACTCTCTGCAGATCAGACTTCTCTAAGCAGAGAGTTGGGGATATATCACTCGCCTCCAAAGGAGCCTCCCCCTGGAATGGGCTGCCTGTCCCTCAGATTTGAGCCGCATCTCCGTAAATTCTGGAAGCTTTGCAAGACCCTTTTTTCTTAGTCCTCCCCCTCCCTTCCCCCTACCCATGTCCCAGGTCAGCCGCTTGACTGGCTGCCTGGTTCCTTCAGATTCTTTGCGTTTTTTTCACTTTATTTTGATTTTAATGAACAAGCAAACAATTAGTCCATGCATATGAAGGCTGAAAAGAATATAAAATTGTCCCATTGGAATTACATACAATCAATTATATGCACTGCAGATAATTAACCCCAGTACCCTCATCTACAATACACTTCTATTGCTATGACAACACAAAGATATTACATAAACACAAACATACCATAAACAAGCCTGCCAATCTACACTACACACCGTATGTACCAAAGACCAATACGCCTTCTCAATATTTGCACATAACCTGCACTCTGGTGGCGTCAAAGAATATCTTGAAAGTATAGAAGTATCCTATCAATCCAATCTGACCGGTGACTGGAAACCTCACATCTGCCCAGAGTTGAAAACAGAAGACCTCAGAAACGTTACACCCAGAATCGTGTCTAACCTAACTAACACTTCCCTCCAGAAATCAACAACCCTCGGACTATCCCACAACATATGCAGCAAGGATCCTCTTCCCGGGCCACATCCCTAGCAGGTCTCATTATCAAGCATACCCAAATCTTCACTGGAGTCCAGTAGAGGCCACCTAAGCCTCTGATGCATAGGACATGGGTTTCGGTACATTTTTGCGTTTATAGTTACCCCATCCCCCCACAACCCTTCCCATTCTTCGGTCTTCACATTATTACCCAGCTCTTCTATCCAGGCTTGCCTCAATTTTTCGCACAAAGCTATATACGAACAATCTTGGTATCATCTTTAGATTGGTTGACACCATTCGTGGTGGCGTGTCAAGTAACTCACAGACCTCAGGTCTATTCCCCCCCCCCCCAATCGGAGACTTCAGCATCTTATGTCTCGGTCATTAGGATCTATAAGTTCATATATCTCCTGATCACTCGTTTAACCCATATTTTTGAACTAGGTCTGCAAATGGTTTCATTTTACCATCCAGCCATACAGCTCCAATCTTCATAATATCCCCATTAACCCAGCTTCACCATATCAATGTTTTATTATCCATTTGTAAACCAGGGTTATGCCGCACCATAATACAGATAATGATCCTGACTACAGTCTTTGATCCATGATTAGTGCAGTTTTGGTCGCACTAATAGTCGTCAATCTAGCTGGCAATTTAGTCATTTTATCAATTGAGTACAAGCTATCTAGGTAATATGGTGAACACTTCTCCATTACCATCCACAATGGCTCGGGACCATCATTCGTAAAGTAACTGGCAGACTTTCAGCAGAAAGCCTTTATAAAGTTTTGCAATATCTGATAGCCAAAGCCACCTTCTCTTAAATTTCTAACCATAATATGCTTTGGAATGTTGTCTTTTCCCAGCACCCAGAATCCCTGAAAGGCTGTCAATATACTTAAGCATATAATTGGGTAAGTTCAGTGGAAGAAATGGGATAAACTAATAACTTGGGAAGAAACATCTGAATTGCATGCCCAGTCTTTTAAAGCTACTCGTTCCCATTTTCGGACATCTTGTTGAAGTATTAGTAAACCTTTTTTACATCACGAACCCGAGATCCCCATGTGTTTCACACTAGAATTGACCCACTGACAAATTCCAATCCGACAGTCCACTGCATAGAGGATTCTTTAAACAGAAAAACCACAGATTTACCCCAAATAATGTTATGTCCCAAAGTCGACCAACTTCTTCAAAATCGCGTTTTCAGTATCCCCACCGCCCCATCTGGGTTCGCCAGAATTACTTTCAGGTCATCCGCATAGGAAAGCACTTTAACCTCTCCATCCCCCTACTTGTACCTTGAATACGATCCTCCTTGTCTAATGTAGGCTGCTAAGGGCTCCAATACTAGACTGAAGAGAAAAAAAGCAACAGTGGACACCCTAGTCTAGTACCCCTAAATAACAGAAAAGATGCTTAACCATTCATCAATATTCTAGCAGTAATATGTGATTGCAGTGCACAGATGGCATTCAAAAACAGGCCCAACCCCCCCCCCCCATCTCAAGCAACGTAAAACTGTTCCGTTAACCCAAGCAAACGCTTTTTCAGCATCCATAAATATTAATACTATGTTTTCTACTTCAGTGTTTGGAAGCCCCATAATATCTAGGATTGTCCCGATATCATACCCATACCCCTCATGAATCCAGCATGTGACTGGTCGATTAGACCTCCCATATGTGTGAACAACTTAGAGGCTGCGCCATGCAATGAGATCGGGCGATAATTACTGCACTTCGTTTGATCCCTTCTCAGCTTCGGAATCAACGCGACCATAGAATCCCTCATGGACGGACACAAAATGCCATCCATCGTGAAGCTGTTAAATAATCCACACAATTCCGATTCTTACAGGGCACCAGGCCCTCCTCGTCCAGGCTACTCCTGCACAGTCTACCAGGACCTCAACCTGCACGTCCCTTATTGAGGCCCCTCCCCTGTACTAGCCTTGCTAGGTCTGCACCCCTCCTAGCCCCTTACCTTGCACTTGGCATGTGCGACCTTCACTTAACCCACGGGTCCTCCGCCCGACCTGCATCCTCTCCTCCACACTACTAGTTACTGCACTTGTGCAATCCAAATGTCACAAGGCCTAGTAGGACCGTTTTTGTTGGTGATCCCCATCACACCCACATCTGTTCTTGTTGTGCCTTGGAACACGTGTATAGGGGCATTACAAATACCCAATACATTAAGTATGAACGAAAACTGAATAGGAACCACGCCATACTGGGAAATTACCTGGGCTTGAGCATGCCCACTACCCAACACGACCCCCCCCAAACTAGTCAAATGAGATGGCTTGCAACTTGACTATGGCTTAAGTTATGCTCTTGGTAAAATAACGATAATCTAGGCTGTTCACCCATCTAAGCAGCATTATTCAGAGTAGATTACTAGAAGGAAACCCATCAAATGGCAGTTAAATCAAGTGAAACCAAGACAATTTCAGTGTGCTGATCAAGGCTCTTACCCTACATCACCAAACCAGTTCAGTGTTTGAGTGCCCTACCCTCTTTCCACTCTTACAAATGGATTACAAAAGGGTGGGGGGGTGGGGGAATCATGACCAAACAAAGCATTGTAATATATACAAGACAATGCTGGTCATCGATGTACTGGTCATATCTTAACTGCGGCCAGAATGACTGAGGATGCAGCTTTACAAATCTCAGAATCGAACAATGTCAGAAATAATTAGAATGCAGACGATGCATACCGATTGCAGGTGGCTGCATCAGATAAAATCGGTAGGGTTGATGAGAATTTCAGTAAAGTGCAAACAAAGAATGTACATGCTTTTGTGGAGTTTAAGAAATGAAAGTTTTTACCACTCAAGTTAATGGTCAGTTTATTGCAGTCCAAACTGGCAACATCTACCACTTCTTGCCCCAAAAATGAGGCTGGGAGCCAAGCTCAAAGCCAGAGTTTGGAGGTGTATTGGATGCTGGCCAGCTACCGATACGGGGTCTCAGTAGCCATGCTATATGCATTCACTCACTATTAAAAAACAGAGGTTCACTATATTATGTTGAAATTAGGTTAGGCTCAGCCTTGTTATGTAATAAGTTAAGCAATGATGTGCTAGGTTTGTCATGTTCCACCATATGAAGCACTAGGTTTGCTGAAAGTATGTTTCACGTGTAGGCTCGGTTCAAACAAAAACCTGTAACTTCAGACTAGGTTTAAAGTGTTGAGAGAAAAGCCATGTGTTCAGTACTTAAAGCTGAACGTAGGTTGATCCGCTAAAACAAGGATTTGAGGCCTATAATAAAAGATTTTTCTATTGGCAGATACACCACACCCCAGCTTGATTGCAGGACTGCACAATGATATCAGCTCAGTTTCCCAATTCTAACTGTGTGCAAGCCTCCCAGACATTCAGCAGAGAATTCTTCAGTTGGAATGGCTATATGTTTGGAGTTGCCATGTGGGGAAGAACTCGAAGCACTTTCCTCCATTCGGAAAGCTTACAAGACTTACCATCTGTAGTAATCTTTAGTGTCACCAAAACAGGTCTGTTTTTGACTTCACCCAATACCAAACAAGACATACTGCACAACCTGAAACCTACGTCAAAGAAAGCTTTTGGGAAACACCCACAGTAACTCATATTAGATCAATGGCCCATATAGTTAAGGCCCTTGCAAGCCAGCCCACACCCGCTGTGGAACCAAAGAAAGGCAGCTGCTTAGGAAGACGCAGGGTAAAACTGGTGTATGCAGATAAAGCAAGAAATGCCCAGTCTCTGCTCAAGATCTAGACTCCGTGTGCTACAAGCCTGGCCTACAGAAGAAAAGAAACCTGTATTTTACACCCAAATCAAGGGTCTGCACCTCACCAGGTGTTTCACCTCAACTCTGAACATACTGGCTAGGAATGCAGTCCCAAGGAAGTCGAGAGCCAAAGGTTGCATATTCCAGCCCTACAAATGGCACCCTGCCCCTTGTTGCAAAGTGGATTGTGTCCAGATTGGAAGAATTAGCAGTGCATGCATTCAAAGGAGCTTCACCCTTCGCCATTTGAGACAGGCCTATGAGAAGTAAAATGAGTTTTATTTACGGTATACAAAGGATGAAAGGGGAGCAAAAATGCATTTAAAAATTAACTTTTCCTCGCTGAAAAATCCTTTTACTCCAAACAGCAGGGAATAAAGTTCACCCCATAAGCCTCCCACCGGGCCACCAAGAGCTTACAGGCAGTTGGGTCCTTGTCATAACTGAGAAGCCAACCTAACCTCAAGTGTACCTTTAGTTCAATCGAGATGAACTGCCAGTGGGTATTTTCCAGAGCCAGGTAGGGTCCCCTTCCCAAACTGCTTGCTCCAGGCTCATGCACCAAAATTAGGATACAAGTTGCCACGCTGACCCTCCACTTGGACGTGTTAGCATACTCCAAGTGTGCCTCGTTTTTACAAGTAGAGGAATTCTACGAATAGCCTTCACTCCATCGTAGAAGGGACCACACCTCTCCATGATTAAAACACCAGGACTCTGAAGCCTAGAAGGGCCTGCAAAGCAAAATGCAGCACTTCACACCATAACACCTAAACGTGCTGTATACAGACATGGATTTCTAATACATTTACATGCCTGAAAAAGTTAACAGAAGACTTGAGCAAGAACACAGTCTACTCTTGAAAGCATCTTTTTACACCCAGCTTCCCAAGAGAGATCTACCCTTTCCTCATTTTAATTTGCAGCCTCAGAATTGGAATACATATTAAAAGATTACAAATGAGTCAGTGATTTCTTTCCAGCAATTATTCGCTATGCTACCAAGTCAGAAGTCTTGTTTCAGTAGTGTATATCAGCCAGTGTAAGGGGCTAGAGCAGAATCCATGGCAATCCACTTTGGCGCAGAAATGTAGTGAATCCATGAGGAGCAGATTGTGCATGTCTTCTACATTTGATCGGACATCCCCAGCAGTAGTGAGCTGGAACGGAGGTTGTCAAGAGATTTCACATATCTGGACTAGTATTTATAGACTATCTTTGCTAAACATTACCAATACTCTCAAACCTAGCAGGTAGGGGCAGTGGGAACAATCTTACTTTCATCATGGCAATAGTAGGCTTTGGTGGTGGGGGAGCCGTTGTGGATTACGGATCCTGGATGCAGCAGTCCTCTAATCCAACAGCAGCCTGCAGGCACAGTGCCTTGCAGAATGTACTCTCCCACATGGTTGCATCAGTCATGAAATGCTAGTAAGTATTGACTAGGGCAGGCTTCTCAGACAGTGGTATAATTATCATCCATGAAGTTGATACAAATTGTGTCCATTTTAAACTGGGTTTTGAATGTGTCACTCCGCTTTCTTTGAAGACACCCCTCTCCCTGTGAGAAAATTAGGCGTGCAAGGCTTAGGCCGGTTGTAGTACAGAGGGGATTGGGCAAGTAATGTCCACAGGATGTTCGCTTATGGGATCAGGGAAGGTTGGGAGAAACAGGTGCTGGAACACATTGAAATAAACAGATGTAGCATTTGGAGTTAGGCATGCGTGCAGATCTTGTAGCTCAAGTGGTTTTCATGAGTGTGCCTTGTTTTGGCACATCAGCGTTCGATAGCTGGCAGGCGAGGACCAGACAGTCGGGTCAGCAGTCTCTACAGTGCAATGTGAGACTCCCTCTTCAAGAAGGGGCAAAAGATGTGACGAGTGGCAGTTCATGGAGATGGATAAAGGCAAGAGTAGGTATTCATCAGTCCCTTCAATAGCCATCTGCCATAACCGGCAGAAACAAATGTATCACAGCTTATTCACAGCTTCATCCACGTAAATTCAAATCTAAAATAGGATGCTGCATCTATGGTGGTGTAAAGTATGTATCTCTTTTCTAGGTCTATATCGAAATGGGCTGAGCGGTTTGGCCACTACAAAGTATTTCTTTTGTTGCCCTCAGCCAAACTGAATCATTAATAAAACACATTAGTACCCAATGGCGACTCCCCCCTGCCTCCAAGCCAGTCATGAAGCTGACTGCAGGCTTTACTTCATATTTTAGACCACACTCAGCCACCAGAGTTGCTGAAGGTAGCCATCTTCCCATCCAGGATCCAGCCCAGTTAGCCCCAGCCACATTCTTCCCTGGAATCCTCTCCTAAAAACACTCTTACCTGTGCCATGCTCTCCCCGTCACTCGCCTTATCTCCCTGCCTACCTACGCCAACACCAATGGCCATCATGGAAATAGAAGGGATTAAGAACCCCCACCCTCTTGGTCAGTTTGCTTGGCAGTTTACTTTAACTGATGAATCAGTCATTGCAGTGCGCCAACATTTACAAAAAAAAAAAAAATTATATGATACATTACTCACCATAATCGTATTTCTGATGCTTGTATTTGCTTAGATTCACATGCTATGCATAGGCCGACATCTAGTGTAAGCTGCAGAGCATTCGTTTTCGAAACTCGAAAAGGGACGTCAATGGGGCGTGCCAGTAATACTATCCCTAGTGTGACGTCCAATGTACCCACAGTCCACGCGTCGCCCTCCGATTGTTTTGTTTCTGGCATGAATTGTAGCGTGAGTACACGTGTATTAAAGCAGTTATGTATCAGATAAGCTCATATGCATCCATGCACCATCTCTCCAAGGGGAGGAAGAGTGGGTGCATGTGAAATACGATTACTGTGAGAAATGCATCCCTTCTGAGGCTTGGGGAATCTCCCTAGATCACATGCTACACATAGATTAGCGAGCAGTGTTAGGAGAAGGAGGTGGGTTGTGAGAAGGTCCAGCGGCAAATAGAGGTTTTAGAACTGCTTGTCACACCTGTGCATCTGCTTTGGAATGAGTGTCAATACAGTAATGCTGAGCGAAAGTATGTACTGAGCTCCATGTAGCTGCTTTGCAAATGGTGTCTAGCAGGACATTTGCTATAAAGGCCAAAGTAGCTCCTGTACCCCTAGTCGAGTGGGCTCTTGGTGTGAAAGGCAGTGTTTTGTTTGACAATGGAGTAAGAACCGTATGCATCTGACTATACACCTGAAGATAGCATTCTTGGAAATGCGTTCTCCTGCTGTGCCTGGTGCTACTGAGACAAACAATTGGTCTGTTTACCTAAGCAGTCTGGTCTCGTTTACATAGTAAAGGACCGCCCTCCTTACATCTAGTGTATGGAGTTTCTCCTCATCTGAGCTTGTTGGATTTTGGAAGAAGGCCAGTAGCTCAATGGATTGGTTCATGTGAAATGTGGACATTAATTTAGGTGAAAACCCAGGGTGTGTACGTAAAAATAATTTTTCCTTGTGTACGACAAAGAATGGGTCCTGTACTGAATGCTTGCAGTTCATTAACTTCTTATGGAAGTAACAGCCACTTAGAAGGCAGTCTTGTAGGTCAGGTGCTTAAGAATGGACTTATGCATAGGATCAAAGGAAGGTCCCATGAGCTTTGCAAGTACTACATTGAGATCCCAGCCTGGTGGTGGGTTTGAAATTGGAGGGTGGAGTCTCTTTACTCCCTCCATGAACGCCTTAATGATTGGAACTTTCCACCACAACACTTTCCTCTGATGTAAGCTGATAAAGCCGCCAGGTAGACCTTTATAGAGTTGAATACTAACCCAGAGTCTAACAAGTGGAGCATATAGTTAACAATGTGGGATGAGTACATGCTACAGGGTTTGTTTAGACTGGCACCAAATAAATCTCAACTTGTCGAAATAACAGTGTCTGGTGTACGTGCCTCCTTGAGGATATCCATACCGTTGCGGTAGATTTAGATGTCCAAACTCTATGACCTCAGGAGCCATGCTGCCAAGTTCATTGGTTGACGGTGTACTGTTCCCTGTATTGGGTCAGCAGATTGGTCTGACCCTGGAGTTTCATGGGATTGCACATCAGTGCGCAGATGTGGATACCATGGTTGTCTTGCCCACATGGGAGCAACTGGGATGAGCGGCATCCCTCTGTGAATCTTGTTCACAAACTTGCTCATTAGAGGAGTTGGTGGAAAAGCGGAAGAAAATTTCCCTGACCAGCTCATCCATAGGGTGTTCCCCCTTGGAGTCTGGTTGGGGAAACCTGGACGCAAAGTCTGGGCATTGCTCGTTTTCTCTTGTAGAGCGAAAGTCTAGCGTGGGGTAACCCCCACTGTGAAAAGATGTGATCTACATTTGTGTCCAGTTGCCACTCGTGTTCTTCTGATAGGGGATCTCTGCTCAGTGAGTCTGCTAGAGTGTTCAGTTCTCCTGAAACGTCTTGGGAAGATAGGAACATCCTCCATCTGAGTGCCCGTGTCCATATTTCCTGTGCTAGTTTGGACAGATTTGGAGAATGTGTGCCCCCCTGCTTGATGTAGAAATTTGCAGTGGTGTTGTCGGTGAGGATCTGTACCGACTGATTTGTCAGCTGTGCTTCGAATGATTGAAGCACTTTGAACACTGCCAGAAGTTCCAGCAGGTTGATGTGCTTCTGTGCCGTGATGAGTCCACGTGATGTGCCCCCACCCAGAGAGTGACGAGTCTGTCGTAATTACCACCGCTGCATCGTGGAGGGGCTTTCCCTTGTCCACCAGCGAAGGCTTTCTACAAGTGGTGAAACGATCACTAGATGGTCCCACTGACCGTTTGCCTGAGACCACTGTTCACCGATCCTGCATGGGGCACAGACGTGTGTGTGGGACCGGGTAAATACAAGATGCCATGCCAAACAAACATTGCATACGCGTATCTGGTTACCGGCTTGATACTGAGGTATTTGCAGTAGCAGGTTTTGAACCCTTTCCTTTAACCGAGGTAGCTCATCCTTGGAATAACCTCCTGGATGCCAAGGACGAGATGGCTCGTCCTTTTTGGCACCTTGTTTTGAGCGATCCCTGCAAAGCAGGGATCGCTCAAAACAGTAATCCACCCCCGGGTTATGTGAGGGGGAGGTCCCTCCTCACTGCCCGGGGGCTGGATTACCTTCAGTTTCACATCACCGTGCATAATGCACACTGACATGAAAGTGAAAGTATTTTCACCGCAGGAGCCTTTTTCGGCTGCCTCAGTGAAAAGAGAAGGTAAGTGTCCACCTTTTCTGCCTAGATCTCCGGCTGTATTTCAAGCCGGAGATCGAGAGAGGTGTTGCTGGAAAGGGGAGAGACTCCCCTTTCCAACGACACCTTTTGTGAAAGCATTACTAGGTCACCAAAGCATGGGGCCCACAGGTATCCCCCCAGGGAAGGGGATTAAATAAACATAGCCACAAAATAGAGATGTGGGAGTGGGGATGGGGGGCCCACACGGAATTTGTTTGTTTTTTTTTACCCAAAAGGGGGGTGGGGGTGGCCCTTTCTGCTCCCAGGTAGGAGTACATGAGGTGGCCCCCAGCCATTTAGGGGGGGCGCACCAGGAAAGTGTGGGCACTCCCCTCCCCCAAGGATGGGGGCTGCAGGTTAGGGTCCCCCGCTAGGGCAGATGGGTGCCCATCTGCCCCCAGGGAATGCCCCCCCCCAAAAAAATAAAGGAAAATGTCATGGTTGGTTTTGGGGTGAGTGCCCCTCCACTAGACCATCAGGATTTTTTTATTTATGAAAGGGGATGCCCCCCCACCCAAAATGGCCGTGGGGGTCATGTCATGCAGCCCTTCCTCGGGGCAGTTATCTGCTGCTAGGATGGGGCATCTGACCCCAGGGAGGGCTGCATGAGATTCCACCCCCTTTACATTACAAAATTATCCAGCGGTTTAGGGTGTCCCTCAGCCCCCCCTAAAATGCAGACTACCATTTTCAATTTTTGTTTACCAAACTTCCCTTGGCGCAGATTAGCACATTAGTGTGCCAATCCGCCCCCATGGTGCCCAAACCATACTGCCCCACCCACTGGCAGGCCTGCCCCACTTTTTTTGGTGCCCCCCAGCCCCAAATGGAGGGAGGGCAGCTCATGCAGCCGTTCGTAGGAGCACCAGGGAGGCCTGCATGAGGTGCCCCTCATCCGTTTGGGGGTGGGCACCACAAAATGTCAGACAAGCCACCCAATGGGTGGGACAGTATGTTTTGGGCACCCTGGGGGCAGATGGGTACATCTGCACCAAGGGGTAAACCAAAAATAATCTTTGAAAATGTTGGGATGCATTTTAGGGGGGCTGTGGGGCACCCTAAACCGGCGGGAATTTTGTAGGTGGTTGGCCCTCTCCCCTCCACCCGAAATGGAGGGGGGGCCTCTCATGTAGCCCTCCCTGGGGGCAGATATCTGCTCCTAGGAAGTGACACCTGACCCTGGGGAGGGCTACATGGGATGCCCCCCATCCATTTGGGATGGGGGTGGGAGCACCCCCTTTACATTACACTCTCATACTCTCAGCCCCACCCCCACAAAGTGCTGCCTACCATTTTCAATTGTTTTCTTTTTCCTCTTTCCAGAAACGCATGGGTTTCCCTTTTTTCCTTGGTGGCTTGGACGCCCTAGTCCCAAATCTGTATGTGAGCGCTTGAGCAAAATTCCTGAAATTCTGCTGTGCAAAGAGACTTGGGGTTAACTGTTTTAGGCTTTCCCCTTTGCGCCCAGGTAGGTGCACCCACACACGTGAGGTACTGTTTTTGTTGGGACACCTGTGGGAACGTACATCATTTATTGTGTATGCGTGGTTTTCATAAAGTCAACCCATTTGATGCTGCCCTTTGTCACACAACACTATAATTTCCCAAATGTGCCCTACATTTATACACTTTTGTAACCTGCACAAGTTACCTACCCTTCAAACGGTCTGCCTGTGCTCTTTCAAAAAATGTATGCTTGCCCTTCTGCACCGCATTAGATTTCCTTATTTACACATGCCAAGTACGTCTGTTCAGGCTGTAAGCATAAAACTCCTATGTAGCATGGCTGTTTTTGGCTTATGGTATTGCTGGTTTTGTGAAACATTACAAAAATGTGCGATTTCCTAACTGCAAAAGGGGAGCATTGTTTTTCTCAAAATTCATACAAGCCATTGCCGTACCCGGCCAACCATGTCCACCACATACCTTTTTTTCTCTAATTCTCCTGCTTCCCCCCCCCAAAAAACTATGGAATTTTTCCCTACATAGTTGTTGCCTGATTTGCGCAAATCACCCATTCCGAACCTTGGACTTTTGTCTACTTTTCAGAAATGTAAGCCTTTCCTACCCTTTTCCATTTCGTCCACGCACGTCCTATTGGGAAAAAAAAGGCCAAAATCGCTTACCTCACAAAGCAGTTGATAACCACATCAAAATTAATTATTTTCGTTTCCACTCAACCTGTTCTTGAAAGCCAGGTAATTGAAGAATTCAGCACAGCAAACCATTTGTTCCTAGCCCTTACATGTACATCATTTTATTGGGATTTTTTTTAAAAACACAAAATGTTGCCCTTTTTGGTTATTTTCTCTCACCCCCCCCTACAGCAAACTAGGATTTGTGGGTGGCGTTACGACCACCTACATGTGGGGGAAAAAAAATATATATATTTTTTTTTTTTAATTCAAAACACAAATTTGGCCAAAATCTCTCATGTCCAAAAATGAAAGTTACAAGCCTTTGAATGGCCAAAAAAATACCAAAATTGCCAAAAAAGGCCTTGGCATTTGGGTGGGGGGCGCACATGGCAGTTAAGGGGTTAATGGAAAGACTACCCATCTTCCGTGTTTATGGCAGCTCCTATGGAATGCTTTGTGGTGCTTGGCACAAGGCTTGATTTTCTGCTCATTTATTGAGAAGCCCAATTTGAAGAGAAGGTTTATGGTTCTTTGAATGTTTTGCCTGCAAAGTTGGGGTGATTCCCTGTAATCAGCCAGTCGTCCAGGTAGGGGTACACTGGGATCGTTTCCCTGTGCAGGTTTGCTGACACCACCGCCAGTACCTTGGTGAATACCCTTGGAGCAGGTGCTATTCCAGAGGGTAGCTCCTTGAATTGGTAGTTCTGGTTTGCCATTTTGAAACGCTAGAGTTTAATGTGTGCTGGGACCATTGAAATATGAAAATAGGCATCTTTCATATCCAATGTTGCTATGTAGTCCCCTGCTTTAGCAGAGGGATTACTTCTTGTAGTGTTGTCATACAGAACTTGTGGCTTGACAGGGCGTAGGTCTAATACTAGGCACATGGTTACATCTTTTTTGGCACATGGCAGGAAGTTTGTTACCCTTGTTTACCTGGTTCACTGGGACGATTTCTCTGGCGTTCGAGTAACATCGCTGTGACTTCCTCGAGGATGCGCTCTTCCTTCATGGTTGTTCTTCGACACGGGGAATGGTTTGAGGGTTGCAGAAGTAGCTCCACGCAATAACCGCCCGGTACGGTTGATAGCACCCACTTGTCCGAGGTGTTTCCCTCCCATGAGTGGGTGAAGTATGTAATATGCCCTCCTACTGGAGTAGCATGGGAGAGAACCTGAAGCGGGTGGTCATAGTTTAGGAGGTGTTGCTCGACCTCTGCAAGTGGAGGACCCCCCCCCGCTCCTCCCGGCCACAAGATAGACACTGGCCCCTCTGAAAACTGTGCAAGGCTTGTCCCGGATTGTTTCCCCAGGATGAGCCCCGACTTTGGCCATAACCTGAACCCCTTTGCGAGCTTGGACCTCCAATTAGACGAAAATTACTTCCGCCTCTTTGGCCTGGGGGCTTCGTGATTTCAGAGCGTCATACTCTGGCAGATTTTAATGCATCCGCAACAGCCGTCCCAAACAGAACATCGGGTTCTACTGGCATGGTGCCTGTGTTTCAAGTTTGAACCCAGACTGGCGAAGCCCGTTTATTGATGGTCCCTTCGGCAACGATCCTGCCTGCATTATCTGCGGCATCCAAGTTCCTTAAGATGCAGCTGGATACCGCCTTGCGATCTGCTACTGCTAGGGCCAATTGAGATTTGAGAGGTTCTGGAGCTAAAGCCATTAGGGTTGCAACTTCATCCCACTTGTGGCAGTTGAAGCTTGCTAACAAAGTGGTTATTTGCAATCCTCCTTTGAAAGGCCGCCGAGGTGGCCACTTTCCTCCCCACAGTGTACAGTTTTTTACTTTCCTTATCGGGGAGGGGGGGGTTCAGATGAGGCCCGCTTAGGAGTTGTGGTCACCACAAGTGAATTCGGTCTTACTGCCCCCTGATGTACAGTGGGTGTAGGGCAGAACAGTTTTTCAATATGTGGGTTGACTGTGGTTAGGGGTCTCCAGAGAAGTGTGTATCCTTTGAATGGACTGAAGAATAGGTATAAATTGGGTGGCAGCTTTCCTGTCCCGTAAAAATATCCCACAAAATCTTTATCTAGCTGAGCTTCTTGGGTCTGGATTTGAAAGTGCTCAGTTGCCTTCGTGAGCATATCGTTATACAGGGGTGGATTGTCCACTGGTGAATCTGCCACTGGTGGGTCTAAGTTGACAGGAGAGGCCATGCTGTACACATCCTCTTCATCGTAGTCTTGGTTTTACTCCTGTAATGTGTCAATGCCTCATTGTCTGCATTTGTATCATATAGATCAATATGGAATGGTTCTTAGTGAAATAGGGTGTCAGGACACGACTTCTTTGCTGGGGGCTGGGAGGGCGAGGGGGCAGTAATTGGTGAATTGGTAAATTATGGACAGCCTGGGGATTTCTCAAAAAAGCCTGCCATTAATGTCCTTTTCATAACCCCATCAATGCCCTTGGAGATCCATTGGGAGAAACTTGGTATGGGCACAGGGTTATGAGGTGTAGTAGGACCCAGAGGTGTAGGCTGCCCTTGTTCTTCAAAGCTGCTGTGATGGTACCATTTCCGTTGGAAACAGGCTCCTTTTCCCTGTGAGGTCTACTAGACTTCTCTTTGAGAGCGATGGCTCCTTGAGTAATGTTTCTTCAAATGTTTTGCCTCAAGAAGGCTTTCAAGGACATGCTTTTGCATCAACTGGGCTATTTGAGCTCTTGGTGTTTGTGGCCGTATATGACATTTGGACGGAGTGTCGAACTTCAGTGGTGGAGTGGCATTAATCTGTTTGGACACGGTATCTAACGTCCCTCAACTTTGGGGGCCCTGGTGGACCCCCACCCTCGACGCCATGTGCAGGCATGTCGACGATGTTTCCATCTAATCTCTGCCCTTGAGTATGCGCTTAGGGTGGGCTGTAGTGTGAGTGCTACTGTTGCCGTGTGTCGTCCCCGTAATCCATCCTGTATTGTGACAGGGGCTAGAACAGGGGAATCAGGTCCCCATCGCCTTCCGCATCTGAAAAGATGGCAACTCTGCCGTTGCCAGAGGCACTCTCCACGTCCATGGCGGCCTTGTCCTGCATGGCGGGATGGGCAAAGTGCTTGGTCTTTCGGTCCTCGAGTGTTTTTGCTTTGAAGAGCTCGACAATCTCCCTCGTCGTGGTCGCATAGAAGACAAAGGCTGCACACCAGGTGCTGGTCCTTCCAGAGGAACTTTTTATTACAACTTGTGCAGAATTTAAAAAGGTGTATTTCCCATTTTTAGATGGAAGGGCAGCCATGCGAGAATAGAGAGTGTAAAGGGGAAAAGCATACTCTTAGATCCTTAAGAAAAGTCCACCCCAACTCTCCCTACTGTGTGGCCCGAGTCCTGGTGCGGCCTTCCAAGGCCAAAGGGGTCCGTCGAATCAAGGACTTTGTCCGACATTTGTCCTTTTCACTACCGAAGATGTTGAAAGTCGGTGATTAAAAGGATAGAAAGAGTAACTAATTAAATATAATCAATGGTGTTAGCCAAAATAGTAACTTTGCAGTTAAGCGTCAGTCTGACGGCAGAAAAAAACAATCTGAGGGACCTAGACGCATGAAGGACCATGGGTACATTGGATGTCACACTAGGGATAGTATTACTGGGACACCCTTTTCGACGTCCCTTTTCGAGTTTTGAAAAAAACGAATATTCCACCGTTTCCACTAAATGTTGGCCTATGCATAGCATGTGATCTAAGCAGATTCCACAAGCTTGAGATAGATGTATATAATTTCACTTCGGGAGTGCGGCTCAGGACTACGCCGATATGTCGGTGTAGAAAGGTTTGGAAAAATATATATACACCCAACAGCACCTGCATGCACATACAGACCGACCAACAGTCCATGAGCAATAATGAATGCATGTACAACAATGATCATAACAGGTACACAAAGCAGACTAAACCAGATATTTAAGCATGCAATTTTTTTTGTAGCATAAGACAATATGTTGCACCATTTTTATTGACTAGCGTGTACGCAACAGCCAGGGTGCAAGGAGGAGTCAATTTGAGTGGGGTCGAGAGGTTGTCATTTACACCTTGTGTATCTGTTCTGCCATCAATTAAATAGATCTGTCCCGACCATGACCAAAACGTTTGTTTTCCCTACTTTTTTGATGTTTGCGCCCAAACACCTTCAATGGTGCAAAATACTCCTATGCTGAGTCACACCTCTCGCATTCCCCTTCACTACTTGCATTTGAATCCTCCAACTCATGCACACTCCCTCAACCTATCACACTGCCAAGTTACAACTTTAACTCCAGTCTGTCATACTCAACTTGTACCTGAACACTAATTCGTCTTTCAGTCTCAGTCCTTCATTTGCTCCCAGTATCACCTTGCCACAGTCTACCCTTACTATCTCTTGCTCCTTCTGCATCTCCCGCAATTTATTCGAACCTCACTTCCTCCTATCCTCTTTCCGACAGTCACTGAATCTCCATCAAGAATATTGTTCTTGGGCACTGTCCATCGTACCAATACATTTTTTGCAGATTTATTTTTTTAACCAGCTTAAGGGGTCTCTAGAAAAATGCACCTTGCATTCCCTCTGGCCCCACTCTAGCAACATTTACGTTTTTTAAAGCAACTGAGAGACCACTATCCCGAGGGCGGAGCGGACTAGCAATAGCCATCTAACATGTACGTGCTGGATACAAGGTGCACAATACCGACATTTGCACAGGCAATACTTACGGGATAAAATAAGGCACTGCTGACATACATGTTAAAAAATTAACATGCCATGAAATAAGTGCCTACATATGTACGCTTCTAAAAATATGTGCAGACTAAAAACAAACAGATCACATGCTTGGAACATGCAGATAACATTAGGCACAAAGAGGCAATACACACATTAAGATTACAAAGCACACAGTTGTGAGCTACTAGCCAGACATAAAAGCCACTCACCCCTGCATCACTGACATTTCTTAACATGCACAAAGCACACCATTTTAGTCTCCAAAATGGCAGTGGAGAACGCACATTTTGTTGCATACACATGTAACAGATACTAACAGAACACATACCTTTGGATTGCATGCACGGACGAGTGAAACTGGGTGCCAAATTTGTTGGAGCACAGAAAACATGGTTTGCGTAAGCACAGCACAGAAAAAAAAAAAAAGTGTCAAGTGGATAACTGTTTCAAAGTGAAGCATCAATCTTTCTTGGTGGCTTGAAGAGGGAGCTATCAAGTGGATGGGGGGGGGAGATGCATTTCATTACTCCACCCTATTTTGACTATCCTAAAAAAAATCAGGCGTTACTGTGGCCAAATACTTTTCATAACACCAGCCTGTGTTCATAAACAGCTCAAATAAGCCACCAGCAAAGAAGGGTTCCTAGCTGCACAGAAACAGTTTATTTCTAACATGCTTAAGCGTGCCCGGGATGAAAAGCAACTGCTTCATCCGTGCCTCTTCTGAAGTTATTATGAGAACAAACCGCTTATGCATTTGGGACTATATGGCTTCTTGACAGGCCATCAAATCACTTCGGCTCAATGTCAACACAGGCCAGGATCGTAGTTTACTACATACAGCCGTCGCCTGGCTATTCACACTCTGGAGCCTGCTCCAAGAATAAACATGTACGAGCAAACCACAAAAGGGCTTTCTTTTTTCAGCAAGGCAAACATGTGCACAGACCAACTGTAAAATGAATGAACATAGGTTCTCTAAATCAAAGTGCCTACAATCATAATTTTCTACAATCGGTCCTTTGAACATAGTTCTATAATCACAATGTAATATAAGTAAGCCTGTTACATCTATGGTCAGCATATCTGTAATACCATTCTCTTGCATAATAGAAGTATTTGTGGTGAATACTAATAGTACTGCATATACGAACCCCTTGGAATAATACCTTTTTTCTTTACTCTGACAGAAGTATAGAGGTGCATGGACCGTCTATGGGGTGAAATAGCCATACACTTGTGGTTTGGCATGGCTTGTGTATGGAGCAAAACAAAAACAGCAAAAAGAAATTCCATCAAGACATGTTTCACTGAGCTGAATTGCTCCTTTGAGTCTCATTACCACTACCCCTCCCCCACAAGTATTGTATTTGGTTAGTTATATAGCGCTCTTTCCCCCACTTGTGTGGCCTCAATGCGCTTTCTTCCTCAGTTGTAATGCCCTTGATGACTAGTCAGTGTAGTGGGAACATTCTAGGGAGTTTAGCTTAGGGTATGCAGGTGTGCATGTTGCCATGTTAAGACTTGGGGCTGGCAAAGCTCGACTAAGCAGCCCAAGAGAGGTCAGACACGTGGGTGGGTGCTTTTGAATGTTTGAGACAGATGGTATTGTTGAAAGTCAATGTGAGGCCAGCTATACCGTTTTACTTTCGGGTGGTAGTCGCTGTATGCCAGAGGCAGAGGTGTTGAGGTACATCAGGTGTTTCACTCTGGACGGCTGTGTGTGATGCTAGACCTGATGTGCATAGCCATAGTCTATCTTGCCTTGAATGACCCCACAAAGGGTAGCCAGCTTTAACAAATAAGTCCGACCGCAATGCCCCTGGTGCAGCAGCGAAGATGCTAACATGATCCATATGTTCTAGACCTGTCGCAAAGTCCTAGGATTTTGGCCCAAAATCGAACAAACCTGCAATAAAGTGGGAGTGAACGGATACGAATGGACCCCGAAAGAGTATCTACTAGGCACATATCCCAGATTGAGCAAAATCTAGCACATTGTGAGACTAATGAACATGGCGTGTATCCTCGCGAAGAGAGTGATCGCAATGGCGTGGAAATCACCTGGAGGCCCAAGATACGAACTGTGGATCAAAGAGATGGACAACCGCTGAAACAAACGCCTGGAACGCAGGGGTCACTCGGGAGGAGGGTAACAAACGCCACGCTCGAGTTGTGGAAAGCCTTAAGAGACATTATCTTCTCAGACTACAGGCGCCCCCCCCCCCCCAGTCCGCATGTGTCGCCTAGCACAAACATGAAGCATCACCGACAAGTCATTGACCCCCCCCCCCCGAAACCAGGACTTCCCCCAGAACAATATACTCAACCTTTCTACATCTCACCACCTAAGGGTCAAAGAGAATCATAATCTCAACCCGGCCGGAAGACAGTCAGTTAATTGTTGTTTAATGTTTTTATTTTATTAGTTAAGAAAAATGGACACTACCTGATGGCAAGATTCCAATAACTTACAATTAATACTGTATGTTTATCTACAAATGACAAAAATATATATATATTGTTAAATAGTCTATCGTGCATGGATGCATAGCCGTGCCTGCGTCCACACTATCGGTGTGAGATATACGTACCGCAAGCTGCGAAATTGTTCGAATGGGGCAATATTTGTTCAGGTCTAGAATTGAGAGTCATAGCAATGGGCCTAGGTTTCACAATGTAGCAGGTTTCACAAGATGGAGGATAAACCTAGATTTGAGAATCCTGTATAGAGGGAGGCGCCCAAGTTTCAAATGCAGTAGGCTTCGTCATACAACAAAGGCGGCGGCAGCGGCTACACCTAGATTCAACAATCCTGTATGCAAGAGGGGGGGGGGGGGGTGAGGCCTAGGGTTCACAACGCCGTAGGTTTCAGCATATAGTACAGTGGGTTTCCGTAGTACAAGTCATCAATGGTTTGTTATACCTAGATTTGGGAGTACATTTGTAGTGGGAGATTGCTAGTATTGAGAATTCCCTGAGTGAGCGATGCATGTTAACAATTGCAGTCATTCCTTAGTGATGGTCATGCGCTACCCTGGGCTAATTATCTCAATGTTCGTGGTCTCATGTGGACCTACGGGCAGGGGGCGCAGAGAGAAAGTTGTGAGTGTGCCACAGCTAAAAATGCTGGCTTACCTGGAGTGCTTCTTGTCTGGCAGTGTTGTCGGGCAATTGGAGGTGGTGTGCCAGGTGTTAGGAAAGATTTCCATTTCATGTGTAATTTTCCCTCCAGTTATGGATCACCCAACCTTTTGCTAAACACCAGAAGAGCACAGCCTTCTGCTCCACTCCCCTGGGCTTTTCGCTCACTTTCTTATGGGGAAACTGACATGCCCTTAAAGACAGTCAGTACTGGGAAACTGTTTCACTTAGTCCTTGTTAATGTTGCAACTTTTCTGCAACATGTTGCAAGTGCACAATGTACCTTCCAGTATAGTGCACTTGGGTCTTCCTGGCATTTCTAAAGGCTCTAGGATACTCGAAGGATTTCTTTTTATTTATTTTTTTATTTTTTGGAGAAGTGCAGGTGTGCTTTGGACAGGTCTGGTGGCTGCTTCTTTTCATATATTTTTTTTTCTTCAAATATGTTTTTATTGTGATCAACAATAAACATTGCCTACAAGACACCACACAAAAGACAACCATGTGACAAATTGAACAGTGCAATCACTAGGAGTACATTTTCGATTTTAAGGCGACGGGTGTGAAGATAAGATATGAGACAGATATGAGACAGAGAGAGAGACAGAGAGAGAGACACAGAGAGAGAGACAGAGAGAGAGACACAGAGAGAGAGACAGAGAGAGAGACAGAGAGAGAGACAGAGAGAGAGACAGAGAGAGAGACAGAGAGACAGAGAGAGAGAGAGAGAGAGACAGAGAGAGAGAGAGAGAGAGAGAGAGACAGAGAGAGAGACAGAGAGAGAGACAGAGAGAGAGGTGGGGTTAATGGAGCGAAAGCTGAAAAAAAGAAAGTAGAGCATCTAGCGCCTGTTCCACCCCCCACCGTCCCCGCAGGCCTGACCATGGGTGATAGCAGTTGACTCATTTTGACAGTGTTCATAGTTCGTCCAGAGAGCTTGGCGAAGAAAGCGTGAGAGACACTAGATTGTCCATCGAGGTACGTAGCGCTGAGGGCTAGTTCCGTGTGAGGGTTACGCCAAAGGCTATTTTCCTGAAGGGGCTACAGTTCGCACCGAGTACAAGATCTTGTGTAGCTGGTAAATTCCCTGCGCGGTTGTAACGCTCACCTAATATCCACAGGGACGTCACTCAGCCTGTTCTGACCTCTTATGACCTCAAACCCTTCCCTGGAGTCTATTCGACTGGGGACTGGGCCTGAAACACGGATTGGTAGAGTTTAACTCCCTATTGTCTCTGTGTGCTTGAACCCCTTCTTCCCCGGGGTCCAACCCTTCCCTTTGATCCACAGCTCACCTTGTTTTCTTGGAAAGTGTGCTCTATGTCCTGCTTTCAGCACAGGGGCGCGTTGATTGATGCGGGCTCGTTGCTTTCTAGTTACTTCACTGGCAAGAGTCCGACAGGCAAGTATAATGAGTCTTTTGAACTGTTCAACTCTTTCCTTCCTTAGATGATGGCCGGCGTCCGGGGATGGCAACGTGCTGCTGAGATGAGTAGCGCTGAAGGTGAACGCGATGCGACCCTTTCATATTTGTATTGAACATTTCTTTCTGTGTCTTTTAGGTGCTGCAGCATGGATGCCGGTTATGAAGAAGAAATGTGGTGAGTAGACGCGTTATGCGGCGCCTAAAGCTGTTTCCACGCTAACCTGGAGTGTCTTTTCCCTCTTGCAGATGGGTGAGAAGTTCCGGAGACAGAGTCATCAATGGCTGGGATTCAGGTAAGCGTTTGAAGCTCGTACAGTATTTTACAAATAAGCGAAGATTTGCTGAATGCTTACCAATGCCTTTTTTCTGTTATTTTCCCTTAGGAAGCGGCATGCTGGGATGGGAATGACACCGCCGAAGATGCCCGCAGAACAGAAGGAGCGATGAATGATGGGCGGAAGCGCTGCAAGGTAAGGCTGTCCCTAGCGTTGTTCTTCCAGGAGCCGAGCACAGATGAAAGATGCAGGCCTACTGGAGACTGATCCGAACACAGCGAGTGTCACGCTGCAGGTGCAGAAAACAGAGCATGGTTCTCAGCGTGGGCGTGGCTTAGTCTCTGGGTATCCCAGGTGTCTCTGGGCTGAACCACACCCAAAAGACTAGCTGCACATGCAGTTCTGGGAACCGAAATATGTGGGGGCATCCATCTTGTCCCCATCAATGCACTACAAGTTCAATCCCCAATGTTATCCTATGGGAGTGAGTGAGTCTGGTGCCACAAGCGCCAAGTCTGACTTCAAGGGGGTCTTTGGAGGCATGGAGAGGCCCATGCGGCTGATCATGGCCTGGCTCCATCTTGGAGGGCTGGGGACACAAGGGGCAGGAATCATGACAGCGGTGCAAGTGCAGGGGTTATTGTTGCTGTGAGGTTCCTTGCGCCTCTGTAGAATAGCAGAAATGGGAGCCATTGCTGATCTACATTGGTGTGCGTTTCCATTAAAACGGCGTTCAGGCTTTCTAATTCATACATTTCTTTCGCTTTTTTCAGCCAGTCTACCTTTGTGGGAAGAGAGGAGGACTTCCACTTTGTGACACGAGCTGCCAGAAGCAAGTTTATTGGCATGTGTGGAAGGAGCGTGCATCCATGTTCGACTTGTTCCACACCAAAAAGAACCAAGAGGGGGGATACATTTCTGTGGATGCCCTCAATCTTGTGGATCCGTACCAAGATCTCCTTCCAGAACAGCTGTATCCGGGGGGCAACGCCACCATTGGTGCCAATATGTGCCGACCTGCGTACACCCTCTCCAGCAGTAAGGGGAGATGCTCCCCCGCCCCCCCAACGTTTAGCAAAAATATATCAGGGTAAGTGCCATTGTATAAGGATTCTACAGTTGTGCATTTTATATTGCATTGCACTAGAATACTTCCACACCGCCCTGTATATAGCGTCCTACCCCGCTTGGTTGCCCTCCCACCCCAGTTGTTGATCCCATTTGCCCTTGGTGCTTGGGAGGTGGGAGGGGTTGGGGGGAGGGGAGGTGGCCTCTATCAATAAGGGCTTTGTACATGCATGTTATGAGACCTCTCGTGCCTGGATGCATGTTCAGTATGTTCTCAAATGCGGCTAAAGGGCGTTGCAGTTGGGCTTTCCATTTGCGGTCTGCGAGGACCCCTTTGAGTTGCAAATAGGGTAACGGCTTGATGGTCAGCCCCTGCTGTGCTGTTTGAGTTCCTCTTTGGTTAAGAATGAGCCCTCCTTCCACATCTGCCCAGCTCTAACCAGGCCCTGCTCCAACTGGAGTTGGAATCTGAGGGGTTCCAGTATCGCGTCTCGAATTGGATGGGCCCAGATAAAACTGAGCAGTGATGGCCAATTTGTGATTCCTTTCATGCCGTTTTTTTTTTACTCCATAGGGCCCAGAGAGCGGACAGGAACGGGTGTTCTCTCGCTCTGCGTGGGATTGCTTCCCAGGGGGCCCAGCGCCATTCACCCATAGTTACCGGGGCAAAGAGCCGATTTTCTAGAGCTACCCACTGCTTGCTTTTGGACTCCCTAATGTGGTCTACCAGGATACGGAGTACTGCCGCTGCATAGTAAGAGTGGATGTCTGGGTATGCGAGGCCCCCTTTCTCCTTAGCTAGGATCAGAGTCTTATATACAATACAAGGTCTGCCCTTGTCCACAGGAATGATGAAAGGGATTCCCGGACTGTATTCATTAAAGTGCTTGGGAGAGCAATCGGGAGGGACTGGAAAAGGAAGAGGAGTCTCGGCAGGACATTCATTTTAAAATCGCTGTCAATTTAACAGCCCAGGAGAGGCTGAGTTTGTCCCAGTTGCTAAGATTATTCAATATTACTGCCCATAGCGTTTTGTAATTGGACTGGAACAAGTCCTGGAGATGTCTGGTTATTGTTATTCCTAAATATTTGTTGTTGATATGTGAGACTTGGAGGCTCCATGTCTGAGATTGTGTTGGGGGGATGGGTTTGGATCTTTGAGGGGAAGGATCATCATGTTGTGCAGGTTTATTTTAAATTCCGATTGTGACCCATACCTCTATTTCAAGCAGGAGGGCCGGTATTGATTGTTCGGGGAGTGTGACATAAGCCAACACATCGTCCTCAAATAACGCCAGTTTATATTCGACACCATACCTGTGGAAGCCCCTGATGTTGGCGTTTTGCCTTGTGCTGTGGGCCAATGGTTCCATGACATAGACCAGTGGGGAGAGAGGGGCATCCCTGCCTCGTCCCCCTGGTCAGTTTAAACTGTTGATGCTACCCTGTTACCTACAACCTTGGCATGTAGAGCCCCAACTCCCCTAATCCAGTCTGGGCCCAAACTCGCTTTTTTGTGGGACATCTGAAAAAACCTCCACTCCACTCGGTCGAAGGCCTTTTCGGCGTCGACTGAAATCAAAGTGGGCTCTACTTCCGACGCTGGAATGGAGACCATGAGGTCTAGGGTCTTGCGGACATTGTCCGCTCCTTGGCATACTGTAACATACCCAGCTTGATCGCTGTGTACTAATCTGGGGAGGACCATACTAAGCCGTTTGGCCAGGATGCTAGCGTAAACCTCAGCGTCTACATTTATTTATAAGTTTTAATGTGATATAGTTTATAAATAAAAAAAACACAATATAAATGTGTATACTTAAAACAACTTTACATAGTTAAAGATAACAGAAAGATACAACATATTTATCACTCAATTTCTCAATACAGAAATACAAAAAAAAAAAACCTAATAGCCATCAGTGAACATAACAGGATACATTTACATCCATCCAATACCATTATTGCCCAACAAATGTCCATGATTAAGGAGGAATGTATAACAAATTGTATCAATCATGTAGTCCTTCTACCAATCAATAAACCAATAAACCAGGGGTTTCAAAGGAAGACAAGGATAATTAACATCTCTATAAGTTACAGCATTAGTTCAGATGGAAATTCCCAATCGGCTCTCAATAACTAGCCAGACATCATACATAGCTACCAAGAGCCTGATATTCGATATGTTAATGCTACTCCACCAAAAGAGAGATTCTGCTTTACAGTCAAATCGGTGGATGCATCTCCCATATTCGGGATGGTAAATCATGGCTAATTTAGGGCAATTTGTCAGCACATGTTTCCCTGTTTCTGCAATTGACTTGTTATTACAAAATCGGCAGTAACGTTCTGCATCTGGTATCCGATTTATTACTCCTGTGCAAGCCAACACTGGCAAATGGTTCACCCCAAGTAAGATGATAAACCGTCTTACTCTTACTGCAGGGCACAGATTAAGGTAAAACTGCGTTTTTTTATAAGTATACAGAGTATACTTAAAGTGATAATTCTTGAGTCTTTCTAAGTGTGCATAATTTTGAATCCAGTCACAAGGTCTGCTTTTTTTTTACAAAGCGCTCAGCTCTAGTGTTCCAGGCAATATATATATTTTTTTTTTGGTATGAATCAACCTCATCAACCTTGATTTTTATGATTTTTAAGAGAATCCCAGATTGTTTAGCAAATTCAATCCTCAAGGGTGCAACGAAAGGGTAGCTTGATTTACTTAACAGACATAATTCAGCCCTTTTCTTGAGTACCAGAGATTTTAATGAGGTCAAGCCTAGTTCTAGCCCAATGATGGCCATCGGTATGCAGGTTGGGAGGCCAAGGATCTTCCTCCAATATTTACCTTCCACAACCTGCAACCACTTCAGGTCCATATTTTGAAAGGCTTCAAGACCATAGATCATTGGTATTAAAACCTGATATAGCAGGCGTGCAGCCCATATGATAAAACCGCCGTGTGTCATAGTAAAGTGGTATACTAAAGTAATTTGGGCGGTCTTAATCTTTCTATTCTGTTTACACTGGAGATAATCCCCCTTTGTTTCAATATCAATTCCCAGATATATATAATTAGGGGTATACTAGTTTTCCACATTCTGTACTTTTAAGCTGGTACGTGCAACCTTTTTGTTATTTATCATCATCAATTTGGGTTTCTGTAGAATTATCAATCCGTTGCTATCTGCGTACCACCATAGGGCTTCTGCAGATCTCAGGCCACCAAGTGTATGATCTAGTATCACTAATTTTTGGGGGACAGTTATCTACCTTACCAATAGCCGCAGGTAGATCATAAGTAAACAGATTATAGAGAGTCGGGCCGTCACGGAGCCCTGCTCGACTACTCTTTTTTGTGCAATTTTGGGGGTCATATTGCCTTGGCCGTCCAATTTAAGGGACACTGTTCTGATGGAGGTGCCTTAGGTAGTATAGGAGGCTTTCAGGGCAGCCAAGTGCTTCTAATTTAGTCCACAGAATCTCTCTATGAACCAAATCGAAGGCCGCTGTAAAGTCTACGTATAACGCATACAAAGGCGGGTTCCCCTTTTTCCTAGCGGCTGCACGCAAGGTGTCAAGAATAATCAGGTTATGTACTGTTGAATAGCCCCTTCGAAGGCCACTTTGGAAAGAGTAGAATATCTGTTCCTTCTCTGCCCATTCTTGCAATTTGTCTAGGATAAAACCTGCAAAGAGTTTAGCGGTACAGTCGAGCATCGAGAGCAAATCTATAATTGCTGGGATTACTCTTATCGCCTTTCTTATGTACCAGGATAAGTGTGGCAGATTGCCAGGAGGGGGGTAGACCCAACTTTGTCGAAGAGTATCTTCAATACTTCAGCCCAGAATCTAGGAATGCATTTCAGCGTGATGTTGGGCAGCCCTTTAGGGCCGGGTGGCCTGGATGATTTCTTCTCTATGTGTGAAATGGCTGTTGCTTTAAATGGAGGTTGAGGGGTGAAAAATGGTGATAACCTCATTATCTTTCCATTGCTCAAATATTACGCTCCCTCAGAAAACTATGGGCCGCAATAGGGTTCAGAATAGAGTTGGTCTCATTTCCTCTCACTTTGCCTAATAAAGCCCAGAAATTGCGAGTGTTCTTAGTGCACAGTAGCTTTAATGTCTCTTGCCATTGGTTTAGTTTCTTTTGATATTTTTTGTCTTAACCAAGACCGGTACTTTCCCTTAAGTATTTTACATACAGAAACAAAACCATTAGTCGACAAATAGGTTTTCTTTGCCTCCCCTTAGACACCTTTTAGCGTCTCTCACTTCACATTCAGTGCTTTCTTTTAGAGGGATCAATTACTGCTCCTCCAGTTCCAACTGAAGCATGCAATGTAACAAAAGTAGATATCCAATATTCAATCCCCTCTATCGACATACATTGGAATAAGTTGGTATCTCCATAACAGTCTGCTGACAAGGAAGCTACCACTTTAGCTACATTCTTCTCAGACCACAAGATACGTGTCCCAGCACGATTAGCCTTTAAGTCCCCCATAGATTATGTTAGATGATTTACTACATCCATATTTATGGTTAGCTAGAGCGAGGCATGACCACTCCATGTTTTTTTCCACCTTCATGTCCTCCACCTGGCAGGCGGTATACTGTCACAAAAATATAGTCCAATGTACTCTTGGCAGCGCCACCTTCCCCCAAGTAAAGCGTCCAGTGCAATCACTACTGGTTCTACCATTGATCATTTCCATCTTCCAGTATTCGAAAAAAACGCATCCAATACTCACCTTCTGAGTACACTTTCATGTGAGACATAATACTCTTAGGTCTTAAATATGGATTACTAGTATTGCCCCCAGACATGTGGCAATTGAAATCCCCCATTATAATTACAGCTCTATTTCCCTACCTCAAAGTCCACAATCATTATGCAGGGTTTCTTGAATAGCTTCAGTTTGAATTTCTCCTGGTGGATTATAAAGATCAGCAGAATAGTCTCTGGCTTCTTCTCAGTGTACAATACTAGTTCTATCGCAATCACAAATTCATCTAAATTAGTTGCGATTCGGCATGAATTGACATTGTGTTGTATGCCTACAATCAGGCCCCTAAAAGGTCTTCCCCATTCAATTTTTTTGGCAAGGTATTGGTACACTGTATATCCATCAACTAATACAGGGGTGGTCAGCCAGACCTCCTGCAAGCAGATACACGTAAACTTGCTTATGTAACGCAATGATCCTTTGATTAAGTGGCTGAATCCCCTGCAGTTCCAGGACAGGATCAGGCACCCTCAGTCTTTTTTTTAAAAACAATTGGGAGAGATTCCGCCAGCCATGCTAAGGTGTTCTGTATGTCTGACATTTGTACCATGTTGCTGGCAGGGAGTTGTGCAATGTTGATCTTATTCTTTGGTTGCTCCAACAATTTCTTGTGGCAATCCAGATCCTCATCAATTTCCACATCCCCCTCAAAAAGGTTGAGTTTATGTGCGCAAATTTGCGGTAGCCAGGAATTTACAGTGGTCTGCCGATACATTCGTATTTTGGACTTTTAATGGCTCAATGTACTAAAAATCATCAGATGTCAGAACTCTTAATTGTGGAATTGAGTGCAACACAGTCAAAGATTCTGTACGCGACAGCCAATCCCGATTTTGATAAAGAGTCTTAATCAGACACATGCAATAGTACAAGTACAATTCTTGTGTACTGACGTCTGTACGGTCTCAAAATAAGATTAATTGGCGTGGATGAAATATTTTCCTACCGGCTGCTCAGTTACCAGTATTGTCGGTGTTCGTGGCACTTCCTCCACCTCCGGCATAGCTTTGTCTTCATCAGGAATTAACCAGTTTGTAAGGCAGCCTACTGTTTCTGAGTTTCTCTTCCTAGCTCTGGCAGCCTTTTTCCTGGCTTTTTTCGTGTTTATCTCTGGAATGGACACTGAAAGTGACAGAGCCGCGTTAGATGGTCTCTTCTTCGTTATTGCTCTCCTAGCTAATCGTTTCCAGGAGAAATATACCTCAGTTATTTGACATATTCAAGTCAGCCTCCATAGGCGGAGCAGCTTCTTTCATCAACTGCATTGCCATAGATAAATTATGCTCAGTGTCCTCAGTGGCAACTTGACCCCCAGTGTTCAGGGTGGCCAGGTTAATTGTGTTTTCTAAACTACAGCCAACAATTTTTAATGCAAACTGCAAGGAAGCCATTGAGGATTGCATTTCAACCAAGGTGTTTGTGCCGGAGAAAGAACTCATGTTAGACTCTGGTTCAGAGAGGTCAGAATATATTATTAACTTAGGCGACATTGATAACCTCTCCGAAGATGTAGTTGGTTGTGGAGCTTCTTTCAGTCGCACCCTTTTCTTTCTCTGTAGTAGAATTTAGTAGAGCAGGGGCCATAGACCACAAGGAGTTATTATCAATCATCAGTTCTACTAAGCTATCTTGCGCATTATTTGTACTCAAATTGTTCTCTGCCTCCTTCTCAGGAATATTTGGAATCTGGTTCACTGACTAGTTTGGTGGAAAGAAGGTGGGTATAGTCCCTTTACTAGTGGATGTATGCGGTTTTCCTTTGTTTTTCGCTCTTGCTGGTCTGTCTGTAGATGTTTTAACAACTCTTGCGCAGATTATATTCTATGCACCGCTTCTCTTTGGAGACATTTTGCTCACCACTTTTTGCTATGAGCAAGATCTATAGTTTTATTAATGCTGCAATCCACCTTTTGGAACCAGTCTTGCAGATGGAGTGTGCCCCACGGACGATGTTCAGGATCAAAGGAACAAGTATTCCCGCAGTCTCCTGCAGGCTTCCTACCGCTCTGGAATAGGGCCATTTACTGGCCTCTTTATCAATCAGTAGACTTCCGGGCCGTTGCCCAACCCAAAGGGCTGCCGTGTTTTACTTGCACTGGCAAATGCCTTAGCACACTTTCAACACGCAGACCAGTACTGTGCCCTAAAATTTACACCACTCTACCTCTACCAGGGACCCATGGGACACCCTCGTAGAGAAACTCTCGCAGCTGCGCCACTCAGATCAATATCTGTAGGGAACCAGGCTAAGCCACAGACACTGCGTATGTTAGTGAGTCTTGGTGTGAGATAGAATAAAACCCAACACGTACACCCAGTAGAACGTTAGGGGCAACGGAGGAGTCAGCTGCTTTTCTCACACAGCAGCCGCGACTGACTGTTATCCACCAGCAGTAGCGGCAGCAGCACACCGCATTCCGCAGCCCGCCGTGAGCCCTCACCCCGGAAGCAACCCGGAGACAGGCAAGAGGAAAGGACCTAACAGACGGCCAAGCTGCACCAGAGAGAACACGTCTCTCAACTGGCCGCTTCTGACAAATCCGATCTCAATTATGGAGCAAAATTGGCCTGTAGGAGGCACAATCCAATTTATCTTTCCCTTCTTTGGGGAATAATAATAATCCTGGATTCTGTAAGGGGGGGGAAGCAGTGCCTGACTCAATTAGGTTATTAAAAAGAAATGCAAGAAACTGTCTTTTTTACTGCATTAGCTGAATTTAACCAGCTTTTCAATACAGTACAAAAAATAAATTTTATAAAATCTAAAATGTTTCAATACATTCACAAAATTTGATTTCAATCAATAAAATTGCTAATACATATAGTATTCTTAAAACTAAAGCAACAAAATCACAATATAAAAGCTTTGGTACAGAAGAAGAAAGAACAAATAATTATAATGATTCTAACACAATACTCATCATGGCATAAACCAATCTTAAATTCAAAGCTTGCAGAAGGTTTAAAATTGCCCACTGTATTACAGACTTGTCTGAGCATACAAGATAGGACAAACTCAGTTAAAAGATGTTTAAGCGATTCAATTGTACTCAGATCTCTACAGAACCTAAAATGTGTTGTCTTCTAACTTGCACTTGCCTGGTTGCCCACAGGTCAAAGCGCACTCTGAGAAGGACATTTCTAAATGCCACAGATGGTGATTTTAGCAGATAAAATTGTCATGTTTAGATGTTTTGGCCAAAATCTATAAGTGCACTGTTGCCTATATCTTAGGCATTGTGTTCAGGTGGCTATCCAGACTATAAATTTTTTTTTTTGCTTTATCTGGGTTTGTGATCAGGATGTCAACTGATATATCGGCATCTGCCAAGATATACATCAATCAATGTTTTGGCAAATTTACTACATGAAGAAATCATGTAGGTCGTAATTTCATTCAGCATATTATTTGACTCGTCTGCCACAAGCCATTACGAAAGAGGGCACAAATACGCCACAGATACAGAGCAATACCAGTCCAAGTTCACACCTCAACCACGAGCCTGGCACACACTGAGGCAAATGTAAAACGGCTCGCCAATACTTGGCTTCTAGCATTCCTAAATTTGGTATTTGCCAGATTGGTAACGTTTCAATACCATATAGGATTAAAGGGACTGTTGATTCCAATATATAATTGCTGGTTTAATTGTGAACTTGCCATAATGAGATAGTATGATCTTAGTCTGATATTGCTGTATTTACTTTTTCATTCATACTTTGTATCGGCCCTGTTGGGTTGATCCCATCCTCAGTAATCATTCCCAGGTAGGTATATTGATCAACTACCTCAAGTTTGGTTGATGGACCATCGGAACTTGTCCCTACTGTTCTTTCGGGCAGAGTATTTTACTACTTGCGTCTTCATTGTGTTAATTATAAGCTGATTCTGCTCTAGATAAAAATTAAATTCCACTAGTAGTTTTTGTAGTCCCATTTGGAGTTTTAGAAATGAGTAAAATGCACATTTTAGATTTGTAATTATTTTACCATTCAGCATTGGCGAATCAGATACTAGATGTAGAAAAATTTGTTGTAAACTGTGCAAAATAAATAGTTAAAAATTGCTGAGGCTAATAAGCAACCTTGTTTAAGGCCTCAAACTGTTTTAATTGGCACAGATAATAGACCATCCAATGTAAGACAGATACGGATAGACGTATCTGAATGAAATGCATGAATTATGTCCCGTAATACATCTGGGCAACCATCTCTTTAATTTAGCCATAAGCAGTACACAAGAAATTGAATCAAAGGCTGCGTGTAAATCCACTAAAGTAAAGTGATTGTTTTGTTAAATGATGTGATTTTATTGCATTAAGTGAAAGAAGATTAATGTTTGTACCAAGGCCTGCAACAAACAGGCAAGAGGAAAGGACCTAACCGACTGCCAAGCCGCACCAGAGGGAAACGCACATGCGTCACAGAGTCTACGTTTAGGAGTGAAATTGGCCTGTGGGAGGCACAATCCAATTAATCTTTCCCTTCTTTGGGGATAACAATAATCAATAATCCGGGAAGGGGGGGTGTATTTGGTCAGGGTACAAGCAGTGCCTGACACAATTATGTTATTAAAAAAGAAATGCGAGAAACTGAGTCAAGGCGCCCTTGAATCTCTTGTAGAAGGCTGGAGTGAACCAGTGTGCGACCGGCGCAGAGACTGCTTTCAGGTGGGAGATGGCATGATCAACCTCTTCCACGCTCAATGGGCTATTTCATTGTTCTGTCTGTGCTTGGGAGCGGGGGTGGGGGTAATTGGGGGACACCACTTTTGACATTTTTAACCTTTTCCTGCCATGCAAAAGGCGTTTCGCACAAATAGGTGGACTGGTTCCAAAATGGACATGCCACAAGGTTCTTTGTCTTGTCCTCTGGCCATCTTGCCCCTACACCTTCCTCAGGTTGAGGCGACTCGGGTCAGTCCTTGTTTGGGCATGCATTCTCCTGCGAAACGCCAACCTTTTGCGGGCTTCTGAATGCCTTGTGTGTGCTTCCAGGATATGGGTTGGACTGTCTGCTTCCAATACACATCCCGGGTGCCAGAGTCTCTGCTGTGCTGCGAATGCCTGGGACCACCGTGGTCCACGTATGGTATACCTGTATGTGAGCAGATCTCCCATTGGTTCCTCTTCATTTTGGGGCAAAGGAGATTTTGGATAAGAAGGCTCCAAACACCCATACCATGTCGATCTCTGGAGTTCTCACTGAACAAAGGATAGGATCCAAGTATCCTGAAACTAAGAAGCCGGGTCGAGGAATCGCTGGTGACCCGCTGGAAGGTCTGGCACCCTGATCCCACTGACCCCTCTGCATCTGGTAGTCCTAGAAGGTCCGCCAGACGCTTAGAACCATTGGAATAGTGGGACCAACTATTCTTGACACCTTCATCAAACCCTGCAAGTAAGCCTTCTCGGATGTGTCCCTGGGCCAACCAGTGGGCTGACCAGCTTACGTGGGACCTTTGCTCCGATACCACCGCCGTTTCGAGGAGGCCCTTGAAACTTGGTACATCGCAAGCTCTGTGTTCATGGCACTCACACCGAATTTTATACACTTGGCGTCCCCAGGTTTGGACTAAAGAGCACCTGAACCAGAGTACACGCGGTTACTGTGCCGCCCAGCTGTGGTGACTAACTTTGCAAACTCATTGAAGCTGGGCCCCTCTGTGCCCTGAAGCATGCGACAGCGGAACTAGCCTGATCCATCCACCAGGCGCGGAGAAATCACCACTGTCCAGTTTGGGCATCAACGCTGTAACTTTGACGCTGAAAACCGCAGCGCCACAAGATTGCCGCCTTTGAACCTGCAAACAAAGTGGACTCGACTGCTGAAGTTTGGTCCGAAGTGCACCGGGGGTCGGTGAGAAATTGCAACCCTAACCGGTGGCCCCTAGCGCATCCATCCATTTTTACGCAGGAGTGGCCCAACTATTCCCAACTCTTGAAACCTGCTCTGCCCTCAAGGGGAGACCCTCCACAAATTGTGGGAACCTATTCTGCATCACCTCACCCCCCTTCCTGAACTGCTACAGCCCCTACAAAATACCCTGTTTTGCCCATCTGCACTACCGCGTGCACCAGCATCGCAAGTACATTTGAGCACTAGGCTCCTCATTTTAGGGATTGGACTGCCTTTCAGTTAGGATTGTGTTTGATGCAGAACTGCCTAAAGACTATTTGCACTACCCGCTTCCTTCCCTTTCTAGGTTGTGGACCCATTTCGTGCATTAACCCTTTAGGCCCCTTTGGTCTTGTATATACGTATTTTAGGAGGATTGTGTTGGCTTAGAAGTGTTACTGTGATTATTACTTTGTGTTGAACCTCAAATTTTAAATAAATGTATTTGCATTTTTAATGTATATACACCTGACCGGGAGTGATTTGTAAGTGTCCTTTACTCTGTGTGCTCGTTGAGGTCTTTCAGTCACCCTCACCATTCCTGAGACCTAGTCTTGACCGCCACCAATGCTACCTTGATTGGTCTGGCTTGTCCAGAAGGTTACCATGTTCCACAAAACTAGGCTGGCCTTCTGAACCTCTGCCCACCAGGTCAGAGTTCTGAAATCCGTTTTAACATCAGGTGAAAGTGCTGCAAGAGCTGCCTGTCCCTGTGTTGCGATTGATGCAGGAGAGTATTAGTGGTGTGTTCTCAGGGTGCAATTGATTAGGAGAGTATTGGGAAAAGCCATGTTTTAAGGGCCTTCCTCAATTTCAGGTCAGTGATGCGAATGTGTACGGGTAGGGAATTCCAGATGATTGGCGCTTGGACAGAAAAGGAGGTACCACCAAGCCTTGTGGAGTGTGATCACTAGGCAAAATGCTTTGTTTGCGAGATTAGGTTTTGTCTCAGAGGTATTCCGGGCTGGTGTTGTAGACTGCGCCGCGGGTAATACACATGGCTTTAAAAGGTAGTGCGTCAGGTGGGTGGGGGGGGTTGGGCGGGGCTTGGAGTGCCATCGATGTGGCTGCTCCCCTGAAGCCTGCCGTGAGGAGCCCACTGTGTTCATAAAAATATGCGGCTTTCTGTATCCCTCCAGGGCCCTCTTTACCCACAGGGTGGCCGGAACAGCTAGGGAGCCTGGGGGCCGAAGTGAAGGGCGTAACGGACAGGGCATCCCTAGCAATTTCGCCGCTTGCTGGCCGAAAGAATCCAAGATGGCGGGTGCTTTCACTGCCGAACCCAGAGGCGGCTCCGAGGGCCTCCGGGGTGGCCTTGGCTGCTGATAGCCCCCTGGACTGAAGACATGCTCCAGTGATCCCGCTCCTGGGGCTTGGAGCCCTGGTGGACCCGCTCCGACAGCCTCGGACCCGCCCAAGGGGGAGTCACCCGCGCAACCTCCTCCGCATCTGCGGCGGCTCTCCCCGGCAGGGTGCTCACTGCGCCCATTCTGTGGCCCTGCGGAGTGCAGTCCTCTGTGGAGCGAAGACCCAGCGGCAGCCTCGTCTTCTGCGGGTGGGGTCCTGAAGCAGGACACAACCCTGGCACCAGCGACGGAGACGACACGACTGACGCACGCCAAGGTAGGGCCCGCTGGGGGCTGGTGGCCAAGTCTTCCTCGAAGCGCTGCTCGGTGAGCCCGGCTCCAGCTGGCTCCCCCCCAGCAGCCCTCGGAGCTTCTCCATCTGCTACAGCTGCCACTCCGTGCCGGAGAGCGCTCGCCTGGACCCAGCCTGCGGGCCCACCTCCAGGGGCGACCGGCCCAATCCCCCACTTGACTCCTCTCCCCGTGGCTCTTCCTCTCCTTTCTAGTCCTCGCCCGGGCCTGGGCCTCCAACTTGGGGACTTCCAAGCCTGCATCACCAGCTGGGGCTTCCACCCCGGAGGATTTCTGGAGGGCCTGCCTCCCCTCCCTCCACCTACGGAACGGGTGATTCTACGCCACCCCCAACACGGCTTGGGGCTGCCCCCTGTGGGTTGAGTTCCAGTGACTGAATTCCTCCAGCCAACGTCCCCTCCTGGAAGAACCCAACGACCACCCGGTGCCAACCCTGATCAGACCTACCGCTTGGCTGGGTTGCCGGGCAGGTGGTGGAACCCGCAACTGCCCACCCGGGCGGTCGGCACGCCGGGTTCTGCCCCTACAACTCAGCACCTACAGCGGCCCACCCCCTCACCCAGTCCCCGTCTCCTGACCCTGGGTGACCCACTCCAGCAGCCTACAAAATCAACATCCCCCGGCCCAGAAAAGCCTCCCCAGAGTGGCACAATTTGGCTGCCCTGCCACGGCTTTCATCCGAAGAACTGTCACGATGTCCAAACAATCAAAGGCAAGCAAGAACGTGGACATAGCCACCATGCTATGCTTACAGCCCCTGGCAAAGGGAAGAAACTCGACCCTCCTGGGTCCACCTCCAAAGACCACCAAAAGGAAGGCGATCCTCCGGCCACTAGAGGGGACTTGCTAACATTCATGGCAGATATTAAGGCCGATTTAGGTCCTGCATGACCGAACTCTCTAGCAAGCTGGAACAAACTGACCACAGAGTAACTGAGGTGGAGCAAAGGCTGGGGGAGATCGAGGACCGCTCCCAGGACCAGGTGACCACTCAGTGACATTTAACAAGCAGTCAGGGCCCTTCAAGATAAATACGAAATCCTGGAGTTCAAGCAAGAGGACTTGAAAAATAGGGTCTGCCGCAACAACCTACGAATCCGTGGGGTCCAGTCCTCAGCCCCCGATCAAAAACTCCCCGAATATGTTGGGTGGGGGTGGGGGGTATTCTTCCAAGCCCTTCTCCCCAGCCTAGATAAATCCCTACTATTGCTGGACTGCACCCACAGACTGCGCCCACGTCAGGGGGTCGCCACAGACCTTCCCCCGGACGTCATCACCAGGGTCCACTTCTCCACAAAAGAGGCCATCTCTGCCATCAGCCGCTCAAAAGACATCTCCTTCCAAGGCTCTCCTCTTCAGATCTACCAGGACCTCTCGCTCCTGACCCTCCAAAGGAGAAAAGCACTCCGGCCTTTAGCTCTCTTTCTGCAGGAACGCCAGGTCCGGAATAGATGGCTGTTTTCGACAGCCCTGCAATTCTCATAATTGTGTCCTTCGGAGGGTGAGCCACCTGGAGGATGCCAGCAAGATTATGAACTCATCCTCCCCTGGGGATGTCTCCTCCGGAACCTCGGAAGCGACGGGGACCCTGGAGCCCGTCCCCTCCCCAAAGCCCAGACGTCCCTCATGGTCGTGAGCCTCACGAAACAGAAGGAGGTGATGGGCTCTCAGACCGCCCCATATAAATCATTGCCACTCCGTCAGACTCTGCGCCTAGCTTCCTCTACAATGCCTCCCTAGTCTGACATAGCCGAGGATTGTTGTCTGACGCGGCGGGCTCTCTCACGGCCCATGCCCATTCCAAGGTTTGCTCCACCTCTATGTCCTTGGAAATCCTTGTTAAACTCATGACTTGGTTGGCCCAGTTGGCCTGGGGTTTGGCCGCGCTCACAATGCCGAGCACCCCGCCAGTAAAAAGAAATTGGCCTCCCGTTGGAGGCCATTGTTAAAACCCCAAGAGCAGGACAACATGCACCTATTCCCCTTCCATGATGGCGGATAGCTGGCTCCCCTCCGGCCTCCTCCCACCAGAGCAAGACACAACCAAGGTACAGCCCACGGAGTGCCGAACACTACAGTGCCTTTCACTGAACGTCAACTGGCTGAATTCCCCCTCCAAACCCAAGTCAATCTTACAGAAACTACAAGACGGGGGGGCTGGAGTAGCAATGCTCCAAGAGACGCATCTCCTCCCAGCGGACCAGGGGCGCCCAAGGTCCCGCTCATACCCACTCCAATTCTTCGCCTCAGGAGGTTCCAAGAGGGGTGGCACGGCGATCCTCTTTGGGAAAGACCTTCACCCCCGGATCTTGGACTCAATTACATGCCCAGCAGAGGGCCGTTTCGTGGCAGTCAAATGCCTCTTACTGGGAGACCTCTACACTTTTGTCTCAGTCTATGCACCCAACTCAGGTCAAAGCTTCTATGATTCTCTGGGCACCTCCCTCTCTGGCTTCACAGAAGGCCAGACAATAGTAAGGGGGTGGGGGGGAGGGGGGACTTCAACGGAGTGCCACACCCCACCAGAGACAAATCTCACCCCCCCCCCCGGGGAATTTCACGCAGGCCCTTAGCCTCCTACGCTTATTTAGAACTCTGGAGGTGGTGGACTCGTGGTGGGTGCTCCACCCCACAGAGAGACTTCTCTTTCTTTTCCCATGTCCACCAGACCTTCTTGAGGATCGACCTCCTTTTAACCTCGCCCCACATGCGCACTTATGCCAATGAGGTCTCCATCGGCCCTGTAATCTTATCGGATCACGCGCCAATCGTTATGGAACTCCGAACCTGGGACCCCGAAGCCAACCCCACACGCAGATGGTCACTCTACGACCCGATTCTCAATGACATGCTGATCAGAGACAGGATCGCAACCACCATCAAGAACTTCCTCGAGGAGAACCCGGTCACAAACATCCTGACGAACAACTGGGACGCAATGAAAGCAGTGATCAGGGGAGCCCTGATAGCACAAGGGGTGGCATTTCACCGGAACCGCCGACACGCTTTAGAAGGGGACCTCCAAAGAGAAGAGGACACCCAAAAGCAGAAGGGATGGTCTCCCAGGACCCAACGGGCTGTCCGCACTGCCAAAGAGAAAATGGAGGCCCACTACAATGAACACACGGCACAGCTAATGGGCAAAACCAGGCAATTCTATTATGCCAAGAGTAATAAGGCTAATAAGCTGCTAGTGGCTAAATTGGCCAAAATTAGACGGACCAACACCATCACGGGGCTCCGCGACCCACAAGGGAGGATGCATTAGTCGGAGCCAGAAAAACAACGGTTGGCCGCAGACCACCTAGCCCAGGTGTTAAATGCTCCCCCAAGGGACCGGTCCAAACAAGAGGAATACCTACGGGGGGCGGCCTTGCCGCGCCTGTCAGCTGCAGCAAGAGAGCCTCAAGGCACCAATCACGGGGGAAGAGGTCGAGGAAGCCATTAAATCCCTCAAGTCGCGGGCCCGGATGGGTTCTCCTCAAGATTTTACAAAGTGTTCAGGTCCCAACTAATCCAGCCTGATGGTGTCTCTTTTCAACTCATTCAAGGAGACAGGCTCCATGACCCCCTCAATGCAGGAGTCTATTACTGTCCTCCTCCCCAAGCCTGAGAAAGATCCGAGAAATCCAGCCTCGTATAGGCCCATTGCTTTGCTGAACATAGACGCCAACTTTTACGCTAAGATCTTGGCCAACCGGCTGTCTCATACCCTTCCGGCCCTGATCCACCCCGATCAAAAGGGCTTCATCCAGAACAGAGCGGTGGGGGACAATATCAGAATAACCCTGAACTTGGTCGACATCGCCCACCGAAACTCCCAAGGCCTGGCACTGATGGCCTTAGACGCCACTAAAGCTTTCGACAGGGTAGACTGGTCATACATGCAGCTCACCCTGCAGGCCTTTGGCCCGACCTTCCGCTCTATGATACTGGCAAACTATAAATCCCCTAAAATCCTCTTAAGGATCAACGGCTCCCTATCGGCTCCAATCCCCATGACCACTTTCACTCCTTCTCTTTGCTCTACGATGGAGCCTTTTGCCCAAAGAATCCGGTGGAACAAACTCATCAAGGGTCCCCAGGAAGGGCCATCCCAACACAAAATTGCATTATACACCGACAATGTCCTCTTGACACTAGGAGCCCAACTCCTCGGCTAATCACGCTCTGGCGGAGATAACCAACTTCAGGATGGTCACAGGGTTCACAGTCAACTCTCCAAATTGGTTGCCCTGGGCATTGGTCTCCACCGGGAGGAACAAGAAGCACTGACCAGGCTGTGCCCGATCAAATGGAAGAGTCGCGCTATCCCCTATTTGGGGGTCCACATTACAGCTAACCCAAATGACATACCAGACAAACTTTCCCAGATTGTTCCAGGAAGGGGACCTAAAGTGATGGGCGACTCAGGAAATCTCATTAATGGGAAGGATCACAGCAGCCAAAATGAACCTGCTTCCAAGATTCCTCTATGATTGCTCCTCCCTCGAAGTGGCCATCCCAAGGCCAGCTCTCCAGGACCTCCAGAAGAAAATGCTGAAGTTCATATGGAAGGGCAAGAAGGCTAGAATCCCCCACAAAACTCTGATTGGCAGCTCGAGACTCGTAGGACTGGGGATCCCCGATCTTCAGGCCTACAGGGCGGCAGCGCAGCTAGCACACGTCCATGCTTGGCAGGTGATCACAGACCGCCCTAGATGGGTGGAACTGGAGCAGGCGCAACTACCACTCCCCCTTGCGGTTTCTCCCGCATATTCAGCCCGCCCTGAGAGATCGCTGGAAAACTCTCCTCCTAACTACCAAACACACACTAAGCTCATGGGACTGGGCTTTGAAACAGAAGGGAATCCCGAGAGGGCTGAGCCTGCTGTCCCCCATTTTTCAGAACCCCAGCTTCTCCCCGGGAATGATCCCTCGCAATTTCCAGAACTGGATCGACAGAGGCCTTGAGACCCTGCAACAGCTATACGCCAGGGAATCTCCCTGCACCTTTGAGCAATGTAAGGCAGAGTTCCAACTACAGGAAAGGGACAGGTTTTCCTACTGCCAACTTCGGCACTGGTGCTCTCACCCCTTGACCCTAGGGGCTGCCACTCGCCCCCTTTGTCCCCTCGAACTGACGCTTAAGGATCTTCCATCCCGGAGCCTTATCTCGACCCTGTACAGAAGCTTCCTGGGGGACTTCCTAAGCACAAGAACGTGATGCATGGCCCAATGGGAGGCCGACCTGGGTCGCCCGATATACGACCAGACCTGGGTGGACATATGGTCACGCACCTACTCCTCCTCCACTTGCAAAACCAATAAAGAATGTGCATATAAGTTGATGCTGCGATGGTACTACCCCCTCATCATATGAACCCGCGAGTGGACCAATCCTGCTGGAGGGGTTGCCCCCAGCCGGGCTCCTTCCACATGTGGTGGACCTGCCCAAAGATCCGGCAATTCTTGGAACGGTGCCTGGCAATGATAAAACAAATCACTGGGATAACTCTCCCCCTGGAACCCGAATACCGTCCTTCTGGGGGTTCCGTCTCCGAGTTTTCCCCCGTACTGGAAACAGAGTGAAACTGGTAACCCAATGCCTCCTCGCAGGCAAAATCGTGCTGGCCCGCTTCTGGAAGTCTCCGGACGGCCCATGTATGGCCCATTGGTGGGGGAAGCTGTGGGACATCCTGATTGCAGAAAAAGTGACTGCAGCAAGAGCGAGAGTCCTGCACCGCTTTCAGAATGTATGGGCCCCGGCAGCAATTCCCCGTCCTAACTTTCAAACCGATTGACGCTCGATCGGTCCTGGGGGACCAGAGGCTCACCTGAGAGGGGGGGGGGTGGGGGTGGGAGGGCGGCAGAAAAGTTGAAAGCTTGGGAGGTGGCTGAAGGGAGTACAATTGTCATGCATTGTTGTAATTGTCCTGTCTTGGTTTAAAATAAACATGATGTTAAATAATTTAAAAAATAAATATTAAAAAAATAAAATGTAGTGCGTCTGGCAATAGGGAGCCAGTGGAGGACTCTCAGGGAAGGGCTGATGTGTTCTCTGGCAGGCAGATTAATGAGTAGACATGCTGCCGCCTTTTGGATTCTTTGGAGTTTCCTTAGTTGGGGTGCAGGGCTCCTAGGTAGAGGCAGTTTGCGTAGTCAAGGCGGGACAGGTTGGTGGCTCTGAAACGGTGGGGATAGGTGAGGTAGGGGAAAATCTGCCTGAGAAACCGTAGGTGGAAGAAGCCAGTTTTGGATACGCTGGTGGTGTGTTGGGTGAGGGATAAATCTGAGTCCAACTCACATCCAAGGTTTTTTACCATGTTACAGGGTGCCAATGTTTGCCCTAGTGGTTTGGGCCACAGGACTGTTTGGGGCAGGAGCGTCGTTTTCCTGCAGGCTAGGATTTCGGTTTTCCCAGGGTTGAGGATGAGGCGAGTGGTCGTCATCCAGAGGTCAGTTTCAGAGAGGCACGATGACTCGTCCGGGCTGCCAGCGCATTCGGAATTTTGTGGATGATCTGGGCATCACCTGCGTAGTTGTAGCAGGTAGGTTGTATGAGCAGATTGGAAGTTGAAGATTGGGGGTGATGTGGATGCTCTTTTGGGGGGGGGGGAGACACCTTTACATGCTGGTTGTGATATGGATGTTAACTGGTTGAGGTGCATGATTTGCGACCGATCAGAGATAAAGGATGAGATCCACAAAAGGGCTGTGCTTTTAATTCCTAGTGTTTGTAGTGTGACTAATAGAATTGAGTGATCAATGGCATGAAAGGCTGCGGAAAGATCTAGCAGGATGAGAACCGCGCAGTTCGGCTGTTCTTTTTAGGTCGTCCCAGGTAGATACTAGGGAATATTCTGTTCCCCTAGTGGTCTGAAGCCTGATTGCGCTGGGTCTAGGAGGTTGATGGCTTCGGCATATTGGCCAAGCTGTTCGTAAGCAGTGCGGTCCATCAGTTTGGCAATGAAACGTGTATTGAAATAGGGTGGTAGTTTTGGGGGAGGCATGGGTTTGGGTTTGATGTAGGATGTTTTCAGGGCTCTTGGGAAAGATCCCGATGCGACTGATTAAGGATTGTGCATGCGACGTCACCTGCACAGGTCGCAGTTATTTCTTTGAGCATGGAGGGTGGGCATGGGTCTTCAGAGGAGCCCGACGGGCGGCTGACTGCTACAAGCGAGAGGAATTGATGGGAGAGAATGACTCAAAAGAAAATTGAGAGTGTGGAAGGGGGGGGGTTTGGGCAGAGGACTGGTCGAGTGGGAGGTGGTAGTAGATGTTTTAGTGATAGAGGTGTGTCTTTCGTTGGCCGCATTGTAGAAGTGAAGCAAGAGGGTGTCGCATAAGCTTGGCGTGGGCAGGTGCGAGCATGAGGGGGATTTGAATTGTGCTACGATTGTTTGCAGTTCCTTACTTGGGTTACGAGCATTTTGGATTTGTTTCCCACAGAATGATTTCTTGCTTTTTCCGATCTGTACATTCTGGTTGTCCTTGCTAGGGCAGTTTTGTTTTGGGCTGACGGGTCGGCTCTCCAGGCCCGTTCCAGCTGGTGCTTGATAGTTTTCACCCCAATCTCAAACCCCTTTTCGATTATGAGGGGCAGTAGAACTGTCCAAGTAGCACACCCTGAATGTGCCATTCTTCCCCAGCTAGAAGCCTCGTTTCCTGCAATATCACAATGTCCAGACCCAACTTCCGAAATTCCATGGCAACAAGAGCCAGCATGGTAGGTGAATTCAAACCTTTTACATTGAATGTCCCTACAAGGAAATGACTAACCCCCTCCCCATTTGTGCTACCCCCACCAATGTAGACCAAACATTTCTCACAACAATCCCCTTATAGAAAGTACTCCTCAATGATGTGACCAGACCCAACCTGCCTCATCCCATCTACACTGTAACCCCCACCCCTCAGGCATCACTAATACTCCCCTTCCTGACACCCATCAACAAATGGGCCACTAGGTGAAGCACCCTCTACCTAATAAAACAACCCCCTCCTCCCTCAATCTCAAACTACAATCACCCTGTCCATATCACAATGTGACGTCACCACTGCGGGCATACCCAGCCTCTGAAACACTCTTCCCCCAGGACCCCTTTTACGTGGTGGACCACCTCTTGGACTGCAAACCCCTCCCTCCCCAGCAAGGGTGTGTGGGGGGGGGGTAAGTTTCCCCTCATACTACGCTTCTTCCATAAAGGACCTATGTCGCTACCATCCCTGCAGTGATCCTACAGTCCGTCACAAACATCAAAAATCAAGGCAAGCGGATATGTTCGCCGGTATCTACTCCCTCGTACTGGATGTCTGGGAGGTATTTAGCTCAGTCCAGTACTACAGCCTTTTCCAGATAATGGTGCGAGTGGACCACCACTGACCTGGGACCTTTGCCCCAACCACCTCAACCCTTAGGCGCTCTGTCTAGTTTTACCTCTTTACCACCCTCTTCGAAAAAGAGGACGTTTGCAATTGCCTTGATCTTTTTTCCACCTCTACAGCAGTTTCCCCCTCTCTGTTCCTTAAGGCCGAGGAGCCTCATTGTTCCTCCTATCAGCTTTACAAATCATCTGACTTCAGCCGGACTTCTTCCACTTTGGTTTCCAAGTCCAACAGCATAGCATCGTCATATCTCATCTCTAACAGATCTACATTCATTTGATTGTTCTCCATACCCTGCACTTTATTTTCCAATGAAGCCACTGCCCCTCAGATCAGAAATTGAGGTTTGAATGTCCCCCCCCTAAACCCCTTGATTTCCTGCAGAATGCCTTGAATTTTATCTTTAGTGGCTAAGGACAATGGGCTTCTACCTGTGCTCCTCCCATCCAGCTTGCCGTGGAAGAGCCCCACAGAACCATACAAACGATTCAATCAAGACATCCCACCACTTCATGCCCCCTCTTCTACACCTAGACACTGGTTGAGTACAGAACGCATAGTCACGACTGCTCTGGGGGCTTTCCTAGGAGCCAGCAGCACTGGTCCACCCAACCTGAGGGTCCTTCACACTACCTCTCGCTTGCCCTCTGCATTTTCCACCAGACAACAATCGGCTTTTCCAGGACAGGAGATGACAGCGGTTAAGGTGCAGCCCTCTGGACTACTGGGACCTTTCCATGGGTCACTGCCTTCTCCCTCCACCGGTAGAGTGCCTATGCCGGCACAAGGTTGAGTCTTCAACACTGGGTTGCTGATCGAACCACCTGGAGGAGAGGTGGGGCTGTCTCCAATGGTGCTCTCTTGTCCAAGCCTTGACCAATGTCTCCTACTCCGCTCCCCCGGGTGTCCTCAGCATCAGAGCATTCCGGCCCAGGCCCTACAATGCTGACTTGAGTGCTGCATCCACAACAATCCCCACCCCCCCAGTGCAATATCTGGGCACTTCCTACTCCAGCTTCCGCTCTACCACTACACGGGCCGTGATATGTTGGCCCGGATCCCCTGCACTCCAAAAATCAACAATCTGGAGCCCAGCATAAACAGGGGTCCAGACACTCCAGATGCAAGCCGAAATCAGGGGTCAGCGGTCTGCTATCATAATCCCTGACTGGGGATCTGTCAGAGCTCCTATTCACGCCACCTAGTGGTCTCCAATCAAACCCCATTTTTATCTGATGTATTGCTTTTTGGTCAATGTATAACTCCACAACAAGCTTGCAAATAAGACTAGCATGCAACAATATTTAAATTTGCAAGTTGCATAAAACAGGAACCACCAAGAAGAATCATCCACCAACAGAACAAACATGCAACGTATACTATAGTATATTCAAAATAAAAGGGTAACACTATACTAGTTGTGCCCGGCATATCATACATCAATCTAGCACTTGTGCTCTACCCATTACTCCACTGATAATGGACATTGTTTTGTTATATGGAATTTCTTCCACTCAGGAGGGTCTACAACCACGTTTTAGCTCACTGCACCCTTACAGAGGCGGAACACCATTTGCTTATCAATCTGGTCCCACCCGCAAGGGCAGTCCAGCAATGAAATGCTAGGCAGCTTTCCTCTGAACAAGAGTACCATAAGCAACCCAACATGTTTTGGCCTTGTTGGGAAAGGGTTGGTGATATAAAAATGGGGTTGTAGACCCTCCAGAGAAGAAATTCCATAGAACATGTTACTTCAACCATGTACGCTCTAAGTAGAGGAGCTCCAAGTAACCTGGGGTAATCCACAGAGACCCAAAATGACAAACACGGGCCAGGGGTTGCTGAAAGTACTCTGTTCAGGGGGAGCATGGTCTAGCATTTCAGTGCTGTACTGCCCTTTGCCCTTATGGGTGCTAACGGACCAGACTGATATGAGCAGCGCGCGGTTGAAGACACTGAAGTGGAAGAAATTCCATAGACCAGGTTATTTTAACCATGTTAGTTTTCAGTAGAGGGGCTCCCAAATTTGAGAAAACATCATTGGTTTTAGATCACATGACCTATATTACAGTTATAAAAAAAATAATGCTACACTTGTCTCAGAGAAAATTACATCAAAACTGTAGAGGATATTTCCTATTTTAATCTTTCGATATACACCTGTAAGACAGGCGAGGAGACAAATGGCACCAATGGAGGCTTTGGTATTCTTGCTTTATATAAAAGCAACGTTTTTTGGGAACATAAGAATGACTGTTCCATACAAGGGTAAAATGCTGATCGCAAAAACGCACCCAACTAATTCTAACTATAAACCATATATAGTAATTTCAGATGGCGTTGGGCACTACAGAGAATACAACAGCTGAACAATCATTCCTTTGGGGTCATAGGGCGGTTCTCGTTTCTAAAAGTCATGCTGACTTTTAAAAAGCAAAGGCTGTCCCCCAATATGGGTCTGTAAGCATGCCCAGTTACCAATTTGCAGGCATCTTTAAAAAGTGCTATAGGCACAGGTGAATAAGGCATTTCAACTAAGCCACACATGGCTCACCGCCACCTGGTAGCAATTCCTCAAATCCCCCCCACCCGTCTTCAGCGTCACTGATCAAGGTACTGTGGGCATGAAAGTTTATTCAAAAAGCATGTGCTGTATATAAAGGCATGCGTTGATCCAAAAGAAAAGATCAATTCAGCTAACAAAGTCACTATAGATGCTAGGACAAATGCAGGCCATGTGTAGTTTGTACTTCTGTAGTATTGCTCTGGTACTACTTTGTGAAAATAAAGACCAGTCTACTCAACTGAACGGGACTTGTATACATTCCAATGCTTAAGAAACCAATTATTTTTTTCTGCAGGTTATGTTGCTAAATTTATCTGGAACTATTTGCTATAGTTTGGTTAAACATGTTACTTTTCTTCCTATGGTTGCCAACATTTCATCAAACCTTTAAGCCACCCCCCATGGTGTCAATGTATTGCCCGAGTGCTCACAACATCCTAAAGCTCTACCCAGTCTGCCTTACCCATTGATCCAAGCATGTGGGTCCCAAAACATGTTTATGCCAAGCCACACTTGAATAAAAGTAACTTTGGATGCCCTCTCGCACACATCTTCAAATGCCAGATTTCCTTTTATTTACTATTAAAGGCGGTCACCATCCTCCAATATGAAAGAGGTCCTCTTCAACGCCCGTTCTAAAGGACATCCTTGGGCCCCATAATCGGTGCCGGGGACGGGCAAGGACCAGTGCAGCCCCACGATTTGAAGACCGCTGGTCCAAGCATCGTCAGGGTGGCAACAGAAGTATGCAATATAGCCCATGTCTAGGAGCTATATAGCACATACATTATTACAATTAAACCCCGTTCCACTAGTCCAGAGGACGGACCATGCTGATCATTGGAATGTATCCACACCCTAGACAACGAAATCCCCCCCCCTACACATTCTGTATAATAGTCCCAACAGCCCTATAGACCCCAAATTATGCTAAGCATCGCTGGGATAACTAAATAGCTACACATATAATGCCCAGAAAAATCAAAAACGTGCACATCACCCTGAATAGACACATTACTGTGGTTGTCAAACACTAAACTTCAAAATTCCCACTGTCATATGTAATGTCTACTGTCATCTGTTGAAAATACAATAATACTTTTTCAACTCAAAATTCCGCGTCAACCTGCCTCCAAACTAACACCGTTTATTCTCTGCCCTGGAATCAATGTTCACGGGTAGTTGTCAAGCAACATGAGCCCCCCCACCAAAAAACACAACGATGACAATTGCTCTGAACACTACCACTCCAAGAAAAATGCCGCAATCCCGCCCTTATAATTATTGCTAGGTGCCCACTTGAACCAAATCTGTACCTATAGCAATCCTTAATAGGGAACGTATTCTTGGTGCACACACAGGAACCGAGGTTGTCAACTGTTATCACTATTACCAAGCATGTGCCAAAATGACATTTTGAGCAAAGATGTGAGAGCTACATGTCTGCAGCCTGCTGTCAACATCTTAATCATGTTTAGGGTGCCGCGTACCCCAGGACTTTTAGGCACTTGCTCTGGCCGGTATTAACAGAGTTAATTACTCCGCCACTTGCACAAGTGAAGTCTCCAATATCTCTTCACACCTGTCCTCCTCTTCCCCTCTGACAGGCGTCACTACCCCCGGTTTGCCCACAGCACATGAAGTCCCTCGTCTATTGCCATTGCTTTCTCCCTGTAGTTAAACATTTCGGGAACTCCCACCATTCCTGCAGGTCTCTCGTCCCCATGCCCGGCTTCTCAACCCCGTTACCTGCCACCTCTCCCCCGCCCCGCGGCCTCCGCTTCCTGCCGGGCTCACACAGACAATATGGCGAAGCCACACACCGCTCGGCCGACAGCCGCAGGAACCAGAGCGAGGCCGACAGGAAACGGAAACGTTCTCGCCCGCCATTTTTCCCCACGTCTGGGATTCCGCCGCCATCTTGTGGTTGGATCAATCCTCATACCGTTACGTTTTGAGATGAGTACGAAAACTCGCAAGGTTAGGCCTAGCAGAAAATATGGGACCGAGAGCGGTGACTGGAAAATGATGACCCTGAGTGGTAGAGCAACACGACCCTCAAGGTTCAGCCCGTACCTTGACTCTGCCAACCATAAAAGTGACATCGTTTGCGCATGGGCCACTACCGTTATTTAAATTGCAAGTGGCAGCCATTTTTAGTCGGGTTGTTACGGGAGCCCTAAAAAAAGAGCAGATGAATTACTACGCAAATAGCGATTGTCGGATGGTTTCAAGTATTTTGAAATACACATACATTCAAATGTGTGAATGATTTATAAGAGGAAAGTAAATGTTTTCAAAAAAGTGCGTAACGTTAAGAACAAAATCGTTTGTTATTTTTCATATTAACTCCGTGAACTCTGAAATGCATTTTCGTATTTAAGATTTTATCTTCATAATGTATTTTATAATGTGCTGTTTAGGTGGCGTATGTCCCCATAGTGGGAGCTTGGTCTTGGTGCCCGATTGTCCGTCTTCCATTACTCCTCCACGTGTTATTGCAGGCAGGTCACGGAAGTAAGCTTGTCAACGTACCCTATTGGATGATAGGAGAAATGATTTGAAATCATCGACAGATGGCCGAATTACTTAAGTCATCTTCATTATTCTCAGCTCTTCTCTTCCTCCACAGAGTACTGAAGATTAACTGTAAGTAATCAGGATTTACCTTTATGTACCTCTTTACATTCACCGTACTTGTGAGCTATACCAACTCTTTGAGATGCTTGGGTCCAAATAACCACTCAGACCAAAGATGCCATGCACACCTACTGATCACACATGGCCCACACAGTATAAGAAATGCACAGCCACAGTGTATGTACTGTGTCAACTGGTATCCACCACTGTTCTGACGCCCCTTTTATTCAGACCTCATTATGCTGTGAGGACAAGGGTTCTTAAAGGCACACCACCACAACTATTACCAATTTATTAGCCACCTTTGACTAAGACATGGGAATTCAGAGTAACACTACACTCAAATACCTGTCCCAAAGCCACCAGCCATCTGTATAAATTAAACTGTAGTATTTCATACATGCCAGGTGGGAGCTGCAAAGGACGTCGAAGCCGGCGGGTGAAGCTGGTGAGCTTACCAGGTAAAGGTGGGACACCAAACTGCCCCTTACCCTTTACCTCGAGGGTACCAAAGAACGCCACAAAAAGCCGGTGAGTCCTAACGAGGGAGATTGAGACACCGGGGTCCTTTGGCAATGCTATCAAAGAACGTTGAAGGACAGTGGAGTGAATGAAAGAGAATATGAGATTCAATATTACCGAAAGAAAATAGAGGTGAATGTAAGAAAGCCAAGTTTACAAGTGTGTAAAAGAAATTACATACAAATCCTGACAGAAGAGTACACCAGGCAGAGTTAAGTTTGCAAGTGTGTAAAGTGAATTACATTAAAAGCCCTGGCAGGAGAGTATACCAGGCAAAGCCACATTTGCAAGTGTGTAAAGTGAATCACGCTAAAAGCCCTGGCAGGACCAGAGGGTGCGGAAAAGCAGATGGTTCTATGCACACCTCTTCACTTGAGGGCTGAGCCCCCCACCTCCCCCAAGAAGCCCCTAATGGTGGAAAACACACTCCTGGCTCGACGGGGGATATTAGTGTGCACCCCCCAGTCCAACTTGCAAGACCGAGGGTGCAGGAAATCATCTGAAACTCTATGGCTGCAGACCGCCCAGAGTTTCACGGCAGCAGGAAAGAAACACACTGCAGTGCAGGGAAAGGACGGCTCCCGTCATCCCGTCACCCATATGACCAGACGCCCCCCCAATTCTCGGGGGGGGGCACAGAGGGGGCAGCGGCAGACCTGAGATGCATCCACTAGGGGGGCTGTGAATCGAAGCCCCCCCACCGAGAGAGGAGGAACACTGGATGATACAGGCAGAGTGTGAGGGCCGCAGTGAGGGAGTGGGTTGCTGATTTATTTTATTTTATATTTTGTTTATTTATTTGTAATGCGCCAGTAATCCACAAGTTTCGGGGCGCAGAGACATGGACACAAAGACAAACAAGAAAGTGACGAGACAGTTCCTAATGAAATTAAAGGGTTAGTGGGTCAAGGATGACGAGGTCAATTAAAGAGATACGTTTTTACTACCTTACGAAAGCGTAAGTAGTTAGGTTCTTTCCTTATGTGGACTGGTAGGTTGTTCCAGATACCTGCTGTAATGACTGGGAAGGATTTTCCCAGACCGGACCTACGTTTATGTGGCATCACTGCGATCCTGTTTTGATCCGTGGATCTTAAGACACGGCTTGGAACATAAGGACGTACTTTGGATTTTAGGTAGCCTGGTGCCTTCCTGTGGATGCATCTGTGGGCTATTGTAAGCGCCTTGAAGTGTGTTATACTCTCCACTTTGAGCCAGTGTAATTCCTTCCTGGAGTTACTGATGTGGTCTGATTTAGATTTGCCTTTGATTATCCTAACTGCGTTATTTTGGATAATCTGGAACGCCTGTATGCTTTTTTTGTTGGCTCCTAGCATAAGTGCGTTCCCGTAATCTAATCGAGAGAGGACGGTTGCTCTGGCCACTGTGGCACAGTTGTTCTCTGAAAGGTACGGTCTTATGGCTCTGAGGAGTCTCAAGTAATAATTGCATGTTTTTTTTATATACTGAGTCTGGGCTTCTGCTCCTAGGGATGCTTCCATCATCATGCCCAAGGTTTTTACCTTCTCAAGTACTTTGATGTTGGCGTCTTTGATCTTAAAGTTTAGTCATGGGGCAGCGAGTTTCTGGCTTGGGTGGATCCAAAAACTATCAACTCGGTTTTGCTGCCGTTCAAGCACATCCAGTTGGAATCCATCCATTTTTCTATGATGTTATATATTCTGATGAGATTGTCGTTGTCCGTTTTATGGTCCCTGCTAAGTGCGCATCATCTGCATAGTTGGTAAAGAATATATCTGCCTGATCTAAAATGTAGCATAGGTATCTAATGTAGAGATTGAAAAGCAATGGGGACATGCTGGCTCCCTGGGGAACCCCGGAGAGGATCTCTCTTTCCATGGAAAATTTGTCTCCCCAGTGGACTCGAGATGTCCTGTGTTTTAGAAAGGACATTATCCATGTTTTTGCCGCTTGTGAGCAGTTTTGCAATCTATCATGTGCATGTGTAGTGCAATGGAGTAGCTAGAAGGAAGATTTTGGTTTCTCTGTGTGACACTTTGGTGACACGCAATCATGCCGATATTATCAGTGTTCATTGCGTGGGGAAAATGGCGCAGGATGTTACACAACCTTCAGTGCCGTTTGCGATGAAGGAGGCACTTGCCCAGTTCATGAGTTTTGTTTTCCTTGTGACCTGAGTAGCAAAATACGGATCAGGAAGATCCCTACATCAGATTGCTTTTTCGATCCCGACACTGATAAGGGTTCGTCATTTTTTAACGAACAGGGGAACGGAGCCTCTGTATAAACAAAACAGATCTCCAAAATTTCCCCCCCAAAAAATAGGAGTAACCTCTGAGGACTAGCCATCCCTGACTAGTCAAGGTTGAGGTCTAATACTCTATGCTTTTAACTAGTTGTAAATTCCAAAAAACGCAAATAAAGATTTAACTGTTTATCTGGAAAACAACGCAGAAAATAAACTTCAAACTGTGCGGATCCCTGAAGGCACAAACTCAGCAATCTAAAAACCATGGATTCATTCCTAAAGAGAAGCAATACCAAAATGGATGTGACTCGAATTTGAATTGGTAATAATGTGTACTGCAGAATTGAAAGCACACATAGCAATAAAGACAAGAAGTACACCTCAATATGCCTGTTTGTTCCCCCCACATGCTTACTAAAAATGTCTCAGGGGGGATCGTAAATTCACCACATGCCCCACTCGGCTACCCCACACAAACAATCTGGCCCCCTGTAGACACCTTCTGAGGTACATTCGGCCCTCTGGCAAAACTAGTTGTGCATCCCTGGCATAGGTGAAGGGTGTTAGGGAAAATTCTCATTTTATGGCTAATTTCCCTTACCTAGTGAGTCCCCCAGCAGCTTTGCTGCATTTCTGGAGTGTATTTTTATCACTTGGTAAGAGTGTGAGCTTTTCCCCCACTCTTACCCCTATTTTGCCATGTGTCTTTTACCTGTTTTTATGATTGTGGACTCTGAAGTACACCACTTCAGTAGTCCCCTTCTTTTGTGTGTTACACAGCACCTTCAGTGCAGTGACACAAGGTAGTCTTTTAGACTTCCCACCGACTCAATTTCTGGGGCTGACTACAGTTCCCCAGAAAAGGGTAAAGTTGCCATTAACTTTACTTAGTCAATTTACCACAGATCAGTACACCCCATCTTCCATGGAGTACTGGAAAGGGTTACTTCATATCCCTTTTGTATCTGTACCTCCTACAGCATTGTTTCGCTCTTTTAACATTTAGACTTGGCTGGTGGCAGTGGTATCTACCCTAATTTATCTACCGCGATTATACTGTATAAATGTGGTATTGTTTTAGGCTATTATATTAGCCTCGAACTTAAACCCGCTTGACCAAATACTTTTTCTTTTGGCTCTGGTCGGTTTTATTCGCCATTTCTTTTTGTTAAAGTCCTTCTTGTGTTTTACTTTGCGTGGCAAACCAGGTTTGCCTTCTTTGTTCACCGTCTTTTGGCGGGCTTCTGCTCAGAAGCCCTCCTCCAGGCACCCAGGTGTCTAGGTGGGCTGAATGTGAGGGAGGGGTGTAGTCACGCCCTGTACAGGGTAACCTAGGAAATCCAAGTCACACTTTGCCATGATTGGCTAAGGTGGTTGTCCGGGCCGGACAACCCCCCCTACTGCGTAATTGACAGCCAGGCTGTGTGAATGGGGGATTTTTGCATAAAAGGCAGGTCTCTTGGGCTAGAAGTCAGAGTCATCACTGGAACTGCAAGGAACCGAAGAGAAGCAGAGAAGAAGACGGCTGCTGCAACTACCCCGTCCCGATGAAGCCCTGCTGCAGGTCCGAGCAATCTACCCTTCGACGACCAGAGAAGATCCAGTCCGGCGTCTTCTTCCCTTGAGCTTGGTGGGGATAACCAGCTCATCTTCCATAGCCAGAGGATCCCCTTCTTGGTCGAAATCACTGCACACTGCTGTAGTGGTCCGGATAGCCATCTGAAGAGCCTCTCCTGTTTTTAAGGAGTGCACCTTTTATTCATCGTCGCTGCTGCCGGCTTCATCCCTGTGTGGTGCAGACCCCTCCAGAGGTCCTCCTTCGCCTCGAAGTTCCAGGAACCGTGGGTCTGCAGGAAACCAACAGGAACAACTGCCAGGGCACCAGCCTCTCCACTGATAAGGTACTGTGTTGTGCTTGAGGAATTAGGGTGAATACCTTTTCTTCATCTCCAAGGCTTGTCCTTGTCTTCCCTCCTTCTTATAACTTTTGCTTCCCCTGTTGACAATATCTAAGTACTCCTGCCAACGTTGAATCTCGAACTATCCGACTGTGTGATCCTCGAAAACAGGAACCCGGTTCCACTTGGCACTGGCTCCGGCCTATTGACTCTTGAATTTCTGTCTATGAGTGTTCTCTGATTCTGTCTGCCTTAACAAAAGTATTGCCTGTGATTTTTGCCTTCAACTCTCTCTGGTTAACCCAGGTGCTAAGTGTGTTTTGCCCCGGTAACAATTCTTGCCGCGGATACGCGTTTCTTTAGTAATACCGAACTGTCATTACTGTCAAAAAGTGATCGCAAGAATATTCCCGGTAACATCTTTTGTTTCATAACACCGGTCTGTTGAAACACAGGGTACTTACCTTGAGTTAGAGTGTACCAAAATGAATTGGTTGGTTGTAGTATATTTTACGTGTGGTTTTGAATTAATAGAAGTGTTGTGTTTATAACAAATGGTCTAAAATAAATGTACTTATATTTTTTACCTGAAACCTTGAGTCAGTGTTTGCTTGAGTCACAGTAATTGTGGTCCCTTTGTGTAATCTCTGCTCATATACTCTTGAGATAAGCCTGACTGCTCCGCTACTGCTACCACTTTGACATAGTAGTACAGGCTTGTACCAAAGGTAAAACTTGTATTGCCACCTGTAGTCTTAATTGTGTGTAGTAGTCTCTAGGGGCACTGCATAGGATTCTGCCTAACAAAGGGTATGTGGAAAAACATTGAAGGTGTTTCACAACTCAGTCCCCGGGCATCCCTTATTCAGGTCACCGGGAAAGGCCAGCACTATTAGATCCCGACCCTGGGGGTGGACAAGCAAGGGAGAGTCACCTGGTAGGGGGTCCTTGGGGAGTGAGGAGGAGCCACCAGAAGGTGAGACATGGTATACCCCATTTACCGACAATTGATAACCCCATATTACCTCTACTATTATGGGATACTACAACTCCCATAATTCTCCTCCTTTTTGTTGTCAGCCCAACTACTGAGATGAGATTATGAGGATTACCACTAGTAATAGGCTATGGTCCTGTCCCAGTAACAAGGCCAGGCAGGGTCAGGCACTCAGTCATAATCACAGACACCTGAAACACATTGACAGCTACCCAGAGTAAAAGAGGTGGAACATGGAGTCACACAGTGAGCGAGCTGGAACCAGAGAAGGAACATGAGTTGGAGGTCGAGCAGGCAGGCGAACTGGGTCACCTGGGCACCCTGATATATGCAAAGGGAGAGCGAAGCACTGAGACGCTACGGGCTGGAGAGGTGGAAAGGCTGGAGAGAGCAGGGCGAGGGAGTCGTGTCTTCAAAGAGCCGGAAGGTTGTCGCTCGATGAAACAGACTCCAAAAGGGAGTTCCGGTGCAGGTGCCCGTTCCTCCGGGCATGTGAGAAGGCCTAGGAGTGTCAGAGGGGCAGCGGCGAAAACCCTGATCTCGACATGCCATGCATAAAAGTACTGGGGGTACAACCGAACCAAAGTATTGATGAATGTGAGGAGCATGAACTGTGTACAGTGCCAGGGGCACAACCAAATGTAGTATTGGATGCAAGAAGCATACATTGTGTAGACGACTTTAGCAACAGAGTGGTCCCGCACAGGGCCAACAAAGATACTGCACTTTTGCAAAAGTATCTATTGCTGAATTGTGGAGTAAAGAAGTGCCAGGGCACGACTGTGAGAAAGCCTGACTGACAGAGTGGTCCCTCACAAGGCTGGCAAATACTGTACGTTTGCGAAGGTCTCTGTCATGTAAACCATTGAAGGATTATTGAACTGTTGGGGAAGGAAACCCCACTGTGAAACAAATACTGAACTGTTGGGGATGGGAACCCCATGGTGAAGCGTTTGAGAGGAAACTTATTTTTTGAGAGTTTTGATACCAACCCAGGTGAGGGAAGCCTGAGGGAACTGTATGCTGTTCAACTGCCTGGACGAATTGTGCCCCATTGAACTGTGTGAACAAGCCACCTAAGCTTCTGAAGCTTGGGGAATGGAGTGTTAATTAACTCCATTACGATCTTGACTTTCTTTTCATACACTCTTTTGTTTTGACTTATCCCCCACCACTTACTTATTGTAAAAGTGTAGGGCCAGCATAGGTTTCAGACATAGACATTATTTTCTTTTGCCTAGACTGACTCTGACTAGAGAATACTCCCATTATAGATTTAGGGCCAGCTAGGAAGTCTCCAACCCCCCCTTTTAAAACTTAATAAAGGTGTTGAAACGTGTATCTTTGTGTCTGTGTCTGGCTAATGATACCATGCCTAACTCACAGATTCCTACGTTTTTACAGAATACCGTCCAAAATGTAGAGGTATACTGTGTACCTCGATCGGCGATGATGTTAGAAGGTATGCCATGAAGACGAAAAATATGGGTGACAAAAGCGTCACTCTTCTCTTTAGCCGTAGGCAGTTTTTGAATGGAACAAAACTTGTTAATTTAGAGAACATGTCAACGATTACCATGAGTACTGTGTTTCCTTTTGAGGGTGGTAAGTCCTCGATGAAATCTGTAGAAATGGTGTGCCATGGAATAGGTGGTAGTTCTGGTTGAGTGAGTTTACCAATGGGTTTTCCTGACGAATACTAATATTGGGCACATATTGGGCAAGAAGAAACAAACTGTATACCATACTTCTCTCGAGTCGGCCAACAGAAACAATGTTTAACTAGTTCTTTTGTTGCTTTTATGCCTCAATGTCCTGCAACGAGGGATTCATGTCAGATATTAAGGCCTTCTTTTTGTAAATCTTTGATGGGGAGATAGATATGATGACCATGAAAGAGAAGTCCTGACTTTTCACTGAGTCCATGTTGAATATTGAATTCCTCTGAAAACGTGTGAAGACGATCCATCTTTATTCGCAATAGAAACAAATCCATTGCTGCAATATATGTTTCGAAGGGATTGGTTCCTCCGACGTATTCCATATCTATGACAGGTAATCACCACAGCTGTGCTGCTTAGGAAAATTTTCTGCGTCCTGCGTCGTTGACGTCGATACGCTGTCCTCGAGGGCCTCCGTCGAGCCGACGTCACCGGATGTTATAAGTAGGACGCACGACGCCCGTAGCCTCAGTTCCGTTTTTCCCACAAACGTGTTCGCTTCGGAGATCTCGGCGCGCCTCGATTCTTCTGTTACTTCCATCGGTTCTTCGAACTTGGTGTTTGTGAAGATATCATGTCTTCGTCTTCTTCTACCCCGCGGTCTGGATTCAAGAAGTGCCGGGACTGCGGTTCCAAGATGTCACTTAGGGACCCGCACAACATCTGCCTCTGGTGCCTCGGCGAGGACCACGCCACCGATGACTGTGACAATTGCCAGTCATTAACGTTGAAGGCCTTGCGGGAGCGGAAGAAGCTTACTGTAGGTAGGGTTTCCAAACCCGGGAAGTCGAAATCAGCGGGGCTTTCGACCGACGATTCGAGGTGCGACTTTCTGCATCTTCGGTGTAAGTCCAGGGGGTCTCTGTCCCGGAATGGTTCCCGCCATTCCTCTGCCTCCTCGAGGCACTCGCGGAAGCGCCGTCACCGGTCGCCTTCCCCATCATCGTCCGAGGACTCCGCCAGACGGCGGGTTGCTTGTTCCAACAAGCATTCCTCTCCTGCGGAATGGGATGCATTTCGTACAGAGATGATGGCGATTTTCCAATTGCAGGGCTCCGTTCCGTCCGCGCCTTCGAAAGAAGCTGGCAGGGAATGTGCTAGGGCCACCGCTCGCATGCCTCCGGGCTCGGGCGGTCGGCGCGATCATCGGGAGCCTTCGAGGTCCCGATTGGTCAAGGTGGATCGCTCTAGCCGTGCCTGCTCCAGGTCCCAGTCCTCGACGCCTTCGAGACCGGCAGAACTTGTGAGGTCTTCTAAGAAGACGTCGACGCCATCGGCGCCATGTCCGTCGAGGAACTCTCTCGAGGCTCCGCCTCCGAGGAAGTCGTTGACGCCATTGGCGCTGAGGCCGTCGAAGGACACGCTCGGGGCACCGCCCTCGAGGCCTGTGTCGAAGCCATCGGTGCCACGCTTGATGCCGATTCCATCAAAGCCCTGGACGCCTTTTGTGGAGGCTTTACCGGAGGTGCCCCATGCATCGGAGTTAACTGGATTATACCTCTGAGGTGGATGAAGAGTCTGAGGAAGGTTTGGTACCTGATGAGGTTCCTGATGACCTGTTATCTGGTCATAGCCAGTTGGTAGACCTGTGTCAGTCTTTGCACGACGCCAGTGGTCTTGATACCTCTCCGCAGGTCGAGTTTGGCAGGCCTGAGCCTGGTACGTATGCTGAATCTTCGTACAGGCGCCTCATGTCGAGGGTGACGGAGTACTTGGGGTGGTCTGCGCCACCAGTGGATTTTCTGCAGGATGACCTGACAGATATCCTTGACCAAGGTCCACCCACTGACCCGGTGCTGCCATTTCATATGGCTTTACAGAGAAGGGTGGCGGCGGCGGCTTGGACTGCTCCGGAGAGTCTCCCGGGAGTGAGCAAGTCGTTGCCAAAAAAATACCGTCCAGCCAGTAGCAACCCCTGCTACTTGACGATGCACCCACTCCGCTGGTCGTACCTTACCATCCCTCCTGATAGGGACGACAAACATTTTGATGGCTGGGCGAAGAAAGTGTTTTCTTCAGGGGGTATGGCTTTACAGACAGCCAACTTTGTGTGTGCCTTAGCACGTTTCACTCACACTCTGTGGAATTGTGTGTCTTTGGCGGCTGAACATATTCCCGAAGGGGAGGAACGGGATGGTTTTCTTACCCTCGTTCAGGATGGCAAGGATGCCATGTGTGAATCCGTTCAGTCGGTTCTGGACATGGCAGACTGTGTCAGCCAGTCCATGGCAGCGAGCACTGTGATGCGCAGATTTGCGTGGTTGCGGAAGTCGGGGTTTGCTCCTGATGTACAAGCCCGGCTTCTCAACATGCCCTTTGATGGTGTCCATCTTTTTGGCAGCAAGGCTGATGAGAGCCTTGAGAGGTTGCAGACCTCAAAGGCTGCAGCAAAGTCATTGAGCGCTGCAGTTCACCAACCTCCGCCTTTTCGTCCTAGGGGACAGCAATGGAGGGGAGGTTCCTTTCGATACTACTCGTCTTTTTGTAGATCGAGGGGAGCGGCCAGTCAAAGGGGCTAACGTAGGAGTACCAGAGGTGGAAAACAGGGTACTTGAGGTGCCAAGGCCGCTCGAGCAGTTGCCTCTTTGCACTGCCGCAGTCGCTTCAACTCAGTCATGAGGCCATGTCCCATGGTTCGCCGGTTGGGGGAAGGCTGGCGCAGCATCTTGTAGAATGGCGTGCCATTACTTCAGATGTGTGGGTTCTGGAGATCATAGCCCACGGCTACTGTCTTCCTTTCCGACAGCGGCCTCACGACAATCCACCAAGGAATCTCTCTTTGAAGAGTCCGGATCCGCTCCTTGCGCAGGAAATCAAATCCCTGCTGGAGAAAGGCACCATAAAACAGGTGCCTGTAGCGGAGAGAAACAAGGGATGGTATTCCCCATATTTTTTGATCCCGAAAAAAGACGGGGGATTGAGACCCGTCATGGACTTGCGTGGTTTGAACAAGCTCATCAGGAAGGACAAGTCCAAGATTTATACTCTCTCTCAAGTCCTCCATGCCCTTCAACTTCAGGACTGGTTGGTGTCTCTCAACCTCAAGGACGCTTACTTTCATGTGCCGATTCATCCCAAGCAAAAGAAGTACCTGAAGTTCCCGGTTTGTGACTCGCACTTTCAGTTTCGGGTCCTGCCGTTCGGATTGACCTCCGCCCGAGAGTCTTCACCAAGCTCATGGTGGTGGCAGCGTATCTCAGGAAAGGGGGGATTCACGTCTACCCCTACCTGGACGATTGGTTGATCAGGGCGCGCTCTCCCGAGCAAGTCCTGGATCATCTGTCAGTCACCTGCCACTCTCTTCACAGGCTGGGCTTCTCCCTCAACTTAAAGAAGTCCCACTTGACACCTACCCAGTGGCTCCAGTACATCGGAGCAGTGCTCGACACATCTCTGGGGCTGTGTTTTCCTCCCCAGGTGAGGGCTCATCACATTCTGAAGATTGTGCACGTTTCAACATGCCCAGAGTCTCCCGGCGTTCGAGTTCTTGAGGTTGCTCGGCCTCATGGCATCCTGCATTCTCCTAGTGCCAGAGGCCAGGCTGCGGATGTGATCTCTGCAGTGGGCTCTCAAGATACAGTGGTCACTGTCCTTCGGCAGGGTTTCGGATCCGGTTCAGGTGCCGCCCTCGGTCGCCCAGGATCTTCTGTGGTGGGCCGTCGAAGGCAATCTGATGAAGGGGGTTCCATTTTGGCTACCCTGGCCAGAGGTGACGATCGTGATGGACACATCCCTCATAGGATGGGGAGCTCATGCCAACGAGTTGACAGTCAGTGGTCGTTGGTCTCCGTCCAGACTCCATATCAATCTGTTGGAGCTAAGGGCTGTCAGGCTAGCCCTGAAGGCTTTTCTTCTGTCTGTGCGGGGGAAGAATGTACTGATTCTGACGGACAATACAGTGGCCATGCACTACCTCAACAAAAAGGGGGGGGCAGGGTCTCTCCCTCTTTGCAGAGAGGCGATGCAGCTCTGGTTCTGGGCAATCCAGCAGGAAATTTTGATCTTGGCAGTTCATCTGAGAAGAAAACATGGCGGCAGATGCTCTGAGCAGGCAGAGCACGGTCTCTCGCGAGTGGGAGCTGGCTCAGGAGATTCTCCTGGAGATCTTCGCCCTTTGGGGGACCCACAAGTGGATCTCTTTGCCACCAGTGCCAACCGGAAGTGCGAAAGTGTCTGCTCGCGGGAATTTCCTCCAAGAGGAGCCTTAGGGGACGCGTTCGTAGTGGAGTGGTCCTTCCCACTGCTGTACGCGTTTCCTCCAGTCCTCGTCATTCCACAAGTGCTGTGGAGGTTACGGAGGTTCGGTTCCTGAATGATCCTCATTGCTCCGCAATGGGCCAGGAGAATGTGGTACCTGGACCTTATCGACATGTCCATCTGCCCTTCACGCCGACTTCCCTACCGAGACGATCTGCTCTCACTGGAGGGGGGTCAGGTTCTCCATCCAGAGGTCAAGTCCCTCAACCTTCATGCTTGGCTTCTGAAAGGTTGAGGTATAAGGATTGGGACCTCCCTGAAGATGTGATGGAAGTGTTGCTTTCGGCCATAAGGCATGCAACGAAGTCCCTGTACCGCTGCCGTTGGAGGAAGTTCTGCGACTGGTGCAGGGTTAAGAATGTGGATCCTTTTTCATGTGCCATTCCTGTGGTTCTGTCTTTTTTGCTTTCGTTAGCCCACAAGGACCTGCAAGTGGGTACCATTAAAGGTTACCTGGCGGCGCTGTCCATATTTAAGCACTCGTCTGAGGAGTGTTGTTATTTTAAAATTCCTTTGATTTATCAGTTTCTGAAAGGGCTCACTAATGTGTTCCCACCGTCACCTTTCCAGGTGCCCGGTTGGGATTTGAACCTGGTTCTAAAATTCCTAATGGGAGCTCCGTTTGAGCCTTTACATTCTTGTCCTTTGAGACTATTGACCTTGAAAACTGTATTTTTAGTTGCGGTCACTTCCGCTTGCAGAGTGAGTGAGTTGCAGGCACTTTCCGTTAAGCCACCCTTTACAGTGTTCCATGAGGACGGGGTTGTCCTTAGGGTTGGTCCTTCATTCTTCCGAAAGTTGTGTCGGAATTTAAGCCAGAAGGTCATTCTTCCGGCGTTCTATCCTCCTCTGCATCCTGGTAAGGAAGAGGAGAGGCTCCATAGGTTGGATCCTAGGAGAGCTTTAAGTTTCTACATCTCACGCATGTCCTGGGTCAGAGTGGACGATCAGCTCTTTGTAGGATACGCTGGAAGGCGTTTGGAACAAGCTGTTACTAAACAGACTTTGTCTAGATGGATTATCTTGACAATGTCTGAATGGTATCGCTTGGCGAGTAAGGACCCTCCGGTAGGATTACGGGCCCTTTCTACTAGGGGTGTGGCTGCCTCTACTGCCCTGCAGAGGGGTGTTCCCATTCGTAACATTTGTGAAGGAGCCACATGGGCCTCTGTCCGTACGTTTGTAAAACACTACTCCCTGGATTCTATCCATGGGCAAGATTTGGCCTTTGGCAGGTGGTCCTCTATTCTGCAATTTAATTGGGCATTCTAAAAATTCTAAATTCTTTTCCCACCTCCTTACGTTGGTACTGCTTTGGGAGTCTGCCATAGATGTGGAATACCTCGGAGGAACCAATCCCTTCGAAGAACAAGTTACTTTCTTACCTGGTAACGTTCTTTCGATGGGATGTTCCGACGACATATTCCACATCGTACCCTCGCAGCCTGCCCCTCTACAGAATTTCTTATGCGATTGCAGCTTCCGTTTCCGCAAGGCTTTCTGTAGTCGTACTGGCAGAAGATTGGTACCACACGTTCTGGGAAAAAACTACAACTGAGGTTACGGGTGTCGTGCGTCCTACTTATAACATCCGGTGACGTCGGCTTGACGGAGGCCCTCGAGGACAGCGTATCAACGCCATCGACACAGGACGCAGACGCTGAAGATTTTCCGCAGCAGCACAGCTGTGGTGATTACCTGTCATAGATGTGGAATACGTTGTTGGAACATCCCATCGAAAGAACGTTACCAGGTAAGAAAGTAACTTGTTCATTAGTGTAAAACATCTTAGGTTTGACATTTGTTTTGTCCATACAAGGTTTCAAACTCCTAGAAAAGGCATCTAGCACAAGATTGTAATGATGAATGGGGGAGCTAGCGAGCCGAGCAAGATGGCGGCTTCCTAGGGAGCTCTGCGTGGCCCTGAAATAATCCTGTAACATCCATCCTGCTGTGGTGCCCAACTTCATCGCTGAGTACGCTACACTGATTCCGGACGCCGAGCTGCACATTTTGGAACCATTCGGGTCCCGATACTCCCAAAATCGGCGGAGTTCCAGGTGACTCGCTGCGGCCCGCCGGATCGGGCTTCCCGGGACGAGCGGAGGAGGGGAGCCCCAGTGGTGCAGATCGCCGTGGCACCGGTCTTTTCGGCGGCGGGCCGCCTAGAGGAGTCGGGTTGACGTCCGCGCCCTTGGTGCACATAGAGACGCTGCGGTCTCCGTCCCCGCGGGTGCTCGTGGTCCGCCCGGCTGTGAGGCCCGGCAGGAGAAGAAGGTAAGAGCCCAGCCAGGTGCGTGCCATCCCGTCCGGCGCATTCGGGTACCCCCCCGACCCAGCGTGTCACGAGCTGTCAGTGGAGCAGCGGGAGCAGGCGCCAGTCATAACGCCCGAGGGAGGATCCACCGGTACCCCTGCGGCACCCCGGCGGGCGCCGACAGGCGCCCCCTCCGGGCAGCAGACACTCCCGCCTGGCAGCCCTTTCCTGCGGGTGGACCAGGCAAGATCCCCCTGGCCATCGGGGTACGCTAGCGGAAACCTACGCCTCGAGATTGTCGCAACGTCCGCACTAAGCTAAACTGGGAGAGGGGCCACAACAACAGACACCATTTTCTCTACTCCCTGGCCCCCAGCCCCTGGAACCAATATCAAACGGCAACAGAACCAGCCATTGTGAACAGGCTCACGCCGCTTACCACAAGACGCCTTGAGCACCATCTACACCGGAGGGCAGCCGGTGGGACAGTTGCGAGGGGCATCAGTGCACTATCCCAGAGTGTTCTTAAAACGCTCCCCAGTGGCCACGTCTGAACACCCAACAGCATACCCTTTGCGATCTGGCGGCGCTGCGGCACTTCCTCCACGCTCCAGCTCCCGGCCATTACAGCTGCAAGAGACCCCAAGCTCACCGAGGTCCGGGCGCACTCTGCCTATACACACTAAACTCTGTAGACCGCCAACTACGCTTCTGAGACTATCACCAACATCGGCACAAGGCCTCTGGTCCGTCACACGAACGAGCGAGCAACACATACAGCCAAGAGGGGTTAGGAAAACGTGTGCGGACCATGGGGAAGACAGACAAGTCGCAGAAAAAACTGAACTTTGAGGCCAGCTCCTCCACCAGGCCAACTGATCCCAACGGCAGACCTGCATCCCCGGCAAAATTCATGGAACCCACCGAGGACCCGACCCTTGGCCTCGACATTAAAGAAATTCTGGGGAGCAAACTGGACAATCTGTCTTCCAAAGTAGATCGTATTCAGCATCGCCTCGACCAACATGCCGACAGACTGGACAATGTGGAGCAACGTGTGTCAGATCTCGATGATGGCCCGGCGGCCCTAACCACCAGGGTCTCTGCGCTAAAATCCCAACTGAAAGCCGTCTCGGCTAAGAATGAAGACTTAGAGAGCCGCTCCCGGAGAAACAACATCAGAATTGTCGAGGTCCGGGAACAACAAACCCAGACCAAAATGGAAGACCATATCGAACACATGTGTACCGAATTGTTCGGAACGGAGGTCCTCTCCTCGCTATTTATAGTCGAGAGAGCGCATAGGATTCCTGCAACCAGACCTATCCCAGGAGCGAACCCACTTCCGATCATAGCTAGGATACTCAATTATAAAGACCGAGATGCAATACTTAAAGCGGCCAGAGAAAAGGGGAAACTCCAATTTGACGGTGACCCTATTCAAATTTTTCCTGATTTCTCATCATCAGTACAAGCACAGAGGCGCTCCTTCACGTCAATTAAGCGAAGACTGCAAGACAATCACATCCTTTACTCCATGCTGTATCCCGCCAAACTCGTATACAGCATGACGGGAGGGCGCATTTCTTCATCACACCTGAGGAGGCTTCCGAGTACCTGGACAGGGCGGGTGTAGACCTGCAGCCAATGTTCCGAATCTACAATGGGATGAACGGAGGAGAAGAAACCCGATTTAAGCCCCTTTTCTCGACACCGCACAGCGGAGCAACCATTTTCGAAACCTTCACGACATATATTACTCACCACAGAACACCATACTTATCGATTTCGGGGCCATGCGGCCTCCGGCTCGGCAACCAGCGCCCTAAGAACAGCAATGGCTGTAGTTTTATGGTTACGAGTGGGCACTTCGTGGGCGTGTTGGGGGTTGCCAACACAAGGGTGGGAAGTCGACGTTCTTCAGTTACTTTTTTCTGCCCACACCCAGGCCTCCCCCCACTCTCATCCCAAAGCAGTAACACCGCGACTCACAAGTCACTCGGAAGACAAGCCCCTCAGACTCCATGGATCAAGATTCCGGTCTCACCCTCACATCCTGTCGAACAGGTACCTACCTGACTCCCTAGATGACAGCAACAGCATTTAAAATAGCCCCCTGGAACATCCGTGGCGGTAACCAACCAGCGAAGAATAGGAACATTTTCCAGTATCTACGCAGACACAAAATCAATATTGCCATACTCCAAGAGACCCATCTCCTACCAGCGACGGAACTTCAGTGGGCCAAATCCTGGGGGTGCCATAGGTATTTCTCGTCATACTCGTCCTATGCCAGAGGGGTTGCAATCCTGATTGACAGAAAGACGAACTTTAGCCTAATTGAATCACAGAAAGACTCTGAGGGAAGAGCCCTACTGGTGAGAGGGATAAACGCAGGGAGGGAAGTAGTGATTGTGAACTCATACGCTCCAAACACTGATGGCCCCGACAATTTCAACTGGGTGATGTCCCAACTTGGAAAGTTCAATACAGCAACTATTGTATGGGGAGCCGACCTCAATACGCCAATTGACCCCAAACTCGATAAATCCCACAACACAACTGGGAACCCGTCCAAAGCCAGCATGCAAGTCCGAGAGATATGCCATGCGTTTGACCTATCGGACACATGGAGACAGCATAACCGCAACGCGAGAGACTTCACATTTTACTCATCCGTCCACAACACAAGCTCCCGGATTGATTATATCATGGCATCCACCCACTGTCCGTTCTCATGGGGAACGAGTCAAATCCTACCACGCACTCTCTCCGACCACTCGATGGTCACGCTTGAGGCCTCCCTAGCAGGCACAACAGTTCCCGGACAAAGATGGAGATTCAAGCCGGGCTCACTTTCGGATGCAGGCTTCGCAGCTGAACTACGTCAAGAAATGATAACCTTCATAGAGATCAATCAGGGATCTGTCAATTCTTCCAGCACCATGTGGGAAGAGCTGAAGTGCTTCGTTGGAGGAATATGCCTAGCTAAAGAAAACGGGATGTTAAAGCTAATCCGTAGAGAGCTCTCCGACAGCGAACGACGTCTAAAGGAGATAGAGTTGAGAGCCTCCACAGCACCAAACCATCAACTCCAAGCAGAATTGAAAAAAGGACTCCTGAAGTATAGGGAAACAGCCGAAAGGGAACTAAAATTCCTCAGCCGCGCCCATCAAATCCGTCAATACGGAGAGGGACAGAAACCTGGCGCACTACTGGCCCGGCTGCTCTCAATAGACAAAACCCCAACCCGGGTAGAATGCATTAAAGACGCACACGGGCAGCTGGTATACACCGAGGATGACATCGCCAATACATTCGGGACTTCTATCAGAACCTGTACAGTTCCAGGGGTAACTCGAGCTCGAATTCGATACAAGAGTATCTTAACGACACCGAGTTGTACTGGGTGGAAGCAGTCCTACGAGAACCACTGAACGCACCAATAACTGAAACAGAAATATTGGACGCAATAAAATCCCTCCCGAGCTCCAAAGCGCCGGGACCAGACGGGCTCACTGGAGAGTTCTATAAAGCACACGCGGCTATCCTGGCGCCTCTCCTGCTCCAAGTCTACGAGGAATCTATTGAGCGAGGCAGCCTCCCCCCCACGATGCGTGAAGCTAATATAATAGTGCTGCACAAAACCGGTAAACCTGCAGATGAATGTGCTTCATACAGGCCGATTTCTTTGATCAACCTGGACAATAAAATTCTCGCAAAAATTCTCGCATCACGGCTTCTCCCTCTTATGCCGGCTCTAGTAATTGGAGACCAAGCCGGATTCATTCCGGGCCGCAGCACTGCCTTTGGCATTAGACGACTGTTCGGTGTTATCGAGGCCCTGGACCCGACACAACAAGCAATAGCAGTGCTTCTTGATGCTGAGAAAGCGTTTGACTCTGTGGAGTGGCCTTTCATGCTGGCAACGCTTACACAAATGGGCCTTGGCAAATTCTTCATTAAGTTAGTATCACTGTTGTATAACGACCCCCGGTCTTACATCACTCTGGGTAACACTAGGTCCTCGGGCATAGCACTGGAGCGTGGAACAAGACAGGGATGCCCACTCTCTACCCTGATCTTTGCCCTCATCATGGAACCCTTGGCGTCGCGACTACGGGAACGCCAAATTCATAGGGGTCTTAAACTAGGTCCTCACAAACTGATTGTCTCCCTCTATGCCGACGACGTGATACTGTTTATCGGCAACCCCCAAGAAAACCTCAATCCAGTAATATGTGAAATAATAAAGTTTGGCCAAATGTCGGGCCTTAAGATTAACCACTCCAAATCTGTAGTTTTTCCCCTGACCCCCAATACAGTTGAATTTGTAGACGATCACGGCTTCAAATGGGAAAACTCAAGGGTACGCTACTTGGGGGTATATATGTCACGCAACCACCACGAGATATATAGAGATAACTATGTGTCCGCGCTGAACGCCATCCAAGACCGGATACATAGGTGGAAAACGCTTCCGTTAACGTTGTGGGGCAGAACCGCCTTGACGAAAATGGTCATACTCCCTAACCTTCTGTATTTGTTCTCTAATATTCCGCTTCTACTCCCCAAAGCCTTTCTCCTGAAAGTCAAGTCTGCAGTCCTGGAACTTCTATGGGCAGGTAAACCTGCGCGCGTCGCGTATAACACCCTAATTCTTCCAACGTCAAAGGGTGGTCTAGCACTGCCAGACTATTGGGCAGCCCAAGCTCATTTTTTGAGCTACTGGTATATGTCCCATTTCGTACGCCCACATGTGCAGGTGGAACGCGCCCTAGCCTCACCAGACCTGCTCAGTGCCATTATTATGAGTCAAATCCCAGTCCCACACAACTCGCTGAACACAGTCCTGTCCACATATGCAATCTGGAAAAAGATGGCTGTCAAATACGGCGTGACCGTAAGATATTCCCCCCTATTACCCATCAGATACATCCCGGGCATCCCACTCACGAATGAAAAAGTTTTCCTAATCTGGGCCGATAAGATAAATGTCCACTCCTTCGGGGACCTCTTCCCGGAAGGCACCTTCCTTACCCCACAAATGGCCAAAGACAGGGGCGGGAACACCTCACTGGATATATTCCTTTATTTTAGACTACGCCATACCCTGCACAAACTGTTTCCTTCATTCCCAAAACAACCCCCCACATGGGATCTGTTACACAACACCATCCAGGCGCGGGGAGAGGGGAGGCTGGTTTCGCTACTTTACAAATCCCTCGTGGCAGACACAGGGACACCTAATCCTAAAACACAGCAAAAATGGGAATCTGCCGTTCAGTCATCAATAAACGCAGAAGACTGGTCTTATATCCTGCGCCAAACTCAAAAAGTCGCATTAAATACACGCTTTAAACTAATACACTTCAACTTTGTTCACCAAACATACTACACCCCAGTTAAAAAGCACCAGCATCACCCGGAAGCTTCGACCCAATGCGACCGGTGTACGGCGCCACACGCAGATTTCTTCCACCTAGCATGGGATTGTCCAGGAATTCAACGCTTTTGGGTCTCAGTCTTACAAATAATTGCAGACATCATAGGGGAACAGGTGACCCCGCTGCCATTAGCGGCCCTTCTCGGCCTCACTAGATACCTACAACCCGCGTCCCGTAAACTAGCAGCACTCCTGCTGGTCCTGGCCCGAAGGCGAATCGCCATGGCATGGAGCCGCGGCCCACTACCCAAAATCGAAGACTGGAAGAAAGACATAACATACTGTCAGGATGTAGAGAGTGAATTTATAAGAACCCTTCCTTTACACGCTCGCCCCCCGGACATCTGGGGGCCATACATCGCATATCTGCTAAATAGTACTGTACCATCTGATTCCGAAACCACTGGAGCGTGAAATGGGGCTTTGTGACTGAAGAACTAATGTATAACCTCGACCTAACTCGAGTCAGTTTTAAGCAATGAACGTATTGATACTTGTTTTGTTGACATGGGAGAGGTGGGGCGGCCTTGGTGGGAGAGCTTGTTATTGGGTAACGTTATATTATTCCTTTCTGTTGTTCTTTCTTTGACTTTCCTTTCTTCCCCTCCGCTTTCCCCTCCTTTCCCTCCTTTGTTGTTAAGAGGATGCACCATGTTGGCGCATATGTATACCGATGGTATGAAAAGTTCAAAAATAAAGTTTTAAAAAATAAAATAAAAAAAAAAGATTGTAATGATGAAAGAAATAAGCCGTTCAGGCTTAATGACTGTTTCAGCATTCGAATTCCAACAGGTATTGAAGATTGCGATGATCAGTTCGTATTAAGGTCGGAAAAAAGAAGCTCCCATAAACAAGTGATGCCATTTTTTGCATGCCAGTTTCGTGGCTAGAAGTTCCTTCTCCAGGACAGAATAATTCCTTTCACCCGGTGAAAGTGTCTTGGAATAATAGGCTATAGGATGTTCCTGATCGTCGTCTTGCATTTGTTTTAGGACAGCTCCTACTGCCTAATCAGAGGCATCAACTTCTAATATGATCGCCTTCAGTGGATCTGCCTGATGAAGGATGGCTGTGCTAGTGAAAAGCAGCTTCAACTGATGAAAGGTGGAGTCATATTCTTTAGTGCATAAAAAAGCTGAATTCTTTTTCTATAGGGATGTGATGGGGAGAACTATCCAAGAAAAGGCTGGGGTACATTTCTGTTAGAAGTTTTGCAGGCCTAAGAACCTCTGGATGTCCTTCACAGAACGAGGAGTCTGCCAGTTCAACACAGCTTTTACTTTTCACGGATCCATTGATATCTCTTTATCTGTATATCCTGTGTAGGCCACGTTGTGAACACTGAATAGACATTTTTCCGGTTTAGCTTTAAGTTGTTTTACTTGAAGACACCGGAGGACTTCGGAGACATGTGCTTGATGGTCTTCTTCCTTTTTTGTGAATAAATGAGGATGTCATCCAAGTAAACAATAACTGTATCAAGTAGTAGGTTGAAAAATAAATGATAAATCTCTGGAACACAGATGGAGCATTAGCCAATCCAAATGGCATAACTTGATACTGGTAATGGCCAAAGGAAGTACGGAACACGGTTTTCCACTCATCAACTTCTTTGTTTCTAATGAGGTGGTAAGTGCCTGTAAATCCTTTTGTGAAAATTGTAGCTGCTTGACTGCCTCCAATATGTTCTGCATCAAAGGAAGACAGTGCTTGTCTTTTTTTGTGATTTTATTTAGACCTCAGTAGTCTATACAAGGTCTTAACTCAGTGGTGCCCTTCTTGGAAACAAAAAACAAGGAAGACCCTGCTGAGAATCGAGATTCTGTGATAAAGACCATTGGGCAGGTTTTCTTTGAGATATGACCATAATACCTCTTTTTCCACGGGGGAAAGAATGAACATACGATTAAAGGAGACTTCAGAGTTGGGTATAAAGTCGATCGCCCAACCCTCAGGTCTGTGAGGTAGTAGGGGCTTGATAGTCAGTCCTGAAGACTGAAGCATATTCCTGATATTCAGATAGTATTAGACAGTGGCCCTCATTACAAGTTAGCCAGTCTGATAATAAAGTACCAGCACTATTACTGGAATACACAATTCTGAGATAAAGTGATGTTAAAACTGGCATCGATGGATGCAATCCCTGTGACACTGGTGCCAGAGGCAAAGACAGCGGAAATACTGGCAACCCCCAAAACACTTGAAGGAATCACTGGAAACACAGCCATCGGCCTATTACGACCATTGTATTACCATTACTATCGGCATGAAAATGCTGGTAGCACTGGAAAAACCATGCCGGAAATACCGGCATTGCGGACCAGGCGGTAAATGGCCCAAGGTGTGCCCAAATACACAGGAGCACCAATTCCCTCCAGGTACACCCAATATAACTAGGAACACTAGAAAAGGACCTCACCCACACCCAGAACACTCCACCAACACAACCATGCTGCCTCTCTCAGCAGTAGCAATGGACATGGAGGCGCTGCAGACTGCAGTGCAGCCAAATGAGCTGGAGCAGCACCAATGGCAGTAGGAGGCCAGGGAGATGAAGAGGAGGATGATGGCTGGGATGCAAGTGGTGAGGCGGAGGCAAGCAGTCATACCCAGCACAAGGACCACACCCTGGGCCTTGACAGATGGGCAGATACATATCCTGTACTGGCTAAACAGGGAGACAGTACACAAACTAGGGACCCTAATCCAGGGTGACGTAGGGAGCAGGATCGGCATCTGGAGAGCCATACCACTGCTGCTGAAGCTGGCGTTGGTCCTGCACTTCCTAGCCACAGGCACGTTCCAGCACTCTGTGGGCCTGCTACATGGCATATCTAAGCCCACCTTCTCCAGAGTGCTGGTGCAGGTACTGGTGGCCCTTCTGTGCCATGTGGGCCAGCACATCGCCCTCCCAACCACCCTGGCACAGGTGAATGCCACCAAGGGACGCTTCTATGTGCTTGCAGGTGTGCCAAACATGCTCGGAGCATTGTACTGCACACATGTGGAGCTGGTGCCCTCAGAGACCACAAAGGAAGTATACGGTAAACGCAAGCAGTGCCATTCCCTCAACGTACAGCTGACCTGTGATGCCGACCTCGCCATCATGCACAGATTCGGACAGTTCCCAGAGTCAACCCATGATTCCATGGTCCTGAGGAACAGCACCCTGCCAGCATACATGGTATGGTACAGCGGACAAAGGACCTGGATGTTGGGTGAGTACATGGACAAGTACACACACATTGCTTCATGGTGCACAGGCTACTGGGGGTCATGACACCAATGCATGAACCACTACCACCAAGCATCAGAGGGTATGACCAGTGCATGCCCAAAAGTCAGTCCGCCAAGCATGGGTGTAAAACCAGAATGTTGCCATGTCACACAGTGGAAAGTACAGGCAGCAACCCTGAGAAATAAAAACGGCAACACACTACAGGTACCAGAAAGCAACACTGCCACTCCCAAAAACCCACACTTGCAGTACACTATCCCATTCAGGCCAATGAAGGCATGCCCTAGCAAGGTACATGCATGCACAGATGGCAGTGTGGCTATCGTGTAGCGTGTGCAGACAGTATGCACGTTGGCGTGGCGATTATCATGTCACACCATTTATTTATTGTATTGGTCATTTATAAGGCACTTATACAACAAGACATTGTTTAAGCACCACAAGGCGAAAGGGAACAAAATGAACAATAAAAACAATGAATAACTCATTAAACAAACAGCGGTCCTACTAGGCCTTGTGACATTCGGAATGTGCAAGGTCAGAGAAACTCGAAAGGGCTTGGTGGCAGTGGATAAGTGCGCGAGGGTCCCCCAGTGGGTATATACATGCTGGGACTGTTGGTGGCTATTGCATTCGCACCCACATCATTCCACCCCATGGATTACAACACAGCACGGTGCAGATGACTCACAATTGCTGTCACAGGGTGCCTCACAGTGCATGGCTCACACGCTCACCATGGTACTGGATGCATGTGTGTTATGACCGGCTCTTGGTCATAGGGTTCACTCCAAGGTACACTCAGGATACTCAGGCCAGGTACTCTTAGTGGTTACTTTATAAGCTTCTTAGTTACAGGATCAGATGTCATCAGATAATTGAGAGATCAAGAGGATCAGGGACAAGAGCCCACTGGCTCCCACCACCCAGGCTCACATAATCTAACTGCCTGAGTTAGAACCCATTCAACTCTAAACATTCTGACCTCACACTCACAGCCTACATTCTGATGATGACATCAATCCTGGCTCAGCACACATGCAAGTATAAGAGCCAAACCCTAACAATGTGGTATCAGGTTATCTAACAATGTGCCGTTACAATGTCAGTCCGGCCACCCCCCTTGCCTGTGATTCTGGATATCCACTGCTGCCATGGCTCATGACCCTGCTGAGGGATCCACAGTCGCCGGAGGAAGTGGCAAATAAATTAAATGTGCCCATGTGCGAACAAGGGCATCTGTCAAGCAGACCTTTGAACTCCTAAATGCACGTTTCCGATCCCTACACAGGTTGGGGGGGGCACTTATGTACAGGCCAGAGAAGGTGGGACAGATGGTCCTGGCCTATGCAATGTTGCATACTTTCTGCATAAGGAGAAACATACCCTTGCCCACAGACCTAGACATGCCACCACCTGAGGGTGGAGATGATGATGACAGTGACGGTGCTGGTGAGGCAGCACCAGCCAGGCATAGGCACATGCGCATTGGACTGCAGGGACAGGCATATTGTTCAACAGGATATCATAGACAACTACTTCTGACGTCATCTCACTGTGCACCACCCGTGATATGACACTGTAAATAATGTGCTCACTCAATATAATTCAGACACTTGAATAACGACTGTCCACTCATTGTTGCAAGAGAGAAATTAAATGTATTAACCATTACTACATACTATGATATATGATATTATAAGTCATTTATAATGCACCTGTACACAAGTGTACTACAATTTAAACACCCTGCCGACACCCCCTCCCTACACACCCCCACCCCCTGCCCACACACCCACCACCCCCTCACCAAACTACATTACTATGAGATGTCTATTTGACCAGTCCAGTGTCTCACTCCTTGTGCCTCTTGGCATGAGGCCCTTTGCCAAGGGCAGGCACACCCAAATATCTCTGGAAGTGGCGCTTGGGGTTGCTCTGCGTTGAGCAAGCAGGAGTGGCCGTGCTGGAGGTGCGGTCTGACCCTTATTTGCCCATGCCCTCCTGGTTGGCCCGCACAGACATTGCCACCGACTCCACCAGTGCCGACACTCCCTCATTGGCCTTATGGAGTCTCCGGGCTAGTTGAATGAATGCTGCAGTGGTATGGACCGTTGTCGCCATCGCTGTCAGTGGATGTGCTTGTTAGGGTGAGAAAACATATCAGTTAGAGGCCTGTGTGTGGCTTCGATGCACTTGCATTACACAACCTGGCCATTGCATGTTCTCTGGCCTGGTCATGATGGGGCCTGGGGGGTTTCGGTTGCTGCATGCATGCATGCATGTATGGGGAGTAAAGTAAAAATTAGGGTGCCTGACGGGGTCCTGATATACCCATGTGGGTACATATATAAATAACAAAACAATCAGGATGAGAGATCCTATAAGCAGTTGTGTGGTTCTGAACATATACATTTATTTTAAAAAACACAGAATATTTGGGTGTCTTTTCAATTACTTTACAGTACTTTCGATAAGCAGGAATGTGGATGACAATGGACAGGTGTGATTATATTCAGTGGTAATATAAGGTAATTATCAACCTCTGTAATGTCGAGGTAAAAAACTCCACATAGGGGCACAATCACATATGATGATAGGAAAGACCTACAGTTGATCGAGGTGAACCCAGGACAGAAAGTATTCCAGGGCATGGTTAACACAGGGTGTACACAACAATTTCTACAAAACATACACGAAAGGGGAGTTTTCACAGTTGTGTCACAGGGGATCAACACGGCTGTGTTTCGGTCATGTAGGGCTTGATTGAAGCCTGTCTGTGTGTTGGCCTTCGTCAGGATTGACACCGGTTGCGGTGTTGTCCGTAATATCTGTGGGTGAGATAAAGGCTGTAAGGATCTCAGGAAGTTGTTGAGTAATTAAAGGAATTACTGAATAAAGGCTTAGTGGTGCCATGATGATACATCACATGGTGTATCAGTATAGAGCTTACCTGCTGCTGCAACAGCACTGGGGTGCTGTAGACAATCCTAAAATGGTTACTGGATTGCGGGTGCGTAATGCACTTCAAGTAGGCCGTGGAATCCTGAAGGCCGGATTTGTCTCAGGGTCCCATGGGCCAGAAAAGGGCCTGTGTAGGTCCCAGACCTAAGAGAAAAGTGTGGACCATGAGGCATGATAGCGGTCCGATACATTGATGAGATCTATAAGTGATGGTTCCAGTTGTCGAATGGAAAATACCATAAGGAAGCATTTTACCCATTGGGCGAGCAGACTCGGTGGTGGGTGCTCGTAATAGTAAATGGTGTCGTGACTCGACATAGTGTGTGTCGTAGAGCGGCATCTCAATGGGCTGCAAGTGCCAGTGGGGGTGTCCATAGACACACGGGATGTGAGAACACCCCTTTGGGTGGTGCGGTAGTCTGGAAAATTGGCCGGTGATGCTGTGCCTAATGCACTATGGTGCGACCGGCCCCAGAATACTTTCTGCTGTGTGTGGCAATTTAGCAACGGGTGGACTAGGTGATGGCGCCTGGCCACTGATATACAAATGCCGACCGTGCTTCAAAGTCTAATAGTGGTGGCCAAGTGGCTAAAAAAACAGCAATTACGAAAAGCGTGCTGCTAAGGAAAAGCACATTGGTGCGGCGGTCCACAGGTTAAAACCTACCGCAATCTGGTTGGTGTGCTCAGATCTATAAAGTCAGAAAGTGCCTCGAAGTCTGATATTGGTGGCAAGGTGGCTAAAATGTGCAACTGCCTGCCTTGGGGAGCCGCAAAAGCAGGAAATTCGGAAAGCGAGCTGCTAAGGAAAGCACGTTTGTGCGGCCGTCTACAGGGTGGAACTTACCGCGAGCTGGCTGGTGCAGGCGTCTCCGCGGGGTCCTCAGCATGGAGTGATTGGGATGTGCTTCCTGGTAAAGAGCAAAACCCTTCTGTGATAGGGGACCAATGAGGATGCGGGGTTGATTGTGGAGGCAAGTGGCTCACCCAATCACCATGTACTGTCAAGGTCACCCAATCAGGGACGAACAGGGTGGTTGAAAATGAAAGGAAAACCCCTGGGAGGCCACGGACTACACTGGGCCCATGGGACTTGTGGTCCAGTGAGTGCAAAACCCTGATAATGAGTGGTATGTTGGTGGGGCTGCATGGAATCACAATACTTATGTGAGGGTTGTGTCAGTTCTACATCAATGGTGGTATTGGCCGTATTTGGAATGGTCTGTAAAGCTGAATCAGAAGGTATCAGGGCACCATGGGCGGGTGCAATGAGGAAGCACAGGTGATGGTTAAACCTGGAGATATGTTTGGTTACAAAAATGATGGGTGCACCAGAGATAATAAATGGAGGCAATTTGCACAGAAACGTATTTCCCACATACACATGGTTTGTATACATCAGTTTTCATTGGTTTGGCCTGTCTGCGAGTCATATCAGGAAGTGCATACATTTTTTCATGTATATGATTGAACCAAAGACGCTACATTTTCGTGCTTGTGACCATGCGTGATGTCAAAAAAACAATGTGTTTGCCACATGCATATAAATCCTGATTACATTAGGTTTGTAGTATTTTTGATAAGACATAATCAGCCCATAAAACAAAACTGCACTTCCCACTTGGTGATGATTAAGCCGGCAGTGTCCAACAAGGGAAGGTTACCCATGAGTGCATGTTAAGTTGACACAATCAGGGGTTATCTATTCTCAGAAATGGGGTAAGAAGTCGTCCCCCAGTGTTGGTGTGGATGGATGGTTACTCCCAGAAGTGTATCCATTCCACGGTAATGTTAAGACCGTTGCGGACTGAATCGAGTTTGTGGACCCATTTTTGTTCTAGTTTGATGAGGGCCAAATTGATGTCGCCTCCACGTCGTTGTGGCTGTAGTTGTTGTAGAACAGTCCAGGTAAATTGTTTGTGCGTGTGACCTTTCTTGCTGAAGTGTTCAACCAATGGTTTGTCTTGTACTTGATTCCTGATGCAGGATCTGTGTTCATTGATCCTCATTGATCCTCTGCTTGACTGGTCTGATGGTTTTGCCGATGTAAACCAGGTTGCATGGGCATTTTATGGCGTAGACCACATATTTCCTCTCGAAATTGGTGTGGTTGTTCATCTTCCAAGTGAAATCCTTGTGAGTGAAGGTTTTGCTGTTTGTGGTGTAACGACACGCGACACATTGGCCGCAGCTGAAAAGCCCAACTACTGGTGGAAAGTTCCACAAAGTTGCTTGCGTCTTTGTGGGTTCCAGGAAGGTATGGACCAAAGTGTCTTTTAGGTTTTTGTTTTTTCTGAAAGTGAACAAAGGTTTTTTTGCTAGGCTACCCTCGTTTTTTATCAAGTGCCAGTGTTTGTTTATTGTGGTCTTGATGAGGTTGCTCACTGGGTTGAACGTGGTGACACAGACAGTCCTGTCGATGGGATCTTTGTCTTTTGTAATGAGACAGATGGAGCGGTCGGTGTTAGCCGCTCTTTTCTTGGCCATCCTGATGGATTTCTTCGGGTAGCCTCTCTGTCCTAGACCCAACTGAAGTTGTTTGGCATGTAGTTTGAATTTCTCTTCGTCTGTACAATTCCTGCGGATGCGGAGTAATTGTCCATAGGGGAGGTTGTATTTCAACCCTTGGGAGTGGTAGCTCGAAAAAAGCAGAAGATGTTTCTGTCGGTCGGTTTCCTGAAAAGTTTGGTTTTCAAATGGTCTCTGGAGCGGTAGATATGCAAATCGAGGAAATTGATGGCTTGGAAATCCCAATCTATGGTGAACTTGATATGGGTATTTTGTGAGTTGAGCCAGCGGTGAAACTCCAGTAGTGAATCCTTACTACCTTCCCAGATCAAAAGGACGTCATTGATGTAACAACGCCAGACCTTGATGCATGCCCTGTAGGGGTTGTTGTTGTGGTAGATGTTGTCGTCCTCATACTGGGCCATGTTGAGGTTGGCCACGTCTGGTGTGTATGTTGCACCCATGCTTACGCCTTTAATTTGTTGATACATCTGTTGTCCGAACAGGAAAAAGTTTTCTCCCATGGCTATGCGAATGCACTCCAGGAGGAAGTTGGTTGGAGTAGTGGTCGTATCTGCCCTTTTCTCGAAGCAGGTGGCAAGTGCTTGTAGTCCTCCCAGTTGGGGGATGGAGCTATACAAGGCCTCGAAGTCCATTGTGACGAGGATCGAGTCGGTGGTTAAATTAATGGTGTCCAGGATCTTAATGATTTCAGTGCTGTCCTTGATGTAGGATTCCATCTTGCCGACGAACGGTTTCATGAAGTAGTGCGTGTATAATTATAGAGGTTCTAGGAGGGAGTCGCATGCGGAAACAAGCGGTCGACCTGGTGGTTTGGTGGCATGTTTATGTATTTTGGGCAAAATGTAACATTCTGGGATCCTGGGGTGCGTTTTGTTCAAAAACACACGTTCGTCAGGGCAAATCCACCCCTCTTCTTCAGCGTGTTTTGTGAGACTGATGATTTCTTCTTGTAAACGTTGCGTGGGGTCCCTGTTGAGTTTCTTGTATGATGTGGTGTCGTCTAAAAGGCGCTGGCACTCTTTGTTGTAGTCTTCAGTGTTCATGACCACGATTCCGCCGCCCTTGTCGGCTGGTTTGATGGTTATGGTCCTGTCCAGATTGAGATTTCCGAGGGACTGTCTTTCTTCCTTGTTCAAATTGTCTTGATAAAAGTTTTCTGTGCCAGCCCGCTGGTGATTCTTTTCATGACTATTTTTTCAAAAGTGTCGAACTCCCCCGGGATAGTGTGGGGGGGAGGAGTAAAGGTGGACTTGGGTTTAAAGCCTGTTGTATTGTCTGATGATTCATCTGGTTCTTGGATGATGATGTTCTCAGAATCTTGTTTCTCTGTTAGGTATACCTCGAAAAAAATATTTCAGTCTTAGAGTGCGAAAGAATTTTCTTAATTCGGCCTCTGTTTTGAAAGGATCTGCCTTGGTTGCAGGAACGAATGATAGTCCTCTTTCAAGGAGGGTCTGTTCTGCTTGGTTTAAAGTTCTTGATGACAAATTGAAAATGGGGATGCATGCTAGGGCTGATTGGAGTACCATTGGCGTGTCCTCATGTATTGGCCCGTTTGTTGTGGGCGTCTCTACGGTCGGCCCCGTTGGCCCCCTCTCTGAAAGAAAGGGTTTTGTGGTGGTGGTCCTGTGTTTTTATCGCCGCCGGGTGAACTGGGGGTGCTGCCACTTGAAGATCCTGAGCTTCCAGAGAAGTTTACGGCACGGTTGCGTCTGTTGTAGTTTGTTTGTTGTTGCTGCTGTAGGTCGCTATAATAAGTCTCCTTAAGGTAAGGGTATGTCTTCTTCTCAGCGTAGTTTGTCAGATCCTTCTTGTATTTTTGTACCTTGCACTCTACGGTGAGTTGTTTAAATTTAGCCACCTCCTCTTCTAGTTTTTCTAGTTTCTTCTTTGCGTCATTGATGGTTGTATCCTCAATAAATTTATTTTCCAATGTAGCCAGATCTTCTCCTTGTTTCTTGCATTCTTCCGGGGCAGTGTCAATGATAAGGATAATCCAATTGTTGCCGACCCTGCTGAAGTTTGTTTTAAACTTAGGGTTTTCCGTGAAAACCCGGGGAATTTTTTTCACTTGTAGCCCTTCTGGTATGATCCCGGCCTTGAGGTATTCATGCATGAAAGTTCCATGCATTTCTGTACGTATAAATTTTTTTCTGTTTTGGAGAATGGTGTCTAGATCATCTTTATTCGCGCCTTGCGCGATTGCTCCACCTTCTGATACTAAAGCAGATGTGGTGCCCATCAGTTTCTGGAAGTACTCGTCGTATAGGACACGATGTTGACTTTATCCATGTTGGTTGATATCGAAGTATTAGGATCTAGTGTATACTCCTGGAAATTTAAATAGCCCTACAACTACGGGTTGTGCTAAATCAAGTAAAAATGAGGGCGCCTGGCGGGGTCCTGATATACCCAGGTGGGTACATATATAAATAACAAAACAATCAGGATGAGAGGTCCTATAAGCGGTAGTGTGGTTCTGAACATATACATTTATTTAAAAAAACACAGAATATTTGGGTGTCTTTTCAATTACTTTACAGTACTTTCGATAAGCACGAAAGTGAATGACAACGGACAGGTGTGATTATATTCAGTGGTAATACAAGGTAAGTATCAACGTCTGTAATGTCGAGGTAAAAAACTCCACATAGGGGCACAATCACATATGATGGTAGGAAATACCTACAGTTCATCGAGGTGCACCCAGGACGAGAGTAGTCCAGGGCGTGGTTAACACAGAGTGTACACAACAATTTCTACAAAACATACACGGAAGGGGGGTCTGTCTGTTTTGGTGGGACTCATGGCATGGTGGATTGTCTTTTGTGTGTTAATTGGGGTAGTACCAACTGTCCAGTCATGCCACAGTGCACACGATATGTGCACATGGGCACGGTTGCTTGTTGTGTACGATGGTATTGCATGTGTTAGATTGGGCCCGACCGCTGTCTTCTATGTATGCACGGGGGCTTTAGACGTTGATCTCACTGCTACTATCCCTTTCCTTGTGCACGTTTCACTAGCCTGTTTACTGTGCGTTTTTTTTGTGGTTCAGGGCAATCTGGTGTGGCTCATTGTACTCATCACCATCCCCTTAGGTCCCGCCTCCGGCCTCTGCTCCTCCAGTGCCCTCTATACCCTCCAGATGCATGATTGAGCTGCATCGCTCCTCCCAGGCCATTGATTCACAGCGGTGGGCTGCCAGCAGGTTCCGCACCCTCAGCCTCAAGTCGTCCCACCTTTTGTGGCAGTCCCTGGATGTTCGGGAGACGGACCGCACAGCAGTGACTCAACTGCCGACCTCCAGTGATATGGCTGACTTGCGCTGCTGGCTGGGTATCTAAATTGTCCACTATGTGGTCTGTCAATGCCGTTAATTCTGCCTCCGAGAAACGTGGCTTCCTGAGCCGGACTTCTGGGACCCTGTTCTTGCTGCTTTCCGGACACCCTGGCAGTGTTTCCTGGTGTGGATGCCTACAGGAAATGCCCGATTTAAAATGGGTTGTGTTTTCCAAAATGGCCGCCGGCCAACTTCCAGTTCCTGCGATTATTCTATTTCCATTGCTAGCATCAATGGGATGGATCCAGTGTTAGCTGCATGTTTTCTTTTAGGCTTTTGTTTACCCAATTACTTGCCAGAAGTTCTTTGGTCGTGCAAATAGGGTCTCTCCTCACCCGATGCCAGGGCTGTCTGAAGTACACAGACTGAGCTGGCACCGGGAAGGAAAAAACCCAAGGAAAAACTCCTGAAGGAGTGGAAAAACATTGGCGCAGAGAGCAGTCTGTTGATGAAGTAGCTCCAACAAAGGATGAGTCACAAAATTCCCAAACGCAGGCTAAGGAAGTCAGCCCACAGATTATAGGCTAAACATCAGAGCCAAAGGAAAGCCCAATAGAAAGACAGCACAGGAAGCAGGGAGCAAATGCGTGGAAGGAGGCAGCAAGAAACTATTCAGAGAGAACAGGGAGGCAGAAGGCTGCAGGAAGCAGTAAAAAGTTCACAACAGGGAAGAAGAAAAACATTACCGGCAAACAAGAAAGTTGCAATGCAATGCGTTGTGTGCAACATGCTATTTTCAGTCAGAGCGGGCAGAGGCTTCTCCTCCCATGGAGCGGACATCAGGTGGTTCTGCGTCTCGACTGATGGCGTGACTTCTTGGTTGGCAAATGTCTTGCAGGGCCATGATGTGGTGGGCGGGAAGCACGCAATTGTCTCCATGCAGTATGACGCCTGTCATACACAAACCAGGGGCGAACCCGAGTGCTGACATTTTCTAATGGTGGCACTGTCATTTTGCAAGTTTATCCGCTATTACCGTATTGCCCGTGTCACCGTTTGGGGATCTGCCGGATGCACGAGGCTGAAGTGTTGTTATCTGCCAGTGATTTCGCCTTGCCGGTAGCCAGTACTAAGGGATTGGCAGAATCACAGGCATCATAACTGAAAGCTTGTAATGAGGGCCAGTGTATCAGAGAGGGTGAGAAGTCTTCTGCAGATGGAACAGGGAACTCGACAGTTGAAGGGTGTGAAGACAAGCGTGTAGTGATGCAATGTTCTGACCCCAGGAATACGGTATGTGCTTTCCAGTTAATGTAAGGGTTGTGTTCCTCCAACCATAGCATATTCAGAATGATAGGATAAGTAGTTGTCTGTACGAGATCGAATGACTTCACTTCTTGATGGTTGTGAATAAAGAATTGTATTGGTATAGTGTTGGACACTATGGGACCTCCTTCTAAAGGACGACAGTCAACCCCTTGAACTGGCATGGCAATTGGTTTGACCTGAATGGGTATTTTACTATCGTTAGCCCATGACTGATCCATAAAGAGCACTGTGGCTGCAGAATCTACTAATGCAGCTGTATCAAATTTTTCCGAAGAAGGCAGAAGTACAACAAGCTGCAGTACCAGTAAAGTGGAATTTTTGGTAACGGACACTCCAGTGTTATTGCAGAGATTTTGAGCAGACTCCTGTACCAACATCGCTCCTAAGGCCGGGAGCTGGCATTTCCTGAACGCCTTGGTGGAGCCACGGGACAAAGGCGCAGCAGATGATCAGCAGAACCACAATACATACATAGGTCCTTTGCTCGTCGACATGTCCTTTCTTCATCAGATAAAGGACCCCTTGATGATCCAGTCTGCATTGGTTCTGAGATATTGCTGCCTTTAGGAACCAGCAAGGGAAGAGTTCTTTTCAGACTTCTGTTCCTGCAACCTGAAGTCAATCTAAAGCATACTTTTCGTGAGTTTATCAAAGGTTTGAGGACTGGGTATGTGTGCTATTTCATCTTTCAGTTCCTCGTTTAGCCCTCTGCGAAACAAAGTGAAACAAGCCTCTTCTTGCTACCTCATGGTTTGAGAGATCTGTTTGAACCTCGTGAAATAGGTCAGGGTGTCCATAGGCCCATGTATGAAATCCAATAACGAGTTTTGACTGGTGTATGTCAATTCTGGGTTATCAAACATGCCCCAACAAATCCTGCATAGCTATCCAAAAGGGGGTCACCAGCTACAACAAGGGTTGTTGCCCAGGCAAGGGCACTGCCGGTCAAATGAGTAATCAGAAAGCTGACTTTTGAATGGTCGGGGGGAAATGCATTCTGTTGAAAGGAAAAAGACACTAAGCATGTGTCTAGAAACTCCTTCAGTTTATTAGGATCCTCCTGAAATTTATCAACCGTGGACTGACTTAGGTAAGGGTACAGGGGCCAGTTCACGACTCATAAGAGCCTGACGCAGTTGTGCGTTTTCCATTTTTAGTTGCTGCATTTTATGGGTTACTCCCTGAACGGGGTTCATCAACTCCTGTAGTTGATCCATTTTTTCTTTTTCTTCTGGACCTTGCAATCTGTCAAGATCACGCCTTACCTTGCTGGCTAATGGTGACGTCTTACTTTGAATATGACTTCCTATCCCCTGGGGCACCACTTTGACCCAGAAGATGGTACTGGATACCTTTTTCTGCCCAGGGAATGCAGAGCCAGGTAGTGGGAAAATACACAGGTAAAGGGTGAAAAACCCACAGTAGTGATGCAGTGGAGAGTCAGTGGAAGTAGGAGTTCAGTGAGCAGATTCTCCAATGCAGAATGGTAAGAACTCCAAGTACATCCAATTCACAAAAGCAATGACTCCAAGGACATATGTCACACTCCTGGAGTATCTCACAACTCCTTCCTAGCCACGGACGATAAATGCGGTTGACCCCTCCCACCTTGTTTGGCACGGGCTACTGATTTCAGTATACTCAGGTAACCTCGAGGCAGCCAATGGGGGGAAAAGGGATAGGGAAAGGTTGTGGATAGGTAGGGGGTGTTTTAGGATTACCGGAAAGAGGTTTAGGGTTCTTGAATTGGATGGGTATGTGGGAAATGAGGGGAAACTATGCCTAACAAACACAGAGTCCTGTCCAGTGAAGAACACCTCCTACCCCTACTCCTGTTGTCAGGCTAATACCCTTCTTGATTAGGTTATTGCCTCTAGAATCTGTATCACACACCTTTCATTCCGAAGCCAGCGACTAACATAAGCACATGATGTGTAATCAGGAACCTCCTGATAACAGCTATAGCACACAACATGGAAAATGACATAAGCATGAAGACAATATATACATTTTGCATACAGTAATAGTACCTGCACTGGTCCTCCAAAACCTCTTGCCGTACCACCTGGCAGAGGTTATTTCCATAAAATGCTTTTAGAGCTAGAAACATGCATCAAACACATTTCTTCCCCGTAGGAGTTAACAAGAGCAAGCACCCACGAACAACATATAGCGTCCCTCGCTCTTATATTTTAATGCAGAGAATGTTCAAAGCCTTAAATTCCGCTTTCCATGGCTTGCCCCGATTGAGTTCTTGAGGTACGCTGCAGCAGAATGCATGGGGAAGCACCCAACCGATCTGTGCCTCAGCGTTCTGCGGTAATTAGCACGTGTGTATGAACAACGTGAGGCGCTTGCCAACAAGACAGACTTTCCAACAAACACTCTCACACTCCCGGGTTCCCCGCGTTCATTTAACTGAGGCCTGGGGGGCTGCCGGCACCTCCCCAGGCAATGCTACTCCATCGTTCAGCGGTCACACCACCATAATCTGATTTGTTTCCTCCAAGAGGACAGAGGCTTCTAGAACACACCTCTTCACCACCTGGGGCCCGGATCCATGAACTCTGCAACCTGTTCTCCTCTGGGCCGTGCCTGTCATGCCAACAATCACCAACAGGCAGCTCGGGCCGGGGAGGGGTTTAAGTAGCACGCGCGCATGTGTGCCTGCACAGGCACACAAAAACTCATGTCTTCATGGGAAATGTAGTCCTCGGGCCGTTTTACAGCCCCTTTTCCTACACATCCAATGCAAAAAGGAAATGACTCCAAAGACAAGGATAGAGAAGAAGGACAAAAGCGAACCAGGAGAAGGCACAGGGAAGGGGGAAACAAGTAGAAGAAGGCTTACCGGAGCAGCAAATTAGCGTATAGCAACAAGGGGACCTATTGCAACGCGAGGAGCTGCAGCATGTTGGGAATAGAAGTACTGATCCGACCGCAAAATGACTTCAGGGTACGTGATGTCATCACGCATTCATGCGGACGGCGAGGAACTGATCCGCCATCTTGGACTGGGCAAACGTGGCTCTGCCACCGTCAGCATTGCCATAGGGATCAGCCGCAGCTCCGAGCATACGGCAGTCAACCATGACATGACCCTATTCCCATCTTGCTGGAGCACTGTCCTTTGCCCAACAACCTACTCTGCCCATGTCCCCTGACCGTCCCACTGCCCATTGCCCAGATGACACCCATCACGTAACACCATGTCACGCGAGATACAGCCCTCGCATCCAGTAAGGTGTGTGTGCGCGCCACAGAGGCCATATGTGGTAGAAATAAGGTACACTTCCTGCAGTACGTTCAACAACTGTGAAACCACATATCATCCATAATAGTGCATGAGTGTCTTGTTATACCACATACCGGTATGTATGATGACTTACATCATTTCATTGTCCACCCAACAGGTTCAGAGTTGACACAGGGTGAAGATTCAGGTCCAGCCACATCCCAGGGTTCATCCACTGCCCAAAGCACCTCCAACTCCACCCCTGGGTCCCGCAGCCGTGCAAGACCAGGAAGAAGAACAAAAACACCTGCCACAGGTGACAGCAGCAGCATGCCAGCAGCAGGAAGCAGATACACTGCAATAAGTGACACACGTGTGGCAACTGACCCATCCACCAGCTTAGCGCATGTCACTGCAGGCACACACCCAGATGACAGTAAAGCCAGCACTGCAGCAGGAGCTGACACCTCAGTAGCTGCAGAGGTCACTCCACAGCTTGTCAGGTGGAGACAGCTGAGGAGCCACATTCCACCTCTGCAAACCCATGAGGTTGCATGCACACCCCCATCCACCCTCTGACACACCCTCCTTACCAGAGACATTGATCCAATGCTATCAGAAGTTTGACACTGACACAGTGACCGATGATGATGGCATTGGACCTGTAGATGGAGGTGATAGAGTGTTCAGGTCCCCCTTCTTCAGCCACAGTATTCGCTAGATGCCATCTGGAGGCAGCTGCACAACATGCAACAACGCCTGGTGCAGATGGAACAAATTGCCAAAATGCAGCTAGAGCATCTGCAGGCAACACATGATTCTGTCCAGGGCTCATCGTGCAGGATTGCCAGATCTTTCGACTGGCAGTGTCTGTGTCAACTGCTGTCCATGCTGTTATAGGCGGGAGGGTCAGGGAGAGGACTGAGGCCCTGTCTGCATTCGACAAAAACATGCAGTGCACCATGCTAATGACCCTCCAGCACATCAGGGGCCATGAGTCAGAAGCATCCACCTCTGTCAACCCATGGAGGGCTCATCGGCTGGCAGCCCATGTCGCCGCTCACAGAGAAATGTGGGGCGTTCATACTGTGAGGAGTCAGGAATGAAACTCTGACACAAGTGAGTCATGTTTTTGGTCTGAAACATTTATTGACATAAAAGGCTTTGGGAAAAGCCCTCTCTGACTTTGCTCTAAAGGAATTTCCCTACCTAAACCAAACTCTATGGATCTGTCTGTGTCAGAATGTCCAAAACAAAACTGCTCCGTGTCCCAAGTTCTATTCTGACTCTTACACTCTAGTAAACTAAATTCTAAGGTGAAAATGGCAATGTCTTCTGCCTTGGGAGGTTTCAGAAAAAGTGTTGAAAAAGGAAGAATACATAACTCCAGCACAAATGTTCTTCAAGGATAAGGATCCTTGCTCCAGAGAGTGGCTCCCTTCCCCTGGATTCCTCTTTACTCTTTGATATTTTCACATCCAATGACAATACTGATACACACAACTGCCTGATTTTTTTTTTTTACCTTTGTCTCTTTTATGATACCTGGTATACTCTCCTGACAGGTTTTTTGGTCATTCTCCTCTGGTTAACACAATCCCTTTTCTAGTGCTGATGTATTCTTCTCAGGACCTCTTTAACTTCTGTACTTTTTTGCAACTACCTGGTATACTCTCCTGCCAGGGCCTCTTGTAATCACACACTTGTGACTAACTGGTATACTCCCCTGCCAGGGCTTCTGGTATACTCTCCTGCCATGGCTTCTTTTAATCACACACTTGTTACTGCCTGGTATACTTCCCTGCCAGGGCTTCTTGTAATCATATACCATAATTGTAACTGCCCGGTATACTCTCTTGTCAGTGCTTCCTGTAATCACACAATTGTAACTGCCTGGTATATTATCCTGCCAGGGATTCTTGTAACCACACACTTGTAACTGCCTGGTATTACTCTCCTGCCAAGGCTTCTTGTATGTTTACTTTGTTTGATAATGTATTATCCTGCCTGGGTTTCCCATATACTTGCACTCTATACACTGACAAACTTGAAAGGTTTTCACTCGCAGTTCTTTTCCCCCTTTGACAATAATCTTGCTCGCTCTTTCTCTCTCTTTTTCTTAATTCACAATTACTTGCATTCGCCATGGCCACCAATATGGCCCGGTGTCTCTGCTGTCCCTGGGTGGTCTCACCGGTTCTTGTTGGTGTTCCTGATTTCTCCCACGGCCAGCCAGTAATGATTTTTCTGTACTTTATTTCTCGTGACTGCTTTCTCCCGGCTTTCCTGTCTCTCGCAGCTTCTGCGGGGCTTGTCTGCTTTGTTCCAGCCTCTGGTAAGTTATATGCTGCCTTTCAGCACCTGCGAACGCCCAGTAGTCTATCGTCTGCTCCAGGTGTTCCCGTAGAATGTCCTCTTGCCGTGGCAACTTCTTTCTTCTTGGCTCTCGAGCCGTTCGGCTCCACTGCACCGGTCATAGCTGTGATGAATCCTGGGTAGTCCTCACAAACATCCTACCTAAAGTCTTCTCCCAGGTGGTATGGGGTAGGCAGCCGCATCCTGATCGGGACCCTGGAGGTGGCATTAGCCGGGAAGTTCACCTGGGGGGAACAGGAGGACTCTGTTGGGAGAGATGCAGTATTTGTATTCCTCTGATGAATAAATGTCAGTGATGACAGAATATGTAATGGCTTGCTGTTGGAGTAAGGTTTCCTTTCCCAAATCTTCTTACCTTGATGGTTGTGAAAACTGTCATAATCAATCATCTATCAGGAGGAAGACAACCCTTCACAAAGTAGATCATATTTATGGTGATAAAAACTCTAACCCTTGCCCAGATTCAAAGCAGGAATGTATATCAATAGTTCAGAATTTAGGAAAGTTCCATTCTATAACAACGTTCTGGTGACAAGGTTCTTCTTGCTCCAAAAGACTCGCACTTGGACTTTCCAACAGTTCAAAAGAAATGATCTTCCAAAAGATGAAAAGAAATGACAACTCTTTGTTTCTCCCCTTGTAGCAAAGAGTTCAGCACAACTTCTTCTCAAGAGACAAAAACACTTCCACAGTTCATCTTTAGCAATAGCAATGTTTTGTCAGGATGATTTCACAAGATAACGTGGTGGTTTTAGCCACTTCATCTGCTTCACAATCTTTTGCCACAATATAGTACTTCAACACTTCTGCCTGTTCCACTCACCTGCCAAGTCTACCACTCGAAGGTGCCTACCTTTTGTCTACTCTCCTGCCAGGGCAAAAAGCTACTAACACTATTAGAAGTACTTCTGCGGTCAAATTCTCTTAAGCAACTTTGTCAAGCCTTTTCACTTTCAACAACATCCGCAATTAATGGTTCTTCTGAAAGGATATGGAACACATTGATGTGGTTTATGCCACATGCAATGCATATTATGCTTCTCTCTTCCAGAATGCTTTCTGTCAGGAGGACAGCCTTTCTGCCACTCTTGCCTTCCCAATCTTACATCAATCAACTGTTGAAAATGCATTTTTACTACCCTTGCACTTCTTTGGCTTAGACAATGCTTGTTTGGATGTTTTTAAAATATTGTCTCTTCTACTCTTAAGCAATAAGGGTTACAATAGTCTTGCTTCTGAATTGTCCTCGCTTGGCTTTGGCAATATTGGTTCATGTAATGATTATGGCTTCCTTTCAATGTTGCCTTCTTTTGGCCTAGACAATTACCTCTATCTTTGTAATTACAATTGTAAACTTTCTGTCTTTTCCCAAAATTCTTATTCTGCCACTTGTTTTGTATTAGTTCGACATATAAAAGTGTTTGCAGTTTGCTGTTTTCTCTTCTTTACATTAATTAGGTATTCAACATTTTCACAAGTGGCCAGCGCGCGATTATTGAGCATTCTGGGGTCACTATTAGTGAACTCACTGGCTGGCGTATACGTGTCTGCCCTCTCTGCTGCCACTCTGCCATCTGCTTCTTCTGCTCTCCGCTACACAGTAAACTACAGTCTTATTCTTCCCACGGCCCACGCCGGTCAGGAGAGGAGCGTTCCTCGCTCCAAGTGTGTTCTGGTGCTCGCCTGCCACCGGAGTACAAATACGTTTCGAGAAAGCCTTTCGAATTTACGCTTCCCGTCTCGCAACCTCTGCATTCACGGCCACAAGGGGAAAAGCTTGCCGATAACAACACTTCGCGTTGCGCAGCCTCTGCATACAGGGTCATCACGATTAGAAACCCACACAAAACGGTCATCTGCTTCACAGCTAGCGGCGGTTTCGGCGACTCTGCTTCCCTTCAACCTCTGCTGACACTGCAATGTGGAATCTGGACCAGAATTCCACCTTCTGCTTTTCCTTATGGCCTGCATCTGAGGGGGTCCTTCATAGTTATTAGAGTCACTAGAATGCACCTTGCAGTCCAATGCCTCCAAATCCCTCTTCCTCGTCCCAGTACATTGGGCATATTCAGGAGTCCCCAATGTTCAAATTACCTTTTCCTTGCTGAAAATTGTTTTTACATAAACTTACTTCACTTCTATTATCGACTACATTTTCAGGCGGGAATTTAAAAGAAGTAATTGATTGTTTTGGAGTCAAAGGAGAGTTAGCTTTATCAGAATTTAAGATGGTAATGTTTAGATGTCTACATTTAATATTCTCTTGTTGGCTACAATAGTGTTTATTATGAATGTGGATAATGTTATGATGCGGAGCCTCACGCCTAATAAATGCTTGATTAGGATCGTTTTTGCAACCCCCAGAATGAATATCTTTAGTACACGTAATCTCACTCTTGACAACAAGCCATTACATATTCTGGAATCATTGACATCTCTTCCTCTCAGGAACAAATTCTGGTCCCACCTAATGAAGTTTTACTATTCCCTTGCGGCCCTTCTCCTCCCAGGTGATCCTCCTGGCTAATACCACCCACAGGGTTAGGATAAGGTAGTGGCTGCCTTCCCCATGTCACCTGGGAGGAGACTCTAGGCAGGATTCATCACAAGAGGCTGTGCAGTGGGAAGCGTTGTTTTGGAATGCTTTACGACTTTGAGCCGTGAATGCAGAAGTTGCATGGCAGGAAGCGTTAACTTGAAAAGCTTTCCCCAGGACAAGTGGGGCGGTGGCAGGCGAGCACCAGAGTGTTCATTGAGCTGGGAACGCTCCTCTGCCAACCGGAATTGACAGCGGGGAGTGCAAAGGAGTGGGCTGACATGTAGAAGGAAGTGGAGGAAGCAGAAGCCACTTTGGCACTGGAGCGAGCGGACACGTATGCAGCAACCGGTGAATTCACTGATACTGTGATGTATATAAGTTACAGTGGCAGACTGATAATGCCTTTTGAATACCGAGTTGATACAAAGAAGCTAAAATGGCAGTCTAAACACTTTGGGAATAGACAAGAAGGGTACACAACAATCAAAGCAATTGCCAAATGACAAAAGAGGGCAATATTAAGAGAAGTGAACAACCCATATTGCGAAAGCCATGAGAGGGCAATGCTAGAAAACAGTTGACAAAAACCATCATTGACAAAATCATGCAAAGGCGATTCAAAAACAAACTGAATATTACCCATGTTTACAAAGAGAGTAAGAGGCAAGAGTTGTAAAAGAACTAAACAAGCCTTGTCTAAGCCAAAGAGAAGCAAGTGTAATAAGACGCTATTATCAGCAGTTGGCTGATGTAGGAGTGGGAAAACAAGAGTGGCAGGAGAGCAGCCCCCCTGATAGAAAGTATTCAGGAGGAGAGGAGCATAACCTTCGTTGTACGTGGCAATCACAAGTGTGGAACAAATAACAACACTGTGGCCCTCATTCCGAGTATGGTGGTAGTCATGGCGCTATTTGCGCCATGACTGCCTCCCATACTGGTACCGACTCGGGTTTGGTTCAATGGGGACTTACTGGTCCATTCCGAACTTGGAGGGACCGTTAAGTCCCCACTTACCAAACCATTGCTCATTCCCATTTCAGCCCCCATAGGGCTCAATGGGAATGGGAAGGGCGCAAATAACGGGCCGGCGTATGCCAAGCCCATTATTTGTGCCTAGGTCCCTTAACGGGTCCCGTCCTTAACACTTGGTCAGACCAGGCGTTAAGGAAGGGACCCGCTAAGGGACCTCGTAGTAGGGCGATAAGGGATTACCGGCACCAGTCTCCTTACCGGTGGCCGGTATCCCTTACCGCTCTACTCGGAATGAGGGCCTGTGTCTCATGTTGTCTCAAAAGAAGTAATCAGTACTGATGTTGTTGGAAGTCAAAAGATGTTGCTAAGTTGCTTGAAGTAAAGCTTTACCTCAGAGGTACTTGTAGTAGTAGTAGAAGGTTTTTGAGTCCTGACAGGCAAGTATACCAGGGCAGGGACTTTATAGTATTAGTCCTGGCAGATGAGTGGACAAGGAAGAAGTAATTGAAGTACTGTGTTGTGGTTAAAGACTGAGAAGAAGAGAAGAAGGACAAGAAGGAGGAGGAGGAGGAGGATGAAGAGGAAGAGGAAGAGGAGGAGGAGGAGGAGGAGGAGGAGGAGGAGTCATCCTGACACAATGTAACCGTTGATACAGGTGAACTGTGGAAGTGTTTGTTAAACCCTTTGTTACAATTGGAGAAACAAAGACTTGCTTTGTATTTTGAACTGTTTGGTGTAAGTCCAAGTGAGAGACCTTTGGAGCAAGAAGAACTTTATCTTAACAATTTTGTGGCAAGACAAACATTTCCTAATTTTGAACTGTTGATTGAAAAGTCCTGCTTTAAATCTGGGCAAGGGGATTTCACCTCGGGTACTAGGAGAAACAGTTATCAGGTTGATGACAAACATTACTGTTAATTTTGTTATTTTTGAATTGCCATATATTGTTGTATGCATACGTGTACGTATAATTGTGAGGGCCAGATTCCTTTTGTTAGAGTGTTTCTTTTAGTTTACTTTGATAGGCAGGGAAATCCTCTTTAAGGTAGGGATATTGAGGCGGTTCTGAAACCCTTTTGAGTTAATAAAATGGCATTTACCAAGTTGTCCACCTCAAATTTCTGACCCCTCTCATAGCCCTCACATAGCCCTTCAGTTATCAGTTCACTCAGTGAGGTGCAGCTCTCTTCCGCCAGCAGCACACCTCCACTCTCTGCTTCTTCTCCTTAAATTTCCCAGGCACAGTTTTGTGCGCCCAACAACTAGAGTGCTCCTTGTGCATGTGGCCTCCTTTCGGTTTGCATTGCTCGGGTTCTCTTCCCCGTCCCAGTATTTTGGTAGTTATGGGAATGGAAGTACAATTTTCACGATAAACCTGGGTAAGAATTCTTTTTTTTTTAACGTTCTTTATTAGAGATTCACAACACATAATATCGGTAAACATACAATGTATCACTGTGCTACAATTACAAGACACAGTGAAATGCTGTGTTCCAGTGGCACACTGACCAAAGGGTACATTTTACTGTGCTTTTGGTGTCCCAGGTAAGCCGGAGAACAGAACAGTATTAACTGACCAGCCCTCCCTCTCCACCCCCTTCAGTATTTAGACCGTGCATATGCTTTCACTTCAGGAGCTGATCACCCCCGGCACGATCTGTTCATTCTCCTGATGCAGGATTTCGAGACAATAAGTAAGCAGTGAGAGGGTCTCAAATGTCTTTTGGTCTGTTTTGCTGTCCACATAGGCTCCCATATTCCTTATCAGTGTCACTATGCCATGTTAAATCCTTGAGCCACATCTTTATCCCTGGGCGGGGTTGGATTGGTCCATTTCAATAGGATACATCGCCTGGCGATTATCATTCAGGTAGTAATCAGTTTTCACAAGGGATGACCTGTCCCAGAATTGCAGAGCAACACTCCACCACCCCCTCCCAGAATGGTCGTAGCCTGGGACATGCCCACATCGTATGTAAGAAGTCAGCCGGGTCCTGGCCACAGCGCTGGCAAATGGCCGGCCTGGAACCATTGAACCGATAGATACAGGCCGGGGACATGTATGCACGTTGTAGTGTTTTTAGTTGAATCAGCTGTAGCCATGTATTGAAAGCCCCCTTATGTGTGTTTTCGCACACCCCCGCCCATTTCTGCTTACATTTCAAGAGTACTTGTGATGTATCATGTTGGATCAGCGTGTATAGTGCGGAGACCACCCCTCTACAGCTAGGTGAACTGACTATGTTCTTCAGGAGCGGAGTGGCAGGCAGCCGCTCAGGAAACACTGGGGACTACTCCCTTAAGGCTGCCCTCATTCTTAGATATTGTAAGCTGCGTTGAAAACCTCCCCCCCATCCTTTCCGTAAAGAGTTCCCGGGCGAGGAAAGAACCATTTTGGTACATATCCTCCATTCAGTGTATCCCTGCTCCCTCCATTCCCAGATAATGGCTTCATCACAGGTTGGGGTTATCGTCTCACGTGCCACAACTGAATGCTCGGGTCAAAGGGGACATCTATCTGCAAACATTTTAGAACTTTCTTCCATGCATGGAGCGTACATGCCCCTGGGTCGTACTTGCATTTATCTGCCACCCTATGGGACATCATGACTCCCTGGAGAGAGTACGGGTGAACCGAACATTTTTCTATGCGAACATGAGGAGAAGCCAGAGCCCCCGACATTCATTTTGAGGTAAAGTATAACTGGGATGCCCAAGAAATATAATTCTACGTCTGGGGCGACAACCACCCGTCTCCCCCGTGTCCCAAGGTAAGGTTATTGTGTTCCACCTGATACAGGCAAGTTTAATCGGTTGGGTCTTCACGTCAGCAAAGTATCCTACCCCCGGCCACACAGGGACATTCCGAAAAATATACAACAGTTTGGGTATCGCCACCATCTTAGCCACTGCTATTCTGCCCAGCAACGAAAGGGGGAGCCTACTCCACTTCTCTACTTTCACTTTCAAAGCTTCCAAATATTGAAGGTGGTTGTTGGGCAGAAGCATTCCAGGCGTCTCTACTAACCCTCACTCCCAAGTATGTAACGGCTCGTGGCTCCCATCTATATCCCTCTGTATCCAGCGGTCTCTCCGTACTCCCGTTCGGTGGGAACAGAGTTGATTTCCCTTTATTCAACCTCAGGCCCGAGGCCTCTCTCATCCCATCACCTCCTTTGACACCGGAGCTAGATTGGTTGCCGGGTCCTTGAGTTATAGGATTGCATCATTGGCATATAGCAACACTATTTCCCTGGCGCCCTTCATGGCAATGCCGCAGGTCCCGTGGCTTTTCCACAATCGGGCCGCCATTACCCCAATCGCTGCAGCAAAGAGCTTCCTCTCTCGTGGCGAACCATCAATGCTAACAGTTTGCCTAGCCTACCCTCCTCTCCGTATCTGCGGGCCATAGCAGGGCGTGCAAAAAACTTGACCTCCCTTTCCGCCAAGTCATTGAATTTTCCAAGCTCTTCCCTTAGGTTAGCAGTGGGCCCGAGTCCCCTTCCCTCGTCTACCTGCCCTTCTAGTGGCTTGATTTTCCCCTCTTCCTCTGTAAGCTGTCTGCGGATAGTTTTTAACACCCCCAGCTGCAGGGACAGGCAACCTTCCCGAAGCACCACCTTAAATGCCTCCCAAATAGTGGTCAATGTCCGATAGCGCTGCAGATTTGAATCTCCAGAAGGGGCGTTGCACTCTCCCCCCTCTGGGTTCATCGACCAGAGGACCGGTGAATAGTCCGATAGTGTTCTGGGGAGGAAGATGCATTCGGTCGTCCCGTGAACCAGTGAGGGGCCGGCCAGTATGTAGTCCAGCCGCGGGTAAGTGCCATGTACCGACAAATGGAATGAGTACTCCCTCTCCTCTGAGTGCAATCCACACATCTCTCAACTCCAGGTCCTGCATACCCTCCAGCACCACCTCTGCTGTCTTGGATCGTGGGCGGTCACCCTCTACTGATCTATCTTTTATCGGGTCTAACACTATGTTGAGATCTCCCACCCAAACCAAGCAAGTGTGAAGAAACCCGTGGCACTTGTTCACCAATGACTCAACAAACCTGGGGTCATCCACATTGGGTCCGTAAACGTTAATATATGTGACCATCGTGGTGCCAAGACAGCAGGTCACAATTACGAATCTGCCATTTGGGTCTACAATCGTCTTGGACATGCGGAAACCCAGTGACTTGTACACAAGAGTCATCACTCCAGCAGAGTACATTGAATATGAAGTATAGTGTCTGCACGCTCCCCAGGACCTGGCGACTCTCTCATTCGCACTACCCACTAGGTGCATTTCTTGCAGCAGGACCACCTTGGTGCCATGCCCTTCGCAGAATTGAATTAACTTGCGGGCCTTGCGCAGGTTATTCAGACCCTGCACGTTCCAGCTAACTACCTTGATCGTCATTGCGCTTTTGTATCTCGTGTAAAAGCGGCTGTTGTTCCCCAATTCTGGTATGAGCTGTACATCTGCCTGTTCCTGTGTCTATGAGATGTGAATCATTTTTCCAACCTAACTCCCAACTTTCCCCACAACCCTCTACCAACTCCCTTCCCCCACAGCCCCAAGCTTCCCCAGCTCTGTCCTCCCCCACCCAAACTGCCCGCCCACAACTCGCAGTGACGTGTCCCCCCGCCCCTGTTCCCCACAACAACTGGTTCTCAATGGGGCACCGCCCGGGGGCACCAGACACCGCAACCTAAGTGACCACTTAAATCCCCAGACCTCGGGGGGAGATCGCACCAGCATTACTCTCATTACGCTACTGGACTGATTCATTAAATTTTCTTCAAGTTACATAGTTAACCACCATCGGAAATACTTATTGATCCCAGCATCTTTGACCCCATTAAATCATGGAACAGCCCGGACTATTATATACGTGACCCAGTAGTTCCACCTATCACCTCTTGCTGGTCGATGCCCCGCCATCATGAGTCGGGACGGTTCTTCGGGAGTGACTCAATTGTGCACTGCCCAAGGGTCGGTGAAGAAGTGGGTTTGGCCTAAGGGTTGAACCGTAACTTGGATGGGTACAGCATGGCATACTGTATTCCCTGGTCACGTAGAGCTCTCTTTGTTGCCAGGAAGGAAAGGCGAGCTCTCTGGACTGATGGTGTGAAGTCCGGATAGAAGGAGAGACTGGTGTTCTCAAACATGAGGTCCCCGAGTTCCCTGGCTCTGCGCAGTACTGTGTCTCGGTCTCTGTAGTTTAATAAACGCGCAATGATCGAGCAGGGGTTCTGTCCTGGCCTAGGGGCTGTTTGCGACACCTGATGATCTCTTTCCACCAGGAACTGAGTTGATAACAGCGGTTCTTGCAGGACCTCCTTTATGAAGCTCTCCATGAAGGTCTCCATGTTCCGCTGTGGGACCGATTCGGGCACTCCTACCACACAGATGTTATTTCTCCAGGATCTCGCCTCCAGGTCCTTGTTCTCTTCCTTGATCAGTCTAACATCCCTCCGTAGCTCCTGAATGGCTAGTACCGGCCCTCTGCTAGTGTCTTCCAGAGCCCCCCCACGATGTGCTCTTGCATCCTGTCCACCTTATATGCCAGCCCGTCTAGCGTGGTGTTGACAGATGCAAAGCCCAACCTCATCTCAGCGAGTACTTGTCTCAGTTCAGATTGCTGGAACCCACCGCTTGAGCTCGCAGGGGGCTCCTCTCCCCCCAGGAGGGATTCCTTAGCAGTGTTATCACAGTTCCCCGAAATCCTCTCAATTCCTTTATTCAGCCCTTCTTTCTGGGAGAAGGTCATGTGGGACTGTCTTTTGTTGCATTTAGCCCTGCAGCTCTCTTCTTCTCCCCACTGCCGCACTCCCGGCTTACTGTTCTCCCACCCCCGAGTAGCCCCGGCCCCTTTTGTTGCCAGCAGGTGTCGCAGTAAAGATTCCCCAGTCAGGCTTGGCCTACGTGCCGCTGCCTGGCCTAGTCAGAGCTGAGCGAGTGGTGTTCTGTGCACTCAGAGATTGTTCTTCCCTCTGGCGGCAGAGCTCTGTTGATACTGGTGGCCCGGGCTAATGTGACGTCTTGTACTCTGCAACTTTACTGGCGGTGGCCCCGGGAACTCTTCTAAGTCAGTTGTCATTGACTATATTAGCCCCATCTGTCGCCTCTCCTGGGGGTGCGGGTCAGTTATGCTTGCTCCCTCCTAGTCCCAGAGCTGGCCTCCACAGGCGGGCCTGCCTTTCCTTTTTTGTGTGCACCCTGCAACACTCCATGATCTGATTAGGGCGGGAACTGCCGTTCATCCAGTCAGGCCTCCATATTGTGCATCCAACTTGCTTTGTCTAAACGGGGCTCCCAGAGGGAGCAAGCAATGCGCTTGCCTGTAGCTGCTGTCACTCGGGCAGCATTACACCCGGATTTGACTCAGCCGTGATTAAAATGCCAATGACTCTCGGAGCACGCCCCTCTCTGTACCTCTCACATCAATGACTCTGTTTAGAGCCCCTCACGGCACATTCCCGGGTCCTCTCTCCTCTACCGATCCGTTCCTGCCACGTCATCCCGATAACCCGGGTGTCCGTTCAGGTCTTTTGTTTCGGGGCTGATGGCCTCGCCCTTCTGCCCCTCCTGTTTCAGGGCTCCTATGATATTCCCCTAAACTCGCACCCACGGAGGGATTGCGCCAGTCCATATGGGGCCACTGACTCCTCAGTGACTTTGCTGCTATTTATGACACATTGCTGGGTGGCTGATCACCCTCATCTCTCTGCGCGTGCCGTGGATGCCTCTTCCTACGGGCCGAGGCGCGGTCTCAGCTTATAGCGTGGCTTTCAAATACGAGGCGCGGGCCCCACCGTGTTAAGCCCTCTGACCTCGTATCATGGTTCCGGATCACAGTGGCAGGGGCTCCACTGTTGCTTCTCGTATTGCCTGCACACCCTATACTCGTCGCACTCCCGAGCGCCTGATTGTTCCCGGGCCTGCTGGCACCTCTCACATGCAGGTCTCCGTAGGGCTGCGGCTCCAATAGCGCGGGGTGCACGCCGGCTTTAACCCTCATTCCTCACCTCGGCTCTTCTCCAGGAGGGCTGGCGCAGGACTGCTGTGTCCCACAAGAAGGGAGAATGTCAGCTCTCTCCCAGCCCTGTGATGGGTCTCCGCTCGAGGTTTCCTGGTTCTTGTTCGGTGGTGCTCTGTGGGTTGCGCCCCTCCGGACGCCTGTCCTCGTCAGTGCTTTGTCTCCCGGACCGGAGCAGTGTCGTGTCTCCAGGTCTTCTCCGTAACCGGGCCGTAGGGTGGCTTTCTTCCGCCTCCAGGGCTTTGCCAGCGACTAAACTCAGACTGTTAGGCGCCGACACTGTCAGCCGGGTCTTCCGCTGTTTTGGTGCGAATTCGTGCCCTATGGAAGTGTTTGTGATCTCCGCACGCTGCCGGTGCTACGCAGAGTCTAGAGAAGTGCAGCCATCTTGGCTTCGGGCTATCTAGCGCCCCCAAGGGTAAGAATTATTTTTTGGTTGTTGAATATTTGTATAAAAATGTTACAAACCAACAAAACATTACAACCACACAAAAACCGCTTTGTATCATGTGATCATATCAATTCCTCACCTAATCCTAACTCTACGCCAACTCCCCCCCACTCAGGTTATGCACATTGATTCAAGTAATACCTAATCATACTGCAACCAGGGTAAGTATTCTTAATGGTTTTCAAGGGCAAGTCATTCAAGGGCAAGTCAGTCCTGGATGATTTATATGTGGAACCTGAGAATGCATTTACATAAGTTTCACAAGGCAGATCAGAGTTTAAAGGTTGGTCTATGGCTCTTGCTAAATACCCTTCATAGGTGGATGAGGAGACATATGAAAATATGCTATGAGGGTATTAGGCATGGGAGGGTTATCCTAAAGGAGTAATGAGGGATACCATGTCTCATCTGATGATGCCATGACACCTCCCCGGAGGTTGTCTCCCTCCATGTGATTCTCCATCCATCATATAGCCGCCCCCATGGTCAGGATTAGGCAGTGGCTGCCTTGCTGTATAGCCACATGGGAGGAGGTCACCGTCTGGAATAGAGTGATGACGCCATCTGATTAATCACAATACCCTGAACATGCTGTGATGCTGGAAATTCATCGGAGGGACAGGGCCTCTGAATCCTTGTCCTTTATTGCTTTTTATCATGTTTTCTTGCTTGTTTTCCGCGCAGGAGTTCATGTGGGACTCCTGGCGGTGCGGCTCTTCCTGTATTTGGTTTGATGAACAGACCCTTGGGATACCCTAATGGCACCCATGGGTGGGAGTACAACCCTGTAGAGCAGGGTACAGGCTGGTGGCAGCTCCGTGCTGAATTGGCAGGTGCCCTGAGCGTTCTCCATTTTGGAATGCCCAGGCCCTGTCTGTCATGGGGGAAGCACCCAAAACCCTGAAACTGGTGGGGCAATCCCAGACTTTGGCCTCCTTGGGGGCTTATTAGGCCCCAGCTAAGCTCAGCTAGGCTCACCTGGACTCAGTCCTGGCGCCGCTGGTGCCAGGCTCATGGAGGTGTTAGCTACATGGGCCATTAACTTGGCTCTGAGAGGCAGAGACATTCAGTTCAGGGTGTGGCCTGGAACTACTTTACCTGAGAGACGGGATACGAGATACGGAGAAGAGGACTATTTTCTTGGAATTACTTGCAAGGCTATTTAAACTGCACCCAGCAATCTGAACACGCTTTGCGTTATTCTGCACTCCTGCACCGTAACGCTCACTGTGTCAGATCAGCTCTTGCTTCCTTCTGCCACGCCCGTCCAGAGTCTTCCATCCATCGGCACCTGCGAACAGAGAATAACAGGAGTTATTTAAGAATCGAAGGCCTTACCTGCAGTACATGCAGATCTCATCTCCTGCTTTCCCATGGACCGCCACATCTGCAGAACAGAAGAAAAAGTACCCTCTCGGGTAGCTACTCACCTGATCGGCCCGCTCCAGGAACTTCATCGGGCAGTTCTTCACTCAGCAGCGCGCCGCAGCTCGACACCGTCACACGGTTCTTCCATTCTTCTTCCTGGAATCGCGCCGTACCTGCTGAACAGAAAAAGACAAGCAGGTTAGTCACAAGTAGCAAAGGAAAGCTAAAGAGGCGAACATTTGCGCACCCAGCACAGCGCTATACTTACCGGCAGGAATCCTGAGCATCATTGTCAGGAGAGTCATCCATCATCCGAAGGTCACTTAACGCTGCACCTGTAAGACAGTAACGGACATTAGTTATCTTGCACAGAAAGACTTAAAGCCAGTTATTCCAAGGAGTTATTGGAATAGAGACTTACCTGCTTACTCTCCTACTTCAGCAACCTCCTTCGGATCAGTGACGTAACTCGATCCAGAAAAGACTGTGAACCATGCCCCTGCCAGAGTGTGCAGGATGGAGAGCTCACCCATTAAAAAACCGAGGTGAGCCAGAAGAAGAGAAGGAAAGATCGGAAGGTGGTGAAACCAAAGACCAGCTCCCTTCGGTAGCTAATATCTTGTTTCGACTTGCAGGCGAACATCTCCTGAAGCAAGGACTAAGGGAAGACGCAAGCTAGCATCTCCAATTAAGCAGAGCAGCATCAGGACAGACATCATCCTACGCACACGAGCACGCCCCCGTGGAGACCAGGTGAGCATGATAGAAAGCGAAGCCTTACACAAAATTCTCTACCTGGGCGTCATGGAAACCTCGGAAACTGATCAGCTAGCTCAGCTTTTGGGGGAACTCAGGGCCAAGGTCCATTCCGCTAGACAGGAAACTAATGCCTTACGAAGAGAACTGATTGTAGCCAAGGACCTCACGGACGATCTCGCCAGACAGCTGCTCCAGTCACAGGCGGGGCAGACAACGCTACCCGGGGTGGGGTCAACGGTACCCCCCGCATCAAGCAATCCCGTTCAGGTGGTCTTCCCAGGAGCTGTACCCTTGGCACCCCAGAACGATTTGCTGGGGATCCGAAAAGGTATGCAGTGTTTATGAACCAGTGCCGTCTACATTTTCTATGCAGGCCAGGAGCCTTTCCAAACGACCAGTCCAAAGTGGCTTTTGTACTTTCATATCTTAATGGCAGTGCTGCTGACTGGTCGGTACCGCTGGTCATTCAGGAGGATCCCATTTTGCGAGACTTCCAAAGATTCCAATTGGATATGGAGAAGCTGTTTGCCCGGCGTTGTCAAGGTCAGGCATTAGATAATGAGCTTTTGTCTTTGCGTCAGGGCAATCAGGATTTGTTAACATACATCGTGACCTTCAACAGACTGGTTGTGGAAACTGATTGGCCGGACAACAAGAGAACAACGCTTTTTTACCGTGGTCTGAGAGGGGAGTTAAAGGACGTTTTAGCTCAAGTGGTTAACACGCCCAGGGACTGTGCTGAGTCCATAGACTTGGTAGTCCAGCTAGATCACAGACTGCAGAACCGTAAGGCAGATCGTGCTAGAATTGATTCTAGAGTATTTGTGCGCCCCAAAGAAAATGCCTCCAGGACCACGATGTGTCAGAACCCATGCAAATCGGGGGAGGACGAGGGTCGTTAACCAAGGCCGAAAGGGATAGGAGAAGACAACAACAGTTGTGTTTATATTGTGGATCAGCCAGCCATTTCCCCCGAGAATGCCCAATGAAGCCACCCAAAAAGGCAGTAGGAGTCGCTGGTAAGGTTGAAACAGAGTTTGAGCCGGAAAACTTCTCCGCCCGGCAGGCGTAGAGGTCCGCTTGCCGAGCGAAAAGAAGGACTCCCAGACCTCGCACCTAGTTTTGCCTATGGTCCTTATAAACCACCAGCAACTGTCTCGAATGCATGCAGTCAGAGCATACATGGACAGTGGAGCCATTGGAAATTATATGGATCAAGAATTGGCTTCAAGGATGAACCTTTCCCTTTGCGAAAAGGCAACACGAGACTTAGTCACCACAGTCGATGGAACTGAAATAGCTTCGGGTCCGGTAACACATTCTACGACTGAGATGACTCTTTTGTGCCAAGACGGTCATCGGGAAACCGTAGTGTTTGATATAATCAAGGCCCCACAATTTCAGATAATTCTGGGAATGCCATGGTTGGAATCACACAATCCTTGCATAGACTGGCGTGCCAAGAGGCTGACCTTCTCAGTCGACTGTGTTCAAACTTGTTATCCAACTAAAGGAACCTTGGCCACTGGAGCAACAACGATCATGAAACCAACCACCTCTTTACCTCTGGTATATCAAGACTAGAAGGATGTATTCCAAAAGGATCAAGCCAACACACTGCCCCTCACAGGTCATATGACTGCCAGATCGACCTAGTACCAGGAGCACAGATTCCGTGCGGTCGAATCTATGCTCTCACAGAACCCGAGAACCTGCATCTGTGAAAATATTTAGACCAGCATCTGGCTAACGGTTTCATCCGCCCATCCAAGTCCCCGGCGGCTTCACCATTAATCTTTGTGCCTAAAAAGGAAGGTGACCCTAGGACTTGCATCGACTACCGCGTATTGAATCAGGTCACTGTTAAAAACCATTACCTGTTGCCTCTGATTCCTGACTTATTGGATCAAGTTAAAAATGCCCGGATTTACACCAAGTTAGACCTCCGCAGAGTATACCACCTGGTACGGATCAGAAAAGGGGACGAATGGAAGACCGCTTTCCGCACCAAATACGGCCTTTTTGAATATCAGGTGATGCCTTTTGGCCTTTGCAACGCCCCAGCGGCGTACCAATATTTCATGAACAATGTTTTGCGAGAAATGATTGATGTGTGTGTCGTAGTATACATCGGCGACATTCTGGTATACTCCCGTTCAGAGCAAGAACATGTGAAACATGTCCGAGCAGTTTTGGACAAACTTCGACAACACAAACTATTTGCAAAGTTGAAGAAATGTTTTTTCCATGTTACTGAGGTTGAGTTCCTCGGATTTGTCCTAACCCCTCATGGTGTGTGCATGGATTCACGAAAGGTGGATGCCATTCTCAACTGTCTGTCGCCAAACTTGATTAAAGGGGTTCAGAGTATGCTCGGATTTGCGAACTTCTATCGTCACTTCTATCCAGGATTCTCGCAACTAGTGCACCCCATCAACACTCTGTTGCGCAAAAACAAGCGTTTTCAATGGTCCGAAGAAGCTGAGAAAGCCTTCCAGGAACTAAAACAAAGATTCATCTCAGCCCCGATCTTGAAACACCCTCGTCCAGATCTACTGTGCGTGGGTGAAACAGATGCTTCCAGTCTGGCAATGGGAGCAGTCCTTTCACAAAGGGATCCCGAAATGGGTCAACTGCACCCGGTAGCTTTTTGGTCACGGAAATGTACGGCTCACGAGCTGAACTATGCTATTACAGACAAGGAACTGTTAGCCATCAAGGCGGCCTTCAAAGCCTGGCGACATTACCTCCTCGGAGCTAGGCACACCGTCAGAGTAATTACCGATCACCGCAATTTACAGTACCTGAAGGTGGCAAAAGCCCAATCATCTCGCCAACTCCGATGGGCGTTATTTTTTGCCGAGTTTGACTTTGACATTACCTACCGACCTGGCTGTCGAAATGGCAAGGCAGATGTACTGTCCCGTATAGGAGTAGACTAGGAAAACGCCAACCCCGACCCAGTGCCTATCATTCCTGGTGAGAAGATTCTTGGGATTACTACGTCTCTAACGTTAGAAGACATTCAAGAGAGTATCTCTCATCTCATGGATTCCAGCACCCTAAGGGTTTGGCCGACCAAAAGTCCTCACCACTCGGTCACAAAGCAACTACCCTATTTTCGAGGACGTTGTCATGATGCCTGCCCCCGGGAAGCCAGACCAGGCCCAGCAACCCCGGAAGCAGGCATCATGCCATTTGGAGCATGCCACAAAAACCCCAGTTAGGGTCTGTTTGGGTGCAGTCCTGGCGCCTATGGCGCCAGGCTCATAAGGATGAAGTCAGTCCTGGCGCCATGGGCGCCAGGCTCATTTCAGAAAACTTACCTAATGCAGACCATGCTGCATACTCACCTGGTGCAGACCCTGCTGCACGAAGCCACAAGCCAAATGGGGCTTAGGAGTGACTATTTACTTAAGGGACTACTTTTTTCTCGTGTGGGGGCTGTGGAAGAATACTTTCCTGGGACTTCTTCCTAGGCTATTTAAACCACGCCCGGACAGTCACACATGCTTTGCGTTATTCTGCATTCAGCAGTGTAACGCTCACCGTGCCACCAGCATCTTCCAGTCTTCAGCCACGCCCGCTTCAGTCCTGGACCACCTGGAAACGAAAAGAAAGAAGGAGAAGAGGTTAAAACTAGAAACCTTACCTGAATTCTTGATCCATCGCGCCGTCAATCTTGAAGAAGGAGTCATCGCACGCGCATCGGCACGCACCTCGCAGCGCCGCGCTGTACTCACCATCCAGTGCAGCTTTTCCTCACTCTATCGCAGACTCTGCATTTCCAAACCGCTCTCCGATATCTAAGGGGACAAGAAACGCCATGTGAGCACGGGAATGCAAAAGGGCAATACAAGCTACCCCCAAAGACTTACTGGATTACCACGGGGGGTACTCACCTCATATCGGGTCGGCGCAGTTAACTCTGCATCACCGCCGCACCCCGGCCCCTAAGGGGAAACCACTGGAAATTACAAGCTACCCCCTAAAGACTTACCCGATTTACTGCAGGGGACCTCACCTCATATCGGGTCGGCGCAGTTAACTCTGCATCATCGCCGTACCCCGGCCCCTAAGGGGAAAACCACTATAGACTTACCTGACTCTCACCAACTGCCCTTTGGACTCTTCGTGGTGGTTAAGTTGGCAACCTACAAGGAATCGGAAAGAGTGAAGATCAGACATTTGAACTCTTACAAACTATTGGATCCTAGAGTCAATACTGGAACTCACCAATTCCTCCACGCCAGTGAAGTAACTGGTCATCTACGCGCCCCTGCGCTCGACGCAGGATGGAGAGCCCACCTTTCTAAACCATCAGGTGAGAACAAGAGGGAACATCGGGAGTGGTCAGTGGGCAGGCAACGGGAGTGGAAGGTGGGTTAACGCTCGAATTACGGGAGTTTAATTCCCTTTCTCCTTTGCAGAAAGATATTCATACGAGCCGACAAACGAAGTAAGTGGGGGTGTCCAGTCAGTCATCTTGGCTCTATGTGGCCCCAGGCCGATCCAGATCGACGTCCCCGTGGGAACCAGGTGAGCGTAATAGAACGCGAAGCCTACCCACAAATACCCACCTGGGCGTCATGGAGACCTCGGAAACGGATCAGTTGGCCCAATTATTACGGGAACTAAGGGCCGAAGTGCATTCCGCTCGTCAAGAAACTAATGCCCTCAGGAGAGAACTGATAGTATCAAAAGAACGAACCGATGATTTGGCCAGACAACTATTGCAAAGCCAGGCTGGACAAACACCTCTACCAGGACTTGGGGCAAGTCCAGCTCCTGTACCACTGAGTAACCCGGTGCAGATAAATCTACCTGGAGCCGTTCCCTTGGCTCTGCCTGAACGCTTTGCCGGAGACCCAAAAAGGTTTGCTATATTCATGAATCAATGCCGCTTGCACTTTTTATGTAGATGTGGAGCCTTCCCGAACGATCAGGCCAAGGTGGCCTTTGTGCTGTCATATCTCAGCGGCAGTGCGGCGGATTGGTCCATTCCACTAGTCAATCAGGATGACTCGATTCTTCGAGATTTCCAGGGTTTTCGAACAAGCATGGAAAGACTATTCGCCCGACACTCCCAAGGACAGGCTTTGGATAACAAACTTTTATCCTTACGGCAAGGCAATCAGGATCTTTTATCTTACATTGCAACCTTTAACAGATTAGTAGTGGAAACCGAATGGCCTGAAGCCAAGCGAATCACATTATTCCATCGAGGGCTTCGAGGAGAACTCAAAGATGTTTTAGCCCAAATAGTGAGCCCGCCTCAGGACTGTGCTGAATATATAGATTTAGTGGTCCAGTTGGATCACAGACTTCAAACCAGAAAGGCTGACCGAACCAAGTTTGATAATAGGGTGTTGATTAAAACCCACGTAAGCTCCAAGGGAGTAGATGCCCCAGAACCTATGCAACTTGGGGGGGTTAGAGGACCCCTAACGCAGAAGGAAAGAGAAAGAAGACGACAAATGCAATTATGTCTCTATTGCGGAGCTACCGGTCATTTCCTTCGGAACTGCCCAGTAAAACCACCCAAGAAAACTATAGGAGCAGCAGACAAAAGCCATTTAGAACCTGACTCGGGAAACGATCAAGCCCGGCAAGTGTAGAGGTCCGCTTGCCGAGCCTAAAGAAGGACACTCTGACCTTGCATTTCACCATACCCATGGTCCTTGTAGATCCAGAGCAACCATCACACATGCACGCGGTAAAGGCATACGTTGATAGTGGAGCCATAGGTAACTATTTGGACTGTGAATTGGCTTCCAGGATGAATCTATCTCTCACCCGAAAGACCACTGCCGATGTCGTCACCACAGTGGATGGAACGGAAATTGTCTCTGGGCCCGTAACTCATTCCACTGCAGAAATGACATTGCTGGGTCAAGATGGGCACCGAGAGGTTATTGTGTTTGATTTGATCAAGGCCCCACAGTTCCAACTAATACTGGGAATACCTTGGTTAGAAAAACATAATACCTGCATTGATTGGCGAGAGAAGAGACTAACCTTCCCAGAATGTGCTCACACCTGCTACCCTAAGAAAACTCAAAACTCAGTCCTGGCCCCAGTAATCCCAGCTGCCATGCAATTACCTGCTGAATACCAAGACTTTCAGGATGTCTTCCAAAAGGAACAGACAAACACTTTAGCACCTCACAGATCGTATGATTGTCAAATAGATCTTGTACCGGGAGCACAACCACCTTGCAGCAGAATCTATGCCCTTACGGAACCCGAAAACCTCCACTTGCATCAGTACCTTGACCAGTACCTTGCTAATGGTTTCATTCGCCCGTCCAAGTCCCCTGCATCTTCAGCTTTGTTCTTCGTACCAAAAAAGGAAGGCGACCTTAGAACATGCATAGACTACCGCGCTCTGAATCAGATAACCATCAAGAATCGATACCCATTGCCTTTGATACCTGAACTACTAGACCAGGTGAAGGACGCTTGTATATACACTAAACTAGACCTTCGGGGGGCATATCATCTGGTACGTGTCAAAGAGGGCGATGAATGGAAGACTGCTTCTCGCACCAAGTACGGATTATTTGAGTACCGGGTGATGCCTTTCGGACTATGCAATGCACCAGCAGCCTTCCAATTCTTCATGAATGATGCCCTCCATGAGCTCATCGATGTTTGTGTGGTCGTTTACATCGATGATATCTTATTATACTCCTTATCAGAATCTGATCATGTAAAACACGTCCGAGCAGTCCTAGAGAAGTTACGCCAGCATAAACTATATGCTAAACTGGAAAAGTGCGTCTTTCACACTACGGAAGTGGAATTCCTTGGATTTATTCTGACCCCGAGAGGAATCAGGATGGATACACGTAAGGTGGACGCAATTCTTAATTGGCCTTCGCCAACTTCAGTCAAAGGCGTCCAAAGCATGCTTGGCTTTGCCAATTTCTACCGCAGGTTTATCCCGGACTTCTCACACATTGTGCATCCGATTACAACGCTATTGCGAAAGAATAAACGCTTTGTGTGGACAGAGCAAGCCGAAAACGCCTTCCAAGAGTTAAAAGCAAAATTCACATCTGCCCCTGTTTTAAGACACCCGCGCCCTGAGCTTCCATACATAGTGGAAACGGATGCATCCAGTTCTGCGATGGGAGCAGTGCTCTCCCAAAGGGATCCCGAAACTAACCAGCTTCATCCAGTGGCATTCTGGTCAAGGAAGTTTTTGGCTCCCGAATTAAACTATGCCATTACCGACAAGGAGCTATTAGCCATCAAGTCTGCCTTCAAGGCTTGGCGGCACTATCTGCTGGGTGCCAGACATATCATCACGGTCGTCACCGATCACCGAAACTTGCAATTCCTAAAGACAGCTAAGGCCCAATCTTCGCACCAACTCCGTTGGGCATTATTCTTCGCCGAGTTTGATTTTGTAATAACCTATCGACCAGGTTGTAAAAATGGTAAAGCAGACGTCTTGTCCCGAATTGGAATGGGAGAAACAGAAAAAGCCTTAGAACCAGTACCCATAATTCCCGAACAAAGGATCCTTGGCCTGACGTCCATACATTCACTGGAGGACATTCAAGAAAAGATCCACCAGCTCTTTGATTCAGTTGCCTTACAGGACTGGGCCAAGAAAGGTCCAGAGTATTCTGTCACCGATGATTTACCTTATTACCAAGGCCGGCGATTTCTGCCACAAAAGGAACTACAAGAACTTGTCATTTCCCGGTACCATGATAACTTACTGGAAGGACATCCTGGTATTGCAAAAACTGAAGCCAAAATTAAGAAACAATTCTGGTGGCCCACCTGGCGCAAAGACATTAAATTGTTTGTCATGTCTTGTGGCATTTGCGCCCAAAATAAAAGTCAAACGAAAAGACCCGCTGGACTATTACAACCTTTGGATATCCCACCCACTCCTTGGCATACCTTGTCATTAGACTTTATAACAGATCTACCCCTGTGCAATGGCTTTAACACCATTTTAGTTATTGTAGACCTTTTTTCCAAAATGGCTTACTTTATTCCTTTAAAAGGGATACCTTCAGCTTTAGTCCTGGCCAAAGAGTTCCTTGAAAACATTGTTCGCCTACACGGCTTTCCATCTGTGTTGATTTTGGACCGGGGCAGTCAATTCATTTCGCATTTTTGGAAAAAATGTTGCCAATTGGCGCAGATAGATGTTAGGCTTTCCACCAGTCACCACCCTCAGACCGACGGTCAAACAGAGAGGACCAACCAGACTCTTGAGCAGTACTTGCGTTGTATGCTACATCAGTCTGAGGGTACTTGGAAAGACATTCTTTGGATTGCCGAGTATGCGTACAATAATTCCGTACACTCGGGAACCGGACAAAGTCCTTTTTTTACCATCTATGGACACCACCCTTGAACCTCAGACCTTGATTCGCCCCAACACTTGAAGATGCCTGCGGTGGACCATCTCCACACTGTTATTACACAAGCCTTTAAGGAAGCAACTGCACATTTGCGAAAGGCTAAAGAAAAATACAAGAAAGATGCGGATCTGCACAGGAGTGAAGCACCGCAATACCTGATAGGGGACCAAGTATGGTTGGCCACTAAGCACATCCCACTCAAGGGAACATGGACCTTTAACCCTAGGTATTTAGGACCTTACTCCATCAAGGCCATCATTAACCCGGTGGCTGTCAAGTTGGACCTACCTGCTCATATGCGGATTCATCCCGTTTTTCACATATCCCTTTTGAAGCCAGTAGAACCAGGAACAAGACTAACCAAACCTCCGGACCCCATCCTCATAGACGGAGAGCCCGCATTTGAGGTTAAGGGCATCTTGGACTCAAAAAAAGTGAGATCAAAAATCTTTTATCTAATCGACTGGAAAGGCTACGGTCCTCAGGAAAGGTCTTGGGAACCTAGTGACCACGTGCATGCACCTCAATTAGTGAAGAGGTTCCACCGAGAATATCCTAACAAACCAAGGCCAGGGGGAAGAACGACTTTAGGAGGGGCCTTGAGGGGTAGTGCTGTCATGATACCTGCCCCCGGGAAGCCAGACCAGGCCCAGCAACCCCAGAAGCAGGCATCATGCCATTTGGAGCATGCCCACAAACCCCAGTTAGGGGCTGTTTGGGTGCCAGGCTCATAGGGATAAAGTCAGTCCTAGCGCCATGGGCGCCAGGCTCATTTCAGAAAACTTACCTAATGCAGACCATGCTGCATACTCACCTGGTGCAGACCATGCTGCACGAAGCCACAAGCCAAATGGGGCTTAGGAGGGACTATTTACTTAAGGGACTACTTTTTTCTCGGGTGGGGGCTGTGGAAGAATACTTAGCTGGGACTTCTTCCTAGGCTATTTAAACCACGCCCGGACAGCCACACATGCTTCGCGTTATTCTGCATTCAGCAGCGTAACGCTCACCGTGCCTCCAGCATCTTCCAGTCTTCAGCCACGCCCGCTTCAGTCCTGGACCACCTGGAAACGAAAAGAAAGAAGGAGAAGAGGTTAAAACTAGAAACCTTACCTGAATTCTTGATCCATCGCGCCGTCGATCTTGAAGAAGGAGTCATCGCACGCGCATCGTCACGCACCTCGCAGCGCCGCACTGTACTCACCATCCAGTGCAGCTTTTCCTCACTCCATCGCAGACTCTGCATTTCCAAACCGCTCTCCGATATCTAAGGGGACAAGAAAAGCCAGGTGAGCACGGGAATGCAAAAGGGCAATACAAGCTACCCCCAAAGACTTACCGGATTACCACGGGGGGTACTCACCTCATCTTGGGTCGGCGCAGTTAAATCTGCATCACCGCCGCACCCCGGCCCCTAAGGGGAAACCACTGGACATTACAAGCTACCCCCCAAAGACTTACCCGATTTACCGCAGGGGGAACTCACCTCATATCGGGTCGGCACAGTTAACTCTGCATCATCGCCGTACCCCGGCCCCTAAGGGGAAAACCACCTGGTACGGATCAGAAAAGGGGTCGAATGGAAGACCGCTTTCCGCACCAAATACAGCCTATTTGAATATCAGGTGATGCCTTTTGGCCTTTGCAACGCCCCAGCGGCGTACCAATATTTCATGAACGATGTTTTGCGAGAAATGATTGATGTGTGTGTCGTAGTATACATCGGTGACATTCTGGTATACTCCCATTCAGAGCAAGAACATGTGAAACATGTCCGAGCAGTTTTGGACAAACTTCGACAACACAAACTATTTGCAAAGTTGAAGAAATGTTTTTTCCATGTTACTGAGGTTGAGTTCCTCGGATTTGTCCTAACCCCTCATGGTGTGTGCATGGATTCACGAAAGGTGGATGCCATTCTCAACTGTCTGTCGCCAAACTTGATTAAAGGAGTTCAGAGTATGCTCGGATTTGCGAACTTCTATCGTCACTTCTTTCCAGGATTCTCGCAACTAGTGCACCCCATCACCACTCTGTTGCAAAAAAACAAGCGTTTTCAATGGTCCGATGAAGCTGAGAAAGCCTTCCAGGAACTAAAACAAAGATTCATCTCAGCCCCGATCTTGAAACACCCTCGTCCAGATCTACTGTGCGTGGGTGAAACAGATGCTTCTAGTCTGGCAATGGGAGCAGTTCTTTCACAAAGGGATCCCGAAACGGGTCAACTGCATCCGGTAGCCTTTTGGTCATGGAAATTTACGGCTCCCGAGCTGAACTATGCTATTACGGACAAGGAACTGTTAGCCATCAAGGCGGCCTTCAAAGCCTGGCGACATTACCTCCTCGGAGCTAGGCACACCGTCAGAGTAATTACCGATCACCGCAATTTACAGTACCTGAAGGTGGCAAAAGCCCAATCATCTCGCCAACTCCGATGGGCGTTATTTTTTGCCGAGTTTGACTTTGTAATTACCTACCGACCTGGCTGTCGAAATGGCAAGGCAGATGCACTGTCCCGTATAGGAGTAGACTAGGAAAACGCCAACCCCGACCCAGTGCCTATCATTCCTGGTGAGAAGATTCTTGGGATTACTACGTCTCTAACGTTAGAAGACATTCAAGAGAGTATCTCTCATCTCATGGATTCCAGCACCATAAGGGTTTGGCCGACCAAAAGTCCTCACCACTCGGTCACAAACCAACTACCCTATTTTCGAGGACGTTGTCATGATGCCTGCCCCCGGGAAGCCAGACCAGGCCCAGCAACCCCGGAAGCAGGCATCATGCCACTTGGAGCATGCCCAAAAACCCCAGTTAGGGGCTGTTTGGGTGCAGTCCTGGCGCCTATGGTGCCAGGCTCATAAAGATAAAGTCAGTCCTGGCGCCATGGGCATTTCAGAAAACTTACCTAATGTAGACCATGCTGCATACTCACCTGGTGCAGACCCTGCTGCACGAAGCCACAAGCCAAATGGGGCTTAGGAGTGACTATTTACTTAAGGGACTACTTTTTTCTCGTGTGGGGGCTGTGGAAGAATACTTTCCTGGGACTTCTTCCTAGGCTATTTAAACCACGCCCGGACACTGACACACGTGCTTCGCGTTATTCTGCATTCAGCAGCGTAACGCTCACCGTGCCTCCAGCATCTTCCAGTCTTCAGCCATGCTCGCTTCAGTCCTGGACCACCTGGAAACGAAAAGAAAGAAGGAGAAGAGGTTCAAACTAGAAACCTTACCTGAATTCTTGATCCATCGCGCCGTCAATCTTGAAGAAGGAGTCATTGCACGCGCATCGGCACGCACCTCGCAGCGCCGCGCTGTACTCACCATCCAGTGCAGCTTTTCCTCACTCCATCGCAGACTCTGCATTTCCAAACCGCTCTCCGATATCTAAGGGGACAAGAAACGCCAGGTGAGCACGGGAATGCAAAAGGGCAATACAAGCTACCCCCAAAGACTTACCGGATTACCACGGGGGGTACTCACCTCATATCGGGTCGGCGCAGTTAACTCTGCATCACCGCCGCACCCCGGCCCCTAAGGGGAAACCACTGGACATTACAAGCTACCCCCCAAAGACTTACCCGATTTACCGCAGAGGGAACTCACCTCATATCGGGTCGGCGCAGTTAACTCTGCATCATCGCCGTACCCCGGCCCCTAAGGGGAAAACCACTATAGACTTACCTGACTCTCACCAACCGCCCTTTGGACTCTTCGTGGTGGTTAAGTTGGCAACCTACAAGGAATTGGAAAGAGTGAAGATCAGACATTTGAACTCTTACAAACTATTGGATCCTAGAGTCAATACTGAAACTCACCAATTCCTCCACGCCAGTGAAGTAACTGGTCATCTACGCGCCCCTGCGCTCGACGCAGGATGGAGAGCCCACCTTTCTAAACCATCAGGTGAGAACAAGAGGGAACATCAGGAGTGGTCAGTGGGCAGACAACGGGAGTGGAAGGTGGGTTAACGCTCGAATTACGGGAGGTTAATTCCCTTTCTCCTTTGCAGAAAGATATTCATACGAGCCGACAAACGAAGTAAGTGGGGGTGTCCAGTCAGTCATCTTGGCTCTACGTGGCACCAGACCGGTCCAGATCGACGTCCCCGTGGGAACCAGGTGAGCGTAATAGAACGCGAAGCCTACCCACAAATACCCACCTGGGCGTCATGGAGACCTCGGAAACGGATCAGTTGGCCCAATTATTAGGGGAATTAAGGGCCGAAGTGCATTCCGCCCGTCAAGAAACTAATGCCCTCAGGAGAGAACTGATAGTATCAAAAGAACGAACCAATGATTTGGCCAGACAACTATTGCAAAGCCAGGCTGGACAAACACCTCTACCAGGACTTGGGGCAAGTCCAGCTCGTGTACCACTGAGTAACCCGGTGCAGATAAATCTACCTAGAGCCGTTCCCTTGGCTCTGCCTGAACGCTTTGCCGGAGACCCAAAAAGGTTTGGTATATTCATGAATCAATGCCGCTTGCACTTTTTATGTAGACCTGGAGCCTTCCCGAACGATCAGGCCAAGGTGGCCTTTGTGCTGTCATATCTCAGCGGCAGTGCGGCGGATTGGTCCATTCCACTAGTCAATCAGGATGACCCGATTCTTCGAGATTTCCAGGGTTTTCGAACAAGCATGGAAAGACTATTCGCCCGACACTCCCAAGGACAGGCTTTGGATAACAAACCTTTATCCTTACGGCAAGGCAATCAGGAACTTTTATCTTACATTGCAACCTTTAACAGATTAGTAGTGGAAACCGAATGGCCTGAAGCCAAGCGAATCACATTATTCCATCGAGGGCTTCGAGGAGAACTCAAAGATGTTTTAGCCCAAATAGTGAGCCCGCCTCAGGACTGTGCTGAATATATAGATTTAGTGGTCCAGTTGGATCACAGACTTCAAACCAGAAAGGCTGACCGAACCAAGTTTGAGAATAGGGTGTTGATTAAAACCCACGTAAGCTCCAAGGGAGTAGATGCCCCAGAACCTATGCAACTTGGGGGGGTTAGAGGACCCCTAACGCAGAAGGAAAGAGAAAGAAGACGACAACTGCAATTATGTCTCTATTGCGGAGCTACCGGTCATTTCCTTCGGAACTGCCCAGTAAAACCACCCAAGAAAACTATAGGAGCAGCAGACGAAAGCCATTTAGAATCTGACTCGGTAAACAATCAAGCCCGGCAAGTGTAGAGGTCCGCTTGCCGAGCCTAAAGAAGGACACTCTGACCTCGCATTTCACCATACCCATGGTCCTTGTAGATCCAGAGCAACCATCACGCATGCATGCGGTAAAGGCATACGTTGATAGTGGAGCCATAGGTAACTATTTGGACTGTGAATTGGCTTCCAGGATGAATCTATCTCTCACCCGAAAGACCACTGCCGATGTCGTCACCACAGTGGATGGAACGGAAATTGTCTCTGGGCCCGTAACTCATTCCACTGCAGAAATGACATTGCTGGGTCAAGATGGGCACCGAGAGGTTATTGTGTTTGATTTGATCAAGGCCCCACAGTTCCAACTAATACTGGGAATACCTTGGTTAGAAAAACATAATCCCTGCATTGATTGGCGAGAGAAGAGACTAACCTTCCCAGAATGTGCTCACACCTGCTACCCTAAGAAAACTCAAAACTCAGTCCTGGCCCCAGTAATCCCAGCTGCTGAATACCAAGACTTTCAGGATGTCTTCCAAAAGGAGCAGGCAAACACTTTACCACCTCACAGATCGTATGATTGTCAAATAGATCTTGTACCGGGAGCACAACCACCTTGCAGCAGAATCTATGCCCTTACGGAACCCGAAAACCTCCACTTGCATCAGTACCTTGACCAGTACCTTGCTAATGGTTTCATTTGCCCGTCCAAGTCCCCTGCATCTTCAGCTTTGTTCTTCGTACCAAAAAAGGAAGGCGACCTTAGAACATGCATAGGATATCGCGCTCTGAATCAGATAACCATCAAGAATCGATACCCATTGCCTTTGATACCTGAACTACTAGACCAGGTGAAGGACGCTTGTATATACACTAAACTAGACCTTCGGGGGGCATATCATCTGGTACGTGTCAAAGAGGGCGATGAATGGAAGACTGCTTTTCGCACCAAGTACGGATTATTTGAGTACCGGGTGATGCCTTTCGGACTATGCAATGCACCAGCAGCCTTCCAATTCTTCATGAATGATGTCCTCCGAGAGCTCATCGATGTTTGTGTGGTCGTTTACATCGACGATATCTTAGTATACTCCTTATCAGAATCTGATCATGTAAAACACGTCCGAGCAGTCCTAGAGAAGTTACGCCAGCATAAAGTATATGCTAAACTGGAAAAGTGTGTCTTTCACACTACGGAAGTGGAATTCCTTGGATTTATTCTGACCCCGAGAGGAATCAGGATGGATACACGTAAGGTGGACGCAATTCTTAATTGGCCTTCGCCAACTTCAGTCAAAGGCGTCCAAAGCATGCTTGGCTTTGCCAATTTCTACCGCAGGTTTATCCCGGACTTCTCACACATAGTGCATCCGATTACAATGCTATTGCGAAAGAATAAACGCTTTGTGTGGACAGAGGAAGCCGAAAACGCCTTCCAAGAGTTAAAAGCAAAATTCACATCTGCCCCTGTATTAAGACACCCGCGCCCTGAGCTTCCATACATAGTGGAAACAGATGCATCCAGTTCAGCCATGGGAGCAGTGCTCTCCCAAAGGGATCCCGAAACTAACCAGCTTCATCCAGTGGCATTCTGGTCAAGGAAGTTTTCGGCTCCCGAATCAAACTATGCCATTACCGATAAGGAGCTATTAGCCATCAAGTCCGCCTTCAAGGCTTGGCGGCACTATCTGCGGGGTGCCAGACATACCATCACGGTCGTCACAGATCACCGAAACTTGCAATACCTAAAGACAGCTAAGGCCCAATCTTCGCGCCAACTCCGTTGGGCATTATTCTTCGCCGAGTTTGATTTTGTAATAACCTATAGACCAGGTTGTAAAAATGGTAAAGCAGACGCCTTGTCCCGAATTGGAATGGGAGAAACAGAAATAGCCTTAGAACCAGTACCCATAATTCTCGAACAAAGGATCCTTGGCCTGACGTCCATACATTCACTGGAGGACATTCAAGAAAAGATCCACCAGCTCTTTTGATTCAGTTGCCTTACAGGACTGGGCCAAGAAAGGTCCAGAGTATTCTGTCACCGATGATTTACCTTATTACCAAGGCCGGCTATTTCTGCCACAAAAGGAACTACAAGAACTTGTCATTTCCTTGTACCATGATACCTTACTGGAAGGACATCCTGGTATTGCAAAAACTGAAGCCAAAATTAAGAAACAATTCTGGTGGCCCACCTGGTGCAAAGACATTAAATTGTTTGTCATGTCTTGTGGCATTTGCGCCCAAAATAAAAGTCAAAAGAAAAGACCCGCTGGACTATTACAACCTTTGGATATCCCACCCACTCCTTGGCATACCTTGTCATTAGACTTTATAACAGATCTACCCCCGTGCAATGGCTTTAACACCATTTTAGTTATTGTAGACCTTTTTTCCAAAATGGCTTACTGTATTCCTTTAAAAGGGATACCTTCAGCTTTAGTTCTGGCCAAAGAGTTCCTTGAAAACATTGTTCGCCTACACGGCTTTCCATCCGTGTTGATTTCGGACCGGGGCAGTCAATTCATTTCGCATTTTTGGAAAAAATGTTGCCAATTGGCGCAGATAGATGTTAGGCTTTCCACCAGTCACCACCCTCAGACCGAAGGTCACACAGAGAGGACCAACCAGACTCTTGAGCAGTACTTGCGTTGTATGCTACATCAGTCTGAGGGTACTTGGAAAGACATTCTTTGGATTGCCGAGTATGCGTACAATAATTCCGTACACTCGGGAACCTGACAAAGTCCTTTTTTTACCATCTATGGACACCATCCTCGAACCTCAGACCTTTATTCGCCCCAACACTTGGAGATGCCTGCGGTGGACCATCTCCACACTGTTATTACACAAGCCTTTAAGGAAGCAACTGCACATTTGCGAAAGGCTAAGGAAAAATACAAGAAAGATGCGGATCTGCACAGGAGTGAAGCACTGCAATACCTGATAGGGGACCAAGTATGGTTGGCCACTAAGCACATCCCACTCAAGGGAACACGGACCTTTAACCCTAGGTATTTAGGACCTTACTCCATCAAGGCCATCATTAACCCGGTGGCTGTCAAGTTGGCCCTACCTGCTCATATGCGGATTCATCCCGTTTTTCACATATCCCTTTTGAAGCCAGTACAACCAGGAACAAGACTAACCAAACCTCCGGACCCCATCCTCATAGACGGAGAGCCCGAATTTGAGGTTAAGAGCATCTTGGACTCAAAAAAAGTGAGATCAAAAATCTTTTATCTAATCGACTGGAAAGGCTACGGTCCTCAGGAAAGGTCTTGGGAACCTAGTGACCACGTGCATGCACCTCAATTAGTGAAGAGGTTCCACCGAGAATATCCTAACAAACCAAGGCCAGGGGGAAGAACGACTTTAGGAGGGGCTTTGAGGGGGAATGCTGTCATGATGCCTGCCCCTGGGAAGCCAGACCAGGCCCAGCAACCCCAGAAGCAGGCATCATGCCATTTGGAGCATGCCCAAAAACCCCAGTTAGGGGCTGTTTGGGTGCCAGGCTCATAAGGATAAAGTCAGTCCTGGCGCAATAGGCGCCAGGCTCATTTCAGAAAACTTACCTAATGCAGACCATGCTGCATACTCACCTGGTGCAGACCATGCTGCACGAAGCCACAAGTCAAATGGGGCTTAGGAGGGACTATTTACTTAAGGGACTACTTTTTTCTCGGGTGGGGGCTGTGGAAGAATACTTACCTGGGACTTCTTCCTAGGCTATTTAAACCACACCCGGACAGCCACAGGTGCTTCGCCTTATTCTGCATTCAGCAGTGTAACGCTCACCGTGCCTCCAGGATCTTCCAGTCTTCAGCCACGCCCGCTTAAGTCCTGGACCACCTGTAAACGAAAAGAAAGAAGAAGAGGTTCAAACTAGAAACCTTACGTGAATTATTGATCCATCGCGCCATCGATCTTGAAGAAGGAGTCATCGCACGCGCATCGTCACGCACCTCGCAGCGCCGCGCTGTACTCACCATCCAGTGCAGCTTTTCCTCACTCCATCGCAGACTCTGCATTTCCAAACTGCTCTCCGATATCTAAGGGGACAAGAAAAGCCAGGTGAGCACGGGAATGCAAAAGGGCAATACAAGCTACCCCCAAAGACTTACCGGATTACCACGGGGGGTACTCACCTCATCTTGGGTAGGCGCAGTTAACTCTGCATCACCGCGGCACCCCGCCCCTAAGGGGAAACCACTGGACATTAAAAGCTACCCCCCAAAGACTTACCCGATTTACCGCAGGGGGAACTCGCCTCATATCAGGTCGGCGCAGTTAACTCTGCATCATCGCCGTACCCCGGCCCCTAAGGGGAAAACCACTATAGACTTACCTGACTCTCACCAACTGCCCTTTGGACTCTTCGTGGTGGTTAAGTTGGCAACCTACAAGGAATCGGAAAGAGTGAAGATCAGACATTTGAACTCTTACAAACTATTGGATCCTAGAGTCAATACTGGAACTCACCAATTCCTCCACGCTAGTAAAGTATCTGGTCATCTACGCGCCCCTGCGCTCGACGCAGGATGGAGAGCCCACCTTTCTAAACCATCAGGTGAGAACAAGAGGGAACATCGGGAGTGGTCAGTGGGCAGACAATGGGAGTGGAAGGTGGGTTAACGCTCGAATTACGGGAGGTTAATTCCCTTTCTCCTTTGCAGAAAGATATTCATACGAGCCGACAAACGAAGTAAGTGGGGGTGTCCAGTCAGTCATCTCGGCTCTACGTGGCACCAGGCCGTTCCAGATCGACGTCCCCGTGGGAACCAGGTGAGCGTAATAGACGTCTCTATCTACCCAGCAGAGAACTTCAGGAAAAAGTCATCTCACATTACCATGAGTCATTAGTAGAAGGTCATCCTGGAATCGCAAAAACTGAGGCCAGGGTCAAATGACATTTTTGGTGGCCGACATGGCGTAAGGACATCAAGCAGTTTGTGCTATACTGTGGAGTTTACTCTCAAAACAAGGCCCAAAAAAAAAAATCACCAGGCCTGCTTCAGCCATTAGACATTCCACCAACACCTTGGCATACACTATCTCTTGATTTTATAACAGACCTTCCTCCGAGTAACGGATTCAACACAATTTTAGTAGTGCTGGATTTGTTTTAAAAAATGGCCCATTTCATCCCGTTAAAAGGACTACCCTCAGCTTCAATTCTGGCTAAAGAATTTCTAGAGCAGATTGTCCGAATTCACGGATTCCCTTCCATTCTGATCTCAGACCATGGCAGCCAGTTTATCTCACGCTTCTGGAAGAAGTGTTGCGAGTTAGCTCAAATCGACGTAAGACTTTCCACCAGTCACCATCCCCAAACCGATGGTCAAACAGAGAGGACAAACCAGACCTTGGAGCAATATATCAGGTGCATGTTACATCAAACTGAAGGCAGCTGGAAGGATGTTTTATGGATCACCGAGTATGCCCATAACAACTCACTCCATTCCAGCACAGGTCAAAGTCCCTTCTATACAATCTACGGGTTACACCCACGAACTTCCAACCTTGACCCGCCACAACTTCTGGAAATGCCAGCTGTGAAAAGTTTGCACTCTACCATCCCCCAAGCCTTCAAACAAGCAACAGATCATCTAAAGCAGGCTAAGGAAAGGTACACAAAATCAGCCGACGCGTATAGAAGTGAAGCTCCAAGATATCAGGTTGGGGATGAAGTCTGGTTGGTGTCAAAGCACATACCTGTGAAAGGCCCTCGTACCTTCAATCCCAGATATTTGGGTCCGTATACCATTAAGGCCATAATCAATCCAGTGGCTATGAAATTGGACTTACCCCCGCACATGAAAATTCATCCATGGTTCCACGTCTCACTTTTGAAACCGGTGCAACCTGGAACACGAGTTTTGAAACCACCGAAACCGGTCACAGTGAACGGGGAACCTGAGTTCGAGGTTAAAGAGATTCTGGACTCAAAAATCACCAAATCAAAACTCTTTTACTTGATAGACTGGAAAGGGTACGGACCTCATGAAAGATCATGGGAACCTAGCGAGAATGTACATGCTCCACGGTTATTGAAAAGGTTCCACCACAAACACCCAAATAAACCAGGACCAATGAGTGGATCAGCCATTAGGGAGGCCTTGGGGGGAGTGCTGTCATGGTGCAAGCACCCAAAACCCGGAAACTAGTGGGGCATCCCAGACTTTGGCCTCCTTGGGAGCTTATCAGGCCCCAGCTAGGCTCACCTGGACTCAGTCCTGGCGCCGCTGGCGCCAGGCTCATGGAGGTGTTAGCTACATGGTCCATTAACTTGGCTCTGAGAGGCTGAGCCATTCAGTTCAGGGTGTGGCCTGGAACTACTTTACCTGAGAGACGGGATACGGAGAAGAGGACTATTTTCTTGGAACTACTTGCAAGGCTATTTAAACCACACCCAGCAATCTGAACACGTTTCGCGTTATTCTGCACTTCTGCAGCGTAACGCTCACCGTGTCAGATCAGCTCTTGCTTCCTTCTGCCACGCCCGTCCAGAGTCTTCCATCCATCGGCACCTGCGAACAGAAAATAACAGGAGTTATTTAAGCATCGAAGGCCTTGTCTACAGTACATCCAGATCTCATCTCCTGCTTTCCCACGGACCACCGCATCTGCAGAACAGAACGAAAAGTACCCTCTCGTGTAGTTACTCACCTGATCGGCCCGCTCCAGGAACTTCATCGGGCAGTTCACGGTTCTTCCATTCTTCTTCCTGGAATTGCGCCGTACCTGCTGAACAGAAAAAGACAAGCAGGTTAGTCGCACGTAGCAAAGGAAAGCTAAAGAGGCGAACATTTGCGCGCCCAGCACAGCGCTTTACTTACTGGCAGGAATCCTGAGCATCATTGTCAGGAGAGTCATCCATCATCCGAAGGTCGCTTAACGCCGCACCTGTAAGACAATAACGGACATTAATTATCTTGAACAGAAAGACTTAAAGGCAGTTATTCCAAGGAGTTATTGCAATAGAGACTTACCTGCTTATTCCCCGTCCTCCTACTTCAGCAACCTCCTTCGGATCAGTGACGTAACTCGATCCAGGAAAGACAGTGAACCGCGCCCCTGCCAGAGTGTGCAGGACGGAGAGCTCGCCCATTAAAAAACCGAGGTGAGCCAGAAGAAGAGAAGGAAAGATCGGAAGGTGGTGAAACCAATGACCAGCTCCCTTCGGTAGCTAATTTCTTGTTTCGACTCTCAGGCGAACATCTCCTGAAGCAAGGACTAAGGGAAGACGCAAGCTAGCATCTCCAGTCAAGCAGAGCAGCATCAGGACAGAATTCATCCTACGCACACGAGCATGTCCCCGTGGAGACCATGTGAGCGTGACACTGTCCTTGGAATCAGTGGATTCCTGATGGCGACAAGATGACCCCCGTGGCCTCTTGCTTTCCATCACCAGTTACCTTGTTTCCCAAAGTCCCGGGAAGCCCTGTCTCTGTCCCTTCCCCCTGACTGGCTGTTGGGTGGAAATTCCATATATGGTAGTGTGGGGAAGTCCAGGCCAGACTGGCTGGAGCCTTCCCAATGACTGTATGTTGTCGGTACGCCCGTGGGGTGGGACTTGGGTGAATGGAGTGTGTGACGAATACACATTCTGTGTTATGGGTGTCTAGTATCTGGTGTTGGACACAATGACTGAGACAGCCCTGCCCGAAACTGTATGAATGCAGTGTGAAGTGCTAAATAGCAGAGTGCTTGTCCGAATCCACATTCTGTGTTGTGAGTGTCTGGATGGAGAAGAATGGCCTGAATGCACTGTGCGCCTGATTGGCTGCCTGACTGCCTGAATGCCCTTCTGAGTGATTGGTTGCCTGAGTGTGACCCAGCAGAGTGAATGGGAGATCAGCAGTATATCTGGGGGCCTCTCACTGCTAGAAATCGTTCAGAAGCTGAAGTTGATACTTGATGCTTACTCTTGAAGTTGAGCCGGAAGAAGAAGGTGAACCGCTGTTCCCTTCCTTGTAATCTGAAAGCTGCTGTGTCTTCAAGAACTGATCCAAGAGAGGACCTGGCTACGAGACCTCTTCCCTAGCTATGAGGAACCATTGTGTACCAGCTGATCTTTGCCAAAGCTCCATGGTAGACAGACCTACGAAAGGCTGCCGACTGGAGAAGGGGATCGTCGAGGAGAACGAAGAAAATCACCGGACAGGCATACACCGTTGACGACCGCCGTCACCGACCGGAGCCACCGTGCTTTCTTTGCCGAAGAACACTTGATCCAAGGACTCCCTTGTTCCTCATCATCGTCCGCTTTCGTCCTGGCAGAGAAAGTCAAGGCCGTCGACGACCAAGGAGAATCTGCCGGTGGGTTTCCCGCCACCCGAAAACCTCAGAGACGCTGACGAAGCTACTGAAGCCAGCCATGGTCACGTCCCGTTCACCGACGCTAGACGCCATAACTTGACGCCCTTGCTGGGCCAAAGTTCTTCACTGACTCTTTACGGCAACAAACACTCGTCGTCGAGGTGCACCGCACGCCTCTTCTTCACAGGACGTTCATGAGCTTTGATGAACGTGCACCACGAAGATCGAAGCTGCTCTCTCCAAGACAACGTTTACCCTTTCTTCATCTCAGAAGTTCAACGACCCGTGGCTTCTGCCTGAAAGGGAGTGCACTCAAAAAGGGCCTGTTGAAGAACTCTACAACAAAAGGTACATTTGAGTTGCAGAACTATAGAAGAAGATAAGACTTTAATATACAGTATATGAACTGCGCATGTAGTGCATCTTCATTTACAGGTTGCCCACGTGGGGGGATCCTCATACAGAACTGTGCCTAAGGGTAGGGCCCCAGGATTCTGCCATTTGTCTAACCAACTTATTTTCCTCTATGGATATTTTTTTGCTGTGTTGATTTGTATGCTATTTGAACTGAGTACAGTTGATGCATTTTACTGGAATCAGAGTAATTGTGGTACCACCTAGAACTATATATATTTACCATTTTAGAATTATTGGAGCACAAAGTGTATTATCGTGATTGTGTATATAACCTTGAACCTTATTTATATAAAGACTGTGTTTTAACTAATACAGTGTGTGGACATTCCTTTGTGGGTGCTTGTGGACTACACTGTACTTAAGAACCAGCCCGCGTCACTTCCAGAGAGCTAAGCCTTGATGGCTCGACTACGTTACCAGTAATAGATAATCTTGGCTGGGGTCCTCTGTGCCTCTCCTCTGCCATAGAGTGAGCAGGAGTAAAGACACCCCCCTCCAGTGGTTGCTCTACACATTCTAACAAGCCCAAGAGGGCACGAAATTAAACTTAGTTCGAATTCACAATAATACCGGGCACAAGGGCGTGGCAGGGAATGTGTGTTGGGGATTGAGGGAGGTGGAAGGGCATGTGTGTTGGGGATTGAGGGAGGTGGAGGACATTGGTGTTGGGGATTGATGGAGGTGGGAGGGCATGGGTGTTGGGTATTGAGGAAGGTGGTAGGGCATGGCTGTTGGGGATTGAGGGAGGTGGGAGGGCATGGGTGTTGGGGAATGAGGGAGGTGGGAGGGCATATGTATTTTGCACAGTTCTCAATAAATTGCATGTTAACGTGAACACATGCAAGGACAGTGACCTTTAAGCGAGAGTGAACTATTTAATACATGCCTATGTACAAATGTGTGCCGTTGGTGCTAAGAAATGTGTCTAAAAGAAATAGTCTGAGTTCTTGCTGCACCAGACGGCCGTGCCTGCCTTCATCACGCTCACTGCATGGAAGCATTTCACCAGCAGGAAATGTGTTGTTAGCCTCGGGGAGGCATGTTGGCATCTGGGGGCATGGTGATCCTAATCCTGCAGTATGGCACAGAGTGCAAAGATTCCTCCTCCTTCTCCAGCCTTTACACCAGGGCCCCTCCAGTCAGGTGGGTACACCAGAAACGTTCCTTTAGTAGGCTGAAGGTGAACTCGATGCACATCCTGGTGCTAATGTGTGCATCATTGTAGGTTACCTCCTTTGGTGTGCTTGGATTGCACACAGGTGTCATCAGCCATGGAAGCTGTGTGTATCCAGAGTCACCTGCAAGGGCAAAGGGCAGACGTGTCAGTAACAGGGACAAGAGGGTGTGTGACATTGTTTTCTGGCATGTTGATGTACACTCTCATGATGCAGTTATGGTGCATTGACCAATGCTGTTTCATGTACTACAGGGTTACATGTGCAATGTAATTTTGGGAATCCCCTTACACACATCTCTCAACCACCAATTGTAACATTCATGTGCTGTGACTTGATTAGCAATGTACATGTTGTCTGTGGTGGTCCTGTGCTGTGCTGTACTGCATGTGCCCTGAGGTGTGTATGGTTGCCATTGAGCATTTTCATGATAAGTGCATTCCTGCTCTTATTGAAACACAATCACGGATAGCTGCGTACATGCCATCGCTGTCTGGCAGTGTAGCATTGTAATTGTGCAGCAGTAAACTATGATATTGCATGTGTAGGTATGGTTTCCCTATGCATTGTGGTAACTTTAGTCCTCACTTAGTGGATGTATTCCTTGCTAGAGCAATATGCTTTGCTGTAAGGCTACTGCAATGTCATGCAGGACCTAGTCCTGTGGATTGGTGGCTGTTATGTGGCAGATGAGAGGCTACTAGTCGGGTCTTTCTTCTGGGGATTGTGCATCTGGCTATCAAGGTAGCAATGGCAAATCCTACTTCTAACACCATTTGTTACAGATTGAGCTGAGTGGTTGACACAAGAAAAGACTAAGATGGGTGCCATTCAAGCGATTAATTTGACTTCTTGCATGGCATAACAGGGTTCAAAATTACGATTCAGTGATCAGTACCTAAAACTAGCTCCTGGGTGTCGGGCATCACCCAGTAGGCAGGAGCTATGGCTGAGGAACAAGCAGTGAGTGCACATCGCACTGCAAATTGAACTTCCACAGGAGAGGCAAACATTTACTTTTTGACCATTATGTGTGACACATTTGGTTTAAATGTGCACTAGCTGTGTCCTAATTCTTCTTTATTAAAATTCTCAAATACTCAAAGTTAATAAGGCGCCAGTTGGCCTGGGGAGCTAAAAGTAGCTGCTGGTAGATGTTGATTCCATGCTAACCAGTCTCTCCTAGGCTAAAGGCAGGAGCTAACTAGCTCCCTGAAATTTCGAACCCTGGATAACGTGATTCAGGCAAGACACGTGAAGGAGGTAACTCAAAGAGTGATGAGTATGAGTATCACTAAAAATGTCAGCCTCACATCCTTGAAAGAGGGCGGAGAGTATAAGAAAGGAAACTTAAAGCCCTGGTTCTACAGATACAGTTTCCTCACAAAAGTCAAAATACAGTACAATGGGACTTGAGTGGTGAGTATGGCAGTGATTATTGTTACCGCTGTAGGTTCCGGCCGAATAACCCCTGCATTACAAGGCGACGAGAGTATTGACAGGCCATTGGAGGTAGGGGTAATTCTGTCCAGTGGAATTCCAGCCAAAAAGCAACTTTGGATGGTAATTTCGCAATGCATCGGTGGAATTAGTGTTACTGTCAGGCAAATTGGCAAAAATACCCTTTTGGAATTTCCAAACAGTAATTCCGCCGCCGGAATTAATGCCAGCCAAAAATAGCGTCATGCAGCAAATGGAAAGTCTCGCACTCGCCAACTTTAAAAATCCAATCCATCCTGAATCTCCTATTTCCTGTAGACATCAAAACCCAGAAGTGGATGAAAAAATGTCCCAGGAGAAAGGTAAAACGAAAGTGCCGGAAATGCCCATGGACAAATGTAGTTGCAGGTCCTCGCAGATGAGTTAGCGGCCCATGCTGAGGAGCTTTTGGAGGAAGGCAGAGGAAGACGTGAGTCCGGAGAAAGAGTGCCACCTGGCCCACTATATGGAACAAGGTGATGGCAGTGGGCACAGCCCCATGTGATAGTGAGGTCTGATGTAAGAGGTGGAATGACTTTAAGGCCAGATTCTGCAGCCTCATCTCTAACTACCGGCGATAGACAGCTGGCACAAGAGGCGGCACTGTAGAACCTCTTGCCCTAACACCCTGGGAGGAAAAAGCCAGCAGCATCCTCCACGTGGAAGGCATTGAGCATGTTGGAAGGGCCAAAGTCGGAGCAAAGAGTCAATGTGAGGCAGGTGAGTATGAATTCCACGTTTCCCATGACATTGCACTGCCCACATTCCTATCCTATGCATGCGATTCCCTGCATAGACGGGCACAATGTATATGGGAATGCCCTACCAAATGGCAATGTGGACTCTGGCACTGCAACATGCGTGTACAAGGGAAGATGGGACACTGTGCAAATAGATAGCCACCTTTGTGTAAATGCACATGTGACCCCATGCAATCATAAGAGTATCAATGAGTGCAGGCCATGCCTAAGTGGCAAACTAAACCGTCTGCACCCACATCCAGCACTGACACACCCCAAAGGCACTCAACCCTCATACGAAACGCCAATGACAGCGCCAACACATGCAAAAGCTATTTCTGCAAGCCATCTGCCAATGAGTGCTTGTATATGAGGTGGGGACCCTCTCCCGGGCCTATTCCCAATTTCCCATCATGCTAGAGTACTGTCCTTTGCCCAACAACCTACTCTGGCCATGTCCCCTGACCGCCCCACTGTCCATTGCCCAGATGAGACTCATCACGTAACACCATGTCACACGAGATACAGCCCTCCCATCAAGTAAGGTTTGTGTGCACCACAGAGGCCATATGTGGTAGAAATAAGGTACACTTCCTACAGTATTTTCAACAACTGTGAAACCAAATGCATACAGCATATCATTGTCCACCCAACAGGTTCAAAGTCGACTCAGGGTGAAGATTCAGGTCCAACCACATCCCAGGGCTCATCCACCGGCCAAGCACCTCTAACTGCACCCTTGCGCCCTGCAGCCGTGCCAAGAGCAGGAAGAAGAGCAAGAGCGAAACACCTGCCACAGCCGACAGCAGCAGCATGGCGGCTGCCTGAAGCAGATGCACTGCAACAAGTGACAAGTGTGGCAACTGACCCCTCCACCAGTTTAGCACATGCCACTGCTGGCACAACACCAAATGCCAGTAAAGCCGACACCACTGCAGGTGCTGCACCCTCAGTAGCTACAGAGGCCACTTGGTCCAGTGGAGACAGTTGAGGAACCAAATTCCACCTCTGTAGCCCATGAGGTGGCTGGTACACCCATCCAACCACCTTTGATTCAATCTCCTCAGCTGAGTCGTTGATCCAATGTCATCAGCAGTTTGACACTGACACAGTGAGCGACAATGATGGCATTAGACCAATAGATGCAGGTGATAGGGGGTTGAGGTTCCTGCTGCTTCAGATCCAGCCCTGTACATAGCCCTGAGCACGTGCCACAGCATTCATTAGATGCCTTCTGGAGGCGGCTGCACAACATGGAACGACGCCAGGTGCATATCAAACAAATTGCCAAAATGCAACTACAGCATCTGCAGGCAATATGTGATTCTGTCCAGAGCTCATCGTGCAGGATTGCCAGGTCCTTCGACCGGTAGTGTCTGCAGCAACTGCTGCCCATACTGTTGTAGGCCAGAGTGTCAGGGCGAGGACTGAGGCCCTATCTGCATTTGCCGAAAACATGCAGTGCACCATGCTTGTGACCCTCCAGCACGTCAGGGGCCATGAGTCAGAAGCATCCACCCTGGTCACTCCCATGGAGGTCTCATCCGCTGGAAGCCCCTGTCTCTGCTCACAGAGAAATGTGGGCCGTTAATTCTGTGAGGAGTCAGGAATGAAACTCGGACACAAGTGAGTCATGTTTTTGTGAGAACATTTTATTGATCGGATTTCTCCATTAACATACATCATTAAACACATCATAGCAAAAAGTTATACACAATTTAAAATCTATTAAAAACACCATTTTAAAAAGAAAATTCTGTCCACTTCAATTTCAATCTAAAACTTTCTTTGGTTGTCTTATCATTGCCTTGCTCACATAGGTCGTCAAGTTAAAAATAAAGTCAAGGTCTGGACAATTCCAAATAAAATACAGTCACTTATCTGATTTTCCAAGAAGAAGGGCCTTAACAGATCTATTCGCATAACTAGGTACCACCTACATATTAGCAAAAAATGGTTAAGATCCTCCCTTACTTTTAGCCCACACATACCATTTTTCGATGGGCCTCCCAGTCCCCAATGGTTGCAGGCTTTTAATGGTAACATGTTTAAACGCACTAATAAGAAAGAGCACCTACAGTTGGTCAAAAACTTTTATTGAAATAAAAGAGGTTGGGAAAATGCCTCCCTGACCGTGCTCTAATGGGGTTTCCCTACCTAAACCAAAAACTAAGGGTCTATCTGTGTCAGAATGTCCAAAACAAAATTGTGCCCTGTCCAAAGTTCTATTCTGACCCTCACACTCTAATAAACTAAATTCTAAGGTGAAAATGATAATGTCTTTGGCCTTGGATGGTCTGGAAAAGTGTGCAAAAAGGAAGAATAAATAACTCCAACACAACAGTTCTTCAAGGGTAAGGATGCTCGCTCCAGAGGGGGGGCCCCTCCCCTGGCTTCCTCTTTACTTTCTGATATTTGCACAAGTAGCAGCTCTTTGTGCCTTTCTTGTCCAGCAACACAACTGATATACAAAACTGCCTGGTTTTCTTTTTAAAAATAAAACCTTTATTTAATTCTGGCAGAACGTTGCATGACAGGTTTTGGGACCATGTCCCATATTACTGTCATTAGCACGATCAATAACATTTTGCGGAGCTTGTTACATAGTACATAATACATAAAAAGTTATCAAGACAGCACATAGCAGGGATACAACACCATGTAACATAAGTGTTCAATTTACATTTATTTTGCATAGAAAAGAGCGAAAACCCATCCACGTGTTGCGCGGTCTAGACCTAGGAGGGAGAGTAGATATGTACATGTCTTCACATTTTTGGGACCAGGTTAATGCAGGTAACCATTCCTTTGTATCAGGGGGGAGTTTGTTTTTCCAGTGCAAGAGAATACATGGGCGTAGGATATGGGGGGACAAATCCCCCCCACCATTTTAAGTGGGGGGCATATAATGGCATTTATCCGCCCAGAATATGTATGTAAAATATGTAAGTTTTGTGCATGCAGCGTGTAAACATTTACAGCGTGTAATTATACTTCTGGCTGCAGCCGTCACCATGCAAAAGTACAAGTTCTGCAGACTGCAGGCTTAAAGTACTTCTGCTCGCTGTATGCCATGCGCCTGTGCATTTGGTACATGCCCAGGCCAGGGAACAAACTGCACGTGCCCCTGCGCAGTGCACTGCTGTGCAGCCTCAGCCTGCGTTTGTCCAGAGGCCAGAGTGAAGCGGAGCAGCCAGGTAGCAACGTGTGCAGAGAACTCTGCGACGGCATTTGATTATCGAGGCGAGGGAGTGGGAGTGGGACACTAGAGAGACTCGTCTTGAGCCGGAGCTAGCTGAGGTAAATTACTGAGTAGTAGTGTCTGTATGTGTGTGTGCGATGTCGTGTGACTGTCTGGACGAGGGGGGAAAGCGTGACTGAGTGTGTGATGTCATGGGGGGGCGTCAGGTTCCCTTGGCCTTGGCCCCAGTCCTCCAGACCAATAGTGCCCACAAAGGCAATGGCTGTGCACCCGGGCCAGGCCAAGAAACGGGCCTGGAAGTGGAATGGATCGGAGATTAACACGCTGCAAAACATGTTGCTCAAACCAAGCGACACCTATGGCTTCTGCACTCTGAGTCTCTTCCCTGGTGTGGCACACATATTGTCCCTCCCATACCGCTGAGGTCTCCCAGGGGGCATGTGGCTATATCACACCAGGGCCTCAGACACGCACACACAGCACGAGGTGGTGTCCTCTTCCGACAGTGCTCTGGGGCTCCTCGCCCTCAAGGACCCCCCAGCTCCCTTGACCCCCTGCACCCTAGCAACCCAACCCTGCCTCTTCTTAAGTCACTCCTATCTTTCCAATAAGGAGGACCCTCCTGCTGTGCACCTGGCAGACATGCGAGATAATTCTGCAGGGCTGGGCCCACATAGCATTCCATGTCACCTGAAGGGGTCCTCAGATGCTGGATACATCCCTGAAGATTACCAGGCCACGTGAAAGTCACGCAAAAGGGCCCTCAAATCCTTTAACATCATTACTGGGGTCCTCATTCACAACCCATATCAGGTGCTGAAAATGAAAAAAGTGAGCATTGCCTGGGTTTGGGTCTTGGGGCGCTACTGCATGGCACACTTTGACTTAGTCCAGTTCTGCCTTATTCCAATATTGCAAACCCTGATGGGCCCTTCCTCCTACTGTCATACAAGGCGACTCGATGCTTCTGCATCACATGTCAGAAGCCACCAGATCCTCTGTGGGTTGCCCATCCAGTCCCGGTTTTCATCCGCATTCTGGGACTTGTGGTTTTGCCTTTTCTGTTTTGAATAAGAGACTGCAATCCCCATATTGAAAAGAGCTATGCCCTCAGAATGCCATGAACATCTCCGGAATGTTCTGGAGTGTGTAGCCCCTTGCCACACCCCTTGATTTCCCTTCTTCCCTAAAAATGTTACCCTGTGCAGAAAAGCAATGCACACCAACGGGGCGTATTCTAGTGAAAGGATACCCAGCACTTCTGTTTACCGATTAAACATGCTTTTGAAGTCCGCAGAAGTTAATCAAATGTAAATGCCTGCACGTTTGTCAAAAGTAACCTGAAACATAATTGCAGGCTGATACTTTAAATGTGACCTAGTGTAGGAGGAACGATTGTTCACTACAACTCTTGGTGTATTGCCTGCCCAGATCTCAGTATACGCGTCTATGGCCACCAGCCCCCTGTAACACCTGCACCCAAGAACCTATCATGTACATTCCCAGAGTTGCATAAGGGAGACAATGCTGAGCACGGGGGTGCATGTGGGGGGCTGAAGTGTCCATGTTATGGTCTGATCGGCGGGGGTACATCTGGGCGGCTGAAGCTTCCAAGTTAGGGCCTGGTCAGCGGAGGGTGCATGTGCGCGGCTCAAGCTTCCATGTTAGGAGCCCGGTCGGTCACATGTGGGGGGCTCACGATTCCATGTTAGGGCCTGGTCGGCTGACCTCCAGAAAATGACATGTCATGTTATAACATAGAACTATACAATTGGCAGCATTTTGTTGGTGGGCAATTTGATTGTCCTACCATTCCATTATAAATGCACAGCTCTAGCTTAGTTGGAAGAAAGCCACTTTTCCTAAATGAATGGAAGCAGAGTCAGGGAAGCAGAGCAAATGTACCCTGCGGTTGGCGAACTGTGCCAGCAAATGAACCAAGCGCAAACTCTGAAGAGGCAGCCGTGTCTCACATATATGGCAATGGCCAGATGTCTACGTAATTAGGGGCTGCACTGTGCATTTTGAAGCACTAAGGTAAATTAACTGCACAGGTTTTGGGAGCTGTGTTATGAATGCAATACCGAAGCATCTTCTGACGAGTAAAGAGGAAACCATATGGCCAACATCCCAGGCATCCCCCAAAAGGAGTTCCATGTTAGTGGCCCCAACCTTAATGCAGGGGTGCACAACTTGTTTAGCTCAGGGGCCGGATGTGTGACCCTCCCACCATGGTTGGCACGGGTTCCTGATGATAGAAATTACAGGTGACCACGTGGCAGCCAGTGGGCGAAGGAGGGATTAGGGAGAGGTTGTGGATGGGTAGGGGTAAGTAGGGAAACCGGGAAAAGGGTTAGGGTAACAACATTGGATAGGTAGAGGGCTGTTAGGGGAAAAACACACTTTGATACTCTGCATACCCACCTAGCGACCTGACCTCACCTAATAGTAACCAAACCAGCCTGAAGAAATAGCCTACTGCCTTCCTAAATCACTTCAAACATACATTCCTCTGGCCCCCTTGTACCTGAACATTCGAAAAAATACCCCCTTAATGGTAGTTGAGGCAGCAAAATGTACATGGCAACATAATGATGGTAACATAATGAAACAAAACAGCAGGGAGCTTCTCCCTCATGATTGACAAAACTCATGGAAATGGCCCAAAGGTCTGCTTGAGCGGCTGGGGGAGGAAGGGCACAGGGTAAGTGGGAACATGGTGCAAATTATGTCAAGGGCTTGAGGCTGGTACAAGTTAATGGCCAAGTGGGTAAAACCGGACAAACAAGGTGGTCCCCAAGGGGCAGCATAAGGGCCTTTTAAATATTTCATTTAAAAGGGGCCGTGAACTTCCAGATGACATTGACCCCCCGTTTTGCCAGTCAGCATCTACAACATGGCAATAAATTCCTTTCTATATTACATTAGTTCTGGGGCTTACAATGTGCACTTTGCTGGAGACCCTCCGGACGTCACTTCCCTCAAGTCCACCTTTGAGACTTACCTCATACACAAAAGCAAAGTCCCCAAGGTATCCCCTTATGTGTGTCCTACACCCCTGCAGAGAATAGTTCTTTTGACTATTATAAAAGCAATGTTAGCAAATGTACGAAGGTCCTTACTGTGGATTGTCGGCAATATACCAAAGATTGGACCCATTGGGTCGTGTTCTAGTGGGGTTTCTATTATTTCCGCTATTGTTCCGATTACTCAGGCCCAGAAGTCCCCTAAATAGGGCACGCCCAGAACATGTGAAGTTGGTCTGCCAATTCTTGTCTGCATCTAGGACAACCAAGGGTCTGCGCATGAGGCATTTTAGAGAGTCTGGCTGGTGTGTAGTAGAGCCTGTTCAAGATTTTGAATTGTATAAATTTGAATCTGAAGTTAATGGAAACTTTCTTAGTATGGGCGCACATTTGTGTCCATTGCTCATCTGTTAGTTCACAGTCAAGTTACCGGGCCCAACCTAGTCTTCTGTTCGAGACAGGGATTGAGGGGGAGTTCTGAACCATCTTATACAGTGTGGAAAGGATATGCTTGCAGTCCCCAGAGTTGGCAATGTAGGCTAAGATGGGAGTTTCTGAGGGCTCATTAGGGTAGGATGACCATCTAGTCGAGATAGACGAGCGCATTCTGTAGTATTGCGGCTGAAAACTGCCTGGTTGTCTACTTTTGTCTATTTTACGATACCTGATGTAGTCCCCTGCCATGTTTTTGCTCCTTCTCTCATGGTTAACACAATTATTTTTCTAGTCCTTTAATATTCTTCTCAGGACCTCTTTAACTTCTGTACTTTCTTGTAACTGCCTGGTATACTCTTCGTCCAGGGCTTCTTGTAATCACACACTTGTGACTGCCTGGTATACTCTCCTCCCAGGGCGTCTTGTAATCACACACTTGTAACTGCCTGGTATACTCTTTATCCAGGGCTTCTTGTAATCACACACTTGTGACTGCCTGGTATACTCTCCTCCCAGGGCGTCTTGTAATCACACACTTGTAACTGTCTGGTATACTCTCCTGCCAGGGGTTCTTGTATGTTTACTTTGTTTGATAATGTATCTTCTTGATATGTTATCCTCTCTGGGTTTCCCATACACTAGCACTGTATACACTGACAAACTTGAAAGTTTTTCAACCACAGTTAATTTCCTCTTTTGTCAATAAGCTCTCTTGTTCTTTCTGTCTCAGCTTCTTCTTTCACAATTACTTGCATTCGGCATGGCCGCCAATAAACCTCGGTGGGCCCGCTGTCCCTGAGTGGACTCATCAGTTCTTGTTGGAAGTCCTGGTTTCTCCCGAGGCCAGATGGTAACGGTCTTTCTGTACTTTTGTACTCACAACCGCTTTCTCCCAGCTTTCCTGTCTCTCACGGCTTCTGCTGGGCTTCTCTGCTTTGTTCCAGGCTCCAGTGTGTTAGATGGTGCCTTTCAACACCTGCGAACGCCCAGGATCATGGCGTTCCCCGCAGTGTGTCCTTTTCCCGTGGCAGCTTCTTTCTTCTTGGCTTTTGAGCCGGTTGGCTCCACCGCACTTGTCCTAGCCCTTAAGTTTCTCGGTCCGCACAAAGAGACGCAGCTCTCTCCCACCAGCAGCAGACCTCCACTCTCTGTTTCTGCACTTTAAATTTCCCGCCCACAGGTGTTTGCGCCCAATAACTAGAGCAATCCTTTTGATTGTGGCCTTCTTAGCTCTGCATTACTCGATTTCTCTTCCTCATCCCAGTATTTTGGTAGCTATGGGAAAGGAAGTCCATTCTTGACAATTTGCACGATAAACCTGGGTAAGTATTCTTAATGGTTTTCAAGGTCACGTCAGTCCTGGATGATTTGTATGTGGAACATGAGAAGGCATTTCCATAAGTTTCACAAGGCAGATCAGAGATGTAGGTTGGCCTATGGGGCTTGGGAAAAGGTTTTCAATACACTTCATTGATGAATGAGGGGACGTATGACAATATGCCATGAGGGCATCCGGTATGGGAGGGCATCCGGAAATGGGGGATATCTTGTCTCATCTGATGATGCCATGACACCTCCCAGGAAAGTTGTCTCCGCCCATGTGATCCTCTCTCATATAGTTGCCTCTAAGGTCAGAATCAGGTAGCAGCTGCCGTCTCCTGGCCACATGGGCGGAGGTCACAGCCAGGGAAGGAGTGATGGCACCTTGGGATTCATCACAATACCCTGAGCATACTGAAAAGCCCAAGAGGGCACATAAATGAAACCTTATTTGAATTGGCAACAATACTAGACACAGGGCAGGTGGCAGGGAATGTATGTTGGGGATTGAGAGAGGTGGGAGGGCATGTGTGTAGAGGTTTGAGGGAGGTGGAAGGGCGTGTGTGTTGGGGATTGAAGGAGGTGAGGCGCATGGGTGTTGGGGATTGAGGGAGGTGGTAGGGCATGCATGTTTTAGATTGAGTAAGGAGGGAGGATATGTGTGTTAGGGATAGAGGGAGGTGGGCAGGTATGTGTGTTTGGAATTAAGGGAGGTGGGAGGCATGGTGTTGGGGATTGAGGGAGCTGGTAGGGCATGTGTGTTGAGGATTGAGGGATGTGGGAGGGTATGTTTGTTGGGGATTGAGGCTGGTGGGAGGGCATGTGTGTTGGGGATTGAGGGAGGTGGCAAGGCATGGGTGTTGGGGATTGAGGGAGGTGGCTTGGGCATATGTGTTTTGCACAGTTCTTAATAAATTACATGTTAACTTGAACACATGCAAAGACAACGATCTTTGAGTGAGAGTGAACTATTTAATATGTGTCTATATACAAATGAGTGTCGTTGGTGCTACAAAATGTGTCGAAAAGAAATAGTCTCTGAGTTCCTGCTGCACCAGGCGACCATGCCTCCCTTTATCACGCTCACTGTGTGGCAGCACTTCATCAGCCGGAAGTGTGTTGTTTGCCTCTGGGGAGGCATGTCAACATCTGGGGGCAGGTGGACCTTCCTACTGATGCACATGCTGTGCAGTATGGCACAGAGTACAGATATTCTCCACCTTCTCTGGTCTATACATCAGGGCCCCGCGGTTAGGTGGAGATACTAGAGATTTCCCTTCAGTAGGATGAAGGTCTGCTCGATGCATGTCCTGGTGATAATGTTTACCCCATTGTAGGTTCCCTCCTTTGGTGTCCGGGGTTTGCACACAGGTGTAATCAACCATGGAAGCTGTGTGTGCCCAGAGTCATCTGCAAGGGCAAAGGGTAGAGGTGTCAGTAACGGGGACAAGAGGATGTGTGGAATTGTTTGGTGGTATGTTAATGTACACTCTCATGATGCAAATATGGCATGTACTACAGGGGTTCTACTGCTGTGTCATGTACTACAGGGGTACATATGCAATGTAAGGTGACCATGGAGGGGTTTCAGGAAATCATAACCCAAAAAGGATATGTTCAAGATCACACCATTGGTTCAAGTGAGTCAGCCAGGATTAAAATTAAGGTCTGGTTTTTCCACTGCCAGTTTAGCTATTCAATGGAAATGTGCATGGGGGGGGTTGCAATGCCTTGAGCTGAGCACCTTAGTGCTGAACAAAATAAAAAGCTAAAAATACAGTTTTTGAGGTGATTCTGTGAGGTGTCGGCTGGCATGGGGTCTTTGGTGTCACAATGAGAGAAATAAACAACATCCAGCAATATCAGTTCTTGACATTGGCATCACTGTGCTGACTGCAGATTAAACATCGGTGGAATAGAAAGCATCATTGACGGGCGTATATGTAGTATGTAGATTGTTTTTGCCGCATTATGCAGGCTATGCAGTTGGTGTGTGATACCTTGTACACATTTGAAGACAACCATGGCAACCTTAAATTTAATTCTAGCTGGTAGTGTGAGCCAGTGAAGGTGGCACAAGATTTGGATACCATGGGTACTGTAAAGTGCACTGGTAACAATCTTTAAAAATGTTGTTCTGAAGCACCTGAAGTGGAGCCTTTGCATTAGATTTTTTGTGGTACCCTTACAGATGGAGTACAAATACAACTACAATATTGACGATGTGGGAGGTTGCAAAATTCAATGTTGCCACTGACTTATCCTAGGTTGTCTTGTCTCTGGCTTGTGGTTGATTGATATCAGCCATCTCCCCACCCTTGTTCCCTGGCAGAACTAAGTCACACAGCGCAGCATCTAGCTCAACTAAAATTGAAACCATGCCTTTTCTCTTAGGAGGAGGATATTGTAGCTGCACTCACTGGTGCCGTTTAGCGCCAACAGAATAGTCAATGAAGTAGCAACACTGTGGCAGCGCCGCACACCCGGCATGACTATACATGTGGCTCACAATAGCAGTCATCTTTGTTCCATCAAGAGGGTCTGCAGAATTTCCTCTTGGTCTATTATGTGTGGGGGATAATGGGGATATGTGCCTTCCTACCTCCCTTTGACCCTAACCAGTAAATTCAGTGCACAACTACTCAACTCAGGCATGCGCAGTGAGTCACTCCCCTCACAGACGGTGACGGTCACACAGTGAAGTCACTCAATCTGACCCATGCACCCACACTAGCCTCCCTCGTCTCACACATCTCAAGCATGCTCACCACCAGCATCCACCACCACTTCACCTGCTCTCTCTGACTGTGCCGTCCTCACAAATTAACTACATGGGGCCAGCAAGCCAGTCAGGACTGGAACACCGGTGGTCCCTCCCAGGCAGGCTGCACTTGTATCTTCTGGGCTAGGGGCGGGCCGCGTGGCTAAAGTGCTATATTATAGCAAATGTGCCCTTTGCCTGCCTGGCCGAGTGCACCCATATCGGCTGAGGCTCCAGAAGGTTTAGGCCTCGGTTGGTATGGCCCACAGTAAATAAATTGAAACCGCAGGCAGTGGCACAAGTGTTAGTGAGATTTTCAACACCCAGGCAGCCAGGCCGGCAGCATGGCACCGACCGAACACTGCATACCAAACACTGCCAATATGCCATACCTCTGTTTTGCAAAGGGAGCATCAGCATCGAGGGGGTGGAAAAAGGGCTGAAGGGCCCGAGGGTCACCCGCAGCGAGTTGAAAAAAAATATATATGTATTTTTTGGGCCAGGGATTGTAAGGGAGACAGCAGGGGTCACAGCTGCGAGCCCTAGCGACTGCCAAATGACATCCCAGGAAGGGAGTCTTTCTCCTGGACCTCTTTTGTTTTGATGTTTTGATTAGTGGTAGGGTCAGCATAGGATAGTTTTATGGACAGAGGACGGACTGTTGATTTGGTCTACTCTACTGATGACGAGCACCCCAGTTAGTTTTGTGATAGGTAGGGAAAACCCTTTTTGTGGGGATAGATAGGACATTTTCTTTTTAGTTAAATAAAAAGAACTTGTGAAAATGCCACTATTTGGTCTGTCTCCTTCTGACCTACCATATATTGCGTCAGGACTGGGATTCTGCCCAACTGATAAAATTTGGGCAACCCTGAAGTTTAGCAAACTACCTCCCAGAGCCTCAGCCCCTACAGTGGCTACCGCTGAGTCTATTGGCTTTGATCTCCATAGTGCCAAAGTCACCATTGAAGTAGAACACCAGCTGGTTCCCACTGTTCTGGTATTGTTACCACCCCCGGTGACCTATGTAAGACTTGCCTCCAAATCAGGGCTGGCATGGAAATATGGTCTTAATGTCATGGCAAAAGTCATTGGCCCTGATTATAGAGGCAATATTAAAATCGTGATATTCAATCATGGGAAACAGGCCTACCAGGATAAGATAGGGGAGCAAATCGCACAGGGAATACTTAAGAATGCTATCTTTCCCTTTCCCTAAGAAGTGTAAGAGCAGGAGGATACCCGAAATGGGTATCCAAGGCTTGGAGAAGCAGATCGACTAGCCCAGGAGAAATTGACTGCACAGGTAGAAGAAGCTGAGCTTATTCCAGACTTAGCCTTCGCTCAGCACAATGACATCTTAACAGAAGCCTTTTATCAAAGTGGTTCCGGAGACAGAAGGTAAGGCTCATGGGCAGTTCATTCTTTTTCTTGAAAAGGGGTGTTCTATATCGGGACGACACCACCACTGATGGTCTTTCAAGAACCCAGCTAGTTATTCCTCACTGCAGGGTGGTGTTAGAACTGGCACACTCCCACTTAACCTCTGGTCATCAAGGAGTAACAAAAAACCAAGTTGTCCCAAGTTTCTATTGGCCTGGAGTGTATGCTGGAAAGGCATCATGAAGCAGGACACAGAAAACAGATTCAAAGTAGTTCAAACAAAAAGTCTTTATTAACTTAAATGTCAGGATAGTGTAATGCCTAACTCCCCATATACTAATGTGGGATTTCCCTACCTAAATAAATTAAGGATAGCCCTAGTCAGTAACTTCAACTTAAAAGTCTGTCTGTGTTCAAAATCTATACTTGCCCTCACAACTAAAGCTAAACAATGTGTAGGGATGTCAGCAACCAAAGTAACAGTGTTCAAATGAAAATTCTGAGCTGCTTCCAGCTCCAGACTTCATTCCTGCGTTCAAAACAGTTTCAACAAAAGGGCCTCAGGTTTCCCTTTGGCAAGTTCAACACAGTTCCAAAAAAGGTCTGTGTTTCCTTCCCCAAGTTCGACATAGTTCCACAAAATGGTCTTGGGGTTCCCTTCACCAAGTTCAACACAGTTCTTTAGACTTCAAATTCACAGTATCATGAACTTGTTTAGTTTGTCTTTTCTTTCCATCACTTGAACAACGTAGGTCAACAAGCCTCTTGACTTCTCTTAGTTTACTCTAAGGAAGGGTTCCTCAGTCTAGGCACAGTTGTTGGACCACATGGTCCACCCATCACAGCAGGTCATGCAACCGATAAACCTTGGTACTCTACAACAGTTCATTCTCTCTCATTGGACTTCCTTGACAACACAGGTTTCCTTTCTAAATCTGTGCTATAAATCCACTTATATTACTGGTTCACTTTACTGGCTTCTTGCCTTTATCAACATGTAACTCTCACACACTTTCTTTTGTGGTATTTCTCCTGGTTACCACCTTGCTTTAACACTGTCCAGTAGTGGTTTGCTGTTCGCACGTTTCACTTTGCTTGCAAATGCAGTTTCTTTAAATTTCTCTCGTTTGCAAATGCACTTCACTGTCAGTTTCATTTGTGTGATATTTTCATATCCTTTTCTTTAATTCAGCATTCAAAACTTATTCAGTGCTTTTCAACTTGTTCGGTATTTAATAGTTCATATTTGGTCATCCGACCCATTTAGCAGTATTCAAAACTGATTACTTGTTTGGCAATTCGTTCAGTATTCAATAATTCACTTTTTGGTCTACAGACACCTTTATCATATATTCTTGTTGGTTCGGCATGCATTTGCCACAAACCACACCATGCCCCTGGAGTGCCTTGGTCTGAGTGAACCTTCCCTGTCACTCACTGGTGTGCGCCCCCTCCTCCGGGTGCTCTGGTCTCGCTCCTGGGTTCTCGCTCGCTCCTCTGTCACTCCCAAGGAGCTCGCCCCCACCCCCATCAGTTCTTTCTACAGCAGCCGGCGGTGTCTTTTTGTTCCCCACTCCCAATGGGGATCACAAGGCAACGGGCTTCGCACAGCTCCAGGCCCTCTTGCGGCATCGTCTTCCTAGCTTCTCTGCGCCCTTTTCACTGGTCCATTTTCTGCCCGCTCGACCTTGGATATCCGTGCTCTCCGGCCCAACTGGTTCCCTTCTCTGCTGCTTCTGACTCTTTTTATACACCAGCAACCATTTAACAGGTTGCAGTTGTGAACACTTAGTTTAATTTGCCTGACCAAAGTTATTGGGACATGCCTGACCCTTACAGCAGTACTCAGACCTCCTCCTCACCTCAGTACCAGAGTGATGAAATTACCTATTAGTGTTCAGTACTCTTAGACCCCTCTTCTTCTTCCCAGTACTATAATGGTCTGAATGAGGAAATATGAGGGGAGATGGTTTACAACAGCCTGTAAAGGCGGGGGGAGAGTAAAGCTGGTTCTCACCAGAAAAGAGAGAAACCATGTCTCGCCTGCAGATATCCTCTCCCTTTGCCCTAAGGACCCTTCATCGAGGTGATGCTCCCTCGCACCTCTGCCCCCAGGGTCAGGATTCTAAAGCGATGGCCTCCTAAGAAGAGGACCCAAGAGGAGTAGGTGTGAGGATACCTTCAGGTTTCTCACAATGGCAATCAAAACATTTTGTGAAACTTGCTCCCTACGTCAAACAACAGCTACACCAATGATGCCATCTGCACCTCTACAGCCCCTGCCCATTATTGAGGTACTTTTTTCTCGAATTGAAAGGGTCATAGTTGGCCCGCTTGAACCATCCAAGCTGGGAAATAAATATATATGAATTATAGTTGACTATGCCACCAGGTACGCAGAAGCATTTGCCCGTCGAAACAACACTTCACAACAGACTTTGAAACATCTCCTTCCCTTCCTGTCTTGGGTAGGATTCCCGAAAGAGATCTTAATAGATGAGGGGACCACATTTATGTACAGAATAATGGCTGCGGCGATGGAAATACTGCAGATCAAGATGCTCCGAATGTTTGTTTATCATCCCCAAACGGACATACTGGTCGAACGTTTCAACCAGAACTTAACGAAATTCTTGAAAAAACTGGTTGAAGCCGATGGAAAGTAATTGAACACAATGAATCCCTGGGTGCTTTTTGCAGTAAGGAAAGCAACTCAGGTCTCCTTGGGATTCTCACCCTCTGAACTCCTATATGGTAGAGAATCGAGAGATGTCCTGGACATGCTCCATGAGACCCGGAAAGAGAGGTAAGAAGTAGTGTTACCCATATCCCAAACTGTCCAGCGCCTAAAATAACATATGACACTAGTATGGGAGGTAGTAAGTAAACATCTAGAACAGGCCCAAAAAAATCAAAAGACCCAATACAATAAAAAGGATGGTCACCATTTTCTTTTCAGTGGGACAAAAAGTATTAACATTGCTACCTACCTCTGACAAATAAATGCTCTAAAAATGGTTTGAACCTTATGAAACAATAGACAAAAAAGGTTTGTATAACTATGTGGTCGCCCAACCAGACCCTAAGCAGAAAAGACACATTTAGCATATTAAACTATTAAAGGAATGAAGGGTGGACCCAGCTGAGAATACCTCAGTAACTATGGCCACTCTACTGACTGACAAAAACCAGGAAACTGGTCTCATCTCTTTTGAGCTATCCCCATAAGGTGGTAAATTAAAAACCATAGAGGATCCCAGAATCCAGAAACGAACCAATCCTCCGGGAAGTGGAAAGCATGTTGGAGGCTGATATAATTGAGCCATCAGAGAGCCCTTGGTCTTCACCAATAATACCTAGTTGCAAAATCTGATAAATCGTGCAGGTTCTGAATTGATTTTAGAAAGTTAAATTCCACTTCCCCGTTTGATAATTATCCCATGCCTAGAACTGATAATTTGATAGGCAAACTGGGCCAGGCACGATACATCTCTATATTTGATCTTACAAAGGGTTATCGGAAGTACCCCTAAAACCCTCAGATTGGGAAGAAACAGCTTTCTCCATTCCCTGGGGGTGGTTTCAGTTTAAAGTTCTCCATTTCGGATTGCATGGGGCACCCGCCACCATCAAGCACAAAATGGACAGGGTATTGTGACCCTTTTCACACTTTTGCAGAGCATACCATGACGATGTTCTAATACATAGAGAAACGTGGGAAGAACATCTTTTCCATTTATATGAGAACATAAGAGCATTAAGAAAGGATGGCCTAACTGCAAACCATAAGTAATGTCATTGGGCGATCGGCCGTTTAGTTTTTGGTAGGTAACCGTTTGGTGCAACCCCCGGTAGAGAAAGTCAAAGCCGTAAAATGTACAAACCCACCAAAAAAAAAATAGAACTCCTTCTTAGAACATACAGGGTATTACCATAGGTTTATCCCTAATTACTCTATCATCACTTCATGTCTAACGGATAAACTTAAAAATGCAGAGCACCAAATGTTAGAAGTTGGGGAAACAGAACCAAGATAGCTTTGATATGTTAAAACATATTCTGTGCAGTGAACCTGTCCTTAAGGCCCTGAATTTTCACAGGGAATTCATCCTCCAAACAGATACCTCTCAAGTGGGCATAGGGGCTGTGATCTCTCACGAATATGAGATAATGGAGAATCCTGTGCTGGACATTAAGAGGAAACTCTTTTTGGGAGAGCAGAATTATTCCACGATTGGGCTAGAGGCTCTTGCCATCAAGTGGGCATTGACATATTGAAAGTACTACCTGTCATGGCCACGGGCCCCAGAACACAAAAACCACACCATCTAGTGATGGGGGCAATGGGTCACTTGACTCACTTATGTCCCTTTGGGACTCATAAACACAGGGGCCCTGGCTGGACTCAGTCCTGGCGCCTTTGGCGCCAGGCTCATATGGAGATGTGAGCAGGAACACTTTATTTCAGTGCAGGAGTGCTTTTATTTTTACTTCAGTGCACACTTTATTTCAGTGCAGGAGTGCTTTTATTTTACTTCAGTGCTGGAGTGCTTTTATTTTACAAGAACTTTGCAGATGCTGGAAGCCTTTATTCTAGAGAACATCCCCATGTGCGGACTCATCGGGCGTGGCTCCCTAGGCCTGGTCTTCAGGTGCTGACTCATCGGGTGTGGCAGGGCGCGGCAGCAGACAGGCCAGAGCTACTGGGCGTGGTCGGGAACAAGACTATATAAACCCATCGATCCCTCAAGCAAACGCTTCGCATTACTTTGCACCTCCGTGCAACGTGACGATCACCGCCACCTGGACTAGCTACTTACCTCGTGATCCTGTAACAACTACATCCTTACCTGGACCCTGGCTCACATCTCAAGGCAACGCTCCATCTTCTTGGCAGATCCCGAATCGACACTGCAGCACCTGCGCTCTCTGTCCCACGAAGCTCAAGTTCTGAAACGAGAAAAGAAGACAAGACAAGGTTAGAACTCCCAAAAACACCCAACCCAGGGTTGTGCCGCATTTAAAACCCAACGTGCACCCTAAGGCACCATTAAAGGCTACTTACCAGCTGTCGGACCATCTCATCCCCGCTCCTCCGTAACGCTGGCTCCGCTTCTTCTATCGCAGTTACCGCCGGCACCGCTACACCACCTGCAAGGGGAGAGAGCAGAGAAAAGAGACATTTCATACAAAGGACAGAGAACAAACTTTCCAAATACAATTACAACAGTCGGAAGACAAGCGGGCAAGTGGAAACAAGGGAGACATTACCCACAAGAGAAGTGGACTAGTCGCAGCTGGCCTGGACTTCCACGACAAGGGAACAGTGAAGGAACTCAGTTCCCTTCAACAAGCGCCCCTGCCAGAAGCAGCAGGACGGAGAGCTCATCATCATTATTCAGCAGGTGAGCCTCAAGAGAAGTGCAACTCCAGGGAAGCCACATCCAGGGACAAGAGGTCTGGAGAAGGGGTCCGGGACCACAGGCTGCATACTCGTATGACCCCCCCCCTTATATCCACGCAGGAACCGCACTGCTCATCACCGCAGTTCCTCACACAGACACAGAGGGAGGAACAGACAAGAGGAGTTTCATCCCTGGGTGGGCTGCAATCGTACCCCAATGCCTCCGCAGAGACCGGGTGAGCGTAACAGAACGTGAAGTCTCCTACGAATCTCTGCCTGGGCGTTCTGGAAACTTCAGAAACAGACCAGTTGGCCCAGTTACTGGGAGAGTTACGGGCTGAAGTTCATGCCTCAAGACAGGAAACCACTGCCTTAAGGAGGGACCTCATTGTGAATCGAGAACGTACAGATGATTTAGCAAGGCAGATGCTCCAAGCACAGGCTGGCCAAGCCCCATTACCAGGGCTGGCCCACCCTATTCTGCCACCACAGTCAACGCCCGTACAGGTCGCTCTTCCAGGGGCGGTTCCCTTAGCTCTGCCTGAACGCTTCACTGGTGATCCAAATAAGTACGCTGTATTCATAAATCAATGCCGACTTCATTTCCTGTGCAGACCTGGGGCCTTCCCCAATGATTAATCTAGGGTGGCATTTGTACTTTCATGTTTGGGAGGAAGTGCGGCAGACTGGGCTATACCCTTGGTAACTCAAGATGACCCATTGCTTCAGGACTTTGGGGGTTTTCAGCGCGAAATGGAGAAACTATTTGCATGGCATGCCCAAGGTCAGGCTCCAGACAATGAATTATTGTCACTCCGGCAGGAATACAAGAAATATATTAACCTTTCTTATATATGTTCTCTATAACATAGTTAATATATTTCTTGTATTTCTGATCCACTGGCCCTTACACTGATCAGTTTTTTCTGGGTGCCGGGGAGAAAAAGACTGACTCTGGTATCAAAAAGTCAACACAACTAACGAAGTTCCTATAGGTAATAGGAACTCCCGTCCCCTGCACACCATTCAAATAGTGGAAAGGTAACTTTCCAAACAAATCTCAAAATATTCAAAAATTCAAAATGTTTGTTATCTCAATATCTCAAAGAGTTTTTTGACAGCAGTCAGAGTACACAAACACTAAATGCAGAATTTCAATCAAAAATGTTCAAATTGGAAGTTCAAAATATTTTACTGATAGTAATTCTCAGTGTTTCAAAATAATGTTATTCCTTTGAGTTCCATTCACTCAATAACATAATTACAACTTTACAATCAGTCATAACAATTTTTTAGGAAAAATTAATGTGATTATTAATGAGCTCAACGCGTTTCGAGAGATTAGCCTCTCTTCTTCAGGAGCAACAACTTATTTCTAGCTAAATACAGTAATCAATGTTGTCAACAATTCTTCGTAGCAAAGTAAAATCAACATATCCTTTTTGACAAATGTGTCGTCGGGATTTTATCGTAACAACTATTCCGTTGTGAGATCATAGAAACGTCATCTATTCTTGTTGTCCCCAGTGCGTTGATAGTAATCTGTGGATAATATGATGTATGTGTTAATGATATAACAGAGCAATTGATAGTTGTTTATAACTCTAATGAATGCAGAACTGTACCTGTGTATTAATATATTCATCAATCTGAAGGGGAAGCCTGTTGCAGATTTTAATACGAAAATCCAGTGTGGAGTCTTGGAAGTGGGTGGCCTAAAAGATAAGTATTAACACTCTGGTTATCCGTATTTCATGCCCTACCTGTGAAATAATGGTCACACTATCAAGAAAACTCACCAATGTATACTTGACATGGGGTCATATTCAGAGTTTAAGAATATGTTCCATCATCAGTTCAAGTTTCTTCCCTGTGTCAATAATTCATCGAATTAACACAGTGTGTTCCACTTACTCTTTTTATTTTAAAACAATATGAGTTCGTATAATGCTTTACCTGTAATGGTGACCGTTTCTACCGCATACGTGTATCTCCTACATCCTGCTTTCTAACGTGGCATGTGGTCAATATCAGCGTGACTACCTATTAAAAGATACTGAGTGTTAGTGCCGTGCTCAGTGTGGTTATTCTTAGAAATGTAGCATAAACGAAAAAAGATCTGTGTTGTACCTTAGTTATAGATTCCCCCATCCAGGAGCCTGTGTTTCCTCCTTCCTGCTTACTCTTGGCGAACCATTCTCTTAGCAACTTAGCAATATATAGTCATGTGATCTACTCACATGACAGCTAAGGATTATGGGAGTTGTAGTTCCAATCCCTCTCACTGCATATGGGTTTTTCGCACATATTCCTGCCATTCTGTTGATTAACCCTGTGTGTTGACTAAAGACTTCGATTTGCTGTTCGAAACGTGCACAACTTTAATTGCACTATTTGATGGAAGGTAAATCCGTCTCTTAGCAGCTTAACAATATATTGTCATGTGATCTGATCACATGACGACTAAGGATTGTGGGAGTCGTGGTTCTGATCCAATTCACTGCATATGTATTTAACCACGAGGTCCTGACATTCTGTGAAGCAGAATTCCGGATATTAAGCCCGTGTGATTGTTAAAAAGTACAATTTGCTACTACAAAAAAACCATGCGCAATTTCAATTACACTATTTGATGAACAGTTAGTGATGCCAGAGGTTCCCATTACCACAGTAGTATGCTTGAAGTCAATTGTCTCTGTCATAAATATAGCCTAAATCCAATCAATCTGTATTATGCTAATGATTTTCCATCTAGTTCCTTTTTGTCCCCAATCTGATCTAGAATATGTCAGGAGGTATATTTCTGTTCTATGACCTGAGATCCTATGCTTCTGGTTTATGGTAATTATAAAAGTTGAACTGAGTGTAGATCATCTTTCCATCAAGTCACAATGTAATTTACATTCATGTTGTTCATTAATTGGTACTGTTCTCATTCTCTCCCCTCTCAGGGATACCTATTACATTACCCAGTATTCATTTTTTGTAAATGGTAACTACAACTTCAATTACCCTAGTTTGTCTCGGTGTACCTATGGTAAATCTCTGTCCCACTTACAGCTCTCTTTATAGAAATACACTCAGACAGTATTCTTCATTCATTTCTCTAGGTTCAAAGGCATCTAGCTTGTGGACCCAAAACATTTCTCTGCGTGTTAATATTTGTTCTAGATTGCCTCCTCTGGCTGGTCTTGTTATTATCTCCAAAATCAAAAATTTCAATTGGGAGATTGTGTGGTTTTGCTCTTTAAAATGTCTTGCAACTGGTGACTTCATGTTGCCAGTTCTGATGTTTGACTTATGTTCTGAGATGCAATCTTTTGCACATCTAATGGTTTGTCCAACGTAATATTTGCCACAAGGACAAATTAATCCGTATATTACGCATTTGTTGTCACATGTTGCATAGTGTTGTAAGGTGATTTTCTGTCCTGTGTATGGATGCCTAATTATTGGACCTTTTTGCACATTGTTGCATTGACTGCAATTCAAACAAGGGAAAGTTCCCTTTTTTGGCTTTGAGAGAAATCGTTGTTGTACTGTGCTAGCTCTCTCTGCTTTTACTAATGAGTCACGTAAGTTCTTTCCTCCATTGTACGCCATCAGTGGTGGTTTTGGGAAAAGCCCACAGAGTTGTGGGTCTAACCTTGTGATTTTCCAGTTTTTCTGTAATGTCCTTTTGATCTGTGCACTTTTGGTAGAATATTGTGATAGATAAATCAGTGGAGGGTTGTTTCTATCTTCCTTCGGTTGTTGTGTCAGAAGTTCCGTCCTTTTCTTCAGTCGACATTTTTCTTTAGCTTTGGATAGGATAGCTTCTGGAAATCCTCTTTCTTCAAATCGTGAGATTTGTTCCTTCTCCATATCCTGGTAAGAATCTTCCTTAGAGATTATCCGTTTAATCCTTTGTAGTTGGCTCAGTGGTAGGTTCTTTTTCAAATGGTGTGGATGATGACTCGTGAAGAACAGACTATTGTTGACATCCGTGGGTTTCCTGAAGACAGTTGTATGTAGTTTCCCTTGTTCTGAATAAATCTTCACATCTAAAAAGTGAACCGATGGATTACCTATTTCCAAGGTGAACTTTATGCGATTGTTACATGAATTAAGATATTCCAGGAGTGATTCTAGCTCCTGCTTGGTTCCTTTCCAAAATGCAAAAATGTTGTCTATGCACCGTCTCCACATGGACAAATGTTTTGACCATGTGGAGTTCTCCAATATGTACAGGGGTTCGAAGTGGAACATGAAGATATTTGCATAGGGTGGGGCCATTGCTGACCCCATTGAAGTCCCGGACGTCTGTAGATAATATTTCCCTTGGAACCTGAAGTAATTATTGCAAAGTATCATTTTTGCTAATTCTATGGCAAATATTTTGTTTGATGGAAAAAATTCTTGTTGCAGTAATATCCATTCAAGAGCTTCCAGACCTTCTTCATGTGGAATGGACGTATAAAGTGATTGGACGTCTAATGTAAATAGAATCCAATTTTCATCAATTTGGTTGATAGTATTAAGGACATTCAAGAAGTATATAGTGTCTCTTAAGTACGTGCAGCTAGACTGAACAATTGGCTGGAGTAGTTTGTCCAAATATCTTGAGAGTGGATCAAAGACGCTCTGTGTGGCCGCTACAATGGGCCTAAATGGAGGATTTGTAAGATTTTTATGGACTTCAGGAAGTCCTTAAAATACTGGCAAGATAGGGTTTCGATTGATGAGAAATTCTTTCGTCTTGTCCGTTATCCAATCTTCTGACGCAGCCTTATTGACTATTTCTTCTATCATCTGTTGTGTTTCAATGGTGGGATCATGATCGAGGATCATGTATGTGTTGGTGTCGTCTAGCAGGGATAGGCAACCTTGTTTGTATAAAATCGAATCCATTATAACAATAGCTCCACCTTTATCTGTGGGCTTGATTTCAATCGTCCTATCTTCTGCTAATTCTTTCAAAATTCTATGTTGGTGTTTACGAAGATTTTGATTTTTCATGTCCATATATCCGATTGATTTTAGTTCCTTTTTCATCTTCATTTCAAAGAGGTCCGATGTTGAATTTCTGACATTTGGATTGAATGTACTTTTAGATTTCATTTCCAAACTGTCAAAAGTGACTGATCTTTCTTGTATCGGTGGAATAGAATCCAGCAGGGTAAACAAGATTTGTTAACCTACATCACCTCCTTCAACCGTCTTATAGTCCAGACAAATTGGCCAGAGGGAAAAAGAACTATGCTCTTTCACCGTGGATTACGAGGGTAGCTTAAGGACGTTCTAGCCCAATTAGTAAATCCCGCGGAGGGGTGTGCTGAATATATTGACCTAACAGTTCAACTAGATCATAGATTGCAGAATTGGAAAATGGATCGAGCCAGAGCTGAAGGGCGGTCGGTCTATGTGCGACCCCGTGAGAATCAGGCCAAGCCGCATGAACGGTCGGAACCAATGCAGATTGGGGGCTTGCGGAGCCCTCTCACCAAGGTGGAAAGAGAAAAAAGAAGACAGCAACAGCTCTGCTTGTATTGTGGCAAAGCAGGACACTTTCTCAGAGAATGTCTGGTGAAACCACCCAGGAGAACAGTCGGAGCAACTGACAGGAGTGAAGAAGAAGAACTGGACTTGGGAAACTCCAACACCCAGCAAGCGTAGGGGTCCACTTGTCGAGCGGTGAAAAGGAACCAATACAGACCTCACACCTAGTCATCCCGGTGCTCTTGGTAGACCACAAACACCCATCAAAAATGCGTGCTTTAGAAGCATATATTGACAGTGGAGCTGTGGGGAATTACGTTGAACAAGATTTGGCTATCCGGATAGGTCTTCCTCTCTGACAGAAGCGGAGATCGTAAAATGTTACAGAGGTTGATGGATCTCTGTTATCATCTGGCCCAGTGACGCATTATACCGAAAGAGTTACGCTTCTGTGTCAGGGAGGTCACCAAGAGGATATCACCTTCGATCTCATTGGCGCTCCTCAGTTCCAAATGATATTACGGATGCCTTGGCTGGAAGCCCATAATCCCAAGATCGACTGACATAAAAGAGTTCTGACTTTTCCCCCAGACTGTGCTAACACCTGTTTCAACAAAGAATGCTTAGTGTAAGATCACACTAAACCAAGTTCAAAGAAAGGAATCGTTTTAGGTCTCACCAGTTCTTTACCCCCTGAATACCTGGATTATCAAGATGAATTTCAAAAGGAGCAAGTGAATACCTTACGCCCGCAAAGAACGTACGACTGCCAAATTGATCTTGTACCTGGAGCCCAGATTCCTTGCAGTCGGATTTACGCCCTAACGGAGCAAGAAAACCAACATTTAAAAACATACTTGGATCCGTATTTAGCCAACGGCTTCATTCGCCCGTCAAAATCCACTGCTTCCTGAGCCTTATTTTTTTTTTCCCTAAGAAGGAGGGAGACCTGAGAACTTGCATTGACTACAGAACCCTCAATCAGATCACGGTAAAAAAACGGTACCCATTACCACTCATTCCAGAACTTCTGGATCAGGTAAAAAATGCGCAAATGTATACCAAATTGGATTCACGAGGGGCCTACCATCTGTATTGCTCGCCAATAGTGCATGGACAGTAATTTATCACCAGTACAGCCGCAGAGCCAATAAATGTATTGCTCGCCAATAGTGCACCGACAGTAATTTATCACCAGTACAGCCGCAGAGCCAATACTTTGAACGCAGGTAGACAACGCAATGACTTACAACCACACGCACGCTTAGAGAGTAAGTAGCACTTATATGGCTATTTATTCATAGTTAGGCATATATACAATACAAGCATAGATCAGATAAATCATAGGAAAGACAGTAAATTAGCAAGAATACATCACCATGGGCGTAACGTGACGAAACCTCATCTCGCCAGAAGCGGCTGAAAGACCCCGATAACAGCGAGGCCGAGAGCACAACAGCCCACAGGTATATCGGACCAGGGAGTCCCCCCTCCAACTGAGGTCTTTGTGCTTATCCCATCTGCCCGTTGAGGGTTTCCGCATATATGCCCTCCTCAACAAGGGGTGGCAACTTCTCGAACCTTCTGGCAATGCGCTTGCGCATTGATGGGTGACTGTTGGTTGCCAGCTGGGTCAACCGACAGTAACCTCAAGGAGCAAAGCGCTTCCCTCTCCTAAACGCCCCGGAAAACAATTCCATAACTCATCTCAAAACCTTGGCGCAAGCATAGCAAACCAAAACAAACCTCGTTATCAGGTACCAGCCGGCACCTGCGGATCTTAGCTTTCCCAGCGCCGTGTCCTTGGCTGAGAAGGCCTGCATTCCAAACCCATCAGCGAATAACATTGAAAACATGTTGTTTCGCAAAGCAAGTGCAGCTTTCCACTGAGGCATGGATAAATATCCATTATGGCTCTGAGTTCCCCCAGAATACACTGCGCACCAGCGCCATGTTTTTTAGCTCAAACGCCACACCATCTGGTAAGAATCAAAAAGGGAGTTGAGTGGAAGACAGCCTTTCCCACAAAATATGGCATTTACGAATAACAGTTTATGCCCTTCGGGCTATGTAATGCCCCTGCAGTGTTCCAATATTTTATGAATTACATGCTCCGTGAACTATTGGACGTGTGCGCACTCGTCTATATCGACGACATCCTCATTTACTCAACCACCAAGGACGATCATGTCAGACATGTCCGGGCAGTTTTAGAAAGACTTAGACAACATCGGCTGTACGCCAAGTTAGAGAAATGCTTCTTTCACGTGACGGAGGTTAGATTCCTCGGGTTTATACTCAGACCGCGAGGGGTACACATGGACACTCACAAAGTAGATACCATCCTCCAATGGCCCTCACCAACTTCCACAAAAGGTGCACAAAGTGTGCTCGGGTTCGCCAATTTTTATCGTCGGTCCATCCCAGGATTCTCCCAGATTGTTCACCCCATCACATCCCTGCTGCGAAAGAACAAACGATTTCAGTGGACCACAGAAGCAGAAGAAGCCTTCCAGACCCTAAAACGAGCATTAACATCAGCACCCATTTTATGGCATCCCCGACCCGAATTGCCATATGTCGTTGAAACCGATGCGTCCAAGGTAGCAATGGGAGCGGTTTTGTCTCAGCGAGATCCCGAAACAGGACAATTGCATCCCGTGGCTTTCTGGTCTCGTAAGTTCTCTGCTCCCGAATTGAACTATGCGATCACAGATAACTGTTATCAATAAAAGCGTCATTCAAGGCATGGAGGCATTACCTTCTTGAAGCCAGGCACACAGTCACCATCATTACGGACCATCGTAACCTACAATATCTGAAAACTGCAAAAGCACTATCATCACATCAACTCTGCTGGGCTCTCTTTTTTGCGGAATATGACTTTGTGATTACCTACAGACCCAGAGTATGCAATACAAAAGCGGACGCCCTATCACGAATGAGCAAAGATGAAAAGGCGTTCACCACACCAGACCCTGTGGCAATCATCCCTGAAGAACAAATCCTGAACACGATTGCAGCAACTGCCACTTTGGACGACCTAAAAATTGACCTTCAACACTTGATGAACCAATCAGAACAGCAGGAATGCCGGTCAAGAGGAGACCAATACACTATTGTGAACAATGTACCGCACTTTCAAGGGAGACTCTACGTTCCGGATAAAGACCTGCAAAACCAAATTATAGCAAACTACCATGACTCTTTAATAGAAGGACATCCAGGAATGGCTAAAACTCAAGCTAAGATCAAGAAACATTACTGGTGGCCCACTTGGCGAAAAGATATTTCCAAGTTCTTGGTGACCTGTGGTGTTTGCGCTCAGCACAAGTCTCAAAAACAAAGTCCTGCAGGCCTTCTACATCCTTTGATGGTGCCCCCGGCGCCTTGGCGTACGCGGTCGATGGATTTTATTACTGATCTTCCCCTGTGCAATGGATACAGCACCATCCTGGTCATAGTGGATCTGTTCTCTAAGATGGCCCATTTCATTCCTCTAAAAGAGGTCCTGACGGCCTCTACTCTGGCCACCGTTTTTTTGGAACAAACTGTCTGACTACACAGGTTCCCATCAATATTGATATCAGACCACGGAACTCAGTTTGTCCCAAATCTCTGGAGAAGACGTTGCAGAATCGCCAAAATCGACCTTCGATTGTCCACAAGTCATCTCCAAACTGATGGCCAGACCGAACGGACCAATCAAACTCTAGAGCAGTACTTAAGGTGCATGTTACAACAAACCGAAGATACCTGGAAGGACATACTCTGGTTGGCCGAATATGCATACAACAATTCCATCCACACCAGTACAGGGCAAACGCCATTTTACACAGTATATGGTCGACATCCACGAACATCCCTCTTTGATTCGCTTGAAGCACTGTAGATGCCAGCGGTAACAACCTTACATGAAACCATCACTCGAGTCCTTAAGCAGGCAGCAAAACATTTGGCCAGAGCCAAAGAAAAGAAACAGTTTGCAGACCGACACCAAAAGGAGGCTCCGAATTATCAGGTCGCGGACAAGGTTTGGTTAGCTTTCAAGAACATTTCTCTGAAGGAGCCACAAATCTTCCGTCCCAGATACCTAGGACCCTATTCCATCAAAGCTGTGATCAACCCTTCGTCCATGAAATTAGAATTACCGGCCCACATGCGGATCCACCCGGTGTTTCATGTCTCTCTCCTAAAACCATTGAGACCAGGTACACGGATCGATACTCCACCGGATCCTGAAGTAGTTGAAGGAGAACCGGAATACGGAGTTAAAAGGATTCTAGACTCGAAGATGGTCCGGTCCAAGCTATACTACCTTATAGACTGGAAAGGTTATGGACTCCAAGATCGGACCTGGAGCCCAGTCCACGCTCCACGATTAATCAGGCAGTTTCACTGCAATAACCCCACTAAACCAGGGCCAGGGGGGGTAACTCCCATTGAGAGGGGCCTTGAGGGGGAGTGCTTTCATGGCCACGGGCCCCAGAACACAAAAACCACACCATCTAGGGACGGGGGCAATGGGTCACTTGACTCACTTATGTCCCTTTGGGACTAACACAGGGGCCCTGGCTGGACTCAGTCCTGGTGCCTTTGGCGCCAGGCTCATATAGAGATGTGAGCAGGTACACTTTATTTCAGTGCAGGAGTGCTTTTATTTTTACTTCAGTGCACACTTTATTTCAGTACAGGAGTGCTTTTATTTTACTTCAGTGCTGGAGTGCTTTTATTTTACAAGACCTTTCCAGATGCTGGAAGCCTTTATTCCAGAGAACATCCCCATGTGCGGACTCATCGGGCGTGGCTCCCTATGCCTGGTTTTCAGGTGCTGACTAATCGGGTGTGGCAGGGTGTGGCAGACCGTGGCAGCAGGCAGGCCAGAGCTACTGGGCGTGGCCAGGAACAAGACTATATAAACCCACTGATACCACAAGCAAATGCTTCACGTTACTTAGCACCTCGGTGCAACGTGACTCTCACGTTCGCCTGGACCAGTTACTTACCTTGTGATCCTGCAACAACAGCATCCTTACCTGGACCCTGGCTCGCATCTCACAGCAACGCTCCATCTTCTTGGCAGATCCCGAATCGACGCTGCAGCACCTGCGCTCTCTGTGCCACAAAGCCTTAGTCCTGAAACGATGAAAAGAAGACAAGACAAGGTTAGAAATCCCGAAAACACCAAACCCAGGGTCGCGCCGCATTTAAAACCCAACGTGCACCCTAAGGCACCATTAAAGGCTACTTACCAACTGTCGGACCATCTCAGCCCCCCTCAGCTTCTCCGTACCGCCGGCTCCACTTTTTCTACCGCAGCTACCGCCGGCACCGCTACACCACCTGCAAGGGAAGAGGGCAGAGAAAAGAGACATTACATACAAAGGGCAGAGAACAAACTTTTCAAATACAATTACAACAGTCGGAAGACAAGCTGAAACACGGGAGACACTTACCCACAAGAGTAGTGGACTAGTCGCAGCTGGCTTGGACTTCCACGACAAGGGACCAGTGAAGGAACTCGGTTCCCTTCAACAAGTGCCCCTGCCAGAAGCAGCAGGACGGAGAGCTCATCATCATCATTCAGCAGGTGAGCCTCAAGAGTAGTGCAACCACAGGGAAGCCACATCCAGGGAGAAGAGGTCTGGAGAAGGGGTCAGGAACCACAGGCTGCATACTCATACAACCCCCCTTATATTCACGCAGGAACCGCACTGCTTATCACCATAGTTCCCCACACAGACGGAGAGGGAAGAACAGACAAGAGGAGTTTCATCCCTGGGAGGGCTCCGGCCGTGCCCCAACGCCTCCGCAGAGACCAGGTGAGCGTAACACTACCTAACAGGTTGAAGCAAGCAGCTAAGTTTGAACTTTGAAAGATTGAAAGTGACTATAGCGACATGGGGGAAAATCTGCAACAGAGGCGTCTGGCACCACGTGGGTGCTCACGCAGAAAACTCTGGGCGATAACCCGATGATAAGAGGCTACCCTAACCAGAAGGCCATGGGAAGAGGCATAGATAGGTCAAAGTGGTCATACAGCGGTCTTGTAAAATCTTCTGTACCATTGAAAGTCTATGACCGACAGATGATTGTGAAAGAAAGGGACATGAATCCGGCTTGAACAGAATGTTGCAAAAGTTGGCAAGAGTGAACCCGGCAGAGAGATGCTAACGAGACAGGGTAAAGTCTAAAGTCTCATGCTGAACTGTTTGTGTAAAGTTGTCGAGAGTGAACCCGGAAGAGGGAAGCCGACAATCAGGGGCAAAGCCTGAAGAACTGTTTAAAAAGACATTAAGACTCGTGCAAGTAAAAAGCATTGGAAGACTAGGGGAAGTGAAAGGTCCCCCTTGTCAAGTGGGTCCGAGACCGGTCGAGGGAGATTCAGGGGTGAAATGTCTTCACCCAAAGTCCACTGAGAAAGGAACTTTTTGTTTGTTTGTTGTTGAATACATCAGGCCCTCTAAGGCAAGAGACTTTTATTTGAAAAGAGACTTAACCATCGACGAACCTGATAGCTGAAACAGAACTGTCGGTGTGTGCTGAGAAGGCTCGCACGTGTACTGTGCTCCAAGGTCCCACCTTGTCCCGTGCTGAAAACATGGGGAAGGGAGACCCCTGGCAGTCACATCCTGACTTATTATTTGTGAACACTTCTTTCTTTATTGAACCCTTATCCCACACTATTTTTTGCAATTAGTTGTAAGGAATTGGCAATAGGTTTTTCTTAGTATAGGCTCTTTTATTTTGACACAACGCCACAAGGACTGCCTTATTTTTCATTTGCTCAGATCTTAGGTTTAGGTTTAGAATAGGCGTTTTTCCACCGTGCATTTACAGTTTAATAAATACCTTTGAACTGTAATCACTTGTGTCTGTCTTTACTGTTGCCACCATGAGTTCCTTACAGTATACAGGGACTTCGTATACCCACTCCACCGAGTGTGAATATTGTAAAGATAGTGAAGAATACTTTGAAATAGAATTCATTCAGCCCCCAGAAAGTGGTTGAAAACCAAACCAAGGATAGAAAGTAAGCAGCAGACACTACAAGATGTGCAAAGGAATGAGGGTCAAGGCCCTATCTTGATAAAACAAGGAACTCTGTTTAAAGAATGACAGGTGAGACCGAGGAGGTGGAAGGGCCTCCTAGGAGAACTAAAGGAACTGGTTCCTGTAATTGTTAGGCAAAGTTTGTATGCAGTACCCTTTGGGACCACTACACACAACTAGGACTACAGGTGTAAGCAAAACCAACCTTTGGTATAAGTCGGTACCACACAGTTTTTGGTAGCGAGCTGAGCAGCCAGGCTTATCTCAAGAGGGAATGTGAGCTTGTAATGAGGTTACATAGAGGTCTACAATTAAAAGTATTCAAATAGACACTTACGCTCAAGGTTTCTTGGTAAAACACTTACAGGGTAATTCATAGAAATTTGCACAAAAATGGCGCATGCGGCTGGCGCACAGTGTCCCCGTGCGATACACTGCGCCAGGCGCGTGCGAAAAAATCCTTTTCATCGCACAGCGTATTCATGGATTTTAGCCTCCGTAACCAGCCGTGGCGCAGAGTGGCGCAGCGACCCTGCAGCAGCGCCAGTTACGCCCCCAAGAACGCCCTCACGCAAGGAAAAGCCTTCAAAATCCCCAAATCATCGCAAAGGGCTGCGCTAACCCTGGACCAGTTCACAGGGCTGGCAAACAGCAAACGCCAAGCGGGGAACGTGTATTTTAGTGGTTCGCGGGAAGTTCCACACGCGATTTTCCTGTGTACGTGTACATCAGGGGTGCGTGGGAAGTAACACACGTAAAAACAGCAGGGTACGTGTATTCCAGGGGTGCGCGGGAAGTATCACACGCAAAAGCAGCAGGGTACGTGTATTTCAGGGGTGCGCGGGAAGTATCACATGCAAAAGCAGCAGGGTACGTGTATCTCAGGGGTGCGCGGGAAGTATCACATGTGATTCCATCAGGGTACGTGTATTCCAGGGGTGCGCGGGAAGTATCACACGCAAAAACAGCAGGGTACGTGTATTCCAGGGGTGCACGGGAAATATCACACGCAAAAGCAGCAGGGTACGTGTATTTCAGGGGTGCGCGGGAAGTATCACACGCAAAATCAGCAGGGTACGTGTATTTCAGGGGTGCACGGGAAGTATCACACGCGATTCCATCAGGGTAGGTGTATTCCAGGGGTGCGCGGGAAGTATCACACGCAAAAGCAGCAGGGTACGTGTATTTCAGGGGTGCGCAGGAAGTATCACACGCGATTCCATCAGGGTACGTGTATTACAGGGGTGCGCGGGGAGCACCACACGTGAATTGCACGTGTGGGTCCTCCCAGGTGTTCCCTCTACACCCTCCACGGCCCCTGCAGGTGGACCACACCACATGGGCCTACCCTGCACATGTCCTGCAGGCACCCCACACACCATGGCCATGCCCCCCAGCCAACCCACATGTCACCTTGCACTACTGCCCACCAATGCATGTCCCCCTGCACCCACAGCCACCAGGGGCAGCCTCCACCAGGCCTCCACCCATGTCTCCCATCACCCCCACCCCCCAGCAGTGCAGGGGCAGCCTCCACCAGGCCCCCACTCATGTCCCCTATCACCCCCACCCCCCAGCAGTGCAGGGGCAACCTCCACCAGGCCTCCACTCATGTCTCCCACCACCCCCACCCCCCAGCCACCAGGGGCAGCCTCCGCCAGGCCCCCACTCATGTCCCCTTTCACCCCCACACCCCAGCAGTGCAGGGGCAGCCTCCACCAGGCCCCCACTCATGTCCAACTCATGTCTCCCTGCACCCCCACCCCCAGCCACCAGGGGTAGCCTCCACCAGGCCCCCACTCATGTCTCCCATCACCCCCACCCCCCAGCAGTGCAGGGGCAGCCTCCACCAGGCCCCCACTCATGTCCCCTATCACCCCCACCCCCCAGCCACCAGGGGCAGCCTCCACCAGGCCCCCACTCATGTCCCCTATCACCCCCACCCCCCAGCAGTGCAGGGGCAGCCTCCACCAGGCCCCCACTCATGTCTACCATTACCCCCACCCCCCAGCCACCAGGGGTAGCCTCCACCAGGCCCCCACTCATGTCTCCCATCACCCCCACCCCCCAGCATTGCAGGGGCAGCCGCCACCAGGCCCCCATTCATGTCTACCATTACCCCCACCCCCGAGCCACCAGGGGCAGCCTCCACCAGGCCCCCACTCATGTCTCCCATCACCCCCACCCCACTGCCACCAGGGGCAGCCTCCACCAGGCCCCACTCATGTCTCCCATCACCCCCACCCCCAGCAGTGCAGGGGCAGCCTCCACCAGGCCCCCACTCATGTCCCCTATCACCCCCACCCCCCAGCAGTGCAGGGGCAGCCTCCACCAGGCCCCCACTCATGTCTCCCACCACCCCCACCCCCCAGCAGTGCAGGGGCAGCCTCCATCAGGACCCCACTCATGTCTCCCATCACCCCCACCCCCCAGCAGTGCAGGGGCAGCCTCCACCAGGCCCCCACCCATGTCTGCCATCACCCCCACCCCCCAGCAGTGCAGGGGCAGCCTCCACCAGGCCCCCACTCATGTCTACCATTACCCCCACCCCCCAGCCACCAGGGGCAGCCTCCAGCAGGCCCCCACTCATGTCTCCCACCACCCCCAACCCCCAGCAGTGCAGGGGCACCCTCCACCAGGACCCCACACGTCCCCCTGCACCACCACCCTCCAGCAGTGCAGGGGCAGCCTCCACCAGGCCCCCACTCATGTCCAACTCATGTCTCCCTGCACCCCCACCCCCCAGCCACCAGGGGCAGCCTCCACCAGGCCCCTACTCATGTCTCCCATCACCCCCACCCCCAGCAGTGCAGGGGCAGCCTCCACCAGGCCCCCACTCATGTCCCCTATCACCCCCACCCCCCAGCAGTGCAGGGACAGCCTTCACCAGGCCCCCACTCATGTCCAACTCATGTCTCCCTGCACCCCCACCCCCCAGCCACCAGGGGCAGCCTCCACCAGGCCCCCACCCATGTCTCCCATCACCCCCACCCTCCAGCAGTGAAGGGGCAGCCTCCACCAGGCCCCCACCCATGTCTCCCATCACCCCCACCCCCCAGCAGTGCAGGGGCAGCCTCCACCAGGCCCCCACTCATGTCCCCCTGTACCCCCGCCCCCCAGCAGTGCAGGGGCAGCCTCCACCAGGCCCCTACTCATGTCTCCCATCACCACCACCCCCCAGCAGTGCAGGGGCAGCCTCCACCAGGCCCCCACTCATGTCCCCTATCACCCCCACCCCCCAGCAGTGCAGGGGCAGCCTCCACCAGGCCCCCACTCATGTCCAACTCATGTCTCCCTGCACCACCACCCCCCAGCCACCAGGGGCAGCCTCCACCAGGCCCCCACCCATGTCTCCCATCACCCCCACCCCCCAGCAGTGCAGGGGCAGCCTCCACCAGGCCCCCACCCATGTCTCCCATCACCCCCACCCCCAGTAGTGCAGGGGCAGCCTCCACCAGGCCCCCACTCATGTCCCCCTGCACCCCCACCCCCACAGCAGTGCAGGGGCAGCCTCCACCAGGCCCCCACTCATGTCTCCCACCACCCCCACCCCCCAGCCACCAGGGGCAGCCTCCACCACGCCCCCACTTATGTCCCCTATCACCCCCACCGCCCAGCAGTGCAGGGGCAGCCTCCACCAGGCCCCCACTCATGTCCAACTCATGTCTCCCTGCACCCCCACCCCCCAGCCACCAGGGGTAGCCTCCACCAAGCCCCTCCCCATGTCTCCCATCACCCCCACCCCCCAGCAGTGCAGGGGCAGCCTCCACCAGGCCCCCACCCATGTCCCCCATCACACCCACCCCCCAGCAGTGCAGGGGCAGCCTCCACCAGGCCCCCACTCATGTCCCCCTGCACCCCCACCCCCCAGCAGTGCAGGGGCAGCCTCCACCAGGCCCCCACTCATGTCTCCCACCACCCCCACCCCCCAGCCACCAGGGGCAGCCTCCACCAGGCCCCCACTCATGTCCCCTATCACCCCACCCCCAGCAGTGCAGGGGCAGCCTCCACCAGGCCCCCACTCATGTCTACCATTACCCCCACCCCCCAGCCACCAGGGGCAGCCTCCACCAGGCCCCCACCCATGTCTCCCATCACCCCCGCCCCCCAGCAGTGCAGGGGCAGCCTCCACCAGGCCCCCACTCATGTCCCCTATCACCCCCACCCCCCAGCAGTGCAGGGGCAGCCTCCACCAGGCCCCCACTCATGTCCCCTATCACCCCCACCCCCCAGCAGTGCAGGGACAGCCTCCACCAGGCCCCCACTCATGTCTACCATTACCCCCACCCCCCAGCCACCAGGGGCAGCCTCCACCAGGCCCCCACTCATGTCTCCCATCACCCCCACCCCACTGCCACCAGGGGCAGCCTCCACCAGGCCCCCACCCATGTCTCCTATCACCCCCGCCCCCCAGCAGTGCAGGGGCAGCCTCCACCAGGCCCCCACTCATGTCTCCCACCACCCCACCCCCCAGCAGTGCAGGGGCAGCCTCCACCAGGCCCCCACTCATGTCTCCCATCACCCCCACCCCCAGCAGTGCAGGGGCAGCCTCCACCAGGCCCCCACTCATGTCCCCTATCACCCCCACCCCCCAGCAGTGCAGGGGCAGCCTCCACCAGGCCCCCACTCATGTCCAACTCATGTCTCCCTGCACCCCCACCCCCCAGCCACCAGGGGCAGCCTCCACCAGGCCCCCACCCATGTCTCCCATCACCCCCACCCCCCAGCAGTGCAGAGGCAGCCTCCACCAGGCCCCACCCATGTCTCCCATCACCCCCACCCCACAGCAGTGCAGGGGCAGCCTCCACCAGGCCCCCACTCATGTCCCCCTGCACCCCCAGCAGTGCAGGGGCAGCCTCCACCAGGCCCCCACTCATGTCTACCATTACCCCCACCCCCCAGCCACCAGGGGCAGCCTCCACCAGGCCCCCACTCATGTCTCCCATCACCCCCACCCCCCAGCAGTGCAGGGGCAGCCTCCACCAGGCCCCCACTCATGTCCAACACATGTCTCCCTGCACCCCCACCCCCCAGCCACCAGGGGCAGCCTCCACCAGGCCCCTACTCATGTCTCCCATCACCCCCACCCCCAGCAGTGCAGGGGCAGCCTCCACTAGGCCCCCACTCATGTCCCCTATCACCCCCACCCCCCAGCAGTGCAGGGGCAGCCTCCACCAGGCCCCCACTCATGTCCAACTCATGTCTCCCTGCACCCCCACCCCCCCAGCCACCAGGGGCAGCCTCCACCAGGCCCCCACCCATGTCTCCCATCACCCCCACCCCCCAACAGTGCAGAGGCAGCCTCCACCAGGCCCCACCCATGTCTCCCATCACCCCCACCCCCCAGCAGTGCAGGGGCAGCCTCCACCAGGCCCCCACTCATGTCCCCCTGCACCCCCAGCAGTGCAGGGGCAGCCTCCACCAGGCCCCCACTCATGTCTACCATTACCCCCACCCCCCAGCCACCAGGGGCAGCCTCCACCAGGCCCCCACTCATGTCTACCATTACCCCCACCCCCCAGCCACCAGGGGCAGCCTCCACCAGGCCCCCACTCATGTCTCCCATCACCCCCACCCCCCAGCAGTGCAGGGGCAGCCTCCACCAGCCCCCCACTCATGTCCCCTATCACCCCCAGCAGTGCAGGGGCAGCCTCCACCAGGCCCCCACTCATGTCCAACACATGTCTCCCTGCACCCCCACCCCCCAGCCACCAGGGGCAGCCTCCACCAGGCCCCTACTCATGTCTCCCATCACCCCCACCACCCAGCAGTGCAGAGGCAGCCTCCACCAGGCCCCCAACCATGTCTCCCATCACCCCCACCCCCCAGCAGTGCAGGGGCAACCTCCACCAGGCCCCCACTCATGTCCCCCTGCACCCCCACCCCCCAGCCACCAGGGGCAGCCTCCACCAGGCCCCCACTCATGTCTCCCATCACCCCCACCCCCCAGCAGTGCAGGGGCAGCCTCCACCAGGCCCCCACTCATGTCCCCCTGCACCCCCACCCCCCAGCAGTGCAGGGGCAGCCTCCACCAGGCCCCCACTCATGTCGACCATTACCCCCACCCCCCAGCCACCAGGGGCAGCCTCCACCAGGCCCCCACCCATGTCTCCCACCACCCCCACCCCCCAGCAGTGCAGGGGCAGCCTCCACCAGGCCCCCACCCATGTCTCCCATCACCCCCACCCCCCAGCAGTGCAGGGGCAGCCTCCACCAGGCCCCCACTCATGTCCCCCTGCACCCCCACCCCCCAGCAGTGCAGGGGCAGCCTCCACCAGGCCCCCAATCATGTCTCCCACCACCCCCACCCCCCAGCCACCAGGGGCAGCCTCCACCAGGCCCCCACTCATGTCCGCTATCACCCCCACCCACCAGCAGTGCAGGGGCAGCCTCCACCAGGCCCCCACTCATGTCCAACTTATGTCTCCCTGCACCCCCACCCCCCAGCCACCAGGGGCAGTCTCCACCAGGCCCCCACTCATGTCTCCCATCACCCCCACCCCACTGCCTCCAGGGGCAGCCTCCACCAGGCCCCCACTCATGTCTCCCATCACCCCCACCCCCCAGCAGTGCAGGGGCAGCCTCCACCAGGCCCCCACTCATGTCTCCCACCACCCCCACCCCCCAGCAGTGCAGGGGCAGCCTCCACCAGGCCCCCACTCATGTCTCCCATCACCCCCACCCCCAGCAGTGCAGGGGCAGCCTCCACCAGGCCCCCACTCATGTCCCCTATCACCCCCACCCCCCAGCAGTGCAGGGGCAGCCTCCACCAGGCCCCCACTCTTGTCCAACTCATGTCTCCAGGCACCCCCACCCCCCAGCCACCAGGGGCAGCCTCCACCAGGCCCCCACCCATATCTCCCAACACCCCCACCACCCAGCAGTGCAGAGGCAGCCTCCACCAGGCCCCCAACCATGTCTCCCATCACCCCCACCCCCCAGCAGTGCAGGGGCAGCCTCCACCAGGCCCCCACTCATGTCCCCCTGCACCCCCACCCCCCAGCAGTGCAGGGGCAGCCTCCACCAGGCCCCCACTCATGTCGACCATTACCCCCACCCCCCAGCCACCAGGGGCAGCCTCCACCAGGCCCCCACTCATGTCTCCCATCACCCCCACCCCCCAGCAGTGCAGGGGCAGCCTCCACCAGGCCCCCACTCATGTCCCCTATCACCCCCACCCCCCAGCAGTGCAGGGGCAGCCTCCACCAGGCCCCCACTCATGTCCCCTATCACCCCCACCCCCCAGCAGTGCAGGGACAGCCTCCACCAGGCCCCCACTCATGTCTACCATTACCCCCATCCCCCAGCCACCAGGGGCAGCCTCCACCAGGCCCCCACTCATGTCTCCCATCACCCCCACCCCACTGCCACCAGGGGCAGCCTCCACCAGGCCCCCACCCATGTCTCCTATCACCCCCGCCCCCCAGCAGTGCAGGGGCAGCCTCCACCAGGCCCCCACTCATGTCTCCCACCACCCCCACCCCCCAGCAGTGCAGGGGCAGCCTCCACCAGGCCCCCACTCATGTCTCCCATCACCCCACCCCCAGCAGTGCAGGGGCAGCCTCCACCAGGCCCCCACTCATGTCCCCTATCACCCCCACCCCCCAGCAGTGCAGGGGCAGCCTCCACCAGGCCCCCACTCATGTCCAACTCATGTCTCCCTGCACCCCCACCCCCCAGGGGCAGCCTCCACCAGGCCCCCACCCATGTCTCCCATCACCCCCACCCCCCAGCAGTGCAGAGGCAGCCTCCACCAGGCCCCACCCATGTCTCCCATCACCCCCACCCCACAGCAGTGCAGGGGCAGCCTCCACCAGGCCCCCACTCATGTCCCCCTGCACCCCCAGCAGTGCAGGGGCAGCCTCCACCAGGCCCCAACTCATGTCTACCATTACCCCCACCCCCCAGCCACCAGGGGCAGCCTCCACCAGGCCCCCACTCATGTCTCCCATCACCCCCACCCCCCAGCAGTGCAGGGGCAGCCTCCACCAGGCCCCCACTCATATCCAACACATGTCTCCCTGCACCCCCACCCCCCAGCCACCAGGGGCAGCCTCCACCAGGCCCCTACTCATGTCTCCCATCACCCCCACCCCCCAGCAGTGCAGGGGCAGCCTCCACTAGGCCCCCACTCATTTCCCCTATCACCCCCACCCCCCAGCAGTGCAGGGGCAGCCTCCACCAGGCCCCCACCCATGTCTCCCATCACCCCCACCCCCCAGCAGTGCAGAGGCAGCCTCCACCAGGCCCCACCCATGTCTCCCATCACCCCGACCCCCCAGCAGTGCAGGGGCAGCCTCCACCAGGCCCCCACTCATGTCCCCCTGCACCCCCAGCAGTGCAGGGGCAGCCTCCACCAGGCCCCCACTCATGTCTACCATTACCCCCACCCCCCAGCCACCAGGGGCAGCCTCCACCAGGCCCCCACTCATGTCTCCCATCACCCCCACCCCCCAGCAGTGCAGGGGCAGCCTCCACCAGGCCCCCACTCATGTCTACCATTACCCCCACCCCCGAGCCACCAGGGGCAGCCTCCACCAGGTCCCCACTCATGTCTCCCATCACCCCCCACCCCCCAGCAGTGCAGGGGCAGCCTCCACCAGCCCCCCACTCATGTCCCCTATCACCCCCAGCAGTGCAGGGGCAGCCTCCACCAGGCCCCCACTCATGTCCAACACATGTCTCCCTGCACCCCCACCCCCCAGCCACCAGGGGCAGCCTCCACCAGGCCCCTACTCATGTCTCCCATCACCCCCACCCCCCAGCAGTGCAGGGGCAACCTCCACCAGGCCCCCACTCATGTCCCCCTGCACCCCCACCCCCCAGCCACCAGGGGCAGCCTCCACCAGGCCCCCACTCATGTCTCCCATCACCCCCACCCCCCAGCAGTGCAGGGGCAGCCTCCACCAGGCCCCCACTCATGTCCCCCTGCACCCCCACCCCCCAGCAGTGCAGGGGCAGCCTCCACCAGGCCCCCACTCATGTCGACCATTACCCCCACCCCCCAGCCACCAGGGGCAGCCTCCACCAGGCCCCCACCCATGTCTCCCATCACCCCCACCCCCCAGCAGTGCAGGGGCAGCCTCCACCAGGCCCCCACCCATGTCTCCCATCACCCCCACCCCCCAGCAGTGCAGGGGCAGCCTCCACCAGGCCCCCACTCATGTCCCCCTGCACCCCCACCCCCCAGCAGTGCAGGGGCAGCCTCCACCAGGCCCCCAATCATGTCTCCCACCACCCCCACCCCCCAGCCACCAGGGGCAGCCTCCACCAGGCCCCCACTCATGTCCGCTATCACCCCCACCCACCAGCAGTGCAGGGGCAGCCTCCACCAGGCCCCCACTCATGTCCAACTTATGTCTCCCTGCACCCCCACCCCCCAGCCACCAGGGGCAGTCTCCACCAGGCCCCCACTCATGTCTCCCATCACCCCCACCCCACTGCCTCCAGGGGCAGCCTCCACCAGGCCCCCACTCATGTCTCCCATCACCCCCACCCCCCAGCAGTGCAGGGGCAGCCTCCACCAGGCCCCCACTCATGTCTCCCACCACCCCCACCCCCCAGCAGTGCAGGGGCAGCCTCCACCAGGCCCCCACTCATGTCTCCCATCACCCCCACCCCCAGCAGTGCAGGGGCAGCCTCCACCAGGCCCCCACTCATGTCCCCTATCACCCCCACCCCCCAACAGTGCAGGGGCAGCCTCCACCAGGCCCCCACTCTTGTCCAACTCATGTCTCCCTGCACCCCCACCCCCCAGCCACCAGGGGCAGCCTCCACCAGGCCCCCACCCATGTCTCCCAACACCCCCACCACCCAGCAGTGCAGAGGCAACCTCCACCAGGCCCCCAACCATGTCTCCCATCACCCCCACCCCCCAGCAGTGCAGGGGCAGCCTCCACCAGGCCCCCACTCATGTCTCCCACCACCCCCACCCCCCAGCAGTGCAGGGGCAGCCTCCACCAGGCCCCCACTCATGTCCCCCTGCACCCCCACCCCCCAGCAGTGCAGGGGCAGCCTCCACCAGGCCCCCACTCATGTCGACCATTACCCCCAGCCCCCAGCCACCAGGGGCAGCCTCCACCAGGCCCCCACTCATGTCTCCCATCACCCCCACCCCCCAGCAGTGCAGGGGCAGCCTCCACCAGGCCCCCACTCATGTCCCCTATCACCCCCACCCCCCAGCAGTGCAGGGGCAGCCTCCACCAGGCCCCCACTCATGTCCAACGCTTGTCTCCCTGCACCCCACCCCCCAGCCACCAGGGGCAGCCTCCACCAGGCCCCCACCCATGTCTCCCATCACCCCCACCCCCCAGCAGTGCAGGGGCAGCCTCCACCAGGCCCTCACTCATGTCCCCTATCACCCCCACCCCCAGCCACCAGGGGCAGCCTCCACCAGGCCCCCACTCATGTCCCCTATCACCCCCACCCCCCAGCAGTGCAGGGGCAGCCTCCACCAGGCCCCCACACATGTTTACCATTACCCCCACCCCCCAGCCACCAGGGGCAGCCTCCACCAGGCCCGCACTCATGTCTCCCATCACCCCCACCCCACTGCCACCAGGGGCAGCCTCCACCAGGCCCCCACTCATGTCTCCCATCACCCCCACCCCCCAGTATTGCAGGGGCAGCCTCCACCAGGCCCCCACACATGTCTACCATTACCCCCACCCCCCAGCCACCAGGGGCAGCCTCCACCAGGCCCCCACTCATGTCGACCATTACTCCCACCCCCCAGCCACCAGGGGCAGCCTCCACCAGGCCCCACTCATGTCTCCCATCACCCCCACCCCCCAGCAGTGCAGGGGCAGCCTCCACCAGGCCCCCACTCATGTCCCCTATCACCCCCACCCCCCAGCAGTGCAGCGGCAGCCTCCACCAGGCTCCCACTCATGTCTCCCACCACCCCCACCCCTCAGCAGTGCAGGGGAGCTTCCACCAGGCCCCCACTCATGTCTCCCATCACCCCCACCCCCCAGCAGTGCAGGGGCAGCCTCCACCAAGCCCCCACTCATGTCCCCTATCACCCCCACCCCCCAGCAGTGCAGGGGCAGACTCCACCAGGCCCCCACTCATGTCCAACGCTTGTCTCCCTGCACCCCCACCCCCCAGCCACCAGGGGCAGCCTCCACCAAGCCCCCACCCATGTCTCCCATCACCCTCACCCCCCAGCAGTGCAGGGGCAGCCTCCACCAGGCCCCCACCCATGTCTGCCATCACCCCCACCCCCCAGCAGTGCAGGGGCACCCTCCACCAGGACCCCACACGTCCCCCTGCACACCCACCCCCCAGCAGTGCAGGGGCAGCCTCCACCAGGCCCGCACTCATGTCCAACTCATGTCTCCCTGCACCCCCACCCCCCAGCCACCAGGGGCAGCCTCCACCAGTCCCCTACTCATGTCTCTCATCACCCCACCCCCCAGCAGTGCAGGGGCAGCCTCCACCAGGCCCCCACTCATGTCTACCATTACCCCCACCCCCCAGCCACCAGGGGCAGCCTCCACCAGGCCCCCACTCATGTCGCCCACCACCCCCACCCCCCAGCAGTGCAGGGGCACCCTCCACCAGGACCCCACACGTCCCCCTGCACACCCACCCCCCAGCAGTTCAGGGGCAGCCTCCACCAGGCCCGCACTCATGTCCAACTCATTTCTCCCTGCACCCCCACCCCCCAGCCACGAGGGGCAGCCTCCACCAGGCCCCTACTCATGTCTCCCATCACCCCACCCCCCAGCAGTGCAGGGGCAGCCTCCACCAGGCCCCCACTCATGTCCCCTATCACCCCCACCCCCCAGCAGTGCAGGGGCAGCCTCCACCAGGCCCCCCTCATGTCCAACTCATGTCTCCATGCACCCCCACCCCCCAGCCACCAGGGGCAGCCTCCACCAGGCCCCCACCCATGTCTCCCATCACCCCCACCCCCCAGCAGTGCAGGGGCAGCCTCCACCAGGCCCCCACCCATGTCTCCCATCACCCCCACCCCCCAGCAGTGCAGGGGCAGCCTCCACCAGGCCCCCACTCATGTCCCCCTGCACCCCCACCCCCCAGCAGTGCAGGGGCAGCCTCCACCAGGCCCCCACTCATGTCTCCCACCACCCCCACCCCCCAGCCACCAGGGGCAGCCTCCACCAGGCCCCCACTCATGTCCCTTATCACCCCCACCCCCCAGCAGTGCAGGGGCAGCCTCCACCAGGCCCCCACTCATGTCCAACTCATGTCTCCCTGCATCCCCACCCCCCAGCCACCAGGGGCAGCCTCCACCAGGCCCCCACTCATGTCTCCCATCACCCCACCCCCCAGCAGTGCAGGGGCAGCCTCGACCAGGCCCCCCCTCATGTCCCCTATCACCTCCACCCCCCAGCCACAAGGGGCAGCCTCCACCAGGCCCCCACTCATGTCCCCTATCAACCCCACCCCCCAGCAGTGCAGGGGCAGCCTCCACCAGGCCCAGACTCATGTCTACCATTACCCCCACCGCCCAGCCACCAGGGGCAGCCTCCACCAGGCCCCCACTCATGTCCCCCATCACCCCCACCCCACTGCCACCAGGGGCAGCCTCCACAAGGCCCCCACTCATGTCTCCCATCACCCCCACCCTCCAGCAGTGCAGGGGCAGCCTCCACCAGGCCCCCACTCATGTCCCCTATCACCCCCACCCCCCAGCAGTGCAGCGGCAGCCTCCACCAGGCTCCCACTCATGTCTCCCACCATCCCCACCCCTCAGCAGTGCAGGGGAGCTTCCACCAGGCCCCCACTCATGTCTCCCATCACCCCCACCCCCCTGCAGTGCAGGGGCAGCCTCCACCAGGCCCCCACCCATGTCTCCCATCACCCCCACCCCCCAGCAGTGCAGGGGCAGCCTCCACCAGGCCCCCACTCATGTCCCCCTGCACCCCCACCCCCCAGCAGTGCAGGGGCAGCCTCCACCAGGCCCCCACTCATGTCTCCCACCACCCCCACCCCCCAGCCACCAGGGGCAGCCTCCACCAGGCCCCCACTCATGTCCCTTATCACCCCCACCCCCGAGCAGTGCAGGGGCAGCCTCCACCAGGCCCCCACTCATGTCCAACTCATGTCTCCCTGCATCCCCACCCCCCAGCCACCAGGGGCAGCCTCCACCAGGCCCCCACTCATGTCTCCCACCACCCCCACCCCCCAGCCACCAGGGGCAGCCTCCACCAGGCCCCCACTCATGTCCCTTATCACCCCCACCCCCGAGCAGTGCAGGGGCAGCCTCCACCAGGCCCCCACTCATGTCCAACTCATGTCTCCCTGCATCCCCACCCCCCAGCCACCAGGGGCAGCCTCCACCAGGCCCCCACTCATGTCTCCCATCACCCCCACCCACCAGCAGTGCAGGGGCAGCCTCGACCAGGCCCCCACTCATGTCCCCTATCACCTCCACCCCCCAGCCACAAGGGGCAGCCTCCACCAGGCCCCCACTCATGTCCCCTATCAACCCCACCCCCCAGCAGTGCAGGGGCAGCCTCCACCAGGCCCAGACTCATGTCTACCATTACCCCCAGCCACCAGGGGCAGCCTCCACCAGGCCCCCACTCATGTCCCCCATCACCCCCACCTCACTGCCACCAGGGGCAGCCTCCACCAGGCCCCCACTCATGTCTCCCATCACCCCCACCCTCCAGCAGTGCAGGGGCAGCCTCCACCAGGCCCCCACTCATGTCCCCTATAACCCCCACCCCCCAGCAGTGCAGGGGCAGCCTCCACCAGGCCCCCACTTATGTCCAACTCATGTCTCCCTGCACCCCCACCCCCCAGCCACCAGGGGTAGCCTCCACCAGGCCCCCACCCATGTCTCCCATCACCCCCACCCCCCAGCAGTGCAGAGGCAGCCTTCACCAGGCCCCACCCATGTCTCCCATCACCGCCACCCCCCCAGCAGTGCAGGGGCAGCCTCCACCAGGCCCCCACTCATGTCCCCCTGCACCCCCAGCAGTGCAGGGGCAGCCTCCACCAGGCCCCCACTCATGTCTACCATTACCCCCACCCCCCAGCCACCAGGGGCAGCCTCCACCAGGCCCCCACTCATGTCTCCCATCACCCCCACCCCCCAGCAGTGCAGGGGCAGCCTCCACCAGGCCCCCACTCATGTCCCCTATCACCCCCACCCCCCAGCAGTGCAGGGGCAGCCTCCACCAGGCCCCCACTCATTTCCAACACATGTCTCCCTGCACCCCCACCCCCCAGCTACCAGGGGCAGCCTCCACCAGGCCCCTACTCATGTCTCCCATCACCCCCACCCCCCAGCAGTGCAGGGGCAGCCTCCACCAGGCCCCCACTCATTTCCCCTATCACCCCCACCCCCCAGCAGTGCAGGGGCAGCCTCCACCAGGCCCCCACTCATGTCTCCCATCACCCCCACCCCCAGCAGTGCAGGGGCAGCCTCCACCAGGCCCCCACTCATGTCCCCTATCACCCCCACCCCCCAGCAGTGCAGGGGCAGCCTCCACCAGGCCCCCACTCATGTCCAACTCATGTCTCCCTGCACCCCCACCCCCCAGCCACCAGGGGCAGCCTCCACCAGGCCCCCACCCATGTCTCCCATCACCCCCACCCCCCAGCAGTGCAGAGGCAGCCTCCACCAGGCCCCACCCATGTCTCCCATCACCCCCACCCCCCAGCAGTGCAGGGGCAGCCTCCACCAGGCCCCCACGCATGTCCCCCTGCACCCCCAGCAGTGCAGGGGCAGCCTCCACCAGGCCCCCACTCATGTCTACCATTACCCCCACCCCCCAGCCACCAGGGGCAGCCTCCACCAGGCCCCCACCCATGTCTCCCATCACCCCCACCCCCCAGCAGTGCAGGGGCAGCCTCCACCAGGCCCCCACTCATGTCCCCTATCACCCCCACACCCCAGCAGTGCAGGGGCAGCCTCCACCAGGCCCCCACTCATGTCCAATACATGTCTCCCTGCACCGCCACCCCCCAGCCACCAGGGGCAGCCTCCACCAGGCCCCCACCCATGTCTCCCATCACCACCACCCCCCAGCAGTGCAGGGGCAGCCTGCACCAGGCCCCCACCCATGTCTCCCATCACCCCCACCGCCCAGCAGTGCAGGGGCAGCCTCCACCAGGCCCCCACTCATGTCTCCCACCACCCCCAGCCACCAGGGGCAGCCTCCACCAGGCCCCCACTCATGTCCGCTATCACCCCCACCCCCCAGCAGTGCAGGGGCAGCCTCCACCAGGCCCCCACTCATGACCAACTCATGTCTCCCTGCACCCTCACCCCCCAGCCACCGGGGCAGTCTCCACCAGGCCCCCACTCATGTCTCCCATCACCCCCACCCCACTGCCTCCAGGGGCAGCCTCCACCAGGCCCCCACTCATGTCTCCCATCACCCCCACCCCCCAGCAGTGCAGGGGCAGCCTCCACCAGGCCCCCACTCATGTCCCCTATCACCCCCACCCCCAGCAGTGCAGGGGCAGCCTCCACCAGGCCCCCACTCATGTCTCCCACCACCCCCACCCCCCAGCAGTGCAGGGGCAGCCTCCACCAGGCCCCCACTCATGTCTCCCATCACCCCCACCCCCCAGCAGTGCAGGGGCAGCCTCCACCAGGCCCCCACTCATGTCCCCTATCACCCCCACCCCCCAGCAGTGCAGGGGCAGTATCCACCAGGCCCCCACTCTTGTCCAACTCATGTCTCCCTGCACCCCCACCCCCCAGCCACCAGGGGCAGCCTCCACCAGGCCCCCACCCATGTCTCCCATCACCCCCACCACCCAGCAGTGCAGAGGCAGCCTCCACCAGGCCCCCAACCATGTCTCCCATCACCCCCACCCCCCAGCAGTGCAGGGGCAGCCTCCACCAGGTCCCCACTCATGTCCCCTATCACCCCCACCCCCCAGCCACCAGGGGCAGCCTCCACCAGGCCCCCACTCATGTCTCCCATCACCCCCACCCCCCAGCAGTGCAGGGGCAGCCTCCACCAGGCCCCCACTCATGTCCCCTATCACCCCCATCCCCCAGCAGTGCAGGGGCAGCCTCCACCAGGCCCCCACTCATGTCCAACGCTTGTCTCCCTGCACCCCCACCCCCCAGCCACCAGGGGCAGCCTCCACCAGGCCCCCACCCATGTCTCCCATCACCCCCACCCCCCAGCAGTGCATGGGCAGCCTCCACCAGGCCCTCACTCATGTCCCCTATCATCCCCACTCCCAGCCACCAGGGGCAGCCTCCACCAGGCCCCCACTCATGTCCCCTATCACCCCCACCCCCCAGCAGTGCAGGGGCAGCCTCCACCAGGCCCCCACTCATGTTTACCATTACCCCCACCCCCCAGCCACCAGGGGCAGCCTCCACCAGGCCCGCACTCATGTCTCCCATCACCCCCACCCCACTGCCACCAGGGGCAGCCTCCACCAGGCCCCCACTCATGTCTCCCATCACCCCCACCCCCCAGTATTGCAGGGGCAGCCTCCACCAGGCCCCCACTCATGTCTACCATTACCCCCACCCCCCAGCCACCAGGGGCAGCCTCCACCAGGCCCCCACTCATGTCTCCCATCACCCCCACCCCACTGCCACCAGGGGCAGCCTCCACCAGGCCCCACTCATGTCTCCCATCACCCCCACTCCCCAGCAGTGCAGGGGCAGCCTCCACCAGGCCCCCACTCATGTCCCCTATCACCCCCACCCCCAGCAGTGCAGCGGCAGCCTCCACCAGGCCCCCACTCATGTCTCTCACCACCCCCACCCCTCAGCAGTGCAGGGGAGCTTCCACCAGGCCCCCACTTATGTCTCCCATCACCCCCACCCCCAGCAGTGCAGGGGCAGCCTCCACCAAGCCCCCACTCATGTCCCCTATCACCCCCACCCCCCAGCAGTGCAAGGGCAGACTCCACCAGGCCCCCACTCATGTCCAACGCTTGTCTCCCTGCACCCCCACCCCCCAGCCACCAGGGGCAGCCTCCACCAGGCCCCTACCCATGTCTCCCATCACCCTCACCCCCCAGCAGTGCAGGGGCAGCCTCCACCAGGCCCCCACCCATGTCTGCCATCACCCCCACCCCCCAGCAGTGCAGGGGCACCCTCCACCAGGACCCCACACTTCCCCCTGCACACCCACCCCCCAGCAGTGCAGGGGCAGCCTCCACCAGGCCCGCACTCATGTCCAACTCATGTCTCCCTGCACCCCCACCCCCCAGCCACCAGGGGCAGCCTCCACCAGGCCCCTACTCATGTCTTTCATCACCCCACCCCCCAGCAGTGCAGGGGCAGCCTCCACCAGGCCCCCACTCATGTCTACCATTACCCCCACCCCCCAGCCACCAGGGGCAGCCTCCACCAGGCCCCCACTCATGTCTCCCACCACCCCCACCCCCCAGCAGTGCAGGGGCACCCTCCACCAGGACCCCACACGTCCCCCTGCACACCCACCCCCCAGCAGTGCAGGGGGAGCCTCCACCAGGCCCGCACTCATGTCCAACTCATGTCTCCCTGCACCCCCAGCCACCAGGGGCAGCCTCCACCAGGCCCCTACTCATGTCTCCCATCACCCCACCCCCCAGCAGTGCAGGGGCAGCCTCCACCAGGCCCCCACTCATGTCCCCTATCACCCCCACCCCCCAGCAGTGCAGGGGCAGCCTCCATCAGGCCCCCCTCATGTCCAACTCATGTCTCCATGCACCCCCACCCCCCAGCCACCAGGGGCAGCCTCCACCAGGCCCCCACCCATGTCTCCCATCACCCCCACCCCCCAGCAGTGCAGGGGCAGCCTCCACCAGGCCCCCACCCATGTCTCCCATCACCCCCACCCCGCAGCAGTGCAGGGGCAGCCTCCACCAGGCCCCCACTCATGTCCCCCTGCACCCCCACCCCCCAGCAGTGCAGGGGCAGCCTCCACCAGGCCCCCACTCATGTCTCCCACCACCCCCACCCCCCAGCCACCAGGGGCAGCCTCCACCAGGACCCCACTCATGTCCCTTATCACCCCCACCCCCCAGCAGTGCAGGGGCAGCCTCCACCAGGCCCCCACTCATGTTCAACTCATGTCCCCCTGCATCACCACCCCCCAGCCACCAGGGGCAGCCTCCACCAGGCCCCCACTCATGTCTCCCATCACCCCCACCCCTCAGCAGTGCAGGGGCAGCCTCCACCAGGCCCCCACTCATGTCCCCTATCACCTCCACCCCCCAGCCACCAGGGGCAGCCTCCACCAGGCCCCCACTAATGTCCCCTATCAACCCCACCCCCCAGCAGTGCAGGGGCAGCCTCCACCAGGCCCCCACTCATGTCGACCATTACCCCCACCCCCCAGCCACCAGGGGCAGCCTCCACCAGGCCCCCACTCATGTCTCCCATCACCCCCACCCCACTGCCACCAGGGGCAGTCTCCACCAGGCCCCCACTCATGTCTCCCATCACCCCCACCCTCCAGCAGTGCAGGGGCAGCCTCCACCAGGCCCCCACTCATGTCCAACTCATGGCTCCCTGCACCCCCACCCCCCAGCCACCAGTGGCAGCCTCCACCAGGCCTCCACCCATGTCTCCCATCACCCCCACCCCCCAGCAGTGCGGAGGCAGCCTCCACCAGGCCCCCACCCATGTCTCCCATCATCCCCACCCCCCAGCAGTGCAGGGGCAACCTCCACCAGGCCCCCACTCATGTCCCCCTGCACCCCCACCCCCCAGCAGTGCAGGGGAAGCCTCCACCAGGCCCCCACTCATGTCTACCATTACCCCCACCCCCCAGCCACCAGGGGCAGCCTCCACCAGGCCCCCACTCATGTCTCCCACCACCCACACCCCCCAGCAGTGCAGGGGCACCCTCCACCAGGCCCCCACTCATGTCTACCATTACCCCCACCCCCCAGCCACCAGGGGCAGCCTCCACCAGGCCCCCACTCATGTCCCCTATCACCCCCACCCCCAGCAGTGCAGGGGCAGCCTCCACCAGGCCCCCACTCATGTCCAACTCATGTCTCCCTGCACCCCCACCCCCCAGCCACCAGGGGCAGCCTCCACCAGGCCCCCACCCATGTCTCCCATCACCCCCACCCCCCAGCAGTGCAGGGGCAGCCTCCACCAGGCCCCACCCATGTCTCCCATCACCCCCACCACCCAGCAGTGCAGGGGCAGCCTCCACCAGGCCCCCACTCATGTCCCCCTGCACCCCCAGCAGTGCAGGGGCAGCCTCCACCAGGCCCCCACTCATGTCTACCATTACCCCCACCCCCCAGCCACCAGGGGCAGCCTCCACCAGGCCCCCACTCATGTCTCCCACCACCCACACCCCCCAGCAGTGCAGGGGCACCCTCCACCAGGCCCCCACTCATGTCTACCATTACCCCCACCCCCCAGCCACCAGGGGCAGCCTCCACCAGGCCCCCACTCATGTCCCCTATCACCCCCACCCCCAGCAGTGCAGGGGCAGCCTCCACCAGGCCCCCACTCATGTCCAACTCATGTCTCCCTGCACCCCCACCCCCCAGCCACCAGGGGCAGCCTCCACCAGGCCCCCACCCATGTCTCCCATCACCCCCACCCCCCAGCAGTGCAGGGGCAGCCTCCACCAGGCCCCACCCATGTCTCCCATCACCCCCACCCCCCAGCAGTGCAGGGGCAGCCTCCACCAGGCCCCCACTCATGTCCCCCTGCACCCCCAGCAGTGCAGCGGCAGCCTCCACCAGGCCCCCACTCATGTCTACCATTACCCCCACCCCCCAGCCACCAGGGGCAGCCTCCACCAGGCCCCCACTGATGTCTCCCATCACCCCCACCCCCCAGCCACCAGGGGCAGCCTCCACCAGGCCCCTACTCATGTCTCCCATCACCCCCACCCCCAGCAGTGCAGGGGCAGCCTCCACCAGGCCCCCACTCATGTCCCCTATCACCCCCACCCCCCAGCAGTGCAGGGGCAGCCTCCACCAGGCCCCCACTCATGTCCAACTCATGTCTCCCTGCACCCCCACCCCCCAGCCACCAGGGGCAGCCTCCACCAGGCCCCCACCCATGTCTCCAATCACTCCCACCCCCCAGCAGTGCAGAGGCAGCCTCCACCAGGCCCCACCCATGTCTCCCATCACCCCCACCCCCCAGCAGTGCAGGGGCAGCCTCCACCAGGCCCCCACGCATGTCCCCCTGCACCCCCAGCAGTGCAGGGGCAGCCTCCACCAGGCCCCCACTCATGTCTCCCATCACCCCCACCCCCCAGCAGTGCAGGGGCAGCCTCCACCAGGCCCCCACTCATGTCCTCTACCACCCCCACCCCCCAGCAGTGCAGGGGCAGCCTCCACCAGGCCCCCACTCATGTCCAACACATGTCTCCCTGCACCCCCACCCCCCAGCCACCAGGGGCAGCCTCCACCAGGCCCCTACTCATGTCTCCCATCACCCCCACCACCCAGCAGTGCAGAGGCAGCCTCCACCAGGCCCCAACCATGTCTCCCATCACCCCCACCCCCAGCAGTGCAGGGGCAGCCTCCACCAGGCCCCCACTGTTGTCCCCCTGCACCCCCACCCCCCAGCAGTGCAGGGGCAGCCTCCACCAGGCCCCCACTCATGTCGACCATTACCCCCACCCCCCAGCCACCAGGGGCAGCCTCCACCAGGCCCCCATTCATGTCTCCCATCACCCCCACCCCCCAGCAGTGCAGGGGCAGCCTCCACCAGGCCCCCACTCATGTCCCCCTGCACCCCCACCCCCCAGCAGTGCAGGGGCAGCCTCCACCAGGCCCCCACTCATGTCGACCATTACTCCCACCCCCCAGCCACCAGGGGCAGCCTCCACCAGGCCCCCACCCATGTCTCCCATCACCCCCACCCCCCAGCAGTGCAGGGGCAGCCTCCACCAGGCCCCCACCCATGTCTCCCATCACCCCACCCCCCAGCAGTGCAGGGGCAGCCTCCACCAGGCCCCCACTCATGTCCCCCTGCACCCCCACCCCCCAGCAGTGCAGGGGCAGCCTCCACCAGGCCCCCAATCATGTCTCCCACCACCCCCACCCCCCAGCCACCAGGGGCAGCCTCCACCAGGCCCCCACTCATGTCCGCTATCACCCCCACCCCCCAGCAGTGCAGGGGCAGCCTCCACCAGGCCCCCACTCATGTCCAACTCATGTCTCCCTGCACCCCCACCCCCCAGCCACCAGGGGCAGTCTCCACCAGGCCCCCACTCATGTCTCCCATGCCCCACCCCACTGCCTCCAGGGGCAGCCTCCACCAGGCCCCCACTCATGTCTCCCATCACCCCCACCCCCCAGCAGTGCAGGGGCAGCCTCCACCAGGCCCCCACTCATGTCCCCTATCACCCCCACCCCCCAGCAGTGCAGGGGCAGCCTCCACCAGCCCCCCACTCATGTCCCCTATCACCCCCACCCCCCAGCAGTGCAGGGGCAGCCTCCACCAGGCCCCCACTCTTGTCCAACTCATGTCTCCCTGCACCCCCACCCCCCAGCCACCAGGGGCAGCCTCCACCAGGCCCCCACCCATGTCTTCCATCACCCCCACCACCCAGCAGTGCAGAGGCAGCCTCCACCAGGCCCCCAACCATGTCTCCCATCACCCCCACCCGCCAGCAGTGCAGGGGCAGCCTCCACCAGGCCCCCACACATGTCCCCCTGCACCCCCACCCCCCAGCAGTGCAGGGGCAGCCTCCACCAGGCCCCCACTCATGTCAACCATTACCCCCACCCCCAGCAACCAGGGGCAGCCTCCACCAGGCCCCCACTCATGTCCCCTATCACCCCCACCCCCCAGCAGTGCAGGGGCAGCCTCCACCAGGCCCCCACTCATGTCCAACGCTTGTCTCCCTGCACCCCCACCCCCCAGCCACCAGGGGCAGCCTCCACCAGGCCCCCACCCATGTCTCCCATCACCCCCACCCCCCAGCAGTGCAGGGGCAGCCTCCACCAGGCCCTCACTCATGTCCCCTATCACCCCCACCCCCCAGCCACCAGGGGCAGCCTCCACCAGGCCCCCACTCATGTCCCCTATCACCCCCACCCCCCAGCAGTGCAGGGGCAGCCTCCACCAGGCCCCCACTCATGTTTACCATTACCCCCACCCCCCAGCCACCAGGGGCAGCCTCCACCAGGCCCGCACTCATGTCTCCCATCACCCCCACCCCACTGCCACCAGGGGCAGCCTCCACCAGGCCCCCACTCATGTCTCCCATCACCCCCACCCCCCAGTATTGCAGGGGCAGCCTCCACCAGGCCCCCACTCATGTCTTACCATTACCCCCACCCCCCAGCCACCAGGGGCAGCCTCCACCAGGCCCCCACTCATGTCTCCCATCACCCCCACCCCACTGCCAACAGGGGCAGCCTCCACCGGGCCCCACTCATGTCCCCTATCGCCCCCACCCCCCAGCAGTGCAGCGGCAGCCTCCACCAGGCCCCCACCAGGCCCCCACTCATGTCTCCCACCACCCCCACCCCTCAGCAGTGCAGGGGAGCTTCCACCAGACCCCCACTCATGTCTCCCATCACCCCCACCCCCAGCAGTGCAGGGGCAGCCTCCGCCAAGCCCCCACTCATGTCCCTTATCACCCCCACCCCCAGCAGTGCAGGGGCAGACTCCACCAGGCCCTCACTCATGTCCAACGCTTGTCTCCCTCCACCCCCACCCCCCAGCCACCAGGGGCAGCCTCCACCAGGCCCCCACCCATGTCTCCCATCACCCTCACCCCCCAGCAGTGCAGGAGCAGCCTCCACCAGGCCCCCACCCATGTCTGCCATCACCCCTACCCCCCAGCAGTGCAGGGGCACCCTCCACCAGGACCCCACACGTCCCCCTGCACACCCACCCCCCAGCAGTGCAGGGGCAGCCTCCACCAGGCCCGCACTCATGTCCAACTCATGTCTCCCTACACCCCCACCCCCCAGCCACCAGGGGCAGCCTCCACCAGGCCCCTACTCATGTCTCTCATCACCCACCCCCCAGCAGTGCAGGGGCAGCCTCCACCAGGCCCCCACTCATGTCTACCATTACCCCTACCCCCCAGCCACCAGGGGCAGCCTCCACCAGGCCCCCACTCATGTCTCCCACCACCCCCACCCCCCAACAGTGCAGGGGCACCCTCCACCAGGACCCCACACGTCCCCCTGCACACCCACCCCCCAGCAGTGCAGGGGCAGCCTCCACCAGGCCCGCACTCATGTCCAACTCATGTCTCCCTGCACCCCCACCCCCCAGCCACCAGGGGCAGCCTCCACCAGGCCCCTACTCATGTCTCCCATCACCCCCGCCCCCCAGCAGTGCAGGGGCAGCCTCCACCAGGCCCCCCTCATGTCCAACTCATGTCTCCATGCACCCCCACCCCCCAGCCACCAGGGGCAGCCTCCACCAGGCCCCCACCCATGTCTCCCATCACCCCCACCCCCCCAGCAGTGCAGGGGCAGCCTCCACCAGGCCCCCACCCATGTCTCCCATCACCCCCACCCCCCAGCAGTGCAGGGGCAGCCTCCACCGGGCCCCCACTCATGTCCCCCTGCACCCCCACCCCCCAGCAGTGCAGGGGCAGCCTCCACCAGGCCCCCACTCATGTCTCCCACCACCCCCACCCCCCAGCCACCAGGGGTAGCCTCCACCAGGCCCCCACTCATGTCCCTTATCACCCCCACCCCCCAGCAGTGCAGGGGCAGCCTCCACCAGGCCCCCACTCATGTCCAACTCATGTCTCCCTGCATCCCCACCCCCCAGCCACCAGGGGCAGCCTCCACCAGGCCCCCACTCATGTCTCCCATCACCCCCACCCCCCAGCAGTGCAGGGGCAGCCTCCACCAGGCCCCCACTCATGTCCCCTATCACCTCCACCCCCCAGCCACCAGGGGCAGCCTCCACCAGGCCCCCACTCATGTCCCGTATCAACCCCACCCCCCAGCAGTGCAGGGGCAGCCTCCACCAGGCCCAGACTCATGTCTACCATTACCCCCACCCCCCAGCCACCAGGGGCAGCCTCCACCAGGCCCCCACTCATGTCTCCCATCACCCCCACTCCACTGCCACCAGGGGCAGCCTCCACCAGGCCCCCACTCATGTCTCCCATCACCCCCACCCCCCAGCAGTGCAGGGGCAGCCTCCACCAGGCCCCCACTCATGTCCCCTATCACCCCCACCCCCAGCAGTGCAGGGGCAGCCTCCACCAGGCCCCCACTCATGTCTCCCACCACCCCCACACCCCAGCAGTGCAGGGGCAGCCTCCACCAGGCCCCCACTCATGTCTCCCATCACCCCCACCCCCAGCAGTGCAGGGGCAGCCTCCACCAGGACCCCACTCATGTCTCCCATCACCCCCACCCCCCAGCAGTGCAGGGGCAGCCTCCACCAGGCCCCCACTCATGTCCCCTATCACCCCCACCCCCAGCAGTGCAGGGGCAGCCTCCACCAGGCCCCCACTCATGTCTCCCACCACCCCCACACCCCAGCAGTGCAGGGGCAGCCTCCACCAGGCCCCCACTCATGTCTCCCATCACCCCCACCCCCAGCAGTGCAGGGGCAGCCTCCACCAGGACCCCACACATGTCCCCCTGCACCCACACACCCCAGCAGTGCAGGGGCAGCCTCCACCAGGCCCCCACTCATGTCCCGTATCAACCCCACCTCCCAGCAGTGCAGGGGCAGCCTCCACCAGGCCCAGACCCATGTCTACCATTACCCCCACCCCCCAGCCACCAGGGGCAGCCTCCACCAGGCCCCCACTCATGTCTCCCATCACCCCCACCCCACTGCCACCAGGGGCAGCCTCCACCAGGCCCCCACTCATGCCTCCCATCACCCCCACCCCCCAGCAGTGCAGGGGCAGCCTCCACCAGGCCCCCACTCATGTCCCCTATCACCCCCACCCCCAGCAGTGCAGGGGCAGCCTCCACCAGGCCCCCACTCATGTCTCCCACCACCCCCACACCCCAGCAGTGCAGGGGCAGCCTCCACCAGGCCCCCACTCATGTCTCCCATCACCCCCACCCCCAGCAGTGCAGGGGCAGCCTCCACCAGAACCCCACACATGTCCCCCTGCACCCCCAAACCCCAGCAGTGCAGGGGCAGCCTCCACCAAGCCCCCACTCATGTCCCCTATCACCCCCACCCCCCAGCAGTGCAGGGGCAGCCTCCACCAGGCCCCCACTCATGTCTACCAATTCCCCCACCCCCCAGCCACCAGGGGCAGCCTCCACCAGGCCCCCACTCATGTCTCCCACCACCCCCCCAGCCCCCAGCAGTGCAGGGGCACCCTCCACCAGGACCCCACACATGTCCCCCTGCACCCCCACACCCCAGCAGTGCAGGGGCAGCCTCCACCAAGCCCCCACTCATGTCCCCTATCACCCTCACCCCCCAGCCACCAGGGGCAGCTTCCACCAGGCCCCCACTCATGTCCCCTATCACCCCCACCCCCAAGCAGTGCAGGGGCAGCCTCCACCAGGCCCCCACTCATGTCTACCATTACCCCCACCCCCAGCCACCAGGGGCAGCCTCCACCAGGCCCCCACTCATGTCTCCCATCACCCCCACCCCACTGCCACCAGGAGCAGCCTCCACCAGGCCCCCACTCATGTCTCCCATCATCCCCACCCCCCAGCAGTGCAGGGGCAGCCTCCACCAGGCCCCCACTCATGTCCCCTATCACCCCCACCCCCCAGCAGTGCAGGGGCAGCCTCCACCAGGCCCCCACTCATGTCTCCCACCGCCCCCACCCCCCAGCAGTGCAGGGGCAGCCTCCACCAGGCCACCACTCATGTCTCCCATCACCCCCACCCCCCAGCAGTGCAGGGGCAGCTTCCACCAGGCCCCCACTCATGTCCCCTATCACCCCCACCCCCCAGCAGTGCAGGGGCAGCCTCCACCAGGCCCCCACTCATGTCCAACTCATGTCTCCCTGCACCCCCACCCCCCAGCCACCAGTGGCAGCCTCCATGTCCCATGTCTCCCATCACCCCCACCCCCCAGCAGTGCGGAGGCAGCCTCCACCAGGCCCCCACCCATGTCTCCCACCACCCCCACCCCCCCAGCAGTGCAGGGGCACCCTCCACCAGGCCCCCACTCATGTCTACCATTACCCCCACTCCCCAGCCACCAGGGGCAGCCTCCACCAGGCCCCCACTCATGTCCCCTATCACTCCCACCCCCCAGCAGTGCAGGGGCAGCCTCCACCAGGCCCCCACTCATGTCCAACTCATGTCTCCCTGCACCCCCACGACCCAGCCACCAGGGGCAGCCTCCACCAGGCCCCCACTCATATCTCCCATCACCCCCACCCCCCAGCAGTGCAGGGGCAGCCTCCATCAGGTCCCCACTCATATCCCCTATCACCCCCAAAAATAAACAAACAATAATTATTTTAAAAAAAACAAGCAGGTACGTGAAATAATGCAAAACCACAAAACATAATGCAAACGAAAGGTGTCCAAAGTCACAGTCCACACAAGTAAATCCAATGGAAAATGAAAATCGAAAACCATTGCTCCATGGGGAAATTATAAAAAAAATGAAAATCCAAAATTCAACTATATACAGATAAACAATCCAGGGTCCATGATCCCAATAGAAGAAATGAAACCTATCCAATAACACTACCTAAAAAAATAATAATATATACAAAAATGTGGCCCATTGTCCAAAAGGTCCAAAAAAAATGCTAAACCAAAGGAAACCTAACACTAACTACAGAACTATTTACAAGGGCAGCGGGCTAGTCCGACGGCTCACTTCGGGATGTTCCGGGCCAGGGCATCATCGAACTCCTGCTCAATGTCCCAGAGGCGCTCCTCCTCCATGGCCCCGAGGGTCCGTAGGGCTGTCCACATGTTCCCCCCAAACTCCCTGCGGATTGCCTCGAGGCACTCGGCCCGCATCAGGGCCCTCCGCATGGAGTTCTCCGCCCTGACCATCGTGAGCCGTGCCTCTTCCGCCCGCTGCCGCTCTGCATCTATGGCGTGGCCCAACCACTGCCACACGGAAGACATTTTCTGTCCTGGGTCCTCCTGCCTTCCGGCCGATGCCTGCCCCTCCGATGTCGAAGGCCCAGAGCCATCATGGCTCCCACCACGTTGCTGCTGCTGCTGCGCCTCTGCCTGGGCACTGCCTCCTGCTGCCTGCACATCCTCCGCTGGCTGGGGTGCAGTCGTTGATGTGGCCACCCATGCTGGACGTCCGACTCCCGACTGTGGCAGGGATGCCTCCTCCACCAGCCTGGCCGCACCGTCAGAGGCAGCTCCACAGGGCACCCAGGTGACTGATGGGTGGGAAGATGGCACGGAGGACGACTGGCGCATAGGGGGTTCAGTTGAGGAGGGGGTCTGAGCAAGCCCCATCAAACGGAGGAATCCGGCCTGGGTGACCTGTCCCAGTAGGCCGACGAGGTCAACGAGCCATTCGAGATGACGTTGTAAGAGGATTCAATTCAGCACTACAGCTAAGTTAACGCCTAGTCTAGAATACTGAATGAAAACCCTTATTGATATATCTTTATGTCCAGTTCATGCGTTCTGGATGACTACCCCTATATAACACCCCTCTCTTGGAATCCCCCTGACCCCACTGAGCCAAGAAGTAGTTCTGTTTTGCAAGTTTAAAAGGTTTAATTGAATAGCACACTTAATCTGATATGATAAAGATCAACAACGGAGAATCTGGCACTAGCACACTTCTTATAATCACTAATGAGTTGACATGAAATGGATAAGGTAGCACACTGGTAAATAGGAACAAAAGTATAATGTGGTAGAGGATGCTTTATGTAAGCTCAGGTGGATGCAATATTCAATGAATGCAGTACAGAAAATACTCAATATGATTTCAACCAAACAATGTAATCACTTTTCTCTGGCAATCCCCTCCCCCCCTTTATGCAAGGCAAGGAAATGGAAGGAAAACACACAGTTCTCAGAAATGCAATCAAATGTGATTCAGTTCACCCCAGCAAGCTTAGACTACAGAAGTTTGAAAACACAGGCAAAATGCTTTGATATGTGCTGGCACTTCAGTGAAAAGTATGCTAAAATGCTTTTGATTCCCTCTAGAGGTTCAGGGTGAGTGGTATCTAGTTAATATTAGCTCAGGCTCACTCTTGCAATGATTCAGGGATAGTTTTTATGAGGCAAACGATTTTCTGGCAAATGGAAGGCAAGCAGCAGCTGATTTTACATGTGGAGAAATTTGCAAATCGCGGTAAAATTCGCGGATGCGTGTTCCGCGATTGCGGTAAAACTATAAGGGATAGGAAGGTGGTTCTTGGTGCGATTCAAAGCTAAGATTCTAAGCTTTCAAATGAAAGTTACTGCAAGTCTCTAGCACAAACGGTCGCGGAGATATGAGCGATTTAGTGAAGGTCGTTTTTCAGATTTGAAATTTTAAAAGCTCAAAATGACAAGTGCAGATTTTGCAGCTAGAATGACAGGTGACAGTTAGGAGACAGTTCTACTTAGATTAAAATAGGATTGAATTATATTATTTTAACTAAGAGATTGGTTCTGAGCTTTGCTGAGTACTCACAAGAGATTTTGAACCGGAAAGCGACTTGGTCACGGACTTCAGTCTGGTCAGGTCTTCCCGGGTTCTGCTCACAGCGCCTGGCCTCTGGAACTGCTCACAGCATCGGGGTCAGCACTCTGGATACAATGGCCTGGTCTCTGCTAGGCACCGGTTCTCTGGGTCGGGTCCTGCCTTCTCTTTGGATATTTCTGTCACCGGGTTCTTGCAAAAGTTCTTGGCAAAATTCAGACGGCTCGCCCGGCTGTCTGAAGAGTTCAGTTGCAAAAATATTTTGAGGCCTGCTGACAAATACTCTTGCTGGCAGTGGCCTTTTTGGTTAAGGTTCTGAAGTCTCTGTTTATCTTGGAGTCTAAGTGTTGGCTCTTTGAAGATTGATGGAGGTAAGTATGGATTTTTCCGGCAGAGCGTCCCGCTGCAGATGGAATTGAAGGTCCCTATCTGTCCTGTCTGTCTGCTTTTATGTGTTTAGAATGTGGGTGTGTTCTAGCATCACTGACCCTACCTCTCTCTCAGCTTCTAATTGGTCAAACGTCCATTTATCATTTGATTGGGGAATGAACTGTGAGTCAGAGTGATGTCATTTTATGGCTTGCAGATAGGACACTCCTCTGTCAGATTGCACACATTCTATATTTGATAATAAAAGACATATTTCACAGTTACACAGTTGCTTGAAATTACATATACATGGTGTGGCTGAATTTAGCCATGTCTCTGTCCAAATCTGCTGTTTCTAAGAGCTTGCATTCAGAAATGGCACATAATTGACTTTTTAACTGATTTTTCAATTTCTGACATTGACCCAACTTTACATACATGTGCGCAGGGAGTATGGACATTAACTGATGAAGTTTCAGATTTTTAACATGCATACATTTAGAGTAATATCCACTTTTCCGCTAAAACCCCCCTGAACATACCACCGGTTCTAAAAACCTCTTAAACTGTGGGCAGAAAAATCACAAGAATTATGGTATCATTTATAAAATGTTCACATGTCCGCTCTATGAATGATCCATCTTTTTAAAGTTATGTTCTGGCTCCAAAGGGGTGTGGTTTCCTCTCAGCACAAGGTAGAAATACTGGTTTATCCAGTTCTGCCAAGCCAGCTTGCTCTCACAGGCAGTGCTCCTCCCAGCTTCTGCCAAGAGGAAGCTACATTTTACGACTGCTGTAATAAAATCTTTGCCTGAGTCAGGAGAGGCTCATTGTTCAAGAGGAAGCCATTTATGATCCTCTCAATAAACCCTCTGCCTGGGTGAAGGGAGTTGCATTGTTCACTCTCCTGCAGAGCACAAGTAATTCAATTATCAGATAGATGGAATATCCTTAGTGTGAGCAGCAAAAGGGCAGCTAGGCCTGGGAACACAGCTGTGACTCAAGTTTCACTCCTGATGGGGGTAGTTGCCAGGCAAATTGGAATCTCTTTAAGCTGTCATTTCTGTTCCCCAGTTTCTGCATTCAAATAAAACTAAACATTTTCACATATGCAGCTAGAAGGCTGATTCTAAGTTTAAAACTATGACATTTAAACAGTTACAAAGGCATGTGACACCAAACATAGGTCACTCATTTAATCTAAACATTTTCGATTTTAGTGTCTTTAAATCCAGTGCAACTTAAACTGCTGCAATCCACAGCTCAGCCAGTCTTGTTATAAACCTTCAAGTCACTTCAGAATATCACTTTACATTGTATCCACCTCTCAGTAAGTCTTTCTTTAGCCTGCTTTGGGTTCATTCAGTTTTACACAAAAAAGTAAAATCTGGTGTGGTTTTAAAATGCCGGCTTTTGGATAGTGGTGAGTACTGGTACTGCACCCATTTTTGAGATTTAAGAAATGAATTCCCCACCATTCTAGGTTGCATTTGGCAATCAGCATTGCCATTCCCAATGGTTTCAGACTACTGTGCGGGTAGTCCAATGGTGGTTTTAAAGCGCTTTGAAGCTAACCGGCGCTACTGTTTTTCCTTTAGCAACCCATTTCCCTCATGGCAACCCGGCCTTTCATTCTCGCACTGGTGGGTGGCAAGTGAGGCAACCATTTCGGTGTGCGCACAAACTGCACAGCTTTCCTGGATTTCGGCGCACATGTGGGTTTTCCGCCATCTTGAATTTTCTAAGCCCACAGCACCAAATGTTGTGGCATGATAGCTTAAACGTGGGTCAGGACACCCAACAAGCCCCCCCACGCGACTGCACTTTGAATTTGAGTCGATGGGGAGTCGCGTGCCCAAGGGTTTTGACCCACGCACCGGTCTGTCCGCATAATCTTCTTCCTCTTCTGTAGATGGCATAGTTCAGCATCTTCTTCTCCATCCGGTACTGATCGATCAGTTCTCCTCGCCGGTCCTGATGGGAATATTGGGCGGTCCACTGGGCCCATTGGATCTTCGTTCCCGGTCTCCGTATCATCCTCCTTGGCCCGTCTTCAGGTTTTCTTTCTCCTAGGACGACAAAGGAAGAGCGGCAATACCTACTCATAGACGTTTTTCCACCACTGTTGAGATAGTGGGGCAGCATATGCATTTCATCATCACGAAACATTACATTCTTATTTTGAAAAAATAAAAACAGTATAACTAAGAGACAGTTTCATGCAAATCACAATATTTTAGAGACTAGATGTGGTATGTTTTATGGTTGGAACTGAATTAGTCTGAGACAGTACCCGCTAGGATTCCAGAGGATTCCTCCAGTTGTTGCAGAGTGTGCCTGGGATGGCAACATTTCAACTGGTTTATGTGGACCCACTTGTCTTCCCCCTCTGCCAAAGGACCTTTGGGGATGTGGATTTTGTAGGCCACAGGGGAGATTTTGTCTATGATTTCAAAGGGTCCCTTCCATGTAGGCAAATATTTGCGCTGCGTGGCCTGGTTCCTTTGGAAGTTGTATAGATAGACCCGGTCTCCCACCTGATATTCCTTCCTGGAAGTTTTCAGGTCATAATGGGTCTTCATGCTATCAGCCGATCTTTCTAGATTCCGCTGAGCATAAGCAAAAGCATGTTGGAGGTGTTTCCTTAAATTCTCTACATACTCATGAGTAGTGGAGGCATTTATCAGTGTCTGCTCTTGGGTCCTATAGAGCAAATGCTGAGGAAGCACCATCTTGCGCCCAGTCATCAACTCAAATGGTGACATTTTGGTTGCAGATGAAGGGGTAGATCTGATGGCCATTAGGACCAGAGGTAATCGGATATCCCAACTTGGCCCAGAATCTGCCACAAACTTCTTTAATATGCTCACAATTGTCCGGTTATATCTCTCTACTGCCCCAGAAGAAGCTGGCCGATAAGCAATATGCAACTTCCTTTTGACCCCCAGTATCTCCCACATCTTTGTCATTACTTCACTGGTGAAGTGGCTACCTCTGTCTGACTCAATCCTTTGAGGTAGACCAAAACGGGAAAAGATGTGGTTAATCATCAAGGCAGCTGCCGTTTCTGCCTTGCAGTTTGGGGCTGGGAGACATTCCACCCACTTGGTAAACAAGCATGTCACAGTCAAAATGTACTTATTCCCCCTAGCCGAGCGAATCACAGGGCCTACAAAGTCGATTTGTAAATCTGACCATGGCAGTGTCATCCCCCTCTTTTGGAGAGGCGCACGGTGCGTGAGGGATGATGGCTGAAATTGTGCACACACAAGACACCCCTTCAAGTATTGGTCGAGGTCCTGCCCCATGTGTGGCCAGTATGCAACCTCTCTTAAGATTTCCAATGTTGTGTGAAACCCCCTATGACCGGCGGTGGCCGCATCATGGGCGTGACTTAACATCAGGCTTCGGAATGAGGTAGGAACCACCCACTGATCGTGGCCAGCTTTGGATTTCCTTACCAAAAAACCGTCTTGGATTCGGAACATTTTTGGACATTTCATCAACACTCTTAGGTCCTCTTTCCCAATGTAATCGGTATCCGTCAGGGGAAAGTTCTCAGGGTCCTCAAGGTGCTGGTAAAATTTACCAATTATTGGACCCCCCTTCTGAGCGGTAATCAAATCAGCATCAGGGGTCTCCTTACTCCATTGTGCAATTGAAAGGTCGTTGTGAGCATCTGTCTGGGACCTAGTGATAGCAGTGACCTGGATTTCCCCCAACAGGGACTCAATCTCAATTAGATCCCCTTGGATGGCCCCGGTTTTGGCCAGCTGATCAGCTAAGTCATTTCCAGTTTTGTCTGGTCCCTCTACTTTGGAATGACCCTTGATCTTTTTCCAATAGATGGTCATCTCATTCGAGGTGACCAGATCATCAATGTTTTGGATCAACTTCCCATGTTTCAAGGGTTTGTTGTTAGCACATAACATGCCTCTGGTTTTCCAATTAACCAGGTGCTCCACGAACCCGTTCCGTACATAATCCGAATCTGTGATTATGACCAGTTCGCGGAGTTGATGCTGGACAGCAGTGAGGATGGCCTGATGCACAGCCATCAATTCTGCCACCTGACTACTTCGGGGACCAATTTTGTATCCAGCGGAGGGTTCTGGGGACTCATTCACCCATGCATTCCCTACGCCAGCCACCAGTTCTTTCTCCCCGTTGTTGTCAACATGGTAAGAGCATCCATCCACATAGACAGTGGGCATTCCCTCACACTTGTCCTCTTCAAAGACTTTGTGTGGGGAATTAAGGTATGCCTCCGTGTTGTCCTTTATTTTTAGACTTTCGTCCCCGAGACAGTTTTCTCTGGCACAATCATGCAAGTCAGCCAGACCTTGCGCGAGTGGACTCTTCTTGTTTTGGCCATATCGGACCTCCACAGGAAAGCCTTGCATTGACAGAATCCAGGAAGTAATTCGGGAATTACTCACATTTCCGGCCCGGATTCTGTCACTTTGGAGATATTGCAGAGGCTGGTGTGGAGTCTCCACTATGATGTGCTCCCCCTGGATAAACGGGCGGTAATTCTTCAATGCCCACACCGTTGCCAGGAGTGCCTTCTCACAATCGTTGAATTTCTCCTCCACAGAGGATAAAGTTTTGCTCGCATAGGAGATTACTTTATTGACCTTGTCATGCTTTTGGTGTAATACTGCCGTCAAGCACGTACTAGAGAACCCTGTCTCCAGGAAGAACTCCTTGTTTCTGACAGGGTAAGCTAGGCAAGGCGCTTGTGAGAGACTTCTTTTGAGTTGTTTTACTGCCTCAGATTGTTCTGGACCCCATTCCCACTTGACCCCCCCCTTCAAAAGATGAATCAGGGGTCTGGTGATCTCTGCGTAGCCCTCAATGAACTTTCTGCTGTAATTAGTCAGTCCAAGGAGGCTCCTTAGTTCCCGCAGAGTTGTGGGGTCTTTCAATTTTTGGAGGGCTTCCACTTTCTTTTCCTGGGGACAGAGACCCTGAGGAGTAATCTCATGCCCCAAGAAATTAACACGGGTTCTACACCACTGTGCTTTCTGAAAGGAAAGTTTTGCTCCGGCGGCCCTCAACTGTGTCAGAACATAACGGATCTCCGCTATGTGTTCCTCCACAGATGAACTTTTGATGAGGACATCATCTACATAAGCCAGGTTACCCCTCGCACCCAGGTCGGGCATGGCCTTATGTAGGAAAATGTTGAATTCATTGCCGGAGTTGAGGTATCCGAAGGGAGCCGGGTCCATGTGTACTGCTGGCCCCCAAAGGTAAAAGCCAGTTTGTATTGGTCCTCCCTGCTGACAGGCACGGTCCAGTATCCATTGGTCAGGTCTATTGCAGTGAATACCTGTGACCCCTGGATCTGGGCCAGCCCTGGGTCAATGTAGGGCAGAGGCCATCGGGAAGTATGGACCCGTTTGTTGAGCTCCCTAAGGTCGGCGCAGAGTCTCCACTGGCCGTTTGGCTTCAATATTCCCAGCACCGGATTATTGAAGGTGCTGTGGACGGGACGGATTATTCCCCGGGACTCAAGGTTCTTAATTATTTCGGTAAGGGACTCCATTGATGCGAGAGGCAAGCGATATTGCTTCACAAACACAGGAGTCATGCCAGGGTCCGTGGGGATTGTTGTTGTGTGGATGTCAGTGCGACCACAGTCATATGAGTCTACCGCAAAGAGATCTTGGAAATCCAAGAAAACTTGTTTCAACTTTTGCTTTTGTTCCAGAGTCACACAGGCATCAGCTAGGTTGACTCTCTCTTCCACCATCTGCCTGAAGCCTGGAAAGACTTCTGGTTTGGCTATCTCCGCGGCCTCCTCCAGCTGGGTGGAGAAGTGGAGAAGTCCCTGGTCAGAGTGCTGATTTGGACCGGAGGCTTCAGGTGGGCAAGGCAGCCCTCATGGACCTGGAAAATCACCTCATCCCTCCCTCCTGAAGTCACAAGTCACATCTTCGTTACCATAAGGGCAAGAAGTGTACACCAGGAAGTTCCCCCCATGCCGGGTAAAAATCCTGTCTGGTGTTGTATTGTCCTCACTGTCACTGTCGGCGCGGTGTTTGGCGCCGTCCCCGGAGGGACTCTTCTTGCTTCCTGGTTTGGCCACGCCCCCCCTGGTATTTCAGCGCCTTCCTCACCCCGCAGCGGTGAAGCCCGCGGCGGGGCAAGGGCGCGGTGTTTGGCGCCGTCCCCGGAGGGACTCTTCTTGCTTCCTGGTTTGGCCACGCCCCCCCTGGTATTTCAGCGCCTTCCTCACCCCGCAGCGGTGAAGCCCGCGGCGGGGCAAGGGCGCGGTGTTTGGCGCCGTCCCCGGAGGGACTCTTCTTGCTTCCTGGTTTGGCCACGCCCCCCCTGGTATTTCAGCGCCTTCCTCACCCCGCAACGGTGAAGCCCGCGGCGGGGCAAGGGCGCGGTGTTTGGCGCCGTCCCCGGAGGGACTCTTCTTGCTTCCTGGTTTGGCCACGCCCCCCCTGGTATTTCAGCGCCTTCCTCACCCCGCAGCGGTGAAGCCCGCGGCGGGGCAAGGGCGCGGTGTTTGGCGCCGTCCCCGGAGGGACTCTTCTTGCTTCCTGGTTTGGCCACGCCCCCCCTGGTATTTCAGCGCCTTCCTCACCCCGCAGCGGTGAAGCCCGCGGCGGGGCAAGGGCGCGGTGTTTGGCGCCGTCCCCGGAGGGACTCTTCTTGCTTCCTGGTTTGGCCACGCCCCCCCTGGTATTTCAGCGCCTTCCTCACCCCGCAGCGGTGAAGCCCGCGGCGGGGCAAGGGCGCGGTGTTTGGCGCCGCGTGGTGTTCGGCGCAGCTGGTGTCGAAGCAGGAAGACTCGTGGACTGGTATTGGACACTGAATTTGGAGGTGAGCAACGGGAGGTAGACGGTGGCAGAGGTGTGAGGTGTGTGGTGGGCCCCCCTAAAGACATCTGGAAACAGAAGCCTCACAGGATCTAACCATGGAGCAGCCGTCTTCTGACCCTTTATCCCTATTCCCCTCGCCACTCTTCTGTCCACTAGTCCCTTGCCCTGTCCCCCTCCTGCAGAAATCCCAGCGCAAGACTCTGGTGCTAAGGAGACAGCGCCCTCAGGGGGTGCCTCCTCTACCCACCACCACCATAGCCACTACTACCACTACAGGCACTACTACGGGGCCACACGCCGGTCTGTTTGCCACTAAGTCCACTGTCACCCAGTCTCCGTCTTGGCCCGTCACATCAGCAGGGACACATTACCTGCCCCCAATACCGGCCCAGCAGCACCTGGGGAGCCAAGGTACTCGGCATAACCTTCAGGATGGTCGGTCCAACCTCTCTCGGGTTGCCAGCATAGTTGGCGGTAAATCGGAATCAAGTCCTTCCCTCATTCAAAGCTTGGTTCCGGCCCTGGCTACAACCCTCGATAATTTTATCCATGGTACCCCTTCAGCTATTGTGACTTCCGCACTGGTTGTGGGGGACAGTTTGTCACCAAGTGCCCAAAGTGCTCAAAGCACCTCCTTAAGCTCCCATGACAGCTCGTGGAGTGATGTACTCTCGTCTACCAGTTATGGGTCTAGCCCCTCCCCCCTCCGTTTGACCCCGCCTCGGATGATCGAGGCCATTAACCAACTTTCTGATGTCAGCAACCCTGAGTGCTATTCGACCTCCAAACGATCTCCAGAGGAGGCGCCCCGTGATAGGGGGTGCGGGTGTGGGTGTAATAAAGTTCTGGCGGAGCTGGCCAGCATTAAGGCTCTGTTACAAACTTTGCTCGAGGGCCAATGGAAGGGAGGTGGAACTGTCCAGGTAGAGGAGCTCAAGGTCACCACTTCAGCTGTTGCAGGGCACAAGTTCTTATCCCTGGAAAATTCTCTGGAATGTACACCGGTACTGGTCCCCCTGATATTGCCTGCTGCCAAAGGGTCTGTTGTTCACCGAAACCTGGCACAAGGGGAATCGCCCGTTAATAACTGCCTCTGCGACCCCCATGCCACCATCAGAGAGAATAGCAGGGTCCCTGATCCGAGCCCAATGTCTTTGTCTTCGGTGGTGCCGGTCTCTTCCTCCATGGGCCCCGATTGCACTGAGTCGAAAGCCCTGGGTCCGCAGAAGCCTGGGTACCAGAACAAGCTACTGAAACAAGGAAAGTTCCAACGCCCTACAGTCTTCCTTCAGGGGGTGCCCAAACTGGCAGTAAATAAGACAGAGCCCAAGGATGCCCTACTCAATAAATGTCTATTTTGGATGAAAACCTCTGGAGGCTGCCCGTTTGTCCGTAGAGAAGCTCTGGCGGGGTGCCGTAGAATTCCCAGTTTGGGCAAGAATAACCTGGACTGCATCAAATTGACATTTTGGGATCGCAGCACAGCAAACAGGGTTCTGGGAAGCTGTGGGCGGGCGGGCCAATCATCCAAGAGTGGGATCTCAATCAGCATGCTCCCTTTTTTCAGCTCTGTTGTCCCACCCAGATCTGCGGTAGTAAATTCGGGGGTCCTCTCTAGTAACTGTCCCCTCACAGGGGCAAATTTGACAACCTTGGGCCCAAGGTGCCTTGGGAATTGGTTGAAGCAAGGGGTTGGTGGGACCTGACTACCGGCCCAAAGAACTGTTTAGGGTCTCCCAGGAAGGGGATGGCTTGTTTGAATTGCCCTGATGTCTTTCTTATACTTTCTGTGGACTTTTTGTAATTTTGCACCAGATTTGGATTTTTGTTTTAGAATTGTCTTGCAGGATGTACTTTGATGGTCCTTTCGGGCCGAATAAAGTTGTTTGACTGACTGACTGTCACTGTCAACACAGTCCTTGGGGATTGGTCCTAACAGTTCATTTTCAAGATCAATGGAGAAATGTCGGTCATCAACCGCCATTCCAATAATGGTACCTGCGGCTAGAGTAATACTCTTTAAGTCGCTGTTATCCACCTCTATTGGAATGGTGTCATGTTCTATGTTGACTAATGGAGTTGGGTTTACCCCCAACCCTTGCTGTTGGAGAGAAGCATTTAGATGTATGTAAGCATCAGGGTTTTTCAACTCTTGTCCCCTTTTAACTTTCACTTCCAGGGAGAATTGTCGGGTCCTTTCTGGGATGGTGACTTCCTCTTTAACCTGAATTTCAACTGCATAAGGTAGCAATTGAGCTGACCTAAATGCTTTTTCTGGATCATCAAAGCCCATGGGATTATCCGCTAATCGGGACCAAGCTTTGAAGTTTATTAGGTCCAAACTAATGGCAAAGCGATTGAGAATGTCACTGCCTAAGTAAAAGGCGGCAGGGACGTCTCGCACGACCCAACAATTGTGGACTATGCTCTTGTTGCCAATGGAGATTTTGAGCATACACCTGCTTGGCAGGAGATGTTTGGAATTAGGTGCTTCCAGGTCCATTTCCCATTTGTCTATCAGTTTGAATGTGGGAATGGCTGGATCTTTTGGGAGTTGGCGGAACATGGCTTCACTGATGAAGCTCTTACCGTTGTTCACACACACTCGAGCGAGAACAGAGTCCTTCCCATCATTTAACTGAACAGGGATGAACAACTGCTCTCCAATTTGCTGAATATCAGCCAGGCTCTGAGCTGATTTCACATCTTTCTGGACTATAGGAGTGGGAGTTTCAGATTGTGGATTGGTATAGAATTTCAGAGTGTTTCCTTCCAGCGTGGAATACCACCTTAGACTGGAAGGAAGGTTGATTTTCAGAAATAGAGAGGACCCCCCATCACTAGTCTGTTGTCCTACTGCTATTACTGTCACGTCTGGAATCTGGTTGTTCTGGAAGTGAAATTCTACTTGGTCAGATTTTTGTTCAACCATGTGGCATGTGCCGTTTAAACTAACATGGTTGACACTCTGTTTTAATTTTATGGGTCGGCTAGTCTGGGTCCAGAGGACCTTGTTTACGCAATCAATTAGGGGTGACAACCTTCTCAGGAGGTCATTCCCTAGTAAACAAGGGGTGCCCTCTGGGGTCACAACTATGACCGGGTGTTTCAGCTTGTGTCGCCCAATTTTAAGGTCCAAATCTGCCGTCCCCTCGACAGGAATTTCCTTCCCGTCAAAGTTCTGGAGTTGTCCAGGAAGAGAGGTGAGAGGAATTTGGTAATTCTCTCCCCTTCCTGCATTCAGTTCATCAAAGGCCCTTCTGGACAGAAGGGTAGCTTGAGATCCAGTGTCCACCAGTGCCGAGATTGTACCCTGCCCCTGTACTTGTACCGGGGCATAATATCTTCCCTCCTTCTCCTCAAGGGGGCACAGATAATGTACATTTTTGGACAACTGGTGGGCTAATTTTCTGGTTTTGGACATCACTAGCGAAGAGATTTGGGCAGAATCTTGTGGAGAGCCTTGGGAATCTGAAAGAAAAATTTGGCAACTGGAGATCAGAGCCATTGTGGGTTCCCCTGGCTCCGGTTCTGGGCCGCCCCCCCCTTTTTGGAGGCAGTCCCCAGTATGGGTTTGAACCCGGGGATTTTCTTGCTGTTGGTTCTGGGATGAGATGGTGGGTGGCGGTAGCTCAGTCTCCACATCTCCCCAGTCTGGATTTGCATTCCTAGGGACCCATTTTTCTTTGGGAGGAGTTCCCCCCTCTCTGAAGGAGAAGATCCTTTTCTCAGGATCCTCTGAGGATCCCTCTCCCTCAAATTGGAAGATCTGTACCTCCTCCTCAAACTGAGTCTGTTTGGGTCTTTTGTTTCTCCTACCCCCCCTCTGCTCCTTAGGAGGCAGACTTTCAGGGGCAAGAGATTTTGTTTCCGGTTGTCACGACTCGCTCCCTTCGCTCCCGTTCCCACCACTTGGGGGCATGATTTGGGGTTTATTCCCTACTGGACCTTTCCTCTGAACCTTATGCTACAGTGCTGTGATGAATGGGGAGCGCTAAATCCCTATTTTCCAAGCTACTTCCCTTCCGGATCCATTCCAGGTTTTTGGCAGCCAGCATGCTTCTTTAACCAAATGACTATGCTTCCCAGAATGCCTGGCCCACTGCTTCACCTCCACCCTTGCAGGACAAGGTTGGGTGGAGGATAGGCAACACCTGTGGCTGCAGGTGCAGCAAGCAGCACACCTGAGGCGTGTGCTTGTTAAGCAGCTTTAAAGGCCTCAGTCTTACTTCAGTCCAGCGCTGGTCATCGTTTGCAGTGTTCCTGTTGTGACTAGTCCCTAGTCCCTTGTTCCTTGCCTTTGTACCTAGTTCCTAGTTCCTGCTTTCTTGTTCCTCCGCCCTGAATCTCGGATTCATGCGCTATTGATTTCTGCTCCCTTGATTCCCTTTTTGTCTTCCTCTGTTTGCAGGCAGCATTTCTCAGTGCTTTCCCTTTTTAGATGCAGCCCAGTTTGTCTGTGTTCTATATTTCTTTGACTCTGCCCTTTGCTGCTGTAAACCCGTATACCTTAGCCTTCCTCTTAGATTAGCTTCCTGTCTTTTCCTTGGAGGGGTAGGGAGAAGTTTGCATTGGTTATTTCGTTTTTCCCTGCTCCTGATCCTTACTTTCCATTGGGATCCATTCCATGTTTTCCATTGCACTTCTACATTTATTTCCCATTTGATTATTAGGTGTGGTGTGCGGTTGTAGCTAGCTCCTGTGTGAATGCTTATGTTTTCCTCACTAATTTGTAATCACTATTCCAACTTAGGTATTTAGTTTTCCTCCCATTGCTGTTATAGCCTTTCTGGGTCCCAGTTTCATCAACAGGATTCGTGGGCTAGCTGACATGCAAGAGGTGTATCTCGTCCTCGTGAGTACTGTTCTTTAGTTCCCTTATTTAATACCATCAAGAGTGTTAGTTCACAGATCCTGTCATTGCTTGCCCTCCACGTGGGTTTAGCGCTGTCAGTACCTGTAACAGCAATTGGGGGTAAGGCGCTTGCCGACTTTCCTCGCGGTCAGGTGCTTACCCCACATCCCTTTTCATATATTGGTTTTGTTGTCACACTCTATTTGCACTCCTGGGTTCTAGCATACATGAGTCGTTGTTCCTGTGTGCACGTAGTTTAATTCGAAGCTATTCACTGTGTGATTTAGTGCACATTTCCCTTGCCATATTCGCTGCCTTTGTACTCGCCTGACTAATCCTGACAGAATGACCAGCCCAAAATTCCCATTGAATATGGCAAGTTTAAGAAAGAAAGGCAGCAAGGCCTCTAACAGGTTTGTACAGAAAGCTTCCCCTACATTTACCTGTGACAATCAAATCACTAGTCCTGACTTAAATGAACTCCTTGTCACGAATGGGTATTTACGTGCTAAGTATTTTTCCCATAGGATGGCACATCCTACATTGCCTGATCCTAGTTCTATCTTTTGTTTTGATCCAGATTCTATGTCAGCGCAAGCCTTAGCCGCAGAAAACAACACACTGTTAGACTTATTATACAAGAGTACCTCTGTTGTTGAACCCCATGATTCCAGTTGTGCTTCACCTCAGATAAAACAGTTTCATGGTACAAACATACAGAATGGAGGGGTTCCCTGCATAACTTCTGTTTTCTACCCTCAGTCTAAAGCATACTGCTTTGCACAGGTACATACGGTAGTCCCTAATGCCAAGAGGTCTAATGTCAATGGTTTGCTTAAGGGAAACACAGACCAAGTTAGTAAGAGAAAGAATAAATCTCAGAACCTGAAAGCAGTAGAGGACAATGCACAATCAGTGCACATCCAGATTGCTAGTGCAGGATCCAGCCCTGATGCCACTATGCCTCCCCCTGTGCCTACTGATAGTGATGTACAGTTAATGCAGGGTATGCTAAGAGCTAAGCTTGAGGAGTTAAGACAAGAATTCATTTCTTTACAAGAGGAGAATAAGACCTTGCACTCTTTACTGAATACACCGCAGACTTTATCCGTTGATGTTGATGAAGTGAACACGGTTCAGCCCCTGAGTGCAGAGACTTTGGTAAACCATGATATTTGTCAATATGTTAGATCTATTGGGAGTGAAAGTCTTTCTTCTAGCACAGCGCTTAATCTGGGCACAGTTTCTAATAATGGTTCTGCTGTTTGTCAGGGATTGCAGTTAGCTGAAGATTTACAAGCCACATCTTTACCTAAAATTTCCTGTGTAGCAGTTTGTCATAATTCTGAGCTAACACACATACAAGCTTCTGATTTCCAAACACAATCCACAATGGTGGCATACACAGATTCAGTCACTACAGTAGGCTTAGGCCCTGCTCTCGATACAGCTGCTGAGACTGAAGTAGATGTTCAAGCTGATGTGGAAAACGATGTTACCTCTGGGTTCACTCTTCCTTCTTCCAATTCTGATCAATACGAACAGTCAGAAACAGTACAGATTTCATCTTCTGATGGTCTCATTCCACAGTATACAGAACCAAAAGACCGGCAGGCGATTCCTGAACTGTTGATTGTAAATCTGCCTCTTTCAGAAGCTAAGACAGAGGAATGGACAATTGACGAAATCCTGATTAACAGAGACTTTACTATGGTAATTCCACTGGTTGATTTTGACTTCTATAAAGAAAAAGACTCTGTGTCACCCACTAAAGAAAAGGACTGCAAGGGTACAGCTCAGTCTTTGGTTATTGGTGCCAAGGAGTCTACTGCCCTAAAGGTGCCCTCCATTCCTGAGCCACCAATGTGTCTGTCAACTTCTGAGACTTCTGTCTGTCCTCCTACAACCATTGACTCTTCTATGATCCAACCCACAGCCCTGCAGTCATCTTTGGCACACGTGTCTTCACCCAATGAACCGCTGCCATGTCTGCCATTTATTCAAGAGCCAGTCCCAAAGACCTGGACATGTTTGTATCCAGCAACCGAGATTGCTCCAGCTTGCATGCCTTCAGCCTCAAGGTTTCCTCTGGCCTGCCTGTCTTCAGCTACAGTGACTCAACCTGCAGATCATCCTTCAGCTTTAGAGCCTCCGGTAGTCCATCATAAGTGCATGTCTTCAGTCCCGGAGTATACTGAGTATTTGCCTTCAGTTCATGAGACGCCTGTATCCTGCTTATCCTCGCTGCCAATATCAGAGGTATACCTGTCTACGCCATCAGATCCTGCTGTATTTTCTTCTGCTCCAGCGATTCCTCCTGTATCCCGACCATTTACTGTCGATGAACGTCTAGCCTGCCTTTCTTTTGCTTCAGGAGGAGCACCAGAATGCCTGCCTTTTCCACAAGACGATTCTCCCAACTGCTTCACTTTAGCATCAGAGCCTCCTAAAAATGCAGCATCAGAGTTTGAGACTTTTGCCAGCTCCCGCTTCAGAGTCATCAAGCTGGACCAAGTGATGAGTCAGAACCACTCACCTGGGTGTGCACAGGGGGTGGTGCAGACCGGCGTATTACCTACAGGACTTGTGCAACAGAATTCCGCCAAGAAGCACCAGTTGGGTGCTAGTAGCCAAAGGAAGGGAATGACTGCTGCAGTTCAAAATGTGTCTGTTATTGCTCCTTCTGCGAGTGTGCCTGAAATACCAAGTACTGCGTCTATCACTCCTATCAGCATGCCAAACGTCCCTGCTGTTGTATCCCACGTGCAACAAAGTGGCTACACGACTGTCATCAGGAGTACCAGCCTTGTACAACCCATTGGACTTCCAGGTCTCCAAGGCGTAGAACATGTGCAGTCAAACCTTAGTCACTTTCAACCACAAGCCTTTTCCCAGATGGATGACGGAAGAAAATCTGAACCTCTACCTCAGCCGCCACCTTCTCTAATGGCTGAACATAAACCTTTCCTGAAGCCAGCAATTTGCTCACCTCCCGCATGTCCACTCTCGGCAGAAAGGCTAACGGGGCTTCTACCATTGTCTAAGGCATGTTGCACCAGCCTGCCTCCCTCCTCAAAGACTTATAAGTGTCCAATCCCAGTGACTGAACTTCCTGGACCTTCCAACTCTGCTTCAGGTCCTGCAAGTCCTTCATGCCTTTCTTTGAACCATGAGTCTCTTCCTCACCAGAAGCCACCGTTTCCATCAGTGCCACCTCCAAAGACAAAGCGCTTCTATCATGGAAGTCCATCTGCCTTTGCCCACAGGCCACCATTTCCATCAGTGCCACCTCCAAAGAAAAAGCACTCCCATCATGGAAAGAAGATGTCCCGTGCGGGTGGTGGGCCCCAGAAGACGGCCGTGGGAGGGGGTATACTGTCACGACTCGCTCCCTTCGCTCCCGTTCCCACCACTTGGGGGCATGATTTGGGGTTTATTCCCTACTGGACCTTTCCTCTGAACCTTATGCTACAGTGCTGTGATGAATGGGGAGCGCTAAATCCCTATTTTCCAAGCTACTTCCCTTCCGGATCCATTCCAGGTTTTTGGCAGCCAGCATGCTTCTTTAACCAAATGACTATGCTTCCCAGAATGCCTGGCCCACTGCTTCACCTCCACCCTTGCAGGACAAGGTTGGGTGGAGGATAGGCAACACCTGTGGCTGCAGGTGCAGCAAGCAGCACACCTGAGGCGTGTGCTTGTTAAGCAGCTTTAAAAGCCTCAGTCTTACTTCAGTCCAGCGCTAGTCATCGTTTGCAGTGTTCCTGTTGTGACTAGTCCCTAGTCCCTTGTTCCTTGCCTTTGTACCTAGTTCCTAGTTCCTGCTTTCTTGTTCCTCCGCCCTGAATCTCGGATTCATGCGCTATTGATTTCTGCTCCCTTGATTCCCTTTTTGTCTTCCTCTGTTTGCAGGCAGCATTTCTCAGTGCTTTCCCTTTTTAGATGCAGCCCAGTTTGTCTGTGTTCTATATTTCTTTGACTCTGCCCTTTGCTGCTGTAAACCCGTATGCCTTAGCCTTCCTCTTAGATTAGCTTCCTGTCTTTTCCTTGGAGGGGTAGGGAGAAGTTTGCATTGGTTATTTCGTTTTTCCCTGCTCCTGATCCTTACTTTCCATTGGGATCCATTCCATGTTTTCCATTGCACTTCTACATTTATTTCCCATTTGATTATTAGGTGTGGTGTGCGGTTGTAGCTAGCTCCTGTGTGAATGCTTATGTTTTCCTCACTAATTTGTAATCACTATTCCAACTTAGGTATTTAGTTTTCCTCCCATTGCTGTTATAGCCTTTCTGGGTCCCAGTTTCATCAACAGGATTCGTGGGCTAGCTGACATGCAAGAGGTGTATCTCGTCCTCGTGAGTACTGTTCTTTAGTTCCCTTATTTAATACCATCAAGAGTGTTAGTTCACAGATCCTGTCATTGCTTGCCCTCCACGTGGGTTTAGCGCTGTCAGTACCTGTAACAGCAATTGGGGGTAAGGCGCTTGCCGACTTTCCTCGCGGTCAGGTGCTTACCCCACATCCCTTTTCATATATTGGTTTTGTTGTCACACTCTATTTGCACTCCTGGGTTCTAGCATACATGAGTCGTTGTTCCTGTGTGCACGTAGTTTAATTCGAAGCTATTCACTGTGTGATTTAGTGCACATTTCCCTTGCCATATTCGCTGCCTTTGTACTCGCCTGACTAATCCTGACACCGGTTCCTGGGTTTCCAGGGGCTGTTTACAAGTGAGGAAGGAAGCTTCCTCCAAGGCTTTACACCCCCCTTCCCTTTGTGCCTCCTCCCTGGGAACCGGTGAGTTATCGGGGTTCTGCCCCCGTCATTGTTCTGGAGCACCAGGTCCAGAGTTGGGTGCGTTCTGCGCCGGCATGCTGATCTGAGGGTTCTGCTGAGCCCTCAGTATGTGACCCATATCCCGCGCCATGTTTTGAACCTGGCGCTCTAACTGGGAAACCCGCTCAGGCTGATACGGGGCCCTGTTTTCTCCCCTGGGCTGATCCCGGGAAGGGTAGCTGTCCCTCCTCTGGTAATACCCCGGGTTGGGAAGATTTGGGTACCCCTCCACCCTTGGCCTCCCCTCTCCCGGATTCAGTGGTCTGGGCTCAGGGAATTGGGGAAAGAAGGATGGATGGTTTTGGGGCTGAAAGTCGGGTGGATATCTGGGGAAAAAGTTCTGCCCAGGGTTTGGTAAATTTCTGCCCTCCTGTGGGAAGCTTGGAGGGAAGTTCCCTGGGTTAGGTGCTTGGCTGGATCCCCCCCCTTGGGCTGGAGGAGTCCACACATAACCCAGGATGGGTCGATTTCCCTTGTAACGGGGACTTACATAATCAGGAGAGCGAGGGACCCCATTTGTGGGGCTGCCTCCTTGGCTCCCGGTCTGTGACTGACCCGAGGACCTCCTGGGCCTAGCATTATTAGGTGCAGGTAGGTTTTTAGGCCCCCCCATCTCCAAATCCAAAACGGGGGTGACCTTTACCTCTGCCACCTTGGCAGCAGCAGGGGTGCTGTTGGCTTTGGGGTTTTTCTGGGCATTACTTTTGCTATCTATCGGTTTCTGCACCTCATAGATCCGGGTAGCCTGTTCAATGACCCAATCTAAGGATCTTTTCTCGTGAAAATCCCTCACGAGCTGGGTCATGATGTATTTGGGCAAGGCATGGAAAAACGTATTTATGAACTCTCTACTATCTGTGCGCACCCTTCTTGTGGTCTGTGCAAAAGCACGCTTTAACTCCTGCACAAATTCTTGTGGGGCCTGATCCTCCCCACATTGCAAATTGTAGGCTGCCTTGCGAGCCTCTTGAGGATTTCTGTGAACAGAAAAATGTTTCAGGATGGCCGCCTTATATGTGGACCATCTTAAATGATTTTGGTCCTCCAGCCCCGCAAAGAAACTGGAGTATTCCGGGGAGAATGTCCACTTTACATATTGAATACAGCTTTGGCTGTCCTTCAAATGGAAAGTCTCCATCATTTGTTCAAACAACTCTAAGTGCTCCCAAACAGAATACTTAGCGTTCTTATGGTAAGGCGTGATGACGCTCCTGATCGCCTTAATCTGCTTTAAGGGGTCCTTAAGCAAGGCCCTTTTTGCCTTATTGGCCTTTTTGGTTCGGGTAACCCTTGTCCATTCATCCTCGGACTCAGAGGCACTGCTCCCAGAGGTTCCCGTCTGATCTTCCAGGTTTTCCCAGATTCTGCGAGCCTGGGAATGGCTGGCAGAATGTGGGGACCTGGTCTCCTGTGTCCTGCGCAGTTCAGAGGAGTCTTCAGATTCCTCCTTGCTGCCAGGATTTGATGGGTACCCCCTCCACTGACCTAACTGGGCAGAGGTTTTCAGGATGGCCTTAATGGGCCTACTCTCCTGGGGTTCCCCACTGAACTGTACTGTACTTGGGTGCCCATACCCGGATGCCCACCCCTCCATTCCTGAGTGGTACTGGCCTATGAGCCCCATACTTTTAGCTGGATAGTAATCTGCCATCCCTGTGGCCCTGTGCTCATGTGCACCAGGGGACATGGGGGTGGCAGAGTCCAGGGACTGAGAGGTATGAGGGCCTCTGGTACTAGGGCTCCTGAGGTTATGCTCCGGAGTTTCCATTTCCCAGCGAACCTCATCTCTATCCGCCCCTGCTCCCTGTTGCAATGCAAGAGCCTGCATTTGTGCCTTCAATTCCTCTGTTAAGGCCTTACTCGACTCTATCAGTTTCTCCTGCATCGCTACCTGTTGCTGGAGCCTATCATTGTGTTGACAGAGGGCCTCATTCTCCCTCTGTGCTTCCTGGTTGGTCCTGGAGAACTGGGCCAGTCTTTGCTGCAGGAGGTTTACCTCCTGGGCAATGTCCCTATTGGCCTGCTCCTTTCTTGCTAGAGCATCTTCCACCCTTCTGGTGTGCTCTACCAAGTTCTGTTTTTCTTTTTGGAGATCACCCAGCCCCTGGAGGGCCAGGTGATTTTCTTCAATTTCCTTTTTTAAGTGGCAGACTTCCTGGCCTATGGCGTCTCTTTCCTGATTAAGAGCCTGCATTTGTGCCGCCAGGTCGTCCCTTTGCCGTTGAAGGGCACCAGCTTTTTGGCGCTCCTCATCAAACTCTGCCTGGGTATCCAGGTCTTTCAGAATCAGTTTATTGCTCTCCTCTTTCTCTCTGTCTAGTTGGATTTGCAGGGTGGCTACCTGCTCTGTGCATGCCCTGTTGAAATTGATCTGTTGCTCCAGCTTTTTCTGGTTCTGCAGTAAGGAGTCCAAACTGTCTTGGTGCTCCTTCTGCAGGGCCAGAAATCGGGTATCCTGGTCTGTCTTTTCCTGTTGTAGGATGCCCATATCCTCTTTTATTTTAATGATATATTGCCTACTATCATTTTCTGCCTCCTGGCTCCTCTGCAGCCTCTGCTCAGAAGAGTCCAGATCAGATTGGGCCTTCTGTAATGCCATCTGTTGCCTATTTGCCAGATTTTGGCTTTCAGCACATCTATCCTGCATGTCTCCCATATATAGGTACAGGTATGCTGCTATCCTGGCAATCTTATTGTGTTCCTCTTTGGCTTTAGGAGCCATATATAGTTCACTCAGGGCCACATGTAAGGGACCCTGATCTCTATATATATCTGACCCTGTTTCAGTGACCTGTTGTGTGATGGCCTGCAACCACACATCCTGGCCCTGTTCGGTCCATTCACCTCTCACAAATAGCTTATGCAAGAGGTGCTCTCTGGCTATTTTCATGTCTACTAAGGTCGTCATTCTAGAGATTGGTCTCTGTCCTGACTTACAGAAGTTTGTATTTTATTTTTGCAGAACAGAACTTTTCTTGGAGTGTCCCTTTTGAGGAATGCTTCACAGCGTAATGCAGCGTGGTGATCCGACCGGATGTATGTATCCCGTCAGTTAGTACACTGTATTAAGCTGCACAAGTGGTAAATCTAACCCAACGTCTCGGCTCGAGCCCCCAATTTGTAAGAGGATTCAATTCAGCACTACAGCTAAGTTAACGCCTAGTCTAGAATACTGAATGAAAACCCTTATTGATATATCTTTATGTCCAGTTCATGCGTTCTGGATGACTACCCCTATATAACACCCCTCTCTTGGAATCCCCCTGACCCCACTGAGCCAAGAAGTAGTTCTGTTTTGCAAGTTTAAAAGGTTTAATTGAATAGCACACTTAATCTGATATGATAAAGATCAACCATGGAGAATCTGGCACTAGCACACTTCTTATAATCACTAATGAGTTGACATGAAATGGATAAGGTAGCACACTGGTAAATAGGAACAAAAGTATAATGTGGTAGAGGATGCTTTATGTAAGCTCAGGTGGATGCAATATTCAATGAATGCAGTACAGAAAATACTCAATATGATTTCAACCAAACAATGTAATCACTTTTCTCTGGCAATCCCCTCCCCCCCTTTATGCAAGGCAAGGAAATGGAAGGAAAACACACAGTTCTCAGAAATACAATCAAATGTGATTCAGTTCACCTCAGCAAGCTTAGACTACAGAAGTTTGAAAACACAGGCAAAATGCTTTGATATGTGCTGGCAATTCAGTGAAAAGTATGCTAAAATGCTTTTGATTCCCTCTAGAGGTTCAGGGTGAGTGGTATCTAGTTAATATTAGCTCAGGCTCACTCTTGCAATGATTCAGGGATAGTTTTTATGAGGCAAACGATTTTCTGGCAAATGGAAGGCAAGCAGCAGCTGATTTTACATGTGGAGAAATTTGCAAATCGCGGTAAAATTTGCGGATGCGTGTTCCGCGATTGCGGTAAAACTATAAGGGATAGGAAGGTGGTTCTTGGTGCGATTCAAAGCTAAGATTCTAAGCTTTCAAATGAAAGTTACTGCAAGTCTCTAGCACAAACGGTCGCGGAGATATGAGCGATTTAGTGAAGGTCGTTTTTCAGATTTGAAATTTTAAAAGCTCAAAATGACAAGTGCAGATTTTGCAGCTAGAATGACAGGTGACAGTTAGGAGACAGTTCTACTTAGATTAAAATAGGATTGAATTATATTATTTTAACTAAGAGATTGGTTCTGAGCTTTGCTGAGTACTCACAAGAGATTTTGAACCGGAAAGCGACTTGGTCACGGACTTCAGTCTGGTCAGGTCTTCCCGGGTTCTGCTCACAGCGCCTGGCCTCTGGAACTGCTCACAGCATCGGGGTCAGCACTCTGGATACAATGGCCTGGTCTCTGCTAGGCACCGGTTCTCTGGGTCGGGTCCTGCCTTCGCTTTGGATATTTCTGTCACCGGGTTCTTGCAAAAGTTCTTGGCAAAATTCAGACGGCTCGCCCGGCTGTCTGAAGAGTTCAGTTGCAAAAATATTTTGAGGCCTGCTGACAAATACTCTTGCTGGCAGTGGCCTTTTTGGTTAAGGTTCTGAAGTCTCTGTTTATCTTGGAGTCTAAGTGTTGGCTCTTTGAAGATTGATGGAGGTAAGTATGGATTTTTCCGGCAGAGCGTCCCGCTGCAGATGGAATTGAAGGTCCCTATCTGTTCTGTCTGTCTGCTTTTATGTGTTTAGAATGTGGGTGTGTTCTAGCATCACTGACCCTACCTCTCTCTCAGCTTCTAATTGGTCAAACTTCCATTTATCATTTGATTGGGGAATGAACTGTGAGTCAGAGTGATGTCATTTTATGGCTTGCAGATAGGACACTCCTCTGTCAGATTGCACACATTCTATATTTGATAATAAAAGACATATTTCACAGTTACACAGTTGCTTGAAATTACATATACATGGTGTGGCTGAATTTAGCCATGTCTCTGTCCAAATCTGCTGTTTCTAAGAGCTTGCATTCAGAAATGGCACATAATTGACTTTTTAACTGATTTTTCGATTTCTGACATTGACCCAACTTTACATACATGTGCGCAGGGAGTATGGACATAAACTGATGAAGTTTCAGATTTTTAACATGCATACATTTAGAGTAATATCCACTTTTCCGCTAAAACCCCCCTGAACATACCACCGGTTCTAAAAACCTCTTAAACTGTGGGCAGAAAAATCACAAGAATTATGGTATCATTTATAAAATTTTCACATGTCCGCTCTATGAATGATCCATCTTTTTAAAGTTATGTTCTGGCTCCAAAGGGGTGTGGTTTCCTCTCAGCACAAGGTAGAAATACTGGTTTATCCAGTTCTGCCAAGCCAGCTTGCTCTCACAGGCAGTGCTCCTCCCAGCTTCTGCCAAGAGGAAGCTACATTTTACGACTGCTGTAATAAAACCTTTGCCTGAGTCAGGAGAGGCTCATTGTTCAAGAGGAAGCCATTTATGATCCTCTCAATAAACCCTCTGCCTGGGTGAAGGGAGTTGCATTGTTCACTCTCCTGCAGAGCACAGGTAATTCAATTATCAGATAGATGGCATATCCTTAGTGTGAGCAGCAAAAGGGCAGCTAGGCCTGGGAACACAGCTGTGACTCAAGTTTCACTCCTGATGGGGGTAGTTGCCAGGCAAATTGGAATCTCTTTAAGCTGTCATTTCTGTTCCCCAGTTTCTGCATTCAAATAAAACTAAACATTTTCACATATGCAGCTAGAAGGCTGATTCTAAGTTTAAAACTATGACATTTAAACAGTTACAAAGGCATGTGACACCAAACATAGGTCACTCATTTAATCTAAACATTTTCGATTTTAGTGTCTTTAAATCCAGTGCAACTTAAACTGCTGCAATCCACAGCTCAGCCAGTCTTGTTATAAACCTTCAAGTCACTTCAGAATATCACTTTACATTGTATCCACCTCTCAGTAAGTCTTTCTTTAGCCTGCTTTGGGTTCATTCAGTTTTACACAAAAAAGTAAAATCTGGTGTGGTTTTAAAATGCCGGCTTTTGGATAGTGGTGAGTACTGGTACTGCACCCATTTTTGAGATTTAAGAAATGAATTCCCCACCATTCTAGGTTGCATTTGGCAATCAGCATTGCCATTCCCAATGGTTTCAGACTACTGTGCGGGTAGTCCAATGGTGGTTTTAAAGCGCTTTGAAGCTAACCGGCGCTACTGTTTTTCCTTTAGCAACCCATTTCCCTCATGGCAACCCGGCCTTTCATTCTCGCACTGGTAGGTGGCAAGTGAGGCAACCATTTCGGTGTGCGCACAAACTGCGCAGCTTTCCTGGATTTCGGCGCACATGTGGGTTTTCCGCCATCTTGAATTTTTTAAGCCCACAGCACCAAATGTTGTGGCATGATAGCTTAAACGTGGGTCAGGACACCCAACAACGTGCAGTCTCCTCATGAAAAGACTGCAGGTCACCTCGCATGGCCCGTTGACGCAACGCCACACCTGTCAGGACAGGCTCAACCCGGACCCGGATAGCCACGTCCGCAGGCAGAGGAAGGCCAGTTGTCGTGAGCTCATCCCCTCCCTGAAAACGGGTCTGGACGTAGGCATCCCTGCTGGTGCAAGATGATGCAGTGACAGGATCAGGGACAGGATTGCACACAGGCACCTCCGCGGCGACCTGTGCTGCTTCCTGTCCCTGGTCCTGCACTGCACCACTAGCACCAGTGGAATCCCCACCTCCAGACCCCGTCTCTGTTGCTTGCACGGCCTACTCCTCCACCAAACCCCCCACCAACCTGGATGACTCCGTGCCATCTTCCCCTGTTGGGCCCTGTGGGGTCCCAGCTGCCCCTTCTGCTGCCTAGGAGTCCAACTCCGACCTCCGCCTCTTGGACCACCCCCCGGCAGCTGCGGCCTGGGACGCGGCACCGGACTCCTCACTCCCCAATGAGATCACAACCTGGGAGGGGAGCCGGGCCTTGCGTCTCCGGCTGGCGGTGCGGTCCCCGCCGCTGTGCTCCACAGCACCTTCTCCGCCCTCTTCATCAGTTGACGCTGCAGACAGGGAGAAATAAAACACAGGCATCAGGGCACTGTACAATGGACACATACACACATGACAGTTGTACATGAGTGGCATTGGCAAACCTCAGACATGGCATCACAATTGGCAACACACATGTAATTTCTACATGCACACATGAGCCATACCACAGCCACATCGCAACTGCCAGCACCATCCATACACATACAACAGCATGAGCAGGCAAAGGTGAGCCAAACATCACATGCAACACAGGCAGTGCACTACACATGCACGCACACCACCACACTTGCATGCATGTGTACACCTCAGCCAACTGTCGCAGTGTTCCGATGGGCATCCATGTCACATCTGCCAATCAGGCTTCCACATCCCGCTGTCACACGCATCCATGTTGCATCACTATTGCACCCTTGTCAAGTACACACACATGCACATGTACACAGTGCTGATACATGCAGCTGAAAACAACATACATGCGTGACATCACGAACATGCCTACTTACATACACATTCATACAAACATGTGTGCCCACACAACTGCATTTGGCATGCAAGCCTACACACACAAGCACCATCCATGTCTCACACATGACAGCGCTCGCATGTGTTAGCCTCACGGTCCTGTATACCCCCACCCATACTCGGCCCCATACAAACAGATGTGCAACCGGCACACTACTGGCACATCACCACATGCACAGCTTACAATCATGATGCATGTACACTTACCGCTCGACTCCAGACGGGTCTGCCTCTCAAGGACCTGGACGTGGAGCACTGGGGATATGCGTTCCAGGACCCTCATCTGATCTTCCGACAAGTGGCCCCAGCGCCCCTTAGCATCCGCTGCCTTCAAGAGGCGCCGGGCCTTGTTCAGGGTCCTGGACCTGAAGTCCTCCCAGCGCTTCTTGACATGTTGGAAGTCGCGGACTGCCACCCCCTCCGCGTTGATGGCAGTCGCGATGTCCGTCCAGATCCGAGTCCGTCCTTCCTTGTCGGCGTGCACACTTCCGTAGAGGGCATCATACTGCCCCAGGACTTGCTCCACCAGGACACCAACTTCCCTGGCACTGAAGCTGGTGCCCCTCTGCCTCTCTGGCCGGGGGTTGTCAGTGGTGCCAGATGTTGCAGTGCCCGACATGACAACCCCAGAGGCAGGAGTGGGTGGGCAACTGGGTCCTGGGGCTGGGCTGTGGCGCGATGGAATCCCAGTCGGGAGTCTTCGGTTCCAGCAGGGGTGGTCACAGCAACAGCACCCCTGGCTGATGTGCAGGCAGCAAATGGCAGGACACGTGGGCAGCAGGCAGTCAGGCAGCAGCAGATGGCAGGTGGGAGTGTGCTCGGGGCTCTGGGGGGCAGTAAATCGGCTTTCTGGGCAGGAGCGTGGTCTTCCGTGTGCTTACGCGTGGCCAGCTTGATACGGAGTGATTTGGCACTTGAAAAGTCCTGCACGTCTGTGTGTAATTCGAGGAAAGGCCCTTAGCGCGTAAGCTCGTCTGCACGCATATGCGATTTCATTGGCCCAATGGCCCCCAGGCGCAGCTGTGACGTCACGCGCATGACCGTAGAGAATGGCGCGTGTAAAAAAAAAGAGATACACGTCCGAGTGTCAAAGCGTGTAATTGGTGGAAATGGCCTCATCGCGTATGCGCGTCTGTGACGTGTGTATAAAAGGTACGTGTAGAACGCCATTTCCTTGTATGTGCTTTTCGTGGAGAGCGAGTGGGTGAAATCTGTACTTCTTGTCGGTTCACACGCGTTTTACTTCACAGCGTTTCCAGTTCGTACTCCCTGTTACCTCTGACAGCTTTTTCTCTTTTCCTCTTTTTCCTGGGCCTGTTTCCTCAAACAGCGTTCCCTTCTACTGTTGTCCTGTCTCCTCAGACAGCATATAATTCTTCTTTTGGCGGGGGTGTTGCCAACGCGCACACGCGCATATTTTTCACGCTTTTGGCTCCTGGCAGACGGTGAGTCGCGCACGTATTTAACATCTGTGCTTGCCCCGTGTGTCGCGTACCCCTTCAGAGGTCATTCTAGGCTGCGTGTGACACGCATATGTTCATTCTTGTGTTTCTGGGTGCCACAGCGTAGTGCAGGTTTATTTTTCCACGCACGTGGACTAGGAGGTGTTGCGTGCACCTTACTTCCCTTTTGTGGGGTGCCTGTGCGTTGCGTGACCCATCATCTTTCCCCAGGGGTGACATACAGCCTTGCTAGAGCACTAGGGTACGATTACCATCTGGTACCCAACCCCTTTGACCCCCAATTGCCCAGGACAATAGTTCACATCGACTCCCATACGCACAATAACATCAGTGCCATGGCTGGGAGGCGAACAAGCCGTAAGGGTGGCAAAGGTGGGCGAGCCCCAAGTGGTGGCCGTGGTGGATCCAGTAGGGGACGTGGCCATGACTTGCAGGGTGCCCCTAGCGCCCCATGTGTGGAGGAGCAGTCAGGGACACCCATGCCCCCCCTCGTTGAGGTTAACGTGGCTGACACCATCCATGCTCAGCCCTTGTTGGACCAGCCCACTGTGGAACCAGACCTGGCACAGGGTGACTCCATGGCTGACTTCCAGGTCAGCAGGTCTAGGCCACGTGCGCCGGTGAACGTTGGTGTCATCAGGCCACGTGGATCAGGGGCAGCTAGGTCATCTGCTGCCCCGCGTAGGCAGGCTGGGGAGGCTGCAGGGGCAGCTGCGGCTCCATCCACCCCACCTCTCACACACCCAGCCAGGACAGTGTCGGTCCAAGTTCATCATGCTGACATTCCCCCTGATACCATCACACTTGAGCTAATGCCTGCACCAACTCCCATGCTGAGTGTGCAATCCCACACTCCTAGTACAGAGTCCACCGGGGCTCCTGCCCCTAGTGTCCAGAGCGGCGTAGGACACTCAGGATCCCCACCACCTTCCAAGCGGAAGAGGAAGAGTGCTCGTCCAGTAGAGGCTGATGCCCCAGACACGGCTACACAGTCCGGCCCGTCAAGGAAGCCCAGCTTCAATGAGGCCGAACTCAATGCACTTGTAGAGTATGTGTCCGCACATGACCGCGAAATGGTGATTGTTGCAGGATCCAAGACCACACCTGCACAACGTCAGGCCCACTGGCAGACCATTGCCGACATCATAAGTGCCCTTGGAATCGTGAGGCGCACAGCTACTGAATGCTACAAGCGCTGGAATGACCTGAAGCGCAGGGCAAAGAATAAGCTGGCCTCAAGTCATGCCGCAACTCTAGTGACTGGAGGTGGGTCTCCAGCAGATGACATAGAACTCACTCCACATGAGCAGGTTGCTGGGACCTACGTCACGGAGGAACAGATCCAAGGCGTGGGAGAACTGGCAGATTACGAGGCATTGTCCGGTGAGTGCACATGCATGTGTGTGTCATCCATGTGCATGGTGTGTGTGGGAGGGCTTCTGTTTGGGTGCCAGGTGAAGGTGTGTGTGCCTGAGTGGTTTGGGTCACCCATGTGCCTCATCCTATACATTCTGCGCACCAGCATTTGGGTATAGCAGCATCCCTTCTGCCAACATTAGACATCCAGCCCAACACCACGCCAGTTGCCCTTGGAGTGTCATCTTGCCACAACATTGTTGCTTATTTACCTCTGTTTATTCAGGCAGATTGTTTGCATACCACCACTTTTACTCAGGATTTCTCAGTCCTATTGTCACATGTCTGACATGGCTATAGTACAGTGGACTGGCTTTGTGTCCTGGACATGATTTGTTTAGACATGTCCCTGTGCTATAGGACCATTTTTGACTGGCAGCTGCAGGCTAAACATTTGAACCATTTCAATGAAAAAATCAATTTCATTAGCAAACTGGACTGAATGAACAATTGGTGACCTCCTCTCCCTCTTCACTTCATGGCTAGGGTACATGCCATCTGTGTGATGGCATGTGTATTTGACCTGCCAATCACTGGCCAATGTGTGATGCCACTGCTAGGCAGCATGCAGCAAATGTGTTCATCTTCCATCTTGGTGTCATCAATGTGTGCCATCTGCCTACCCTTCACATGCAATGACGGTGCATGCATGGGAGGGTTTTAGTCATGTGGGACATGTGTCAATCAAGTACTGTTTCTGTAGCCTCTCAGCCCCAAAATTGTGTGCCATAGTGCTAATATCTGTTTCCATTTGTTTTCTCTTATGTCTTTGCAGGGGATGACGCACTTGATACTGCTGGGGTTGTGGAGATGGTGCAGACCCAGGAGGGGTCTGAGGGCCGACCGACCACCAGTGAGGGACGTGGTGTGGTGGTGGGTGAGAACCCAAAACTGATGCAGGTCGTGCTCTCAAGGGGTGTCTCTGGCTGCACCTCCCCCAAGCTGTATTCAGGTGTCGATTCGGATGATGAGACCTATGTGCCATCGCAGGTGAGTGTTCCTGAGAGGGATTCTGTTCTGTCCGACCCATCTGCACCAGGGTTAGAACCCTCAATGGGGATGTCAGTGTTGGCAGGTACGCCTTTGGTGGTTATGGATGCAGGGTCACACTCCGCGACATCTGATCCTGTTCCTGGGCCAGCAGATCAGAGGGGGAATGCAGTCCTGCAGCCTCAGGCAGTGCCGGCACAGCAAGGCGCAGTTCGCCTTGCCCCAGACAGGTGTGGTGCCCGCCGACGTGGTGGTCGTCAGCCACCTGGCAATACCGCATGGGAGCAATCCATATACGGTATGGCAACCCAACAGGCAGCATCATTAGAGATGATGGCTCAGGCCATGGATAGGGTGGCCACTTCCATTGTCCCCCCCGAAAGGCTGATGGAGCGACTACAGCAGGCAACAGACTCCATCTGCCAGTCACACAGGGGAGACATGTTGGCGTCCGACAGGGACAGGCGGGCGGCACTGGCGACTCTGCAGGAAGCCATTTCCATAGAGTCCCAGGGCCACAGGGAAGCCCTGAGGGTGGAACTCCTTCACCTCAGGACGACTCTTGTTGAGCTTGAGGCTTCAACAAACAGAAGGACAGAACAGCAGCTGGAGCATCTCACACGTATGCTCTCAGGTTGGATGCAGGCAACTAGGGCGGAGGTCCGGGCATCCCGTGAGTTGTTGCATGGGGACCTCCGCACAATTATCCTCCAGAACGAGACCTACCACACCCGCATGCTTGCAGCCATGGAGGAACAGACTAGGGCTTTGCGTGGGCTGCCTCCCATAGTGCCACCACCTCCTGATGCAGCTGCAGAGGGTGAGGAGAGCGACAGCAGTGATTCTCCCACAATAGGGTAGCCGTGTAGGCCATGAACCCATGGAGGTGTTCTTTTTTCGCAAGATCCACACAGGTGGGTTTTGGTGTGCACCCTGTCCTCGGACCTCCTGGGTGGCCTCCCCCACCCCCCCCGGGCCCATTAATGGCCATTTTTGATTTATTTTTTTAGTTTTTTTTTACTTTTTTTTTTTTGGAACAGTGTGTTGCCTTGTGTGGCTCCCGTGGGCATACGCTGCATTGTGGCTGGACACATGCAGGCTTGTCATGAATTTGGTTCAGATGCTTGGGTTTTTGTGACACACACCCCTCCTGCTTCCCGTTTCCATAGGCTTGCAAAGGGTGTGCCCAAGTGACATTGACGTACATGGTGACATTGGACTCCCATTCGATGTGTGGGCAGTCTGTAGTCAATACTGTGTATACATTCATAGCGCATATTGTTGTTGTATTGTACACTGCATGGTGTATTGATATGTGCCTCTGCATCCATCTCATCCTCCTAATTTGCAGGTCCATTTCTCATGTCTTCACAAGGCGGTCCACCTTGGAACTGGAGTCCCTGTTGTAAGCAGTGCACCTACACTCTTGCGTGGCGCTAACACTGTATACTTGGAAGTGTTTGAAGTGCTGGCATCGTCAGGTAGTGAGGCTAGCAAATTTTTAAGTCTGTAATGTCATGTTTAAGGTAGGTTGGAGGTTGTGTAGGTGATTGGTATTCTTGGTAAGTATTTGGTAATGTGTGTTGTAGGTCCTGCATTACTGTGAGCATTTAATGTGTGGCCATGTTTCCATTAGGGACTCTGTAGCTGGTGACACTTAGGGCATGTTGTGGGGATTAATTTGTTTGCTCTCACATTGCATGACATGCCGTGGTGTGTTGTGTGGCCCTGCCGGGGAGGGGTTGGGTGACATAGCACTGTTTTCATGTAGTATTTTTCAAGTGGGTATTCATTTCTGCAGCATGGAAGTGTGTCTTTTGATGACACTGCATTGGTGGTGTTTGTGTAGGCAGGGATGCACACATTGTGACACTTCCACATGAACAATCTCAGGCTGCTATGGTTCTGACAGTTGACTGTCCCTTTGTTCGTCATAATTGTCAGGTCGAGTCATCATTGCTTATCAGAAGGTACGTGCCAGGGCTGTGGGCACTCCACAGGGGTGCGATTTCTATGTGAAGTAATTAGCCACCAGCTGCGTACGGGCTGCCTCACCCCGTGCCCTCTCCCCTCCCATGCGCAGCTGGCGTGCATGTGGTTGGGGATGTGGGGGCACCACCATGTCCACAGCCAGGCCCCGGCGTGTTGCAACATTGTGCAGGACACATGCTGCCACTATGATCCTGCACACTACTAGGGGCGCATATAACAGCTGCCCTCCAGAACGGTCAAGGGAGCGAAAGCGTGACTTGAGCACTCCGAATGTGCGCTCCACTATGCCCCGGGTTGCAATATGGGCTGTGTTGTATCTTACCTCTGGAGGCGTGATGGGGTTCTGAATTGGCGTCATCATGTGGGTGCTCAGAGGGTAGGCACTGTCCCCTGGTGAGGAAGTGATGGGTATCATTAGTGGGGTAGTGACATAACTCTGCATCTGACATGCATGCATGTGCAGTGGCATTCATACTCACCAAGCAGCCATGTATCGCCATGCCGCCCAGCTTCTAGGTCCCGGCTTAGGGTAGACATTCGCTAAATGAAGCTGTCGTGGGTGGACCCTGGATAGTTGGCATATACTAAGGTGATGATTCCCTTGGCATTACATACTACCTGCACGTTGATGGAATGCCAGTGCTTGCGGTTCCTATAGATGTGCTCAGATGCCCTGGAGGGACGTAGTGCCACATGGGTGCAGTCAATGGCACCTAGCACTTTGGGGAATTGTGCAACACCGTAGAAATTGAGGGTGGCAGCCTGCCTTTCTGGAGGTGTCCTGGGCAGGTATATGTGCCTACAGACTGATGGGCGTGCAGTGATGATGTTCAAGACCTGGTGTAGGCAGCGTGACTGCGTGGCCTGTGACACCCCACCCACTATGACACTTGTCTGCTGAAATGATCCTTTGGCCAAGAAGTGCAGTACATTGAGGACCTTCTCCAGGGGGCTGAGTGCTTGGGAGCACAGGGTGGGTGATGTGAGGTCATCCTCCCACTCACTGGCCAGGTCCAGCATTATGTGTGGTGGAAACCTGTACCTCCAATACATCTGGTCATCAGGCATCTCAAAAAGGCTGGTTCTGGGACTGAAAATTCGGGCCCTCACTATCCTCCTCCTTTGGTAACCCAAAGCCACTGCTGCTAGCAACGGTATATTCATCCTGGCGTCTGAGCTTGTTTGGTGTTTGTGCGCACTTTTATGCTGCGCAGGTCGACGTACGCCTGCTTCATGCTGGCGTACGTGTTTCAGGATTGGACCATTTATTTTTCGGCGCGTCGTAGGTGAACGTGTGAATCTTCCCGCCCACCCCAGGAATACATGTAACACGCTCTCCCAGGCCCAGTCGCGAGTAAATATTCCCGCCCACCCCTGTAATACACGTACCCCACTCTCACAGGCCCAATCGCGTGTGGAAGTTCACGCGCACCCCGAAATACACGTACCCAGGGCAATTGCGTGTGGAACTTCCCGCGAACCCCGAAGTACACGTAACCAGGCCAATCGCGTGTGGAACTTCCCGCGCACCCCGAAGTATATGTACCCAGGCCAATCGCGTGTGGAACTTCCCGCGCACCCCGAAACACACGTACCCAGGCCAATCGCGTGTGGAACTTCCCGCGAACCCCGTAAAACACGTAGCCTGCTGGTATCGCGTGTGGAAGTTCACGCGGACCCATACTACACGTACCCTGATGGTATCGCATGGGAGACTACCCGCGCACCCCAGGAATACACGTACCCAGGCAAATCGCACAGCTGGGGGGTGGGGGTAATGGTAGACATGAGTGGGGGCCTCGTGGAGGCTGCCCCTGCACTGCTGGGGGGTGGGGGTGCAGGAGGACATGTGTGGGGGCCTGGTGGAGGCTGCCCCTGCACTGCTGGGGGGTGGGGGTGGGGGCGCAGGGGGACATGAGTGTGGGCCTGGTGGAGGCTGCCCCTGCACTGCTGGGGGGTGGGGGTGCAGGGGGACATGAGTGTGGGCCTGGTGGAGGCCGCCCCTGCACTGCTGTGGGGTGGGGGTGCAGGGGGACATGAGTGGGGGCCTGGTGGAGGCTGCCCCTGCAATGCTGGGTGGTGGGGGTAATGGGAGACATGAGTGGGGACCTGGTGGAGGGTGCCCCTGCATTGCTGGGGGTGGGGGTGGTGGGAGACATGAGTGTGGGCCTGGTGGAGGGTGCCCCTGGTGGCTGTGGGGTGGGGGTGATGGGAGACACGAGTGGGGGCCTGGTGGAGGCTGCCCCTGGTGGCTGGGGGGTGGGGATGATGGGAGACATGAGTGTGGGCCTGGTGGAGGCTGCCTCTGCACTGCTGGGGGGTGGGGGTGGTGGGAGACATGAGTGGGGGCCTGGTGGAGGCTGCCCATGTACTGCTGGGGGGTGGGGGTGCTGGGAGACATGAGTGGGGGCCTGGTGGAGGCTGCCCCTGCACTGCTGGTGGGTGGGGGTGCTGGGAGACATGTGTTGGTGATCAGTAGTGCAAGGTGACATGTGGGTTGGCTGGTGGGCATGGCCATGGTGGATGGGTTGCCTGTGGGACATGAGCAGGGGTGCAGGGTAGTCCCCTGTGGTGTGGGCTGCCTGCAGGGGCCGTGGAGGGTGTAGAGGGAACACCTGGGAGGACCCACATGGCCAAATCACATGTAGCATTCCCCGGCACCACCGAAATACACGTACCCTGCTGAAATCGCGTGTGAATCTTCCCGCGCACCTCAGAATACACGTACCCAGGCCAATCGCGTGTGGAACTTCCCGCGCATCCGAAGTACACATACCCAGGACAATCGCGTGTGGAACTTCACGCGCATCCCGAAGTACACATACCCAGGACAATCGCGTGTGGAACTTCCCGCGCACCCCGAAGTACACGTACCCAGGCCAATCGCGTGTGGAACTTCCTGCGCACCCCGGAGTACACGTACCCAGGCCAATCGCGTGTGTAACTTCCCGCGCACCCCGAAACACACGTACCCAGGCCAATCGCGTGTGGAACTTCCCGCGCACCCCGAAACACACGTACCCAGGCTAATCGCGTGTGGAACTTCCCGCGCAGACCGTAGTACACGTACCCAGGCTAATCGCATGTGGAACCTCCTGAGCACCCCGAAGTACACGTACCGAGGCCAATCGCTTGAGGAACTTCCCGCGCACCCCATAGTACACGTACCCAGGCTAATCGCATGTGGAACTTCCCGCGCCCCCCATAGTACACATACCCAGGCTAATCGTGTGTGGAACTTCCCGCGCACCCCGTAGTACACGTACCCAGGCTAATCGCGTGTGGAACTTCCCGCGCACCCCGGAGTACACGTACCCAGGTCAATCGCGTGTGGAACTTCCCGCGCACCCCGAAACACACGTACCCAGGCCAATCGCGTGTGGAACTTCCCGCGCACCCCGAAACACACGTACCCAGGCTAATCGCGTGTGGAACTTCCCGCGCAGACCGTAGTACACGTACCCAGGCTAATCGCATGTGGAACCTCCTGAGCACCCCGAAGTACACGTACCCAGCCCAATCGCTTGAGGAACTTCCCGCGCACCCCATAGTACACGTACCCAGGCTAATCGCATGTGGAACTTCCCGCGCCCCCCGTAGTACACTTACCCAGGCTAATCGTGTGTGGAACTTCCCGCGCACCCCGTAGTACACGTACCCAGGCTAATCGCGTGTGGAACTTCCCGCGCACCCCGAAGTACACGTACCCAGGCCAATCGCGTGTGGAACTTCCCACGCACCCAGGAACACACGCACATGCTATTTTTCACACAGCGGGTGTTCGTGTTTGTCGGTACCCCTTTGCACCTCATTTGTCCTAGAGGGCCACTGTATGGCCCATTCATCATGGCTGTATATGGGTGCTTTTTGTTAGCGCACATTTTGGCGCACATTTTTTTCAGGCGCAGGCGCGCTACCGCCTGCTTTCTTGTGGCGTACTTGTTTGGCCCTGTGCATGTCTTTGACCGTGCGCTGGTTTGCCCTATTCGATTCCATGAATACGGGTTGTAGGCGAGCGTGTGGGCGTTCCACGCACTTGCCTCCTGTACTTCCCCCGTGACGCCCATATTTTCACGCGTTGTTCCCCATTCCGAGTGTTACGCCCCATGTTCCGCCTACTTTTGTGATGTGCGCCGCGCTATGTGCGATTTCGCAGTGGCCGTGGCGCACGCTGTTGGATGACCTGTGCGCCGGCGTGCACGGCGCACATTTTTAGCGCACATCCAATGTTTTTCTCGCGCACGGTCTTCCATGAATCGATGTGCGCTGGTTTCCCTGCGATTTTCGCACTTGCACTGCGATTTTCGCACTTTTACTGCGATTCGCATGTTTTGGCACCTCTGCGCAGGAATTTTCGGCGCACATTATTTCCATGAATCGACACATTAATGTATTACACAGACATTTAGAAAATATTCACTAAAAGGAGGCAATCAATATCACACAAAAATATCCTACAATACTTCACACTACACCGGTTCTGATACATTTAAACTACTTTGAAGTAGGAGCAGCTTGGCATTCAGAGCAATTGAAGTAGGAGCAAAAAGGAATAAGTTAATAAAATGAATAGTAGAGTTAATTTAAACAGTGCAAATAGGGGGCGTGGCTCAGAGCTACCGCTATCGGTATGTCTCCTTAGGAGGTCCTGTTTGGCGCGGTGCATCATGTCAATAATTGCCGGATCTAAGCCCCGATTATGCCCGCAATTTGAAGACAAGCTGGGGGAACAGCTTCGCGGATGTCGCCCAAACTTGGTCCAGCTTCGTGGTCGGACCTCCAAGATGCGGACCGAAATCCCAGCCGAGACCCACGCAGCCAAAAGTTGGCGGCCATCACCATGCGTCCATACACCAGCTTTAAGGGGGAGGTGCAGGCGAGCTAAAGCAGCCCTGGCCGCCGAACAAAACCAGCTCATGCACCTGCACTGTATCGGGTGCTCCAGCACTCCAACTGCCTCCCTCCGACTCTGTTCCATAGTGAAGCCCAGCAATCGCGGGCATCAGGGGAGTGAAGCACCTTCTGCGGAGCCGCGACCGTTCCTGCTCTGCAGGCACCACATACCACGTCTCCAGCTGCCTCAAACAGCATAGACCATCCCGAGTTCAGCCGAGGCAAGGGGGAGCTCGACAGGAGACTGTGCAGCAACCTGGGTCCTCATCGTGGGAAACCTGCACACAGGGATCGGGGTGCCTGGTTGGAGCTCCTTTCTTCCTCTCCCTCTACCACTGTGCAAAGCCCCTCTGTCAGCGACACGCAACAGGAAGCAGTGATCCAGAATCCTGTTGATCAGTTCCACTGCGCTGAGCACCCCACACAGAGCCTGCCAGACACTTGGCACATGGACGGACTCACCTCGCTGCAGTCCAGTGTCCCACGCATCCCACCAGCTGCATCTGCGCTCACCCGAGGGTCCAGGGGAGGATCATTGCATCGTTGCGCCTGGGGCATCACGCCAGATGTCCCGGAGCAGTAGCGAACCAACAGCTGACACATGCAACTGCCACCTGCAGCTCGGCCCCATCAGCCTGCAGCCCTGGGTACCTCGGAACTGCAACACCGGACCACCTTCTGCATATCAGATCGGAGCCCTGACACTTGACGCCTGCCACAAACATCTGCAGCGCGGACCCATCGGCCCAGCTGCCCACGGATCCGGTTCTTCGCGCCACGCAGGTTACACCTGCGGCCACTCCGAGCAGTGGGGACCTGCGGAACTGCAACACCGAACCAAGCGAGGTGAGGAGCCGGGGGTAGGGGGGGGCTCTGCTGTGGCCTGCACGAAACCCAGGCCTGCTTCCCGCATCAGCCCCGGACCCCGCCTCATATGACAAATAAGTATAACCACCTGGACGACCACAGCAGAGGGCCCAGTTCCCCCCCCCCCACAAGCACCCTTCCACAGCCAGCCTATATCCATCAAGGGGAGCTGATAAGGACTTATTTGGCAAGGGGACCCACAATTTAGCGGTGGGGCTGGAAACTCAGACCCTCAGTCCCATGTAGGCTCCCGCTCTTTGGTCTGTCCATCAGCAGACTTTATCTCGCTCACTGAGCTTCCCCCACTTAGAGGGATGCCGGCAGCCAGGTGAAAGCATGAAGAACTAGCGGCAGCACCCTCCAACCCTAAGGCTAAAATCACAGGCACTGTCAAATCACGCTCTTCACATTCCTTCGCTAGGCTAATCAAACACCGCCCTGTGGAGGGAGCCAAGGTTCGGGAGGTGGGGCGCCATCACAGACACCAGCAGACCCCGCGCAGGGAGAGGCGCCAGAGGCATCTTGCATCTCGCACAACTAAAGCATCAATCACAAGTGAAAGGGCAAAAAGTGGGAAAACATCTAGGCAAACAGACATCACCGCCCTGATCAGTAGCACCTCCACGGAAAGGTCCAAGAGGGGGCACCCACCAGAGGATCCAGCAACCAGCTCTACCCACAGCTCAGCAGCCTATAACCCAGCACATCTGGTCACAAAAGCCGACCTCCAAGACTTGTTGTCTACACTAACGAAAGAAATTCAAAAAGGCATGGAGGAGGTCACGAAAAAGATTAACTTCCTCGAGTTAATCGTGGAACACCGCGCCGCAAAAGTTGAAACTGAGATCTGCGACCAAAGATTTGAATGGGAACAAGGCCGGGATAGAATTGCAGCCCTTGAAGCGAGATGCAACCTCCTAGAAGCAAAGCAGGAGGATGCAGAGAACAGGTTCCGACGAAACAACATCCCCCTGTGGGGGATTCCATCTTCAATCCCAGACGCAGACCTAAAGAGCTATGTGTCAGACTTGCTCAGATTTATAATCACTCTCCCTCACAACTCACCATTGGAATTGGACCAAGTCCACAGAACGACCCCAAGGCAGGCTTCGGCTCACCCCCAGATGTCCTTGCGAGAGTACATTTCGTTCAAGTCAAGGAAGAGATCATGCGAGAGGCAAGAACAATGCACCTAATCACCTTTCAAGGATCCACAATTTCCCTCTATCAGGACTTAGCAAATTCCACTCTTCAAAAACGAAAAGCTATGAGGACATTCACGGAATCGCTGCGCGAAAGGAAGATTCCATACCACTGGGGTTTCCCAACTTCCGTGAGATTCACCTGGGAGGGGGCTCAGCAACAGATTTAGTCACCAAAGAAGGCGGATACATTTATGGGCATTGGCGGGGGAGAGGAAGAGTCAGAATCAGAGAGAGCAGGCCGGGCAGCCCCCAGAAAACAAACAGAAGCAACCTGGGCAAAAGTCAGGATCCGAGGCCCAGGATCCGAGGCCCTTCCCGGAAAGAGTCCAACCCAAGATGAACAGCAGCAATATCGATTGCCAATCAAGTTCTGTGGGCTCCACGATACCCATAAATTCCGATGGAGGGGGGGCGATGGTCCTCCGAGAGTCAGCGACTGAAGGCAATCTGAATTCTTCACAAAAGGAATCTAACCATACAGTTATTGTGCGGGAGCTATGTTTGAGTTCATTCGTATTTGGTTTTCGGCGGCCCAGTTGGCCATTCTCTGGTGCACACGCGCCACCAGTTACCCATTGGTAGTAGGATGAGGTTCTTCCTACTAGGCCAAGAGGGGGGGGGGGTTGGGAGAGGGACCAGGAGGGACAAGTTCAAATCACTGAGAGACGGGACACATCTGGTCCGTCTCCTCAGCCAACTTCACAACACAATACAACAACATTATCGCCTACGCTAGGCCAACGCAGCGATTTCGCCCCGCGTTCGAATGATCTGGAATTGTCAGGACACAAAGAGCTCATTATAGCCAATGCCGAAGATGGGGGGGATGGCTGACATAAATGAAGCGGTAATCCTCACCTGGAACATTCAGGGCCTGAATTCCCCAAGGAAGCGCAGATTAGTGGAACACAGGCTGGGGCAATTAGCCAGAGACATCGTTCTCCTCAAGGAAACCCACTTACTGCAGGCAGATGAACATCGGGTCGGATTCAGCAGATATAAAAAAGCTTACTTCGCCACGTCTGGAGAGATGAAAAGGGGTGTGGCAATTCTGCTGAGTGACAGGGTCCCCCTATCAAAGATCACGGTGAGAAGAGACCCGGGAGGACGCTTCCTCCTACTAAAGGGGCTATTTGAGGAACTGCCTATTACTATTATTTCAATCTACGGACCCAACACATCTCAAAGCAAGTTCATCTCCGAATGAATTGCGATCATCCTAGCCTTTCAAGTGGGACACCTGATTATGGGCGGGGATTTCAATACAAGGCCAAACCCCCAAGTGAACAAAACTCTGCCTCCAACCACTGCAGACTTCGCACAAGCACTATCCCTGGCAAAGTCGTTCAGGGAAACCGAATCGGTCGATGCTTGGAGGCTATTCAACGGAGCATCCAGAGACTACACCCACTACTCCTGTGCACATAAATGGTACTCAAGAATAGACCTCTTACTAATCTCCGGGGTCCTATAACCGTGTTTAAATAAAATCGAGATTCACACATGTATGATCTCCCATCATGCCCCAGAAACCGCAAATCTCAGCATATCTGGCCAAAGGTACCCCACTCAGAGACATTGGAAACTGAACAACTCCCTACTGTTAGATGAGTGCATCAGAAAGGATGGCGAAACACTAGCCAACTACTTTAGGGAGAACACGATCGATGACTCCCCCATTAAACATTGTATGGGACACTATGAAAGCAGTGGTTAGAGGGTCCCTAATCAGTTCAGGGGCAGAACAGAGGCGGATCTCGAACATTGCTGCAGCCAAACTCAAGGCAAAGATAAAGCACTGGGAAGCGGAGCTGAAATCCCGAAATTCTTGGAAAACAGTGAGGGCCCATAGGAAAGCCAAAATAGCACTGGAAATGCACTGGGCTGATCGGTCAGCCAAATCATTGGCCTGCACGAGACAGTTTTACTATAGTAAAGGGAATAAGGCGAACCGGGTACTAGCACATAAATTAAAAAAGGTTCATAGTAGGAACAATATCCACAAACTGGTGGGAGCTGACGGCAAGGCCCACTACTCAGAGGCAGACAAAATTAGAGCGCTGGTGCGACATCAAAAAGCTATAATGACAGGGCAACCCACACCGCTAGTTGGCCTATCAGAGTACCTGCGAACCTTCCAGCCTCAAAACAAAGCCCAACTGGCATCCCTGGAATCCCCTATCACAGCCGAAGAAATTATTGAGGCCATTAAATCCCTCAAGAACACTGCGCCGGGCCCAGACGGATTAACCACAAACTTCTACAAAAGCTATGCGAGCACACTAGCACTGCATATGTCGGCCCTGTTGAATTCCTTCCTGTCATCCAAATCGGTCACTAAATCAATGGCAGAGTCGCTGACAGTGCTGCTACATAAAGCCGGGAAAGACCCCGAGCTGGCTGCGTCTTATCGGCCAATCACACTACTGAACAATGACGGGAACATTTTTGCAAAGATCCTTGCACACAGACTGGGGGCGACTCTCCCGAGCTTCATAGACCGGGACCAAACAGGATTTATCCCAGGGAGGGGAACCCACGACAATATAAGGCGAACGATAGACCTCATTGAAAGCGCTCATAGGCTGGGTGTAGGAATGGCAGTCATATCCCTGGATGCGCATAAAGCCTTTGATCTGGTGGACTGGGGGTATATTCTTAGTGTGTTAGAGCACTACGGCTTCCGCCCAACTTTTACAACATGTGTAATGGCCAACTACCAGACACCCACCACACAACTACGGGTCAACAGCACCAGGTTCGAGATAATAAGCATAACTAGGGGCACTAGGCAGGGCTGTCCACTGTCGCCTCTGATTTTCGCTCTATCCATGGAGCCCTTCGTAGTGAGAATTAGGCAGAACACGAGGATAAAGGGACTCACTATGGGAGACCAGGAATATAAAATCGCTCTATATGCGGATGATGTCCTAGTAACAGCAACAGACCTGGCGGCTTCCCTGGGGTCCCTCTCGGAGGAAATGGGGGAGTTCGGGGTGGTCTCCGGGTTCAGGGTTAACCCAGATAAATCCTCAGCATTAGCAGTTAATCTCCCCAAGCAAGAAAGAATCAGCCTTAACCCCCTAATGCCAATCCCATGGGCGCAAGGAGTGATTGATTACCTCGGGGTGCAAATTACTAAAGACCCATCACTTTTGTACTCAAGTAACTTCCTTCCACAGTGACCTAAAGAGATGGAAGGCCCAGGAAATCTCCTGGTTTGGGCGGATCACAGCCATAAAAATGAATATAATCCCCAGGTGGCTGTACTACTGCACAGCACTGTCGGTTCATATCCCGGGTTCCGCTCTGGCCTCCCTGCAAAATAAAATACAGGAATTTGTCTGGCGGGGAAAAAGCCTTGAATTGGAAGGAAGATCGTGGTGCGGGGGAAAGCACAGGGGGAGTGGGAGTACCCGAAGTGGCCGGGTATGCCTTTGCGGCGCAGCTGTCACATGCATACACCTGGGTTCAAACAGAAGATCAGCTGATGTGGAACCAGCTGGAGAAGGCCTGGTGCCCAGTCTCCCCATCGGACCTCCCACACCTACCAAACATAAAACCCCAGTTGAACGGTGGCCCTCTGTCCGCAACAAACACAACCGTCCGCAGTTGGAAAGCTGCGGCCCGGAAATGGGGCGTCCGGGGTACACTGGGCCCTCTTACCCCCATTTGGAACAACCCCAAATTCTCACCAGGCAATCCCCTGCTTGGCTTTGAACCTTGGAGAGAGGGGGGACTATTAAAAACGAAGGACTTCCTGGAGGAGGGACTCCCCATATCGTTCGAGAGATGCTAGGCAAAATTCGGAGTGGGTGAACGGGAAAGATTCCATTATGCCCAAATTCAGCACTGGTTGTCTCACAGAGGAGTTAGGGAAAAGCTCACTAGAGAGCTGACAGCGTTGGAACTTTCTCTAACATCCCTAGCTGCAAGAGGTAGGACCTCAGTGCTCTATCGGCTGTTGGACAGATCAGACCTCTCTAAAAAAAAGATATATGCTCGAATGCAAGAAAGACCTGGGCCGGGAAATGGATGTGGAGGATTGGGAGAAAATCTGGACAAGACTACATAAAAGCATACAGTGCATCAGGAACAGGGAAGGGAGCTACAAACTCTGCTACAGGTATTATGTCACTCCCGCTTAACCAACCAAGGCCAACCCTGATATCCCCGCGAAGTGTTGGCCCGGATGCCCCACCCGAGGCACAATATTCCACATGGTCTGGGCCTGCCGGAAAGCAGAGGCCTACTGGAAAGAGGTAACCAACCATATCAAAGAAATTATCGGGTTATCCTGGGACCCTGGCATAATCCTCTTGGGTGAAACAGGGGGAGGGGCGCTCCCGATCTCGTGCCCTATCCCTCGCCTGTGCAGGCATCTCCTCCTGGCAACAAAAATAGCGATGGCTCGGCTGTGGAAAAATGCAGACGGCCCCTCAGTAGCACTATGGTGGTCCAAATGCTGGGACATAGCCATTGCGGAAAAGGTCACAGCAATCCGGTCGGGCTTCCTGAACAAAGCTCTAAACATATGGGCCCCATTTATGGACTACGCAGTAAAGTTTCCAGCTCTTACTAGAAGACCTCCACTTACCAGATGGCTCCAGGGCAGCGCAAACTATTAAGCCAAAGAAGCAGGTGGGGAGAATCCAGGGCACATGGTGCCTCCCTTGGCAACGTGAAAAGGCATGGACATGGATAAATCGGAACAGCGCCCCAGCCATTGAAATAGGCCTAGCTCACGGCGCAAACTGTATTACTGTATTGGTACTATCATTGAATATTGCAATGTTGTTGATGTTTTGTATACTCGTAAAATCCAATAAAATGTTGTTATAAAAAAAAATGCAAATAGTTTGAGTTCACCAGAGGAGTTGGTCCAATGCAATAGGTAGTCCAAAGTCAATGGGCAGTGTCTTGTATAGGTAAAAATGGTTCTGGTAGATAAACGGAAAAGTGTTTGCCACGGTTCTTGGAAGTAGTTCTCAGAAGAAAGAGTTATATGTCGGGTCACAAGCTGACTAGGCCTGCAAGTTGCCAAAGTTTCACGAACTTTCACAGTGAGAGGTACATTCTCTGTCTGGTTTTCACAGTACCTTATATTGAAGAAAAAGATGCAGCTGAAGACTTCTGTTCCTGGCAGTTCCTGCAGATCTCTCTGTTCCTGAGCCTCAGTCGTGGGGAAGAGAGGGAGGACATCGGGAGACTCTTGCACTGCACAGGGACTGGTCACAAAGCTGGCAAACTGGCAATTCTTTGATTCCGGTAGCTGTCTTCAAGCACACAAACTGGTGTCCTTCTCCCTGGCTATTCAGTTTCCTGCAGCACTCTGAGGAAAATACAACCAGCTCCAAGAATGGTGTCCAGGTGGCCTACGAGTTGATTGGTCCTACCAACTCAAAAGAAGCAGTCGTCCTTGAAGGGCTTCTCTGTCGAGATGAACTTGGCGATTCGGACCTACAGCAGGGCTCCACCGGGCAAACCAACTGTCCAGTAGTTGCTGCAGCCGTCCTCTTCCAGCTTGTCTTCGGTTCTTTTGTTCCAGTGGTCGACTCTGCATTCCAAGCTAAGAGACTCGCCTTTTAAACAGTTTTCTCCAATTCATTCCACCCTAGCTGCCACTCACCCAGCAGGGTGACTGTCCTTACCGGACAGTCAGCCAGCCAATTACGCCAGAGTGCATTTGAGTCTCCTAGGAGACTAGGCACAGGGAGTTTCGAGCACCTCCCTCACTTCCTGCCCACCCCAGACACTCAGGTGCCAGAGGCGGTCTTCAGTCCTGAAGCCCGCCAAAGGCATAGAAACAAAGGGACCAAACCTAGTTTGGTGCGCATAGACAAACTCTAGAAGGACCTTTCCAAAAAGAAATGGTGAAAAAAGAAGACCAGGACCTGTTTAAACAAAGGAGGCTCAGACGCTATCTTGAAAAACATGGCTCCCCATATTTTAACGCTACCGGTGTTCGCGGTCGGGAAAAAATCATCGTAGTTCGTTGTAAAACCACTGCCACCAGCCATTTCAATAGGGTAGTATTTGACTGCTCCATGAGTTTCTAGACACAGGGGATACTACGTAACCCCTCCAGCACTCTATTGTAAGATAGTGTGTGCTGGGACTAGGAATTTAAAAAGACTAGTAAAGTCAATTTAACTTTACATTCTCTGGGAAACAGTAGTTTATCCCAGAGAAGGTATTTAACCCTTGGGATAGCCTAGAAAGGCTTTCCTGTGTTACTGCACTGAGGGTGCTGTGTAACACACATGAAAGGATGATGCCTATGGAGTTGTCTAAAACTCCATAATCAAAGAACACAAGAGTAAAACACACATCAAAATACACGAGAGTAGGAGAAAAGGCTCACACTCTCTACAGGTAAAAAAAATCAAGTCCTCAAAATCCACCAAAGTTTCTGGGGGTCTCTAAGGTGAAGGGAATTAGCACATTTATGAGAATTCGCCCTAACAGTAATCACAAAGAAATATTTGAAAATAGAATATTGGGGCTGGAGAAGCCTGGCCAGGAGAAGGGAGTTATTCTCCTGGACCTCTTTTCTTTTGATATTTTGATTACTGGCATGCTCAGCATAGGGTAGTTTATTGGACGGAGGACGGACTGTTGATTTGAACTACTGTACTGATGACGAACATCCTAGTCAGTTTTGTGTTGGGTATGGCAAACCCTTTTGTAGCGATATACAGGCCTTTTTCCTTTTAGTTAAATTAAAAGAACTTGTGAAAATGCCAAAATTTGGTCTGTCTCCTTCTTCTGACCTGCCACACTCAGTTGAGTGGTCCGCCAACTTCTGACTTGATTGTACTTGTAGTTTTCCAATCAGTTAATATAAGGATGTGTTTAATTTACTAGACCCAGACAAAATAGCTTACAAAACTATTAACCAGATGCAACCCATTACCAGTTACTAAAGTCTCTGTATCTGATCTTGCTATGGGACTAGCCATCGCTTTCCTTTGTGGCTAGGAAGAAGCACCACTTAGTCAGCCTCCTCTCGACCACTGTACTGGAGTTTTAGATAGGTCACTTTAGTTCTCTGTTGACGCTGGAGGGGTTCAAGAGAAAGCCTCCCAAGCTGGTGGTGCTCCCTCAAAGTGCGAAAAGTCCAAGCCATGGTGCCAAATGGTCAGAGAAACACAACTCACAAAATCATTCTCAGGTAGCAATAGAGTTAGAAACAGCTTTTTTTGTATTACAAGACAATCAACAGAACGTGTTCACTCTACCAGAACAAACCAACAACCAACCAACTGACCCACTCACCAGACCTTCACCTTCATAGATGAAGCCCTTGTGACGCAATCAAAACAATCACAGAATCTTCCAGAAATAAAACTCAGCTATTACACTTTCCATTTCATAAAGATGGGTAGATGAGTTCTTGGTCTACGCAGCTGTTTTTAGATAAATCACTTGACCACGTCTTTCTAAAATGCTCCCACTGGATGACAACTGAAATCACCATCTTTCCTTTCAACATGTGCTTGTAACTTTCCATGATTCAATTTTCAAGTCCACAATCCATATCACATGTCTCCAGAAGCGTTAATTGCACAAAGCTCTGTTGAATTACTTTCAAGTTCCAATCACAAAACACACAAGAGTAAAAAAAGAACAAAACATTCACCCATACCTTGCTGTAGCCTCTCCTTCCACCTGCTCCAATGCACTGCTTCATTATCTCCCATATGTTCCACATCCGCGGTATGCTCCCTCATGCTTTCGTTTTCCCGTTGCACAGCTGCAACCCAGGGTCACTCTGCAAAATTGTGGTTTTTCTACGCTGACTCTTGCTACATGCTTGCGTTTCCAATCTCCCTTCCTTTGCTGTCCCATCTTTGGAGCCAGGCCCCTGTTCGCCTAGAACAGTCTGGTGTTCCCTCTGTTTGTGGTGTATTTGGGTGTGGCAGTTTTTCCCTGAGGCTTCAAGGGGATTTTTTGCCTAAAACTACTGGGGTAGGAAAAGGGCAAATAGGTATCAGCGGGGTACCTCAACCCAACACCCTCTGCCGGGCAAGTCCCCAAGAGTCTTGGCTTGGCAGCATTGCATATTCACTGCTGGTGTCTAATGTATGCCTTTTTGGCTTCATCATGGATCCAGTGAAGAGCCTGCTCTGGACCGTCCCTTGTTTTCACTCCTCCCTTCCCCTGGGCCATAGGACAGCTGGTGTAGCATTTGCTCGGATGGTCTAGGGTCTCGGGAATCTCCTCCAAATCATGGCAGTAACTCATGCAATTTGAAAGCACCATTTGGCCAAGGCATATAGGTGGCCAATGTGTCCACTATATTTAATGAAACCCATCAACCCAATTCCCCTAGTTAGAGGCACTTCCGAGCCACTTCCGAGCCAGCATGGCCAGAAAAAAGTACAGTCTGACATGACAGCACTCGCTCGGGACACAAAACTGCCTTGCCCACATTACTCTGCTAACTATGAGCAGATATGCAAGAATGTATATCTGAGTAGCAACCTTCAGAAAGTCTTGAACACATAACTGTGTGCACCTGTGCCAATTGCTGTGCAGTGACAGACCACCTCTGCCCTTCAGTCCCAACAGCGGAGACCTCATGGGCATATGAGGAACCTATAGCTGTCTACCCCTCTCCCACCAACAACAGAGCATAGGCTGGCCCCACTGGACCACTAGCACAACCAGGGAACCAGCTGGCAATATTGGGGCCACAAGCACCCCTTCTACGAGTAGCATAGCACACCCCACTGTCTATGCGCCTTTCAGGTGAATAGGGCAACCCTTTTTTTCTGGACTATGCCAGGCCCTCTTGCAACAGCTCTGGATACAACTACCCTAAACCCACTGGATTTCACACAGGAAGTGCTCCAAAGCATTCCAGCCAAGGATGTGCAGCTAGTCCACATTCAGGATACATTGCTGGCAACAGCCTAGAAACCCAGGATGAAAGGGATATGTAAGGAAAGGCTTGCTATCATCAATGAAGACTGACACAAAAGAGACACAGTTCAAGGGTGTTGACTGAATATTAAACGCTTGGTTAAATGCCTATGTAAACCCAAATCTAAGGATGGGAGCAAGCTACAACCATAAAATAATAATAACGCAGTCCTAGTCGAGTCTGTGAAAATAAAAGGGCCTATGCTAATAAACCTATTGCCAATCCTTACTTCTAAATACAAATTGGTGTGGGACAGTAGTGTATGCAAAAAAGGAAAAATGTTCAAGAAACAATATGTCAGGACAGTTGAGCAGTTGGCCTCCCTTCCCCACGCTTTCAGCACAGGACAAGGCAGCACGCCCGAGTCTCGTGCACACTCTGGCTTCCTCGGCACAAAGACACAGTTCAATTGTTCAGCTGGTCTCACACCACTCCGTCAAAGTCTTTAAGAAACACAAAAGAAAATTCCCAAAAAGAAACGTCTCTTGTCAAAACACAGGCTTCCTCCGCCTTGAAACAAAGTTCATTTTGCTTGTCAATCACAGACTTCCTTTGTCAGAATACAGGCTTCCTCCGCCTTGAAACAGAATTTTACATTACTTGTCAAAACACACAGTATTACCTTCTTTCCTAATGACTGCTGGTACTTGTAGTTCCTTTTGTTACTCGTACAGTTCAATATCACAGTATCAGGACCTTCTGTGCCAAAGTCTTTGTCATTCAAAGTTTCTTACTGCAGAGGGGCTGATGTAGCAAACAAAACACAAAAGTCCCTTTCCTTTGTCAAGATTCTTACATTCATAAATTCATGATTGGTCTTCCTCATTCAGGCTAAGACCACGGGTCCCCCTCGCCCGGGCTTAGACCCCTTTTCTAAAATCTTTACAATTCACAACTTGGTCTCCCTCATCCGGGTTCGGACCATGGATCCCCGTCGTCCGGGCTCAGATCCCTTTTCAAACAATGTTCACAATTTGGTCTCCCTCATCTGGGCTCGGACCATGGATCCCCCTCTTCCTGGGCTCAGATCCCTTTTGACACCAGAATCGAAGACTTTCGACTGTGCGCAGGATTTTGCTTGACCTGTCGCAGGACCACTTCGATTTACAATTCTTTACAACTCTTTAACTTTCACTTTTGCCACTTCTCAGCTGGATACCTTACAGAGACCTTCAATTGGGCACACACGCAGTGCCAGACCACTCTGTCCCCCAGCTTTCGTCTTTTGTTCCCACTTTGCCAGTTACAGGAACTTTTGGGATTTACACAAAGTTCTTGACGCACCAGGTTATCCCACCTTAGTTTCCCTCGAGTCACAGGGTTCACCATCTTTTACCCTCAGTGATGAGTTGTTTGCGGGTCCTCAATGGGGATTCACTAGATGTCCGGGTCCCAGAACCAGCCCCTCAACTACCTGGGTTTCTGGAACTCACCCAGGGAGCAGCACTGATTTACCAGATGAGTGTAGCTGGAGTTTTGGTTCCCTGGGGCATGCCTCCCCAGCCACACTGGAGCCCCCCTTGTACTCACAGGCTTCAGTGTCTTGAAAGTCCGTCCCCCCTTCTGTCTTCCCAAGGTACTCAGTATCAATGGAAGGGCATTTCATAAGTGAGCTGAAACAAACGAAAAAGCCAGACCTCCAACACGGGACCGGTAAAAAGAGGAAACGCCGAGCAGGCTTGCTGAGGCGGATCGCAGTGAGCGCACAGCAAGGTAGCGAGTGAATTTGATGCGCAAATATTCGGCCCCCTGACCATATATGGCGTGATGTACCAGGCAAAGAGCCTCTGTTGTTGGGCTGGATAACGCTATCCCGCTGGATAGCCGGAGGGTGCAGAAGGCTACCTCCCTTGGCCTCCAGTTACTCTCTATAATTCTGGAAAGGTTGAAGTAGTCCTTTCTTCAATGCAGGCAGAGATGACGAAGGAGTCCATGCCTTCCACATCGATAACAAGCACAGAGGGCTCCCAAAACTGTACTGTACTATGGTGTAGCCCCTTGAAACGTCTTCTGTGCTAGATGGAATTACAATAATGGTCACAAACCAAATGAACGGACAGACTCAAGGAATATGGCAAAGTACTACTTTATTTTCCAGTTTAATAAAGCAGGGTCAACTGGCAGACATCGGACTGATGCATGTACACTCACACTCAAGTTTGATGGCGTGGAGGTCTTATACCTCAATATGCGTCATCCATGATGTCATTCTACATGGCAAAATATAAAACCTATGAAGGGTAGGGATTGGTGAAGGGAACATATGTACTTATAGAACATATAAGGGTTAGCGCTTCATTGGCTACCTCTTTGCCTGTAGGGCACACCTTGAATTACCTCTAAATTCATACAGTACTGATTATAGCGTACAAAACATCAGAGCATTGGCTCCTGCAACATTGTGTGTTAGGTTGTCCCCCAACCCCACTGATTGGTTGGCATACTATCCCAACCTTGGACTTTCGGCTCCTTAGCAGCATGTATATGAAACGAAACGTAGGTGTTTGAATCCCATCAGACTATTCCCCATTTTCCCAATTAGTCCATCATCTCTTATCGGTAGGCCACAAGCCAAAGTCTCTCGTTTGTAGTTGACCTTGTTGCTGCTCACTGTCCCGGAACATTAGAGGGAGTGTGAGCACACCACTATCTTAACTTGATGCTCTAATGAATAGCCTTGTTTTCAACTTCTGAGTCACATGTAAGTGGACCATGAATTTGTCCATTTCAACCTTCCATTTACTGCCATTTGATTTAATTATGCAGAGTGCTGTCACTCCTCTTGGCATATAGAGACTTGCTCATGCTATCTCATATACACTTTGTGTACATTTAATTGACCAGCGGTTTTGCTCTCCCAGATGTTTTCATCTTCCTTCATCTATGAAGAATGTCTCACATTCAGAGCTTATCCAAGTACTCACTTTGTTATCTGTGCTTATCCTCTGAAAATAGCATCTTCGCTCTGGGCCAACCTTGACTCATTGTCGGGTCTGCTCATGGGGCTGTTTTTCCACATCACCTGATTCTTACAGCCTCTGCCTGTTTCTGAGGTAGCTTGGTTACATTCAACGTGAGCCGTCATCCATTTTCTTGAAATGGCCGTCCTTGCCACGTTATATATTCCTCTATAGCAAGCTTCTATGCATTTTCTTTCTACCTTGCGTTACTGCGTATTTACAATTATTGGTCAGTAAGTTACTTCATCTTCTTTTAGATCCATGGTTACTTTACCATCAAGATCATGTTACTCTTAGTGCTTTAGTTACTTTGTAACTTAGTTTTTTCACATTGTTTAAGCATAGGTTAATATATCTTCTTCATGGCATGACTTTGGGTCTGATCACGAGTTGGGCGGTAGCCCTTAAATCCGGCGGAAATGGTATTAGCGCCACCAATACTGCTCTGCCGGATCATGACTGTAAATCCTGCTGGCGCTATTACAGCGGGCACCGAAACAGCCGGCTGTAATAGCACCGGCTGTACTAGCGCTGGCAACCAAACGCGCTATTAGAGACCTATCACAAGTACAGCGTTGGCACACATATCGCCAGAAAAATAGAGCTAATACAGCTGAAAATACCACTGGCCAAATGCTGGAGGTAAAATAACACATGAGACAGCAATAAGGGCCCAGTTGGAAACAATGCACACAAGAGGCCTAGACAAGACCCACCCATGGCCCACATACCCTCGCCAACACCATGTAGCCATTAGAAGCAGGGAGGAGACAGCAGTAAGGGCCCAGGTGGAAACCATGCACACAAGAGGCCTACAAAGGACACACCCATTGCCCACACACCCTTCCCAACACCATGTTTCCATTTGGAGCCGGGAGCCTTAATGTGGACATGTACATGCTGCTCCTGGAGCTACAGAAGCCTGACAATGAACCCAGGTCTCTGAGAGCACAGGGGGTGTGGGGAGGAGGAGGAGGAGGAGGAGGAGACCAGCACCAGCAAGGCGGCCAGCCATCCCCAGGCTCAGGCCAACACCCTGGGCCCTGACTGATGGGCAGTTGGTGTCTGAGTACAGGCTGGACAGGGCTACCATCACCCAGTTGCTGGACACAATCCAGGCTGACATAGACAGCAGTATAGCCATCAGCACCGCTGTGCCCCCATTTGTGAAGCTTGTGTCTGTCCTACAGTACCTGGGGACTGGCAGCTTCCAACGCATCGTTGCCATGATGCATGGTATAGCCCAGTCCAACTTCAGTGCCATGCTGGGACAGGTGCTGGATACACTGCTGCTCCATGTCAATGAGCACATTGCATTGCCAGGCACAGGTCAACCAAGTCAAGGCACAGCTCCATGCTATCGCCCAAGACCCGAACGTGATTGCAGCCCTAGACTGCATACATGTTGCACTTGTAGCACCCCGGCACCATGAGGCAGCTTACAGGAACTGGAAGAGTTTCCATTCCCTCAACATGCAGATGACCTGAAACCCCGACCTAACTTTCAGCCACTGCTGTGCCCGCTACCCAGGATCTACCCACGACTCCATGGTGCTGCGCAACAGTACCCTGCCAGCCTACATGGAGAGGCACCGAGGCCAATACACATGGATGTTGGGTGAGTAGAATTCCTGCATGAAATGCATGCCAACGTTCACCTGATGGGAGGGGGGCAAACACACAGGAATCCCGCATGCCACCAGGAAACACAGCCAGAACTAGCACCGTTTCCATGCATGTGTGTCGCACAAGAACCCCTGCACACGTCCCCCCCAGCAGAACACACAGAAGTTGAATGCCACACACTTGTGAAAGCACAATCACATATGGAAACATAACAACCACAATGCATCTTGTCTGTGTTGCAGCGCTGCTACTCACCCTGACACCCAAGAGCAATCTCACCCTGGGCACCGCAGAGGAATGCCAAGTGAGTCCAATTGTAAACACATCCACAAAACCACTCTAGATGAGCAGGTGGAGTCACGTCCATGAACATCCCTGAGATACTGACCCCTGGATGGCCATTCACATGCCTGGCCAAATGGTGATAAATATGCCAAGTAGCAAACATGACACCAGCCATACAGACAGCCACAACACATCACCTAACAATATAGTACGTGAACAGGCAGATATGACGGGAGCCTCATCCTGAAGTAAGGGATGCACCAATGTGGCAATGAGACAGAGGGGCTGTGCATGTAGTATTTTCCCCATAAAGGAAATGGCGCACATTGCAGAGCACACACGGTGCACATGAAGACACCCTAATCAAAGGAGAAATGTAAACATGACTGTACTTGTTCAGCATAAGTGTCACATGCATAACCATAAACATAGTCTTCGATACATTGCTGCATGTACATTGCCACCAAGTGCATGCAAATTGAACCTGCCACATAACACCATACTAATTTACACAGGCTGAATGTATAGGTGAGTCCATGCATGTCCCTAAAGATGATGGATGTATACCAATATTGCAATGAGATAGCATGTACCTGTTGCACACATACATGACCATACTACTTAGTTAATTGATGTGTAACCCGTGCACAGCCACTGAACCTAACTAAGCCTAATGTACACGTTTTGTCCCCTGCAGGTGATTCCGGATCGCAGTACACATGGCTCATGACCCCTGTCCGTAATCCACAAACTCCAGCAGAGCTGGCTTAGAACATTTCCCATAGGTGTACACACATCTGTATGGAAATGGCATTTGGATTGCTGAAGGCACGTTTACGGTGTCTAGACCATACGGGAGGGGCACTGATGTATGCGCCAGAGAAAGTGGGGACAATTGTACGAACCTGTGCCATGCTGCACAACATCTGCTGCTGCAGGCATGTGCCACTGCCCCCGGGTGTTGATAGCCAACCACCTGGGGATGGGAGTGACGATGAGCATGTGCCCGTAGCCGGGGCAAATGCACACAGGGATGGGGTGAGGGAGGGGAGGTTGGCCAGACAGGTGTTGATTGACAATTCTTTCTGATCTGGTGGATGGGTACATGTCACATACATTACTTGTCAAATAAAGAGCACTTGAACAAAATCATGAATGTCCAAGCTTTCTATGCAGTATGAACAGGATTTATTTTGCGTGTAACAAACCCCTCTCTCCCCACCAACACCCCAGCACACGTTCCCCCTCCCCCTACCAACACCCCAGCACACATTCCCCCTTCCCCACCAACACTCCAGCACACATTCCCCCTCCCCCACCAACACCCCAGCACACATTCCCCCTTCCCCCCACCAACACACCAACACAGTACGTGGGTGTCCATGTGCCCGGCCCTCAGCCCAACAGTGCTCTGTCCATCTATGAAGGACCTTGACCCTTCCCACATCCGGCACCTTCTGGTGAGCGTCGTTGGGGGTGGCGCAAGGAACGTCGCCTAGGCGAACCCTACAGGGATCCCTCAGTGGGTGTTATCAAGGTTGATGGAATGAATCCCGCCAACTGCAGCTGCTGGCGGAGGAGGTTATTGGCCTTCCGCATCAGCTCTGCATGAGCTGATTGGACCTCACAGAGTTCACAGACTCTCTTCCCAAATCCAGTGAGGGCCGTAGTACACCCCTCAACGACTCTATGGGTGCGGGCCTTGTCCCACGCCATTGTCTTGGTTGCTCCCGAATAGCACTGCTTATGGCCTTTATGTGGCGGCTGTGCGCACCTGCCATGTCCTCAATTTGCCTCTGACGTCCCTCGATGACGTCCAGGCATCCCATTACTGCTGCTCCCAGAGGTATGGGTCTGTCACGTGTGGGGCTTGTCGGCCTGCCAGGTCTACGTGGGGTAGTAGGGGAGCTGTTATTGGACGTGGTGGCCTGTCTGGTGGGGCTGGCGTGGATGGAGGGGCTGCCCTCAGGTTAGCCATATGAGGGGGTGTCCACATCGGGCAATGGTGTGTGGGCACGTCTGCGTGCTGGTACATGGGGAGTGTGACTTTCTCCTTGCACTTGCTCCGGGGTCCCTTGGGTGTGGCCATTTCCTGATTGGTACTCTAAATCGGTGATAACACCAGTGCAAAATGCTGTTCATCACTGGATGTGTGGCCGTCCTCTGTGTTGGTTCCACTGGTGACTACCTCCACATCCTGTGACCCCCTGGTGGCTTGGGGGCGTTTGAGGCAGTGACACCCTGGTGGCTTGGGGCCGTTGAGGCAGTGTGACTGTGCTGTGGTGGGGTGAGCTGGGGTGTATCCTACGCCTTGATTTGTCATGCCGAGCCATTCTCGGGGTGGTGGTGCTGCTGTAGGCGTGTCTGGGCGTGCGTCTGGATGGGCCTGCTTCCTCTTCTTGAACGTTGCCCTCCGATGATTGCTGCGTGCCTGTAGAGAACATAGGGTCTGATTTGAGGACAGGGCAACTTACATTTGTATCATGCATGTAATGCTTTGCTGGGGGTGAGGGCATATTTTGTATCATGCTTGGTCATAACATGTTTGTTATTCACGATGTTGGGATTGCTGGAACGTACTACGGGGGGGACACAGCTCGGACATGTGGTGACATCTTCAGATGTCTGATGTGAATGCACAGCTCGCATGGTGCTGTAAGTGAGGAGGGCCTTTGATACACACGCACACATCACGTTGCTGTGGACAGGCCATGGACCTGTGTGCCTTGGTGCTTGCATTTATACATTGAAGGTACTTCAGGCTACTCTGCATACCTAGGGGTGCTAGGGTGCAGTGGTACAAGGGACCCCTCATGGGTGGTTGCGGTACATCATACACAATGCACCCACAGTGCTTGGTTGTCAGACATTCATACCGGGTAGGGATGGGTGGACCACACACAATACATTTTCCAAGGGGAGCAGTGGGTTACTCACCTGCAACCTCCTTGGTGCCAATGCCTGCTTCCGCTCCTCCCACTCCCTCAATCGCACCCATGTCGATTAGGGTGGTGATCTGCTCCTCCCACGGTCAGAGCTCTGGTGGTGGTGGCCTTCCTCCAGTCCCCATGGTCTCACTCCTGTGCTGGACCAGGAGCCCCCAAACACAGACTTGCAAGTCATTGAACCGCTTGCAGCATTCCTCCCATTCCTGGGCACACGGCCCACCGCTTTCACATTCAGGCTGACCGCTTTCCAGATCTGCGTGCACCGCTGTATGCTGGTCTTTCTCTGCTGTGGGCCATACAGCTCAGCCTGATGGCCCATTACCTCCTCCACCAGTATGCTTAATTCAGGCTCTGAAAATGTGGGTTTTCTGCCCCTTTCTGTGGCAGACTTGCCCCGTACACGCTCCTGGGATATTTTGCAGTGTTTGCAGCAGTGGATGGCTTCCAGGGTCTGTGATTTTCGGCGGATTGTGATTTCCAAAATGGCTGCCGCTTTGTTTCCTGTTCCGGCGGTGAACCATTTCTTCGTGCGCTAATAGTGCGTGACGCTGATGGTACCGCAATGTGCCCTGGGTTTTTGGGTTTGCAGCCACTGTTACCTCCGGGCGCTATTTGCGTTCACGCCATGGCCGTGTGCCTGTGCACACCAACTCGTGATGTGGCATTCTTTGTGCCACACATCATGACGTTAACGCAAATACCGCTCAGCAAGAATACCGCCGGCATACCGCCAAACATGTGATGAGGCCCTTTGTCTTTGTCAGATTTCATCTTAACGTCCATCCATGATATTCATTGATACATTCTAACATCGTGGAAGGTGACATCCTTCAATGTAACTTTCTTCCATACTATATCCTTCCACACTTTCAGTGTGAGGGTACATTCTGTATGGCTGTCTGAGTGCATAATCTCTCTCATGCACTCGATGCAGTTTAGGAACAATGCAGGGTGTCCCATCTATAGCTCTTACCCAACTGTTCAAATATGACAGTGGTGAGAGGGCAGGGACTGGCAGGATGGCGTCTACCTGACCCTCTTCATTTCCCCTCTTGTCGAATTTTCAACCAAATTCTCTTCTTTCATGGTCTTTATCTCCTCTTCATCATTTACCTGCATCTTCTCTTCATCCTTCTTCTTTTTTGGGATTCAAACGTTTGTCACCCCCATCAGGTGTCCTGCATTCGTTATGCGTTAATCCACACTCCAGTTCATATGACAGCACTCTCGGGATGGTGAACAGAATATCCAACGTCCTACATATCTTTTCCGATCCTTAGGGTAATGAAACGTGTTTTCTGGAGGTGCCAGGGTACTTTGATTTATATTCTCACAGGCACTGGCTTCATTTTGCATCTGCTCACCTGCACCAGCGTCAATGTCAATCATTATCTTCATGCCAATAGCTTTCTTGGCTGTCTTCTTGCATTATCCCATGATGATCCTTATAAGACAGAATCCTAGCAACACGAACACTAGTATTGCTCCAAGCATTTTGAAAGCATTTGCTAGCCAGGTTGGAATCCATGAGAACACAGATGTAAACCAATCGTCATCTTCAATTTTGTCTACTTTCTCCACCATCTTTGTGTGCAAAGTTGACAACATGGTTATTGCTTCTACCAGAGTTCCATTCTCTTCATCATGGGCAGGTTTAAATGTACAGTAAGAAGGCCCGATCTTGGCACACATACCTCTTTCCATTGCTGTAATGAAGTCCAGGACATATGTGTTCTTGAATTTCATCAGTCTGATCGCCCTAATTTCTTCTCGAATTGCACTGAATCCTTTTATTGTTGTGTTTATCGTTTGCAGCAGCTCCCATCTGGTTATTTGTAACCACTTTGCATTCATTACAGCCTGGAGTCTTGCCAGGAATATAGATGTAAATATTTCTGCTGTTTTGCTAAACAGCTTATTTTCATCTGGAATTTCATAATATGCATCTTCTGATTTTGCTGAAAAGTCATTCTCTCTTCTTGCGATAGAGATTGAGCGACCGTTTCTTCCTCATGTGTGCATCCATTTTTGGAAATAAATCGATATGGAGATCCCTTCTAGGAATCACTAATGCTGGAACATGTATGACCACGATTGAGCATATTCCTCCACAATTCTTAGGCAGCTGCATGTAAACTCTGGATCCACAGGCCCAATATGGATCCATCAGCACAGCAGTTCCTCCACTCATTCATGGGATTTCAATTATCTGTTTGCATTTCTTGTTTTCTCCAATTTAATTGATCCTGTATTTCTGAAGCACAATGTGGCATTCTTCATTGGTGATATAGACACAGGTCCTGCTTCATTCTTTTGCATATTGGCCCATGATTTCAGACATTCGTCATTCACCACTTGTACTATCTGTACTGGTGCTGTCATCAATAAGTGTGCGCTACAGGCCAGGATTGCTTCTTCCCATCCTGTGTTGGTTGCTGTTCGTTCATATACTAATAGCTGAGGTCTTTCCCAGCATCCTGGCAATCGTGGTGTTGCCCATGTATCTGCATATCCTAGTCTGTTTGGCTCGACAATCCTTATTTGGTCTTCAGTCATACCACTAAGGGAGTACAGGAGCATCCTATTCTTCAAGCCTGGATCCTTTTCCATTTGCTGCATTTTTATGTATTCATCTTCATATGGGACTGTGTTTCTTGACCTCCATCTTAGGGTTGCCCATTTTTGTTCAAATTGTCCTGCTGTTGTGCATGCTGCTAAGTGACTGAGACATCTTGCATCGTGTTCAGGTATTTCTTTTGCAATAAATGTCCTAGAGGTATTCATAGCATGCAGTATTAAGGAACAGACATAGCAGCTTTCATCTGACGTTCCATCTCCCACCTCCTTCATGTACTGTTACCAGTAGGTTATTTTTTAAATGAGCCGAATCATCAAGATATCTATGTATTTCTTTGTGATCTTCCTCAGCATCCATTTTAACTCGAAACAACCCCCTAGTTATATTGGAAAACAGGCTGTCTGTGCTTCTAGTATGATATGATATTTTATTTGTATCACGCTCATACACAAGATAAAACAATGATCTTACTAGGCCCAGTGACATTGAGAATGCGCAAGTGCAGGGGAGAGGGAAGTGCAAGGGAGAGGGGAGAGGTGGAAAGTGTAGAGCAAGGAATAAAACAAAACAACTGGTAGTGCAGCCAGTAGGGTGGCAAGTGCAAGTTTTAAAGCGCAGACAAGGGATATCTGATAAGTGCAAGTAAGGGGACTGTAGGGTTACAGACTACAGACCCAAGTGCAGGGGTTGCCAACTGGCAGTGCAGGTGTGTGGCTGGGTGCGCAGGGACCTGGGCCCGAAATCAGAGGGTAACCAGGTGCACAGTGCCAGAGCAGAACAGATCAGCAGGGGAGAGGAAGAGCGAAGGCAGAAGCGAAGAGGAAGGTCTTGAGGTGTTTCCGGACCAGAGATGGGTCTCAAGTTTCAGAGTGGCAGGGAGGCTTTTCCAGAGGGAGGCCCAAGCCGAGGAGAGATATCTACCCCCAACTCGTTGCTTGGAGAAGCGACTGACCCTGAGGGAATTGGAGGTGGAGGAGCGAAGAGCTCGAGTGGGGAGGTATTTATGGAGAGAGAGTTGAAGGTATTTTGGCCCCAGAAAGCCTTGTGGACAATGCAAAGGGTCTTGAATTTAATTCTTGCACCCACCGGGAGCCAATGAAGAGATTTCAGGGCTGGAGAGATATGAACCCAGGGCTTGAGGCCAAGGACAAGTCTCACAGTCTTGTTCTAGATGAGTTGCAGAGGGCGGAGAGTAGAGGCAGGCAGATTTTGAAAGAGGCTGTTACAATAGTCCAGCCTGGAGAGAACCAGAGCTCTAGAGACAGTAAGCTTTTGGAGAAAGGAGAGGAAAGGAAAAATACCTCTGAGGAGGTGAAGTTGGTAGTTTGATTTTTTAGAGACATCAGAGATGTGAAGAGAAAAGGAGAGTTTTAAGTCGAAGATGACACTGAGGTTCTTAGCCCCGCAGGTGGGAGAAGGTAGAGGGTCAAGAGAGGCAGGCCAGAGAGTGACAGCAAAGGAGGGTGCAGGTCTGTCAATGAGGAGAATCTCAGTCTTACTGGCATCAAGGCAGAGATCATTGGCGGAACACCACTCCTGGATAGCAGACAGACAGTCAGAGATGAGAGAGGGCGAAGAGACGACAGAGGGAAGCCTGAAAACGAGCTGATTGTCATCCGCATAGCACTGGAAATTGGAGCAGAGAGCAGCAATGCAGTGGGCAAGGGGTGCCAAGTATTGGTTGAAAAGCCAGGTAGATAGGTTAGACCCCTGTGGAACACCACAGGTATAGAGTGAGATAGACGAAAGGAATGACACAAGTTGGACCTTGTAGGGTCGATCAGAGAGGAAAGAGTTCAGCCAGGCCAGGGCCTGATCGGTGATACCCAGGTTATCGTGGAGACGGTTGAGCAGGATGGCATGGTTGACCGTGTCAAAGGCAGAAGAGAGATCAAGCAGGATAAGGACAGAGGAGATGTTCGAGTCCAGGTTGGAGAGCAGGTCTTCATGGATGTTCAGGAGAGCAGTTTCCATGCTTCTGGCTGCACTAAAGCCAGACTGATGGTTATGGAGACAACAAACAGAATCGGTTAGAAGATTAAGCTGGGAGATGGGCAGCTTTTCTAGGAGTTTGCACAGAAAAGGAGTGATGGAGATTGGACGATAGTTAGCTGGGCAAGAGGGGTCGGCTGTAGGTTTCTTGAGAAGAGGGTGCACAAGAGTGCTTCAGAGGGGAGGGAAAGGTTCAACAGACGAAGGAAAGGTTGCAGAGGTCGGCCAGAGCAGGAGCCATGGTGTCAATGTGGTCCTTGATGGTTTTAGACGAACAGGGAAGAACCTGTTTTGACGAGACATTCATAGATAGGACTTTTCTAGAAACCTCGTCAGGGGAGAACAGAGGAAAGGAAGAGAAAGACAATAATAGATGCTCTTCACCCTGTCAGTTTTACTGCAGTGGGGCTAGTTTTCTCTACTTCATGAGGACCCTCAAAACATGGTTTATGCATTTTTGAACTAACACCTGATCTCCTGGATACAATTTTGGAGGTTTCAACAAATCTTTTGCTTCATGAAATTGATTGTCTTTGCTGCTTCTTTTTGACTCCTCCCTTCTGTTTTTGATCTGTTGAGACATGAAAGAAACACTTGCAATCATTGTTGTTAAATAATCGTGCATCTCATCACCTAATGCCCTCCCTACACTGTCGACGTCAGTTCTTACGCTAGTTGGAGGAGTCAATGGGGTTCTCATACAGTGTCCTGTCATCAACTCATGAGGAATTAGATGGTGATCTGAACCAGGCTGGTTTCTTACTGCAAACAAAGCAAGGGGTAGACAATGCAGCCACTCCTTTTTTAAAGTAATCTTAATTTTTGCTATTCTTTCTTTAAGGAGTCTGTTTAATCTCTCACAGATACCATTAGCCTGTGGATGATAGGCAAATGGAAATGTGTGTTTTATACCTAATAGAAGTGCTATTTGCTCGAAATGTTCATTTACAAAATGCGGTCCATTGTCAGACCGCAAGACTTTGCACCCCCCACCTGGGGAACACCTCGCATACCAGGAACTTAATGCACAAGGCATCAGGGTGTGTGCATGGACCTGCCTCGATCCCTCTAGAAAAAGGACATACTAGTACCAGCATATATCTGTAGCTGTTGCATATCTGTAGCATATCTACATAATCTATATACAGATGCTGAAATGGTCCATTGGGTCTAGGGATTGCTCCTCTCACTATTTGCAAAGTGTGCCCTGCAGTCAATTTTCGCCACACTTTGCGATTCACAATATACTGTGTCGCATTCTTTAAGATATTGGGTGTGAACCACTCTTTTGCAATTGTTGCAACTAGACTCTCTCAAGTCATTGATAACATCACATGTGCATTTAATTTTCAGACAAGGGGTTGACAATGTAAATTTGGTAAAAAAGTATCAGGGATTATCGGGACATGTGTAATAAGCTTCATACTTCATCACGCAATGTAGTGTTCTCAAGAAAATTCCATTGCAGTGTTCTTTCTAGTACAGGAACCTACTCATACAGAAACGTAGGTATTGGCTGCAGCATACACCACAGAGGTGCTATATTTCTACTTTCCAAAGTTGTACTATAAAATGGTGAAAGCTTCTGTACCAGACTTTTCTTCTCTCTGAAACATGTACTCAATTGTTAATAATGCAACACTCACTACATATTTGTAGTAATACACACAAAACATAGATAGACTGCAATGCATACAAATATGGGGCTTATATATGGAGTGTAAAGTAAGCCTACAAGAGGCAGTATCATTAGCAACTGTGTATAATGTACATGATTGTAGACATGTACAAAAAGTATTGCTGTGCTTCAGGCCTGCTTCTTCCCCTATATATGTACATCATAAGATGCAATTAAATTCTAAGGAAAGTAGTGTAAGAACATGTGAGAGTAGCAATATCTATAAATGTAATACCTTTTCAAAAGTTACTTTCTGACTGTCAGTAAATACACCTACCTGGCCTAGATATGACAGTGAACAAAAACGAAGGGGCTGCATATGTGATGTCATCAGTGATGTCATCAATGACATTTGTGATGTCATCTTTCTTGTCCTGGGTGATCGTGTTAGCAGTGCACAGTGGTGCAGGCAGTTATGGTTGCTTAGCTTACCATAATGGGGGAATGTGCAGTGTTTTTTGGTTTCACTGTGAAGTATAACATCCCTTTAAAAAAGTTTTTTTTTACTGAATGTACATATATATATATATGGCAGGCAACTAAAACAAATAGGTTAAACATGTGATGTTGTCAGTGATGTCATCAGTGAAATTTCAGAGGACAGCTTTCATGTTCTGGGTGTTAGTGTTAGCAGTGCACAGTGGCGATGGCAAGTAAGGGGGCTCAGTCTGCCATAACTGGCGAATTTCAGGGGTTTTTCGTTTTTAATTTGAACCACAGTGGGGAGGGTGAACATTTTTTTTTTTAGTGAAGTGCACAGGTTTTTCGTAGGCCAACTTAACCATAACGTCCCCTCAACAAAGTTTTTTTTGTAGTGAATATATATATATATATATATATATATATATATATATATATATATATATATATAACAAGAGTTTATTCTCGCTTGAAGTGGACACAAGTTCAGTTATGTCTGCCACAGTCCTAGAGAAATTGAACAATGCACATGGGGGACAGGCAGCCTTAAATACACTTCAAATTGGCTTTGGCTGCTGAAATAATACATAGTTTATGACCCACGTAACGTGGGCATTTTCCATGGCGACACATGGTACCTCGCTCTGCGTCTCCTCTGTACAATTTACTGTTCACAGAGAGAGGAAGTTCACCACGTTCTCATCAGGAGACATTCCTTGTGATTCATTATCAATGTTTGTCTTAGACGAAAAAGGGCAGTTCGCATTTTGGCTAGGTAGTTCAATTAGCTTTTCCTCTCTAGAATGTGCACGGTACATCATGGCACATTATGTTTTCTAAACATGAGTCGTGCAATAAGCTTTGGAAAGCAAAAGACAGGAAGGAACATAACTAACCTTTATCTTTGACTGTCTGTGTCTGCCTGCTCAAGGCTCGAGCTGGTAAATTCCATTAGCTAAGCATTCCTCTCAGAGATACGTTTGCCAGCCTCTGAGGCTGCAAACATTTTTTGCATGTGACATGAAAACCCAGAAAGTGAGCACAGAAACCAAACAGAATCGGAATGGCACTTTTCAATGTGTGCACTTAGGTTAATACAGAATAACACAGAATGGATGCTTTTTCACAGATTTATTTGGTATTTTCCTTTGACTCCCACCCCGATTTATGAGCTGGTCGACCTCTAGAGTGGCCTGACTTTGTGCTGTAGTCCTTTGTTTCTGGATTTTTTGCTTCCCCCACCCAACCCCTCAGCAATTGGCTCAGGCAGTCAGGTGTCTCATTGCCTCTGTCCTGGCAGCCATCTCCCCACTGTTCCACCACCTTCCTGAATGCAATATGTAGTCATCCTGCCGAGAGGCCACTTGGTAAGCAGTCTTAGGGCCTGTTTGATGCTTGGTGAGTGTTTTCTTTTGATTCTGATCAATTTTTGGCCTGGTTTTGAGTGCCTTTTGGAGGGATTTGTGTGTAATGCAATCGTTTTCGGAGCTAGTACCTAGTTTTCATATGGATTTATTTGGTGTTTTCCTTTGACTCCCAAATCGATTTATGAGCTGGTTGACCTCTAGGGTGACCTGCCTTTGGCTGTAGTCCTTTGTTTGTTTCTGGTTTTTTTGCTTTCCCCATCCAACCCCTCAGCAATTGGCTCAGGCAGTCAGGTATCTCATTGCCTCTGTCCGGGCGGCCATTTCTCCCTGCTTCCCTCTGCCTTCTCCCATTCACCTTCCATCATCTGACCCTCCCTCCCCACTCCTCCCCTGCCCATCCTTCTGGTTCATATTGGTCCGTGGGCCCCACTGGGACTGGAACCACAGCATTTCAGAGGCCCTATCAGGGCAGCTGAACTGGTTGACCCCAGCCCTTTAAGATGAGGTAGCAATACTCTTGAGATGGATGGGGATGCAGAAGTTACTCAAACATCAATAACTGTTTTAATATCAATTATCTAAAACAGGGAGTACAATGGACATCAACGGGCGTCCCAGCGCATGGTTTCTCATTGCATCTAAAAAAAAACATTCTTTTATAGCAAACAATCATCATTGATGATGTCAACCTACGTATTTACTATCGTCATCCTACGTGGCAAACTACAAAAACCTAGTGGCTATTATGATAGGTTCTTAAGGAACATCTAAGTATACGATCCATACTAGAGAGTGAGAGAAAGTGATAGGTTTCTTAACATCAGGTGGGGCAACTAAGCCTTCCTCTTGAACAGGTCACTATGAACGTCACTAAATACACGACGCCCCATTGGTTACACAAACTATTGGACCCTTAATCATGCAGCCCCCTACAATTGGTTGGCACTCTAACCTCCGTCAGTACTTTTCCACCTACGTTCGCAGCATGCAGGCTGGTCTTCCAGGTGCTGGTGAGCTAGTCTTAACCATATCTTCCCACCAATTAGCATATTCATCTATCATCACCTCACTGGTCTGCTGTCAATTAAGGCTTTGAACTTGTCCTTGCAAGTGTTCTTTTGCTCTGGAGAATTCAGGGGAGTGAAAGCATGCTCTGCCCTCATGTGTAGGTGTGGTCGTCATGTTCGTCCAGCTTCATCCTTCCACGTGACTGAAGACCACAAAATCAAGCTCTAGTGCATTTAAAATACTATTTTCTAATAGACCTCTGACCTCTTCCTTGTTTTTGTCCATGTCTTCTGAAGAGGAGTTTCATTCTTTCACATGATTTGTATCCAATGTCTGCTCACCCCAGCCTGATACGGCCTTGGCTTCCTGGGGCTCGTCCAGCTTTGCCTTTCTGAGTTTCACTCCTGTTAATTCGTTCAATTGTTTTTAGCTGCGGCACACTGGAAAAGAGGCCTTCCTTTTTTAGTCCAGCTCTGCTATAATACGTAGTGGAAACATCCATTCTTTACTCACTTCAATATATGTATATGTTGGCGCATACTGCAATCTATTCACTATAAAGCTAGCCTCAAGAATACTTTGTCTGCTTGCGTTTCTTTACATCTGTACATGTGTAAAATAACTTGATATCTTCATAAGTTCTATAGCATATGTTTCTTCATCTTGATCCCAAGATGTCTCTTATCTTTGATACTTTCTTGATGCCTTATAGAATATTGTCATTCTCTTGTCTCTGCATCTCTTCTATGTACATCAGATTGTTTCATGAGTGACAGTGATGGTAGTGACGTCACCATTCTTCTCTCCCTTTCATTTGCTCTGCTTCTTCTGGGATTTAACTCAAATGGCCATCATACTGTCTTGTATGCAGGTAGGGCTTTCTCAATGGGAACCTTGCTTCCAGGATTCTCCTCGGTATCGATATTTTCACTGGTACCGAACGTATCTCGCACTCTGGTTCCCAACATATAGGCAATATGGGTGAAGTGGTTAAGGTGGGGGTACTTGGCTCCTTCTCTACACAGCCTTACCAGTGTTTGCCTGAGATGTCTAATGCAGACAACCTACAGCAATGGATAATGTAAGTGTGGTGTGGGCAGGGAGTACAGCCATTACTCTACTCCAGTAAATCCACACCATTAACATGACCTATTATCATCTAGCCTAATTGTGGAAGGTAGCCATTTTGGTACTCAGTCTAAGTGTGTAAGATAGCTATACTCTAGATGGAGCCTAATTAGGTACGGTAGCTATACTACACACCCAAACTGTTGGCATGCCCTTGTTATATTCCTCTGCTGCGCTCTGAGAAATAACTGTGCTGCGCCCCATAGTTAGCAATTGTGTTCCGCACCATATCTAATTTGTGTTGAATGTTGCCACACCCTATAACTAGCCATCGTAAGGCAATACGGGCGGGAAGCACAACCATTACTGTGCACCAGAAACCCAGCCACTCTTACACTACTACTTTTTTGTAAACTGTGCTAACATAGTTAGCATCTAAGTTGATTTGTGCTACCCTCCATATTCAGCCATTGTGATACGCTTCATAGTTAGCCATTGTACTGAATTGTGGGGAGAAATGTGTTGGACCTACATATACTAGGGGGCAGATGTTATGCAGGATTTAGATGTATTTTGCGGGAAACAAAATGTGGTTCGCCCAATTGTATTTTGGGGGCGGGAAATGTGCTTCAATAGACATATTGGGAAGATTAGCAAAGAGTTTCATTTGGATAGAATTGTGAAGAACAGCCATGCGTCATAGTTAAATAGAATTGTGAAGAATAGCCATGCGTCACATTTAGATACCTTTGTGAAGAACAGCCATGAGTCACATTTAGATAGATTTGTAAAGATTAGCCATGCGTCACATTTAGATAGATTTGTGAAGAATAGCTATGCCTCACATTTAGAGAGATTTGTTAAGACTATCCAATGCGTCACATTTAAATAGAATTGTGAAGATTAGCCATGCGTCTCACTTCGAATCGTGAAGAGTAGCAAACTAAAAAAAACTTTAAGCGTACCCAGTGCACTAACCCCCCACTCCTGCTCCACTCCTACACACATCCTTTGTACTATACACACCCATGGGCTAGCCAAACTACACACAAACACACACCCAACCTAACTAACACTTGCATACAACAATCCCAGGCACTGGACCTTACCTTACAACAAGCCATTGTGCTCAACCACAACCTTAAATACCAGCTAATTTACACATAAAACACACAAACACACACCCAAAATAACAGACATTCACATACAGCAAACAACCCAGACATTGGGTCTCACCCTTACAGATAGAGGTCAGTGCACGCAAACAACCCATCTGCAACCCAGCATGCACAGATGCCAGTTTCTCCTGGTTCAGGACCTATCCTGTCCCTCTATCCTCACTAACCAACTCTGTCCTTTTTCTTGCAGAGCCACGTGAGCGCCTGGAGACTGCGCCTGGGTGGTAGTGGTGCACAGTATTAGTCAACATAACATAGCATCTGGAAATCTTTGAGCAGAACACCACATACCATGGGCTTACTAGCACCTATGTTGAAATGATGATTTGTGCCAGACCTGGTTGTTTTCGTCCAACAGACATGAATGTTCTCGGATCATGTGTTGCTTATTCTGATCTGTAACACAAGGGTCTTTAATGCAGTGTCATTTCACAAATTCAAACCATAAACTAGGACCGGAATACCCGACCACCCGCTGTAAACAATTACCCGGGACCTGAACAGTTTGGATCCAATAGCACTTATGCTCCTACGTTAGTTCCACCTTCAAGGGAATACGATCTAGAAATCAGGCAACGAAACTGGCGAGACAAGCACCTGCACGGTACATCGATGTGTTGTGTGTAACTGTGTTAGTCAGACACAGAACAAACAACCAGTCCTGGCCAGATGCTGTGCCTTCGGGTTCACTGAGTACCAGCCACCTTACTGAAGGCACGCCCTTGCACGCTCACACCAGAAAAAATACAGCCTGCTAGGGAAAAAGGCAAGGATAACAAGTATTTATTTATACAAAAATAGGAATGCTTCAGCAAAGAACTCTGCTGCTGCCACGGAATGTTCTGACGTCCGTTGGCATGTGTAGTACATTATAAGCACAAAAAGCATCACTAATGACATCATCGTACACAGTACAATTCTACAATATGGATTGGCAGAGGCCTATAAATGTAGGGCCTGCTCCATATGGGATGCCAGGCCATTGGTCCATCCTCATCTGTCCATCTCTGTTCACGTGGGTGCTGCTGGACTCGTCATCCGTGGTGAGCTGACCTAACAATTAATTAGCTACTCTGACACACAATGTTATTCTTACGATTGTAACAATGCACCTGGCAGATACAGGGATGGGTTCGGGGAGAGCCAATGTCTCCCTAACTCACACCCACTTCACTCGTTCCCAGACAGATCAGCACATCCCAAGGTCCTCCACCTTAGCTTTGAGCTATAATTCTGATGCCAGCCTGCACTTCGCTGCACAAATCACGTGACCCATTCCTGAAAGCACAATAGCCTTGCCTTCTGATCATAGTGATCGATCGAGGGGTTTAAAGGTTTTATGGGCGGTGGTCTGGGCTTGGATGGTACTGTGGAATGTGGGGTAATGGGATGAAAGCATGGCAAAGCTGTATTTCTCATGTGGGGATCGTTGGGGGCAGGAGGGCCTTGCTATACATTCTGTGGGATGGTACTGCCAAGAGGCACTCCGCTCCCTTCTGATGACCTTGCAGGGCGCCTTCTTCCCAGGCGTGAGGGCCTGTAACTTTCGGAACAATGGAGAAGGTTGTGGATCTCGCAGACACGGCCAGTATAGGGGTGGTGTTCGTGCTTATGCAAGGGGCCTAATACTAATACACATAATACTCAACCAATCAATACGTTTATCCGGAAACAAATTTCCATAAACAGCAATACAAGATAAAATACAATACAAAATATATGACATAAAACGAAACACATTAGTTAAAAAATTAGAGAACTTTAAAAGTACATGTGTGAATGGCGATTAATATACTCCAAAGGAATGTCTGAATAGTCGTTAGATTGTCAATGTTCAGTTAGATTTAGAGAGATGGTTTTAGTTCTCCTGTGCCAGGCCTTTCTCAAAATGTCCACCGAGCCCCATGCCACTGGCAACGTGGCAGCTGAGAGTAGATAGCAAAGGGCTGTCAATCCAGTTGACCTCAGTAATGGCAAAAGTGTTTTCCTCCTTAAATCCATATAAGTTGGGCAAAACAACACAAAGTGCAAAAGGTCCTCCACGGGGTACTGACAGCAAGGACAAGCCTGAGGTTGAGCATTGTGAGACCAGTTTTTGTTCGGGCTTCCAGCCATAAGCAGTCAAATCGCGCTCTTGTAAGTGTCCAACGGTCATAAGGTTTATTACTAAATAACAAGTACGGCTGGATAGTGTCTGCAATAGTTAAGACAACATGCCTTCTATTAGCACAAGTGCCTAGTGCAACAGACTCTCTGTTTGACTCAAGGATAGATTTATACAATTGCTTGTGGGCCCTTACAACACATGGAGTCAGGAAGGCTAGAGGGCAGATGAGGCTAGCACATTTTAACTGATTCACACATTTCTCAATATAAATGAGCCACGGTATCTTCTTGACAGCCGGACTTCATACCAATGCAATTATGATTTTATGTGAAAGAACGGCTTTCTGATTTGACCATAACGCCAGCCAATGCGCAAGGGGGGCCAGTAACCATTCATCACCAATGTGGGAGCACCCTAGTTCCAAATGGGTGCCATAGTTTGGCGCTAACTGCGGAAGCCCAAGTAATTTTTTTAAGAAACTATTCTCAACTTTTTCGATGCTTGGAATCTTTTCATTGCCCCACAGTGCAGCCCCATAGTTAGTGGGTGTTTTGGTTTGTGCCCTGTAGACTTCAAGGATAAGCTTCAGTGGATGCCCTAAACAGTCATTTTGAAAATGGGAAATGCCACCCAAGGCCTGTCTCATCCTGGTACATTGTTTGTCCACGTGACCAAACCCTCGCCAGTTCTCGGTAAAGCTGATTCCCAAATATACAAAACTAGTAACCCTGGGAATGAGTTCTCTACCACTCAATATCCTCCGCATCTTGAGAGGTCTTACGCCTGTTCTCTTGCAACCCATAATGGCAGATTTTTGGGAGTTCACTGAAAGTTTATGAGTGGCCATAAATTCAGTGAAAACATCTACCAGGCGTTGTAAGGCTATAGGGGTACGCGCTATAAGAACCATGTCATTGGCATAGCCTAGGACAGGTAGGGAACACCTCTGATTCTAATGAAATCTGCATTAGAGTTAACGAGGGCCTGGTATACCCCATTTATATACAAGGCAAAAAGCACCGGTGCCACAACACAACCCTGGCGGACACCCAAAAAGGTCTCGAAAAAAGCTGTAAACTGTCCCTGGTCACCAAATCTCACACAAGCTGATGTGTTTTCATGTATTATTTGGAGCACCTTGACCAGATCTTCCGGGCACCCCATGGACCTCAGCACGGCCCAGAGCATCGCCCTGTCCACTTTATCGAATGCGGTGCTTAGGTCCATGAAGGCCAGGTATAGTGGCTCTCCCCTAACATATATTGATGAAGCACCCACCAAATATAAATTCAGAGCCTGGTCCCTGGTTCCCAGGCCTGGACGGAAACCATATTGGGTCTATGTGAGCACCCCTGAGTCAGAAATCCACTGTTCGAGCCATGCCAAAACTACCCTGCCAAAAATTTTGAATGAGGTGTCCAAGAGGGAGATTGGACGATAAGAAAGAGGGCTACCAGTATCACCCTTTTTGAAAATGGGAAAAATTATAGCCTCACCCCATGTTGCCGGATAGGTGCCCAGTTCTAAATATGCGTTAAAGGACTTGGTCAGTAAAGCAGCCCAAAGGTCTACCTCATTACAAAAAATATCAGCAAGGATAGCATCTGGCCCGGGAGCGCGATTGGGGAGTTGCTTACTTATGGCCAACTCTACCTCTTTAATTGTAAAACGCAAGGAAGAACCACGTGGACCGTCATAGCAAGAAGAAGGAGGAGCTTTGTATAGAGTGCTAAAGTGGTCAGACCAAGCCAGAGCACTTACAGTGTTCTCCTTATATGTTTTCAATCTTTTATGGGGGGGCCCATTTGCCACAAATTCCCAATTTCTTTGGGAATCTCGTGACTGTACAGCCTGGAGTAGTTCCTCCCAGGCTTGCTCATCTAGGTTGGACTTCCTAGTGGCAAGGGCGCATTTATAATGCACCCTAACGGTAATTATGTCCCACTGGGTACTATCTCTTGCACCAAGGATAATTTTAAGGTTTTTCTGTGCTGACTGACAAGATTCGTCAAACCATGTTTCCAATTTCTTTCTCCCCATTTTGAAATCCCTTTGGAGATATTCGACATAGTATCCCAAATTTTCTGTGAGGCTAAGATTATGCGACCTGGGGGATGTCCATTTGATAGAATAAGCATGACTTCCTCACTATTCACTTTGCATATGGAAGACTGTGTGTCCACAGGGTCCAATTTAGCCTATTTTATTCTCTGTTTACACAGGGGATTGAGACCGCAATGGTCCAAGTGTGAAAAATTAACAGTTGAGACCATCGGTGAGACAATTACCAAGACCAACCGCAATGCATGGTGGTCACTGCAAAAATTCTTAAGGACCTCAAACTCCTTAATTAAGTGCCAATCTCTTATGTGAAGACAGAAATAATCAATCGTAGAGGATCCCTGTGTGCCCACAAAGCTTGGCCTCCCGGGCCGGTCATTGCCTACACGGCCGTTTAAAGAACGAACCCCCCGCTCAAAAAACCACTCAGCAAACTGTAAACCCCTTGCGCACATTCTTTCATCCTCCATTTGTGCAGCGGCTACCCCATAAGCAAATTCTTCTCCAGGGTCTACATTTATAGACAACTCCCCTAGGCCTAATTTTGCATTAAAAACACCAGCCAGTATTAACAAAGGACCCCGGTTCCCATTGTCACTACCGTGTGCTACCATCAAGTCCCTCAGCACACCTGAACACCCTTGGTTCGTAATGTGTGAACTATTATAAAAATTGACCATGAGTAGAGGATGGCCACTGGGAGGACGTGCAGTAATACATTGCACATACCCATTCTTGGTTTCTCTCACCATCAGCTTTAAGGCTAGGGATGCCTTTACCAAGATTACCAGGCCACCAAAACATCGTTGCGTATACCTTTCCCGGCTGGGACACATACTGAGACATAACCATCTAAACATAATGGAGAAAGTGCCCACGACTCCTGAAGGAACATGAAGTTGTATTCACTCATGGCGGCAATTATCTCCCTCTGTAAAATCTTGGACTCAGCGCCTGCTATATTCCAAGATAAGAAGGACATGGATGTTTGAGATGGCGCCCTTTCATTTTGAAAATGGTTTTGCCCCCATGCACCCTCTATTTCAGATAGATCCTTTGGATTACCCACCTCCCCCATGGCAGCTGGTCAATCTAGTTCTTCGATTTCACCCAGGACCTTGTAGCTATTTGTGAGATCAACCATGGCCACTGGTGTGATTGGTACCATTTGACTGCCTCCCCAAAACCATCCCTTGCTACTCGTGGGTACAAAGTTTTGGTGGTGGTACGTGGTGCTAGTGGGAGTTGGTTTACTGGGTAAAATGCTCCTAAAGGAAAAAAGGCACTGTTTTGTAGGGGAGAATTGCAGGCCCTCCACTCTGGATTAATGGAGGTAACTACATAGTTAAGCATGGCTGGGGCGATCATTGACCCCGCCACACAGTCCCCCACCCGCCCAGGACACCCTCCTAGCCATAAGGATGCCTCTAGAGTCAAATACTGTTCGCTGCGCGTGGGCCTAATTTTTAAGATGGCTGCTGCTTGCCAAGATGGTGTTTACACCAGAATCTATCATATAGCTTGTAATGCATGCACTAAATGATCGCACACCTCCTTTATGTGTACTGCCCTCCCACCATCTCCCTGGATGCGCTCTATTAGCGTCTAGTTCTTGTTCAGTATCACCTAGGGGGGGTGGGAAGACCCTCTGTGCTTCCCGAACCCCCTTCCATTAATCCTAACTTAACAAACTTCCCTGCGATGTCATTGGCAACTAAATTCCAGTATATGATTTCCTCCCCCCTCTGCACCCTACCCAGCTTTTCAGCTTACATGTATGGGGGTGATCGTCTTTTGGACCCTATGCTCTGCAAATACCTCGTAAACTTTCTCCAGATTGGGCATATACCTCTGGGGTACATGTCATGTAAATACAATCCCCATTCCCTTCTAAATCTACCCAGTGCTCAGTGTAATTTTTGGGTTCGGGTGGGGGTGTGCTGACTGTGCCACGGGGGTGCATGTGATGCTGGAAATGCATCAGAGGGACAGGGCCTCTGAATCCTTGTCCTTTATTGCTTTATCATGTATGTTCTGACTTGTTTTCCGCGCAGGAGTTCCAGTGCGGCTCTTCCTGTATTTGGTTTGGTGAACAGATCCTTGGGATACCCTTGTGGCAACCATGGGTGGGAGTATGGCCCTGTACTTCTAGTATATGTTTTGGGCACCTGTGTGTGGCCCACAGAGCAGGGTATGGGCTGGTGGCAGCTCTGTGTTGAATTGACATGTACCCTGCGCATCCTCCGTTTTGGGATGCCCAGGCCCTGTCATTGGAATTGGTGGATTCCTGATGGAGACAAGATGGCCCCTGTGGCCTCTTCACATCCATCGCCTGTTACCTTGATTTTCCCGAAGTCGCAGGAAGCCGTGACTATGTCCCTTGCCCCTGACTGGCTGTTGGGTGGAAGTTCCATATATGGTAGTGTGGGGAAGTGCCGACCAGACTGGTTGGAGCCTTTCAAACAAGTGTATGTTGTGGGTAAACCCGTGGGGTGGGACCTGGGTGAATGGAGTGTGTGACGAATACGCATTCTGTGTTATGGGTGTCTAGTATCTGGTGTTTGACACAATGACCAAGCCAGCCCTGTCCGAAACTGGTATGAATGCAGTGTGTAGTGCTGAATGGCAGAGTACTTGTCTGAATCCACATTCTGTGTTGTGAGTGTCTGGATGGAGAAGAATGGCCTGAATGCACTGTGCACCTGATTGGCTGACTGACTACCTGAATGCTCTTCTGAGTGATTGGTTGCCTGAGTGTGACCCAGCAGAGTGAATGGGAGATCAACTAGCATATCTGGGGGCCACTCACTGCTAGAAATCGTTCAGAAGCTGAAGTTGATACTTGATGCTTACTCTCGAAGCAAAGCCGGAAGAAGAAGGTGAACCGCTGGTCCCTTCCATGTAATCTGAAAGCTGCTGTGTTTTCAAGAACTGATCCAAGAGAGAACCTAGTAAGGAGACCTCTCCTCGAGCTATGAGGGACCATCGTGCACCAGCTGATCTTTGCCAAAGCTCCATGTTAGACAGACCTACGAAAGGCTACCGACCGGAGAAGGGGACCACCGAGGAGAACGAAGACAAGCACCGGACAGCCGTCCACTGTCGACAACCGCCGTCGCTGACCGGAGCCGCCGTGCTCCCATTTGCCTAAGAACATTTGATCCAACGACTCCCTTGTTCATCATCGTCGACCACTTTCGTCGAATCCGCCGCCGCCGTTGGGTTTTCCCGCCACCCGAAGAGATGCTGACGAAGCTACTGAAGCCAGTCATGGTCACTTCCCTTTCGCCGACGCTAGACGCCGAAGACCTGACACCCTTGCTGGGCCAAAGTTCTTCACTAACTCGTTGCGGCAACAAACCAGCGTCATTGAGGTGCACCGCACGCCTCCCCCGTTGCAGGACGTTTTCGATCACTCATCTACAAGCACTGCAAGGACCGAAGCTGCTGCCTCAACAACAACGTTCACCCTTTCTTCATCTCGGACGTTCGACAACCCGTGGCTCCGCTTGAAAGGGAGTGCACTCAAGAAGGGCCCGTTGATTCCCCGACAAAGAACTCTACAACACAAGGTACATTTGGGTTGCAGAACTATAGAAGAAGATAAGACTCTAATAGACGATATATGGACTGGGCTTGTAGTGTATCTTCATTTGCAGGTTGCCCAGGTGGGGGGATCCTCATACAGAACTGTGCCTAGTGGTAGGGGCCAGTATTCTGCCAATTGTCTAACCAACTTGTCTTCTTCCTAAGTCTATTGTTGATATCGTTTTGCTGTGTTGATTCGTATGCTTTTTGAACTGAGTCCAGTTGCTGCATTTTAATGGAATTGGAGTAATAGTGGTACCACCAGGACTGTATATATTTACCATTTTAGAATTGTCAGAGCACAAAGTGTATTACCGTGATAGTGTATACAACGTTGAACCTTATTTATATAAAGACTGTGTTTTAACTAACATAGTGTGTGGACATTCCTTTGTGGGTGCTTGGGGACTACACTGTACTTAAGAACCAGCCCGCATCACCCCCTGAGGAGCTATGCCTTGATTGCTAACCACGCTTACCAATATAGAGAATCTTGGCTGGGGTACTCTGTGCCTCTCCTCTGCCATATAGAGAGCAGGAGTACATACGCCCCGCACCAGTGCGTTTCTTTACAGTGCAAGGGGTGGTAAATCTCTACCAATGCAGGGTTTGTTTGGGTCGTCTCTTTGGGTACTGTTCTCTGTGGAAATGCAAAGTGCTTTGGGTGCCACCCCCAATCGAAGACATCATCATTGTGCTACTGGGCACTGCTTTGGCACAACATCGGAGTCCCATTTAGCACGTGCAAAAAATGACCAAAATAAAGACAATGACGAGTAACTGTATCTTCGCGATCGCCCCCAGCCATGATGGAGCCCAAGAAAAAATCAAATCGAACTAGTCTTCATCTTGCATTCCCGCTTCCTAATTCATGCTGTGAGAAACCAGAAGGTGTCTCTCATGCTAGTCCCCGCAGATCTCTCTCTCTCAGGTGGCCAGGGCACGGCCATCGACTTTGGATCCATATCCTGGGGTGGATCAGTGCAGGAAGATCACTTGGATGAGGGGTCCTCGGGGAGTGGGAGTGGGACTCCGGATGGCGAGACGCGATATCCCTCCCCCTGTAACACCTTTATCCCATCCTACCAGGTAGGATACTTGGGAACTTCACCTCCCCCCTTTCCCTTCACAAGCCCTTTTACACGCACAGCCCGCTCTGGGAGAAAACAGACTCACACCGAGCAGTGTACCTGACATGTCCCACTACTATGGTCAGGCGAGGTCAGGCAATTACTGACAATCACTCACACCTGACTTCCATTAAACCTCCCCACATGGATAAAAGGCAGAGCACGATCTGAGCGAGGAAAAGCGTATGAAGAAACAGCAGTTTCGAGTCAGCAGCTGAACGAGGGGAGAAAGATGGCACACCAAGAAGGGTTCGCAAGGAGGGAACTACCCTTGACCTTTTCGGCAAGAAACCGTTACTTTCAAGAAACCTTTGAGTCAGAAAGCGCAAGGCCGGGAAACCAAACTGAAGAACCCTGCATTGTGTGTCAGAGATACCGGAGGCCCTCCCACGTACCCGACCAAGGCAGGGAGGAGCAGTAGCCACTGTGGTAGTGTCCTTGGCTCCACAAACAAAGAAGCGCCCAAAAGATCAACACAGCCGGTGAGTTGGGGAAACCGATACAAGACCGGTCTGTGCTGAAGTCAAGATTGCAAGCAGCAACATTGTATAATGAGCGCTGGAACGAACATTGTTAAAACACGTGGGATGTAAGACGTGAGTAAAGCTGATCTGCTGATGAATGTTTAAACTTGAGAAGGAAATATACAATACCATTGACAGAGTGGTCTGGCACCGTGATTGTGCTCAATCAAAGGTCTCTGTAAGGTATCCCACCAAGAAGTGCCAGAAACGAAAGTAGACAATTGAACAGAACCTTATGTAAAGTGAATTGAAGTGGTCCTGCAACGGTTTAAGCAAAACCCATTTCACATTCGAAAGCCTTCGATTTTGATATTAGGAGGAAACAGTAGAAAGTGAGATTACATGGTCCGAGTGTGAATACTGTATTAAAGTGATCTGAGCCCGAATGAGTGAGATCCAGGATCCGAGCCGGAACAAAGGAGATTCATGGTACGAGCCTTGATGAGGGAGACCAAGTGTAAACATTGTGATAAAAAGGGGGTGCCAGCCTGAAGGAGGGAGGCCCATGATGAACATTGGAAATGAGAACTTGTGCATGTAAAGATTCTGAAAAGAATGGAACTTTGGTATTCGTTTGTGACGACAGGCCCTCTGCAGTAAGAGGCTGTTATAGTAAAGAGGCTTTGACAGAAGACCCTGCTTTGAACTGTATCCCAGTGGCAGAAAAGCCAGAGTGTGTGCGAAGCTCAAACGTGCCGCTTTGCCCCGTGCTAAAAAAGTGGGGAAGGGAGCTCACTGCTCAACCATCCTGAAATATTATTTCTTGAACACTTTTCTTTTTGCATACACAATTGTCCCACACCCTTTTGTATTTAGAAGTAAGGATTGGCAATAGGTTTATTAGTATAGGCCCTTTTATTTTGACAGAGACTGGATTAGGGCTGCGTTATTATTATTTGATGATCGTAGCTTGCTCCCATCCTTAGATTTAGGTTAGATAGGCGTTCAACCAACACATTTGAAGTTCAATAAACACCCTTGAACTGTGATCACTTGTGTCTGTCTTCACTGTATGATACTGTAACGCTCACCTGATTCCCACAGAGGCACTGGTCTAAGCAGGAAGGTGTCTGTGACTCGAAAGGTGATGTGCAGGACTCGGTTGGCTTCTGGGGCTGAGCCTCTTCGCACTGTGTGTCGAACTCGAAGGGTGAGATTTCTGCAGGTGAGAGAATATGGGGGTTAATGATCTGGGCAGTTGAGTGTCTCTCTCTCTCTCTCTCTCTATTCCCAGCTTCCCCGTAGAATCCCCCAGGTCAACGTGCTCGCCTTAGATAGGTGAATGCTGGGCTCTCCATCTGCGTCTGGTGCAGGGTGCCGTTGCCAGTTCCTTCACTGGGTAAAACGTAGGCCTCTTAACATCAGAGGATCGCTACCGCCGTTAACTGCACGAGCGGTGAGTTTCCGGACACCTTTTGTCCTTAAAGTCTTTAGGTGCGAGGGCACTTTTATGTGGATCAGGGTTTGGTATAATGCTTTCTCCTATTTGTTTTGCAGGGCTCTGGAGACAGAAGATGGTGTGAAGGGAGCCGAAGCTGGAGCCAGAGCCTTGGAATGGGAATGAAGCGCTTGGAAATGCGTGAGTAAATGCAAGCGCTCTAACTGTTTCTTTTCTCTTGCAGCTGCGGGTTCGTGCTGAAGAGATGCTGGAAAACGCTGGAGTATTTGCAGGCGTCCTATTATGGCGAGCGCGATGGGCGTAAGTAAATACCTGTCTAATGTCTCTCCTTTTGTCTTTCAGGTCCGGATTGCAGCGTTGGAGACCCAGAGTGCCGGTAAGAAATAACTATGCCTTTGTTTTCACAGGCGGAGATGCAGCGTGATGAAATGGTCGCTGCCGATGGATCAGGTGAGTAATGCGCTTCGTATGAAGGTTGCCGTGCTAACCTGTAGTTTCTTTTTTTGCAGGTGCTGCTGAAGACTGGATGCGGGGATGGTAAGTATTGTTCTTGCAGGTTCTGCTGAAGACTGGATGCAGGAATGGTAAGTATTGTTCTTGCAGGTTCGGGCCCGGATAGAAGAAAAGCTGGAACAGACTCGGTGAGCGTTCTGCTGCAGATGCAGAATAACGCGAAGCACGTTTCATCAATCAGGTGTGGTTTAAATAGCCTTGGAGTGCTGAGGCGTCTTCCTCCACGGCCCGCCTGGGTAAGAAAAGAGTTCCTGTTCCAGAAGAGTTCCAGTGTTGTATCCAGGGAGTGGAGCTTGCCCCACCCAGGTAAGAAAGTAATTCCGGCTTACTGAGGATTCCTATGCAGCTGGTAAGTAAGCAGCATGGTCTGCTGCAGGTAAGTCCACCCAAGCATCTTCATATAGATTATGAGCCCGGCGCTTCCAGTGCCGGGACCGATGGCATTGATGAGCCTGGCGCCACCGGCGCCAGGACAAGGTCCAAAAGGTCCCAGTGGGGACCAGCTGGTGCCTAGGATTAAGGTTAGGGGCCTGCTTCCAAGGACGTTGGGCTGGTCCTGACTCCTTGGAAGCAGTGATCATGACAGTACCCCCCTCAAGGCCCCTCCCAAGCGTGTCTTCTCCGGGGGTTTTGGTTTGTCGGGGTGATTCAGATGGAATTTCTTGACCAGACGAGGTGCATGGACATATTCTGAGGGTTCCCAAGACCTTTCCTGGGGGCCGTATTCTTTCCAATCAACCAGATAATATAACTTAGATTTGGAGATTTTGGAATCTAGGATGTTCTTTACTTCGAATTCGAGTTCTCCATCTACTAAAACAGGTTCTGGGAGTTCGGTCAATCGGGTTTCTGGTTGTACTGGTTTTAGTAAGGAGACATGGAATACTGGATGTATTTTCATATGCGAAGGTAATTCCAATTTGACAGCTACCGGATTAATTATAGCAGAGATGAGATAGGGTCCAAGGTATCTCGGAATGAAGGTGCGGGGTCCTTTTAGAGGCAGGTGCTTAGTGGATAACCAGACCTGATCTCCTACTGCGTAGTGAGGGGCCTCTTTACGGTGTTGATCTGCTCCTTTCTTGAATTGAGCTTTAGCTCTTTGCAGATGGGCAGTGGCTTCCTTAAAAGTGCAAGTGATCCACAGCAGGTGCTTCGAATTCTTGGGGAGGATCCAGGTTCGAGGTCCTAGGATGGTGTCCATATAATGGGAAGAAAGGAGTCTTCCCGGTTCCCGAATGAGTCGAATTGTTATAAGCGTACTCCGCGATCCAAAGAATGTCCTTCCAAGGGTTTTCAGTTTGTTGGAGCATGCAACGTAGATATTGCTCTAGAGTTTGATTTGTCCTCTCGGTTTGTCCGTCAGTTTGGGGATGGTGACTGGTTGAAAGTCTCACATCAATTTGGGCTAAACGACAGCAACTTCGCCAAAAGTGGGAGATGAATTGACTTCCCCTATCGGAGACCAAAACCGAGGGAAAACCGTGTAGCCGAACGATGTTTTCTAAGAATTCTCGGGCCAATACTGAAGCTGTAGGTAGGCCTTTCAGGGGAATAAAGTGAGCCATCTTGGAGAATAGATCCACGACTACTAAAATGGTATTATACCCTGAGCATGGAGGTAAGTCCGTGATGAAATCCATGGACAGGGTATGCCATGGACAGGGAGGGATGTCTAGTGGATGTAAGAGGCCGGCTGGTATCTCCTTCTGACTTTTATTTTGGGCACATACACCGCAGGAGATTACGAAGTCTCTAATATCCTTCTTCCATGATGGCCACCAGAAAGGTCTTTTGACCTTTTCCATGGTTTTGGTAATGCCAGGGTGACCCTCCATTAGTGAGTCGTGATAACAGGAGATCACTTGTTCTTGTATTTTCTCACTGGGCAAGTACAATCGTCCTCGGAAATATGGAAGGTCTTGATCCACAGAGAATTCTTTTCCCTTTAATTGCCAGTCCTGTAATTCGGCCGGAGTTAGGATTGATTTGACTGTAGTCTTGATGTCTTCAAAGGATTGAGCGCTGACCAAGCCCAAAATCCTTTGTTCTGGGATTATGGGTATTGGTTCTGGATTGGTCAAGTGTTCATCTATTCCCATCCGGGAGAGGGCATCTGCTTTTCCGTTTTTACTGCCTGGTCGATAAGTAATTATAAAGTCAAACTCAGCCAAAAACAGAGCCCAGCGAAGTTGCCTAGAAGACTGAGCCTTGGCCGTCTTTAGATATTGTAAGTTGCGGTGATCTGTCATTACGGTGACTGTGTGTCTGGCTCCCAAAAGATAATGCCGCCAGGCTTTAAAGGCCGATCTGATAGCTAAAAGTTCCTTGTCTGTAATTGAATAGTTGATTTCGGGAGCCAAGAATTTGCGAGACCAAAAGGCTACAGGATGTAATTGGTGTGTGACCGGATCTCTTTGTGATAAAACTGCCCCCATAGCTAGACTAGAAGCATCCGTTTCCACGATGTAGGGGAGTTCTGGACGAGGATGTTTTAGAACAGGTGCAGAAATGAATTTAACTTTTAAGTCCTGAAAGGCTTGTTCTGCCTCGGTAGACAACTCAAAACGTTTGTTCTTCTTTAACAGAGCGGTGATGGGTTGGACAATTCGAGAGAATTCAGGAATGAATCTACAGTAAAAGTTAGCGAAACCTAACATGCTTTGAACTCCTTTTACAGAGGTTAGTGAAGGCCACTTGATGATCGCATCGACTTTTTTCGAATCCATATGGACTCTGTTAGGTGACAATATGAATCCCAGGAACTCAACTTCAGTTACGTTGAAAACGCATTTTTCAAGCTTAGCAAAAAGGTTATGTTGACGTAATCTCTCGAGGACTTCTTTAACATGTTTCTGATGTTCCTCTTCAGATGATGAATAGACGAGGATGTCATCAATGTAGACAACAACACACACATCGATGAGTTCTCTAAGGACATCGTTCATAAAATACTGGAAGGCGGCCGGAGTGTTACAAAGTCCAAAGGGCATAACTTGATACTCAAATAGCCCATACTTGGTGCGGAAGGCCGTCTTCCATTCATCGCCCTCCTTTATTCGTACCAAATGGTAGGCTCCTCTGAGATCCAACTTTGTATATATACATGCGTCTTTGACTTGGTCCAGGAGTTCAGGGATCAAAGGTAACGGGTATCTGTTTTTAACGGTGATCTGATTCAGGGCGCGGTAATCTATACAAGTCCTAAGGTCTCCTTCCTTTTTCGGAACGAAGAACAAAGCCGAGGAAGCTGGAGATTTGGAAGGACGAATAAACCCGTTAGCTAGGTATTGGTCCAGATATTGTCTGAGGTGAAGATTCTCTGGCTCGGTGAGGGCATAAATCCTACTGCAAGGAGGAGTTGTTCCGGGTATCAGATCTATTTGACAGTCGTAAGACCTATGAGGAGGCAGGGTGTTAGCTTGGTCCTTTCAAAAGACGTCTTGGAATTCCTGGTATTCGGTAGGTAATTTGGGAACCTCAGAAGAGATTGCCGCCAATGAGACATCAGGCCGAGAATAACAAGTGGTCAAACATTCTGGAAACTGAACCGTCTTTGCTCGCCAATCGATCCGAGGATTGTGCTTCTCTAACCAAGGAATTCCCAGAATGATCTGGAACTGAGGGGCCTTGATCACATCGAACACGATTTTCTCCCGGTGTCCATCTTGGCTCACTAACGTCACTTCTTGGGTGGCGTGCGTTACTGGTCCGGAGGCTATCTCCGTGCCATCCACTGTAGTAATGACGTCTTTTACTGCCTTAGGGACAAGAGGTAGATTCATCCTTGATGCCATTTTACGATCCACATAATTACCGATTGCTCCGCTGTCGATGTAAGCTTCAATTGCATGCAAACGATCCGGACGTTCAGGGATAATGAGGACCATAGGCACCACGAAATGCGAGGTCACGGGACAGATTTTAACGCTTGGCAAGAGGACCTCTACACTTGTCGGGCTAGGTCGTTTGCCTGTTCAGAATTTGTGGCACTGGTATCTGCGGCTCCTACAGCCTTCTTAGCTGGTTTCACTGGACAGTCTCGAAGAAAGTGCCCCGAGTTTCCACAATAGAGGCATAATTGCAGCTGTCTTCTTCTTTCCCGCTCCTTTTGGGTTAAAGGTCCTTTCATGCCCCCTATTTGCATGGGTTCCACGGTGTCAGCTCCCCTAGTAGAGGTCTTTGGTTTAGAAAACACTCGGGTGTCAAATTTGGAACGATCAGCCTTCCTGTTCTGTAATCTGTGGTCTAATTGAACAACTAAGTCAATATAGTCTGAGCATTCTTGTGGAGGATTCACAACTTGAGCTAACACATCCTTGAGCTCTCCACGCAGGCCTCTGTAGAAAAGCGTTATTCTTTTATCCTCAGGCCATTAGGTTTCCCCTATAAGTCTGTTGAATGAAGCAATATAAGTCAAGAGTTCTTGATTACCCTGCCGTAATGAAAGGAGTTCATTGTCCAAGGCCTGCCCTTGTGCATGTCTTGCGAACAGTTTCTCCATGCTGGACTAGAAGGCCTGGAAATCATGAAGAACCGGATCATCCTGAGTGACTAAAGGGATCGACCAATCTGCGGCACTGCCACTGAGATAAGAAAGTACGAAAGCCACCTTGGTCTGATCTGTTGGGAAGGCAGCTGGTCGACATAAAAAGTGTAGGCGGCACTGGTTAATAAACACTGCAAACTTCTTTGGGTCACCGGAAAAGCGTTCGGGCGGAGCCAAGGGCACATTACCAGGTAGATTGATTTGCACAGGATTTGAGGATGCTGAAGGATAACTTCCTCCTGGAGCGGGCAAAGGTGTCTGTCCTGCCTGCGTTTGTAGCAATTGCCTAGCGAGATCCTCTGTTCGCTCCTTGGATATTATCAGCTCTCTTCTTAGTGAGTTTGTTTCCTGACGAGCTGCATGTATTTCTGCTCTTAATTCCCCAAGCAATTGAGCCAAATGATCAGTGTCCGAGGTTTCCATTGCGCCTGGGTAGGAGTTTTGCGGTGGGCTTCGCGTTCTGTAACGCTCACCTGATTCCCACGGAGGCGCTGGTCTAGGCAGGAAGGTGTCTGTGACTCGAAAGGTGATGTGCAGGACTCGGTTGGCTTCTGGGGCTGAGTCTTTTCGCACTGTGTGTCGAACTCGAAGGGTGAGATTTCTGCAGGTGAGAGAATATGGGGGTTAATGATCTGGGCAGTTGAGTGTCTCTCTCTCTCTCTCTCTCTCTATTCCCAGCTTCCCCGTAGAATCCCCCAGGTCAACGTGCTCACCTTAGATAGGTGAATGCTGGGCTCTCCATCTGCGACTGGTGCAGGGTGCCGTTGCCAGTTCCTTCACTGGGTAAAACGTAGGCCTCTTAACATCAGAGGATCGCTACCGCCGTTAACTGCACGAGCGGTGAGTTTCCGGACACCTTTTGTCCTTAAAGTCTTTAGGTGCGAGGGCACTTTTATGTGGATCAGGGTTTGGTATAATGCTTTCTCCTATTTGTTTTGCAGGGCTCTGGAGACAGAAGATGGTGTGAAGGGAGCCGAAGCTGGAGCCAGAGCCTTGGAATGGGAATGAAGCGCTTGGAAATGCATGAGTAAATGCAAGCGCTCTAACTGTTTCTTTTCTCTTGCAGCTGCGGGTTCGTGCTGAAGAGATGCTGGAAAACGCCGGAGTATTTGCAGGCGTCCTATTATGGCGAGCGCGATGGGCGTAAGTAAATACCTGTCTAATGTCTCTCCTTTTGTCTTTCAGGTCCGGATTGCAGCGTTGGAGACCCAGAGTGCCGGTAAGAAATAACTATGCCTTTGTTTTCACAGGCGGAGATGCAGCGTGATGAAATGGTCGCTGCCGATGGATCAGGTGAGTAATGCGCTTCGTATGAAGGTTGCCGTGCTAACCTGTAGTTTCTTTTTTTGCAGGTGCTGCTGAAGACTGGATGCGGGGATGGCAAGTATTGTTCTTGCAGGTTCTGCTGAAGACTGGATGCAGGAATGGTAAGTATTGTTCTTGCAGGTTCGGGCCCGGATAGAAGAAAAGCTGGAACAGACTCGGTGAGCGTTCTGCTGCAGATGCAGAATAACGCGAAGCACGTTTCATCAATCGGGTGTGGTTTAAATAGCCTTGGAGTGCTGAGGCGTCTTCCTCCACGGCCCCGCCTAGGTAAGAAAAGAGTTCCTGTTCCAGAAGAGTTCCAGTGTTGTATCCAGGGAGTGGAGCTTGCCCCACCCAGGTAAGAAAGTAGTTCCGGCTTACTGAGGATTCCTATGCAGCTGGTAAGTAAGCAGCATGGTCTGCTGCAGGTAAGTCCACCCAAGCATCTTCATATAATGAGCCCGGCGCTTCCAGTGCCGGGACCGATGGCATTGATGAGCCTGGCGCCACCGGCGCCAGGACAAGGTCCAAAAGGTCCCAGTGGGGACCGGCTGGTGCCTAGGATTAAGGTTAGGGGCCTGCTTCCAAGGACGTTGGGCTGGTCCTGACTCCTTGGAAGCAGTGATCATGACAGATACCATGCCTTCCTTACCATGCGCACCCCCAGGTTTGCACAGCTTCAATTATGTCCGACAGGGAGCCATTCTCTTCATCTTCGGTAGACGCGAATGTGCAACATGAGTCCCGAGTTTTTTTTGCACACACCTCCCTCCATGGCAGTTAGCATATCATGGACATAGCGGTTCTGCATCATCATCAGCCTCAAGGCGTGGAGTTCCACCTTTATGACATTGAACCCTTGCTCTGTGTCGTTACCCAGCTGGATCAGTTCCCAGTGGACAATCTGCAGCCATTTAGCATTGGCCGCAGCTTGCACATCAAGTAGTAGAAATGAGGCAAAGAATGTTTCTGCGTTGGTGAAGAGTCAGTATTCGTCTGGGATTTCCTCAAGCAAGGTTGGTGAGTCCTTGGACAGATAGTTCGATCTTTTTCTTCTTTGCAGGTTTATAGCTTTTTCCTTCCCAGTGAGGGTGTGGAACTCTGGTGCTGGAAGTGGGTTCCTCACTTCTTTTTCAGGGGTCGGAAAGGACGTAGGGGCAAAAGAGTATGTTGACCCCCTCTTGCAAATGCACTTCTGGGATTACAAGTAGCGCTGAGTGCAATATGGCCAGTAAACAATAGCCCCTCCATGATGGTGTATGCTTGTTGGCCGCACACCCAGTAGTAACCCATCACTGCCACTGTGCCTTTCTTGAGATCAGGAAGGAGCAAAGTCTTGTTGCTATGTTCGTTAGCCCTTACAGATACTGTTCCAGCAGTGTAAAAGCAAAGTTCATATGATTCTTCTCTGTGTACTTTCACTGGTTTCTCCATTGCTTCAATCCATGGTAGCTTTGTGATATGTTCAGTCCAGAATAGTGCACACACTGCTACCACTCGTGCAAAAAACCCTTCTTCGTATCCCACTAGACACTCTGCTATGCAGCTTACTGTTGTTTCTTGCATTTGTTATTTGATATGATATATGATATGATATGGCATTTGTAACGTGCCTATACACAAGTGTTTTAAGGCACGACGAGGCAGGGGGGGAACAAGGGGAGAACAGACAACGATCCTACTAGGTCAGGTGTCCTTCAGATCGCGCAAGTGCAAGGGTAGGGGGACTGGGAAAAGTGCAAGGGGAAGGGGAGAGGGGAAGTGCAGTACATGGTTAGTAGAATACAAGATAAATAGGAGGGCCAGCTGGTGGCAAGTGCAAGGTAAGTGCCGGGAGAAGGGGCTGTAGGATACAGAGACAGTCCTGTAGTGCAGGTAGGCAGTGCAGGGAAGAGTGGCAGGGCCAAGGAGCGAGATCGGTGAGTGGCCAGTTGCAGATTCAGTGCAGGTTCAGTGATGTTAGCAGGGGAGAGAGGGAGAGAAAGCGGAGGCAAAGAGGAAGTTTTGCGGTGCTTCCGGAACCGGAGATGGTTCTCCTCAAGTTTCAGGGAGGCAGGAAGGCTGTTCCAGAGGGAGGCCCCTGCTGCGGAGAGAGATCTACCCCCAGCTCGTTGCTTGGAGAAGCGGCTGACCCTGAGGTAGTTGGAGGTGGATGAGCGAAGAGCTCGAGAAGGAAGATATTTAGGAAGAGAGAGTTGAAGGTATTTTGGCCCAAGGCCCCAGAAGGCCTTGTGGACAATGCAGAGGGTTTTGAACTTAATCCTCGCGGCCACTGGGAGCCAGTCTAGCGATTTCAGTCCTGGAGAGATACAGTCCCTGGGCTTGAGGCCAAGGACAAGTCTCGCAGTCCTGTTCTGGATGAGTTGCAAAGGGCGGAGAGTAGAGGCAGGAAGATTTAGATAGAGGCTGTTACAGTAGTCCAGCTTCGAGAGAACCAGGGCTCTGGAGACAGTGAGCTTCTGGGGGAAGGAGAGGAAAGGAAGGATACCTCTGAAGAGGTGTAGCTGGTAGTGTGACTACTTAGAGACATCAGATATGTGAGGAGAGAAAGAGAGTGTGGAGTCGAAGATGACCCCGAGGTTTTTTGCCTTGCAGGTAGGAGCAGGAGGAAGGCCAAGGGAGGCCGGACAGAGAGCTGCAGGGAAGGACGGAGTGGGTGTGCCGATAAGTAAAATCTCAGTCTTACTGGCATTAAGGCAGAGGTCGTTGGTGGCACACCATTCATGGATAGCAGAAAGACAGTCGGAAATGAGGGAAGGGGAAGAGGAGGCTGAGGGTAGCCTGAAAATGAGCTGGGAATGAGCTGGGTATTATCCGCATAGCACTGGAAGTTGGGACAGAGAGCGGCGATGCAGTGAGCAAGAAGTGCCAGGTACTGGTTGAACAGCCAGGGGGAGAGGTTAGATCCCTGGGGGACACCACAGGTAGAGAAAAAGATGTCAGTGAGGAAGGAACCCAGTTGGACCTGGGAGGGTCGATTGGAGAGGAAGGAGGTCAGCCACGCCAGAGCCTGACCAGTGATACCCAGGTTATCACGGAGAAGGATTGAGCAGGATGGTGTGGTTGACAGTGTCAAAGGCAGAAGAGAGGTCGAGCAAAATGAGAACACAAGGGGTGTTAGAGTCAAGGTTTGAGAGCAGGTCCTCACAGATGTTCAGGGGAGCAGTTTCCGTGCTTCTGGCAGCTCTGAAGCCAGACTGATGGTCTTGAAGACTACCAACAGATTCAGCATGGAGATTAAGCTGGGGGATGGCCAGTTTCTCCAGGAGCTTGCCCAGGAAGGGAGTGATAAAGTTTGGGCGATAGTTAGCTGGGCAGGAGGGGTCGGAAGAGGGTTTCTTAAGAAGGGGGTGCACAAGGGAGTGCTTGAGGGGGGATGGGAAGACTCCAGAGGCGAAGGAGTGATTGCAGAAGTCAGCCAGGGCGTCAATGTGGTCCTTGATAGTTTTGGAGGAACAGGGGTGGACCTGTTTTGACGAGACTTTCATAGATCGGACTTGTCTCGAAACCTCATCAGCGGAAAAAAGGGGAAAGGCAGAGAAGGAGGGAGGAGGGGTGGCTGCAGAAGGGCCAGAGGGAGAGCAGGGAATAGAGGAGGGGAGGTTATAGGAGGAGAGTGAGGACAGGATGTCCTGAGTTTTTTAAATGAAGTGAGAGGCCAGTGCCGTGCAGAGGGCCTGGGAGGGGACAGGAGAGGTGGAGACTGCAGCAGGGTTGGCCAGCTCCTTGCAGATTTTAAAGAGTTTGGCCGAATTATTAGATGCCGTAGAGATGCGGTCTTGGATAAGGGCTCTCTTAGTGAGAACCGGTATTGCCTTTGGAGCAGGCGGCAGGCCAGTTTGTCAGAGGATGAACATGAAGCGTGCCATTTCCTCTCTGCCACCCTGCACTTGCGTTTAAGGGGGACGAGATCCGAGTCGTACCAGGAGTTACATTTGGCTTTGGGCTTCAGGTGGATTCTCATGACAGGGGCAAGGATATCAAGGGTATCAGATATAGCAGAGTGGAGAGGGCTGTGTCAGGGTGGGAGTCAGCCGAAGGGGGAGGGGGCGGCGAGAAGGTGGAAGCGAAAGCCTCAACTGACACGCGCTTCATGGGTCGGATGACCACGAAGGTGGGTGGCAGTGATGAGGGTGGCTTTGCCTGTGGGGTAGGGAAGGTGAGGTGGGAGGATAGGAGAAAGTGATCACTCCAGGAGAGAGGAGTGGAGAGAGGGACAGAGAGGGGAAGGTCAGAAGAGATCAGAGCATCAAGAGTGTGCCCTGCAGAATGGGTCGGCCCAGACGGGAGAATAGAGAGTGAGAGAGAGTCGCAGAGGTCGCGAAAGAGTCCAGAGGGAGGACAGGAGGCATCAAGGTGGATATTGAAGTCTCCAAGAAAGAGGAGTTGAGTGGTTGAGGACAGTAGTGAGGAGGAGAGGTCAGCCCACTCAGAGAGGGAGGAGGACATTTGACCAGGTGGCTGAGAGATAGTAGCTACGGTAAGGGAATGGCTAGGAGAGAGAGAGAGTCGGCAGACAAGGCATTCAAAGGAGGAGTAGGTCTGCGTAGGGGTGACAGTGGCAGGAATCCACTCAGGGAAGATAAGGGCCACACCCCCCAGCACGGTTGGGCTTGGGCAAGGAGAGGATCTTGTAACCGTCAGGTAGGAGTGTGTCAAAGCTGGTGACAGAGCTGGCCGTGAACCATGTCTCTGTGAGACCGAGGATGCCAAGGTCCAGCTCCTCAAGAAGGCGACAGATATCAGAGGAATGTTTGACGGCAGAGCGAGAGTTGAGAGTGGCAATGAGGAGAAGGTTGCCATCCTTAAAGGACTTCCGGGGAGGGGTACAGATCAGAGGTACGCCCTGTGGAGGTGAAGAGGAAGGAGCAAGAGAGAGGGCAGGGTGAGAGGGTGGAGGCAAGGTAGCCAAGGACAGAAGAGGGGACAGCAGGAGAGGAAAGGAAGTTGATGAGGCGCGGGAAGCGTCTATCAAAGAGGTGGAGGTTGGCCTGAGGGCCTTGGACCAAGACGGTCCCATTAGCGTAGACATTAATGATGGCCTTAGAGGAGCGGAAGGGGGCCAAGAGGACATCCCAACGGGTGCCACCATTAATGGGAGAAGAGGAGAAGGGAGAGAGCACAGAGACCATATGAAGGGTCCATTGGTCAGGGGAAGGCACGAAAAAGAGGATGTCAGTAAGCGTTTCCTTGGAGGAGGCACTGGTATAGGTGTCAGCGATAGGGAGGCCTGGGTTGGAGATCAGGATATCCTTTTTAAACTTTTTCCTACCAGATTTAGTGAGGAGAGCAGGATAGTCAATGGAGAAGCAGTTAGAGAAGATAGGAGAGATAGAGAGCACCATGGAATAAGGAGGGAGTGGGGGGGAAGACAGACGAGAGCAAGCGGACAGGAGTGAAAGCGGCAAGCCCTAGTTTACCACAATTACAGTATGTGTATTTTGTGTATTTGTGTATTTTAGTCTTTGTTTTACCAGGTAGGGTCTCTTCATGCATTTGCCACCCTTTTTTTAATTTGATTTTATTATGTTTTAAACAGAGAGAATAAATGACATACAGTTGACATATGGGGCATGTTACTATCGTTTACATTTTATCGCTTTTTTCTTTCCCCAAACGGAACATATTTATCAACAATAACTTCAATCCCCCCCCCCCAATCCCCAGAACAAGGTTTCTTCTTTTCAATGCATACGTGGTAGAAAGTTCGCAATCGTGTTGTACATGGCCTACCTCTCGAATGTGCCCATTAGAATTATGAGGTTGCAGTGCTGGCACCAACTTGTCGCTCAAATTGGCGGGTTCATACCTTTATGACTCAGTAGGTGTACTTTGAGAATAGAGTAGTCCTTTATTAGTTCTGTGTTGGGTCCCTTTCCGGGTCAGAGATGTGCCCATTTACAAAGTCACTCCACATCAATTCGATTTAAGCTGCCCTTTCGCAGAAGGCTGCAGCGATTCTCTCCATTGTATAAATGTTTGTGGCAACCCCAATCCACTCTCTCTTGCTCAAAAGTTGGCTCGCCTTCCATTTAATTACGAGACAGGTTTGTGCAGCGAGCAGTAGAGGGACCACAATTCCATTCACTTTCAACACCCCCTCTTCACACTCCTCTAAGCCAAACAATATCAGGAGGGGCGTGAGTTCCCGGGAGATCCCATCTATTTGTTTGATCCATCCGAGGACTTCGTGCCAGTATACCTGAACTCGGGGACATTCCCACCACATATGCCAGTTATTGTCTCTCTGCCCACATAGACGCCAGCACATAGGGCTCGTGGCTTGAAACATTTTCGACAGCCTGTAGGGGTCGTATTGCCACCTGTGCATCAACTTAATAGCATGCAGTTTATATTGGGCAGCAATTGATACCTGAGAGGCACCTTTACATATCTTTGACCACAAACGCGTGTCCAACTCCCTGCCAAGGTCCCTTTGCCACCTACTTTTCAGCTTGACAGTATATGTCCTTCCATTATCTACCAGCGCCCTATACATGCTCGGGATCATACCCTTCGTTTCAGTTATTGTGTCGAGCAGCTTTTCAAACTGAGTGAGTTCCCTCAGCACCCTCTCACGCCAATCCTCTCTCGTCATGACTCCCTTGAGTCTCAAGTAGAGGAGGGCCGGAAGCGGATGTATCCCAAGGGCCTCTTCGAGGTCCGTAATTGTAATGAAAACGCTGCCACGCCATAATTGTCCTACCCTCTCGCAGCCCGCATCGTACCAAGGTTGGAACCGCACGTGATAGGGTATTTCCTCACGTACTCCCGGGGCCCATATGTGACTTAGTGGAGAAGGCCGTGTGGTTACGCCTTGCATGTCTGCCCCCTCCATCCAAATTTCCCATATTGTGCCAAGTATGCGGTGATCTCGGAGTCTTCAGAGAAGTTTCTTTCTAGTGACCCACAACCATTCAGAAACAGTGGCAGGAGTCAGGTTATGATTGCCAAGGTGAACCCACTGTAGGTCTTTCCTCCTACTCAGGCGGGGGATCAATACTCTCAACTGCACTGCTTGGTAGTATAACATTAAATCTGGGAGGCCAACTCCTTCTTTTTCTTTGGGTAAGAGGAGTACCTCATATGATATCCTCGCTTTCTTCCCCTGCCATAGAAATTTTAGAATGGATTTTTTCACATCTCAAAATAATGCGTTCGGGAGCTTCAATGGGAGCATCTGGAACAGGTATAGAAATCTTGGGAGGCACACCATTTTAATTGCATTAATCCTTCCTATCCTGGAGATTGTAAAGTTCTGCCATTTCGCTAGGTCTGCGTGGAATGAAGTGAAGAGGTGGGTGTCAAGAATGGCACTCTGTCAAGAGTGGCACAGGGTACCCAGGTAGGTTTTGGGTGGCTGTGCTGAAGTAAGGAGCAGATAAGCACACACAGCAGGAAGTTCAACAAGAAAGAAGAGTAGCTGTGAGCCAAAAGGGGCAAAAGATACAAAGGTACAAACAAACTGGATTCCCTCTTGGGGTGTATGCTGAAATGGGAAAGAGTGTTCCACGAACCTTAGGAAACTCCAGCCTTCTGCACAGATTGCTATAACAGAGGCCCACGCTGTATGCTCATGGCTGGGAACAACAGCACTGGGTGTCTGTAACACTGAAAACGCGACAAGGGAAGGGGCAGAGGTTGCCTGCCGGAAACCAACAGGCAAGCTCTGTACAAAGGGATTACATAAGACATGAGAAGACAAGAACAGATATATCCAGCAAAAAGGAAGTCAATGAGCAATCTAGCAGAAGGAAATGAAGCAAAGGCAGTTAGACTGAAGTAGATGGAGTGCAGAGGACTCAAGGAAGAGAACAAGGGTGCAGCAGTCAGGAAAACTGAAGGGCTGCAAAGTAGGAAGCAGGTCTGCAGTCAAGAGTGGCACTAGGTGCAGGCAAACTGTAGAGGACTGCGGAGGACTGTAGTAGGCTGCAAGGCACGGAGTCCAGAAGAACAGGACAGAGAGAGATTAGTAGTAGGCGACAGACAGCCCAAAAGAATAGGGCCGCGAGGTAGGGAGCCCAGAGGAGCAGGGCCGTAGGCAGCTAAGTGTAAAACAGGCTGTAAGGCAGAGGAGTGTAGCAAGCCGCAAGGCAGGGAGCCCAGAGGACAAGGGCTGTAGGCAGCGGAGGGAGACAGGCTGCAAGGAAGGAGCCCAGAGGACAAGGGCTGTAGGCAGCAAAGAGGTTCAGGCTGCAAGGTAGGGAGCCCAGAGGACAAGGGCTTGGAGACAGCAGAGGGTTGCAAGCTGCAAGGTAGGGAGCTCAGAGGACAAGGGCTGTAGGCAGCCGGAGTGAGGCAGGCTGTAGGCAGGGAGCCCAGAGGACAAGGACTGTAGGCAGCCGGAGTGAGGCAGACTGCAGGGCAGGGAGCCCAGAGGACAAGGACTGTAGGCAGCCGGAGTGAGGCAGACTGCAGGGCAGGGAGCCCAGAGGACAAGGACTGTAGGCAGCCGGAGTGAGGCAGGCTGCAGGGCTTGGAGCCCAGAGGGCAAGGACTGTAGGCAGCTGGAGTGAGGCAGGCTGCAGAGCAGGGAGCCCAGAGGACAAGGACTGTAGGCAGCTGGAGTGAGGCAGGCTGCAAGGCAGGGAGCCCGGAAAGGGCACTGGATCAAAACAGGATAATGCAGCAACAGGAACAGCATACAAAGTAGAGGGTCAAGGCAAACAGGAGCGGGGAGATCTCAAGATGCAAGACACTGTGCTCCTGCAGGCAGCTGCTTATATACAGCCCTGCCCTGTTCTGAGGCAGGCTAATTGACAGCACCTGGAGCAGCACACCTGAAGACAATCTGCCTCCTCCCTCTCTGGTCCTGAGCAGGTGGAAGCAGCACTGGCCGCTAGGGCTTCTGGGGATTGTGGTCCCAATAACGATGAATGAGAATAGCCAGGAATTGAGGACTGTAGCCAGGTGCATTATGGTAAATGCAGTTAATTGAATAAAATAAGAAAGAACCAAAGTTGAGCAAATGGAAATAAAAGACCAAGGCGTGAAAAGGAGTTGTTCAAGGAGTATTAGGAGGATAAATGAGTACCAAGTAGTCCATGATGGTTGCCAATGCGTGCGCCAGCGGCGCGGGCATGACAGTATGCCCCTCTCCATGCCCCTCTCGAGGCCCCCTGAAGACTGACCAACAAGAAGAGCACATCCAAGGCCTGTCACACCGCGAGAGAGTCTTATACCAAAAAGGCACATCATGAAGCACCAAAAACTGTTTAATGCTGCAAGGTGAGAGTCTTGAAGGGAGGAGACATTACCAATGTTTTGAACCTTTGAGGTAGAATTCAGAAAAGACAACCTCTTAGGGACCAAAAACCCAACAGTGCATTCATGAACTGAGGAACTGTGGAGATGTGCTGCAGACTCCATGGCATATATTGCTTTGAAAGAAGTGGTCTTCCTTAGGACTGGCAACGATACAGTGCTGAAAGGTGGAACCAGAGATTCAGCTGAATTGGTTGCTCTAGGACGGTCGTCCAAATAGTCAGAAGCAGCAATGGCAACATGAAGATTTGCGACAGAGACTTCAGGAGTAACAAATGTTGCAGGAACTCTATGAGTTGCAGGAAGATCAGGAATGGCAGTAGGAAGTTCAGATGCTGTAACAGCTGGAAGAATAGGTGTCACAGGAGCACCAGCCGACAGGGACGCAACTGAGACTGATGGCGTTGTGACTGGTAGTTTAGGTGCTGCAGAGGCACCAACAAGATCTACCGGAGCTGTAGCCTTAATAGGAGAACTTTTAACTGGCTTTGCAACAGGTACTGTCCTTGCAGGCAGAGAGGAAGGGGGTGCTTCGACTGCAGTAGGAGTGATTTGAGATGAGGCATCAGTAGCAGATTCAGGAGTACTAGCAGGGGGAGCAGCAGAGATTGGGCTTGCAGATCTTGTAACAAGTAGCATGGTGGATGTAGGACCAGGAAAGGGTAAGCCTTCCGAAGGCTGGCCTGCAAAGTCTTGTGTGCCCAAGTTGATACATGGATCTGGGGTATTGACAGTAGGCAAAGTTGGATTCCAGACAGGTACTGGGTATGTTTCAGGATCTGACTCATGGTCAGGAGTGCCAATGTTCATAGAAGCAGAGTACATCTCAGATCTGGTCACTTCAGTAGAGGCTGTAAGTGGGAGTAAAGGACTGACATCAAGGGCAAGAATGGAACAATCCTTTTATTCAGCGGAATGTCCAGTCAGATGATTACACTTGATGTTTGGTGTAATGGCCGTGTGAGCGATCTGGCCCACTGGAGGAGTCCATTCTTCAATATCTGAACGACAGCCTGTGTTACTGTGGCTAGTAAGTGATTGAGCGGTGTCAAGCTTTAACTGGTATGTATATGCCAAGTTCAGGTCTTCCAACTGCTCTGTATAAGTCTGTATCCTCTTCTGTGTTACCAGTACAGGCCTTAATCTGTTAAACTCTAAAGACAGAATGTCGGGTGTTGGACATAGTGTCAGATGGTCTGGTAAATTGTGTCCCTTTGCTAGATTCTTATAATGCAGATAGACAAATTCATCATAGAGGTCTTGGGTTTGTCTTTTAAGGCACAAGAGCTGTTCTTGAAACTGGTATGTTCCATTAGCCAGTTCTACAACTTCGGAATCTGGTGTAGCAGAAAAGCCAGGTGTTACAATCTGAAGACTGACCTTAGAGTTATCGTGGTTAGTAGTTACAGGGGAAGCATTAAGACAACCGATAGTCAGTATTGGTCCTTTGTACCCAGGACCAGCTGTTCTAACTTCAGGATACTGAATGTCTTGTCCTGTTAAATGAGTGGTATGGTAGTCTCGGGAGGTTGTGTAGCTTGCCAAGCTGATCTTGAGGATGTCACTTTGGCAATAACGTACTCTGGTTGAGAGTTTACCACAATGAGTGCAACACCTTTGGTTGAAGCAGTGTCAAAAGTAATGCCAGAACGCGCATGAGTGTTATCCACTGGTTGGACTAACAAAATCTGCAAGAATTCATTATCTTGCTGTAGTTCCTCTACAGATGGAGACTGTGGATCATAGTTGCAAATGTCATAGTAGTTATAAATAGAAGGGTCAGAGAGCCAGTGAGTGTAGTACTGTGCTTGTAAACCTTTGTTTACTAGGGCGAGTCTGTCTTTTAAACTAGGGTTTTTGTTTGCTGTCCTTAGGAAAACTTTAGATTTTTGTAGAGGTTTCTTGAACTGAAAAGAAGGCATCTTTGATCTGTGTGTGCCTTTCCTGCCTATGGAACAAGAATCTTTTGGTCTTGCATTCTGTCAAGAATGGCACTCTGTCAAGAGTGGCACAGGGTACCCAGGTAGGTTTTGGGTGGCTGTGCTGAAGTAAGGTAGCAGATATGCACACACAGTAGGAAGTTTAGCAAGAAAGAAGAGTAGCTGTGAGCCAAAAGGGGCAAAAGATACAAAGGTACAAACAAACTGGATTCCCTCTTGGGGTGTATGCTGAAATGGGAAAGAGTGTTCCACGAACCTTAGGAAACTCCAGCCTTCTGCACAGATTGCTATAACAGAGGCCCACGCTGTATGCTCATGGCTGGGAACAACAGCACTGGGTGTCTGTAACAATGAAAACGCGACAAGGGAAGGGGCAGAGGTTGCCTGCCGGAAACCAACAGGCAAGCTCTGTACAAAGGGATTACATAAGACACATGAGAAGAAAGGAACAGATATATCCAGCAAAAAGGAAGTCAATGAGCAATCTAGCAGAAGGAAATGAAGCAAAGGCAGTTAGACTGAAGTAGATGGAGTACAGAGGACTCAAGGAAGAGAACAAGGGTGCAGCAGTCAGGAAAACAGAAGGGCTGCAAAGTAGGAAGCAGGTCTGCAGTCAAGAGTGGCACTAGGTGCAGGCAAACTGTAGAGGACTGCAGAGGACTGTAGTAGGCTGCAAGGCACGGAGTCCAGAAGAACAGGACAGAGAGAGATTAGTAGTAGGCGACAGACAGAGAGCCCAAAAGAATAGGGCCACGAGGTAGGGAGCCCAGAGGAGCAGGGCCGTAGGCAGCTAAGTGTAAAACAGGCTGTAAGGCAGAGGAGTGTAGCAAGCCGCAAGGCAGGGAGCCCAGAGGACAAGGGCTGTAGGGAGCGGAGGGAGACAGGCTGCAAGGAAGGAGCCCAGAGGACAAGGGCTGTAGGCAGCGAAGAGGTTCAGGCTGCAAGGTAGGGAGCCCAGAGGACAAGGGCTTGGAGACAGCAGAGGGTTGCAAGCTGCAAGGTAGGGAGCCCAGAGGACAAGGGCTGTAGGCAGCCGGAGTGAGGCAGGCTGTAGGCAGGGAGCCCAGAGGACAAGGACTGTAGGCAGCCGGAGTGAGGCAGACTGCAGGGCAGGGAGCCCAGAGGACAAGGACTGTAGGCAGCCGGAGTGAGGCAGGCTGCAGGGCTGGGAGCCCAGAGGACAAGGATTGTAGGCAGCTGGAGTGAGGCAGGCTGCAGAGCAGGGAGCCCAGAGGACAAGTACTGTAGGCAGCTGGAGTGAGGCAGGCTGCAAGGCAGGGAGCCCGGAAAGGGCATTGGATCAAAACAGGATAATGCAGCAACAGGAACAGCATACAAAGTAGAGGGTCCAGGCAAACAGGAGCGGGGAGATCTCAAGATGCAAGACACTGTGCTCCTGCAGGCAGCTGCTTATATACAGCCCTGCCCTGTTCTGAGGCAGGCTCATTGACAGCTCCTGGAGCAGCACACCTGAAGACAATCTGCCTCCTCCCTCTCTGGTCCTGAGCAGGTGGAAGCAGCACTGGCTGCTAGGGCTTCTGGGGATTGTGGTCCCAATAACGATGAATGAGAATAGCCAGGAATTGAGGACTGTAGCCAGGTGCATTATGGTAAATGCAGTTAATTGAATAAAATAAGAAAGAACCAAAGTTGAGCAAATGGAAATAAAAGACCAAGGCGTGAAAAGGAGTTGTTCAAGGAGTATTAGGAGGATAAATGAGTACCAAGTAGTCCATGATGGTTGCCAATGCGTGCGCCAGCGGCGCGGGCATGACAGTGGGGCAAGTTTGCTTCATACGTGTCCTCCAACTTTCTTGTCAGGTTATGATATGATATGATACGTTATTTATAGCGCGCTTAATACCCAGAGGTTTCTAAGTGCAGACCCGGGGATTGAACCTGTGTTGCTCGCTGCCGTCTTGTTTCCAAGGCGAGCATGCTGCCCTTGAGCTATCCTCCAGAGACGGCTAGGTTAATCCCTAGATAGCTCAAGGTGGTTCCCCCCAATACTATGCTGAGTTGGGAGAATCTAGCAATGTTCTCTGGGGAGGGTTCTTGTAACGGGAATAAAATAGATTTGGACCTATTGATTTTAAAGCCTGAGAGTGTTCCATAGCTTTCTATCAGCTGTATGGCTCTAGGTATCGATGTCAAGGGGTTTTTGACATGGAATAAGATATCGTCAGCATAGAGGGCACATTTATACTCCCTTCCTTCTACTCTCAGGCCCTCCACTTGGGAATCCGCCCTGAGCGCTTGTGCCAGAGGTTCGAGGGAGAGAGCGAATAGTATTGCCGAAAGGGGGCTGCCTTGTCTCGTGCCTCTTCCCAGATTGAACCACCTGGAGTATTCAGAGTTGACCATAACCGACACCTGGGGGGACGTGTAGACCACCCTCACGCCCTTCCTGAAAATAGGGCCTAGTCCGACTTTCCGTAATACTGCCTCTAAGAAGTCCCACTGTACTCTGTCGAATGCCTTTTCAGCGTCAATGGACAAAAGCAAGGGTCGCCTGTCATTTTCTTTGATTCCTGGATTAGGTGGAGGGTCTTGCTCATCGTATCCGTGCCCTCTCTTCCTAGAATGAAACCAACCTGGTCAGAGTGTATCAATAGGGGCATATGGATCTCGAGCCTAGCTGCCAGTAGACAAGTGTACATTTTTGCATCAATGTTGAGGAGGGAGATGGGACGATATGATCCACAGTGTTTGGGGTCCTTGCCTTCTTTGGGGATCACAGAGATTAGTGCCTGGGAGAAGGACTCAGAAGCTACTCCAGTTTGCAAAATATCGTTGAATAGATCAACCATAAAGGGGAGGAGGGATGAAATAAAAGTCTTATAGAATCCCGCCGTATACCCATCGTTCCCAGGTGTTTTACCCAGTGGGAGTCTCTTTATTGCCCTTTCCACTTCATCTGCTGTAATAGGAGATTCCATTAGCTCTACCTTGTCGCAGGAGAGTTTCGGCATGTCTACTCCCTGCATGTAATGGTCTATGTCCGACTCATCCTGTGAGGACTCGGATCTATAAACGTGTTCATAAAGGTTTGTGAAGGACTCTGGGATATTACTCAAGTTCACTGTCTCGGCATCACCTCCCTCCTCAATGGCGGAAAACCAACTTCTCAGCTCTCTGTCCCTGCAATCTGGATGCTAGGAGTGCGTCTGCTTCTTCTCCCTTTTCATAGTGCTTTTGTCTAAGAAATTGGAGCTTGCGTATGACTACCTCCTCCTCCAAGCGTCGCAGTTCATCCCTCTTCTGTACTGCTTCCACTATTCTCTCCGCCCTCCCATCCGTAGGATTCTGTGATGCCATATCTAACTGCATGATCTCCCTCCTCAATCTCTTCTCTATCAGGGTCCTTTCTCTCTTCTTCTCTGCCCCTTCCTTAATCAGAATGCCTCACCATGTTGCCCTCCCAGCCTCCCATACCGTCCTCTTGGATACCTCCCCCGTGTCATTTACATGAAAATATTGCTTCATTTCTTCTGCTAACTCCTCGCGGAAGACAGGGTCCCTCCAAAGCATTTCATTACATCGCCATTTCGCACTCCAATGGGGTAAGGCGAGGAGAATCATGTCAGCAGTGCCCATATCGTGGTCTGACCATGAGATTGGGATAATCTCTGAAGCTGCTACAATCGCACTCAGTTCCCCGGAGAGGTATAAATAGTCTATCCTGGTGAATGTGGAGTGTGTGGATGAGAAGAAGGTATACCCCGTCTGGGTGGGATGCAAGTGTCACCAGACATCTTGCAGTCCATACATCCTCATCATTTCTGCCACCTCTGTATGGCCACTATCTGCCGGTCCCCTTGCCTCCAAATTGCCAGCCTTTCTATCTAGTAAGGGGTCGGCCCATATGTTAAAGTCACCACCCAGGATGATCTGTCTGGCAGCTTCAAGCATTATCTTCGGGACCATGCGTTGGAGAAAGTGGGATTGTCCTACATTGGGGGCATAAAGTGTTGTAAGTGTGAGAGTGGTCTTACCTACTCTACCCACCACTATGATGGCTCTCCCTTCCACATCGTCCACGTCTTAGTGACTTCAAAATGAAGGCCCTGCTTCACAAGTATGCCCACTCCCGCTTTACACAGGGGTCCTGAGCTCCAAAATTCAGCTGCCACTCTAGAGTAGAGAACCCTATGCTCGTCCCCACGCATATACTTGGTCTCTTGGAGGAAGAGTACATTTAGATTTGCCCTCCTAAATTCTCTAGCTACCAGCGATCGTTTAGTGGGGGAATTTAGGCCTTTTAGGTTGAGTGTGCCAGTCCGGAATAATCCGGTTCTAGCTGATGTAGATTCTACAGCCATGACCTATACTATTTTTTTTTTAAAGAATTTTTATTATTTTGTTAACGCCACACCAAACATTACAAACATTGAGGACATTTGCATATAGCTTTTGCTTAATTCTGTTCGCTCATTGTGCATCGCTGTCATCCCCCCTCCGACACCTTTAACTCGAGCCCCTGTTTCAATGCCACCGGCTTACATATCAAGATACATATCTTACTCAATTGTCCCCCTTGTGTCATCTTCACTAAGATCCGCCTGGGGGGGTCCTGCCATTGTGGCCACCAATTGCCTCCATGCTATCAGGGGTCCCGCTTCTTCCTCCCCTCCTCTACTGATTGCTTCATACCAAGCTGCTGTTTCTGCGTCTGCCCATTTCAGGAGGTCCGCCCACCACGTCTCTATTCTGGGTCGTTGGGCGGCCTTCCAGCTCATTGCGATTCTCCGCTTGGCCAAGATGTAGGCCAAATATTTCATTTTACTAATGTGTTTCAGGTTGCATGGTCTGGCAAACACCCCCAGCATACATGCCCATACTGAATCCACCTCCAGTACAATCCCCTTTTCTGCTAGGCGTAGCTTAACCTCTGTCCAGAATCTACCCACCTCCGGGCAGGCCCAAAACATGTGTATCAGCCCGGCTTCCATCTCCCCGCACCGTGGGCATTTTTGTACTGCTGAGTTTCCAAACCTGGCGATCCTGCTAGGCGTCATGTATGTCCAATGGGTGACGTATAGCTGTATCTGCTGTAGCCTTGCGTTACGGGACACCTTCTTGTGGTACCTTTGAACTCTATCCCATTGTCCATCCAGCATAGGTTCTCCCACCTCCTCCTCCCAGTCTCGCCTTAGTTGGAGCGCCTCCTTACCCACCCTGGTCATCAATAATTCGTATATGCAGGATATTTCGTGCCCACCCTCCGAAACATCATACATTGTCTCAATAACCATATCTGGTTGCTCGGTTAGCACCTCCGCAGGCCACCTTTCCCGCACCTGTTTGATGACTCTTGTATAGGTAATATGTTGGCCAATGTGCACCCCGATGTCTTCCATCAGCCTCCTGAAGTCTAGTGCCTCCCCCTCTTGCCATATATCCCCAAGGGTCACAAGGCCCATTGGTTCCCAGTATTTGCGGATCCCTATTGTTATTTGCGAGTCCTCCCCACATAACACTACCAACGGCACCTGCGGGGAGCATGGGGTCGGGTTTCCCACCACCTGCCACGTTTTGTTCCATATTTCCCAACCCAGTTTCAACAGTCTCGCCCTCCCCTGCAACTTGGATTTGGGCAGCCATACCACCTCTCTTAAGAAATAAGGGGCGGTGTCCTTGTGCAAAAGCCTGGTTTCAGCTGTCTCCTCTTCAGACAACCATCTCGCCACATAATGGAGCTGCCCTGCCAGGTAGTATAGCTCGAAATTCTGTAGGTTTATACCCCCCATGTCGCACAGGTTTTGTAGCTTCCACAGGGCCACCCTGTTTCTGGTGTTGTGCCAAATAAAACCCCTGCATAAACTGTGGAGTTTCACAAAAAAACGTTTGGGGAGCATGTGTGGAATGTTCGTAAAAAAAAGTGCAGCAGTCTAGGCAGGACCACCATCTTGATCAGCGCCGCCCTACCTAACATGGCCAGAGGTAGCCCGGACCAGAACCCCATGCTATTCTTAATGCCAGCCACTGTCCGCTCCGTATTGTGCTTGTGTTCATCCTCGGCCGAGTGGTATATGTCGATACCCAAGTATCAAAATGTCCTAGTCTGCCAGGGTATCGGCAAGACTGGTAAGTGCTTCAGCGGGGCCATTCTGTATCTCCCTAAGGGGAACATGCTTGATTTCTTGGGGTTTACCGCTATGCCCGAAAGGGTGGCATATCGTTCCATCACCTCCAAGACGTATTGCAAGTTTTCCTCTGGGATATGCAGGTATAGCAGGATATCATCCGCATACAGTGATGTAAGGTGCATCCCTCCCTTTGTGGGAATACCATCCTCCTCATACTGTTCTCTGAGGCAGATTGCAAGTGGCTCCAGAGCGAGAATATACAGCAGGGGCGATCAGGGGCAGCCCTATCTCGTGCCCCTGCTGAGTTGCCATTTGTCTGAAATTGTTGTGCCGGTTTTAACCCTGGCGATTGGGGAGCTGTATATCATTTTGACCCACCTCAGGTACCCTGGCCCCATTCCATGTTCCTTCAGCGCCGCTAGCAACCACGGCCATCTCATTGAGTCGAATGCCTTGATGGCATCCAACGAGACTATCGCCGTTTCGCCTGGTTCCCCTTCTGTCTGCTCAATTATATGATATGATATGATATGGCATTTGTAACGCGCCTATACACAAGTGTTTCAAGGTGCGACGAGGCAGGGAGGGGGGAACAAGGGGAAGACAGACAACAATCCTACTAGGCCAGGTGTCATTTAGATCGTGCAAGTGCAGGGGTAGGGGGAAGGGAAAAAGTGCAAGGGGAAGGGGAGGGGGGAAGTGCAGTACAAGGTAAGTAGAATAAAATAAATAAATAGGGCCAGCTGGTGGCAAGTGCAAGGTAAGTGCAGGCAAGTGCTGGGAAGGGGGGGCTGTAGGGATACAAAGACAGTCCCGCAGTGCAGGGGTTGCCAGGGAGGCAGTGCAAGTGGAGAGTGGCTGGGCCCAGGACCGAGGTCGGTGAGAGTGACCCAGTTGCAGATTCAGTGCAGTTTCAGTGAAGAATTTAGCAGGAGAGAGGGAGAGAGAAAGCAGAAGCAAAGAGGAAGGTTTTGAGGTGCTTCCGGAACCGGAGATGGTTCTCCTCAAGTTTCAGGGAGGCAGGAAGGCTGTTCCAGAGGGAGGCCCCTGCCGCAGAGAGAGATCTACCCCCAGCTCGTTGCTTCGAGAAGCGGCTGACCCTGAGGGAGTTGGAGACGGATGAGCGAAGGGCTCGGGAAGGACGATATTTAGGAAAAGAGAGTTGAAGGTATTTAGGCCCCAGACCCCAGAAGGCCTTGTGGACAATGCAGAGGGTTTTGAACTTAATCCTCGCAGCCACTGGGAGCCAGTGTAGAGATTTCAGTCCTGGAGAGATACGGTCCCTGGGCTTGAGGCCAAGGACAAGTCTCGCAGTTCTGTTCTGGATGAGTTGCAGAGGGCGGAGAGTGGAGGCAGGCAGATTAAGATAGAGGTGTTACAGTAGTCCAGCTTCGAGAGAACACGGGCTCGGGACACAGTGAGCTTCTGGGGGAAGGAGAGGAAGGGAAGAATACCTCTGAGGAGGTGCAGCTGGTAGTGTGACTTCTTAGAGACGTCCGATATATGAGGAGAGAAGGAGAGTGTGGAGTCGAAGATGACCCTGAGGTTTTTTGCCTTGCAGGTAGGAGCAGGAAGAGGGCCAAGAGAGGCTGGCCAGAGAACTGCAGGGAAGGAGGGAGTGGGTGAGCCGATGAGTAGAATCTCAGTCTTACTGGCATTAAGGCAGAGGTCATTGGCGGCACACCATTCCTGGATAGCAGACAGACAGTCAGAGATGGGGGAAGGAGAGGAGGAGGCCGAGGGTAGCCTGAAAATGAGCTGGGTATCGTCCGCATAGCACTGAAAGTTGGGGCAGAGAGCGGCGATGCGGTGGGCAAGGAGTGCCAGATACTGGTTGAACAGCCAGGGAGAGAGATTAGATCCCTGGGGGACACCACAGGTGGAGAAAAAGATGTCAGAGGGGAAGGACCCCAGTTGGACCTGGGCGGGTCGATTGGAAAGGAAAGAGGTCAGCCAAGCCAGAGCCTGACCAGTGATACCCAGGTTGACACGGAGACGGTTGAGCAGGATGGCATGGTTGACAGTGTCAAAGGCAGAAGAGAGATCGAGCAGAATGAGAACACACGGAGTGTTGGAGTCGAGGTTCAAGAGCAGGTCCTCACGGATGTTCAGGAGAGCAGTTTCCGTGCTTCTGGCAGCTCTGAAGCCAGATTGATGGTCATGAAGACTACCAACAGATTCAGCATGGAGGTTAAGCTGGAAGATGGCCAGTTTCTCCAGGAGCTTGCCCAGGAAGGGAGTGATGGAGATTGGGCGATAGTTAGCCGGGCAGGAGGGGTTGGAAGAGGGTTTCTTAAGAAGAGGGTGCACAAGGGAGTGCTTAAGGGGGGATGGGAAGACTCCAGAGGCGAAGGAGTGGTTGCAAAAGTCAGCCAGGGCAGGAGCCAGGGAGTCGATGTGGTCCTTGATAGTTTTGGAGGAACAGGTGTGAACCTGTTTAGACGAGACTTTCATAGATCGGACTTGTCTGGAAACCTCGTCAGCAGAAAAAAGGGGAAAGGTAGAGAAGGAGGGAGGAGGGGTGGCTGTAGAAGGGCCAGAGGAAGAGCCGGGAAGAGAGGGAGGGAGGTGATAGGAGGAGAGTGAGGACAGAGATGAAGTGAGAGGCCAGTGCAGTGCAGAGGGCCTGGGAGGGGACAGGAGAGGTAGAGACTGCAGCAGGGTTGGCAAGCTCCTTGCAGATTTTAAAGAGTTCGGCCGAGTTGTTAGATGCCGCAGAGATGCGGGCTTGGATAAGGGCTCTCTTCCTGGTGAGAACGGAGAGACGGTATTGCCTTTGGAGCAGGCGGCAGGCCAGTTTGTCAGAGGATGAACATGAAGCACGCCATTTCCTCTCTGCCACCCTGCACTTGCGTTTTAGGGTGACGAGATCCGAGTCATACCAGGAGTTACATTTGGCTTTGGGCTTCAGGCGGATTCTCATGACGGGGGCAAGGATATCAAGAGTATCAGATATAGCAGAGTGGAGCATGGAGAGGGCTATGTCAGGGTGGGAGTCAGCCGAAGGGGGAAGGGGGGCGAGAAGGTGGCAGCGAAAGCCTCAACTAACACGCGCTTCATGGGTCGGATGACCGAGAAGGTGGGTGGCAGTGATGAGGGTGGCTTTGCCTGTGGGGTAGGGAGGGTGAGGTTGGAGGAGTCTTCTGTGATTGTCCGTTATATTCCTACCTGGGACGTACCCTATTTGATCGGGGTGTACCAGTTTACCAATAACACGTTTGAGCCTGTTTGCCAGCGCAGCCGTAAGGATCTTGCTGTCTTGGTTGAGCATTGACAGGGGTCGGTATGATCCGCAGTCCGTGCTCGGCTTGCCTGGTTTTAAGAACGGGATAATCACTGCCTCCCTAAGAGACTCCGGCAGCCTCCCTCGTACAAATGCCTCGTTTAGCATGGTGAGCAGCGGGGGGAGCACCTCCTGTTTGTACGTCTTGTAAAATTCACTTGGGAGCCCATCCGACCCCGGAGCCTTTCACGTGGGTAGGTGCTGTATCACTGTCTCTAGTTCCTCAAGAGTGATTGGGGCATCCAGGTCCTCCCCCTCCTGGTCATTCAGCTGAGACAATCCTATGTCCTCCTGAGTCTCCTGCCCCATCTCCTCCCCCGTATCCTCATTTAGGTGTCTGTAGAATCTAAGAAATCCCTCATTGACTCCCTCTTGGGTATTCCAGGTCTGACCTTCTTCACCCTTTAACTCCTTGACCACTGGGCGTGGCGTTTCATTCTTGTATAGCCAAGCCAGCAGTCTTCCCGGTTTATCTCCACCCACATGCTGCCTCACAATGTATTTTTTATAATTTAACTTACAGAGTCTGTCCCAGTGCTCCCTGCTAGTTTGTTGCAGCAGGTTCGCCCTTGCTGTATCCTCCTGTGAGGTGCTACCCTTCTGTTTTATTCCTTCCAGCTCCTTCTCCGTATCCTGTAGCTCTCGCTCTATGCCCGCTTTGAGCCCTCTAGACTTGGATATGGCTGCGCTCTGTACTACCACTTTGAACGCCTCCCATAGGTTTCCCTCCGACTGCACACTACCTGTGTTAATGTCAAAATATTCAGTAATTGCCTCCCTTAACTCCTCTCAGAATACCGGGCCCTGCAGGGCCTCAGCTCTGAGTTTCCACGTCAGGATTTTCACCCTAGGTGGCTGATGCCTCCACTCCACCACCAAGGGGGAGTGGTGGGAAAGTACTCTGGCTTTATATTCCGAACCTATCATATCCTCTACTTCTGAGGCCACGAACATGTAGTACAGTCTCGTATATAGATTGTGGGGGGCCGAATAATGCGAGTACTGTCTGTCTTCCGGGTGCAACTGTCTCCAAACATCTTCTAGCCCGAAGTCCCGCAGGAGGGTCAATAATGCCTTCGCAGCTGGGGTGGGTCTGGCTAGTTTATTGTCGGACCTGTCCAATTTAGGGTGTAGTATGCAATTAAAGTCCCCTCCCCAGATGGTCGCGCTGCCCACTAGAGGGCTAATTTTGCCATATAGGGCCCTGAAATAGGCAGCCGTGTCTTGGTTGGGGGCGTATGAATTTATGATGCTCACATCCCTATTTTCCAGCATCCCCCGCGCTATTAGCATTCTTCCGTGTGGGTCTGGTGTAGACTGAAGCAGCTGAAATGGTACATGAGGTGCCACCCATGTGACCACCCCCCTAGCGTAAACTTAATACGTGGCTCCTGTGGTGGTCCCCCTCCACTTTCTCTTAACTAACTCCAGTTTATCCCTAGTAAGGTGGGTCTCCTGTAGTAATGCTATGCCCACTTTCAGCCTTCTTAGGTACATCATCACTTTATTTCTTTTGAGATAGCTATTGAGGCCACTCAAGTTCCAGGTTACAATCCTGAGACTACCCATAGCCATGCGTGGTGTGTATCGCCTCCCCTCTCCCCGGGTTACCGTTCCAGTCCAGTTTAGCATGAAATTGGGCTCGTACCCCTCCCTCTCTCAACTTAAACTCCCCAACTAACCCCCCCGCCCCACCTAACTCAACTATAAACCACTGCACACTTCCCCTTCCCTCCCCCCTCCCTGCCCGGCCCAACTGGTGGCCAGCTCCATCCCTGGATCTCAGGCTCCCCCGCGTTTGGTCCCACCTCAGAATGCCGAGGTCGAGAACCCGGCAGGGTGTCACCAATATGTTGGTGACCTAACTAGTCTCCTAACTATTGGGGTTTAAGAGTGCTTCCTTCACGTCTCCTGTTGATTGCTACATTATGTAGTGCACCTTCTGTGTTACATTCTTAGGCTGCCACTCCTGAGTTTCGACACATCTCTGCTCTATCTTATATTTGCGTCCCAAAGTCACAGTATATACAGCACTTCGGTCCCAGGTTCGGGCTTCACTTTTCCGTTCCATCCTCCTTCCGAATGTCCGCTCCCTCCGGGAAATTTTGGGTGTCCAGCCATTCTGTTGCATCCTCCGGACTCTCAAAAAACAGAGCTTTGGTTTTGTGAAACACTTTCAGCTTTGCTGGGTACATCAGCATATATTGCAAACCCGCACCTCGCAATCTACTCTTCACTGTCCCGTAGTTCAGCCGCCGTCTCGGCACTTGAAGTGTGTAGTCACGATATGCCGAGATTATTCGAAGAAGCTCTTTGTATGGTGCCCCCCTTCTGGAAATATTCCAATATTTTCTCCCTATCTCGGTAGTTCAATATCTTGGCAATGATTGGCCTTGGGGGGTCTCCTGGCAGGGGGGGTGGTCTCCTTGTGAGCGCTCTGTGTGCTCTCTCCACTGCGAATCCTTGCGTGAGGACCCCACCTCCTATTTCCTGCAACAGCATATTTTCCACGTAATCCGTTGGGTTAGGGCCTTCTTCTCCCTCCGGAAGGCCTACTATGCGCACGTTGTTCCTCCGGGCGAGCCCTTCAGCTTCCTCTGCTCTGTTCTCAAGGTTGCTCACCTGCTGCTTCAGAATGTGGATCTCCGAGGCATGAGCTGTCCAGGCTGTCGTATTTGTGGTCACTTCCTTTTCGAGCTCGTCTGTGCATTCCACCATTTTCTGTACATCCAGTCTGAGCAAGTTGACCTCCTCCTGTACTGCACTAATTTTGAGCTCCAGCGCTGCTTTAAGTTCGGCTGTGGCTGCCTCTTGCTTGCTTTCCCATGTGGCTTTTAGATCTGCGATTGCTTCTAGGATCTGCCGGTCAACGCGCGTCGGGGTGGTGTCCTCTGGTGTTTTTTTTTCTTCCTTACGTCTCGCCCCCTCCGTCTGTTGCAGGGTTTTGGTGAAATCTTCCATTGTGGGCTGCTTCTCCCTGGATTTGGGAAGTTTGGATGTCATCTTGTTGCCTGGAATCAAGCGGGTTCAAGGCGCCTGGAGCTCTCTGACTCTCAAATGCCCAACCGAGATTTGCTGGTCCCCTGTGCTGTAGTCAGGCTTCCTTTACAAAGCGCTGTGCCTGCTCCCACCTTAGTTTATGTGCCAGCTTCAGGCGAGCACGTGTCTTTTGAGCGAGGCGCTCTTGGTACATGCAATGCAGGTCCCCAGGCTGGGCTATGCAGCTTTCATGCCCTGTTCAGCGGTATCGCACCCCTCTGTTTGTTTGCACCCGCTCCTTCCTTCGTTGCCTCCTTTGGGAATAAACATTGCGCATTGTGTTGTCTGGCGACGTTCATATTTTATATTTGCGCTTAGCACGAGTGGGTCTGTATCATTGTTGGGTTGTTGCACTATTCACCATTAGGATGTCAATATCGTGCTCCTCACCCACTCACGTTGTCCTGCGGCCGTCCGTAGCCTAGTCAGCTCATGTTACTGCTTGTGTTGACCCATCCATCAACCATCCAGTGTTCGTGCTTCTTTTATGTTTTGGGCAGTGTTATATATATATAATACTTATTCGAGTTACTTTGACTTTCTTCATGCGGACCGTCCCTGTTTCTTCCTCAGGGCACAGCCTGCCTATTTCATTCCCTGCACCCTGCTTTGTGGGCACTCAACTTGCTGCCGTTTACTTCGGTGGCCAGCTGATCATGTATTCATTCAGCTGGGCCATCCGCCGCGGTCCGCTGCCGGCCGCTTCCGACGTGGGCCTCCTCCCTCTGCTTGCACTGTCCTCCGGTGTGCTCTTGCGGCTCCCGCTCTCCTGCTCCAGCAAGGAGCCGCGGGACCGTGATGTTTGTCGACAGGCTCAGCGTTCTTCCTGCCCCCTTGCCGCTCCTCCTCCGCCCTAGGGTGCTGCCTGCTCATTCAACTGCCGCAGTTCTCTGCCTTGTGCCGGGGGCGTTAATTTCACTTCGGGGTCCGTGATGTTTGCCGTCAGGATCAGCGTTCTTTTGCAAGCCTCTCCCGGCTGCCCCCTTGCCACTCTTCCTCCGCCCTAGGGTGCTGCCCTCTTGTTCACCTGCCACGTTCTCTGCATTGTACCGGGAGCGTTGATTGCAATACGTGTGCCCGAGACAGAGTTCTCATTGCCTCCCCATCTGCTTTGTGCAACTTGGCGAAGGGCTTGCTTGTCCTTAGCTGAGGTACACTGACTCTTTGTTCCCCGGGTCCGCCATTTTGTTTTCGTTCTATTGTCCACGCCAGCATTCGATTATTCTTTGTTTCTCGTCAGTTTCAGCTCCAATAAACACGCCGACTTCCATTGACGGTCAGCACCCCTTCCGACGTCCGTATCCTCAATTATAGCAATCTCAGACGTTTTCTGACATGCATTTACACGGATCGCTTCTGGATCTGCAGGAGACGCTCAGTGAGACACGTCCTACTCCATTGGTTAGATAGCCACGCCCCAGCCATGACCTATACTATAACCATTCCGTTTCCATGGTGACCGCGCACAGACTCTTCTTAGCGCATTCGCTGCAACCCTATATGTGTCAATATTGAAACCTGCCAATCTCCCTTCCCTCCCTTCAACCCCCCTCCCCGACCCTCCCTTCCCTTGCGGCGTCCGACCTAGCAGGGTTAACATCGCCCAACCAGTTTTGGACCACCAGTGAGAACCGTGCAACCCACGGTCCTATCTCAGAATACCACCTCAAACAATGAGCCCCCGCATTCCCCCCTCAAACTCCAGGACTGATCAACCTTAACATCACAGAGCATGCTCTGGCCCTCTGTTGAAGCGTCTCATTACCAGAGCTCTGATCAATGTGCTTTGCTGTGCAAATGTCAGCGCATGCTCAAAAGTTAGCACATCAATTGGGCTTCAGCTTCGTCTTGAGTTTATCGTCCTTATGGGATTGGCTGGCTTTGCTTAGAGTTCTGCACGCAGTGATGCGTTCATCCTCCTGAATTTTTGGGATCCAGGGATTTTCTTTCACCTCGGGCCTTGAAAGCACCATTGTCGCTCATTGTCACGTCCTTCACCTTGGTCCTGATCGTTGGTCTGGTCTCCCACTAGGTCTGTTAAGCAGGTTCTTATGTCCTTTTCTGTTTTCAGACGGATCGTGCTTCCCTCCCATTTGAATGTGAGGGTGAAGGGGTAGCACCAACGATATCGCGTGCCTTTTTCCTTCAGCCATTTGGTGAGGGGCATGCGAATTCTCCACATGGCTAGAGTGAGAGAAGACAGGTCTTGGAAAATCGTTACCCTCGCTGTATCAAGCGGGATTTGCTGGGAGCGCCTGGCCTTCTTGAGAATTCTGGCTTTATCAGCATAGTTGTGGAACCGTGCAAGAACAGTTCTTGGTCCACCGGCCCCCCCCCCCCCTGCTCTGTGTATTCGGTCAATTTTTGGTTCGTCGACTGTATCATCTTCGAAGAGGGTTTTCAGAATCGTATGCAAAGTCTTTTTCAGATCGTGTTCAGTCTCTCCATCACGATTTGGTATTCCAAAGATCCGTAGATTGTTCCGCCGTTCTCGATCTTCTAAATCGTCCATCTTTAAGCGGAACTCCTCCTCTCTGGTTTCGATATCTGCTATTCTTTGATCCATTTGGGACTCCAGAGTGTGGAGGGAGGTTTGATTGTGCTCTACCCCGTCCAGCCTTTCTTCTAGTCTGTCGATCCTGTGTGTAATTTTATCAACTTTCCCGCCAATATCTGCCCTCATGCTTTTTAGGTCACTAAGTAAAGCTGCAACGTCAGCTTTGGTCACCGCTGCTTCCGCCTCCTGCGCTGCTATTGTTGAATCCGAGCCGGGGTCTCTGTCAGGAGGGCGTAACAGTATTTTGCCAATTTTTGGTGTGTGTCCATATATTACTTGTACGTGAGTCCAGATGGGTGGGTTGACCTCTGGTCTTTCCAGAGAATGCTCCTTGTCGGCTGGTCCCTTCGAGATCACACTAGGCACCTGTAAGGCGTTGCGGTATCCTTGTATAGTTGAGTTTTCACCAGAGTTAGGATCTGAGTCGCATTGTCTTACACCACCCGAGGTGCAGTCAAAAGGAGGGCACACGCCTCAGTTGTGAGGGCCCAACCCTTCAAACTGCAAACTCATTGCTGGGTTGAGTGATTTAGCAAGAATCTGGATGGTAGGTATAGCAGTAACGCTATGAGAAGCCGTGTAACAATGTTCCCAAAGAATCTCAAATCAAATTCTCACTCGTTGGTAGCTGGGTGGTTTTTTGGGTGTGGGCCCTGGGGGGGGGCAACTGTTGATCACCAGGGGACTCTGCTCGTCGTTCCAGAATTTCAGGCATGCCGGACAAGGGCACACGCCCCTGGTGTGGGGGCCCAACCCTCCAGATGAGTCTTGTGAGGTTGCTCGTCCGGTGTCTGATGAGTTACTTGTTAGTCCCACGTTGCAAGCCGGATCTTCTGGGCCTTTGAGGGCAGGAGTTGCAATATATTCGTACTAGGTCTACCTCCTCGCCAAGGAGGGTATCCAATAGTCCTGAATGGCAGCCCCTGCAACTTTATTGCTGTGCGGGTTGAGCCTTTCCGCTGGCGAGTGGTCAGATGTACTCAAGGCTATGTTTTATTGCTGGTCCATAAGGTGCCTGGGCGATTGCGTCTCTTGTTTCAAGGTAACGTATCCCAAGAGTGCTCTTTGTCGGTGCCAGAACAGCATCCACCTGAGGCAGTGTTGCAGTCTTGTTTATTGTGATATGCTAAGTGCCACTATCTTCAGTGCTCTGGTTGCGGGTTATAGAGCGGGTCTCCTCCCAATTCCTCTCAAAGGTTGCCTAGAGTGCTATCAGAGGTGCAATTCTGTGCAGCGGGGTCACTGTTGCACGCAAATGATTTCAGAATGATTCCAGGATTCTGTCCTGGTTTGGCCCTATCTACACAGGAGGCGTTACTGCAGTGTGCCTCCGTTCACCAATCTATTGAGGACAGCCAGTGTCAACATTCGATAGGATACGTATTGTTGTGTGGTCTCCCTCTGCTTGTGGGGCTCAGGGGATGGTGGAGTTTGTGGCGCGCCAGTTTGAATAGGTATTATGTCCAATGCAGCCTTATAATGACAGTTTGCAGAGTCGCGGTAGGATCAGGCTCTGCCGGTACCACTATGCTTCTGGGCGGAAGTATGGGTTTCTTTGTCCTGGGGCGTTTGTGCCGCACTCTGATTGCAGCGCAGCTCGTCACGAGAACGAGGGCCGGGCAGCACTGTTGCCTGTGCTAGCGTGCTCTGTCTTCCAATGTCAAGGAAGAGAGCTCCTGCAGGATGGTGTGTCCGCTCTCCAAATGCGGCGGAAGGTTGCGTTCGGTGGGAGATGGCCGGAGGATTTCTCGTTGGAGATTCCCTCGCCTCAACCATTTGGTTATGGCTATGTCCTCTGTGACTTGCGTTTTAAATTCAGGCACAGGGCTGGAAGCAAGGCACCGTTCCGACAGGCGCTTCCTCAACTCTGCTGTCAGTAGGGCTATGCTGCATTCTCCGCCTTCGTTAGAGTGGATTCGGTGATGCCCAGTCAATGAAGGTGGGGCTTAATCTTTCGTCGATCCCCCATGCGGAGGAAGGGGCAATTGACTCATTGTGGGCACAGATTTATACTCTTTGTTGGAGGACGGGGGCGGTGGGGGCCACTTGCGGTGTCTACATTATTTGAAGCAAGCTCAGTGCGGGCCGCCCTCCTTCCGTGCCCCCTACCGATGCAGCCGATGTGTCAGCACAGCCGATTGGGGTGGCGGGACTTCTTGCGTCTCCAGGCCCACGGTCAGATTCTGGAGCGTTCACACTTCCAGAAGCGCAGGCCAGGCCGGGCTAGTGATGCCGCAACTTGAAAGCTTCCTTTCTGGGCAAATCCTACTCTGATTTCCCCCAAATTTCGGTCAGGTTCAGGAGTGCAGGTTCTTATACACAAGTTCTTCCATGTTTTGGGGGGTTAAAAAGCGGGGGCTCAAACCGCTTTTGAGGCCGCAGGGTGTGGGGCCCACACAGAGGGTGAACTCATCCGTGCACCCTCTGGTGGCCAATATTTGCCACCTTTTGAGTTTTTGTCATACTGCAGGCGATCCGGATCAACATGTTTGAGTCTTCTATTGTGTTCCTGAAATGTGCCCCTGAGCGTACGTAGCGCAAGATGTACTAGGCATTGCGCCTCTAGAAATGGTACTTCCTGTGGCACTAGAACCTTGTGTGCCCTTGACGCATGCAGTATCAACAAACGCGCATAACTGCTGCCATTCACTTTATTTCTCCCCACTGAGTTCATGTCTGTATACCAACTGTCAGACATTTCTGGGTGACGCACATCTTCTATGGCGTCAAGCCCATAATAAGCATCATACTTTGCCCTTCGTGCATGTCTCTTTGTGTGTTTGGATGCACCTATGTATCCATTAATAACATCAGTATTATTATTTACATCAATAGGAGTTGTTTTTATATATCAGGCAGTGTGAGGTTTGGGAAACAATAGGGACCTAGCAATATATTGTAACAATCCAGTGCAAGAGGGTAAATTCTTTTTGTGTTCAGAATTGTTTACTTGTTGATGCATAAAGTTTGGCCTTGTGGATAATACATATTTAGTTGCATTTGGGTGGTGTTCTGTTTTGTTTAAGTGGTCATGTGACCTATTATTTACAGTGAAGTTTGAATGTCTGTTCTACCCCCCTCTTTTATATTTCCCTTTCATATAAAAGACGCCCCTAAATAAATCCCCAGACCAAACATTGACATAGCAAAAATACCCACTATAAAATCCAATGGACACAGATATGAGTACGAAAACATAGGCATACCACTATAACTGCATTTTATTCTATTATATGAGTGTTTTGAGAGTGCTGGTTCCATCTTCTTGATCAACATGAAAGGCAAAGCTTATGCACACAAAGTGAGAGTGCAAGAAGGAGAAGAGAGAGAAGAGAGAGCGTGAAAGAGAGACAGAGGGCCTCATTACGAGTCCGGCAGTAACCCTGTCTTTGCTACCGGCGGGTTGCTGGCGGACACGTATTATTTTACCGGCACCTGACTTCCCGGTGCCACCGGGCTATTACAAGTCCGGCAGCCCGGGAAGTCAGGTGCCAGTAAAATGTAAGTCCCAAGTCCCATAGAGTCCCAGAGGACTCTATGGGAGTGGGGACTCGGAAGCACCGGCACCGTTGCTAACGGTGCCGGTGCTTCCGTGAATGGTCTGCCTAGCCGGTCAAGTGGCACAGGAGTAGAGCGCTCACTGTGACATCCGTGCAGAGCTTGCTAACGCAGGTTCGAATCCCGGCAGGGCCAAACTCAGCCTTTCATCCTTCCGAGGTCGATAAATGAGCACCACACACCGTGGGTAATAATAAGCAGCGCTCAGATACCTGAGGGTTCGTAGCGCTATATAAATGCCAAATTATTATTATTATTATTATTACCATAGCCGCAGCGCCCGGCATGGTCAGAGCTGTCGGGCACAGCAGCCATGGCAGGCAAACACGTAGTTTGCTGGTCCAGAAACAAGGGTGCCAGTCATCTTACCAGCACCCTTATTTCTGGACCAGAAAATGTATAATGAGGCCCAGAGTCCCCTTCCCCCTATGTAAATATGATCTTCTCTAGCCGCTGTGTGGGGGTGGAGGTGACTGCTGGCAGTGAAAAAGAAAATGAGGTAGATGCACAGCACCAGTGTTTTTCAAGTACTTGTGTAGCGTCCGAAGGCGCTTTTCAAACATCAGAGAGGTGAATCCAATAACACAACCCCTTCACTTTCACTGCGAGGTAAGTGGAAAATATCACCTGAAAAGGTCCATTAAATCTGGGGCTACTCCACCTGCGGACAAAGGACCGCATGTAGACAAATTCTCCTGGCATCAGCGGTTGAGTGGGTGAAGAGCCAGTCGTGCAGTCAGTTGTGGCTCCTGGCACGTCTTCAGATCTGGACAGTGCAATCTGTCTGGAAATACATTTGAGTGCTCATGTTAGTGTTGTCAAATAGTCTGTGAATACGTCTCCTAACACATCTGCTGCCCTATGTCCGTCTGACGCCCTTCTAATGGGAGATATTGGTGTGTGAATGCGACGACCAGTCACCAAATCATGGGGTGATAAATGGTGGTGATAAATGGTGGACTTTGCTGGGCTGTGTAGGGGAGGCATGGTATCACATGTATGACACTGACACAATGGGTACAATTTGTAAAACCTTTATTGAAATGGTTGGGGTTGGAGAAACTCCTATTCTGCCCTATAACTAAGATGGGAGTAGTCTCGTCCATAAAATAATAAATAATGCAGTCCTAGTGGAGTCTGTCAAACCAAAATGGCCTGTGCTAACAAAACCTAATGCCTGCCCTATCTGTGAATAAAAGAGAAATGGATGCAAAAGGAAAGATCAGTGTTCAAATCAATAAATGTGGTTAAACCAGCCCTCCTACCCAGGCTAGACCTCACGGGGTAAGGCTGTCCATGTAGGCAGGATGACACACTCTGGCGGTTCCGGAGCATGGATCGAGGCCCATCTGGCCTTCCACGTTTAAGTCTCTTTTCTCCACTTCCCAAAATAATGCTTCAATCAAAATTTCACAAAGGCCCCCCCCTCTGTCGGGCTCAGACCTTTAACCACACACTTCTCATAGGCCCCCCTCTACCGGGCTCAGACCTCTCACGATAAAGTTCAAAACAAAATGCAAGGGGGGTTTCTTTCACAAACTTACTACACTTTGGGTCTCCCTCTGTCGGGCTCAAATGTGCGTGGCTTACTTTCCAGACCAGCACCACTTCAACTCACAATGTATACTTCAACTTTTACTTTCCCCTTTCTGGGAGTTAAACTTTTCCATATCACTTTTGCTGTATACTCGCTTTTTCGCTTCGGCCAATTTACCTTTCACTGAGACTTTCGAGTGGGCTACTTCCTTTCGCCGGACTACTCCGTTACTTAGTATCACTGAACTCGCAGCCGCCTTTTACTTTAAAGTTCAGTCACAGGTCTGCCTTTGCCTTGCGTCTCATTCACATGTGTGCAGCCTTCACTTGTGATAAAATGTTGCTTATTTCAAACTTTAACACACACAGGTCTTTCAGGTCGCTTGCCAACTCACCGGTTGTGTGCGTTTATTCTTTGCTTTATGATTTCTAATTCACAAGTGAAAGTACCACAGGCTTGGCCTCGCCTCCCCAACTCTGCTGTTCACCCGGGAGGGTTGCTTGTGTCCTTGAAACACATTGCAGTTTTCACTTGTGGGATCTGGTCTTCTCCACGTGTCTTTTGCAGCCTCTCGGAGGCAACAACCTCCAGTAGGGAACTCTGGGGTTTTCCAACCCGCTGCTCTTGCCCCTTGGTCTGTCGCTCTGCTCCAATACGTTTGCCGTCATCCCAGAAGCTCTGCTTGTTCTCGTGTTCTGCCTTGCTTAGAGTGTGTTGTTGGTTTCTGCTTTTTATTCATATGAGGAGAGCTAATTGGTATCAGGTGTATGCACTTAGAGTCAAGAGCCTGACTTTACCTGAGCCGATTAGAGTGACATGTCCAGTACGATTTAATGTTGTTACTCTCAGTCACCCTCTTCCTCGGCCCAGTGTTTGTGTAAAAAGGAGGAGGGGGTTGGGACTTGGTGAGTCCTAAAATATAGGATGGATCGGATAAACAAAATAAGGGGAATACTGCATCTCACTGTCAGCTGCCTCACCCCCACTCCCTGAAGGCCTCTCACCCAGGTGATCCTCCCACACTAGTCCACCCCCAGGAACTGGATGCAAAAGCGATGGCTGTGTCCTGGCCACCTGAAGGACAAGTCCCAAAGGACTAGCGGATGAGACACCCTTTGGTTTCTCACAGCTGCGTGCAGAAACTGAACAGTGCCAATGATAAGCAATGCACTCAGTTCTTCTTCAACATGGTGCAAAACTTAGACAGCTTACTTTTGAGGTGTCCATTGATCCTCTCCACAACCCTGCTTGCCTGGGAGAGATACATCGTACACATCCAGTATTTGATTCCAAGCAGGGCAGTAATCTCCTTAAACAACTCATTAAAAAAGTGTGTTCCATTATCTGACCTTAACACATCACACACGCCTCACCGGGGGAACACTTTGTGGACAGGAATTTAGCCACACATTTGGCATCCAGATGTGCACAAGGACCAGCCTTCACCCATCTTGCAAAGGGGCAGACGACAACGATCAGATATCTGGACCCGCCGCACCTCTCGCCCATATCCGCTTAGTCGATATGCAACTCGCGAAATGGTCCAGTGGGGCGGGGCAAGGTGCCCCTCAGTGTCCTTGATGTCATTCCTGTGCTGGAGCTCTGACACATGGTGCATTTAATAACCAGGCTTGTTAAATGCTCCTGGATGTTTGGAATGAACCAGTCCTCTTGTTTGTGAGAAGCAATGTGTTGCTTGGAGATGGGGGAAGGGTGATGAAGTTGGTTAAACGCTTTTATCAACCATTTATGTGGCATCACTGCTTTTCCTGTACATTCCTGTCTCCACAACATGTCAGTAGGGGACTGTGTGCATCCTCTTTTTACCCACAGCTGTTTTTCCTCCTCTGGGGCCCTTCCCTGTAACTTGATTATTTGCTCTCTGGGCAGGGCACTGTACGAGACAGGTAGCTGGTCAGGGGCAGGGGTCATGACGGCATACTCTGCCACAGTTGGTACTGGGAGACATGCTGCCAATTTGGCAGCGGTGTCTGCAGCAGCGTTCCCAAGTGACACCTTGTCTGTGTTGTTCATATGGGTGGTGCATTTAATGACCGCCACTACAGAAGGCTGGGATAGCTTCAAAATTAGCTTATCTAACAATACTACATGCTGTACTGGGCACACATCTGCTCTCCTGGCGCCCCTTCTTTTTCACTGTGAAAGACCGGCATGCACTGTTGTAGTGACGTATGTCGAGTTTGAATAAATTGTCACATGGCACCCCTGTGATGATTGTATTGCTTCAATGAGTTCTGCTGCCTGTGCTGAATAATGCATTGGTAATCTTTTCAAAATTAATGTCTCATATTTACCATCAACTAGGCAGACTACTGCTGCGCCCCTGTGTCTGAGGCCTATGTCCTGTTCAATTGTCCCTGACCCATCAACGAAGAGGACCTCTCCCCCTCGAGTGGTCTGTCTTTCACTTTTGGAATATCATCCTCCTCCCCCTCGTAAGTTACACAGTCGAGTCTGGCCAAATCCTCATCAATGTCCATCCAAATCCTGTAATGAATGTCGTTGGGTTCACTGTTTTGCATTGTATAATGTGTTTGTTTGGGCTGGACAGAATGATTTTGTATGCAGATTCTCTTTGAGTAGTCAGGGTAGACTTTTTTTTATTATTTATTTATTTTCAAGATTTTCAATAAACAAAATATACATTACCAAAAGTTCAAACAGAGTATCAAACATAACACTCAGTGTTTCATAGGTACAGAAGCAAAAACAAAGTCCAAATCATGGATAAAAATTGAAACATTTCTGATAATACAAGACACATTTCGTATCAATCGCAATATAAGATACCTAATCCAAAATATTACAATTAATTTAATAAATAAATAAATAAATAAATAAGAATAACACAACATAGAACATTACAAAGACATAAAGACCACACACAGACTACATAAAACAGAACAAAAACAAAACAGGGGGAAATCCTCAACTGATACACATAAATAAATCAGATAGTCGGATCCAATAGAAACAACTAATCCTCAGATACACATTCACCATATAGATCTGTAAATGGTTTCCAAAGATCTTGATACTTATTTTCCTTTCCTTGTCTCACAAACATCACCCGCTCAAAGTTTGACAATACCAACAAATCATTAATCCAATTCTCTACTCTGGGCTTCTTTCTCGTCTTCCACACCATTAGTATTTGTTTCACTGCGACCACAAGTGCCTTGTCAACCAATTGTCCATATTGACGAGCAACCGCACAACGCCCCCTACCCGACAACAGCAACACCTGCATAGGCATCCTGGGAAAACGCACGGACAAAATCGCCTCCAGCCTATCTGATATCGCCACCCAAAATTCTAACAGGGTAGATTTTGACCTTTCTAAAATGGCAAGAACGGCATGTTCCACGTAGAGTGTGAGTGAACAGCCCATTAGAGTTGTGAAACTTATTCCGAAGGCAAATGCCTCAGTTGCAAGAGCCTGTTCGCACGCAAACTGCCCCTTCATCACTGAGTCTAACATGCCACTAAAATAGGCCAGTGCGTTGTGGGCCATTGTGCTTTTCTGTGTCAGCACTGCAGTCATGAGCTGGCTGTTAGAATGTGAGAGTAAGTAAAATTCCTACATATAGTCTGGGGTTGCAATCACGGGTGCAGTTGAGATCACTTTTTTAAGTTCATCAAAATGTTGTAACATTTCCTCAGTCCATGCAAGTTTGTTGTCAGTCTTTTGTGCTTCTTTGAGGCCCTGTAAGAGTGGCATTGTGTATGCTGCGTAATCAAATATCCATGCCCTGCAGTAATTGCACAACCCTAGGAACTTCTGCATTTCTTTCACTGTCCTGGGATGGGGGTGGCACGCACAGAGGCAGCGCGGTCAGGTATTGTTTATTTGCCATGTGGTCATATTAACTGCCCTATGTATAAATCCTCTTGTGGACAGTATTGTAATCTTGCCTTGTCAACCTTGTACCTCTTATGTGCCAAAAGATGCAAGAGCATGATCGAATCTTGTCGGCATTGTTGCTCAGTGTCGCTGCATACCAGCAGATCGTCCACATACTGGATGATGGTGCTGGGCACTTGAATGTTTCCTAAATCTGCGTGCAGTATTCTGTTAAAAATGCTGGGACTCTCACAGCACCCCTGAGGTAGTCTTGTATGTTCGAACCTCATCCCCCCATGGGTAAAGATGGTTAGGTACTGTGAGTCTGGGTGCAATAGTATAGAGAAGAATGCATTCTTGAGGTTAACCACCGAAAAATGTGTTGCCATCTTGGGGATGCTACACAGATCGTGGTAGGGTTGGGAACTACAGGGAATTCTTGCTGTACAATATCATTTAGGAGGCGCAAATCCTGAATCATTCTCCAGTTGGCCCCTGTCACCTTTTTCATAGGGTATATAGCCGTGTTGCACTGGGAGGTAGAAAGTACAATTATCCCTTGGTTTAGTAGTGCACTGATGGAGTCCTTAATTCCCTCCTCTGCCTCCCTAGAAAGTGGGTATTGTTTCCCTGGTGGTAGTACTGCTCCTGGCTTCAGTGTAATGTTTACTGAGGTCACTCCACGTAGGAGCCCTCCGTCATGGGGGTTTGTTGTCCATAGCCTCCATAGCCTCTCGGTCACTTGCTCCAAATCAGCCTCAACCAACTGGGGTGGGGTCATGAGGGCCATCGTGGGACACCGAATCTTTCTGTATTGTACCATTATCTCACAGGGTATACATATTGCTAGCACAATCTCTCCGTCATGTGGTCTGTCTTCGAACAATTCTGCATCAGTCACTTCCTTAAGGGGTATTGTCGGGTCAATGCAAAGTACTATGCACCACTCGCACCTGTGCTGGCCAGTCCCTATTACAACAATCCTGTTTTCTGAAACCACCAACCCTTGTAAATCTAAGGACAGTATTGTGCCTGCTGCCATTTCAGGGGACACCAGGGATCTACCGTCTCGCCCTGGTTTTTCAATGTCTATCTGGCCCCATTGGCCCACCTGATCTCTACCTTTTCCCCTAACTTTCGGTTTTATGCGGATGACAAGCAGCTCTATTTCAGGCTACCCTCGGCCTCCTCCTCCTCCTCGCTCATCCCTGGCAGTCTCTCCGCTATTCAGGCATGTTGCGCCTCTAATGATCTCTGCCTTAATGCCAGTAAGACGGAGATCCTTCTCATTGGGACCCCTGCTCCTGCTTTTCCCCTTTCACTCTGGCCGGCTTCCCTTGGCCCTGCGCTCTCACCCTCTTGTGAGGCAAAACACCAGGGTCATCTTCGACTCCACTCTCTCCTTCTCTCCAAAAAGTCCAATTTCCAACTGCACCTCTTCACAGATATTCTACCTTTTCTCACCTTCCCCCAGAAGCTCACTGTCTCCAGAGCCCTGATTCTCTCTAGGCTTGACTATTGACTAACAGCCTCTTTCTCATTCTACCTAACTCTACCCTGCGCCATCTGCAACTCATCCAAAACAGGACCTCCAAGACTTATCTTTGGCCTCAAGCCCAGGTACTGCATCTCTCCGACTCTGAAATACCTCCACTGGCTCCCGGCGGCTGCAAGGAACAAGTTCAATACCCTGTTCATCGTCCACAAGCCCTTCTGGGGCGGGGGCCTGTACTATCTCCAACGCTCTCTTCCTAAGTACCTTCCTTCCAGAGCCCTCAGCTCGTCTACTTCTAATTCTCTTAGTGTGAGTTTGTGTCTCCAAGCAGAGACTGGGTGGTAGATCTCTTTCCGGCTTCCCTCTGGAATGGCTTCCCTGCCACTCTCCACCTTGAGCCGGACCTCCTTAAGTTCCAGAAGCTCCTCAAGACCCTCCTTTTCTCCTCTTCCTTCTCTCTGCCTCTCCCCTGCTAACCTTTTTCCCCACCTCCTTTTCTCTATGCCTTCCCTCTGCTATTCTTCCCTTCCTCCTGCTCAGTTATGTTGACTGGCTGCCTGGGGCTCCTCTGAGTCATATAGGACACCTGCCCCCCTGCCCAGTCCCTAGCACTTGCCTCTGGTCCATCCTGCATTGCCACCTGGCCATCCTTGCACTTCCTGAGCATGTTCCCCTTGGAGGCCCTATACAAAAGCCTTGCACTTAACCCAGGGCACTATTCCACTGGGTGCACTTCTCACCCTTCCTCTACCCTGCACTTCTTGTCTGCACACTTCACAATCTAAATGATTCTAGGTATAAATCAATCAATCATTCAAATACAACAGGAAGGAAAATAAAGTCTGTGTGTACTTGCCAACACCCTTTGCCAATCTGAAGCACCGCCTCCACAAGCACAGTGATTCCATACACAAACATGTCCGGATCTATGGGGATACCACAAACCACTACCTCTCCTTCCATTGCATGAATAATTAACACTGCTCTGATGGCGCACATCCCTGGTGCAAACTATGCCACTGTCTGTGAATGATATTGCCATGTTGTGCTTGCTGAGCAGATCCCTGCCCAATGTGTTCACTGGAGAACTTTCCAAATATAGTAGGTGGGCCCACACCACCTTCCCCCCTATTTTGATGTCAACCTCTAGTTCTGCTCGCGCTGACTGTAGCGCCCCTTCTAACTCTTTCTGTCCTGTGCACTCTTGCGGTGGAGCCGTTGCTGAAATGGGGGTATATGATGGTGGGGGGCCTGTTGCCCGGGTGGACACATAAGTTGTCTTACTGTACACCGTCGCTGGGAGCACTGCCAATGGATGTACGCCTTTGTGCTCTGTCCTTGTCCCACCCACCTCTGCTTGCTTGACCTCTTCCTCAGTGTTCCGCATCCCTCCTTCATTGGCGTCCTCTACGTCCTCAGTCATTTTCTATAATTCCAGAATTTCTTTCCTGTTCTGCAACTGCTTACCCTTGTATTTTGCTGCTAAAAATGTAGTCATGTGTTGTAGTATACCTTTATTATGGGTGCCTTGCTCTGGCCAGAAATGTGGCATCCCACTCTTGTTTCGGTCACCCACTGTTTATGATACTTCTCCATCTTCTCCCGGTACAAGGGCAGGGCACTCTAAATGTGTCTCCCCTCCAATTGCAGTAATATATGCGTTGTACTGTGTCCTTACACTTCTAATCACGTGCTGCGCATACTGCAAAAATCACAACCAAAAAATCTGTTGTATCGTTCCTGCCTCTGTGTCAGCCCTCGTTACTTCCCCTCTCCCTCACACACACCCACTCTCGGCCTCCACGGCCCCAAATCTCACTGTTGTATATACAATACCCTCCTCAGGCTTTCACCCTGCACAATAAAAAACACAAAAACAATAATCTAAACTAACAAACTAAAATACCAACCACTACTATTCCTGAGACCACTAATTATGCTGGGCTCTATTTCTTTCCCCTTTCCTCTGTTACACAATAAAAGTGGCACCACCATCTCCCCTCACTCAGGGAGGCTCCCTACACTTCTGTTTTCTTTTTCTGTCCTCTACTCCTTAAAAATTCAAAAATTCAATAATAATAAATAAAAAACACACAAAGACACCCACACTATACTACTACCCTCGTTCTACATGTGCTCCCAACCCACACTCTTTTCCAAATACCCTTCCACTACTTGTTATGCCTTTCAAGGGTATACTCACATAAGCGCTTTCACCTGTACTCCTCTGTCACAGGGTTCCAACACCGGCCTGCGCTCTCTCCGGAGCCGCGCCCGGCTTCAAAGAGTAGACAGGAATTCTGCAAAGACTGCTTCTGCAAACCTCTTGGATTAACGCGTTTGGGATTGATCCCTGCCGGTGGGCGCGGCACCTTGGGAGAAGCGGCTTGGAAGCCTCCGTCAGTGCAAGGGTTGCTGGGATCACGTTGGGGTCACCAAATGAAGGCACGCCCCTGCACTCTCACACCCAAAGAAATACAGACCGCTAGAGAAAAAGGCCCAAGACACTCTTGCAAGAATAAGTATTTCTACAAAAACAGGAATGCATCACCAAAGAACTTTGCTGCCACGGAACGTTCTGAGGCATGTTGGCATGTGCAGTACATTATAAGCACAAAAAGCGTCACTAATGATGTCATCGTATACAGTACAATTTCACAATACGGATTGGTACAGGCCTATAGATGTAGGGCCTGCTCCATATGGGATGGCAGGTCATTGTGTCATCTTCATCTGTCCATCTCTGTTCACGTTGGTGCTGCTGGGCTTGTCATCCATTGTGAGCTGAACTAACAATGAATTTGCTTCTCTGACAGACAATGTTATTCTAACGATTGTAACAATGCACCTGCCAGATACAAGGATGGGCTCAGGGGAGAGCCAAGGTCACCCTAACTCACACACACTTCACTCATTCCCAGACAGATCAGCAACCCCCAAGGTCCTCCACCTTAGTTTTGAGCTATAATTCTCATGCCACCCAGCACTTCACTGCACAAATCACGTGACCCACTCCTGAAGGTGCTATAGCCTTGCCTTCTGATCTTAGTGATCGATCGAGGGGTGTAAAGGCTTTATGTTTGGTGATCTGGGCTTGGATAATACTGTGGCATGTGGGGTCATGGGATGAAAGCATGGCAAAACCGTATTTCTCATGTGGGGATCGTTTGGGGCAGGAGGGCCTTGCCATTTGTTCTGTTGGATGGTACTGCCAAGAGGTGCTCCGCTCCCTTCTCATGACCTTGCAGGGCGCATTCTTCCCAGGCGCGAGGGCCTGTAACTTTCTGAAGAATGGAGGAGATTGTGGATGTCTCAGACATGGCCAGGGTTGGGGTGGTGTTCAAGCTCATGCAAGGGGCCTAATACTAATACACATAATACTGTTTGCCACGCTTGGGCCTACCTTCTAGGATGGCTGCCGCTTGTCAAGATGCCTTTTACACCTGCATCTACCATATAGCTTGTAATGCATGCACTAAGGTGATCGTGCACCCCCCTTTAAGTGTACCTCCTCCCCCTACTCCCTGGATGCGCTCTATTAGCATCTAATTCATGTTCAGTATCGTCTAGGGGTGGGAAGACCCTCTTCTCCTTCTCAACAATATCTAGGAAATACTTGCACGTCCGTTAGTACAGAACTTGATGCAACCGCACACTGAGAAGGGACCATCAACAAGCAATTGCAGACTCAGCAAGATACAGGACAGGCATGACCATAGAGGCTGATGCTGGACCGGGCTCACGAGCACCAGACATAATGTCTAGGATGCAGTGCTAGGACCGATAGATATGATATGGCATTTATAGCACGCCTGTATTCAAGTGTTTCGAGGCGCGACAACTGAATTGGATGCAACGTTACTCCAATAAGCAACTGAAGACTCAACAAAACACATGGATGACCATAACTTAATAGCCCCAAACCCAAAGGGAGATACTGTCAGCTAGATAGACACTGGAAGGTCATCAGGAACAGGGTCTCCCTCCAATTCACACAGACACTCAAACACATCATTATGCTAATTCTCTCCTCTGCACCAACAAACAATAGAATGCAGCTATACCCCTCGATTCATTTGGCATAGTTTCACACATACTTATACACCTTTATGATCACCTGAACAGTCTTTAGAATTCAGATATACCCCCACGGAAATCGGCCTAGCTGCACACAATTCCATTCACAAACTCCCCCCACTGCCATCATGCAGCTCCCCAAGTCCAATTTGCTGTGCTGCACACATTTTACTGATCACACACAACGATCGCACCACGCCTAGCACTAGAATGCAGCTACACACCACTTAATCCGCCCTGGCTGCACACATGCCGAGTGCACCTGAGCACCATTACTACACTACTATTCTCCACTGACCTGGACTACAGTCTTTGAGGGCGTTCAACCCACAGCACTTTGGAATCCTACCAATGGTAAAAGGTGCTATACAAATGCCCAATAACATAACATAACTTAACATGGCTGCACCAATGTACTTGATTTGATTTTGATTTATTTTTTATAGAGCGCTACACACCTGTAGGCCTCAGAGCGCTACACAAAATAGAACTTCCAAACAACATCAATATAATAAATAAAGAAAGATAAATAAATACAGGGGAGCAATCCGGAGTAGCATCAGAGAAGGAATATGTAAAAGTGAACATTTGTTAATAATTAGGCATCATACTGAAGTAATCAAGAAGATAAGATCCCAAAGGTAGGAGAACAATTCAGATTACAGATAATAGCAGAATCAGATAATAAGCTCAAGATTAGTAGAGCCCCTAGGAAAGTATTTACACAGTTTCAGGTACATAGGTAGAGTGCTAAGTCCACATCCTATCACAATGCAGTCACTATTCCCTTGGGAGCACCAACTGGCCAAGTTGATTTTACGCAGGAATTTTAAGTCGGACGAGTGCGGTACGCCTGGCCCGTTTGTGCACGTAGCCAGGCCAGAAGTTTATTATGGAGTGCTTCTCTGGGTTCATTCTTCGTTGGTCTGGGGACATTGGAAATAACAAAGTTCCGAGTGTCCAACACTAAAGCCTTAGTGCCTTCATCCTCCAGAGGTGGCATATTCATTTTCCTAAGGCGCACAGTCCTTGGGTCTGTCCTTCTAGGCTTTTGAGCCTCACAATGACCACCCAACCGTACTGGCATGGGAACAAAAACAGGCTCTACCAAAGCCAAACTGGGTTTTTGTAGTGACTTATTCGCTAAGGGAGGAGGGGCGGAGTCTATGTCATTTTGGGGGAAACTTTGGGGGAAACAAAGGTCAGCCCTAGGGCCAGTATGCGACACCATATGCAGGTCAAGAGAGGATGCAGCTTCTTTGTAAAGAATCTCCGTCTGGGTGTAGCAGGTTCCTTTAGGCTGTAAACTCAAGGGTGGAAAGTTATTTGCTTCTGGCCAATCAGTTTAAGAGGAGCGTGACATCACCGTCTTTAATGGATCGTTGGTTGTGTGCTCATTTCTAAGGAAGAAAAATTCATGATACTTTTCAGCTGAAATGTCTAAGGTCACAAGCCATGCATCATAGTCCTCAGAGGTGTTGCAGTTATTCAACTCTGTGATGAGAGATTGCTGCTATGCATGTGCTAAGTGAGGCTTTAGGTTGCAATGCCACCTCTCTGCACTTAAGTACCGGGGCGCTGTTCTGTCTATTAGGACAACAGGGCTGCACTGGTCTTTCTGGCCCTTGCTGCTCGTTGGAAGGACTGCTGTTAGCTGGGACCCGTGGAGAGGAGACCAATACCTGAAGGATTGGTGAGCGCCCTGACTGTGCCCTGTACTGTACTGAGATTCCATCTACATAGGGACACAGTGATTGATTTTCTGTCCATTCTTGCAGCCCACAGCTGGGACTGCATTAGCCGGACTCACACCAACGCCCGCACTTTCAAAACTGCCAGGCTTGCTGGCAACCTGCTACTACAGTGTGATTTTCTACATCGTTTCCGCTGCCTGCACGCAGACAACAGGTACACTATGGGGGACGTGGTTCTGTTTATTTGAATACAGGCTGTCCAGTACTTGTTAGGTTTTCTGACAGTAGCCCTTATTTTCGTTTTCCTAGCTTCATCTGTTAACTAGACACGGGACTCTCCGTGCTCCCCCCTGCAGCAAGGGACTTCGGGGCCACTTTCTTTACTCGCCTCGTTGTGAGTCACATCTGATTCACATGTGACCTAGACTGACCTTACTTTGCGAGAGGGCCCGGCACAATTACAAGCCATGAGTTGGTTACTGCTGCATGTTTGTGCACTTCCATGTTTGATTCTGGGTTCTATATTTTTCACCATTGATTGAGGTTTTTTGGTGATGTTTGCCTCATATCTATTAGGCACTTCTGGGTTGATTTGTGCCACACATGTTGCCAATCCTAACTATCTCATTGTGGGCCCAGATGCTGTGGCTCTTTACAGACACCACTTTCTGATTTGTTGCTTGTAAATGCATGGTGAGGAACTTTATTCTCCACTCTTGAACGATGTAGCCACCGGGTGTGGTTACAGTCAGATTATCTTTTTCTGTACCACTTTTTCTTTCTCTTCTTCACTTCTTGGGACGGTTTCTGCCCTAGAACGCACCCACCTACGAGTGTTTTTATATTAATTGCGAGGCTAGAATACTCTGCCTTTTTTAGGGTGAATTAGAGTCAACACCACAAGTGGCCTTTGGGGAGCACTGGCTTGAGTACAGACGGAGGGCTCCACGTCAGTCTACCTATTAAAGCTAGCATTTCATGGTGTTGACTCAATTTTTTAATTACACACACACAATATACATGAACATTTTTGAAACTTTTTTTAATTTTCATTTTTTTTCCCCAGGTGTCACTTTTTAGTGCATCTAACTCTGTTCCTGAGGAAGGCGTTACATACATCCACGCCGAAACGTAGAATACACCTGCCTGGGCAACACCTTGTCAAGCGGGTGAAAGTTGGCTGTGTTTTAACTTTGACAGCGACCTCGTGTAGACCCCGAGTAGATTCACGGATTATCAAGTATAATCCTGTAGGTTTTCTTCTTTTTTTGAGTCTGAATGAACTGTACCATTTGGCAACAAATATAACCATTGGGTTGGGTTGTCTGGTATGTTGTATATGGATTTGTTATGAAGGATCAAATAACTCAATTGTTTGAAATGAATATGTGCATGTTAAAGGATCTCATGCTATTAATTTAAATGTTTTTCTGGTTTTGTTTACTTGAGCATGTTGAGTTTATGTTGAAGTACAAACCTGGGATCATTAGTTCTTCTTTATTTCAAAAAGAACCTTAATTTTTCTATTTGTTGATTTGTGCTAATAAATTGCTAATAAATTGTGATATTGATTATTTTGCAGATTATTGTGTTGTCGTGCTTCTTTAGGTAGCACACTGTATACATTGATGCACTTTTTCTGTTAAAAGTATAAAGTGGAAGATAGTTCAGGTAATTGAACAGATCACTGCTCGGCAAATATTGTCGACAAATACCCATGGTCTAGTAATTTCTAGTAATTAAAGCTAGCATCTTCATCACTTTCCTATTTAGGAGAGTGCCGGGAGGGATTTACTCATACAGAGAGATAGGGTGCAGTTAATAGTTTTGACTGACATACCTTGAATCCTTTTCCTTGGGACATCTACTTTAGCTTATTTGCACCAATATATGACAGTATTGCCATATAAGAATTTACTCATATTTGCTTTGTGCATAATGCTACTATTTATTTACATTGAGACATTGAGGCACTGTTGAACATACAGGTCAGGTACAGGAATGGGGAATGTAATTAGACAGACAGTAAGGTAAAGGTGGAACGACAGGGACAAATGGGTGAGGATACAAAAGGATGCACAGTGAAAGTGTTCTCCAGCATGGGGTCTGGCATGGATTCACATGCTCATGAATATTCCCCGTCGTCAGGCCGGGAATCCTCGGTAAAGAAAAAATCCGTATCAGTTTTGTTTCTGAACTGTCTTTCTCAGTAGTAACCAAACACTGGTCTCTGGGTCATACTGCCCAGAGCCAATGACTGCCCTCTCTCTAAGCCCCGCCTTAGAGCCATCCTCAGATTTTTACCGCATGCTCAAGTGTTGGGAGTCCTCGTGTTTAGCTCTCGAGCTTTTGCTGCGTTTTTGCGCTTTTTCAAAGAGAATTTATAATTTTTCGGTCAAATATAGCCTCAAGCTCCACCGTCTCTACATCCAATTAACGGGGATCTGTGTCGGATTCTTCTACGCCCCTCAAGGGTGAAGATTTCGTCGGGTTACGCTTCTTGGAGGAGTCCAGGAGTTTCTGCGGCCTACCCGAACATGGCCCAGGAGAAAGGAAGCTCGACGGCCGGAAAGCTGTTCAGGATTTGCCCTGGATGCCAGCTGCAGAATGTGTTCAAGGAGGACGAGCACTCGAAATGTCTCTACTGCCTTCATGAGGACAAAACGCACGTGGAGAAGGACTGTGCGTTTTGCGGGAACATGTCGGAACGGACCATCAGGGACCAACACCTTTGTCTCTCCAACTGGCTGGAAGGAAAGAGCCCGTCAGGTGAGAAGAAGAAGAAGAGGTCCGAGCGGTCTTCTAGGTCCTGTGAGGGCGCCCCGGCGACGGGGGCCCAACAGAAGGCAAAGCACTGCGAGTCCGCGGGCACCGGGAGCGCCGAACGGTCAGGCTCCTCGGCTGCCAGGCACGGCGCATCCTCCCCAGTGCCATCCACCACGAGCCAACGCTCTGGCTCAGGGAAGAGGAAGGCGAGAACCCGGCGAAGCTTCTGGAGAGGGCCCCGGTCGAGCTCGAAGGATCCGGCCGAGGGGGAGCGAGGCGGTGACCCTCCCCCCAGGGTGAAGGCCACAGGCCCGCATAAGGTGGCAAAGGCCTTGATTCACCCGGCCAAGGCCTCTATCGAGGAAGTCGCGGCAGCCCTGGCGCAGCCTGTGGAGGCTAAACCAGTGGAGGCGACCTCGGGGGGCCCAGAGTGTCCCTGCCTCCGCCGAGGGAAGCCTCTTTCAGGCCCATCGAAAAGACACCCATGAAGACCCCGGCGGAAATAGAGGGGGGGCCGGTGGCCATTGTGGACACGGACACAGCATCCGAGGAGGAGCTGGTAGAAGTCTTAGAGGGCCTCAACGAGGGCGTCGAAGAGACCCGTTCCCACGGGAGGGATCCCAACGAAGGTGACGACGAGAGCGACGGTGGCGCCAGCGAGGGTCCTAGTCACCCGTCGCTCCCGTCGCTTCCGGAGCCGCAGGACAACTCGGCTGCCATTTTGTTGGCAATACAATCTTTATGTTTGGAGATAAGGACGAGATTGCCCTTACCACCGACGGAGGAACCGGAACCAGGCTCGACGAAGGAGCCAGAGCCAGGCCCGGCGGGAAGCCCCCTGAACAAGAGAAGACGGATCCATCCAGCCCCGCCTTTTCAGCCCACGCGGCCTACTTAACCTTTGCCCACGTCCCCTGTCCCTGCGGATGACACAGGAACAGACACGACGGGTACCGATGACGACGGCGGTGACGATGGGACGGAGCTCCCATCGCCCCCAGTCCGGGCCTCCCCGCCCGTTGAGATCGGATCTTTCCATGCAATGATCGCCAGGGCATCCGAGCTTTTTCAGCTCTGCCCTGAAGAGAAGAAGAAGGAAGGTTTCCTTTACCAAGGGCGCGAGGCCAAGAGGAAAACAGTCCTCGCCGTGCCTCTGCTGGATGACATCTGGGACGAGTGCCTCACCCTTCTCAAGAACCCGTCTACAATGCCTGCCAAGAGGGATCGGTACGAGAAGAAGTACCGGGTCCCCGACACGGCCCCTTTGTGCCTTAGAGCACAATCGACCCCTGACTCGGTCATCTCAGCGGCGGCCAAGAAGAAAGCGGGGGGGCATCGGCCTCAAAGTCCACTTCCCCGCCGGACGGCGAACGAAAGAAGCTGGACGCAATGGGACGACGAGTTATCTCGTCGGTGGCAACAATGATTAAGGCGGCCAATGCCCTCACGATCGTGGCCCGCTACGACAGGGAGTTATGGTACAAGACCGCCCCCCTGTTGGACTTCCTACCCGATGACAAGAGGGCCCGAGACCCTGGAGATCTTGCAAGAAGGCAAAGTGGCGTCGGACCACACCATTACGGTGGCAACGGACATTGCCGATACCGGTTTCCGCCAGCTAGGCAACGGCGTTTGCCTTAGACGACGAGGGTGGCTCAAGGCGACGGATTTCCGCCAGGACGTATAAGCCAAGGTTTTGGACATGCCGTTCGACGGGAACAATCTGTTTAGGAAAACAGTGGATGAGTCCCTCCAAGCCATCAAGGCGGACACAGAGACAGCTAAGGCCCTAGGTGTTCTCCGGCAACGAAGGCCGTCCTTTCGGAGCACCGGAGGCAAGCAGGGTGCCTCCAAGGGATTCGGCGGTGGCTCCTCTACATACCGCCAAGCGGCCCGCTCCTCGTCGCAGGAAGCCTATAGAGGACGAGGCAAGTCGGGGCGGACCCCGCCGTCGTCGCCAGGGAGGCCAAAGCGGCAAGGCGTCCTCCAAGCAAGATCGAACCGACAGTGGTGTCGGGCCCCCACCGAAGCACCCCGGTGGGAGGCCGGCTGGCAAAGTTCATCAGTGTGTGGGAGTCCATCTCCACCGACCGTTGGGTGCTGGACGCCCTGGCCCAGGGGCACGCCCTCGAATTTCTAAAAAAGTGCCCCTGCGTTCCACCCGTGGCTAGGAAGGAAAATCACATCCCTCAACTGCTATTGGAGGTAAGGGCGATGCTCAAGAAAGGTGCCATCAAGCTCTTCCCGAAGAGGCTCTGAGACTCTGGAGTATACTCAAGGTACTTCCTCGTGAAAAAGAAGACAGGAGGATGGCGCCCCATCCTGGACCTGCGACGACTGAACAAGTACATCAAGGCACAGAAGTTCCGGATGGTCACCCTCCAGCATGTGCTGGGACAGCTGGAGGAAGGCGATTTCCTGTCGTTGTTCGATTTGGAGGATGCGTACTTCCACATCCCCATTCTAAAGGACACCGAAAGTTCCTCAGGTTCGTGGTCCAAGGACGGCACTACCAGTTCAAGGCCCTCCCGTTCGGATTGAAGTCAGCACCCAGGGTGTTCACCAAGTGCCTCGCACCGGTGGCGGCGCAGCTGCGCCTGCAGGGAATCCACGTCTACCCCTACCTGGACGACTGGCTCATCCGAGCAAGGGAGCTCGCCGTAGAACACACAGCGAAGACCGTCCAGCTGCTCACGGTCCTGGAATTCTCCATCAACTTTCCCAAATCCCACCTGGTCCCGTCGCAAGTCGCACTGTTTCTGGGAGCCAAGCTCGACACAGTGGCACGTCTGGCCTCGCCGTAGGAGGAAAGGACAAAGGCCATCCTGGGCAAGGTGCAGCGTCTGATGTCCTCCTGCATATATCTCGTGCGCCTGTGCAGGCTTCAGATGCGCCCTCTGCAAGAGTTCCTCGACGCCTGCTGGATCCAAGCGACGGGCAGCTTCGAGGACAGGATCCCGCTCAACGAGACCTTCCGACAAGCGATCCGGTGGTGGGGCACCCGCACTCATCTGACGGCAGGCACAGACTTTCAGACCCCATCTCACCAGATAACGGTGACGACGGATGCCTCCCGGGAAGGGTGGGGAGCGCACACCGGAGAACTTCACGCGAGAGGCCTTTGGCTCCCGGAGGAGAAGCCGCTCCACATCAACATCCTGGAGCTCCGTGCAGTGTTCTGGGCCCTCAGGTCCTTTCTCCCGTCCCTCAAGGGCAAGGTGGTGAGAATCTTCACCGACAACAACACCACGATGTTCTACATCCGGAAGCAGGGAGGAACCAGATCCCCAGCCCTCTCCAAGGAAGCCCAGGATCTGTGGCATTGGGCCGTCGCCCAAGGGATGTTTCTGGTGCCCTTTCATCTGGCAGGAAAAAAAAAAACACCATTGCCGACTCACTCAGCAGGGAGCTACGCTCGTGCCACGAGTGGGAACTACGTCAGGATCAAGTGGATCGACTCTTCCGACAATGGGGAAAACCGCAGATCGACCTGTTCGTGACGGCGACGAACTCCAAGTGCCAGAGGTCCGCCATCAGGTTTCCTCAGCCGAGGAGCATGGGCAATGCTTTCTCGTTCCCCTAGGACGGCCTGTTCATATATGCGTTCCCTCCGTTGCCGTTGCTGCTCCGACTCGTCAACCAGCTCAAGAGGTCCCGGTGCAGGATGATCCTCGTTGCACCGGCGTGGCCGAGGCAGATCTGGTTCCCGGACCTTCTGGACTTGTCAGCGTCTCCACCAGTCAAGCTGCCGATGGACGCGGATCTTGTCTCCAGAGAAGGAGGCGCCATACTTCATCACGACCCGGAGTCACTGAACTTGCATCTAATTCATGTTCAGTATCGTCTAGGGGTGGGAAGACCCTCTTCTCCTTCTCAACAATATCTAGGAAATACTTGCACGTCCGTTAGTACAGAACTTGATGCAACCGCACACTGAGAAGGGACCATCAACAAGCAATTGCAGACTCAGCAAGATACAGGACAGGCATGACCATAGAGGCTGATGCTGGACCGGGCTCACGAGCACCAGACATAATGTCTAGGATGCAGTGCTAGGACCGATAGATATGATATGGCATTTATAGCACGCCTGTATTCAAGTGTTTCGAGGCGCGACAACTGAATTGGATGCAACGTTACTCCAATAAGCAACTGAAGACTCAACAAAACACATGGATGACCATAACTTAATAGCCCCAAACCCAAAGGGAGATACTGTCAGCTAGATAGACACTGGAAGGTCATCAGGAACAGGGTCTCCCTCCAATTCACACAGACACTCAAACACATCATTATGCTAATTCTCTCCTCTGCACCAACAAACAATAGAATGCAGCTATACCCCTCGATTCATTTGGCATAGTTTCACACATACTTATACACCTTTATGATCACCTGAACAGTCTTTAGAATTCAGATATACCCCCACGGAAATCGGCCTAGCTGCACACAATTCCATTCACAAACTCCCCCCACTGCCATCATGCAGCTCCCCAAGTCCAATTTGCTGTGCTGCACACATTTTACTGATCACACACAACGATCGCACCACGCCTAGCACTAGAATGCAGCTACACACCACTTAATCCGCCCTGGCTGCACACATGCCGAGTGCACCTGAGCACCATTACTACACTACTATTCTCCACTGACCTGGACTACAGTCTTTGAGGGCGTTCAACCCACAGCACTTTGGAATCCTACCAATGGTAAAAGGTGCTATACAAATGCCCAATAACATAACATAACTTAACATGGCTGCACCAATGTACTTGATTTGATTTTGATTTATTTTTTATAGAGCGCTACACACCTGTAGGCCTCAGAGCGCTACACAAAATAGAACTTCCAAACAACATCAATATAATAAATAAAGAAAGATAAATAAATACAGGGGAGCAATCCGGAGTAGCATCAGAGAAGGAATATGTAAAAGTGAACATTTGTTAATAATTAGGCATCATACTGAAGTAATCAAGAAGATAAGATCCCAAAGGTAGGAGAACAATTCAGATTACAGATAATAGCAGAATCAGATAATAAGCTCAAGATTAGTAGAGCCCCTAGGAAAGTATTTACACAGTTTCAGGTACATAGGTAGAGTGCTAAGTCCACATCCTATCACAATGCAGTCACTATTCCCTTGGGAGCACCAACTGGCCAAGTTGATTTTACGCAGGAATTTTAAGTCGGACGAGTGCGGTACGCCTGGCCCGTTTGTGCACGTAGCCAGGCCAGAAGTTTATTATGGAGTGCTTCTCTGGGTTCATTCTTCGTTGGTCTGGGGACATTGGAAATAACAAAGTTCCGAGTGTCCAACACTAAAGCCTTAGTGCCTTCATCCTCCAGAGGTGGCATATTCATTTTCCTAAGGCGCACAGTCCTTGGGTCTGTCCTTCTAGGCTTTTGAGCCTCACAATGACCACCCAACCGTACTGGCATGGGAACAAAAACAGGCTCTACCAAAGCCAAACTGGGTTTTTGTAGTGACTTATTCGCTAAGGGAGGAGGGGCGGAGTCTATGTCATTTTGGGGGAAACTTTGGGGGAAACAAAGGTCAGCCCTAGGGCCAGTATGCGACACCATATGCAGGTCAAGAGAGGATGCAGCTTCTTTGTAAAGAATCTCCGTCTGGGTGTAGCAGGTTCCTTTAGGCTGTAAACTCAAGGGTGGAAAGTTATTTGCTTCTGGCCAATCAGTTTAAGAGGAGCGTGACATCACCGTCTTTAATGGATCGTTGGTTGTGTGCTCATTTCTAAGGAAGAAAAATTCATGATACTTTTCAGCTGAAATGTCTAAGGTCACAAGCCATGCATCATAGTCCTCAGAGGTGTTGCAGTTATTCAACTCTGTGATGAGAGATTGCTGCTATGCATGTGCTAAGTGAGGCTTTAGGTTGCAATGCCACCTCTCTGCACTTAAGTACCGGGGCGCTGTTCTGTCTATTAGGACAACAGGGCTGCACTGGTCTTTCTGGCCCTTGCTGCTCGTTGGAAGGACTGCTGTTAGCTGGGACCCGTGGAGAGGAGACCAATACCTGAAGGATTGGTGAGCGCCCTGACTGTGCCCTGTACTGTACTGAGGTTCCATCTACATAGGGACACAGTGATTGATTTTCTGTCCATTCTTGCAGCCCACAGCTGGGACTGCATTAGCCGGACTCACACCAACGCCCGCACTTTCAAAACTGCCAGGCTTGCTGGCAACCTGCTACTACAGTGTGATTTTCTACATCGTTTCCGCTGCCTGCACGCAGACAACAGGTACACTATGGGGGACGTGGTTCTGTTTATTTGAATACAGGCTGTCCAGTACTTGTTAGGTTTTCTGACAGTAGCCCTTATTTTCGTTTTCCTAGCTTCATCTGTTAACTAGACACGGGACTCTCCGTGCTCCCCCCTGCAGCAAGGGACTTCGGGGCCACTTTCTTTACTCGCCTCGTTGTGAGTCACATCTGATTCACATGTGACCTAGACTGACCTTACTTTGCGAGAGGGCCCGGCACAATTACAAGCCATGAGTTGGTTACTGCTGCATGTTTGTGCACTTCCATGTTTGATTCTGGGTTCTATATTTTTCACCATTGATTGAGGTTTTTTGGTGATGTTTGCCTCATATCTATTAGGCACTTCTGGGTTGATTTGTGCCACACATGTTGCCAATCCTAACTATCTCATTGTGGGCCCAGATGCTGTGGCTCTTTACAGACACCACTTTCTGATTTGTTGCTTGTAAATGCATGGTGAGGAACTTTATTCTCCACTCTTGAACGATGTAGCCACCGGGTGTGGTTACAGTCAGATTATCTTTTTCTGTACCACTTTTTCTTTCTCTTCTTCACTTCTTGGGACGGTTTCTGCCCTAGAACGCACCCACCTACGAGTGTTTTTATATTAATTGCGAGGCTAGAATACTCTGCCTTTTTTAGGGTGAATTAGAGTCAACACCACAAGTGGCCTTTGGGGAGCACTGGCTTGAGTACAGACGGAGGGCTCCACGTCAGTCTACCTATTAAAGCTAGCATTTCATGGTGTTGACTCAATTTTTTAATTACACACACACAATATACATGAACATTTTTGAAACTTTTTTTAATTTTCATTTTTTTTCCCCAGGTGTCACTTTTTAGTGCATCTAACTCTGTTCCTGAGGAAGGCGTTACATACATCCACGCCGAAACGTAGAATACACCTGCCTGGGCAACACCTTGTCAAGCGGGTGAAAGTTGGCTGTGTTTTAACTTTGACAGCGACCTCGTGTAGACCCCGAGTAGATTCACGGATTATCAAGTATAATCCTGTAGGTTTTCTTCTTTTTTTGAGTCTGAATGAACTGTACCATTTGGCAACAAATATAACCATTGGGTTGGGTTGTCTGGTATGTTGTATATGGATTTGTTATGAAGGATCAAATAACTCAATTGTTTGAAATGAATATGTGCATGTTAAAGGATCTCATGCTATTAATTTAAATGTTTTTCTGGTTTTGTTTACTTGAGCATGTTGAGTTTATGTTGAAGTACAAACCTGGGATCATTAGTTCTTCTTTATTTCAAAAAGAACCTTAATTTTTCTATTTGTTGATTTGTGCTAATAAATTGCTAATAAATTGTGATATTGATTATTTTGCAGATTATTGTGTTGTCGTGCTTCTTTAGGTAGCACACTGTATACATTGATGCACTTTTTCTGTTAAAAGTATAAAGTGGAAGATAGTTCAGGTAATTGAACAGATCACTGCTCGGCAAATATTGTCGACAAATACCCATGGTCTAGTAATTTCTAGTAATTAAAGCTAGCATCTTCATCACTTTCCTATTTAGGAGAGTGCCGGGAGGGATTTACTCATACAGAGAGATAGGGTGCAGTTAATAGTTTTGACTGACATACCTTGAATCCTTTTCCTTGGGACATCTACTTTAGCTTATTTGCACCAATATATGACAGTATTGCCATATAAGAATTTACTCATATTTGCTTTGTGCATAATGCTACTATTTATTTACATTGAGACATTGAGGCACTGTTGAACATACAGGTCAGGTACAGGAATGGGGAATGTAATTAGACAGACAGTAAGGTAAAGGTGGAACGACAGGGACAAATGGGTGAGGATACAAAAGGATGCACAGTGAAAGTGTTCTCCAGCATGGGGTCTGGCATGGATTCACATGCTCATGAATATTCCCCGTCGTCAGGCCGGGAATCCTCGGTAAAGAAAAAATCCGTATCAGTTTTGTTTCTGAACTGTCTTTCTCAGTAGTAACCAAACACTGGTCTCTGGGTCATACTGCCCAGAGCCAATGACTGCCCTCTCTCTAAGCCCCGCCTTAGAGCCATCCTCAGATTTTTACCGCATGCTCAAGTGTTGGGAGTCCTCGTGTTTAGCTCTCGAGCTTTTGCTGCGTTTTTGCGCTTTTTCAAAGAGAATTTATAATTTTTCGGTCAAATATAGCCTCAAGCTCCACCGTCTCTACATCCAATTAACGGGGATCTGTGTCGGATTCTTCTACGCCCCTGAAGGGTGAAGATTTCGTCGGGTTACGCTTCTTGGAGGAGTCCAGGAGTTTCTGCGGCCTACCCGAACATGGCCCAGGAGAAAGGAAGCTCGACGGCCGGAAAGCTGTTCAGGATTTGCCCTGGATGCCAGCTGCAGAATGTGTTCAAGGAGGACGAGCACTCGAAATGTCTCTACTGCCTTCATGAGGACAAAACGCACGTGGAGAAGGACTGTGCGTTTTGCGGGAACATGTCGGAACGGACCATCAGGGACCAACACCTTTGTCTCTCCAACTGGCTGGAAGGAAAGAGCCCGTCAGGTGAGAAGAAGAAGAAGAGGTCCGAGCGGTCTTCTAGGTCCTGTGAGGGCGCCCCGGCGACGGGGGCCCAACAGAAGGCAAAGCACTGCGAGTCCGCGGGCACCGGGAGCGCCGAACGGTCAGGCTCCTCGGCTGCCAGGCACGGCGCATCCTCCCCAGTGCCATCCACCACGAGCCAACGCTCTGGCTCAGGGAAGAGGAAGGCGAGAACCCGGCGAAGCTTCTGGAGAGGGCCCCGGTCGAGCTCGAAGGATCCGGCCGAGGGGGAGCGAGGCGGTGACCCTCCCCCCAGGGTGAAGGCCACAGGCCCGCATAAGGTGGCAAAGGCCTTGATTCACCCGGCCAAGGCCTCTATCGAGGAAGTCGCGGCAGCCCTGGCGCAGCCTGTGGAGGCTAAACCAGTGGAGGCGACCTCGGGGGGCCCAGAGTGTCCCTGCCTCCGCCGAGGGAAGCCTCTTTCAGGCCCATCGAAAAGACACCCATGAAGACCCCGGCGGAAATAGAGGGGGGGCCGGTGGCCATTGTGGACACGGACACAGCATCCGAGGAGGAGCTGGTAGAAGTCTTAGAGGGCCTCAACGAGGGCGTCGAAGAGACCCGTTCCCACGGGAGGGATCCCAACGAAGGTGACGACGAGAGCGACGGTGGCGCCAGCGAGGGTCCTAGTCACCCGTCGCTCCCGTCGCTTCCGGAGCCGCAGGACAACTCGGCTGCCATTTTGTTGGCAATACAATCTTTATGTTTGGAGATAAGGACGAGATTGCCCTTACCACCGACGGAGGAACCGGAACCAGGCTCGACGAAGGAGCCAGAGCCAGGCCCGGCGGGAAGCCCCCTGAACAAGAGAAGACGGATCCATCCAGCCCCGCCTTTTCAGCCCACGCGGCCTACTTAACCTTTGCCCACGTCCCCTGTCCCTGCGGATGACACAGGAACAGACACGACGGGTACCGATGACGACGGCGGTGACGATGGGACGGAGCTCCCATCGCCCCCAGTCCGGGCCTCCCCGCCCGTTGAGATCGGATCTTTCCATGCAATGATCGCCAGGGCATCCGAGCTTTTTCAGCTCTGCCCTGAAGAGAAGAAGAAGGAAGGTTTCCTTTACCAAGGGCGCGAGGCCAAGAGGAAAACAGTCCTCGCCGTGCCTCTGCTGGATGACATCTGGGACGAGTGCCTCACCCTTCTCAAGAACCCGTCTACAATGCCTGCCAAGAGGGATCGGTACGAGAAGAAGTACCGGGTCCCCGACACGGCCCCTTTGTGCCTTAGAGCACAATCGACCCCTGACTCGGTCATCTCAGCGGCGGCCAAGAAGAAAGCGGGGGGGCATCGGCCTCAAAGTCCACTTCCCCGCCGGACGGCGAACGAAAGAAGCTGGACGCAATGGGACGACGAGTTATCTCGTCGGTGGCAACAATGATTAAGGCGGCCAATGCCCTCACGATCGTGGCCCGCTACGACAGGGAGTTATGGTACAAGACCGCCCCCCTGTTGGACTTCCTACCCGATGACAAGAGGGCCCGAGACCCTGGAGATCTTGCAAGAAGGCAAAGTGGCGTCGGACCACACCATTACGGTGGCAACGGACATTGCCGATACCGGTTTCCGCCAGCTAGGCAACGGCGTTTGCCTTAGACGACGAGGGTGGCTCAAGGCGACGGATTTCCGCCAGGACGTATAAGCCAAGGTTTTGGACATGCCGTTCGACGGGAACAATCTGTTTAGGAAAACAGTGGATGAGTCCCTCCAAGCCATCAAGGCGGACACAGAGACAGCTAAGGCCCTAGGTGTTCTCCGGCAACGAAGGCCGTCCTTTCGGAGCACCGGAGGCAAGCAGGGTGCCTCCAAGGGATTCGGCGGTGGCTCCTCTACATACCGCCAAGCGGCCCGCTCCTCGTCGCAGGAAGCCTATAGAGGACGAGGCAAGTCGGGGCGGACCCCGCCGTCGTCGCCAGGGAGGCCAAAGCGGCAAGGCGTCCTCCAAGCAAGATCGAACCGACAGTGGTGTCGGGCCCCCACCGAAGCACCCCGGTGGGAGGCCGGCTGGCAAAGTTCATCAGTGTGTGGGAGTCCATCTCCACCGACCGTTGGGTGCTGGACGCCCTGGCCCAGGGGCACGCCCTCGAATTTCTAAAAAAGTGCCCCTGCGTTCCACCCGTGGCTAGGAAGGAAAATCACATCCCTCAACTGCTATTGGAGGTAAGGGCGATGCTCAAGAAAGGTGCCATCAAGCTCTTCCCGAAGAGGCTCTGAGACTCTGGAGTATACTCAAGGTACTTCCTCGTGAAAAAGAAGACAGGAGGATGGCGCCCCATCCTGGACCTGCGACGACTGAACAAGTACATCAAGGCACAGAAGTTCCGGATGGTCACCCTCCAGCATGTGCTGGGACAGCTGGAGGAAGGCGATTTCCTGTCGTTGTTCGATTTGGAGGATGCGTACTTCCACATCCCCATTCTAAAGGACACCGAAAGTTCCTCAGGTTCGTGGTCCAAGGACGGCACTACCAGTTCAAGGCCCTCCCGTTCGGATTGAAGTCAGCACCCAGGGTGTTCACCAAGTGCCTTGCACCGGTGGCGGCGCAGCTGCGCCTGCAGGGAATCCACGTCTACCCCTACCTGGACGACTGGCTCATCCGAGCAAGGGAGCTCGCCGTAGAACACACAGCGAAGACCGTCCAGCTGCTCACGGTCCTGGAATTCTCCATCAACTTTCCCAAATCCCACCTGGTCCCGTCGCAAGTCGCACTGTTTCTGGGAGCCAAGCTCGACACAGTGGCACGTCTGGCCTCGCCGTAGGAGGAAAGGACAAAGGCCATCCTGGGCAAGGTGCAGCGTCTGATGTCCTCCTGCATATATCTCGTGCGCCTGTGCAGGCTTCAGATGCGCCCTCTGCAAGAGTTCCTCGACGCCTGCTGGATCCAAGCGACGGGCAGCTTCGAGGACAGGATCCCGCTCAACGAGACCTTCCGACAAGCGATCCGGTGGTGGGGCACCCGCACTCATCTGACGGCAGGCACAGACTTTCAGACCCCATCTCACCAGATAACGGTGACGACGGATGCCTCCCGGGAAGGGTGGGGAGCGCACACCGGAGAACTTCACGCGAGAGGCCTTTGGCTCCCGGAGGAGAAGCCGCTCCACATCAACATCCTGGAGCTCCGTGCAGTGTTCTGGGCCCTCAGGTCCTTTCTCCCGTCCCTCAAGGGCAAGGTGGTGAGAATCTTCACCGACAACAACACCACGATGTTCTACATCCGGAAGCAGGGAGGAACCAGATCCCCAGCCCTCTCCAAGGAAGCCCAGGATCTGTGGCATTGGGCCGTCGCCCAAGGGATGTTTCTGGTGCCCTTTCATCTGGCAGGAAAAAAAAAAACACCATTGCCGACTCACTCAGCAGGGAGCTACGCTCGTGCCACGAGTGGGAACTACGTCAGGATCAAGTGGATCGACTCTTCCGACAATGGGGAAAACCGCAGATCGACCTGTTCGTGACGGCGACGAACTCCAAGTGCCAGAGGTCCGCCATCAGGTTTCCTCAGCCGAGGAGCATGGGCAATGCTTTCTCGTTCCCCTAGGACGGCCTGTTCATATATGCGTTCCCTCCGTTGCCGTTGCTGCTCCGACTCGTCAACCAGCTCAAGAGGTCCCGGTGCAGGATGATCCTCGTTGCACCGGCGTGGCCGAGGCAGATCTGGTTCCCGGACCTTCTGGACTTGTCAGCGTCTCCACCAGTCAAGCTGCCGATGGACGCGGATCTTGTCTCCAGAGAAGGAGGCGCCATACTTCATCACGACCCGGAGTCACTGAACTTGCAGGCCTGTCTCCTGCAGCACTAGAGTTTGGAGGGTACGATATCCCGGCTGACTGCAGAGAGGTTCTTTCAAAGGCCAGGGTGTCCTCAACTCTCAAGTGCTACGGACATAAGTGGAAGAGGTTCTCTGTCTGGTGCCGTGCACAGAAGATTAAACCTCTATGGATTACGGCCCCTCAAGTGCTGCCGTACCTACTGTTGCTGGCCAAGGCTGGACTGGCTCACGCCTCCATCAAGATACATCTGGCTGCGATCTCCTGATACACCAGACAGGACGGGCGTCCTTGTGGTCCCATCGCCTGGTGAAGGAATTTATGAAGGGACTGTTCCGATCGTGAAGGCCCCTACGCCGGCATGGGAGCTCAACGTGGTGCTGACCAGGCTCATGGGGGCGCGATTCAAACCCCTGCATTCGGCACCGTTGAAGTTCCTGTCGTGGCCATCACCTCCGCACGACGAGTGGGAGAGATCCAGGCCCTATCCTGCAAGCCTCCATACTTGACTTTTCACGACACGAGGGTGGTGCTGAGGACGCACCCCTCCTTTATGCCCAAGGTGCCGTCGGACTTCCACCTCAACGAGCCCTTGGTGTTACCCGTTTTCTTTCTGTCGCCTTCGTCGCTGGCCGAGAGGACTTTGCACTCGCTGGATGTGGCTAGAGCGCTGAAGTTCTATGTGGACCGCACAAAGAGTTTTCGGAAGACATCACAGCTATTTGTGAACTTAGGACCTGTGACCAAGGGAAGGCTCTCTCGAAGGCTTCCATTTCCAGATGGCTCTCCGGCTGCATCATGCACTGTCATCGGTTGGCAAACCGACCATTGCCCGGCCGTCCGAGAGCCCATTTGACCAGAGCTATCGCTGCTACCACGGCGTTCTTGTCTGGTGTGCCCCTGCTGGACATCTGCAGGGCTGCTACGTAGAGGTCGACGCACACCTTCACGAGATTGTACAGCGTCGACCGGGATTCCAGGGAGGAGTCCAGGGTCGGCCAAGCAGTGCTGCGCAACCTGTTCGCCTAAGGTGAGCCTGGTGAGGAGGTAAGAATTGCTTAATGTTGAGTTTTGATGTAATGCTTAATGTTGAGCCTTTGCCACCTCCCGTGGTTATGCATGTGTTGTACTGCTATGTATTCTTATATTCATGAGCATGTGAATCCATGCCAGACCTCATGCTGGAGAAGGAACAAGTTACTTACTTGTAACTGTTGTTCTCCAACATGGGTCTGGCATGGATTCACATGCGAACCCTCCCTCCTACCCCTCTGCGGCTCTTCACTTGGTCATACTGCCACTTTACGTGCTACCAAATCTGAGGATGCCTGCCAGAGGCGGGGCTTAGGGAGAGGGCAGTCATTGGCTGGGGGCAGTATGAACCAGAGACCAGTGATTGGTTACTACTGAGAAAGACAGATCAGAAACGAAACTGATACTGATTTTTTCTTTACCGAGGATTCCCGGCCTGACGATGGGCAATATTCATGAGCATGTGAATCCATGCCAGACCCATGCTGGATAATAACAGTTACAGGTAAGTAACTTGTTCCTTACATGCATACTAGTCATTCTGAACAAACCAAGGTGGGGAAACAAGGGGTAGTTGACTAGGTGGAAAGGGGTGGTAGACTAAGTGGAAAGGGAGGAGAGATTAGGAGAAGACCAGGCTGGTTCTGCCAATATATGGCAGTATCCTCATGGAAGAATTACAATTCAGTGGGTTCGGAAACAACAGTGGCGGTAAATCCGCTGCCACTGTTTCCGGACTGGCTGATTCCGAGTCCTGCAGGTGGGAGGTGTCACTCCCGCCAGGTCTGACCTGGTGGGAATAACACCACCCGCCTGCAGGCGGACATGGAAACACCGGCTCTGTCATAGACGGAACCGTTGTGTCCATGGTCCCCATCCCCATTGAGTCCATCCCCATGGGGCTTAACAGAATTCCGCCTCCAGAATTACCGGGTCACTGTGGTTGTAATGCCCCGGTGATTCCGGCAATCACGGAGGCGGAATGGAATTACCGGTCCGGCGGCAGCCTTCCAGTTTTTCCGGCAAGGCTACCGCCGGACTCGTAATGAGGCCCACCCTCCTGTTGGCTTTAACATTAAAAATGCCACAGTAAGAAAACATGTCCAATCGCACTGCACCAAAATGCCAGTCTAGCCCCCTATTTTCACTTACCATAATTACTTTATTATAGATGCCCAGAAACAAATTCCATGCCACAGTAAGAAATAGTGAGACAGGGCCACTAAAATGCCAATCTAGCCACCTAATAACACATATCATGCTTTCTTTACGATAGATGCCCAGTATAAAATGTCTTACCACAGGAAGAAATGGCTAGATTGGCAGCATCCACTCACCCATTCACCCACACATCATACACTCACTCATTCATTCACACATGCATTACATAATACATAACATACCCTTGCATGCATGTAAGCATACATACATACAAACATACATCGCGAACATGCAAGACCCTCGCATGCACGCATGCACACACACACTTACAAAAATACAAAAAAAATGTTTTTCTTACTTGCTGTTTCCACGAGGGACTCCTCAACAGGCACAAGCCTCCAGCCCCCCGTGCTTCAACGTTCACCACACTGACAGGAACCAGGAAGCAGGGAGAGATTCTTAGTTCCTGACACGCACAGTGGAGAACTGAAGTGCCTCCATATCAGAATATGTCTTTCAGAAGTTGGATTGCATGCACTCCGAATTCAAAATGAAATGCTCCGACTTCAGAAAAGAAATATTTTTATTCTGAAGTCAAAGTGCATGCGCTCTGACTTCAGAAAGAAATTAGGTATTTGGTGAATGGGGCTCCCCACCGGACCTAGTGTGGCAGGACTGCCCACACTGCGGGGGCTGCAGCAGCCCAAGCTATGCCAGTGTTCTAACCCCTCTTGAGTCTCTAAAGTCTGCTCTTGCGACTCAGCTCCCACCACCTCCTCATCCTCAATTCTGACTCACCAAGTCCTCAGTTATGCTCAGAACCTCCTCCTCAACGCTGCTTATCGCCTCCTCCTCCCCTCACCTCATCCTACTTACCACTACTCCTCCCATTATTCCTCCTCCCCAACTCTGCTCACTACTTCTTCCTCTGGATATTCCGTCTCCCCTATCGCCCAGAGCTTCCTCTTTACCAGCTCCTCTTGTAATCACCACTCCATCTCACTAACTCGCTCTAAATGCTTACCGTCCCCTCCGATCCAAACACGCACACAGCTTCTTTGAGCATTCCTTTTATATACCAGCGATTCCCTCCTTTTGGGCTGATCTTGGGGTAACGACCTGAAGCTACAGGCACCCATTAGTGGCGATTGGAAACTAGTTGAGTTCATTGGGTTCATGTAATTCAAGTGGTTTGTGTGTGTGTGTCTCATTCCCCGGCCATCCAATACACTAAAAGCCCAGTCTGCCATCTTGGAAGCTAACAAGATGCTCGGCTGCGCATGCACACAAGCGCATCAGGATCAGAGCCGTGTCTACCCCTGTACTGGCGGTGACTGCAGTGAGCGCCCAAATCCTCCCAGAGTATGTGCAGTTCCAGTAGGTGTCTTGAGAACAATTAGTAACTCACAGCACACTGTTTACAGGGTCTGCAGTAGTCTTACAAAAGGGGCATGACTTCTAATGCAATCATGCACTTTCTTTAACGAGCCAGTGTGGCCTATTGGCTGAATGTCACTCACCTGCCCGATTCCGGGGATTAAGTAAGAGTAAACTGGGGATGTTCTGCTATGTTAAACAATTTATGAAGCGCCAACTATCGCCCCGAGGGGCATCATGGTGCTGAGTCAAAACTATGCAGAGATCAAAGCCGCACACTGGACCCAGAATTTAGGCAGCAAAAAGCCAGGTTTTCATGGCATGCCTACAGATCAGTTGTCCTTGGTAAGGCAGAGAGGCAGGGGAAGAGAATTCCACAGCTGAGCTGTTGAGACTGAAAAAGAACGGCCCAGGATACGATCACGTCTAACACATCGGACCGCAATTCAAGCTGTAATAGCCGACCTCGAAGAGCGAATGGGCACATACCGGCGAACGTTCTCCTGTAAGAATTCTGGACAGATGTCATAGAAGGCACAGTGCACAATGCACAGAGCCTTGAACTTAATCCGGCTGGCCACAGGAAGCCAATGAATAGATTTACGAATACCTGAGTATGCCAAGAGGCCTCCGTGGCAAGCCGCTCTGCTGAGTCCTGAAGGATCTGCAGGCGACTCAAAAGGTAGGCCGGCTGGGCCAGGTAGAGAGAATTACAATAGTCCAAGGAACCAGCAACTAAAGATGAAACCACCACGGGGCGAAGCCCCATGGGTAAAATGGATGTGCCAGATCTAAGCGCATCAAAATCTGGGTGTCGTCAGCATAGGAGTAACATCAAAACCCAAAAGAGTGTATCACAGATCCTCCCTGTACCTCATCGGGGGACCATCATAAACTAGCTTGGGGTGGCCCCAAACCCCTTGATTACCCCACTAGATGTTGCTTGAGATGCATGGAACTTTGTCACAATGAGTACCTCACACTATTTCATTGGCCTATGTTATAGCTTGTTGAGAGGTGCCCCTTGGTATTCAGCATGGATTAACAGGTGAGTAATCAAAAAGTCACAAGTGAACAGGGTCAATCCTGCCTATCCTGGGAACCCAATAATCTACTTCATAGAATGTATGAGTCACGCGAACGAGAGAATACCACAGGGTTGAAAATAAAATCCACTTTCTGCCCTCCATTGCACACTATACCTTGTGAGATAGACTTTCGAGAAATTAGTCACCAAGACGGTGATGGCTGGCTTCAAGACAAGCAACTATTGCCCTGACAATCTCGACCGAGATGAAAGACACGCACTAAGATCACTACAAGATGACCATTCCATCGTCATCAAGCCGGCAGACAAAGGCGGGGGCATTGTGATAATGGACACCCTGGAATCAACGTAACCAACACATAAACCTCACCATACAATGGGATCACCACAGTATTGACTTTCTGGATCTCCACATTTATAGATCAGGTGACAAACTCACAATAGAACTCTTCAGGAAACCCACGGATAGGAATAGCTTATTACATTTCAATAGCTATCATCCTGACAGCCTAAAATATAATTTACCCTATGGGCAATTCTTGCGCATTAGGCGGAACTGCACAGAATCCAAACAATTCCACTCACACGCTTTGGAACTAAACAAAATACTCTCACACAGAGGATATCCAAAAAGAGCCATCAAAGATGCCAAAAAAAGAGTGGCCAACACTCCGCGGGACATTTGCCTTGAAACTAAAACCAAAGGTGAGATGAACTGCCTTGTATGTGTGACTACCTTCAGTCCCTTGAGTGACCTAATTCAGAAGACTGTTAAAAAGCATTGGCACCTTGTCATGCACCCCGGCACCCTTGATAAGAAGCCATGTTTTGCTTAAAAATAAACAAGAACCTCAAAGAGTCATTGGTCCACACATTTGTGGAACCCTCGACACCAATCAACATGCTGTGGATCCTTCCACCAGTACAAGGCCACTACAAGTGTGGCTACTGTGTACCCTGTAACCTTACAGTTCAGAAGCAAATTTTTTAAAACAAAAATGTTAGGTGGAAACTACAGGATCACACCAACTGTAACACAAAACGAGTAATCTCCGTCATCGAGTGCCCCTGTGGGTTACTTTACGTAGGGAAGACAATCAGGGTGGTGAAGACCAGGATCTCCGAGCACCGCTCATGTATTAGGAACAAGGTACCGGATAAACCACTGGTGGATCATTTCTTTTTAAAACAACATAACGACACAGACATTAAGTGGTTCGTTCTGCAAAAATTGAGACCCACAGTAACAGGTGAGAACATCAATAAGGTACTCACACAATTAGAACAAAGGTGGGTTCATAAGTTGAATACTGTTAACAAGGGCCTCAACGTTGCTGTTGAGTCGAAATCCTTCATGTAAATCACTGACCTCCATAGAGGGTTGTCGGCATCTGAACATGTCTTGTGTTTTTGTATAGTATACTGATTATGCCTTGATATATACTGTACATTTTGGTGTTGATGCAAAGTTCACTTACTATGCCTTGATACATGATGTAGTATGATACACTATTGCATTTTCTGATATACACTCTTTAAATCATATGCTACGTTACACACCCTAGATGACACAGACCTAGAGAAATGTGAGTCTTGTTCGAGTCTCACTTCCATAGACAACCTATCGGGTACACAATTTAAGTGCCCACTACACATGTGTGGTAGCTTTTGACCCAGTCAACCGTAGCTTCTCGGCTGCTGCAAAAAGCTTCCTTTATTTGAGCAAGCATCAGTCCATGCGTATGAATACCCAGCACGTCAGTATGATGGCAGGCGGTCGCTTATCTCCACCGTAAGGCCTTAGCGGCGATCATACACACATCTTTATTTGAGATGTTAATCACCAACACTGGGCCTCATTACGAGTCCGCCGGTCCGGAATCTGGTGATTCCGTGACGACGGTGTCATGATCTCTGCTTCCAAAAGGTCAGGGTTTTCCCAACTCCCTTGGAAGCAGATCCATAACCCAGGTTCCGAGTGCCAACCAGTCCCAATTGGGACCTTTTGGACCCAGTCCTGGCGCCAGTGGCACCAGGCTCATAAATATGCCCAGTCCCAGCGCTGGAAGCGCCGGGCTCATAATGCTTGGGTGGACTTACCTTCAGCAGACCATGCTGCTTACTTGCCTGCCAGTTGAGCCTCTGATCCTCTTCTGTTTGGAACTACTTTTCCTGTTGGGTGGGGCTGGAGCCACTCCCTAGATTCAGAACACTGGAACTCTTCTGGAAGGCAGGAACTCTTTTCTTACCAGGAACTCTTTTCTTACTTAGGCGTGGCTGTGGAAGGAGACACCTAAGCACTACAGGAGGCTATTTAAACCACACCCGGTGGATGAATCTTGCTTTGCGTTATTCTGCAACCTCTGCAGCAGAACGCTCATCGTGTCTTCTGCATCCGGTCCTGGGCCTAAGGAAAAAGGCTTACCATCCTGAATCCAGTCTTCAGCAACACCTATAAAGACAAGAAAGAACAGGTTAGCATTCCGGCATCTGAAAGGCAAAGGCTTACCTACTCTTCGGCGCTGCATCCCGCATCTGAAAGACAAAACAAGGTGCGTTTAAAGACATTGGGGAACTTTAATACTCACGTGCCATGACTCCTTTCCACATCTAATCCAGTGGGTATTCCGGCACCCTGCAGCCGCTCCGAACTCGTACCTGCAAAATAAAAAGACAGTTAGAGCGCATAGTGAAGCAGGCAACAAGCGCTTACTTACGTGCTTCCAGGCGCTTCTATTCATCACACGGGCTCCATCTTCAACTCACTTCAGCCCGTCATCCGCCATCGCCGGAACCCTGCAAAACAAGAGACATCATTACTAAAGACTTTAAAGACATTTGAATGACTCGAAACTTACCGTTCGTGCAGTAAACGACGGACAGCAGTCCTCTGAAGTCAAGAGGCCTGCGCTACCTATCCAGTGAAGAAACTGGTTACAGCACCCTGCCCCGAGGCAGATGGAGAGCTCGGCATTCACTTACCTAAGGTGAGAGCGTTAACCTTTGGGGGTCTACAGGAGAGGAGAAGAGGAAAGAGATAGGGACACCCCAATAACCCCAGTTCATTAACCCCATATTTTCTATCTGCAGACATCTTACTCTACACGTCAGGCATACAGTGCACAGAGGTCCAGCCCAAAGAGCCAACCGGGTGCTACACATCACCTTTGAAGATACGGTAGTCGCCCAGTCAAGACCGGCGCCTCTGCGAGAATCAGGTGAGCGTTACAGACAGTGACACCATTTCCGTGACTGGTCGTGTGCAACACGCCAGGGCGGAAACGTGTCACTGTCATCACGTAAACACCCACGCACACGGACATACCGCCACAAAAAGCGGTGCAAAACCTGCGTCCGTCCCTGCCGTCACGGACACGGAATCACCAGAAGTGGAAATACCATGACCGCGAAATAAACCGGACACAGAAAGGCAGCCATTATATAAAGCACAATCCACTGCCATCCTCAGACACCACAGGTCAGAACAACTCCCTGAGACTGAGAATACATCGACCACCATGGCATCCAGGATCCCAGCGAGTAGACAGCGAAAGCAGCGCTTCAGTGAGGCCGAGCTCACACTACTGGTCGAACACATTATAGAGCATGCAGAAATGATCTTCAGCGCAGACCAGCGGCGCGCTACCCAGCAACGCCGCAAGGAGGTGTGGGCCGAAGCAGCATGCAAGTGCACTGCGGTCGGCGTGACGACACGCACTGTGAAGCACTGCCATAAGGGGTGGGATGACCTCGGGCTCCTGGTGCGCAACCTCATCGCTGCACACCGCCAGCACAGCACTGGGACCAGTGGAGGCCCTGCATCCCCTCTGAAGTTGCAGTCGTGGGAGGAGCGCTGGAGCAGTGTCCTGCACCTCGAGAGCATCCATGGCATCGGAGACGCAGAGGCAGGAGTGAGCCCACCTGCAGATGCCGGTAAGTGCACAAAGTACAAAGCCATAAGTGTGAATGCACCCCAGGAGTGACCCAATGGACCCACTGACCATGCCCTCCCCAGCCAGGGCAGGAGTGACCGAATTGACCCACTGACCATGCCCCCCCCAGCCAGGGCAGGAATGACCCAATGGACCCACTGACCATGCCCCCCCAGCCAGGGCAGGAGTGACCCAATGGAACCACTGACCATTCCCCTCCCCAGCCAGGGCGGGAGTGACCCAATGGACCCCCAATGTGCGTGCCTGACTGGAAGCAGAGACACACACACCTGAGTGCATCAACAGTCATAAGTGTGTACATCCAAGTGGTCATGGATCGTTCAGTTTGATGCATGTGATGGACACATCAAGTAACATCACACAAATAACAGCATGCCCTCTGTTTCCCCACAGCCATGTCAAGTGACAGCGACGATGGGCAACAGGCGACGCAGCGGCCACCTGCACGTGCCCAACGCAGCACTCCTGCCCAGGAGGACGATGCTAGCTGCTCTGGCACACAAGCACCAGCTGCATCGGGCACACAAGCACCAGTGGACGCCACCATCCCCATGCAGGCACCCACCATGGCCCAGGATGCCATCCTGCAGTCCATCTGCACTGCTGAGGAGGCTGCATTGAGTGATGACAGTGCCCCGGCCATGCAGGCTGAAGTTGTACAACAGGGTGAGGGGGACAACACGGATGAGCTGTCATCCATCCATGGCCTACAATTCAGCCCCCAAACACTGCAGAGCCCCATGCGCTCCCCAACGCCCTCCATTGGGCTCAGTACTCGCATGCAGTGCATTGAGGAACAACATGCCACCCTGATGCAGCTCATGGAAAGGCAGCTGGAGGAGGCCAGGCGGCAGCGTGAAGAAACCAGGCGGCAGCGTGAAGAGGCCAGGCAGCAGCGTGAGGAGGCGAGGCTGCAGCGTGAGAGCAATGCGACGTCAGTGCGTCGGCTCTCCAGGGCCATTGGACGTTTTGCTACCACCATCGTCACCCTGGCACGCCATGTCAGGGAAGGCAACAGTTGCAATCCAGCATAGCGGAGTCAATGTTGGTTGCCCAACAGGCGATTCAAGGACGTGTGCCCACAGTCACCCCAGCAGTCACCTCAGCCAGCACCACCCCATCAAGCTCTGCCACTGGCAGCCCACAGAGGCGCTCTAGTCGGCTGACTGGACCCGCCGGCAAGGACACTCCTGCGCATAAGCGCCCCCGCAAATTGTGCCAAGTGGGGATGGCGATAGACATGACATTCGGGGACACAATGGGTGTATGGGAGAGGGTACGTTTGGTGGCGGGGGAGGTCCATTAGGGAGTTAGTAGTTTGGGGCCTGGTTGGGGGTGGGTACGTTTGGGTGGTCGTTAGGCATGGGTGTACAGCTTCCCTACCCAATGCACCTTCTTTCCTGTTTTGTTTACAATATATCACCTTTGAAAAAATCTTTAATGCGTGGACATCCATCATTTCATTTGCAGTCAATACATTTATTTACCGGCATCGTCATATCAATGCAATGCTGTCAATGTGCAGTCTCTCAAAAGTAAATGCGAATGAGTGTATCCTGTGCTCATTGGCCATCTTGTGCACCCCCGGGAGGGTGTGGAGCCATCCCATCCACATCCCTGTCACCATCCCCAACACAATCTTCAACTCCATCATCATCCTCTGTGTCTGGGGGCAGCAGAATGTTCCTGCGCAGGCACAGATTGTGCAGCATGGCACACACAAGCTTAATTTTACCAATCTTAACTCGGTTGTAGTGCAGTGAGCCGCCAGATCTGCTCAAGCAGCGGAACCATGTGTGCGGACTTGTTCCCTGTTGTACGCCTCCTCGTGCCTGTTCCCTGGCCTCCGTACAGGCGTCATCAGCCATGGCGTGAGTGCATATCCAGCATCACCTACATCGGATGTAAATGTGGGGGACATGTCAGTGTTTGTGGTATCATGTCTTGATCAGATGCAGTGCAATCTTGTGTCATCATTCATTCATCCATATGGGCCAAGCCCATATGGATGACCGGTGGGTGATTACCATTCCTGGGTCATTGTTGTCGACGTTGGCATTTGGACATTGCCCAACGACTTGCTGTGCATATGTAGTTGCCCTTGCGGACAATAGTGGTTGGTAAGTATGGCATTGTGCAGTGATGTACACACATGGAGGAGTCAATCAATAGACTGTGACGATGTGGTTGATGCAGGATGTCTCATGTGCAGGCATCATGTGCATTGGGGGCAGTGGTGCATAGTGTGGGTGGCTGTATTGAGTGGCTGAAGTTGTATGGCCTTGTGGTAGTATTGGTTGTGTGTCTCATTTGGCAGGGTGTGTACGGGCACATTGTGGCAACCTGTCATGTGTAGCTTTGTGATGTGTGGGTTGTGCTGACTGTCCATTACATGGGCCGGGGGGGTGATGAATGTGCAGTTGTAGCAGCCCACTCACACAGGTCATTTCCCTAGGCACACACACCCCTTCCACAGGGCCTGTGCTTTGGCAGTTGTACTCACCCAATAGCCATGTGCTTTGTCCATCGTAGCGTTCCATGTACCGTAGCAATGTCGAATTCCGCAGGACCATTAAGTCATGTGTTGACCCCGGGAAACGTGTGCAGCAATGTGTTATCACTTGTCCGGCGTCACATACCATCTGTACATTCAGTGAGTGGTACAGTTTCCTATTGCGGCACACCATCTCCATTGCACGTAGTACTGTCAGCTCTATGTGGGTGCAGTCTACTGCACCTATACAATTTGGCATGGCTGCAATGGCATGGAAGGCCAATTTGGTGGCAATGACCTGGGCAAGGGTACGGGGTAGGGCGATGTGTTCCGACACATGGCGCAGCAGGGCATCCAGTACCTGTCCCAATATTTTTGAAAAACAGGGTTGTGAGAGCCCGTGCAGCTCACCAACTATGTGCTGATAAGTTCCGGTGCCAAGAAAATGCAGTACCGACACCACCTTCAGGAGGGGGGGGGGTTGCAGTCGAAATGCCAATGTGGCTGCTGATGTCGTCCTCAATCATGGTGGTGATGTACATGATTGTTGGACGGTCCAGCCGGTATAATGTGTGGATCTGTCCTGGGGTCAGGTTCCAGGGTGAGGCCCTGATGCCGGGTATTGCAGGCTGCCTGCGGGGTCGTGCCGGCTGCACAATTAGGTTTGGCATGGGTGCAGGGTTTGCTAACTGCCGTCTGCGCCTCCTCCGCCTCTGCCTCCTCCTCCTCCTCCTCTGCACCATTACTGCCACCATGTGCAGTGCTGCCTGTAGGTTCAATAGCCCCAGTCCCAATGCTGCTACAGCTGCTGCCTGCATTGTTGTGTTTGGAGTTGGCCTGGGTGTGGGCCTTTTGTAGGCTCCCAGTGGCCTGCTGGGCCCAGCTGGGCTCATTTGGTGCACCCGTGGCCTGATTCAGCTCACCAGGCACTGTTTAACGTCATGTTCGCAGTGGCGGCGATACCGCCACCATGTCCACGGGTTTTCTGCCATTTTTGTGGTGGTGTTTCCATGTACGTGATACTCGTAATGTACATAGTGTTGCGTATTGCCGGTAACTGGGGGTTTCCCTGCTGATGCAGTTTACGGGTGCCTTAACTCCGCGGTGGTGGTTTATGGTGGTGGTATTTCCGGGATCGTAGGTCGGAATTTGCCGATCGCGGAAACGGTGCCGGTATGGTTATACCGCCAACGTTAAGTCTGGACCGGCAGACTCGTAATGAGGCCCACTGTGTCCTAGGTGGCACGACAATAGGGATCACAGAGACCACAGAGTTATCACACTCCTGAGCCGCGGCCGTGTTCTTGCCATGGCAACATATCATAAACAATAGCATTTTTGTGCATGATTATTCTAGTTACCGCACAGGTGTGGACTATAATTATGCGGCAACTAATTTGGAGGCACTTACAAAGCCATTACGGAATCATACTCCTTATCGGCCATGTCGACAGTCAAAATGGCTGCTGATATATAAACACTGGTAACCATGGCTACATCTTCGTTTGCTCCAGCATTGCCTTGCGGCGGTCAGACTCCGCTGACACAGGTAAACCAGCCGATCTTAGGACACTCCATATGGCTAATCACCCATTAGTTGTGTCTTTACACTAAAGCGTTCCACCTCCATCTCAATCGCCTCACAGATCCCAACTGCCAGAGGATCAACACAGGATAACCCGCGCGGTATCCTTGTACAATTTTACAGCATGCCAGATGCATACGGCGCTTGCCAGCCTGCTGCATATAGCCGTTACAACACTAAGGTAATTTGGTTATTCATACGTTCTATAGCAATATTTGACAAATGACTAAATGACCCAGCAACAGGTCCACGCACTACTTTCTAGCCTGATTTTTCATTCTGTGCATTACAGGCCCCACGATCCTAACTGTCAGAGGACCGTCACAGGATAACCTGTGCGGTACCCTTTTCCAGTTCCACGGCACGCTTGATACACATGGCGCTGTTCAGCCCGCCACATAGAGGCGTTACAGCACTAAGGTAATTTGTTGTTTTAGACATTTGAGAGAAATATGTGAATAACGACCTAACGATACAGCAATAGGTCCACATACCTTTTTTTAGCCTGATTTGTCGTTCTGTGCCATGATTCAAGCTCCAGCTTGATGTGCACGTCGAGGCTTTGCAGGTAAGCCGACATGACCTTATTATGGTCCGTGCCCTCTGGGTTTTTACTCACAAATACATATCTGATAGGAGTCCTCTCTTGCAGGTTAAACATCTCTTTTTGGACTGATGAAGTTCCTTAGTGGTCACCCGAGAAACAATGGGTGCCCCAACTTTTGAAACTGTGCTGAATCATTACACTGACACGGTAAGATAAAATTACACATTTATTGTACATGAACTAAGAATTAGCAATGTTACCTCCATACCTATTCCTCGAACCCAAGCACTTAAACTGCCCCATGTTTTTTCTTGTAGGCAGTATAGACATAGAACACACTCCAACGCTCCAGTCCACCCGCCATGATGAAGGCCCGCACAAGAGAGGCTTATACTTTAGCCTGCTAGGGCCAAAACACTCCTGTGTAGACTCTCCTATCTCTAATCTCAGTGTTCACCACAGACACTGATTATATTTGTGAATTCTCAATATCTTGCTATGTTATTGTAATTTTTGTTTTGACCCCTGTTGTGCCTTGACACAACAGTAGGCAATGTACTGTTTAGAATGTTTGTATTGAAATCCAAGTCCCAATTGTCTTGCAGATTTATATTTTACAGTATCACGCATCTTTTGCATATTTGTATTTAATGGGATGTTCTGTGTTGTGTGTACAACTAGGCCAATGGGTCTCCACCTTTGACTATAAACATTTATTGTAAGAATGAAGGTGTGTCCTCTACATTCTATGAAGTAGATTATTGGGTTCCCTGGATAGGCAGGATTGACCCTGTTCACTTGTGACTTTTTGATTATAGAGCCCCCCTGGGCAGAATAGGGCCTCAACCAGGAGCCCTTCGTATTATTTTAACAGGCTGCTGACACTGCTACTAATGCATGGCCAACACCTGCCGCCACCACAACCGACACTGCTGCTGATGCCACAGCCCAACATGCTACCAGCACCAACAGCCATCAGGCCCCTGTGGAGACCAGTGACCTGTCGGATACCTCACCAGCCACCCATGGGTGACACTGCCAACTAAGCTGCAGGACACTCCCCTCCTCACCTGTTCCATTGATTCAATGCCTCCTGCATCATTACACAGGCACAGGTACTAGTGATGAGGATTGTTAGGAGGTTTTCTCTTTGAGCAACTTTTCTTCCCCATTCTATGGACCCCCAAACCTTTTGCTTTTGTTTTTAAACCTTGTCCTGACTTTTTACTCACTCCACTGACCTTTCGGTCACTTGTTATGGGGAAACTAACTAGTCCTTCAGACTGTCAGTACTGGGAAACTATGTTTCCCTTTTTCTTTTTACATGTTATCTGTTTTGGGTAACATTTTCAAACTGCACAATGCACCTTCCAATGCAGTACAATGGGGATAATTTTGTATCACCCTCGGCCTACACACAAAGGATTTTTGGTTACTTTTAGATAAGCTGGTGGCAGCAGTTATGTATTTACATTGTTTGCTATATTTTTAGTTAGCTCTCTTGCGTTTACCACGTTTGGCTACTATCTGTGGCTAGTGTCCTAACATGGCCGTGCCACAAGGTTTTTTGCTTTTTCTTTGGCCATTCTGTTCTTTGGCCTTCTTCCTGACTTGCCAGGTCAGGAATTTCCCTTTAGGGTCATGCATTTGCCAGGGAAAGCATTGCTTTTCGCGGGCTAGTGCATGCCAGTGCCTGCCATGTATGTTGGAACCCAGGAAGTGGGTTTGGACTGTCTGGTCCCAATCCACATACTGGTTTTGTTATGTCTAGAGTATATGCATGAGTTTGTACCCACAGTGGTCCCTGATTGCACCACCACTACTGCTGTATGTGTATGGAGCAGATCTTTCTATTGGAGGGCTGAGTTTCTGCATACACCGGAATTTAGTATAAGAAGAATTATCAGAAGAGGAGTCAAGTATCCTGTGCAGCTGTGCAGATGATGGAAGACCCAAGGAAGAATCCTCAAGAGACCTGGTGACCAGCTCTTACTGCTTTCCCGGCGGAGCTCTGCCTGGCTACTGATCTCAGAAGACCCTCGCTGGTGCTTTGACCCTTTGGACTGGTGGGACCAATCAGTCTCGAAGTCTTCTCATGTTTCTGCAGCCTGGAGTCTTCGCAATGGTCCCTGGACCACCCAGTGGACTTACCAACTCCGTTTTGGGCTCTGCACCAGAAGGGTCACCGTTCTGCGTTTTCATCCACAACTTTGGTGGTATCCATCTAGTCCCATAAGTCGCCTTCCTACGAAGTTTCAATGTCTCAGCATCAAGGGGTTTGGAACTGAAAAGCTTTCTTTGACCTCAACTACTGAGATGCCTGCTGTCGTTGTGCACAGTGACAATCGCTGGAACCGGCCATCCTCCGTCTGATAAAGTGCCTTGAAGGGTCGTGCATCAGTGCCTATGCATATCTCCATTGGAAAGGGTTGCACACAGCTCCTGGGTCCGATCGGAACCTTGCTTACACCTGCAATGCCTGGACCTCTGCCACTGGAACTGGCAGTGGGAGAGCCTACCCCCAGCGACCCTCCTTCAACCTGCCAAGTCTTAGGAAAAATCAGTGTGCGGGTAGTGAGTAGTTGCCATACTTACCAGTGCCCCTATCTGCTCCATAATGAAGTTTGTGAAGAACTTTGATTTGTTTTAAACTATTTTGCTTTGGCACTCCAAAAGATAAAAAAGTACTTTACTCACCAGTAAATTCTTCTGGACTGATTTTCACATCCACTGGAACATTTCCCTAACTTTTTCCCCAACTTACAAAAGTACCTGTGAAGTTTTGGGCACAAGGTCCCATAGGTTTGGACTTTACAAGTTAGGGTTTCTATTCCTGTGGACTTTTGGCGTAAGTGTGAACTACTTATCTTCCCTTTCAGGTATTGGGGGGTTAACTGTATACGTTGCATTGACTAACTGTGACTGTATATATGTTTTTACATTGTTAGTATTGTGTGTTAACATTACCTGTTCCATTCATTTTTCTATTATGTTCCTCTGCCAATAATGTAGTATTTGTATACCTACTGTCTAAGTATAATCATTGCATATTCCACTGTGCGGACTCATGGTGGACCCCTGCTCCACTTATCTCTCCTGAGACTTAGCCTTCACCACTCTCCATGCTACCTTGATTGGTTTGGCTAAACTCCCAGAAGATTCCCCTGTTCACTATAACTAGAAATTATCAATTGTCTCACCTCTACTGAAGAAACCATCTTTGGATGTCGAGGTGCTGCAAAACTATCGTCCTATTGCAGGCTTACCATGGCCAGCTAAGGTACTTGAAAAAGTTGTTACCAACCAGCTTCAGAAATTTGTCGAACACAAATTATTGTTGGACAAATTTCAGTCTGGTTTTCGTCCAAAATATGGAACTGAGACTGCCTTGTTGGTAGTACAGGACGAACTGTTAAAGGCTGTGGACCAAGGGGAGCTTACCCTCCTGGTCATGCTGGATCTGTCCGCGGCCTTTGATACAGTGAATCATCAAATTCTTCTGGACCGCCTGCAGGAGGTTGGAAGAGTATCTGATTTAGCACTGAGGTGGTTTAGGTCTTTTTTGACCAACCGTCAACAGCGGGTGAGAGTGGGGGAGTTCCTGTCAGACCTTATTTGTTTGAGCTGTGGGGTCCCGCAGGGATCCTCCCTGTCGCCACTGTTGTTTAATCTGTATATTTGGCCGCTACTTGAGATTCTGAGACGCTATGGGTTGAATTTTCACTCATATGCTGATGACACCCAGATCTTCATACGAATTGGCAACTTTCAGGAAGCTTTTAACAAACTGGGGCTTTGCCTGGAGGAAATAGGCAGCTGGATGTCCAAGAATTACTTGCAACTTAATGCTGCTAAAACTGAATTGATTCTATTTGGACCAAAAAATCAGTTGTTGGCAGCTAAGAAGTTGCCTATTCCATCACTTCTGGGCAAGAGTTTAAAATTTGTATCAAAAGTAAAAAATGTGGGTTGTATGTGGCAAGAAGACCTGGGCTGTGAAGCCCAGGTGGGAGCTAAGACAAAAGCAGTACATTTCATTCTTCGAATGCTACGTCAAGCACTCCCCTACATACCAACCAAAGATCATGCTTCTGTGGTAGGAGCTCTTACCAGTGCCCACTTGGACTATTGTAATAGTCATTTGTTGGGCATTCCTACTAAACAGCTTCAGCGGCTTCAGAGGGCGTAAAATGCGGCCATCAGACTGATATTTAGACTGAAGAAAACTGATCATGTCTCACCTTTTCGCCAAAAGTTGCATTGGCTACCAGTCGAAGATCGCATTAAATTTAAGACAGCCTGTATTGTCTATAAATGTGTCAATGGCCTGGCTCCCCTGTATTTACAAGAGCTAATACAGCCATACCAACCCATGAGCCAACTGCGATCTTGTGATAGACATCTTTTAACCATTCCTTATTCGGCTTTTAGAACCAGAGGCAACAGAAGATTCTCTGTCTTTGGTCCCAGGCTGTGGAATTCGTTGCCGCAATCCCTAAGAACCATGAGCTCACTTCTTCAATTTTGCCAGGCACTGAAGACTTTCCTTTTTAGGTAGTTGTCCCTATTTCATCTGGGATCCTTTTCAACTTTGTTGCTACCTTTAGCTGTGTCATCTGCGCCGATATACGGTTTATTTCGTTTGGTGCGCTTTACAAATGTAAAAAATCAAAATCAAAAATCAAAATCAAAACTAGGGTGGCCTCCTAAACTCTGTCCACCAGGCCAAAGCTTAGAAATCCATCTCTAACACAGATGATGGCATTGGAACAGTCGATTCTGGTGGCTGGTGGGACAAGTACCTTTGTGATACCGCCAGCTCTGCCCACACCCCTGATAGTGTGTGCTAGTACACCCTTGATGGGATCTGGAGGAGGCTGAACAACATGAGGTAGAACAGGGAACACACTGAAAACATTGTGGAGTGGCAACTGCTACACCTCCAGGCCACTTGGGATGCTGTGCGGGGCTCCTCCTGACGTATGGCCAAATGAAGAGGCAGTTCTGCCTCCTCTCTGCAACAACAGCAACCAATACAGCAGTGGGTCAGAGGTTCACAGTTGATGGAGGCTATATCATCATACCATGACACCAGGCAAATGACACTGCAGCATATTCAGTAGCAGGAGTTGGAAGGTTCAACTTCAGTCAACACCACAGAAGGCTCACTGCCTTGCAGCCCCCATCATTGTTCCCATTGCAGTGTGGCACGCACACAGGCTGATCAACCTGGCAAGCTGCAACAACCAGCAAATGAGACTGCTGTACATAAGTCACACATGCTTGGGGCAAGGAAGGTGGGAGGGCAAAGGGAGGTCAACAGTGTTAAGCATAACGGGGTGGGAGGACAAGGGTGTTGTTTGCCCTGCAAATAAAGTCACATTTAAACATGAAAAGAGAGACTATAAACTAGTGTCCGAGGTATGTGAAATCCAATGGCATTGAACTAAATTCTCAATAAGCTCTTGCCAAATTAGGTGTCCATCCCTGCCTTCATCACGGCCACTGTGTGGCGGCAAGTGGTCCCAGGTATGTGTGTCATCCTCCTGTGGTATGCCATGTCAACATCCGAGGGCATGTGGACATGTTGTGCAGCATGGCTCACATTACATACATTTTGCCCACCTTGTCTGGCTTTTACACTAGGGCGGTGATAGACACGCCCGAACCATCCCTTCCCCAGGCCAGAGGTACGCTCAATGTAGAGCCTGGTCCTAATGGGAGACTCATTGCACGACACCTCCTGTGCTGTCTGCGCATTCCAGACAGGTGCAATCAGCCGCAGGAGCTGGCCATCGCTGGAGTCACCTGCAAAGGAAGAGGGGAAAGGTGTTGGTTGGAGATCAAACAGCAAGTGTACCAAGTAGTCATGGCATGATGGTCTAAATTTCAGAGTAGTGTGCATATGGTAAAAATGATTTTTCCACCAGTGGTCTCTGTTCCTAAATTATGCCACCATGTCTCATGGAATGAGAGGGGTGGGGGTGGTTATTGTCACTAGGGGAATCCCCACCTCCCATATCACTGACTCAACAGAGGTAACAGACATACACTGTAACGGGATTGCTAATGGACATGCAATCTGTAGATCTTCAGTACTAGGAACGCACACAGGACCTCTGCTATGATTTCTAATAATCTTGTGCACTTTGTGATTGGGATCATGGAGTTAGGAATTTACACTCATAGGGTGCATCCTTCATGACACAGTTGCCTGTGAGTTTTGCGCTGTCATTTTGCGCAAGAAAACTATGCCTTGGCCTGTCTGCATAAGGGGTTCCTGTGCATTGTGGTACCTGTAGTTCACGCCTTGTACATTTGGGATTATGCATTTCTCTCATACCCTGACTTTGTTTTGCAGGACCTTGTCCAGTGAGGCATTCATTGCTCCTTATGTATTGTGCCAGAGGGCAGGTCCTTCATGCACAGGGCTGTGACAGGGCATGCATTACATTGCCATCACATAGTTATGTTATGTTACTTGGCGTTTATATAGCGCCTTATGTATCATTGGTATGATCTCAAAGCGCTGGTAGGTTGAACGCCCTCGGGAACCGCAGTTCAGTCACTAGAGAGAGAGTGCGGTATGGTGCGTGGGTGCACCGGATATGTGTGCAGCTGGTGTGGTTGTTGCATGAAAGCTGCTTCTTTGTGGTCGGTGTGGTGCTGAGGAAATCAGTTGTATGTGTTCAGTCTGGAGTGTGGACACCCAGACTGAGTTCTGGCTACGCTAGGCCTGAAGAGACGCTTAAGCTAGCCGGAATGTGCTCAGCTAGCTGTGTTTTATTAGGATGATGTGGAGTTCGTGGGGTCATGTTAATTATGAGAACAGCTAGACCGAATGTGTCATAGTACAGCTGTGTTCTAGTTGAATGATGGTGTATAGGGGAGAGTAAGCGTAGTAGTTTGATATGGTGATTATCAGTAAAGCGCCTGTGATCAAGCACGAGAGCAGGACAGGGGGTGTACACTTAGGCAAAATTTCTAAGTTCATCAATACCACAGTTACGCTATTAGGCACATTTTCTAGATTCAAATTTAGCACAGTGACGCTATTAGGCACACTTTCTAGATTGCACTTTACCACAGTGACTATACTACAGAGACGCTATTGGGCACATTTTCTAAATTCAGCTATACCACAGTTACACTATTAGGCAAATTTCTTAGATTCAAATTTAGCACAGTGAGGCTATTAGGCACACTTTCTAGATTCAACTTTACCACATTGACTATACTACAGAGACGCTATTAGGCACATTTTCTAAATTGAACTATACCACTGTTACGCTATTAGGCACATTTTTCAGATTCAACTTTAGCACAGTGAGGCTATTAGACAGACTTTCTAGATTCAACTATACCACAGTTACGCTATTAGGCACATTTTTTAGATTCAAATTTAGCACAGTGAGGCTATTAGGCACACTTTCTAGATTCAACTTTACCACAGTGACTATACTACAAAGACACCATTGGGCACATTTTCTAAATTCAACTATACCACAGTTACGCTATTAGGCACATTTTTTAGATTCAACTTTATCACAGTGAGGCTATTAGGCACATTTTTTAGATTCAAATTTAGCACAGTGAGGCTATTAGGCACACTTTCTAGATTCAACTTTACCACAGTGACTATACTACAAAGACACCATTGGGCACATTTTCTAAATTCAACTATACCACAGTTACGCTATTAGGCACATTTTTTAGATTCAACTTTAGCACAGTGAGGCTATTAGACAGACTTTCTAGATTCAACTATACCACAGTGACGCTAATAGGCACACTTTCTAGATTCAATTTTAGCACAGTGACGCTATTAGGCACATTTTTAGATTCAACTGTACCTCAGTTACGCTATTAGGCACACTTTCTAGATTCAATTTTAGCACAGTGACGCTATTAGGCACATTTCCTAAATTCAACTAGACCTGAGTTATGCTATTAGGCACACTTTCCAAGTTCAAACTTTGGCACAGTGATGCTGTTAGGCACATTTTCTAAATTCAACTATACCACAGTTACGCTATTAGGCATACTTTCTAAGTTCAAATTTGGCACAGTGACGCTATTAGGCACACTTTCTAGATTCAACTTTAGCACAGTGACGCTATTAGGCACACTTTCTAGATTCAACTTTAGCACAGTGACGCTATTAGGCACATTTTCTAAATTCAACTACACCACAGTTGCGCTATTAGGCACACTTTCTAGATTCAATTCTAGCACACTGATGATATTTGGCACACTTTCTAGGTTGAATTTTAACACAGAGATGCTATTAGGGACATTCAGTGATGTTGGGAATTTCTTCTAAATTGAACTTTATGGGACATGCTGCCATTTACAATTCTGACTAAGTGTGCGACATGCTATCATTTGCAGTTCTGGGGTAAGGTTATGTTAATGTTAAAGGACATTTGGGCGGCGCAATATCACCACTGGAGTGGTCCCCTGGCGCTCTGGCGGCTCTGAAAAGGGTAGGGGGTGGTGAGTTATTGGGAATAAGCTGGAAAAGTGCAAGAGAGCAGTGATGTGCTGTTGGCAGCCTCAGCCCAGTGGGTCCGTTGACTGGGCTTGGGGTGTTGTACTGTTGGTAGTTGCCGTGTGTTGTTGTGCGAGTCTATGTGTGGTTTGCTGTTGAAGTGTAGTGAAGTTTGTGTTATTTTTGGTTAAAGTTTGAGAGGTGCATGCGGAGGGGTGAAATTGTTAGTGGATCGGTTAATTGACATTGCTGTCCTTGCAGATATGTCTAGGTGTGATGCTTGCTATCATTCACTATTCCATCCGAGTGTGGCACTTGCTAATCTTCAATATCCTATCTAGATGTGAGGCAGGCTAGTGATCACAAATCCATCTAAGTGTGGCGGATGCTAACATTCACATTTCTATCTAAATTTGACGCAGGCCAATTTTCAGTGCTCTCTGGGTGTGGGACTAGCTAACATTGGCAAGTAAGTTAGTGTGTAATGCAATGCAACATTTACAGTCCAGCCATAAATAGATTTAAGCTGGTGGTCACAAATCTCTCTAAATATGCATGGTTTAAGTCTATGGCAGTCTACGTTATGGAAAGCTAAGGTAGAGTGGCGTGGGCTTTCTGGAGTAGAGTAATTTCTCTATACCCCACCCATGCCACACTTCATTTTTTTTTGTGTCTGTTGACTGCTGGCTTCCCCTGTGGACATCTGCTGACACGTCTTGGAGCCGCCAATATAGGAGCCGCCCTTTGCCTTGGGGTCCTTAGCCGCAGGGGCTGCCGGGCAGAGGGCTGCCCTGGGAAGGTCAGTTATGGTCAGGTCAATGTACCAATCAGGGGAGGTGGGTGGGTTGGAGGGGGGGGGGTGGGACTGAGAAAAGGCCAGACACAAAGGACTACATCCCACAGACGGCACCCTTTGGATGCAGCCCAGCACAGAAAAACGGGCTCAAAAGCCAAAACAAACACTAGACAGACAACGGATTAGCACACAGTGCTCACCAAAAAATATAAATACATAAATGATTAAGTAAATAAATAAAATTAGAAGAAAAAAAATGTGGGGAAAAAACCACTCACACCACTCCAAAAGCATTGTGAAACTACTCACTTACAATCAACCAGCCCCTAAAGTTGCTTCCAAACATCCTTCCACATGGCTGTCCACAAAGGTTCAACACGCCAGTCCCCCCACCGAACCATGTTTTTGTTGCATTTATCTGGCAGAGAGATGTGCTGGGGTACATCCTGCATGAGCATGCCCATCACCTGGAGCCAAGCACTGGAACTCTGGATCCAGGCCCCACTTTTGTCGCAGACTTCCGCGCTATTGGGGCTTTCAATCAGCAGGACCCTCCAAGCTTAGCTCTTCCTATTAGCATCCACTGAAGACGAAACATCCAGGGGTCTGTGCATGAGAGGCAGTTATCGAAACTCCATGTTATCAACATCAAACGATTGAAAGAAAAGTAGAGCGAGTTATATTCGTCCACGTACTTTGAACACCTCTTCAGGGCTGGCAACTCATTTTTAAATCTGGCCACAAGATGGCGGCCTCAGCCTACAATCAGAAGTGCCGGTTTATACGGATGTTGGACAAACGGGGGGAGGGAGGGCTCCATGTATATTCTTTTACCTGCGCTCGGAAACCCCCGCGACACCAGAGGTGTGCTGTGCTGGCTAGTTGAGAGATGCATGCTGCCTGGCTCTGTATATGAGGGTTTGAATCCCGGCACGGCCGACTCAGCATTTTAACCTTTCGATCTCATGCCAATAATAAAAAGAGCAGCGTTGCACATGGGCAGATATAGCCAAGCATTTGTCGTGGGAGTATGGGTTAAGTAGGAGTATGGGTTAATGCAACAGCTGCAAAGATGACTCGCCAGGGCAGGAGCTATGAGGTTAGCTGGATATATGAGAGATATACATTTGTAAGTTATGCGGCCTTGTAGTGTGCGCGAGATAACGCGAGCCACGAGCAGGGTTAGAGCTTAGCCTTTAGTACTAACAAACACCCCACTTATGCATCCATAACTGCGTCACTGCGTCCCCCGAGACCCCAACCCCCTCCCTGGCCTAGCAGCAGTACCCTGGCAGAAGCCTTGCCTGTTATTGAGTTGTTGTTCCGCCCTTGGCCCCAGCTCTCGGCCCCGGCGTCCCACTGCGCCACGCTCGCTCCCCACGGGGTAGGCCGCAGTACACCTCGGGCAGCGGCATCGGTCCTTGGCTTTCCTTGTATTGTGCGACCGCGGGTCATCGAGGAAACCCGTCGGTCATTAAGAGGTGGAGTGGACACTGGGGAGGGGCCGCCTCCTTCCCGCCATTGTCCGGATCGCTGGATCCTCACTCCTGGAAGCTAAATATAGATGTAGGTAGGTCGGGAGGGAGATTGTTCTAACACCACAGGAATTGCTTCTCTCTATGTCCCATCACCTACTGTGGGCGCCAACGTGTACCACTCCACCTTAGAACCAATATTCACAGCCGGATGGCCTAAATAGGTGCCAGGAATGAGGCTGCAAGGACCTTCTGTTATGTCTCTTCATTGCCTACTCTTGCCTTAGTTCCACCCATCAATGCCACATAATCGTCACCCATTCATACGACTTTACTTCCCAACGGTCGCCCAGCCAGCCATATTCCTGTCACCCATTCTTATTTTATCAATATATCGTAGGTTGATAACCCTGAAGCTATATCAGAGATGCAAGTTTAGCACAATTGTGCCTAAACTTCCCCATCGCTAGCACCCTCTTAACCAACCCCAGCCACCCTTGCCATATCTTTCCCAACTTCACCCATCCTTCACGGAACCTTATTTAACCTCACCCATCCCTTCCCAAGAGGGTCTGTTAGCATCACCCCAGACTCTGTCCTTTATTCCCTGCTGCCCTCGCCCTCTGACAGCTTACCATGAGCTTCTAGGCACTCAAGAAGGCTTCTATTTTCCTGAAAAGTTCTGTAAGAAGGTGGAAAAAATGGTGATAGGAATTGGTGAGAGTGGGGAAGCTAGGGGTAGGGAGCAGTTATATGGGATGTTGGTAAGGAATACGATATGATATGATCGTTTATTTATATAGCGCCTATACACAATGTGTTTCAAAGCGCTTCAAGGCAAGGGAGGGAACAAGGGAAAATACAACCACATTCTTACAGGCCATGAACAGTAAGGATGTGAAATTAACTATCGTACTCGGCCTGACGACATTTCAGATAGTGCAAGAGCTAAGACATAGATAAGGAAGGGAGGGGGAGAGTGGGAAGGAAATGGAAACAGGCGACTACCGTACTAGGCCTGATGACATTTCTGGTAGAGCCGGAGAAAAACAAAAGGTGAAGGAGAGGGGTGCAGAAAGGGAGGGGAGGAACAAAAGAAGCGACTATCATACTAGGCCGGACGACATTTCACATAGTGCTGGAGGGGTTGTGGGGAGGAAAAAAACAGTAATGGGAGGGTGGAGGAAACAGACGAGGTTCCTATCATATTAGGTCCACAGACAATTCTGATAGAGTAAGTGCATAGAAGAAAGTAAGGGGAAGAGATAGGAAAAGGGAGAAGGCAAAGGAGGAGAGAAAAGAGAGTAAGCAGTCAAAAAGAGTGGAGAAGCAAGAGTGGAGAGAGAATACAATTGCAGAAGTCAGTAGTAACACATAATGTTGCAAGCCAGGATACAAGATGAAGATGTGAACAGCATGATTCAGGGTCACTATGAGTACAAGATGCAAAGAAAGTCTAGCATGAGAGTTGAGAAAGAGTGACGCACCATGAATGAATGAAGTCCATAAAAGTCAAATCCAGCATTGGCCACAAGACAGTGATGGTGAAGGAAGGCACCAGATGGCCGGGGTTTGCTAAGTGGTGAAAAAGAGCAGCAGGCAGGAAGGTACCAGGTGGGCGGGGCTTAGGCCAGGTGACCTAGATCCACTTGCACTTGCTCCCCATCTGCAAAGGAAAAGAAGCTGGAGGGCTCCTTAAGTAGGGAAACAGAGCGGCAAGCAGGAAGGCACCAGGTGGGCGTGGCTTGCTAAGTGGTGAAAAAGAGCGGGAAGCAGGAAGGCACCAGGTGGGCGGGGCTTGCTAAGTGGTGAAAAAGAGCGGGAAGAAGGAAGGTACCCGTTGGGCGGGGCTTGCTAAGTGGTGAAAAAGAGCAGCAGGCAGGAAGGCACCAGGTGGGCGGGGCATAGGCCAGGTGACCTAGATCCACTTGTACCTGCTCCCCATCTGCAAAGGAAAAGAAGCTGGAGGGTTCCTTTGAGGCGAGGTTGGTTAAGGTGCCGGTCTAGTCAGATACGTGTGAGGTAAAGACAATGGCAGCAATGGGTAAACTTGGAAGCGAAGAGTCAGGCTGCATAATTCATCTTTTATAGGGCGCTTAACACTGGAGACCAGTATCTAAGCTCAGGGCTGAGATTCGAACCTGTGTTGCTCTGCATTGTCTACAGCAAAACCAAAGAGGTGATGGCTGGAAGGTTTAGAATGAATCTTAACCTCTGCCATTGCTCTGGACAACCCTCCACACCATCGCTCTTCACTTGCCAAGCCATTACAAAAAGGAAAAGACCATATGCAAATCAGGCTTGGTCCCACCCCAAAAGGGGCAGTCCAGCCTGAACTGCTTGGTCACATCCCTTCTGCACAAGACCACCAGCATCCCCAAACATGTTTCGGCCTTGTTGGGCCTCATCAGTGAGGAGTAGCTTGGGTCTCTAGGCCCAGCATGCACAGGACCCACGTCTGGGCATACACATCCCACTCAGGGTGACTAAGCAAAACAAAAGAGGTGATGACTAGGGTTGGACCAAGCCTGATTTGCATACGTTTTTTCCCCTTCCTTAATGGCTTGACAGGCAAAGAACGGCGGTCTGGAGGGTTGCCGAGAGCAATGCCAGAGGTTAAGATTCGTTCTAAACCTTCCAGCCATCACCTCTTTGTTTTTGTTATATGATGGCTCTGCAAGCTTTGGCTCCCCAGATGTTTTAGACTTCAACTCCCATAATAGCGGTAAAGATGGTTGAGCTCAGTGGCAGATGTGGGCGAGATTCGGAAAATGATGGCATGGACATGTCTCAGGATGCATAAGATATGCAAGTGTGTGATAGTTTGGGTAATATGGTCGTTGGAATTGAGCAAGGTTGTATTTGATTTGGGAAGAGGTGGATGAATGTGGGTAAAAGAAGGATAGGGGTTAGGTGAGGTCGCGGAAGATGTTTTTTGGGAAGCTGAGGTTGGCTATGATGGCAGGAGTGATTGTTTAGTAATGTGGTGGTTGGAATGGGTGAGGTAACATGGTGGTTGGGACACATGAGATGGACAAGATGGTGTTACAGGAGGTGAGACTGGCTTAGATGGTGGGAGTGATTGTTCACTAATGTGGTAGGGGTCAGCAAGGTTGCATAGCATGCTGGCAGGGACATATGGGGTTGGGTAAGATGGTGTTAGCGAAGATAAGTTTGGTTTAGATGGTGGCAGTGATTGCTAAGTAATGTGGTAGTAGGATGGGTGAGGTTGCATAACTTGGTTGTAGGAACATGTGGGGTTGGGCAAGATGGTTTTTGGGAAGGTGAGACTAGCTGTGATGGCGGGAGTGCTTGTTGAGTAATGTGGTAGTGATGGGTGAGGTTGCATAACTTGGTTGTAGGGACATGTGGGGTTGGGCAAGATGGTTTTTGGGAAGGTGAGACTAGCTGAGATGGCGGGAGTGCTTGTTGAGTAATGTGGTAGTGATGGGTGAGGTTGCATAACTTGGTTGTAGGGACATGTGGGGTTGGGCAAGATGGTTTTTGGGAAGGTGAGACTAGCTGAGATGGCGGGAGTGCTTGTTGAGTAATGTGGTAGTGATGGGTGAGGTTGCATAACAAGGTGATACAGACACATTGGGTTGAGCAAGAGATGGTATAGGGAACGTGAGTCTGGCTAAAGTGGTGGGGTTATTTTAGTAATATGGCGGTAAGGATGGTTGATGACGGATAAGATTATGGTAGGGATATATCAATAAGGTGTAATAGGAATGGATGAAGAGGAGGCAGACGCTGGTAATGAATGATGCGGTTGTAAAAGATGTCACTAGGGTGGCAGTGGTTAGTTGAGATAGAGGTAGAGATTGGTGACTGAGGCCAATATTGTGGTAGTGGTAGGGATGGAAGGGGTTGGCTAAAATGGCAGTAGGGTTCAGTGAGTAAAATGGTGGCAGGGCGAGTTTGAGTAAGTTGAGGAGGAAGGATAGCCCAGGGGCAACGTGTATGTCTTGGAAGCAAGGAAACAGCGCAACACAAGTTCGAATCCCGATCCCGTGCTTAGAAACCACTCGCTGGTATTAAGCGTGCGTTATAAATGAACAATTAAATAAATGCAAGGATGTGGCATGTAGGATAAAATGTGTTAAGGATGTGTTCATGTTGAGCATGATGATATCCCCATTTTGGAGACTACTGGGAAGACAATCAGTGCTTGTCATACAAGGTACCTAAATGAACAGGCGCAAATGAACATGGTCTGCCAGAATTGCATAGAGAGACACAACCTTTTGTGCCTATGACTTGTTGCATGTATGCCTGATGCATGTGCATGGCTGGTGGGGGGCTGCTCTTCGGTGTCACATGGGGTGTAGCAAACTGGTTGAAATACCCCTGCAAAGATTCCAGGGCCAGGCAGCACCTAAATAAAGGTTGCGTACCTGGCAACATTTCCACAGCAACATAATGACATGGAACCCAAGGGAAGGTGAGAAGATACGCAATCTAAAGGTGCAGCCCCAATCCTGACAAGGTGCAATGGGGCAACAAGTCAACTTCGCCTCTGGCTCGCCAGCCAGTGGTTTCTGCTCTTTGAGGAGGGTTTATATAGTTTGTGGTTTCAAGGGACCTGGCGGACATGCAGAGGTTTACCGGCTGCCAGTTTGGTTTATATGGGTTATCGGTACCCGGGCACTACCTGGACTGGGCAGAAAGGTTGCTGTAGAGATGGCAGAGTTCAAGAGTGGGGCCCTGAGATTGGGGCACTGGCCCGCCTACATTTTAGCTAGCTACATGTCTGACCCATATCATGCTGAATGGTCAACGTGTAGAAAAGAACTATCAGTGCTCTGTAGGGCCGGGCAAAGTCAAATAGGCAAATTTTGCTGCATATATCGCTGAGCCTTCTTTGCAGTAAGAATCGTAATGTCCCCATCAAAGCCTCTGCTGCCAAAACCAAATAGTACCACCATCTTCATCCACCCATGCAAATATTTAGCAATTCTGTGAGTTCTGCCGGGTTTAGAGGCAGGAATCCTGCTGGATTTTTGCTCATTGGCAGAATTCCGTTTAAAAAAAAGCCAGAACTGGGTGGCACAAGGTAGATTTCCAGGCAATTCCATCATCTGCATTCTACTGTGGCAACTTCATCCAGCCCTTGTGCTCTGGTCTGGGTTAGGAAGGCGATGGCAAGGTGTGGGCGACAACACGTAAAATGATCTATTTGTTGGCGGTATTCAGCCTCCAGACAGATAGATTTCTTGCTTCAGCTGTCCGCACAGAGGGACATGCACTAAACGACCAGGCTTAGCTATCACAGAAGTGGTTCCGCCCTGGATCAGGGCTTGTCACAGGTCAATGAAAAGCTCTTCCCTTAGTATCACAGCCCTACCTGGGACACCTGTACACCGACATTCCAAGCACGTGGTCGCGCTGCATAGTGTAGACATTCGCAAGCGCAGCTTGTGATTACAATTCTATAAGGTGTTATTCTCCCAGACTAATAGAAAGTTGAAATACTTTTCATAACATCCCCGCTCCTGTCCCCGATATCACACGCTTGCTGGGGAAAGAAAAGGCGCGGGAGCACAGACTGCAAACCTGCAGGCGCTAAAGAGCCTGCACTTCTATAGACGCTAAAGCGCAGTGGCGTCCAGGACGCTCGAAGAATAAGTGAGTGCCACTACACCCTTCGCCCAGTGACACAAAGCATGCAGGGTCGGTGCTACCATAAGGTCTTTCTAGAGGATTTCCCATGGCGCCACCAACAGAGGGGCGCCAGGGAGTGCTATGTTTTCCTAAAATCTCTACAATGGTTAATCTTACATTTATCTTGTTAGTATGCTACACACCTTCTGCATTGTTAAACCTGTATAAACAGTCCACGTTGGAATGGTTTAGACATAGGGCTTAATTACGAGAATAGCGGCAACCTGGCTGTGCTACTGGCAGGTTGCTGCCGTCCTCATAACACCAAATCCACTGCCTGACTTCCCGGTGCCACCGGGACATTACAAGTCCCGGCAGAGCAGGAAGCCAGGCGGTGGATTTGGTAAATTCCATTGGTTCACGGAAGCACCGGCACCATTGCTAATGGTCCCGATGCTTCTGTGACAACTCTGGCTTCCGGCCCCAGAAGGCAGAGTTGTAGTGTGGCAGTCCGGAAAGGGTGTCGGAACGATTCGACCGGCACCCTTATTTCCAGACCGCCACACTTAGAATGAGGCCCATAGAATGTAGAAAAGTTGTTGTGGTTGAAAGTGGAGCAGTTGAAGGGAGGGGGGTGAGAAACAGGACACACCATTTGGGGTCCTTCTTACCTATGTACTGCTGGACTTGCAACATGCAACACATAAAGTTGGAAACCTTGTTATGTTATGTTGATGGACGTGGTGCACTGTTGGCATTTCCATTGTCTCCAGGTGCTCTCGTTGCTCTGTAAGGTAAAATGGGCTGGGTTGGTTAGTGAGGGAGTAAGGGATAGGATAGATATCGTTCTAATCTGTTGAGGCCTGCAGAACCAAGACTAACTGGCATGTGTGTTTGTGAGCTTCCTGGATGTGCTTTGTTTTGTGCACTGAGGCTTGTTGTATCGGATGGGCGGCGTCCAGTGTTTGTGGTGTTTAGTGTCTGAGGTTATTGGGTTTGTAACTTGGTTAGAGAGTGATGTGTAGTTTGCGTATTTTGGTTGGTTGGTTTGCTAGCCCTCTGAGTGTGTGGTGAGTGAGCAGTGTGGGTGTGTGGAAGAGAACGGGGGGATGGGTAGTGGGTTTTGGGTGCTCTCTGGGTTTTGTGTAGCTGTGATAGTGTTTCTTTTACAGGCATTCATCTTGCAGTTTCTTTTTTGCGGGCTTACCGTTTGTCGATGAGGTTTGGGCATTGTATGCGGTTGGAGTGGTCTGCTCACCAGGATGGTTGTTGTGTAGTTGGTCCATTTTTCTTTATTTATCTCAGCGAGTCCAATAGCCAGGTTTTTTGCCATTTCCTTCAAGTTTAGGTGATCTTCCGTCATTCTGATTTCGTTAGGGAACGAGTTCCATATTTTGGCTATCAGATAGGAGAAGGTGATTCCTTCGAATTTTGTTTTATCGTAGTGTCTTGTTTCTGTTTGGGGGTCGCTACTAGATCTTAAAACTCTTCTGAGTTGGTATGGAGTGATTGCTGTATTCGTATTAACTTGTACCTATGTGACCATGTAACCCTGTAACTTGTAAGCTTAAAGTATTCTTGTTCTCGCACCCTGATCCCCTCGGGTCTGGCACGCATTACAAATAAATAAACAAACATTTGTTCTTGGAACAATTCGGCTCCTGATCCATGTAGGGATTCATGGGCTATGCAGCGGGCTTTTAAGTTGATACGTTTCTTTACTGGTAGCCAGTGTAGACCTCGCAGGGCTGCAGTGATGGGCTGTCTTCTATTTAGTCTCAGAAGTAGTCTTGCCACAGTATTTTGGATGTGTTGTCATTTTTTTGTGAGGCGTTCGGCATTCTGAGGTAGAGACTATTAGTGCTGTTTATTCTTGACAATACCTAGGAAATGATCACAAGAGCTCTGTATGAAAAATTGAGGTAAGGGAGGATCCGTCTTATTAATCGCAGGTGGTAGAAAGATTTGTTTGCTATTGCATTGACTTGTGGTTCCAAAGTGAGACCACTGTCCATGGGAATTCCCTGATTTTGTTTGTTATCACTGTTGATGTCTTCGGTTGAGTTCCCATTCTTGCGTGCCAGGTAAGAGGTGTCTGTGTTTGATTGTCGTCTTGTGGGGTGATCATTATTTCTGTTTTGGTTGGGCTTAGTTTAAGGTTGTGTTTGCCATCCATGTGTTTATATCGGTGAGGTATTTATTGAGGTCGTTGTCAGGGTCGTAGTTGGTAGTTATCTTTAAGATGAGTTGGGTGTCGTCTGCATAGTTGTAGGCTGTCACTCCATGGGTTTCAATGAGCTTCAATAGGGGGGGTCATATAAATGTTGAAGAAGAGCGGGGAGAGGCTTTATCCTTGTGGTACGCCACAGGTGATGTTTTTTGGGTTCGATGTAAACCTTGGTAGCTGGATTCTTTCAGTTTGGTCAATGAGGAAAGGTTTCAGCCATTGTAGTGCAGAGCTTTGAAAACTGGATTCTGCCAGTCCCTTTTTTAGTATTGTGTGTTTATAGGATCGAAGGCGGCTGATATGTCCTGTAGTATGGGGGTTGATTGGGTGTTGCTGTCCACTGTTAAGGAGAATTCTCAGAAATGTGCTAATTCCCTTCTACCTTAGAGACCCCCAGCGACTTTTCTGGACTTTAGGACTTTTAATTTTTATCCTGGAGAGAGCGAGACCTTTTTCCCACTCTCTCATGTATTTTTCTTTGATTTGAACACTGTGTTTTTTTGGTTTTGGAGTCTGACAAACTCCATATGCATTATCTTTTTACATTGTGACACACAGCACCTTTAGTGCAGTGACACAGGGAAGTCCTTTAGATTTCCCACAGGTTTATATACCTTCTCTTGGTTAAACTACTGTTTCCAAGAGCAGTAAAGTGAAACTGACTTTACTTACCTTTTGTAACGTTGAAGACCCAGCACACACTATCTTACATAGAGTGCTGGAGGGGTTACTTAGTATCCCCTTTGTCTACTTTTTCATGTAACATTTTTATGTTACCCTTTCTCCAATGAATGGCTAGTGGCAGTGGTTTAATTTTTCCTACCATTCTGTGCTTTTACCAGGCGCTGCGTTCGCAGCTACGGTACAGCAACCATGGCTGCCCATTTTGTCAAAATGGCCCCAGTCTTCTTTTTTCACCATTTCTTGTTGTAAAGGTTCTTCTTGAGATTGACTGTGTGTGCCAAACCAGGATTGGTCCCTTTGTTCGTTTTGTCTTTTGGGGCCATGGGTCACTGGTGAAGCCCGCCTCTGGCTCCAGCGTGTCTGGCAGGTCAGGAAGCGAGGAATCTGCCCGACTCCCCGTGTTTAGTCTCCTTGGTTACAGGAATGCACCCAAAGGTGATTGGCCGGCTGGCTGTCATTGTGTGGGTGACAGCTAGGCTAGGAATGATTGGGAGAAACCTGCATAAAAAGCGAGGTCCTTTAGACAGAAGACAGAATCGACCACTGGATGAAGGAATCCGAAGAAGAACTTGGAAGAGAAACTTGCTGCAACTCCTGGACCGTTGGTTTTCCTGGTGAAGCCCTGCTGTAGTGCCGAAGCTCTGAATTCGTCTCAACTAGAGAAGCCCTGCAAAGGATGACTTCTCCCCTTGGGTTGGTGGGATCATTCGATCCAAAGATGAACTCGACTGGAAATCCTCTCTCTGCTGGCTGTACTTCCATTGCTGCAGGAACCGAGTGCCAGGGGACAGGAACACCAGAATCAAGTGTATCATTTTTAAGCGGACCCGAACTCCAGGAAGAACATCTAGACTCTCTCGAAGCAGGGCTGAACAAGCCTGAGCAACCTCAACAGAGTACTGGACCCCAGAAGCAAGGAAAGTCCACAAGGTGTTCAAGAACCGCTGTGGTGCTGTTCGCGAGAAGCTGAAACCACGAAGTGCCGCTAATCTGAACTTTTCCCATTGCTGCTGCCAACCTTTGAATCGTAGTGCGGGAGTGCCCAGGCGTCCTCCCTCTTGTCCCCACGACTGAGGCCCAGGAACAACAGGATCTGCCATACTACAACAGGAACAGAAGCCAGCTGGAACCAATTTCTTCAGACCTAATGTACTGTGCACTAAGGGGTACTTACGTCTTGTTGTGTAGCTTGCTTGCTCTCAGTTGAGACTTGGAGTTGCTGCTTTTTGCAGAGTTGCTTGCAGCTTTGCCCATCACAAGCCTCCCAGCTTGTGGCCCAACAAGTGATTTCTTTTTCTACAAAACTCTCTATAACATTGTGCAAGACGTTATACTTACCTTCAAGAAGTGCCTTAGCTCACCTAAACTTTGCTCAATTGACATTGGCTGTCCTGGCTCCCTGAAGACTCTTCTAACCTCTGACTTTGTGTTTTGCTCTGTCCCTCCAAAAAGTCATACATTCTTTACTTGTATAGCTGGGAAAGGGTTAATCTACATTTCATTGGGGGGTTCAAAAGTGCTTACCTGTTTGAGAAACTTGTTAACCATTGTTTCCTTCCCTAACCTTTTCCTTTTTGACACCAACCTCAGTATTGCTCTAAATGTACCAGTGATATATCAATGTCCACAGTGTACTCGTTATTGAAGTCACCTCTGGGTTTAGGAAGTGTCTGTGTGCCATCCCAAATGGGTATCTACTGATTTACTGAAACTGAGAGTGTGGGCCTCATTACGAGAAAGGAGGTAACCATGCTGCTTTTTGCGGCATGGCTACCCCCATTCCGGGTACCGGGTCCCCTGAATGGGGAAATACCAGGCCATTCCGACCTTGGAGGGCCCAGTATTTCCCCATTCAGGGAACACGGACCCGGTCCATCCCCATTCCCATTTGAGTCCCCATAGGGACTGGTAAAACCAGGTGTCCTTAGCGGGTCCCGCGAGCAGACCTCGTAATCAGGCGGTAGGGTGTTAAAGGGGCCGGCAGCTCTACCGGCCCCGTTAACCCCCTACTTCCTTCCTCATAATGAGGCCCTGTGTATTTTGAAGTATATTTAAGTGTTACATATTTGCTCCCTTCCAAAGAAGGCTTATTTTAAAACTGACTGTTAAATTATTAAATAATTGTTTAATCAAGAAACCTTGAGTATAAGTGTTATTTGGATACTTGTTACTGTGAAACTCTATGTTGCAACCCTACAGCTCACATTGGCCCCTCTTGAGATAAGCCTAGCAGCTCAGTCACTCTACCAACTTGTGTAGTACAGATTTATACCAATGATTGGATTACCTATTGCCAAGAGGACAAGGCTGGTGCAGTCTCCCACAGGGTTACTCTTTAGGATGTCCCATATGGAGAGGAATGTTGATTCGGTTCCTCTAATAGTTCTGAAACCAACCTGAGATTAGTCAAGTAGTCTGTTGCTTTCCACATGATTGAATAGTTATTTGTACATGTGGTTCTCCAAGATTTTTTGCTCTGTAGAGTAGGTTTGATATGGGTTTGTAGTTGGCAGGGTTATCTGTTTTTCCCGTCTTGTCTTTTAGGAGTCTCCGACAAAAAAAAAAAAAAAAAAAAAAAAGGAGAGGTTTGATGTAGGCTGATTTGTATGATTCTGGTACTATTCCAATCCTTAGGGAAAGAGTCATTATTAGTTGAGTGTAGACAGCTACTGTTTTATGGGTGAGTATCTTTCTGTAGATATTGGGTGGACATGGGCCACTGGGAGACCTGGACACGTTGGGATCTTTTAACAGCTTGCGGAAAGTTTTCTCGCTTAAAGGTTCGAATCGGTTGGGTGTTGTACTGGTTGTTGGGGTGTTAGTTTCTGGGAGGATGGGAGGCATGGAACTAGTATTTCCAGGACTACATTCTGGTGATGCATGGGCCTTCGTACAGCATGGAAAGATGTCATGTACTCCTCATGCATAGTTTGGGATTCGAAGGCAGGATGATTCTTAAGAGCAATCTGGATTTAGGACATATTTCGGCGGAGGAGAGGTAGAAGAACCCAGTGGAGGTGAGTCCTTGAATGCTTATGAGGTCATACTTCAGAATATGGACTTACATTTTGAAAATAAATACAGGCATAATCTTTGAAAGATACTACTTTGGAATCCGGGAGCAAGGGAAGAGTGAGTCTGTGAAGAATTACATTACGGGGCTGAGAGAATTGCCAAATAGATGTAACTTTGGGCATTCCTATAATGAGCTGCTTAAGGACCAGTTCATGCTGAAGGTCAGCGAGAGCAAGATCCGAAAAGAGATATGGATGAAGGGAGACCCCAGCTTGGATAAAGTGCTACTCATAGCCAAAAAATTGAACATACAATGGGGTGTGTCAAAGAACTAGATAAAAAGTAATTGCAGGTATTGGAGAGAGTATGTGCCACAGAGGGCGATCGTAAGGAAGTAAAAAGGACGAGTGCTAAAAGGCAGGTTAGAGTGCAGAAGAGGGAATTTACAAGAAAGGGATTGGTTGGTGATCTCAATGAGGACAAGATGGGTAAGGGATCGAGCGCCAAAAAGTGTTTCAGGTGTGGTAGCACGTTTCACTTCGCCAGCTCTGGGGCATTTCCTGGTATTAGGGCGTTGTTGCGAGAATCTTTCTCTGGGCATTGTCAGTGAAATCAACATGTAGCCAGAAGGTGAGACTGGTGGGGAGTCGAACAGAAGCCGGGGAAGGAGTGAGTTGGTATGTCAGCCAGGTGGAGACTAGACTAAAGAGGGGTGCAAAGCCGCATGCCATGGTTAGCGTGAATGGGGTTGGGGTTCCAATGCTCGGCTCCGATTGTACAATAATGGATAGGACTGTAATGGTATGAGTGGTTCAGAGGTACTACACTAATGCCATCCAGAGTGAGAGCAAATGCCTATGGGGCACACATTGACATGTTGGGGTTTTTCAGGAAGGGTGGGTGCTTTTTGGGCTGGTATGAACAGAGCGAAATTGGAATTATTATGTTTCCCACTGTTCATGGACTCGTTGCAGTTATGGGTGAACAGGAAGCCAGGGACCCAAAGGAGAGGTTTGGGGATGTGTTTAGGGAGACCCTAGGGTGTTTGAAGGGTTTCCATAACGACATATGACCGAAAGATGGGGTCATGCCCCCAATGGTAGCCAAAGCATGGGCTGTGCCAATATGTTTGAGGGTGGAGATCACTGTTGAAATAAAAAAACTGAAGTGGGGGGATGTCATCGAGGCTGTTGAGGCTTCTGAATGGGTGTCACCTATGGTGGTTGTGTGCAAGGTGAGTGAACAAGTCTGGGTGTAGACCTGGTAAATGTAAACCGTGAGGTTGTGGTGGACACATTTCCACTTCCAGATATTGGAGAGTTAGTCAGCATGGCTGTGGGAGCCAAGGTTTTCAGTACACTTCACTTGGCCTCTGAGTATCAACAAGTGAGGGGAATATATGTTTAAGAGGATGATGCACAACTTATTAAGAGATATTAAGGATCTAGTGTTCTTCCAGGATAACATTTTGATTACCAGGGGGTGTGCTGAGCATGATCAAAGGCTGGCCAGGCTTTTAGGGGGGCTTTCCCAGTCTGGTCTTAAACTTGATTCAGAGTGACATCAATATACTATCTTGGGCTTAAGTTGAGCGATAAGGGCCTAGAGCCAAGGAAAGAGCCAGTGGTGGCCTTAACGGATCTCAAAGTCACCAAGGACCAGGCAAAAACGTCACCTTGATTTCAGGTCTAGTTGAGTATTACTCAGTTTCCCAGACACTTTGCGTATAGATGTCATAACATAAGGGAGCTCTGCAAAAAGGGTGATGTGTTTGAGTGGGGGAGTGAGTGTCAGAGAGAATTTGAGGATGTTAGGAAGGTGCTTGCAAGCGCACCGCCTTAGCACATTTTGACACGAGTTGTGAGACTTTCGTCATGCCGGATGCCATCCATTCAGGCCAGGGGCAGTGCTCATGTAGAAACAAAGTGGTGTGGAGAGTTATTGTTTCGAGGGGATTGGGTCCTCCGACATATTCCATATCTATGACCGTAATCACCACAGCTGTGCTGCTTCGGAAAATCTTTCGCCGTCTGCGTCCTGCGTCTATGACGTCGATACGCTGTCCTCGAGGGCCTCCGTCGAGCCAACGTCACCGGATGTTATGAGTAGGACGCACGACGCCTGTAGCCTCAGTTCTGTTTTATCCGCAAACGTGTTCGCTTCGGAGATCTCGGCGTGCCTCAATTCTACTGAATGCTGTTCTTTCGGTTCTTCGAACCCATTTCTTAATTGAGTTTGTATGATGTCTTCGGCTTCTTCCACCCCGCAGTCTGGGTTTAAGAAGTGCCGGGTGTGCGGGTCCAAGATGTCGCTGATGGATACGCACGATGCTTGCCTCTGGTGCCTCGGGGAGGACCATGATACGGACAACTGTGTCGACTGCCAATCGCTCACATCGAAGGCCTTGCGGGAGAGTAAGAAGAAGCTGTCCAAACCCCAGAAGTCGCGTTCCACTCGTCTTTCGATGGACGATTCAAGGGGCGACTCTCCGCATCGTCGTCGTGAGTCCGGGGGTTCTCGGTCCCGCCATTCCTCTGCCTCTTAGAGGCACTCCAGGAAGCGCCGTCACAGGTCGCCTTCCCTGTCCTCTTCCGAGAACTCCGCCCGTCGGCAGTTTGCTTGTCCCAACAAGCATTCCACTCCTGAGGAATGGGATTCCTTCCGAAGGGAGATGTTGGTGATTTGTCTATCACAGGGCTCCGGTCCGTGCGCGCCGTCTGAGGATGCCGGTCGTGGCAATGCTAGAGACACCGCTCGTCTGCCTTCGGGCTCGAGCAGTCGTCACGACCACCTGGCGCCTTTCGAGGTCCCGGTCGGACAAGGATGGTCACTCTAGACATGCCCGTTCCAGGTCCCGGTCCTAGACGCCCTCGAGACCGCAAGAACCTGTGAAGTCTTCGAGGAAGAAATCGATGCCGGCGGCGCCGCGGTCGTCGACGGACTCTCTCGAGGCCCCGCCTCCGAGGAAGTCGTCAACGCCATCGGCGCCCAGGCTGTTGAGAGACACGTTCGGGGCTCCGCCCTCGAGACGTGGTTTTGACGCCGTCGAAGCTGTCGGCGCTGCGCTCGACGTCGACACCGATTCCATCAACGCCCTCGATGCCTTTCGAGGTGGCTTTGTCGGAGGTGCCCTGTAGCACTGTGGCACCCCCCCAGAAAGGTGCTGGCCAAGGCTAAACATGTCTTTGTGCCTTTTTCTGTACCCTCCTTCCAGCCTATGGATTATATTTCTGAGGTGGATGAGGGGTCTGAGGAAGGTGAGGTTCCTGTAGAGGTTCCTGATGACATTGTTTCTGGTCATAGTCAACTTGAGGACCTGCGTCAGTCGCTGCACGACGCCAGTGGTCTAGACACCTCTTCGGAGGTGGAGTTTGGTAGGCCGGAGCCTGGCACGCATGCCGAATCCTCATACCAGCGCCTCATGTCGAGGGTCACGGATTACCTGGGGTGGTCTGCCCCCCCTGGGGATTTTCAGCAGGATGACCTGACTGATATCCTGGACCAAGGCCCTCCAACTGACCCGGTGCTGCCATTCCATATGGCCTTGCAGAGAAGGGTGGCTGCGGCTTGGACTTCTCCGGAGAGTCTCCTGGCAGTGAGCAAGTCCTTGCCGAAGAAATATCACCCAGTGAGTGGCGACCCCTGCTACTTGACCACGCACCATACTCCGGAGAGTTTGGTGGTGCAGGCGGCTACGGCCCCAGCAAAGCAGGCGTCGTACCCTTCCATCCCTCCTGATAGGGACGACAAATGTTTTTACGGCTGGGCGAAGAAGGTATTTTCTTCTGGGGGTATGGCGCTTCAGGCTGCCAACTCCGTTTGTGCTTCGTCTCGTTTCACGCACACTCTGTGGAACTGTATTTCCTTAGCGGCTGATCATATTCCTGAAGGAGAGGAACGGGATGGTTTCCTTGCTATTGTGTAGGATGGCAAGGATGTCATGTGTGAATCCATTCAGTCGGGTCTCGACATGGTTGATTGCGTCAGCCGGTCCATGGCGGTGAGCACCGTAATACGCAGGCTTGCGTGGTTGCGGAAGTCTGGTTTTGCTCCTGATGTGCAAGCCCCGGCTCCTCAACATGCCCTTTGATGGTGAACATCTTTTTGGCAGCAAGGCTGACGAGAGTCTTGAGAGGTTGCAGACCTCCAAAGCTGCAGTGAAGTCGTTGGGCGCTGCAGTCCGCCAACCACCGCCTTTTCATCCTAGGGGACAGCAATGGAGGGGAGGTTCCTTTCGATATTACTCGTCCTTTAGTAAATCGAGAGGAGCTGCAAGTCAAAGGGGCAACCGTAGGAGTGCCAGAGGTGGAAAACAAGGTACTCGAGGTGCCAAGGCCACGCATGCAGTTGCCTCTTTGCCTTCAGGCACTGCCGCAGCCGGTTTAGTTCAGTCATGAGGCCCATGCTTCTATGGTTGGGGGAAGGCTGGCGCAGCATCTTGTAGAATGGCGTGCCATTACTTCAGATGTGTGGGTTCTGGAGATCATAGCCCACGGCTACTGTCATCCGTTCCGGCAGAGGCCTCACGACAATCCACCAGGGAATCTCTCTTTGAAGAGTCCGGATCCGCTCCTTGCACAGGAAATTCAATCCCTGCTGGAGAAAGGTGCCATAGAACTGGTGCCTGTAGCGGAGAGGAACAAGGGATGGTATTCCCCTTATTTTCTTTATTTCAAAGAAAGACGGGGTATTGAGACCCATCATGGACTTGCGCAGTTTGAACAAGCTCCTCAGGAAGGACAAGTTCAAGATGTTTACTCTTTCTCAAGTCCACCAGGCCCTTCAACTTCAGGACTGGTTGGTGTCTCTCGACCTCAAGGATGCTTATTTTCATGTGCCGATCCATCCCAAGCACAAGATGTACCTGAGGTTCGCGGTTGGCGACTCGCACTTTCAGTTTCTGTTCCTGCCGTTCGGACTGACCTCAGCGCCAAGGGTTTTCACCAAGCTCATGGTGGTGGTGGTAGCATATCTCAGGAAAGGGGGGATTCACGTCTACCCCTACCTGGACGATTGGTTGATCAGGGCGCGGTCTCCCGAGCAAGTCCTGGATCATCTGTCCGTCACCTGCCACTCCCTTCACAAGCTGGGCTTCTCCCTCAACTTAAAGAAGTCCCACTTGACTCCAACTCAGTGGCTCCAGTACATCGGAGCAGTGCTCAACACGTCGTGGGGCAGTGTTTTCCTCCCCAGGTGAGGGCACACCACATTCAGCAGATGGTGCACAAGTTTCAACATGCCCAGAGTCTCCCAGCGTTCGAGTTCTTGAGGTTGCTCGGCCTCACAGCATCCTGCATGCCAGAGGCCAGGTTGCGGATGAGATCTTTGCAATGGGCTGTCAAGCTCCAGTGGTCACAGTCCTCCGGCAGGATGTAGGACCCTGTTCAGGTGCCGCCCTCGGTCGCTCAGGACCTTCTGTGGTGGGCCGTCGAAGGCAATCTGATGAGGGGGGCTCCGTTTTGGCTGCCCTGGCCGGAGGTGACGATCGTGACAGATGCGTCCCTCACGGGATGGGGAGCTCATGCCAACGAACTGACAGTCAGCGGTCGTTGGTCTCCATCGGAGTCCAGACTCCATATCAATCTGTTGGAGCTGAGGGCCGTCAGGCTTGCCCTGAAGGCTTTTCTGCCGACTGTGCGAGGAAAGAATGTCCTGATTGTGATGGACAACACAGTGGCCATGCACTACCTCAACAAAAAGGGGGGGGCAGGGTCACTTCCTCTGTGCAGGGAGGCGATGCAGCTCTGGTTCTGGGCAATTCAGCAGGAAGTTTCGATCTCGGCAGTTCATCTGGCAGGAGACGAAAACGAGACGGCGGACGCTCTGAGCAGGCAGAGCGCGTTGTCTCACGAGTGGGAGTTGGCTCAGGAGATTCTCCTGGAGATATTCGCCCTTTGGGGGACCCCTCAAGTGGATCTCTTCGCCTCCAGTGTCAACCAGAAGTGCGAGAGGTTCTGCTCGCGGGAATTTCCTCCAAACGGAGCCTTAGGAGACGCGTTCATGGTGGAGTGGTCATTCCCACTGCTGTACGCGTTTCCTCCAGTCCGCGTCATCCCGCAAGTGTTGCAGAGGTTACGGAGGTTCGGTTCCCGGATGATCCTCATTGCTCCGGCATGGGCCCGAAGGACGTGGTACCCGGACCTTCTCGACTTGTCCATCTGCCCTCCACGTCGTCTTCCCTACCGAGACGATCTGCTCGTCAGGTTCTCCATCCAGAGGTCAGATACCTCAACCTTCACGCTTGGCTTCTGAAAGGTTGAGGTATAAGGATTGGGACCTCCCTGAAGACATGATGGAGGTGTTGCTTTCGGCCAGACGGCTGGCAACAAAGTCACTGTACCGTTGCCGTTGGAGAAAGTTCTGCGACTGGTGCAGGGTTAAGAATGTGGATCCTTTTTCATGTGACATTCCTGTGGTTCTGTCTTTTTTGCCTTCTTTAGCCCACAGGGGCTTGTAAGTGGGTACCGTTAAAGGTTACCTGGTGGCGCTGTCCATATTTAAGCTCTCGTCTGAGGAGTGTTCTTATTTTAAAATTCTTTTAATTTCTCAGTTTCTGAAAGGGCTCACTAATGTGTTCCCTCCGTCACCTTTCCAGGTTCCCGGTTGGGATTTGAACCTTGTTCTCAAGTTTCTAATGGGTGCTCCATTTGAGCTTTTACATTCTTGTCCTTTGAGACTGTTAAGCCTTAAAACTGTATTTTTAGTTGCGGTCACTTCCGCTCGCAGAGTGAGTGAGTTACAGGCACTTTCAGTTAAGCCACCCTTCACTGTGTTTCATAAGGACAGGGTTGTCCTTCGAGTTCGTCCTTCCTTTCTTCCGAAGGTGGTGTCGGAATTTCATTTAAGCCAGAAGGTTATTCTTCCGGCATTTTATCCTCCTCCACATCCTGGTAAGGAAGAGGAGAGGCTCCATAGGCTGGATCCTAGGAGAGCTTTAAGTTTCTACATTTCACGCATGTCCCGGGTCAGATTGGACAATCAGCTCTTTATTGGTTACGCTGGAAGGCGTTTGGGACAAGCTGTGACTAAGCAGACTTTGTCTAGAAGGATTATCTTGGCAATTTCTGAGTCTTACCGCCTGGCGGGTAAGGACCCTCCGGTAGGCTTACGGGCCCATTCGACTAGGGGTTTGGCTGCCTCTACTGCTCTGCAGAGGGGTGTTCCTATTCGTAACATCTGTGAAGCAGCCACTTGGGCTTCGGTTCATACTTTTGTACGTCACTACTCCCTAGATTCTTCCCATGGGCAGGATCTGTCCTTTGGCAAGGCGGTCCTTTACTCTGCAATTTGATTGGACATTCTAAATTTTTATATTCTAAATACTTTTCCCACCTCCTTACGTTCGTACTGCTTTGGGAGTCTGTCTTAGATAGGGAATACGTCGGAGGACCCAATCCCCTCGAAGAACAAGTTACTCTCTTACCTGGTAACGTTCTTTCGATGGGATGGTCTGACGACGTATTCCATATCGCTCCCTCCCTGCCTACCCTGCTTCAGAATTTCTTATGCGATTGCATCTTACATTTCCGCAAGGCTTTCTGTGGTCATAATGGCAGTAGATTGGTGCCACACGTTCTGGGGAAAAAACTACAACTGAGGCTACGGGCGTTGTGCGTCCTACTTATAATATCCGGTGACGTCGGCTCGACAGAGGCCCTCGAGGACAGCGTATCGATGTCATCGACGCAGGACGCAGAAGCCAAAAGATTTTCCGAATCAGCACAGCTGTGGTGATTACTGTCATAGATATGGAATACGTCGTCGGACCCTCCCATCGAAAGAACGTTACCAGCTAAGAGAGTAACTTGTTCTTTTGCATCGTGGTGTTGAGAGGATCAGAGATGCGATACTCTGTCATTGAAAGAGAGGCTCTTAGTGTGGTATGGGCTGTTAAGAGGTTTGAGGCCTTCTTGTGGGGAAGGGCAGTCACTGTATGTACTGACCATAAGCCCTTGACTGGTATATTTATGAACAAAGGGCTGGAGGGCATGTCTCGCAGGATAATGAGGTGGATCGCATCAATGCAAAGGCATGAGTTTGTTCTGGAGCACGTTCCTGGGAGGGAAAATGACAGCAAAGCCAAACAGGAGTACTGAAAGAAGAAAAGTAAAATTATGATCAAGTTGTTCTGGTCTGTGAGGGTATTGTTAGTGAACAGGAGTGGGGATAGCTGCAAGAGAGGATGTTGAACTTACCTGTGTCATTGATTATGCCACAATAAACTGGCATGGGTGCTCTGGCTCAGATAACCTGAGTGCATTCTGTATGGTCTAGGATGAGTTGAGCCTAGAGGGTGAGCTGTTATGCAAGGCAGGATGAATAGTGCCACAGGTGGATGTGCAGGATAAATTGCTGCAGGCAGGTCACAAGGGTCATCTCGGGATTACCAAGACCAAGGAGAGATTGAGAGTTGACAATTGGTGGCCAGGTTTAGATGTGCAAGTAGAAGAGTTGATCAAGGGTTGCTGGGTGTGTGGAGGGGCAAAATAAGTGTTTAGGAACTATACGCAACCACTTAGGTCACTGAAGTTGCCAAGCATGCCCTGGGAATTAATTGCTCTCGATATACTGGATCCTGTTGATGGTGAGAGAGGAAAGAAAAACGCAGAATATCACAGTGTCCTCATGGAACTATACTCCAAGCGGGTAGAAGTAATGATGGAAGTGGACTAGCCAGCAGTGGTTAGTTCTTTGGACAAAGTTTTTAAGAGGGAGGGGTTCCCGAGGAAGATCTTGACTGACAATGGGGTTCAGTTGACTTGAAGGATAATGGAGACGTTTTTGGAGGGCCTTGGAGTTACACATTACAAAACATCCCTGTACCACCCGGAGAACAATGGGCTGTTGATCAGTTTAACCGCACCCTGATGCAGGGTGTCAGAATGCTTCTGATGGCGGGTCTTAGCTATTAGATTATGGTTAAGACTAGGGTTTGTGCATATAGGCTGGCACTGCATGCTAGCACTGGCTTAGTACCGTTCAAAGTTTTGAGTAGGAGAAAGCCACACACGGCTGTAAGTCTCCCTAGGTTAAGAAGGGTGGGATTCGTGGATTTGGGATGAACAGAAGTTGAGAGATGATGTGGAGTGTAAGGATGAGAGGATGAAAGGGAGTTATGACATGCTTAAGAGTGCCAGGAAGAGTGGGGTTTCAGAAGGAGAAATTATACAAGTCAGAAAACCGGGATTGGTGCAGAAGAGGCACAGTAGATGTTGGGGATTACTTAGTATCAGGAGTGTTTTGGAAGATGCAGTGGTGTTGAATAAAGGGAGAACTGCTAAGAGAACGAACACATGATTGCTGCACATCCAGACATGGCACGTGATATGGTATGAGTGGGAGGTGTGTTACAATGGTTAATCTTACATTTATGTTGTTAGTATGCTGTACAAATTGTATATAGTTAAACCTGTATAATCATCCAATGTTGGAACGGTTTAGTCTCAGAATGTAGAGAAGTTGTTGTGGTTGAAAGTGGAGTGTAGGGATTTGGTATTATCCTGCATCCTAATGGAACCTTTGGTCAGTGTATTGATTGACAATGGAGTGTTAAGGGTTAGAATGTTTATGTGTGACTGGGGTTCTATGTGAGTCAGTTGGGAGATGTAAGCCTACCTGGGAGGATGCAGGTGTATGTTGCCCTGAACCCAGATGTACCTGACATTATATGACCATCATAATGTACTGGAACTAAATAAAGAAGTCACTCATCCATACCATGATGTCAGAGTCATTCTACCTGGACCCAGATTTCCACATTGGTGACGAGGATGCTGGCTGCGCTGGGGGGACAGCACAGAAGAAGAGACAAGCACCGCCCCCCAAACCAAGGAAGACCCTCTCTCTCAGGTAAGGCGAGCGCTAAATGCAGTAGGCGCAGAAGGGCCTAGCGCCAAGGGCACAGGCGAAGGCAATAAGGAGCTGTGCCAAGGCCAGATGCCAGCTGGCCTGTCAACAGTTGGACAGGTCAAGCACAGAGAAAGTCAAGAGACGTTGGCAGGGCTGAGGGCCCATAAACAGTTTTAAGGGGTTTGGAAAACCAAGCTGCGGCATGGAGGGCTTGGAGCCCAGGGCAGTAGCAAGTGAAGAGGCCTGGGGTCTAAGTTACGCCTGGAAATATGGGAAGCCATGCTGCGCAGCTGGGGGCTTGGAGCCCAGGGCAGCAGTATTAGAAGAGATTGGGAACCTAAGCTGTGCCTAGAAGTGACAGAGAAGTTGGATGAAGAAGCTGAAGAAACTTGTGGCTCATGTGCAAGGCGCCTGGAGCAGAGGAGGGTCCTGATGGCCATTCCAGCGCTTGGAGGGGTTTGGAGCCTGTGAACGGGTTTATAAAGGGGCTCGGAGCCCATTTGCAGCAACACCATAATGAGTTGGAGCCCACAACAGTAGCGTCTTGTGGGGCTGGGAGCCTGTGCAAGTGGGTTTGAAGGAGCTTGAAGTTTTTTGCTACATTCTGCTGGCATTGTGAATTCGTGGTTCAGCACCTGTGAGCTTTGACTGGACTTGGAGAGAGCTTGGAGTTCGTGATGTGCCTAGGAGGGGCATGGTGTTTCTTGCCGGATAGCAGAGGGGCAGTGTCTTTGCCTATGGTTTGGAGAACTGTGTGCTTATTGTTTTGGGAACTGCGTTATACAAGGATCCCCAGAGGTACTTTTGACTTTAAAAGATGCTGCCACGAGGAACAGTAAAAGAAGAAAATTGAGTTTTGCTTTTGATGATTTTGGTTTAAGCAGTCAATTTTAGTTGTTGACTTATATGTTATTGTCATGTGAGGCTTGTTGATTAACTGGTCATTTCTGTGTGAATGAATTGGAGTAAATGGAGTGAAGGTAGAGTGCATGTAGTAGCCGCTGTGGTTTTAATAGGTATTTAGAAAAATGATGATTCTAGGTCATTGGCGTGTATAACAAATTGTTTTTCACACAGATTGTCTCAAAAGTGAATTACAGTGTTGATTGACCAGGATGCTAGAGATACCTGGCTCAAGTTGATATGACACGTGTTTGCTGCACTACTAGTTTTCTTTTCCAGGATGGACATTTTAGTTGAGAGTGGAAAACACTGATGTTTTAAATTCAAATGCTATGACTTGACTAATATTTAAATTTTTCAGGTGGATCGGTTTATATATGCTAGGGTTTTTAAGAGTTTTAAAGTAGTGTGTACAATGTTGTTATTAAGTGCAATGTTAGGAACATTATATGTGAAGATTAGGTAATGAGTATAACGTGAGTGATTCTAGTGATATGTGATACACTAGTGGTGTGTATGTAGTGCAGTACTCCTGGAGTTAGGTTTTTGTGTGAAGAGAACTTTCAACACGGGCAAATGAGGGGTAGTGGGGTCACTGAGTTTGTGAAGTAGTTACCCGAGTATTAGATATACTCAGCCTGGTTGGAAGTGGTTTGTGTTTAGGCACACCTGGGTCTTGTGATTGTAGGGTGTAAGGGAGTTAAGTGTGTGTTCTATAGTGGGATGTTGGAGTTAGGATTGGTATGAGAGGTCTGGGTGCCTCTATGTGTGGAAAGTTTAGTTATGGTATTTCAGTAGTCGGAGGTGCCTCTTCTTCACTTAGCAGAAAGGGGAAGGGGCATTGTTTTAAAGTGTGTCCCACGGCTGTGAGGACATTCATTGGTGTTGGGAAGTTGTTAGCAGAATGTCTTTGTTTGGTGAGATGATGCATGTGCATTAAACGTGTAGGTGTCTGTGTGTGTGGGTGTTTTATATGGCTGTCATGCTGAGTTACCTGGTCGTGTTTTTGATATCTCTAAGGAGGAGAGATATGTAAGGATCTGTCTTCTCCTGCATCCTAGTGGAATCTGGAGTGAGTGTTATGAGTGACATTGGAATGTTACTGGATGGAATGTTTGTGTATGACTGGTGTTCTCTGGAGGGGAGTTGAAGATGTAAGCCTGAGAGGGAGGATGCCGGTGCTTGCCTATGTGAACTGGAATCTACTATCTGATTAATATGACTCTAGAAACTGGATGTTATGCTTGGAAATATAATAAAGAAGTCACACATCCATACCATGATGTCAGAGTCATTCTACCTGAACCCAGATTTCCACATGGAGCAGTTGAATTGACGTAGGATGAACAGCATGACGGACCATCTGGGGCTTGCAACATGGAACGAATGAAGTTGGAAATCTTGTACCCATGTTGTTTCTACTCCTTAACAAAACTCTTTCAAATCTGACACCATTGTAAGGGATGGGGGCCCCAAAACACCACTTGCCCTGGGAAGGTATATAGTAAATCGGGGCACAGGTTGATTTGCCTTTGATTTCCACAGAAAAGTGGAACTGGCACTACCAGGGTCGGACTTGGACATAACACCAGCCGAGGCATCAATGGAAAAGTGGGCCAAAATAGCAAATGGCAATTTCTGTTCTTCACTTTTCGTGGCATACTCTTTCAGTGCTTTCCAAGGCGGCGTTTTAAAGAAATAGGCCTCATCACAACTCTGGCGGTAGCCGTGCCGGAAACACGCGCAGGCTGCCGCCAGAGTTGTGACTTTTTGTGGCGCCTGGCTCGACGGAAACACCGGTGGATTACAACCCCTGTGTTCCTGGAAGTCTGGCACCGGAAAAATGTAAATCCCCATTCCCATTGAGTCCAATAAGACTCAATGGGAATGGTGATGACGGGAGCCGGTGCTTCCCAGAAAGTCTGCGGGCAGGACGGCAGCCTCCCACAGCCATGGAGATGCCGGTCCAGTAACAATGGTGCCAGTAATGCCAATGTGTTGGAAATAGTGTATTAAAAACCATATTTAGTCCGTAACATTGCTCAAAACTGTCAGATGCACAGTGCAGTAGTTTATTGAACAGGCTCACTTGGCAAAAAAGCACCCACTTTGACCAAAAACGGTCACACACAGGTTTTTCCGTTGGGGTTTTTCCTATTGCCGTAAAGGCAGTCTAAGCCTGGACACTTTATTTCAGGTCATCACCCCCAACAATACTGTAGCTGGCTGCTACATACCCCCCAGGCCCTGATTGTCCCCTTTGGTCATGTTTTAGCCTTATGAGGCACCAGTGGCAAAGCCTCGCAGCCAATGAACAACTCCAGTTCATCATCAAGACGAGTTATAGAGAAACACCCTGGCGGTGGAGATCCTGCGCACACTGGAAGGACAAGCAGAAACACCACAACAGTAGCCAAGACAAAACCGTAGAGTGGTTGGATCGACCCATAAGTGACAGGACACAGAGTGCACCTAATCCTTGAGTGCAGGAAGTGTCGATGTCGGGAATCAAACAGCCCACACAAGCAACCCAAAAACACTGGGACACAAAGAAGGGTGGTTACCGAAATGCCCCAAACCACATCCACTCCTCTGACATGTTTAGATGAGGACTCTTAAACTGAGGGAGGTGAAAAACTCACTGAATCGATGCAGCAAAAGGGCCCATGTGATATTTCAAAGTCTGACTCGGATTGGGAGGAGGAGCAAGATAGCGACACGTTGAAATATTCTATGCCGAAACACTGGTCCATACTCTGATTCAGGTATCTACTGCGTGGGAGGCTATTCCACAACACCATAAAGAATGGACCATGAAGGACTTTAAAGAAACCATGCCTCGAATGTTAAATTTCATGGAGTGACATGAAAGTGCAAGTCAAAAGAGACACATGGAAAAAGCCCATAGGAAACCTCTAAAGAAGTGGGCTAGAATTGAATCATGCTCTTCCACCCAGAATGACCCTCACCTTGATCAAGGGGATATGGGGGATACACATTGGTGGGGTGGCAGGGTAACCCTGATTGTATATACCGAGCTGTCTAGCCCATGGTGTCCCAGTGGGATGATATGACGGCATTAGGAAAACAGATACCTCCAGATTTGCAAGTCCCTTTTAAAAACAATACTACAGGAGGGTAAACAGACTGCTAATGATGTAATAGAAACACACTGACTGCTGCAGAAATATCAGGGGCTCAGGTTGCGGGAGCCGTGGTGATTAAACGGCACACCTGGCTAACTGGGACAGGGTGCAAGGTGAAGACCTAGCCCACTCTTCTAGACAAGCCTGTAGAAGAGACAACCTTCTGGAGAGGACACAAAAGGGCCGTGATACCCTCAAAACTATGGGCCAAAATTCAGGGAGAAATTTGCAGTCAAGTGGCTCCCCTGCATGTCGATAGTTTTTTTGGACAGAGCCTTAAACCCAGACAACTGCCACCCCAATCAGGCATCTAAGACAAACTGGTATTCGAACATGCAGCCAGACACACCTCAAAAGGGGCATCCTCTACTGCAAAAAAATGACTTGTGGTTCCCCCCATTTTACCCTACTACTCAGAGAACAGCAACACGTGCCCGCGCATGGGAGCAGCTCACATAAGATCAGTGGCCGTTGGACACTGTAGCCCAAGGCAAGCCATGCAACCTACCATCGCAGTAAAGAAAATGCCACATGAACTCCTTGATCATCTGGAAAAGGAAGTCGAGGCACTTCTACAGAAAGATGGCATCGTACCAGTTCCATTTCATCAGGTAAACATGGGCGTTTATTCTTTTTGTAAATAAAAATGTTAATGTTCGTTTGTTCAAAATCTTAAATCTCCTGAAGTTCTTCACCAATTGCTTTGAAATGTTGACACAATGTTGCATTTGAATAGGTGCGTTTTTATATACCTACTATACATAGATGTCACACCTGTGACAGGTAAAAACATACTTTTTCTGAAAAACAGTGACATCTGTTGGATGTAAAAGCAACACACGCTATACTAAACATTTTACTGCAAAACAGCTCCATCTGTTGGACGTAAAAGCAACACATGCTATACTAAATATTTTACGATTCCATTTCAATGTTTCCCTGGCTCAAATACGTGCAGAGGAAGCAGCACAGCGACGTGTGGCCAGACTTCAGGATGCACGGTTGCGAGCACGGTTACGGGCGATCGCATTCTGCAGCTTCAGATATGCTTCGTTCTCAGCAGAATGAATGCAACAGGCTAAGAGTGGCTGAAAGACGTCAACGAGAAACAGCAGATCAGCGTCATACACGACTCCGTGCTCAGCAATCACGCGATTACAATCGCCTTGCATTCCGGTACAACCCAGCTGATGATTAGAGTTTGAGCCGGCATGTTCTCATCGGCACCATGACTGAAGTGTGTCCTTATGGCAAGACTCTGAAATTTAATGGAGAAACGAAAGGAATGTGTTGCGCCGCCGGGAAAATTAAACTGCCTCAACTTGGAGAACCGCCAGAGCCATTGTGAAATTAAGTATATTAGAAACGTGCGCTTTCTCTTTTCTGTCTTTTCCATTTAACCAGACTGAGCCACAGCAACGCGTGGCCGGGGACAGCTAGTTTCTTAATACCCCAAAAAGACAAAACAAAAACGCCTTTATTAGAAATTCATCACGCAAAGTATGTCAAACTGCAGAAATTCAGGGTAACCACTCTTCAGGAGGTCATCCCACTCCTCAAGTGGGGGGTCTACATGACTACCCTAAACATGAAAGATACATGCTTTCATATTTCAATGTTTCCAGGCTACTGGAAGTTTCTCTGATTCAAGATAGGTTTGTGGCATTGCAAGTTCAAAGCACTTCCGTCTGGGATTGCCTCAGCCTCTCGTTTGTTCACTGAGGTGCTTGTAGCACTGGTGGTTCACCTGCGCTGCCAAAATATTCCAGTCTACCCTTACATGAGTGGCTGGATCATAACAGTAGAAACTGAGGCAATGCACTTGTTGAATGAACACTAAGGGCCTCATTACAGGGTAGGCGGTAAGGGTTTACCGGTACTGGTATTTTACCGGTACCGGTAAACCCTTACCGCCTTACTACGAGGTCCCTTTGCGGGTTGGGGAATTTAACGCCTGCTTTTTGCAGGCGTTAAAAACCAACCCGCAAAGGGACCAGGGAGCTAATTACGGTACCGCAATTTGCGGTGCCGTGATTAGCACCTTCCCCATTCCCATTATGCCCTATGGAGCAAAAATGGGTATGGGGAAGGGCAATGGGGGAAGGGGGAATTACCGCCCCACCAACCTTGGAATAGGGCGGTAATTCCCCTTTCCACCAAGGCGGTGCCGGTATTTTACCGGCATGGACCAAGGTGCTAATAGCACCTTGATCCACCGCCATCCGTGTAATGAGGCCCTAAATCTTTTGTACCAACTGAGTTTCTCAATGAAGCACAGTCAAAACCATCCCAAATTAAACAGTCCCTTGGAACAGTTTGAAATACAGAACTGACAAAGGCTTACCCCTCGCAACAAAGAGTAAAAGCAATAATGGCACCTTGTTACCAGGTTGGAGCCCATTTAATGGTCAGGAAAGCCCTGAAGTCTATAGGTAGGATGGCTTGTTGCATCTACCTTGTCCCGTACACACAGCTAAATATGCGTTGCATACAACAGTGGCTCTCAGACCAATGGTCACAGGTGTCTGGCAGATAGGACGATCTAGTGGTAGTGTCGTAAGAGGTGGTAAATGCTCTGCATTGGTGGATGGAAAAAAACCTCTTAAAGTTCAAATTTCAATTCCCATAGATGCTTCCCTGATTGGACCATTGTCAAGAGGTCACTGCACAGAGGGCATAGACACAAACTCTAAACATGAAAGCATTTCTACTCCTAGCAACTCAGGTGGCCCTGTTATCATTTTAGAATAGACTTTACAACAGCAGTGTACTAATTAAGAAAGACAACACCACAGCCATGTTCTACATTAACAAGGCGGTACCCACTCAAAACCTCTGTTGTGCCTGGCCCAGAAAATATGGCGCTGGTGTACCAGGAGACAAGTCTGCATTCAAGCGCAGCACGTCCCAGAAGATCACAACTTCCTGGCTGACAATCTGAGCAGAGTGCTTCAACCAAATCACGAGGAAATCAACTCAAATATACTCAAACTGATTTTTCCACTGTGGGGGCAGACAACAGATCTTTTTGCAACAGTACAGAACGCAAAATGCCCAACCTTTGAATCCTGAAGAGGTCAATATGGAATGTTTTATGGATCTGTTGGTCAGGGATATTTGCCTATGCTTTTCCTCCTGCACACCTCTATTCTACAAGATAGCGCACAAATCAATCTACGAACAATTGATGCTAATCCTCATTGCCTCAGTCTGGGCATGGCAAAGATAGTACACCCACATCATGAAGATGGCACTTCAACCTCTTATCAAGCTGCATCCAGTACACAACTTACTGGCACCAGCAGGATCAACTCACGCACCATGCCTGCAAACAATGAACTTGGCAGCACGACTCCTGCAGTCATAAAGTTCGGACACTTGCAATTGCTATCAAGCTGTATAGCGATATTATGAGAAGCCAGAAACTCCAACACTAGACACTGTTGCTTCAACAAGTGGAAACTATTCATCATATTGTCCTCAAAAAAAGGTATCAACCCTATTACCTGTTCAACAGCAAATATTGTGATTTAGACCAATCCTGAGTCTAGAAGATATAGGATGGCTACCTCCCTTATGGTCCATCTGACAGCCTACAACATGGGCCTCATTACGAGGAAGGCGGTAAGGGGTTAACAGCACCGGTAAAGGTGCCAGAGCTTATAACCCCTTACCGCCCCATTATGAGGTCCGCTCGCGGGACCCGCTCAGGACGCCTGGTTTTACCAGACGTCCTCAGCGGGTCCCGCGAGTGGCCCAGCATGCTAACAACGGGCCCGTCATTAACAGGCCCGTTGTTAGCATTCTCCCCATTCCCATTGAGCCCTATCAGGGCTCAAATGGGAATGGGGATGGTCCGGGTTCCCTGAATGGGGAAATACCGGGCCCTCCAAGGTCAGAATAGCCCGGTATTTCCCCATTCAGGGAACCTGGACCCGGGTTTGGGGGTAGCCATGCCCTTATTAAGGGCATGGCTACCTCCAAACTCGTAATGAGGCCCTATGTCTCAACACAAAGGGCCTCATCACGAGTTGGGCGGTATCCCCGGCGGTGTTACCGCCGGGGCTATTAGCGTTAACGTGAAAACCCACGGAGCTATTAGCGCCGGATCACGGGTTTGGCGGAACGGTAAGTCCCCATTCCCCATTGGGCCCATTCGGGAATTCCCCATTGGGCCCAATGGGGAATTTTCAGCGCTATTACCGTCGGCGGTATTAGCGCAGCGATAATAGCACCGAAAATCGACAAAATCGCGTTGGATTCCCCCCCAAACCTGTGATTTGGCGGACCATTAAATGTAGCGGTAATAGCGTTACGGCCCCATTTAAGGGTTACCGCCAAACTCATGATGAGGCAGAAAATATCCTGGTGGAGGAAGCTTGTTGTTAGGGATTTTATGGAGAGAGTCCAGTTTATTCACCCACCGGTTGCTCACCCACCTCCTGTTTGTCACTGTTCACCACTATACATTTCTAAGTTCCATGTCAGTCAATCAACCCATTTAATTGTCATAACGCCACAAATTGCCACAACGTTGGGGGGAGATGGCACGGAACACACATTGTACGCAAAGCTGTAATTTTCTACCCTAACAGAACCAAACAATTTTGAAAGACAAGCCAATTCTTTGTTTTGTTTGCAGTCAGCCAAGATGTTGACCTGGTAACAAAGGCCACCATTGCTAGATGGATTGTCGGTTGTTTTCAACTTTGGCAAATGCTAGCACATAAAACACTTCCATTCAGTGATTCCACGCGGTGTACAGGTGCAACATTAGCATTAATTACTAATTTTTCATTACAAGAAATGTGTAAGGCTGCAACCTGGAATTCAGTCCACATTTTCACACAACACTATTGTGTAGATAAATGAGCAAGAGCTGGTTCACAGGTGGGACATGTGCTATTAAAGCATTTAATTACAAATACATCCGCAGCTCGCCCACCTTCTTTTTCCCGTACTGCTTGTTAGTGTATGAAAAACTTGGGAATCTAAGCAGATACACATGCTTCAGAAGGACCGCGGTTATATATACAGTGGCCGTCTTTCTGTGGCTTGCATCTGTTTATAATCACATGTGCTCGCCCTGCCTCCTTCATGAAAGCAATGACACAGTGCAAAATCAGATATATTCTCTCAGCACACGCAGTTCTCATGTCAGGAAAAAAAACAGTGTGAGGGCCTCGATGCGTGAAGGATCATTGGGCCCTGCAAACGTAGGATTGGGAAGGTGTGAGAGGAACACCCCAATCGACGCCCTGTTTTCAAATTCAAAAACATTTCATACTCTGCATTGGCCTCCATCTAGTGGTTGGCTCAAAGTATGTGATTTTAGGCAGATTTGGGCCACAGAAAGACGATAACTGGGTAAGTATTTTTCATATAAAACTGCCTTGCAGAGGCGGACGAATGGATATCAGCAAACAGACTAAAACTCATCCGTAGCAAGGGCGGCTCATCCATACTGGGTGAGGACACTGACTCGCCTATGCCCTCACCCATTATTGAGGATTTGTGGTTTATGAAGAAAAACACAGAATGGACCTTAGCTGCGAGGATGGCAAGGTATTACTAATGCAAAAAATCTTCACAAAAATACATTTTACTTACAAGAAAAAATCCTTCTAAAAAACATGCATCGAATAGTTAAAAACCCAGAAATAATCAAAAATCAAAAATCAGAACCCCATTTTTTCACATCATATAATTAATTCCACCAAACATACACATTCTCATTCAGTCACAACAAAATCAAATTATACAATCAAATGGGTTATCAATATCTAAAAACCCTTTTAACACATTAGCTAAACAGTTAATCCTAGACACCCCTTTCCGATACAAGTGTGTCAACTAAGGTTAAACAGTACAAAGACTTGTTCAACACTGTCTACCCGTGTTCCGGTCAGTCGTGGGCTTCTCATGGTGCCTGATGTTCACCCTGCCTTCTTCAGGACAAAAGGCGTGGCATTAATGTCACCTACCAACATGCAATATCCAGTGGAAGATGTCTTCAATCATGCTAAAAAACAGATAATACAGATTTGTTACCTGGCCAACCTCTACAATACATACACAGTGGCACATTTGAATTATGTGTATACGGCTTACATCCATATACAACTTTGCACTCACCTCCAACATGATATTGTGGGGGTAATGCAAACAGTGGAATCAATCCCAAGTGCTCCAAAGCCTAGTCCAATTCACAAAACTCTACCTCTCCTGTGTGATGTGTCCACAATTGAATGTGATAGCCCAATGTCCTCATCAGACTAAATGCACTTACTTCCAAGAATCTGTCAGATATATGCCAGATTATTTCATAGCCTTGTGTCGCCTCATAATGCCAACAAGGTAGCCAATGCTAATCACTCCGCACATAACTTTGTGAAATGACACGATGAGGTCTTACTCCTTCTCTCTTCGATGCATCACCCAGTGAAATTGAAATAAATGAATGAATACACAGGGATCAGTCTCTACGTGTCCCTTCTTACATGATATACAACAAGATTGTATAAATGCAACGGGGTCGGAAAATCTTTAGAGGTGCGTATCTCACCTGCATCCTCCTTACGTTAGTCCCATGTTCACTTGGGCATATGTATTCCTACGCATAACCTCCAGCCTCGTCCACCTGTTACAGTTAGAGGTCACGGCAATGTAGACATTACCAAAAGCTGCGGTTTCAGACAAATAGCAGTATATGTCCCTTAGAGTAAAAAAAACGTATACGTCGTTAGTGAGCCAGACTGTGTCCTAATGTTAAAAAATGTTAACAAACCGGGCAGGATACACTATTTCATGCTTCGTTACCCGCAATCTACTGTTTATTCCGCCTGAATCTCCAGCTTGTTGTCTGGTAGCCAGGGTGACTCATATACCGCCCATAGTTAAATGAGCATGGAGAAAACAGTCAATGATGTCCATGGCGATAGAAATGGGACTACGTCATTCCTATCCGTTACATTGCATGATCAAAATTGAAGGATAACAATTGTCAAAATAAAGAAACACATATTAAGTGCTTCCCATGAAAAAGGAAATTTAAGAATTACCACATAATCTATTGCTCTTTAGCTGACAGAAACGGACCAACAACGATCTCGTTGCGCAAGTGCTCCTGGGTGTTGAAGTCTAGGCCCGAAAAACTACGATTACATAAAACATTTACTAATATAGAGCGTGGCCCAATGTGTCCATAGATTAATATCAAAGATCAAAAGAAATTAACCTCACTAGTTGTGACACATCAATGTCCTGCTAACTCAAAATAAATGAGTGGGTGTTTTCGTGCGAGATACATCAAATAGGACCATAGTCATCCCGTACTGTATAAATCGACGGAAGCACCGCTGGAGTGTCAATGGGTATTCATACTGATGAAGCACCCCACTCCAGTTGTATTCTGATGCCGGGGGTGCTGACCATCCAGTTTCAATGTCCAAACCAATCTCAAGATGTTTTAGACACAGACTTGCTGCCAACTCGGGCACTGAATCGGCAAACAAACTAGGTGTGTTCCCATCCCTACTGTTCACCTATAAGTTTGTTCCATTCAAGGGGGCGTGGCCTAGCAGCCATGGATTAGGCTGCTCTCTTGAAGAGCTCCGTGGATCCGTCAATGCATTTGGAGAAGCACGCTGAATATTAGCAAGAAATCCAACACCACAAAGATTCCAGGACAGCATGAATACAAGGAGCCCCTGATGCGCGAGGCCACGTGGAAAACAATAGTATATTGAAAGACTTGTGCAACATTGTTGCTCGTGGCAAAGGTCCTGAGCTGGATACAAAATGGCGGTCGCTCAGTGACCGAACAAAGGAACAGAGTCACTGAAGCTGAAGCAGGGGCCGGCGAGGATGAAATAACTGATTCCCGTGTGCGAGGAGCTGCAGCTGCAGAGGGACGGCACACACTGGAGTGCGCTGTCCGTGAGCTTGCCCGCCTTGCATCGGCAGCCCGGGTGTGCCCAGGGCCTGGAAAAGAAGCAGGAACGTCTCGGGATGCCTCTGTGGGCGCTTAGGTGATCCCTCCAGCACCCGAAGTGTGACTGGGGTGCGGGAGCAGGGACTGGAGAAGCCCACCGGCCCACTGGGAAGCGTGGTGTACTGCGGGGCCCAGGAGCCGGGGGGCATAGAGCGGGCCAAGCTGCTAAACAGCACATGGTCGGAGCGAGGTGCGGGTGCCCGCGGCTGCATGGAGAGCCGGGGGGCGAGATTGCGGGCGGCGGGAGCTCAATGCCTCGGAAGAAGAGGACTGCTGAGGATGATAAGGGCGTGAATAAGCCCATGTAAAGTAGGAACATTGGGACTGCGCGGCCCCCAAGTGTGACGGGGTGCTCTCGTGGTACTCCTCCCCCCCCACAGTGAACGTTCCGGCGGTGGGGAGTGAGGAAAACGGATGGAGAAAAGAGGAGGAGGGGCCAGTCACGAGACGTGGGGGGAAAAGACATCTGGTGGCGAAAGACAGAACAAGCAGCCCCCCCTTCAAGGCAAAGCAAGATGGGCCTGGTGGCAGCAGTGGAGCCCTCTCCCGTGGCAAGTGGGGAGCAGCATGAGTAGCTTGCAGAGTACTCAAATAAGCACACACTGTATGGGAAAGGCAACAGGGGCGACCTATGACCGAAATTGCTCACAATAGGACACTGGTGGTCCGATCAGACTGCAGCAAGCCAATGGTGCACAGCCCAAGCTAAATTGCAACAGCATGATGGCGCACTGCCTGGGAGGGTAATGCCAGAAGTCGGACCAAGGCGCACCATACATGGTGGCATATGATGCAAGCGCCGCGCACAGGAACTGCCAAGGGAGTACTGGAAAAGAACCGCGCCACGGGAAAAGTGCTGCGCCAGAGCACATATTGATCCCACAAACAAGACCCTCAGAAAGCAAGAGCTGCAACCCCCCCACAAGGCGGACTGGAACAGGGCGCAAGCAAATACAAGACAGGCAGCGCTATAGTATGCCTGCAGCCATGAAGAGGCAGCCGCGGAAGGGCAAAGACCCGCACGCTGTGGGCGAACCGGATCCTGAAATAAAGACAGAGTAGTACAATGTCTGTAAGAGGAGGCAAAACCAAGGGCAAGCAGCCCACAATGGACATCTTTGCTAAGTCGCAAAAGTCCCCCACCACAAGGTATGGCTGCCGTGCCCGCAGACGCGGCTTCGCCGAGAGATGACCACTTGATCTTAACACAGAATTGAAAAGCTCGTGGGGAATAGCGATGGCAGACCTGAGAACTACACTGGAAACTAAAATAGATGCAGTGGGGATAGAGGTCAACCTGCTGCGACAAAATGTGAGAGCGCTGGCGGAAAGAACGAGTGACCTAGAAAGTGCAGTGAAAATTAACACGGACACCAGCACAAACAATGCCAAGGAAGTCCACATACTGAAACAACAGGTGGCCAACCTGGAGAACCGAGCGGAGGAGGCCGAGGGTAGAGAGAGACGCAATAACATACGCGTGGTGGCCTGCCGGAGGGGGAGGAGGGCCAAGACCCCACGGACTATGTAGAGAACATGATTATACAAGAAATAGGAGCTAGCAAGCTCTACCAAGGATTTGCAATTGAACGTGCACATAGGGCCATGATGAGGAAACCACAATCAGGAGCCCCCCCTTGAGCAATTATAACGAAGATCCTGAATTACAAGGACAGAGAGAAGATCTTGGAATTCTTTCGGAAAGGAGGGACGATAACAAGGGCGTCTGCGACCATCACGGCATACCCTGATTACACCATGCTGGTACAGAGACAGCGCTATAGCTATGTGGCGATCAAGAGGAGACTGCGCACAGCCGGAATCAAATACATGCTTGTGTACCCCGCGAAGCTCAAAATCTTACGAAAAGGCAAAGTGCACTTTTTTGACACCCCAGAAGACGTGGTGACATGGCTGGATGCGCAGGGTTGTCCAGAACGAGACAAGGAGCAAGGTTGTGAGGAATACGATAAGTGATGGGAAAACACCACGCATGATAAAAGGCGATGTGGGGGGGGGCCTGGGGCAGAGACTATAGAACAGATAACAGGGGCGCGGCTAGAAAAGATAGTAATGGGAAACTGTAACATGGGACACTTGAACTTGTTGGACTAGAATATAAATTGCAAAAAGCAAATTGGGCAGCGTCAAACGCGCTCAGCTAGATGCGCAAAACAGGAGCTACAAGATGGAGAAAACCTACCCCCAGGAGTTAGAGTAGTAGGACCGCCACTAGGGCGATATCTCCCTGCTGAGCTGTGAGTACGGGCAATTGCTGGAAAAGGGCTAGGTGCGGGGGTGCCTGAGATCCAGGGATGGAGCTGGGCAACAATTGGGGAGGGGTAGAGATAAGAGGGAGTTGAGGGATGAGTTGGGGTGGGGGGTAAGTAAGGGGGGAGGGAGGGGAGCTGGGGAAGGGGAGTGGGTGGAGGAGAGGGAACGCTGGGAGTTGAGAAGTGTGTTGGGGTTGGGAAGGGCATGGGGAGGGAGGGCAGTTGGGGAAGTCGAAGTGTGTATAGTTAAGGGAAGTTTATGTTGCAAACCGAGCCTACAAATAAGGGGGGAAAAACCTAGATCTGGACTGTACTTGCGGAGGGAGGAGCAGGATCCTAACATATCATGGGAGACCTTAAAGTAATTACTTGGAACGTTAGAGGGCTCAATAGCTATCTAAAAAGGAATAAGGTGATGATGTATCTGCGTAGACAGAAAATAGACATAGCCCTGATACAAGAGACTCACCTCACACAAGAAAAGTTGGAGGTGGTCCGGAAGAAGTGGAAGGGGACCGTCGTAGGCGCAACATATTCGGCCTATGCTAGAGGAGTGATCACCTGGGTAGCACCGCATGTCCCATTCCAGCTATTACAATCTACAGTCGAAGCAGACGGGAAGATGGTTATAATAAGAGGGCTGGTGGAAAACAAGGAAATAAGCATCATAAACACATATGCCCCGAATCAGGACACGGCGGCATACTTTAGGACCCTATACAATAAACTCAGCATGTGCTTGGGGGGGGCAGTGATCTGGGGAGGAGACTTTAACTGCGCACTAAACCCGAAAATAGACAGATCAGATGGAAAAATAGATAGACCCATCCCAGCCGCCAGGGCGTTGCAGTCACTGTTAAGGGATTTCGGGTTTGAGGATGCATGGAGGGTGTGCCATCTACAGGACAGACAGTATTTGCATTATTCGGCTCCACAAAACTTACATACAAGGCTAAATTACATGTTTGCCACGCAGGAGCTAATGGTAGAAATAGTGCAGACAGAATATAAAGCAAGGGTCCTGTCAGACCACTCACCGCGGGTACTGGTATGGCAATATCGACCCCCGAGAGCAAGGATACCAACGTGGCGCCTCAGAGCAGAGGCGCTGAAAGATTCGATTTTCAGGGAGGATTTGAGAGAGGAAATAAGTTATTTTGAGATCAACAGTGGCAGTGTTGATACAGCGAGTACGCTCTGGGAAGCTTTTAAAGTGGTAGTGAGGTGGATAGCCATAGCTAAGTCCAAGGGACTACAGGGAGGGATATTAGCTGAACTACAAGATTCAGAAACCGATCTAGAGGCAGCACTAAGAAGGGGAGGCAATACCAAAGAGGATAACAAAGCAATACTCAGGCTACAACAAAAATGTGCTGGGCACTGGGAAAGATTGTGTAATCTTAACTATAAAAAGTACATAGAAAGACAGCATGCAGGAGGGGATAAACCAGGGAGGGCCCTGGCATGGTTATATAAAAGCGAGACCCCCAGACCCACAATCAGAACAGTAACAAAGGAAGATGGGCGCATAACGGACACCCAAGAAGGAGTTAATCAGGAATTCGTAGACTACTACCGACACCTGTACGGAGACAAAGAAGGAAGCGATTGCAGGAAAATAAGAGAAACACTGGAAGACATTGGGTTGCCGCAAATAAGTGCAGAGGAGCGAGAGGAGCTGGATGCTCCAATTACTCTAGGAGAGGTAGGGGTGCAACTGCCCACCAGCAAGACTCCGGGGGCCGATGGACTCCCTAGCGAGTTTTATAAAATGTACAGAAATGGGGTGCTCCCCCCCGCTTTTGACGATGTTAAATGAGGCATATGAAGTGGGAAGGCCACCAGAGTCTCTAAGAGAGGCGGTTATCATACCGCTCCCTAAACCCAATAAGCCTGGTAATGATTGCGGCTCATATAGACCGCTGTCAATGTCGAATCAGGATAGCAAGATGCTAACAGCGGTCTTGGCTAACAGAATGAGGAGGGCTATTAGTAAATGAATACACCCCGACCAGACCGGTTATGTCCTTAATAGGAATATATCTAATAACCTCAGACGACTCCATCGAGTTATTGAACACGCGGACGAGGACGCGAGCGAAATGGCAATTGTATCATTGGATGCAATAAAGGCCTTTGAATCAGTCAAATGGCCCTGGCTGATTGTGGCCCTGACTAATTATGGAATAGGACCTGGATATCTCAAATGGGTCAAACTATTATACAGCGCACCGCTAACCAGGGTTAAAACGGGAGCAGTAATATCAGAGAGGTGGCAACTCAGCAGAGGTACTAGAGAGGGATGCCCGTGGTCCCCTATGCTGTATATTTTAGCCCTAGAGCCCCTAGCGATATGCCTGAGGCAGCAGTATGATATAATAGGCATTAACATAAAAGGGGAACCGCATTTAATCTCTTTGTATGCAGACGATATGTTGTTGTACCTACGTTACCCCGAGGAAAACCTCCAATATGTTCTGGAGGTGATGGAGCGATTTGCAGGGCTGTCTGGCATAGCAGTGAATCCCAAGAAATCTTGTATATTTCCACTGGACAGATGCAAAGGGATCCCATTAGATCAATTACCAGTTTTACAAATACCATGGGAGGTCAACACATTTCGATATCTTGGGATAGACATCTATCACACGGTAGAAGCAGAACACCAACACAACACTGAGAAAGCGATCAAGGGTATTGAAAATAGCATGAAGTTCTGGGTAAAGCTCCCCTTGTCGATGATGGGGCGAGGGGCAATGTTGAAAATGGTGGTCCTGCCAAGACTACTGCATTATTTTGGAAATATCCCATACCTGATACCAAGGCGATCCTTTGCTAGGATACATGGCATATGCAGGGAATTCCTTTGGCATGGGACGAGGAATAGAGTAGCCCTTTGGAAGCTACAGAACTCATACGAGAGAGGAGGTATGAAATTGCCAAACTATGAAATCTACTACATAGCCAGCCAGCTACGATATGTAGCAAAATGGCTCTTAGAAGAACCAACCTCAGAGTCCAGGCTATTTTGATTGGACTGTGCCCCATTCTTCTTAAAAGAAATTATGTGGTTGCCCAGATCGGATATGGAAGGGCGCCCAAAGATGATGATACTGGGATGGGAAGTGTGGCGTAGGGCCTGTCAGGTAATGGAGAACCCATCCCATGCTCCCCGCAGGTGCCTCTAGTCGCACTGGCGGGAAAAGAAAAGCAACTAAGGATGATGATCAGGACGCACTGGGAACTGGTAGGGATAGCAATAATGGGCGACATATGGCAAGAGGGGAGTATAAAAGACTTTGAGATGTTGGGGTAGGAAACGGGGTTACATGCGGGACAGTACATTACATACCACAGGGTGGTGCGGCGAAACAAAGTGACATGGTCCGAAGTAGTACTAGAAGATTAACCGGACGCCACCATGGATACAATATATGACATAGCAGAAGGGGGACATGAGATATTTAGAATATATGAGCTGATGATGTTCAAAGTGGGGAAAGAAGTGGTACAGCTGAGACAGGACTGGGAAGAAGAAGTGGGGGCATCAATGAGTGATGGGATGTGGGAGCGAGCCCAAGGGTACCATAAGAAAGTGTCAAGGAATGCAAGGTTACAACAGATACAATTATATATAACCCATCGGGCTTATATGACACCCCAGAGGACAGCTAAATTCAAAAATACAGGACGACAATCATGCCCCAAATGTGACAAAGAAAACGCCGGAATAGTGCACATGCTTTGGACTTGTCCTGTTATTGAGAGATTCTGGGGAGAAGTGGCACACAGGCTGGAAGAAAAAAGCATTAAGATAGTGGTGGAAACAGCATGGGCATACCTATTGGGGGATTTCCCAGACCACGTAAATGTAGGCATGTAAGTAAACTAAAAGATTTGGCATACATACTTGCTAAGCGAAGAATCGCTATGAGATGGAAGGCATGCCATAGACCAAGAATAGAAGTATGGTGGAAAGACCTACAAAAATGGGTGGAAGCTGAAACTATAGTATGACAGGAAGCTAGTAATTTTGGAGGAGAGGAGGAAGAGGCTGAAGCATTGATAGCCTGAAAGCATCTGATAGCTACGCTATTTGGGCCCACGCAAGACCGGTCAAGTGATCGGGACCCAGCAGAGACCACAGGAGAGGAATCCCTACTGCAAGACGAAGAAATAGCAAATGAAGGAGAGTAGGCTCGAAAGGGGGGGGAGGGAATGGGAGAAGCAGTGGACACGGATGGAGTGATGTAAATTCAAAATGTTATTATATGCACTGCAAGTTTGGTTTGTAATGTTTGTTCAAATAAACTTAATAAAAATTGTTTTTTAAAAAAAGTTTGTTCCATTCAACTGACACGTTTGAATCCTGTCGTACAGTATCTAAAGAATAGATCCACTTTTGTTCTTTCTTATGCAACATGGTAGCCATGTTTCCACCTCGTGTTTGTGTCCTTACAGTTTGTAAAACAAACCACATAATATCTAGAACTGTATGTCTTGTTCTTACATAGTGATCCACCAATGGTCTGTCAAGTACTCTATTTCTTATGCAGGATCTATGTTCTGAGATCCTCTGATGGATCTGTCTCGTGGTTTTACCCACGTAGACTAGGTTACACAGGCATAGGATAATGTAGATCACATTTTCTGTTAGGCAATTCGTATGTCCTTTGAGTTCCCATCTCACTGTACCATAATTGAATTTCATGCCTAGTTTCAGTGAAGGGACAAGCAGTACAGTTCCCACATTTATGGTGACCAGTAACCGGGGGTAGCCCCCATTGGGTAAATACGCTTTGTTTTCTCTCTGTGTCCCTATATGTGTGCACTAACCTTTGCCTCATATTGCTGTTACGTATAAAGGCAAACATGGGTTTCTTTTCTAGGCTTCCTGGTTGTTATATGAGGTGCCAGTTCTTGCTAATGCTCTTCTTAATATTGTTGTTTATAGGACTATACATCGTAACACAGATGAGCTGACTGTTTTCAGATTTTACCCTAGAGGTGAGACATACCTCCCTATGTGTGCTGGCTGCTCTTTTATAGTTCTCGTTCGCCATTTTTCTGGGATATCCCCTTCCATCAATCTCTCTCAAATTGGTAGCATGGTTGGTGAATTAATCTTTTTTGGTACAGTTTCTACGAATTCTTAAGAACTGGCTGCATGGCAAGTTAAATTTTAGGGCGTCCGGATGAAAACTGGAGAAATGTAACAAGATGTTTTTATCAGTGGGTTTTCGGTAAAGTTTTGTTTACAGTTGCCCTTCTGATTTCCGTATTGTGAGGTCCAAAAAATTGACTTGTGTCATATTCCATTCAATGGTGAATCTAATATGGGGGTCGCATTTATTCACCCATTCAAAAAATTCCAGAAGGGACATGCTTGACCCTCTCCAAATCAGAAACACATTCTCTATATATTGTTTCCATACTGCCAAATGGTCCACAAAAGTCAGTTTTTTCAAGGCTCACGCTTGGCCTAAGATAAACACATTTTCAAAATTCGCCATATATAAATTTGCCACATTGGGTGCGAACATGGCCCCCATAATGACTCCTTTCAACTGTTTATATAGTTGTTATTTAAATGTCCTACAAATGTTAACAAACCGGACATCATACACTTTTTCATGCTTCCTTAGCCAAAATCTACTGTTTATTCCACCTGAATCTCCAGCGTGTTGTCTGGTAGCCAGGGTGACTCGTATATCGCCCATAGTTAAATGAGCATGGAGAAAACAGTCAATGATGTCCATGGCAATAGAAATGGGACTACGCCAGTCCTATCCGTTACATTGCATGATCAAAATTGAAGGATAACAATTGTCAAAATAAAGAAACACATATTAAGTGCTTCCCATTAAAAAGGAATTTAGTATTGGCCATAGATTCTTTATTAGAGCCCCTCTCAGTATATACCAAGTTTTTCCTCAAACCATTTGTGATGGTCATGCCAGTTTATGTTAAAGACACTACTGACATGATAAAGATTATTAATTAGATCACAATTGACCCTAACGATATCTTGGTGATAATGGACGTAGAGTCATTGTACACATCTATTCCGCAAATGGAATGTCTGGAAGTCTTAGGTAACTGTCTGGACCAACGGGCCATGCCACATATACCTCCAACTGGCTTTATTTTGGAGTGCGTACGTCTCGCAATGACCAAAAACATGCTTATTATCCTGGGCCATAGATATTGTCTTCTCATTAGATAGAAGTTTAATATTATTGTTCATCGAAGTAGGTCTTGCCTTAATTTCGCCCTTAATTTCGCCACAGTCATGATCATCGGAAAAGGGGTTGATGGTGCACGACTCTGACCTTGGTAAGCCATTGAAAATTGCAATACATTTAGCTATTCTATTCCTCCTTTGTTCTAAAGTATGAAATTGTGGTTCGCACATGTGACCTGGGTCAGCAGGGACTGGCAGATTTCTTACGAAAGAACAATGCCTAACATGTAGAGCCTCTTGAGAGCCGGTTGCCTGACTCAAAGACTCTGCAGCAGAAATGATCTAGTGGTTCATACCGGATGGGAGAGGAGGAGGATGAATTCGCTAGAGGGGCCAAATTTGCTTTCTCCAAATTTAATCTGGTCTTTGTCATTTTGGCATATTTTTTTGTGATGTGATTTTTTTACCCTAAAGTTTGTTCATCAGGTATTGTTAGAGATTGCATAAAGTTTCGTGACCCTGGGTAAGACGATTTAGGCGAAGCCTTCTGATTTTTTCATTTTTTAAAAATTAACTGTGGTTTTGTATTGGCTAAAATAGTGAATGGCGGGCGGCTAACGCTGGGAGCAATTGTCTTTGATTGTTTTAATAAGTCTTGGTTTGCATCAATAGCACCCTCCAGCATGCCAACTGACACACTAGCATTAGGTGTGGGGGAATGTAAGTTGTTTTTTTGTGGGACTTGAATGTCAGAGGGTAGATTAGAGGCTTGCAAATTTGTTATAATATTTACAACATTATTCTGACACACAAACCCAGGAACATTCTTTATAACCACACAACTGTTCAATATATTTTCCGAAGTAAACTTTACCAATAAATCATTCTGCAAATGCAATTTAACATCCAACGCTTCATAAAGTTTAACAAGACCTTAATTCAATGTGTTTTTGGAAGTGTGATCTACCAATAGATCGTTCTGTATGTGCATTTTGGCATCAAGAGCTTTATAAAGTTTAGCAAGTGATGTCAATGCCGTCGGTATTCATTGCACTTAAAGTCATCGCCGCAAAAGAGGAGGAGGGCTGGGGGGAGGAAATGAGGCTCTCCTCGGAGTGGGATTTGTATAAGAAATTGATAAGGGAGAGGAAGTAGCGGAGGAATTTGAAAACATAGCAGGTGACTGTGACAAGGTAGATGGGGGAGATAGAAGGGGACGAGTGACAGCTGATACCACATGAGAATTAAAAAACTCCTCTTTCTACTGATTGATGGTGTATGAAGACGGGGGAGCTGGACTGTGAAACAGTCAACATGGCAGACGGCTTATTCGCAGTCAACCGTGTCAAAAGTGAGTTATTAAGATCTATAGTGCATGTTTTTAATTCGACAGCGGAAGGCGTAGTGGAAACTACAGAGGGCTGGACACCCAAAGAGGCACTGGTCGTTAATTCGGAAAAATTACTGCTAATTGGCGATTGGGTACAAGTCAAAGCACCTGACTAAACTTCCAAAGTAGGGGGATCTACAAGATTGATTACAATTTGATCAGCGATTACAGAGGCCACGTTATGCTGAGATTCTACTGCATTTAGCCGAAGAGTCAAGCAGATCGACGACATATAAGTTTGCAGTGCAAAAACCTCTAATAGCAGTTGTTAGAGATAACGCTTCCTTGCTAACGCGAGCAGGTCCCTGTCGTGAGGGAGATTTAACAAGTTATTGTTCAGTCCGTTTTTTAGAGGAGGTAAAGGCGCTAATAGCCAAAGTGTTAATGGGTGGCATAACTGATTTAAGGGTATAGACATAAGTCCTTTACGACAAACAATGAAAGGTTTGAAAAATGAAAGTAAAGCAAACAAAATACAATATATGGTACATTTTTGTGAATAACATTTGACAGTGAAACAAAAGAACTAAATCACAACTCACCACCCCCTAGCCGCTTGTCAAGCTGCCCAACTGCACTTGCCAAAGCACTCTGCAAATGCTTGTGCCTGTTGTTTTTATAGGCAATTGGGCACAAGTGGGCAGAGCAAAGAAGGAACACTAAATTATGTGTTCATGAGAGTCTCAAAAAGTTCAAAGAAAGTCCAAATAAACTTGAAGTGAACACTTTTGTAAAGACAGAAAGAACACCATGTTAGAACATCATTCTGACAGAAGTGTGGATGCTTGAATTTAAGATCAGTCCATCCAACGTATCGAGGGAAGCCACCGGTATGTCCTGCCCAACTGCACTCCCCAAAGCAATTTACGAATGCACGCATGCAGATGAGCGCGCCCTTTGTTTTTATAGGCAATTGGGCACAAGTGGGCGGAGCAAAGAAGGAACACTAAATTATGTGTTCACTAGAGTCTCAAAAAGTCCAAATCAACTCAAAGTCAACACGAGGGAAGGCACTGGTGTGTCCTGCCCAAGTGTACTCACCAAAGCACTCTGCAAATGCGGCAGTTTAGTCATTTCGTACTTTGGTTTGACTTTCTTTAACTGGTCATCTCTGATAAAGCAGTCCTGCTAAGTGTAATTACCTGGCTAGACTGGCATTTGTGTACTGCCAGTGTAGCAGTTTCTTACTGTGGCATTGTATATTTTTCTGGGCATCTGTGGTAAAATGAACCATAAGTGTTACTGCTTCAACTGGCATTTTGGTGCAGCCAGTCTAGGTATGTCTCAATGTGGCATGGCATTTTTTTTTAACTGTAATATGGTATTATGCATCTAGATTGGTCTACATTGTACAGCCAGTTGGACATGTTTTCATTGTGGCATGGCATTTTTAACTAGCAAAGCATTACAATAATTAAAGCATTAATGTTCCTGTGCACTGTTGGTGACTTTGCATGTATTGGATTTTTTGATTGGTGTTACCCTAAAAAAGAATTGCAAACGCTCTGGATTTTTAGTCAGTTAGTCGCAGAAAGTGTACTGTATAATGCATTAAAATACATATTTATATCTGTCTCCTAGTGCAGTGTGTGGCATGCCCCTGAATGAGCATGATTGTGTGTATTGTACAAACGTGGTGGTGTAGGCCGGCCCAGAGTGTAGCACGACCTGTGATTTGTTGGAGAGCTGGGGAGTGGTTAAGGGGGCCCCTCAGCATGGCTCGCAGGGGGGGTGCCCACATTTGGTGCTACGTCACTGGTGTGTTATTGGATGGGGGGTTGCTTAAAGCTACATGCTGTGGGGGACAATGAACAACTAATGGTTGTTATTTAAATGCTGCATTTTCTTTTGTTGTGCTCTCGTCTGTGTCTTAATGGTACTGTAAATACAGCAGTGCGGGGGGTGCAGTGGAGAAAAGGAAGGTATGGTGTTTGCATTGTGTGGGGGTTGAGTGTGGGGTTGTGGCGAGTGGGGGGCGCGGGAGGCTGGCGCGGGAGTAGAAGGAGATGGGACAGAAGAACATATTTCCCATACTTTTATTTTTTACACTTCGACCACTGGCAATCACCTACTTTGTTTTGCTGTAACCAATGAGGGAAGCCTGAGTAGAAATATGTTGCAGAAGAGGATAGGTACCAAGGCTGAGCACTTCTCCCCCGCACCTCTAATAGTCTTATCAACAGATCAAATGAACCTACATACTTCTAAATTCAACTAAGTTTTACTGTTTAAATAGGTGTGCTTGGTGCATTGTTTGCTTATTGCAGGAGAGGAAAGGCACAGACTCTGTTCACACGCAGATGCTGAGTGTAAATAAACTCACTTGCGCCGTTGTTTAGCAGGAATGATGGATTGCTTCATTGCTCCATCACCTTTGCACTTGTGGCTGATCCCAAGATAGTGTAATGGCTATTTCACACCTTGGACTGCAGAGGTGTGGGTCGAATTATTTCATCAAGACAAGCACCACACCTGTTTCTAACTGAAACCAAGGGTCAGACACCTGGGAGGACTTGGAACTAGTAGGCAAGCACCAATCACAAACATCAAACTAATAGGGAAATGCACCCACCAACCACGACACTGATTGGAACAATTAGCTCCAAAGGCTAACTATAAAAAGAGGCAGTAGCCTCCTGACGGGGTCGGCATTAGGACGACATTCCAGAGTTTCAATTGTGAAGCAGAGAGAAGAAAAGGAGGAGGAACAGCGAGGATGAAGCTCAGGTAGCCACTTATTGAGAGCATTACAGAAAAGTTAATAACTGAGTCCAGTCAGCCACAATGTAGAATAGGCAAGGCTTAGAGGAAGTGCTAGAGTCGAGTGCCCGCTAGGAAACGTGCACTAAAGGTGTTCTGTTGAATTTACAACAGTACCCTGTAGAATCAGGGGACCACTTTGCTAAATAACAGTGAGGCCATCTGCGAACACTACCAACCTAAATAAAACCTTATGAACTTTGTTGTAGCTGTCATGGCTGGTGTTGTTCCCTCTCAGCTTTCTGACAGGATTACGGGAGATCAAGGAACCTTAAAGACATCATTAAGAAAAGTCACTTCAAGTCAAAACCAAGGGAATTAATACCAGGATGCATACACCCAAGGGTTCCTTTACTTGTGAAGGATGTCTTATCTGTAACGTGGGCTTGCGTAACAAATACATTTAATATTCCTAATATCACATGGGCACACCACATACAGGACCTCATTAATTGCCATTCTGAGTTTGCAGTCAATGCTCTTATTTGCCTTGTAATCAGGAAATACATGAAAAACGTACAGAGTGTTGGTGTGTAGCGAAGTCGAGGAGATCTTTGGCTAGTCTTGTCTCGCTGTTCACTGTGAGCTGAAGGCGGAGTGCTAACCTTAAAACTGCCACTCCCGACGCAGAGCGTCGCATTGTGTTGGCAGAATGTTGGTGTGTAGAAAAGTTCAGGAGCTGCTGGCGAGTCTTTCCTCGTTGTTCATTGTGAGCCAAAGGTGAAGCGCTAACCTTAAAACTGCCACTCCTAACGCAGAGCATCGCAGAGTGTTGCCAGCGTCTTAGCGCAGGGGGTAATGGTCCCAGCCGATAGAAGCCTCATTGGAGGTCGGCTACCACCAGCGTTCCAGACGTCAAGCCCGCCTCCTACTGATGGCCGACCATGGAGACTTCTCAACCCCAGTTACGGGACGTGTGCAATCCCTCAGCACATTGGTGGGAGCCCCTGAATCCCAAGGTAACTTCCCGGTTGTGCCCCGTGATTGGACTGAACTGTTGACTTTTGTATCTAACCCGTGCACGCGATCGACAGCCCCCCCAAACTTCACTATTATTACCAACAAACTCTTAACAACTGTGCCAAATCAGTCTAGTAGCGCGGCCAATGGGGTCGAGGAGGGTGGGAGCGCAAGTGACACAGTCGCCGAAGTTGTAACATCTAAGCAAGCTCTGGACATTATAGACTTGGAACTCCTAAAAAAACGGGCATCTTCCAAGATTCTGAATCCAACAGCCGGCCCCAATGTGAGTACAGGGTGGCCCCTATTTTCAAAAGAAGAACCAAATCAGAGGCGGGCGAAGGAGAGCTTAAATGGCATTTTAAGCAACACACGTTGATGGGTGCAACCACAATGAGCCCTCTCTGGGTTCGAGGCCCACTCCACAGATGAGAGGGAACCTTTAGGAACCTTGGACTGTTTGAGAACCACTGAAACAATTAAGGTTGGAACAAATGGGCCAAACAATGGATGCGGTGAACTCACTGATGCTGACATACTGGAAAATGCTAAGCTGCGAATAACACACTTCTTCCCTTCTAAATTTCAACATCCTCAGACTTCAAAGGCCCTATGGCTGCAAGAGGTGGAACCCATCTCGATTTCAACGAAGGACGCCAAAAATTGCCACTCCGAATTGAGGCGGTTGCGCGGCCTCGCACATAGCAACTATGATTTATTACCATCAAATCATACTGAGGTCTGAAAACCTGTTCAGGACCAACAACCTCCCAACCTGGGAACCTCAAGTACAACTGACCAAGCTCCCCTCACGGAAGACAGAGTAAATCTGCATGAGAACTCCACACTGGCTGCAAGGTTAACAAAGGACATCGCAAACCTGGCGTTGCACTTGAGTATGAAATCCAATAGTCGCAGAGGAAACCATCCAAGCGCTGAAACAAGTGAAATAAGAGACCTGGAACTCGCCATCCCGGTAAAAAAGCTCAGAAATGATACTCATTCGGAGGTGACTCATACTTTGACACAGGCAGCAAACAATTCCCAGGCAGTTCCTCCCAAACCTAAGGGGAACTAGCCCTCTGGCGGCAGCCAATTTGGTAGGTCTGCCCGGCCTAAGATCTCAACGAATACAAGTGAAGATTCCAGCAATGAATCATCAGCAGATTCTTCCTGGGAATTAACTCACTACCCGGAAGTCAGAGAAACTCAACCCCAAAAAGCCAAACAAAAGCTGAAAAATCAGACCAAACTTGCCGTGGACGAGTGTAGTGAGGTCTCATGCATAACTCATTTGCAAACCATCAATATTTTTTGCAGTCGCTATCACACTAGGCCCTTTCCTAAAGCTCTATGAAAACTTAAGTGACAACTATAAAGACCAAACTACTCTGATAGCGTTGATGCACACAAAATTGCTCCATGTAGAATCATTCATAGAGGCAATTAGAGAAAGGCACATTGGGTAAAAGAAAAATTCAGGGCGTCATCCTAAAGACCTTTATTGATCTCACGCAAGAGGCTGGGACCGATAAAATAATGTTCCTCGAAGGGGTATGCGAGATTGCACTGTGGTCCAAACTCGAGGACCCAGACATTGGGTTACAACCAGCGGCCCCTCAAAGAGCCCCCACATTTCCTCCAGAGCCCCCAACAGCTGCGTCAAGTGTCAACTGTAACTCTCAGGCAGCCCTTATGGAGGCTTCATCGATTGAACCACTCTCGGAAAGCAGGGAAAGGGTTCAGAGCGAATTGGTGTGCGAAATCCACCAAGTGCCAACAGTGGCTCAGAATCAAGCATGCCGACACATAGATGCAGAGTCTACCCAGGCTATGGAGTCAAACAAGTCTATCGGTGTCCTTGAGTCTGCAGCTATAACTGTAGACGTCTGTGACCATGAACTCTGACAAAACTCAGTAAAGACAAACAACCTTTCAATTTTTGATCAAAACAAAACCAAGACAAAAACTCTGAATCCAACTAAGAAAATAGAGCAATTTAGGAAACCCCTAAATATGCCAAAATTAAAACTGGGGAAAATGTGTGGATCAAGGAGCTTCTTAAGAAACCTCAGGATCGTCCTGATGGACGCCCTTCCAGCCCCGGCTAAAAATCGGAAAAAGGACTGCAGCATGAAAACACATTTGAGCAGAAGTGACAACAAGGTCATTGAAAATACAACTATGAGATCAGAAGATCCGATTGAGTTGGAAAGTTTTGAGGACCTGTTGCTCCAACTGACCACACATGAAGAGACCGAATTCGACGGTCCTCAGGTCGAGACTCTAACTGTAAACACTGCCCCAAAATCGACCTCTCAAATGGAGGTACGGCAGAGACACTGCTACGTAGCAGTACATTCAAACATATCCCCCTTTCTAAGCCTAGCACAGAGGTGAGCCAGGGTGATAGGAATGCAGGGTGATCCCCCAGAAGCCTCTAATGTCATGGAAAAAATGATTATGAAATCTAGACTGGAGCGTTCTTTGACCCGCAAGGCCAAATAACCCAGAGAAGGTGAAGATCGTTGCGGCAGTCGACTGCATCACAAAACTCTTTTTGAGACCAATGGGTTTTTCAGCTGAACACTGCTGACCACACTATAACTCTAGAACAGATCCTGAGGGCAGACGATGGCCTAATACGAAACCGTTCCAATATTTTGTGCCTGTTCCACCATGTATGTAGACTGTGGGTGATTGAGTCAAAAGACATCAGAATTGTTGAATTTTTTTTGGGAAAGAGAATGGCCGAGAGTGCCTGCATATGGTTTCTGCCTCCCTGATGTCATTGCTCTTGGACGCTAGGGATGAGCTTCACTCTCTGGGTTTCGATCTAAGGGAGAGTGATAAGCCAATAAGAAAAACATTAGAGACGGAGGAAATTGCAGTAAAGCAAGGGATGCCTGTGAAGCACCGGCATATTGGAGGGGACGCAAAAGAGTTGGAAAGATCTACCAGTATGGGACCTCCTAAAAAAGTCCCCTTGGGACATGGCTGACTCACTGACTGGCCAAAATTAAGAAAGATCTCCATAAGTGGGGCAAATACCCAGAATGAAAATAAGAGAGTGGCCTGTCATAAACTGAGCGACAAGCCATCCCTGGAGGATATACAGTCCTGGGGCTGGTTAGCAAAGACTTTGGTCCCTAGGGGCAAAAAATAGAGCCAGAGAGACGGGGGCCTCTGCAGGCTAGAGGTCGGCTCTTGGAACATCAGGGGCTTTGTTCAAAGTATGGACCCGGTTGTAGGTGGGTAAGACATAATATGCCTGCAGGAAACTTGGTTCCAGGAGACCCCACTCTTAGACTGCTTTTCCCTGCACTTAAATAAGGCTAAAAAGGGAAAGCAGGGTAGGCCCTCTTCGGGGCTTCCAACAATAGTGACAAATGGCCTAAACCTGCAGGTGATTTAAGTCATCAACCCTAACTCTTACCTTGAGATCCTAATCATAAATCTGCTGGAGCACTTGCATAGTGGCCAGAACTGTTTGACCCTTTTCAATTTGTATTGGAACCCTGACACCTGGGAAGCAAACAGCTTTGTAGACACTGTGATGTCATGGGTTGACCAAATGTACTGTATAATCACAAAGCCACTACTGATAATCTGCTGTGACTTGGAACATAGATTGTCTGAAACTAGGACAGAAAAACGAAAAGGGCCTAGAGGAAGCTATTGGGTCAAAGCGAAGACGATCTCAAGATTGGATAGAGGAAACAGAGACCAGAGGTATTCACATGCTGAATGGTCAGGTGAGGGTTGATACCCCAGGGCCCATGACCTGGCACAATGGAAAATCAAGCACAACTCAAGCACAACTCTGGATTACTTTTTTGTTTCCTGTAATGTGCTCCCCCGGGTCATATCTCTGCGAGTCTCTCCCACTACACACAGCGACCATGACCCAATTATATTGTGCTGGTCTGCCTCAGCAGTGAAAGAAGACAAACCGTGGCCACAAAAAGTGGATATGGAAGGAGGGAGAAACTGACTGCATGTCAGACCGCAAGAAATCCCTGGATTGACCAAAAATCTCCTTGCACGACAACTCAAACACGACGAGAGGGTAGAAAATGATAGTGTTCTGGCCATCTTCAGAGAACATCACATCAAGGACAACAGGCCACGCCTTAAACCTATACATACCTACGACAAGGAGGTTGTAGGTGAGAAAGACTCCTCCATAAAGATGAAAGAAAACTCAGGGAGCTATGACTAGTTCTCATAGAGGAAACCATTAGAAAAAGGAAACAAAGATATAAAAACTGGGTCACCTCCCATAAGGACGATTGATCGTACCCCAAAAACTACCGACCTATCGCCCTTCTAGATGTCCTGGTGAAAACATTTGGAGCGCTCCTACTTAAATGCCTGAACGAGTGGATCGAGAAATTGGAAGTGTGAGGAACTCATGGTGGCAACAGTAAATGTTAATGTTAAAGGTATTTGTACTGCACACCGTTACCAATGGAATTGCTCCACAGGCGCTCTGGCAGATCTGAAACAAAAGAGGAGGGGTGGGGGATAGTAGGGTAAAGTGAGAGTAGGAAAGAGAGAAAGGTGGTGTCCTGTTGGCAGCTTTAGTTTGGTGTTCACTGTGCGCTGAGCTTGGGTGTGATTATCGGATCGATGTGGGTCCTCATGTGCGGTTGGTGCGGGTTATTTGTTTGTTTGTTGATGCAGTGTGGTGAAGTATGTGCGGTTTGCTGTGCTCAGAAGTGGTTGTTTAGGTTTCTGTGTGAAAGATGTATGCAGAAAGTAAACTTTTTGGGTTAGTCGGTTTTTTGTCTCTCAATCTTTGCATTTCCTCTTTCTATGTCTCTGGTTGTCCTATGGGGTTGGTATTATAGTTTATCCATCTAATTGATAGATGTGATGGGGTGGCAAGTTTCCATCTGAGGCTATTTCCAGGTCCTATGTCTATGTCCGGTCCGATAGCACAGCGATTAGAGCCTGCTGACGCAGGTTCGAATCCCGGCAGGGCCAAACTCCGCCTTTCATCCTTCCGAGGTCGATAAATGAGCACCACACACCGTGGGTAATAAGCAGTGCTCAGATACCTGAGGGTTTGTAGCGCTATATAAATGGTAAATTATTATTATTATTATTATTATTTACTGCTTTGCGTACTAGGTTGAGGCCCGCATTGTCCTCCCCCTCTGCGATTGGTGCTATATAGTTTACATTCATTAGCTCCCTTCCTATTCATTTCCCTGTTGGTGATTCATAGCTGGCTATATTTGCTTCATCTACTAAAGGTGTGTTGACATTCCTTCCTTATCCTTTCTTTCCTGATTTCTCCAAATTCGTTCCTTAGTGTGATCCTAACTTTCTATATTTCATTTGTTATAGTGATATGCCGTAAGTTGTTCTCCCCCCTCCGTCTGTTTATGGAGGCTAGCTTGGGGAGAAAGGGAGGATCCGTTACAGCTATGTTTGTGCCTCCATGGCATTCCTTCTAGTTATGGGGAGAAGAGCCAGGTTTTGAGTAGTTTTCTAAATAGAAGGTGGTCTCTCGTGTTACGTATGTTCTTTGGTGGCCGATTCCAGATTTTTGGCTCAATGTGAGAGAAAGAGGATCCTTCGAATGTTCTTTTGTTTTATGGCTTTGGTTCCAAACATATCTCGCTGCTAGATCTGAATGGTCTTGTTGGGTGGTAGACGCATATTTTCTTTCTTAGGGACTCCACGCCTTGGCCGTGGATTGCTCTGTGCGTGATGCACATTGATTTAAACTTTATTCTTTGTTTTATTGGCAGCCAGTGTAACATTTTAGGAGCTGGTGTGATGTGTTCTCTTCACATCACACCAAGAGTCTGGCCGCTGCATTTTGTATGCATTGAAGTTTTTTGGAAGTCGCTCTGGCATGCCTAGTGTAAAGAATGGAGAGGGTGTCTGTACTCCTGCCCTCTCTATGGCAGAGTAGAAGCACAGAGCACCCCAGCCAAGATTTTCTACATGGAAGAATGGACGAGCAACCAAGGCTTAAACTCTCAGGAGGTGATGCAGGCTGGTTCTTAAGTACAGTGTAGTCCTGAAGCCCCCAGAAAGGAATGTCCACACACTATGTTATGTGATAACACAGTGCTGTATATAAATAAGGTTCAAATATATATACACAATGAATAACACACTTTGTGCTTTGGCAAATCTAATATGGTAAATATGTACAATGTCTATGTGGTACCACAGTTCACTCTTGACTTCTTTGAAATGCACCAACCTCTGACAGTTCTAATGGCATACAAATCAAACAGTAATGTATCACAACATATGACAAAGGAAGGAAGACAAGTTAAACAATGGTTAAACAATGGTTAAACAATGGCAGAATACTGTGTCCCACTAACATGAAACAGTTCTGTTTGAGGATCCCCCCCCCCCACCTGGGCAACCTGTAAATAAATTGTATCAACACGCCCAGTCCATATATGTTTAAAATAGTCTTGTTTCCTGCTAAAATGTTCTACTACCCAATGGCAGAATACTTTGTCCCACTACCATGAAACAGTTCTGTGTGTGGATCCCCCACCAGAGCAACCTGTAAATAAAGTGTATCGACAAGCCCAGTAAACTGGGCTACTTTCAATGTACAGAACTTCACCTCCCTCTAGGGCAATTTCCTCTACCTTGCGGGTGGATGAATAGTACTCAATGGCATGGGTACAATCATGTTCATATTCGCCTTCTGCTACTTCTTCAGCTATGAACTGTGCTGGGTTAACATTGGTGCATCTTACTATTTCAACTCAGATCTTGACAAAATAATCTCATATCATGTTGCTCTCTGGGTAGTGAGTGTGCTTGTTGGCTTATGCAAAATTGCAAAAAGGGCGTGTTCAACGTGCAGTGTGGTGGAGCAACCCATAGTGATGGAAGAAGATTTTTCTATTGTGAAGGCTGCAGCAGCCAGGTGTTGTTCTCACAGGAAGTGCCCCATCATTACTGGGTTTAGGTTCCCGCTGTAAAATGCTAGGGGTTTGTGTCCTATATTTGTTTTTTGTGTTAGTACTGCTTTCATTACTGCACCATCACAATGTGAGAATATGTAAAACTCTTGTTCGTAGTTGGGAGTGCCCAGAACTGGTGCTGTTGAAATGGCCTCTTTCTGTTCGTTGAATGCATCAGTCATCTCCCTTGTCCATCCCAACTTTTTTGCCCCTCTTTGTGCTTCTTTAAGAGCTGCCAGTAGGGGTCCTATGTATGTGCTGTAGTCAAACACCCATGCTCTGCAGTAATTGCACAGGCCAAGGAACTGTTGCAATTCCCTTAGCGTTTGTGGCTGGGGTGTATTTTGTGTGGCTTGTGCCCTTTGTGGTGCAATGTTCCTCCCTTTCTGTGATATAACCTGTCCTGTGTATATGACCTGTTCCTGACAGTACTGCCGTTTTTCTTTGTCAACCTTGTACCCTTTTTCGGCCAGTACTGTGAGCATTTTCACAGAGTCTGTCCTGGATTCCTTCTCGGTGGTGCTGCAGATGAGAATATCATCTACATACTGCAATACCGTGCTCTCAAGTTCAACATTCCCCAGGTCCATCTGTATAACCCTATAAAGATGGATGGTGACTCACTGCAACCCTGGGGTAGTCTAGTGTGTTTCCATTTTGTGTTGCGGGATGTGAAGCTGGTCAGGTCTTGTGAGTCAGGGTGCAGCGGTATTCAAAAGAACGCATTCTTGAGGTCGAACACAGTGAACCGTGATGCCTCTTCTGGTATTCCACACAATATTGTGGCAGGGTTAGCTGCTATAGGGTATTTTGCCTCTACAATGTTGTTGAGTGGTCTCAAATCTTGTATGAAACGCCAAGACCCTCCCTTAGCCTTGTGCACCGGGTAAACCGTAGTGTTGCATGGTGATTCTGATGGTACCAATATACCCCTTTCCACTAGGGCACTTATAATCTCATAGATCCCTTCATCAGCTTCTTTTGACAATGGTTATTGCTTCACTCTGGTAAGTATTGCTCCCCTTTTTAGTTTTATTTTTACCCCTCCAATGCTCTTTATGCATCCCACATCATAGGGACTAGTAGTCCATAGTGAAGCGGGTACAGCGGCCAAATCTTTCTCACAGAAGTCAGATTGTGTGGGGAAGGGCGCTTCTAGCACAATTGCCATTTTCTGCGCAACCTTCTTGTATGCTTGTATGTTACTTTTAACCACACATAGACGCTCATCTGGAACACCATCTCTCCATCTCCTTTGTCGTCTGATAAAGCTCCTCGTTTGACACCTGTGTTAGCCTGCATCCTTCTGCCAATGCTATCACCGCCCTCCATGCCTTTCCTTCCCCATACTGGGCGTGAAATGCAATCCAGTCTTTGTTAGCTACAATACATTCGATGTCTACTGATATTATTGCCCCTTCTTCCTCAATTGTGGGCATTTCTGACCTTAAAAGGTAGGCAGCGGGCCTCCTCCATACCTTACCCTCAATCCCCGGTACCCAGGATATTGCCATGTCTGTCCCGTATTGGAAGATCTCAGCGTCAACTGGTTCTACCCTGCCACTGTCTGGCCACAGTAAGCCTGAAGTATGTGCCTTGCCGTGAGCATGTGTTTGCCTGGTGTTGAGCATATTATTCCTTTGTCAGTGAAGCAGATGGTCATATTTAACCTGCTCATGATATCCCACCCTAGTATATTTACTGGTGATTGCTTCGAGTATAACAAGGGCAAAGATAAATCGTGATCTCCAACCGATAAAGAGATGTTATCAGTAAAAGCAACCACTCGAGCCCCAGAAAATCCTTGAGTGTGCATGGCATCGCCTAACAATTTGAACTTCCCTTCCCTAATACAGGATCTAGTGGCCACTGTGTCAACTAGGAAGGAACATGTTTTGTCACCTATCGCCACCTTTACGCGTGGTTCCTCCGCAGGGTTAGGTGTTACCAACAGGTTGGGACACAACAAGGAAGTCTGTGGGCTGTCCTATTGGGGGTACAATGATTGTCCGTTACCTGTGTAGGGGTTATGTCCCAATATTGTTACTCCCCCCGTTCGTGTCGTCGGTACTGTCGTGTCCATGGGTTGTTGCAAGTTGTCTTGTATTTGTGTTAGTTGCTGTACTGTGTGGACGTGTTGTTGTGCCGTTGTCATTTGTTGTTGTGCTTGCTGTTAGGCGGGTTGGTGTTGTATCTGCTGTGTAGTGAGCATCATGTTTGGCTGCTGTTGTAGCTGTGGTTGTTGTACGCCCCCTTGCTGTTCCATCTGTACCTGACCCACTTGTAGCGTTTCTTGTGGCTGGTAGTAATTTGGTCCCCCTTGGTAGCCCAGTTGTCCTCGCTTGCCCCATCCTGGCTGTGCCAACCTTGCTCTGCACGTGCGTGATACATGTCCTACTAACCCGCATGTCCAGCATGTGGGCAGCTCCCGAGCTTGCCATGCGTAACCCCCTGTGCTGTTGTTCATTTTAGGAGCACCCTCTGAACCCGCCCCCTTGCTGGTGTGCCGATGGCCCAAACCCCCTTCCCCTGTTAAATCCTCCCCTACCTCTGTAGTTGTTCATGTAACTGTTGCCCATTTGTGTGTAACCTCCTCCCATTGGTGGTGCGTATGGTTGTTGTGCTGTGTATGGGGTCGGAGGCGGTAACTGTTGTGTCATTGTGGGTACTTGTTGTTGTGTTGTTGGTTGTTATAATGTGAGAGCTGGTACTAGTGGTGTGGGGCTCGTTATGAGCGCCCCCTCTAGGGCATATTTCGATGGCTTTTTCTGAACCAATTTTGCCTCGTCTGCCTTTCTATCTTCCTCTTTCTGTTTCATCTTTTCTTGCCATAGTCTGCAATGGTGTACTATTGTTAATTGTAGTATAATGAAAACGGGGGTAGGAATGCGCTTGACACTGTTAAACTAAAGTAAACCTGATCCCCCGAGTACTTTCAGCATTTCAGACCTTAAAACCATTGAAACTTTGGTTTCCTTGGATCAGGAAGCCGGTCGTGACACCTCTAATGTTATCCATGATTTGAATATCAATCCATTGCACTTGGATATCATGGAATTTAAACCGAAATCTAAGTTTACACCTCAATTTATTGGAGACAATGTCATTGAGACATTTAATCAAGCTTTGACTCGAGATATCCATCAATATATGGACAAGCACTCCAAACCCCATTTTAAATCCAATCTTACCAAAAATCAAAAAACTGCTCTTCAAGAATTAGCCGATGACAGTAGTATTGTAATTAAAGAGGCAGATAAGGGAGGCAACATTGTCATTCTGAATACTTCTGATTACATTTCCATGGGTCTCAAACATCTTTCAACCCCTGGCTGCTATCTCACTCTTAAATCTGATCCCACTAAACGTGTTGTGTCAAATTTAATTGATCTGATTTCTCATTGGCATTCTAAAGGATTCTTAACTGATGATGAAAAAGATTTTTTGTTAATTACTGATCCTACCATACCAACTATGTATTTTTTACCTAAAATTCACAAACCTTATGAGATTCTACCTGAGGTCAGACCTATTATGAGCGGTATTCATTGGGCTACAGAGAGCTTGTCTAAATATTTGGATGAAGTGCTGAAACCATATGTAATACGAATGAATTCTTACATCAGAGATAGTACCCATATTCTTAAGGACCTCTTTGCCACTACTTGGCAATCAGACTTTTTGCTAGCTACCATTGATGTTGTTGCTTTGTACACCAATATTGATCACCATCTGGCATCACTTACATTAGATTATGTTTTTAAAGATTGTTCGGCATCTTATATTGAACATGTCTCTATGCTTAAACAATTTCTCAAATTTGTTCTAGCCAATAATATTTTTCTTTTCAATGACCAATTCTATCTTCAACTGAAGGGAGTAGCCATGGGAGCCAAGTTTGCACCCTCCCTGGCTAATCTCTTTATGGCATACTTTGAGGAGACCCATATTTTGAATCAAAATCAATATCATGCCAACATTGTTACATGGCGACGTTTTATTGATGATATCTTTTTGATTTGGAAAGGCACTGAGGATACCTTCAATGACTTCCTTACTTATGCCAATACTAATACCTTTGGGATCAATTTCACTGGCAAATCTGATTGTAAACAAATTGACTTCTTGGACTTACATATATTTGTCGAGAATCAACAAATTTACACGTGCACTTACAGGAAACCTACTGAGGTGAATTCCGTATTAGCAGCACAGAGCAACCATCGACGAACTACTATTAATAATATCCCTACGGGTGAGTTTCACAGGGCCAGACGGAACTGTACACGCCCTATCGACTTTGACAAAGAATCTAATATTATTAGTCAACGTTTTTTGAACAGAGGATACAAAGCCTCTGTAATCAATGAAGCACATGCTAAATTCATTGGTGTCACTCAACCAGACCTCTTGAACAAGGCAGCCAAATCTAAAGACTCTTTACCCCATATTTCTTTGGTTACCCCATTTACGTCTGATTCTTCCATGATGTACAAATTGGTTGCCAAACATTGGCACATCCTGAGACTTGACAAGGATCTAGAGCCATACCTGACTCCTAAACCGAAATTTACTTATTTAAGATCACCAACTATTAAATCACGGGTGAGTCCATCATTCTTTGATAACAAAACCACAGAAACTTCCTGGTTACAACAACTGACGGGCTTTCGTAAATGTGGAAATTGCAATCAATGTGCCTGGGCGTTTCCCAAGTGTGAAATTTTCACTGATAAATTTGGAACTAGAGTGTCCATTAAGGACTACATTAATTGCAGATCTACCCATGTGGTATATGCCATTGTATGTGTATGTGGCAAACTCTATGTGGGCAGTACCATCCGTCAGCTTCGAATACGCATCAGGGAACACTTGGCCAGCCTCAGGATGTGTGAACCCAAATCACCATTAGCAATTCATTGGCAAGTAGAGCATCAATTGGACTCAATCACTGATTTGCGCTTTATTGGTCTGCAGAAAGCACATAAAGGGAAAAGAGGCGGCAATCTCCAGCTTAAACTGCGACAGATGGAAGCCAAATTAATTTGTCTTTTGAGATGCACAACACGTGGGTTGAATTCAGATCATGAGATGCATGTTTTTCTCTAAATAAGGCTTACCTTATCAATATTGAATTTTGTGAGCAGAAAGGTTGTTTTTTTCATGCATGTGCATCACTGTTTTGAACATCTATCTGATTGGGGCCAGTTATCACCGTGGCTCACCTCTCATGCGTGTCCGACCACCAGTAATTTTTATATTACTCTTTAGTCTAATTTGGAATCTGTTTGTATACCATATTCATGGAGTTCACGTCAAATGGTTGTGAGGATTTTCCGGCAATTATCGGGCACTGTAAGTCACTTTTTCGAAACTATGTTGATATCTGACGTCATAGCCTGCGACCGGGGCGCACTGCGTACGGCTACCGTCACCTTGTTGATACAATACGTCACCAGAGCGACGTAACGCGCCTCCACTTACGTCGCCGTCACTTCTGTGACGTCTTTAGCGACACACTTTATCTTGGAAGCTTTCGATCATTGACGGTTGAATTTATCCTGGTATATATGTTTCTCACTCGATATATCGAGTAAGTAATTTCCTCTTGGTGAATATTGAATCTTTAACTGATTGAAATCGACAGCTTTCTTATTAGATCCGGTTTCCTTTCAGGCTATATAATTCAGTCGGCCAATACGGCAACTAGTACCTTGTTCTTTTGCATTTCGCCATATTTCCCAAGTGATGGGAACTTTTTCAATATTTTGATCCGGTGAGTGATTTATTTTAGTCCTCATCATTTTGTTCAATTGATTTCATAGCTCCTGTACTGAGTTCTATTTTTGTTTTATATATTTTTACTTTGAATAGGATATAACCAGCTAATTGATGATCTTTAGTTTTGTGTGGTAAGTGACTTTTCTGTATCATATTATCATCGAAAGGAATTTTGCATTATCCTTATGCTACTCTATATAATTGGTATCTTTTAATTATTTAGTATCACGTAATATTAGCTGATGCTGTATTTACAATATCCCTCCATTTAATTTTGGGTTATTCTGGACTGTGATTAGCACTTTGTTTTTTTGTTTTTTTTTTTTTTTTTTTTTCCTGGTGTCTGGGCTCGCATGTGGTTGTGCCACGGGGTGCTGGCTACAGTTAGTTTTAAGATGATATTTGAGTACCAACTGTAATACGTATGGATGATTTCTCATCTGAACATTGTCTATATCTTTTTCTAAATCGTTTCTTTTCTTGTTATCTTTGATTTCACTGTGTTTTTACTGATCCACAACTGCTGTACCTCGCCCTCTGCATGTTTTCCTGGTATGTTTATTCATTTTATTTTATTTTTGCATTTCCGTTATCGTTTTGGAATATCGATGTGTACTTTATTTTAACGATTATCTTTCTACTGCTATGTATTCAATGATTATTTCTTTGTTATCTTTTTGAACATCTATATTATTCTTATTTACGATGTGTGTTAACCAGCCTTGAAAACGACCTAAGTGTCGAAACACGTGTCGGCTGTTCTTCAAAGAAAGCTTTATTATTAAAAACATTGTATTCAGCAAGACTGTTGATTTACTTTAGTTTAACAGTGTCAAGCGCATTCCTACCCCCGTTTTCATTATACTATTGTTTATTGTTGCCAGCCTTTGTGGATGGGTTGGTGGGTACGGAATTGCTGCTAGAGACGCCTTTTCTGAATATAGTAGTGATAAATAGCGCACAAGTATTCTGTTTGTGACTCCACACATTTTCTTGTCACTGTATTGTTAATTGTATCTCTGGCCACGCCTTTGCTTCCATTCCCACCAATGTTTTCAATTGCACGGGTTCTGGTAGTCCCTGTATCAGTATATGATAAAATATAGCTAGTGTTTTGTCCCATGGCTCTCTCGTTTCCAAGCGCCATTTCTCCTGAATTTCTTGCATGTAATTAACAGGGTCCTTGTCCTCCCGCATTTTGCGTGAGGTAATCGCCCCTATGTCTGATTTGTCGGGGTACTGTACCTTTAATGCTTGCCATAACGTGTGTCTGCAGTTTGCGAATGGCGATCCGTCGTGTGATGTGTCGCTGATGGTCACCCGGGAACCCCGCCCTCTTCCAAATATCATCTGCAGCATCACCCAAAATTGATATTAAATTGATATTAAGAGCCCCTTTACGTCCCCAACCGCTAGACTGTGTCCTGCAGTTAATTTTTCCATTTCATATATCCACTTCACCGCCAGTCTGCTTAGGGAGGGGACTCTACACTTAATGTTTTCCTTGTCTGCATGTTTCCAGGGCACATATTGTGGCCTCGCCCGCCCCTCTCCAAGAGCGGCTTCTTTGTGTATTCTGTTACTTCGTCTGGTGTACGTGTATGATGCATGATGTGGATGTTTTGAGTCTCCTCCTCCATGGCAGATAAATCGTCGAAAAAATACATAATGTGGTGTGCACGTTGTGCATTCCCTGTGCTCCTATGGTCCCTGTGTTGGCCTGTCTGGCCCTTGTTATGTGCTATTGTTGACTCTTCCTTTCTGCGCTCAGGGAGGTCTCTGAGTCTGTTGATGTACGGTGTGTGTTTTTTGGATGATGTTACTGTTTGTAGCATCCCTTCCCCCGTGTGCTTGCCCCCTCTCGTCCAGCTGTGTCTTCCTCATGCGTTCAGCATTCCCATGATGACCCTGTGCCTGTGAGTGTGATGTACAGTTTGCTAAGCCCTTCTCTGCTTCCAACGCTTTGTTCTCCGCATGACTCTTCCTCCGCCTCGTCACTACAGAACCCCCCAGAGAATGTTAATTTTGTGCGTGGGCGCGGGTGTCATACCGTTACTGTTTCTAAGTTTGTGGGCCTCATTACACGGAAGGCGGTGGACCAAGGTGCTATTAGCACCTTGGTCCATGCCGGTAAAATACTGGCACCGCCTTGGTGGAAAGGGGAATTACTGCCCTATTCCAAGGTTGGTGGGGCGGTAATTCCCCCTTCCCCCATTGCCCTTCCCCATTCCCATTTTTGCCCCATAGGGCATAATGGGAATGGGGAAGGTGCTAATTACGGCACCGCAAATTGCGGTACCGTAATTAGCTCCCTGGTCCCTTTGCGGGTTGGTTTTTAACGCCTGCAAAAAGCAGGCGTTAAATTCCCCAACCCGCAAAGGGACCTCGTAGTAAGGCGGTAAGGTTTTACCGGTAAAGTACCGGTAAACCCTTACCGCCGACCGTGTAATGAGGTCCTATGTCAGCGCACCTGCCTTTATCCTCTACATCTGCCCCTACTTGAGGCGTTGTGTCTGCTTCGCAACTGCGTGTGCTCGTTTTATTCCTCATTGTTCTGTTACTTTCTCTTAGCCCTTGGTCGCCTGGCCGTTCGCCCTCGCTTCTTATTTCCGTTCTAGCTCTGTGTAGTTCATTCATTATGGCATCACTTACCTGTCCTAACACCCTTGCATCTATATCCTTGGTGCTCGTTTCTCCGCCCTCCCTTGCTAGTATGCTTTCTATTATCCTTCCCTCCTCGTACTTACGTGTGCCTTCTGACAAAATCTTTTTCTACCAGAGCACCATTTCCCAGTCACTCTGTTTCCTTTCTTCTAATCTCCCGTTGTTCCATAGGTGCTGCTCTTTCTGCAATACTCTGTATGCGGGCCTCCTCCTTCTTCCTCTCTTCTTCCCCATGTTGCTGTAATTCCATTCTCACTCATTTTTCTCTCTCTAGCTCTACCTGTCTCTCCAGTTCCTTTAGCTCTAGTTGTTTAAAGAGTATGCTTCTTGTCTTCCTTAATTCGGCCAGTTTTGTCTCCAGTTCTGCTTCTTCTTCTTTTGTTGAGTTCCCTTTTTCTCTGTTACTTACCTCACTCTCCCTCCGCGGTTGTCCTAACTCCACTCTGTCTATTGCCTGAATCACCTCGGCCTTTCCTGTCATCGTCCCCTGCAGTTTTAATAGCACCTGCGCTGCTATCCATTTGTCTGGCCCTATACCATCTAAATCGAACTGTGCTTTCTTCACGCTGTCAACGTTCACCTGGGTCTCTTTCATGCATACCGTACCTCCTGTGTGCAATTCCCTCTGATAGGGGTCCCCCGGGGCGTACGGTGATGGGTTGTATGTAGGGTTTGAGTATCCCTCTGCGGCTGTTAATTCTCAAGGGCTTTGTTGTTTCTCTCATTTCTCTTATTGGGTATGACTCCTCTGCCTCTTCCTCACTTTCCTCAGTGCCTTTTGCTATATCGCTGGGAGGGGCCTGGGGCGCGCTGCCCCCTTCCCCTTCGCTCACTTCTTTGCTCTTTACCTCCTGCATGCTCATCATACCCGGGACATATCCCTGAAAAATCCTCCACAAGTCGAAAACTCTAAATGGCTTGTCAATTTCTTCCCCTTGTATGTTTTGTATAAATATGCTGGCAATGAATGTTGTGCTTCCTTTCTAAAGCTACTATTGGGTGGCCACGGTATCCTTATCTTTTCGTCTGTACCTTTAGTCCATTCAATACTATATTTCACTATTTTGTCTCGGTGCAGCGGCAGTGTTGCACACATGTGTTGAAGTGGTGTTGTTAATGAGTGGTACCCATTGTCTGTTCCTAACCCATAGTATGGCGAAATAATTCTAAATATATATACATATATCACCGTTACCTGGCCCCTAGCTGGGGACTTCCGACTCTCTGCTGTTTAATAGGAGGAAATATTTTGCGTAAAAAAAATGCTCTCGAACTATTCAATGCCAACTTCTCTGTCGTCTTGCACCGGGCTGCTGCTCTTCAACACACCTCCTTGTGCGACTAAGGTCCCCTTCGACCCGTGGTGCACACGGTCCCCTGCGATCTCGCACACAGCGTGGAGTGCTCCTGGGCCGTCCCGCCTTCTTGGGGTAGCCGCTGCTCGGCGTGCCTGTGTTAGTGTCCTGATCCCTCCTCCCCTCTGCTTCCTCACAACCTGCGCTATGTAGGTTTGTACCGTCTCACCCCCACGGGCTGCACCGCTGCTCGACACACCCCCTTTGATGACGTTCTCCATGCGCAGCCATCTGCACACCTTCACCCCGCCCTAGCCGCTGACCGCGGCTTCAATTTTTGTAAAAAGAAACGCGATGTCCTATGCAAGCCCTATAGGTGACGTCACCAACTAACACAACATATTCCATATACACAGTTTGAACATGTAATGCACGCCAATTTCCACAATAGCAATCCCCACAGCTGTCTTTCCACTACACCCTTAGTGGAGTATCCATTAATCACTGTTATTATAATTGAGCGGGACTCGCTGCGTCGCCTGTCGAGTGATACGCTCACTCACTAGGGGAACTTAACCAGCCAACTATCTTCCGCAATCTAAGAGAGACTCTAGCTACCTCCTGCAGGACTACTTCATCTGTTCACCGAGCTAAAACACTCAATTTATAGGGATCCTCATCTATTCACCAAACTACAACAACTACTCATAGGAATACCACATCCCCATACATGTGTTCGCTATCCAGACCAATCAGCGCGGCGCTCCGTTCAGCACGTGGGAACTCGTTGCCCCACCCAATATGCTTGGTAACACATGAAGGGACTACCTCCGCTCTGTTCCCTACTACAACTCTCGTGCCGACCACCACCAATAGACCAAATTTTGCTACCATGTAAAAACCGCCCACCACCCTATTTTACAATACCTCCCTAGACCCGCACAACATAATTGTGGTGGTTATGTGGGCCATATTCACATTGGGCTTACGTCTGCCGGGCCGCTTGGCTGCGGACTCCCCTCCCAATCAGCTCGCCGCCTCCCCTCGTCTGGGCCGCGCCTGGACACTCGTCAACCGCGGGCGGGATACTTCTGAAGTCGGCTCCCGACGGCCAATCTACGAATTGCGCAGTCCCATTGTCTCGCAGTTCCGCAATGGTGCTGCAGTCCTCCAAAGGGGGCAACGGCAGAGAGGGAGAGTTAGTGATTGGTTGTGTTGTGGTGCCATCAGTGATTAGCCCCCCGTGTCCTGATTGGTCCATCTGCGAGCCCCCAAGCCTGGGACCATCGCCGTTCCCAGCTCGCGGTGTACCTGGTGTTGGCAACAATGTGTGACTATGTGTCGGTGGAAGTCAATGGACAGGTCCTGTTACTTGCCATTAGAGTGCTCCTTTCCCAATGCTGCCGGGGTCTGAGTTGTTACTCTTTTGTTGCAAGCTGGGTCCCAAACGTGGGACCCCATTGCTCCTTCAGTTCTTGAGGCTTGGCATCATATCAGGTCGGCTTGGTCATGTGTTGAGAGACCGTGTTTGAGGCAGAATTACGGGGATTTGATTTGTATTTTACCTTCTGGCAGCTGCAGTGGTGGCAGGTGTAACCTTGGCTGGGGGAGCTCGAAATGTGGGCTGTAACGTTGCGACCTTGGCTGCGGCGGCTCCAGTTTGGGGGCGGTTTTTGTGTGCTCAGCACTTTGAGGCTCTATGTGAGCTGATCCAGGCCTGCCGATTCTGGTTTTGAAGCCTACTCTGGCTTTGTTATATGTAGCGGTATAAGGTCCATACGGCGAGGGGTGTGGGAGTACGGTGCGGTTCTTTGTAAATGGGTCCATATGGTCTTTTCTTCAGGTTAGTTGTATAAAGCGTCTGCAAGCATGTACACAAACTCTTCTGACGTCTTGCATTTCTGCGATGGGGTTGCTGACCTATATGAAAAAATAATAACGATGCATGTCTGTGAGTGGGTATGGTCCTCTATGTCGTAGCACTGAGCGTGTTCTTCGTGTGGTTTTGGTGTGTGTCTGATCCAGGTGCGCGGCGGCGCGTGTGTTTCGGTCCGTTGTGGCTATGTCGTCATGTCATCTATAACGATGGTAGGTGTATGTTTAGTGACGTTTAGTCGAGCTGGTCCATCAGATCGGTTTCAGTTCCATTGTGGTTCCCTCCTCGTGTTCTGGGTGGGAAGCAGGCAGGATTTGCAGGTGGAGCAGGGTCACGGTGGATGTGGACATCCAAGGCAGTGGACAGAGGTGCAAACTCTTCCTGCAGAGGGTGCTTGGGTCGTGACGTCATCGACCATAATTTGTACGTTGGTTGGGGGAAGGGACCCTCCCATTTTCCCTCTTCACAACGGGTGCACTTACACACCCTGAGAGGTGGTCAGGGTGGATTTCTAGCCGATCAGGAAAGGAGGGAGGGACGGGAGGTGGGCAAGGCAGGAAATGAGGGGCTGGGGCCTGGGATGAACCGGAGCTCACACGCTGCGTCGGGGGACGCAAATATTTACTTGCACTCACCTGCATCAGTTGTTGTAAAAGTTGCCCTGGGCAATGGGTGCACTTACACACCCCCGGAGGTTATCAGGATAGATTTCTGACCAATCAGGGGAGGAAGGGAGAGGCGGACAATGTAGGAAGTGAGGGGACAGACACAAGTGATCACAGTTCAAGGGTGTTTATTAAACTGTATATGCAGGTTGGAAAAACGCCTAATCTAAACCTAAGTCTAAGATGGGAGCAAGCTACAACGATCAAATAATAATAAGGCAGTCCTAGTGGCGTCTTGTCAAAATAAAAGGGCCTATAATAAGAAAAACCTATTGCCAATCTTTATTCTAAATACAACCAAAGAGTGTGGGATAAGGTTTGGAGGAAAGAAAGAAGTATTTACAAATAATAAGTCATGATGCGGTAATCAGGGTCTCGCTTCCCCATGTTTTGAGCATGGGACATGGCGGGACTCTGGAGCACAGCACACGCTAGAGCTTTCCCAGCACAAGCCAACAGTTCTGTTCTCAGCTATCAGAGTCTTCAATGGTTAAGGGTCTTTTCTTCAAAATGTCTCTTGCCTCTGAGGACCTGATGTACTCCAAAAACAATAAACAAAAGTTCATTTCTGCTTGCTCGTTGGGTGATGCCTTTTCACCCCTGGATCTCCCTCTTCTGGGCTCAGATCCACAAAGGTTTCTAGCAATATCAGGACTTCCGGTATTTAGGTTTCTTGCTTCTGAGGGCCACATGGGTTCAAAAGAACAAACAAATGTTCCTTCCTGATTTTACTTGGGGTGATAATGCTTGACCCCCGGGTATCCCTCTTCCAGGCTCAGGCCCCTCTCTAATATCAGCCTCCCTCTGTCGGGTTCACCCTGGCTTGGATTCAAAAGATTTCTCTGTTGAATTCACGTGTCAGTGGGGTGATGGCTTCTCACCCCGGGATACCGCTCTTCCGGGCTCAGACCCTTCTCGAATGCTTGCCTTCCCTCCATCGGGTTCACTACGGCCTTTTCAACACAATTTCATCTGTGATATTCACAAATCTTAATGTATTTTTATACAGTTCACTGTGGACATCCCTCTGCCGGGTTCACTTGTGTCAACAGACTGCTTATCAGGACTTTTGGTTTTCACCCCCTCTTTATCGACATCCCTCCATCAGGTTCACTTTTGCCACCCTTTATCAATCACACAGTTTCTTGAACAGTTCTTACAATGTGGGATTCAAGTCCCTTAGCTTCACAATCATCTGTAGGTGAAAGACTTTCGACTGTGCAGAGGGTTTTTCTAGATCCCTGTATGACCACTTTGACCCCCTTCTCGCCTTTCCCAAGGTCTTCTGGTAACAGTAGTTTCAACAATAGGGTAGTCACCCAGAGTTTCCTGAGTGGACACCCATGTGGTGCCTGACTCCTCTGTAGATGGGATTCCCCTCTCATATTAACAGTACTTTCTTAAAATTAGCTGTTTGCTACTTTTGTTCAACACAGTTTGGTTTCTTATCGGCTCTCCTCTCGACTCACCGGCTGTGATGAACCGCTTGGCTTTGCTTGCATCTGAAGTCAAGGTCGGTACCATGGTGGCAAGCGTCTCTCCCTGGCTTGGTTATCAGCGGAGGAGGGCCCTGTTTACCGTTGACATCTGCTTCAACACACCCTGGTGATTGTTCGTGGTCTTACGATTCCTTCCGCAGAGGTTTCATGGGCCTTGGTCGGAAAGGGAAAGGCTGGTTCTCTCCTTGTTGCCCTCTCGGTTCGTGCCGTCTTTCTCCTTCTCTTGAACTGCCGTGCTGAGTTAGCTCTCTCATCGTATGGTCTGGCTTGCTCATCTTGTGCTCTTGTGCTCCACCTTTTATCCCTGTGGGTAAGGGAAAGGGCTGTTAGGTGTGTGTGATTCTGGTCAATTGCCTGACTTTGCCTGACCCTTGTGGTGGGACATGTCAGGTAAACAGCTCTGGTGTTTAGTCTATCGTCTTTCATGGTGCACAAAAGTGTTTGTGTCATAAAAGATGGGGGTAGAGTGTTTTAGTATCCTACGGGGTCAATTGGGGAGAAGGTGTTATAAGAAAGGGGATACCGTGTCTCCCCCATGGTGTCCCACTTCCAGTCCCAGAGGACCCCCCATCCAGTTGATCCTCCCGCACTGGTCCACCCGCAGGAACTGGATCCAATAGCGATTGCCGTGTTCTGGCCACCTGGATGACAGATCCCCGGAGACTAGTAAGTGAGACACCTTCAGGTTTCTCACAGAAGCTTTTGATTGTCAACAAACATTGTCAAGGAAGTAGGCTGCAACTTAAACCTCCTCCCGATCAACCTCCTGAAGATGAGAGCAATAAGTGGTGACTGCAAACTATACCTTGCGTGCATCGATATGAAGCACGCATTCGACAGTATCGACCGAGAGGCCCTATGGACCAAACTAATAACACAAGGATGCCCAAGGGATTTGCTTTTAACGATTAAAGATCTGTACACAGGAACCCTAATGCATATTAGGCTCGACTAAGTGGAACATCTAACCAGAAGGACCCCCATGTTTAGGGACTTGAAGCAGGGCTGTCCCCTTGCGCCTGTTTTATTTAATGCGTTCATTGTTTATTTAAAGCACGTGATGGACCCTTGTACCAAAAGAAATAATGGAACCACCGTGGGGTGGCTCCTATATCTGGACGACCTGGTGATGTTGGACCTTACACCGATGGGCCTACAAAGGAAACTGGACATTGTGCAGGCATACGTAAACCAAAACGGCCTAAAGATCAATGCAGCTAAGTCTGAAATACTGATCCTGGAACATGTAAAGGGTCTGGAAAAAGTAAAGTGCTGAGTTGGGTTTTAAACGGAAAATGGATTGGGCCTGTCAGTTCCATAAAATATCTTGGTGCTATGATAAGCGCCAGTCCCAGTGCCTGTGACCTGCCATGGTCAAAATGCCTGAAGGTAAAAATAAAACACTTAACCACCCTGGGAATCGTGATCGGGAGAAAGTATGGTAAGTTCTCGCTTCTCCCGATCATACATTTTTATAACCAGAAGGTCACCCCTGCCCTAACGTATGCTGCAGAGGCCTGCCTTGGCTTGCCATGGAAAACATGGGAGGTTCTTGGGTGGTGGTTTTGGAAGGGGTTTTGCACCTCCCAAATGCCATCCTTATGGCAATAATAAGACACGAGGTGGGTTTGCTGTCCCTATATGTCAGAGTGGTGTGGAAATCCCTGCTCCTTTTTAGGAAGCTGAACTTGCCTAGCGGCTCTCCACAACTTAGTGTAATAAGGGTAAAACAGGCAGGAATGCATGACTGGACTTTGAATAAGCGGCTTGCACAATGTAATGAAATACTGTTAAGGCTGGGTGCATCGCTTGATATTCTTTGTAAAATCCCGGAATATGTAAAAAAGATCTTATGAGCCGACGATTGGAGGGAAACTGACCAAAAACGATCCAGCGCTAAGCTGCACACGCTCTCAAAGAGTCTTTTTGCTCTTTGTAACGCTACTATATTTGAGAAGATTTCCGAGCGTTACATACAGAGACCTATATCTAATATTCAGTCTGAACATCCTACATACAAAGGTCACCCTTCTCAGATACAAAGGCGAAGTGGGGGGCGACAGATATCTGTGTAATACCCACCAGGAAAGGTTAAAGCATTTGCTATTGTTCTGTCCTAAACGAGATCCCTGAGAACGTTACACCTGTATAGATGTATGAATGTCTAATACGGAACTGAGGCAGAGGCATGGTGGGAAGCCCTGCATGGGTGGGGGGGGAGGGGTAGATGTCAGACTGATTTATGCGCTTCTTTTAACATTTCTAGAAGTGACTTTTAAGATACTCAAAGAGTTGGAATGTCCGCAAGGAACTGGTTATTAATGTATACTTAAGGAAAGAACGGAGAAGACTATTTTCTCTCCTGCCTTGTCCTTCTTTTAATGTTTTTTCTTTCTTCTTTGTTGCCTTCGCCTGCTTTGTTTAATGATTGCCTTCCTTTATCGTTTTCCTGCCTCCCCATTTCCTGCCAACTTCTTCTTTATTTGATTTTATGGGATTGTTTGTAATAGGCTGGTAAAAGTTTGAAATAAACTGCCAATAAAAAGAAAATTAAAATTAAATTAAAAACGTCCATCTGTGGGTACACTAGAGCACTGAGAAAAAACAGAGCCTGTATACCCTGGTGCAGCCCACTTCAAAAAATCTGATAAGAATGCAAACGTGTTAAGATTCTGGGACTTCTGGGTAGTTCCCCTTCAGATACGAAGCGGAAATGGAGAGTTACTGCAAAGGCAACTTCAGGCTCTCCTTATTATGCAATGAAGTTGTAAAAAGCTAGGAGGTTTGAATAACAAGGAGGGTCTGCTTTTGTTTCTGTGGCCACTCTACCCATACGTTATTTTCTAAACAATGGATTAGAACAGGCATTACCAGCCTGTCACTCTCCACATTTCTTGGCCCATAACTCCCATCAGCCCAAGCTACCATAGTTGGCGGTGAGGGATCATAGGAGTTGTAGGCCAAAACATCCTTATCATGTTTTGTTGAGATTCAGACAATCTTGTTCTTATTAGGATATGTGAGCTGTGAAATCAAGATAGTTGGCAGTGGCACCATGCCATAATTAGTGACATTCACAACCAGTTGAAGAGTACGCACAGGATCGCACTTTGTTATATGCCTGTTAAAATTGTTTTGGTTAAAGCTATATTGTTGACTTTGGTGTAGTTCAAGACGGATAGCCCACCTGCGTAACACATATATTGAGTAGCTCTGATAGAGTTTGTTTAATATGGCAGTAGGGCATTTTCAGAAGTATTGTCGCATATGAAACCAATGAGTGTATGTGCCCTTTACCTTTAAATATGGGAGGTGGGACTTCTGGCTTCTTTCACTACATCTGCCAGAGAAGAAACAATGGAGTTAACGCAATGTCAGGCTAATATACAATAGTAAATTAAGCTTTGCTTCCATACTTGATTTCTGTAGCGTGTCTTTCACATTCCTAATGCAACCTTGGAGAATGCGACTATTCTAAGAGTGAGACAGAGAGAATTGTGTGTGTGTGTGTGTATGTGTGTATATATATATGATACATTACACACCGTAATCGTATTTCTGCTGCTTGTATCTGCTTAGATTCACATGCTGTGCATAGGCCGACATCTAGTGGAAGCTGCGGAGTATTACAGTTTGTTTTTCGAAACTCGAAAATGGGCATCGACACAGGGCGTGCCAGTAATACTATCCCTAGTGCGACGCCCACTGTACCCATGATCCCTCACGCGTGTAGGACCCTCAGATTGTATTTTTTCTGACATGAGGTAGCATGAGGAGAAGCGTGAGTACAGATGAAAGGTAAGACTACAGGCATCCATGCGCCTTCTCTCAGAGGGGAGGAAGGGTGGGTCGCATGTGAATCTAAGCAGATACAACCATCAGAAATACGATTACGGTGAGTAATGTATCCCTTCTGTATCCCTTCTGAGGCTTGTGGAATCTGCTTAGATCACATGCTGTGCATAGATTATCGAGCAGTACCTGAAGAAGGAGGTGGGATGTGAGAAGGGTCATGAGCAAATAAATGTCTTAGAACCGATTGTCCCACTTGGGTATCTGTCTTGGAATGGGTGTCAATGCAGTAGTGCTGAGTAAAAGTGTGAATAGAGCTCCAAGTAGCTGCTTTGCAAATGTTGTCAAGGGGGACATTTGCAATGAAAGCCAGAGTGGCCCCAATGCCTCTTGTAGAGTGGGCTCTTGGCGTGAAAGGCAGAGTTTTTCCAGAAAGGGAGTAACACAGCTGGATACAGTTAATAATCCACTTAGAGATGGCACCTTTAGAGACGCGATCCCCCTCTCTGCCTGTAGCTACGGAGACAAACAGTTGGTCTGTTTTCCTTAGCGGTCTGGTCTTGTTTACATAGTAGAGGACCGCCCTACGCACATCTAGGGTGTGTAGTTTCACCTCAGCCGAGCTCTGTGGGTCTTGGAAGAAAGCCGGATGCTCGATGGGCTGGTTCACGTGGAATTTAGAAATAAACTTAGGTGAGAACCTAGGGTGTGTGCGTAAAACCAGTTTATCTTAATGGACAGTAAAGAAGGGATCTTGCACTGACAGAGCCTGAATTTCACTGACCCGTCTTATAGATGTAATTGCTACTAAGAAGGCCGTCTTATAAGTCAGGTGTTTGAGACTGCTTTTATGCATGGGCTCGATTGGGGGGCCCATGAGTTTAGATAGCACCACGTTAAGGTCCCATCCTGGTGGTGGGTTAGAAATAGGAGGGTGAAGTCTCTTTACTCCTTCCATGAAGGCTTTAACTACTGGTACTTTCCACCACGACACCTTGTGATGGGAAGTGGTGTATGCCGACAGAGCTGCCAGGTGTACCTTCAGTGAGTTAAAAACCAGTCCTGCATCCAGCAGGTGGAGCATGTATGTAACAATAGTGGAAGGAGTGCAATCAACTGGGTTGATTTGGTTATTCTCGCACCAGATAACAAATCTCTTCCATTTGTCAAAGTAGCAGTGCCTCGTGTTTGGCTTCCTAGATTCTTTTAGGATGTCCATACACCTCTGTAGTAAATTGAGATGTCCGAACTCTATGACCTCAGGAGCCATGCTGCCAGGTTCATTGAGTTGGGTTGAGGATGCACTGTTTGACCTTGGTGCTGGGACAGTAAGTTGTACCAGGCCGGAAGATTGATGGGTTCGCACACATGGGAGCAACCAGGATGAGCATCATCGATTCTCTGTTCATCTTGTTGACCACCTTCCTGATGAGAGGAGTTGGTGGAAAAGCGTACGCAAACATTCCTGACCAGTTCGTCCACAGGGCGTTCCCTTGGGGGTCTGGTTGGGGGAACCTGGATGCAAATCCTGGGCATTGTCTGTTTTCGCTTTTGGCGAATAGGTCTACAGTGGGGAAACCCCACTGAGAGAAGATATCTTCTACGACTTCTCTGTGTAGACACCATTCGTGTTCTTCTGGGAGGGGGTCTCTACTTAGAGCATCCGCTAGAGAATTGAGATCCCCTGGAACATGTTGTGATGACAGAAAGATGTTCCGTCTGAGTGCCCATATCCAAATTTTCCTGGCAAGCTTGGACAGATTTGGCGAACGAGTCCCTCCTTGCTTGTTCAGGTAAAACATGGCTGTAGTGCTGTCCGTCCGGATTTGCACTGACAGATTTAGCAGGTAGGGCTCGAACGCTTGAAGCGCTCTGAATACTGCCAGAAGCTCTAGCAGGTTGATGTGATTCTTGGCCACTGAGTGATACCAGAGACCCTGAGCTGTGTGGTGGAAATGGTGAGCTCCCCACCTTGTCAGGCATGCATCGGTTGTGACTACCGCCTGTATCTCGGGATCGTAAAAGGGTTTCCCCTTGGACAGATTTTCTCTTGTCCACCAGTTTAGGCTTTGTACAAGTGTTATGTTATGTTATGCTATGTTATTTTGCACTTATATAGCGCCTTATATACCATTGGTATGGTCTGAAGGCGCTTGTAGGTTGAAACCCCTTGGGAACCGAAGTTCAGATCAGTAGAGAGAGTAGGGAGAGTCAAAAGGTGCGTGTGAGCACTGGGTATGTGTGCAGCTCGTGCGGTACTCGTGTAATAGCTGCTTCTTAGCGGTAGGTGTGGTGGTTGAGAGATCAGGAGAATGTGTTTGTTCTGGCAGGATTTATCCGGAACGGATGTGGCTGCGTTAGGCCTGAGGAAAACGCCTGGCTGGGGGTGTGGAACCAGCAGTGATTACATAGAATGATGTGGAGTAAGCGGCGGAATGTTGGTATGAGAACAGTTATACCGAATGGTGTCAGAGTATCTCTGTGTTCTAGTTGAGTGGTGATGTAAGGAGAGAGTAAGCATGGTGGTGTGGTATGATCGATTATATGCTCTTTCAGTGAGCACACTTCTAAATGCAACTTTCCAAGAGAGGGTACTGGGCGCACTTCTAAATACAGTTTTCCACAGAGAGGCTATTGGGCACACTTCTAGATTCAGTTTACTAGAGGCTATTGGGCACACTTCTAAATGCAACTTTCCAGAGTGTCTATAGGATACATTTCTATAGTCAACTTTCACAGATGCTATTGGGAACACTTCTAAATTCAACTTTACAGAGCGTCTATTGGGAACACTTCTAAATTCAACTTTACAGAGCGTCTATTGGGAACACTTCTAAATTCAACTTTACAGAGCGTCTATTGGATACACTTCTATAATCAACTTTCACAGAGGGTATTGGTTACACTTCTAAATGCAACCTTCAGGGAGGGGATGGGCGGGTCGGGAGGCGGGAGCGGGACCAGGATGGATAGGGGGCGGGCGAGGGAGAAACCAGGAAGGGGAGGCCGGGAAAGCACGGGCAACGCAGGGCATGGGGAGCAAATAATCCCCAAAAATCACTCAAATGGGGTCGCTGATGGGGAGACACTCACCTGTTCCTCAGAAGTGAAAGAGGAGTGGGTGCACTGAACGGGTCGCTAGACCCAGGCGACAGTTGCCAGTATCCAATCAGGGGTGGGGGGCAGGCCGGGATGCGGGCGGGCGAGGCGGGCGGGCGAGGGAGAAACCAGGAAGGGGAGGCCAGGAAAGCACGGGGCAACGCAGGGCATGGGGGAGCAAATAAACCTCAAAAATCACTCAAATGTGGTCGTTGATGGGGGCGACACTCACCTGTTCCTCAAGAAGCTTCACTGTTGCCTATCATATCTTGGGGTCTCCCCTTTGGATAACATATTACAAAATGTCCCCAGCAATGCCATAGAAGCAGAACAGCACTCAGGTTTGGGGTTCTTCTGACATGCACCCATAAACACTGTAGGCCTTGAATCTGCCTCTTCCGCTATCCCACTAACTTCCCTCACCCATCTTTTCTTAGAGTCATGTGTAGGGAGGCCAACAAACTTCCCTTTACGTTACATCCAATGTCGCACTCCATGTCTGCCTTGGTACAACCTCTAAGATCTCTTCGTAACGTGATTAGTATTTGCCCATGTTCCCTGTACGCAGTGCACCACGTAAACCCTCCCAGAGAGCTCACTGATGTGTGCATTAACATCACACATCTTAAGCACATGCTATATATGCACTGTTCTCAAGTGTCCCGTGCAAATCAAGGGACCCTCCACCGTGATTTCCACCATGCACATGTGGCCCCGAAGGATGGGCGGGTGATTGATCACAATATATCACGCCACGAAGGAAAAGTAAAAAGGGAGAGAAGATGGAAATGAGGATGGGAGGTGGCACTTCCCAAAGAGGACAGTGACATGGACGGCAGCTCTCCCTTTCTCCAGGATATAACAAAGTTACTGACCCTTCAGCACTGGCATCACAATCTAGTCAAGCTTCCATTCCCTTCACGTAAACTAAGGACCGAGAGTGGAACTCATCTGGCAATAGAGGGAATCTACTAAGCACGTGAATCTTTCAAAAAGGCAACGCTGGAGAAGAAAAGGGTTTTTTAGATTGCTCGGACACTATTAAATTCCTACAAAGATATTGAAGATGGCAGCAATGCCAAAAAAGGTCATGATTGTTAGTGTAGATCCCACATGGAGGACAACCTTCTGAGTGCAGCTAAAGATAGATCACAATGATCATCAAATGCAGGCCTCACTAGGGGAGTCCCAGTACCACCGGCACAGCCACCCTGGAAAGGTTTTCGACCAAGAGGCAAATGACTCACTAAGCAGGTGGCCAGCCCCTACCTGGCCGGGCTGAAAGATCAGACCCGGCACCACCTCTGGAGTAAGGGAATACTGCCTAGTTCCTCCCCACGCTTGCAGCATGCTGTACAGGAAGCTCAGATGTCACTGTAGAGTGGAGACCATTGTCAGCAACCACACAGCCCTAGAGAACGTGCACATGCCTAACTTGGAGATCAGTATAGGTATTCTAGGATTTTCTGAGGAGTTAACATTTGCAATGTGTGCAGAGCTATTTGTCCTATGTTGTGAAGGCCTTAGTGTGCAGAGGTGCCTTTCCTAGGCTGTGATGCCTTCTGTCTGCACAGGGGTCAGGTAAAGGCTGCAACGGCCATGGCCTTCACAGTCTGAGCGTGCACACATGTACGCGCAAAGGTCTATGTGGTAATCTGTGAAGTATCTGAGTCATAAGGGCTCTACAATATAATCTAGACCCCCACTCTTCTCTGAAATTTAAAATCAGGAATGCAAAAGAAGCGGCCTATGCCCTCAGATTTCAGCCATCTCCTCCGATAGGTTGATTTCCCGTCGCAGCCCATATGTGGGTTTTGAGAACTGCTTTTTTGAAGGCAATGGACGCAGGGCAGGACCATTCAGTCTCCCTGGGATCGCTTTTCAATTGGAAAGCCTATGTAGCACAACATTTCATGTCTGGCTAGGTCACAGGGAAGAAGGAGAAGAAGGAGAAGAAGGACGAAGAAGAAGAAGAAGATGAAGATTGATTGTCACGCCTGCGCAGTGACCTCCTGTCCCACATAGAGATGCAGAACAAATTTGGGTACAAAACAGTAAACATGAAGTGATTATTGTAGTTTCAGCAGAAGTATAGCACCCAAACCTGCTGGGGTGGGTCTTCGTTTCCAGCTACTTCGCTCTGTGAAAACAAGGCAAATTGTGAGAAATACTTATGCAAAACCCTTGGGCTGTGGAACCTGCACCCGATTACACTCTAGAGCCCTCATTCTCTGCAGTGCTGACTGCACATGGGTGCCACTCCAAGTAGCACACTGGGAGCGGTGGTGTCAGGAACCCCTGCTTTACAAAGTGGGCATACCAAGAGGGCATCATTCTGAGCACTGCCAGCCTCCTTGGCCGATCATCCCTTGCAATTCCCTCTGCAGTCATCATTTCCAGGGCTGAGGAGGAGTGCATTCAATCCTTCGTCTCTAACGGAAGCACTTGAACAGCTTTAACCTCTGCCCCGCCTGTACATGTTCCAGAGGATGGCTTGGCATACTGCTCTAGAAGGTGGGATGCTACCACCCCGACATTTCCTCTCACCTGGGTCCCTCTGTGAGAGGGCTGGAGCCAGCCTGCCCTGGGAAAGAAACCTAAAGAGTGTGTGCCCTGGTATATAGGAGGGGGTGAGGGTGTATACCCTAGTACCTGCCCTCCCCTTGAACTGGACATTAGGGGTTTGCCATAGTACTCGCTCTCCCCTCTATGTCCATTTGTAGGAGGGACAGGAGGTGTTTGCCCTGGTATTTCCCCTCTTCTGGCTCTGTTTATAGGAGGGGCAGGCAGTGTCTACCCTGGTACTTCACCTCTTCTGGCTCTGTTTGTAGGAGGGGCAGGCGGTGTCTGCCCTGGTACTTCCCCTCTTCTGGCTCTGTTTATAGGAGGGGTCGGCAGTGTCTACCCTGGTACTTCCCCTCTTCTGGCTCTGTTTGTAGGAGGGACAGGAGGCGTCTGCCCTGGTACTTCCCCCTCTTCTGGCTCTGTTTATAGGAGGGTCAGGCAGTGTCTACCCTGGTACTTCCCCTCTTCTGGCTCTGTTTATAGGAGGGACAGGCAGTGTCTACCCTGGTACTTCCCCTCTTCTGGCTCTGTTTATAGGAGGGACAGGAGGTGTCTGCCCTGGTACTTCCACTCTTCTGGCTCTGTTTATAGGAGGGAGAGGCAGTGTCTACCCTGGTACTTCCCCTCTTCTGGCTCTGTTTATAGGAGGGGCAGGCGGTGTCTACCCTGGTACTTCCCCTCTTCTGGCTAAAAACGACCACTAGATCGTCCCACTGACCACTTGCCTGAGGCCACTGTTTTGCCAACCATTCCTGCATGGGACGAATGCGCAGGCACGAGTGGGGGACCAGGTAAATACATGACGCCATCATGCCCAGCAACCGCATTGCTTTGCGAACCGTTATCTGGTGACCGGACTGATATTGCGGAATTTGCAGCAGTATATTCCGAATTCTTTCCTCGGAAGGAAAGGTCAACCCCTCTTGAGTGTCTAGGATAGCTCCTAGGAACTGTTTGGAGGTGCTTGGCACCAGACTTGACTTTTTCTCGTTTATTGAGAAGTCCAATTCGAAGAGGAGGTCGATTGTCCTTTGAATGTTTGTTCTGCAAATTACTGTGGTCTCCCCCGTGATGAGCCAGTCGTCCAGGTAAGGGTACACCGGGATTGCCTCCCTGCTTAGGTGTGCTACCGCCACCGCCAGTACCTTGGTGAATACCCTTGGAGCCGAAGCTATCCCGAAGGGCAGTACCGTGAACTGGTAGTGCCGACTGTCCACCTTGAAGCGCAAGTACTTTCTGTGCGCTGGGAACATGGAAATATGAAAATAGGCATCTTTCATGTCCAATGTTGCCATGTAATCCCCCTTTTTTAGGAGGGGGATTACGTCTTGGAGAGTAGTCATGCACATTTTTTTGGGGCTTGACATACTTGTTTGCAGGCCGTAAGTCCAATACTGGGCGCGTTGTCAAATCTTTTTTTGGCACAAGGAAGTAAGTTGAATAAATACCCTTGTTTACCTGGTGTCTCGGGACGAGTTCTATCGCGTCCTTTGCTAGCAGATTGATGATCTCCTCGAGGAGGATTTTCTGGTGTTCCAAAGAATGTATTCTTTGTCGTGGAGGATGGTTCCGGGGACGCTCTAACAGTTCTATGCAGTACCCTGCGGACACTGTGGACAGCACCCATCTGTCTGATGTGATCCCTTCCCAAGCTTGGGTGAAGTTGGAAATGCGTCCCCCTACTGGGGTTGCGTGAGAAGGGACCCTGAACGGAGCGCCACTGTTTTGGTGGAGGCGTGCCGCCTCCTTTACTGGGACTGCCTCTACCTTTACCACGTCCTCTTTTATTACCCCTGCCGTAACCCTGGGTAGACTGTTGGTTATTATTGTTCCACGGTGTACCCTGCCCCTGGGAATAGTTAGATCCTCTCTGGGAATTTTGGCCGCGTGGGCGACGAAAACTGCCATTCCCTCTCTGATTAGGGGGTTTATTGGTTAGTTGACCTAGGGATTTGAGTGTCTCATACTCGTCCTTGGCATTTTTCAGCGCGTCCTTGACCACCTTACCAAACAACAGATCCGGCTCCACCGGTTTATCTAACAATGATGCTTGGGTTTTAGCTTTGAATCCAGACTGCCGTAACCAAGCGTGTCTTTGATAACAGTTCCTTCTGCTATCAATCTGCCGGCGTTATCCACGGCATCAAAGGTTGCTTTTAAAATGCAACCGGACACGGCTCTTCCCTCCGCCGCAACTCGTGCCAACTGGCTCTTTAAGGGTTCTGGGGCGGAGTCTATGAGTGCCGCGACTTCTTCCCACTGATGGCAGTTGTAGCTGGCCAACAGGGTGGTAGAGTTGGCAATCCTTGCCTGGTAGGCGGAAGTGGAGGCTACTTTCCAGCCCAAACCATACAGTTTCTTGCTCTCCTTGTCGGGAGGAGCTTCGGACGATGACAAGGGTGTTCCAGCCCTCTGGTGTTTGTAACAACCAGGGAGTCCGGTTTCAGATGCCCCCTTATATACAGTGGGTCTGATTGGGCTGCCCTGAAAAGTTTCTCAATCCTGGGGTTCACTGCTCTTTTGAGGTTAGGATTTAAAAGTGAAGGGTCTATTCTTCTCTGAATAGACTTAAGGATAGGGATGGCCTGAGCAACAGGCCTCCTTTCTCCCACTAACTCTTCATTTCATTTCATTTCATTTCATTTTTATATAGCGCCTGTAGCCCAAGGGCATCAGGGCGCTTTAAACGAACAGAGACACACATAGAACACAGAAAGAGGCCAGTTCAAAGCTGAACCCTGAAGATGTCCCTGATCCAACATATCTCGGTTCATCATCTGAAGAGATATGTTTTCAAACCCTTCCTGAAAGCAAGAAGGTTTGTTTCAGACCTGAGTGTTTCCGGAACACTATTCCACAAGCTGGGTGCCTGAACCAAAAAGGAGCTGCCAACCCCGATTTCAGCTTGAACTTGGGAACGATTAACAGGCATTTACCCCCGGAGCGAAGACTTCTACTGGGGGTGTGAAGCACTAACCTCTTTTTTAAATACTCTGGAGCAGAGCCATAAAGGCATTTATGAACCAGGCAGAGAGCTTTAAATTTTATACGATCCTCTACTCTTAGCCAGTGTAACGCCATTCTATCTTTAGTGACATGGTCTCTTTTCCTCAAATTTTTGACCAGCCTAACCGCGTTATTCTGAATCACCTGACAACTAGAGACATCCCTAGAGGAAGCCCCTAGCATCAGGGCATTACCATAGTCAAGTCTTGATAATATAATGGCTCTGGCTATGGTAGCCATGTTGCCCTCATTAAGGTAAGGCTTAATGGCTTTCTTCGGCGAAGTCCCTCTCCTCTTGAGCACCCTGGGTGTCAATGTGGAAATGTTCTGCCGCTCAGGACTGAACTTCATTCAGGAGAGGTTGATTGTCGACAGGGGAGTCGGTAATCGGGGGTTCTTTCTCTACCAGGGAATCTACTCTGTAGGTCTCAGGGTCTTCCTCTTCCTCTTCTTGGTCCTCATCATCCCCATAGTAGCCCGTACCAGTTTGCTCTTCCAACATGCCCAAATCTGGATCCTCACAAAAGGATGTATCTCCTTGATATTGAGAGTAGGGCTGAATATAGAAGGGGTCCGAAGACCGTGTTGGGGCTTCAAAGCGGGACTTCTTACTTGGAGGTATTGGATCCTTAGAGCCTGAGGGTGCTGACCCGTCGGGAGTATAGGAGAGAAAATGTTCAGGGTTTTTTGCGTAAAAATCTGCCAATGTATGTCCACCCCCCACTCTCCCTACTTGCAGGGCCGAGGCCAGAGGCCTTCCTAGGCCCGGGCCGAGGCCAGAGGCCTTCCGAGGCCCAAATCCGTCGTGCAGCTGTCGACGGTTGATTTCTTCTCCGGGCCAGCGTCGAGTGTGGAAGTTCGGTGACTCGACGTTGGGGTGGAGAATGGGGAAAATATAACAATATTTTGCAAAAGTATGGCTAAGGCCAGGGAACTCCGCGAAATGCTTCCGACCAGTATGGCGGAAAAAAACAATCTGAGGGTCCTACACGCGTGAGGGATCGTGGGTACAGTGGACGTCACACTAGGGATAGTATTACTGGCACGCCCTGCGTCGACGCCCGTTTTCGAGTTTCGAAAAACAAACTGTAATACTCCGCAGCTTCCACTAGATGTCGGCCTATGCACAGCATGTCATCTAAGCAGATTCCACAAGCCTCAGAAATATATATATATATATTAACAAAGGGTTTTTCTCATATATATATATATATATATATGAGAAAAACCCTTTGTTAAGAAAGTTACATTGATTAGATTTAACGCAACAAACCCCTTGAAATTCAGTACTCGCATTTGCAGCAAGTCCACCTAAACTATGCGCCCCCTGTTGTTCACCATATGACTACAATGATGACATAACAGATGACTCATTGGTGACATCACTAATTACATCACACATGCCATCACTGATATTATTGGTTTGATTCATTACATTTTGAAATATGACAACTCTGCTTTGTTACATACCATATATGTACATATTTCATACTTACACATTACATTGTAGGGTGCCCTTGTTTCTTTAAATGTAACATATGGTATAGAATACATATAGACATTACAAAAAAGAATCGTGTATACACGCATGTATGTACTTTTGAAGGAAATCTTTTACATGTGAATAGAAATTCATCGTTTGTCTTCAAAAGAAATAACTAAGATTATTAGCAATACAACTGCTATGTCTATAATGAAATATTTACTTTCTAATCTATATTTCTATTATATAAATGCAATTATGTAGTATACGTGATTTATTTTGTATGTTAACCAAACTTCGAATGCGTATATTCTTTATGCTCACAATGCACATGGGCACATACTTTATTTTGTATGAGGTTATTTTTTATAAAACTTTTCATCTAGAAAAATGTGTTCATGGGCCTCATTACACGGACGGTGGTGGACCAAGGTGCTATTAGCACCTTGGTCCATGCCGGTAAAATACTGGCACCGCCTTGGAGGAAAGGGGAATTACCGCCCTATTCCAAGGTTGGTGGGGCGGTAATTCCCCCTTCCCCCATTTCCCTTCCCCATTCCCATTTTTGCCCCATAGGGCATAATGGGAATGGGGAAGGTGCTAATTACGGCACCGCAAATTGCGGTACCGTAATTAGCTCCCTGGTCCCTTTGCAGGTTGGTTTTTAACGCCTGCAAAAAGCAGGCGTTAAAGTCTCCAACGCGCAAAGGGACCTCGTAGTAAGGCGGTAAGGGTTAACGGTCACCGGTACCATTAACGGTGACCGTTAACCCTTACCGCCGTCTGTGTAATGAGGCCCCATGTAATGTATTATGGTAAGGAGAATTGTATATTCAATTGTGAACATTGACTATTTATAGCACTTAAAATTAAACATGTTTCTACTTCTATCTATTCTTCTTATTTTTTTTACTACATCTACTTATTATCTTTGAAATACCTGAAATAGATTTAGCTGGATCAGGTACTTTCCCTGCAATTAAGTATTGTAATTGCTTACTAAAATATGACATTCAAACCATTTACATTTTTTGATTTTAGAAGTTGATACATACTACAAATGAATGCTCCACACGTAACTATATGATACTTGTGTATGACTGTATTGTTCATGTCATGTTGTTATTATTAAGTGAAATAAATTAAAATATGTATGAAAAGTGGGCAACAAAAATAGTCCAACTTATGAAATCAGTTATGTCATATACAATGTAATTATTGATCTCCTCAATGATGTGTATGATGTCATTAGTCACACCATCATGATGTCATCAGTGATGTCATGTATGGTGTAATTAGTGATGTCATCTGTGATCACACGCTGCGCAACAAGGGGCGCAAAGTTACGGTGAGCTTGCTTCAAATGCGAGTGTTGAACTTCAAGGGTTTTGTTGGTTAAATCTAATCACCTTGATTCTCTCTTAGAGAAGGTTTTTTCACTGAATTTCAAAGGTTTTGTTGCTATGTTTTTTTCATGTTAAATCTGATCACCTTAACTCTCTCTTAACTAAAGTTTTTTTCACTTAAATTCAAGGGTTTTATTATACTATAGTTTCTATTAGACCCACTAGCCATGGCATTCGGCCTTGGCCTCTGTACATGTTACACCAATACGTTTTTTTGGGGCCCACAAGTTATGCGGTTCATCCTTGCCTTGGCCACTGTACTTGTTGCAGGAATACGTTTCTTTGGGGCCCACTAGTTATGACCTTCGGCCGTGGCCACTGTACATATTGCACCAATAACTTTCTTTAAAGCCCACTAGCCATGGCCTTTGGTGTGGCCACTATACATGTTGCATCAATAGGTTTCTTTGGGGCCCACAAGCCATAGCCTTCGGCCATGGGAAGCCGTGGCCAATGTACATGTTGCACCATGCTCCCCCTATTCCCCATAGTTGCTTTTTCCCTCCCTGGCCCTCTCCCATAACCCCCATTCACTATTTGGTTTGTGTGATGCATTTTCTTCTCTGAGCGCTTCTTCCATTGTAGCCGCAGAAATCTCGCGAGATTGCCCTGGTTTTTCCCTGATAATCTGAAAATGTTCAAACTGTAACTGGCTCCGCATACCAGACCAAACTCTTGAATTTTACATGCATTCCCTCGATGCATTCCCATGGTATTACCTAGTCATCACTCAAATCGAGACAAAATAAATGGTGTTTTTTTAGTTCTGAAAAGTCTCTCTGCTGGAAAGCACCATGGGAGATATAGCAATTTTTTGGGAAGCAGCCACCCCGTCAAATATTTTAAAACCTACTGGACGGATTTACACAAACCTGTCCTGGAACTAAAGTCAACACTTTGTGCCCAAGTTGTTTCTTATTTGGTCCAAATCCGCCCAGCAGTTTTTGCGCTTTGGCTTTACCAAATGTTGACTTTTTCTCTATGAGATAATGAATGTGAGTAGGCCGAAAACAGCATTTAAATGCTTTCTTAATAACTTTTTATTTTTTAACGACTCATGCCCAACATTTCTAGTCTGGGGAGGCCTATGACAAACATTTGTTTGGCAAAATACCATCCAAATCCGTCATGCAAGTCAAAAGTAATTTGCAAAAGAATGTTGTGGTTTCCTATGACTCAAGGCTATCACCTTAACTATATAACAGCAGTACATATATAGTGGGTTTAAAAAGGTTTGTAAAAAAAAAAAACTTTCACTTGAAATCTGAAAGTAGGAAAATCCATTCCACACTTAGATGGAATCGTAAACGTTAGCCTGCGCTGCATCTAGATAGGATTCTGAAGATTAGCAAGTGCAACACTTAGATGGAATAGTGAATGTTAGCAAGTGCCACACTTAGAACCGTGAATATTAGCATGTGCCACACTTGGATGGAATTGTGAACATTAGCCTGCGTCGCATCTAGAAAAGGTTTTTGAAGATTAGCAGGTGCGACACTTAGATGGTATAGTGAATGTTAGCTAGTGCCACACTTAGCATTGTGAATGATAGCAGTTGCCACATTTAGATAGAATTGTGAAGATTAGCAAGTACCACATGTAGATAGAATTGCGAATGTTAGCATGTGCCACACTTAGATAAGATTGTGAACAATAGCCTGCGTCACAACTAGATAGGATTGTGAATGTTGGCCAGAGCCACATCTAGATAGAATAGCGATTATTAGCCATTGCCATATCTAGACTGCATTGGGAATATTACTGATGCCAGATTTAGACAGAATTGTGAAGGCTAGCCTTCTTCACATATAGACAGGATTTTTGAAGGTGGGCCAATGCCACATTTGGATATAGTTGTGAATATTGGCGTGCGTCATACATAGAAAGGATTGTGAATATTAGCCAGTGCCGGATCTAGATAGCAATGCAGAGATATTCGCGTGCCACATCTAGAATGAATGTAGAAATTTAGTACATCACTTCTAGACAGCGACACCAATAACCAACCTGCTAACAATTTCAACCCTCTGCACACACCTCTCACACTCTAACCAAACACAACCACAAACCTAAAGCACAACAAACTGCACAAAATTAACTACACTGCAACAACAAAACAAACCACACATAGCCTTGCACAACAGCACACAACGGCTACCGACCGGAAAGCACCCCAAGCTCAGCAAACGGTATTCACCGAATTGAAGCTGCCAACAGCACATCACTGCTCTCTTGCATTTTTACTGCTCGTTCCCACTAACTCACTCCCCCATTCCCTTTTCAGATCCGCCAGAGCGCCTGGGGACCACTCAGGTGGTGATAGTGCACGGTACAAATATCCTTTTACATAATATTAACATTAACATTTGAGCTAAATCACAAATTGCACAACACCAACTAGTAGTCATCGCTGGGAGGTCACCTCCAGTTCTGAGCCACATAAGCAAGGCATTGTGGGTAAGCAAATTAGCCCAAATGCAAGCATTTTGCTACAGGAAATTGTTTTTGTTTTAGAGGGCCATGCTACTTTATACATAGCTTTATCAACCCAAGACAGACCTTTCTCAAGGCTGACAGACAATGACATACCTGGTTTCACCCTTATTAGAGATCATCAGTGCAGTATAGTCTTGACAGCCACGTGGTTGGAACATTGGGGCATGTTTACAAAACATCAATATAGATATGGTGGGTTTAAAAAGGCTTGTATATATATATTCAATGAAGAACCTTTAGATGAAGGGATGCTATGTATCGCCATCTGTATAAAAAACCCTGTTTAAAAAAAACATGAATGTTATTGTTACAAAGAAAAACCTTCAAAGTAGTGAAATTCACTCGTTACGTATAGGAAAGCCACCTTAACTTGTCCCCGCCATGCACTGCTCATGACAACACACACATAGCTGTCTAGTGGGCATGTGTCCTGCGTAACACCTCAAGCCAGTCCTGTTATCTCCCACTGCATGCAGGGGCATGCATTTTCGTTTTTCCCATTGTAAGAGTGGGCCGTCCAATCCCAGCATGTCATTGAGAAAACCAGGACTGGCTTGCGGTGTCATGCATGACACAGGGCAACTTGGGAGATGCACATGGTATCACAGATTACCCACAGTGCCCATGGGTCATGAGGAAAAAACAGGCAAGAAAAAACATTAGCATCCCTGAAAGCTTATGTTGTGTTTTTCGTTTGAATTGATGCCCAATAAAAAAAAACAGACGTACAGTAAACAATATATTCCAAAGCGTTGTGAGTAGTGCATGGTGGGGGCCGAGTTACAGCAAACTCATCAGCTGAGAGTGAGGATGAGAAAGAGCGTAATAGGGAGGGGCACTCATTGACTGGGTGGGAATGGCCTGGGTGGGGGTGCCTGTGTTTCTACGGGGCTCAGCAGGTACTTACAGAATGTCTTACGTATGAAGAAGCAACGTTTCTGTACCACCTGTGCCAGAAAACCTTGCTTTTGAGTAAGCTTTGAAATGAAAGGGTGCGGTGTAAATGGAGATGAGAAGGGTAGATGAGGTTGGAGTGTGAGTACATTGAGTGGCCCAAAGGCCGACGTGGAGAGGGCAGGAGTGAGAAGAGGCAAGAAGCAGGAGAGAGGAGCAGTGGGGTACGATGTGGGGCAGAGCAAGGAGCCCCCCCCACCCCCCAAGTGAAGAGGAGCGAGAGAGCGTAAATTGGAAAAGGATATGCAAGGAAGTGGCGGTTGAAGGCATGCAGACAAAAAGGAATGTACAGTAGGCAGGCACGGAAAGGTGGTGCTTACTGGTAGCAAAGGTCGGGTGACCAGACCTCCTGGTTTTGCTGGGACTGTCCTGGAATTGGGGTCTCCGTCGCGCCCACACATTCCACGAGTTTTTTAAAATTTAAATGCCTTCTCCCGCTTTTGGGGAAAGGGAGGGTGACGATTCAATCGGCAACAATTATAAACTAAACAAACATCGTAAAACTTTCAGAATTTGTCATTTCAGGATGGGCTCCAACTGCCAACCTTCCAGGTATCAGCCGCATGCGATTGATTGCTCCACAAAGATCAGCTGAGAAAGAAACGCGATTGGCCTGGGCGCGTGTATTCCAGAGGTGAGCGAGAAGTTCCACACGCGATCGGGCCTGGGGGAGCGTGTGCGTGTATTTCAGGGGTGCGCGAGAAGTTCCACACGCGATTTGCCTGGGCGCGTGTATTCCAGAGGTGCGCGAGAAGTTCCACACGCGATCGGGCCTGGGGGAGCGTGTGCGTGTATTTCAGGGGTGCGCGAGAAGTTCCACACGCGATTGGCCTGGGTGCGTGTATTTCAGAGGTGCACGGGAAGTTCCACACGCGATCGGGCCTGGAGGAGCGTGTGCGTGTATTTCAGAGGTGCGCGAGAAGTTCCACACGCGATTGGCCTGGGCGCGTGTATTTCAGAGGTGCGCGAGAAGTTCCACACGCGATTGGCCTGGGCGCGTGTATTTCAGAGGTGCGTGAGAAGTTCCACACGCGATCGGGCCTGGGGGAGCGTGTGCGTGTATTTCAGGGGTGCGCGAGAAGTTCCACACGCGATTGGCCTGGGTGCGTGTATTTCAGAGGTGCGCGAGAAGTTCCACACGCGATTGGCCTGGGTGCGTGTATTTCAGAGGTGTGCGAGAAGTTCCACACGCGATTGGCCTGGGTGCGTGTATTTCAGAGGTGCGCGAGAAGTTCCACACGCGATTGGCCTGGGCGCGTGTATATCAGATGTGCGCGAGAAGTTCCACACGCGATTGGCCTGGGCGCGTGTATTTCAGAGGTGCGCGAGAAGTTCCACACGCGATCGGGCCTGGGGGAGCGTGTGCGTGTATTTCAGGAGTGCGCGAGAAGTTCCACACGCGATTTCAGCAGGGTACGTGTATTTCAGGGGTGCGCGAGAATTTTCACACGCGATTTCAGCAGGGTACGTGTATTTCAGGGGTGCGCAAGAATTTTCACACGCGATTTTAGCAGGGTACGTGTATTTCAGGGGTGCCAGGGAGTCCTACATGTGATTTGGCAGTGTGGGTCCTCCCAGGTGTCCCCTGTACACCCTCCACGGCCCCTGCAGGCAGCCCACACCACAGGGGACTACCCTGCATTCCCTGGTCATGTCTCGCAGGCAGCCCACCCAACATGGGCATGCCCCCCAGCAAAGGCACATGTCTCCTTGCACTACTGATCACCAACTCATGTCCCCTTGCACCCCCACCTCCAGCATTGCGGGGCACATGCCCGCAGGCCCACACTCATGTCCCCCTGCACCCCCACCCCCCAGCATTGCAGGGCACCTGCCAGCAGGCCCCCACTCATGTCCCACTCATGTCCCCCTGCACCCCCAACCCCCATCATTGCGGGGCACCTGCCAGCAGGCCCCCACTCATGTCCCACTCATGTCCCCTTGCACCCCCACCCCCCAGCATTGCGGGGCACCTGCCAGCAGGCCCCCACACATGTCCCCCAGCCAACATGTCATCACAATCTAGATCCCTGGCCCTTATGGTCAGCCTCCAAATGCAAAACACCCACTCGAGTATTGCATCCACCCACTTAGAAATGGCAATGACATGATAGAACCCCAATAGCAAGTTTGGAAATGAACACATGGCCCTCACATACACCCAATGGGTGTCAGTGAATCTCAAAACCCATATCATGATATGCATGATACCAATGAGATGATACTACACATTGAAGTTTGATGAAGAAAATGTATTAAAAACAGCATAAATGGAATTAAAAATAAACAAATGACAATGGGAATCAAAAACCAAAAGCAGCATGTCCGTAAAATAATGAAAAACGACAAATCATAATCCAAAGGAAAGGTGTCCAAAGTCACAGTTCAAGAAAGTAAATCCAAGGTAAAAACAAAACCGAAAACCATTGCTCCATGGGTAAATCAAAAAAAAAAAAAAATCCAACAGTCAACTATATACAGATAAACAAACCAGGGTCCATGATCCCAACTGAAGAAATGAAACCTACATAAAAATACTACCTAATAAAATAAAACTATATACAAAAATGTGGCCCATTGTCCAAAAGGTCCAAAATAAATAAAAAAGCAGAAACCTAACACTAACTACATAACTATTTACAAGGGCAGCGGGCTAGTCCGACGGCTCACTGGTTGTTGTCATGGGCCAGGGCATCATCGAACTCCTGTTCAATGGCTTGGAGGCGGGCATGTTCCCTGGCCCCGAGGTCCCGCAGGGATAATGCAGTGTCCAGCTCCAACTCCCTGCAGAGACCCTCGAGGCACTCAGCCCGTCTCAGCGCCCCCCGCATGGAGTTCTCCGCCCTGACCATTGTGAGCCGTTCCTCCTCTGCCCGCTGCCGCTCCGCACCTATCTGCTGGCCCAACCGCTCCCACACGGAAGCCACTCCCATTCCAGGGTTCTCCTGCCTTCCGGCGGATGCCTGCATCCCTGATGTTGATGGCCCCGAGCCATGATGCCTCCCACGTCGAGCCTGCCGCTGCCTCCGACGCAACTGCCTGTGCCAGCACGACGGCATCCAGGCTGATGGAAACCACGACGCCGTCGTGCACGTGCCCTGCCCGATGATGCCGTCACATCCTCCATCTGCTGGGGTCCAGTTGCTGGTGTGTCCACCCCTGCTGGACCTCCGACTCCCGACTGTGGCAGGGATGGGATCCCCACCGAGGTGGCTGCATTGGTCGGGGCAGGTCCACATCTGGGCCGGAAGACGGCATGGAGTACGACTGGCGCATAGCCTCCACAGAGGACGAGAGGGTCGCCAGAGTGCCCGACACATGTACGAGACCCCGACCATGACCGCTCCCAACTGGGCCACGTTGGCACGGTGCTCTTCGTGATGACGTGCGTGCTCCCCCCGGGAAGCACGCACCTCATCACGAATGACAGCCGTGCGCAACGCGACACCAATCAGGACCTTCTCCATACGGCCAGGGGTCCCCTCGTCCGCAGGTGGAGGGGAATCAGATGACATGGACATCCCCCCTACCTGCGGACGGGCCTGGGATGGGGCATCCCTGCTGGTGCATGGTGGTGCAGTCACAGTGTCAGGGACAGTGACATGCACAGGCACCTCCACGGCAACCTGTGCTGCCTCCTGCCCCTGCCCCTGGACTGCACCACTTGCACCAGCAGGGATGCCCCCACCAGGCCCCATGTGCGGCTCAGTAGCGGCCACCTCCTCCTCTGTGGAAACCACCAACCTGGATGGCTCCACACCGTCTTCCGCCGTTGCAAGCCCCTGTGGGGGCTCACCCACCACTTCCGCTGCAGCCGTGGGGGCATCCCCGCCACTTAGATCCACAGCGCCGTCTCCGCCCTCTTCTTCACTTTGCGCTGTGTAGAGGGAGACATAGAACACAAGCATCAGGGTACTCTACAATGGTCCCCTAGACAGGAAGCAATAGCAGATGAGTGGCACTGTCAAAGATCACTTCCATCATGTCCCTCCACAACACATGGGTCAGTGCAGGCAAAACACATGCAGTAACAGGCATGGCACATGCTATGGACATAAGCAAACATGTCCAAGGGACTCTTGAAGCATACAATGTTGTTTTTGGACTCACATGCATCATGGGGCATGCCTATCACATGCACACACTTCAACGTACTTTCATCCATCTGGACTCGTACACCCCAGACACAGTGGATGCAGGGATAACTAGGCTGCATCAGTGAATCTGAACATTGTCACAGACATGTGTCATCCATCCATGGCATCCACAAGTCACAGACACGCGGGTCAGAAACACAGACATGGACACCATAGATGTACATGGCATCAGCACCCATCCCTCACCCACACCCATGTCCAGGAACAGAGACTGGCATGCTCTCATGTGTCCATTCCACAGAGGGCTCCCCATGTTACATTTAAACACATACACCAACCGTGTGCTTCACACATTACTGGTCTCACATGCATGACCATGATGTCCCTGCACACACACACGTGTACATGGCCTATGTCACATATACAGGCAAGTATCAGACAACCAGCACGCTGCAACATGCCCTGTCTCACACAGCAATGCTTGGCTACTTACCGCTCGACTCCAGACGGGTCTGCCTCTCAAGGATCTGGGCATGGAGCGCTGGGCGTACGCGTTCCAGGACCCTCAGCTGGATGGTACTCATGCTGCCCCGGCCCCCCTCCACGAGGCGCCGGGCCTTTATGAGGGTCCTGGACCTGAAGTCCTCTCAGCGCTTCTTGACTTGCTTGATGTTGCGGGTTGCCACCCCCTCCGCGTTGATGGCAACCACAAAGTCGTCCCAGATCCTGTACCGTCCTTCCTTGTCGGCGCGTGGTGATCCGAAGAGGGCCTCATAATGCCCCAGGACAAGCTCCACCTGGACACCAACTTCCTTCTGACTGAAGCTGGTGGCCCTCTGCCCCTCTGGCTCGGGGTCGCCAGTGGTCTCGGATGGTGTTTGCCCCGAAATGGCGACCACCGAGGCAGGCGTTGGTGGGCAACTGGGTCCTGTGGCTGGGCTGTGGAGCGATAGTATCCCAGTCGGGAGTCTTCTGTTCCAGCAGGGGTGGACACAGCAACTGGACCCCTGCAGATGGCTGATGTGCAGGCACCAAATGGCACCGGTGGCAGCAGGCAGGCAGGCAGCAGCAGATGGCTTGTGGGAGGCTGCTCAGGGCTATGGGGGGCAGTAATTTGGCCTTTTGGGCAGGAGCGTGTTCTTCCGTGTGCTTACCAGTGGCCAGCTTGATACGGAGTGATTTGGCACGTGAAAATTCTGCACGTCAGCGTGTGAATCGAGGAAAGGCCCTTAGCGCGTAAGCGCGTCAGCACGCATACGCGATTCCATTGGAACAGAGGCCCTTAGCGTGTATGCGTGTCTGTGACGTATCGCGCACGGGCGTTGCTTTTCGTGGGGTGCGGTGCATGTGTTTTGCAGGTGTTGGGGTTCACACGCTATTACTTCACAGCGGGTTGGTGTTGGCTACGCATTCTTCTACACGCAAGGCAGACGGTGAGTGGTACCCTGCTCCCCCAGGCCAATCGCGTGTGAAACTTCTTGCGCACCTCTGAAATACACGCACACGCTCCCCCAGGCCCGATCGCGTGTGAAACTTCTCGCGCACCTCTGGAATACACGCACACACTCCCCCAGGGCCGATCGCGTGTGAAACTTCTCGCGCACCTCTGAAATACACGCACACGCTCCCCCAGGCCCGATCGCGTGTGAAACTTCTCGCGCACCTCTGAGATACACGCACACGGTCCCCCAGGCCCGATCGCGTGTGAAACTTCTCGCGCACCTCTGGAATACACGCACACGGTCCCCCATGCCCGATCGCGTGTGAAACTTCTCGCGCACCTCTGAGATACACGCACACGGTCCCCCAGGCCCGATCGCGTGTGGGCCTTCTCTGGCGCACATTTTTTTCCTGTGCAGGGACGCTACCGCCTGCCTTCGTGTGGCGGACATGTATGGGCCTGTGCGCGTCTTTGGCCGTGCGCTGTTTTTCCCTATTAGATTCCATGAATACGTGTTGCAGGCGAGCGTGTGGGCGTTCTGCGCACTTGCCTCCTGTACTTCCCCCGTGACGCCCACATTTTCACGAGTTGTTCCCCATTCTGCGTGTGACGCCCCGTGTTACGCCTACTTTTGTGATGTACGCCGCGCTATGTGCGAATTCGCTGTGGCCTTATCGCATAGCGTTCGGTGACCTGTGCGCCAGCGTTCGCCAGCATGCGCCGTGCACTTTTTCAGCGCACATCCCACATTTTGCGCGTGCACGGACTTCCATGAATTGATTTGCAATGTTTTCTGTGCGATAATCGCACTTGCACTGCGATTTTCGCTATTTCACTGCGAATCGCACGTTTTCGCACGCATGCACCGTTTTTTCGGCGCACATTGATTCCATGAATCGGCATGTAAGTCTTGTTGCCACAGTCTTTTTTAACACCTTCTGGGTTAATCATCAGGGCATCTTGGTTTGTCCCTAGCTGTTCCAGAATAAGGAGATACTCGGATTTCCAATATATCAGCAGGCTCTTCTTATCCCTTTCCATTTCCTCTCTTAGAATGTAATAAGGCACTGCAATGGTCGGCATAATGCACTTCCGAAAAAAGGCAGAGCGATTTCCAAGTTACTCATTCGGCTTATGAAATTGGGCCCAATTCATATCTAATGATTACTGTTGGAATTCTGCATGGCAGCCTCAATACTGCTCTCCCAAAGGAGCCTTCCACAGATGACTAAAACTTCAGCGAAGTGCAGGAGAAGGCCTCTGCACCGTAAATTAATGCTGCCACTGCCTTTTGATTGTAGAAGGCCAGCACCGGATTGATGGAACACCTCCCAAATGTTCTGGCTATTACCCGCCCCTGCGCTGTGAGATCTTTACAGTGAGTTTTTAGGGCCTGCAGCCTTGGAGCGTCGCAGATGCTAGCACTTACGCATGACCCCAAATAGATAGTATGTGAGTTCTCCGCCAGGAGATCAAAGTTCATGTGCCACCTGAAGGTGTTTTTGCCACGTCTCCCCCTGCGCCCCAAAATTAAGATGTTCGTTTTTTAAGTATTTATCTCTAATACATTTTTCTTCATATAACCATATAGTGCTTCCAATCTGCGTTGGAGTCTTGTAGGGGTTTGGTCGATCAGGACCAGGTCGTCTGCATAGAGCATCCAACCCAACTCCTGGTTAGCCAATCTTTGGAGGAAAAGATCTTGAGGTTTTTAGAGCATTTACCAAATCGGAAAGGAATACATTGAAAAGTGTTGGAGCCAAAGGGCATCCTTGCTTCAAGCCTTTGTGCGTGGGAATCTCTTTTGTCAAACCACCCTGAAGGTTAAGCCTTATACATACCTTGGTGGACGTGTATAGCGCTCTGATCGCTAAGAGAAGATTCACTGGGCAATTCAATGCTTCCAATTTAGACCACAGAATCTCTCTATTGACGACACTGAACGCTTTCCTCAAATCGATGAAGGCAAGGTAAGATTTTGACCGCTGTTTTATTGCCTTCCACTTCAAAAGATTCAATAGAAATAAGTTCAGGTCAGTCCCAACACCCTTAACAAAGCTTGTTTGACGAGGGTCGCTTCTATTGGTGGAGGCAACCCACTTTTGTAGCTGTGGGAATTAGTGATGCATAGAGTTTGCCTATAATGTCCAAGAGGGCAATTGGGCGATAGTTGGAAGGATCTGCCCTATTGCCTCTCTTAAATATTCGCACTATTATAGCCGACTTCCATGTGTCCGGTATTTCTCCCAGTCCATTTATCCATTTCAATAAATCAGCCAAAAAGGGTAGCCATACTCCCAGGTTCCGCTTTATGGTTTCATAAGTAATACCATCGAGACCTGGTGCACCAGCTAAATTCACTATACTGATAAGATACTCAAGATCCCCTTGGTCAAAGGGGATTGACTAAGGCCCCAACCTCTTTTCTGGCAGTGGCTGTGGAGTTGATTCAGGGTTGCGAACGAGGGCAGCATAAAATTCCACCCAGTCGTGCTCCGAGACCCCATGAGTAAGTACCACTGCCTGGGATGATGTCTGAGCACCAATCAGGCGCCAAATTTGTCTGGAGTCTTTTCCCATTATTGCTTGCAGCATTATTTCCAAATCATGTTGGAATAGTTGGGCCTTGTGCGAGCAAAGCCAGTTGTTATATATCTACTTTTTTTTTTTTTTATTAATTGGTTGGTTGATAATCAACCTTTCAATTTAATATATAACACAAATTAATCACATTGGACATCAAAATGAAATTCAAAACAAAATCAAGCTCAAAATCAGTACCCAGCAAAAACCTACAAACCCTCTACTTCAACATTTCATCATTTCACAAAAACAGCAAAAGGTGGCAAAATCACAATCCATATGTATACATCATCTGAATTATCATCTAAATAATCAATCAAAATAGGTTTGAATTACCACATCGTTAACACCACTAGTAATCCTCCTATGAAGAGGACGTTAGTTACATAACACATATCATCTATTTAGGGGAAATTTAGGCTATACATTCAGTTATCTCAAGATTTAGTGCTAACATAAATTGGACAGTAGCTATATGAACAGCTTGCAGGGGTGAGGAGAATATTCTAAACCAAAGTACATCTTTAGTTAAGCAGTTATAATTTTCATACAGTTTTTAAAAAAATGTACAGCGTAATTCTTTTAATGAGGAGCAACCTACTATCAAGTGTTTTAAAGTTTCCTCACACTCTGGTAATTGACAAAACCGACAAATATTTTCTTGTTTTGTTATTTGACCTCTTTGAGATAAAATTTCTGTAGTGGGCCATAGATTGAGTCTAAATCGGAGATAGTTGTTTCTGAAGAGGGGCGAGGGGAATTTGAGTAAATAAGAGGCTGCAGTTCTCATTCTTTTCGTACCGAAAGGCAGACCGCTATAATCTTTATACTGCGAGCAAAACTCTAAAGTGCAAATCCAGTCATGCTGATATAGTTTTCTCTGGGCACGATTGGGATTGGTTAAAAGCAGTTCAATAGTAATGTCGGCTTCTACTAAAAGATTGGTAACAAAATGTCTCCACTTATTGGGAAAAAAATGTGTGGATTTCAGCATGTATATAGCCAATATATAAGATAAATCTGAACAATTTATACACAGCAAAAATTTTCTCATTAACGAACACAATTTCCACGCATAAAACACAAACATTGAAAGGACTCCTAACTCATAACGTATCAAAGGACCTGGAGTTGAATTTGGTAACTTAAACACTGCTCGCCAAAATTTTCCCTCAAATCGATCCCAAAACACACGGTCCCTTGGTAATTTAGTTTCAGAGCCGTATGTTATTATCGGTAGAACTTTTTGGGCATAATATAAAAGTATCTGAGAACATGTAAATTTACCAAATTTATGCAAGAGGACTTTAGCTTGGTATAAGGCAGCTTTTGTTTTATATCCTGGACGTAGGGAATATCACACTTCAGATTGTTAATAATCACTCCTAAATATTTGTATTGTGGGGTAATAGAAATGAGCTCTTCCTGGAAAGTCCAGATGGACGATTTTAGGGGGCGACATTTTTTGTTATGACATTGCATGATCTGTGTTTTGCTTAAATTAATAGCCATATGATTTCTTTGAACATACAGTGAAAGACCTTGTATCAGCCGCTGTAGAGCAGACGGCGTTTTAGAGATTAAAATATGATCATCCGCATATAATAACCATGCAATTTGATGAGACCCGAGTTTTGGAGCATCTGAGTTGATATCAATAAAATTCTTGCCCATGTCCAGTATAAACAGATTAAAAATAGTGGCCGCCAGAATACAGCCCTGTTTCAGACCTCTTGCTGTCGGCATTTTAGTAGTTAGATGCCCAGCTAAAGTAGTTCTTATCTGAATTGCAGTATTTGTATGGAGAAGCGCAATCAGTCTAATTAGTGAACCGGGGCAGCCCATTTTAATCAATTTACTAATTAAAAGATGTCTATCGATTGAATCAAAGGCCTCTTTAAAATCCACGAAAGCTAAAAACAAGGGCTGATTAAGGCATTCACACTTAGCTTTAATCGCATTGATTGCTGTAATATTTATTGCCGTGCCTTTTCCTGCAACAAATCCGGTTTGGAATACATCGGCATTACCAGAGGTTTCTATCCATGCCCGCAAGTCTCTGAGAATCAACCAGGCAAAGATCTTGCCCGGTGTATCAAGAAGGGCAATCGGTCTATAATTTGAGGGGTCTTGTCTATTACCCTTCTTGAACACCGGGACAATAATAGAGAGAGACCATGATTTAGGCAATTGTTGAGTGCGCATGATTGTGGAGTAGAGTTGATATAAAATCTTTGCCCATAGGTTCGGATCTTGCTTCATCATGTAATTAGAGATCCCATCTGGACCAGGGGCACGCGATCTACTAGAGTTATTAATATAAAATAAGATGTCTGCTACTGAGAATTGCAAAGTAAAAACTCCTGGATCACACTGACTAAGTGGTGAAATTGTAGTCTCAGGACAGGCATACAGATTTGTGTAATGTTCGACCCATTGAGCCTCTGCTACGTCATTGATTTGTAATGAAATCTGCGTTTTAGGGTTGGTCTTATTAATTAGTGCCCATATTTGCGCAGAGTTTTTTGATCCCATCTTTTGGAGCATACATTCTCCATCAGTTTGGTAAAGAATAGATCGATGGGCCTTCATCCAATTTTTATGTTTTGTTTTCAATGATTTAAGGGCTTGCCATTTCACTTGGATAGGCAAAGACAAAACTACCTTTTTTTCCCTTCTAAACCAGGACTTTTGTCGCTGTACTTCCCTGTCAAAAGAATGCAAGGGAGAGTACTTTGTCTTCACCTTGTTTGTTGTACCGAATGTATGCAATAAGTCACTATACTCGAGTGACTTATTGGTACCTGAGATCCTCTCATACACAATTGTCTGTTCAAATACCCTGGCGAATTTTGCCAAATTGTATTCAGTCCAGTGTGATCTATTCATACCTTTGTTTACTAATAAGGGGTGGTATGTATTATATATCCCTTTTTTCCCTGTGAAGCCATACAGTGCCATTTCACATTCAATATGTTATGATCACTGTCCTCAGTGGAGATCACACAAAACAACTTGATATCAGAGAATAATTCACGATTAACATAAATGAAATCAATAATGGCACTAGAGTGTCCTCTTTTCCATGTTTCTGTGGCGGGCTATCGGCCGGGCATGAACCATTTAACATAACCAAGTTTTTTGACTCAATAAAAGTGTTCCAGGAGACCAGTCTGCTATCCATGCATTTATGGGGAGCATCCAGACAGTGCAAATTTAAATCGCCCGGCAGGATAACATGCGGGTATATAGGGAGTTTAATAATCTCTAACCATAACTCTTCCAGATCTTTAAGACATTTTTTGGTGGACATTGCAGCTGGATTCCAATATATATTTACTATCGCATATCTTTATTCTCTTATTGTGATAATTATCAATTGAGTATATCGATTTGGCGCAGACTGGTGTTCTAGAACAATTTCTGAGGACTTGTTTAAGGCCATAAGGAGACCGGACATGGGCCGACCTTTCACAGATCGTATTGCAGGGTTAAAAACTATTTCAAAGTTGTCCCACACCGGCCGCTCCGTGAGCCAAGTTTCTTGAAATAAAATAATATCATGCTGCGATAACTTATTGGAACCATTCCTCAATAAGTGCCCGTGGCCTCGAGTGTTCCAGCTTATCATAGACAAAGATGGCAGAGGATATTGAAAAGTAAGTTACGACTGCTTTGATACAGATTGAGGCATTGGATGATAATTTTGGTTAATCGACTGAACACATAAACCCTGTCTCTGATTAGAAACATATGTCTGCGTTGATGGGTTTTGCACCGCAGAAATAGGAACTTGAGTTGTCACAGCAGTGAGAAGCTCGAACCCTAATTCATATATTTCTCGTTTAGCAAGCCACAAAGTGTTTAACACAACTCGTGAGGACACCCAAAACCGTGCAACAGAGAGATCATTATCGAAGATAAATTCCACCAAATCAATATCGGAGGATTGCAGATCATCTAACGCAGGAATTTCAGCTAGTATTGCAAGTATACTAGTGCGATTGTTTGGGTGATATTTTCGAGTTTTTTAGTGGTAAAGACGGAAACCTATTAGAGTGCAACCAGCTTGTACCCAGTGAGTGGTTTTGTTGTTGAGGATGTATATCAACCCTTGCAACAGGACCAGCTGGATAACGGCTCAAATCAGTTATTTGTGAATGCATAGTATGCTGGTCAGCCTCTGACTTCGTATGTAATGTAGCATTTTTGTTCACGTTGGTCATATATTCTTCCACCGCAGTTTTTATTACTTGTTGTATTGGCATTTCAGATGCACCAAATGTGAGTTGCTTGGTGGTGGGTGTATTAGCAGAATTAGTAGGAATTTTAAGGGGAGCAGACATTTTCTTTAAAGAAGAAAGCTCAGGGATCAAGGGCGTATGAGTGACTGTGCCACGTGATTCTTTTCTGTATGGGCTGTTATATGGGGTATCTCCCGAATATTAGGATCCTTCAGCATCTCTACTTGGGCATTCAAGGGTCTTTGTTTAGTCATATAGTAGTCAATCTCCTTTCTGATTTCATTCCGTCTGGCTTCAACATTCTTATCTGAGATCCTCTCGGGAGAACAAGGTGATGAAGCTGCAAGGGTAGCACCCTCTTTTACTTGTACCACCGCAAATTGGGGTACTAAGGGAAATGAAGCTTGTGTATTCACCGCCCTATCATGTTCGGCAGCCTCAACCAGTGCGTCTAATGGATCATAAGCTACTATCTGGGCAGGGCATGTCGTAAGCTGGTTACTAGCTTTCTTAGCATTAGCAAAGGCGCTATATGTTTTTTGTACTGCTTCCGCTGCCATGGTGGTGTGCTTCCTGGGCAAAGATAGGGCTTTAATGAAGGCTTTAGTTGCTGAGGTTGCCGTTTTTGTTATATCTTTACCATTTTTTGTTTTTTTACAAACCAGGTTCTTTTTTGGTTTAAGTATTATTTCGTGTGGCTTAGATCCATTAAGTGAGAATATGTTAAACACCTGTTTGTCTCCAGGAACTACAGGGTCCGACAAAGATTTGTCCTTCGGATTTTCAATGTTTTGGGGCAGAGAAAAATCATCGTGAATTACATTCGGAAAGGCAGGTAAGGTCTTAAACTTTATAGCTTATGATTGTGTAATAGGGTCGGTAGGCGGCTTATCAAAAATTAGTGATTTGTCAGAGTTTGGTTTTAGTTTTTTTCGGATATTCGTTTCAATACTATGTTTAAGCGTTGCTTGCCAATGTAATAATTTCTCAATCTGTTTATCGTGTGCCTGCACTTTTCGGTAGAGCGTTTCAAACAGCTTAAAAAGAGAAGAAATGGCCAAATTCATGGCATGCAACGTGGTCTCAATCAAAATGGACGGAGAAATGACTGAAGGCAAAATAGGGTCATCAGATGGTCTGGCCGAGATGTCAGGGACGCGTCTGGGAGTGGGAGCAGCAAATGAAGCTACCAAACTATGTGCTGTGTCTGAATATATGAAAGAAACTTCAGGTAGTTCTAATGAATTCCGACAATCATCCCCTTCCAAAAAGGAAGAGTTCGAGCTTAACTCAATTACTGCAGGCTGAGGATCCGATGAACCACAGCAGCTTTCGATCAGGGGGAGTGGCGAGGGAACATGACAGTCATGTAATAATGGACTCCCCCCACCAGCGGGACCTAAAGAGTTCTGACATAGTGTTTGAGGCTCTAGATTTCTGTTGGAATTGGTGTTGGACCCTGGGGATCCAGGTGCTTCACATATTACAGGCATAGGGTGAAGCTCTTTTAAAAGAGGGATTACGCCCTCTTTAATAAGAGTGTTATCAGAAACTCCCAAAAAGTTTTTTACATTCAAGCCTTGGGCGCTCGTAGTGAACTTAAAACAAGGGTCAATTGGTTTACCAGTGAAGTCACAGGATAAGGGTTTAGACTCAAAGAAGAAACGTTTTATATCAGCTGGAGATGTATGTCTATTGAGGTTCGAGGCACTAGCAGGGTGATGCCTCCGGGGCGTACTGCCCATTTGTTTTCGCTTGTGCATTTCGGCATTATCCTGAACCAAAGTTGGCCCATTCCGCATTGCACTTCTTAGGGTACGCATGTCACCTTATAGTAATACTATCACAGAGTAAAAATACAAATAGATAAGAATTATGATTAAACAAATAGATATTAAAACAGGATAGGTAAGTGCTGCTTAAAAGAGAGGGTCCAAGAGTAGGATAAAAAGTTTAAAAATGGAGAGTAGAACTGAATTCTTGCAAATACGCCAAACAGTACCTTAATTATTTGCTTGGTCAGAATTTACATATAAGATTCTTAGCCGTCTAGGGAACGCCCGATGGCTTGAGGAGCAGCCTTAGTCCGTCTCTCCTCCCCAAAGACCGGCTAAACAGATAGATGAATTAATACTCTTAAAGGAAGTTGAACAGACCGTAGGTGATCCGAATGGGGACAACAAGTGGCAGATACTTGTCCGCTGACGGTAGTTAATCAGTACCTATCTTACCGCGGCCAACAGCCGACCATGCCGAACAGCCAAACAGCACCAACCCTTACTGCCTCCAGGGCTTAACGCCGCAAGGGTGGTTGGGCCGGCAATTTCACTTGGAGGCAAGTCACGTGAGCCTTCACGTGTCCACGAAGGGGCCCGCCCCCTTCAGGAAGCAAATAGCACAGCAAGAGCTCCGCTCGCAGTGCAGTGTCAAAGGAAGTCAATGCAGGAAATAAATTGGAGCGTTTTAAATTTCACAACACGCTCCTTCAAACACAGGCAATATCTCTACTTTTTTTCTGGCTAAAAGGAGATACCAAGCAACACCTTATTTGGTGAATGCTCGTAGGTCCCTCCCAAGGTTTGTTTTGATGAAAAACATGCTTAGGAGTGAAATTCGGATTTGTCTTTTTGCCCTCCTTGGACTTGAACTCCAGCAAGAGGCGCATAATTAGTGTCCGGACTGCTGCTTATAATTTTTTTTCTGAAGCCCTGAGTGAAATGCATCACCTCTGCTAAGCCCATGCGTAAACAGTTCCTGCCTTGTCTGACATTCACCACATGGGACAAGTGATCTCTATGCTGCTTTGTGCTCAAAATGTATGTCAGTTTCAATAGTGCATGATCACTGTTTAGCCTTTCTGAGATTTTTACATTTTTGACTTTCTCTACCAAGTTAGGAGAGACATAAAAGTAGTTAACAACTCTATGCTGTGCACCATTGATCCAAGTAGGTGTACTAGGAATGTCCCCCGCTACAAACTCATTAAACATGTGTATGTCTCTTGTACTCATCAAATTTGTCCAGTTTCTTATTTTCTCATCATCCGCTATTCATGTAATCAGATCCCTCCACCAAACTATCTCCCCGTGAAATGGTCAAAGCCCTGCATAAAACTATTGAGAGATTATCAAATTGGTCATAAGCTTCATCAATGATTTCAGAAATCGACACTATGAATCCATCCATGGTAACGGCAACTGGGCTCCAATAAACATTCACAAAAGGTATTGTTATCTCCACATTGGAAACCAGCGGGACACTTTGCAACATAAGGAACTGCATAAAAGGATTTGGTGCTCCTTCAGCCACTGCTGACAACCCAGAACCATTTTTCACTAGAACCAAAAGGTTCCTCTACGATGCTTACAGGCTGGGTTTAAAAAAGTAAGGCGGCCCTCAGCCAGCAGAGGAGATTGTAGCCATTTTTCTTGGAGGCATAGCACATCAAAGTTATCACTGCGTAGTTGATTATCATTGAACAAAGGTTAAAACCACCGTGCATTCCAGGATCCGAAAATCCATTCTTCACCTTTTCATAATGCTTGTGGGTAATTATTTCTAAATTGAATGCCTTCAGCAGGCATCAAGGAGGAATGTTGTCCCGAAACTCTGTGTTTGGATGAATTGACCCCAACTTCAATAAGCCTTGACGATGAATCTTGTTGGCAATTGAAGGTGACTTTTATACTTCCATCAATTTTTTTAGACTCATCCTCCCGGTTCTCTATGATATATTCTCTCCTTTGATTGGTCTTTAAAGGACCTCTTAATGTTGCCTCAAACAATGGTTTGTCAGAATCAGAGTCTTTGTTTGATGAATTTGTTACAAAACTTATATTCCCCTTTGAGTCTATATGGGCAATATGGTCTGTTATACAAAGACCTTATCCAAATGCCTTTCCATCGGGAACCCAATAATTTTGATGTCATTTGTGTTGACCGATCTGAGTAATGGAATACGGTGCAATAGTCTCAATACATTCCACTTGTTAAGAATCAGGATATTGTCGGCCTTTAACATATGCTCTAGTTGGAAGTATGGGCCCAAACAATGTCTTTGCGTCCCTTCGTGAACTCGATCTGTGGATCTTGGATCCCGCTGGTCAAATTGGTCTGCCCACTAATCGTGTTTGTGGGCTGTTTTATGGGCGTAATCGATGGTTCCTAAAGCCCCTGTTTTCTGGCCAGATTACATTTTGAGTCAGCTCGTCTTCGTTTCTCATCCAATGTACAAAATGTCAAATCCTGCTCTCTGAAAGGTTTTATTCCCTTTGGTTTCCACCCTTCACAAAATAGTCTCATCAGGAGTCGATTTCCTCTCAGTGCCGCAAATCCTCCTCAAGTTTGATGTCAATGCGGTCCCACGCTCCTTCTGAGATTTAGCCACGCCCGCTGTGCTCTGAGATGCCATACAGCCAAAGGCCCCTTTATGAATTGTATGAAGCGTTGCCGGCACTGAATCTTCGCTGCCCTCCAATCAGCCTCCTCTTCTTCCCCCATCGAACAAGTTGATAAATCCAAAGGATCACCATCCACCAGTTGTGGTGACAGTCGGTTCTTCACCTGAGGAGGAGGACCCTCAGTTTTGGGGTCCCCTGATGCCAATGTGTTTAGTCCCACCTGTTGGTCCGACATATTTCTCTGTTGTTTTACTTTGCCCAGAGTTGTCAAATATGGTAAATTGCAAAAGACATTATTTGCATCATTAGACTTTTCATATTTTAAATGCGATATATTCTTTGACTTTTTTGCTGTAGTTGCTGTCTTTGGGCCTTGTATCCAATTCTTCTTTTTTTACTGCTCTTGAAAATTGGAAATGGGGAATCCGGGCCACAATTCACTTTCATTGCAGGTTCCTCGCTGCGGATTTCCAGATTCACTTCAGCCTCCATTTTTCTACTTAGAAGTGACAAGTTTTTTAGAGGATTCATTTTTAATGTATTGGTCTCGGTGGGAGGTATTTGTGAGGGGGACATTCAATTTATCCTCTTTTGAGGGATCAGGGTACCTTGTCAAATCAATTGTGCAGGCCTTCTTTTCTGTCATGGCTTCAACTGCAGCCTTTACCCTCAATTCTTCCAATTTGCTAAACAGTCTGTGAGATGAAGAGGGCTGATAAAGCTCAGGTTTCTTGGGAAGCGGAGGAATGCTCCTTTGGCATTTTTCCCCCCTGCAAATTCCCCAACAGAGAAGCCAGTATGGTTCTTTTATACGCACGCTCCAAGTCCAATGCCTCTCGCAGCTGTTTCTGTACATAGATCGAATTAGCTGCCTCATTGTCCACCCTCGGCTGAAGTGATGTGACAAAGGATTTGATGTAAATCATTTTCGCATGTATCATTGCTAGAAGCGTGGCCTCATCATTAAAGGATTTGTTTATCGCCTCAAACAATTGTATGAACCGCGGAAGGGCAATTGTTGCTGCTGCCATTACTTCCCCATGGATGTTAACATTTTTTAAGATGGGCACGTAAGCTGGACCCTGAAGTGTTCTGGGTGAAAATAGATCATCCTCTGGGGTTGATGTAGAACAAGATGTTGATGGTTGCTTTTTAGAAATAGGTGGTGACACGTCGCTGGCAAAAAAAATCAGCCGTGTGCGAGTTTCAGGAGCCTCTGCCGAAAAGCTGTTCTTTCCCCCATGTTCTTGACTATCATCTCATCCATACTCCGGGGGTTAACAGCTGCCACTTGCGTCATTACGCTTTCGCATTGTAAGCAAAACGTGTTGGAGATTTCATTGATAATTAAGATAATAAAAGAAGTTGTATAATAAACAAAGATAGGTATGCAGATTCTTTGTCACAAACTTCCAACTCTATGTTATTGATGGTGTTGAAAACATTTGATTAGTGACATAAAAACAGAGGTCGAAGTGGGCGGGAGCGGTCGGGAGCGGTGCTCCTATACTTTTTATTTTTAAGTTTCACTGTTCCTATACTTTTATTTTAAAAAGAAACCATTCTGGTACGGTTTAGTTTTAAAATAAAAGTGTAGGAAGAAGTTGAAGCTTGCAATTCAGTGCACTGAACTGAACATTCCCTTAAATAACAGGTGTGTTTGTTTGGGGGTATGGATTGTGTGTGGGAGGGGGCACAGCCATGGCGTTTGTGGAGAGCGGGGGCAGACCAGCAGGGAACATAGTTCCACTACTTCTTTTTGTACACTTCAACTACTGCATAAAACAACTTTATTTTTTTACATATCGGGCTAATAAACATCACGGATATAAACACATCTTTGGGTGTTTTGTGTTGCTTACTTAACTATCACAGATTTGCAAGGCAACTTTGAGTTGGAAATGTTCCATCGTGCATATGAAAGGCTCTGCCACTAATAAAAGAAATGTGTTGGTTTGGTGCGGTGGGTATGCAGAGGGTGGGAGTGGGATGGGTGAGTGGGACTTGTCCTTTTATTTTGTTGGATGTCGCATTTTTAAAATGTGTTATCTGGTCACCCTAACCAGAGAGGACAGAGCAGCAGTGGCTGTGCCCCTTATCCTTGTCCAATGTTGTCTGGAGAACCCCAAAGGGCTAGGAGGCTCTGTGATCATCAGAGGCAAGTGCCTGGTCCTCCACCCTCCCTGACCCCCAACAGACCCAAACAGGAAGGCACCCACTGGAGTTGCCCTTGGGGAAAGATGGGCCTGCATGCTTGCTTTTCAGAGCTGTTTGGGGTCGATCTTGGGCATAAAACTGGTACCAATGAAAAAGTGGCCCACAGTCACAAATGACAATTTGTTCCTTTTCTGAGAGACTGTTGAATTCTACCCAAGATAAGGTTTTTTTGGTAAATGTGTTGCAAATTGTACACTTTGATAAATATTTGTTCAGTAACACTGGTCAAAATTACTAGCTGCACAGTGAAGTAACTGAAACATTTGCTGTATATGTGCATTATAAATACCCAATAAATAAATAAAAGAAGCTGTCTAAACCTTGCTTGTTGGCAGTGCTTTAAGTGTGGTGAGTAATTGAGGCTGGGGGCTGTAACTAGGAGTTGTGGCTTAAATAATGGCCTGGCCTGAAGTGTCCCCAGCATGGGGAAAAAAAGCCTTTGAATTATTGTTCTGTGCTGGGATTCGAACTCGAGCCCTGCACTGTGCTATTTCATAAGTGCTGGCTCGCTTTTGTTTCATTCAATAGACTGCTTGACACGTCAAGTATATTGAATGAAACAAAAGAAATCCACCATCTCGGATTTGGCACATTAACTTATTATAGTGATTTATATTAACCCCTTCTCCCCCAAATTCCTGGAGTCTTTTGGGAAGGAGCTAGTGCCTTCCTTCATTCCCAAGCTTCCCAAGTGCTTTAGAATTAGGCAAGACTTCTTTTAACTGTTTCTAAGCACTACAAGAATCCAGGGGGGAGGAGGGGCACTAAAAAGAAGGCAGTTGTTTCATTATGAGGTGTAAATAACTATTAGCTGAATACACTTGTAAATGTTATTCTATTTAGTTTTAAAATCTCAATGCACGACAGAATCAGGCTCTCTGCCGGGAAGAATGCAGCCTGTGCTAAAAATGGATCACAGAGTGCATGTGGTGTTGACATCACTAAGGTTGGCAGAGAGCACAAGGTAACTCTGCAGCTGTCTGCTGTCTGTCAAAAGCCCATGCAGACTAAGAATAGGGGATTTTAACATGTTCAATGCACGACATGCAGAAATATGAAAACTAGGGTTAACAGAAATTACATGACCAGATGAAAACAGGAGTACAATGAATGAAATATGGAGAGCATGACGGAAAATGTTTTTATATATAAATGTTCATAATGTAGCAAAATGGTGAAGAACAGGAGCTACAGTGTATTCTTGCATAGGCTAGCAGTATGTCCTAAACGGAAATTCGACCATGAAGGAAGGAAGACTGCAGCACCCCTTTTAGGGAAGAAGGATGGTTTTGGACGGAGACATTCCAGTATCCAGTGGCCAAGTCAAGAGTATTTAAGTTCCTGCCTGGCACCAGTCTGCAGGAGCTTGGAACGGTTAGGGACAGAATGCCGTTCACGGAGCAGAGTTCTTTGCCGCCCATCCTCATTTTCTGTAAAAGATTAAACTTGGTATCCTTGCAAGATAAGACTCTTGGCCTTGCTTCCCTAGAGGGGTGCATTCATTCTGGTGTGAGCGTGATCAGGGGTACCTGTATAATGAAGGGGTACCCCTGTACGTTGGGCTACCTTTCAAGTCCTAAACAATACTTTGAAGGACTACTGTGGCACAAAAGTCACTTGCAGAAATAACTGTTCAGAGTCCAAGCAATAGATACATTCTGCTCACGATTGTCTGTTTTCCCTTTGCCTGGAAAATGTTTAACAGTGTAGAGTAAGTAAGTAGCTCATTAAACAAAAGTCTCAAAAAGGCAATTTTTGATCCCACCAGAAAAAGGGTAATTGATCGGTTTACAGATCACAACTAAGTGTAAATAAAAAGGACAGATATGTTTTTTTTTATCGTCTCCATCTTACCAAGCCTCCCCCAATAACGGCATTACCTCCACGTCCCTCTTCCTCATTCCAGTACTTACCTTTGAGTATGTTCTATTCCTTGGAACTCTTTTTTTTTTATAAGATGGCCTCTTCTGGTCCCTCCCACCTCAAGAGGTATAACCTCCCACTTACTCAATCCAAGGTAGTTCTTTTGTTCCTGCCAGAACTTTCTGATCCTCACGGTGCAGGGCTCTTGAGGGGCAACGGCTGGTGTCTCACACACAATGGCTCCTCTGTGGGGCTTGGTGACTGCAGGGTGCTGGTGTTTCTGATGGGCCTCCTGCTGGGCCCGGAGGCGGAGTCTGACTGTGTCGGCGGGCAACTGGCGTGTGCCCGCTGATATCTTGTCTGCTTTGCTGGGCCAGGGGGTCCCATGCCCTTCCGGTCATCTACAGTGAGTGATGTGGGTTGGAGGGGGCAGTTGCGGGCCTCCGCCCCGCTTCTTGTTTATTGATTGCCAGCGGGCTCTGTGTTGAGGCCAATAGCAGGGATAGCAGGCTCCTGCCTGCATTGCCCTCCGGTATGGGCTGGCGGTGCAGCTCGTGGGCCGGCAGGAGCGGCCTGGGCCTCACTCTTCTTAGGGGCTGTTTGGTAAAAAAAACAAAGAATTACTAAAAATTGATTTAATGGTTGCTGCAGCCCTCTGTTGTGATGGGGCTGCGGGATCCCGTCTCTCCCACACTGTGTTCTTGATTCCAGAGTTTGGGCCTTAGTGCTTGGCCGGCTCTTCTTGCGGGGGGGCCGGGCTTGTGGGTGCTTATCCTTCACCTCTGTTGCTGATGCATCAGGGAGGCCACCTGTGCTTTCCCAGGCTTTTTTGCTGCTGCTTTCTCCAGCGCTGGTAATAGGAATGTGCTGCATTGTTCTGGGTGTGCACAACTATGGGGAAACACACTGAAAAAAGAAAACATGCTTTGCCTGCCTCTTCTTCTGACTCACGGCTTCTTAAAATATGGAGGGTGTCTGCCCCTACTCCTGGGGTTTCTTTAAGGCACTGTTTACTGACTTTCTGTGCCTGCCCCTGGTCCCACCCCTGCTAGTTCTTCTTCTTCTTTATCAGACATTGCTGGGTCCTCCCTTCCATCAGATGATGAGGATGCCACTATCAAATACTTGGACCGGGATGAGGTCTAGCTAGTGATGGACCGGATTTACCTGCCTATGGGGTTTCTGGAGCATGTTGTTGTGAATCAGGTTGCGGAGCCCTCCATACGCCAATATAAACATTCTCCCATGTTCGGTCTTCCGTTGATCTCTGGCATTTGGGTCAAGATCCTTCGTGAGTGGGCCAGATTGGAACAAATCTCCATGCCTTGTTTCAATGCTAAGCTTTACCCCCTCCGGGGTGAAGAGGCTTGTCTGCCTGCTGTGGTGGAGGTTGATGACATTCTGGCCAGCCTGGTGGGTTGTTTGTCCATGTCTGTGGAGGAGGCTGTGGTCAGGGACCCTGTGGACAGGAAAGTGGATTCTGCCCTCAAGAAATCCTATGTTGGGTCCCATCTTGCTTAACAGGCCTGCACCTATCGTTCCTATGCCAAGGATACAGTGTTGGCTGCATTTTGTGGTCTGAGACAGGACTTGGCGGATGGCACTGACTGTTCCCAGCTCCTGTCTGACATGCAGCGACAGATCGAATTAATGTCCGATCCGTTTTACGATGGAGTTGGGGGGACCGCTATGGCCATGGGTGCCACTGTCGCTGGAAGGTGCCATTTGGGACTGCAGGATTGGAAGTCGAATGGCTCCCAGAACCTGCTGCTTTGAAGCTCCCCTTTGAGGGTCGGATGTTATCTGGTGACGCTCTTTCAGTCCAAAGAACAACAGGTCTTTAAGGCTGATAAACATGCCGATGAGTTGAGAAAGAAGGTGGCTTCTGCTTCGATCAGAGGTTTTTGTCCTCCTCGCAAGTTATATGTGCCTTGTCCCCAGACAGATCGGAGAGTGCAAGGTTTTAGGGGTCCTTTGTGTTGTCCCAACCCCCCCACCATTACCCCAAGCTTCAGAAGTCCTGACACCCAGTCTTGGCCGGTGGGGGGCAGGGGGTTGTCTCACTTTTCTTGGGTCTGGGACCAGTTGGCCTCCGACTCCTGGGCTCGGTCCGCGGTTCGCCTGCGGTACTGGCTGGATTGTGCCTCCCCCCTCTGAAGTGCAGTCTCCTGATGACTCCCCTGCCCAGCTGCGGACAGCCTTGCAATCGGCTGTCCTGGATCTTCATCCCAAGCAAGTTGTGGTCCTGGTGCCATCGGGCCAGAGGGAGAAATGCCTCTATTCCTGTCTGTTGCTGGTGCCCAAGGAAGAGGGACTCTCCTTTCATCTCATGATCAACCTACGGAAACAATGCCTTGGTTTAATCTCAATGCTTCAAGATGGAGACCCTCCAGTCTGTCATTCTGGTAGTGACAAGGGGGGGATTGGCTAGTTTCCCTTGACCTACATGGTGCCTGTTACCATGTCCCGATCTACTGGATTTTTCAGCGGTTCCTGAGGTTTTCCCGTGGGACAGGATCACTTCCAGTTCTGTGTTCTGCCCTTCGGTCTCAAGTCGGCACCTCGAGTCTTCACAAAGCTTTTGGCTCCCCTGGTGGCGTCTTTACACCTGGCCGGGGTTCAGATGTCCACCTACTTGGACGGTTGGTTGACCCGGGTCCGCACCCGGCTTCAAGTGGTGATCCATCTTCTTCTTGTCTGTCGTACGCTGGTCCAGTGGGGAGTTCTGGTCAATCTTCCAAAGTCACACTTGACTCATTCACAGGCTCTTCAATTCATCGTGGCCTAGTTTTGCACCAGGGAGGGGTTGGTCCAGTGCCTGCTAGACTGGGCTTCCCACCTCCAGGCACTCCTGAGGTTTCTCAGTCGCAGGTCTTGGGCTTCGGGCAAGGACCTTTTGTGTCTTCATGGTCACATGGCTTCCTGTGTCTTTGTGGTTCCCTGGGCCTGCCTGCATTTGAGACAGTTGGCGCGCTACCTGCTGCCCCATTGGAACCCGGCTTCCCTTCTGTATGACTCCTTGTTCCCGATCTCTCCTGCCCTGTGGATGTAACTTCGCTGGTGGTTGGTCCAGTCTCATCTCAGGAGGGGTGTGCCCTTGCCTCCGGCCTTGCCGATCATTCTTACCACCGATGCCAGTGGCCTAGGCTGGGCGGGGATCTCCTGGACTTGACTCATCAGGCAAGGTGGTCTCTTCTGGACTTGGGGCTGTCCTCCAATTGGAAGGAATTTCCTGATGGTCAGCTGGCCCTCGTGGTCTTCCAGGTTGTCCATGATTAGATTGAATGTGAAATGACCGAGGGAGAAAAAAAAATGAGTTATTTGACCGAAAATGACTTTTGGTTTTCCCTCCCATGGACATTTTTAGCAACCCGCTTCCCCCACTCCCTTACTTATCTGTTGGCAGCACACCTGTGTGTGCCGCTGTCTTCTGCATTCCTCTGCGACGCTGGCTCCCTTCACTTACGTGCATGGGAACCGGCACTGCAGGTTCTTTTTTTTCCAAAACTTAATCGGGAGCGGGGAACACCCCCGGAAACCCTGATGGCACCTTGTTCACTATAATGACACCGAATGGGGGATTTATTCACAATTTTCAGCTGTGCGTAGTTTTCGTACAGCCAATTTTCGAACAAATCTTGCTTTTTGTTTTTTTTCCTAATTTTTATACGGATTCCAGTCTTCCGGCCTTCGATCTGAGGGAAGGATGTTCTGGTTTGGGCGGACAATACTGCTGCCCTGGCTTATGTCAACCATCAGGGGGTACAGGGTCCCGCTCCTTGGAGGATCTTGCTTTGGCCATCGGATCCTTGGTGGAGGCTCTCCTGGTCTCCTTGCGGGCTGTCCATATCCGGGGGGTGGACAATGTGACAGCGGACATCTCTTCAGGGTGTTTCTGGTCTCAGGGGGGAGCTGTCCCTTCGCCCTGAGGTTTTTCTGGAGGTATTTCGGCGGTTCGGACATCCATGGTTGGACCTCTTTGCCTTCCCCTGCAATGCTCAGCTTCCCCAGTTTTGCACCAGGACTCCATCCCCAGAGGATCTGGGGGGTGGACGCTCTTGCCTTGGCCTGGTCCACTGGGCTTCTTTATGCCTTCCCTCCAATTCCCCTGGTTCCGAGGGTTATCAGCAGGATCAGTGTGTCTCCAAGGGTGTTTATCCTGGTGGTCCCTTACTGGCCATGGTGGGGGTGTTTCCCTTGGTCTTCTGGAGATGCAGTTGGCTCCTCTGTGGGTGGTGCCCAGTTTGCTGTCTCCCTTGAAGGTGGGCGGTCTCCCCTTCTCCTCTCTCATCCGTTGAGGGGTATGGAAATTGAGAGGAGGTGTCTACGGGCGTTAGTCCTTTCGGCAGCTGTTGCTGGAACAGTCCAGAGGGCACGTTGGTCCTCTAAAGTGTTATGTCCATCATTGGGCCAATTTTAAGTCTTGGTGTTCCCAGAGTTTGCAGTTTCTCTGTGGTGTTGCTAAGAAGGGGTTAGCTGTCTCCACTCTCTTTACTCAGTGGGCTGCCATTCGGGCCTTCCGGGTTTCTTGGCGCCCTCTGGCTGGGGGTTGGGGGGCTTTGGTTTCTAGGCTCTTGAAGGGGGTGGTGGCCTCTCGTCCTTTGGGGCTGGTTGGGGATCCTCCTTGGGACCTGCCCTTGGTACTGGCTATGTTGCAAAAGCCTCACTTTTAACCTCTGGAGGATGTTGAGTGTTGACTGTCACTTCGGCTTGCTGTCTGGGGGAGATCGGGGCTCTCATGTGTTGTCCTCTGTTTTTGTTGGTCTGGGAGGAGGCCTTGGTCCTACAGTGTGACCCTTCCTTTGTACCTAAGGTCTCCTCTTGCTTCCATCAGTCTCAGGAGGTGATCCTTCCTGCCTTCTTCCCTGTTCCGTCCTCTCCTTAGGATGAGGCTTGGCATTGCTTGGATGTCAAGTGGGTGGTCTTGCACTATCTTTCCAGGTCCGAGTCCTTTCGGCTCACTGAACATCTCTTGGTCACTTTTGGAGCTGGGGGCTGTAGGGCTTCCACTCTTACTATGATATGATATGATATGGCATTTATAACGCACCTATATACAAGTGTTTCAACGCGCGAAACTATCACCCGGTGGATAAAATCCTTGATTCTCCTTGCCTATGATTCCGCAGGAGTCTGCCTGGCGGGGCGGGTCCAGGATCGGTTCACTAGTGGGGTGGCCACCTCCTGGTCCAACTTGGGGGTGCTTCAATTACTGGACATTTTCCGGCAGGCCACCTGGGCCACACCCAACACCTTCATTCGTCATTACCAACTCAACATGGAGGGGCCCCGTTCCACATTCTTTGACATGTGGGTTCTAGGTGCTGTGTCTGGTTGACATGGTGGCAGGGGTCTTCCTGCTGTTTTTTCTTCCTAGTGAATTAATTGGTGTTGGGTTGGTTTAGCATTACCCTTGGTGTCTTTGTCTTTTGTGGTGTGCATGGGCATCCTTGCATGGACATCCTTCTTGTTTTGCTTTGGCACAACTCAAAGTTAAGTACTGGGATGAGGAAGAGAGACGTGGAGGTAATGCCCGGATTACTTACTGGTAATCTGCATTACTTCTGGTCCTACTCTTCCTCGTTCCAGTACGGCCTACCCTCCCCTCCCGCATGTCGGCGGAAGTTGCCCATTTCTTGGCTTTGGTGTTACTGCCTTGAATTGGGTAATTGGGAGGCTATACCTCTTGGGGTAGGAGGGGCCATAAGGGGCCAGCTTGTAAAAAAAGAGTTACTGGGAGTAAAACTTACTCCAGGGTAAGTACTGGGATGAGGAAGAGAAGGGCTAGGGGTAATGAAGATCAGTGGTAACATGTTGCTTGCGAGTGCCTGCAAGGTCCATGGCAACGAACCCTGGAAGAGCTGTTCACCTAAAGTTTGCAGAAAGTTGGCTTTATATTGCGGATGCTGAGCTTGTATTTGTGTGAGAGGAGGGAGGAGGAGAGAGAGATGGCAGACACAAAGGCAGCAGTAACAAGCGGCAGGGGGGAAATAAGGTGGGTGTAATTCTGCAGGTTTGTGAACATGCAGCCTCCGGCCATTGAAATGCTTCACTGAGACAACAACGAGTCCCATTGCTGCTCTTTGAAATGAATCGACAATAAAAATAAAAGCACCCTTTATTGCCTTTTTTTAAATTATAAATTGTCCCATGCTGGCGATTTGTAGAGTCCGGCTTTTCACAAGCCAATGTAGCATCACACTGTGAGATGTTATGGGTGCTCAAAGTTTTTTGTTTACTTTATTAGACTAATTGACACAAAGCCTGTGTCGCGCAACTTATCGAATGAAACACAAGAAACCCCACAGCTCCAAAATAGCACTGTGTGATGTGACACTGGTTTGTTACCAGCACAAAAAAAATGAAGTGTTTTTTCTCACTGGTGGGGTTGTGAGGATCGAAAGAGCTGCGACTCGATCAAGTTCAGGGAGACTGCCGGTGGCCCGTCCCACTTAAAGCTCTGCATGTTGGGCCTACGCTTCTTGACCTATAGGCCAGTCAGATCCTGCAGCCCTCATGTTAGGCCTTGTTATGACTGGACCAGTGGTCACACAGGCCAGTCTGACCATCGCTGGGGGCACCCAGTCCACACGTTGACATCACAAGTTGCGGGCTGGCTCCTGGACCTATGAGCCAGCTCCTGCAGCGTTGGGGCCACCCACCGTACTTAGTTGCAGGGATCACCCTGGGGGGCTGTGATCACACAGAGTCGGACAATGGCCTGGGGGCACCCAGGCTATCGGGGCTGGAGTTGCCCAACAGAGGCATCGGCCCACACACACAGAGTTGGCCGGCAGGGGCTCTGCAACAGCAGAGGAACATGGGGACAGTGTTGCCCAGCAGGGGCACCGTCCTGGTGTAGAGCCTTGCAGGGTAGGCTCTCTGCATGCTACGCAGCGCCATGCGCTGCCAAGAATGACACAGCAGGCAGGAGTCAGTTGGTCCAAGATTGATGCACGGGCAGCCGCTCATCACTTTTAATCACATGATCACTGGCGCCTGACATGAGCACGAGCCCTTCACAGGGGCTCCTTGTCCTTAAAGGGACATAACACCACACTCCTCCTTTTCCATAAAGAATAAACAAATGACAAGCATCACTGGACATCAAAACTAAATCACGAACAGCAACACTTGTGATTATGGGTGCGAACAACAATCACATACATTTATGCTCGGACAGTTACACACATAAAACATACGTTTAGCATGTATACATATTTGAGGGTGACAATCAGGGTTGGTGGCACGTTGGGGGTTTCACCACATTATAAAAGAAACCCTTCATTGACCTGGGTGAGTGAAACTTAAAGCCACTGAAGGACAGCAATGTTAGCTCCTGGCACCATATAAAGCGCACCAACAATCTGCAGGAGCACAGCTTCACATTACGTTTGAACTAGGACCACTTTGAGCATTTCCATGACATGGAAGCGCATAGCAGTACAAATGCAGTTACTGAGTCCACTTTAAGCACTTGTGGAGTTGCGGGAAACCAGTTCATAGTTGCACAAGCATCAGTTCAGGACAGTCAACACCACAGTTCAAGGGCCAGAAAAGCTGCACCTGGGAGAACCAGGGGCCACATCGGCACAATCCATGGATGGTGAGCAGGAAGTAACACTGGTGGCGGAGTGATAGACCACTCATTTCATAGGCAACTCCCCTTGGCAGGAACACTATTGGTATAGGAGGGCGAACAGGCACTCGTAAGAGCTGCAACCCTCCCTGTTATCTCCTTCTCCGTACGCCCACACAGAGTTCTTCCTTTTACACTTCCCGATGCAGCAGTGGCTTTGCTTTCACATTGGGCTCGGGATCTTCTGTGGGCACCGGGGCCTCTAATTTCGGGCCTTCGACACCAGAGCTCTCTCATTTTTCTTGCTCCGACATGGAGCACTGCACAAATCGCCGCTGATGGGCCCATACATTTATTTCCCATTGTGCCGGCATGCAGCGCTTCATTTCTTTCACCGCCGGAGGGCCCCGGGTTCATTCTGGGCTTGCTGTCGCAGCGAACCTGAGTGCTGGTTGTGCACCCACCTCCATACTCGCTCCTGTCCGCAGTGCAACAGTGGAGCCACTCCTTCCACTCTCCGGTGGGAGATCGCCCTCTCTTTACAAGGCGGCAGAGGCCAGTCGGCGTCTTCCTTCTTCCTGGCGGCCAACGCCACATCCACACAGCACATTGGCCCATCCCATCCTTGTCGCCATTCTTATGACTGGACCTACGGTCACGCAGGCCAGCCCGACCTTTGCTGGGGGCACCCAGCACACACGTTGACATCATCAGTAGCGGGCTAGCTCACAGGCATATGAGCCAGCTCGTGGGGAGGTGGGGGCACCCATCGTACTTAGTTGCAGGGATCACCCTTAGGGGCCGTGATCACACCGACCTGGACAATAGCCTGGGGGCATCCAGGCTATTGGGGCTGGAGTTGCCCAGCAGGGGCATCAGTCCACACACACACAGTTGCCCGGCAGGGGCTCTGCGACAGCAGAGGAACATGGGGACAGTGTTGCCCAGCAGGGGCACCGTCCTGGTGTAGAGCCTTGCAGGGTAGGCTCTCTGCATGCTACGCAGCGCCATGCGCTGCCAAGAATGACACAGCAGGCAGGAGTCAGTTGGTCCAAGATTGATGCACGGGGAGCCGCTCATCACTTTTAATCACATGATCACTGGCGCCTGACATGAGCACGAGCCCTTCACAGGGGCTCCTTGTCCTTAAAGGGACATAACACCACACTCCTCCTTTTCCATAAAGAATAAACAAATGACAAGCATCACTGGACATCAAAACTAAATCACGAACAGCAACACTTGTGATTATGGGTGCGAACAACAATCACATGCATTTATGCTCGGACAGTTACACACATAAAACATACGTTTAGCATGTATACATATTTGAGGGTGACAATCAGGGTTGGTGGCACGTTGGGGGTTTCACCACATTATAAAAGAAACCCTTCATTGACCTGGGTGAGTGAAACTTAAAGCCACTGAAGGACAGCAATGTTAGCTCCTGGCACCATATAAAGCGCACCAACAATCTGCAGGAGCACAGCTTCACATTACGTTTGAACTAGGACCACTTTGAGCATTTCCATGACATGGAAGCGCATAGCAGTACAAATGCAAGTTACTGGGTCCACTTTAAGCACTTGTGGAGTTGCGGGAAACCAGTTCATAGTTGCACAAGCATCAGTTCAGGACAGTCAACACCACAGTTCAAGGGCCAGAAAAGCTGAACCTGGGAGAACCAGGGGCCACATCGGCACAGTCCATGGATGGTGAGCAGGAGGCAACACTGGTGGCGGGGTGATAGACCACTCATTTCTTAGGCAACTCCCCTTGGCAGGAGCACTATTGGTATAGGAGGGCGAACAGGCACTCGTAAGAGCTGCAACCCTCCCTGTTATCTCCTTCTCCTTTTGCCCACACGGAGTTCTTCCTGTTACACTTCCCGATGCAGCAGTGGCTTTGCTTTCACATTGGGCCCGGGATCTTCTATGGGCACCGGGGCCTCTAATTTCGGGGCTCCGACACCAGAGCTCTCTCATTTTTCTTGCTCCGAAATGGAGCACTGCACAGCTCACTGCTGATGGGCCCATACATTTATTTCCCATTGTGCCGGCACGCAGCGCTTCATTTCTTTCACCGCCGGAGGGCCCCGGGTTCATTCTGGGCTTGCTGTCACAGCAAACCTGAGTGCTGGTTGTGCACCCACCTCCATACTCACTCCTGTCCACAGTGCAACAGCGGAGCCACTCCTTCCACTCTCTGGGAGATTTCTTGCGGCAGTGCCCCCTGCATCGCCCTCTCTCTACAAGGCGGCAGAGGCCAGTCGGCGTCTTCCTTCTTCCTGGCGGCCAACGCCACATCCACACAGCACAGGGCCCATCCCATCTCATCCTTGTTGCCATTCTTATGACTGGACCTATGGTCACGCAGGCCAGCCCGACCAATCGCTGGGGGCACCCAGCACACACGTTGACATCACCAGTAGGGCTAGCTCACAGGCATATGAGCCAGCTCGTGGGGAGGTGGGGGCACCCACCGTGCTTAGTTGCAGGGATCACCCTTAGGGGCCGTGATCACACCGACCCGGACAATAGCCTGGGGGCATCCAGGCTATTAGGGCTGGAGTTGCCCAGCAGGGGCATCAGTCCACACACACACAGTTGCCTGGCAGGGGCTCTGCGACTGCAGAGGAACATGGGGACAGTGTTGCCCAGCAGGGGCACCGTCCTGGTGTAGGGCCTTGCAGGGTAGGCCTTCTGCCTGCTACGCAGTGCCATGCGTTGCCAAGAACAACACAGCAGGCAGGAGTCAGTTGGTCCTTCTTCTTCTTCTTAATTATCGGATGCATGGCCGGACCCACTCAGGCGCTTCCCCATCCTAAAGGATGATGTGCACCAGACCCACCAATCAATACTTAGCTTACATAAACTCACAACTCCTCCTACCGCCCCGTTTGCCTCACAAAATCCAACATCACACTATTCCTCCTCCTGCCTCTCTCCCCTTCACCTCCCAGCAAAGTCTTCCCACTCAGCTCAGCCACACCCAGCGCAGACAATCGAACCCTCATCAATTCTCTCTCCTCAACATGTCTCTCACACCTAAGCAGAAAATGTCCCACAGTCTCAGGCACACCACACACCGCACAATCTCTCGACTCACGTTTCCCCACTTGAAACAGACAATCATTCAGTCCCGCATGTCCTATCCTCAAGCGATTCAGCATTACCTCCTCCCCCCTCCTCCATTCCAGACTCCCCGCATCCACCTTCACCGACACTTTCCCATGAACACCAAACATCCACCTGCCCTTCACCCCACTCACCCACCTCTCCTGCCACTTATCTATGACCCGTCTCACCACCACCGCCTTCACCTCATCCACACTCAAAGGTAATCTCACATCAACTGCTCCCCTTCTCATACCCTCACCCGCCGCCAGATCCACTAACTCATTACCCAAAATACCACTGTGACTGGGGACCCACGCCAACTCCAAATCCATTCCCCCGTGTACGCACAGATCAATTTTCCTCCTGATGTCCATAATCACGTCCTTCCTATCACCATCCCCCGCCATAATTGCCTGCAACCCACTCAATGAATCTGAAAATATCACCACCTTATCTAACCCCAACTCGCACACCCTATCGATCGCCAATGCAATCGCCAATGCAATCGCCACCAACTCAGCCGTACAAATTGACACATCATTCGTCAATCGTCCCACTTTATACTCCCCAGTGCTTTCCAGATAATACGCCATACCCACTCTCCCAGACGCAGGATCCTTCGAACCATCCGTAAACACCTTGCATCCTTCCTTTCCTGCCACATACGCCTGGACCAAAGCTTTGATCTCGCTCCGCAATCCTCTTTTCTTCGACACCGCATTCGCTAACTCCAAACACACCTTTGGAGACCCCATCATCCACCTCGGCCATCTCTCCAAATCCATACCTGTTACAGTCATCAAATCGCCCACACCCCACTGCACTCCCTTTTCCCACATGTGAAACCCAAAAGAGCCTCCTTTCCTCCTCCACCGGTCTCTATAATAATCAAACCTCCAATTATACTTCAAACATTCACGCACCGGATGAGCCACACTCTTCGCACTGCACTTCACCCACCATCTCATATTCAACGCATCTCTCCTCAACCCCAACGGCATCTCCCCCATAAGCACCTGAACCGCATTTGCTGGAGAGGACCTCATCACACCCGAACACACCCTCAATGCCCTTGCCTGAACCCTGTCCAACCGCAACTTCTGACTTGCCGTGAAACCCACTGACACTTGACATCCGAAATCCATCACACTCAAAATTAACCCCTTATACAACATTCGTTGACACTTCTGTTGAGCACCCCACTCTTTCTCAGTCACCGCCCGCAACAAATTCAACCTTCGTTTGCTCTTATCCACCATTCCATTCACCTGCAAATTCCAGTTTAACTTCCTATCCAAAATCACCCCCAAATACCGAAACTCTTCCACGCTTTTCACCTTCTCACCTTTCAAAACCAAGTCCAACCCTTGCTGCACTCTTCTCCTTGAGAAAACCATACACACGCTTTTATCCACAGACATCAAAAAGCCCCATTTCCCACACCACTCCTCCATACGCACTATCGCAGCTTGCAACCGATTCTGCATCAACAAAAAACTTCGCCCTCTTACCCATACCACACCATCATCTGCAAAGAAATCCACCTGACACCCGAAACCCTCCAAAGCTTGAATCAACCCGTCCACCATCACATTAAACAGCATCGCACTAATCACACTCCCCTGCGGTGTCCCATTCTCCATCTTCCAAACCTCAGACAACACCCCCCTCACTCTCACCTGAAACGTCCTGTCAGCCAAAAACGCCTTAATCCACCGAAACATCCTCCCATTCACACCCATCTCCAACAGTCTCACCAGCAACCCATTCTTCCACACCATATCATACGCCTTCTCCAAATCCAAAAAGAACGGCCCCACCATCTCCCATCACACATAGCCTCCTCCACTCCAGTCACCAACCTCACTAACAAATCTGCCACTGACCGATTCTTCCTGAACCCACTCTGAAAATCGCTCAGACACCCATTCGACTCCAAGTAGAACCCCAAGCGCTCAACTATCATCCGTTCCATAACCTTACACATCACGACAGTCAGCGCAATCGGCCTATATGACTTACACTCCGTCGGGACCTTGCCACTCTTCAAAATCGCTACCACAATCGCTCTCTTCCATAATCTCGGTAAAACTCCACTCTTCCAGATCTCATTGAACAATGCTAACACCTCCAACTTACATTCCACCGACAACTTCTCTAAAAATACATACATGACTCCATCCACCCCTGGACTTGATCACTTCCCCTTCCGAACCGCCCTATCCAACTCCGCCATAGAAAACAGAGCCTCATACTGCTCTTCCCAAGGCCCAACATTCGCCAACAACTCCCGCATTTCCTCCTCAACCACTCCCATACTTAGTCTCACTGCCTCCGGGAAGTTCTCTGAACTGTGCACTCCTGCAAAATGTTCCCCCAGCAAATTCGCCTTCTCCCCATCTTCACTGACCACCTCCACCCCTTTCAACAACACAGACATGCCACCCTGCGACTTCATTAACCCGGACATCCGCTTGAACTGCTTCCAAACCTCACCCACATCAGAATTACTCCCCAGAGACCCACAATAGTTCCTCCAATATCCACGCTTTCTTTCCCTAATCACCCTCTGCACCACCGCCTTTGCCTTCTTATATGCCAACAAATCCTCCAACATTCCCGTTCTCACCGCCCTGGCCCTCACCTTCTTACGCGCTGCCACAGCCCGTGAACATTCCACCGACCACCAAGGAACCTCAACCTTCCCCCTTTTCCCCTTCTCTACCTCCGGAACTGCCGCTACCCACGCCGCTCTCATTCCCTGCACCAAATGTTCATTCCATTCATCCACCCCCCTATCCCTATCCCGAGAAACAATCAATTCCTGACACAATTTCTTATACAACTCCCAATCAGCCTTCCTAAAATTCAACCAACTTCCAAGCATCCGGGACCTGACCCCTTCCTCACCCCTCACAGTCACTAAAATGCCAGAGTGATCACTCCCCATATCCCCATCCTCATGCACCATCCAGTCACATTCACCCGCAATCGCAGTAGACACCCAGGTCAGATCCAAACACGACAACTTCCCAGTCCTCACATCCAATCGTGTGCCCGAACCGTCATTCAGCAAAAACAGACTCAATTCATCCGCCATACCCTCCAACAGTTCCCCATTTGCATCCGTCCGATCACTGCCCCACAACGTATTGGCACTGTTGAAATCACCACATAAAACACAAGGTCCCACATGTCCCCTTATCACTTCAGACAGCACATCCATCTCCACCACCTCACACGGATTATAATAATTCAACACTAAGACTTCTGATCCTCCTACCCGAATCCCCGCCCCGATAACCTCCACTGCTCCATCTACCACAATCTCCCTTGCAACCAACCCCTTCCGAACTGCCACAGCTACACCCCCCCCTCTCCCCTCCGTCCTATCCTTACGAAACAACTCAAAACCCGGAATCACAAACCTCAGATAACCCCTTAACCACGTTTCCTGAATACAAACCACATCAACATTCAATTCCCCACACAACACCGCTTTCAACTCCTGCCCATTCCTCAACAAGCTCCTCGCATTCCACTGCAAAATTCTCAGGCCGACGCCCCACTCTGTTTCCGCACTTTAGTAACCTTCTTGAACACATCTTCTTCCGACACATCTACAACATTCAAAAACCTCCTCCCTGCTTCCACCCCTCCTTTCGTAGGATTCGACACACTGACTGACGAATTCCCCTGAACCAGCTCCAGCACATTTATTATAAACCACATAAACTCAGTTTTCGAGACAACCACCATTTCTACGCCTTTCACCTCTCTCACCACTCCCTTCCTTCCCGCAGCCTCATCCACCACCGGCTCTCTCCTACACATTTCACTCACTACTCGAACCGGTTTCACCTTAGCCACAGCCTCCGCATAAGATAAACCTTCCGCAGCCCTCACCTGCACCACCTCTCTCGCCACTCTTTGACTCTCACACCCCCTAAACGCAGTAGAGTGCCACCCCACAATTCACACACTTCACCGGAGTTTCCACCTTACATTCTTTAATATCATGATCTCCACCACACCTCCCACAGTGCCTCTCATTCCTGCATATTCTCGCCACATGTCCAAACTGCTGACACTTATAACATCTCAAAGGTAATGCGACATAAGCTTTCACACGAAACCTCTGATATCCCAAATTCACCACCTCCGGACACTCCGCTCTCGCAAACCTCACTGCCACAGTTGTAGACACCACATTCCCATGTCTATCTCTCCTCCCCAGCCTCCACTACCCCCACCACTGCCAGCTGCTCCTCCACCTCAGACATATTCACAGTCAACGGTACCCCATACAACACCCCCTTACACGACACACCACTCAAACACTCGCACCGCGCGCCTACCCAGACAACCCACCTCCAGTATCTTAGCCTTACTATCAGCACCCATCCCCTCCACCAACAACCGACCCCCAGACACCACTTGCACCTGAGTGACATTCCCCACAGCCTCTTTCAACCACCCAGCAATCACCATCGGATTCTCCCCCTGAAACGTTTTCCCACGACTATCTGGCTTCAACACCACCTTCCACACACCGTCATACTGCATCTGCTCCTCCCCAGGCACACCGCTTCCTGAGGCCCCCAGCCCCTCCAAAATACACTTTTCCTGGGTCCCCGACCCTGAGATATCCCTAACCGTCCCCCCACCATCATTCTTTTGTGGAGACCTGCTTCGATGCTGCCCCTCATTTTCCCCCCTCCACAGATGTAGACTTCACAGTCAGTGTCCTCCCCCTTTTCTCCCCTTCCTGCACCCCTCCCTTCATTTCAGCCTTCCCACCCCCCTTTCCCATTCTTACCACTTCCTCCGAGCACACTCTCCCCCTGCACCCTCCTAGAGAGTCTGCTCTATTTCCTTAATCCCAGCTCCTTCCACCCAGACACCGCTCTGCCCTGCCTGGGTCCGCCCACTTCCAGAGTCAAAGCGTTTATTTCCTCACACGCCTTCCGACGCGCCTCTTTCCCGCCCACCGCGACCGTTACTGGCGCTCCGCCATCTTTTCTCCTCCTGGTCAGCTCGGCGCGGGGGTGGAGCGTTACAGTTAGTTGGTCCAAGAATGATGATTACTTTTATTGATTAAGTCACATGGTCAGTGGCACATGACATCAGCACGAGCCATTCATGGGGGCTCCTTGTCCTTGAGGGACATAACACCACAGGCCTGCACTTCGAACATTGTTATGTTGTCTTATAGGCCAGTACGAACCTGCAGCTGTCTGATTAATTTTGAATGCTATGCTCATAATATGTATGTTTTGTTTAAATGACATATTTACTGGTTGCACCCTGGAACTAGATAAAGCATTAAGCAGAGTGTTCGATACTCTTTCTTTCTGTAGGTGGGTTTGGTGAAACCGTGACAGGTTTGTGGTACTGGAATGGGATGAAGTAGCCATATTAATAAACTGGGTTTATTTGGGAATTGGTGTAGATATAGCAGCTGAAGTACTGATACGTCCATACGGGAACTGCGGTTCCCCCATTACCTTGCATGGCCCGGCTGGGCTAAAGGTGCACGTGGCTGATTTAGCTCCTTGCAGGCGCCCTGGGCGCTTAAGACGAAGGTCGGGGAAGAGGCAGTGAGAGCTGTGACTCAGGGCTGTAGATGAGTCACCCGGCCTCATCCAGATGTGCGGACCCACAGGGCAGAGTCACTGGCCAGCAATGCAGGACTCCCTGGGACGTGCTCTACTCGTCTGACGGGGGCGGCTGATGACTAGGGCCTCTGACCTGTAGTCCGCCCCCCACTCCCAACCGCAGTCCAGGCAACAGCACTCCGAGACCCGGGAGCCTCCGAGATGAATTATGGAAATGCTGCAATCATTTTCTTAGAAACTAAAGTGATGGGAAGGGCGGGGAATTATTTTATAGTAATCGAGGGGGCAAAGGGCAGGAACGATGTGACGGGAATGAGAGGGTGGGTGTTGTTAGAGCAAGGAGAATGGAAGCGAATGCGTGATGCGGGTGGGGAGACGATAGAGAATTTGAAGGCGATAGAATAGCAAATTCGGGAAACAAATGTGAAGACGAGGTGGGAAAAGAACCAAGGTGAGGTGAATTTAATTGGAACTGGTGATTCCGTACGTACCATTGGGACAACAATTCTTCTGCCCCGGAGTTTCATTTGACAAATGAATGCATTCTGGGAATTGTGGGCGTGGCTGCCTTCTGTAGAACAAATGTGCCTCAAGCACCCGTTAGCATGGCGTTATCTGAATACACGCGAAACCGGGAGGGTGTACAACAGGAGCGTGACGCAAAGCGAGAGTAGTGGGAAGGGGATTACCGGAGGGAATGGAGTCATGAATGTGCAGGAAGCAGAGCTGGGGAGATCGAGACGAGGGAAAGTGGGCGGAGGAGGCGCTGTGTTGTAATATTTAATAGAGCACATTTGTGAAGTATGTAGACGATAGGGGGTGTAGCGGTTTTCCGAGGGATGCGTTTGTATGTCAGGAATATACAGCGAGAATGCAGTCATTACGCGGCACTCGCTGAACCGTCGTTCCCTCACCTCGGGTCCCCTTCCCGCGTTGTGGCTGTGACTGGCAGGGCAGCACCCTGCAGTTCCTAGTCCCAGCCGCCACTATGATTAACGCACTGACAGCACAGCGCAGCGCAGCGCCCTGCTCCCCTTGATCTGACTCTTCCCCCATTCCCACGTGATTAATGGTCTGACAGGCCAGCACAGCTGCCGGGGTTGAGTCCCCCTCCCCCAGGGACAGGCTGGGGGGCTGGTGACAGGCCAGTTCTCAGCATGTCTAATCTTATGCAGACCGCAGTCGATAGCCGTGAGACTGGATATTTCAGGATGCCTCGTACCCATGCACCCTCTCACCCCCCCCCTCCCCCTAGTCCCCGGCACCCCTACTGGGATTGTCTCCTGCAGAACTCCACTGAGCTTCTAGATAAAACATTTGCTACACCAAGTGCACGTTCTCCAGAAGAGGACATTTACTCAATCTTCTAGTTCCACAATATCACAAGGAGAAGCAGGCCCACAATAGAGAGAGGCGCAGTACAGAAAGGCAGACACTTTTATAACGGCTTCCAGCGGCCACAGACCATTCCCTATGGTTGGGACTCCACACCTGTCTGCAACTTCCCCAATGTTTTTCACATGGTGTCCGCCCTTGCCATTGTTTTCTTGCTGGAAACCCCCTTTCTGTTTGCATCCAATTCATTCGATTACCCACTGCGGTGTGGGGCGTGGGCAGGTGTTCTAGCCCAACACTGAATGTAGGCCTGACAAGGCCGTATGGTGCAGCGCGTCGCTGCGCACAAAACAAACACGACCGCTCGTGGGGCTGCATAAACCCGGACTGGCGTTCTTACGCCAGTTCCGGTGATACCTTTATTTCCGCTCTCCCCGTTCCTGACACGTGACCGGCAATTCTCCGGCACGTGACACCACATTCCTCCCCAACTTGGAATGTTTTTCACCATACTTAACAACAACACATCACAACAGGTGTAGTCTATTCTAGACTCTCGGATTTCATCTGGGCAGGCTCACCTGCTGGTAGATTCCATCCACCACGTATCCCTGGAGGCGAGACAAAGGTTTTGGCCTTTCCCTCAGGTGGTATCGAGGATGGCTTCTCTCCGGATCGTCCACCAGAGTTCTCTCGGGCCGGACTTCATCCTCTTGCTGGTTGGGTGTCCTTGGTTCTCGCGGCACTTCATAAGTTCAGGGTGTCATTTGGTCTTGCGGTCGACAGGGCTATCCGGTTCCTTCCCTTGCGGCTCTCTGGCTTTCTTCCCATAGCTCGGCGGTACTTTCCTGAAGTGTGAAATGTTCCTCGTCACTGTCTCATGTCCCCTGGTGGCGGTGATCATGCTGTGATTCGCAGCACTGACAGTCCAGGGTTGGAATTCGAAGTTTAGGGACATCTTCTTGGGTGTGGCTCAGTTCTTGACGATGACTGTGTCTCCGGGTGCTAGTTCCCGGTGGCTGGCTCGTCGAGTGATACTTTCCTGTTCGTTTAGTTTCGCCCTCTTGGCCTCTATGGTTGGGAGGTCTGGCTCAGGCGCTACCCACCTGGGGTGTACGGGGAGCTCTGCCTACATGGGTACCCCGAACATGAGTGCTGCTGGGCTAATTCCTGTCGAGGAGTGCGGGGTCTGCCTGTGGGTTCTCAGGAAACAATATACTGCTTTCAGCCAGGAATGTCCCTGTTCCTTTGCGATGCGGAGGACCTTGTTGAGTGACCCCATGAATCGCTCGGCATCGCCGTTTGCTTGTGGCCATCCTGGGGTGATCCGCCTGTGGCGTATGTTGAGGTCCTGGAAGAATTGGCGTAGCTCTTGGCTGCTGAAGGATGGCCCCTTGTCGCTCTTGATTTTTGATGGGATTCCGTGTATTGCGAATATTATCTCCAGTGCTAGAGTCATGGTCTCCGCGTTGCCACGTGCTCGACTTCGGGATATCTGCTGAATTCGTCGACCAGGACGAGTAGGTAGCCTTCTCCGGCAATGATGCAGTAATCAAGGCTGACGGCTTCCCACCGCTTGCTGCTCCTCGGGGCGCTGATGATGGGTTCTTGCTTGGTTGGCGGGGTATTTCTCGGGGGCCGAATTTCTTTCGGCGTTCTTGCGTCTGCCGCAGTGTTTGCTCTCGGTCCCTCCTGTTTGGTGGATTTAGGCACACAGCTGCGTAGTGGTTAAGGTGGTTGCACTTTCAGCATGGTGATCCCCATGCAGGGCAAGATTCTCCCCTGTGCCATGGGCCGCCACACCATTTGCATGCATTGTCTCTCCCTTGCGATGTTTGGGGTTTGGAGGTGTTTCCTCTTTGCTCGCCTTGTTCTCGGGTGTTCTGGTGCCTTGATATGGCTGCAACGTCTTCTGTTGGCTTAGGGTTGTCGAGCGGGAGTCGTTGGATTGCTGCTTCGATTACCGCTACCTGATCTTCTGTTTGTTCACAACGGCGTGCCATTTCCAGGATTTGGGATAGGCGCACGTTCCTCTCTGATAGGATAGCCCTCCTCAGTTTTTCGGATGAAATCCCATTTATTATTTGGAGACAGATGGCGAACTCCTCGTTGGGGAACTCGCAGCCGACTGCCATTTCGCATAGGCGTGCGTGGAATTTGTCCACTGTCTCCTTTTCACGCTGTCTCGCCATGTAGAAATAGAACCGTTCATAGTCAGGGTTGAGGTCTGGCCTGAACATGTTAGTGAGTGCATTCTTTGCAGCGTCGTAGTTGTCCACGTCTCCGCGGTCTGGGATGGCGTTCAACAGGCGTAGCGCTGCTGCTCCGATGTTGAGCAGGAGGAATGTGCGTTTCTTCTTCGCTATTGTGATCTCCCTTGCGTCGAGGTGCATTTCAAACTGCTGCATCCAGATCTCCCAACGAATGCCTGCTGCCGTGGTGAAGGGGTCAAAAGGCGGCATGAGGGTGGTGAGCGCTGGGTCGGGACGATCTGGGTTGGCACTCCTCCCTGATGACGGGCTCACGCTAGCTCTCGAGGGTCTTGTCTCGCCGCTGGACATGGTTGGCGCCGTGGTGTCTCCTCTCATGAGAAATGGGAGGTATGGTGGGTGCGGCTGCGGGTGGTAGTGGGCTGCGCCCTTTTTTGGGTAAGAGAGACTCTATATGGCTCCAGGCTTGTTCCTGGCCTTGTGATTGCACTCACCAAAATCTTGGGGTTGATGCTTTTGGGTGTTTGAAATGTCCCTTGTTGCCTGCAGAACTGTCTCCCTGGCATTTGGTGCTTGGAGATCTTTGTCACTTGTTGTGGTGGATGAGCTTGTGTCTGCCGGTGTGTCTGTGCTTCTAACGGAACATTGGGGTGTGAGAAGAAGGTTCCGCTTCTTTTCCATTCAGCGTACCAGCTTTGGAACGTTGGGGGTGTGGAAGCGAGGCTCCGCTTCCTTGTTTGTTGGTTGGCTGTGTTTTGTAACGTTGGGGGTGTTAAACTGAGGCCCCGCTTCCATGCGTATCTACACGCGGATCCGCACGCGGGATGTTGGTCGCCTCACGTAGTCTCCCCCTGCAGGAGAATGTGGCTCGCGTTGAGGGCGCGCTGGGCTCTGTTGATTATCCTTGTTGCCAGTGTGGTGTCGGGCGTGGGCAGGTGTTGGAGCCCGACACTGGATGTAGGCCTGACAAGGCCGTATGGCGCAGTGCGTCGCTGTGCACAGAACAAACACGACCGCTCGTGAGGCTGCATAAACCCGGACTGGCGTTCTTACGCCAGTTCAGATGATACCTTTATTTCCGCTCCCCCCGCCTCTGACATGTGACCGGCAATTCTCCGGCACGTGACACCAACCCACAACCCCTCTGTCTCATGACTGGGGACCCTGACCCTCCCACCCCCGAGCCCTGTCATTGTTTACCTGCGTGTTTAGGATCTACAGGTCTGCCTATTTCCTTCTCTAGCCTGAGGTTCAAAGAAGAAAACACCAACGCAGCCAAATCACTGACATCACAACTATCCACAATGCTTTGACAACAATAGCGACCCACTCAGCTGAGCACACTCTGAACGCGTGCACTGTGAGTGCTGTTGCTGCTGAGGAACCCTTGCCTGGAACCTTGGACACTTCCTCATTCTATGTGCTTCACCGTTTCTGCAATTTGTGCGAGCAAGCTCCTCTGACTTTTTGGAAGGCTGGCATAAAATCATCTTCACGCGTGCACCCGACGAGTGCACCGTGAGTGCTCTTACTGCTGAGGAACCCCTACCTGTAACCTTGGATACTTCCTCATACTATGTGCTTCACCGTTTGGCAAATTGGTATGGAACCTATGAACTAAGACTTTTAACTCTTCTACACTTGATACGAAGACTCACACGACCTGTGAACCATCATATACTTTATTACCATTAGTTTATTTCCTCTTTTACTATAGTGCGAGCAAGCTCCTCCCACATTTAGGAAGGTGGGCATAAAATCAACTTTGCCCGCACAGCCGACGAGTCTACCGAGAGTGCTGTTACGCTGTTACAGCGGTGCAACATGCTCTACTGTTTGTCAGCTAATCCAACTCACCTTTCGTGCCCCACGCAGCTTGCTCGTTTCCCTCTTAAAATCAGCTGTCAGCCTGTAACAGTGACGCTCATGGCTGCTTATAGCTTAAAATCAAACATGCCTGTAAAACCGGCATTGGTCCTTTCGTGAGTGGACCTCACAACGGCATCTCCTGGATCCAAGGCATCGTTGCCCATAGCAAAGGTCTCTAGCGCGAATTCACGCATGCAACTAAAACGCCCCCAAGTCAGCTGGACCGGATATCAGGCTCTTCTGTCGTACCTCCAAGAGCGTGGTCATCTCTGGTGCTCATAAGATTCTGCAGCCTTCATTTCCTGTATTAACAATAGCCCCGAGAGCGGACGCTCCAGTTACTATGGTAAATGAAACTTTAAATGTAAATACGTCTGTAATGCTGTCAATGTCTGATACCATTATGTTGGCCTGTGCCACCCCGCTGTTGACCGATACTGAAACAGAGTTGTTAGCTACCCTGACAGCAATGGTATCAGATGGCAAGCTGAATACCCATACCCAATTGTTCATACTATAGATTCGTCGGCTATTCCCCCTAGTTTATTCCCAGGTGGCTGGCTCGGCTCTAACTACTCATATTACTCCGATAGAGCCCTCTATCCATGTGCAATTAGCAGATGTAGTGATTGAGAAATCACATGGGATTGATTTAATGCTTTCTCCTCTACTGAGTGTCAACATTGTGACTGAAACTCAAGGTGATATTATGAAAAGCAATTCCCCATTGAACTTATCAGCTTCCCTGATCTTATACCCAGAGAGAGGAGCTCAAAGGATGGCAGATTCTTTCTTTTCAGCCGGGTCAACAGCGGTTAGTTTTGTTAAATCAACTCCGAGGCCATCCTTTGACTTTGCCCACCCACCATATCTACTCCATGAATCTGTGCTATCTGCAATTAATACAAGTATTTAGAAGTCTTGTAAAGCTACATGAGAACATGGATATGAAAGCTGAACAATGTAATAGAACCTTGGCATTACTGACTGCCAAAGTTGATTGGGTGGCTGGTGAAATCACATCTCATTTACGCAATTTCTTTTTTTCAAATTTAATTTTATTAATTTTAACATTAGAAGTGAACGTCTGGGTGGGTGCATATTCAAACATACATAGTTACATCTCAAGACTACTTTGTTCCACCCGCACAATATTCTAACAGTAAATACATGTCCCATTCTAAAGGACAAACATTTTAAATCCCTGCCCCCCTCCCTCCTTCCCCTTGTCCTTGCTCAGAAGACTTCCGGGTTTTGGCGTTTGCTATAGTAAGCTGTAATGGGTGGTGTGACGTTTATCTCTGGCCTTCATTGGCATCATGAGTCAAAGGTAAAGTTTGTGAGAGGCATGGTTAATAGACACTGCAAGATTTTGTGCTCAGTCTCTGGTGGGGCAGAGCAACTGCTGCTTTCATTGGTGTGGTGAGTCACTCGTGGCAGGGCCAGTGATGTGGAGCAACGTAAAGTTGCTCCAGGCTTCCTCATGTCGTGCAGCCTTGTCGTGGAGGGTTGCCGTTATTTTCTCCATTGTGTATACATTCATCTCAATTTGTAACCAGTCCTTTTTATTTGGCAGGCATGGGGATTTCCACTTGATAACTAGGCCTGCTCTTGCTGCCAGTAGCGGGGGGGAGACTAGTCCCTTTACCCTTACCAATTTGTCATCCTCTTCTTCAAGACCAAAAAGAATCAGGAGGGGGGGAACATTTACGCAATTTTGATCCTCATCATCTCGCAAATTCAATTGACGATGTGGTATCAGAAGATAATGATCTCCTGGTAACAGCTACCAATCCTCGTGTACGCCCCTTGGTGAAGGAACAAGAGGGTCTACGATTGACATCTGATGCCACAGAGGTAATAATCACTGCAAATTAACCACCTATCATAGTTGAACAGTCATAAATAACTATTGAATCGTAGACTACAGAGGAAATATTTCCTCGCCAGATCTTTGATCTCTTTCATTCTATCCCTCGTAAGAAAAAATCTAAAAAAGTGCAATTTGATCACGGAGGTGAAAATCCAGCAAAAATCAAAGAATCAACCGAGGTCCAAAAAATCAGCTAATCCCAAAACCAAAAAATGTATTAATGGATTGACGACTCCCGTGAGATCTCCTGTATCTGAAACTATAGAACATAAACACGGCAAAGTGAATAAAAGCCCAATGCTGCCCATTCCGTGTACATCTTTTGACAAGGCCCCCTCAAACCCGGTAATCCTATCTCCTGTGGCATCACCAACACGATTGGGCTCAATTAACTCACAGGGTCAAGATAGGGCAAGTATAATAGGTGATGACACTGACCAGCCAGAGGAAGAAATTATGAACTACTCCACATACTCTGTTACATCATTGCCCCAGCTTGATCCTATCTTAGAGAGCATTCACTATCCCTCAAAACTCAAGTTCTACCCATAGAGCAGTAACCACTAATGAATTGGAAAATGATTTCCCTAACTTCCTCACACTTGAGCATCCACTGGCATGATCGAGTAAACAATTAGTGAATGAGACATAGACTTCCAAGCCATCATTGAAAGAAATTAGACGCGTACTAGTAGAAGATGGATCTCCACCATTGTCCAGAAAAAAATCAACATCCCACCCACCCACTGGTGTGCAGCACTTCATTCTAACCATGGTAGATCACCACAGGAGGGACCCCTATCCTAATCGTAGTACGCTACTGACCACTTTCCAAGCCATCGAAAAATCTTCAATACATCTGTTCTAGAGACATTGAAGCACTTAAGTATACTGATGGCCCGAACTATGATACAGTCAAGCTAGTAATTCCCTCCTGCATTGTGGCTGATTTACTATGGCATTTTAGAAATTAACTCATCCAATCAGGGTTTATGCTAAGTAAGCATAATTCAAAACCTCAACCCACAAGACAGAGCTGCGGACACAAAAGTACACATAACAAAATGTATGAGACTCATAATCAAAAGTCCTTAAAGGTGAATCAAGACTTACAAAATTCCTGTCGATTTTCATCTTTCCAATCTTTGAAAATGCAATATGACACCAATCTAGTCCATTTGAGTCTAAAGGTACAGGTGCAAGTGGTCTTGGCTTACTAAAGCCATTGCCAAAGAGAATCATATTAATGACCAGTAATGCCAAACAACCCTAAATTCTTTATCCATGGCCATCTGGAACACGAGAGGCTTTTGTCATCTTCAACAGTCCAAAAATAGCAATTTAGCCTCGCATGACATACTAGCATCACAGGAGACATGGATGACGACACAACCAGTGTGGTCTGATTACCGGATAGCATGGATCCCGGTAATTAAACACAAGAACGTCCGTCCTGCTGCTGGCCTGCTAACTCCAGTAAAAATGAACTCTGGAATAACATTCCAAGCATGGGCATCACCATACCCAGGGATCCAACTGTGTATGTTATCAACATCCAATAGTAATCATCCCTTGTACCCCCAGGCCACTCTGATTAACATCTATTGGAACCCAATAGCAATAGATAACCAACATTTCTTTTCGCACCGGGAAGCAGTCTTAGATCACATTCTACATGAACCATGCATTACTGTAACCCTGATAGTGGGTGACTTAAATATTAAATGCTTCCCTTTAATAGTTTATGAGAGCGTGCTGCAGGTGGGTAGCCCTAATGGAAGTTCGCAACTTCACTGTGTTAAATCGTACTCTCATAGGAGATATCCCCCCGGCTCCAAAGTGGTACAGAGGCCCGTTTACAGCTATTCTGAACTATGTTTATGTTTCTGCAAATGTAGTGACCAGGATTCAATCCTTTACAGTTATTCCGGTGGATTCTAGAAAGCATAATATTCTAAATATAAAAGGGGCCCCTCACTCAGACAAAGAAGGATCTGTGTTTGAGGGTACCCTGGGAATAAATACTGGCAGAAACAGAGTAAAGTGGCCCCTTTCGAAACTCGAATGTTTGACCAGCACTCTTGCAAAACAGGTGCAAGAGTCCTCCGCCATAAACAGGTTTGAATATTCAGATACCTTGATGCTAATTAGTAAAAGTACTTACATTTTTAGTAGGCTGAATTTTAAGCATTGATATCCATTGAACTCAAATATACATCTTCTGAAAGTGGCCTATCGACATGAACGAAGAAAATATTCTAAGAGAAATGATTCAACTGCTATTGTTAAACTGCGCTCCCGTTATAGGAATGCAGTTCGACAAATTCTAAACAACCAGAAACAAGTTAACAATGAATGCATGATAACTGCAATAATGACCAAATCAACCAGACAGATATGGACTCCTCTGAAAGAGCAACAAGCCTCAGCATTAGACTCCTTGCTGTTGAATTCAGTGAGTGAGATGCCATGGGTTACTCACTTCACTGTTTGCAAAAGCTACCCCCTTGAATGAACCTCTAGTAATTCAAAAGCCGGACTTATCACTTCTCATCTAGATATCATGTTACTTATTAAAAACCTTAACAGCTCGAGAGCACCAGGCCCCCGATGCTCTATCGAATATGACCCTAAAAAAACATCCTCATGAGTGGGCTCTAGTGCTAGAAATTATTTTTAAAAACATATGCAACACTGGCCTTATACCGAAAACCAGGAAAGAATCCATAATTATTCCAATTTTTAAAAAGGGTAACCAGGCTATTCCAAGCAATTACCGTCCCATAGCCCTCTTAGTTAGCCCTGGGAAAATCTTTGCGAGGCTCATTTTGAAGGATTTACAAAAATGGTTGCAGCAAGCGGATTTATCCGAATGTCATCAGTCGGGCTTCATGAAGGGAATAGGGACTCCCTTGAACCTCCTGATTTTATCTGCAATCAAAGTACAGGCTTTTAAAACAGATCAACCAGTATATCTAGCCTTCATTGATTTCAAACAGGCCTTTGATTCTGTTTCTCGCGAACTGCTCTGGGCGAAATCAAAGAACGCAGGATGCCCTTCTTACATTTTATACTTCATCCACCAGTTTTATACAGCCACCTCAATCAAGGTAAAATTAACAACTAACAGCTTATTAACATCTGCAATCCCGACTATGTTTGGTCATAAGCATGGGTGTATTTTAGCTTCTATTCTTTTTAACTTTTTTATTAGCGATAGTAACCTTGTTTTAGACCAAATTCGCTCCTTCCCTCCTAAAGTTGGCAATACCCAAGTATCATGGTTACTCTATGCAGATGATTTAGTTTTAATAGATCAGACCCCAATTGGCCTTCAAAGAAAACTGTTAGCACTAGAAGCCTATGCACATGCCAAGGGTCTGACCATCAATAATCAAAAATCGTATACCTTAGTACTATGGCAGACTAAAAGAAAACTCAAAAGTAAATTGAGTGGGGTTCTTGATAGCACCAGTCTTCTTAATGTCAATGAGTACAAATATTTAGGGCTAAATATTAATAAAAGTGTTATGCACCTACCGTAAAGAAGTGAAAAGCAAAAATACAGATCCTAACCTCTCAAGGAAGACTCGTTAACAAGAAATATGGGAAATTCTCTCACATCCATATAATCACCTTCTACGAGCAAAAAGTTGTGCCAGTAATTATATATGTTGCTCAATGTAAATTCCCAAAGAATCATCCACATTGTGATTATATAGAAGGGATATATTGGAAGAAGATACCCTCTTTTCCAAAGAGTATCCCGATTGTCATTTTACGGTATGAGCTAGGCCTGGTCTCATTAGCCACAATGGTGGCATGGCAAGCATTAATGTTATATAGGAAATGTCTAAGTAATTCCAACAAGGGCAAAACTTTGCTGCCAGTGCTAACTTCATCTCTCAATGGCCAACCAGCCAGTCCACTTTACGAGTGGGAGTCATACTGTACACAACACTTGTCAAACGCTGACATATCAATCCAAACTCTGATTGGTAACCCAGATAAAGCAAAATCAAAACTCTGGGCTTGGGACTGGATTTTGACTTCGAGCAAATGCTCTAAGTATTCAATTTTCAATTTTGGTGACTTTGCCCCTAAATCTCTAAATTCTCTGACATGTTATCTAGAAAACTTCCAGATAACAGGTATGCTGCAGTTATTATGAGACTTCGACTAAACATATGGCCTACTGGAATGTAGAATGCGATATGTTCCAAAACTGTAAATGCGGACACAACTTGTTGCTTCTGTAAGAATGTAATTCATAGTGAATCTTTGAAACACTTAACTGTCTTATGTGTAGCCTTGGTCTAACAGAGGAAAGAATAGTTTTTTAAACATTTTAGCCAACACAGGATTTTAACAGAAGATATTTTATGGGCAAACATTTTTAATGCAGGCTCAGTTTCTTTAAATATTCCAGTAGTAAAATGAATTCTTGCCTTGGAACTCCATTTCGACTATGGTACTTCTGGTATGAACTGCTGCTTTGACAAGAAATGTTATATAATATTGTTGTAATTTGGAAATGGATGTTTTTATTCTTATACTCCTTTCATCGTCAAACTTTATGTCTTGTATTCCTAGAATATGGTGGTTGTTTTATCAATGGTTATTATAGGAAATGTTTTAGGGCTTTGTCTAGTTTTATAATCAAATGTATGTTTCGTATTCTGAGTATGTGGTTGTTTATCAATGGATGTTTTTGAAAATGTTTTAGGATTGTGTTTGGTTTTATCATCAAACGTATGTCTCATATCATGAGTATATGTTGTTTTTTTATCAATGGATGTTTTAGATAATACACCTCATGACTGTGTCTATAAGCGTATTAATGTAGAAATATTTTGAAAAAGATGTAATGTACAACTGAAACAAATTAAATAAAGAATTATAATTTTGAAACTCTGGATGCAATCTTCTGCAACAACAACCTAGTCACAACTGCACCCCAATACATGTTCTCTGGTGTGACCACCTTATGATAACATTCGTGATCCACACTCCAGCGCGAGTACGGACCTCCCACATAACACCACCACACGCTGTCCTGGACATACTCCCAATAGAAAAAAGAATTCAGACACTCCAAAAACAGACCGCAGAAGCTCTAGATGCTCTCGCACAGAAGAAAGGTTTCACCTCCTCACAAAAGAAAATGGCTGCCAAATGCTTCACACCCCACCTCAGAGCCCTGAAGAAAGCAAACAGGAAACTGGAACAAGCATGAAGAAAAGATTACAACAGACAGGCCAAAATCGCTTACCAGAAACAGATACCGCTCTATAAAGCTGAAACATGAACATCCAACTAGTCATCAACACTGTGTCCAAAGACTGAAGCAACAACTTCACCAACAATCCAACTGCAGAGGCAATTATAAGACCTAATTACTTCACACCAATCACGACATTAGACTAAACTAGGAAGGAAAGCAACAAACAGTATCGGCAGTAGACCCTTGCCCACCAGACATCTACCAGAACATCGTCCGCAAAGAGACACCTGCAGAATATTTCTCCAACCTTATGAACTACTTGCTTGCAACAGGAACCATACACAGGAGTTTTAAAGCAATCCACATTAAACCACTTCTCAAAGACCCCTCAGCAAAAACATAGACAACCCCACCAAATACCGGCCTAAATCAAACATCCCGTACCCAGCAAAACTCCTCCCTATGTATATGGACAAATCCTGACGCCTGTAGAAACCAACCATCTACTGGACCAGGCACAAGTTGGCTCCAGGCCTATGATGCATGGAATCAGCACTTCTCTCCCTCTGAGATTACCTAAAAATGTACTCAGACTCCAACATTGCTTCCACACTAATACTACTGGACCTTTCAGTAGTCTTTGACACAGTTAACCACACAACCCTTTTTCAAAAGAACCCAAGAACTAGGGATAAGCACTGCACTACTATGGATAAAATCCTTCTTGATGGAAAGAACAGAAAGCACCTGGTTACCAGCCTTCAGCTCAACTTCTTGCACCCCCACCTTTGGGGTTCCAAAAGGCTAATTTCTCTCACCACTAGTCTTCAACATGTACATGACCCCACTCATGAAAGTCATCAAAGTACATGCTCTCACTTGCTACAACTATACAGATGTCATGAAAATCAGCTACAAAATCAAGATCTGCGGAGAGGTGGACCAAACCCTACCCAACTTCCTCTCACAAATCAACTGATGGATGAGCAGTAACAGCCTTAAATTCAACTCAGACAAAACAGAAATTATGATTATGCCCAAAAACTGCTAATTTCAACCGCACATACTATGGCCTACCAAAACGTGAAACAGACCGGAAGCTTCCAAAGTAGTTAAAAATCTCGGAATATTGATGGACAACTAATTAACACTAAAACCCCAAGTCAATGCAGTAGTGAAGAAGTGCTCCTTCTTTCTATGAACAATCAAACACACATTACCCATTCTCACCTTCCCACACAGAACACTTGCCATCATCTCTCATCATGTCAAGAACAGACTATGCCAACAGAATCTACAGTGGAATGGTTCATGTGATAAAATCCCAGCCAAAATGTCACCATACTGGATTGGCGCCGTTATTTTGCAGCGAAATTACCATATGGAACCTTCGGGGGACACCACTGCATCCCCCATATTTTTTTAAAGGGAGTGGGGACAGTCTTGCAACCCCCACTCGTATTTACCCATTTATTGTCCCCATAAATAATGTCGCCTATGCCGTTTCTCGGGGACTATATGTACGGCGACATTATTTATGGGGATAATATTACCTGATACCCCTTGGAATGCCGGACTACCTCACCAAAAAACGACAACCGATACAGAACTCTTCAGCAAGACGACTCCTCAGGCTCGGTAAGAGGGCGCATATCACACCAGCACTAAGATCCCTACACTGTCGACCAGTCAAAAAAAGGATTTACTTCAAAACACTGCATTCTCTACGGAGCAATTCTTGGCCATAGAGCAGAATTCCTGTAAGACAAATCGCCATCTTTTGGGGTACATTTACCAACCCAGCAGAACTCCCCAAAACCACCAAATTGCATTTCAGCAGTTACAAGTAGAATGGCAGCGGTGGCTCTGCTGAGCGCTATTCCCTTGCATCAAAACTACGTTTTGCAGCCACAAAAATGATGGCTGTGCTGTCTTTGCCGTGCACATATGGGGCGAGATGAAACATAGAACACCCGAAGAATTGCTGCAAGTTATTTTCTTCATGTGCACCAAAGAAAAGAATTCAAAGGTAGCGCTGCTATGCTGCCAGCTGAAAACCTCCAACTAAAAAAGGAAATGCTTTGTGTTTAAAATGGCTTTGCACTGGTGCCATTTTTCGTCCTTCAACATTACAAAGTTTGATTCAAGAAAAGACACATACATGCCCCTCTATCTTCAGGCTACACATCAGCAAAGGAGGGTATTCCTCTCTGAAAGGCATTTTATGTCAAATGAAATCTGTGACCTAGCAGAGAAACTCACTCCAGGCCGTACGGCAAATGTTTTACTTTTGCAACAATCGAACACAGTCCAAACTCTTCACAAAAGATCTCTCTCTTTGTTTGATGTTAGTATCAAAGAACCCTGTACTTGAACAGATTCCTGTGTATTAGAAATTGACTAAGGCTATGGAAGGGTTCAGAATATAGATGCGAGGAAAAACCGCATCTGTAAGGTGACATGCAAGAGAAATTAACCCACGTGTGAAATGGTGCTTTTGCCAAGCAAGAACATTTCTTTTAAAGTGAAATGTTAAAATGAGGCCCTGTGCTTGCATAGAAATATGATGGCAGATGGGGGTTTGCTTTAAAAATATATATGATATTTATTTCCAAAACGACTTGGGTATTGTGAAAGAAAGTAAGAAAAAAAAGAAAGAATGTGTGTTTGAAAACAGCAGAATAAAGGGGCCTGGCCACAAAATTCAAAGGCACTAAACCTTCCTGGGACAGGAATCTCCCACACAAACTATGAATGGGCCAAGGTGGAGAATCGCGCACCCTCGTCAGACAGAGCAGCATTGCTGCTGCATGACACAATGGCCTGCCCTGGCACAGAGGTGTACATTCCTGGTGACACCTCCCCTTAGCTTCAACTGACTAAGATCAAAGGTGAATCCATAGCAACCCTGGGCTAAGCTGACCAGAGCCTGACATGTGGCTGGGGGTGGGAAGGACTGCCCATATTTGGAAACAAAGCCAGCACAGTTGATTTCAAAGACTGTTCAGATCATAACATTTATTTCAGTAATCAAAGGAAACAGTAATGTGAAATTATGACCGTTTAAATGTTATTTTTGTGCCATTAAAATAAGACATTGTAGGTTTTTCTAGCATGTTGGGGAGGCAAACGCCAGGAAAATGTCATTTCTGGGAAAACCCTACTTAAATCCCTATAATTCTGGGAGGAAGGGGGAACGGCTGTAGTACCCTCTTTGGGAGTATCCTGTGACCAGAGCGGCTTTGTCCTGCTACCTGCTTGCCCAGCTGGTGCACCTCACTGTCTACCATGACCAGACTAGGCCCAGCTGTCCCATTCTAGGAGAGCCCGCCGCTGCGCAGAGACCAGATCTTGCCTTGCTGTCCAGAAACCCAGTTCGCTGTCCCAACTACCCCATTCAAGTGCTTGTTGTAAGTATTACCTTCCCCTGTAGCCAAAAAGCTGCATCCCTTGCTTTGTTACCTTGTATTAGGTCCAATCCCATAGAAATCCTCCAAATATCCAGTAAATCCTTAAAATTGTCAGACTCCTCTGTGTATCCTGTCCTTAGGAAAATCTGAGTTAATTTCCAAGTGTAAGCGCCATTCTTTCCAACTCATTTCAGTCCTTGCGTAAGTCCTTAGTACTATTTTGAATAATGTAATGAATTCCCATATAGACCTCAACCCGCCGTGGATAGGTTGCCATTGAAAGTAACCTTCTCACATACCGTGTCTTTCTTTAACAATCTAGTCACTAAAATATAGTTTCAGTAAAAGAAATCATGTTACTAACAAAACCGAGTTGTCCTGTGAAATTGTTCCCGTTTAAAAAACGAGTTTCCTTTCCCTTTAAGAATCTCATACTGTCATCCATCCAGAGTTACCCTTTCACTTTCATATTATACCTGTGATGTGCCTTTGTACCTTATCATCAAAACCGCATTCAGATTTTGTCTGTTAAACCCATTTTCCAAGCTGTTTTCCTATTTTTAACCCGTGAAACTAAGCAAATGCAATTTCTCCACGTGTGATTTTGTTGCACTGTGTTTTTCCTTCCAAAGTCGATGTTTTGACCTGTATGCCTGTTGTTAGTACATTGCCTTGTAGTTTGCTAGTGTTCTTACTTCTTTGATACAGCCAAACCCATTTTTACCTCATTCATTCAACCGCACATGTAAAATAACTGTTTAGTAATTCTGAGTGCTATTTTGCTCAATTTCAAGGGTTTTCAATCCGATTATGCCTCCCATTCAGGGGTGGAAGGTCGGATTTCAATTCTATTTGTTGCCTAGTATACACCTCTCTACCCACACACAACTTAGTTAACAGGGGTTTGAGGGAGTGTTGCAGGGGGAAATACTTACTGTGGTGCTATCTGAAAATAATACCCAAAAGGTCATCTTGCTTTTATTCAATGGTGCATTGTGTATCTGATGTTAAAAGGTCAAACTAAGTGTGTTCCATCATTTAACAATGTAATTATCACCACACTGATGATTGCTGCCCTATATTGAATGTGTTTGATTTTTATTCAGAATTAAAATAAATAAATATTTCATTATCACACACCGGCCTGCTTCATGGTCCATTGTGACACAGGGTGTATGTTAAGGGGGGTGTGAGACGGGTTGGCTGCCTTCTCAAAGCTGAATCCAAATTCATAAATGTAAAGGTGTTTTAATTGTGTGCTGCATCCTTAGCCAGTATCAGGAGTCCTGGTCTGGAGTGTGATGCATCTTTAAAATCCTTAACAATCTATAGACAAAAAAGAACCCTGAGCGCCAGCAATGAAAACCTTCTTTGACCCAAACAACATTTAAAAATGAAATATGGTGGATCAGCCTTCTCAACAAAACTCTGGAACTCACTCCTGTGCAAATGTGCACAATAGAGGAACATCTGACCTTCAGGAAATCACTAAAAACCTGGTTCTTTGATTTGCCAACCCAAAAAGCCAAACAATCTAAGAGAAATGCACAATGGAAATACAGAGATATGCCACGAATGATGGGGTCTCTTTGGGGACGCCAAGTCAACTAAACTGCATAGGCACCAGCGAAAGAAAACGTAATATCGCTAACCACAGCACAAGGAATTTCATTCTAATCACCAGAAAATCTATGCAACATTGGCATACAATTCTTCCCCTTCCTACCATGAACCCTACTAAAATGTTAAATAATTCTGCAAACACACATACCTACCAAATACAACACCGACACATGAGTACGACAACACCAACTCTCAAATCATACAGCAAAATGCACACCTCCACCAAGAACTCACATAATCACAACATGCTCAATTCCAACCCCATGCCGCATGCACACAAAACAACCTACACACTGAGATTCATGTTCTTCACCTCACCTTCTGAAAGTCAATGCAAACTTAATTAGTTACAAAGTACTTGGCATAAAACACCAGTATTGAAATGAACAAGCCACTCACTAAGCGCCCATTCATACAAACCCCTCTACCCTGGACACCTGGACTTGACCTGCACCCGCGGCAGGGTCACCTTCAGAAACCAGTCTTATATATCATAGCCTGGTGAATTCAGCGACATGCCCAGGCCAGGGCCCAACATACCCCATATGTATCCCATTCCAAACTTCTGCATACCACACAGTCATGGTGTCCAGTACCACAACCACCTATCTACCTACCCTTCCCACTAGCCCTAACTCAAATAGTTCACCTCCTAAACACCAACCACTTGTCAGCCAGATGCATACACTGAAGGAGGTCACCTGCTGAAACACTTTTCAGAAACATTTGATGCTAAACTCACCCTATTCACTACACCCCAACACACACATACCCACTCTCTCCATGTATGCATAGCACACATTTCCCTCAGCAAGGAAGTGGGATGTGAACAAATGGAGCAACCCTCTGGCAGCATGTTCAGATAACGAGTTTGCAACCTTTGGCTCTCCAGTTGTTTTGGACTACAATTGCCATCATCCTTCCCCATCATAGTAAATGGTGAGGGATCATGGGGGTTGTAGCCCAAATAATCTAGGCAGCCAAATGTTGAAGACCTATAGCTAGTGGCTGACCAGCACACAGAAGGCGAGTCATTGCAAATGTGTACGTAGGAACACATAAGCACATCCAACTGCCTCTCCCTCTTTTCGCACGAACCCTTCACACCAGTGTCTGGCCCAGTTTTCTTGGGTTTTCAGTATTATAGCTGTAGAGAAAATGATTTTTATTTAAATTCGTTTAATTCATTTTCATAAACTCACATTGTCTACAATTCAGTTAACATTCCCCAACTCCCCCCCAACAATGGTGTGGAATTCCAGTCTCTAGAACATGTCATTATGATTGTATGATGTCCATAATTCTAATGTTATGTGGACACCATTGCAGCATATAATCACTCTGCAGGTGCGCTTTTATCTGACCCCAATCTTTCTTAAATGCCTCATGGGCTCTTTGAAGTTTGTAGGTCACCCACTTTAGGGATACAAAGTTCCAAACTTTCTTCAGCCATTCATATATCGAGGGTGCCAATTATTTCATCCATTTCTGGGCTATCGAAAGCCATGCTGCTATTATAAGAATCATGAAGCCCCTTTTCTGTGCTTTGGTAAAGTTCCCCCGGTCCATGGTGCCACATCCCTCCCATCCAGGCCCTTTCCCGAAGCTGCTCAGTTTCTTATACCATCTCGCTCACTTGTTCCCTCACCTTCTCCCATAATTGATGTATAACCGGACAGCTCCACCATATGTGTTGCCAGTCCCCCTTAGCTGTACACCCCCACCATCTGAGGTCTCAGGGAACATTGCACGAAGTCTCTCTGGCGTATAGTGGCCATAGGAATAGTATTTTCTACCACATTTCCCTTAGTTGTATTGATCATGTGAGCTTTGCGATGAGTCCCCATGTAAATTCCCACTGTTTTTTGTTCTCATTTCCCCTGATGTTTTTTCCCATTTCACCATATAGTTCCACCAAACTTCCTCTCCCTGAGTATTCAAGAATCTATAAAGGTTCGAGCCCAATTTCCCTGAGCCCGTGTTTGTTGTCATATATATCTCAAAGGGTGTCAGTTGTCTAGTGGCCGCTTGCCTTAATTGGGGGGCCGCTAAGCAATGCCTGAGTTGGGCGTACTTAAAGCTATCTTTCCCTGTTAACCCCAAAGCTTGGCTGCATTCCTGGAATGTCATTATATTTCCCCTCTGATACATATCCCTAATCGTCCAGCATTCTGCTTTTTACCATTTCTTATATGAACTTGCCTCCATCCCCGGTTGAAAGTCTGGATTCTTAAACATTGGTAGGAGCGGGGAGGGGTGTGTTGTCAGTATCCCTCACTTGATTGCGCCATCCCATGCCTCAAACCCCATTCGCACCACTTAACTAATCTTAACGTTCAGGTGCCTATGTTGGCCCTTCAGCCATAATAATCCCAAAAAATGTGGGCACCCTCGCACTGCCCTATCTTGCTCTGCCCAAATGCGTTGTGGGCTATCGGCCACCCATTCTTTCATTATCCTCAGCTGAGCCACTTCAAGATATCTGCAGAAATGGGAGAGTGTCAGCCCTCCCTGATGCCTTGGTGCTGTCATTGTTGGTATCGCTATTTTTGGCGTTGTTTGCTTCCATATATAAGCCTTTACAGCTTTGTTAAGAGATTTGAAAAATATGTTTGGTATCCTGATAGAGAGGGCTTGAAAATGATATAAACGTTTTGGTAAAACTACAATTTTAATTGCCACCATTCTCCCCCACCACAATGTCATTAGGGGTTCCATTTCCTAATATCTGACTTAATTTTTTCTAAGAGATACGGGTAATTTGCTTTGTACATTTGGCCTACTGATGATGTCAATGTTATCCCTAAGTAGGTTATCCCTGTTTTTGCCATTTGTAACTGCGTATCTCAGACTAAGCCCTCCATTGTATCTGGTTTTAGAGTTAGATTCAATATTTTGGACTTTTATAGTTTAATTTTTAATCCGTACATTGCCCTGAGGTTTTCCAGCTTCTTTATAAGCTCCAATAGGGAGCATTCTGGAGTAGTTAATGCTACAAGCATATCGTCAGCGAATGCCATAGTTTTGTGTTCCCTTCCTGCCATTACTATCCCCTTCACCCTTTCCGCTTCTCCTGAATCTTGGCCAGCAATGGCTCCAAACAAAAAATTACGTACACTAGCGGCGAAAGTGGGCAACCTTGTTTTGTACCCCTACCCAGGATTACCGGTTCTGACACTATTCCATTAAGGGTAACCCGCATACGAGGTGAGTAGTGATTGGTCTTTACCATTTGGAGGAAATTCTGTCCAAACCCCCTTCGTTTCATTGTGCAGAATATCTGCGTAGACTCCACCCTGTCGAAAGATTTCTCTGCATCTAATGAGACAAGCACTGACGGTTTTTGCATCTTTTCCATTTTCTCTATCAAATGGCATACGCTACACGTATTATCAAATGTCTGCCTTGTTGGAATAACCCAGACTGATCTGGAGCGATGAGTACAGGGAGTAAATGCAATATGCTATCTGCCAACACCTTCGTATAGAGCTTTGCATCTAGGTTTATCAGGGCTATTGGGCGATACGATATGATACGGAAGCTCTGGATCCTTCCCCTGTTTGGGGAACACTACCAATTTCGCCTCTTTCATTGACTGACTGACATTGCCTTTTATTTGAAACTTATTAAACAGCTCCATTAATTTAGGGGCCAGTGTGTCTTGATACACTTTATGAAAGCAATCCGGGTAACCATCTGGGCCCAGTGCTTTATATCTCGGCAGATCTTTAATTGCTTTCTTAACTTCTTCTACCATTATATCCGCCTCTAGTGTCTCCTTATCCTCTTCAGAAATCCGGGGCAGGCAAAGGTTTTCTAAATCTTCCTCCTGTTTATGAGCACTAGGGTTGTCGGACGTGTATAGCGTTTGATAATAGTCTCTTAACATTGTACCCATGTCCTTGTCTTTTGTCTTTTCCTGCCCCTGTTTATCCCGGAGTTTCATAACTGTTCTGCTCTTCTCCTTGGCCTTTAATTGCCATGCAAGAAGTTTATCTGCCTTGTTGGCTCTTATGTAGCACAAACCTTTTAAGTGTACGAGTGCTTTTTTTGCCTGTTTGCTACATAGCATTTCCAATTGGCCCTGAACATGTCTCTGTGCTAATCTCAAGTCCTTATTTGGATTCTTTCATATTTCCCCTTGAATCTCTTTCCGTTTCCCCTCCAATTTCATTTCCCAACTGCGTTTTTGTTTATCCTTTCCCACTTATAGGGCTATCAATTTCCCCCTCAGCACTGCCTTAAAGGCATCCCAGATTATTCTCAGCGATGTGTCCCCTATGACATTGTCTGAGAAGTATTGGTCTATTTGAACCCTTATGGAGTCCACCATGACCGGATCTTGTAGCAGTTCTGCAGGGAACTTCCACTTCCATAGTCCCCCTTTGGTATGACCTAAAATTAATGTTGCCATAATCGCGGCATGGTCAGAGAGAGAGATAGATCCCACATTTACCTCCTTCACCTTGCCCACCAATCCTGTAGAGGCCCATATATAAGTAATTCCTTGATTGTGAGGAGTGAACATGAGAGTAGTGTGTATATCCCCATGCGTGTCCCCTTACCACCCTCCAGGTATCATGAAGTGCCAACATTTCCATTTTATTTTTCAGTGCCTTTGATGGGGCTTGTGCTGCCAGTCGTGTAGTGGTGCTCCTGTCTTGTTGGGGGTCCCAAGCTATTTTGAGATCCCCTGCCAATATTATTTCCCCAGTGGCAAATTCTTCTAAACTTCAGAGGACCCCCCTCAAGAAACCATCCTGGCCTGTGTTGGGGGCATACATCGAGGCCAACGTTAATTTCCGATCTCCAAATAATATATTTAGGAAAAGATATCTGCAAGGTATCTTGTATCTGTATTCCCAGTCCATCCTGAATTGCTATCATTACCCGCGCCCTTTCCTCCCCTGCATTAGCTTCATATATTTGAGAAAATCCTCTCAACTTTAATTGGCTTTTGTTTGTTCTCTTAATGTGCGTTTCCTGATAGATTCATATGTCTGCCTTCATCCCCTCACCAGCTGCTCCACTTTTTTCCTCTTAATGGGGGTATTTAATCCCCCTATATTATATGTCAATATTTTTAATGACGCCATTGTATTATTTGTTTATTCTTCTCGCTTGTTTTGTGATCTCTGAAGCTACACAGCCCTCCCATTCCCTCCTTTAATCCTCCAGCATGTTATCTCCCCCCCTCTCCCCAACACCTTGAGGAGGGTCCAGGTTCCTATGACCACTCGGACGACATGCCCGTCGTGCCAGGCCCTCAAACCACCCAGAGAAATATGCATGGGGGATACTAAGCCCCACTATGAGTTCTAAGAACCACCTCCCATCCCACCCCATGAGCTGCTTGCTCATATTTACATTGACAGTTTTTTTTTATCCCCCTCTGTTGTCCACTTCATTTCACTCTTCTAGTTCTTACTTATCTACCTTGCGATCATTGTCCTCCATCTCTGGCCAGTCATTTTGTATTGGCTTTTCACTGTTCGTGACCATTTTTCCATTCCCATGGCTTCCTGCAGAGTCTGTCTCCACATTGTTGTGCCTCTCCCGCCTCCAGGCTATCTCCTTGCAAGTTCAGGATCAGTTCTCCTTCTTCGCATGTGGTGATCTTGTGCTGTCGTCCTTAGCACATAAAGAGCAATCCAAAAGAAAATATCTATTTATACTTTGTTTGTTTAGATGCTATGAATTTCACTACTGGGCCCATCTGCCTTCTTTTCTGTAATGTGGATTGTGCAGATCTTGTTAGAGTTGCACCTCCTCTCTGTTAATTCGTACTTGACCTGCCAACCTTGGTTTCCACAGGATCAGTTCTTTCTGCCAATAAGATGTTATTGTCTTATTGTCACCAAAACATCTCCGGGGTGTACCCCTGGTTCCCCTGTTCTACGTGGACCTAACCGAGGTACCCAGTCCACCTGAACCAAGTCTTCTGTATCGCCTGCTAGAATTTCTGCAAATAGTTGTTGGGTAGTGGTTTTCAAGTCTTTATCCTCTACTTTTTCTGAGAGGTTTTTGATTCTTATGTTAGATCACTGCAAACGATTTTCTAGGTCCTCGCTTTGTGTTTCCAAATTGTGCGTCAATCGAGCGAGATGTTCCAGGGCCTCCTCCGACTTTTGTGAATCCTCCTCCATATTTTGAAATGCTCTTTCTATTATGTCAGTCCTTTCTTCCAGTTAGGCTACGTCCAGTGATAGTTCCTGCACTGATTGCTTCATTTCTATTTTTAAAGTCTCAAATTGTGTTTGAAAAGAGGCCATGAACTAGTCCTGAAATTTGTTGAACCAGCTCTCCATATCTTCTTTGCACATCACCATTGTTCCTTCTACTAGGGTATCTTGTTGTGGTGAGCTTTGGTTGTTTCCTCCACCCCGTGAGGTCGTTGTTGTCTCTGTGCCCGACAGTTGCTTGTTCATCGTTGTGTGTTTTGTTTGGGGGGTTTGTTGGGTCACCGCTGCTGCATTCCCCCTTGTTTTGGACATGTGGCTGTTGGCGTCCATTGTTGTGTGGGCCTATTCTGGGAGCTGTCCAGTCCTCTTCCTGTTGCCTGCAACGTTCACTGCCTGTCTTCTGTATTTTGAATACCCTTTGTAGGGTTCTGGCTACTGTTTTAAGAGTTCTCCAGCGCCACCTCTTGGGTGTCTGCCCCTCCTTTATTTTTGTTTGTGTTTCCACTGCCCCCTCTCGCCTGCTCCCACCTAGAACTTACTGTGCTCCTTTTGCCTTTGGCACAGTGTGTGCCCTTTCGCCATGTTTGTGGGCTGCAGGTCTTTTTCATACCCCTGGTTTATCACCGTATTCTGATGGGGGGGAGGGCTCACGTCCAGCTTGCGCCTGCTTCTATTATGATGATCCGTCCCACTGCTGTGCCAAGGGGAGAGGCTCTCAGACGTGTCATCTACCCACGGTGGCCATCTTGGATCTTGTTTTTTAGTTTTTAAGGGTGCATTCTGAATCACAAGTCCGCTAGAAAAATCCTTGATGAGTGAGCACAGTATTAGGGTACCATGATCAAGGAGAACACTAAAATAGAGCAACAATAAACGTTTTCTAAACCCTTTAAACCACTGTACCTTAGTAGGACTTGTGGGTGAAGCCCAATCAATGATTGCTTGACTGTTATGGTTGCGCCATTGCAATGACTTAAAGAACTGTCTGCTATTCCAGGAATTTGATTTATTTCTCACTGAAGTAACTTCGTTTCGAAGGGATTGTGTCCTCCGACGTATTCCTTGCTGGCCTCGGAAATTTTCTCTCTGTGGAGGGCGCTGCGCATCGACGTCCGCCTAGTCGATGTCCCTCGACAGCCACCGTATCGGCACCGACGTCAACATACTCATAAATAGCCACACGCGGCGTCCGTTGCTCTGTTCCGTTTTTCCGCGCTTCGTGGGTCCTCGGAATATCGTTGCTCAGTTCAGTCAGATAAACCTTCTAGATTTACTCGAAAATACCAACTCGTTCTCGATGGCTTCATCATCGGAACCGACAACGCTGCGATCCGGCTTCAAGAAATGTCGAGACTGCGGTAAACAAATGTCGATAACGGATCCACACAGGATCTGCTTGTGGTGCTTGGGAGCCGAGCACCATTGTTCGGAGTGTGAGGACTGCATGTCCATGACGGCGAAACCCTTGAAGGAGCGCAAGGGGAAGCTCAAGAGAGGTAAGTCAGCCAAAACCTACTCGAAAGTTTCTTCGGCTGAGTCGAGGCATTCGTCTCCTCGCCTTCGAAAGTATTCCCATTCTAGATCTCGAAGTAGCTCCCACCATTCGTCGAGATCAAGACACTCAAAGAAGAGACGTCAAAGATCCCCTTCCTCGTTATCTTCTGTTTCCCCAGAAAGGGTCTCCTGCCCCACAAAACACAGCTCTCAGGCTGAGTGGGAGGAATTCAGGAAGAAAATGCTAAGCGGCTTCGAGAAAGCGGCCTCGGCCCCCTCTAAGACAGCTGAAGGTGATACCCCAGGTGAAAAACCCAAAAAATCGAAATGCCGCGAGTCGCTGCACCCGGCGAAAGATTCCACCCGAGAGCGACACGGGCCATCGGGTACAAAGGCACCATCTTCGACGCTGTCGTCGAAGATCCCTTCGACGCTTGGATCGGCACCATCGACGCCGTTGTCGAAGGGTCCTTCGACGCATCAGTCGATCGAATCGACGCCATCGTCGACGCCGACATCAACGCCGATGAAAGAGAAAACCACGGCTACTTCACAGCCAACGGTGATACCAAGAGCCTCCGGCACGATGCCGAGACCGTCATCGACATTCTCGAGTGGGTTCCCGAGCCTCTCGAGTTCTTCAAGGCCTCTTCCAGTTTTCTCGATGCCGTTCTCGGCGCCTTCGAAGCCTGTCACATCGGCGTCGACGACATCGAAATTTTCTCGCCCAATAATGACGAGTTTGGCTCCTTCTGCCTTAGAAATGGGTTTTACGCCATTTCCGAGTACCCCGGATTATCTTCAATCTATGAAGAAGGGGAAGATTCTGACCAGGAAACCTTCGGGTTGCAGAGGACCAAACTACCTGTTTCAGAGGATTTTACCTCTGAGGAAAGAAGGTTGAAAGACCTACAGGAGTCATTACATGAGGCAAGTGGGCTGGACACTTCCCCAGAAGTGGAACTTGTTAAACCAGACCCAGGGGAACATGCTGAAACACCTTATAGAACCCTGATGGCAAGGATTATTGAATTTATGGGTTGGTCTGCGCCTTCACCTGTTTTTCAACAGGATGACCTGACAGACATATTAGACAAAGGTCCACAGGAGGATCCTGTGGTCCCCTTCCATGCAGCCTTACAAAGAAAGATTTCATCTAATTGGGAAACACCTGAAGTTATCCCTGCAGTCGATAAAAGATTGTCAGCCAAGTATAGGGTAGCTGCGGCTGACCCTGATTACTTATCAAAACACCCGGCTCCAGAGAGCCTGGTGGTTCAAGCGGCAACTTCATCAAGCAGCAGGTCCGCTTACCCTACTGTCCCACAGGATAGAGATTACAAAAGGTATGATTCTATGGCAAAAAAGTATTTTCTGCTTGTAGTATGGCGTTGAAGTCCATCAACGCCACCTGTACGCTCGCCAGGTTCAGTCACACACTGTGGGAGTGTGCTTCATCAGCGGCTGACTGCATACCCGAAGGAGAGGAAAGGGAAGCCTTCCTTAACATTATTAAAGATGGCAAGGATGCCATGTGCGAATCACTTCAAACTGGCATCGATTCCGCTGACAGTATCAGCAGGGCCATGGCGGCAAGTACGACAATCCGCAGGCATGCGTGGTTGCGAAAGTCTGGCTTTGCTCCAGATGTACAGGCCAGACTTTTGAATATGCCCTTTGACGGCTCTTCTTTATACGGTAAAAAGGCTGATGATGGTCTGGAAAAGTTGCAGACATCTAAAGCAGCTGCAAAATCGTTAGGAGCTGCAATCCGCCAAACTCCTTTTCGCCCCTCAGGAACCTCTGGAAGAGGAAAGTCCTTTCGCTATTATTCCTCATTCGGGAAAGGCAGAGGACAGCCGGCTCAAAGAGGCTAAAGGAGATCCACCCGAGGTGGATGGGTCAAAAGTACTAAAGCCGCAGCAGCAGCAGGTGCCTCTTTACCCTCGGCATCTGCATCAGCCGCCCCCAAACAACTCTGAGGTCTTTCCACACAAAACACCTGAAGGGAGCAGGTTAACTCACCATCTGACGGAATGGCAGGCTATAACGTCAGATGCTTGGGCATTGGAGACAGTTGCCTAGGGTTACTGCCTACCCTTTCTACACATCCCTCAGAGTCATCCACCGGGGCACAGCTCTCTAAAAGTTCCAGATCCGCTCCTCTTGCAGGAAATTATAGACCTGCTAGAGAATGGTGCCATAGAACCGGTACCTGTAGCGGACAGGAACAAGGGCTGTTACTCCCCCTACTTTCTCATACCAAAGAAGGCCGGAGGACTGAGACCCATCCTGGACTTACGAGAATTGAACAAGTTCCTCAGGAAGGACAAGTTCAAGATGGTAACTCTCTCTCAGATCCTTCAGGCCCTCCAGCTCCAGGACTGGCTGGTATCTCTGGACCTTTAGCATGCTTATTTCCAACACAGGAAATACCTGAGGTTCGCAATTGGTGACTCTCATTATCAATTTCGAGTTCTGCCATTTGGGCTGACCTCGCCCCGAGGGTCTTCAGCAAGCTAATGTCGGTAGTGGCTGCGAGTCTAAGGAGGGAAGGGATCCACGTCTACTCTTACCTGGACGATTGGCTGATCAGGGCTGTATCTTCGGAACAAGCTCAGATCCAGCTAGATTATGTCTGCCACTTCCTTCACAAACTGGGCTTCTCCCTCAATTTAAAGAAGTCACAGATGATACCATCACAGAGACTCCAGTTCATTGCAGCGGTCCTGGACACTTCCCTGGGAAAAGCCTCGCCACCAGAGGTGAGGGCTCAAGATATTCTGCAGATGGTCAACAAGTTCCAAAATGCCCAACGTCTCCCAGCCTTCGACTTTTTGAGGTTGCTAGGCCTCATGGCATCCTGCATCTTCCTTGTGACAGAGGCTCGCCTGAGAATGAGATCTCTTCAGTGTGCACTGAGAACTCCGTGGTCGCAATTCTCAGGGAGAATGACAGATCTCCTCCGGATTCCGGACAAGGTAGCCCACGACCTTCATTGGTGGGCCTATCCAGAGACACTAAATTTAGGAGGGAATCCCATCGATACCACCTGGGTGGAAGCTCTACCTTGAGATGGGTGAAAACTTTAAGTAAACAGGAGATAGATAGCTATTATTCAACAGTTATCAACATTAAACACATAACTGTTTTAGAAATAATCAGTTTGTAACTTATTAAATCGTAAAAAATACAAGTTATAAAAACTTCAACATTAATAAAACACTGTATAAAAATACAAATACAAATTCTAGATAGTAACAAACACTGCCTTTTCAACTTGGCTTCGATCCTAATTGATCAGGGATCAATATAATTAGAGAGGTTCAAATTAGCTTCTCTTCAACACACACATCAATTAATTGACATATAATTGTTCTAAATGGAAAAAAACATCAACCATTGTCATATGCTCGACATGTTTCAGTCCTCTGTAAGTCATTAAAGGGACCTTCGTCAGGAGTAGTGTCACTGGGTATTCTATTAAAAAAATAGTTACAAGATCTACTCTAAATGTAAATAACTGTAGAGCTTCTACAGTTTCTTGTAAAACAGTGTAGCTGTAGTTTTCTTCGTACAGTAACCGTTGTAACTGTTGAAAAACAACAAAGAGAGAGGACATCAGCTATAAATGCTAAGTAGAATCCCTAGCAGACATTCATTAGTCTGGAACAGGCCTAATGGTCATCATACCTGGTCTGTTCTGTGGAGAATATTAGAGAAGGAGCCTTAAAGTAGTTAAAAATTATATAGAGAAAGAAATGAAATATCATCTATATATAGCACAAGGTATAAAGGATGTAAATACCTTGAGCCAGTAATGGGGTTCTCAAAATTTCTTAGTTGTTGTTGCTGAATTAATTAGTGGTCAGGGACTTCTGGGCGTCTATCTTGCACACTGGTATTTGTTTTCCAATTCTCCTCCTGTTTGTAGGCGGGAAAGGAGGTAGATAAATAGTAAGCGGCTTGTCCTACGTTATTATAAAAAGGTTTGTTGTCGTATCTGTTATGTAAAAGCATAGAAGTTTTACATACACATAGTACATCTCTCTATTAGTGAGCGATGGTAGCTATGTCAGCAAGATGGAAATAGTCCTTAACTTCTGAACATTCAGTCTGCTTCCATTCTAAAAACAGAACAAGCAGAGACTATTATTTTTCTGCTTCTAGTTGCATCAGTCGCTCAACCTAGGGAATATTTACAACTTCATCCATAACCTTAAGGTAGTGTTTTGTTAGGTCTTAAAGGGATTTTTACCTCTAATGTTACTGTCCGTTGGGCTATCTAGCCCAACGGACAGTAACATTAGAGGTAAAAATGCAACTAGAAGCAGAAAAATAATAGTCTCTGCTTGTTCTGTTTTTAGAATGGAAGCAGACTGAATGTTCAGAAGTTAAGGACTATTTCCATCTCGCTGACACAGCTACCATCGCTCACTAATAGAGAGATGTACTATGTGTATGTAAAACTACTTCTATGCTTTTACATAACAGAACCTTTTTATGATAACGTAGGACAAGCCGTTTACTACTTATCTACCTCCTTTCCCGCCTACAAACAGGAGGAGAATTAGAAAGTAAATACCAGCGTGCAAGATAGACGCCCAGAAGTCCCTGACCACTAATTAATTCAGCAACAACAACTAAGAAATTTGGAGAACCCCATTACTGGCTCAAGGTATTTACATCCTTTAAGCCTTGTGCTATATATAGATGATATTTCATTTCTTTCTCTATATATTTTTCAACTACTTTAAGTATTTGGAATTTAGGATAAACGAGCATGTGTACCCCCCTATGTCGGCCCCACCGGGGTCTAAAACACTCAGGATCTGATTAGCATTAAATTTGCTTTACAGGTGAACAATCTCTACACATAGAGGGATTTTCTACCTAAGAGAAGATTTGTTTTGCTACATTCAAGGCTCCTTCTCTAATATTCTCCACAGAAAAGACCAGGTATGATGACCATTAGGCCTGTTCCAGACTAATGAATGTCAGCTAGAGATTCTACTTAGCATTTATAGCTGATGTGCTCTCTCTTTGTTGTTTTTCAACAGTTACAACGGTTACTGTACGAAGAAAACTACAGCTACACTGTTTTACAAGAAACTGTAGAAGCTCTACAGTTATTTACATTTAGAGTAGATCTTGTAACTATTTTTTTAATAGAATAACCAGTGACACTACTCAAGACGAAGGTCCCTTTAATGACTTACAGAGGACTGAAACATGTCGAGCATATGAAAATGGTTGATGTTTTTTTCCATTTAGAACAATTATATGTCAATTAATTGATGTGTGTGTTGAAGAGAAGCTAATTTGAACCTCTCTAATTATATTGATCCCTAATCAATTAGGATCAAAGGCAAGTTGAAAAGGCACTGTTTGTCACTATCTAGAATTTATATTTGTATTTTTATACAGTGTTTTATTAATGTTGAAGTTTTTATAACTTGTATTTTTTACGATTTAATAAATTACGAATTGATTATTTCTAAAACAGTTATGTGTTTAATGTTGATAACTGTTGAATAATAGCTATCTATATCATGTTTACTTAAAGGGCCTATCCAGAGAACATCTTGAAAGGAGAACTGTTTTGGCAACCATGGCCGGAGATAACAGTAGTCACAGACGCCTCACTCACGGGGTGGGGAGCCCATGCCAACGACTTGACCATCAGCGGTCATTGGTCTCCATCGGAGTCCAGATTACATATCAACCTATTAGAGCTGAGAGTGATCAGACTAGCGCTGAAAGCTTTCCTGCCAGCAGTACAGGGGAGAAATGTCCTGATAATGACGGACAACACGGTGGCCATGCACTACCTCAACAAAAGAGGAGGCGTAGGGTCACTGCCACTGTGCAGAGAGGCAATGCAGCTCTGGTTTTGGGCAATTCAGGAAGGAATCTCTCTATCGGCAGTCCACCTAGCCGGAGAGAAGAACTTGACAGCCGACGCTCTGAGCAGGCAGACCACGAGTGGCAGCTAGCTCAGGAAGTCCTTCAAGAAATCTTCGCCCTTTGAGGAACCCCCCAGGTTGATCTGTTCGCCACAAGCACCAACAGAAAGTGCGATCTGTTCTGTTCAAGGGAATTTCCCCCGAGAGGAGCTCTAGGAGACGCGTTCGTAGTGGACTGGGAGTTCCCACTTCTTTACGTGTTTCTACCAGTCCCTGTTATTCCTCAAATGATCAGGAGGTTGAGAAGATTCCAGAAAACCATGATCCTAATTGCCCCGGACTGGGCCAGGAGAACGTGGTACCCGGACCTTCTAGATATGTCCATCTGCCCTCCAATCCGTCTTCCACTCAAAGAAAATCTTCTCTCATCAGAACCCTCAACCTTCACGCTTGGCTTCTGAAAGGGTGAGGTACAAGGATTGGGACCTCCCTGATGATGTCATGGAGGTGTTGCTTTCGTCCAGAAGGCCAGCAACAAAGTCTTTATACCGCTGCCGTTGGAACACATTTTGCAGCTGGTGTAGAGAAGGGAATATCGACCCTTTTTCATGTGGTACACCAACAGTGTTATCGTTTCTACTCTACTTGGCAAACTCAGGCCTTCAAGTTGGCACTGTAAAAGGCTATCTCGTGGCGCTTTCAATCTTTAAGCGCACTGCGGAGGAACCATCGTATTTCAAACTACCTCTAGTAATACAATTTCTCAAGGGATTAACTAAAGTTTATCCTCCAAGACCATTCCAAGTTCCCTTATGGGAGTTAAATTTAGTCTTAAACTTCCTAATGGGTACTCCATTCGAACCACTCCACTCTTGTTCGTTGAGATTTCTCACACTTAAAACTGTCCTATTGGTAGCACTAACATCTGCTAGGAGGGTGAGCGAGCTACAAGCTCTCTCTTGTAAACCCCCCATACAATTTTCCATAAGGACAAAGGTATCCTACAGGTGAAGCCTAATTTCCTCCCAAATGTGTTTTCTGAATTTCATATTACTCAGAAAATGACCTTACCTTCGTTCTATCCCCCCCCCCCTTCGGGGAAAGAGGAAGAAAGGCTACATAGGCTGGACCCAAGGCGAGCTCTGAGCTTTTACATCAGCAGACTGGCTAGGATTAGGCAAGCAGACCAACTGTTTGTAGGATACTCAGGTCACAAGTTGGGACTACCCATAACAAAACAGACCATTTCCAGGTGGATTATTTTGGCCATTCTGGAATGTTACAAACTGGCAGGGAAAGAGCCACCCCAAAATTTTAGGGCTCATTCAACCAGGGGTATCGCAGCCTCTTCGGCCCTCCAAAGAGGGGTACCGGTCTGAGACATATGTGCGGCTGCCACATGGTTGTCCGCACATACGTTCACAAAATTTTACAACCTGGATTCCTCGACTAGTCAAGAGACCAGATTTGGAAAAGCCGTATTACATGCGGTTCATTCCTAAAAGGGATACATGACATTATTACTCCCACCTCCAATTACATGCCACTGCTATGGGAGTCTATCAAAGATAAGGAATACGTCAGAGGACACAATCCCTTCGAAGAACAAGTTACTTCTTACCTTGTAACGTTCTTTCGATGGGATGTTCCTCTGACCTATTCCTTATCGCCCCTCCCATTCATCCCCGCAGAAATACTTCCCTTGTGGTTGCAGCTTACGCTCCTTCAAGGTCAATAACCAAATTCAGGCATGATTTATCTTATGCTACAAATCGGAACTGAGCAACGGATGCCGCGCGTGGCTATTTATGGGCATGGTGACGTCGGCGCCGATAAGGTGGCTGTCCAAGGACATCGACTCGGTGGACGTCAATGCGCAGCGCCCTCTACAGAGAAAAAATTTCCGAGGCCAGCAAGCTGGAGACGAATTATCAAAGATAAGGAATACGTCGGAGGAACATCCCATCGAAAGAACGTTACAAGGTAAGAAGTAACTTGTTCTTCTAATTTGGCAGAAGCTAAGTGATCCCTTAAACACTGTAGAACTATAACAACATGAACCACATCAGTGAGAACATTTCTGTTTTGGAGTACCCCAATGGCCCTCATTACAAGGTTGCTGGTAGGCCGCTGGTAGTACTGGTGGCCTACTGGCAACCTCAGCTTACTGTTTCCACCATCCGATATCCTGGTAATACTGGGATATTACAGGTGGCGGTGGAATGGGAACACTGAAGCATCAGCACAGTTAGCTTCAGTGAATTGTCTGCCTGGAGGGGCCTGAACTACCAGCAGGTCTGGCCTGCCGGTAGTTCACTGCCCCTACCAGCAGACTTAGAGTATGCCGGTCCAGAAAAGGTGCTGCATCCGTTGTTACCAGCACTTTTTTCCAGACCGCCATGCTCTTAATGAGGGCCAATGTACTGCTGGTTTGATAATGGCACTATAAAATGTTACCCTCTTCCACTTATTATCTACCATGTTGCCAAAATCAATTGAAAAAGGACCAAAATCCCACCCAACTGAAGCAAAACCAGCCCTGCGCCCCTCTGTCCCCCTCCCCGGGAGCTACAATACAAAGCCGGGCTTCGCCGCCATACCGCAAGCTCCCCCCAGCCCCTGGTCTAATCCGGTTGGAGCTCCAGCGTTGATCACTGCTGGGCCCGGGCTCCGCCTACACCTCCCATTGAAGGCCGCTAGAGCCGAGGACGCATCTGTGAAGCCCCAGGGCCCACCAACCATTTCTGATGGCAGCAGTCTTGTATCAGCCTTCTGGCTGCCTGTTTAACAAAGATCATGGCAGGAGGCCCGAGGTGGCCCTCCGCTACTGGAGGAATTTTCACACAGGGCTGGGCCCCAATCCCCCACCTCCTGAACAACACCAAGTGGAACTGCAATTGTGAGTGATTACCCCAGAGCCATCAAACCCCTGGATGTAGGCCCCTCCAACAGTCTGCTACTAAATTGGGAATAACACTGGAGGAAACCTCCTCAAGACTGAAACATCCGGGTGGAGGATGAACTCAATGATTCATTTGGCCCCACCACACCTGTGGATCACAGGACATCTCTGGCCACTGATAAGACCTACCCACAGTGAATCCTCCAGTCTGGATCTACAAGCCGGGGAAGCCCCCTATATCATGTGAGGTGCACTGGAGCTGAGACAGTTGACAGCCCCCCACAACTACCACCTTTGGGACAGAGTGAGGTGGTTACAGGGGAGCGTATGTGACCCATGCAGTAATTGCGAAGTGTTACATATTCACGGAAGCCGGCTTGAATTGTGGTCATTGTTGAAGTCAACAACACATACAGCCGGCGCTCTCCAGCTGCGGGTCTCCTACTGACACAGGGAATCACACCTCAATGGGGACATCTGGGCCAAAGGTGCCGGAGAGCAGGCACCAGGCTTTTATGTCAGCTGGAGTGACGGTATTTCCTCATTGTCCGATCGGTGTCCACGGCACCTGCTGGCGTTCTCCTGAAGGGCGAGAAAATTCTGGTCTGAGACAGACCACCCAAAAGAGGGGTGGGTTCGCTACCCCCGAACGAAATGGAGAGAGTCTGTTCAAAAATTTAAATATCCGATGGCGATATTCTCTACCTTCGCTGCTGAAGCCCGCCTGCCAACGTAGATGGTAGGGGGGGAAAGTATCCACAAAGCAAGATATTGCAGCATTGCTGGAAGAAATTAGAGGCATTAGGACAGACATTGATCACAGACTGGATGGTCTAGATAAAAAGGTGGAAGCTATGGACGATCGGTTGCAGGGTTTTGAGGCCAACCAATCTTCGGTAGACATATTCGAGACACAGATGGACATGAGACTCTCAGAACTAGAGAGGTGAGGGGAAACAATGACCTCAGATTCTTTGGCTGTCCCAAGAGAGAAGGGGAAACAGAGAGTGACATAAGGGCTATTCAAGATCTTATCAAGAAGCTGTTTGGGAGCAAAAACGCTATGGAACTGACCATTGACCAGGCCCGTAGAGTGAGGTGTGGAGGGTCACCAGAGGCCCGAGGCCAGTCTCGGCGAACTTTCACTATTACGCCGAAACAACTAAAATCCTGGATAAGGCCCGGAAGGAAGGTCCCATAGACAGCAGTAATGTAAGGATATCTATTTTCCAAGACCACTCCGGTTTTACTTTGGCCAGACGTCACCCAATGGCTCAATGGTAAAGGAGTGCGATATCGCTAGAGGTTCCCGTTCTCAATATCTTTCGAGTACGAAGGAATGAAATGTCATCTCATAACTGAAGGTGACATACAAAGGGTCTCTGTGGAACTGATGGGGAAGAGGCAGACAAAAGAGCTTGACTCGGCCAAGATCACAGGGAGGCAGAGAGAAGAACAAAACCAAAGGACAGAAGACGGATCCCAGGTTCCAGAAAGTTTTAAAAAATGAACACTCCCTCGCCTACTTAATGAACACTACTGATGATGTCGCCCTGGACAGTGCTTGAAGATGGTGCAGCAAAGTTGGGGAGATCAGTAGCCTGATCTCTCCTATTAACAGTTTCATGAGATGTGACCGTACATTTTGGAGGTTACAGGCTGAGAGGGAGAGAGGAGAATGGTGGGAGGAAATGGGACACCATTGAATTATTGGGATGGATTGAATGATAGAACATATAGGTGGGAGACTTGCATTAGAATTCCTATACAAATGTTTGATGGGGGGGGATCAGGAAAACTGAGATTCTTATGCAGTGGGCTGGAGACTGCTGGTGGCCCATTCTGAGAGCCTGTTGTTGGATGGCCCCTGACTGGATGCTGGGGAGGGTAGGTAGGGGGTTGTGGGATTGTTGGCGTTTGTGGGTTGTGCTGGGGGTAATTTTACAGTGGCTTCAGGGATTCTCTGGGCTTGAGGCGGTACTCGTAAATATTTTTGGTGGCTATCGGGATTGCTAGGTAAGGATGAAGTGGGGTCGCACACGAATGAGACACGATATTGGAGACTGGCTGATTCGGTATCCTCACTGTTGTTGGTTCCCCCAATGTGAGAGGCTTGAATTCCCCAACAAAAAGGTGGCTTGCTCTCCGAGAATTCAGTCGAGCAAAGTAAGACCTAACATTCTTACAAGAAACTCATTGGTTATAGGGCAATGAACCAGCACTGAGAGGTTGTTCTATAGAGATTACCTTTTACTTTTTGGCCTCTGTGAAGAAGAGAGGGGTGGCCATAGTTGTGGCAAGATGCCTGGGCTTGGTGGTCAAACTGAAATTAACAGACCAGGTGGGGAGGTACATCTTTGTTAATGGCTCCCTACAGGGGGGAAAATGTGACTTTGGGGTTGGTGTACTGCCCTAACATGGCCCAAATCTCCTCTTGTGAGGCAGTGACTGATAAACGGAAACTGTTTGTGGATGGTCCTCCAATCATAATCATAGGGAGTGATTTTAACATGAGGCTTGACCCCTCAAAGACAGGAAAAGACTTGGGAATCTGTCTCTCCCACAGCCTAGGGATTTGGATTCTCCCACAGCCTAGGGATTTGGATTCTCTTTGCTGGGATTAATCAGGAGCTGGGGGTGACAGACTCTCTGTTGGTTTCGAGCAAAGGGACCCACCTTTTACCTTTACTCCCAGGTATATGATTCATTTTCCAGGATTGACTTTATTTTGGTTGACACCAAGTTGAAACCCCACGTTGTAGAAACCAGGGTTGAGCCGATACTGTGGTCTGATCACAATATGGTACTGGCAAGAATTGGGGACTGGAGTCGGGGACTGGCCAAGGCTAGGTGGATGTGCAACGACTTCCTATTGAAAGATAGAGAGACTGTACAGGGGTTACTCACTAGTATTAAGGAATATTTTGAGTTGACGATAACGATGAAGTAGGGATTGACACCTAGTGGGAGGGTTTTAAAGCAGCAATTACTGGGGAACCTATGAAGATTGGCACCCAGAAAAAAAGAGAAAGGCAAATATAGGAGACAATCATTAGGGAAAAAATAGATGCTATCCAACTGGGAGGACCCTCGGGCGATATATATCACGACAGCATCCGCTACACAACTAAATCGGTAAAGGTCCCAACGCAAATCACTCTTGGTAAAGGATACTGAGAGGAAATTCCTTTTCTTAAAGCAAAAATATCATGAGGAAGGGGCGATGGTGGACAAAATGCTGGCTTGGAGGCTTAGAGAGAAAAGCACATCTAAAAGGGGGGCAGTGATTCATCCGCCCGACGGTGGCACTTTATATGAAATGGACAGCCTTGTGACAGCATTGGGAGGGATTTTCTGAACTTTTACAAAAACCTGTACAGGGCGGAGTATGGTGGAGATGGCTCCCCTATCACTCCATTTTTGGACTGACTGAAGATGCCCAGTATCTCCCTGGATGCGTCTGGTTCCTTAGATTCCCCGATTACCGATGACGAAATAGTTTATACGATAAGGAATTTGAAAGGGGGTACCATACCGTGGGACAATGGCTTCTCAGTCCGTTTCTGCAAACGGTATCGCTCCTCTCTGGCACCTTAATGCAGGAGGGTATTCATTGCGGTTCTTGTGTGGGGGGCCATACCAAACCCAATGCTAGGGGAAATAATAGTAGTGATCCCATAGGGAGAGAGAAACCCCACATCCTGCTCTTCATATAGACCAATCTCCCTTCTTAACACAGACATGAAGATCCTGGCGAAATTAAATGGGAAATAGGCTGTAAGGGATCCTTCCCCTGTTAGTCCACAGCGATCAAGTCAGGTGTATCAAAGGCTGGCAGGGAGCTGATAACATCCAAAAAACAATAGATCTCATTCATCATGTCCAAGAACAGTATGTGGATGCCTTCCTGGTCTCGCTTGACTCTGAGAAGGCATTCGCAGAGTTGAATGGCTTTACTTTCCTAAAGTTGTGGAGAAGATGGGCCTGGGACCACATTTTCAGAAATAGAACACAGCTCTCTACCGAGCTCCAACAGCAAAGGTTCAAGTTGTTGGGAGCTTCTCAGCCTCCTTTCATTTCTCCGGGTACACAAGACAGAGTTTTCTCCTCTGCCCCATCTGCTATACGCATCATAATGGAACCCCTAACGATAACAATCCATGAAAACTCACAAATAAAGGTTGTAAGATGTGGGGATGTGGAATGGAAACTATCCCTCTTTGGCCTATCTTGGGGACTCACACCATTCTCTTTTAGAACTCCTGAAACTAATTGAAAGATTTGGTGGATTCTCAGGTCTGAAAATCAACGTACCTAAATCTAATATCATGTATATACGGTGCCAGAATTCCAGTCTAAATCATCTTGACAAATGCCTGGGAATGAGGGTAGAGCAACAGGTGATCCAGTATCTGGGCGTACTGATACCAAGGGACTTAGCGAAAAAATAACTGCTCTTAACTTCAACACCCCCCCCTCTTGGACACCCTTAGAACTGACTTGAAGAGGTGGAACTCTCTCCTTCTCTCATGGTATGGGAGGATGACCTTGGTGAAAATGAAGGTCCTTTCCTGGGTTCCCTGCCCGTTCTCCACCATCCCATCACTTCTTCCTGACTCCTTTTTTAAGAATTTGAATCTCATGATCACCAAATTCATTTGGCAAGGCAGGAGACCGAGAATCAAGAAATCGACCCTCACTATAGCAAGGAAGTTTGAGGGTTTTGGCCTCCCAGACCTCCATCTATACCATAAGGCTGCCCAGCTTAGAGCCTTGCTTGAACACACGAGGGACGACCTAGGGACGTATTGGTCGTATTTGGAGGACATGGTAACACACCCCAAAAAGGGGAGGGACTCGCTCTGGTCCCCCCTGAAATCAATCTCTGCTGGGATTAGGAGGCATTCAACATTGGAGGTGCTTTGGATTTTGTGGCACAAGAGAGGCTTGAATGAGAAGCTGACCACTTGGCCTTCCCCGTTCAGTTCTCCTTTGGGTGGCCAACTGGATCTCTCTGGTAAGGATTCTGCAGCATGCAAAAGTGGTCTTACTGGGGCCTTGAGAGAGCGGGCCAATTATTCAGGAATGGTGAACTGCGGGAGTAGGAGGAAGTAGTGGAAATGGTAGGCCACAAGGCCATGTCTGTATTTGAATACCTGAGACTTAAAGGGATTCTTTTTGACCCGAAATGGCAAGACAAATTAGCCCATGACCTGACACCGTTTGAGTTGATTATAAACGTAGCAGATTGGAATAAGGGCATTCTCTCCAAATTGTTCAAAGTTTGATTATGATGGACAACTCGGGAATGCAGAAATTGAAATTATAGGAATTTGACGGGGTTGAGCTAACAAAGGAAAGTAAGGTCTATAAGTTGATGTTTTGTGGCAATCTCCTTACAGCGGCGATGGAACACAACTTCAAGATACTGCATGGCTGGCACCGGGCACTCTTAAAACTGTCCAAAATGTATAGTGTGTTTCTCTGTTATGCCCCACATAGATGTGGGCAGGTAGGCTCGCTGATGCACACGTGATGACACTGTCCCTGAATTCAGATCTTTTGGGCCAAACTCCTTAGTTGGATGAAAGAAGTGATATGGGTTTAACACACGCTAGACCCACTTCAGCATTGTTGGGCATTCACCTGATTAATAGCGAGGAGTTCTGGTTCCTGAGAACGTGAGAGGCGATGTTTAGAGCTGGGAGACTGGCTATAGCACAGAACTGGAAAAACTCACGGACACCTGAGAAGGCGGACTGGATGCAGAAATTGTGGGATATTTTTATAATGGAGAAATGAACTGCTATGGTAAATTATCACATGGGATAATTCCAGGAAGAGTCGAGCCCGCTTATTGTTAAATGGGTTTCTCCGAGGCCCTATGCCAAGGCGGGCGATGGTACCACTAGTTTCTATGGTACAAGGAGTAGATTTGTTTTTACTGGGGAGCCACGCAGGGTATGCACGTTTGGGGTGGCAACTAGGGCATGGAATAGTAGGGTGATGGGACCTGGAGAGTAATAGAGTTAACCTGACTATGGCAAGGTTGTACTCACTCTGCTTCTCCATGAGCAGATCATTTACAAGGTTATTTTAGAAATCGAGAACCCGGAACTGTTATCTGCAACTGGTTGGGGCCGTGGGGGTGATTTATTTCTTTTTGGTTTCTTGAAGCAGCATTCTTTGATGCAGTGATTTGTATTTTGAAACCTTTTGAACACCTAATAAAAAAAAACGTTTTAAAAAAAGGAAAAGGACCAGAGTTAAACAGTACCCACATCTGACCTTGGTTTATAAAGATCTGATTGTCTGGAGCGGGTAAAGGTACACATCTGACACTGAATTACAAAGATCTGGACCAGCATGATACTTGTCTGGAGCCGGTATAGGTACACTGGTGTATACGGATCTGGATATACATTGTATTTGCGTGTATAACTACATTGGAGACCACTGTGGCATTCTTACCCACTTCTTGCATCTTCCTGTCCTGCACAAGGGAACGCAAGCCACAATTCTCCATCACTGTTTTCCTTATTTTCTGTCAGGTTACTCTGACCGGCTCTATCATCAAAAATGGCTGTTGTTCCCTCTTCATTCTTACACACGAAAGCCGTAACAAAATGCTTAACGCACACTGTGATGAATCCAAGGAGTTCGTCCCATCTCCCCAAGGGGTAGCCACCACCCTTTTGGATTAGGGCGGTGAGCCCACTAAGTTTAATACCCACTAGGGGACAGGTCAAGTGCAATCGTACTGGGAGTGACCCACCCTCAGGGGAAAGGAAAGCTGCAGAAAGGGATATAAGTTGTCCCCCATTCCCCCAAACCCTAGTACTTTTCTGCGCTATGTGGGTGATGAAATGCATAATAAAGAATTTCCTGTTATAATGACTGGTTTGATTTCTGACCTTAGTTGACCACAATCCTCAGCTGAAACAGCAGAACAGTCGATGGCCCAGCCCCATAGACAAGCAACAGATAAAGGGACCAATCAGAGGTTTGCGAGTGAGAGAGAAGCCCGTGGAACTTGAGAGAGCTGGGAACCTCCTCATGGGAGGTGTTGCAATGGAGTGCTAGAGTACGACAGGTGTGACATCCCCTCAGGCATTCAGTGCTATGGACAGGTTGCAGCGCCCACTGACTGAGGAGCCGGAAGGGCTAGGCCCGGAAGAGTGAGCACCTAACGAGCGCTGAGAGACCGGCGTGCAGGGAAGCCATCCCCATAGTCCCGCCTCACATCCAGTGCCAAATGAGAGCCAGCTGCGTCTGATGCAGAACCCAGTTGACGAGTCGTGCAAGTGGCTCTGTGTCAGACTCACGCATCCACCCTCCCAGGGAGCATCGCCCAGAAGACAAAGGTACGTGGTGGCTCCCGGGAATCTGGAGGAGGCCAGCGAGGCCAATACACAGAGAATCCCAAGAAGTCCCCAGTTGGGGAGAGCCCAAAGAGACCCCAAGGTGGGTTGAGAGCCGAGAAGCCCCAAGGCTGGGAGAATACTGAGACACCCCAAGGCAGGGCGAGCCCAAAGTGGACCCCATAGCGGGGTGAACCCAAAGAGACCACAATGTGTGGTGAGAACAAAGAGACCCCCAAGGTAGGGAGGACACTGAGAAGCCCGAAAGAAGGGTGACAACAGAGAGACCCCAAGCTTGGAAATGTAGGGGAAAACCACAGAGTGGGGGATATTTTTCATCAGTTCGGGGGGGGGGGGGTCGGGGTGAGCCCAAGTAATCTACAGGCAGCACTGAACATATAACTTCTCAGGAGAAGTTACTGAACTGGATGTGCTGCCTTTGCAGCTTTCTAGTTCGCACGTGTCACTAAAAAATCAAAGAACTCAGACTGTGGATGCCTGATACTGCTCAAAACCACTGGATTACCTGCAGTTCATGTACATGACTTTAAAGTCAAACGTTGTTTAATCTCCAGCAACATTGACACTGCACACAGATCACTTTGGATGTTCGGGCAGAACTGTAAACATCTCTATTGCAAAAGAGATAAGAGGGCACTTGGCCCCTCTGCCCATATGCTCTTTGCGCCTAAGCTGCATTGGTAAAGTTTCTAACCAACCTCAAAATCAAGCTCCATCCATTTGCATACAACACATGGGTCTGCATGAAGATAAAATGTATAGATTACCTCATCATCCATATAAACTCATGAAGACGATTGTATAATACTAGGAAATACCCCCAAACAGCAAATCCATGTCCAAAACTGAATGCCAGAAATTGAATAACGTTTTTTCACCCTACTGACTGATTCTTCACAATCGGCTGAAACCTTACGTGCACTCTCTCTGTGCTCTGCAAAGTCAAACCTTTCAGCCAGCTGCTAACAGCAGACACATCATCCAAGCTCTTGTCTTCTCCCTGGGGGGCACCCCCACTATTTACAGTTGTTCCAGCATCCACCTTGGACTCCTGAAAGCAGCGAGGCATTCTACAACCCTCCTTGTCTCAGGAAAGATGGAATTCAACTGCATCATGGCCACCCTCACGGCATTGCACAGGACACCTCTCGAGGACCACATCACCTCAACATATGCATGAATCCCCTACACGCCTGTGACATTCAAGGTATCTTCTTACCTGGCTGCGGTCAGCAGGAGAAGGCACCACGGATAGCATGGACATCAACAGGCTGTGATGCAAGAGCTGCAAAGCGCAGAAAAACCAGACGACAGTCTTCCACCTGCCATCGGCCAGGTCTCCAGAACAAAACGACCCGGTCATCCGACTCAGCCCCTCACTCCTGCAATTCAGTAAGCAACTGAAACCTGGCTATTCAGAGAACACCTTGCCAGACTCTGACCATAGCACTCCCTCCTGCTTTTTGGCCGCCTGTTATTGTCCTCTTCGTCTCCTTCCCCAGGGTGATTGTAACCCCTCACTCCCGCTGTCCAGTCTCCGTTGCTATCCAGCTAGCTTCCCTCCATAGGAATCTCAGGGAGACCCGGATACGCCCTGGAGCAGGCCGAACGCATGCCCAGCTGTGTTGTGTGTCTTGATGTGGTTGGTGTTCTAGAGCACCTGCTGTGTTGGTCATTGTGGCCAAACATCATCCATCAGCCATGTAATCAGCAGATGGATATTATGGTCATGTGTGAATCATCGCTGGGAAACATCGAGTAGTACTCTATATTTTTTTTAACCCACTAAACACCCTGCGCAACATATTTTCGGAGTGGTGCAATCATATAAACAAACTCCAGTCCTAGAATACTTGGGGAAATTGTTGGATAGTGGCTTAAAACATGTTTTCGAGGGCCCCTCAATGTGTTTTCCAGCAATGAAATCACTTGGCACCGATCTTATGTGCCACGCCTTGCACATACTATGCACGTTCAGAAAATGCATGTATATGATTATGCCAAGAGCATTCCTCGGGCTTCTATGTGTCACGTACCCCACTACTGCTGAACGTAATCACTGGAAATGCAGAGTGTTTGTCCAGGGAGACTGGAGAGTGCTGCCAATGAGGTGTGCCACTACCGTGCCAGGGGCAATGTGAAAGGAGGCCGAACAATTATGTATTGTCACTAGAGGTGGGCTAGAATCTCAGGTTTGCCTCCAATTTTGGGGTGGCAGTGACACGCAGTTTCATACCTGGAAGTTGAATGTGTCTACTGGTGAGAAACCTTATATAAAATGGAGACCTCTGAAGCGCAGTCTTTCAATTTTGTGTTTAGCCTTTAAAACAGGGTCAGCAGTGGGTAATACACAGCTGGGCATCAAGGGTCATCTGCACTTTCATTGTCTGCAGCTGCTTGTTGTTGACCTAATCCTGATTCCCTTCCTGGGGCAGGACCAAAGGGATGTGGGTGCAATCCAGTACCCGCCACATTTAAAGAGTAAAGGTATTTCATAGAAGCTGGTTTGGGCAGCAATCATAAGGTGCGCTCGATGGGATGGTAATGCATGACTGCACATGTTGCAATGTGACATATATTAACTGTGCAAGGACAACGTGAACATTGGTTGGTACTTCCCATACACCACAGTGGCCATGTGTGGGAAGGATCAGGGTCCAGGGATCTTGAACACGGGTGCCAGCTTCAGGCAGGGCGGCCATACCCCATCCTGATTTTACTATTGATGTCGTGGTGGTTTAGTGCCGTCAATACAGGGAGCAGTGGAGTAACTTTGCTGAAAATGTTGGGGGGACATCATGACAACTGAAAGAAAGGTGCGCGGTGGAGTGGGCGGACGTTGGCACTGAGGGATAAGACTAAACTACTACACAACAAGAGTTCATTGCGAACGCGCTTGGTTAACTTTCATAAGACTGATGCTATTAACACAATCATAACATCAGGCAGTAGTAACATGGACAATGGCGTGTGCGCACGACCCACAGCGGTCAGTGTGGGCAGGTGTGCGTGTGAGCCAAAGAACATTGTAACACTCAAGGACCTCCAACTATTGGCTGCTGAATGTTTATGTCTTTTTTTTTCTCACCGTTGTCATTTCTGTTGAAGCATGTGCCTGTGGCAAAGTTTGCAGTTTGGCACCACGCTCTTGGTGCAGAGCGCTCTTGGTGCAGGGTGGAATTTGTTCACCAAACTGAGATTCTGGGGCTCTCATACTAATAGTCAGGGAAGTTTCTAGCCAACTTTATGTCCAGGGCGAAACATCACAATGCGCCTCTCCCCACCCCCTGCTGGCGCATGTCACTCCCAAACTACACCTGTGTCGTGCAACAGATCCCCTCAATAGGAATACATAATTGCTATATAAATGAAGCTGGTTTCATTACATTGTAATTCAAGTACTTTACAGAAGAAGTCTAATGTGAAAACACAGCTGTTGCTGCCCAAGTAAAGGGTTTTTCTGTCACCTGCTCTTAGGGAAGGCCTTGCCTGAATGCAGTTTCAAACTTTCTGTGCTGGCACACTGCGATGTGAACAGCCTACCATTGTTTTGCATGTGTTCTGTTCGTACCATCTCACTTGTATTTCGCAAGGGACAATACTAGACTAAGCATATGAATGATTTTCTGATAGAAGGTTATCATTCCAAGATGGAAGTCTGGTACACTCTTATTGTACTCTTTCAAAATACCTCCCTGAGAGTGGGAACAAATGACACCAATGAGGATTCATGTATGCTTTGCATTAAATCACAGCATTTCCTGACTATAACGGTGATAGGAGATCTGCGATAAAAGGATTGTATGTATGAATCTCTAAATTCATAATTGATGCATGACGTGGTGCTCACATCACGGTTCACAATACCCTAACATTAAAATGTTTGTAACCATGAACCATACATGCTCATTTGGACAGCTTATGTTTTTGGATGCAAGTATAAAATGGCTGTAACATCAGCCACTCAAATGGGGTGGAAGGGCTCTTTTGCTTACTGTTTCTGACGTATTTTAGAGGAGGAAGGGCTGGGTCTTGGTGTGGGCATGCCCAACCTCAATACAGAAACATCTATAGGGAATTATATCTACATACAGGGCAGGATACTGCACAAGAGAGACCCAAAAAACAATGCACAGAAAGGCTACACAGAAAGGATTGTAGCCTTTTCAAACTTTAGCCTGACCATTAATAAGCTGATGGAGCGTTTTAAACAAAACTGGCTTCTAATGCATGGTAAAGGGTCCATAGTTCCTCAGCCACTACCTCCTCACTATTACGCAGGCCTCATGGGTTATTTTGACAAAAAAGAGCAGGCCCATGCTTTATCTAACATGCTGGCATTAGCATCTCTCATTAGTGCTGGCCTGCAGCTGGTGAAAATTATGGTGCAGCAGTGTAGAAATGGTGTTTGGCCTAGTGGATTTACAATTTGAGGCAACTTTGCTTTATGTGTTTAGGTGTGGGCACAGTATGGCATGCTCGTCAGAGTCATATACACAAAACATTCCGGTGTGCTCTTTTATGGACATTGGGCACATCAGACAAAAACAGGTATATGTGCTGTTTCATAAGGGAGCCCCACATAGGCGACATTAACCAATGGGGTGGTGACTTGTGCAGTGCACAAATCATTTCTGCAAACATATCACTGTATTGATTTGCCATTGGCTACTCTCTGCATGGTGACAGAAAATGAACTCTACTTTCCTAATCAGCGTGCCAAGTGACATTGAGTTGCCATCTGGTGTGTGCGCTAGGCAGTGGCTTGTTTAGACAATGAAAAGACCTTTGATGCTGAGCAGATTAAGTCCATGTTCCAAAGCAGCCACCAGTATACTTAAGCAAGAAAAGTAGAGTTAACCTTCCCAGGGAAGCGCCATATTTAACTAAAAAGTTATTATACAAAAAAAAAACGTTTTGCTGTGTCAAATAAAGAGACATGAAAATAAAGAAAATAGTTTAAAACTTTTTTGTTTGGCATTTTAATTCTCTTTGAAGAATGAAAAGGTTTGGTCAGCTAACTGATACTTGTGCTGGCCTGATGAATACAAATGCCCCATGTTCAGTTCTTAACACTGAACTGTTAAGCACAACATGCTGTGTAAATACAACAGCGTGTTAAGTGAGCCAAAATGAATAAATTGCTGCACTTGAAAGGCTGTCAGCACAAAGAATGAGGGGCACTGGGTGTGCAACTCCAGAGCTCCTCACATGCTGGAAGATGCATTCCTTTGTTTTTGCATATTCCAACGCATCGCAGTCATCCACAAGTCAGCAGAGAGCAGCCAGGTGCACATTGCAGAGGAGCACTCACCGACTGGCAGAGCAGGCTGCTCAATCGGTTGTCCAGTACCCCAAGCCCCCTCCTCTGCGGTGTCCGGTTAAAGTTTCGACTACAAAAGGATCGAATGCAATAGGGTCGATGCAATAGGACCGAAAACAAAAGGGTTGCATTTTTTTTTAATTATATATATTTTTGGGGGTTTCGGTATAGGTAAAAAAAAGTGTTTTTTACCACAAAAACAGGGGTTAGAGGGGACCCCCCCACCAAAAAAAAGTACAAAACAAAAAAAACATTTTCGACCCTTTTGTTTTCAGTCCTTTTGCTTCGACCCTTTTGTCATTCGATCCTTTTGAGTCCATCCTTTCACCTATAACCCTCCTCTGCCACAGCTTTCGGGGGATGAAAGGCAACCATGTCCCTACACCCACCCAGTTACACTTGGTGACACTAGTCCAGGGGATATCCCTATAACATCCACCACTTCCTCACCCCGGCCCTCTTCAATGCCCAGTTTTTTCCCCTTCCAGACCTTGTCCTCCTCCCCATTCACCACGTGCATTGCTTCCCCCTCCAGGTGCCTGGCCCGGCCCGTCCAAACACGCTGCAATAAAACAGGATGAGAATGAAACACTTACCTGCTGCCCTGTGCGATTGAATCTTCGTTTGTTTGGGTGCCCGCAACAGACTGAGCTGAGTTTTATTTTCTGCTTCTGCATGTGGTCAGCTCAGTCGGCAGTCACAATGCGACCCCCCAGCCCTCCTGCCAAAAGATGGGGCGGACAAAAAGGTATGACACAAAGGTTGGGGGGGACAAAACCCCCACCCCCCCTATAATTATGCCCATGACAGGGAGGGTGTAGTGCCTGCATATCCGGACTGTGTGCCACGGGCATCCTTGCTGAATGCCCCTTCCATGATGAAGGCCCAGGCGCATTTCTCCAGCAGGCTTCAGGATGTTCTGAATAGCGTTTCTTATGTTAGGCAGAGGTCTGCCACCTTTCACGCTCCAGGATTTATGAATTAAAAATCAACTGTAGCTAGCATAGCCAAAGGTGAGGGACTACGGGATTCGTAGTCCAAAACATCTGGAGAGCTGCAGGTTGAAGACCACTGTTTTAGGGTGTGCCTTATGTTGTCTTTCCTTGTTATTGTTTATTCCTGACACTATTCTGCACATTTCTTGGAAATTAATATGTTTTCAAACGCCATTTTGTGATGTGCAATAGAAGTGTATTTCTGCTTACAAGAACATGCATGTTTTAGTGAACTCTGCATTAAGTGGACGAAGGGCTTACTGCTGTGCTTATTTCGCCTCTTCGGTACTTACCTGGTTTGCTCACTTCGCAATATGAGCATTGTGGTTAACCATGCAGTCATTTAATGAACATTTGTTTTTACTGCTTTTTATTTATTTATTTATTTATTCAAATTTATTTAAAGCACACATTAGCCCGGGGGCATCGTGGCGCTCTTACAGGAAAGCATAATCTGGTTACAGTGGAAGGAAGATGGTTACAAGGCAATTTTCATTACAGGACACATTTCATAGCAGACATATGATGAGAACTTTACCTAAAATAGAGAAAAGAGAAGCCAGCCTTAAAGCGAGAGAGTGGACCGGAAATACCCCAGGAGACCTCGACAGTAGATGACAGGGCACCAGCAAGGGCTCACTGAGTATTAACCATGGGGGACACCTGCACACTGGGATTCAGGGTTCCTTGGGTCGGTATGCAGGGGTGTTGCTAGGTTTGGAAAAGATCCAGGGCTAGGCCAATGTCAGGACTGTCGGGACTTTGGCTTATATCTGGGGCTACAACCAAAAGACCCGGGGCTATAGCCCTCTCAGCCACTCCCTAGCAACGACTCTGTCGGTACGACAAGGGAACACTGTAATATTGCAGCGCAAACTGTGGTTGCTTGGTGAAGCTATCAACCAAGTTGCAGCCTTAAGCTGTGGAAACGCTAACCGTAGGAAACCTGGACATCAGACATTATATAAAGTAAACAATACGCAGACTCTTGTTTGTGTTGGCAATAAAAAAAGGCTGTGGCTTTTTATTGAACATAAAACTGATAAACGAACACAGGAGTATTGTGTTTATTTCTCAACACACAGGTGTGCAGTGTTATCATAGTGCAGTACTTTTGGGCACTTGGGCCGGGAAATGGAAGTTGCCCTATTTGCTCACCGGGTGCCCCCTCCACCCCCCACTGTGGGCTCCCAGGTCTGTGCATTTGGGACCTATACATTGTCTGGTGAGCACCCCTGTGCCTGCTGGCAGCTTCCTTCCAGGCCCATGCCGCCTTCCTGTTCTTCTGCTCCACGACTTCCTGACAACGGCCGGTGTCTTTTGCTTGCCCAAATGTACCTTCTTTCGGGGTGGGTGAGATCCGGGAAAACCAGAAGCTGGGTCTGCAAACGGACAGAGTGTTTCTTCTGAAGGACTGCTCCAGAAACCCTGTCTTTATAGGGCAAATCCGCCCTTGGACCATCACACCCCTTTGGCCCCTGTGCATTAGATAGGCCAGCACATGCAGACGGCCACTTAGCACCTAGGTGCGTGGCACCCCTTCCTCTTCCCCCTCACCTGCTTGTATTATTGTTCTCTCCTCCTTTGAAGTCAAAGGGGGAGAGAACACTTGCTGCCAGGGTGCCAGCACCTGCCATTGGCACCCAGGCTGTCTGGCTCCCTTCTGTGTTGGGCTTCCATTCAGGATGCCTATGTGAGCCTCCCTAACCCCTGGTGGGAGGGGGAACAGGAGTGGAGCCGCCCTTCTGGCTGCCTTTCATTCCCTCCTGTCACCCCTTCCCCACTCCTTGGTGCCAGAGGCATCTCCCAAGCTTAAGGGCTCGTGCCCTTTAGCTACATAGGGGGGTGCCCCCCTCATTCCGCGGCACCAGACATACGCCTGGTAGTTCACCAATCGAAGCCAGTGGTCAAGAGCCACTTCTGAAAGACGGAATGCCCCTGCTGCCCAGACGCTCACCCGACTCTAGCAGCCCATGCTAATTGCGCCCTGTGGTGAGCGTACCCTTTGACCCCTTGGGTTCCAGGTCACCCCGCTGTCCACTTCTATCAGAAGAAAGGAACTGCTGCCGTGGTGGAGAAGGATGGAGAGGTGGGATTCTGCAGAGAACTCACAGAAGAGACCAGGTCAGCCCATGAGGGACACAACCCCCCAGACCATGATAGGCATGCGCTCCTGGGCAGCCCTGCCCCACTCATCGCTTCCTGGCCAGTCCCAGCTGGCCCACATTTAAGAGTATCCTTGCGGCCGCGCGGCCACGCTACACCAGGGCCGGTGGAAGGTCACTGCGCCGTGCCAGGAGCAAAGCCTTCCCTGCCTCAAGTGAGCCCGGCTCTAGCCTCTTAGCGTGCATGCTGCGCCCCTCGCGTGCACTGTCAATGACCCCCGACCTCCCAGTTCTCCATATGTTTTAGACGGCCTTTTTATGACCGGTAGTTTAAAGGCCGTGTTAGCCAGAGAGCGTAAAACTGCAATGGCTCTTGCACGGATTCGATCTTTAATAGGCCAGCTCACCATGGTCCGAGAAGTTAGCGCATAAAAATACACATTAGCGCAATAAACGTATCATCTTGGCAACCTGCCTGCTTTTTTTTTTTTTTTGTACAGCTTTCTTTTTAGAAAAGCAACACTCTCTACTTTTCATATCCGGAGTGAAACCACCGCCTCTTACACCTGCCCCACTTACCCTCAGGTGGGTTCAGAAATGACCTTATGAGCTGGATCTAGAAACTGTTGTCATCAGGCACGCCCATCGCAGTGCCAGCCACACGCCCTGATGACGCAGCACGGACGGCGCCCGTGCACGTGCCCCTTGCAAAGACCAGGCATAGCATGGGAGGCTCTGCTGAAAGCTCCGCTCACACCTACAGAGCAAGCCAGTGCACGCTTCCCACCGGCCATAGAAGGGGCAGCAGGGCTGCAAGCTCCACTCATATGAAGAGGGCACATCAGCACCCAGGGCCATCTTAAGCACTTTTGGGGCACAGGCCACGGACAACTTTTTTTATTTTTGATGTTTTACTGATTTAGCTGATTTACATCAACTTTACAATAATAATAACATTATCACATGTAAAAGAATTTAAAGGATAAAGTAAAAATACAATATGATACACATACACTTACTATTGGTATCAAGCCTTACAAAGAATTAATTGCTATAACAATTTCATTTTGTATCAAGATACATACAATATTACATATCAAAATAATTTGTTAAAACAACTTCTAAACTCACTAATATTCAAAAATGTAAAGAGTATCACGTGTCACATGCTTGCAAAATGGTTCTAAAACCTATTCAAAACTATTGAAATTACCTTCATGTGGCTTAATTATCTGTGGTCCTCCTTCAAGAATCTGTCTGTACTTCTGACAACTTTAGTGCATTCATAAAAGCAATAGCTCCAAATCTAAGTGATGAAATATTACACAACAAAAATCAATTGCCATAACAATTCTGCAGACAACTCTGTACTCTCGCAAGGATGTCTTTAAATACTGTGTACACCGAGGCCTTAGAGCACCACGATCAATTAGTACATTCTTCGAGGTTTCACGTTGATTAATTACTTTGCAAAAGCAGCACATGTTGTCTTTCAGTAAAATACATTTTCGTTTGGCTTGAATATCCTGGGTTTTCCATAGGTTGAACCTTAGAGGCATGAAATCGGCTCTGTGTGCTGGAGAAGGGGACTTCACACGGCACGATTCTAGGGCACTAAACTTTTTATGATGGAAAGGATTGTCCTTAAAATCTCGGAAGCACATGGACTTCTGTCTAGTTCTGATCCAGTCCCATTGAAACAGTTTCGGCTTAACCCTGACTGGATTTTGTAATAAGTCATTAAGCGAAACATCAGCAAATGCTAATGCATGAATTACCACAAGTCTCCATCCCTGGATGAAAAAACATGTCTAGAAAGTATACCTATGAGCATGGTTGTCCTGGGAGGATAGCTCAGTGGCAGCTTGCGCGCCTTGGAAGCAAGACAACACGAAGCAACACAGGTTCGATCCCTGGGTCCGTGCTTAGAAACTTCTGGGTATTTACGTGCGTTATAAATACGCAACTAAAACAAAAAAAATCATTTCTGTAACAGCGCCTCGATGCGGGCTGTGTGAGCGCTTTAAAAATAAAAATTAAAAAAATAAAATTTAAAAAACGGTGGAGTCTACGGCTAGGATAACACCATAAGTATCTCGCATAGAGGGAGATAAGACCCAATTTGTTTCTGATCCAGCCGACAGGTACACAATTAGGCAGATTAAGAAGTTGGCGCCAGAATTTACCCTCCAGTTTGTTCCACACCACTTCAGAAATCGGGCTCTTGGTCTCAGAGCCATACAATAAAACAGGCGTTATTTTTTGTAAGTAGAACATAAGTACCGGTATCAATGAAAATTTCCCATATTTATGTTGAATAATCCTAGCTTGAGAAATAAACATATTTAACTTGACATGCAATGCTGCAAAATGCACTTGAGCATCTTGATAAGCAACTTTGTTTTCCGTTTTTACTGATTTTTACACATAAATACGGACGAAAATCACTCTGTTTCCTTTCTGTATTAATTTGTAGAAAACGGAAAAAAGCGGAAATTAAGCTTTCTTGCTTAGGTCTCCAGGCTGTCAATCATGTCTTTCCACCCACTATTTATGGGAAGTAAGCAATAGAAATGCTTTAAAAAAGAATGTATTTCCATTTCCAGATGTTTAAATGGCTGCAGCAATGTTTTAGTTTGTGGCTGCCACTTCACTTGAAGTACAAAAACCCAGCTCTGCAAGCATTCCATACGTGCATCCATGCACAACATTTTTTCATTTTACTACATGTGGAAAGATACTATTTGCAGTTTTTATTTTTACACAGCAAAAAAATAAATGTAGATAAGTACTGATAAAAACGAGCACAAAATAAATATGGATACATACAGGCGGAAATGTTTGAAAAATTAATACCATAAGACCTGGAGCCTTAATTATAAGTAAGGCTCCCGGTTTTATAGTATTTATTTTTCTGCCATTTCTGTCTGTATTGATCCATATTTATTTTTTGCTCTTTTTTCTGTATTTATCCACATTTATATTTTGCCATATAAAAAGATAATTCGCAAACAGTATTTTTCTGCATTTATTCTAATTAAAACATGCATTTATTAAAGCACACAGGCAGCCATATAGGAAAGAAAAGAAAGAAATGGTAGCTCAATTTTTTCCATAAAAACAAACGGTTGCTCCTGTGACTGCTGGTGCCTTAAGGTATATCCTGACAGCAATTTGAAGACATTTGAAGATATTTTGATACAACTGTTGCACTCTGCATGCTGCCATTCTGCAATGCGGTTGGTCTGCGATGTATGAGTGAGATCATAGCGAAACAGACAAAGATCTGTTTTCTGTTTTTTCCCATTTTTATAAATAAATACAGACAGAAAGCAGATTGATTTACGTCTGTATTTATGTGTAAAAACCAGTAAAAACGGAAAACTGGAAGCCTTAATTATAAGGGATCTGGAATATCTGGGCGGGTCCCCTTGTCACCCTCACACCCCATAGCTAGATATGCTGCCTCGCAGCGGTCTAAATAATCTTGGGGAACTCAAATTCAGTCTTGTTAGCCTCTTCATTCTTGCAGTAATCAAAATGATGAACAAATAGCATTTCAAGGGCAACATTAGTAGTCCATGATGAGGGTACAAGGTACAAGCAGAGGTACAGGAAACCTTTCACCAATAGCAGCCACCAAGAAGGCCCTAAAATTTTGCCACTGGCTCCCGGTGGCTGAAAGGATCAAATTCAAGACCCTCTGCATCTCCACAAGGCTTTCTGGGGCCTGGGACTCCACTACATCCAACTTTCTCTTCCTAAATACCTTGCTGCTAGAGTCGTTCGGTCCACTAGCTCCAACTCTCTGCAGATCAGACGTTTCTCCAAGCGGAGAGTGGGTGGTAGATCTCTTTCTTTGGTAGGAGCCTCCCTCTGGAACGGCCTGCTGTCCTCCCTCAGACATGAGCCAGATCTCCTCAAGTTCCGGAAACTTCTCAAGACCTTCCTTTTCTCCTCCTCCTTCCCTCTCCCCCTCCCTTGCTAATGTCCCCCGGCCGCTGCGACTGGTGCCTGGTCCCTTATAAGCCTTACAAGGGACAGGCCCTCCTGGCCCCGTCTTCCTCAGCACCCCTTACCCAGCACTTGCCCTCTGGCACCTTTCCCTAACTAGCCTAATCTGGTCCACCCTGTCATTGCACTTGCTGACCCTTACCCCTGGCTTTCCCCTGCACTTGCCCTCTTGGGCTCCCCTCAGTACTTGCCCATCCCCTGAGCCACCCCCCACTCTTCCTGCTTTTCTCCCCTCCCACCCTTTCCATTATCCCAGCCCTTCCGCCCTGATGTGCCCCTTAGACCCGTACTTCTTGCTGGGTCGGACTGGGACAAGAAATAGGCCCAGTCACCCAAAAAAATGTGGCCCACACATGGCCTCAAAAAATTGGGCCACCCCTCGCCTCACGACCCTTGACCTCTGATGACATCACCGGAAGTGATGTAAATTGACCCCACCCCAAAGTGACATCCCGGGAAGCGATGAAACACGACCTTTCACCCCTTGACAAAACAGGAAGTGGCATCAAATATCATTGTTCCTAAGTACACTACAAAAAATATGGTTAGGATTTCACTAATGTGATATACATTTCATAAAAGAATGGATCACCATATGTATCATTAATATCTGTGTGTATAGATATTGTCAAATTAATGTGAATCCAAACAGACGTCCAAGGCCAAATGATAATATTTTATTGTATAGCACTTACACTTAAGCTCTTTTATATGGAACAAATATGCATACAATATCATGCAACCTATGTTGGTACTCATTTATCGATTTAAGAAGGATGAAAGGCTTTTTGAAAAAAAAAATAGAAAAGATATGTTATTTTTTTCCAAACCGGCCCAGGCATGGCCAGAAACCGGCCCCCACTCCCCAGGGACGATTTCGGCCCAGCCACGGGCCGAAAGGCAGAGGGGCCAATCCGACACTGATTGTTACTGTACTTGCATGGACCAAATGTCACAAGGCCAAGTAGGACTATTTTGTATTGTTGTTTTCTCCCCCTCCCCCTTTTGTCTTGTGGCACCTTGAAACACGTGTGTATAGGCGCCTTAGAAATGTCCAATAAAATAAAAAAATACTGGCCACAGTATACACACAATCCAGAATAGACAGACGACTCAGATTAGCTGCCTCACATAATGTAAAAGTGCACACGCATGGATAGAGGAGACCAATTGGAAGCAAGGAGAAAGCTGCACTATAGCATAGCATAGATCATGGATGAAGACTATAAGCTACCAGGAAGGGCTCTGTGTCCAGACAGAATGAGATTAGAAGAGAAATATGCTTTTCAAATAGTGCTTATTAGGGAGTAAAGGAACAAGTGGCTGTGGTGTGCAATATGTCAATGCTCACTGTTACTATAGGGGAAGCAACGCTCTAGCCAGTGAAACTATGACTGAGGCTTTTTTGAAGATCATGAAAACAGAAATTTAGTTTTTATTTTGCGCTTCATGCTGGAGACCAGACTCTAAGCATGGAATCAGGATTCAAGCCCGTGAGGCTCTGCATTGCCTTGCGTCCAAGACAAATGCGTTGCCCCTGAGTAATCCTCTCGACCCTCCCTCATACCCTGACAACAAAATCATTCTGGAGGGATGACAGTTTTGACAGGTTAGGCAATACGAGATAAAATGATATGACCAGGATCAGACATTGGTTAAGAGGTTAAGCTGTGATTCGCAACCACCATTTCTGCACTTTACCACTTTATTTTCCAGTTCTTACCATGAACTAAAATAATCCAATTTTATAGAATTGACTGGGAAAGTACACAAATCACATAACCCAACATGACAATTTTTAAAAACAAAACAATACAGAAGCATTTTATGCAAAATGGGAATGATTCTAGCTTCGAAGACTCCATCATCAAGGGAAGTATAGAAGTACTGGCATATTAACTGATGAGATTTTAAAAGATTTAATCTGGGTTTCTCTGTATTTTAATGGTTTAAATACTGCCAAAACTACTTGTGAAATTATTTCTAAACACGCATAAAAACGTTTTTGAAATTGCCAAAAATCAGACCGTTTTTTTGTGTCACACAAGCAGACCTTAAAATATACTTCCAAGGAACTGCAACATCTGGTCCTATTTCTTCTGTATTGAACCACTTCCACTCAAATTGCCTCCATAAAATGAAAGATCCGGTAATGGGCTAAACAATGGCACCAGCATGTGAGAAGGCAAACCTGTTCACAGAATATACAGCACTGTAATGTTAGTAATTAATTCTGCCAGATTTAAGGCATGATTATTAATTAATCATGCTTCAACCTTCAGGGTATTATCAATTACACCTTGTAGTACCTCACCATTTGGATTGTAAATAATCATTGTATGACTTTAATAATTTTGGTTTTGGTCCAAATTTTGGCTTTTGCTTTTCTTGTCATTTGTGTCATTGTATTGTACTATATATATTTCTTTAGATTATCAGTGTTTTTATTCAGAAATTGTCTCACAATCTTTTACATGCACAGATGTTTTTGTGTAGTGTCTGTATGCCTAAAAATAATAAAAAATCTCTTTTTGCATATATACATAAAAAACGAACCCACATTTGAGATACCCTCCGTGACGTTTTTTGCACAAAATTAATTTTCATAAATAATTGTAATATATACAACATATTGAGTTGTTTGCAGCGTGGATGCTTTTTGTTTATCGCTGTATTATTGACCCCAACCACGCATGCCCACAAGTAGCTCCCCTATTTGATTTAACATTGGTGATAATAGCACCCCTTGTGCTACAAAACTAAGGACATATAGATGTAGGTTAATCAACTTCAGACATGTAAAAAGGATGAGTCGGCCTTGTTGGAATTTGGTATTGTAATATTGCACATGAACACAGATCACTGCAATGAGTGCTTAACACTCTGAGCTACCTTCTGGACCATAAATGGCGGGACTCAAATGTATTGGTATGTATTTCAACTTTGGCTGTTGCGCATGATCAATATCCTCACAGAAAGGTGAGAATGCTACAGGAGTTGTGCAGCAGTGAACACACACCCTATGTATACCACAGTGAAGACAGAAAGCATTACAGGATGAATTGATCAGAGCAGTATTTACTTGCTATCAACAGACAGGCAATAGGTTTAGAGCCTCAGCAGTAGGCCCTGCAATATCCCGATGTGTTCTTTTTAAGTTCGGTGCACAATGGGAACTGACTTCTTTTGCTCAGGCAGCCTTATGCACCCCCTTACCCAAAGTCGGGGGCCTGGGGCAAGTGCCCTTTTGTCCTCCCATAACCACCTCTCAGCACTGCAAGCGTCCCCGGCATCTACAGAACTGGTATAGAACAACCAGCAGTGATGCAAGCTTCCCTCACACGAACAGAGAAGGCATCAAATGGGCCGTAGTGTTGCAAACTCCGCTCCCATGAACAGAACAGCATCGAATGGGCAGCCGCGCTGCCAACTCCCCTCACATGAACATAACAGGCATAGAATGGACTACAGTGGTGCAAACTTTCCTCACATGAACATAACAGGCATAGAATGGGTTGCAGTGCTGCAAGCTTCCCTTACGTGAACAGAACCGGCATAGAATGGACTACAGTGATGCAAACTTTCCTCACATGAACATAACAGGCATAGAATGGGTTGCAGTGTCGAAAGCTGAGCAGAACAAGCATAGAATGGGCTGCAGTGCTGCAAGCTTCCCTTACGTGAACAGAACCGGCATAGAATGGACTACAGTGATGCAAACTTTCCTCACATGAACATAACAGGCATAGAATGGGTTGCAGTGTCGAAAGCTGAGCAGAACAAGCATAGAATGGGCTGCAGTGCTGCAAGCTTCCCTTACGTGAACAGAACAGGCATAGAATGGGCTGCAGTGCTGCAAGCGGCCCTCACATCAACATAACAGGCATAGAATGGGTTGCAGTGTCGAAAGCTGAGCAGAACAGGCATAGAATGGGCTGCAGTGCTGCACGCTTCCCTTACGTGAACAGAACCGGCATAGAATGGACTACAGTGATGCAAACTTTCCTCACATGAACATAACAGGCATAGAATGGGTTGCAGTGTCGAAAGCTGAGCAGAACAAGCATAGAATGGGCTGCAGTGCTGCACGCTTCCCTTACGTGAACAGAACCGGCATAGAATGGACTACAGTGATGCAAACTTTCCTCACATGAACATAACAGGCATAGAATGGGTTGCAGTGTCGAAAGCTGAGCAGAACAAGCATAGAATGGGCTGCAGTGCTGCAAGCTTCCCTTACGTGAACAGAACAGGCATAGAATGGGCTGCAGTGCTGCAAGCGGCCCTCACATCAACAGAACCGGCAAAGAATGGGCTGCAGTGCTGCAAGCTTTCCTCACATGAACATAACCGGCATAGAATGGACTACAGTGGTGCAAACCTTCCTCACATGAACAGAACAGCATCGAATGGGCAGCCACGCTGCCAACTCCCCTCACATGAACATAACAGGCATAGAATGGGCTGCAGTGTTGAAAGCTGAGCAGAACAGGCATAGAATGGGCCGCAGTGCTGCACGCTTCCCTTACGTGAACAGAACCGGCATAGAATGGACTACAGTGGTGCAAACTTTCCTCACATGAACATAACAGGCATAGAATGGGTTGCAGTGTCGAAAGCTGAGCAGAACAGGCATAGAATGGGCTGCAGTGCTGCACGCTTCCCTTACGTGAACAGAACCGGCATAGAATGGACTATAGTGGTGCAAACTTTCTTCACATGAACATAACAGGCATAGAATGGGTTGCAGTGTCGAAAGCTGAGCAGAACAGGCATAGAATGGGCTGCAGTGCTGCAAGCTTCCCTTACGTGAACAGAACAGGCATAGAATGGGCTGCAGTGCTGCAAGGGGCCTTAACATCAACAGAACCGGCATAGAATGGGCTGCAGTGCTGCAAGCGGCCCTCACATCAACAGAACCGGCATAGAATGGGCTGCAGTGCTGCAAGCTTTCCTCACATGAACATAACCGGCATAGAATGGGCTGCAGTGCTGCAAGCTTTCCTCACATGAACATAACCGGCATAGAATGGGCTGCAGTGCTGCAAGGGGCCTTAACATCAACAGAACAGGCATAGAATGGGCTGCAGTGCTGCAAGCGGCCCTCACATCAACAGAACCGGCATAGAATGGGCTGCAGTGCTGCAAGCTTTCCTCACATGAACATAACCGGCATAGAATGGGCTGCAGTGCTGCAAGCTTTCCTCACATGAACATAACCGGCATAGAATGGGCTGCAGTGCTGCAAGCTTTCCTCACATGAACATAACCGGCATAGAATGGGCTGCAGTGTTGCAAACCTTCCTCACATGAACAGAACAGGCATCGAATGTTTGCAGCGTTGCAAGCGTCCCTCACGTGAACAGAACCGGCATGGATCGGGCTGCAGTGTGGCAAACTTCTTCACACCACCAGAACAGGCACACCTCGAGCTGCAGCCCTGCCAGGTGCAGCAGTCAGAAGTGGAGCAGTATTTTCAAGTGATGTTTCCCCGAGTGAGCAAAGCGGAAAATGACCTTATAGTGTTCAGCATATCCACGGTCACTATTAATAATATATTTGGAGAGACACTATACATTATTAAACCATAGTCGAGGCTTTTTGGAATATCATATACTATAAAGTAAATCACTTGTAGGGACTGGCAATTTGAGACGGTAATGTACAGTGATATTGAAAGAGTTACCCAGGATCATACACTTTATTAATTGGGGAAGCAGAGATTTGACCTCTACCATGTAGACACGTGATCAGCAGCCGCTAGAATCTACATCTGTCACCATCACCCTCCTCCCAGATTTGTGGAAGAGCTCCCAAGTTCCCCCTTCAGGTGCAAGTAGCCAATGCATTCTTTTTATTCTTTGCATTCTAGCGCGTGTAGTCCTACATTTATAAAAGAAAATCAAAACTGCAAGTCCCAGAATGCAACGGGAAACATAGGGAATGGTTGAGCTATAGACTGCTAGCCTGACAATGAACCATTCTAGTGCATTGGTCTTGGCGGTTTAAAAAAAAAATAGGACATAAGCATTTTATCAAGCAAGGGACGTAACGGAAATGTTCTGATTACATACCAGTAATCCCTTTACTCTGAGCCCGTCTCTTTCTCGTCGCAGTCGTTATAGTATGACGCTTCTACCTTGCGAAACACGAATTTCCAATATGACGACAAAAGAAATGGAGGAGGCGCCCGAATAACGGGGCAGCATCCTCTCCTCCCTCCCCCCTGGGTAAGCGGGAGGAGTGCAGGAAAGCCCGGGAATCCCGAGGGGCTGGAAGCCCACAAACGTGCGAAAATGCCCAGGAAAGCCGACAAAGGGGCGGGCCAGGTGGCTTATAAGCTGCCTGCTTTGGGCGACTTGGTTATTGCAGCAGCAGGACCCCTGCGGACGCTCGTGGAGGACCTGTTTCTTTTTGTTTTCCTCCCACCCACCTGTTACACATGGGCACCGAGCGGCTTTGCTCGGTTCACAGCGTTCTCGACTTCAAAGAGGTTGGGTGTCCTTTCTTGCTTCCCCGTTCCGGAGATGCTGGCGGTTGTCAGGGAAACCACGCCGCAGGAGTAAGCAGAGTCTCATAATCAGCTGACTCTGACGCTCGTTCGGCCAAATAAAAACACATGTTGCGCAAGACACAGTGCTTCTAATTAGCTTTGCTAATCTCGCCATCGTTCGTGTGTACTCTCTTGGATGATTCCGGTGCCTGACCCCGGACTTGTTATCAGACTTGCATCTCGCGCGCCCCTTGTCTGCCTTTGGAATTGCCGGCTGTTGACTCGACTTCGGAACGCCTCCTGACCTGCCTTTGTGTTATCCTTTACGGCCAGTTTTTCTCCTCCTTGCAAGATTACCTGAAGCCCGACCTCGGAACGCTTTCTGACCTGCCTGTTGTCTGGCCCTTATTTTGACGATGTCTCTCCTTCCCGCTGGTTGTGTATTTCGTTACACTTGTTGATCCGGTTCTTCTGTTTACATTTCAAGCATTGGCCGGATTACCGCTTCCTCTGTTTCCTGATTACGCTTCTTACTAATTCCAGTAAGATAATTTCAGCCATTGTGACTTGTCTTCTTAACATACTGCAGTCTTCTGTGAATAGACTTTGTGGATACCTCATTGTGCAAGCTGGACGCTCTGCTGATTCCTTGCACCACCGCGAATCTAGTTGCGATCCTCATGCCGTTGGGAAGCTACTCTCTACTAGCCTTCCCAGTTTATTATTTTATACCTCCGTTGTGTTCTCTTTGGACCTCCTTTCATCCATAAGGGGGATGTAAGGACCTTCTCCTTATTTTCCTATCAATATTACCCACCTAACTAGAACTTCCAACTTTGAGCCTTTTCTTTTCTTTTCTTTTCTTTCTTTCCTTTAGAATTCCTCCTAAACTAATAGCTGCCAAACCTCTTTCAGGTACTCGCTCACATCCTAGATTTCCATCAATCCCTTTATGTTCTGATTTATTGCCTCTAACCTGTACCTTGTGTTTTTTGCAGCTTGGTGTGGTGGTGTGGTTTCTCCCCGCTCTTTTGGGTAATACACCAACCTGCCTGTTCTATTATTACACAGTCAAGGGGGTCCATTATCTTAAAGAGCCGCCTCAAGAGAGGCAGTCCGGTCTCAGGGGTCCTTTTCTGGACTATACTCAGCAGTGACAGAAGGTTCCGGTCCATTTGGTGTTCCTTCCTCTCAACGCCCCGGCCAGTCCTACAGGCAGTGAGTAACACCACCCTGCTTATAGGATGACAGAATTGCAAGGCCTGGCTGTTGCTGTTGCAGAATGGTGAGGCAGTGTTTTGGCGACCATTGGCAAGATACAGACTACTAATGAGCCATGGAAAGCGGGAAGGGTTTTCGCTCTTCTTGCGACCAGCGTCCCTTGGTGGCTTAAGCGGCAGGGGCGCTGGAGTTATCGATGAGGGCTCGGCTTCCCCCGACAAAACGGCACTCCCCCAGCCCAGGAACACCTGCAAGGGCAGGCGGAGCTCAGCCAAGAGTGGTTGGGGGAGCTTTGGTCTACAGTGGACTTAGTTGGGAAAGGGGCAAGCTAGGTTTGGACACAGAGCAGGCGGTTGGTCACCTCACCTTCAGAACTATTTTCACAAAGTGTGGTTTGCAGTGTTTTGAATTTGGAAGTATAAACAACGTTGTGAAAATAAATCTGCAGCCTTTTATGCCAACAAAGAAAAAATGTCTCATTCTGCACCTTTTTTCCCTGGTAGGGTATCAAGGGTGGCGATTGGAATGAGCAAGCATGTTGGTACAAATATGGACAAGTGCCCAGGTTATGGGCTGACCCTGCCCCTCTGCTTATGTGGAGAGGGGATAAGGGTCACCATCACCAATCATACATCCTGCCACTCAGCCAGCAGCAGGAACTTCCCAGTTACCCCCAGTGAGGGGGACGGAGTGGGGTCCAGGACTGCAAAGATGAAGAGAAGGACTCAGTGTAATGGGATTACAGGTACATTTTCTGAAAATTCCGTCCTGGTCCCTCTTCTTCTTCCCGGTCCTTATAGTATGCAGACATAAGTGAATACAGGTGGGGGTCGAAGGGGGCGGGAATTTGCACACCATAGAGAATCACCCACAGATGAAAAAATGTTTAATGAACAGCTTCAGTTATTAAACAAGACAACACAGCCAACCCAACAGACTCTCTTGGAAGACGGACAGACAGCATATAATGGGAGATAAAGGTCTCAGGGGAAGCAAATGTGGCGGCCCTAGAAATATCCCCCGTTGCCATCCCACCACCCCCTGAAGAATGTCCAGGACCCGACATAGCCCGGGTCCACCTAACCTGCACGCCCTCAGGAGGGGGAGGGTTAGAAGCTTCATAAGCCATGCTAATGACCGTTGACTTGTTACCAATCTTCTCAAGGTAGCCTTATATGGCTGCCCACGGGCATACGCTGAGCAAGAGATGACAAACAACTGTTCACATTGTCTGGAGCCTGCTGTCCTGGCCCAGTAAAACCTCACCACCCTGCCCCCATCTACGGGGCGATGAATAGGGAGGACAAGGTCTTCATATAGGTCAAAGTCTGAAATGACCTTTGGCCGAAAGAGAGGAGGAAGATGCAGGACCAGCCCTCTGCGAGGAATCTCAGATCGGTCTCAGAGGCGACCAAAGCCCCTATCTCTCCCAACATACAGGTGGATGCTGTAGCCACAAAGAACAACCACTTGTAAGACAAGAGGCTGATGGGAAGTTCCCCCAAGCATTCAAAGTGGGGCACAGAGTACCAGCGGAAGGCTCCGTGTATGGAAAGGAGAACTTTCTCCAGGCCGGGAGATATAAACTCCGTAAAGGAGGCGAGCCATCAGATCTGGTATGGGGCAATGAAAACCCACGGAACCCTAAAAGCCATGACTGCTGCCAACTGAGCTCTAAGAGTGGAGGAAGCTAAACCCAAACCAGACCCCTCATGAAGCAAATCCAAGACTCGTACTGGGTCGCAGGACAAGTTTATTCCTGAGGCAAAAGAACACCAGTGCCTAGCAAAATCCTTGAGTGAGGATGGTCGCCTACAGCCCTGCCCCATTAGAGCAAGAACCAGAGATAACCCCACTCCTTTACAAGACCAACCTGCTCAGAAGCCAGGCCGTCAAACACAATCAGGAAAGTGTCGGGCCTGGGAGGATGGGCCACTTCAGGGTAGAAGGTCCCAGAAACAGGAGTGGGGGAGATTTCTTGGGGAGGAACAGCAGAAGGGGGAACCAAGGCTTCCTCTGCCAGGCTGAATCCATCAGAATCAGGCTAACCTTGCCCCTCTTGACCCCCAACAGGGCCCTGTGAATGAGCAGGAAGGGCTAAAGGCAAACAGAAGAAACGCCAGACGGTGGAAAGAGCATCGGTTCCCACTGCTAGAGAATCTTGAGCCCTTGACATGTAATACTGGATAAGAGCATCATGACTGGAGGCAAACGAGTCAACTGCTGGTGTCTCGAACCTCTTGCGAATCGACCTGAAGACTGTGATCTTCAGGGCACTGCCCACTCAGGATGGAAACCCCCTGCTCAAGGCATCTGTGTGGATATTTACCACTCCTGGCATATATTCGGCTTGATAGGACAGGCAATGGATCTATGCCCACTTGATAATCGGCAAAGCAATCCACTGCAGAGAGTGCCACCTGGTTCAACCCTGGCAGTTAATAGATAATTTGGGCACCTCATTGATCAAACAGACCTGGATAGGTTTCCCTCTCAGGTGGGGGGGCGGGGCAGATCGGAACTTCCAAATAGCAGAGAGATCTCTCCAATTCGAAGACCTCTCTCCCTCCCACCTTTGACCATTTCCCCTGAATGTAGAATTACCCCAGTGTCGCACCCCACCCTGCTTGACTGGCACCTGTCCTGAAAATGAGTGGTTGAGGGGATCCAAGGAGAACCCCTGAAACAGGATTCCCCCAGAGCCACCGTGCTAATGTATTCTTGATAAAGGGAGTGATCGCTAACCGTTTGGCGTAATCCATGGAAGATTCATTCCAGTTGGTCAGGAGGAAACCTGGCCCAGGGTGCCACAAAGACTGTAACCGCCTAGTCTTCCTGCACTTCCAACCATTGCATTGCTGATGTTTCCTCCATGCTTCGAAGGGTGCCTGTTCTGGAGATTTGTCAGTCCATGATGGGGTAAGGATACCCTACTATCCAGGGTGTTCAAAATACCCCCTATACTCTCCATTACCTGAGTGGGGATCAAAAAGATCTTCTGTATGTTCAAAGTTCAACTCTCCTGAAGGGTATGCACAATAGTCTTGCTCTCAAGGCCAAGGGACAGCAAAGGGGCATGAATGAACCGGTTCTCCATGTGACAAATCAACTTCCAGGGCACCAGTGGTCCAGGGATGATTATATTGGTTTCTAAACCATCAATCAGCCCCACACCTCTAGTACACCACAAGGGATCAGAACAGATTGGAAACACAAGCAAATTCTAAAGCCCCTTGTCCAATTTTGGTAACGGGGATGGAACGGCAGGCTTATCTCTGCAAGGTCGTGGTTCGTTGGTTAGTTGCAACACAGCAAAAATACCATTATTACCCAACGATAAAAGGGACTGTTCAGTCAAGGTTGTATACACATATCTACTTTATTATTATCACAAGACAGTTCTAGCACACTACAAAATACAACCCACCCTGTAAAGGAATGCAGAGGACAGACACTTTCAAGAAGGAAAAGGGATGCACTCTGGATACTGACAGGAGGGTAGTTGGCAAAGTAATTAATCGCAATAGTTCAAGGGTACTTGGTTTCAACACAGAGGGAGCAATGGGTCATAAAATGTCACTAGGGGCCTTCGGAGAAGGACCAGAGGGACAGAACCACAATGTACCTTGTACTTGTAGAAGTTCTTGGTGTTCAAGAGGGTCGAGTTCTTGTCAGGGTGCTTTGCAGCTCCTGTAACATAGTTCAAGACTGGAGACTGCTGTGGGTATCAGGCAGCATGCAGTTCGGCGAGTGAGGCTGGACGGACGGCTGCAGGCTGGCCTACACAGCGGCTCAGGGTCAGGAATCGTCTCAGTGCTGGTTGGCCGGTCTGAAGCACTGGTTGAGGCATCTCGGATGACGTGAACGACTGCAGCGTGACAACAGTCAGCAGTGCAGTTGGTTGCAACTTGAGGGGATCTACTGGCTCGAAAATGTCCTATAAGACAGACGTTGGTGAATGCTTGTCGATGCACTCCTTCTAGCTTCTTCACTGGGTTTGTGTCATTGTTTAAGGCAGACAGCCCAGAGCTGAGGAGAGTGCTGCAAGCAACTGCCTTGACCTTGGTTTGGTCCACAGACTCTCTGGCACTTCCCACCTAGGAAGCTTGCTTGCAGAGCCTAGCAGGGCACATTGTGTGTTGGCTGGGTACTGGTTCTGGAGCTGGTGCAGGATCCTGTGGATTCAGTATCTCCCTCATGGGAGATGTTTAGGGGATGGATATTCCTTCCCTCTTTGGAAATCCTAGCCTTCCTTCACTGGCGAAAGCTGTAAGGCAGACTGTACCTTCAGCCAGTTCCAAATGAGATCTTCGTGTCACTCCTTGCAAAGTCTTCAGCTGATCTGCCCAATAGAGGGGCCTGGACCTCTTGTAACGCCAAATGTACCACAGGGATTGGTGTAGGCTAAGCCTACCTGAATGAACCAATCCTGGGTCCCCACCAACAATCCCCTGTATGCATGAGGTCCTAACCAGAGTGCTTTGTGACAGAAAAGGTAAAGGGGTGAAAACATGTAATACTAAGTCCCACCCATCTTCCTGTCTGTTGTGAATCAAAGGGTCTCTGTTGTCACGGTTTTACAACACGGCACACTCCAGCCAGGAACTCCTTCCCCTGACAATGAATGTGGCGCACAATAAAAATGCTTTTTATCTTTAAATAACCACAGGTTCTTTTATTTGAGTAGGCCCCCAACCCGTTTCGCACCCAACCTTCACAAACATCCCGTGTCACAATGGACTAGGAACAATAAGATATTTATTAAATTATGATTTAATGAAAAAGGAAAAATATTCAAAATGCAAGAGCCACTAATATGTGGCAACACAAATGCAATGCTTCCTACAGAACAATTGGTTCCGAAATCCTAACTCAGTTCACACAGATCTTCAATGGCGATACAGGAAAACTGTTTTTGAAGCCGGTGATAGCACTAAGGTTAAGCACTCCCCCCGTAACACTCACCCCCAAACATCAGCTAACTTAATTCCTTTGAAGGGTAGGCAGTGTCAAGGAGTAAGGATAGAGAGAGAAAAGTTGGATTTGGAATAAAGCCCACCACCCCAAGATGGGAAGTTAGAAAATAAAATGAAAACCCATTTTTGGAGCAAAACGGCAAAATCGGATTTTGCTTATTACTCGCACGGCTACTCACAACTGCTGGGGGACAGCTATAAAGGAAATTTGTGTTGCTACACTTGAGGAGATGGGAACCTTAGAGACTACTAATCAGTACACCGCCTCCAACTCCCTCAGGGTCAGCCGCTTCTCCAAACAACGAGTTGGGGGCAGATCTCTTTCCACTGCAGGGGCCTCCCTCTGGAACAGCCTTCCTGCCTCCCTGAAACTTGAGGAGAACCACCTTCGGTTCCGGAAGCACCTCAAAACCTTCCTCTTTGCCTCCGCTTTCTCTCCTCCTCTCCCCTGCTAATACTACTGAAACTGCACTGAATCTGCAACTGGGCCATTCACCGTTCTCGGCCCAGCCACTCTCCCCTGCACTGCCTCCACGGCAACCCCTGCACTACGGGACTGTGTCTGTATCCATACAGCCCCCCTTCCCAGCACTTGTCTGCACTTACCTCGCACTTGCCACAAGCTGACCCTTGTTATTTATCCTGTATGCTGTATGCTAATAACCCTGTACTGCACTTTCCCCTCTCCCTTTCCCCCATGCACTTTTCCATTCCCCTCTACCCTTCCACTTGCGCGATCTGAATGACACCTGGCCTAGTAAGATCGTTGTCTGTCTCCCCTTGTTCCCCCCCCCTGCCTCGTCGTGCCTTGAAACACTTGTGTATGGGCGCGTTACAAATGCCTTATCATCATCATCATCATCATCAATGTAGGAAATCGCTTTTGGGGAGAAAGCAAATGCCAAAGAAAAATACAAATGGCAAATGGAAATTCGTTTCACACAGGATTTGCAATGACAGGTAGCCAAGGAAAGGGACTTAGCTTTCAAAATCGGAAATTGTTTTTTAAGGACAAGGACAGAGGTGCATAACCAATAGGATTCTAGACAAAAGGGGTTGCTCTCAATGGGACTACGGTTTGAGGTTTTCAATGGGACAGATGCAAATTAGGAGTTAATGGGGTAATGCACACAATACACAGGCAAATTCGATTTCAGTTACACAGAGACAAATTCTGTTGAGGCTATTTTTTAATGACTAGAGTTAATAAAAACACTCAACAAGATTGTTGATTTTGAATGGCAACCATATTGAACGTGAAGTTCAATGGGGGAATTAATTGATGTATTTCAAAATGATACTAAGGACTTATACAGACAACTGAAAGATTTATCAAGGAATACGCTAACATACACAGGCTAATACAGATTCTTCTATGGAAAGGGGAATTAATTATACTGGCGATTTGGGACTTTCAATGGGATTTTTAATGGGATGCAATGTTCCAAAAGGAGAGGGGTATGCAATTTTGGACTGGGGTTATTTGCTACTTACAAAGTAAGCCTTGGTTTGGGATTCTGGAAAGTCCGCTGGATCTCAGGACCCTCTGAACAGCTAGATAAGGGGTCTGGTCTCTGCACTCTCCTGGATGGGATTCTGGACAGCCAGCTCTATCTCAGGACTCTCTGGATAGCTAGGCAAGGGATCTAGTCTCTGCACTCTCCCTGTATGGAACTCTGGAAAGATATGTAAATGGGTGCTCCCAATTTTTTGTTCTCGGGGGGTCAGATCTGTAAACGGGGAGATTCTAAGAAGAAAAAGGAACAGACCAGACTGACTACCCCTCTCTCAAAGGCCTGTCGAAAACACAGGTGCGAGTGCGGCGGTACTGCTTCGTAATTCTACAGTAACCAATACCTATAAGGAGCCAATTAGTTGACTGAGACCGGTGGTTAACAAAAGTATAAATCACTTTAATAGTTGCTTAAAACCACATCTTAAAAACATTTATGGGCTTTTTCATACATCAATCATACCTTTCATTCCAATTCATACCAATTCATACGTTCTATGGACTAAGGGTTCAACAGTTTACATGTACTTTGAGCATATTTGCCGTTTACAATATGCGTGACATCGGAAAAAAACATTTGATTTTCCTATAAGTCGACATATGTTTCGGACCTTCTTTAAATTCCCATCGTTGTCTGCGATGGTTAAAACGGTAGGTATTAGGCCATCTTCAGGACAGTCGTGCTTTTATCGAAGCTTAATTTCGTTCCCCTTTTCTCATACGAAAAAGCCAAATCTAAAAACACAAATTACACATATATATTACATTGTACACCGGTCTGTGCCCACTTAGTTATTGTCAAGGTGATGGCCAAATTCATGCGCGAAGGCAGAACACCCACCTATGGTCGACGTGTATTATTGTGGACCATGGAGTAGTGGATACTGGATATCTTCTGTATTTCACAGTATCTGGAACCCTATTTACAGGGAACATAGGGAAGATAATCAATAAACTTAGCATTTGTCATTTAGCAAGGCAGGAAAAAGAAAAGTCCTGTCACCAAAAGGTAACAAGGACTTACGGGGGACACCTCAGTGTAGGTGAATCTTCAAAATCTCTTTTTTTGAATGCCGCCTAGTCTGCTGTCGTCAGTTAGGACTGATTTTGTCAGATTCATCCGGTGTAGTGCCTGAAAATAAGGCACACATAATTACTGGAATGCTCATAGTGCTAGCGTAACTTATACTGATGTTCTAACCTACTGTTTTAGTTATTATCAGGTCGCCCAGTTTGGTTCTAGGTTCGCTGTTATTTCATCAAAGTGAAACGTGCTAAGCATGAGGCACAATAGATTACCAACACGCTTTAAGGGACAGCGTCCTTGGTGCTGCTGTTCTAAAATACTATTTTAGTTAATTTAGGACTCCCAGTAGCTGATACTGTGTTCGCTGTTATTTGCTCCGAATGGAACAAGCTATTTTGTTGGGGAGCACGCACCATGAATCCCAAGGATATAAGCGTTTCACCTATCGATCCAACTGTCTAACACCATGGGTGGTGTATGCTATAAAATGCCCGTGCAATATGGTCTATATTGGAAAAACCAAACGGCCAATACGCCAACATATCAATGTGCACAAATTGTGCATCCGGAATCAAGTAGAAAATAAACTATTAATAGCCCATTTTTCCAAAAAACAACATAAATGCACAGACTTATTCTGGTGTGTCATTCAAGTCATCAAACCTTCCCCCAGAAATGAATGGGAATAGGGATCAAATTCTTACTAGGTGTGAACAAAAATGGATTTATAATCTGAATACAGCTAAAAATTGGTTAAATATAGCCGTGGAATGGAGTGCTTTCCTCTGAGATAACTGTAAAAGGGAAACACACTTCCAACCACACTTTACCACGTAATCCATTTGACGAGTTGGTGTCACCATTCTAGCCACTTGACACTCTATGTGCATTACGGCACTTAGTGACCCGGGTGCTATAATAAGCTGAAAACATCTTTTGTGCATATTTTGATTGCACCACTGTGATGCGGTTGCATGTAGCACTGGAAGCTCTCAATAGGGTATATCACCTTACCAACCCGAGTGTTCTCAATTGATGCAACATAATTCTTCAACTTCGCCTCTCTTTACAATCATGAGATACGCCATGAAATGTGCTCCATTCGCTTGATCGCGATAATATAGGCAGCACCTCGTGTTTAAATGAGGCACGGCTGCTTTCATTCACCGTTACATTAGTTGATGGCTTCAGGCACTACCCACGGAGGTTACGTGCGCTTGACGCACCTTCAGTTCACATCAGGTGACCTTTATAATGACCTAGGCCCCTCCCCCTTCGCAACTGTGCGAACGGCAAACAGGACGCCACCGAGTCACTGCTCCGCAAGAGAAACGGAACAACAGGTAAGACCTTTGTTTTGAACTCGCCTCTTAGCGAGCACTCCCTTTACGTAGGCTGAGCTTGGCTTCACTTTAAATAACTGATGAGCATTCCGCACCGCAAGTAACAATTGTAGCAACCTTGTGGCTTTGCTAGCTACTCCATATGGGGTACACAACGCGACTTCGCGTTCGATGCTCTCTTCCCAGCGGGCGCTTTTTGCAATCATGCTGATCTCGAGTTTATTTTCAATATGATTAACATGCATTTTTTGTCGCAAGCACCTAGTGTACTATTCACCAGTTACGCGACAACGTGGATATAATATACAATGAGGTCCCCTTGCCTATTCAAATATAAACATGGATTGAAAGGTGAACCGCCTATATCCTTGGGATTCATGGTGCGAGCTCCCCTACAAAACAGCTCGTTCCATTCGGAGCAAATAACAGCGAACACAGTATCAGCTACTGGGAGTCCTAAATTAACTAAAATAGTATTTTAGAACAGCAGCACCAAGGACGCTGTCCCTTAAAGCGTGTTGGTAATCTATTGTGCCTCATGCTTAGCACGTTTCACTTTGATGAAATAACAGCGAACCTAGAAACAAACTAGGCGACCTGATAATAACTAAAACAGTAGTTTAGAACATCAGTATAAATTACGCTAGCACTATGAGCATTCCAGTAATTATGTGTGCCTTATTTTCAGGCACTACACCGGATGAATCTGACGAAATCAGTCCTAACTGACGACAGCAGACTAGGCGGCATTCAAAAAAAGAGATTTTGAAGATTCACCTACACTGAGGTGTCCCCCGTAAGTCCTTGTTACTTTTTGGTGACAGGACTTTTCTTTTTCCTGCCTTGCTAAATGACAAATGCTAAGTTATTGATTATCTTCCCTATGTTCCCTGTAAATAGGGTTCCAGATACTGTGGAAAGAAAAACAGCAGCATTTTCAAACACAACCGCGTTGTGTTTCTGCCTGCTGTGGCTATGGATGTATACGAATTGTTCGTTTTACAACTGCTCGAATGACAATTGACCTTTTCACAATTGACCGAATTGTGAAGGTCAATTGTACCATATATGTGGGGGAACCCCCCACAACCCCCCACCCAACGCCAAACCCCCCAAAACCCATATATATATATATATATATATATATTCGGTCAATTGTGAAAAGGTCAGTTGTGACCCTTTAAATTCGGTCAATTGTTCATTCGAACAATTGTAAACAAACAATTTGGGTAATACCGTGGCTATCACTTTGTGTCTCCGGTGCTCCCCCAGGGGAGCACCGGAGACCAAAGTGAAAGCCAAGGCAGGCAGAAACACAACGCGGTTTCCCATTTGGGGCTCCCGGGCTCCCCACGGGGGGCCCGAGTGCCCCAAATGGGAAATGCTAAATGCTGCAGTGTTTCTGCCTAAATCTCCTTTCCCATTTGGGTCTCTGGGGAGCCCCAGAGCCCCAAATGGGAAAGCAGATTTAGGCAGAAACACAACGCGGTTGTGTTTGAAAACACTGCGGTTTGTCTTTCCAAGTTTCTCAGGCTCCTCCGAGCCGGAGGAGCCTGAGAAACTTGGAAAGAAAAACCGCAGCGTTTTCAAACACAATAACGTTGTATTTGTGTTTGCGGTCGCTTCAAAAGCGACCGCAAACATAAATACAACATTTTTAAAGCTGCGGTTTTATTTCTACGTTTTCCGGGCTCCTCCAGCCCGGAAAACTTAGAAAAAAAACCACAGCTAGTGCTTATTTTTTTAAAAAATAAATCGCACTTACCGAGATTCAGCTGCAGCTTTCCTGCTCTGGTCTCCGGTCCCCGTCCTCCGCGTACAGCACCAATGAAGGAAAAGCCACCCAGCGTTAGCTTTTGTTTACTACAGCTGGCTGGCTTTTCCTTCATTAGTGCCGCAAAAGCAAAAGCCAGCACAGGCGGGCATCCATTTCACAAAATGGATGCGCCCATGTGCTTGCTTTTGCGAATTTTGAGTTTGAATAGCTCAAAATTTTACATAGGAAGTTTAAAAAAAAAGTGCTAGTATTTTTTTTTTTAATGTTGCCTATCTATTTTTTAAATAAAACTTTTAGCCGGACTACCCCTTTAAGCTTCGATAAAAGCACGACTGTCCTCAAGATGGCCTAATACCTACCGTTTTAACCATCGCAGACAACGATGGGAATTTAAAGAAGGGCCGAAACATATGTCGACTTATAGGAAAATCAAATGTTTTTTTCCGATGTCACGCATATTGTAAACAGCAAATATCCTCAAAGTAGATGTAAACTGTTGAACCCTTAGTCCATAGAACGTATGAATTGGAATGAAAGGTATGATTGATGTATGAAAAAGCCCATAAATGTTTTTAAGATGTGGTTTTAAGCAACTATTAAAGTGATTTATACTTTTGTTAACCACCGGTCTCGGTTAAATAATTGGCTCCTTATGGGTGTTGGTTACTGTAGAATTACGAAGCAGTACCGCTGCACTCGCACCTGTGTTTTCAACAGGCCTTTGAGAGAGGGGTAGTCAGTCTGGTCTGTTCCTTTTTCTGGAACTCTGGAAAGCCAGCTCTCTGTCCACCCGGATTCCTGTGTGTGTCTGTCTAGTACAGTCCCCCCTTATATAGCTCAAATGACATCATTCATTTTACGATCTAGGGGGAGTGCTCTAGAATTACTCCTACCCTGGTTAGGACAGTTTCCCCTTCCTCTCCCCGTCCCCTGGCATCATTGGTTCAAGGGGAGGGAGCACCATCTGTCTGCTTGTCATTTATTATAGTTGTTTGTTCCCAAGTCCACTTTTTAGTAAAACAGAGTTATATATCATAACTTCCAACTTATCCTAGCTACTTCCATAAGAAATAGATATGCGGTTTCAGTGAATCATAGGGAATAAGCCAAGACGATCGCCAACTCTGTGCGAGGTAGTATGGCCCTTGGGCACATTTTCGTCCTTTTCATGAAATGCATAATAGTTATAACTCTGCAAATGATTAAGCATGTTCACAATCATATTTTCCATCTTCCCACCAAATCTCATGCTTGTCACAACCAGAAACAGTCTGTCCCTGCTCCTGGATGTTTATTCTCTAAATAGTAGTCTTCTGCAACCATTGCTGTATACCCCCTGAAGGGAATCTCTCTCCACAGGGTCTGTGGTCAAAGCGGTCACACCGCCCCTGAATCCCAGGAATAGGAGTCCAGCTTGATGGAATAACCCCTGTGCAGTGCCCCAGACCAAGAGTTGCCAACATCTTACAAACAGATCTAAACATCTGGAGATGGTCCCCTACTGGAGAAGGCATGAGGGGTCCAGAGCTCCATGAGTCAAGAAGTGCCAGCAGCAGTTTTGTGATTAGATTTGGGCTTGATGGGCTTAATCCCTCCTTTAGCACAAAACTTTGCATGCAAACAGCCCTTGGGGCCTGAAAGGTAGCTCTTGATTGGTACCTATTGGGTGCCTTAGATTGGGCTCAGATGACAGGACATTATCCTCTTTTGCCTGCTTGTCTAGTTCATTCATCTGGGAGCCAACAACCTTTTGGCCAAAGAAGGGTGACTGCTTCAAGAGGGCCTTCTGCGAGGTCTCTCCATTATATTGTCTAGACCAATATTATCTTCTGGTGGAGCTAACTGAAACAGCACCCATGGCAAAGGCTCTCATTATGTCTAAGGGCAACAAGATTTCCCTCTCGATGAGTTCAAGCGGGTCTTCACACCCATGTCTTTCTTCCAGGGCAAGAATGAGTGCCAGAAAATGCTTAACTAGGGATTGGGTGACGTACCCAGAATAAGCTTCTGCCAGAGTGCAAAGTTAAGAGTTCCATGAGCGTTCTGCCGCATGGTTTCTACTCGCTTATACACAGGGTCAAATGGCACAGGGTCCTCGGTGGCCATGGAGGTATGACCAGTGAAGAAAGGCAGAATAGAGTTGACCGTGAGAACGTTCGAGAATGCCTGGCTGAACCCTTGGAGGGGGTAGACCTTGGGCCACCCCATTGGGGTGGATTCCTTCCTCTGTCTGTTAACAAAGTCCAAAGTACTTTGCAAAACAGGCAGACCAGACTTAGTTACTGGGACATACCCACTATAGGTGTAAGGGACACTCTCAGTGGCTATGGCCGCCTTCAAATCCCGGAGGTTCAGATTATCCAGAAGATGTGTGGCTATGTGATCCATCATTTCTCTCCTCTGGAATTTACCTGACATTACTCCCTCGTCATTTGGTAATCTTGGGAGGTCAGGTGGGTTCTCCTGCTGAGGCAGATTCTGAAGGTTAGCGCATGGAGGATGGAGTCGGTGTTGACAGTATCGGTTGGCATGGCCCTGAGTTCTGCCACAGATATATTGATAGTTAATACTGGCTCTGCAAAGGGAATCACAGACCTGTGGGCAGCTACCAGAGTGCTCCTGAGTGATGATTCTTGCTCCAGAACCCTCCTTCCTATTCCCTAGGCAGAGAGCGGGAACCAGATCTATGCCCTCTCCTGAAGGAGAGAGCTTAACGCCTCTATTCCATTACAGAAAATTGCTATGGAGCAGAATAAGGTCAGCCAAGGAAGTGCAAGTGGTCATCCAACACATTGCCGGCACTTTCTGACCAGTTCATATGTGCCGCTCCCATCAGGCCCCCTTACTCTGCCTCGGCTTGGCACCGATGAACGGGCGTCCACCGCAGAAAGGAGGGCATAGCCAGGAGAGGGTCACGTAAATGCGCTCGCCTGAGCAGGGAGTTTAAATGGGCCCCTGAAGCGATGGCCATACTGCTCCCTAGGGCTTGACCAGGCAAAAAGGTGGGTGGGGGCAGGAAGGGGCATACATGAGTTTACGCACTTCTGAGAGCAGAGGGAAAACAAATACATGAGACGATACTTACCGGAGGTTGCGCCTGTCTCCACAGAGAATGCATATAAAAGTACATATGGTTGCTGAGGGTGGCCCTTGCCCCTCCCTGCTTCACGAGGAAGAGCCAAGGTCACCTCAATCAGGAGCTGATGAAGAAGAAATACTGGAAATTCCTGTCTCACAAGGCGAAAGCCTCATACTATAAGGAATGGGACTAAGAAGAGGGGGGATGAGCAGTGATCGAAGTGAGCGGGATCCATCTGGAACGGTGTTCCACTACTTTTATTTTTTTCTGTTTACCATTCCTCTACTTTTTACAACCATATTCACCATTCTATACAGAGGATTTGGCCATTCATGTCCTTGTGCAAGTGTAAGGTTGTAATAGGTACCTTAGCAGGGTCGGACGGGGCCATAACATTGTCCACAGCACCAATGGAAAAATTGCCACAGCTGTAGATGACTATTCCTTTTGTGATACTGATTGAATATTACCCATGGGGGAATTTTTTGATAAAATGTGATGCAAATTGTGCATTTTAAAGAATATTTATTCAGCAACACTGGTCAAAACTACTAGCCGCATAGTAGGAGAACAACAATCCACATTAGGTAGCATAACAAACAAGTTTGATTCATGAAACAAGAAAGCTCAAATGTAAGTCCAGTTCTTAATTCGATGCATGATAGAATGATACATTTTGTTTTTATTTTGGGTAACTTACAATGATGTTCACAAATTGTAAGAATGTGTCTCTTGTTTTCACATGTTTTAGATCAATAATTATCATATTGACCCTCCTGAAGAACCATTGTAACTAATGGGGAAACACGTGTCGGGGGACAATAAGAACAAATAAACAAAGGAAAGGGGGACAACAAGGAAAATAAATAAATATATTGTTTCAACCAAATATTCTCTTGAGAATTTTTTATATTGGAGCGCAAGAACCATAGTTTTTGTCAATCATGTTCATCAATCTGGCCCACACTGGCCACAAAGGGGCCCACTTTGACCCAAAAAATGGGCCCACTCCAGCATTTTATATTTTTGGTTCGGCCATGGGACCATTGCCGTATAGGCCAGTCCGAGCTTGAGCCTTAGTTACTTGTCACTGAGACTATTGCGATACCCTCTGCCCTGCCGAGACCATAGCTCCACTACTTTTTCCGGTACCCTTCTACCACTGACGAGGAGGCAAGGGAACTGGGCAGCAACCCCACACTGAAAATAGTTTTAGCACCACTGACCGTGTTGAGGGGAGACTTCCCCACTTGCCCATGTAAAGGGGAGAAGTTAGGTGGGAGGTAAAGGTGGACTGGTGTCTGTGCCACCCTGCAGTGTGTGCCTGGCTTTGGTTCGCACGGGGGAGTAGTTATGTTATATTGATTTATATCATGCAGCATGGTTTCCAGGTGCTCTCGTGGTTCTGCAAAGGAAAGTCTGGGTGGGCTGCTAGGGGAGAAGGGGGAAAAGACAAGGCGTCGTGCTTAGCTGTTGGTGCTTGTAGACAGGGAAGCAACGGGCGTCTGTGTTGGTTGCTTTCTAGGTGATATTTGCTGTGTGCTCCAGTTCTGTATTGTTTCTGGATGGGAGACCTCCGGTTTTTAAGCTGTAAGGGTGTGAGTCAGTTGGTGGGGTATGCATGCTGATTCAAGATATGTAGGGGTCTGTAGTTCTTCAGGATAATGTTTTCTGTAGCCAATTCTGTTGACGTGGTTGGTCAGCATGTGGCGCGTAAGTGTGCTTGAGTAGGAGGTTCTTAGGGGGTTTGTTGAGGTACCCATTTGTGAAATACAACAGAGCACAGAAAGAATACACTTGGCCTTTCCTGGGACATCTTCATGCGAACACAGCAGTGGAACACAGCAGTGCATAATGGAGATGAGGGAGAAATATTGGCCATATCTAGATGCGAAACAGCATGCATGAATGCAATCAATGTTTTTGCATTTATTGCATATATATAATCTTATAAAAAATCGTATACAAAATACAAAAATCTACATCTATCTTAACATAAAAACCAAACACAAATCCTCATATTTTTCTATAAATACCTACTAAACACCAATATCATTAAAAATCTTGAAGACACATTCACAAAACCCACCGTATAATACATCAGATTAAAATTATTACCTTTCAAAACTTCATCCCACAAATCCTGAGAATTGCAATCACCAATTACATTAGTATTTTGGAATGAAAATCGATATCGCAGTTGACCTAAACTCAGACAGTCCATGGCGAGATGTTTAATGGTTTCCATGACCATCTCTCCCCACAAGCGGCAATATCTTCCTTTGAACACCCAGAATTTCCAGAGGGTTTACACCATTGAACGTAGTTGCCATATACCTTCTTACTGTAACACAGTGCGGGTAAAGTTCAATCTAAGACGATTACCACTCAGGATTATATTACTATTCACCAATGTTGATGAGGTGCTACTCCTTCTCACCGGATCTTAGGGTGCGTTTGACAACCGATTTATACATATTGTATGTCAAATGAGTCATGCTTACACTGCTTTGTTCATATAGATCATCCAGGCGGTCAAAATAACCGTCATACCTTTGCCCTTTATATGCACGCTAAGCAAATAGTAGCATCGTTCCTGGCTCCGACCCCATTATTTTCTTCTATAACCATAAATATTTTTGAGTAACCATCGTGTTGCAGCTAAACATACTACATTCTACATACTCAATTGGTAATGATGTTTTCATTTTCAACAATCTCCTTAAAATCTTTGATTCCATTACTTCAACCTGCTATCGATAATTCCATCCCCATGCTCCCAGTCCACCGGTCAATATGGGTAAAATGTCTGCCCTATATATGGGTATTCGTGTGTGTAACGAGTTTCCTCCGTGTGCACCTGAGAATGTAGTAATAACACCAGCGAGTTGCTCTATCTTCCTACTCAGCGTATTCCAGGGTTCATCGCACCTCAATCAGTCATCGATTATTATTCCTAAATGTGTATATGATTGTACTTGTTCTACAGCCTGTTTCCTAATAACCCACCTGAACTCCCTTTTTTGCAGCCGTAAGGGCTTAAATAGCATCATTTTTGTTTTTCGTATATTAGCTTCTTCTGTAGCCCAGCCAGGGTGTAATCTAGCATAAGGGAATCATCGTCGTAACCCAGCGAATTTAATAGGATGTGTCCCACCCACCTCTTGGGCTTCTTGTACATCTGACAAATACAAATTAAATAGCGCAGGTGCTAAAATGCATCCTTGTTTGACACCTTTCTTCGTGAATATCCAATTAGTAACTCTACCCGCTCTGCCCAGTCTCACTCTAATCTACGTGTTGCTGTATAACTGTAGAATTATATATAGGAGAACCTTGCAACCCGATAGTTTTTCCATAACCTCTCTCGCTCAACACAGTGTTGAAAGCAGCACTCAGATCTATAAGAGCAGCATATACCGGCAACGTCCGACAACACGATTATACCGTGAGTAGTGAATTAACTTGACCAACGTCAACCGGTTAGCTATCGCGCCTGACCCTTTACGCAAGCCTGTCTGATGAAATGCAAGCACTTGGCAGTTACCACTCCATCCAAAGTGTTGTCATGGGCTGCGAGATTGAGATAGCTTGGGTGCTTGCTAGCTTGGGTGCTTGCTAGGGCACAGTACAGCATGGCGGAATGTGCAGAGCTGTGCAACATAGTTGCTATGCCTTATACAGATCATGCAATACATCTCCTGCCTGGCTGAGAGAGTAGTAATAGCGCGCCATGATAGGCACAAGTGCAGTGTGCATTTGATGCAATTCCTACAGAGCACAGAAATACATTCTCCTATGGGCCTGGATGAGGGACCGTATAAAGCGCTATGCAGAATAGCTTACAGACTTGGGAGCATACGGGGCATAGTCAGTGTAGCAGCAAAAACCTTCGACAGAAGGGGGTCGTCGTCCTTTACCTCATCCTTATGTTATGTTGATTTATACTGCGCACCGCTACCACCCAAGGGCAGGAGCATGAAATGTTGCACGGCTCAGGTGCCAGGCAAACAGGAGGTACGCTTTGCCTATGTCCCTCACCTGCTGCCTGGCCAGGCTGCCCTGGGAAGCTCTCATTTGAGGGGGAGTGCAGTCACAGGACTCCAGGAACACTGATGGAGTCAGGAGAGGGTGGGAAACTAGGAGGAGAGAATGGGCGGCCTCTAGGGAAGGGGGAGGGAGGTGAAACACGGGGATTGCAGGCAGTAAATGGATCGAAATGGGGGGGGGGCAACTGAAAAGGGAAGGTTCCTGGGTGCACTTACCATGGCTGCTTGATTGGCAGAGAGGGGCGATTGGGCCCCGTACTGAGGGTCGCTCGCTAGGTGCTTGCAAGGCAGATCCCTGTTCGGTCACATGACTCCAGGAACACCAATGGAGACGGCCGAGGGTGGGATGCGCGGATAAGAGAATGGAACGCCTCCAAGGAAGTAGTAATGTGGTTAGGACAGAGCATGGGCCAGCAGCAGAACTGGAGTTCCCCATAAGCCAGGCAGCAAAAAGTTGGACCTGGAAAATGTGCGTGGTGAGATGCCAAGTGCCAGGTTACCCTATCCAGAGCAGCGTGGATAAGATGAAAGTGATAGGGTTGTCATTGTAACCTGGAGGCAGGACATCTGGAGCGTAATGGGACTACAAAAGAGGGTTATTTTCTAACCTAACCGTCGCATTACCATTCTGCCCAATCCTGAGTTTGGGGGACAGTCAGAGCACTCACCTCCAGCTCTGAGCTGGGGGGGAATGTGCTGACTTTCAGCACTTTTTTGGCGCAATTAGCGCTGCAGTAATTGTGCTGAAAACGCCCCATAGAGTCCTATGGACCCAAAATAAATGAGGATTTGCCACAGTACCACAACTTGTGATCCGGCGCTAATAGTCAGTAACGCTAATTGTGTTGGTCGGTAGCCCGGCGGATTTACTGAGGATACCGCCCAACTCGTGATGAGGCCCATTGTGTGTTGGTGAGAGCAAGTGGGAATTCGGGAAGTGGTGGAAAGTAAGAGTGAGGGGAAGCTAGACTGCTCCTGAGCGAGGGAGAGACGCTGTGGGGAAGTAAGTGCATGTGTGTGCGTTTTAGAGAGAGAGAGCGAGATAGTGAGAGAGAGAGGGCTAAGTAACAAACACACAGATGAGAGCCTGAGCAAAGAGAGGGGAATATAAGGCGAGGCCCCGAGACAGTCCACAAGCAGAACAGGCCCACAGATGGAGAAACAGATTCACGGGAATAGAAAGTGTAAAAGAGGGCAAAGTGTAAAAGGAGGATAAAAGAGACCATCAGAAAGAAGAAACCAGAGACTCAGTGTGAAACAGAGAACAGAAAAAAAAGGCGAGAGACAGATTGGGAAAAGACCCACGACAACCGCCTGTTTCTGCCCATATTGTTTACCTGGAGAGTTCTTGCATTTCTAGAGCTGGTCCCCCATCCGTACTTTGGGCCATCCCGGCGGCTGACCTTGATACGAGACTACAAGAACGAGGTTACCCGCACTGCATTATTTCACATTCCAAAAAAAGAGCGCGGTTCTATGACAGAGACTCCCTTCTAGCGGAGAAAGCAAACACAATAACCCAAGATTCGAGAATGACCTGCGTTATCACGCATGGTACACATACTCCACACATCCGCAAACTCATATCCAAGCATTGGGCCTTGACCAAACTTTGTTTACCAAATGAACCTCTGCCCCGCTTTGCTTATAAATGAGCCAAGAACCTGAGAGACCAATTGGTCCACTCAAGATTTGTCAAACCGGCCCCAAGGCTTGGTCTGTGGAACCTGCAAACCATCCAGGGACATTTTCCATGTGGGAACTGCTCCTCCTGTAAGTTCACCCGAAAAATTAAAGATTTCCAAATATTCAAACGTGTGTGGACCCTTCGAAATTTAACCAACTGCAAGACCGAACAGGCCATTTATATTATTGAATGTCCGTGTGGTTTGCGGTATGTGGGCCAAACACAAAGACCGGTCCATGTGAGAATATGCAAGCATAGATCTCGCATCAGATGTAAGAACCTATCAGCACCCTTGGTGGCCCATTACATGGAAGCACACCACTCACCAGATGATATAATATGGTGGATTGTTGATATTGTCACCAACTCAACTAACATCTTAAGCAGTCTCACGCATAAAGAGGCCAGGTGGATACACCGTCTAGACAGTCATTATAATGGCCTGAACGAAGAATGTGTATGGCCCATTTAAACTATCTTAACCCCTCTTTTCCTGGTTCCCCCCTTCCATCTGTGTGCCGCATGCCGAGCACTTCAACCTTGTAACTCACATCACAGGGAGCTGATTTTCTCGGCTTCCACCGGTACGTTGGATGCATGCCTCTATGGGGACTGATTTCTCCAAACTCCGTCAGCCCGTTGGATGCACATTTCCACGGGCCGCTCCAGCCTTTGGAGTCACTTCCAGATGGGTTCCCCATCTGTGTATCCACACTGTTCATTTGCGAACATGCGCGGTCGCGATCGTCTGCATCGACTGCTCTGCAGACACCGTTTCCGCGTTTTGGGTTGCCATGGCGACCCAAGCACACACAACACTGGAGTGTACCAAACGCCCCGTGTTCGGCCTGTTTCCGGGCCGCACACACCCGCACCTCCATATGCAGTCCCTACACGTTGTAGGGCGGCGAGACTCCAACCGCATGGGCCAGCATTTTATCACGACCCGGGGCACGAATGATCCAGCATTTGAATCACTTGAGTGTACACACATATACACCCCTCCTGCTACTCCGGATTTGGTTCGGCCCGCCTGAGACACAGGAAGGTAGTCTAGGCAACGGCCGTAGCTTTCTAGTCATTCAGACCGCGCTGCTGCCGGACAAACTTCTCTGCCGCTGCAGACGCCTGCGACCCTGCGGGCTTGCCAGCCTTCGGTTTTCTTCTGAATGCTTTTCTTTATAATTTACACATATTTCTACCCCGTGCATCACCTTCTTAGGCATACTGCCGTGATTCTGTGATTCCACATGCACGTGACTGCCTTTAAACATCACAGGAGTTACCCCTTTTCTTGGCAGCCTTTATTCATTTTATACTCCATTCCTTTTTAGCATGATAGATTGAATGGAGTCTTCCCTCTTCCAAATCTCTGAGGAGTGAGCTATATCTTTTGCCACCCCTGCCACGCGCTGGCCGACCCAGACGGACCAGGGCTTCGCCGCAAGTAGGACGACTAGTTCCACCTCCAGGTAGGCTTCCATGCACCTCACCATACAGCTGTGATTCACATCGCTCAAGAGGCTATGGGATTCTTCTTTCACCATGCATGCCTCCCTCACCTTTGGGCCCCTACTATTTTCACATTGTTTCACGCCCTAGCATTCCCTCGGTGTGTGAACTGAGTAGGCACGATTTTATCCAAATGGTTCCCTGCCTCATGTTCTTTCTGCTTTTTCCGTTTCCTTCTGGCATCCACTTCCGTTGGGTCAGCCCTCCCAGCTCACGCTTGGCGGCCACCATGACTCATTGAACCTGCCACCTGGGCCCCTCCACTAAATCCCTCTCCTTTCATTTTTAGGTACTTGGTTCCCTGGAATACAGGATTGGTCAGCAGGGGACGGCCCTGTTCCAAGCGCCACATGTGACTCTGTACATACGTTTGTGTAGCCACACATTTTGCCTACTCCTGTGTACTCCACAGGGTATGTATTCTGTGGACTCCACCTCTAATTTTAGCATCCTTCTAGGAGGGGGCTTCCAAGCAGCATTGTGTTTTACATTCCTTGCCCAAATTTTGATACACATATGTATCTTCTTTTTCTGCCTCCCTCTCTAACAGAGACCGCAGTTTCTCTTCTTTATCGCCCTGAGGAAGGCCACATACAGATGCGATTAATGAATGGCATAGCCGAAACGTGTTTTTTCAGTGCCCTACAGCTCTACGGAGGAGCTTCTTTCCCTGAACATCCACCACAGCAGCACTGGCTATTTACTCCTTATAAGATTCTTCATCTTCACACGTTGGCATCAATTAAACTAGGCATTAATTAATCTACAGACTTGTTTAAAATACTTAGCAGGTCTACAGTCTTGAAAGGACTACAGCCCGATAGGATTTATATGTTACAATACCCTGACTTGCTTTCAAGCAGGAACTCTTTAATTTTTTGCAAATGAGTTAAAAACCTGTCGGATTGCTGGTTTTAGTGTTCCTTTTTTCTTTCTTCCTGATTGTGTTCTTGATTATTTCAATTTAACCAATTTTTCCTTACCTGTGATTTGCCAGTTCTAAGGATCCAAATTTTGTTAATATATTTGTATCTTTTGTCTGTACATACCCTCAACAAATCTTGTGTATGATTTTTGAACAATGTCATATGTTTTTTTAATGGTTTTCTTCTTTCGAATCTAAATATATTAAAACCTCAACTCAATCTGAGTATGTTTTCACTTTGTTGCTTCCCCTAGTGACCTTTAGGACACAGATCCCAACCCCTCCCTCCTACCTTACAGCTTTCTTCATAAACTAATGGCAATGGCAATGAAATGAATATTGCTTTCTTTTTTGTTAAAAAGCATCCCGGAAGGAGGAACAGGCCCTCGTGATGCACCAATGTGCACAGCAAGAATCCAGCCCAGCAGAGTGTCTGCAGACTGCCAGAGAGCCACTGCTTCGCAGCGCATACTCCTCCACTGCACCATTGCATTTACTGCATAGTTGCTTTCCATTCCAGTGTGGCACCTACTGTTCAGCTCCTCCTTGGACAGCTCCTTTCATGAGGCACTAGTGCAGCGGCGCCACCCTGGGCCCCACTTTCGTACTGTAAAGGAAGGGCTTTGGTTGCTACGCCGTTGACTTGCCTTTCCTCAGCACCGGCATGGCACCCCTCTTCAGTCGTGACCGCCTAGCCCACCTAGTGGTATCTCTAGCCCTGCTGACACCCAGGTGCCACAGGAACCTGGGACCACCTAGATTTTCATGCCTGACATTGCTACATGGGTATATGCAGGCAGAGCCAGCCTTAGGGCAGGGCAGGCCGGGCGACTGCCCGGGGCGCCATGCCCCTCCAGGGCGCCATTAGCCCCCGCCGCGCCAGCTTGGGAGAGTCTTTGAAGTGCTCCCCCGTGCTGGCGTAGTGGGAGAAGGTGCGGCAGGTGCCCTTAAGTTATTAAATGTGCCCGCGACGGCGAGGCACATTTAATAACAACAGGGTGCTGATGATTACCTCCCTACTCCGAGGTGGGAGCGAGGAGGTTTTCATTGGAATCCTATTCCAGTGATTAAACCCCTGCGAGGTGCCGGAGCAAGGAGGGACAAAACAAATGTGGTGCCCCTGACCCCGCCCCCAACCCCCTCCCCCTGTTGACCAGGGGCGTGCAGGGGGAGGGGCTGCCAATTCGCCCAGGGCGCTGCTGCCTCTAAGGCCGGCCCTGTATGCAGGCAAATCAGAGGGAGTAAGGTAGATGAGCACGTGCACGCCCTGCTAGATTCCCGGCTTTGAGCAGAATGAGGCCCATGCTGGCATTTCATGGTTGGCCGCATTTCCTTTCGGTTGTGCGCACTACAGAATATTGTTTTCTGGGGGACGGTGCACTTTTTATCTGTGGTGCTTTTAAGGCTCCTTAAACTACTATGATTCTATGAAGGTTTTTTAGGCTTGCCAGTTTTGGGACTACAGCACCCATCAGTCCTAGCGAGTATAGCCAAAAGTGAGAGTTCATGGGAGTCATGGTCCAAACCATCCTCGAGAGCCGCAGGTGTCAGACCCTTGTTTAGACGGGTCTTTTTGTGCTGTGGGCACGAGGATCAGGTCCCGGGCAGGGAGCAGGCAGCTAACCTATTCCGTCTTCTTTTCAGAAACCAGAGACCGTGGACCAGTACGGTGGCTGCCAGGTAATAGTCTTGTTAAGTGTTATAATGTCTAATGGAATTCGAAGGAAGAAGCCTGTCCGTTTTACTTCTTGCTCTGTTGGAAGGATCTTCCTCGAGCTGTATTTGTATATGTGTTTGTGGTAGGATATAGCACAAACCAATCTAGGAAAGCTCTGCGCGCCTATATGTCATTGAGCCTAACAGCTGAGGTAAGGAGGGCAGCTTACACTATATGGAGCGATGGGGGTGGATGCAATATGGGAATGCAAGGTGGCAGAGTAAGGTCTTGAGATCCTTCTTGAACGGCAGGTGTGTTCGGTCCATCCGTATTGGTGCGATCCGTATTGCCACAGGGATGGTAGGTAAGGGCATCGCAAGAGAAGGCTGGTCCAGTTTCCTGTTTTTTTCTTACTCACCAGTTTTGTCTTGTGTCATGCAATGATGGCCTAGCACTTGACGAGACGTAACCCAAGGTATCAGGTAATATTATCTCCACCAATAATATCGCCATATATATGGTCATGGGGTAAGGCCATAGGCGATATTATTAGTAGGGATAATTTATGGGGTAAATGGGACTGAGGTTGCGGTTGGAGTCCCCCGCTCCCTTAAAAAAAATATGGGGTTTGCGCGGGTGTCCCCCGCAGGTTCCATGGCTTAATATCGCCGCAAAAATATGGCAATACTTTTGTATGGCGATATTTTTGCGGGAATATTAACACATGAAACCGTGACCCAGCTAAGCTACAGAGCTATGCGACTAGGTAGGCAGGTGGGCGAGCAGTGGTTGCATTACAGGTAATGCCGGCAGTCTTAAATACCATTCTGGCTGGAATGGGAAGCCAGGGCATTGACTTTAGGATGGGAGAAGTGTGGTGGAATTTCTTGTTTCGTGTTATGATTCATGCCACGGCGCGTTGGGCGGCCCTAATTAGGGCTAGGTGCGTTAATCCACGGAGAGATGTGGGAGAGGACCAGGGTCTGGGCGATGTTTCTGAACTTCTTGGGTGGAAGGAAGGGCGTTACCTCCCAGAGGAGGGTTCGCTGGTACCAGGTAGAGAGGACCTTTGTGTTCATATGTTGTTGGAAGCAGAGAGTGCTGTCTATACTAAATCCAAGTTGAACGTCGGGCCTGGATGGCTAGTTGTTGCCAAGCTGTTTATTTCCACAATACCTTCTTTCTGCATTGTCTTTCCTCTTTTATCCTTGAAAACTCTCTCCCCCTCGCTCTCTGTCTCCCCCTTTCCTTCCAGTGCCCCTTTTGTTCTCCTCGTAGTCCATTCCTTTTCTCGCCGCTTCCGCTCGCCCCTGATCACTTCCTTGCCATCAACATGCCTGGTCTCACTCCATTTGCCGGTTAGTCTTTTTTCCCTTTCTCGCTCTGTAAATGAAGGTGTCAGTTTTGCAGATGCATTTATTATTGTTTTTGTTTTAAGTGCTCGCAGATGCTTCAGAAAATGAAACAGCAGCAACAGCAAGGTTCCCAGGATCACAGTGTTTGCTTGAGCAGGAATGCTGAGGGGAGATCACACTTCACTGCCCTTCACCCTTTTTTCAGTTCTCACCAGCTCTCTATTTTCATCCTCTCTCTATCTTTTCCCTTACCCGTCTTCTACTCTAGCTGTGCTGCCTCTCTCCCCTTCATACCACTTCCCCTTGCATTTCCCTGTCAAAGACTCTCCCTTTGTTGCCTATGGCCTTCTCACCTTCTTTTCTTTCACTTTCTCTCTTGCTCCTCCTTTCCCTATGTCTCTCTTTCCCAAATCTCTCTCTCTCCCACTTTTTCTCTGGAGCTCAGGTTCGTTGGGGGCGTTAACTTAATGGATGGCGTAAATAACTTTCATTAACGTCACCCCACAGTTTGAATCATTTGTATGGCAACTTGTATTTCCACCACCTTTCTTCCTCTGCGCCATACAAGTGCTCCAGTATTTGTGCTGGCATGGATTTTCATGCCAGCACAAATGCTGGCGATCCCTATGGGTGTATGAAGCCGACAAACCGCATAGGGATCCATTGTAAACGGTGCTTGCCATGCTCGCATGTCAAGCAGCGTTCACAATTACAATTAAATGCTGCCCGACATATTCACATGTCAGGCAGCGTTTACTTACTTTGCACATGTGTACACTGCCTTTTGCCTTGCACATTTGCCCTTTGCCACACAAATGACTAAAATTTGGTGGCAGGAACCTGGCTATGCCTGAGGCCAAATGTACCAGGCCCCCCCTGTAAAATTACAAAGTGGAGCAACATGAGCTCCTCTGTGTCTTTCAAACCTCCATCCTTTCACCCTTTCTTCCCCTTCTCTTATGCCTTTCCCTTTTTTATGTTCACACTCCTCTCTCTGCCCCTTTTCCCTGTTTCTATTTTCCTCCTCTTATATGCTCTCTTTCTTTCGTTGTCGCTTTATTTCTGTTGTCCCGCCACCTTCTCTGAATCTTTGAATGTCTTTTTCCTTTCCCGTCTCCCTGCCACTCTTCACTCTTGCCATATCCTCCATCCCCCTCTTGCCCACCTTTCCCCCTAGTAGCCCCTCTCTCTATGAACCTTTCCCTCTACCTCCCTTTGCCTCTTTCATTCTCTTTCTTTTCCCTGTCCCTGCCTGCCCATCTCCCCTTCGCTGGAAGGCCTCCTTTCTATAACTCTCTTTGCGCTCTACCACCCCCTGAGAGTCACAGTACATCTCACTTGCTGTCCGAGTGTCTCACTCATTCCAATCTCAGCTTTCCCTGAGACAGGAAGGTGTCCCCGAGTCTCAGGAAGGAAGGCCGAGTGCTTTGACCCGCGGCAGCTCTCGGAGGGCCGCCCTGGAGCCTGTCCAGCACTGACCTCACCTGGGAACCACAGACACAGCTGCACCGGCCCTGCCCTCTGGCTGCAGTGCTCTTTTTAAATGGTCTTTTTTTAGTTCCTATTTTCTTCCCAGTTCCCCTCCCAAATATTTAAGGATTTCCGAACACTTAACCCTCTGCAGTCCCAGAATCCCACAAATTAGCTAAGGGCTGCTGACCCACAATCCCAAGACCACAACAAACCATGACTCCTTGCAGACTTGAAACCCTGCAGACAGAAATCTTAGCTATCCTAGAGACAGCTGCGGACCCAAGGCCCAGAGCAACACCCACACACCCAACATTCATAACTTATCCAGTTTCCATTCTCCAGTTCTCTGATATGGTTTGGGAGATGCTCGCCGTCTTCCAGCTGTAAAGCAGCATAGGAGTCCTATTTCTTTGTAAATCACTCAGTCCAATTTTAGGGCGGCCATTGAGTAATGTCTTCTCAGTCTGTGATGGGTCAACAATGTTTTTCTCTCCCTCTAAGCAGCCTTTCCATACCCTCGTAGTCGTGTAATTATATAAACAAACTCCAGTCCTAGAATATGTGGGGAAATTGATCGCTCGCAGAAGAGTGGGCCTCCCATCTTCCTCCTATTAGGAGCCAGCCGAGGTCTCGAGAATCTGCTAGCCTTGACCGCAGACTGTGCTGCTCTCTGGGATTACCTCTAGCAAGCACCTCAAAGGTTTCAAGCTGCTCCTACCCAGAATGCAGTGCAGTTCAAGTTTGCTTTATTCCACAACAAGGACACTTGCCATTACACATGGGTTGAGACGTGGGCCCAATGTCTCTCACAGCCTAACTACCAGGCCCTTGTCAATCAGAGCAGGGAAGTGGAAAGTGCAGCCATAACAAACTGGGGGACGGCACTTAAAGGAAAGATCAATCCGCTTGAGCAGAACACACAATGTTAACACAGCAGCGGTGGGAATCAGCCCAGCCGTGCCACTACTGCTCTTAGTGGTGTGTGTTGTCCTGGGTCATAGGCGGCCCCCACAGGTGATGGGGACGTAGGCCTTAAGAAAGCTGATGGGATTTTTTTGCTTGGTTGTCTATCAGGTGAGTTGCTGGACTTGGTCCCTGAGCTTGACCAGTCATTCTCCCTTATACAGTAAACACACACTTCATAAATGCGCAGTCACATTGGATTACATGAGGTTATTCTGCTTCTGTGACGGCATAAAGGAGGAATACACTCACATAGAAAGCTGAAGTTCCTGTCCCTGTCACTCACACTACAGATATCTACCCCTTCGTTTTGTGGAATCGTGGTTTTTCCCCTCTCTCCCCCACACATACCATTTTATGACATTTGACTAAAAGACAGAAAACCAAACTCAGAAACAGGAAGAGGGATAATCTGAAGATGAGAAAGAAAAAACAAAAATACTTCCAAACTAGAGAATCCCCTCCCTTCCTGAAACAATATGAAGAACGATCACTGCAAGTCCAGTTCCAAAAATGTGCTCCATGCGTCCTCAAAAACTGCGCTCCTTTTCAAACATTTCAAGATGACCCTCTCAGGGTGGGAAAGTGTATACATTTCTTGAAGCCATAATGCTCTAGTTGGATATTTGTTGTATTTCCAGTCTCTTAGGGTAATTTCTTCGCCACCAAAGACTCCCTGAAGAGCCAACACTGCTGTGACTAGCCAAGTCCTCCAATAGAGTGTCGAAGTCATATTCTAAAACCACACCCAATACTTTGTTCAACACACCAGCTAAATCGCCCCAAAAGTTCCTTGCCTTGTTACAGTCCCATATCATGTAATCCAGTGTTCCAGTCCAATGTCTGCACCCTCAGTATGCACTGACATCACTCAATCCTTGCCTGTTCATCCTTTCAGGAGTCCAATATATTCTGTTAGACAACTTGATCTGCCTTGTCCTTTCACTCAGATTAAAATACAGTCTGGGAATATTTCTACAGATTGCCTCCCACCTTGCTTCAGTCATTCCTTCTTGTAGGCATCCATAAATCCAATCTTTGATACCTCTGATAGCCTTGAGTTCTTTGAAAGACAGCCCATTCCCATTCTTGAATAAATCCCAACCCATCTTACTCCATCCAGGAAGTAATTTGGCCAAAATAATAGTTTTTATTGATCCTGATGCATGGGTTTAGCCAAATGGCACCCCTTTCGCAGACAGTGCGTATTGGTTTAAAAGTTTGATATTTCTAGCAAACAATTCCTCAGGAATTCTGTCAGTGCAGTAGGTGCCACCTTTGGCCATTTCTAGATGTCAAAGCAGCAGGTTCTAAAGAACCGGATCTGTTCATACTGGCCTTGGCCACTGCCCATTCATCCAGAGAGTTCTCCAAAAAAGGGCAACATGTTTTGAGAGAAATGTGGCGTGCTCATAACCCCTTTGTCACATGGAAGCTGCAATTTCCATGTCTTCATTCTTGGGGGTTTATGATCCCACAAAAAGGCTTGAATCAGTTTATCAGCTGTAATCTTGTATGCATTCGCCTTGCCCCATAAAGACAACTTAAGGGAGTCCCATCTTGCTAACTCCAACGTTAGTTTGTCAACAGCCATCTTCAGGTTCTCCATCATTAACACATACACATCACTTGCCAACCAAATGTCCAGGTATAGCATTTTGTAAAGACACCATTGAAATCCATGGGTCGTCAGGTCAGTTTTCAGAAACCTTAGCGAACATGGCCCGGCCTCGGATTTGAGCCAATTTATCTTATAGCCAATCAATCAGCCCAAACTATCAATCTGTTTCATCGGGGCTGGGATAGAGTTGGAGAGATCCTGTAAGACCAGCAGAGGTCATCAGCATAAAACCACAGCTTCTGCAACACGCCATTGATTTGGACCCACTTGATCCTGACAGCCAAAACTAACAATAAAGGTGAAAGAGGACAACCCTGCATTGTGCCTATTCCCAATAAAAATGCATCATAACATATACCATTAGTCAGCACGGCTGTGGTGGGGTGGGGGTATAATAGCTTGACCCAGCCCAAAAATCCCAACCCAAAGTTTATTTTCTCAAGTTTAACAAACAAGAAGTTCCAATTCATTCGGTCAAAATGCCTTCTTCGGGTCCAAAGAGAGACCTGCTACTTCCATCTTTAACTTATTTTTTTTTTTTTATAACCCACCCAGTACCATACCTGAGTTTGGTTTCTAAGCGCGGATCCCGGGATTCAAACCTCTGTTGCTCTGCATGGTCTTGCTTTGAAGACCAGTGCATTGCCCCTGTGCTGTCCTCCGTTCACCTTCTGTCAGTTTTAGTATCAGTTTCCTCATATTTGTTGCCGAAGGTCTGCCTTTTATAAACTCTGTTTGGTTGAGGTTCACAAGATTAGGTAATACTTCCTACATTCTTTGCGCCAAGATTGTTGAAAGTATCTTGCTGTCTGAATTAATGAGGCTTACTGGTCTATAACTTCCCAATGTTGTAGGTGATTTATCTTTTTTCAGAAGGACTGAGATTGGAGCACACCTTAGCGACATTGGAAGTGTGCCTTTGTTCTTACATAATCTATACATATCCCCGAAAAGACAAAAAAACACTGTCCGGCATTACCCTATCAAATTCAGCTGGAAGAACATTTGGTCCAGGGCACCTCCCCATCTTGAGACTATGAGCAGCTTTTTTTAGCTCATAATTATAATTATGATTATTCTTTTTATAACACGCTTAATACCTGAGATGGTTTCTAAGCATGAGACCAGGATTCATACCTGTGTTCCTGAGATGGTTTCTAAGCACGAGACTGGGATTCGAACCTGTGTTATCTTGCTTCCAAGACAAACACGTTGCCCCTGAGCTACCCTCCCAAATATCCTCATCTAATGGAAAGTCGAAATCTAAAACCTCTTTTTCTTCCCCTTTAAGCTTTGGTAGAGCCATCTCATCATGATAGCACTCAGTGTAACCCCTATTGTTATTGAATGATTTAGAGTTAAGGATTTCATAGTATCTCTTGAACCCATCATTGATCTTAGTAGGGTCGTAAGTCATTCCCCCAGAATGTCTCTCAACAGCACAGATAGCTTTGCTCCCATTAATAATCCTCAGAAAATGAGCTAATAGACGACTGCATTTCTCCCCCCTTTGAAGTATGTGCATCTAGTTTTAAACAAGGTCCGTCCTGCCCTTGTGCTCAGTCGCTTATTTGGGTCATATCTTTTCCTAATGAGATCTCTTTTTTCTCCTCATTCAAGTGTTTAATTAGATCCTTCTCTAGAATTTTTATTAAAGCACCCAACGACCTCAGGTCCATCACTTGTGACTTTCTGTTTTTGCTTAAGGACTTCTTCGGACCCCCTATTTAACATACGTAAACATTTCCAACACTATATCGTCAGTGACCTTCCGTTCCTATTGGCTCTAATGAACTGTTCGGCCTCGTAAACCAACAAGTATGTTATACCCTAATTCCTAGAAAAGATGTGTTCATTTTCCAAGAAAGTGTTCTCCTGGTCGAGTAGTCTAGGGATACCTCAATCCTGATCGTAGCATGGTCAGACATTAGCATATGCTCAATCTCGATTGAAAGGAAATTTTGAGTGATGTTGCCAGCAGTTAAAATATTATCAATCCGTGAGTACACATCGTGTGCTCCAGAATGGAAACTGTATTCTCTCCTGGTAAGGTGTTCCAATCTACATATGTCCAACATATTAAACTCTGTCATTAACAACATCAGGGCTTCCCTGTTGCTATTCCTTTCCTCTCATACCCCTCTTGTTTCGGTCTAAAAAGGGTCTAGGACCTCACTGAAATCCCTAACTATCAATATGGCTTGAACAACAATATTCTGTAAATGTTGGCCAACTTCCCCAAGGAATTTACTATTCCCACTTCGAGGGGCATAAATGCTGCACAACACTCGAGTAGATTCCTAGAATTTCATGACTATTGATAGGAGTCTCCCTTCCTAATCCTTATGTGAAGAGATTATCAACCTGGAAGATTTTTCCTGATCAAAATCATCACCCCTCTCAAATTCAAAGAGTAAGATGAATGTATTACCTGACCCACCCAGCCCCTGCACATTCTTTGAGCTTCTGAGTCAGTGAAATGGGTTTCCTGTAAAAGTGCAATATCTGTGTTCAGGAGGAGAGGAATTCACTGACAGGCCCATAGGTCAGCGCTCACCCTCTAGAACTTGTAAGACAAGATAGCTGCACCATGTGAGGACAGGGGGTGCAGAATTAATTTACTCCAACACGACTCAATAATGAGGACTCAGTAAGTTGGCAAAGGGAAGTCTGTTTAATGACAAGTACATCAAACAGAGAAACACATGGAAATCAGCAGCATTGCGATCACCTGTCTCGCTCCGATTTCCTCGAACTTCAGTCAAACAGTCATTGTTATAAGCAAAACTCATCATCACTGACGTCTAATTCTATAAAAAATCATCATGCAATATAATTGGTTAGGAAAGGCAACTTAAGTATAGGTGTTATATCTGTATATGGTAACAGAGCATGTGGATTGGTTAACTCTTATCCGGTGGGCGACTACGCCCATCCCTCTCCATCACGCGTGATGGACGTCACTACAACTACGACATCCTATTGGTTACAGTATCTATAGGACACTAGATTACATGGTCCATTGTGATTGGGCAAGTTACACCCCTAAGCATAAATCTCCACTTTAATTAGCAGCATGCAGAATGGACACCCAGGTGCCTAGTGCCCCAGGATTCACCCTGCCTCCTTTCCATCAATCAGTGTTTTAGGGCGATGTGTCAATTAGTTGACTAAGGATGGCCTTGAAACTGTAGTCTCTTATCAGGAAACGTTATGGCATCCCCGGGTTCTGGATGACATCAGGCAGTGGTACATCTTCGTGCCTGGCTGATCACGTGTTACTTCACCATGAATCTGCTTCATTTTCCAGCTTTTCGTGTATTTATTTCTCCTCGTAGTCCCGCCACCTGCCCGGGCCTCCTTATCTTGACCTTCACATGGCAGGCTGTTATGCTCTGAAGTTTTGATTCACCTTAGCTGAAGCTCACCTCCCTTTCTTGGGTTGACCTCGATTTCCCAGGCCTGAGCCGTCCTTTGTTGAGTTACGATTCCGCTGTGTCCCCTGGTTTGGGCTTGGATATGAAACCCGACCAGTTAGGCCTTGGCCGCCTGGGCGTACTTCTGCTTTTACAAAATGGAGTCGCACGTGTATAATTGTGCTTTATTGAGGTAGATATATAGTTGGCGCTTGCCGCTCTACTCTTCTACTAAGCATTGCAAGCAGTATCAATTTCTTAGCATCTTGCATTTCAAGCCTATTTACACACATTAGCTGGTTTGATTCTTCCATCTGGGTTCATGGCTATGATTCTTTTACGTTTTCTGCATCGTTTCACTTTCGTGTCTCTTGTATCCATTTTAATGGCTGCTCGCACTGGTGTGTTACCCTTTTCCATGTGCGAGTCTATCCGGGCCCTCGTCTCATTACCATTGGCCTTCCATCAGGGTTCATTGTGTCTCTTCATGTACAGTCTGTAAATACTCATTGTTTCGTATCAATGGTTGGTATGGTTGTCTGATGGGGTACCTTGCTGCCCAGGGCTGTCGGGTTATGGGCGCTTCAACAGGTACAGTTCTTCTAATGTACACTGGGCACAGTCCCAGCGCAGCTCTTTGTTGGTTCATCTGCTCCTCATACGTCACGTACCTTGGCGAGTACTTTACTGGTGCTTTGAAATGAGGGGCAGGGGTGCAGGCCATGTCTGGGACCTCCTCTACACTCCCCCCTCTGGTCGGTTCATCGACCACTTCTGCAACCTCTTTTGCATTTATTTCTTTTGATTCTTCGGTGTCATGTTCATTGTCTTCAGGGTTTGTACATGATGGTGTGAATGTGTGAGCTTTTGGAGTCCATATTTTTATCACTCCTTTTAAACTCCCTGCTGTTTTCACATGTTCGTATTTGTTCCATGTCATTAGCTGGCATTGTCCATTTGGGCTGCAGTAGATCCATTTTCCTTCATACCTTCTTCGTTTCTTAGGGTATGTGAACCTTGTTCCTTCTGGCGCAAATTTGCTGGCCTTCACACAGTCTCTTATTTCTTCATCAGTCAGGTCTCTGGGCTTCCACCCTGGCTCGACATCAACCATTATTTTCATCCCTATGGCTTTCTTCGCAGTTTTCTGGCACTGTGTAATGATTATCTTGATAACACAGAATCCTAGCAATACCATTGCTAGTAGAGCTCCCAGAAACTTGAATATATCTGCTATCCATTGTGGGACCCACGTGAATAGGTCTCCAAACCAGCTGCCATCGTCCACTTCATCACTTTCATCGATCATCTGGTTTTTCAGGTTTTTCAACATGCTTATGGCCTCTGTTCTTCCAGATTTGTGCCTCTTTTGCAGTTTTTCCATGAATGTTCAGTCTGGGGTTTGTCACCCATCGTGTCCCTGATCCTTTGACGTCAGGATTCTCGTATCGGATCACGTGATTCCTGGTGTGCGCCCTGTTTCTTGTTCTAATGTCCTGGACGTAGCCATCTTCGTCTGGGTAGTCCTTTTCCGTGTCCCATATCAGTGAAGCGTCTCTTCCCATAAATTGTCCTCTGGTGTTGCACATTGCTACGTGTGACATACAGTGTGCTGTAGGGCCATCAATTTCTACAGCCACGAAGATCTGGATTTTCCCATGCTGTATGGTAGGAGAGCACAGACGAAGCATTCTCCTTCCGACTGTCTTCGTCCTACTTCCTTCATGTGCTGGTACCATATGTTGTTTCCGAGATGGGCTATGCTGTCCAGGTAATCATTAAGTTCATTGTTATCTTTATGCAGGCTTCTCTTGATTCTCAGCATTCTTCTGTAGTTTGCTATGACTATATCTCTAAATGCGTCTGTGCTGCTTTTCCTCTCTGGGTGTCTCAGTGGAGCAGGCTGCCTCGACTGCATCGCTGTGGTAGGAGAAGGTTCTGTGTTTCCTTTCCTTCCCTTTTGTATTTTGTCATAGACTTCCTCTAACCGCCATTGGCTCCCCAACCTCCCAACGCGTGGTCGGGTTGTAGGCCTGAGGCTTGTTCCTTGCGTTGGAGCAGGTGTGCTTGCTGTTATAGTCTCTATAGTCCTGTCTTTCAGCTCCTCGTGCAGTTTCTTTGCTCTGACTATGAAGGGGAACAAATAGTCTATCAGCATTTGTGTTTTCTCTGTGAATTCCTTTGTGGCTACTTCTCTTCTTTTGAGGGATTTTGCTATGCCCTCTCTCTCTAGTGTTTCACTTGGCTCCTCTTGGGTACTCCCACTGTTTTCTGGAACTGATTGTTCGGCAGGCAGTCTCCCCCTCTCTGCTGCCTTCGTTGGAGGCCCTGTAGCCATTGACACTTGCCCTTGTCTGTGTGCATCCTGTGTGTGAGTGTGTGCCGTGGTCAGTGCTACACTATCACTCATTCCATGCTGACCCTGTCTCCAGCTTTTTCCTTCATTCGATACCTCAAGTGTGTATGTGTCACTACTTATTACATTTAATTTCAGTTCATTTGCTTTACCATCAGCTTTTCTCGGGACAGGGATTACTATATATGGTCTGGGTGCTTTCGTGGGACCCAGACGTTCATTATCAGATGGGTGTACCAACATTGGGACACTTCGGGCACCAATAAAAAATGCAGTTCTGATAGTTAGGGACAAAAATACAACAATAATCACTATGCATATACACATCGTTTTGAGAGCCAGCTGGCACCACTTTCTTCCTGGGAAGCGGGTTCGCCCCTCTGTCTGGTGTAAAACTAAGTTACTGTTCTGGGCCCCCATGTCGACCAAGTCCATAGTCAATGATTTATTTATTTTCTTATTCCGATCTCGTTGCTCGAAAGTTCAGTAAATACTAAAGTGACGAGTGCTTTTCAAGAGTACCCCCACTTGCGGGTGGTGACAGTAGTCTCTGGTTATGCATTACAGTTCCTTTAACTTGACTATGGAAAAAGGTTAGACTAACGTCTTTAACACATCACACTCATTCTGCATCTCTATGATAGACAAAATCTCAGTGCACTCCTCTAATTTGCCTTGGCCCTGAGGACATGCTGGAATCTGTTCAATGCGAAGGGCTGAACAGATGGAATTGCTGTAAATCACACAAAATAAAATGTCGTAAAAATAAAACCAAAAATAAAAATAAAAGTGAACATATGAAAAAATAGGAAAAATGAGAAAAATTAAGAAAAAGGAAAATAAGATGGTGAAGTTCTTGAGTCTGCTCCTTTCACTCAGTCTCTCGGCGACAAGTTGAAGAACAGTGTCTCTCTCCTAGATCTGCTCAACGGCGGCAAGATGACGAAAAGGATAATAAGAAAAATAGAAGAAAAAAATAAAAAATAAACTAGTAACAAGATGTCATAATCCTAATTTCTGCTCTTCTCGATCTGTCCTCGGCGGAAGAATGAAGAACTGTGTCTTTGTCTCCTTGATCTGTCCCCGGTGGAAAGTCTCACTGGAATCTCCTTAGGAATTCTCGCTGGAAGTTGGACAGCTCCACTTGGAGCATTATACCGTGGAGAAGAGTGCTCGTGTGTGGGATATTGACTGGATCTCTGAGGAAGGTGACAACGTCAATATCGGCAGGCCTTCCCACCATCTCTGGATAGTCTATGACTAGTCTGAGCATGACATTGTGGGCCAACTGGGTATCTGCGGGGGACAGGGACATTTGCCTTGTTTTTCTGAGTCCTGATCACAAGCCCTTCTTTTGATTCGAACAGTCTCTGCACTGGCCTGCTGCATGGATTGCCACTAGATTGTGTAGTTTGGTCCACAGTTGACTTAAACGTTCGATATGTCTTGGGTCCCTGATGAACGTATGGGTATCAGTTGTTCTTCCAACGAGTCCTGGGCAACATTCAATTATGCGGAAGAACACTGCGAAGGTAAGTTCTTCAACGTCTGTTTGCGGTGGAAGCATTTGTGTCCTTCTCACTATGCTCGGGTAACTCAGCGAAGACCTCTGCGATGACAGTTAGCAGCCGCCTGATTACTTTTTTGTTAGCTGGATCTCGAATAAAGTCTGTGACACTGGCTTCTCTCCCTATGAGTGATGGCTATGATAACACCACGAGTTGAAAATAGGTTAGCACATCCCACTTGAGATTTCTGCTGGCATGTACCATAAGTTCTGTGCACAAAGTCTTGATAATGGATGCTTCAGGATACTGTTTCGGGTTCTCAGAAATATCTTATTTTCCGCTTATCTGAGTCTTAGGGCTTTTCCAATGCTTTGTGTGGCTTTAAACGTTCATATGAGTAGGGTCACTGCAGCTTTGGATGTGCGATTCTCTTCTTTACCCTGCAACTTTGGCTGCCCAGAGTGTCCGTTTTATTGTCTTTTATCCCCTTTAGTGCTTAGAGGAAATGTTCAGTGTAAAGCCAAGATTTTCACAAAGAGCTCTCTCGTCTTGTCTTTTCTGCTCATGCGTCCTTCTTCCTCACCATAGATCTTGTCTGCACGTGCTGAGGTCCTTCCCTGTTGTCTGTAGGTTCTTCGCAGTTGGATGCAGCTGGAAGGCTCTCTCCTATATGGGGTTTAATGTCATTTAGGAAGATCCATGCCCTTCTGCCCTGGAGCTTGACGGCGGAAGGGGTGCAGTCCTCTACGCTGAAGCGGCCATTAAATCTTGGCTCGTCCCACCTCTTCCAGGTAAAGTTCCTTATGAGTACTCTGTCACCAGGGAAGACGAGGGGCGCATGTATACCTTGCGCGGTGTCTGCTTCAGCACTTCCTGATGTGTTTTGTGCTGTGCTGTCCCCTTTTCGCCATTGCTGCAGTTGGTCTGAAATGACAGAGGCGCTGGATGTCATGGATGTCATACAGTTAAGGCATCCCTGTTCCCAGAACCTCTCTAGTTGGCTGGGCATCACATCTAGCTCTATCTCGGGGGGTAAGAGCGGTCCTCATCCTTCTGCCTGCAATTATCTTGAGCGGCGTAAGATGATGGTCGGAGCCTGGTTGCTTCCGAAGTGCATACAATGCCAGTGGTAGCCAGTGTAACCATCCCTTTCTTAATGTGACCTTCAACTTGGCTATCCTCTCCTTTAACAGGCCGTTGAGCCGCTCACATATCCCAATCCCCTCCGGGTGATACGCCGATGAGAACTTGTGCTATATACCAAGCAACAAGCTGATCTGTTCGAACACTGCATTAACAAAGTGAGCCCCGTTATCTGATCTCATTACTTCACACACCCCCCATCTAGGGAACACTTCTCTCACTAGGAATTTGGCAGCACAGGTAGCGTCTGGGTGTGTACAGGGACCTGCTTCTATCCATCTAGAGAATGGACACACCACCACAATTAAATACCTGTACCCGTTGCACACTTGAATCATGTCGATGTAGTCGATATGCAAGTGCTGGAATGGCCCATTCGGCCGGGGTATAACTCCTCTCACTACTTTTAATGTGTGCCCAGTGGTGAACTGTTGGCAGATAATGCAGTTCACCATGAAAAATGCAACATGCTCTGCTAAATTCGGTGTGAACCAGTCTTCTGCAAGCGTTGCAGCAAGGTTTTCTTTTGTCATATGTATAGGGTAGTGTAACTGCTCCAATGCTACCTTCAGTAGGGCGACAGGCATTACCGGTTTACCAATGCTGTCCTGCCTCCACAAACCGTCAGAGGGGTTTAAGGAACACCCTCGACACTTCCACACATTTTTCTCTTCCTTAGGTGCCTCCCGTTGGAGTTCCATTAGCTGGGTCTGCCCCATGTTACTATAGGCCGCAGGTGTGGCTCGCGCTACCATCATCCTCTCATGGGTACGTGCCACCTCCACGTCCATGATTGTTTCAGTTTTGGATGCATGCGCTTGGCTTCTGTGTCCGCTTCATGGTTTCCACGTGACATGAAATCTGTCCCCTTGGTGTGGGCGGCGCATTTCACGACCGCTATGCCCACTGAGAGCTGTAGTGGTTTTATCAACCTGTCCAATAAGGCTGCGTGTTGCACTGGCGTGCCGTCCGCCTGGAGGTAGCCCCTCCTTTTCCAGTGCGCTAGACCTGCATGTACTGTGGACGTCACATAGGCGGAGTCACTGTACACAGTTACTTGCTGGTCTGCATGATTCTCAATGGCGAGTATCAGCACCAATAGTTCTGCAGCTTGCACAGACTAGTGAGAGGGTATTCGCGCACTGACGAGTACTTGGAACTCTCCATTCGCTAGGTGTTTTACCACGGCCACGCCTGTATATCTTTGTCCGTCTTCTTGATCGATTCTTGAAGAACCGTCAATGAACATGATTTCACCACCTGCCAGGGCATTTTCCTTTACCCAGGGGATTTCATAATAGAATTCATCATAATTTGCACAGTCATGTATAGGTTCTCCTTCTGCGACTGGCTCAGCTATGAATGTAGCAGGGTTTACAGTTTTACATCAAACTATTTTGATCGATGGGTTGGAGATAATCACCTCATAGGCAGATGCTCTCTGTGATGTCAGTGTGCCCTTTGGCTTCTCTAGTATGGCGAATAACGAGTGCTCGACGTACAATGTCATGGAGCACCCCATCACAATAGATGACGCCTTCTCAATGGCGAATGCGGCAGCAGCTAGATTTTGTACGCATGGGAAGTGGCCCCACATGACCGGGTTCAGACTCCCGCTGTAATAGGCTAGGGGCTTGTACCCCAGCGAGGTTCGCTGCGCGAGCACTGCCGTCATAAAATTACCATCAGAGTGTGAGAATAGATAGAATTCCTCTGCATAATTAGGAATCCCGAGAACTGGGGCCTTACAAATAGCCCCCTTAAGTTTTTGAAACCGCTTCTCCATTGCCTCAGTCCATTACATTTCTCCTTTTGTTGCCTGGGCTTTCTTCAAAGCCTGAAGCGGGGGCTTGGTATAAGAGCTGTAGTCGAAAACCCATGCTCTGAGATAATTGCACAGGTCTAAGAAGCTTTGAATTTGTTTTATCGTGAGTGGTTTAGCCGTGTTCATGATAGCTTCAGCCCTTTCTGGGGTTACCTTTTTCCCCTCGTGTGAGATTAGCTAGCCTATGTACAGCACCTCTCGCTGACAGTATTGTAATTTTTCCTTATCAACTTTGTATGCTTTCTCAGACAGGATTGTCAGTAGCTGGACAGAGTCGCGCCTGCATTGTTCCTCAGTGGTGCTGCAGATCAGAATGTCATCCACATACTGCAAAACAACACTGTCTACTGCAATATTGTTTAGGTCCATCTGCAGGACTCTGTTGAAAATGGATGGAGACTCACAGTACCCCTGTGGCAACCTCGTGCTTTTCAGGCGCATTTGTCTGAAAGTAAATGACGTCAGATATTGAGAGTCATGGTGCAACGGGATTGAGAAAAATGCATTTTTTAGGTCAATCACCGTGAAATATTTTGCCTCATTTGGTATGTTGCACAGAATTGTGGATGGATTAGGGACTAGAGGGAATTCGGTTTCAATTATATCGTTTAATGCTCGTAAATCTTGGATTAAACGCCAAGACCCTGCCTTTGATTTCTTGACAGGGTAAATAACCGTGTTGCAAGGTGATTCTGACGTCACTAGGATGCCCTGCTCCATCATGGCGGAAATTGTCTTTGCGATCCCCTCATCTGCCTCTCTGGACATGGGATATTGTCGCGCTCATGATAAAATTGCTCCTGGTTTCAGTTTAATTTTTACTTCACCTGCCCCCTTCAGGAGGCCTACGTCATAGGGCCCTGTAGTCCATACCGCGGCAGGCACTTGGGCCATGTCGTCATCAAAGTATTCTGGACGTCTCAGCGCCAACATCATTCTCTGTGGCACCTCCCGTTTGATCATTTTAACCCAAAATGTGAGACTTACTTCCACCCTCGTCTCTTCCAGGTCAGGGTGTTCTTCGAACAGATCGTCGTCGGTGACGTCAGTCACTCGATACCCTTCTTCGATGGCGATAATAGCACACCATTGTCTGCATTCGTCATCATATCCTTCTACCAACACCACTTTCCCTCACACTGCGGCAGATTGTATCATTAAGGGAAATACTTGTTCCTCCTCTTCGTACATAGGTATTCTGGGTCTGAATAAAAACTCATCAGGTGTCCTCATAGTTCTATCTGCGAGGCCTGGCAATCCCGCCTTGAGCATCCGCACCCCATATGCGAAGACTTCTGGCTCTAACGGTATAGCTCTCATGGCTATACAACCGGAGTATGCTCTGATCATTTCTCACACGTTTGAATAATGCATTCCTGGAATAGAGCACACTATACCGTTCTCGGTAAACAAGATTGTCATATTCAACTTAGTCATTAAGTCCCGACCCAGGATGTTTACTGGGGTCCGACGTGAGTATAATAAGGGTACATTCATTTTGCGCTCTCCCACAGAGAGTGGGAGTGCGTCTGTAAAGGGAACTCTACTGTGAGATCCCGTGAAACTCTGAGAATCTATGGCCACGCCGGACAAGGAAAACTTGCCTTCTCGTATGCACGTGCGCGTCGCACCCGTGTCAACTAAGAAGGAATATTCTTTACCCCCTATGACGACATTCACCCTAGGTTCCCTATAAGAGTCTGGTGTCACTGATAGGATAGAACACATCAGAGTCCCGTGTGAGCTGTCCTATTTCATATATAAGTTTGGCCCACTATATACTTGTTGATTTCCCCCAGCCCCCGGGTTGACTCCCCCTCTGGAGCTAGTGCCCTGTGACATTTGCAGTGGTGCCTGCTGGGATTGTCCCTGCGGTACTTTCCCCATGTGCGGGGGTTGAACCACTTGCTGTGCACCTTGCTGCAGGCCTGGCGCCTGCTGCTGCACTGTGTGATTTTGTGCAGTGCCCTGCTGCGGGACGGCAGGCTGATTCACCATGCCTGCCCCCATCCCTTGGCTATTTTGCCACATGCCTTGGCTTCTGCACACGCGCGTCACATGTCCTGTCATTCCACACAGCCAACACACTGGCGGTGGTCGGGCCATCTGTCCATCTGGCATAGCTGGACCGCCCATCTGCGCGTTCTGAAACTTTGATTATTCGGAAAGCCTCCCTGGTTACCTCAAAACCCACCCTGATTACTCTGTCATCCTCTTCCTCCAAAACCCCTTCCCCTCGGGTAAAATCCTGCATTACCCTGATTGTTCTGCGATGGGTTAGTTGCTTGCTGTGCGCTTGGCTCAGCTGGGCTCGTCAGCATGGCTCCCTCGAGAGCATACTTTGAGAGTTTCTTTTGCCCGAGCTTTGCCTACTCACCTTTATGGGTTGCTTCCTTTTTCCGATTCTTTTCTTGCAGTAGTCTACAGTGATGTGCAATTGTCAACTGTATTTCGGCCCATGGTTTTGCTTCTACTCCTACCAATTTTTTTAGCTGCTTCTGCACCGGTTCAGACAACCCTTGGCATAATATGTGGTAGAATACAGGGATAGATTTCGTCCAAGACTCATGCGTTTCGAGCACCCACGCGTCTTGAAAATTCTGGATATAGATCAACGGATCCTCTGACTTTCATTTTCTGAGTCATTATAGCCCCCATATCAGAAGTGTCTGGATATAGCGTTCGCAGCGCTTCCTACACTGCTGCTCTACAGTTATTAAATGGTGCTCTGTCATGGGAGGTGTTAGTTAGGGTTACCCTAGGGTAGCCTGCCCGTTTCCATACATCATCTGCTCTCTCACCAAGTATGGCAATTAGGAGACCCTTAATGTCCCCTATAGCTAGGGTAACACCCACTGTCATTTTCTCTAACTCATGTATCCACTTCCCGGCTCCCGATGTCAGCATTGAAGCTTATTTTTTAAGTTCTCTCGGTCCATGTGTGGCCATGGAATATATTGTGGTCTTGCTCCCCCCTTTTCTAGCAACGGGAATTGGAATGCGCAGTCTTCCTTTTCCTTCCTCATAGCTCCTCTATCTACTGCTGGGGTGGCATTCCCGCCTTGCCGTCTTCCTGGCAATGCCCTTAATCTGCCTGCATAGGTAGGTGGTGCTGCCCCCCTCTGACCGTGATGGTGTTCCTTCATGTCGGCCAGACTGCGCGGCAGACTTCAGTGCCCTACTTTTGGACCCGCTAGCATCTGACCATCATAGACCTCGGTCCTCTAGGGACTGTTTTTCGCACCGTCTCCCTTCTTCATGTGCCTCGTCATCCGTTTCCCCATCGGAGTCGGTTTCTGAATGACCCCAGTCTACGCAACTCCTTGCATCCTCTTCGTTCTGCCTGATCTCCAGCCTGTCTAGGGACAGTCCCCTGCTCCCACTACTTCGGGTGACATCCTAAGTCTCATATAGCTAAGTGCTCTCTAAGTGCTCATCTTCCCTTCCCCCATCGGATATCTGCTCTAGCCCCATCTCATTGTATATTTTATCAATCGTTTCCCCGATGCTTCTGGTGTCGAAGTCATCTTCAATATTTGTCCCACTTATACCTTGCACAGAGTCGTGTGCAGGAAAGAATTCTTCTATGTCTTCCCATTCTACAACAGGATTGGGTTTTTTAACTTCCCACTCCAGATAGTCAAGATCCCGTGCCCTGTGTCTGCGCTTATGTTCCAATTCCTCATTTACTTCCTTGCGCTTCCTCTCTTCTTCTCTAGCCTTATCTACTTCCCGCATTCGTTAGTTTCTACGTTCCTTTGCCCTTCTAATTTCCTCCTCTTCTCATCTCTTTGTTCTCTTCTCACGTACCCTTTGCTCTTCTTCCATCCTTTGCTTAGTCTCTCTGTACCAGTCGTGGGCTACCTCTTGTCTGCGATCGAGCTGTTTCTCTTGCTCTTCGCGATATAGTTGCTCTCGCCTTAGCCTATCTTTCTTTCTTGTCCTTTCATCCCTTACTTCCATCTCTTTCTCTCTCTCTCTCACCTTTGCGTCTCATCAGACCTCTCCCTTGGCCTCAAATCATCACTTCCTTTTCCATCCAACTTCAGTAATATCTGAACTCCCATCCATTCGTCTTTCGCGAATGCTATCTCATCAACTTAATTTCCTTTATGTTTATTTCCCTCTTTCTCTTTATCTGGAGGCGCACAACTCTGTGCCCAATCTTTTCTCTTCGCATCTCTCTTTGTCCCTTGAGACCGCGGAGGCAATATTGTTTTCCTGTTCCTTTCCCTTATTATCGTCACTACTGTACGTAGGCGACTCATATGCGGGGTTGCTATTCCCTGTGGCTGCCTTAAGTTCTCTTAGTGGGTAAAGCCCCTCTGTTTTACTCCCTTCAATGACTGGCTCAGGTGGGGCTGGTGGCGCGGTAGGCGTCTCACCCCCCTCCGTACATACATTTAGTATCCAGTCTGTGGGTGGTTCTTCCACCTTCGTTTCTTCAAACATCTTCCACAATTCTAGAACAGCAAGATGTTTCTCTAGCTTCTTGCCTGTATATGTGGCATGTAGGAAGGTCGTCATATGCTGTAAAACAGCCTTAGAAAGGGACCCATTCTGTGGCCAAGACATGAACCTTTTGTGGGCGGTACCCTTAACCCACTCTGTGCTATACTTCTTGAGTTTTGGTGCATGCTTAGGTAGTTGCATGCACAGATGCGCAAGTGGGGTGACCTCCTCCATTTTTGATTCCGCCACCAACAATGTTTATACAGTGTTTTATCCTTCCAATAGTATGAGCAAGCACCAAATACGCAAGCACCGATCCAAGCTTTTCCCGCCAAAATTTTACTATCAATTAACTCAAAACCATCAATTCATTGGCGATTCCCTCTCAGTTATAGAATCGCATAAAACCAAATTTCATTTCACACAATCAAAAATACAATTATTTTACATTCGACGTACAACAATACACATGTGACAGACACTTGACAGACTAGACAGACACCAGCTGGTCATACATATACCTGCCTTCTAATTAATACCCCGTCATGGAGTTTAAACAAACTCCTTTGTTGCGTCTTTAAACATCACCGTAGTCTATTTGTCCCTTATTATATGGGCTATGAGTTCACATTTCTTCTGACTGCTGTATTTAAGCGCAGGAATAAGGCAAATCCTTACATTTTTATCTCAGGTGCCCCCTGGTAATCCTTTGTTTTTATCTCAGGTATCCCCCTGGTAATCCTTAATTTTTATCTCGGGTGTCCCCCCCATTCCACTCTTTATCTCTTATGCTCGAGTCATTACCCCCTATATATATACAGTCTTCTCTACTTCTGACTATTTAATTTTCTCTCCGCCACCCACCGTTACCTTTCCCTTACTGGCTCTAATGCCTACACGACATTTGCCAAGGTAACGAGTTTGTTGTTTCACTCACCGATCGCATCTTTTCCTCTCTGGAACTTCGGGATCACCGCCCCTTCCTCTTCCAGCCTTTTAAGGTTTTTGCATCCGATTGGCTGCCCGTGGGAATGAGAAGGGTTATGCTTGGAAAGGCAGGTTCCTTCAGACCCACTGCAGATTTTTTTTATGGACTTACTCTATCATTGTCCACGGGGAGCTCTGAGTCTACTCAGCGGGAATGGTGAAAGGACTTGTGATATTGCCGAAGGCCCGGAGTTACTTCCTGCCGTCGGTCTAAGGTGTCTTAGTATTATATAATCAATAACTAATGGCCGAAACCATCCTCTGCTACCAAGTGTTCAGGAGGAGAGGAATTCACTGACGGGCCCGTAGGTCAGCGCTCACCCTCTAGAACTTATAAGACAAGATAGCTGTACCATGTGAGGACAGGGGGTGCAGGATTCATTTACTCCAACACGACTCAATAATAAGGACTCAGTAAGTTGGCAAAGGGAAGTCAGTTTAATGACAAGTACATCAAACAGAGAAACAAATGGAAATCAGCAGCATTGCGATCACCTGTCTCGCTCCGACTTCCTCGAACTTCAGTCAAACAGTCATTGTTATAAGCAAAACTCGTCATCACTGATGTCTAATTCTATAAAAAAATCATCATGCAATATAATTGGTTAGGAAAGGTAACTTAAGTATAGGTGTTATATCTGTATATGGTAACAGAGCATGTGGATTGGTTAACTCTTATCGGGTGGGCGTCTACGCCCATCCCTCTACATCACGCATGATGGACGTCACTACAACTGCGACGTCCTATTGGTTACAGTATCTATAGGACCCTAGATTACATTGTCCATTGTGATTGGGCAAGTTACACCCCTAAGCATAAATCTCCACTTTAATTAGCAGCATGCCGAATGGACACCCAGGTGCCTAGTGCCCCAGGATTCACCCTGCCTCCTTTACATCAATCAGTGTTTTAGGGCGATGTGTCAATTAGTTGGCTGAGGATGGCCTCGAAACTGTAGTCTCTTATTGGGAAAAGTTATGGCATCCTCGGGTTCTGGATGACATCAGGCGGTGGTACATCTTCGTGCCTAGCTGATCACGTGTTACTTCACCATGAATCTGCTTCATTTTCCAGCTTTTCGTGTATTTAATTCTCCTCGTAGTCCTGCCACCTGCCGGGCCTCCTTATCTTCACCTTCACATGGCAGGCTGGTATGCTCTGAAGTTTCGATTCTCCTTAGCTGAAGCTCACCTCCCTTTCTTGGGTTGACCTCGATTTCCCAGGCCTGAGCCGTCCTTTGTTGAGTTTCGATTACGCTCTGTCCCCTGGCTTGGGCTTGGATATGAAACCCAACCAGTTAGACCTTGACCGCCTGGTCGTACTTCTGCTTTTACAAAATGGAGTCGCACGTGTACATTGTGCTTATTTGAGGTAGATATATAGTTGGCGCTTGCCGCTCTACTCTTCTACTAAGCATTGCAAGCAGTATCGATTTCTTAGCATCTTGCGTTTCAAGCCTATTTAAACACATTAGCTGGTTTGATTCTTCCATCTGGGTTCATGGCTATGATTCTTTTACGTTTTCTGCATCGCTTCACTTTCGTGTCTCTTGTATCCATTTTAATGGCTGCTCGCACTGGTGTGTTGCCCTTTTCCATGTGCGAGTCTATCCTCGTCTCATTACCATTGGCCTTCCATCAGGGTTTGTTGTGTCTCTTCATGTACAGTCTGCAAATACTCATTGTTTCGTATCAGTGGCTGGTATGGTTGTCTGATGGGGTTCCTTGCTGCCCAGGGGTGTCTGGTTATGGGCGCTTCAACAGGTACAGTTCTTCTAATGTACACTGGGCACAGTCCCAGCGCAGCTCTTTGTTGGTTCATCTGCCCGTCATACGTCACGTACCTTGGCGACTACTTTACTGGTGCTTCGAAATGAGGGGCAGGGGTGCAGGCCATGTCTGGGACCTCCTCTACATCTGCATTAAGATGTCTCAAATGAGACACAATCTTTTCCCTCTTTATTAGATTATTAACCCCATTCACATTCCAGGAGACTAAGGACAATTTATCTCTTGTGACAGGAGTCTACATTCATAATGACAACTCCTCTGAAATATTTACCATACAGAGAAATAAACCTGGGTGAATAAAAAGGAGCTGTGATGCTGGAAATACTTTTGGAGGGACATGGCCACCTCACCCTCATCCTACCATTTCTCTGTTGGTGTTTTCTGTGTGATTTTCCTGCATAGGAGTCCACGTTAGAGCCCTCACAGTGCACGTCATCAATTTTACTTTTTGGTGAACAGTACCAAGGGGCTACTCTTGGGCCACCCATGGTTAGGGGTACACCCTTGTACGTTATGTTATGTTAGGAATTTTCATACCAAGGTAGAGCACAAACGACACCCAAAGGCAACCTGGCACTATGACTGAGTAAGCACTATTAGAGGAGGAAGAGGTGCTAGAAGAGTAAAGTTTTCAGAGCCTTTCTGAATTGCAAATGGGTGGTCACAGAACAGAGAGCAATAGGGAGGACATTCCACAACATGGCAGCCTTAACAGAAAAAGAACGGCCTCCAATTCTAGCACAGCAAAACCAAGGGACAGCAAGAAGAAAGTGATCCCTAGAGCGTAACACACAGGCAGGAATGTAGGGTCGAAACTTTGACTGCAAATACTCAGGGCCAGCTGCGTGAAAAGCCCTATGCACCAGACAAAGAGCTTTGAAATGCACAAAGAGTTTTGCCACTCACAGCCAATGTAGAGCATTGAGAACTGGAGAGATGTGCTCCCAATAGGAAGCACCGGTGGCAAGACAGGCGGCATAACAGGTAGTCAGCTGGGCCAGATATAAGGAATTACAATAGTCAAACCGACTAGGACCAAAGCGGAGACCACCGGAGCCCACAAATGGGAAGGAATAAACTGCAAAACCTTTTTGAGTATCCTAGTACCCCTAGTGTATGTTTTTGGACACATATGTGTTGCCCACAGACAGGGTATAGGCTGGTGGCAGCTACATGCTGACATGTCAATGGCTTTGGAGATCCTTCCTTTGGGGGATACCCAGGCCCTGCCATAGGACTCAATGGATTCCTACACAAAGGCAAGATGGACACTGGTGGCCTCTTGGTTTCCTTTGTCTTTACCCCTTGTTTCTCAAAGTCCTGAAAGGCCTTGGCTCTGTTCTCCTCCCCTGAATGGCTGTTGGGTGGAAGGACCATATATGGCTCTGGGGCTGCCTCCTGCCAGACTGGCTGCAACCTTCCCTGGGACAGCTTGTTGTAGGTACACCCTTAGGGGTAGAGCCTGTATGTATGGAGTACAGAGTCAATATGCATTATGTGTGGGGGGTGTCTGCTTTTGATTGTGTGACACAATGGCTGAGCCCGCCCTAACTGAAACTGGAATGAATACAGTGTAGTGCTCTAAAGAACTGAGGAGTAGCCCCCAATCCACATCCTGTGTTGTGGGTGTCTGGTTTTGGGTGAATGACCTGAATGCCTGTTAGCCTGATTGGGTGCTGCCTGCATGAATGCACTTGTGTGTGAACGACTGGCTGAGCCTGGCTAAGACTAAGTGAATGGGGAATGTTTTGTATAACAGGGGACCTCACAACATTGCCACCTTGTCAGAAGCTGAAACAAGAAACCAGAAGCAGAAGCTGAAGTCATCTTAAGCTTGCATCCTGGAGTCCAGCTGAAGGAAGAAGTCTGCGGCTGAAAATCTTCAAGTAATCCAAAATCTGCTGTGCTGACTCAAAGACTGGACCAGGGAGGACCTGGAGAGGCAACCTCTTCCCGTAGCTACTAGGGAACATTGTGCAACTGGAGGTCTTCACTCGAAGTGTCCTGGAAGCCAGTCCTTTGTGCCTGTTATCCAGAGAAGGGATCTTCGTGGGTCCAGAAGAGGAGTGCATGGACATCCTGAAGCCAAGAAGTCCAGCTGTGCCACGCAGGGTCCGGAGGAGTGTTTGTGACCGCTGGAAACCAAGCTGCTGAGTATTGCCCATATAAGGGGGTGCCCTGGCATAGTGCTGCCCAACACCCAGAGCTGCCAAGGTTTTAGCCAGCTGAAGAAATCCTCTAAGGTATCTCTGCCACAACATTTATCCACTTTTCCACATCGGAGAAGATCCAGCGTCGCTCTCTGCAGAGGAGTATCTGCTGTGGGTTTCCCACCACCAAAATCCAAAGAAGTAATCCCGAGGATTCAGACTTGGTGAGAGTCCACAGACCAGTCCAGTGGTTGTGTCTAGGTTGCCAGAAGCCATCCTGAGGTCTATGCTGCGACTGTAGCACCAAAGAACCAAAAGGCGGTGAACCACAAAATCCAGAAACCCGACACCTACTTCTGCCACTACTCCCATTGCTACCGAAGGTCATCAATGGACACCAAAGGACTTATCTTCTTCACACGGGCCTTGTCAGGGTCACCAGCAAGTTTCACCTTTGTGGGACATCCACAGCCGTTGTAACAACTCGACATCGGAGAGCACTGCGACAGACCTGCATTGCTGCCTTTTCGACACTGCTTGGTGCCCTTCTTCTTTTCAATACCTACATCCCAGCACCTCCTTCTTCCAAATGGGTTCTATCCTCGAGGGGTCTCACTGAATGAAGCCAAGAAACTCCACCACTTCGCCTGCCGAGGCATCCACGGTACTGTGACGAGGAAAAGCATCTTCCATCCTTAGGATTCATCCAGGGGTCCCAAATCCATCTTGGATCCTGTCCCCTGGGGCCTCGAAAGTACTTTGGCGGGTAGTTAGATCTTTAGAAAGAGAAACAGACTATTAATTAACATATTTGGACTGGGCTGTAATATACAACATAAAGTAATCCTTAACTTTTCCTTACAGTTTGTATTATTACTTGCCTATCTACAGTAATGTGTTATGAAGTTAACCCTTGCCTAATATTGTAAATGCTTTTTAATAACTGTCAGAAGTTGGTGCATTACAATTGAATTTAAAGGTACCAGTGGTACCACAGAGAACTGTATATAATAAGTTTAGTTACTAGTTTAGATTTCTAGTACAAAGTGAGTCTTATTTATTTGTGTATGCTTACTTGACTTTTATCCTTTAATAAAAAGGACTGTGTTATCACCTAACACAGTATGTGGACATTCCATTGTGGGGAGCTTGGGGACTCACTGTACCTAAAAACCAGCCTGCTTCAACTCTGATTCTCAGCCTTGGTTGTTCGTCCATAACTAACATTAGAGAACCTTGGCGGGGGTGCTTTGTGCCTCTACCCCAACTATATAGTGGGCAGAGGTACAGATACCCCCTTACGTCTTTACAGAACCCACGCCTCCTAAAATAAACCTGAAAAATCGGGATGGAGTCAGAACTGACCGCTGAAACAGCAAACCTATTCTAAATAAAAGACCTTCCCCAAAAGCAGTCCTCCTTTTTCTTGGAGAACATAAATATATATAAACCACTTAAGTCCTTTTAAATCACTATTAAATATGAGTTCAACTTGAATATCCAAAAGCTGCATAATACGTTTGTTTCAATGTGGTGCCTAGCCTACTCAATAAGTCCCTTATATCAAATTCCAATCTCCCATTGTCGGTCAAATACCCCAAAACCACACAATATGCACAGTGATCTGCCAGCCCCCCCAAGCTCATCCGATTACAACAGAGAGTATACATATATAAACATATATAAAGTCTTGCAGAGTGATACTATTGCATTGATATACCCTTATCAGCCCCTTACCTGTGCTTTGGGTGTGTGACCTTCTGGACGATCGCCATGGACAACATCAGAAAAAAGGACCTCAATGCATTGCAGGACGTCTATGCATCATAAGGTCGGAAAAAGAAATAGAATATAATAGAGTGCAATCCATGGGTTCGGAACGAGCGAGCAAATCCTCCCCTAATTCCAGGCCAATTTCAAAAGTAAGTACATTTATAATCCATTATACTGCAATGCCGCACGGTGCCATTTTCGTAACATTTGCAAAGTAAAAAGAAAAACACAAAAAAGGTAATATAAAAGCGCTGAATATTTGTGGGCAGGAGGCTACATTGAAGAAGAGGCATCAGCTCCCCTGATTCAATCCAATGCTTCTTTAGAATCTTCAGTGCTTCTGGTTCCTTCTGGCAGAACTATTTTAAGTATGACAGGCTTGACCAGAATCCCTTTGATATTCCTCTCCTTTGCCAGATGTTTGGCTTCTCCAAAGACTTTCCTCATTAAACCACCTCTTTTGGAAATCTGGGAATATGGCTAGAGGCTTGCCTCTGTACATTACATGCCCTCTTTCTCTTGCAGCTGTAAGGACTTTCTCTTTGTCACTCACTCGTGCAAAAAACATTATAGTTTGGCATAATCTATTTGGAATACACTTCCCAACTCTGTAAGCAAAGTTCAAATCTGCAGACTGTAAGGTGTCTGGGCCATATAACTCTGAGAGAACATTTAGTATGTATTCATCAATGTTGTTATCCGTATCTCCTCTTTATCATGCCCCAGGCTTGTCCCCGCTGCGGCCTGCATCAGCTTAACTGGTGGCATTACCCACAATGGCAGATGTGGACAGGAGGGTTCAGCAAGTGCGCCCACAGCAGAAGGCTCTGGCTGGGTCCCAACATAGAAACAGACGTCCATGCGGCAATCTTGTTGCGGGCACTGCCATACTCCAAGGCAACACGCATGCACAGGGCCTAGACAATGCTTCCATATGCTTGAGACCTGCGCATAGCATCAAATGCTGCCATGACAATGGCGCACGCAGTGATGAACGGCCAGCGGGAGCTGCGGAATGAAGGAACGGACGTGTCTTGATGCGTTCTGTATATTGCACTCTGTACGTTCATTTACTGGTGTGCTGCTGAGCTTCTGTTTGGCTTTGCTTGCTGACTGGTTTCCTTGTCTTGATCATCTGCCCTGCTCTTCTGTTCCCTGCTTTCTCTTCCTTGCCTGGCCCTTGTCCTGTCCTGGGCCCTTTCCTTGCTTATCTTATTCTTGCTTCCATTCTCTATTCCTGTACTCCTGTGTGGGTTACTTCACCATCCAGCTTTCCTGGCCAGCGTCCCACGCTGCCCCTCCACCATAGAGAGGACCCTGGAGGTCAGCCCTACGCCATTATAACCACTGGCCGAAACACTGGACAATGGGGGAAGATTCAAGAGTGAAGCACCGTGCATTAGAACCTGGATACAACGCGACCAGGTACTTAACAGATTAAGATGCCGACAATCCCCTGATACTATGGAAGCCGTCCAGGAGGAATGAACTACAGGCCCTCACACTAGAACTGGACTCCGTGAAACAGAAGAATGCTCTGTTGCGGGGAGCCTTGAACAGAGACCCATCGGCGGCGTCAGCTGAGACCACTGTAGTCCATTTCTAATCCTGACGGAGATCCACAAAAACGGATGGAATTCTGTAATCACTGCAAAATCCAATTCTGATTCCATCCACAACATTTTCAACATGACAAAGCCATGGCTTCATCCTAAGCAATTGAACTAGCAGTGGCTTGGGCACCCCCGTATATCTCCACCAATAGTCCTATTTTGGAGGATTTCAGAGAATTCGAGAAAGCCTTTTTGATAGTCTTCCAGTCTCCCGATCTCGCTGCCACAGCTGAAAACCAGTTTCTGAACTTAAAACAGGAACACGCCGATCTGGTGTCCTATCTAAGCCATTTTTCACCAGCTCGCTATGGATTCACAGTGGTCAGAGGTAACACAACAGATGCTGTTTCGAAGGGGACTCCAAAAGGAATATAAGGATGAGCTGGTTCATTCCCCTAACCTGGAAACACTCCAGGGTTTAATCGATCATGTTATCCAGATAGACCATCATCTGATAGAACATCGAGGGGAACGATGGATAAGAGGAGACTGAACTTTTCGCCCTCCTCCAACCTCTACGCCCCTTCTGCAGCACCCTGCGATCCCCCAGAAGAACCTATGCACCTCGGTGCCTTACGGGTTACCCTTTCTGAAACAGAAAGAAAGAGAGAGCGACTCCATCAGTTAAGCCTGTATTGTGGAGGTAACAGACACTACCTGGGATCCTGTCTGCTCCAACCCTCCAAACACGTATGAAACTAAAGGGCATGTTGTGGGCACAGAAGGGAGCAACAAGCCCATTGTCTTCTACAGAAAGCCTTCTGACCTTATCAGTGTTGCCGATGTCACTGTCTTGAGTTCTTTCTCTTGAGGTAATTCTGTCTTGGCACGAAGGGTCTCATTCAGTATCCACTTACACTTTGCTGGACTGCAGTTCTTCCGGAAATTACATTGATGAACAGTTTGTCTGTGAGACTGATATCCCCGTAATGCTCAAGCCAGTTGCCTGTTTGATTGAAGTCATAGATGGATCCCCATTCGCATCGGTTCCGGTTTCACAGCACACTAATCCTTTTCTGTTACATACAGGTGAACTTACAGAGAGCATTGTCTTTGATGTTATACAAGCACTGTCTTTTCCGATTATTTTAGGATTACTTTGGCCTATGAACAGTTTGCTCATGTGTTCACAGAACCCGACCAGATCCCACTCCCCCCGCATCGCATTCATGACTGTGGGATCGACCTCCTTCCAGGGTAGCCAATATCCCATGGACGGGTATATTCCTTGACTTTCTAGGAAAAACAAGAATTAAATCATTATCTGGATGACTGTCTACAGAAGGGGTACATTACACCATCCACGTCACCAGCAGGGGCTTCCTTATTCTTTGTTCTGAAGAAGCAGCAAACTTTGCACCCTTGCATTGACTACCGCCTATTGAATGAGATCACTGTGATCACTGTGAAGGATCGGTACCCACTACCCCTGATACACGACATTCTGGAATCCCTACAATCATACACAGTGTTTACCAAGTTGGATTTGCACAGAGCTTACCATCTAGTGCGTATCAAAGAAGGTGATGAATGGAAGCATTCAAAACACCAATTGGGCAGTTTGAATATCAAGTCATACTGTTTGGACTGTGCAACACCCCTGCTGTCTTCCAGTGGTTTATGGACTCTATGTTCTCGGATTTGATTGGGATATCCATCTGGGTGTATCTAGATGATATCCTGATTTGTTCTCATTCCTTGAAAGAACATGTGTGTCATGTCGCTGAAGTTCTGTCTCGCCTGACCGCAAGTCATCTTTTCGCTAAAACCAAAAACCAAAAAATTAATCTTCCACCAGGAATTGATGGAGTTTTTGGGCTATATCATCAGTCCCTCCGGTGTTCATATGGACACCTACAAAGTTAAGGCCACCCTGGATAGGCCGGTGCTAGAGGCTGTGAAGTCCACACAAAGGTTCCTGGGATTCGCCAATTTTTATCTGCAGTTTATTCCTGGATTTTCCTGAAGGCAGATATCAAGCGCCTGCTGAGTTCTTAGACGAAGTTTCAATGCGACGAGATCGCTGATACCTCCTTTTCTGCCCTGGAAAGAGCATTTGCCATGGCACTGGTACAGCCGCATCCGGGCGACATATGTCTGTTTATTGTGGATGCAGACGCATCGGAGAACGCCATCAGAGTGGTTCTCCTTCAGTTGAATCCTGGTACTGACCTGGAACATCCCACTGCCTATCACTCCAGGAAATCAACACCTTGTGAAAATAACTACTTTGTTATTGAAAAGGAGATCCTGGCCATTAAAGAGGTGTTCCAGGAATGGAGGCATAATCTTCTTGGTGGTTTATATACAGTGGAAGTACGTACTGACCATCGCAACCTGCAATATCTTCGGATCCTTCACTGTGCCAATAGTCGTCAAGCCCGTTGGGCTTTTTTCTTCAGCCAGTTTGACTTTGTTGTGACATATATCCCATGAGCGCAGAGGCAGATGCCTTGTCTTGCCTTTATGACCATGGCGGTTCCATTCCATCCAGGAGAAACCCATGTTACCAGAGAAGCATTTATTGTGCATTATCAATCCTTTCTTGCAACAGGTCACAGAAGCAATGGCCATACCCCAGAAGCAATATCCATGCTGCAGTATCCCTTGGTGAAGGCCGCTGATGGCCTTCTGTTTCGGGACAGTCATCTTTAGGTCCCCACTGCAACCTTGCAGTCCAGTCTTTTGTTGGAACTACACGACTCACAACTTGCTGGCCATAGAGGAATCAAGGCTAGCGTGGAGCTACTTGCACGTCAGTCCTGGTTTCCGGGCCTTCATCACCATGTGTAGGCATATGTCCTTCAGTGCCCCATGTGTGCACAAAGCAAGACCAGCAGACAGCATCCTGTGGGCCTTTTGCAACCAACTGAAAAACCGCCCTATCCTTGGCACATCATTGCCACTGATTTTATTGTAGAGTTGCCAAACATCTCTAGAAACACCTTTGCATGGTTGTGGTTGACTGCTTTACCAAACTGGCTCACTTTACCCCCTCCCTGCGATTCTGACGGCTTCACGTATGGCACACGGTTTCCTTCACTGGATAAACCAGCTACATTGACTCCCTGAGAAGATAAAATATCCGACTGGGAATCTCAATTCATCTGCCGATTCTGGAAAGCTTTTTCTTCTCTTTTGGGTATCCATCGTGCCCTGAGTTCTGGTTATCATCCGCGGACCAATGGACAAACCGAATGCAGTAATCAGACCTTGGAGTATTACCTCTGTTGCTACACCGATATCCTGCCATCGAAATGGCCACAGTTCCTGGACACTGCAGAGGTAGCCTACAAAAACTCCTTTCATTCCTCCATCAACTACAGCCTGTTTTTCTGTACCTATGGGAGACATCCCAAGATCCTGACCTTGTCCCTGCATGCACTTAGTTCTGTGCCTACTGCAAATAATCTGGTGAAGCAACTGCTGTGAGTACAAAATAGTGTTTCTCTGGCACTTCAGCAGACCGACGCCTATCAGAAGGCCATGACCGAATGAAAATAGTCTGTTGCTCCTATGTATTGGATCATGGACAAGGTCTGGTTTTCCAGTAAAGACCTCTCTTTTCGCAATCTACCTGTCAAGTTGGCTCCACGGTTTTTGGGTTCCTTCCAGATTGTGGCCCGAGTCTCCCCAGTTTAGTTTAGTTCAGTTCAGTTTAGTTTATTATTTGTATGGCGCGCCATACCCTGGAGTATCAGGGCGCAAACAGACAAGGATATGCTCAACTTAGTTACAGATACATGAAAATCAGATGAAGGTACAGAGATATGCCGAGCTTGGTTACAGATATGCTCGGCTAATTGCAAGTACAAGGAAAAGGCAGGAAGTGTAGACATAGGCATCAGCAATATTACAGTAAGCACATATGAACAGGAAGAGATCAAGAGCAAGGGAGCAAGGAGCATGTTCCTGCATGGTCCTGTTCACGTAATATAAAGTTATATACAGTTATGTACAGTTATACAGTTATGTACAATGTGACAAGTGGAGTGGTTAGCTGTCATTGGCTCTCAGCCACCTAGTGAGGTTTTGTCTAAATTTTGCGAAAGGCTGAGGTTCTCTGACATCATGGGGGAGGGAGTTTCATAACTACCTCGCCTTGACCGGGAAGCTATTTCCTCCTATAGTGGCAAGTTTTTAACGTGGAACTTGGAGGCAGTTTGCGTTGGCTATTCTGGTAGGTCTGGAAGAAGTTCTTTTATGTAATCTGTCCATGAGGTAGGGAGGAGCTTTGTTATTGATGCATTTGTGGGTGAGGGAAGCGATTTTGGGATTAATTTTGTCTATGGTGGAGAGCCATTTGTATTCTCTTCTAGTAGAGGATATATGCTCATTTCTGTTAATCTTGAGTGCTGCTCTCAAGGCATTGTTCTGGAGCACTTGGATTTTGTGGATGGTCTGTTTATTTGCTCCAATGTAAAGTCCATTACAATAGTCTAATTTCAATCATATCAAGGCTCTGGCAAGTGTAATGCAACTATCTGTAGAGAGGAATTGTTTGCTCGCTCTGATATAAGTTTGCATGTGTATGCTGTGGCAGAAGCTAGAGAGTTGACTTGTTTGGTAAAGTTCATGGTGGCGTCTAGGTAGAATCCTAGGGTTTTTACTTCGTGAGCTACTTTTATGTTGTTCCCATCGATAATGAAGTTGTCATAATCAGGGCTAAGTTTGGATATATAGGTAGTGGTGCCCAGGATGATAAGCTCAGTTTTATCATCGTTCAGGCATAAGCCGTGTGTGGCCATCCATGCCTGAACGATGCTATATATCTTGTTCACTAGGGCCAGGTCCTTGGCGTAGTCTCTTCAGAGCGGGAGGAGGATCTGGGTATCGTCTGCGTAGTTGGTGTAGGCGATACCCAGATGATCCATTTCGTCAAAGAGGGGCATCGTAAAGACATTGTAGAGGGTGGGTGACACACAAGACCCTTGTGGAACACCGCATGTTATGGGAATTGGATCTGCTGAGGCTGATGGAGCTAAGACTCTCATGGTCCGATTACTCAAAAATGACTTGATCCAAATGATGGCCTCTTTTGAGAAGTGGGCTGCCGAGTCGAGGTGACTACAGAGGACTGTGTGGTCCACTAAGTCGAATGCCGCTGATAGGTCCAGGAGGAGAAGTAGGGCCACTTGGCCATTGTCTCTGCAGTCGTCTATTTGGGCCTTGAGGTCTATTAACGCTATCTCGGTCCCATGTTGCGGGCGGAATCCTGATTGAAGGGTTCCAAGTAGGTGGTTAGACTCTAGGAAGTTTAGAATTTGCAGGTAAGCCATTTTATCTAAGTGGCATTTCATTTTCAATTGTCTGTGATGTGGCGTGTTCACCCAGTTTTTCACATTTCCTTGTTGAAACCGTACCTGCAGGACACTTTTGGTCATTCACTTCCCCAGCGTCTTACTTGGATGTCAATGGTCTGCCGGAGTATGAGGTTCAGGATGGTCATGATTCCAAATACCGGTGAGGATGCTTGTACTATCTCATCGACTGGAAGGGCTACTCTGCATGTGATCGATCCTGGGAACCGGCCTCCAGCGTGCATGTGCCCCATTTGGTTCATCAGTTTTTTCTGTCGTTCCCCTGGAAACCTGGTGCTCCGGGAGGGGAGTAAGGTGTCACCACCACAGCCTGCGTCAATTTACCTGGCGGCATTACCCGCAATGGCGGTTGTGGATAGGTGGGGCTGGCAGGAGTGCTCACAGCAGAGGGCTCTGGTGCAGTTCCCAACACAGGAACAGGCATCCCTGCTGCAATCATGTTGCGGTCACCAGCAAACTCCAAGGAAACACACATGTGCAAGGCCTAGACACGGCTTTCATACACTTGAGCCGTGCGCATAGCGTCAACTGCTGCCATGTCAACGGCGCCCACTGTGATGAACGCATGGCGGGAGCAGAGGGATGTGTAAATCCTGCATTGGAAGGAACGGCTGTAGCCAGGCACCATGTGGGCCTGTTTGAATTAAACTCTGATTAGTATCTGAATGCTGCCACCAGCTGCATGGCTCAAAAAAAGGAAATGGTGGATACATGTAGCCTTTGCTAATTAGGCTGGCCATGGCAGGGTAATGGTTTGTCCCTCCCCCTCGGAAATGACATGGTGTACTCCTGCCTTTCATATCTCAAATAAATATGACAGGGCACTGTGCCTGTCGGCTGTGTCCACCCAGAGTATGCAGGTCTATGCGTATGTCATAAAGTGAGCATAGGAAAATGAGGGCAGATTAGCCCCACAGATTTTCCAGAGGTTGATCTACCATCATTCAATTTCATTTAAAATTTCAAAAAAGCCCAGGCGAGCGCACACCCACCATGCGGATAGTCGAGTTCCTCATACCTGCACTGGCTTCTTTCCTTGCTTGTCTTATTCTTGCCTCCATTCTCTATTCCTGCACTCCTGTGTGGGTTACTTCACCATCCAGCTTTCACAGCCAGTGCCCCGCGCTGTCCCACTGCCACATTAATCGGGGAACTGCTGTCTCGTGGCGTGGAGAGTCGGCTCCCGGGGACCTGGTCTGATTTATTGCCAGGGGGGTCCCTGGAGGTTGGCCCCTATGCCATGATAACCACTGGCTGAAACACTGGAGAATGGGAGAAGATCCAAGAGCGAAGCACCTTGCCATCAAAATCGGATACAACGCAACCAGGTACTTCACACTCTTTCATCCAAACCCACCAACCTCAAATTATGATGTCTGCTCTTCAAGTTCAACTCTGTTTTCCACCTGTATGCGTGACAGTTCACTTATCATGTAATTATAAGCTGCAGCCAATACACATGCATCTTTTTCAATATTGTTGACTCTGCCTTCCAGGTGGGAGACCTTCTTCTGACATCCTGCTTCACCTTCAACAGAAGAATATAAATATCTTTAGAGCCTGTAGTTTCCTGCATCTCTGCCTTTTCAATTTTTCGGGGTAGGATTATCAGCCGTATCAATTTTCTTTTTGCTTATTGAGATGTTCATTATCTCTAAAGCTATCTATGGTTAAGGAGGACAGGAGCTCCTGGTTTAAGCTGCTGCCTGGTCAGCTAACATTCGGAATCATTCTCTCACACCATTAATGACCTCTTCCATCCAGACCACAGGATCATGCGCAAAGGAAGAGGCACTGGCATAGGAGATGGACTTGGATTGATCCACAAAAAGAAACTAACCTCCATGGAAGGGATAAGACCCCCTTTTGCCACATTCAAACCTTTAAGCCCTCAGCCACTGCTTAGCTGTATAACAACCCAGGACCACGCACTGTAGCCCTCAAAGACATAATTTGCATGATAGCAGTGTCCAGACTGCTTCCTTAAAGCCTGATGCACGAAAGACTACATCACGTTGGGTTTGCTCTTTGGTGAAGTGGCTTGGTGAGCGGAAAGAAAATGGAACGGAGGCTGGTTAAGGTAAGTGGTAGTCCCGAGGGAAACCAGGGAGGTTGCGGGCTATGCAGAGGCTAGGGGCATACATTGAGGGTGATGCCCCCTAAAATTGACAACCTTGCAGGGGATGGCCTTTACTGGGTTGCCTCCCATATAGTCCCTTTCTTATGTTTGCAGTCTTCAGGCCTAGAGTCAATTCGCATGACCGTTCTTTCTCAGTCCATCCAGCAAGAACATCTACTGATGACTGACTTGCATGCCTGGCTATATATCCCAAAGAACGAACAAGCACAGAATGGATGGTGGACCTGGAAGTACTGGAAGACACGTAACTCGCGAAGGAGCTCACCCAGAAACCTTGCATGCACTGGGCTCTATCTTGAGCTACTAAATCAACATCACAACCCTGCCAGTACCAACTCACGGAGTCTTACGTCACCCTCATAATTTCCAGCCGGTCTCTGGGAAGCAGCCAAACAGAAGCGAGCAGACGAAAGCTATTCCGTAGACATAAACCCGCCCCCCACTCCACTGCTTATACCACAAACAGACACAAAGCAAAGACCTGAGTTTATTTAGATAAATTGATACAGTCATAATATAACAGCAATATTAAAATGTCAAGTTACTAAGGGTAATCCAGATGGGGAGCACTTGCTCACTGTGCTTAGAGAGGCTCCGCTTCACTGATATGGCCAAACAAGGCAGAAACACGTGTTCGGGGTTGCTGGCGGTACTCCTGCTCAGAGGAACAATGCCTAGAATTTCAATGCTGGGCTGCCCCTCTGAGTGGACTAGGCTGACATGTAGTAAATGGGTATTTCACCTGTGTGAAAAGTACAGGGAGCAAACATGTACTGGATACTCTCAGGAGTGGGAGCCACCCCATACGAAAGGTTATTTGAGCCATGGTTATAATTCTTCTCAGAAGAGGGGCTTCCACTTTTGAGCAAGATCAAAGCATCACCTGCCATAGAGTGGCCGTCCTGTGTTATGCATGTATGACAATATTATTTTTACCCACCGACACTGTTTAGAGCCCTTTGCAGTTCTGATTTATGCCAATCACATTTTCTTTTAAAGATATATTTGTAATTGTGTGTTTTGGTGTAAATTATGACTCAAACATAAAACTAATATAGAGATCTGTGTGTCAAATGGTGTATTATTTAATGTGCATGTACACTTGGACCCACTATTGCTATCTATTGATACCTTGGTTGGATATTTCTGTTGGAGATGAATCGAGTGCCATTTTCTTTAATTATTCCAGGCAACGAGTAGTCTAGCCACAATAAGGATTGCAAAGCATAGTTTCGGGGCGAACACCAGCCCGTGAGAGGAACAGTCCCTAGTGCACATGAACTCCCCTGAGCTCCCTCTTAGCTAGAGACGTGTTTATTGGTTGGCAGCTCCTTGGAGGATCAGTGCTCTCAGTGAAGGCTGGCGTTAACCATCAAGTGCAGACTGCAGGACCTGACTGAAGGGGGATAACGCGAGACTCTTCACCGAGAAGTGGCTGGTATAAAATGGGCCTTTATTCATTATAATGTGTACTTCCGCCAGAACGAAACATAGTAACATAACACAAGATAACATCAATGCTGGCTGCTATGATCTGCCTGCGAATCTCAGATTTGAATTCCAGATTAAACATGTGCCCTTCATGTTACACACACCCACACACCCACTAGTGTCCTGCAGATTACACATACACACACCTGTGAGTTGCAGATCAAACACACACACACACACACACATACACCTGTGACCTCGCGACCCCTCAGCATCCGCCTCCCCCACACAAACACCTATGACCTGCAGATTACCCATACACAGACACAAACAGACAGACATATACCTCTGGCTTGCAGGTCACACACACACCTCTGACCTGCAGACCACACACACTCACACACCTGCGACCTGCAATCCCTCCACACACCTCTGACCTGCTGATCATCACGCACGCGCACACACACCTGTGACTTTCAGATAACACACATACACACACACAACCCCCCCACACACACACATGTGACCGGCAAATTACACACACATGCACACATTTGTGACCTAAAGATCAGACACACACACGTCTGACCTGCAGATCTCACACATGAACCTCTAGTCTGCATATCTCTCTCACATACCCACCCCTCTGTGTCTGTAACCAGCATCTCTCTCTCTCTCTCTCTCTCTCCCTCTCTCTCTCTCTCTCTCTCACAAACACACACAGGAAATGTGTGGGCAGAGCCAGCGTGAAAACGTGTTTATACTAGCCTATAATGGTATAATGAACAGAAATGCATGGTTTGTATCTCATGTTGAAGTTGGATTAGTGGCACACTGTACCTCCGCCTGGTCCCCTGGTGGTCGCTTTTGCGTGAAGGGTGATGACTAATCGATACTGGGCTTTAGATATAAAAATGATTAGTACCCGGCGATGGCGCAATCAGAATGAAACAAGCATTCTGATTGGCCCTCGTCGGGGCTTTACCCGGCCAAGAATCCCTCGATTCTCGGCCGGGATTCCAGCTGCCTTTTTCACGGCGGGGGGTGGGGGGCGTGGCAGCCCCTCAGCCAATGAGGAGGCTCGAAGCGGGGCCATCCCTGCTCCAAGCCTCCCCACTGCTAAGAAGCTGCCTTCGCACCCCGCCGGGGACTCACGTTTTGTTTTTTGCATTCCCTTCCCTTCCACCTCCCCACCCTCCCCACCCCACTTACCTTCAGCCTTCTTTGTGCCCCGTGGGGGATGATGGCAGCCTCCAGCCGTGTGGAGACTCTGAGTAACCACACGGGTGGAGGCTTCCATTGTCTCCGGCCGGAGACTCAGGAAAGATTTTTTTTTCTTTTTTTCCCCCCCTTCCGCCCTCCCGATCCCACTTACCTTCTAACGCCAAAGTCATTTTTTTACCGATGCCCAGGAATAGGCAATTACCGGGACATTATGGCCCTGCCGGACCCGGTAATTGCCCATTCTTGGGCGCCGGTAAAAAATGCTCCCCATTCCCATTCAAGCCCCATAAGATTCAATAGGAATGGGAAGCTGGATGCACCGGCACCATTCAGAATGGTGCTGGTGCATCCGGCATGGCCTGCTCGCGGGTGCCGGTCCGCCCGCCAGGTCAGACCTGGTGGGAGAAAAGGCACCCGCTAGCAGACCACGTAGTTTGCGGTATGGTAACAACGGGACCGGTAAGCTTACTGGTACCATTGTTACCGTAGCGGCAAACTTGTAAAGATGCCCAGTGTAAATGGAAGAATCTCTCAATCTTGCCAGCCGATCAGATGGAAAAAGAGATGCAAGATTGTATGGGGAAGTGATGGGGTGGACTGGGATTGGGGACACTGTGATTGGGGGAGGACAGTGAATAAAATGAATGATGGGCTTTTTGGTGCTCATGTGTACTCTGTATGAAAAAACCACAATTCATCCTGAAAATGTTTTTTATTCAAAGTGCTAGTAAGAGAGTCACAATGGGCCTCATTACACGGTAGGCGGTAAGGGTTTACCGGTACCGGTAAGGGCACCAGTACCGGTAAACCCTTACCGCCTTACTACGAGTTCCCTTTGCGGGACCCGACCTTAACGGCTGGTTTTACCAGCCGTTAAAGTAGGGTGCCGCAAAGGGACCTTGGTGCTAATTAGCGCCTTCCCCATTCCCATTACGCCCTATGGGGGCAAAAATGGGAATGGGGACGTGCCTTGGTGAATGGGGAATTACCGCCCCCGCTCACCTTGGAGTAGGGCGGTAATTCCGCCATCCACCAAGGCAGACACGGTAAAATACCGTTGGCAATCATGGCGCTAATAGCACCATGGTTACCGCCTACCGTGTAATGAGGCCCAATGACTGTAAAATGACTCTGAAAGTGGCCCATGATACCCCAAATCTCGCTGAAATTACCTTGACATACCCACTGTGGGATTGAGCAACTCAGCTCTGTCGTGTATATTTTAGGGCTCAGCCTTTGATGCTCTTCTTCTAGGTCTATTTTTTTTAGTTTGCAAATAGGGACCACGGGGGAACACGCAAGCGTTTCACCACGGGTTAGTTGTGGGCGCTGCACAGGCCGACGAGCTGGCCTGCACATAAAGCACCATTCGCGGGGTGTATATGGGGGCAGGGAAGGTTTAGAAGCAAGCGACGGTTGGAGACATAGCGTTTGTCAGGTTGCTGCTCCTGAGCCTTCCCTGCCTTGGGGCCTTTTTTCGTGGTGTTGGGAAAGTGGATGGTGGCCCTCGGTGCCCTGCCAGGCCAGCCCTACTTTTTCCTACTGTTTCTGTTTCTTCGTTGTTTGCTGTGGCAATGGGAGATAGATAGGGCTATGGTGGTAAGGCAACAACAGCGCCGGTATCGCTACCGGCACCCTTGATACCGTACCGCCATACTACGAGTTTTACTCGCGGGTCTCACTCTGCCCGCCATGTCCGAGCTGGCGGGCAGTGCAGCACCCACGAGCACAACTCATGGATGCACCAGCACCATTATGAACGGTGCCGGTGCATCCAAGCTCCCCATTACCATTCAGCCCTATGGGGCCGAATGGGGATGGGGAGTCCCATATTGCCGGCACCCACGAAAGGGCAATTACCGGGTCCGCCGAACTTGCCATGACCCGGTAATTGCCTATTGGCGGGTGCCGGTAAAATCACGGGTCCAGCAGCAGCCGTGCCTTTGTTACAGGCAAGGCTGCCGCCAAACCCGTAATGAGGCCCATAGTGTATTCCTGGCAGGAATACTATGCACAGAGGAACCGGAATAGATTTTCTAATCCACACTCTGGACAATCTGGTTCAGACAATAGCAGGAATGGTAGCATAGGTGACCCTATACCATCTGAAGGTCAGAGACCAGGCACATCAACAAGTAATTTAATAGTACCATTATGGGCACCTAGTATAACACCTTTAGGAACTAACACTTCAGTAACACATTTAGAACCCACTCCTTTTTTAGAAAGAGGCAAACAAGATGTGGCACAAAGTCCAACAAGACAAAAGAACAAATAGGACAAGTTAGATTGTTGTTAAAGCATGTAACTGTACACTGATGAATTGTGGGGAAATTGCAATCAAGAAATTGACTCTGGACTATGTAAAGCATGGATGTTGAAATATTTAGTTGTGAACATTTGGAAAACTGGTCCTCGTCTATGTTTTGTATCTACAGAAGTCCGCTCCTGAAGAAGAGGTTCATTACCCTGAAATGCATTGAGCCTGAAAGACTGTATGAAAGGATAGAACATTATTCGAAGAAGATTGGAAGCTTTACGTTGGAATTCATTTATATGCTATTTTTTTTAGCAGTATTAAACTATGTTTGGTATCTAAAGAAAAAGGTTTGCTTGTTATTCAGCATTAACGTTGTGCAGGGGACGGAGTGTCTCAAGTTTAGACACTAGCTCTTGTTATTTTATGTTACAGCTCTGTGCCAGGGCCGTTATACCTCCCCTGCACCCTCAAACTCTTTGAAACATTACTTAGAATATTTGGAAGAATATTCTCACAAATTGGTGTGCATCGATTGACCATATTACTCATCATTTATCCTGGCCAGAGGGCATCTCAGTGAATGACTTCATTGCACCGGAAGATTGCGGGGTGTCGTATGCCAGTGCCGATCAGGCAGTGGGCTTAGTGAGGAAGGAAGAGCATGGTGCGTTCATGGCCAAGTGGGATATCAAGGCAGCTTACCGGTGCATCCAGAGGATTTTTGGTTGGTGGGGATGTAGTTCGAGGGTCAGATTTACGTTGACAAAGAGTAGCCAATGGGCGCACCATTTCATGTCCATTGTTTGAGCGTTTTAGCTCTTTTCTGCAATGGGGTTTTACTTATAGTTCTGGTTTTGAGGGAGTTTTGCATTATTTGGATGATTTTCTTTTTATCAGTGGACCGGGCAAAGAACAGGAATGTCAGCTGATGCTAGAGGTTTTTCAGACATTGATGCAGGATTTGGGAGTGCCATTGATGGAGGATAAAAGGGCTGGCGGTGGTTATGACCTTTTTAGGAATAGAGCTGGATTCAGTGGCCATGACGTCATGCCTGCCGTATGACAAGGTGAGCAGGCTTGTAGGGTTGCTGGAGAAGGTGACAGCGGCCCACAAAATGAAGCTTGTGGACATGCAGAGGTTAGTGGGGCATCTCAAATTCACGTGTTGGGTGGTGGCCCCGGGTCGCACCTTTTGTAGGAACATGGCACATTCTATGGCAAGGGCGAAGTATCCACATCACACAGTGAGGATTTCAGGAGCGGTCAGGGAGGAGTGCATGATTTGGCTAAGATTTTTGGAAGAATTCAATGGAGTGTCAATGTGGCTGGAAGGGGACCCAGTTGCATGGGAAGTTCAAGTTTTTTCAAACGCGGCAGGTTCAGGGAGTTTTGGAGTGCACTGGAGGGATATGTGGTGTGCGGAAAAGTGGCCTCGGCTGTGGCAGAGAGGAGGGAGGAGCATGGCCTTTTTGGGGTTTTTGCCGTTGCTAGTGACACTGGAGTTGAGTTGTGGGGCGGATTGTTGCAGAATAAGAAAGTGAATGTTAACATCGACAATGAGGCAGTGGTCAATACTGTGAACAGGCAGTCAGCTAGGGACCAGAGGGTAGCCAGGCTAATGAGAGAATTTGTACTGCGATGTCTGAAGTTGAATGTGGTGTTTAGAGCAACCCACGTGCCAGGGAAGGATAATGGCATCGCTGAGGCATTATTTTGTTTTCAGTAGCAGAGATTCTGTAGAATGGTGCGTTTAGTAGAGGGTTCTCTAGCCCCTGCGTCTAGGGATGCATACTAGAGGGAATGGTTGGACTTTCTAAAAGGGGGGCATGCAGTTGGAAGGGTATGTAGGATGCGTAGGAGAGAAGAAGAGATGATGGGGTTGAATTTACATTGGGGTGTATGGACAAGGGTTGGTCTAGGGCAACGATAGCAGGGAAATTGGCGGGCATGGCCTTTTATGGGAAATGGTGTTGGGGACTTCAGCACAGTGGGGGTGAAATGGCACGTAGGATGTTGGAAGGATAGGCAAGGGAAAAAAGGAAGGGTAGGGATAGCAGGAGACCAGTTTCAGCAGCCCTGTTATTGAGGTTGTCCAAGGTTTTGGAGGGAGTGTGCTTGTCATCATGGGAGAGTGACATGTTTTTGACATGTTTTATTTGGTTGTTTTTTACGGCATTTCAAGTGTCGGAACTTGTAGCCGGGAGAAGAGGAGAAGTTGGTCTACTGTGGAGGGAGGTACAGCTATCAGAAAGCAGCGTAGATATAAAGATTTTTAGTTCAAAAACGGATTAGAAAGGGAAAGGGAAGGGCTTTTGGGTGCCTCTGGACCAGTGAGGGTGAAGCATTGTGGTGGGAAAGATGTAAAGGAAGAGACGGTTTGATTTTCCAGTGTGAAAACGGTTCTGAGGTGACTGCAGCTCAAGTTTTGGGGGCTATGAGGAGAGAACTGTTGGCTTTGGGGAGAAAGCTGAAGATTTTGGTACTCATTCTTTTAGGATGGGGGCGGCATCTGAAGGTAGTAGTATGGGTATGTCTGAAGAAAATGTTGGGCGTTGGAAATCGGCAAAATACAAGGGATGCATTAGAGAGCTGGGAAATAGGGTCTGTTAGTAAAGGAAATAAATTAGGGGTCGGGAGGGCGTTGGGGTTGGTGGAAAGAAGTCTCATGAAATCATTTATTTTTCAGATGTGTCACAGAGGAGTGGTGAGCTGCCGCAGATCTAGAAGTGTGGACACTCCATAGTGAAATGGGCAGGGAAAGATGCAGCAAAAATAATTTTTGGGACCCAGTTGGGATGCAGTTATAACATTGCTTTGTTGAGATGGTCTGGGGTGGGGGGGCTCAGGTGGGACCAACTGCTGCCTATGCTAGCGGGTATGAGGGAACCTCATGGAGTTCCGGTGGCACTAATTTTACATACTGGGGAGAACAATTTGGTTAGGGATACAGGGTTGGCACTGTTAAAAAAGATGAAGAGGGGGGTGCTGTTGAGCAGCCGGACATGATGGCTGCCTAGAAGTAGAGCTCCGTGTCCAACATTAATCCTTAATTTATCCCGCCGTTGCCAGACACTTATCTCAACTTTTAAGACTTCAGCGAAGCAGAGGAACCGATTGGGCACATCCACACCAAACTTGGTGCAAAACCGCAAGCCATATTGCCCACAATAACTGATTTAGGAGGTGCCAGTGTGGACTGAGAATCCAGTGGGTACGAAGAGGGGAGGAGCACACCCGGCTGTGGCATAGCTGTGGGCATTGCTGGGTGTGCGGCGCCAAGCCAAGACGGATCCTGACTAGCAAACCTAACCTCTGTGGTGTCTGCAAGCATACAGAAACTATCTGCGCGCATGGCGGTTAGATCCAGAGAGGGAGTATAGCCGGCAGATTACTACAGCTAATCTGTGGGGCCCCGCTGGGTGCACAAAACCAACAGGACCCAAAGTGCAACAAGAACGGACAGAAGGGCTACGGCTGCAGCGTGGTGGGGCTGATGCTGACCTCCCTACAACTACTTCATTCGACACGGCGGAGACCCAAGTGATGTGTGCGGTGCCCCCATCGACGCAAGTTGGGACTCCTGAGACACACGAGGCATCTAAAGCAAGACCTCCCCGAGCTTGTGGGACTGAGCTGAGGTGGACAGCCCTTGCAGCCGAGCGGAGAGCACCCCTGAGTCGGCAGAAGCCTGTGAACAGGGTGAGCATTGGTTCAACAGCTAACAGCGCGCTCATACATTCACAAAATCTGCAAACTAAATAATTCAAGGCCTCGGCCTATCACCCGCTTGATACGCGATGCACCAGCAGGGGGGGCCTGAACCGCTGCTGATCGGAGCGACATGGTATACATACACTGCCGCCACCTTACAGTGGCGACCACGGTGCACGTAATCTACTGAGTGAGGGACCCAGCGGCCCCACGAATATTACCGGGTCAACAGGGGTTAGACGAGCGCACTTCCAGCCCGAGCCCGATACTGCTGGTGAGCACAGCGGCAACCCGTAGTGCGCGACACAGAGGCCGGCCGGAGGTTATCGTATTGTGCTACGCAGCAGTGCATATGAAGCCTGTTCTGACCTCCTAGGATTGTATATTTGAACGGCAGATGCCTGCGGCTGGCCGGGGCTGATCCGACATAAGGGATTGACTTAGGATTTACCGGAGCCGCCCTACCTGCACTGTCCTTGGAACTACTGATCACCAGATGGCAACACCGACGCAGGAGCCCCTGAAACACCAGCCACTGGAGACATGGTGCGTGGACCCAACTGGGAGGGTTAACGGCGCACTGGTCCCGGGCCTTGCCACCCCTTCTATTTCACGCCGCCACAATTCATAGATCCAACAGCGATATCGAAGGAGGGCGCTGTGCACCTGAAAGTGACTTACTCCGGAAATGAAAGATTGCAATACATCTTGGCCCCAGATGGGGTAGTTGGTATTCCCACGAGCCCCGTAACCAGCAATAAGTCATAGATATCCTTGGAACCTCTCAAACCACGTTGCGGTGACACGCCATACGCAAGGGCGCCAATAATAAAAACAAGAGAAGAGGCCTAATGGACTCCTTTACCGGCCCCAAAACAATGCCGGCCACGGCTTCCCTTCCCCCCAGCCCTGCAACCACGGTGGCTGATGAAAGCAGCTCCAGAAATGACCACCTACTCCAGACAATGCAGAATGGCTTCCTCGCCATTAATGTTAAATTAGATGACACTGTGGGTATAATAGGTTCCCTGAAGGCTAGGGTAGAGAAGGAGAGTCCCTGTACTACGGAGGCAGAATCATACATCAGTACCAACGAAGACACACTTCAGCGACATGTATGGACATTGAACACCATGCAGACGGAGCACACAAAAATGGCTAACAAGTGCGAAGATTTGGAGTCCAGGTTGAGACACAATAATATCCGTATAGTTGGCTTCCCGGAGGCAGCATGTTAGGGCCACATGGAACAGTTTGTTGAAAAACTCCTGAAGGATATGTTCGACCCCTCAAGATTATCACCACAGTTCCTGGTGGAAAGGGCACACCGGGGGCAGGCACCGCCCCCCCGCCCAGGGGGCTCCGCCGAGAAGTATTATAGCTCGCCTGCTAAACTACAGAGACCGTGACACAAAACTATGGCCCTCATTCCGGGGTTGGTGCTAGTCATGGCGCTATTAGCCATGACTAGCACCAATACCGGTACTGCCACCAATGTGGTGGTATGGGGACTTACCGGTCCATTCCGCCCTTTGCGGGACCGGTAAGTCCCCATTTGAAATGCCATTCCCCATTCCCATTTGAGCCCCCATAGGGCTCATTGGGAAGGGGGAAGGCGGCAATAACAGTACCGCAAATTGCAGTACCGTTATTGACTCCGGTATCCCTTTGCGGGTCCCGTCCTTAATGCCTGCTAAAACCAGGCGTTAAGGAAGGACCCGCAAAGGGACCTCGGAATAGGGCGCAAAGGGATTACCAGCACCAGTGTCATTACCGGTGCCCGGTATCCCTTTGCGCCCAGCTTGTAATGAGGGCCAGTGTCTCGCTAGAGAGAAAGGCAAGCTACAATTCGATTCCAATGTGATCCATATATATCCTGATTTCGCAACAAGCGTCCAGACACAACGAAGATCGTATGATGTGGTGAAACGCTTGCTCCGAGCCCGAAAGTGCCCTACTCTCTGATGTTTCCCGCCAGGCTAAGGATACAACACGGTGGGAAAGCTCAATTCTTTGATAGTCCTGCACAGGCAATGTCTTATGTGGAAGCATCAATCCCTATTCCCCCTCGACCACCCCGGTCGGACCAAAATGCACCCGTGAATGGTGCAATGAAAAATATGGACGACAACGACTGAAAGGCACATGGGGTGGGCCGAGTCGCACCGCCTGACTGGTGCATAGATGAACAGCAACGACGTACAAAATCTCAACATTGGGCACGTTGAGCGTAGCGGCATGCTACAGGCTCCCGACATCGCCCCCCCATCATGGGGAACATCATCAAGTTGGGGCGGATGGTGAGGGTGGGGGCAGGGGGCGTAGATGAGTTTTGGGGAAGTTGAATGTTAAAGTTCAAGCAGACTGGGCTATAACTTACCCAGTAGAGTTCAGGCAGAAAAACGTAAAATCTATGACGGGCAGGTGGAGTTCTTTAGAAATAGGCCCAGAGTGGGCACTGTGAACGGTATACCATCATTTGAACTACGACAATCGTCATGGCGTCGCACTTTAAAATGATCACTTGGAATGTGAGGGGTATTAATAATCTGATAAAACGAAGGAAGAATTGGGCATATCTGGATCGACACATCCCCAACATTATAATGCTGCAGGAAAGCCATGCACTAGACTCCGTCCATAAATACATGTCACCAAAATGGGGAAACAACAGGTATTATACGAACTACTCATCACAGGTGAGTGGGGTAACAATAATGATACACATGAATGTCAACTTTAAGGCCGGTGTGACGCATATAGACCCGATAACCCTTGTCAACACCTACGGTCCTAACACGGATGACCCAACATTCTACGTAAACGTAGCAACCATCACAGGCCAAAATCCTGATATCCCAATTGTGTGGGGGGGGGTTTGAATACAACATTAGACCTCTCGTTGGATAGATCCAGCACAAGGCAAAAATCCAGCACTAGGACATCCTTGACCATCCAACAGATTATGGCTCAATTTGTCCTGATTGATATATGGCGCACACAACACCCAGCCACGTCCGAGTTCACCTTCTATTCCTCTGTGCACGACGCACATTCTAGGATAGACCTATGGCTTCTTTCAGCACATTGGGCCGGCCACGTACAAGAGACAAAGATTCTCCCGAGGACATGGTCTGACCACTCACCTGTGTGGCTTGAGATTCAACTGAAACACTCCCTCAGACCACCATACACTTGGAGGATGGCCCAGTCTGTACTACTAGATGAATCATTGTCAGAATCGCTTAGAGTCAATATAGAGTCCTTCTTACCTGAAAATGAGGGCACGGTTGACAAATATGTAACGATCTGGGAAACATTCTTAGTGTGGCTCTGGGGGGTAATGATCGCTTCAACATCAGGTACTTTAAAAACGGTCAGAATGGAACTAGATAACACAGAACGGGAACTCTGTGACTTAGAAAATCAGTATGGAGAGACACATGACAGAGCATTGCTGCGTCTAATAAAAGTCAACCGGCTGAAATTCTGTGAGTTGGTCGACCTGGAGACTCAACATATGACACGGAAAGTGCAACAGGAGATATGGGGAGGGCGACCGCCCTAGAAGGCTAGTGGCGGGCATAGCCAGGGGGAACACAAAGCACAACACATCGGAGGGATAACCAAACCTGACGGTACCACCACAGTGGACCCCGACGACATCAATGATTTATGTAGACAATACTATCAGACACTATATAATAACACTGATAGAGTGTCAAGAGAGGAGGTGACGGAATACCTAGCCTGCACTAACCTCCCAACGCTGGATAGGGAGTCCAGCGAGAAATTGAGTAGCCCATTTACTGAGGAGGAAATCGCTGAAGCAATATATCCTCCCTTACCTCTAACAAAGCCCCCGGCCCTGGTGGCATAGGCATCGAGCTATACAAAAAATGTAAAGATTTATTTATTTATTTAGTTTTTAGTTCATAAAACTATACAACTTTTACATTCAGAAAACTGCCTCCTTATTGGCTCAATAAATTCAAAATCACATGATTTAAAAATTCTGAATTCTGGGATTTTTGCAAATAAAGCTAGCAAGGTGGATCTATTTATTGAGTGTTTTGTTCTTTTATCAAGATTTTCATTTATCTGCACCATACGTGAGTTTACAGGTTCCTCTGTTTGCACTACTGAAGGGTCCTGTCGAGTTTCCTCACTAACCCTGACCCTTTTTCGTAGTATTTTTGGTTTATCTTTCACGTACACTGTGACCAAACTAATCGATGAACTTTCTAGGTCACTTTCAGAGGAATCTGTTGAATCTTCATCCAGAATCACATCTTTATTATTGTTAATTTTATTATTTTGCAGTAACCAACTCGTAAGCAGCCCGGTTTTCATTTCTTGTCTTTTCCTTTTCTGATTCGCTCGCTTCCGAGCCCGCCTCTCATTACCTTTCATTTCTTTGTGTGACGTTGTTGTGGAATTAAGGGGGTTACTTATTATTGGAGTGCACAGCCCCGGAACTTTCGAGTTTAAGAAACATTCACTTTGCCAAATATGTTGTGTACTTTGCACAAATAGACCCAAGTAACAGATGGGTCGCTCTGGCTGCAACTGAATGTATGGGCATAAGGATTGCTACTATTAATTTTTTTAAATCTCTAAACATGGAGTGACTGATATACATCATGTTAAATTGCCAACACTTTTAAATTGTGAAATTTTGACTTGGAAGATGGTTGTAATTGTAATTGTAAATGGTTGCTTTATTGATTTATTGCTCTTACTTATGCAAGAATGGATTTGTGTAATATGTATAAAATGGAAAAAGTTGCTGTAATGCAACTATATTCAAAAAAAAAAAAAAAAAAAAAATTAAGGGGGTGGCTAAGTGCAATTTCGTCTTTCTTATTACTAGCAGCCATTAGATTGTTTTCATGAGGCAACTTACTTAATCGGGCAAATTTCCTGGCTTTTTTCCTTGAAATATGATTGACAGTGCTGTTTTGCTTGGCTGCTGGATCCACAATCAGCACCGATTTATTCATTATCTCCCCTTACATTACTTCTTGTTCATCCTCTTCTCGTTCCTCATTGGGAGTACCCATTAAGTTACTATATCTCATTAAGGCACCCAAGTACTCACTATGTAATTGGGACTGAGAATAAATCCTATCGCATAGTTTAATCAAAACTTTAAGAACAAAATGTAATAAGTTGAGTGATGGCATCGGGGTGTTAACCATAGGCACTTTGGCGTTATTCATGGATTCATTTATTTCCCTAGCTGAGCCCTCGTGATTGAGGGTGTTGTTTTCACCCACCTCTTCTCTAATAATACTGGGTTGTGTTTCTGGCACATTAGAAAGTGGGAACAACAAGGGAGTACTTGATAGTCTTGCAGCAGACTTAGCCTCACTATGTTCTCTCACCATGCTTCCATTATTTAAATCGCGCCGCACATGGCCCGAGCTGTTATTATCCAATTCTGCTGCAGCTCGATTAGAACCGCATAAGCAGTAACACAAATCTAACAAGGAGTTATCGTCAATCGTGCCGAAGAAGAGAGCAGACACCAGACTCAAATTGCCTGTACCCTGCTTCGCGTGCACCTGCGCCATTATTTTCTTAGATCTATCATCATGTCCCTCCTTGTCAGGTTTTAAAAAGTCTGTAATTTGAATCAGCGATCTACCAGGCAGAATTGTTGTTTTCCTGGGACCCTTGCTCATCTCCGACTTTTCTAATCTCACTGATATGTCATTACTTGTTGAGTTCCTCCTTGCCGAATTAGATTGAGATGTTTTTCCATATGGTTTCGATATGCCTAAATTGTAATGTTTATTTTTGCCTTGTACTTTTCCAGGCATATTTATAACCCTCTCACTTCACAGTGGGATAGTTTACTGCCTCGAATCTCACACTTTACTTGCAAGGCTTTTCAAGTAGTAATATGGCAAGCAAGCTGTATCCTTTCATTACTTTAGAGTAATAAACCAAATGTTCAATGGTATCACAGCAGTGGCCTTTAATCAGGATTACCTTAAAGTTCTTTGCCCGCTGCTCGCGTCCCTCGCCGAACACCGCAGAACACTCAGCTACTCACTCCGCTACACGCTACGCGTGTGTGGCTGGGTAGTTATAGAGTTTCTGATGCTGGCATGAATTTAGCTGTAATGGACGCCAAAGACAGACCATCAGCAACAAGGCACTTCTTAGTCAATTAACCACAGGGTCCACCGCAGAACACTTAGCTACTCACTCCGCTACACTCTCCGCGTGTGCGGCTGGGTAGATATAGAGTTTCTGATGCTGTCACGAACGTAACTGTAATGGATAGCAAAGACAGACCATCAACAAGGCACTTCTCAGTCAATTAACCAGAGTGTCCACCGCAGAACACTCAGCTACTCACTCTGCTACCCACTACCCCGCTACTCTGCTGTAAAGATATCCTTACTCCCAAGCTGCTGAGGGTATGGGAGGAGTAATGTGTGGACGGTGCGCTACCCCCTTCACTTAACGAAGCGGTCATAACGGTTCTAGCCAAATCAGGTAGGCCCCGAATGAAATGTCCTCGTACCGCCTGCTCTCGCTAATAAATTCTGATGGAAAAATGTACGCTGAAATGCAAGCAAATAGGCTATTACCCCATATGACCACACTGGTACCCCCAGACCAATCGGGTTTCATCCCTGGCAGATCCACAGCACTAAACCTAAGGAGATTATTCAGTACAGTGGCTCAGATCAATCCAGATATCTCAGCGGCAGCAATGGTGCTAGATGCCGAAAAGGTGTTCGATTCCGTGTCGTGGAACTTCCTATTCGGTGTCCTCCGACACATGGGGCTAGGGGATTGCTTTTGTAAATTTGTTAAATTACTATACAAAGAACCCAAGGCCATCGTTAGAACCAACGGGATCCTATCAGTGGCAATAAAACTAGCCAGATGCACCCGTCAGCGGTGCCCATTTTCCCCCTACTCTTTGCGCTAACAATAGAACCCTTCGCCAGCAGGATACAAGAAAATCATGGACACAGGGGAATTGTATGCAGACGACACCCTAATATACTTAAAGCACCCCGACAAAAACATAGGTCCCATACTTGCTGAGGTGGACACCTTCACTAGACACTCTGGATACAAGATCAACAACCTAAAATCGGAATTGTTCTCGCTGACTAACAATACCATGAAGCCTACCAAAATGCACGGGATGAAGTGGGCCGAAACGACAATGAAATACCTGGGTGTCGTGGTGGCAAGATCTCACAAATTATTGTATGATAGAAACCACCTTGATTATCTCGGTAAACTTGAGAACAAACTCAATCTATGGGGTAGGTTTTCATTGTCATTAATAGGACATATAGCCACTTTAAAGATGATAGTGGAGCCTAAACTCCTGTATTATTTCACCACCATCCCTATATGGCCGGGTACACAGTTCTTCGACACCCTTAGAAAGCTCTCGATAGGATTTGTGTTGGGTGGGAGAAATGCATGGGCGAAGTGGGGCTCCCTCACCAAACCATATGACATGGGGGGTCTGGCAGCTCCTGACTACGAGCTATATTACCTTGTGGCCCAAACCCAATAAGCAGGTATGTGGTATGACCCAGACAACGTATACTTGCATGTTAACTTGGAGAAACAGTCTGCAGCAACAAATGAAATAAAAACACAAACTGGACCCATGTCCCTTTGATTCGCTACGCGCCATGATAGATGCATGGTGGCAGCTACAGATCAAACTAAATATTACTGACCCTTACACTAAGCATATCCCACTCTGGGGCAACCCTGATCTCCCCTCCACAAAGGATCCCGACATTTGAAATTCATGGGACGCAAACGCCGAAATGAAACTAGGCGACCTCTTCACCAAGGGGAGATTTGTTACGCTGTCCGAATTTCAAAGCAAGATGGGGGGGAACCTTATAAAGACATTACAGTATTATTGCATGCGAGCGGCAGTACGCAGGAAATGGCGGTCATTTCCAAGCGTCCCCAAACCCAATGACTACCTTGAACTGATTGTACAGCCCAAAAATAAGCACAACCTCCTAGCAAAACTGTACTCCATGATCCAACAAGGAATGCCTCAACCTACTACCCTAAGAGAGAAATGGGAGGAAGACACAGGGACAACAATAGATGAACACAAGTGGGTGAAGATCTGCAACCTGACCAAAGAAGTATCACTGAACGCCCGACTGAGGCTAATACAAGTGCTTAACCGGTTGCATTACACACTCAAACGCATAACCAGGCTTAATCCGTCACAATCACAAACATGCCCGAAATGCAACTCCATGGACGCAGACACCATACACATGTTTTGGAGCTGCCCTCACATAGTGGAATTTTGGCAACTTGTTGCTTCAACACTGCACAAAATGGTGGGTATACCCCCGATGCTTCTCCCTCTAAAATACTTACTCGGCGACATAGGCAAACAAATATCAAAATCTGCAGGCTGTTTAACCTAGGTTGTATCATTGCCAAGAAATGTGTACTGCAAAAGTGGAAGGCTAGAGAAGCGCCAACACTGAGACATTGATATCACCAAATGGCAATAGTGAATGACAATGAGGCAAATTTCATACAAACCGTTACAGCAGCAGCTAGGTCCAAAGACGTATGAGCCCCATATCGTTCTCACATGGAGAGACTGTCAGTAAATAATGTATGAAGATCACGTATGTCACACTGCCCCGCAACCCGGGACATAAACTGTATATCCGCAAATGTCAAGGAGTTTAACTGTTCTAGTGTAATGTTGCATTGTCAATATACTGTGTAGTGTCATATGTTAAATAAAGTTTTTAAAAAAAGATGACGAGGGATCTGAGTTGGTTGAGGGAGATATGGCCCAGGGTAGGGTTGGTTTGGACCAAGTTGTTGCCGAGAAGAGTATTGAAGGCGGGTTGTGAATGAAGGTGTGGTAGAAAGGACGAGGAAAAAGATCAAAAGGAAGATGGTGAAGTTTTGCAGGTCCAGGGGGTGCGAACGCTGTTGCAACCAGGAGATAATTTATGAGGATTTTGCATTATTCTGGGAGGATGGGGTGCATTTGTCAATCATGGGAAACATGTACTACTTGGGCGATGTTAGGTTGGCTGTGGAGGATATCATAAAGAGTTGGAGGTAGATGAGAAGTAGGGTAGGAAAGGGGTAGGGCAGAAAGAACACCACAACCTTTCCACTTGAAGCGAGTCTGGGAATTTGTGTCCAGTAAGACCAAAAGTGGTTCCGTTTTGGTTTAAAAAATCTTTTCACCCAGTGTCCGCATCTAGTAAGCCAGACTCCTGGGTAATTAGACCACGCCTCTTACATTGTGCTAATTAGGTCGGACCACAAACCAAGACTCTTTGGTGAAGCTTTAGGCTTCTAACCACACTGCATTTTCATCCCACATCAGAAATAATCTTTTGCATTCCGGTCTCGAGGCTCCAGGAAATCCTAATGTGGGATTTGCATCGGCAATATTTCCATCAATTCTCATACCTCTCAACCTTTTCAGACGTCCGGGTCGGTGAAATGGGATTGTTTTGGGGTGAAACTTGATCGTTTTGGTGGGTTCGCTGTCAGTGGGATGAACTGACTCTACTGCGGGTAACACCTGCCAAAGTTTTGAGTTGAGAAGTATGAATTATGACCCCTCCATTTTGTGCCTAAAACGGACATTTTGTGTGGCTCCTGGAAGGAGCGAGTCAATGAAGTCCTTTGTGCGTCAACCTTCCGATGGACCATCTGGTGGTCGGATGGGGATCTCCATTGATCACTTTATTGAGGTGACTTGTACTGCACGCTGCGGGAACACAAGACAATAATACATGTCACTCATGACTTATGCTCAGCAAATCTTACTGTGACTAACAGAGCAGAGTGCTCATGCTCAGGCTGAGGTAACTCTAGCTAAAGCTGTGACCAGATGTGCTGAACTAAATAGGAATCCTTTTGTACCCCCAGTGTTTCCCTCGTGATCAACTATATGGCCCAAAGCCTAGTCCAACAAGTCCTTCCCCTTCCAGGGACGCACTCATCTGCAAAGAAGTGTCCAAATGACGCAGCCATTAGAAAAGTCATAACCCTAAACCTTATGAGCCTGTAGCCTGCCTGCTACCCTCCGCTAATAACATTAAAGTTCTAAGATTTGGCAAAAGCAACAGTTCATAAACGTATCCTGTCCTCCACTAACCTCTCCTCCAGTTACTTCTCTTGCACTAACCTTTCCTTCAATAACATCCTCTCCACGAACCTTGTCTTCATTAACCTCTCCCCCACTTCTCTCTTTCTAAGCTCTCCACACTACCTCCTCCATCAACCTGACCTCCACTAACCTCTCCTCCAGTTACTTCTCTTCCACTAACCTTGCCCCCACCAACCTCACCTCCACCAACCTCACCTCCACCAACCTCTCCTACACTAAACCTTTCTGCAGTTACTTCTCTTGGACTAACCTCACCTTGACTAACCTCTACTCCACTCACCTCCCACCAGTTAGTTCTATTCCAAAACCATCCCTGCTACTTACTTATCTGACACTAAGTTCTCCACCACGACTCTCTCCTCCACCAATCTTTCCCTCCAGTTACTTGTATCTCACTTACCTCTACACCACTAACTCTGCTCCGCTAACCTCCCTTCCAATTACTTCTTTTCCACATACCTCTCCTCCACTAACCTCTCATTCACTTACTTTTTTGTCAGTAAGCTCTCCACCACTACCCTCTGTCACTAACCTCTGCTTCACTGACATTTCCACTGATTTCGCTAATAATGTCCCCTACAATAACGACCCCTCCAGTAACCTCTCCCCTACGGACATCTACTCTAGCATCCTCTCCTACACTAACCTCTAGTCCACATTTCTGTTACTTAGCTCTCAACCACGTCTTTTTCAGTGACCTCTCCTCCACAATCCTCTCCACCAGTTACTTTTCTTCCACTAGCCTCTCCTCCAGTCCACCAACATCTCACTTGACTTCTCTTTCACGAACATCCCCTCCACTAAGTTCGACCCAATTAACCTCTCCTCCAGTTACTTCTCTTCCACTAGTCTTTTCTTCACTAACATTTCCTCTGACGTGTCTACTTCCGTCCCCTACAATAACGTGGCCCCAATAACCTTGCATCTACCAACAACAGCTCCACAGCTCCACTACCCTCTCCCCACTAACTCGCCCTCCCTTCATCCCCTCTTCCTTGCCCTCTCCATACCATAGTTGCCAACATGACCCATTCCAATCTGTAGGTGCCTCACCAGTCCTGGGTGTTTTCCTTTGCATTCTGGGACTTGTAGTTCCACTTTTCTCATTATGAAATTCCGAATACAAGTCCCAGAATGCAAAGAAAAAAAACAGGGCTGGATATGCACCTACAGATTGGAATGGATCATGTTGACAACTATGCTCCATACCCCCTCAGCAGCCCCCCAGCTGCCCCCCTCTCACGCCGTTAGCGGCGCCCCTCTTTTTTCCACTCTCCTTGCACATGACCCCTCCCCTTGCATTGTTTTCCCTCTCTGGTCTGGATGGGAACAGGGTGTGTGAAGCTCCCTCCTCGGGGGTGAGGAGCAGGTTACAGAGTAATGCTTCCCTCTGCAAACAATGAGACAATCAGAGACCGGAGCCTCTGCGCAAAGAGCCGCACCGAAGGGAAGCGCGAAGACAGGCGCGAGCAGCAAAATAGACCCTAATTAGCAGCAGAGACTGCGTCATGTGTTCCAAAGCGGGCCCAGTGCCCCCCAGGGGCCAGTCAAACCGCAGGGACCTCTTCCCCGGTTCACATTTAGAGAGGTTCTCTGGGCCAATGATCTTCGAGGTCAACCGGGGTCGTTCTGACATCACTGAACCCGCATACCTACCACACGATAGGCGCTCAGGGGTCACTCTAACACGAGCACTTTCGGATCAGGCAAGAGCTTTGCAATGCCATGCCAATGACAGATGTGTACTATACAAAACTTCAGGCATTGGCTGAGCCTACATACAGCAGGCGTGACCTCACAGCCACTTTCACATCACTCAGCCTACACACTAGAGGTGGGGGGGGGGGGACCTCCTGGGGTCACTGTGACAACAATGATCCTATATTAAATGGGGTCGGGTGCTCGAAGAGAACCTTAATATGCTAAGAGAGACCCCCCACGGCCACCCTGGCCTCACTGACCGCAACATACTAAAAGCGAGCCCCCCTGAGCTACTGTCACATTACTGACCGTACATACAGCACGAGAGTCCCTCCCGGGCCCACCGTGAATACACTGACCCTACATGCAACAACAGGAACCCTGCAAGGCACTCTCACGTCACAGACCCCTAACATACACAGGAGCAGGGATGGACTGGCCTATAGGGAACTCTGGAGATTTCCCGGCAGGCCTCTGCACCCTGGGCCTCTTTTCTGTGGTATTTCCAAATGTTCTCCTAGGAAAAGCATTTGGCTTGCTGAAAATGTGTAATTTGGGGCCACTTTGAACTTTATTTCCAGGGCCTCTTTTAGTTCCCAGTCCAGCCCTGCACAGGAGAGACCCCCACGGCAACCCGTGACCTCAACATAATGAAAAAAACAGCACCTCCCAAAGCTACTGCCACATCACGGCCCCTATGTCAAATGGGAGAGTCCCTCCCAGGCCTACTGTGAAAACAGTGACCCTACAGACGGCAGCAGGAACCCCGGAAGCCACTCTCACGTCACGGATCCCCAACATGCACAGGAGATACCCCGGCCCACTTTCTCATCACTGACACTTGGTACAGCAGGAGACACCTCCAAGGCCATTCTGACATCACTGACCCTACACACTGCAGCAGAACACACTGCTGCTAGTCTCACATTACTGTCCCCTCTATACATCAGGAGACACCCTCAGGCCCTACAAAATCACTGACCCTACATACAGCTTCAGAGTTCCCCCCTCCTCCCACCTCCGTGGGAGTGGGGAAGGGTTCTATGGGATAATATTGCTGGAAAAAGACGTTTTTTGGGATGATATTTATTCCCTGATGACAAAAATCAGTTCCCACATATTCTAGGACTGCTTTACTTTATTAATATACCTCCCGTCCTAGAATATTTCGGGAACAGTATTTACTCCACGGCATTATCACTGGGTACCAGTAAAAATAAAAACAGTGGTTGCATTTTTTTGTGGCATTTTAAGAAATGTGCAGGTGGCCTTATTCTTAAAGTTGACCTGTGCATTTCTTGGAGGCTGTGAAGCAGCTCAAATGATGTGCTAGGCAGCCCCTCCCACTTACATGTGTGTTGCAAACATGACAGGCTCCCAGCTCACAAGTGGCCTGCTCTGGGCAGTCTTCTTTTTCCTCGTTTGCAGGGCTAGGAAGTCCAGAAGTCATTGCAGTGGAGGAGGAAACGTGTAGCTGAAAAGATAGAGAACTGGCAGTGAGCAGCATTGCAGCAGAGCGGTATGCCCTGCAGACCGGCAACCTAAAAAAGCTCCAAACTATGCGTCTAAGTACTTGGAGATTGACTGTGTTTGTTGCGGGCCACCATTGCAGAATATGGCGGACTCTTATTTGAAGACCATGCACATAAGAACTTGGAGATAGATTGTGTTTGTTATTGGCTGCCATTGCCAAACCTCAGCGGACCCATGTTTGAGGAGGGGGCGGGGCTTCGGGAGCACTTCAAAGCAATGCACCTGTATGACACGACCCAGGGAAAGAACAGGGTAGCGATTGGCCTGGGGAACCAGGTGTGCCCCTGAACCAAAGTGAGGGGATGGGACAGTATAAAAGAAACACAGGAAACCAGTCAGTATGGGTTGTTCGGATGAGGTCACAGGTGGAGGACGTGGACCGAGAGACCAACAGGAGGAAGGTGAAGGCAAGCCCCTGCACGCTCACATCAGAAAAAATACAACCCGCTAGGGAAAAAAGGCCCAAGACACTGCTTGCGAGGATAACCCGTTTTTATTCCTACAAAACAGAAGTGCATCAGCAGTGCATCAGCAAAGAACTCTGCTGCCACCTAACGTCGGGCCAGTTAGGGGTGTGGAGTAAGTTAAAAGAGTGGCTGGCATCATCTACGTCGTCATTACATACAGTGAAAACCTGCAAGGCTGGTTGGTGAGATCCTGTACATGGGCGGACCACTCTATAGGGGATGCTAGGCCATAGGTTCCAGCCTTCTTGTGCATCTCCGTCTACATGGGTGCTGCTGGGCTCATCATCCGCAGTAGAAACAGGGCATGATAAGCTATTTGTTACTTTTGAAAACAATACTACTCTATCACTGTAACGGTGCACCTGGCAGGCACAGATATGGGCCCAGGGGGAGAGCCAAGGTCATACTAACTCGCATACTGCACTAATTTTCTGTTATGGCCATAGCCTCTGGCCCTGGTATTTGGGGCCTCTGGGCCTCATCACAGTGTCCCTGCATGGCTTCAAGGGCCCAATCATGCCCCCCAAGACTCTCCTGGAGTCAGTCCTGGCACCTTTGGCACCAGGCTCATATGGCAGAAGAAGGAGCTGGAGCTCTCAATGGAAATGGAACAACATGGCTGCCCCCACATGGTTCAGTTCAGAACTGAACCATGCGGTCTAGCATCTAGGGTGTAGTCAGGCCTGAAGGCACCTGGAATACCTGCAGCCTATTTAAGCCACGCCCGAACTGCATCACATCGCGTTGCTCTGCTCTCGCAGCTTGACGTTCACCATTATCTGTCCTCGGCATTCCAGGCCTGCACCTGTAAAAGAAGAGAAGAAGAACAGCATTAGCCATCCTTACCTGCTAGTTAATCCAGCTCCTGTCGATCGCTCCAGCGTCATCTCGGAAGCTCGTCCTCGCTTGAAAGCAACAACCTGGAGGAGGAAAAAAAAAGACAACATTAGTAAGCGTTCACATCCCTCGTTTAAGCATCATTCGGAAGAACGCTTACCTGAGCGGGACTCGCTGTTGGTTTATTCCGTGCCGGCTTCTATCAAACTGCAAGAGAAAGGCAAGGTGGGTAGCTCTCATACTTACCCGACGACGGTCCGGACAGCATCCACTCATTGCTCCGCATCCTCTCGGCCGCTCACCATCCAGAACATCATGGCGGCCTGCAAGAGAAGAAAAACACAGGTTAGCAAACAGCAAAAGCACACATAGCGCCACGCTCAGCGCCTTCACCTACCATCTCGAGCACAGCCCCCTCAACCAGCTCAACGTCTTCAACATCCCTTCTGCACCTAAGAGAGAAGGAGGACATTAATAATAGACTTACCTGAAGAACTGAGTCGCAGCAAGTCTGGACTCTAGGGCCCGCGCCAGTGAAGCAATTTGGCAGCGAAGCGCCCCATCCACGATGCACCCCTGCACATAACTGCAGGACGGAGTGCGTATCTTATCGAAATCCAAGGTGAGGAAAACTGTAAGGGGGTTGCTGGGGTTCACAAGGGAGGTGGGCCCATAGAGGAAGAGATTGTGTGCTAAACCAGAACTCCTGTATTCCAGACTAGATCCTCGGCAGAACGAGAACCCAGGGGAGGCGAATCCAGGTTGGGAGTAGTCCAACCAAATCGGGTGACGTCCCTGTGGATACCAGGTGAGCGTTACATTTTCAGATGCGCCAGCAACCTCCCAAGGACTTCCACCCTCGTTTTGGGCTATAATTTTATCCCTCCCCGGCACCTCGCACCACAAATCAAGTGACTCAAATGTGAAGGTGAGATAGCCTTGCGTTCTGATCTTTTTGATCGATCAGGGTCTTGCAGCTTTATGGTCAGTGTTCTGGGCCTGGCTGGCACCGTGGTATGTGGGGGTCTTGGGATCAAAGCTTAGGAGGGCTGTAGCTCTCACACGGTCGGTGTTGGGGCTGAGGGGCCATGCTATCTGTACCGTGGGATGGAAACTGCCAAAAGGCACTCTGTCCGCTTCTCATGGCTTTGCAGAGCACATTCTTCGCGGGGCATGAAAGCCTACAGCCTCTGACCCAATGAAAGGCCTGTAACTCCCTGGAGCCCACTTGTGGTGTGGGTTATGTCTGTGCTAATAATGCAGGCCTAATACTAACACGTGTTGTGCTTTCACTGCGCTTGGGCCCACGTTCCAAAATGGTTGCCAATAACTAAGATGGCTTTTACACTTGCCTCTACTATATAGCTCCTAATGCATGCACTACTGATTGCGCATTCTTCTGCATGCACGCCCCCTACCCCCTGCTCTCTCGAAGTGCAGTCTATCGTTTGTTTCTCATGCCCAGATGCGCCAGCAACCTCCCAAGGTCTTCCAGCCTCTTTTTGGGCTATAATTGTATCCCTCCCTGGCACTTCGCACCACAAAACACGTGACCCGAATGTGAATGCGAGATAGCCTTGATTTCTGTTCTTTTTGCGCGATCGGGGGTCTTACAGCTTTATGGTCAGTGGTCTGGGCCTGCCTTGCACAGTGGTATGTGGGTGTATTGGGATAAAAGCATAGGAGGGCTGTAGGTCTGACACGGGGGTTGTTGGGGCTGAGAGGCCATGCTATCTGTATCATGGGATGGTAACTGCCAAGAGGTACTCTGCTCCCTTCTCATGGCCTTGCAGAGCACATTCTTCCTAGGGAGTGAAGGCCTGCATCCTCTGAGACAATGAAAGGCTTGTAACTTCCTGAAGCTCAGTCGTGGTGTGGGTAATGTCTGTGCTACTAATGCAGGCCTATTACTAACACGTTTGGTGATTTTGCTGTGCTAGAACCTATGTTCCAAAATGGCTGCCAATAACTAAGATGACATTTACACTTGCCTCTACTATATAGCTCCTACTGCATGCACTATGTGATTGCGCACTCTCCTGTGTGAACACACCCCTCCCCCCTGCTCTCTCAAAGGGTAGTCTATTGTGTGTTTCTCATTCAGAATCACCTAGGGGGTGGGAAGACCCTCTCTCTTATGCAACATTCCCCCTTATGTTAATTCTACATTAACAAACCCTCCTGCATGGTCACCCATGCTTATCTCCCAACAATGCTATAACAAGGGGGTTGTCCTACCCTCTATGAGTTAAAGAGAATGCAAACATAAATGAAATGCAAACTGGTTATGGACCCTTATGAATGCCCATACAATTGGGGCAGCCATTGTGGGCAACAACACACTCACTGTTGTTAAACACCAAACTCTTACTCATACGAAAAGTGTCAGCTTTTTATTATTCATAGGCTCTTACTTTATCTTTTTAAAGATGTTGAGTATTCATATATACACATATCAATACATGATAACATTTCATAGTGTACAAACAACTAGCTATAATGAAAATTCAATGTTCCATGTTTACAGATGGCCTGCAGTGCAAACAATACACTTGAATATTTAACAGGCAGTTTGTTAGTAGGTGAGATGTGCCAATATAATTAGGTGCAGGAAACACAGGGTGAGAAATGCGGTTTATGGGAGACGTTAGTTGTAAGCCTCCTGAGCCCGGCTAGTCTGACCTCATATTTGGTCTACGTCTGACTAGGGATGTTAGTAGTATAGGTGCAGCATTCAAAGCAGCCTGTGGGAGTTTCTGGGTCTGCAAGCTGCTGACGTTTCGGCAGAGATAGATGGAAGCCTTCTTCTGGGGCCAACAAAGTCAGGGAACTCACTGAGCGTACTGTGAGTAGGAACAGATGAGTCACGGGGATATCATTGCAGGGCTGGCTGTGAAGCAAGAGAAGTCACGATGTATAGTCATGGTAGCAGATGCCGCTGGATAGGCGGAAAGCCCGTAGGGATCAGGTGGTTGTTTCCTAAAGTGGGGACCGTGATCCGGCTGGATCCAAGGTAAAGCGTACCTGGATGCGGTGTGAGGGCAAAGCCCAATGAAGGTCAAGTGTGAGATCTCTTTTCGGAGGGAGATAGAGTCATCAAAGCTGGATGGCATAGGTCCGTGAAAAATGAGCTCGCCCTCTCGATTTCGGGGCAAGCGGGAGCAGGAGCAGCGTCCGGTAATGGCGCCTGTGCTCCCTACAATGGTCATCTTCCAATCTCTGCACCCCTTGTTACATTTCAGCTTCCAAATATGGTGGCGATCCCTCCTTAGGAACCCATGCTCTACACACATTGCGCAAACGTGCTCCATATCGGGCATACTCTTCAGGGGTGCAAGTCATACATATATATATACATCCCCTATCCCCAGTTAAATCAACCCAATGCTCTGTATAGTTCTCAGGATCTGGTGGGGGTGTGGTAATAGTGCCATGGGGGTGCAAACACTGCTCAATTCGGACCATGCAGGGCTTATTTGGGTCATCTCTCCGGGTACCGTGGTTTGTGGTACTGTGAGGTGCGTTGGATACCTCAATTGAGACCATCATCATAGCACTATTAGGGACTGCTTTGTCACTGCATCTGATGCCCAGCTGGCAGGTGCAGAAGATGCAAAAACAAAGAGGTGATGGCTGGAAGGTTTAGAATTAAACTTAACCACTGGCGTTGCTCTGGGCAACCCCCCAGACCATCGTTCTTCACCTGCCAAGCCATTACAGAAGGGGAAAGACCATATGCAAATCAGACTTGGCCACACCCCAAAAGGGGCAGTCCAGCCCGAACTGCTAGGTCACATCCCTTCTGCACGAGAACACAAGCATCCCCAAACATGTTTCGGCCTTTTTGGGCCTCATCAGTGAGGAGTAGCTTGGATCTCTAGGCACAGAAGATGACCAATACAAACATGATCAGGGGTACCAACATTTTCACTATTGCTCCCATCCAGGACAGGGGCCCGGAGAAAATACTTTCAAACCAGTCCTCACTTTGCATTCCAGCTTCTTTTTCCATGCACACTCCCAGGTTGTGTACGGCTCCTATTATTTGAGAGAGGGAGCTGTTCTATGCATCATTAGAAGCACAAATGTGCAACAGAAATCCCCAAATATTTTGCACACGCCTCCTTCCATTGCTGTGAGGAGGTTAAGAACGTAGCGGTTCTGCATCATCATCAACCGCAAGACCTGCAACTCTACTTTGATGCTGTTGAACCCTTGTTCCGTGTCATTTGCCAGCTGTATCAGTTCCCAACGGACAATCTGGAGCCATTTGGTGTTAGCAGCTGCTTAGACCACGGCAGTAACAGTGATGCAAAGAATGTTTCTGCTCTCTGGATAGCCTGTACTCATCAGGTATCTTATTGAGAAGTTTGTATAAATCGTGAGATAAATAATTTGCTCTTTTCTTCCTCCGCAACTTTTCATTTCTTCCACTTTCAGGGTGGATGTGGTACTCTTGGGCCTGTAATGTGTTTCTGGTATGCCCTTCTGAGGTGGGAACTGCCATTGGTGGTGACGAGCTTGCTGGCCCCCCTTGGAGATGCTCTTCGGGTATTACAAGCAGCGCTGAGTGCAAGGTAACTAGCTAACAGTAGCCCTTCTATGATGGTGGGAGGTGCAAGTACACCTGCTGACCATACACCCAATACTAATTCATAACTGCAGCTGTGTGTTGCTTGAGGTCTGGGATGAGCAAAGTCTTATTACATTGTTTATTGGCCCCTACAGAAACAGTCCCTTCATTGTAAAAGCAAAGTCCATATGTTTCTTCTCTATGCACCATTGGTTTTTCCATTGCCTCTATCCATGTTAGTTTTGCGATATGGTCAGTCTAGAATGGTGCACATGCTGGATTCACTCGGGTCAGGACCTTCCTCCCACCATACAACTCAGCATCGTTTCTTGCCACCTGTTCGCCACATGTTTAAGCCCATCTAACAACAAATGTGGTCTTGGCAGACACTGGATGCTTTTAGCATTGTTGTTGCATTGCAGTTGATCTGGTTCAGATACTTCTAGCCTCACACTATGTGCCTGGAACGTGCCTTGTATCCTACATAGCGCTAGATGGGCCAGGCATTGAGCCTCTAGAATGGGTACTTGCTGCAGCACTAAGGCGTTGGGGACCCCTGATGCATGCGGTATCAATAAACAAATATAACAATTCATAACAATGAAACATAACAATTCCCATTCACTTTTCATGTCCGTGTACCAACTATTGGACAATTCTGGGTGGTGCACATCTTCTATAGCATCTAAGCCAAGTCCATAGTAGGCATCATACTTTGCCCTTTTTGTTAGTCTTTTCGTGCACCTAGGGCCTTGTATATATCCATTAATGATTTTACAACTACAAGTGCCATTAGTAAAACTTGTATCGTGAAAAACATTGGGGAAAAATAAAGACCTGGTAATAAATTCTAAAAACAACAAAGAAAGTTCCCAAATTGGGGGACCTCGCGTCCCCTGCACATTTTCTGTGGCTCAGTAACTAAGCCAAACATTTTTAAAAATAGCTGACCCACGGAATGGGCAGCTGTCACACTCTTAACATAGGTTGTAATATTTCTAGGTTGTAAAATTATCTAGCATCATACATTTTCAAAAATGACAAACTGATGTTTTCATATAAAGCTTTGGAGCCCAAAACAAACACTGCTGAGAAAACTCAAAAATGACACATTTGCCTGTCTAAACTGTCAGCATTGTTCAAATCTGATCAAAGGAAAATACATCAGACATCCGAACACAGGCAGGAAAATACCCCAACATGATTATGCAACTTGCAACAGTAAAAACATTATATACCATGCCCTAAAATGTCCCTGCAGGAAATATTACATAGGGAAAACTATGCGCAAAGCCAAAGAACGCTGGACTGAGCTTAAGTGCAGGATTAAAACATCAAATCACCAGTTTTCAGGCACTTTAGGAATAACAACCACACACTAGTGCAACTTATATGCATAATCTTAGAAGTAATGCATCCTCTACCAACAGGTGGAGATCTATTAAGAAACAATCGCAAAGAGAGCTTTACTGGATTAATAAATTAGACTCAATGGCACCATTGGGATTCAATGAGGAATTCTATTTAGGACCATTCCTGTAGCAGGGGTTTTCTAAAAGTCACTGACAATCAAAAGTCACTGACAATCACTTTAGATTTTGTGGACTGCGAACCCAGTTTCCTAGACTGGGAACTCACCAGAGGCAGCAAGTTTTTAACACAATATGCGCACCATTATGAGTATCGTATCTCACAGAACTGTACCGTTCATAAAAAACATTTAATTGAAGAGATTATGATCCTGACAATGACAGTGGTGAGCAACGATCAATACGCAGCCTAGAAAGTTCTATTACATCTAGCAGGTTGGCCTACCCTGCAAATAAAATTCAACAAGGATTGGAGCCCTTTGGTACAATGTTAGGAATGTTACATTAAAATCATTTAACTGTCAAGATTGTGAACTCTCAAGAGACAGCATGGACCTTCAAACTAAATGTATGATGTTTAAACTAACCACAGCAGTCCGGAAGGAGATCTTTTAGAATTCAAATTCTAACAATTGGATATCACTATTATTTTTAGAGATGGGGAATTCTGCAGAATAAGGGCGAAATCAGTCATTAATTTGCATCAGAAATGGTTTACTGTATCTAGAGGATAGAAGTACTTACAAGAAGAATATGTTCTAATAAGTAGACGATCATGCACTTCATGTAAAAAGGATTTAATGTGAATGTTTAGAGATGGTATTGACCGACTACTCAATTGCATTATATCTCTTACCCTTTTTTTGAAACATCTTATTCCTTTGAATTAATAAGAGCTCATTCTGAATATGGGCACCACATCACAAGAATGTATTCAGCCAGTTTCATATACAGGAACCCATGTTGGGGTCCATCACAAATACTTGCATTGGAACAAAATGATTGCCATATGGCTATTTATCGGCATCCATGTCAGATATGCAGTAAGAAGCATCACATTTAATCACTAGTATGTATAGGTGAGCTGTGTCTAACAGGGTGAGCTTTTATTAAATCTCCCACTCCCAGTCTGCATGTCACATCTCCCATCTAAATACCAATTTCAATAAAATGCCCTGCTAAAGGAGTCAAAATTCAGTGTTCTCCAGACCTGCTGCATCTGAAAGCATTGACTTCAAGAAAAGTTACTCCTTGGCTGGAGCATGACTAATATGTGTGGAAATGGGGGCACCCACTTCAAAGACCCAGTGAAAACAAATGACTAGAAGGCAGAAAAGGGCCATTTGTCCCGCATGGAGATTCACAATTAATTTAAAAGGACTATTATCATTTAGGCCTTTTTCTCAGCCATCATAAGGTGGATGGATTTCGTGTATGTGCCATTTGTTAATGTCATTTCCAGGCGATTTTGGGGGGATATAAAATGTATTTGGTGCGACTCTTGAAACTGTAATGGCTATCTAAGATGTGTTTTTGGCTGATCTGAACATGTTCCAAATGTGAGAGTTGGTGAGCGGGTGGAAAATGAAATTAGGGATATGCTTAACAACTTACATATTCATAACTTGTGCTTTTTATGGCAACGGCAGAAAGGTGCCACATGGCTGTGCTACATGATACAGATTTGGCGGTTGGCTTATCTAATTCCCCATGATTAGCTAAAACAGAAAATATGTTTTGTATGGCAGTTGCTAGTAAAATTATGAAGCTGTGATACATAACTAGTTTTTGCCAAAAAGTTGAAAGGAGAACAAAGGGCGATTACAATTGGGAATTGCCATATGTTGCTCCAGACCCCTAAACCAATCCTGACTTGGAGGCTGGGTTTGGGACGAGAGAGAAGGGTACATGTCTAATCCTAGTGGCAGGGATTATTGCAGGGTACTTCCCCAAGATTGTAAAATTGGTGGTGTCATTGCTGCTACATAATGGGGACTGCATTTGGACAGGGGTCAGAAATAGGAGGAAGAGACAGGGACAGACACACAAGAGACAGACCATCAGGAAGGCTGCTGAAACTTACCATCTGACAGCTTTACGGAGACACCAGAGGAGATTGCTGAGAGTACATCTGGGTGCAGCTGTATTTCTAGGAAGGCTTCAAAGCTGACTGGGTTTTCTATGGTGGAGAGCGTGAGGCCATCTTTGAAAGTGGAGTGACCAGAGCCCTGCCCTATCTTTCCAGAGTGTCCTGAGATGCAGCCGTCTATCCTGAACTGTAAACAGAGGCTTGCTATGTAAGTGGAACTGAGCACTGGGAAACCAAAAGGTGGGGGAGTCCCCTGGCTTGAATCCTTTGCCTTTATAGTGGGTGTGGGGGGGGACTGTGTAGATCCGATAAATCACCCTGTGTTTATTTTAAACCAAATGTGTGGGCAAAATCATGATTACCAATCTTGAAATCCTACTGCTAGCCTTATAAGCCTGCAGGAAAATCAAAATCAAATTCACACAACATTACATGATAAGTGCCTTTATTATTAATCAGTGTAATTATTTCGTTATTTGAAATGTACAGAAAGTGAAGAATTGTGATTATGTTCTTTTTAATTCACTTTTGTGATTTTTTATGCTGAGAGAAGGTGATTGTGTTGTGCCACGGATAAAGTGGTGTTTGACATGTTCATGCTAATTTCTATTACTTTTAATTTAAATAAATCCCAATTTATTTCAGATACACCGGCCTGGTTCTTGGCTCATTGTTAGCTCAGGGGAGAGGGATCCGAGGGGCATGATATGTGTCTGAGATGGGGCTAAAAAAGAATCTGTTAAATAGTTTGTTGCATAACCACGTGAGCGGGGAGGGAAGGAACTCCCCGTGTTGAGTTTGGCTTATCAATAAACTGTTATAAATTGGGGGCTGGGGCCGGGATTTAGCTTCCTATTCCTGACCCATGACAAGTAAATTGTGACAGTCTATTCATTTTGATGCAAATGCATTAAGGTGGAGGGAAAATCATCTTTGTTTTGTTAAAGTGCCGCTAGGACTTGGCTCCTGAGTTCCAAGGAGGTGTGTAGGTAAAAAGATAATTTAAAAAAAATGTGTTTTATTGATTTTTCATAAATGATAAATCAAGCATATTGTTGCATATTATATTAGCTGTATATAACCCCCCTTCCCTCCCTCAACCCTCCCATCCCCAACTTTCAAAAAAAGAACAAGAAGGAAAGAGAGAGGAAAAAAAAGGGGCGGTTAGGGGGAGAAGAGAGAAATGAGAGAACTATAGAACTTGTCCAGAGGATATGAACGTCTCAGCGCCATGTATGTACGATCTTGGGCTCCAGTGTTCAATACCTAGGTCAGGCATTGTCTTCCTGATGATTTCTATGAAGTTGGGCTTCACAGTTCCATCAGCATCATGCTGTTCAGGGGGGCATGTCATCTGAGGTGACAAATAGTTCTTGAGTTATTGCGTTCCAGGCTGTCATGTCGGTTGTACTTTCCCGCAATGCTTCATGCCAGACTGCTGTCTCTGCGATGGCCCATCTCTCTAAGTCTTTCAACCACACCTCTATTCTCGGTCCAACTTTGGCTTTCCAGTTCATCGCTATCTGTCTCTTAGCTAGTGCCCAGGCTAAGTTCATCATCTTTTCTTTTGCTTTGTTTTTCATTGAGGAGCTATATAGGCCAAGGAGGCAGGCGTCGATGGTCCAGGCACGGCCTGTGAGCCCTTTTTCTCCTAGTCGCTGTTCTATTTCTTGCCAGTATTTACAAATTATTGGACAGTGCCAGAACATGTGTCCTATATTGGCGTTTGCCTCATTACATTTTGGGCATGTCTGTACAGTAGCTCCCAGGAAATTAGATACTTTCTATGGGGTTAGGTATGCTCTATGTAGTATGTAGAACTGCAGTTGCTTCAATCTGGCATTTCTGGATATTTTCTTTGGGTAGTGTTTCGCTTTTGCCCATTCTTTGTCTGAGATGGTTCTGCCGAGTATCTCATCCCATGCTTGCTTCCCATTGTTCTTGTCCTGGGGGATTTGCTCCATGAGCGTCTGATATATCCTAGATACCATATGTCCTCACTCGGTCACGTCATAGAGAAGGCCCAGGGCTGGGTTCTCTTTTTGTCACATCTCGAGGGTCGGCCACCTGTTCTCCAGGCAAATGGTTAGTCTTGTGTATGTTATAAACTGTCCCTTATGTAATCCATGGGATTCGACCAGGTCGTGGAAGGTTTTTTTCACTCCTTCCAGGGCTATGTCGCCTGTTGTGACCAGCCCTCTGGGTTCCCAGAAGTCTCTGCATTGTCTGAGGCTTATTTTGCTGTCTCTCTCGAGTGCTGCCACCGGTATCTGGGGGAGTACGGCTCTTCTACCTGTAGTTGTCTCTTTGCTCTGTTCCATATTTGTCTCCCGAGGTGTATGAACACGGGGGGTCGTGGAGGTGCTTTCGTCCCCAATCACAGAATCTCCTTAAGAAGGTGTGGTGATACAGTGTTACTTAGAGTGTGTTCCACTGTTTCTTTTTCAGAGAGCCAGTTGGCCACGTGTTGGAGCTGGTCTGCTAGGTAATAAAGTTCGAAGTACGGGAGTCGCATTCCACCTTCTGTATAGTCTTTACAGAGTGTTGCCATGGCCACTCTTCTTCTACCCTTGCCCCATATGAAGCTTCCTAGTATTCCGTTAAGGTCAGTGAAAAACATTTTTGGAATGAGAAATGGCACACTGATGAAATGGTATAGCAATCTGGGCAGGACAACCATCTTCAATAGTGCTATTCTCCCTGCTACTGATAGGGGGAGTTTCTCCCATAGCTTGATGGAAGCTTCCACAACATTTTTCGCTTTTAGTGTATTGGCTTTATGCGTGTTGTCAGCGGTGTGAAGTATGTTGATGCCGAGATAACGGAACGTCTGGGTGTTCCATTGGAGCTCCAGGCAGGGAAGTTGTTGTTCCGTTTTACCAGTCTAGCCAGCTAGGGGATATAGGCAGGATTTGGACTTGCTAATAGTTATCCCAGAGAGCCGTTCAAAGGTATCCAGCACATCAAGGTATGTGCTCAGGTTGTCTTCAGGGTTGTGTATATACAAGAGAATATCATCCGCATAAAGGGATATGACATGCGTGATGCCATCTATTTGCAGCCCAGTATCTCGGAAGGATTCCCGCATATGGATCGCTAGGGGTTCCAGTGCCAGAATGTACAGGAGGGGTGATAGTGGGAAGCCTTGTTTGGTGCCTCTGATAATCGGGAACAAATCTCATATATGTCTGCCTGTACGTACCCTCACTGTTGGTGTGGCGTAGAGCATGCGTATCCATCTCATGAATCCCTGGCCTATCCCGTAGCGTTGCAGTGCCGTGAACATCCATTCCCATCAAACAGAATCAAATGCCTTTATGGCATCTAGCGCTGCTACTGTGCTAGCGTCTGGTGTGTTGTTTGTTCTGTCTATTATCGACTGTAGACATCGTAGGTTGGCTGTCGTAGACCTCCCCGAGACGTAGCCTGTTTGATCTGAATGGATCAGCGTGGAAACCACTCTCTTTAAGCGATCTGCTAAAATAGCCATGAGTATTTTAGTATCTTGGTTTATTGGTGCTATGGGCCTGTATGATCCACATCGTTTGCCATCTTTGTTCGGTTTCAGGATGGGTATTATCAGGGCTTGTTCCATTGAGTCAGGGAGTTTGCCTGCCTCGTATGCTTTGTGGAATACTTGTAGCAAGTATGGGCCTATTGTATCCGTTTATTCTTTTTAGAATTCTGATGTTAGCCCATCACTGCCAGGCGTCTTCCCTGTGGGCAGTGAGGTGATGACTCCTTATATCTCCTCTAGAGTCAAGGGGCAGTCTAGCAGGTCTCTTTGTTCCATCGTCAGGGTTAGTAGGCCTATGTCCTCGAGGGTCTCTAGGATTTCGGCTATATTCGAGTGCATTTTTATCTTTATAGAGATTGGCGTAGAATCTCCTGAAAGCCTGGTTGATCTCTGATTGAGATCTCATTGTACGTTCGCCCTCATCTATTATCTCTGTAATTTCCTCTTTCTTGTTTTGCTGTTTAATTAGTCTGCCGGGTTTATCGCCTTGTCCATATAGCTTTTCTGTGGATCGTTGGTAGCTAAAGTCACCCAGCTTCTCCCCGTGTTCCAGGCATTGTAATCTCAGTCCCATAAGGGCTTTCTCCGTGTCCTCACCCAAGGTTTTATTCCTTTCTAATTCAGTGATTTTTGTTTCTAGGTTGGCTATCTGATTTTCCAGGACTTTGCAGGATCCTCCTGTGGCAGCAATCACGGCTCCTCTTATGACTACTTTGTAGGCTTCCCCCCTACTGTGTTGGTGTTATCCACAGTGCCCAGGTTGCATTAAAAAAACTGTTCTGTTTGGGTTTGCAAGCCTTCTCTGAAGTCGGTATCTCGCAATGATTCTGCACACAGTCTCCACGTGGGAATGGGTTTGGGGCTGTCTGTGAGTGTCCATTGAATGATCAAGGGTGAATAGTCTGATAGGGTTCTGCCCTCGTATGATGCGCTTTCTATGTTCCCTAAGTTTTCTTTCCCTGTGAAGATAAAGTCTATTCTTCTGTATAACCTGTGCACACTTGAATAAAAAGAGAATTCTTGATTGTCATGGTTCAGCCATCTCCATGTTTCTTGCAACTCCAAGTCATTGGTTAGTGTTTGTAGCACTTTGGCTGAGGGAGGGAGCGTCGTTTTCACGTTATCTGACCTGTCTAGTGCAGGATCTAGGACACAGTTGAAGTCTCTGCCCCGTATCCTGCAAGCTCCTCTGAATGGAGATAAGATGGGGTAGAGTGAACGATAAAATGTGGCTGCATTTTGATTGGGTGCGTATGTATTTATTATGCAGAATCCTTTATTGTCTATGTAGCTGTGTAGAAGTATGATCCTTCCTTCTTAGTCTGATAATTTGTGTATTATACGGTGCGATACTCCTTGGCGCAATCCATATGAGGACACCTCTGGCGTAGTTGGAGAATGCTGAACCATATCCATTTCCTTTTAACTTGTCCAGGATTAGCTTTTGTTTGCTCGGGGTCAGATGTGTTTCCTGCAGTAGCGCGACTTGGATGTTTTTCCTGCGCAGGTAGGCCATCTAGTGAGTACAGCTCTGGAGCTCTGGCAATCATTCCCCCGCCTCCTGCTTTGTTTACCCAGCCCGCTGTGTGACTGGCCTGGGAAGTTACCAGGGCAGTGCCAAGGCAAATCAGTTAACTAGTGCTGAGAGTCAGGGAGTGCTCAGAACGTTCAAGCCATGGATTACACAACTGTGATGCCTGTAGCCAAGGCGCATCATAAGCGGAGCAAGCGAGGAGTAATAGTAAAGTGCGTTGAAAGAAAGACCGGTTAAACCCTCGAGACAGGGACCACAGTCAGACCTGAGGCACTTCTGAGTGATAGACAATGAGAGCCACGGGATGGACGAGGCACTGGTGACAGACTAAGAGGCCGATTCATGGAATAATTAGCGCGGCGCAAGTGGGCAAAAACGTGCGATTCGCAGTGGAATAGCGAAAATCGCAGTGAACGTGCGAAAATCGCACGAAAAGCAGCGCACGTCGATTCATGGAAGGCCGTGCGCGAGAAAACCAGCGGATGTGCGAAAAAAAAGTGCGCGGCGCACGTTGGCGCACGTTGGCGCACAGGCCATCTAACAGCGTGCGCCAGGTCACAGCGAAAATCGCACAGGCCACAGCGAAATTCGCACATAGCGCGGCGCACGCAATAAAAGTAGGCGGAACACGGGCGTAACACTCGGAATGGGGAACAACTAGCCAAAACGTGGGCGTCACGGGGGAAGTACAGGGCACAAGTGCGCGGAACGCCCACACGCTCGCCTACAACACGTATTCATGGAATAGAATAGGGGAAAAAAGCGCACGCTCAAACCAGCGCACAGGCACAAACACGACCGCCACAAGAAAGGAGGCGGTAGCGTCTCTGCGGCTGTAAGAAATGTGCGCCAAAAGGTGCGCCAACAAATAGCACCTATATACTGCCATGATGAATGTCCCATACTGTGGCCCTCCAGGAAAAATGACGTGCAAAGGGGTACCCACAAACACGGACACCCGCTGACAAAAAATACGTGTTACAGGGGTTCGCGTGAAGTTCCTCACGCGATCGGGCCTGGGGGAGCGGGCTACGTGTATTACAGGGGTTCGCGTGAAGTTCCTCACGCGATCGGGCCTGGGGGAGCGGGCTACGTGTATTTCAGGGGTTCGCGTGAAGTTCCACACGCGATCGGGCATGGGGGAGCGGGCTACGTGTATTACAGGGGTTCGCGTGAAGTTCCACACGCGATCGGGCCTGGGGGAGCGGGCTACGTGTATTACAGGGGTTCGCGTGAAGTTCCTCACGCGATCGGGCCTGGGGGAGCGTGCTACGTGTATTTCAGGGGTTCGCGTGAAGTTTCACACGCGAATAGCCTGGGCGCGTGAATTTGAGGGGTTCGCGTGAAGTTCCACACGCGATCGGGCCTGGGGGAGCGGGCTACGTGTATTACAGGGGTTCGCGTGAAGTTCCACACGCGATCGGGCCTGGGGGAGCGGGCTACGTGTATTACAGGGGTTCGCGTGAAGTTCCTCACGCGATCAGGCCTGGGGGAGCGTGCTACGTGTATTTCAGGGGTTCGCGTGAAGTTTCACACGCGAATAGCCTGGGCGCGTGAATTTGAGGGGTTCGCGTGAAGTTCCACACGCGATCGGGCCTGGGGGAGCGGGCTACGTGTATTACAGGGGTTCGCGTGAAGTTCCTCACGCGATCGGGCCTGGGGGAGCGTGCTACGTGTATTTCAGGGGTTCGCGTGAAGTTCCTCACGCGATCGGGCCTGGGGGAGCGTGCTACGTGTATTTCAGGGGTTCGCGTGAAGTTTCACACGCGAATAGCCTGGGCGCGTGAATTTGAGGGGTTCGCGTGAAGTTCCACACGCGATCGGGCCTGGGGGAGCGGGCTACGTGTATTACAGGGGTTCGCGTGAAGTTCCTCACGCGATCGGGCCTGGGGGAGCGTGCTACGTGTATTTCAGGGGTTCGCGTGAAGTTTCACACGCGAATAGCCTGGGCGCGTGAATTTGAGGGGTGCGCGGGAAGTTCCTCACGCGATCGGGCCTGGGGGAGCGGGCTACGTGTATTACAGGGGTTCGCGGGAAGTTCCACACGCGAATAGCCTGGGCGCGTGTATTTCAGGGGTTCGCGGGAAGTTCCACACGCGAATAGCCTGGGCGCGTGTATTTCAGGGGTGCGCGGGAAGTTCCACACGCGAATAGGCTGGGCGCGTGTATTTCAGGGGTTCGCGGGAAGTTCCACACGCGAATAGCCTGGGCGCGTGAATTTGAGGGGTGCGCGGGAAGTTCCACACGCGAATAGCCTGGGCCCGTGTATTTCAGGGGTGCGCGGGGAGTACCACACGCGAATAGCCTGGGCCCGGGTATTTCAGGGGTGCGCGGGAAGTTCCACACGCGAATAGCCTGGGCGCGTGTATTTCAGGGGTGCGCGGGAAGTTTTACACGCGAATAGCCTGGGCGCGTGTATTTCAGGGGTGCGCGGGAAGTTTTACACGCGAATAGCCTGGGCGCGTGTATTTCAGGGGTGCGCGGGAAGTTAAACACGCGATTTCTGCACGGTACGTGTATTTCAGGGGTGCCGGGGAGTCCCACATGTGATTTGACAGTGTGGGTCCTCCCAGGTGTACCCTGTACACCCTCCACGGCCCCTGCAGGCAGCCCACACCACAGGGGACTACCCTGCATCCCTGGTCATGTCCCGCAGGCAGCCCACCCAACATGGGCATGCCCCCCAGCAAAGGCACATGTCTCCTTGAACTAATGAACACCAACACATGTCCCCTTGCACCCCCACCCCCCAGCACTGTGGGGCACATGCCAGCAGTCCCCCACCCATGTCCAACTCATGTCTCCCACCACCCCCACCCCCCAGCCACCAGGGTCACCCTCCACCAGGGCCCCACTCATGTCTCCCACCACCCCCACCCCCCAGCACTGTGGGGCACCTGCCAGCAGGCCCCCACCCATGTCCAACTCATGTCTCCCACCACCCCCACACCCCAGCACTGTGGGGCACCTGCCAGCAGGCCCCCACCCATGTTCAACTCATGTCTCCCACCACCCCCACCCCCCAGCACTGTGGGGCACCTGCCAGCAGGCCCCCACCCATGTCCAACTCATGTCTCCCACCACCCCCACCCCCCAGCCACCAGGGTCACCCTCCACCAGGGCCCCACTCATGTCTCCCACCACCCCCACCCCCCAGCAGTGCAGGGTCACCCTCCACCAGGGCCCCACTCATGTCTCCCACCACCCCCACCCCCCAGCACTGTGGGGCACCTGCCAGCAGGCCCCCACCCATGTCCAACTCATGTCCCCCACCACCCCACCCCCCAGCACTGTGGGGCACCTGCCAGTAGGCCCCCACCCATGTCCAACTCATGTCTCCCACCACCCCCACACCCCAGCACTGTGGGGCACCTGCCAGCAGGCCCCCACCCATGTTCAACTCATGTCTCCCACCACCCCCACACCCCAGCACTGTGGGGCACCTGCCAGCAGGCCCCCACCCATGTCCAACTCATGTCTCCAACCACCCCCACCCCCCAGCCACCAGGGTCACCCTCCACCAGGGCCCCACTCATGTCTCCCACCACCCCCACCCCCCAGCACTGTGGGGCACCTGCCAGCAGGCCCCCACCCATGTCCAACTCATGTCTCCCACCACCCCCACACCCCAGCACTGTGGGGCACCTGCCAGCAGGCCCCCACCCATGTTCAACTCATGTCTCCCACCACCCCCACACCCCAGCACTGTGGGGCACCTGCCAGCAGGCCCCCACCCATGTCCAACTCATGTCTCCCACCACCCCCACCCCCCAGCCACCAGGGTCACCCTCCACCAGGGCCCCACTCATGTCTCCCACCACCCCCACCCCCCAGCAGTGCAGGGTCACCCTCCACCAGGGCCCCACTCATGTCTCCCACCACCCCCACCCCCCAGCACTGTGGGGCACCTGCCAGCAGGCCCCCACCCATGTCCAACTCATGTCCCCCACCACCCCCACCCCCCAGCCACCAGGGTCACCCTCCACCAGGGCCCCACTCATGTCTCCCACCACCCCCACCCCCCAGCAGTGCAGGGTCACCCTCCACCAGGCCCCCACTCATGTCTACCACCACCCCCACCCCCCAGCCACCAGGGTCACCCTCCACCAGGCCCCCACTCATGTCCCCTATCACCCCCACCCCCCAGCCACCAGGGTCACCCTCCACCAGGCCCCCACTCATGTCTCCCATCACCCCCACACCCCAGCAGTGCAGGGTCACCCTCCACCAGGCCCCCACTCATGTCTCCCACCACCCCCACCCCCCAGCAGTGCAGGCTCAACCTCCACCAGGCCCCCACTCATGTCCCCCTGCACCCCCACCCCCCTGCCACCATGTGCAGCCCCCACCAGGTCCTCACAATCCCCAATCATGTGCGTAATGGTCAGCCTCCACAGCCAAAAAGACCTACCAAGTAACCCATTCACCCACATGGAAATGGAAATCACATGTTACACCCCCAATGTACATGAAGCAAATGAACCCATGTCCGTCACACACATATTTTCAAATTGAATGGGAAAACACACAACATGACATGCATGAAACCAAGGAGATGAAACCACACAGTGAACAATGGAAAAAAAAATGTATTGAAAAAAATACAAATGCCAAAGAAAGAAAACTAACTACAATTTAAATGTGAAAAAATAAGCTGCATGTCCGCATAAAAACACAAAACTAGAAAATCAAATCAAAAAAAATGTCCAAAGTGAAATGTAAAAAGTCTCCATGCAACAAAGAACTATGTACAAAAATAACAAGGGTCCATCATCACAACTGAACTAAGGAAACCTCCTAAAAAACCTACCTAAATATCAACTATATACAAAAAGTGGAGCAGTGTCCGTCGACTCCAAATAATAATAAGAACGAAAGGAAACCTAAAACTAAAGAACTATATACAAAGGCGGCGGGCAAGTCCAGCGGCTCACTCTGTGGTGTTCCGGGCCAGGGCATCATCGAACTCCTGTTCGATGTCCCGGAGGCGGTCCAGTTCCATGGCCCCGAGGGTCCGCAGGGACGACGCCGTGTCCACCTCCAACCCCCTGCGGATTGCCTCGAGGCACTCGGCCCGCCTCAGGGCCCTCCGCATGGAGTTCTCCGCCCTGACCATTGTGAGCCGCGCCTCTTCCGCCCGCCGCCGCTCCGCACCTATGGCGTGGCACAACCGCTGCCACACGGAAGACACTCTCTGTCCTGGGTCCTCCTGCCCTCCGGCCGATGCCTGCCCCTCCGATGTCGAAGGCCCCGAGCCTTCATGGCTCCCACCATCTTGCTGCTGCTGCTGCTCTGCCTCTGCCCGTGCACTGCCTCCTGCTGCCTGCACATCCTCCGCCGGCTGGGGTGCACCTGTTGATGTGGCCACCCCTGCTGGACGTCCGACTCCCGACTGTGGCAGGGATGCCTCCTCCACCAGCCTGGCCGCACTGTCAGAGGCAGCTCCACAGGGCACCCAGGTGACTGATGGGTGGGAAGATGGCACAGAGGACGACTGGCGCGTAGGGGGTCCAGTTGAGGAGGGGGTCGGAGCAAGCCCCATCAGACAGCGGAATCCGGTCTGGGTGACCTGTCCCAGCAGGCTGACGTGGTCAACGAGCCATTCGAGATGACGTGCAGTCTCTCCATGAAAAGACTGCAGGTCACCTCGCATGGCCCGTTGACGCAACGCCACACCAGCCAGGACAGGCTCAACCCGGTCCCGGATGGCCACGTCCGCAGGCAGAGGAAGGCCAGTTGACGTCAGCTCATCCCCTGCCTGAAAACGGGTCTGGACGTAGGCATCCCTGCTGGTGCAAGATGATGCAGGGACAGGATCGGGGACAGGATTGCACACAGGCACCTCCGCGGCCGCCTGTGCTGCCTCCTGTCCCTGGTCCTGGACTGCACCACTAGCACCAGTGGGATCCCCACCTCCAGACCCCGTCTCTGGTGCTTGCGCGGCCCCCTCCTCCACCAAACCCCCCACCAACCTGGATGACTCTGTGCCATCTTCCCCTGTTGGGCCCTGTGGGGTCCCAGCTGCCCCTTCTGCTGCCGAGGAGTCCAACTGCAACCTCCGCCTCTTGGACCCCCCCCCCGGCAGCTGCGGCCTGGGACGCGGCACCGGACTCCTCACTCCCCGACGAGATGACAACACGGGAGGGGAGCCGGGCCTTGCGTCTCCGGCTGGCGGTCGGATCCCCGCCGCTGTGCTCCACAGCACCTTCTCCGCCCTCTTCATCAGTTGACGCTGCAGACAGGGAGAAACAAAACACAGGCATCAGGGCACTGTACAATGGACACATACACGCATGACAGTTGCACATGAGTGGCATTGGCAAACCTCAGACATGTCATCACAATCCCCAACACACATGTCATTGCAACTGGCACACATGAGCCATACCACAGCCATATCGCAACTGCCACCACCATCCCTACACATACAACAGCATCAGCAGCCAAAGGGGAGCCATACATCACATGCAACACAGGAAGTGCAACACACATGTACACACACCACCACACTTGCATGCATGTCTACACCTCTGCCAAGTGTCGCACTGTTCAGACGGGCATCCATGTCACATCTGCCAATCAGGCTTCCACATACCGCTGTCACATGCATCCATGTAGCATCACTGTTGCACCTTTGACAAATACACACACATGCACATGTACACAGTGCTCATACATGCAGCCGAAAACAACATACATGCCTGACATCACGGACATGTCTACTTACATACACATTCATCCAAACATGTGTGCACGCACAACTGCATTTGCCATGCAAGCCCACACACACAAGCACCATCCATGTCTCACACATTACAGCCCTCGCATGTGTCAGCCCCACGGCCCTGTACACCCCCACCCATACTCCACCCCATACAAACAGATGTGCAACCGGCACAATGGGGAATGATCACCACACGCCCTGCTCACAACCAGGATGCATGTACACTCACCGCTCGACTCCAGACGGCTCTGCTTCTCTAGGACCTGGACGTGGAGCGCTGGGGATATGCGTTCCAGGACCCCCATCTGTTCTTCCGACAAGTGGCCCCGGCGCCCCTTGGCATCCGCTGCCTTCAAGAGGCGCCGGGCCTTGTTCAGGGTCCTGGACCTGAAGTCCTCCCAGCGCTTCCTGACATGTTGTAAGTCCCGGACTGCCACCCCCTCCGCGTTGATGGCAGTCACGATGTCTGTCCAGATCCGAGTCCGTCCTTCCTTGTCGGCGCGGGAACTTCCAAAGAGGGCATCATACTGCCCCAGGACTTGCTCCACCAGGACACCAACTTCGGTGGCACTGAAGCTGGTGCCCCTCTGCCTCTCTGGCCGGGGGTTGTCAGTGGTCACAGATGGTGTTAGCCCCGACATGACAACCCCAGAGGCAGGAGTGGGTGGGCAACTGGGTCCTGGGGCTGGGCTGTGGAGCGATGGGATTCCAGTCGGGAGTCTTCTGTTCCAGCAGGGGTGGTCACAGCAACAGCACCCCTGGCTGATGTGCAGGCAGCAAATGGCAGTGCACGTGGGCAGCAGGCAGTCAGGCAGCAGCAGATAGCAGGTGGGAGCGTGCTCGGGGCTCTGGGGGGCAGTAATTCGGCCTTCTGGGCAGGAGCGTGGTCTCCCGTGTGCTCACGCGTGGCCAGCTTGGTACGGAGTGAATTGGCACGTGAAAATCCTGCACGTCAGCGTGAAAACCGAGGAAAGGCCCTAAGCGCGTAAGCGCGTCAGCACGCATACGCGATTCCATTGGACCAAAGGCCCTCAGCGCGTAAGCGCGTCTGTGACGTGACCCGCACGGGTGTTTCCCACACTGCACGTGATGACAGAGCACACGTGGAAAGACTGCAACGGCCGGAGGGCAGGAGGACCCAGGACAGAGAGTGTCTTCCGTGTGGCAGCGGTTGTGCCACGCCATAGGTGCGGAGCGGCGGCGGGCGGAAGAGGCGCGGCTCACAATGGTCAGGGCGGAGAACTCCATGCGGAGGGCCCTGAGGCGGGCCGAGTGCCTCGAGGCAATCCGCAGGGGGTTGGAGGAGGACACGGCGTCGTCCCTGCGGACCCTCGGGGCCATGGAACTGGACCGCCTCCGGGACATCGAACAGGAGTTCGATGATGCCCTGGCCCGGAACACCACAGAGTGAGCCGCTGGACTTGCCCGCCGCCTTTGTATATAGTTCTTTAGTTTTAGGTTTCCTTTGTTTTTTCTTATGATTTGGAGTCGACGGACACTGCTCCACTTTTTGTATATAGTTGATATTTAGGTAGGTTTTTTAGGAGGTTTCCTTAGTTCTGTTGTGATGATGGACCCTTTTTATTTTTGTACATAGTTCTTTGTTGCACGGAGAGTTTTGGCATTTCACTTTGGACAAAATTTTTTGGATTAGATTTTCTAGTTTTGTGTTTTTATGCGGACATGCAGCTTCTTTTTTCACATTTACATTGTAGTTAGTTTTCTTTCTTTAGCATTCGTATTTTTTTCTAATACATTTTTTTTTACATTGTTCACTGTGTGGTTTCATCTCATTGGTTTCATGCATGTCATGTTGTGTGTTTTCCCATTCAATTGGAAAATATGTGTGTGACGGACATGGGTTCATTTGCTTCATGAACATTGGGGGTGTAACATGTGATTTCCATTTCCATGTGGGTGAATGGGTTACTTGGTAGGGCTTTTTGGCTGTGGAGGCTGACCATTACGCACATTGTGAGGACCTGGTGGGGGCTGCACATGGTGGCAGGGGGGTGGGGGTGGTGGGAGACATGAGTGGGGGCCTGGTGGAGGGTGCCCCTGCACTGCTGGGGGGTGGGGGTGGTGGGAGACATGAGTGGGGCCCTGGTGGAGGGTGCCCCTGCACTGCTGGGGGGTGGGGGTGGTGGGAGACATGAGTGGGGCCCTGGTGGAGGGTGACCCTGGTGGCTGGGGGGTGGGGGTGGTGGGAGACATGAGTTGGACATGGGTGGGGGCCTGCTGGCAGGTGCCCCACAGTGCTGGGGGGTGGGGGTGGTGGGAGACATGAGTTGGACATGGGTGGGGGCCTACTGGCAGGTGCCCCACAGTGCTGGGGGGTGGGGGTGGTGGGAGACATGAGTGGGGGCCTGGTGGAGGGTGCCCCTGCACTGCTGGGGGGTGGGGGTGGTGGGAGCCATGAGTGGGGGCCTGGTGGAGGGTGCCCCTGGTGGCGGGGGGGTGGGGGTGATAGGGGACATGAGTGGGGGCCTGGTGGAGGGTGACCCTGGTGGCTGGGGGGTGGGGGTGGTGGGAGACATGAGTTGGACATGGGTGGGGGCCTGCTGGCAGGTGCCCCACAGTGCTGGGGGGTGGGGGTGGTGGGAGACATGAGTTGGACATGGGTGGGGGCCTACTGGCAGGTGCCCCACAGTGCTGGGGGGTGGGGGTGGTGGGAGACATGAGTGGGGGCCTGGTGGAGGGTGCCCCTGCACTGCTGGGGGGTGGGGGTGGTGGGAGACATGAGTGGGGGCCTGGTGGAGGGTGACCCTGGTGGCGGGGGGGTGGGGTGATAGGGGACATGAGTGGGGGCCTGGTGGAGGCTGCCCCTGCACTGCTGGGGGGTGGGGGTGGTGGGAGACATGAGTGGGGGCCTGGTGGAGGGTGCCCCTGGTGGCGGGGGGGTGGGGGTGATAGGGGACATGAGTGGGGGCCTGGTGGAGGCTGCCCCTGCACTGCTGGGGGGTGGGGGTGGTGGGAGACATGAGTGGGGCCCTGGTGGAGGGTGCCCCTGCACTGCTGGGGGTTGGGGGTGGTGGGAGACATGAGTGGGGCCCTGGTGGAGGGTGACCCTGGTGGCTGGGGGGTGGGGGTGGTGGGAGACATGAGTTGGACATGGGTGGGGGCCTGCTGGCAGGTGCCCCACAGTGCTGGGGGGTGGGGGTGGTGGGAGACATGAGTTGGACATGGGTGGGGGCCTACTGGCAGGTGCCCCACAGTGCTGGGGGGTGGGGGTGGTGGGAGACATGAGTGGGGCCCTGGTGGAGGGTGACCCTGGTGGCTGGGGGGTGGGGGTGGTGGGAGACATGAGTTGGACATGGGTGGGGGCCTACTGGCAGGTGCCCCACAGTGCTGGGGGGTGGGGGTGGTGGGTGACATGAGTTGGACATGGGTGGGGGCCTGCTGGCAGGTGCCCCACAGTGCTGGGGGGTGGGGGTGGTGGGAGACATGAGTTGGACATGGGTGGGGGCCTACTGGCAGGTGCCCCACAGTGCTGGGGGGTGGGGGTGGTGGGAGACATGAGTTGGACATGGGTGGGGGCCTGCTGGCAGGTGCCCCACAGTGCTGGGGGGTGGGGGTGGTGGGAGACATGAGTGGGGGCCTGGTGGAGGGTGCCCCTGCACTGCTGGGGGGTGGGGGTGGTGGGAGACATGAGTGGGGGCCTGGTGGAGGGTGCCCCTGGTGGCGGGGGGTGGGGGTGATAGGGGACATGAGTGGGGGCCTGGTGGAGGGTGACCCTGGTGGCTGGGGGGTGGGGGTGGTGGGAGACATGAGTTGGACATGGGTGGGGGCCTGCTGGCAGGTGCCCCACAGTGCTGGGGGGTGGGGGTGGTGGGAGACATGAGTGGGGCCCTGGTGGAGGGTGACCCTGGTGGCTGGGGGGTGGGGGTGGTGGGAGACATGAGTTGGACATGGGTGGGGGCCTACTGGCAGGTGCCCCACAGTGCTGGGGGGTGGGGGTGGTGGGAGACATGAGTTGGACATGGGTGGGGGCCTGCTGGCAGGTGCCCCACAGTGCTGGGGGGTGGGGGTGGTGGGAGACATGAGTGGGGGCCTGGTGGAGGGTGACCCTGGTGGCTGGGGGGTGGGGGTGGTGGGAGACATGAGTGGGGGCCTGGTGGAGGGTGCCCCTGCACTGCTGGGGGGTGGGGGTGGTGGGAGACATGAGTGGGGGCCTGGTGGAGGGTGACCCTGGTGGCGGGGGGGTGGGGTGATAGGGGACATGAGTGGGGGCCTGGTGGAGGCTGCCCCTGCACTGCTGGGGGGTGGGGGTGGTGGGAGACATGAGTGGGGGCCTGGTGGAGGGTGCCCCTGGTGGCGGGGGGGTGGGGGTGATAGGGGACATGAGTGGGGGCCTGGTGGAGGCTGCCCCTGCACTGCTGGGGGGTGGGGGTGGTGGGAGACATGAGTGGGGCCCTGGTGGAGGGTGCCCCTGCACTGCTGGGGGGTGGGGGTGGTGGGAGACATGAGTGGGGCCCTGGTGGAGGGTGACCCTGGTGGCTGGGGGGTGGGGGTGGTGGGAGACATGAGTTGGACATGGGTGGGGGCCTGCTGGCAGGTGCCCCACAGTGCTGGGGGGTGGGGGTGGTGGGAGACATGAGTTGGACATGGGTGGGGGCCTACTGGCAGGTGCCCCACAGTGCTGGGGGGTGGGGGTGGTGGGAGACATGAGTGGGGCCCTGGTGGAGGGTGACCCTGGTGGCTGGGGGGTGGGGGTGGTGGGAGACATGAGTTGGACATGGGTGGGGGCCTACTGGCAGGTGCCCCACAGTGCTGGGGGGTGGGGGTGGTGGGTGACATGAGTTGGACATGGGTGGGGGCCTGCTGGCAGGTGCCCCACAGTGCTGGGGGGTGGGGGTGGTGGGAGCCATGAGTTGGACATGGGTGGGGGCCTACTGGCAGGTGCCCCACAGTGCTGGGGGGTGGGGGTGGTGGGAGACATGAGTTGGACATGGGTGGGGGCCTGCTGGCAGGTGCCCCACAGTGCTGGGGGGTGGGGGTGGTGGGAGACATGAGTGGGGGCCTGGTGGAGGGTGCCCCTGCACTGCTGGGGGGTGGGGGTGGTGGGAGACATGAGTGGGGGCCTGGTGGAGGGTGCCCCTGGTGGCGGGGGGGTGGGGGTGATAGGGGACATGAGTGGGGGCCTGGTGGAGGGTGACCCTGGTGGCTGGGGGGTGGGGGTGGTGGGAGACATGAGTTGGACATGGGTGGGGGCCTGCTGGCAGGTGCCCCACAGTGCTGGGGGGTGGGGGTGGTGGGAGACATGAGTGGGGCCCTGGTGGAGGGTGACCCTGGTGGCTGGGGGGTGGGGGTGGTGGGAGACATGAGTTGGACATGGGTGGGGGCCTACTGGCAGGTGCCCCACAGTGCTGGGGGGTGGGGGTGGTGGGAGACATGAGTTGGACATGGGTGGGGGCCTGCTGGCAGGTGCCCCACAGTGCTGGGGGGTGGGGGTGGTGGGAGACATGAGTGGGGGCCTGGTGGAGGCTGCCCCTGCACTGCTGGGGGGTGGGGGTGGTGGGAGACATGAGTGGGGGCCTGGTGGAGGCTGCCCCTGCACTGCTGGGGGGTGGGGGTGGTGGGAGACATGAGTGGGGGCCTGGTGGAGGGTGCCCCTGCACTGCTGGGGGGTGGGGGTGGTGGGAGACATGAGTGGGGGCCTGGTGGAGGGTGCCCCTGCACTGCTGGGGGGTGGGGGTGGTGGGAGACATGAGTGGGGGCCTGGTGGAGGGTGACCCTGGTGGCTGGGGGGTGGGGGTGGTGGGAGACATGAGTGGGGGCCTGGTGGAGGCTGCCCCTGCACTGCTGGGGGGTGGGGGTGGTGGGAGACATGAGTGGGGGCCTGGTGGAGGCTGCCCCTGCACTGCTGGGGGGTGGGGGTGGTGGGAGACATGAGTGGGGGCCTGGTGGAGGGTGCCCCTGCACTGCTGGGGGGTGGGGGTGGTGGGAGACATGAGTGGGGGCCTGGTGGAGGGTGACCCTGGTGGCTGGGGGGTGGGGGTGGTGGGAGACATGAGTGGGGGCCTGGTGGAGGGTGCCCCTGCACTGCTGGGGGGTGGGGGTGCAGGGGGACATGAGCAGGTGTGCAGGGTAGTCCCCTGTTTTGTGGGCTGCCTGCAGGGGCTGTGGAGGGTGTACAGGGAACACCTGTGAGGACCCACCCAGCCTGATTGCGTGTGATAATTCCCGCACACCCCTGTAATACACGTACCAAGCCAAATCGCGTGTGATAATTCCCACGCACCCCTGTAATACACGTACCTGGCCAAATCGCGTGTGATAATTCCCACGCACCCCTGTAATACACGTACCTGGCCAAATCGCATGTGAAACTTCCCGCGTACCCCTGTAATACACGTACCCTGGCCAATCGCGTGTTGAACTTCCCGCGTACCCCTGTAATACACGTACCCTGGCCAATCGCGTGTTAAACTTCCCGCGTACCCCTGTAATACACGTACCCTGGCTAATCGCGTGTATAATTTCACGCGTACCCCTGTAATACACGTACCCTGGCCAATCGCGTGTTAAACTTCCCGCGTACCCCTGTAATACACGTACCCTGGCCAATCGCGTGTTAAACTTCCCGCGTACCCCTGTAATACACGTACCCTGGCTAATCGCGTGTTAAACTTCCCGCGTACCCCTGTAATACACTTACCCTGGCTAATCGCGTGTTAAACTTCCCGCATACCCCTGTAATACACGTACCCTGGCCAATCGCATGTTAAACTTCCCGCGTACCCCTGTAATACACGTACCCTGGCTAATCGCGTGTATGACTTCACGTGTACCCCTGTAATACACTTACACTGGCTAATCGCGTGTTAAACTTCCCGCGTACCCCTGTAATACACGTACCCTGGCCAATCGCGTGTTAAACTTCCCGCGTACCCCTGTAATACACGTACCCTGGCTAATCGCGTGTATGACTTCACGTGTACCCCTGTAATACACTTACCCTGGCTAATCGCGTGTTAAACTTCCCGCGTACCCCTGTAATACACGTACCCTGGCCAATCGCGTGTTAAACTTCCCGCGTACCCCTGTAATACACGTACCCTGGCCAATCGCGTGTTAAACTTCCCGCGTACCCCTGTAATACACGTACCCTGGCTAATCGCGTGTATGACTTCACGTGTACCCCTGTAATACACTTACCCTGGCTAATCGCGTGTATGACTTCACGTGTACCCCTGATATGCATGTTACCCGCTTTGCATTCCTTGTTTGGCTGCCCTGTAAACTGGTCCAGGGTTAGCGCAGCCCTTTGCGATGATTTAGCGATTTTGCTGGCTTTTCCTTGCGCGAGGGCGTTCTTGGGGGCGTTACTGGCGCTGCTGCAGGGTCGCTGCGATACTCTGCGCCACGGCTGGTTTGGGAGCATGAAATCCATGAATACGCTGTGCGCGGAAATCGGTTTTATCGCACGTGCCTGGCGCAGTCAATCGCACGCGGACACTCTGCGCCAGCCGATTGCGACACTTTTCTGCGAAATTCTATGAATTACCCTGTAAGTTGGTAACAGTACGGTGACAGGTGAAGGGGTAGGAAGATGGCAGCTGCACTTTGGAGAATCAAGCATGGGTGTAGTATGAGGAGGCCGCGTACCTTTCATCTTGGCATGAGAACAACATGTGAAGTCATGAGCTGTCCATAGTGGTAGCGACTTTCTGTGCTCATTATATTTTGCGCTCCCGCCATAATATCCTTACAACTAAAGCTTTTTCAGTGCATATATTTATATTTCTAAAGCGCGTCTATTTATTTCATACACACAGTTTTATGACAGGCGCATACAAGATTTTCTACAGCAGAAAGGAATCATGCAGTTCTAGTGATCTCGCACCTCATATCTTAGCTTATTACATTTGTGCCTTTTATAGACCCGCCTATAAACTGCCCGCAAACCACCTGGACAACAACACCTGCAAACTACTTGTAAATCATGAATGGCTCACTTAGGCATAAATGCGGTCTCCTCTAGGGATGCTAATTTTTCCCATTGAGTGATAAAACTCGGGCAGAATAGGATTGCAAGGGGAAATCTCACTGTGACAGAACTAGTGGTAAGAATGGCAAAGCAGCACTGTTTTGCCACTCACCTCTGGACCGAAGAAGAGAAATGCCTCTGCTAGGGGAGGGCGATTGTTGCAGATGAGTCTTTGAAGGGCTTCTTCTGGATGGTGGGTGCACTGCCCTTGTCATCCCCACTGCATTCTCGCCTCACTGAAACAGAGAATGGGAATCTGGTTCCCGTGTCCATCACTAGCCAGCTCTTTGCTTGTTCTTAGCCCCTCATTTGCTCGCTTGTCCGGGTCATATTGGTTTCTTGTTTCCCGGCCCATGATGTGAGGTTGTGGCCCCTCTGATGTCAAAGCTACGTGCTCGGCCCCTGCACCCTGTCCTCTTCCCCATTAAATTGCTGACACGCGCCTTCTGACAGTTGGGCAATGTGAACTTTGTTTTTCCTAGAAGTCCGCCCCAAGGGAGTGGATGCTGGGGTGGTGCTGCTACCATGGTGACCCCACCACGCCCCACAACCTTCGTTTATCGTTGCAGATGTTCGACCGGGCACGCAACCACCCCCTCACCCAGCTATAGTATGTTCCAACTTTGCTAGGAGAGTAGCGCAAGCTCTGCTGATACTGCTCTTTAAGAACCCCGGCGTGCTACGGGTTAGGTCCTTTGGGCTCCGGGAGGGGGAGTCTACAAAGACCCCCCATATGCCACAGGACCCAGGGAAACCCCAGGGATACCCCCGAGAACCCCCAGGCTCTCTTCGCTGGGCGGTAGCACCGCCTGTGACATGCAGAGTCACGAGCTGAGGGAGAGAGAGGCACGAGCTCAGCCTCTCCGGCACTCAGCCCTCTCTCAGCGCACAGGACCAGCCCACCCCACACCCCCAACAATTTGTTGTGTTGCAAATGCAATCGCTCACAACAAAAGGAGCTGCTCCTGGCACCACGCCATTGCATCGGCTCAGAGGCACTGCCAGGCCAGCTCGCCTACTCTCTGTTATGCATTCATCAAAGAAAGGTAACCATTTTGTGTTACCTTTCTTTGATGAATGCATCCGCTGTGCTTGCTGGTGCCACGATGAGGTACGAGCTGGCCTCTGTGCGTGCTGGTGCCGCAACGAGGCACGAGCTGGGCTGACTGCTGAGTCAGCCAAGCTAAAATATTGTAACCTGGCTGTATTAACACCGGCCCACTTATAGACCAACCCCCAGGGCCTCGCCCTCCAAGCATTGCTCGGCCCGACCACGGCCTAATGGCCGACGGCCCTGTCCGACCTTGCCAGGGAGAGAGACCCTGAGAGTTCACTTTGTTCCAGGCAAGGGGAGTCCAGACCCTGTGGTTCTGGGAGACATACCCAGTCTCATAGAGACAGGGAGCACCTAGAAGACAGGGAAGGGAGTACCACCAGCAGCTCTAAGTCAGAAGATGAATGGGGAAGTAAAAGACTGTGAAACAGAGCGAGGGTTTTGTAAAAGACCCAATAAGACAAATCAAAGCCATAAAGAGCTTCCTGACCCCATACCACAAGAATGCCAAGTATTATGTATGGGAGCACCTGTAACTTTATAAGCAGATAATGGGATCACTCCAGATCAGGAATGATGTGAATTGTATAGCATTTGCTAAATGGACATTCTCACCTGAGTACTCCAGTTACTTTGCAGGACTGGAGGACCAGGATCATCATAAATGGTCCACTAGTAAGGCGGCCATACTGAAAAAATGTTCCATCCATAGGAACCCACAAAAGGCCTGTAAGGCTGCCTCTAACTGGCAGTGTGGGGAATATCAGGTGCCTAAGGTGTTAAAGCTGACATTTGCTCAGACTTCCCGGCGAGTGAACACCAATAGTAGGGAGCTCATAACTACATATTTCCATGCTCTCCCCAAATACATAATGACTTAGTTGGTGAGTGACTTTCACAGGGATAGAGCCCTGGATTGGGTGATTGAGCAGGCCACAAGGATTTATGAGGTCCAAAAGCTTGCTGAGAGTATAAATACTGTCATAACCCCCAAACCATCTAACACCCCTGCTACTGCAAAGGTGGCGGAGGTAAAATCTACTGGTCCATTGGATCTGGAGAAGGGACCCCCCCAACCCGGCCCGATCGAATGGTAGTCAGGCGTGGGCCGAGGTCAATGATCCCTGTGACCCTGCCTATACAAGTCCTAGGTACAAGGGTAGTGAACCAATCCTTCTGGTATGTATACTCTCCACCGGCCCAACGGGGGGAAATAATCAGGTAAGTACTGCCCCAAGAAAGTTCTCCCCCAATCTTCCCTCAGGAGAGAAGTGTCACTCCGCTCCCAATCTGAACTTTATGCCCCAGATATCCCCCAAATCAGTACTTCCAAAACAATCCTCCTCTCTCTCCCCGGTTCCAGGACAATAGATCGCTGAATCCAGGAGAAGCGAGGTTCAAGATGGAAAATTATGAGGGGAATTTCCAGTACCCGAGCTACTCCAGGAGAAGGTACAGTTACCCCTTTCAGGAGCAGCAGGGGTATGACTTGAGACCTCCCTACCACCCAGACAAGGTCTTGCAACTGGAGCGACAGGTCCAGCAACTTACCAATGATTTGGGGCACATGCTGAGGGCTAAGTCCAACTCTCAACCTTACTCTGCTTCCCAGAATTCCCCAACACCCAGGTCTGTTGCTCCAGGTGGAAAACGATGGGAGAAAACCTCTGACAAACCACAGGTTTCGGAGGAGGGGGCCTGAGTGGAGGGGCGATGCCAAGCCCTTGAGGAAGCTTCCTTTCTAACCCAAACAGAGCCCCTAAAAACCTCTCAGTCTGAAAGAGTCTCTTCTACCCCCAAAATGGTACAACCCAAAGAGAAAAGGGTAAGTTGGAGAGGCCAAAGGAGAACCCACGTTGTGGAGGAACTCTGGATTATTCCCTTTGAAATAGAAGAATACCTGGAGGATTCAGGTAAGCAGACCTTCTCTTTCAAAAATGGGGGGTCCCCCCCAAAGAAAAATGGGTCCCAAAAGACCCTGAGTGGGACAGGGCGAGTATGGAGACTGACCCAGAACCATAAACTATTCAACCGCAAACTGTTGCCAGGTAATGGGGAACAGCCAAGGAGCTGGGGAAAAGGCGGATTCCCCAACAACTCCCAAGTTTTTTACAAATTCCCAAACTTCGACACATAAAACTAGCCAAGATCACACAGTGTTGGAGTTCAATATTAAGAAAATGACAACCGAGCTGTCAAATAACTCACACTTTCTTTGCACTTTGGAGGAGAAAGAAGGCCAATTCTATGCACCTTTTAAGGGGCAGGGTCAGTGTGAATTATCAGCTCTGGTATATACTGGATCCCAATCCGCCCTCTGGTCAAAAAGAGCCTCTGACCAACTAAACTCAGGATTGGGGAGGGCCACCAAATTCCACTCACACCACTTCCCGGACAACTCCAACATTTCGACGGGAATGATATTTCCGTCGAAGGGACTACTGATCTGGACATAATAATTGGACAGCACCAACTGAAACGTCCAATGATCGTTATGACTCCAGACGGTACACCTTGGTTAATGGGGAACAATCTCCCAAGGAGGTTATCACCTCTGATCGACTGTGTAAACAAGGTCCTCTAGACTCAGACTAACCGCCCTATCAAATTAAAAATGAGGACCAATTATGTAGGCCTGAATGGTACCTGTCACATAATTGATCAACACTCTGAGAATGTAGAGTTCTTTTTAAAAAATGTCCAAGTCCCAGACATCACTGTCATCTCTGTAGGAGAACAAACTGGTGATGGGAATCCTTCTCCATTCTTGAAAATCAATCATCCTCACAGTTTTCAGTGGCAATCCACACTGGAAGGGAACAAACTAAAATGTTACACTCGTCCAAAATCATAAGAAATCTGGAGTCCTGTGAAACCAGACAAGGAAGAGTCCGCTCAAAGTCTGACCGACATTCAGAAAAAGGGTGAGCAGTTGTTTTTCCCATTTCAGGTGAATGATGGGGAGGAACCGGTGCTTTCAGAGTATGCCTGAATAATGGAAGGCGCTTCATCAGAAAAGAATTATTCGGAAACTCCAAAAAGATCAGGCCATTACCACATTTAAATTGATTGACAAATGGGAAGTAGGATTGGAAACCCCAAATTCTATTTCGTGCCTGGTAGGTTTATGCTAAAAATGTCCATTGGCAACAAAAGAATAGACCCTAATTGTTGGGTCGTGAGAGATGTCCCTTCCGCCTTTTGTCTGGGAAGTGACATTGTCAACCGATTCGCAATCAATTTGGACCTAATTAATAATAAATCCTGGTCCCGACTGGGGAGTAATCCCATGGGCTTTGACACACTGAAAAAGCATTCTGGTCAGCTCAATTGCTGCCTTATGCGGTTGAAGTTCAAGTGAGAGAAGAGGTTACCATCCCAGGACAGGTGCGACAATTTGCTCTTACTCTCAAAATTAAGCAAGGACAGTATCTCAAACATCAGGACATATATATAAATCTAAATTACCATCTCCAACAACAAGGTTTATATTGAAATCCGACACCTCTAGTAGACCTACAACACAACACCATTTGAATATTGGTGGATAACAGCAACCCTTGAAGTATCACTTTGGGCGCAGACATCTTTATTGGAATGGCGGTTGATGCCCAACATTATTCTATTGATTTCGGTAATGGGACCAATCTCAAACAATTGTTTCAACATCTGCAATGGTATTCTTCCAGCAAATATTTTTACTAGGCATGGGGGGAATTTACTCTTCCTGCCCCTACTGTGTGGAAGAGGTGACCTGTGACATTAGGAGGGAATAGGTAGTGTTCAGAGTCAAGGACCACTACCTTGAATACCTTGAATCCCCTGCCCAGGTCAACACCATCAAAAAAGATCTCTCCACCCAACTGGAGGATACAGCTGAAATTGCCAAGCCTGAGGTTTTCCAGGTTTCAAGCAGATGGTTGAGTAAAGGATCAATCTTGCTGATGCCTGTAAGAACGAGGAGCAAAGACAAAAGCTAAAACAGGTCTTCCTGGAATTCCTAGATATCTTTTCAGTGGACTCATATGACTGTGGATGCACAACCATTAATTCAACTCCCATTCCAAAGGACCCCAAGATGGCTCCAGTATTTGTGAAACAATACTGGTTACCTCTCGCATCCATGAAGTCACTCACATAGATTATTAAGAATTTAGAATCATGTGCGATAATTCATCTGATCAACAGTACCTTCAACAACCCGTTACTGGGGATCCTCAAACCAAACACCCAATGTATACTAATTGCAGACCTGAGGGAGTTGAACAAACGGGTCCATATGTCAAGATGGCCTCTTCCCTACATTTATCAGGGACTGGCGCAGATCCAAGGGTCAAAGGTGTACCCCACCATTGACCTGACCAATGGTTACTGGACTGTACCCGTGAGTAGGGAAGACCAGTGCAAGCTTGCCTTTACCTTCGGGGCAGCAGTACATGTGGACCGGAACCCCCTTTGGATACATAAACTCCGACAATGAGTTCAACATCTTCCTACATAAGGCCATGCCCAATTTGGGCGAAAGGGGAAACCTGGCCTATGTGGATGATGTTTTGATCAAGAGCTCAACTGTGGACGAACAAATAGCAGAAATCTGCTATGTTCTTACCCAGTTGCAGAAGGCCAGACAAAAACTGTCCTTTCAGAAGGCACAGTGGTGTAAGACCTGAGTGAACTTCTTAGAGCACGAGATAACACTTGAGGGTCTTAATCCCCAGGCGAAGAAGGTGGAAGCCTTATTGAAATGAAAATACCCTAGCACTCTGTCAGAATGAAGAAGCCTTCTTGGACTTACTAATTATAGCTGCAAGTTCATTGAAGATTATGCAGCGGTCACTCGACCCTTGGTTCATTTATTAAAGGCAGTAGTCAAGTGGGAGTGGGATTGAGAACAATCTCAGGCAGTTAAACCACTGAAAACAAGCCTTTCGCAGGCTCTTTGTTTGGCTTGCCCCATAAAGAACAACAAGTTATTCTTGGAGACAGGATTCTCAGATACTTGCCTAACAGCGGTATTGTATCAGAAGCATGACAAGATCAACAAAGTCATCTCATACGCGAGCAAGACTTTGTCCTCTGTGGAGGAAAAATTCAATGACTGCGAGAAGGCACTCCTGGCAACGGTGTGTGCACTGAAAAACGACCACCCATTCATACAGAGGGAGCACATCTGTCATGGGGCGCCGCCTCCCGCGATGGTCCCTTTGGGGAAGGTGGCAACGCTGTCCTGTTCTGGCTTACTGTGCTGCTGATGCAGGTAGTAGCATTCCCGAGATGGTCGCCACCATCTCTAATATTAGTAGTCCCTTGTTTGTGTCTACCATCTTTGGAACGCTGTGTCATTGTTCCGCGTCTGATTCCGGAAGCATGAAGCCTCATAAAAGAAAGGAAGCACTGAGGCAGGAGACTATGCGTCTCAACGTTACAGTTAGTCACCGTAGCTCAGCACTCCTTATTCTCTACTCCATTTGTGCTTCTCACTTGATTGCTTTGCCTTGATCCTCTCGCTTCCTGCCTTCCTGTCCTACTCTCTCTCTCCTTCCTGCCTCCCTCCTGGAATCCATCTCACCTAATTCTACATCCCAGCGGTCTCCCTCCATGTTTCCATATCTTCCTTGCCGCTACCATGGAATTCTACATCTCTGCTAGCTCCCTCCTGGAATCCATCTCACCTTGCTGCTATCTGGGTCTTTCTCATCTGTCTTCCCACAACAGCTTACAGAGGTTTTTCCCCAGTTGGCTTTTTTTCCCTCTTTTTGGAGGTCTGCTCTGGTCGCTACCCCCTCTGTTGCACCTTGCTAGACAGTGTGGCGTCTTGAGAGGATCGTCCCTTTCTGCAGGACTCCCGTTTGTGGCAAAAGTACTGACCAAGTCCTTATGGGAAACCGTCTACGAAACCTCAGGAGAGCCCTAACCCTCACAACATCATTGTCAAGACTCTCCATCAACCCTTGCAGTATCTACAAAGTGACAGAATATGGGCAGAGAACGTTAGTAATTCCAGAATTACTTGCTGGATTCTGTCCATGCAAGGCTTTCCAGGTGAGGTTAGATATGGCCAAAACAAGAAGAGTCCCCTACCAAAAGGGTTGGCGGACTTGCATGATTGTGCTCAAGAAAACTGTCTCGAGGACGAAAGTTTAATGACCAGCAACAACATGGAGGGGTACTTAACATCCCCACAAAAGGTCTATGAATAAGACACGTGTCAGCGGATACCCACAGTATATGTGGGTGGGTGCTCCTACAATGTTGGTAACAATGGAGAAAAAGAACTGGTGGCTGGCATTGCAAATTTCTGGGTGGTTATAAAATAGGACCTCAAAGTAGTTAGATTGCAGAGTTGATGGCCGTTTATCAAGCCATCCTCACTGCAGTGCACCACCAACTCAATGAATTGGTCATAATCACTGACTCTGATTATGTCAGGAATGGGTTTGTGGAGCACTTGATTAACTGGAAGAATCGAGGCATGATTTGTGCCAACAACAAACCCCTAAAGCATATCAAACTGATCCAGTCAATCGACGATCTGGTGACCTCCAATGAGATGACCATCTATTGGTATAAGATAAGAGATCATTCCAAGATAGAGGGGCCAGACAAGACTGGGAATGACCTGGCTGACCAGCTGGCTAAAACGGGAGCTCTGCAGGGGGATTTCATAGAAATTGAATCCCTTCTGGGTGAAATCCAAATGGCAGCTGTCACCAGGTCTCACACTCGGGCTAACAGCGAACTCTCAACAGCCCAGTAGAGTAAATATACCCCAGGTGCAGATTTGATCACTGCACAGCAAGAAGACCCGTTCATTGGGAAATGTTATCGACGCATTGAAGACCCTGTAAGCTTTCCTCTAAAAGAGTTGGATTATGCCAGTAAAGAGGATCTCTGGGTATTGAAGAAGTTTTCTAAGACGTTCCGGATCCAAGATGGTTTGTTGGTAAGGAGAGCCCTTTCTGGTAGTGACCAGTGGGTGGTATCTACCTCATTCGGAAGCCTAATGTTGAACCACGCCCATAACGCAGCCACTGCCGGTCATAAGGGGTTTCATACGACATTGGAAATATTGCGCAAGGTTGCCTATTGGCCACACATGGACCAGGACTTCAACACTTACCGAAAGGGGTGTCTTGTGTGTGCTCAATTCCAACCCAGTTCATGAACACACAGAGCTACCCTAAAAAAAGGGGAATGACACTGCCTTGGTTAGATTTGCAAGTCGATTTCATTGGGCCAGTGATTCACTCCTCTAGAGTAAACAAGTATATGTTGACTGTCACATGCTTGTCCACAAAGTGGGTAGAATGTCTTCCAGACCCGAATTGTAAGGCAGAGACTGCTGCTACACTAATGATCAACCACATCTTCTCTTGTTTCGTCCTCCTGCAAAGGATTGAGTCAGACCGAGGAAGCCATTTTACCAGTGAGGTGATGGCGAAGATGTGGGAGATTCTAGGGGTAAAAAGAAAGCTCCACATTGCCTACTGCCCAGCCTGGTGTTGGGGTGGGGGGTAGAGAGATACAACAAAACAATTGTGAGTGTCTTAAAGAAGTTTGTGGCAGACTCTGGACCCATTTGGGACATCCGATTGCTGCTTGTCCTGATGGCTATTATGTCTACACCATCTTCTGCAACAAAGATGTCTCAATTTGAGCTCATGACTGGACGGAAAATGGTGTTACCACAGCATCTGCTCTACAGGACTCAGGAGCAGACACTGGTAAATGCGTCCATTACTCATGAGTACATTGAAAATTTAAGGAAGCACCTTCAGCATGCTTTTGCTTATGCTCAGCACAATTTAGAAAGGTCAGCTGAAGGAATGAAGACCTACCATGATCTAAAGACCACCAAGAAAGAGTATGAAATAGGTAACAAGGCTTACCTGTACAATTTTCAAAGGGATCAGGCCAAGGAGTGGAAATTCCTCCCATCTTGGTGTGGTGCCTTTGAAATTGTAGATAATATATCACCTGTCGCTTACAAGATCTGCATCCCAAAAGGAGAACAGACAAAAGCAAAATAGTTCTATATCAATCAGTTGAAAAGCTGTCATCGGAGACACGCTTTACAACTGATTGACGAGCCAAATGAAAGTCGAGCAGAGTAACCATCTGAAGAATTAAATGGAAGGATGAAAAATTGGATGGAAATATATATCTTACACTAGCCTGCTGCATGATATATACAATCACAGCATTTAACAATCAGGTATCGTACATATAGTGAAGCATATCCATGCTTGTGCAGGCCAAAAGGCATCATAGACGATCTGTACTTAGGGAAGGCTATCACCGCCTTGGACTGTCACTAGGCAGCCAGGAACAGTATTTGATTACTTTCTCTTTTCATGTAATGTTAACACATAATGGACACACTAAAAGACGAAATTTGAGAAACAAATGGATTTGTTGTGTATTTGTTTTATGCTAAGCGGAATCATTCTTGCCCATTCGGCATTGATTTTGAAATTGTGAATTCATTTTGACATCAATGTAGTACTGTCATCTATGTCTTATATGTTAAAGGAAGTTGTCTGCATTTTCCTATGAGAAATGTATACCATTGAATTGTTCAAAGATGGCTGCCTGATAAAACATGCTAGACCAGTGGCTTTTAGCAGGTAGACACTCTCTATGCACAATCAGAGAGTTGTCAAGGGTTAAATTGCAGTCCATCATCTGTGTTGTTTGAAAACCTATGTGATCAAGCGGTTTGCATACCGTGAAACGGGTCGTTCCTCTTTGGTTCCCTTTCCTGATGCATTTATATTAATAAAGTCAACGTGCTGCCAGGAAATATTGAGGTGTCGTTTCCACTTAATCGCTGCAAGGACATTTTTCTCCTGTTGCAGCTGCTCTCTGGAGTGCATTCCACTGGTTGTCTTTCCTTTGTAAAGCTTCATTTCGTCATATATATGAAGAGACCGCTGTCTAATCCTCATTGTAAGGAAAAGAGACTAAATATTTGCAATATTTGAAATAGACGTAAAAAGAAGTTGAAGTGACCGAAGCTGTTGTCAACTGCCCGCCAGAGATTTGTTAAAACATGGCCAACTCCCAAGTGCACAGAGAAGCAACACGACGGGCACAAGCCCTTACACTTTTTAATGAAACATTGAAAACTGCAACAAAAAAAACGATACCCACAGAAGCCACACCAAAGAATGATAGCGAGATCGGATTACTCAAAGAGCTAGAAAAGCTACAACGCAAGGAAGTCAGCAAGTGGTGGGAAGAACACTCATTCAAGAACTACGTTGAAGTTGGTAGAATACCAAGGGGTCTAAGGATTTTAATAATCCCGTCCTTTGAAGAACAGGACCGCCTAATGTTAACAGAATGGAGTGATGCCACCAATGAATGTTCAAAAACGTTCCTACTCTTACTGATAAAATATGCGGACAGTGACCGAAAAGTGTTGCTAGAAAAAATAACAGAAGTGGAAGAAAAATTGAAACTGATATCAGAAACTGGTGATGGGAAAAAACTGAAAGGCACAATGGAGAAAAATCTTGTAGAATACGAGGAAGAGATACAACAAAGAAAACAAAGAAAGTTCCTAAGGGATAAGGAAGATTATGAAACTGGGAGAGTATATACCTTCGCTAGAAGGTTTGATCAACTAAGACAAGCTTCATGCAAAGCACCGTCTACGATTATAGAAGCAAAAACAACAGGTGCGAGCGAAAACTCCTCAATGTCAGAATCTCATTTAACAGGGAGCGACACAGAGGAGCCCCAAGTACACCTACATTTTTTAGACGAGATGCGCCTGCTGCGCCAAGATGGCAAAAAAAACCAACAAACAATAAAGAGGTGGCAGTGCAAATCAGGGCAAAGGGCGAGGAGGCCGAAAAAAACAAGGAGGGGACAAAGGAGCAGGAAGTCCCAAGAACAATACTTCGGCCAGATCTCTGCGCTCTGGGAATTAAACGATGAGGACACACTAAATGATGGGAGTTTCAAGATAATAAATCTGTCTGATCACACGCTAAGTACCTCGCAAGAGAAAGTCCTCAGTTTGGGACTCAACTTTTGTCCTGAAGCCAAAAATGACTATGTTGAAACCAGGATAGATTTAGACCATTTTATTAGAAAGTTCCGCCTCAGAAAATTCTTCGCAAACAACAGCTGGCAAAAACGAAAAAAGGAAGCACAGACAGGCAAAACGGAAATCACAATAAAAGATGTGGACACACTCACTGATCTTATGGAACTTGAGAAAGGGCTTGGCATGGGAGAAGAAAGTCTGTTAATTGATCTCGAAGATGTAGGGATCAATACAGATTGGATGGCAAAAAGTAATCTTATATCCAAATCAAAATTCAATCCAACCTCGAATATGGGGAGTAACATTGAAGTGTTTCAAAGTTTGGTCATAGAGGACTTAAAAAGCCTACGCCGTAAAACCAAAAATACAATGCCCAAAGATAACCTTTCAACGAATGAAAGAAGAGCATTGAAAGATCTGCAGGAATTAAAGAATTGCATCATAAAACTTTCAGATAAGGGTCGGAATATAGTCCTACAAAACAAAAATGACTATATCAAAGAAGCATTCAAACAACTCAATGACAATACCTGCTATATGAGATTGAAAGACAACCCCATGAAGAAATTGGAACAAACTGTGAAGTCCTTTCTCGAGAAGTTTGAAGAGATGGGTATTATATCTGAAGAAACTTCGAAGTTTTTGCGGGTTAGTAATGCGGTAACTCCGACAATATACTTCTTACCCAAAGTACATAAGAATCTGAAGCAACCGCCAGGGAGACCAATTGTCTGCCTAATAGGCTCAGCACTAGAAAATGTATCGAAATACATCGATGAGGTCTTGTTTCCGTTTGTGTCTGTGCTCCCGTCTTATATAAGAGACACCACTGACTTTTTGTGCCGAATAGAGGATATCCCCTCGGAAAAAGAATATCTAATGGCAACAATGGATGTCGTATCGTTATACACATCCATCGGACATGAGGATGGCAAAACTGCTTGCCTACATTACCTGAATACCAAATCATTGAACTTTCTAACCCATACCAACATGGTTATGCAAATGATCGACTTATGCCTAACGAACAATGTCTTCCTTTTTAATGAAGAATATTTTAAGCAGGTGCAGGGCACAGCAATGGGGACAACGTTTGCGCCATTGTACGCTAATTTGATGGTGGGGGCTTGGGAAGAACTTGAGGCATGGGCAGATACCAATCAGGAACATACACAGAATGTGGTTTTATGGTTAAGGTACATTGACAACCTTTTTATTATCTGGAATGGGACTGCGAAGGGTTGGGCACAGTATGTCAAAAAGTTGAACCAAAACACCAAAAATCTAAGATTCACAGAAACCCACAGTCGGACTTTTATTACCTTTCTAGATGTAAACATTTGAATCGTCAATGAGAAAATAACCTGTGAACTTCACAGAAAGAAGATTGGCTCAAATACTCCATTGCACGCACTTAGTGGACACCCAAAAAATGTAATTTGGAGTGTCCCCTATGGGGAATTCGTGAGGCTAAGAAGAAATAACACCACGTTAGAGTCCTACGACCGGGAAAGTAAGATCACGGCCGGAGATCACGGCCGGAGGCTTCAAAAGACAGATATACCCCAAAAGGATCATCGAGAGAGCCTTCCTGAAGGCCAGACTAATAGAAAGGTCAACTCTACTAGATGGCAATAAAAGCAAAGAAAAATTGGAAGGGGAAAAAAGCACACAATGTATACTTAGGTTTGATAGCCAATCAAAAAACATCAAACACATTCTGAACAAGCATTGGAGTATCCTGTTAGCTGACCCAGACCTCGCAAAAAACCTCAAACCTCATCCGGAGGTCACTTTCAGAAGAAATAGATCCTTCAGAGATTTGTTAGTTCAAAGCTTTATGGGAAGTGAAGAGAAGAAGGTACCCAAAAATTGGCTGACCACCAAAAAGCTAGGTTTTTACAAATGCACCCATTGCAATATGTGTAAATATGCAATTACTGGTAGAACTTTTAGACATCCGGTGACAGGACAGACTTTGTTGATCCAGCAATGGATCACTTGTGAAACGGATCATGTAGTCTATGCCCTTACGTGTGCATGCCAAAAATGGTATATTGGCAGTACGAAGTGTAAACTAAAAATTCGTATACAACAGCACGTGCGTGTGATTTTACACAACGAAGCCAATTACCCAATGGCGAAACATTTTGCCGAATGCCACAATAAGGAAATAGACAGTTTCAGATTCCTGGGCCTACATAAAATCGAATTGGGTCAGAGGGGAGGAGATAAGGAAAAGCTACTCAGACAAAAGGAAACAAGGTGTATATTGGACTTGGAGAGAAAACAGCCCAATGGGCATAACATTGATGAGGAGTTGTACACCTTTCTGGGTTGCTGAAAAATGAAAAACAAAGTCTCCTGTCACTATATGGATGATGTGGTAGTAACACCAGCCTGCATAAAATTCTGTGGAGTGTCGAAATCAGTTTTTACCATTGTTTGAACCTTAGTTCTTCAGAAGATATCGGATAAGGGAAAAGTAAAACACTAATGTCAAATTCCTGTTTCTAAGGAGAAATACCCTTGCATTTTGTTTTCAATGTCTCCAATGTTTTTTAACATATTTGGGTTTATGGTTATTTATGTTTTGCTTCTTATACACTTGTTTTGAATGAGTAACAATTTAAACAAAAAACTTTGGTGAGGAAGGAAACAGGAGAGGCTTGCGGAGTAGATCAAAGTTGTGACGTTTCCCGAGATTGACGTCTAGGTGAACATAGACCGTAGACAGTTTGACCCAGATTTGTTATAGATTTTAGGTATATATATTTTCTATGCAAATTGAAGAGAAGTATAGTACGAGTAAATCCAACATACTCTCTCTCTGTTTTTAACATGTGTACTTGGCAATATTGTTTTAAGAGAAATTGCTGCTACTGCACTTGTCACTTTAATTGAATAACAAAGGCTGCTAATGCACTAAGCACTTTATTATCTGAACAGTGAAAAAGATTAGTTATTACATCTATCTTGTAACTATTCTGATCCATATAGATATGTATATATGTGGAATTGTGAACAAAATTACTGCTGCTATTGCACTTGCCACTTTATATTGAAGAGTGAAGGCTGTTAATGCACTAAGCACTTTATCACGCTGAGAAGCGAGAGATGTATTTGACATTTTTTCCTTCTTCTTTTTATACATTTTTATAAATTTCTGCATACATATGTGGACTTAGCCTTATAAAGCTATTCTCTATAGAAGAGATAGCAGTAAAAATGCACTGTGCATTCTAAGCAAAGAATTAGCAAAATATGCAGTACACAGAAAGCTGTTCGAAATGAATATGTTGCCTTGAGCACATGACATTATAAAACTTGTACGATGCACTTTAGCCTTGTAAAAGGGAAAAGGTTTAATATCAAACGGACTAAATAAGTCCGAGTATAACCACATCAAAAAACAGCGAAATTGTAACACATGGGCACTTGCTATTAACTGAAATTGGGTATGTCACACCGTAATAGTAGGATGGGAGGAATCAGAATCATTGCTATTTAATGCACTGTGAAGGAAATGCACAAAATGTAGCAGATTACAAAGTATGACTAGTAATACCTAAGATTGCATGGCAAAATTTACCGTTCCAAGATGGCCATGTCAAAGAGGCAAAGTTTGGGAAAGGCGAAATTAGTCCTTCTATGATTGCTACAATTTGTGCTCCTCCCCCTCCACCTACCCCCTCCCCCTGCTTGCCTGTTTTCCTCACGTTTTAAAACGGCTCTGTAACAATGAGGTTAATTGTTGTGAGCAAGCGGCGAGTTGGCCGCGAAACGCGTAAACGCCTCCTCATGAGGAGTGGTGCACTTGGGAGGACCTGGACACTTTGGTCTTTATGTTTGTTTTTTCCAATTTTGGAACGGATTTCTATGGATTTTTAACGTGACTTTTTCCCTGTGAAATGAATAAAGGAACAGTTTGGAATGAAAAACAGCGTTTTGGATTTCAACTTCTTGCAATGGTGACTGGTTGTCAAAGTTATTGTGGAGAGTGCAGCTCGAACCATCTACCTAACAGGTAGAAGCAAGAATATATAGATATATATAACAGGGAGTAATTTACTTTGTGTTATTGTACAAATTAAGTAAAGAAATAAAATGTGTTTGTCAAATGGAAATGTCAGGTTGTAATTGTATGTTGTTGTTGTAAATTCTATGTCAATCGTCTGGGGAAATATGTGTGTAAAAGGTACTGAAACTCTTTTTCTATCTTTTATTAGAGAACTAACCTCCTTAACTTCCAGCCTGAGATGAGACTGGAGTTTGGTGAGAACCCCAGGGACCTGGAAAGGAAGGAAGAAATGGGGTGCTGTGCCACGCCCTCCAACTCAAAGATGAAAGGGGAGGCTGGAGTGCCCACTCCCAAAAGAAGCAAGAAAAGGGGGTGCCATGCCATACCCCCAACCCAGAGATGGAAGGGGAGACTAGTGTGCCCACTCACTGATGAAGGAAGTTTTGTCTAAGGAAACCCCACTCTGCCCTTCTATTCCCCAACAAAGAACATGGGGGGCATGTGGGTGCATTTAAAGGCTCCAAAATGAAGTCCCTTTCACATGAATGGCAGGCATTTTAAACACTGAGAAAAAAAACGGTCTGGACTTTGTTGTTGTTTTTCAATTAAAATTAAAGAGCCATGTGGAAAGGGGCCTACCTGTCATTAACAATGGACAAGCAGCATTTTAATTTACAAAGGAATGAGGAATCAAAGATCCCTTTCACAGGGAAAACTGTTTTTTTCACACATTGAAAACAAAAACGGCCTGCACAGCTGTGTGCAAATAAAAACGGTTTCAAAGTGAAAAAAATATCACTGCTCACAGAAAACTTTCAGGATAACAAAACATGATGTGCGGGTTGACCAAAAAGCAATGTATATTATGTTTCATCTACAAAACTCCAGTGACATTTCAAGAGCCACTTTGTCTTCATGGAAAATGTCAGCCCAAGGCAGACCGTTTTGCTGGCTGTGGGTAAAACTTTACAAGGATATCTCCCACTCCCAGCCTGGATGTCACATCTCCCATCTAATTACCAATTGCAAATAAATGTCCTGCTAAAGGTGTCAAAATACAGTCTACTCCAGACCTGCTGGCTCTGAAAGCATTGACTTCAAGAAAAGTTACCCCTTGGCTGAAACATGATTAATATGTGTCAAAACGGGGGCACCCACTTCAAAAAGCAAGCTTCCAACACAAAAGAGACTGATAAAGGTACAGGCTGACCAAATGAAAACAAATGGCCGGACGGCAGAAATTGCCATTTGTCCCACATGAAGATTCACAATTAATTTAAAATGACTATTATCATGTAGGCCTTTTTCTCAGCAACCATAATGTAGATTGATTTCATTTTTGTACCATTTTGTATTTAATTCTCAGGTGATTATGGGGATATGATGAAGCAAAATGATGGAACGGACAGAACGGATGGAATGGATATATCTCTATATATCTCTGTACCCCCTATTTATGTTCTACATTCCAACATACCTGTATCCCCATATTATCTGTATCCCATGTTTACCCCATCCATCCTCTCGCTTTATATACGTATGCTGCTATGAACACTCCCTGTCCTGCTCTCGTGCTTGGTCGCAAGTGCTTTACTGACAATTACCATACCTCACTACTACGCTCACTCTCTCCTATCCACCATCACTCCACTAGAACACAGCTATACTATGACAAAATTCGGTCTAGCTGTTCTCATACTAACATGACCCCATGAACACCTCATCATCCTATTAAAGCACAGTTAGCTGAAGCCCATACCGGCTAGTTTAGGTGTCTCCTCAGGCCGAACGCAGCAGGAACTCAGTCTGGGTGGCCACCATCCAGACTGAACACATTCAACTGACTTCCTCAGCACCACACCTAACGCTAAGAAGCAGCTATCATGCAGCAACCGCACCAGCTGGATGCAGCTTGAGGTGGGCATGTCTCATACAGGAAGTCAGGAAGTGTGCAGATTTTGTTTTGAAAGTGAGGGTGATGAGGGTTCCGGTGTCGATGGGGTGGAAGGTGTACCATGTGTTTGTAATGTTTGGGCTTGACGGGTGTGAGTGGGAGAGCTGCAAGGAGGGCTGTCCTGATGTCTATTTTGGAGAAGTTGTTCTTGAGGGAGTTGCATACTTGAGTGGATGAGGGTGCGGAAGGTGTCGATAGTGATTTAGAGAGGAGTGGACAATGTTGAATAGTTTCTGGGTACGGTTGGTGATGGATTGGAGTTCTTGGAAAAAATGGATGGCTTTAGCATTGCGTATAGCTGTTTTATATTTGTTGTGGCAGCGTCTGAGGGGTGTCCTGGTTGCCAGGCTCTTTCTAGGCATCTGGCTTCCTGCTTGATAGAGAGGAGAGAACTATTGAACTATTGTTTGTGGTGGTTGTTGTGAGGGTTTTGTAATTTGAAGGGTGACATTTTGTCAAGTGCCTGTGTGATGATGGAGTTGTAATGGTGGAGTAGGATAGAGGGATGTACATGTGGGGAGGAGGTAGTGGTATGAGCGCTGCTAAGGCTAAACATCTAATGCGTTTCGTTTGTCTGGCTGGGGGCTGAGGGTGATGTGTGGCAGGAGGTGGAATTTTGTGTGGTAGTGTGAGGGTGAAGGGGATAGCAAAGTGATACCCAGATTTGATTATCCACAGAGACATGATTTTTGCTTCCAATCAAACGTTCCAGGGTGTTGCCAGCAATGTGTGTGAGATCGGCGATGAGTTGTGTGAGGTCATATGGGGGTGAGTGGAGGTAGGATAGTCTTTTGTATGGGATTGGTGCCTGGAAGGGAACTATCAGGGTTAAAGTTGCCATGGTAGATGTTGCTGCAGGGGGAGGTGTGGTTGTTAGTAGTGAAGTCAATCCAATCGGTGTGAAAGTTGTAGGATGGCGATAAATGAGGTGAGAAAGGCGGGGTATGGGGTGATGGAGGGGAGCAAGTGAGAGAGAGTCTTCAAAGGGTATGTATTGGGTGTGTGTGTGGGGAATTACTAAGTGTGAGTGTGTCTTTATATACGATGGCAATGCCACCACCTTGTTTGTGTGATCCGTCTCTGTGGTGGATGAGATAGCCGGGGGAAGCATGTCAGGGATAATAGGTGCGTGGTGAGGTTTGAGCTGTGTTTCTGTAAGGAAGAATTGTTAGAACCATGTGCTGATCGCTTTCCTACTAACACAGCCAAAACAATTGTGTTGGTTTAGAAATTAAATCTGCTTTTTTTCTGTCAGGAGAAAAAAGAAAAACACGTCACACAGGCACTTATCAAACTAAGATCACAGTTCATCAGGAAAAGAGTTCATTCAGAGCCTATGCAGTTAGGAAGTGCACCGGGAACAGAAAAATAGTGCCCTGTTGGCGGGATCACACTTCTGTTGTGTAGGGAAGGGACACCATGAGAGGAAGTGTTATAGATCAAGGTCAGGAAGCAAGTGAACTAAGTGGCACATAGGGGACAAACCATGGGGGCAAAAATGATAGGGTGCTTCGTCTTCCGAATATTTCAATGTCGTCACTCACATTTTTTAATTGCCGCTAAATGGCGTGTTTTTCCACCGCAAAAGCGGGTTGAGGTTTGGTGGATTCAGATGCAGCATATTTACAAACCGCAAATTGTAAAAATGCACCATATTGTGTCGGAATTACAGGAGATCGCTGAAGTAGCTATATCCGTAGGTGTTCCGAATGCATGGCACAAAAGGATACACGTCATCAAGTCAAGTGGAGCTTGAGATGAAGATGAGAGGAGATAAGAAGCAGTTACAGGTCCATGTCATCAACACAACCGGTTTTGATCAGCTCTTTTGGGATCTTGTGGTTAACCACTCACAAGCGGTTTATTCTTCAGAAGACTCACACGATGCAGTTTAAATCCTGGTAATGACTCCAGAGTGTGCGTGATGAGAAAGTCCTCTAGAAAAGGAGAAGACACGAACGCATCTACTTGCATGAGTAAAAGAGGTGCAGATGCGAACGACCCCCCCCCCCAATTGAAAGGATGTGCAAATTCCCGTTCAGGCGGAAATATTACCACCACACAGGGCATGCAGAGGAAAGATTGGTTTATATCTGGTGGGCACATTTAGGTCAAACAAGGAAAGGTTTTCATCTATACTAATAAGAAGGAAGGGGCAACTTTCTTTGTTGTGAATCAAGCATCCTTTATCCTTTCTCTTTCGCTGGTGAATTGCTGCAATATTCACTGAATCAGATCTCTATGATGGATTCGCCACAGCAGAAGGCGATTGAGGGAAACTGCATTTGAAGTCCTGTTTGGCCAATTTGTTGACATAGTAGTGTGGTGGAGCCTGTCTTATGCGGAAGTGGCATCCTGGCATTTTTGCTGATTTGTTTTCAGATCCGCTACATACATTTGTAATAGCTTAACCCGAATCATATTATATTGTCCAGAAATAAAAAGGAGCACAAACAGCCTGTACAAAAGCCGAGATAGGAATTATGGTGCAAGCTACCAAATGATTTGCGAACTTGCAAAAGTGTGAATTCTGTGTTGTGTAAATTGTGGTTCTGTGATATGCAGAACTCCGAGAACCATTGCTGGACAGAGTCCTTTCAGGAACGGCCAGAACCTGACAAGGCAAAGGAAGTGACGTTCCTAGTGGGCTCCCTCCCCAACGTCTTTCAAAGATTTCTTGAGCGTGATGTTGCCCTTGTGCCCAGGAGATGATTGGCATTTTAGTCATTTGTGGATGTACAGTGATGCTCTTGTAGGCATTGGCTCTACGTGATTCCGATCAGAAACATCTGATATGAAAACGGATGAATCTAGCATTGCTCTCTGGAGAGCGCATCACAACTGCGGCTAGTTGCATATTTTAAAAGAAATGCACAGGAAGCAAATAGACAATTGTTGGCAGGGAATGTTTGGCAATTATGGGTGGATGTAGGAAGACACACTCCCTGATCAGTTTACAGCGCTGGGAATACTCCGGCACTAAGACCTGAGCTAGTCTACTCGAGGCCTTGTCATGGAGTTGGGAGTGAGTGGGCTCGGGCCAAAGAACCAGACAATCCTCTCTTGTTTGTATGCCCCCTCTTTGGAAAGGTTGTGCTGCTTCATAGCCCAGTTAGGAGCCGGGATCACTCAATTGGAGGCGTGTTAGATAGCATATTCACCGGATCTGGGGTGTTGGTTGGCGGCTGAAGTGCCCGCAGTCTTATTGCTATCTATTTATTTCCTCCCGCCGCCAATGCTATGGAAGCGGGGTACACCACCGCACCCTGAAACCCCCAAATTAACCGAACATGGGGAGCGGGGGACAACCCCGCAGCCCCTGGTTCTCATTTTCAGTTAATTTGGCCTCGATCAAATTGGTAACAACCGAATCGATCGAAACATCCATACGGACAGTTTTTTTCCTATCACATTGGGTGTTACCGATGCACCACACGATCTTTGTAAAAAGGGAATGTATTGGATGGAGTAAATAATGCTGCTATGCATGGCATGCGTACACGTGCTAATAGAATACAACAGTTACAAACTTTGCCGGGAAAAATTATGAATTCTGCTTCTTGTCCCCGAGTCATTGATTTTGCCAATGTGACTTCTACTGCACAATGTTGGAATCTAGCTAGCTAGGAAGACTGTGTCCCTACCAGGGGAGTTGCTAGGTCTGGAAAAGACCCGGGGCTATGCTGATGTCGGGACTGTCGGGACTGGGGGCTGGCTAGTCTTTTGGCTGTAGCTCCTGAGATTCTATCCGGGGCTACAACCAAAAGATCAGGGGCTATAGCCCCCTTAGCCCCCCCCATAGCAACGCCCCATGTCCCTATAATGGCCCTCCTGCAGATAGTTGCTATTTCTTTCTTTCTGACTTGGTTGCTGTGAATCAGCAGACACATTGTATGTTTTTCTTGTGTAGAGTGATGCACTAAGCATTTTGATGTTGTCACACTGAGTAATTGTTCTTTTTTTATAGATGTTTGTCTTTTTTTTACAAACTAAAAGAAATTAAGAGATTATATTCCGCAATAAAAAATGCTTGCAGATTGAACAAAAGCAATAACAAGCCCTCCCATATATATATCTATATACTATATATGTGTGTGTGTTGCCAGAATTCCTGATTTTCTCATTTCGAACGGGTCCTAGTAAAAGGTTGCTCATCACCTCGGAAACATGAACACCATTGCAAACGCTTTGAATTGTTTTCGGGTAAATGGTCCTTCCTGGAGGGAGCCCTTTTTTTGGATTGCATTTATCACCCCCAGTTCCTAGCAGTGCTGGGGTCCCCCTTCTGTGTCTGAATAACATGAGAGGCACGCTGTAACCCCAGCTCTATGGGTTTTCCCCCCAGTGCCAAGGCCTTTTTGGTGATTTCAGTATTTCACCATGCAAAGCCTTCTAACAATTTTCTCCTTCATTAAGTGAAACACGTGTTGGCGCCGAGGCACAATTCAATATTTTTCTGCCATAGTCCAAAATTGATGAATAGACACTACGGCACAGTTCCTCATTTTTCCTGACAAAATCCTAAACTGTTGTATATGCGCAGCTCTAGAGCACGTGCTATGAATGAGATAATGAGGCATGTTTTAGAATGATGGTGGCGTGTGCGCTATCTCACGGATATTTGATGGAGGGCATGGGACTTGCCTCCTCTGTGCAGTACGTAGGCTGGGTGGAGTCCTCTGGGCTATCACCATCCAGTTAATACACACAACAAAGTGCTGGGGTGGGCGGAGCCTGCAATGGTTCCTAATAGGAATTCAGGGCGAACATAAACGCCCTTGGCACTTAAATACTAACATCCAAGTTCATTCTGCTCATTGGGTCAGGCTCGGAAAGATGAAAGCCCCCCCGGCCATGCTCTGGTTAGTACCTGCAAGGTGCACATAGAACTAAGCAGCAGGCGCCTAATCCACTGAGCTGCTGCTATGTGGGAGTCTATGAAAGGGACTGAGCAAGAGTCAACCAACACTGACATGCACTTACTCAGGGATCATTCACAAGGTATGAGCTTGTGTTCGGAGAGGGTGGAAGGGAGGTAGGGGGGGAATGTGAAGTGTTTCCCCCGGGGTGGTTTTGGGCACAGGCCAGCGGGGGCGGGGCTTTTATTTAGGACGCCCTGCGTCACCGCGTAGCGGGACGCAGGGCGGAACTTAACAGTATCCAGGGGAGGAGGAGTGGTAGGTGAAGGTGCAGGGAGGGCGTTGGGAGGAAATGAGCCGGTGGAGGGCCCGCGGGGTAGGGGACGGAAGCTGAGTTCAAAGCAGGCTGGGGGAGCAGTCAGGGGTGTCGAGGACCAGAGATGGGCGGCAGTGAGGAGAGGCAGGATAGGTAAATACCTGCAAAAGAGTGCAAGTGGGAGGAGGAGGGAGCGGTCCCCATCGAGTAGTGAGGAAAGGGAGAGGTGCGGAACGGCCTCCATGCCTAGTAGGATTTTGGGTGGAGGGCATAGTATGGCCCCTGCGGTTCCAGAGGAGGCGTCAGGAGAGGGCTTAAGAACGGCCCCTCTGCAGGATTTACTAGGACAGACTAGAGGGCGCAGCACGGCCCCTAGCACGGAGGACCAGAGGGTGGAGGAGAGGACCCCTCCCCTGAGAAGGGAGGTCCAAGCTGGGGTTTCTACAGCCCCGCCGATGGAGTGGCAGGGGGGATGCCCCGGGCTTAGCCGAGGAGGAGCTGCCCGGCCCAAGCATGTGCTCGCAACAGCCATGTTATTGCATCGGGGATGACGAAGGGGAGGAGGAGTATGTGGGACAGTGGGAGGACGAAAGGTTCAGTGGGGTAAGGGGTTGGGAAAGGGCAAGAGGGGGTTTAAAGTGGGATGGGGAAGGACAAGAATGGGGCGGCAGGTGTGCAGGGGGACGACGGGGAAATTGGTTAGGTGAGACTGCTGATATGTTTTGTCCCCGCAGCAGAAGCCCGGTGAGGAAGGAGATGAGGAGTTTTGGAGTCGAGGCCAAGCTGCGGCTGGCCGACGGCAGGGCAGAAAGAGGTGAGCAGGAAGGGGACTGGTCAGCGGCTTGGGACTGGGGGAGCATGTGGTGGGTGGCAGAAAAGGAAAGGGTTGGGTCACAGGCGGGGGGAAAAAGGGCTTATGGGCCACGGGGCCGTGAAAATGGAGAGAAGGGTATCCTCGGTGGAGGTGCAGACGGATAAGGTGGATGAGCCCGTGGTAATACAGACCCCAAAGGAGAATGCTGCGGAAGGTACCGGGAAGAATAAGAGGTTGCCCTATATGGGCATTACGAAGCCGTTGGGTGCACATTTGATGGGGGCAACAAAGGATGAGATATCGGCAGGGGAATTTGTGGACCTTTTTAAGCTCCTGCATAGGAAAGTAAGAGCAAAGGAGGGGTATAAGGAGGAGTAGAGGGAGTTGGCCTCGCGTCCAAAGGTGCCAGTCACCATGAGAATTGGACATCAGCTTTCATTAATTACATGAGCGTCTACTGCGAGAAGTTCCCAGAGAGGTGCGTAGCACTGTTGAAATACATGGATGTGATAAGGAAGGCATTCACGAGTTTTGGGGGCTTCGCGTGGTAACATATGATGAGGAGTTTAGGGCGTGGATGGCAGAGGACAGCGAGGCAGTGTGGGGTGAGATCGATATGGATCTCTGGCTGCAATGGATGGCGCCGACGAAGCCAGCCCCAACTTCACACAGCGAGCGGTTTACCTGTGCCTTACCGGCCCCTTCTTGCTCGTACCGCCGGGGGGAGGAGGCGGAGGTCAGCCCTCAGCAGCCTGTTGGGCCTTCAATAAAGAAGGCTGCACAAAGACAGTGTGTAGGTTCAAAAACGATTGCAGCAGGTGTGCAGGGCGGCACCCGATCACGCAATGTTTCCAACAGGGGCACAGGGGGATAGGGCTAGGAGCAGGACAGGGGTTAGTGGGGAAAGGCTTATACTCCAGTTAAGGTGGAGGTTCTGGAGAAGTGGCTTAGCTTTTACCCGAACAGGGAAGGGGTGAAGATTTTGGGTGAGGGTTTTCGTGAGGGTTTTAGGTTGGGGTATCAGGGTCCAAGGTTGCGTCATTGGAGGGAAAATTTGAAGTCGGCTAGGGAAAATGTTGAAGTGGTAAGGGAAAAATTGCACAAGGAGGTGGCAGCGGGGAGAGTGATAGAGCCATTTACAGACTTGCCGGGTGACTTGGTAGTGTCCCCATTGGGGTCGTGCCCAAGAAAGTGCCGGGGGAATTCAGATTAATACACCATTTATCGTGGCCAGAGAGCATGTTAGTAAACAAATTTATTGCCCCGGAGGATTGTGGGGTGTCATATGTGAGCGTGGATCAGGCGGTGGGTCTGGTGAGGAAGGCAGGTTGTGGGCCGTTCATGGCCAAGTGCGACATCGAGGCGTCGTTTCGGTTGCTAACGGTACACCCAGAGGGTATTTGGCTGCTGGGAATGCAGTTTGAGGAACACATTGATATAGACAAGGCCTGCCTATGGGTTGCACAATTTCATATGCCTTGTTTGAGCGTTTTAGCTCCTTTCTACATTAGGACTTTACATATAGTTCGGGATCGGAAGGTGTATTACATTACCTGGATGATTGCCTGTTTATCGGTGGGGTGGGCAAAGAACAGGAATGCCGGAGGATGCTAGGGATTTTTCAGGCTCTGATGCAGGAGTTGGGGGTGCCATTGGCGGAGGACAAAACTGAGGGACCGGCAGTGGTGAGAGTGAATAGGAGGGAGAAGGATAGCATGAGGCTGATCTCGGCAGCTTTGTTGGTCAGGCTATGCAGGGCTTTGGATGGGATCTGCTGGTCAGCTTCGGAGGGAGTCATGTTTTCAGCATGCTTCACTTGGTTATTTTTTGGGGCATTTATGGTGTCCAAACTGGTGGGGGAGGGGGAAGGAGGGGAAGGTGGTCTACAATGGGAGGATATTTATTTCTCTGAGTTGGGATTGGATATTAAAATTTGAGGTCAAAGACGGACCAAAAAGGTAGCGGCTGTTGGGTGTTGCTGGGGTGGGGTAGTAAGGAGCTGTGCCCGGTAAGGATAGGTTTGGCTTGGACGGAGACATGTAGGGGAAGAGCAGGGTTAGTTTTCCAGCATGAGGATGGGGTGGCAGTGTCGGCAGCACAAGTGCTGGGAGTTATGAGGAAGGCTTTGGTGGTCGTGGGAGAAAAGGCAGAGGATTTTGGGACTCATTCAATCAGGATGGGGGCAGCATCCGAAGGTAACAGGTTGGGGTTATTGGAGAATAAGGTTAAAAGCTTGGGTCGGTGGAGGTCGTGGAAGTACAAAGGATATATCAGGGATTTTGGGAAAGGGGTTGTCTGAGAGAGTGGACTAGCGCAGGCGGCGGGCTGTGGGATTTTGGGAGGTTGAGGAGAGAAAATTGACAATTTAATTTCTTTTGCAGATGCGGCTCGGAGGAGGGGTGAGTTGCCGCAGATTTGGATTGTTGGACATTCAATAGTGAAATGGGCGGGGAAGGAGGCGAAATAAAATATTTTTAGCACTCAATTGGGTTGCAGTTACAATGTGGCGCTAGTGAGATACTCGAGTTTAGGGGGGCTTCGGTGGGATCAACTGCTGCCCATGTTGGCGGGACTGAAGGAGCGTTATGGGGTCCCAGAAGGGCTAATAATACATGTGGGGAGAATGATCTGGTACGAGAAACCTGTGTGGCTCTGCTGAGGAAAATGAAAAGGGATTTGGCATGGCTACGGCAGATATGGCCCAAGGTAAGTTTGGTCTGTACAAAGTTGTTGCCGAGGAGAGTTTGTAGGGGAGCGGTGAATGAGGGGGAAGTAGAAAGAACTAGGAAGAAAATTAATAGGGAGATGGGAACATTTTGTAGTGGGGCGGCGGTGCAAGTACTGGAGCAAAGAGAGATAGAGTATGAGGATTTATTTGGTCTTCTGGGAGGATGGAGTTCATCTGTCGATATTTGGGAACAGTTACTACCTGCTGGATGTGACATTGCAAGTGCAGGAAATAATAAAAAGTTGGTTGTAGAAGTAAATGTAGTGGGGGTGTGGGGCAGAAAGAACACCTCAGGGGAGGGTTTTTCTGGTGCCGGGGACATGGCCCTTTGGAGGAGGGAGGGGGAAGCACAATGGGTCCTAGCGCGGGAAAGGAAGGGGGTGGTGCTGTTTGCACGAATGGGCTACCCCAGGGATACAAAGAGGGGGAACAGGTATTGAAGATGGAGGGGCATGGCCTTGGAGAGAAGATGGGAGAAAGCGAAAGGAAGGTTTGAGAAGATGTTAAGGAGACGGTAGGGAGCAAGGGATAGCAAGGGAGTAATTTGAATTGCTTTAATTATTTAATTGTTGTGGGAATGAAAAGTGTTTATTATTGAATTGTTTGGCAATTTGTTAAAAACAGATATGTTAGTCTGTAACGCCAGGGAGCCAGGTTAGTGTTTATTTGTGAGCTGTGGCCTGTCTCATTAAACCAACCTTTTCCGTTACAAGCGAGTCTGGGTGTTTTTGTGCAGTAAGCCCAAAAGCAATGGCTGAGCCACGTGACTGGGAGGATCCTGCTAAACCTCTGCGATGCACTGTTGAAGTTGCTACGTGTCCAACACCAGAACGGCTGGCAAATCTGTTCTTGCTACATACAAAACATTTGAAAAGAGTTGGGATGGTGTGTAATGGTACTGTTTTTTGTACAGCAGGGCAAGGCACCTTGGCCTCATAAATACAGCCAGGAAAATGGCCATATCCCCCCACCACACACAGTCCTAATGCGGGAATAGAAATGTCTTTGCTGCCAGGTCCTATAAATAACCATTACTCATGGTATATGTTGACGCTGACCGAACTACTCTGAGGAAACGGGAAGACAATGAAATGATACGCATATACCAGGAGATCAGAAAAATAATTGTATTTCAAACCATTTAAACGTAACAAAATAAACACCTTATAATACTCTGATTTATCATAAAAATCCTCTTTTTCATCAGAAATATATATACAGTTCAGTGACGTGCATTTCCACTCCACAGGCCTCAAGCACCAACGTCTCTGTGGGGGGCCATGTTGAGGGTAGACGAGTCCGCTCTCACCCTTTTCAGCGATCCGTCCAAGGGCCACCCTGCCCCGTCTCCCTGAGTATGGTTTTCGAGAGCTAGAAGGAGTGGACTGGAGCTCCCCAGATGTGCCGCCTTATCTGCAGAGCGATTTATCGTGAGCATCTCGGTCTCGCGGGTAGTTGTGTAGCCGCGTTCCTGCCAATCTTCTGCACCACAGTTTGGATCGTCGACTTCTGCCCCTCTGGGCAAGCCTTTGGCCATGCCTACGGCCTTACGCAGCTCTAAGCAGCCTGAGGTGTGCTAGTCCAATGGGAAAGCGATTGTATAGAGATTGACTGTTCCATTCTAATGCAAAGCGATCTTTTGGCGTTCCAATATGCTCCAAAGGATCTTACCGTGGCCTTGGATTTACAGGCAAGTGTTATGTCCATTGCTTGCTGAAGATGATCTGTTGAAGTTCCAATCAGATTTCAGGTGGAAATCTAAGTGGAGGTGAGCCTGTAAAGCGCCAACAAGTTCATCGATCCCAGGATCACTGATGCTGATCAGACCGAGTGCCTTATGGAGCGTTGCACACTCAAGTATGTCCCAACCTTGGCGAGCAAGACCCCCTCCGAGCTCTAAGCTCTCTTTTTGATCCCCGTCTTGGTGAAAGTGAGTATATGGGCTCTAAGCTACCTTGTGTGTGTTATCTTGGGTAGCGTAGGGTCTTATTACACCCCAATCAGGCTAAATATAATCGTACAGAGCTCAGGAAGGGTTCCTGTTACTCGCTATTGATGAATTTGATCTGGGAAGTTGTGGATCAGGATCAATTCTTGGCCCCTGTTCTGGGGAATTCAATCTTATGGAGCCGAGACGAGTTCTTGTACCTCAGTTTCACTGAAAGAGATCTCACAGAGCTTAGGCCGAGTGCTTACACCCCAATCTCGCCAAACTGCGGCGACAAAGAACGGGCACGCTCTTGCGCCGCAGTTTCACAGAAAGTGTTCTTAAAGAGCTCAGGGTGAGTTTGTGTACATCACTCTCACTGAACGTGCACACTTGGCGTAAGAGGTTCGCAGCAATGACTCGCCTCCATCTGGCGTGTCCTTCTGGATGCTGTTCCCCCATCTGAAGATCCAGCCAGCATGCCCCATGTTCCCGGGCCCACCGGATCATCTTTGGGAAACGCGCATGGCGTTTAGTCCTCGGACCTTGAGCCCGCCGCCCCCGTGGTCCTTCCTCGAAGCCTAAAAGAGATGAGAGAAGAAGAGTTAGGTGCTGCGTCACCGCCACAATGCATGCTAGACATTTCCTTTGCTTGTAGCCTAAGCTCTCCCCCATTTCAGAATCCTGAATTGCTTGTAGCCTAAGCTCTCCCCCATTTCAGAATCCTGAAGCTCCAGACACAGGAGGCGAGAAGGTTCACAGGCTCTGTTTGATTCACATTCGGACCGACATATGAAAATCAGGAGATTTGCCTCAGAACGAAATGGCTGGGGCAGAGTCAGTCCCAACAATCAGTTTGCTAGGCAGTCCAAGATTCCAGCTGCAAAACTGTAGAGATTTCCCTAGAGGCCACTCTCCCACTGACAGAAATTGGTAACCTTTTTTACCTAGTTCATGCCACTTGTTGGCACTATCATTAGGCGTGTATTAAGTATATTAGCTGTACCCGGCGTATCAAACGCTGATCCCTTGAGATCTCTCTGAACTCTATTTTTGTCCTATCTCTCTCTGTCTCTCTGTTCCCCTCTGTCTCTATGCAGTCATATTGTCCGATACACGCTCTCTCTTCCCACTCTGTCAGTGTGGTCTGGTAAACTCTCACTGTCAGCGCAGTCTATTTTGCTCTCTTTTTCTGCCTCAATGCAATCTGCCTCCCCCATCTTTTCATCTTAGTGTGGCCTGGTGGGCTCTCTTCTCTCTGCCAGTGTCAGTGATGTTTGGCAAGTGCACACTCTCCGTGTCAGTAAGGTTTGACTTGTTCTCTTCCTATCCACCTCCTTCAGTGTTTCGCTCAGCCTCCCTCTCTCTGTCTCGTTCCCAATCTATCTCTACCTATCTCTCTTTATTTCTCCCTCTGTGTCTCTATCTGTGTCTCTCTCTCTTAGGGATGTAATTTCACCAAAATGCTAGGGGTACCACAAGTGACCTCATACGACGCTTAACCTCTGATAACATCACAGGAAGTGATGGCATTTGACCCCACCCGGTGACATCACAGGAAGTGATGGCACACAACCTTTCAACCCTTGACAAAACAGGAAGTGGCATCACATAGCACTGTTCCACAGTACACAACGAAACATATGGTGACAATATCACTGTAATATGATATACACTTCATGCAAGAATGGATCACCATATGTAGTGTTAGATCAGCGTGTATAGGCCCATATTACCAAATTGCTGTGAATGTAAGCAGACGTCCAACACAACAACCTGGACTATTGTACATCACTCGGATAAACTGTAAACAAAGCATCTGAAAGAGGCCTAAACCCCAAAGCACAGACATCCAGCGTCTGCCAAGTGTCCTCCCACAGACTGGAAAAAGCAACTGATCAACACAAGTCCAACCAGAAAAACTATGGTCTGGAGGGTCGCCCAGAGCTGTGCCAATGGTTATGAATGATTTGAAACCTTCCACCCATTACCTTTCTGATTTGCATATTTGGTAAGTAACCCACAGGCCTTTTTTGTTAAATGGGAGATAGAGGGTAAGGATTTGTTGCAGGTCGCAGTAATTGCAGGGTTTTTTATTTTAACATGTAAACAGCAGCAGCAGCTCCACATCATCACCCCTATTTTGTTCTCCTGCTAAACCGTAACGTCAACTTAATCTAGGACTGGTATGATTATATAAACAAACTCCAGCCCTGGAATATGTGGAGAAAGTGCTGGAGAGTGGGAGAAATGAAACATTGGTTCCCCAACTCGGCGTTTTGCGGCACCATACGGGCTGGATGGATACCACCACACTAGGCCAGATGCACCATCTACCGTCCTCGCAGGCAGGCTAGCGATGTGCCGGTGCAGCGATGCACTGCGACATGAGCGGAACTGGCAGGCTGTGCGCAGCGAGGCGCGCATGCGAGCCTCATAAATATTAGGTAGGGTGCTTGCGCGTGTGGGCCTCAGAGCAGACAGTAGAGGATGCAGGAAAAGGGGCCAACAGGCAGTGACTGCAGGCCGGCCTCAAAAAGCAGCCTTCGTCGGGACTGCGGGGCCCTCATGGGAGTGAGTTCAGATGCTGCAATACCGTGGCAAACCCGGGGTTGCATTGGGCAGTCACACATTATATCGTTTCCTTGCAAGTCACATGACACTACAGAGGTCACTAGGAGCAGTTCACAAAGCTACGTTCACGCCTTGCCAATGTTGGTTATACGGATACAAAAATAGAAGTTGGCACCTTCAAGCCATTGGGGTGCCATATCCAGGGCTGGACTGGCCTATCCCTTCCCATGCACTTCCCCCTTTTCCCTTCCCCATGCACTTGCGCATTCTCAATGTCACTGGGCCTAGTAAGATCGTTGTTTCTCTCCACTGTTCCCCTCCCTTTGCCTGGTTGCGCTCTGAAACACCTGTGTACGAGCGCGATATAAATAAAATATCATATCATAGGGGACTCTGGAGATTTCCCAGTAGGCCTCTGCATCCTGGGCCTCTTTTGTGTGGCAATCGATATTTCCGCATTTTCTCATAGGAAAAGGGTTGGGCTTGCTGAAAACCTGTAATATGGGGCCACGTTGAACATTATTTCCAGGGCCAGCCCTAGCCATATCCCATGGCCCTTCTCGTTGTGTCTTCTTCTCGCATGATGCCCTGGGCCGCCTGACTCATCAGGGCACATCGAGCTGTGGCTCTGTCCCAGATCAAAGGGTGGAGGCTTCTCGAATTAAAGTCCTCCCCAGACCTATGAGTGCTGTGTGGGAGGGATCAGCAACCCACCCTGAAGCTCGGATAGCGATTGCAAGCTACTGGAAAGGGGAAGGCGCTCCAAGTTAAGGGAATTAGTCTAGACTATTGACATTTATTTATTCGGAAAATTGCATGGTTCATAGTGCATCGAAAACCAAATAAGCATTGGCAAAGCCAACAAGTTTGACTTTTCTATAGGCCTGGAACAGACATGTTCTAGGCACTGCACCACCTGGCCATAAGATGGCAGCATCTAACAAATGGCAATATTATGTCAGTGCTTCCAAATGCCTATCTAATGCCCAACAGTATGTTTACTAGGAATTCAGTGTAAGGAGCTGATGCAAGATTTACATATTGCTTATAAATCAAATGGCTAAAGGCACACTTGGTTTAGACATTTTTTATTCAAAGATCATATTGATTTACATGTGCAACTAGGCCCTTTCAAAAGACTGTTCCGAAATACCAATGGCCTCCTAAAGCACAGAGCTAGCTCCTAAGAGATTCCAGGGGTGGTGTTCTAGGCAGGATGGCCAGTTGGTGGGTGGGAATGACTACACAGACAAGCGTGGCCAGTGGCAGTTAATGGGAGCCTATGGAGCCAACCACTGTGTGTGTGTGTGTGTCTCTCCTCACATCCCATCTCTCTCCTATCTTTACTCCCTGTGCCAATACTTTACGATATATATGCAGCGCTTACAGAGCCACCTAATAGCCAAAACTAATGATATGCATTGTGTAACAGGATCACTGCGTGTCTGCCCAAATGCCCTTCTGCGGGCTCTGAAAAACCTTTATTAGCCCCATCACTTTCTTAAGGACATTTGGATTTAGGGTGTCCGACGGAGCTGGTGCCCCCTACAGAAATAGCTGAAACTCAGACTCGCCTCAAAGTCGAACAGGGGCATAACATGAAACACTGATGGATGAATGTGTCTGAGAAGTCTACACCACTGCTTTCTGCCGCATGAAGCCTGCATTGCTCGCCTCTGCCCCTCGCCCCAACACCACACATTTGCATAGCTGCCAACATGACCCATTCCGATATATAGATGCTGACCCAGTTCTGCTTTACCTATGCATTCTGGGACTTGTAGTTCTGCCTTTCCCATTACAAAACTAATACTAGAAGGATGTAAAGAAAAAAAACAGGATAGGAATTTAGAGATTGGAAGGGACCATGTTGTCAATGGTGCCGTGCCTGACACATTCTTAGTCCCTCTGACATGCTCTGGGCCTGGACGATAACCGCCGAGAGAGGGAGCGGGGATGGTAGGGAAAGAGAGAGAGAGAGGAAGGGGAGAGGGGGAGAGGGAAAAAGAGAGAGAGCGAGAGGAAGGGGAGAGAGGGAAAGGGAGAGAGGACGCATGAGGCCTCGTATCATCAGCCAGAGGGGCCTCAGCACACTCCTCCGAGCAATAGAAGGCCTGACGGCCTGTATTGTTTCCGGCCCACACCCTGGAATCCCCAGGATCCTCCAAAACAGGAAGCGGAAGCCCGGAAGCCTGCTCCAAGCTCGGCGCGTTGTCTCGCGCTCTCCAGAGAGCTGCCGCCACAACCCTAGGAAGGGAAGCGTTCCTGTTTTGCAGCCCGAATTATTCATCAAGTGCCAAGTGTGTGCCCATAAAAACAGCCACATGCCAGGCTCATAGAGGGTCACTGCGAAGTCAAAGTGCCAGCGACACTGTGAGTGACTCTACTTACCTGGCCAAGTGGGAGAACGCGCACACTGCACTGCCCTGGACCCCTCTGCAGGGGGCGCTTACTAGGCCTCAGTGGTCCTGTGAAACTTGCCCTTGCCAGGAGGAGAGTGAACGCGCACTTGACACCCTGCCTTGGCCTCTACGGCTATCTCTGCTGTCAGTCCAGAAAGACCTCCCCGTATAACCTTGCCCCTGCAAAACCTGCCCAGCCCTGGCACCTCTGGCCCTGCTGGCCTTCAGGGAGGAGGACTGGCAGAGAGGGCACAGGGAAGGCCTAGACAGGCTTACACATCTCCAACTTTGCCATGGGTTACGCGCTTTGCAACTACTATTGCAGTGAGCTGGCGCAGCATAAGAAACCTAAGAGTAATGATAATTATAATAATAACGCAAATGGTCCAGGGCCCCGGTTCCAGTAGTGGCGAGGCTGCTTGTTTCTCATATTTCTTATCATACAGAACATATTTGCTCATCTTGACCCCCACCCGGTGTCAGGTGTGTCCCCACCACAAGCTCACACTACCACTGTCACTAGGCCCTCGACGGTCCACACGGGGTCTCCTGCACAGGCCGACCCAGGACACATCAGTTGCAGTATACCACCTGTGATGAAGGCAAAGGGTTAACTGCTGGACTCGGCTTTTAGATGGCCCGCGCCTGCAATGATGAGCAGAGCTCTGCGTAACTGAATGGCCACTGAATGGGGATGCAAGATGCATCTACTGGACCAAAGGAAGGAGCTGTAGCTATTCAGCCTCCTGCGCTTGGAGAAGGGTGGTGGCGAGGGGGTGGGGCTTTGAGGCTGGCTCTGCCCCTGGACCAGCCATGACCGAAGCTCAGAATGGCAAAGCAGCGCGAGCGCTCGCAAGTCGTGTACATGGCTGAGGCGTTCTATACAAGTCCCACGTCACGTGACACAGCCCATTCACCCCTATACTTCCGGGAGATGTGGGTTTGCCCTGGAAATCAGTGAGGCTGCCTCCGAGTCGAGGCCCCCAGGAGACATCTTTGATATCTCTCGCACACATTGCACTCCACCACGGGATAGCCTAGAAGGGGGCTGGGGGGTGGGGGGGAATGAGAATAAGTCTGCAAGGAGGGAGATGTAAAGCATGGAATGGAGTAAAATGAGGAGCCCTATTAGGAGGATAGGCTCTAAAGAGGGATATTTAAAGAGCTCATGTCCCAAAGAGAGAGAACTGTGACAACTGTTCCCAGCGGTGGAAAGGCCTTGCTCCACTAACAGTGAGTCACTAAGCTTGCCACTGCAATTGCGCTACTTACTTAAAAAAGAGCAGGTGCTATGCCCTTTACTTAAATAGTACCCTGCGAGCGAGGGTTGGTGGCCTCCCAGCCAATCAAGAGACTTAGATGGGGGCTTTACCACATGATAAAACCCCTGCTCTGAGCCTCCTCGGATCTGGAGGCCGCCACCCCCCCCACCCCGGGTCCAAGGTAAGTGGCCCCTGCACTCTCCTGCATCCCCTTCCCCCACCCCCTTTTCCGCATTTGTAGATCCCCGAACCCCCGCTCCACTTACCTGGCACTCCCGAGGGAACACTAGAGCATCCCATAAGCGGCCATGGCCGCCATGGAAAGGGAGAAGGGACTACTTGTAATTCCCTTCTCCCTGATCCATGGTGGCCATCTTGTTTGTGTTATTCAGCTTGGGAAAAAAAACCTATTTGTAGCCGGGAACAACGTGCCGGGATACTAATAGCAATAAACCCCTCTTTGCGGGGGCATTACCCATCAGGGTTTATTGCTTGAGTAAATCACCGGAGTGCGCTTCCTATGCACACGTGCTGGAAGTACATGACCGGTCCAGCATGTGGAGAAGGAGTAGGCAGGCCTTTTAATGAGACTTCTGGGGACTTCATTTCAGAGGTCGCAAAGAAAGGCCAGTAGCATACCCAGCCCACCGGACTTCTTGTAACTTGTAACAAGGCTGGAGTGGAGCAGCATACATGGACCCAATGGAGGCCAACACACATCTGTAAGGAATGCGGGGAGGGCGCTGGGTGCACCAGGGCATGCGTGGCAGTCTCTGGGCATTATGACACTCCACCTGGGCTTATCAGGCAGTAGTAAGGCGCTCTGAGGCTGAATCTGGACATATGAGACTGAACACGGGTCTATGCAGTCACCCCTGGGTGTATGCGCTTAGGCAGTTCCTGGGCAGTATAAGATTGAACCTGGTCAGATAATGCTCTAACCGGCCCATAAAAGGCTGTGCATAGTGATGTTACGAGACATAGCCTGCCATGTGAGCTGTCCCTAGAATAGGCATAGGACGCTGCACAGAGGCATATGAAGCAGTAGTAAACACGGAAATATCAAACAGATGATGGTGTGCAAAATGAGTGTGTTTACTAAAAAATGAAATGCTGACATTTTAGGCCACATTTTATATTTTTCGGAAATGGAAAGTTTATCTTTGGGGACAAATTAATGTATTTACTCCAAACGAAAAGCTGGTGTTAGAGGAAAAAAGAGTACATTTTATTAGAAAAGGAGAAGCTGGTGCTTGGTGCCCGAAAGAGAATGTTTTCGGTTTTGACTTGCTAGTCGTGGTCAACAAAGCATTTTGAATCGCCTTAGGGTGGGTCATGCGGGGTTGGCGGGATGGAAGTGTTTGATGGGTAGAGTTGCATCAGCGGCGTGTCAGGCTTGCGGGTGCCCAGAGACGGTGCCTCATTGTATGTTGGACTGTGTGAGGTTTGATGTGCAGCGAGAATTGCTCAGAGTCCGGATGAGTGGTGTTGGGGTGGTTGTACAGGGGTTATCTCTTCTGTTCGGTTGGAAAAGAGGGGTGGTGGATGAACAGTATAGGTCCGTGCTTCAGTTTGTGCGGCAGACGGGGAAGTGGGATGAGATCTAGTGGAGGTGGATGGCTGATGGGTGCTCTTTTTGGCAAACATCATCTTAATAGATCGAAATCGCCGGCTTCAGATTTCTGGAGTCATCCTAACAGGAAGAAGAAGAAGACAAAGCACGTGTATTTCTTTGGATACTTGAGTGGCTGTTCGTGCTGCTTTGGGGCACCTGTTGCTGATGGCAAGGTATCATCTCACTGGTGTTGGGGGCACCCATGGCTTCCTGGACTGGAGGTGATTTCTTCACCCGCCATAGCTTTTTTGCACCATTGTATATCTGCTGTCTAAAGCCTGAGTCTGTCAAATCAGTGTAGCCTGACCAGCAGCTCTGCTGGGTGAGTCTGTAAGACCAGTGTAAACCAAGCAGCTGCTCTGCTGTCTGAGCCTGTAAGACCAGTGTAAACCAAGCAGCTGCTCTGCTGTCTGAGCCTGTAAGAGTGGTAGCTCTGCTGCCCGAGCCTCAACATCCAGTCTACTCTGTATGGTAGCTCTGCAACCAGAGACTATACATCAGTGCAGCCAAAGTGGTAACTCTGCTGTCTGAGCCTTTAGTTCAGTATAATCCGAGCAGTAGTCTTGCTGCTTGAGCCTGTGACATTGGGATCCTTCCGTGATAGCTCTATTGTTTCAGCCTGTAATGTTAGTGCACACTGGGTGGTAGCTCTGCTGTTTGAATCTGTAAGATCAATGTAACCTGAGTGGTAGCTCTGCAACCCGACTGAGCCTTTAATATCAATGTGGCCTTATCAATAGCTCTCCTGTCTAAGCCTGAAGAATCAGTGTAACCTCGATAGTAGCTCGGCTGACCCGTGGCTGTAGGATCAGTGTACACAGAGTGGTAGCTCTGCTACCTGAGCCTGTAAGACCACTTTAAACGTAGCTGTAGCTCTGGTCCCTGACTCTGTGAAATCAGTTGAACCAAACTGGTAACTCTGCTGTCTGACCCTGACATATAAATTTACTCTGAGTGGTAGCTGTGCTTTCAAGCCTGTGATTCAGTGTAACCTGAGCAGTAGTGTTGCTGCACCAGCCAGTAAGGTGGGTAAAATTCAGTGTATGTATGCTGCTTCAGTCTGTAATATTAGTGTGCACTGAGTGGTGGCTCTGCTGTTTCAGTCAGTCAGATCAGTGTAACATGGGCTGTAGTTCTGCTACCTGAGTCTGCAGGATCAGTTTAGCCTTAGCAGTAGCTCTGCTGTCTAAGCATGAAAGATAAGTGCAGCATCAATGTGTGTATGCTGCTTGAGCCTGTAAAATCAGTGTAACCTGAATAGTAGCTCTGTTTCCTGAGCTTGTAAAATCAGCATAACCTGAGTTGCAGCTCTGCTGCCTGAGCCTGTAAGATCTGTGTAACCTGAACAGTAGCTCTGTTTTCTGAGCTTGTAAAATCAGCATAACCTGAGTTGCAGCTCTGTTGCCTGAGCCTGTAAGATCGGTGCAACCTGAGTAGTATCTCTGCTTCATGGGCCTGTAAGATCAGCATAACCCGAGCAGTAGCTCTGCTTCCTGGGCCTGTAATATCAGCGTAACCTGAATGGCAGGGTAGCTCTGCTTCGTGAGCCTGTAAGATCAGCGTAACCTGAGTGTCAGCTTTACTGTTTGAGCCTGTAAGATTTTGTGTGCATTGAGCCACAGGTGTCCCGTGGAAGGCCTGAGATCATGAGATCTGTGTAACTATCCATTTTGCCAGTTTTGCCCATTTCATGAAGGGAAGGCAATTTTACATGATAGGAGTCCTTGTCAAATTGCTTCCGAATGCATTTTAGTACTGTAAAACATATGGCTTTTAGACCACATCTGGGGCAGAACGTGCAGTTAAATGCACTGTGAGACCTCACATGCCCCTGCAATGTATTGTTTGGGGTAATCCCCTTCCATCCATTTCATCTCTCATGAGAATAGTCAGGATTGTAAGGGAAAACCTAAGGTATGTGCAATATTTCATGACTACCCCTTCAGAGCTACCTCCGAAACCCATATATTTGTGGACAATCTTTTGTGCATCAAATGCAACATGTGCCCCCATACTTTTTAAAAAAAGTTTTTGGAGGAAAGTGTGTGAGGCCAAGTTTTACTTGCTCTGAGAAGTTTGGCAGGTATTTAAACCCCATTTTTAAAAAAAGTTAATTGGTCACAACGGCAGGAACACAAAGGGAACTGACAAAGGAGAGCGCCAACAAAGGAAAAGTAATGTGCAAAGAGACCCCAAGAAGGGAGCAATTTTAGTTCATTTGAATAACCATTGTTTTTTAACCGAGACCTAAATTTTTAATGTTTTGGTGATGAAAAATATAGTACGGGCAGTTCTATTCTGAAAGCCCTGCACCCATATTAACCCAAATCCGTGCCTTCTCTAAAGACAATTAAAATGTGTCACGGAAAAGGTTTTACACTGTCTAACTCAGTTTCCTACATTAGTGGCTGTCCGGTTTTCTACTGGCCCGTGCCTCGCAAATTCTAGGGCCAGCCCTGCTGACAGCAACCCGAATTTTACTTTTGCAAAGCCGAACGTCAGAACCTTCGAATCCGAGTAAATTACGCTTTCTCTGCTACCTCTTAATTGGCGGTGGAAAGAATGGTGGCCTATCAGGGCCGGCCTTAGGCCTGGGCAACCCAGATGGCCACATTAGCCCGCCTGCCACGCCATCTCGTGGGAGTATTTCAAGGCCTGTCCCGAGCTGGGTATTGGTTGAAGGCGCGGCAGGCACCCAATTGTAATGAAATGCACCCCCGCTCTCCTGCTGGCAGTAGGCATGCCAGCAGGTGAGCGGAGTGCTTTATTTCAGTATTGGGCGCTGATGCTGCTTTGACAGCCACGCTCTATTGAAGTGATTACCTCCCTGCACTTGAATGGGAGCAGGGAGTTAAGCACTTAATTAATTGCGGCGGCGCTCTATTTAGCAGAGCAACAACAAAATTGGTGCCTCTCCACCCCCCCGCAGGGTCCTGGGTGGGAGTGCGGGTGCTGGGGGAACAGATGGGGCCACCACATTTCGTTGACTGTCACAGGACACTACCAAAGCTAAGGCCGGCTCTGCGGCCTACACAAATATTATTAAATTGTGTAACTTCCTTTCCCTCCAACATGGACTCGTGAACAGGCACCCATCTTCTATAAGTGCACCCCAGCACAGGCTAACCCGCCTCTTCTGTATTGCCCCGGCAGAAAAGCAACACTATTTCTTCTCCATGTACCACTACACGCATGTACAGGGATGGATTTCAATGTGCACACCTGCAGACGTTCACACACATTCCTGCAACTTGTGCCCTCCGGCTCCTGTACACATATCTCAGTCACGTTTGCACCTGTCTGATGGTGACCTCATCAGCTTCAGGCATTTCCCATTAAACTATTTTAATATCACTCTGAAGTGAAAATATAATCTAGAGAATATTTGGTTTATTTAACAGACGTTTAAGTGTTGCCATTAGAATTATTTCATGCAATTAATACATAAGAATCATGGATTTCCTTGAAAATAAATAAATATTGCAATAGTAGAACCTAGATTGACTATTTTGGTTTGATTTCGTTTTTACATTTCAACGTTTGTTTTTTAGCCTCCGATTAATAATATAATATTTAACAGACGTTTTAAAAAATATATGTTCCTCCCTTTTGTGCCAGGTACGGAAACTCGACTGTGCCTGTTCCTTTGGTCACACTACTTTCAAACGTTCATTGGCCATGTGTAACTGTTAGGCCACTCTGACATGTCCTGAACACTGCCCCCCAACATTGTTTCATGACTGGTTCGGGCCTGCCTGGTTTACTTATCCCACTTAAAGCCCTGTCTGTGTGACACCCAGTCTTGTACTGCTGCACACATTATCACACCTCCCCTAACGTGGTGTGCCCGAAAGAGCGCGCGCATGCGCGGCACTCACACATACACACCTTTTCTCTTCTGCCCGTGCCCCCACACCACCCACTCTCCACAATGGGTGCCCGCGGCACCCTTTCGTTCGGACACGGCCGGTCTTTCTAATCAATGCCATAAGAAAAAATGAAAAGGTCCTCAACAAAACGAGCTGAGGGGCACATGCCATTTCCGACACAGACTTTGAGCAAACGTACGGGCCCATGACTACTGAAGCCCCACCCCCGGTTCCTGGATGACGTTGGTCCAAGAGGTCGTGCCTCAGTTGTAAGGCGTCCTGCTGGTGGTCACTGACCATGCTTGCTGTGCCCCAGGAACTGGCACCCAAATGAACAGGTAGTGACTAGCAGCACAATGCGCCAAGTGGCGCAAGTCTCGCTATAGAACACTACTTCACGTGATGTTACTTTCCCGATCAGCAGGCAATGTCTCTCCTTATAGCAACCACTAAGCATCCTGCCATGAAGGAAAGCCCGTAAGACGCCGATTTATATATAAAAAATCATCTCTATGTCCGACAGGAGGGATCTGAAAGGACCAGCACCGCCCAGCCTCACCCAAAGTCCCACTGCACAACCTGCCTCTCAAGCCGCACCAGCACCCATCTCACCAAACAACACCCTTCTACATCACAACCCCCCCCCCCAGATTGGCCCTGCTTAAATAACAACGGCAGTCCTATTGCACCCCGGCATCTGGGGAGCCGGGTATACAAAGGCCAGGCACGGTCCCCCCAGCCCTATGGCACCCCACTCTCATCTTGGGATGTTTAATACTGGTCCTCAGGAGCCTTCTCCCCTCCCGCTGTACTACCCCATGCCCCTTGGTACCACTCCTGAACTTTTAACATGGCTTTAAGGAGACGGGGCATAGCCCAGGCAGGGTCCAAATATTGCTCTTGGGCCAGGGGCCTGCTAAGGGGTGGAGGCTGGGAGGCTCCCTGAAGCGATTCCCTGGCCGGATATCCCTAAGCGCTAAAGTCAATGAAACGATGAGTGACTACTGCTCTCCCCCAGTAGATGTCGCTGCCACCCTATGTTTTGTCACATATCATTGTTTCGTACATTTGGAGTTAGTGTATGCTATGACCATTGTCTTGGGTGCGCCCTCATACGTCATGATACCCCTGCATAAATCAGTGCCCCACTTGGGCCAACCCAGTCAAAAGAGTCTGGGCACGACACCGGGCCCAGACCCCACTGCACACCTTGCTGCAAGGAACCCAGAACACGAGAAACCAGAGTCCACTCCTACTGGACCCCTCCCATCAGAGGCCCAAGTGGCAACCCCGCCAGGCCCTGCCCCCTCACCTTCCCGCAAGCTTCCCTCCTGCAAAACCACGAAACTAGTCACCACCAGGGCGGCAGGGCCCATTCCTACTGCACCACCCACATCAGGGCACCCAGGAGCCTGCACCTCTGCTCTCCACCAGTCCAGGCCCCAGTGGAAGAAAAAACTGCCCCCGAGCCGCACCCTGCATTCAGAATAGAGTGTTCATGTGCTACCCAAGGGGGTGGTGTTTGGTAAAATATGTTACAAGTAATGCGTTCCAAAACACGCTTACTAACACCTGTTAAAAAACGAGGGTGGTGATTATGAAACCGGCCCACTCCGACCAAACACGTGCCCCCTTCTGGCTAAAACCACCTGGCGCATACTAGAATCATAGGCTGGCACTCCAGGGATGGCAGAACCCCTCACCCCCTTTACTTGCCCTCCGGCTCTATAGCCAGTTGATCAGTGGTCGAAGTGTACGAAAAGAAGTAGTGGAGCTGTGTTCCCTGCTGGCCTGCCCCCGCTCCCCACAAACCCCATCGCCACGTCCCCTCCCACATACAATACATCCACCCGAAACACGTGCACCTGCTGTTTAAGGGAACGTTGCGTGCAGTGCACTGAAAGTGCAGGTTTCAACTTCTTCCTACACTTTTATTTTAAAATGAAACCATTGCAGAACGGTTTATTTTTAAAATAAAAGTATAGGAGCTGTAAAAGGTAATCAAAGAAAGTAGAGGATCACCGCTCCCGCTCACTTCGACCACTGCAGTTGATACCCTCTTTGTGTGCCCACCTCACGTGACTTGTAACAATGGGCTCGCGGCTCTCTGTTTGCCCTCGCGACCTTTCGTCGAAGTCGAATGTTTGATTCCTGCCCGTGACCTTGTTTCCATTTCGTTTTATCGACTGTTTTTTTTTTAACCTGTGCAGCGCTAGTGTCAAATAACACTGTCACCGCGCAGACAGCATTATTACACATAGCGCACACCATGAGCCGAATCGCCTCTAGGCGCTAGGGCTTTGGTGCTTGTGAAAGATACACGTGTTTGGTGCCGAAGGCGCCAATCCTCTATGAGAGTGGGAGAGCGCCTCGCAGTGTTAGCCTGTGAGCCCAGGGCTCTATGCACTATCTGTTCACTTTTTTTCCCTGAGCTCCTCATGCAGTGTTTCTTTCCACGTCACTGTCCACGCGCCCGCAGTGCTTCACGCGGACTTTTCACGCGCCCCAGCGCCCCCCACGGTCTGCCCGTGGGCCCCAAGCACTCTGCATTCATGGGCTTAGCGCCTCACATGGTCTTTCCAAGACCCCGAAGTCAAGACACTGCCGTCTGTCCACGAGGCCCTGGTCTCCCCACAGTCCGCCCGTGTGCCCCACCTCCTCGCACCTTCTTTCACTGTCCATCAATGGGATTCAGGCTCTCCAAAGAGACCCTCGTGCCTCACCCCTCACACTGTCTTTCCACGTCCCCAAAGTCAGGCTCCCCGCGGTGTCCTGACTCCTAAGCCCCTCACGCTGTCTGTGCACGGGGTCCCGCCTTAGACTCCCCACATTCTGCGGTTGGACTCCGTCGCCACACTGTATCTGCCTGAGGACTACAGTGCTTTCCCGCTGTCTTTCCGGGGACCCCTAGCTCCTCTCACACCGCCACCACCATGCCCCAAGCCCGTCACACTGTTTATCCACATCTGCAGGTCCCCAGCCGCATGCCCCAGTCCCCTCACATGTTTAGATGTAAGACTGTTAATGCTGTCTTCAGGTGTCCCAGCCTACTAACACTCACTCACTGATCGGGGGAAGGCGGGGGGGGGGGGGGGTTCCCACGAGCCTCACATTGCCGGTCACGTGTTCCTAAGCCATTCTACTCTCCCCTTAATCAAGAGGCCAGAGTGATCACTAGAGGCATTTGCCAGATGACATTAACTGCACGTTGAGGCCGTATTCCAGTTCCACACTGACTCTCTGTCCCTTGTTCCCAGCATTACAGTGCCACACTGACTCCCTGTCCCTTGTTCCCAGCATTACAGTGCCACACTGACTCCCTGTCCCTTGTTCCCAGCATTACAGTGCCACACTGACTCCCTGTCCCTTGCTCCCAGCATTAGAGTCCCACACTGACTCCCTGTCCCTTGCTCCCAGCATTAGAGTCCCACACTGACTCCCTGTCCCTTGCTCCCAGCATTACATTGCCGCATTTCTCCCAGCCTTACAGTGCGACACTGACTCCCTGGCTCCCTCTCCCAGCATTACAGTGCGACACTGATTCCCTGGCTCCCTCTCCCAGCATTACACTGCCACACTGACACCCTGTCCGCAAGGGTGGACTGGGAACCAAAAGAGGCCCTGGAAATAATTTTCAAAGTGGCCCAATAATAATAATTTGGCATTTATATAGCGCTACAAACCCTCGGGTATCAGAGCGCTGCTTATTATTACCCACTGTGTGTGGTGCTCATTTATCGACCTCGGAAGGATAAAAGGCTGAGTTTGGCGCTGCCGGGATTCGAACCTGCATTAGCATGCTCTGCACAGATGTCAAAGCGAGCGCTCTACTCGCTGTGCTATCGGACTGGCTTATAATACATATGTATACATATTTTCAGCAAGCCCAACCCTTTTCCTATAGGAACATTTGGAAATACCACACAAAAGAGGCCCCGGGTGCAGAGGCCTGCCGGGAAATGTCCAGAGTTCCCTACAGGCCAGTTCAGCCCTGCTGCTCCCAGCATTACCGTGCCACACTGACTCCCCGTCCCTTGCATTACAGTGCCACACTGACTCCCTATCCCTTGCTCCCAGCCTTATGGTGCCACACTGACTCCCTGTCCCTTGCTCCGTGCATTGCAGTGCCACACGGAATCCCTGGTGCCACGCTGACCCCCTGCCCCTTGTTCCCTGCATTATGGTGCCACACTGACTCCCTGTCCCTTGCATCACAGTGCCACACTGACTCCCTATCCCTTGCTCCCAGCCTTATGGTGCCACACTGACTCCCTGTCCCTTGCTCCGTGCATTGCAGTGCCACACGGATTCCCTGGTGCCACGCTGACCCCCTGCCCCTTGTTCCTGCATTATGGTGCCACACTGACTTCCTGTCCCTTGCATCACAGTGCCACACTGACTCCCTATCCCTTGCATCACAGTGCCACACTGACTCCCTGTCCCTTGCTCCGTGCATTGCAGTGCCACACGGATTCCCTGGTGCCACGCTGACCCCCTGCCCCTTGTTCCTGCATTATGGTGCCACACTGACTCCCTGTCCCTTGCATCACAGTGCCACACTGACTCCCTATCCCTTGCTCCCAGCCTAATGGTGCCACACTGACTCCCTGTCCCTTGCATCACAGTGCCACACTGACTCCCTATCCCTTGCTCCCAGCCTAATGGTGCCACACTGACTCCCTGTCCCTTGCATCACAGTGCCACACTGACTCCCTATCCCTTGCTCCCAGCCTTATGGTGCCACACTGACTCCCTGTCCCTTGCTCCGTGCATTGCAGTGCCACACGGATTCCCTGGTGCCACGCTGACCCCCTGCCCCTTGTTCCTGCATTATGGTGCCACACTGACTCCCTGTCCCTTGCATCACAGTGCCACACTGACTCCCTATCCCTTGCATCACAGTGCCACACTGACTCCCTGTCCCTTGCTCCGTGCATTGCAGTGCCACACGGATTCCCTGGTGCCACGCTGCCCCCCTGCCCCTTGTTCCCTGCATTATGGTGCCACACTGACTCCCTGTCCCTTGAATCACAGTGCCACACTGACTCCCTATCCCTTGCCCCCAGCCTAATGGTGCCACACTGACTCCCTGTCCCTTGCTCCATGCATTGCAGTGCCACACGGATTCCCTGGTGCCACGCTGACCCCCTGCCCCTTGTTCCTGCATTATGGTGCCACACTGACTCCCTGTCCCTTGCATCACAGTGCCACACTGACTCCCTATCCCTTGCTCCCAGCCTTATGGTGCCACACTGACTCCCTGTCCCTTGCTCCGTGCATTGCAGTGCCACACGGATTCCCTGGTGCCACGCTGACCCCCTGCCCCTTGTTCCCTGCATTATGGTGCCATACTGACTCCCTGTCCCTTGCATCACAGTGCCACACTGACTCCCTATCCCTTGCCCCCAGCCTTATGGTGCCACACTGACTCCCTGTCCCTTGCTCCGTGCATTGCAGTGCCACACGGATTCCCTGGTGCCACGCGGACCCCCTGCCCCTTGCTCCCTGTGCCACAGCACTCACCGTTCTTCGCTGGTTGCTGAGGCAGAAGGTGCAGATGGTGCGGGGTTGACGCCCCTCCAGGTCCCCCTTTGTGGCGTAGTGAGGTCCAAGGCAGGGTTGCCCGTCTTGGCAGCCCTCGCCCAGCAGCAGCACGTTGGCCAAGTGGGCGATGTAGCTGGAGGCGAGGCGCAGGGTCTCTATCTTGGAGAGCTTGCGGTCCACGGGCTCGGTGGGGATGAGGTTGCGCAGGGAGGTGAAGGCCGTGTTGACGCTCTGGGTCCGGTCGCGCTCCCTGGCATTGGCCGCTTGCCTCTGCTTCACCACCACCACCTGGCCCGGCTTGCGGCCTAGCTTGCGCCGCTTGCCCGCCCCCTCGCCGTAGGACTGCTCGGAGGTGTCGCTCTCGCTGCGGTTCTCCTCGTCGCCCTCGGACAGCATGCTGAGGTCGGGGTACAGGACGTGGTTGCTCAGGGGGCGCAGCATGGCGTAGGCCATGGGCGAGCCGGCCTCGCTGTAGGGCTCAGCGACCGGCCAGGGCCGCTGGAGGATGCCGCAGTTAGCCAGCGTGACTCGAGGGCCCCTCTACCGGGCAAAGGCCTTCACGGGGTTCGGCAACAGTCCTGTCACTCGGAGGGGGGAGCCAAGGGGCCAATATCGCCACAAGATTCTCCCAGCAACCAGTCTCTCTGTAAAATGGCGACTGTGGCCATACACAAGTGCTCAATTACATTAAGCTTCCTCAGTTAATGTCTCAGAAATTCTGTATCGCTGTTGCACTTTATAAGTATCGGGGTGCCAATGAAAGTTGCTGTCCCCCCACCGGTCTGCGTTGATGCCGCGCGACTGTCCCTTTGGGAGTTGAGTCAGCCTCCCCTATTGCGTTGCATGAACTGCGGCCCTCCCCAACCAGTTGGCGTCGATGGAAATGCCCCTACCAGTAGCAGTTCTGCTGATATTCCCACTCCGGCGGGCGGCAGGTCCAGGGTCCGCTTCTGAACCAGTCGGCGTGGCTGTGGTGTTCTCTACAGTTCAGGGTCGCAGTAGGGAATTCCACCCGTTGCTGTCAATACGGGTTTCCCCAACAGGCGACGACGGGGCAGAATCCCCTAATCTGTGGGTTCAGGGCTCCACTTCCCGATCAGTTGATGTTCTCACGGGGCGTTCAACCAGTTGGCTTAGCTGAATGTCCTGAGGAGTTGGTGGCCTAGTAGAATTCACCAGCCAGTTGTTGCCAATGCAGGTTTCCCAAAGCAGATGGTGGCAATGAAGGTTGTGCCGACAGTAAGCCTACGGAATGAGCTGGCAGTCAAACCCCAGCTCGCCAAGTGGCGCCTTTCTCTCGGGGCTGCCACCTGTTGCCTGGATGCCCACCTGTCTGGCGTCAGGGATCTGGCCCTCTCCACGCCTGTCAAGGGTTGCACGGAGTCTAGACTGCTGCTGCTGCTGAGGCCGAGGCCGCCTTCCCAGGATGAATTTGAAGGATTTCCTGGCCAACGCTTGGGAAGAGGCGTCCCTTGCGCCGAGCTCGCCTCGCACCCTCCCTTCCCCCAGCTGTTGATGTCCTGCAGCCTACAGCTGTGGCCGGGGCAGTGATCTCAGGCGGGGGTGCACGGCAGCCTCTATATAAGCAATGGGAGTGTCTCTGCGCGGCAGGCAGCCTGCCCTGCCCAGCCCCAACACCCCATGACGTCCCAGGTCCACTGCCTCCCTCTGAACCTCGAATCTGCTCCCAAGGCAGGCTCGCGTGTGTATGCTCTTCATTTCCGAACCCATTCAAGGGCGTTCCACCGGCAAAAGCCAAGCAGCGTAAATTGCGCCGGTCGCGGCTAAACGTATTGTGGAGATGCGCCCCCGACAAGTCGCATTGTTGCGAGTGTAGCTTGGGATCGCGAACGCGCTAAAGGTGTGGGTTCCCGAACAAAGGAGCGAAAAAGGGATGTGATTTCGCAGGAAAAGTGTGCACCCACCCCTAAGATGGTGATTACCCAATGAGTGTGCTCCCACCTCAAAGGGGTGATTCTGTAGTGAACGTGTGCACAGACCTCAAAGGTGGTGATTCCACAGCGAAAGTGGGTATCCACCTTAAATGGGGCAATTCCCCAGTAAATTTCTGCTTCCACGCCACAGGTGGGGATTTCCCAGTAGCAGTGTGCATCCAACACCCACTAAAATGGAGATTACCCCATTAAAGTGTGCCCTCAACTCAGACGTGGTGATCCCCCAGTGAAAGTGTGCATCCAGCCCTTGTCTCATCAAAGGAGGTGTGTGACGAATCAACTTCCGGAGCACCAGTGGTCCAGGGATGAATATCGGTTTCTAAACCATCAATCAGCTCCACAGTTCTAGTACACCAGAAGGGATCCAAACAGATTGGAAACGCAAGCACTTTATAAACCCCCTTGTCCAATTTTGGTAACGTGGACGGAACGGCAGGCTTATCTCAGAAAGGTCGTGGATCGTTGGTTAGTTGCAACACAGCGAAAATACAATTATTACCCAATGATAAAAGGGACTGTCCAGTCAAGGTTGTTTAAACTTATCTACTTTATTTTTATCACAACAGACAGTTCTAGCACACTACAAAATACAACCCATCCTGTGAAGGAATGCAGAGGACAGACAGTTTCAAAGAAGGAAAAGGGATGCACTCTGGCTAATGACAGGAGGGTAGTCGGTAAAGCAATTAATCACAATAGTTCAAGGATACTTGGTTTCAACACAAAGGGAGCAATGGGTCGTAAACATTTCACTAGGGACCTTTGTAGAAGGACCAGGGGGACAGAACCACAATATACCTTGTGCTGTAGAAGTCCTTGGTGCTTGACAAGATCAAGTCGTTTCAGGGCGCCTTGCAGCTTCTGCGACAGAGTTCAAGGTGGGAGACAGCTGCAGGTATCAGGCAGCAGGCAGTTCGGCAAGCGAGGCTGGATGGACGGCTGCATGCTGTGGGCAGGAATCGCTGTCTCAGTGCTGGTTGGCGGGTCTGAAGCACTGATCGAGGTGTCTCGGACGTCATTGGGACTGCGGCGTGAAGAGGGGAGCCCAAGTGTGGCCCTCGTGACTTCCACCCAAATCTCAGCCCGAAGACAAAGAAATTAGAAATGCACATCACTCCTGGGCCTTTCCTCGCCGTCGTTGATGTACCGCAGATGTGAAAAGCACTATGCACTCAGACAGCCATTTAAGCCATACCCGATTGACAATGTGGAGGAAATGCAGTTGTCCTTGATCGGACAAGTTGATTGACTATAACCTCAAAAAATCTGATGATGCCATCACTGACATCACTGATACCATTGACATCACTGACACCATGACATAGATGCCTTAGACATGAAGCATATAGGCATCCATGCATGAAGGTACACAGACACAATAGTTTATTGCAGATAGACACTAAACAAAAGCTTATGACTCACATGGCTAGAGGACTGACACACACACACACACACACATCCTGTGCTAAGCGTAAACAACAAGACGCCTAAGACGACTTATACCCAGCTTACTCATGCTTAATTGTGACTAATATGGGTGGCTATAAGAACAAAGATGGAAGCACTAAGTGCATTGAAACGAATGGGGAAAGGCTGACAGACTGATTCAGTTGAAGCACAGACAGGCTTCCAGCACAGGCCCTGTGCACAGCCTTGCCAAGGAAGAGTGGGGACGGAAGGTTTGTAGTTAGCCAAGGCGATAAAGCACCTGCGAGGGACACAGCATAAGAGCTCAATTTCGTGCTCCCTACACATGTGACCTGAAAGCACAGGACAGAGCCTATTCATTCACGGTGGAGGGGGGAAAGCTGTTCCCAATCGAACCAGAGGTGGAAAGATACAACTATTATATAAGTTCAAAGCTGAATGTTCTGTCTCAGGATTTAGGCGATCAGAGGCGGCAACTTGCTGGGAACACACCTCACCGTTGGGATCGTTCCTTACCTTGTAATGTTTCACTTGGCCTGGTAGCTGTCCAAAAGTCCCAAGGCTGAGAAGACCTGTTCTGTCCAATCCCTGACTGCCTCTCACGTTAAGCACACTATGTTGCATGAGCCTATTACCTTTATGGTAACCTGCAACTTTGAATTTCTGACACTTAGGAGGAGCCACCAGATATGGCGATCCAATAAGCAGACTAACCCGCACAGATTACATATATAGTTTTCCTAAACTAACCAATTACCTTCCGAACTGGCATTTATTGCAACTCGACCCTGATATAGCCAAGTTCATCCAACATGGTCTGCAAATCCTCTTCAAAAGAGCACAAACATTGAGGAACCAACTCAGTCCTTTGCTTCTCCCACAGAAAACAGAGAAGCAATCTACCAATTGGCTGAACCAGGAGACCTTCGGGTTCAGAAAATGTGGCACCTGTTCCATGTGTCAATATGCACATGACAAAACAACGGTCTTTCAAGACAAATTTGGCAATCAAATAAGAATCAAACAAAATATTAACTGTAGAACAAAATACGTGGTTTACGCCATAATTTGCATATGTAACAAAATGTACATAGGGAGTTCTATTCGCCAACTCCAGATTCGAATCTGTGAACATTTGTCTGGGATTGGCAGTCAGAATTCTATGTTGCCACTGGCAGCAAGATCACCAACTGGATCAGAAAAAAGAAATAAGATTCATTGGATTACAGAACGTCAACCTTGGCAGAAGAGGAGGCAATCTTGAAGTCCAGTTACGGCAGACAGAAGCACGTCTAATCTGTCATTATCGAACCCTGAAATTGGGTCTTAACATTGACAGTGAAATGTACTGTTTTTTGTAAACATTTTTGGCATTTGTGACTGGCAATTATATACATTCAATATTACTACGCATAACCAATTCAGAGCACGTTTCTGATGCATGTTTCGAGGTGCTCTTTATTGTTATTATGTTTCATTATTATTATTTTTCATTACTATGCTTATTCTAATTTTATTTCAGTTGTACATTGCTTTTTGGAAACTATTACATCAATCTAAAATGTGAGTCTTTTTCTGCAAGCCATACTGGAGTTATTGTACAATACAAGGTGAGTGCAACTAATAGTCAAATACCATCACTCTTGTATGAAGCACGCAGGAATCTTAAGCACGTAACATGGAAGTACATCTAGCGTATGAGTCGGCAGGCACCGGTGCGCACACCTCATTCAAATTCATAACACAGATAATCAGGGATCAGGTCCTAACTGTGTTGCTAACAGGGATTTATCTAAATAATGCTGTCATTTTCTGACTAGATATACTAAGCTTGGCAACCAGTGACTGGTTGCTTGCAGTGCTACGAGTAGGTTGTCAAGGTAACCCACATAACAAATGTTTTACGAGCCGTAGTAACTGGCCAATTTATGCATACATTGCGTTTTTGAACGGTCGTAAGCCAGACCTAGCACAGTAATATATATTCAAAAATAATTAGGAGTTATAACCAGGTTTGGGCGTAGTAACGTATCTAACATTCTTCAGACCCTCGGTCTCCCAAAAGATGGTGACCAAGACAATCGCAATCGAGGTAGGACAAGAAACAACACAAGACGAGGTACTACTTAGTGGCCGCGACTTGCTTACGATGCAGCTTAACTGACGCGCGAGAAGAGCTGCTAATACGCCGGTATGTGCCACCTAATCAGTGTACCATTTTATAACATCAAGGTGTTCTAAGTGCACGGGCTAAGTAACCCAATTACACTTTTTTTTTTTTTTCTTTATTTTTTTTTGGTTTGTACAAACCTTTAAAATACATCGTTTGTCAGAATCCAATCGTAAATACAAAGCAAGACAAGACTAGACAAGGCAGAACATATAAGCATGAGATAAGCATGAGGTAAAGTTCCATCCTTTTGTCAGGGATCAAGCCTTTGATGCTAGCAGAGCCTTATCGAGAAGGTCCCTATGGACTTCATCTGAGAGTTTACACAGTGTTAAGCACTACCCTGAAGTCCCTGTACTGCGGCGTCAGATAACTCAAGGCTCCTTTCAATCTCATGCAAAAATAAGGTCAGCGCCCTTGTCAGTTTTGTGTTGGAGCCCGTAAACATCAAGTGCCACCATTCTTCAGCACTCCTCAGTGAGTATTCATTTAACATTTGGCCTAAGTGTTTAGTTCTTAAGGATCTATGGAAAGGGCAGAATAGGACAAGATGTTTGAGTGTTTCAATGCAGGCTTTACAGAACCTGCATACTGTGTCTGACTTGTCCTTTCCAGCCCAGTTCTTTGTTTGTTCTTTTGTTCTAAACAGATTTAGGCGAAATCTCATGAAAGTGGCCCTCCTCCTGTTGTCTGGGAATAAGACCACATAATTTTGCAGTTTGTTAAACGCTCTTGCTTCACTAGGGGCATCTCTCATTGTTTTCGAAGTCCTTTGGTCTGTGCTAGTTTGAATCCAGTCTAGTTCCCAAATCTTTTTCTTTACCATCAGTGGATTGTCGTGCAGCGTTTTGATATTGGTCTCGTACGTGGTCAAAAGCTCTTCACATTTTTTTGACCATATGCCTAACAGCCCATCTGGGTTCGCGTTTCCAGGATTGCTCAATATTTTATATTGGGGAGCGGCGTCAGGCAGCGTGATTTTCCTAAATAGAGCCATGGCGTTCCATGCAATACGAGCCTCAATGGATATCAGGCCTAGCTCGTATCGCAAGCACACTGTTGAAGTGCTGTTTGGTAGGTGTAAGGTTTTCACCCAGAAGATGTGTTCTAGGGTTGACCAGAGTTCCACTGGACACCCAAAGGCATTTTCGGCTCCGTATATGAGAGCTGGGACAACCTTCTGTTGGTAGAAGGATATCACTGGCTTAAGCGAGAACTTCCCATATCTTTTATTTAGGATCATGGCTTGGGAAGCAAAATTTCGGCATTTTGTTTTCGCAATCTCCACCCAAGGGCTGTCATTTAAGTTTGTGTTGACTTGCATGCCGAGATATCTTGTGCTTTCTACCGTAATTAGTTTTTCTTTTCCTAAATGCCAACAAAATTTATTGCTTTTCCGGTGACGGCCCGTTTGCAGGTTTTGCACCGTCAGAATTTCACTTTTTGTGTTGTTGATGTACAGACCGTTGTTATCCGCGTAGCGTTCTACTGCGTACATTTTGCGCTGAAGGCCGATTGGAGTAGTGTCTAGCAGGATTAGGTCGTCAGCGTACAACATCCAGCTCAGAGCAGAGCCATGTATTTTAGGGGAAAAGGATCGAGGCTTATCAATAGCAATGCCGATGTCCGAGAGGAATAAATTAAATATGATTGCCGCCAGGGGGCAGCCCTGTTTAACTCCACAAAAGGTGTTGATTTCTTCTGTAAGAGTTCCACGTTGGTCAAGGCGCACTCTAATGGTTGTTGCAGTGTGGATTTCTTTAATGGCGGCTAATAAGCTCTCCGGACAGCCCCAGTTTTTCATCTTGGTCCACAGAAGTTCTCGGTCGATGGAGTCGAAAGCATGGGAGAAGTCTATCAGGGCCAAGTAGACCTTTTTGCCAGATCTAATTGCTTCCATCTTCAGCACATTTATTAGCAAGAGGTTTAGGCCGCAGCCGACCCCTTTTACAAAGCCCGTCTGTCGTTCGTCAAAATGGTTGCTATCTTTGATCCATTGTGACAATTTCTGTTGGAGCATTGTTGCATACACTTTGCCTAATACGTCCAGAAGCGCTATTGGTCGGTAGTTTTTGGGCTCAAGGCGATTTCCTTTTTTGAAGATAGGAACTATTATTGCAGATTTTCAAGAATTTGGAGTTACACATCTTCTGCTGATTCGGGTGAATAGTTCTTCACAGAACTCTGCCCATTGCTCGGGATTTTGCTTTATAGTAAAATTAGTAAGGCCGTCCGGCCCTGGGGCCCTTGAGGCGCTCACATTCTTGATGATTTGAAGTAGATCCGCTTTGGGAAAAGTGAGGTCCCATTTTGTTAGATTTGGTGTTGTCGGGGACAACCATTTCACTTTTTTGCTGTACAGATTTTCAAAATGTGAGGTCCACCCTGCTTCTGAAACTGTGTTTGTCGTCAGTGCTCTTTGGGGAGCGCCTTCATTGTTAATAAGGCTCCACAATTCAGATGAGTTTTTATTTCTCATCTTTTGCAGCAGCAGTTCAGCGTCGTTTTGGAGCATTAGAGCCTTGTGAGAGCGAATCCAGTTTTTGTAGTTCTGTTTTGCAGCATGTATACCTTGCATAAACGTTGTAGGATCTTTGATTTTTATGTGTCTGATAGTTGCACGAAGTTCTCTCTTTCTCCTCATAACCTCTGCGTCGAATTTGTGTTTGTTTGCAAATCCAGGGTTTCTCAATCCGTGTTTTTTTTCCACAAACAGTTTGAGAAGGTGGACGTATTCCACTCCAAGGTCAGTCTTGATAAATCTTTCTGAGATTTTGGCGACTTCATCAGGGTGGAGTGAGAGCCTCACACGGTTAGGCTCTACCAAGATCTGATGGTTCCAGCATTTGTTAAGGGGTTGTTTCGCAGCTCGCAAGGTTAGAATTATCATCTCATGATCACTTTGGGTCATCTGTTTTACTACAAATGACAAGGTTGATTGTTGGATCTTTTCTGAGACGAAAAAATAGTCCAAGGTGGATTTTTGTTTGAGTCGTCTCCATGTTGGTGCGGCAGGTATGTCTCCGGCAGTATTTCCGTTAAGCATTTCAAGATCTCTGGCTTCCATTTCTACCATCCATTTTACGGCCAGGTTATGGACTTCATTGTTTTTCCGTCTTAGGTCTATACAGTTGATATTCAAGTCTCCGCATATGATTATGTTATGTGACTCATTTTTGATCATTAGGTCGTCAATTATTGAAGAGACTTTATCAATAAACAGAGTTGTCCTGGCCAGGGTATGGTTCCAGTATAGATTCAGTAGATGGAAATGTATTATATTGTCCGGTTTAGGGTCTGCCGAAACTATTGTTGTTACTTGAATGAATGGCGACAAATTTGCAGTGTTTATTATACGGCATCCAGAACTTTTTTTGACTAGAGTCAGCAGGCCTGCCATGGGTTTTCCTCTGGTTTTTTTGGAGGCCACTTCATAGGTGTCCACGGTCGGGCAGGTAGTTAGCCATGTTTCCTGGAGGCAGACCACATCAAGCTCATCCGACCAGGGATCTTCAAGGAGGTGGGAGAAGCCCCTGGTGTTCCAGGATCCAATCCTGAACTCCAGTTGCTCCTCTACCACATGGCATTATCTTCTTGAGGGTCTGCACAGAGCTTCCGCCAGCCAGGACCAATCTTTTTGGTTAGTGCTTGATTTTTTAAGGATTTTTAAGTCACCACTACTTTGTTCAGTGGCACCAATACCTTTAATAGTGATCTTGATGTTGTCGTCTTTTGAGAGTTTTCCCAAAACATTCCCAGTAAAACTACAGGATGGTTGAAATTTCTTGGAATCGGATCCAAGGTATAGTTCACTCTCACTAATTATTTCTAAATTGTCGAACAAAGTGGTTTCAGAGTCTCTATTTACAGAAGACAGTTCTTGATGTACATTGTCCGGTTTAATTTTTTGAGTTTCTGTCGAGTAATCCGTTTTGGCGTTCTCAGACACTTCTGAAATGTCGTAGCCCATGGACATGAGTGCAGATGCAGCATCCGTGACAATGTTCAGGACAATTCTGGATCTAAAGTGGAGGATGACTTTATCATTTTGATCCTCGTTCTCAAATTCTACGGTCTTGATGTCGTCGAAACGAATCGTTCTAAGAGATGGTACGTGCTGGAATAAGCATAGAACGTTTGTTCGATTTAAGATGAGATTGTCGCTATGTTCAATGCGTTCCAACCGGGCTTTGTGGAGTGATAAGCCTTTTTCGCTGCATCCTTTGTCCATTCTGATTTTTTGACGCTCTTCATTAAGATATAAGCCATGAACTAAGTCCTTGGTCTCGTGTCGGGCCGGTCTTGATCTAATTTTGTTCTCTTTGTTAGGATCAGGCCTATCATAGGTTTGTCCTTTTGGGGCGCCATTATTTCTTAGGCCCTCTTCCAGATCTAGAACCCTTTTCGTCATCGGTTTAGAGGTTGGCTGTGAGTACACAAGGGCTTTTCGTCTGTCTTCCAAAGTTTTAAAAGTAGGACTCACAGGGACGACCTTTTGCATCTCCTGTACAGTGGACATTTCAGGTAAAGTACATATTCTTGAGACTCCAGTTGGTAGTTGGGTGATTTCCAAATCATATTCGTCGTTTGTTTTTTTTTGTAATTCAGGAGCAACTGCCTGGACTTCTGCTTCCGTGTCAGCAGCTAGGACCTCGGAATCGAGGTCCTCATACACAGAGAGGTTAGTGAGGTCAATAGAGGTTTCATCTGCAGGTTCAGAAGGCAATATCGGGATCTTACTATTTACAGTTGCACTGTCAATGGAAAGATCTTTTTTAGGTGCAGAACCTTGTTCATCTGTGAGAGTATTGTTAACAGTGACATTGACAGTTTTTAAGTTCCGGAGAAATTTTCTTGAGTTATTTCCAAGTCTCTGGTTTTTAGTTTTTTGATTTTTTGTTTTTTTTGTCTGTGCTGGTTTGGAGGCCCTTGGGCCTGTTTTCTGAAATGTGGTTCCTTTTAATATATCAAATATTTGACTTTTTGGCTCGTCTGTTTGTGGAATTGAGGATGCCCTGGACACGCAAGGGACACCCGTGTCCGATGTAGATACTGATGTCGAAGGTGTTTGTGGGTCCAGCGTCGCAGGGTTGGATGAGCTCTTGCTACTTTCAAAGACACTGGCAAAGTTTATTTGTTTGAGTACGTCGTCGGTCGATTTTTTTTGACCGAGGGCAGGGGCCTCCGGCAAGAGTTTTGTGATGTCAGGTGTTGGGCCCTGATTACACCAGATTGCAGGTGCTGAGTCGATCAAACCCCCTGAGGGGCTGGTCGGTTTGTTTGGGACTAAGCAGTCAGCATTAGGTGCTGTTGTTGTTAGAACATCTGTTGGCTCGCCAGAGAACTTTGTAGATCCCAGGGCTTCTATAGTGATTTGCGGCCTCCGAGCTCCAGTGTCCTTATAAAGATTGCTGGCAGATATGGAGACAGGGGGGTCAATGGACAGTTTCCCATTGCAGTTTTTAAGGTGGCCTTGGGGCTACAATCTCGCTTGTTGGTTCGTGTCCTGATGTAAGACCTGTTGTTGTTTGAGCGCGCTTAAGGCTTCTTTGGCGATCTCGGCCAGGAGTTTTCTGTCCAGTTTGTTGTTTTCTTTCTGATCTGTTAGAGTTTGCAGGGCTACGGTTATTTTGGCCTTAACAGTCTCGTTTTCCCTTATTTCGGTGTTCAAATCTTTTTCAATGTTAATTAGTTTCGAGTTCATAAGCGCCACTAACGTTGACTGGTCCTTCACGTTATCATTTAATTGCTCATAAAGCTTTAGAAAGGGGGCAATCGAAATTCCAGTAGAAGACATTAATATTGATTGAAGATCTTTTATGCAGGTCGCGTCGAGCCTAGCGTTTGAGCAGCGAGTTTTTTTGTGCGCTTGGGCTTTAGATCTTCTGAATTTTGGGTAGTCACGTTCTATGAGTGAAGAAACAGAAGAGCGAGTCTCAGACGAGGTCGAACTGGAAGTGGAAGAATCACTTGCCACGCCATTTTGTGTGCTCGTGTATTTTACACATCTAGAGTTAATTGGTCGCGTTTGCAGAGTGTCGTACCTTTGGGGGGGCCCGTGCTTGAGAGCAAGATATGCTGGGTGAAGCTGGGCACACAGATTTTTCTTGATGGGGTGGTGTGTTACTCAAAGTGACCGTCGGGTTTTGGTATAGGGTGGTCCTGTTTACCCCTAATTGTGCATCATTAGTGGGTACTGAGGGTGTCCATTGTTTTTCTCGACCTGCTGGAGGGCTGGCCCTTCTAGTTGCGAGATTGCGGTCTCGATTTATTTGTGAAGTTCCCTGTTGGATTTTGTTTACCACTTCTAATGAGTCTCTCCTGTTGTTCATGGGAGCCGGAGAGGCGTGTCCTTCATGTGGTGTGCTTAAGGGGTGTTGTGGCGTGGCCAGGGGACAAAATACATCTTCTTCTATTTCAGAGGTTATCTCAGCATTGGTATTCTCCAAGTCAGTTTGATCACAAGTTTTCGAAGCTGCTTTAAAGGGCGCACAATGTGAGGGGCACGTTTGTGATTCAAGAGGTTCTGACCGATTTAGGTCTGGTGTGCCCTTGATTTTGTCAGTATTTCCGCAGTTTTGCGCTGTGTGGGCACGCCAAGCTAGTACCATCAGTTTAGGCAAAGAAGCTGTGGGAAGATTTCCGACGTGATGCAATATAGAGGGTGGTGAGTAAAGTATATTCAAACTAGAACAGGGAGCACTTGGAGTGGACACAGCTTCCCGCTCCATGCCACACACGTCCGACACGGGTGCGGACACACGGGACTCCGCTCCGGACTCCGCTCCCCCCCCAGCGTCCGCCGCCGAGTCAGACGCGGACACCTCCAGAGCAGAGGCAGGGGCAGAGGCAGGCAAGCAGCAGCGAGGAGCAACCCCGTCCTAGTCCACCGATCCGGCCACAGGGCCGCACCCATCGGGGGTGACCCCGACAGCCCTCACGTCCCCCTGAATCAAGCCACGTGGGCCAAAGTGAGTGGAGTAAGGCGGTCCTGGGTTTTCTGCTGTGTTCACGACCGTGAAGCAGTCTTCGTGACCGCCGGCCTCCTTCTTCTCATACCCCCCCTCCTTCTCTCTGGACACGGTAGCAACGCTCGCAATGAGGGGTCTTTGGTACCCTCTACAGAATTGCGTAGTGGAGAGCAAGGGAGAGGGGTGGGCAGGGGACCAGGCGATGAACAATGCTTTGGGTGAGGGTGGGCACACGAAAGCATGTCTACAGATGAAGGCTTGGAGACCAGTGATGGGGTTAGAGACTGGAGGGCGTTTTTCTTCGCCGTGTAGTTCTTGAAACACGGCTGACTCGACTGAATCGCAAGTAAGCCTGCATCTGAGTGAGTTCCAATAGGGCACACATGGGTGTCTTTTGCAGGTTTCGTGACAGTGTCAGTGTCATTAAGAAGAGTTAGTTTAGTACTTACACGAGATGTGGCCAATACTTCAGTGTAGCTGTGAACCGCCAGGCTATTCCCGCACCGCCGCTGTAGTCTAGTGTGGGGGGGGGGGGGAGCGCAGACGGTTGATGTAAGCTTTCCCACGGTGGCTGGACAAGGTTTCCTCCATCGGTAAGGAGCTACCTGCCCCTCACCCTCACCTCCACACCAGAACACCAAAACACACTGCGCACACCGCGCGCTCCGCGTGTGTTAGGGGTTTTAAACTACTTCCTCCTAGAAGCAGTAACAGTGATGGTAAACAGACTCCAGGTAGCAGGTAAGGCAGGTAAGGCAGCAAAAGAAAGAGCCTGGGCAGTCTCAGGCTCACCAAAACACACTGCGCACACCCTTTTACAATGGCCTGACTCAGGATTGTGTTTTCCTGTAGAGTGTAATATAAATGAGCCAAATCAGTCCCACTAAAGGAACGCAGCATTGGAGTGCAACACATGTATGAATGCGTAATAGAGCGCTCCCCAGTATGCGATAGTTACACATAATATTCTGTAACCTGTTTTTTTAACATGAACCTTCTATAGATTAGTATACAGACGTTTCTTGCAAACTCAAGCCGCAAACGTGGTTATTTTCAATTATGTGTTCATACCGGGCGTAATTGCATGCACGCATAAGCAGTATACTGTGTGAACTTGTATTTATGACCATGAAACGCTATTAAATCAAGTTACTCTTGTGTCTAGGGGATTTAACCCAGTTATTACGACTTCTACAGACCGCAGTAGCATTATTGTGCACTACTGAAATAAGGTAAACAACCGATTTGGTTTATTGCAACTAGGGATACGCTATTGCATGAAATGGGTCTAATGGTGGCTCACTTGGGTGCCTCATTTAATACAATGGTTTATTTAGCAATTCAACCTAATCATATAAAGGCTGATTGCACACACTCTCAAAACAAGGGTCACTCTAGGTTTCCAATGGTGTTGATTTTTGTAATATTTATTTGTGTTATAAAGATTACGAATGACCTTACTTAGCATATAAGGCTAACGTTTTTCAAATGCAATAAGCATGTAATGTGTGAGAAATGTATTGTTTGGTTGCCATGGTGTACAAATATGGCTAACAGTAATTTTGATTTTCCATTTGTGGTTCTATTCCCGCTTTATCCCTTCCCTTCCCCATTCCTTTTCTCTCTGTGTTGAATGCACACATACACATTATATAACATAATTTTCATTTGTTTGTGTATACATATGCCGTATTTAAAACTGTATAAATTGTGTGTAATTTTGATATGTGTTGTATAGCCCTGGTTTGAGAAAGGCAATGTCAATTTGCCGAAACACATGTCACCAATATAGGGCAAGTTATGATGTAGTTTCAGAACTGGGTGTGTTAATAAACAACAGTTTCTGAACAACAGAATCAAAGGTGTGGCGCATTGTGTAGAGGAGGGTGTGTTTTACGATGATCAATATTAATGTTATGCCGGCACGCCCTTTCTGAGCGGAGCCTCCATTTCTCGTGCTTTGTGACTGCGCCGTAATAGTTACAACTCTGACACTACATACTTCCAACATTCATTTTACTGTCTATCACTCTATCAATTTTCCAGTTCATCAGATGTATGAAAATACCAGAATAATAATTTTAATCATAACTTACATCACATAAATATCTTTTTTATATGGTCCTGACAGGCTCTGTATACCCTTTAATATGAATCTGGGCTGGGCTCACTGGGATGCACGATTTTCTTAATATTAGGGGAAAAGGAGTCCATTGTTAATCACTGCCCCTGCATAATAGGTGCTCCGAGTTTCACTCTTATGACCCCACCAGGTAGCCCACTCCAGACTGGACAACACCCACCAGCCGCCTCCAAACTGGACACCACCCACCAGCCCCTCTCACCTGTGACACTCCACCAGGCAGCCCCCTCCATACCGGACAACACCCCTCTGCCCCCTCACCTGTGACACCCATCCCCAGACAGTCCCCTCCAGACTGGACAACACCCACCAGCCCCCCTCCAGACTGAACACCACCCATTGCCCCCTCACCTGTGACACCCCCCAGGCATCCCCCTCTAGACTGGATACCACCCACCAGCCCCCCTCACCTGTGCCCCCCAGGTACCCACCTCAAGACTGGAGAACACTGACCAGCCCCCCTCACATGTGACACCCCCAGGCAGCCCCCTGACATCTCCCACAATACCAGTGCAATGCATGTCTGCAGCTCCCCAAAACCTCCGTGGTCTGACAACACCATGAAGTGCAACACCACCATGTACACCACAAATACGACCAACTGGAAGCACGGGAGGTCCATCCATGAGTGGAGCATCTGCTCGCACACCCTTCCAGGCCTTAATCAGCCCCCATACACGTGTGACAAGTGAATGCAAATCCATGTGCATGTTGTCCGTAGCACATTGTCAAGGCATCAAAGTACAGTAACTGGATGTGTGCCCACGACAGAAGCAAACCTACCAAAAGATTTTGCAAGATCCACAAACAATGGCCTAGCGTGTCACAACCTGAGCATCAGTGACTTGGGTGGAATGGGTAACAACATAACTGTCAGGGAACAATCATATGACAGGGCCATGCATGGGTGATGGTGGGCCAGTCAGAGAGAACATGAGTCACAGAGACTGGGGAATTGTGCTGCCACTCTGGAAGAGCAAACATGGCCCACTACTGCATTCCAGTAGTAGAGGTTGAGCGACACGAGAGAAGGCAGTGTGTGACTGAACATGTTGGTGGGCGTGTCTGCACGACATGGGTTTTACACAGCAACAACAAACAAATGTGCTATTAACGTGACCATGGAACTCCTCCACTGTGAGCCCACCTCCATCCACCCCAACCACACTGATGCCAAACACACAGTGATGCTGCACAGGTTAATGCAAATGAAAACATACAGTGCAGACCCAGTCGTCTGATGGACCCACCCCCACATGTCAGGTACATGTGCATCCTTCCATCCGCAACCATCCCAGCAACAACAACACACAACCATGCATGCCACAAGACACATGACTTGCAATGGCGAGATGCACTGGCTGAAAATAGAACTACCAAAGAGGCCAACACATAAATGAAGTGCATGAAGCGTGGAATGTAACAAACAGAACAATGTATTGGATATAAATATGTATGAAAATAAACGGGGAACCAAGCTCAAAGCAGTCCAGGGGAAATATGAAATAAAAATAATACCCTATGCCTAAAGAACTATATACAATTAAAACTGGGAAGGAAGAAAGTCTGCAAAGTCTGGGGAAAATGATAAATAAAAAGGAAACCTACACCTAAATAACCTAATAGTACAAAGGCAGAGGGCTAGTCCTCCTCGCCAATCTCACTGAGCCTTTCCACCAGGGCTGAGTCCAGTGACACGTCCTCCCCACTCAGGCGGGCCTCCGTTGTTGCCTGGAGGGCTTGCAGGTACTCCAGCAACTGTGTCTCTATCACTCAGGTGTCCCTGCAATGGCCTCCAGGATGGCAGCCCGCCTCCTTGCCCGACAAAGTGCAATCTCAGCTCTGGCCATCACTAACCTTGCTTCCCGAGCCGGCTGCCTCTCTGCCCCGATATGCTCTTCATATCCTTCGAACATGGAAGACATCTTGTGCCTCAGGTCCACGTGTCCCTCCTGCCTCACCCTTCGCACCTGCCTCCTTTCGGTGGGCTGCCCTGCAACAAATAGCCTCCTCCTCATTGACACCTGCTGCCACAGTGCCCAGTGCCTGCTATGTGGGTATGCCCTCTTAGCTGATGACGATACCCGGGGGCTTACGGCACCTGCACTGCTCATGGGTGCCTGATGTCCCTCCATTGCCAGTGACCCTGTTGGTGCCAGGGTAGGCATGGTGACCACCTCAGCTGATGTGCCTTGGACTCCTAACTCGGGCAGGGATGTGGTCTCCACCAGATGGGGCATTGAGGGTGGGACTGGTGCACAGGGGGCCCTGCTGGTATCTGGGCTGGTAGGCACCCTGGCAGACAACTGGCACACAGAGCAGGAAGACAAGGAGGTGGTCACAGCAGTGAACATCCAATGGAGGACACCACGGAACAGGCATGCTGCAAGCCAGCTGACGAGGCGCGATAGCTCACTGTGATCATGGGCAAGCAGACTGCGAGTAGCCTGCCCATCATCACGAATGACACCTGGCCGTCTCATCAACCTGGCCAGCAGGGGTAGCACATAACCCCCAGATGTACACACCAGATGGTAAGGGGGTGTTGGTCTGGATGGACACATCAGCTGACACCGGGTGGTGGGTCTGGGAGGAGGCATCCTGGCAGGCGCACACTGCTGCATCCGATGACCCAGGGACTAGATTTTGCATAGGCACCTCCACAGTTGCCTGCACAGTCTCATGCCCCTGGGACAGGACTGTAGTAGACACGCCCACCTCAACACCCCGATCTGATCCCATCGGTTGGGCTGCAACAGCCGCCTCCTCCACCTCCCCCTACGTCAACCTGGATGAACGCAGGGCATCCTCTGCCATGGATGGTTCCTGTGAGGCATCACCTGGTCCCACTGCTGCTGAGGAGTCCCCTCCCACCTTCACCTTCTTGGACTCACCCCCAGCAGCCATGCCCGATGTCACCGGCGCTGCCACAGCCACATCGCTCCCGAAGATGAGCTGTCACAGGGGCATGGCTAGGGCATACACCTCTGCCTGGTGGAGGCATCCCTGCAGCCATGCTCCACAGCACTGCTTCTGCCCTCTTCATCAGATGCAAATGTGGAAAAGGAGACACAGAACAGAAACATCAGCGTACTGCACCAAATCCGGTGTGGCATCACCAACATTCACATGAGCATGACTTATCAAGGGAACAACCATCAACCTCCACACCCACACACGTGGACATGCAAACCACACCCATGTAGACACCTGCCTGGCCATCACATCAAGCTACTTGCCACTGTCACAACCAACCAATTGCGTATGCTATACACACATGCACCATTTTCACATCCACATGTGAGCATGCCATAGCAACAAGCAGCTACACATGTCATGCACACACACCAACTGAGAGGCCCCAAGCAATGTGATTACCAATCACATCAAAGTCCCGTGAACTGCAATGTCTCTATGTGACTAAGCCAGACATCCAAATGCACGTGTTGCATCCAGGTCTGAGTGATGCTCAGTCACACATTCCCATTTTTGGAACATACACATGAGCATCATGCATGCACATGGCGCGGGGAACACTACCTCAACTGGCACACTTGTCACCCTGGCATGTCACAGACAAAAGTAACATTGCATGTGCATGGTCTGCAAGCCAGCACTACAACACACAATGCAAGTGATAGCACATTTAAAATACATATAGGTCTGAATGCACACATGGAGAGCAATGTCTGGGGCATGTACGCAGACATCCGTCTCAGAAACATACTTGCTGCAAGCCTAAAGGGGTCACTGCCAACATTGTGGTACATGCACAGAGCACCTGCACCATAGACCATTGCACCACATGGCTACTAACCAGTGGACTCCAGACGTTGAGGTAAGTTGCAGACCTGGGAGTGCAGCGCCAGGTAGAAGTTCTCCAGGACCCGCATGTTGTTAGCCAACATCCAGCACCTGCGTGCACGGTGACCTATGCAGTGGCACCGGCCTGGACGTAGCACAGGGCCTTGCTTGGGTCCTGGATTTCAGGTCCTCCCAGTGCCTGTGTACAGTCTTGAAGGTGTGGAGTGCCACCCCCTCTGCGTTGATGGCATCCGTGATCCCGTCCCAGATCTGCTGTCATCCTTCCTTGCCGAGTTGCATCACAGGGTTCAAGAGGGCATCATAATGGTCCAGGACCTTCTCCACTAGGATGTCAATTTCCCTGGCGGTGAAGTTGACAGCCCTCTGCCTCTCTGCCATGGGGTTGCCACTCTAGTCAGAGAATCATGGTGCTGACATGGCAACCCCTGAGGCAGGTGGTGGGCAAGGTGGTCCTGGAGCTAGGCTGTGGAGTGGTGGTGGTGGAATGGCACGGTGGGAGTCCAATTATGCAGCTGAGTTGGTCACAGTGCCAAAGACAGGAGCATAGGCAATGGCTGGACAGCAGGCACTCCAAACGCAGTTCAGGTGGGCAGCAAGCACACACACTGAACAGCCAGCAGCAGATGGCAAAGTTGGAAGCAGCACAGGGCAGTAGGAGGCCGGTAAAAAAGCACAGTGTCAGGAGCTCCGTGTCTCGCAATGTAAGTAGCCAGAGACAGAGTGAAGGGACTTTGCAGGTAAAAAATGAGAAAAGCGTGGACAGGTGAAATCCGAGGAAAGGCCCTCAGCGTGTAAGATATGTGACACACACTGCATGCAGGTGTTGAGCACATCATATTCGGGGATACATTAGTATGTGTTGAAGCAACTCTGAACGTGTGTGCAAAGGGGAGGAGACGGATGAGTGGAGTACTGCGTATTTTGGGGTGCCATGCAATCAGTTCACTTCAGGGACCATACAAACCTCTTATTTTGGTGGGGGATTTGCCTCCGCGCATAAGCTCATCTACTTTTGATTTTTGCAAGGCTAACAGGGAGTTGCATTTGCATTTTTTTCAACTCTGGGTTCACCTGTGTATCGCGCACCACTATTCTTATCTTTCTGTTAGCTTTCTGGGTTCAGGTATGCATTTATTGTGTTGCTGGGTACAACTACGTACCGCATACCATTTTTTTCTTATTTCAGAAACTATCCTGGTATCGCATACGCATCTATTTTTATTTTGGGGTGCCTGTGCATTACGCGTACCGTATTATTCATACCTGGGGTACATTTGAGCCTTGCTGAACCACAGAACTACGTCTTCGGGAGCACACATACACCAGCTCAGCGTATGGTGCATTGGCAGCATGTCACGGATGAGATCAATGCCTTAGGTTTGAGAAGCGCACTGCTGCACAGGTAGTGAAGCGCTGGAATGATCTCACCCATCGCACCAAGTCCATGCTGGTGCTAATCTAGCCTCTGCTCTGGCAACTGGAGGGGGGTCACCAGAGGAGGAGGAGCTGACCATGCATGAGAGGCTTTGAGCCAATTCATTCGACTGGAGCAGGTGCAAGGTGTGGATGGCCTGGAAAATTACGAGGACACGTCCAGTGAGTGCCCAACACTGTGTATCCTGAGTACGTGAAGTAAAGTATCACCAAGATGTATAATTGTGGTGCATATCTGGCTGCATTTGAATGACTGCCTCGGTGAACCATGTCATGTGGTGTACTGACTCCTGTCCAGTGTACACAAGAGTGGATACAAATCAGTTGAACATGTCCGTATGACAGTACTCATCCCCCACTAGCATACCCCCAACATCTGCAACATGATACCACAAGGTGCACAGTTGTTTGCTGCATCCTTGATGTCAGTGACTCTGCTCTGCTCGACATATGCATGTGTCCGAAATACAAGTTACACTTCATGCACTGCAAGGTATAGAATCTCTTTTCACACATGTACATATGTGCTTCCATGCTATATAGAACATCCAAGACAACAACCAACACGCCTTATGGCGTGCCCTGAGTGAGTGTGCATATGTCTAGACTGTGCACAACCCTGCTGCCCCAATGGCAATGACTCCTGAGGTAAATCATTGTGAGGCCTACTCCCTGTTACCCTACCACACTCAGCGCACACTCCATGGTTCCATGCCCCTCTCCCTCTTGTGGATCAATGTACCTTCTTCCTATTTACAACTCCATTGACTTACTCTCTCCACTTCACGCACCTTTCCTAGGTGGTACTCTTACAGACATACATCAACTGGGACCGTTTCATTTTTCGCAGACTTCCGACATGATCCCACAGTCCCTGTACCAAGACAACACTCGTGTGGCATGTGATGGATGCAGACCTGGATGTGGATATGTGTGTCTGCCTGTTACCATGTGATGTAATTGCATCACAGAGCCACATGTCCATGCCCATTTCACTGGTATTAGTCAACAATTTGTGGTGCCATGGGCCATAATGTACTTCTCAGTGACCCTGTGGTTGGCAATGTGTCCACCGGTAGCATGGCCCTGAGCAGGGATTTTGTTACCAGTTTGCATATCCCATGCTCAGATAGCGTGTTGTCCATAGTGTGTGGATGCTGTATTTCTTATGGCGACAGGCCCTGCATTTTGTTGCATGACAGCAATGTGATACACATGTTTACTGTAGACACGTTGCACATGAATCCACATGTCTTTTTCTGTCCATGAGCAGTTGAGGTGGCACCAGATGCAGAGGAGGAGGAAGAGGATGAAGAAGAGTCTGTGGTGCTTCAGACCACCAGTGGAGGACGTGGCGTGGTAGGCCCTGAGAAACCACTGGTGCTACAGATCATCCTGAGCTGTGCTGCAGACACTTCTGACTCTTTGGACTCAGGTAGCTCTGATGCTGAACCGGATGTTCAGTCCTCAATGCTGGCAGAGGTGAGTGCACCAATGGGTGGAGCAGTTTGGGCCCATGAGTCTGCAGGGGTCAGGTGCTTTCACAAGGCCAGTCAGTGGTGGCACACCTGTCTGTGATGGTTACGGCTGCAAGGCCACGCTCCCATGTATTGGTTTCTGAACCTAGGACATTTGTCCAAGGGAGTGATGCAGTCCTGCAGCCGAGGACAGGGGCATCACAGCAAGGGCTATGCTCCCTTGGATCAGGCAGGCGTGGGCCCCGCACATGTGGGGAACATGAGCAGGCTTTGCAGACAGAGTGGGAGCAGCAGATGTTGCGTTCCGCACACCGATAGGGTGCTGCTTTTAAGAGTTTGTCTGAGGGCATGGATAGGGTGGCCACTTCCATGACCCCCAGCAACACAGGTGGAGCAACAGCTGCAGGTCATGCGGTCCACATGCCGCTCCCACAGACTGCACATGGAGGCCAACATCAGGGGTCGACGGGCTGATCCACAGTGTATGCAGGCATCTGTGCTTGCAGAGGGTCGGGCACAAAGGGAAGCCCTGAGGCATGAGTTGTTGGCCCACAGGGCTGCAATCCATGAGGAACATGCAGCCAGCAGAAGACTGTTCTGCCAGGAGATGTTAGCATTGAGGCAGACAATCTCAGGGGATCTCCGTGCAACCTGTGAGGTTGTGCATAGTGACCTCCAAGCCCTCAGTCTGCTGGTGCATTCATCAGTGTCACGCATGGCAGCTGCCATTGAGGACCAGGCCAGGGCACTGCGTGGTGAGCCTCCAGCACTACTTCCACCTTCAGATTCAACACAGGATGGTGGTGCAAGCAGAGACATGCCCTCCGGTCCACTGTAGCCGCGCGGTCCGTGAGCCCATGGAGGGGACCCATGTGGACGTTGACATGCACCCCGCCCCTCCCCCTTCAAGGTGGCGCCCCCCCACCCCCGGTCCATGATGGAAACTTTTGATTTTTTGTGTGGATGTTTTGTCCCTTTTGTAGACCCCAGGCCTGGATGTTGGCATGTTATTTTTGAGTTGCCCTTTCCAGGTTTATTTATTTTCGTTGTTTTATTTTTACCTTGAGTTGTGCAGTTGCCCTCTCAAAGCCATGATGTTTGCAGTGGTGGACATGCAGGCATGCATAGCGCGGTCAACTTGCATGTTTGCATGGTGGAGCGCAGGATGGCATATGCAGGTAACTATGGGTTCAGTGTATTCTCGCATATGTGTGCTGTGTGAATGGTACTTCACTATGCCTTTTATAATGTCTTCTTCCATGTTGTTTCAGTAATCCGTAATTTGGCGGTGACTTCTGTCCCAGGGAGACACCCTGCACCCTTTGACGTCCATGCTCCCCATGCCCTCCACCAGGCACTGGCCCCGTCGCTAATTCGGAGACAGTTCCTGGTGAAGGCGATGCGGGTTTCACACCAGGTGGCACAGTCAGTGGGTAAGCATGTGCACTGTCTTGCATGTTGAGCATGCATCATTATTCACCATGTTTGTTGCATGTGGAAATTAACTTATATGTGCTTTGCATGCTACCATGCAGGATTTCTTTTTAAAGGGTACTTATGTCACTGTGTTACCTCTCTCAGTCAACTCATCTATGCCTGCACCTACTGTGGTGTAATGCATGTCATTGGCCATCTACAATCCAGGCAGTGTACTCCTTGATGTGTGTTTAACTTGGCCTTACCTCTCACTGTCTCTCTCTCTCTCTCTCTCTCTCTCTCTCTCTGTCTCTCTCTCTCTCTCTCTCTCTCTTTCTCTTGTGCTATGCTGCACCCATGGGAAGATCACAATCTATGTCCTGTCACCCTCTTGCACCCTGTGGTGCTTCTGCAGTGGGTGTTCTCTGCATATTTTTAGGATCCATTCATGTGTTGTCATGGATGGGCATGTTCTTTCTGTTACTATGCATGTCATTGCATTTAGGGGACGTTTCTCAAGATGGGTTACATCGATTGCAAGGCAGGTGGGTACCCTGTGCAGGTAAGTGAAGGGCATTGGCAGACACTTGTGTGGTGTTTGTCTGGGAGTCTTGCGCTGTGTGTGATCACTTTGGATTGACTTGTCTTGTGGGGAACCAGTACTACTTCATGGGTGCAGGTTTCACAAGGTGTGGTTCTGATAATAGGTCTGGGCATGGTGTTTTTCTATGGATTAGTGGGGCCACAAGTTTCATATTCAAAATTGTGGGAGTTCCAACTGTGTGGGACTTTCTTGGGTGGTTGGGAGTGGGTGGCAGGGTTGGCTGTTTGAGGCCTGTGCCAGGTGTTGATGATTATGCTGGTGTGTGTCTCATTGCACTTTCACCATGTGCACTGAGTGACACTTCACATCCCTTGCAATCAGGGTCGGACTGGGACAAGAAATAGGCACGGACACCCAAAAAGAAGTGGCTCACCCCTCGCTTCAAAAAAGTGACCCACCCCTCGCCTCACGACCCTTGACCTCTGATGACATCACCGGAAGTGATGACATTTGGCCCCACCCCAAAGTGACATCCCGGGAAGCGATGAAACACGACCTTTCACCCGTTGATAAAACAGGAAGTGGCATCAAATAGCATTGTTCCTAAGTACACTGTGAAAAATATAGTTCTGATTTCACTAATGTGATATACATTTCATACAAGAATGGATCACCATATGTATCATTAATATCTGTGTGTATAGATCAATATTGTAAAATTACTGTGAATCCAAGCAGACGTCCAAGGCCAAATGATAATGTTATTGTATAGCACTTATGCTTAAGCTCTTTTTTTATAGAACAAATATGCAGACAATATCACCCAGCCTGTGTTGTACTCATTTATTAACCTAAGAAGGATAAAAGGCTGAGATGGCCTTGCTGGGATTCGCAGATCACACACTCATCGCAGCAGCAAGCACTCAACCCACTGAGCTATCATATCAGCTATAGTAAAATGAGCTAGTATTCTGTAGTGGATACCATTAAACTGGTAACTGAGATTTAACAGCAGACCAGTTAAGTTCATTTGCAGGTCTGGTGCAAAGTTGGCCGCATGTCAAGCCTACATGCATCTACTTTCAAGCTACAGAGGTTGGCAAAATAGGGAAATCAGCGCATTCACAGGACATCCCATACTCTGAGCACTCATTACCTCACACATGCAAACCAAAATCCGAACAGCACGCCAGGGAGATGGGAAAGATAGACACATTACAACAAAGCATTCATTGTGGCACAATGAAGTCAATGGCCACTTGACGTGCTATGGTCAAATATGTGTACACTGTACAGAAGCTTTTAGGCACAAGGAGTTTGTCAAGTGACTGAGGACACTGAGATGGAATGTCTTGTGATGATCGTAACAGAGACAACGGCAGAAAAAAACATGCTATTACTGCAACTTGTGAAAGGCAAAATACATAGTCTGAAATGGATGCTTATTGTACTCTAAAATTGGTTGTTTATCACTAATATCACTAATATAGCAAATACATATTTATCACTAATACAACAGCACAGCGACTCCAGGGGGCACTGTGCCCCCTGGAGTGGCGGCACGGTGACAGCCGCCGGCCTGGCGGCAGCCCCGGTGCCCCTCAACTTAGCATGCTGCAGCAGCATCTGAATGATGCATGCATCATAATTTATGATGCAGACATCATGCATGCAAATAAATCATCAAAGCAAAGTAACATGTGTTACCCTGCTTTGATGAATTATGCCATTGCAGGTATTATTTTCAAAAATATATATCTTTTTTTGCCAACATTATTTTTTTTCACATTTTTTATTTTCTTTCCCAAAACCACTCCCGAGGGGCCAATCCAACCCTGCTTGCAATGCCTGTGTGGTAATGGTTCTATGGCACATTTAACCTCTCTTGCTTAGGGTTGCCCAATTATGGGGTGCAACCCCAGTTAGGAGCCATAACCATGGAAGCATTGATGCACATTTTGGGATGCTTTGTTGTGAACTGGAACATTTTGTTGTGCTGTGTTGGTATTTTCACATGGATGTCCCATACATGCTGCACCATGGTGTTTGCAGCTTCAAGTTGACCACAGCTGGGTGCATGGTACTGCTGCATTCAACTGAATGCACAAGTGTACCAATTCTATGCTGTCACAATGAAGTCTCATTCACCTTGCACTTTTACTTTGCATCCTGCCTTGTTCGTGCATTTATCCTTGCTTGCAGTATCAAATAGCTTTGTCTTGTCTGCTTATGTCTTCCATGGCAGTTGCTTCGGTGGCCAGCCTTCCAGCCTGACATCGGCCGCTGTGAATTGCTCCCTCAAGCATGATCCTACCTGGAGTGCAAGAGGTGAGTATTTATGTACTGGCCTTCTTGTGCTTTGCATCATGGGCACGCATGACTGTGTTCACTGCACTGTCCAAATACTATGCAGGTGATGGCATGCCTTGTCATGACATTGATAGTCTTCCAAGGGTGTCCCTGCTTTTTGGGAGGCTCAATTATTTGCATATGTGATGTCTTCTCATTTTCATGCAGCATGCATGAATGATGCATGCATTGTGTATGTACCATTGTCCTGGGAATGGGAATATGTGACATGCACATTTGCTGCATGTCATTCAGGGGGCAGGCAGTGTGTGTGTTGTTGTTGTTTGTCAGTGTGTGTGTGCGTTTGATGTGCATGCAGTGTGCTGGTGCTGCTGTCTGTGTGCTGGGACACATTTTGATGATTATCTTCTGAGTTGTTGTTTGTATGTGTTGTATGTCACTGAGGGAGGGCCGTGAGTCTTGAGTTTCTGGGTGCATGGATGTGTTGGCTGCGCTCTCTTTCATTTTGTTCATTGTCTGCAGATCCTTTCGTCAGGGAATGATGGCTATTTCATGGGATGAAATTTGACTGTCGACTGCATGCCAAGGGGACAGGTAAGATGTGCATTCATCTTGATCGTTATGGAATGGCTACATTAGTTTCTGCATGTCTGGATCTGGCCATTCTGGTGTGTCATTCTCTTTGTCACAATTTTAAATTACTTCTTATTATTTAGTACTTTTGTGATGGGGTTTATTATGGTCATGTTGCCAGATTGAGTCACATGTGTATCATTACTGCACTGCATTTCTACACCCCACAATAGGGACATGTTTGTGTGCATCATGCACATTCTAGGACATGTGTGCAGCAATATGCCATTGTGCTTGTATTTTGTGTGCATGTTAATTTTTTAGACCATGTATGGCTTGCAGCTCAGACATGATATTTCAGGATTTATCACTGCTTACACCTTTGACAGGTATGTTAGTTAGTCATATGGGATGTTTTTGGTGCTAAAGGCATTATTTCATTAAATTGTTGGCCTGGTGGTAGTGGTGTCCTCCCTCTTCAATGTGCTTCTTTTGGAAACACAAAATGAAATGTCTTTTTAGTTCTAAGAGATGCACACAAAAGTGCACTTCCAAAGGACACTTTCTCCGGGTGGTTTTGTAGTCACAGTGGATTGGCCCATTGTCATCATTGAATGGTACCTGGGATTTGGCAAGATTGTGTGCACTCCACAGGGGAAGGATTCTAGGTGAAAAAAGATTGCACGAGCGGGGTAAGTGCAGCCTCACCACGTGCCCTTTACCCAGCCACACACAAGCGGGGTGTTCTTGTGGGTGTGGATGGTGTACCACCCCCATGTCCACCGAGATGCCACCTTGTGTTGCAACTGTGGGGTGCAATTAAGGCCCTAAGCAGAAATTCACTTTGACCAAAACCGCATTTAAAATAGTGCCACAAAACGGCTGTGCATTTTTCTCCCTGGCACATGTGTGGCAAGCATTGAACACTGTGACCCAAAGAATGGCTCTGCATCTACTTTCCTATCATTTAAATCATGAGAAAACGGCCTGCATTTAAGACAGCTCTGTGTTTGTTTTTGCCTTTCATCTGAATTCCACAAAGTTATGCGCCGCTTTGAAAAATGGCCCTGCATGCTTTAGGCCATCTGAAAATGCCAAACCCTGAAGCAACACATCCCAAAAATAGCCTTGGCTGACTGGTTATTCACATAAGGGTCCAGAGCCTCACATTGCAACTGACACGGCTTTGTTTTCCTTTGATGTGAACCACTGTACGCAAAACTCTGCTAAATGAAAGAAACAGATAGTTTTTTATCTTTAATCTGTGATATCAAAGGACTCTGTGCAGTATCCCTCCGTGTTTATGAACCCACATTACATACAAGCCCACTCAAAAGGATCAATTAAAAAAAGGTGTTATGGCCTGCAGAACAGCATTGGAACATTAAATAGGGAATACAGCTGCACACTTGTGAATCTGTTAGTTGGAAAATGAGGAAAAAAGATGTTTAAAATCCAACGTCAAATGACAAATCTTGGTTGCATAGAATTGTTAGTTTATATATTGTGGGTAAGGGGCTGGCAAAGCCATGTATTTTATGTTCTTCTCCCCACAAGATTCAATCAACTTGGCAGAGGCCCTGGGAATACCAGTTAAACTAGTTTGTCTGGGAGTATTGCCTCCCACTTTGGCACCTATGAGTGAACAAATTTTGCAAGGACATGTGAGGGGGTTGAGGGCATGATTATCCACTGCTCTCCCAGACTGGGAGGCAGCATTGCAAGAAAAGACAAAGGATACAAGTTGAACTAGTATTTGACCAAGAGGTGCGTCATAAAAGTCCCTTTTGCAGACTGAGCCAGGAGGAGACAATTTGGCTGTGGGGGTTTGAAGCACCGCCCTCCCATGTGACCAATCCTCCACATTGATATTAAAAGACTTGTTCAGTTTAAGACATTTTTCCCAGCACTCTGAATCGGTAGTAATTTTGTATTATGATAGTTTTTCATGTGATTTTTAGACAAATGAAAAGAGACCATGTGCATGTCTCTAGCGCTTTGTGAACTGCAATGGCCAAGAAAGACGCATTTCGGGCTGAATTATAATTGGCACAAATATGAAACTAGGTGGAAAGATGCAAGATGTAATTAGGAACATGTGTAGTTATTGGCAGAATTTTAAATATAATGCTTTTCATACACAGGGCCAAAAGGTGCCAAAAGGCGATGCGACCTCGCACAGAGTCAGCGATTAGTTTGTCCAATTCCCTGTGACCCATTGAAGCTGCATCTATACTTCTTATGGCAGTAGCTAGTATAAGTCTGAAGTTTTGATTCATAGCTCATTTTGGTTAAAAGGTAGATTTGAGAGACAAAGAAAGGTTGTAAATGCCAACATAAAAATGATGCTCTTTCTCCTGAAGCAATAGGGCCAGGGGGAAGAGAGAGGAATGGTAGGCTGCCCTATCCCAGGATAGGAGTTATTCCAGAGTACATCCCCCAGATTGTAAAATGAGTGAGGTCATTTAGGCTATTTAAGGGGGAGACAGAGACACACAAGGGATCTATCTCAATCTATCCATCCACAGCAAGACATACAAAAGAATCCAGGCAGGGAGACAGGAGAAAAGGCAGCTTGCCCCATCCAGGAGAGTGCAGTGACCATATCCCTTGGCCTAGCTGTCCAGAGAGACCTGCCCTTGCCTAGCTGACAGTGCAGTGCAGCTAGTGCAGTGACCAGACCATGCCTAGCTGTCCAGAATTCCATCCAGGAGAGCTCAGTGACCAGATTCCTTGGTCTATTTGTCTAGAGTGACCAGAAGCCTTGCTGGAGTTCCAGGAATCCCAAACCTAAGCTTACATTGTAAGTATCAAATATACCCAGTCCCAAATTGCATACCCCTCTCTTTTAAATCTTGCATCCCATAGAACATCGCATTGAAAGTCCCAAACTACCAATATCATTTATTCACCTGTCCTTAGTAGAATCCGTATTAGCCTGCGTATGTTAGCGTGTTCCTTTGAGAAATCTTTCAGTTATCTGTGTAAGTCCTTAGTATAATTTTGAAGTAAATAAATTATTTCCCCTATAAAGAGATTCAAGGTGTGAGTTGGTTGAAATTCAAAATTAACCACCTCGTGCCATGTGCCTTTCTTTAAGAACTATAGTCATTAAAATATAGCCTAGACAAAATTAGCCTTTGTGTAACAAAAACCAAATTTGCCATATATTATGTGCCTTCTTTGAATTCTGATTTGGCAGCCGTCCCATACAAAAACCCAAACTGTAGTCTCATTGAGAACCATCCCATTCTGTCAGAATCCTCTCTATTACATGCCTTTGTTCTTCTCATTGAAACCGATTTCTGATTTTGACAGCCAAGTCCTTTTCCGTGGCTCTCTGTCATCCCAAATCTCATGTAAAAACAAAATTCCATTTTGAACGCATGTATGTTTCTTTGGCATTTTTCTGTCCCAAAATCGATTTTCCTACCTTGTGTTCAGATTGCCTTGGTGCCCTGCTTAGTAGCCTGCAAGCTTCCTTATCTCTTGAGTGTAGCAACATGAAATTCTTTCCTAGCTGTTCCACCGCAGTTGTAAGCTGCTGTGCGAGTAACAAGTGAAATCCGACTATGCCGTTATGCTCATGATTCAGGTTTTCATTTTCTTTTCTGGCCTCCCATCTTGGGGTGGTGGGCTGAATTGTAAATCTGATCTTTCCCTCTTTATCCTGACTATTTGCCACTGCCTTCCAATTTAGTTAGCAGATGTTTGGGGGTGAGTTTTGCAGGGGGAGTGCTTAACTGTAATGGTATCTATTGCTTTCAAAACCATTTTTCCTGTTTGCCATTAAAGATTCAGGTTAATTGTTGGGATTTTGAACTACCTGTGTGAATCTTTCCATTTGTATTGTTACCCCATTGACTGCTGCCCAATTGTATGATTTTGCTTGATTTTCCATTGAACCATAAAAATGTATAAATATCCTATTGATACACACCAGCCTGGTTCCTCGTCCACTGTGACACAGGGTGTTTGTGAAGGTTGGGTGCGAGATGGGTTGGGGGCCTTCTCAAAGCAAAGAACCCAGGGTTAATTCAAGATAAAAAGTGTTTTTATTGTGCGCCACACTCATCGTCAGTGCAAGAAGTCCCTGGCTAGAGTGTGTCGTGTTATAAATCAGTTACAAGTGAGGGCTCGTCCGGGATTGAGGTTAGAGTTTCCACCCATGACAGCTTAACACAGCTGGCTAACACAGTAAATGTAGTGTTACTTTTGGTGGCTAGAAAGCTGGGTTACACTGTAAAGGCGCCATCCCAAAATGTATACCCTAGGTATCAGGACTGTGTCTCAAAAGAAAGGAAAGCTAACAATAAACTAGGCAAGAGGGCATAGAGATTTTATCCTTGCAATGATAACTTACCAAAGGTAGAACACTCTTCATAATGAGCACTGTGGATATTAACATGGCTAGGCAGCACCTTCTGTCCAAACTATTCATTAGAGGGAAATGGGCAGAGCAGGGGCAGGAGGCCTGGCTAGCCAGTATGATGAAACAGGTCACCTCCATAAGCATGGATGTGTGGCAGGACAGTGGCCTGTTACATCAAGCCCTGACTGAGTTTTATATAACTCAGAACATCAAAGAGGAACAAACTAAGATGGCCCAACTCACTGCGTACATATAGTTCCAACTTATAGTCATGGAAGAAAAGTACAGAGGCAGTGTAACCGCTGGGCAAAATCAGTCCGACCTTTGAAATCAAACCCAGAGTGAATTAAGGTAGGTCGAATAAAAAATGCGAGAGAGCCACAATTCTGAGTTAGAGTTGGGAAATCTCATCAAAAGAGGAGTTGGCAGTACAGCAACAAACTAACTCAGAACAGGAGGCCCAAATGTCTGTACTGAAATAGGAGTGTCAGGAAAGGGTTGATTCCCTGAAAGAGAGTCAACTACAATTGAAACAACAAGTAGCAAACAACAGAATCTGCTTAGAGGACATGGACGCTCTACAAAAACAGATCGAGAAATTGGATGAGGAGAATAATAATTTAATCATTAAAGAAGTCCGTTCCCAAACAGAATTTGACCATGAATGCCTAAAATGAACCACTATAAAACAACAGAGGGCTGACCTGACTGAACAGATTGGCGCACTGTATCAGGAAAAAGATGCCCTATGCCAGGAAGTGTGCAAATTAAAAACAGACCTAGAGAAAAGAGAGTCAGACCTTCAGAAACTGACTGACCTAAAAACCGAGTATGAAAATTGAATGGGGCACATGAGACAAGTAGAAGGTGATCTAGAAGAGACCACCCAGACCAAAAATGTGCAGAGACATGAGATGCATCTCCTGCAACAAAAATGGTCTTAATATTCCCAGACAATGCAAGAGGCCCAGAAAAAAAATGAGGCCCTTTGTGATGAGAACAGGGAGCTCCAGATCCAGGTAGTGGCACAAGGGAATGTCATAGAGGTCAGTCAAGCCCTGATAGCAGAGCACGAGGCTGAGGGCTTTGCCTACCATCAGGAGATGGGGGCTAAGAAGGAGAAACATAAGGGTTAGAAAAAGAGTGGGCTAGTTAAATCAAGTCTTGAGGGACCCCGAAAAGTTAGAGAGTGGCAGGGCAACCCCTGATCACAGTGTGATGGCCTCTGTACCAAGGTCCTCAAGCCAATTTACCACCCTGTATGCGCAAGGCACTGCTAACTTCATGTCCACCAGTTCACAAGAACCAGGAACCATGAGGTAGGCAGACTCAATTAGGCCCAGCATGATGGAGCCGGCAGGCCACCGCCCATCAGAGATAGATGGACGGGCATCCCTGTTCAGGTTCAAAAATGTAATTGCTGATGGATCTGACCAGGAAGACTCCTATGACTAGAAAATCAGGGAGCTAGACTTGCAGAAACATCAGTTACAAAGGAAGCACTTGGTTCACTTTGCAGAGAAAAAGAGGTCTGAGTTGAGGCCCCAAAAGAGTATTCTAAAAACCTCCACCCAAACAAGGAGGTGGGTGGAGTACTCCACCAACCCTGGAAGCAGGGAGGAGTCAGAAGACTACTCCCCTGTGCGAAAGACAGCGTCCAAGGGAAGTGACCCAGAGAGCCCAAAGTACAACAGAGAAGAAGAGACTAGGCCCCATCATTCTGGGAGAGACTCCCAAGCTCAAAGAATTAGGGAGTGCCTAGAGGATAGGGATGGGACCTCCAGTAGCAGCATCTCTGAGGCTGAGGGCGAATGGACTCAGGTGCAGCGGAAAAAGAAGGCTGCCAAGCAAAAGAGAATTCTGGTGAAAGACCCCATTAGGCAGATAAAGGCTATTAGAAGTTTCATGACTTTGCACCATAAAAATGCCAAATATTCCATCTGGGAGCATTTGGAGCTATATGACCAGATGATGACATCTTTTGACATTAGAAACAATCAGAATTCTATAGAATTTGCTAAATGGACATTCTCCCCGGAGTATTCCAGCTTCTTTGCTGGGCTGGAAGATCAGAACCATTCAAGGTGGTCCACCTACAAGGCGGCCATCTTGAAGCACTTCTCCACGCACAGAAACCCCTCAGGAGGCTCACAAAGTGGCCTACAACCTACAGTGTGTAGAGGATCAGGCCACAAGAGAATTTGTTCAGGAATTAAAGCGGGCCTTTGCATAAACTACTAGGTGGATGCGCATTAATAGTAGGGAATTTATAGATATCTATTTTCATGCACTCCTGAAGTACATCATGACGCAGTTGATAAGGAACTTCCATGATGACAGGACCCTGGACTGGGTAATAGAGCAAGCTACCCCGGATCTATGAGGTCCAAAAGCCTGTAGAAAACAAGACTCCCTCGAAAAACCCCAAACAAACCAACACCCCCTCTGCTGTCAAGGTGGCAGAGGTGAAGCTTACCCCCATTTTGGACATAGAAATGGGGGGGCCTACAAATACACCTTCCCCAAACCAACCAAATCAGAGGCAGAGAGGACCCTCTGACCAATAACAAACAGGTGATAGTCAGATAGGGTACCCCAGAAATGTGCCCCCTAACTCTGCCAATTACATCAGCCCTAGGTATAAGGGCAACAGACCCATCTTGGGGTATGTGTGGACTCCCCTGGCCCAGGGGGGGATCCAATCAGGTGAGAAAACCTCCCTCTAAACTTCCCTCAGGAGGGCAGTAATCTTCCAAATTCTAGTTTATGTTTCTTCCCCAGGTACCCTCAATACCCCAAAATTCAGGACAATCCTCCATACTCTCCCCGCTTTCAAGAGTCTAGACCACCAAATCAGGGAGAGGGGAGGTCAAGGGTGGAGGGCTACCAGAGAAACCCTCAATACCCAGGTTACTCTGGTAGGAGGGACAGTTACCCTTCCTGAGAGCAACGCAGATTTGACTCAATACCCCGTATCAGCCAGAGAGGGTGTCACAACTGGAGCGCCAGGCCCAGAACCTAACCCAAGACCTGAGTCACATGTTGAGGGCTCGGCAGAACCCTCAGATGACCATGGTGACTCAGAACAGCTTGAACCAAGGGTCTGGGACCCTGTAACAATGACGGGGATCGAATCCTGACAACCAATCGGTTCCAGAAGATGAGGCACGGGAGGACGGGGGATGCAAAGTCCTAGAGGAAGCTTCATTCCTCACCTGTGAAAAGCCCCTAGACACCCTGGAACCGGAACTTAAATCTCCTACCCCCGAGAAGCTGCAATTTAGGGAACAGTGGTGGGTAGGAGAAACAAAGAGACAAAGAAGACCCATTTTGTGGAGGAAGTTAGTGTCCTCCAGTTTGAAGGGGAAGAATCCTTGGAGGATTCTGGGAAGAAAGTCTTCTCTTTCAAGGATGGGCGGGTTCCTCTCAAAGAAAGATGGGTCCCATAAGACCACAACACAGACTAGATAGGTATGGGAACGACTCAGATACACCCATCCCTGAACTGCAGAAATGTCATCCTTAGAATTTAGCAATGACTGAGGGATCCTTCCCACAAACCGATTCGAGTGATTGTCTCCAGGGAAAGGGCGACAGCACCGAATCAAGGGAAAAGGGGGATTCCCAAATCCCACCAATCTCAGGATGCCAAATTCTATTTACAGATTCCCGAACTCCGACACAGAAAACTGCCCAGGACCCCACAGTGTCGGAGTCCAAGATAAAGAAACCTATTGCCCAGCTTGCCCAAAAAGCCCAATTTCCCTAGCCCTTTGGAGGAGAAAGAAGGTAGGTTGTATGCCCCCGTCCGGGTGCAAGGGCAATGTGCATTCTTAGCACTGGTGGTACATTTTTAGCACTGGTGGATACTGGATCCCAAGCCACTCTTCTGTCCAAAAGGGCCTTTGAGCAGCTTAATTCAAGAAGGGGGAGAGCCAGCAGATTCCTCCCACCCCTCTTCTGGGACAACTCCAGAACTTCGACGGGAATGAAATTCCTGTTGAGGGGAATGCAGCTCTGAAGATTAAAATTGGGCAAACACAAGGTGAAACACCCGGTTATAGTTGTGACTGCAGAGGGGACCCCTTGTCTATTAGGGAATGACCTCCTTCAGAGGTTGTCACCCCTAATAGACTGTGTGAACAAGGTCCTCTGGACTCAGGCTAACCAGCCGATAAAATTAAAACAGAGCATGAACTATGTCAGTCTGAATGGCACATGCCACATGGTTGAACAGCGATCTGACCAAATCGAGTTCCATTTTCAGAACAATCAAATACCTGGCATTGCTGAAGGACAACAAACTGGTGATGGCGACTCCTCTCCATTCCTGAAAATCAACCTTCCTTCCAGTTCAAGTGGCATTTCACACTGGAAGGAAATACCTTGACATTTTACACTGATTCCCAACTTGAAAATCCAAGTCCCATGATAAAACGTGATGAGAAACCAGCTCAGAGTGTGGCTGTTATTCAGAAAAAGGGTGGACAGCTGTTCCACCCTATTCAGTTAAATGAGGGGAGGGAGCCTGTTCTCAGCAGAGTATGCCTGAATAATGGAAAAAGCTTCATCAGCGAAGCATTGTTCCGGAAACTCCCAAAAGATCTAACCATTCCCTCATTTAAATTGGTTGATAAGTGGGAAATGGGCCTGGAAACTCCCAATTTCAAACATCTCCTGCCTAGCAGGTGTATGCTAAAAATGTCCCTAGGGGATAAAAGCATAGAGCATAAATGTTGGGTCGTGATGTCCCCTCTGCATTCTATTTAGGCAGTGACATTCTCAATCGGTTCGCAATTAATTTGGATCTCATAAATTACATAGCCTGGTCCCGACTGGGGGGTAACCCCATGGGCTTTCATGATTCTGAAAAGGCATTTCGGTTAGCTCAAAACTCCAAAACCCGGACGCTTATGTACACCTAAATCACCATCTCCAACAGCAGAGGTTGGAGTTGAACACAACACCATTAGTTAACTTAGAACACAACACCATTCCAATATTGGTGAACAACATCTTCCCTAGCAGTATCACTCTGGGCGCAGACACCTTTATTGGAATGGCGTTTGAAGGCCAGCATTTTTCCATGGACCTAGGAAATGAAATCATAGGGCCAATCCCCAGTGACTGCTATGACTGTGACAATGACATCCCTCCAGAAAAGACCTTCTCCTGGCAAGGGAGGAATTTCTTGGTGTACTATTCCTGCCCTTATAGGGTGGAAGAGGTAACCAGTGACATCGGGAAGGATGATGTGATATTCCAGGTCCACAATGACTGCCTCTCCTACCTGAAACCTCCTGTCCAGGTCAACACCCTCACCAGAGATCTCTCCACGCAGCTGGAGCAGACCACTGAGATCGCAAAACCCAAGGTCTTCCCAGGCTTCAGACAGATGGTTGAGGAACAGGTCAACCTCGCTGATGCCTGTGAGACCGAGGAGCAAAAGTAAACGTTGAAGCAGCTGTTCTTAGATTTTCAGGAAGTCTTTGCTGTGGACTTGTACGACTGTGGTCACACTGAGATAAATTCTACCTCATTTCCCACGGACCCTGGGATGACTCCTGTATTCGTGAAGCAATATCGTTTGCCTCTCGCATATATGGAGTCTCTTACAGAAATTATAAAGAACCTAGAGTCCCGTGGGATAATTCGTCCAGTCCACAGTACCTTTAATAATGTGGTACTGGGGATTTAAAAACCAAATGGTCAATGGAGACTATGCGCAGACCTTAGGGAGCTGAACGAACGGGTCCACATGTCCCGATGACCTCTTCCCTACATCAATCAGGGACTGGCTCAGATCCAGGGATCAAAGGGGTACACCGCCATTGAACTGACCAATGGATACTGGTAGCTAGGACCAGTACAAGCTGGCCTTCACCTTCGGGGGCAGCAGTAAACATGGACGCAAACTCCCTTCGGATATATCAACTCTGGCAATTAATTTAACATCCTTCTGCATAAGGCCATGCCCGTCTTGGGTGAGAGGGGTAACCTGGCCTATGTGTATGATGTCCTAATTAAAAGCTTAACTGTAGAAGAATATAGTGGAAATCTGCTGTGTTCTGACCCAGTTGAAGGTTGCCGGAGCGAAACTGTCCTTTCAGAAAGCACAGTGGTGTACGACCCGTGTAAACTTATTATGACATGAAATCAAGAAAGGTGAAGAAAGTGGAAGCACTGCTAAAACTAAAAGACCCCACAACTCTGCATGAACTAAGGAGTCTTCTTGGACTGACTAATTACAGTAGGAAGTTCATTGAGGATTATGCAGAGGTCACAAGAACCCTGATCCATGTGTTAAAGGGGGGGGGGTCAAGTGGGAGTGGGGTCCAGAACAAGCCGAGGCAGTGAAACAACTAAAGAGAAGCCTCTCACAAGCGCCTTGTCTAGCTTACACCATAAAAAAAAGAGTTCTTCTGGAAGATGGGGTTCTCGAATACGTGCTTGACAGCAGTATTATACCAAAAGCATGACAAGGTCAATAAAGTCATCTCCTATGTGAGTAAGACTTTATCCTCTGTGGAGGAAATTTCAACAATTGTGAGAAGGCACTCCTGACAACGGCTTGGGCATTGAAAAATTACCACCTGTGCTTCCAGGGAGAGCACATCATTGTCGAGACTCCTCATAAGCCTTTGCAATATCTCCAAAGTGACAGAATCCAGGCAGGGAATGTGAGTAATTCCAGAATTTCTTCCTGGATTCTGTCCATTCAAGGCTTTTCTGTGGAGGTCAGATATGGCCAAAACAAGAAGAGGCCCCTCGTGCAAGGTTTGGCTGACTTGCATGATTGTGCCCAAGAAAACTGCCTTGAGGACGAAAGTCTCAAAACCCAAGACTACAAGGAGGCGTACCTGAATTCCCCGCACAAAGTCTATGAAGAAGAAACGTCCAAGGGGATGCCCACAGTTTATGTGGACGGGTGCTCCTACCATGTTGATAACAATGGGGAAAGGGAACTGGTAGCCGGCGTTGGGAATGCCTGGGTGGATGATGCCCCGGAGCTCTCCGCTGGATACAAGATCGGTCTGTGCAGTAGTCAGGTGGCAGAGTTGATGGCAGTTCATCAGACCATTCTCACTGCCGTGCAACACCGACTCCACAAACTGGTCATAATCACTGATTCAGATTAGGTCTGGAATGGGTTTGTGGAGCACCTGATTAATTGGAAAACCAGAGGCATGCTGTGTGCAAATAATAAACCACTCAAGCATGGCAAACATTGATGATCTGGTTACCTCTAATGGGATGACTATCTATTGGAAAAAGATTAAGGGTCATTCCAGAATAGAGGGACCAGACAAAACTGGAAATGACCTGGCTGATCAGTTGGCCAAAACTGGAGCCATCCAGGGGGATCTTCTTGAGATCGAGTCCCTGTTGGGGGAAATCCAGGTCACTGCCGTCACCAGGTCCCAAACACTTGCCCACAATGAACTCTCAACTGCACAGTGGAGTAAGGAGACCCCAGATGCTGATTTGATCATGGCACAAAAAGGGGATCTGATTATTGGGACATTTTACAAACACATTGAGGACCCCGTGAACCTTCCTCTCACGAAAACCGATTATATTGGGAAAGAGGATCTATGGGTGTTGGTGAAGTTTCCCAAAATGTTCTGAATCCAAGACGGTTGGTTGGTAAGGAGATCCATCTCTGGATGTAACCAGTGGGTGGTACCTACCCGATTCCAAAGCCTGATGCTAAGTCACACCCATGGCACGGCCAAAGCCGGTCATCAAGGCTTTCATACTACTTTAGAAATCTTGTGAGAGGTTGCATACTGGCCACACATATGTGACCTAGACCAACATTTGAAGGGGTGTCTTGTGTGTGCCCAATTTCAGCCAAGTTCACTCACACACCGAGCTCCCTTTCAGAAGAGGGGGATGACACTGCCTTGGTCTGATTTACAAGTAGATTTCATTGAGCCCGTGATTCGCTCCTCTAGGGTGAACAAGTAAATGTTAACGGTAACATGCTTGTTTACCAAATGGGTGGAATGTTCCTGGCCCCAAATTGCAAGGCACAAACAGCAGCTGCCCTGATCAACTACATCTTCTTGCGTTAAGGACTTCCCCCAAAGGATTGAGTCAGACCGAGGAAGTCACTTCACTAGTGAAGTTATGACAAAGATGTGGGAGATACTTAGGGTAAAGAGAAAACTCCATATTGCATACCACCCAGCCTCTAGTGGGGGAGTTCAGAGGTACAATAAAACCACTGTGAACATTCTTAAGAAGTATGTGGCATATTCTGAGCCTGAACAAAAAATTGTGCTACCCCAGCATCTGCACTATAGAACACAAGATCAGACACTGATTAATGCGTCCACAACACATGAATATATTGAGAATCGGATAAAACATCTTCAGCATGCTTTTGCGTACGCTGAGCGGAGTCTGGAGAAATTGAAAGAGGGGATGAAAACACTACGATTTAAAGACAACTAAAAAGGAATATCAAGTAGAAGACAGGGTCTACTTGTACAATTTTCAGAAAAACCAGAACAAGGAGAGGAAATTCCTCCCCTCATGGCGCGGTTCCTTTGAAATTGTAGACAAAATGTCACCTGTCACCTGTAAGATCTGCATCCCCAAAGGAGAACTGACAGAAGAAAAATGGGTCCACATCAATCAGTTGAAAAGCTGTCACCCAAGACACGCTTTGCAGCTGAACGATGAGCCAAAGGAAAGTCGGGCAGAGAAACCAACTGAAGAATGAGAAGAAAGGAAAAAAAAAGCAGAGGGAAGTATTTAGATGCATTGGTATATTTAACAGGGAGTAATTTACTTAATGTTATTGTAAAAATGAAAAAGAAGAGGTCATGAAAAGTGAAAATTGTAGCCATGTATATTATGTTCTTAGTAATTTACTTGGTGTGATTGTAAAATGAGAACGATCCATATCCTAAAATTTGTAAACTGTAATCATGGTTCACTGTTGTAAATCTTCCGGTAATGATGTCAGTAAAAAGCACTAAAAGTTGTTTTTATCTATCTTCTATTAGATAATTAACATCATTACCTCCTAGCCTGGTGAGGATCTCCCCGGGGACATGGAAGAAAAGGAAGGAAAGAGGGTGCCGCTCTATACCCTCCAACCTAAAGACAGAAGAGGATCCTGTAGTGCCGCTCCCTGATGAAGGAGAACTCCACCGAATGAACCTCACTCTGGCCTACTCTTCCTCAACAAAAGGTCACAGAAGAGCAGGGGGGGGAATCTGTCGGGTGCATTAAAGGCCCTAAGCAGAAATTACCTTTCCCCAAAATCACGTTTAAAACAGTGCCACAAAACAGCTGTGCTTTTGTTTCCCTGGCACATGTGTGGCAAGCATTTAACACTGTTACCCAAAGAATGGCTCTGCATCTACTTTCCTGTCATTTAAATCATGATAAAATGACCTGCATTCAAGATGGCTCAGTGTTTGTTTTTGCCTTTCATATGAAATTCCACAAAGTTATGCGCTGCTTTGAAAAATAGTCCTGCATGCTTTATTCCATCTGAAAATGCCAGTTAGGCAACAAATCCCCAAACAGCCTTGGCTGACTGTTTATTCACATAAGGGGCTAGAGTCCCACAAAGCAATTGACAAAGCTTTGTTTTTCTTTGATGTGAACCACCGCACGCAGAACACTGCTAAGTGAAAGAAATTAATTGTTTTTTCTCTTTAATCTGTGATATCAAAGCACCCTGTGCAGTATCCCTATGTGTTTATGAACCCACATTACATAGAAGCCCACTCAAAAGGATCAATTAAAAGAAGGTCCAATGGCCTGCAGAACCACATTGGAACATTAAATAGGGAATACTGCTGCACACGTGTGAATCTGTTCGTTGGAAAGTGAGGAAAAAGGATGTTTAAAATCCAACATCAAATGACAAATCTTGCTTGCATATAATTTGTAGTGAATATATTGTGGGTGAGGGGCTGGAAAAACAATGTATATTATGTTCTTCCCCCACAAGACTTCAATCAACTTGGCAGAAGCCCTGGGAATACCAGTTAAACTAGTTTGGCTAGAAGTCCTGCCTCCCAATTTCGCACCTATGTGTGAACTAATTTTGCAAGGACATGTGAGGGGGCTAAGGGCGTGATTATCCACTAATCTCCCAGACAGGGGGGCAGCACTGGAAGAAAAGACAAAGGACACACGTGGAACTAGTATTTGACAAAGAGGTGTGATTTCCTCCAGCACCCATTCCCAGGACAAACTGTAGAACTTCAAAGGGCATCATAAAATTCCTTTGTGCAGACTGAGCCAGGCCAGGAGGAGACAATTTGGTTTTGGGGGTTTGAAGCACCGCCCTCCCATGTGACCTATCCTCCACATTGATATTAAAAAACTTCTTCAGTTTAAAAAAATTTTCCCAGCACTCTGAATCAGTAGTAATTTTGTATTATGATAGGTTTTCATGTTTTTTTTAAATTTAATAGTTTTTTTAAATTAGATTAATTACAGCAAGAATAACAGTAGATGTAACATCCAATACATATTGAAGTGAATATTAACAGGCAGTAGAACAACAAAAAAGAGGAAAATAACAACAGTAATATAATTTTAGAGCGAATATTTAACGATGTATACTAGAGAACCATCATCTGAAATCTGCTATATAAGAACACAATATTTTGCGTACCGACTTAACAGGGGGAGACAAATACAAGTAAGACAGACAAGAGAACACAGAGTAAAAGCAGAGGAGAGGAAGTATATGTGCTAGTATACATTTAATAATAACACGACCATCGAAATACATTGTAAACAATAATGGTTAGAAAGCAGATACGTTTATGAGCCATGGGTGGAAGCATTGAAATTGTCAAGATAATGAATGAAGAATGACCATTTAGCATTGTATTTCGGGGTAGTACCTTGCAGTTTGGCCATGCAATGCTCCATTCTATGAATATGACAGATATTATTCCACCAGCTTCTGCTACTTAGGGAACAAGCATTTTTCCAATTAGCAGTTATACGTTTAAGAGCAATAATTATGAATAAATCATACAAATGTCCTCTTGCAGTTTGCATTCTATGGGCCTCATTCCGGGTTTGGAGCTAACCATGGAGTAATTAGCTCTATGGTTGCCTCCGAAACCGTCCTAAATCCGGCATGGTGAATGGAGTAATTACCGGTCCATTCCAGGGTTGGAGGGACCGGTAATTCCCCATTCACCTTTTGCCCTTCCCCATTCCCATTTCTGCCCCATAGGGCTCAATGGGAATGGGGAAGGAGGTAATTACATCACCGTAAATTACGGTACCGTAATTACCTCCGAGGTACCTTTGCGGGTCCCGTACTTAACTCCTACTAAAAGCAGGAGGTAAGGAAGGACTCGCAAAGGGAACTCGGATTACGGAGGTAAGGGATTACCGGCATCGGCACCCTTACCAGTGCCGGTAATCCCTTACCTCCAACCTCGTAATGACCCCCTATGACAGTTAATGGTGAGGCTGCCTAAAGCAATATTCAAAAAAGAAAGAGGAATGTCAATTTTAAAGATTAAATTAAGATATTTCCAAACCACAGGACCTACATTCATCACTGAGTCCCTTCTTAGACTTGGAGAGTTTAGCAGGAGTAATAATCGCCCTGTGGATGAAAAATAGGAAGTGTTGCGTAATGTTAGCCGAAACTGAAATGTTATTGATTCTTGAGAAGATTAGGGACGAAGTATGTTCGTCTAGGGCGGTACCAAGATCTTTTTCCCAAGACCGACAAACTGACATTGCTAAAGATTTACCATTTAGAGCTGTATATATGTTAGATGCACTGAGGGTGGATGATGTAGTTAGTAGCATTCTTAGGGTGTTCGGTGAGAGGATGTTGTTTGAAAAATGATGTAGGGCATCCAGACAAGCGTTGGCCAATTCATTATAAAACTTGATGTCCATATTTGGAATGGAAAATAAACGTCTAAGTTGGTGAAATGGTAATGTGATGGGACCATTGATGATTTGTTGAATAAATCTAATACCAAAGATCTATGATTAGAAACAATGTTTTTGTTATGCCAAAGCAATGGAGACAAATCTTTGTTAGGAGTTTTATGGTGGGGAAAAAGGAAGACCTTCAAAGCAGCAGTGGTAGCTTTGATTGGATCAGAAATAGCTAAAGAGGAGTAATTGAACCTATATATGATATCAGAAAGGGGATAGTAGGCCCACACACAAGGATCACTCTTGTTTATGACTTGGATGCTTTGGATTACAAAAACATTTTTGTTTGTTTGCTTTATTCTGATTTACATGCATTTCGATATTGGCTCATTTATCCTTACGTGTTTTAGTTGGCTTCATCGTATGGCAACATTGCATGCTATGGTTATTTATTAATTTTTCAGTTTTGCTTTGAAAAATACCGGGCTAGGGTCAAAACACGTGTCGGCAAGCAGATCTGACAGCATCTATTAAAATCTGTATAAAGTTTATTACCACCAAAATTGGTCTTTGCATATCTTGGTTTAATCTTAGCACCTATCCAAACTTACCTAGCCAGCAGCGCACCTTTTGTGTGGGCCTACTGTCCCTTTTCATGTTCTATAGTAATAGGGTGGAGGTACCTACTAGACCCACAAGGGTGCAGCAGCTAGCATCAATATTGTTTTTTGGTGTTTTTTGGTATCTTTCAGTATATATTTTCCAACCCAAGTGCTCCCATTGCCTGGTGTTCCTCCATTGCACTGGGTGTTTTATATTAGATCAGCTGCATCACACGGGAAAACCATATTATCCTCCAATTTAGACCATGACAGGGTATCTGACATGAGGGAAGAATTAAACTAACATTGCGATTGTTTAACTAAGAAGGCCATATGATATAGTTTGTAGTCTGGGAATTTGACTCCACCATTATCATATGGAGCTTTTAATTTGGTTAATGCAATCCTTTACATTTGCCTTGACCCCATAGAAAATTAAGTAATAAGGAATTGATAAGTCTAAGAAAAGAAAGAGGGAGCGAAACTGGAAGAAGTTGAAGATAATATAAGATGATAGGAGATAGCATAATTATTATTGTGTCCAGTCTACCCCACCAGGATAGGTACAGGGGGTACCATTTAGACGTGAGATTTTTAAGTTTGTTTAGTAATATATGCAAATTAAGTTTAATTGTGTCATGTATCGTGGGTGCATAATTGATGGCCAGATATTTAATAGAGTCTTTGCACCCTTTTGAGCCGAAATAATCTAACTCATGCTTAAGGCAATATGAGTTAAGAGGAACTATTTAAGATATTTCTTTGTTAAGTCTATACCCAGAAACTAGACTAAATTGGTGAAGCACGTTAAGCAGATGTGAAAGGTGATACTTGGGATTTTTGATAAATATAAGTACGTCGTCAGCATATGCAGCAATTTTACAATGTGTGGAACCCCTTTCTATTCCTGGTAAATCTTTATTAGCTCTGCTCTAATAAGTTCAATTAAAGGCCCCAACGCAAAGATTTATAAGATTGGAGAAAGGGAACACCCCTGTCTCATTCCTCTCAGTAGAGGGAAGAAGGGTGATGATTGGCCATTCATACTAATAGATGATTTGGGACAGGAATAAAGCAATTTAACTAAGGAGATACATTTTTAGTCTGCAACAATGCCAGTGGAGAGACTGGAACATAAAATCTCAACTAACCCGGTCGAATGCCTTCTGTGCATCGAGGGCAATAGCTGCATATCCCGGGCTATCCTTTTTGTCCATTGGAGACAATATGAATAACGTCCAAGAATAGTCTAGCATTGGAGGAGATATTACGACCTTTAACGTTTCCAACTTGATCCGATTTTATCATAGCAGGAAGGGAGGATTCAATTTTATTGGCTAATATTTTAGCCAAAACTTTGCATTCCACGTTATTGAGAGATATGCAATAATGGGCAATAGTTACTAGGGTTGGAAGAACCAGGAGATGATTTGTTTGAAGTAAAGAAAGAGAATAAGGACAAGAGTTTAGGAGCAAGAGAATGAGCAAGAGAGTTAAAAAATTCCACAGAAAAAACATCCAGACAGGGGCTTTATTTCTTCCCAAATTCCTTATAGCTTGCATTATGTCTAAAGTTGTAATATCTCTATCTAGATGGGAAGGATCAATCTGTGGATAAGATGATCTATTCATTTTATTAAGGTTGGATTTGATATTTTCAATGGGTATTGGGGTGTCAGGAGTGTATAGATTTTCATAGAATTCTTTAAAGCAGTTACGAATATCCTTGGGGTGTTTAAATACCTTGCCTGAGGAGTCTTTTATATGAGAAACATATGAACTTTCCTTCTTTGTTTTAAGATATGAGGAAAGCGACCTACCCGCCTTGTTACAGGTTTAATACGTTTTTGTTTTGTATTTAAGTATGGTACCGGCAGCCAAATCAGTTAGTTCCTCATTGATTTGACAACGTAGTGATATCACATGATGTACATTTGCAGAATTAGGGTTTTGATAGTAACATCGTTCTAAAGATGTTAGTTGAGAATATAATTCCTCAAGGTGTTTTTTAAGCATCTTTTTTTTGCCTACCTGAGAATGCCATAATATGGCCCCTAAGAGCAGCTTTGAATTAATCCCAATTATTAACAACGCTAGTATCTTCCTCTATATTCTGTTCATAATAATTTTGTAAAAAGGATTGGGCTGAGGGAATGAATTGTTTATCCTGCAGTAAATAATTATTGAACTTCCACTTTGAAGTAGGACGACTGATATCATCAAATACAAGGGCTGTACTTACTGGGGCATGGTCTGAGATGAGTATATTAGAAATGGTGGAGTCAACTATAGTACCAGTGAGGGTTTTAGAAGTGAAAATATAATCAAGGCGGGAAAACGTATTATGCTGAAGTGAATGAAATGCATAATCACGTTGTGAGCGGTATGCGAGTCTCCATGCGTCAATTAAGCCAGATTCAGAAATGCAGCCTTAAAAAGATTTATGAGACTTAGACGTTTTAAATATGCAGCTGGATATTCTATCTAAAAATGGATCCATGACTTGATTCATGTCACCACACATAACCAGGTTAACAAAATTGTTTGTAAGAATGATCTTTTTGATAAATGTCCAAAATGCCGCATCAGGATGCGTCGGACCATAGACATTCAAAATAGAAGCATGTTTAGTATTGATTAGTAATTTGATCCATGCCCAGCGACCATCAGTGTCAACATCTTGATCCAAAATTTGAAAGGACAATTTCTTACCTAGCAGTACAGCAACACCATTTGTTTTGGCAACAGCAGGGCTTGCAATAACCGCCTTAACCCATGAGGATTTCAATTTCTTTGCTTCAATAGAAGATAGATGTGTTTCTTGTAAGCATACTACGGAGGGTTCAAAGTTATTTAAATGAGAAAGAATTTTGCACCTCTGAATGGGGGTTATTGCATCCCTTAATGTTCCAAGTCAAACATTTAAATTTCATTTAAAATGATGTTTATCAGTATATGAAGCATTGCCTAAGACCTACTTATTAGTACAGAAACTAACAACATAATGCAGTGACCAAGATTTGGGGCAGGGACACATAAGGGAGACACTGAGGGTAAAAGGAAATGGGAAGGAAGGCCGAAAATTAGGTGATCTCAGAACAGATGAACAAACATGGAGATGTTTATAGAGCCAAAACAATAGAGATCCCAACATTAAGACCTATACCAAATCGTCCAGGCAACTGGGGAAAAAAGGAAGAAAGATGTAGCAGGAGCCGGAGGCGCCTTCCGGGCTGTCAAAAAGCAGCAGGTGACCACACTCGGCGAAAGAGGTGCACAGCATCAGCAAATGTCTCAGAATTTTAAAAGGATATATCTATGAAAGGCATGTAACATAGAACAAAATTCGGCAGAACACGGTAAAAACATTCAACATGAAAACTTATGATCCAGCAGAGGTCGAAGGATTCACTGGGGATGATGTGTCCATATTCTCAGTTTTAATGGTGCGAATGAAAACTTTCAGATCAGCAGGATCATCAAAAACTGCAGAGTGTCCATTGTGTGTGACCTTAAATGAGCATGGGTGATTAAAACCGTACCTGATATTAAGTTGTCTCAATGCAGGACTTAAGGATAAAAATTACTTCCTATGTAGCGCAGTACTTTTGGCAAAATCCTGGGAGATGTATAGTTTGCTTCCGTGCCAGAACAAATCCTTTTTTTCTTTAATAGATGCCATAATACTTAGAAGTTGCGTGAATTTAAGTAGATAAAAAATGAGTGTACGAGGAGGAGAACGAGATAATCCTGCATTAGTGTATTGACCCACCCTATGAGCTTGCTGTATATTGAAAGAGGTGTCAGAGGGCAAGTGAAGAATAGTAGGTAGTAGCTTTTGTAGAATAATAATTGGGTCGGAACCCTTGCATCCTTCCGTTAAACCAGATATACGTACATTATTGCATCTGCTCGCGTTTTCCAAGTCTTCATTGTGTTTTTGGAGGGCTTTAACACATTTTTTCCAGCTGAACCACCCTGGGGGATACACCTTCTGCAATCCCTACCCTCCTCTCCACCTCTTCCATCCACTGCTCAAAACCTTTCCATCGATCATTGAGCTGTTGTAGCTTTTGATTCGTAGTCTCAATAAAGGGTCGCAAAGCTCTGATTTCTGATAGAATTGCTTCTAAAGCAAGGTCAGATGAGTTGAGCGGTGGTGGTGGGTCACTCTTGGCCCTTTTCAAATTTGTTGTGGGTGGCGTAGAGTCTTTTGTAACCAGGGTGGTTTTCTTTTTTTTTTATTAGAAGTCATTGCACTTTATGACCAAAGTCAGTATGGTAGTTAGGAATACAAATGATTTAAATGTTATATCAAGTGGGTTGAAGTAACTGCAGAGCGCCAAAATGATCAGCGAGAGATCCCACAGTTCTCACATGTAAATCTTTGGTGCCAGATATGTTAATATTGAGGTAGTAGACCCATTGTTGCAGTAGATATATTGAATCCTTTTGTGTAGAGCGTAGCACTGTGAGCATTCAACGCAGCAAACAATATGGGCAAGTACTTAGTGCACTGGAGCATAAACCGCTAATAATATGAAGAAGATGAAATGAAGGTGACTTTAGATGGAAAAGCACATGAAAAATTGACTGAGCATGAGATTTCTACTACTTTTCATAGTTGCCAGCAATTCGACATAAAACTGGATTCAAAAGCTTTAGCACAGATAGAGTTATGATATAGCTGTTATAGTTGAGGGAGCCAGTACTTGCCTTTAAAAGTAGTGGTAGCGTGAGTACCAGACTATATTTTATTCCACTTAGGTCCTATGTTTATAAAAGATATAACTGCTTTCTCATAAATGCTGCGTATAAAGGTTTCACCAGTGTTCCAATAAACTCATCATTTAAAATTTGAAGGAAAAAAAACAGAGCAGCAGTGTATGTGAAACAAAAAATGAGGATGGTTTACTGCACTTATAGCAGAGAACAGGCGGTGGCGCTGTTAAATTGGAAGCCACAAAGGCCGCAGTACACGCGTCACTGTAGAAGGCTCACCAGAATTCTCCTCAGGAATGCGGCCGCGTCAAGAGCCAGCAGTAGCCCACACAGAGCACACGTTGCGCGGGCTCCAGAAAAGGGAAACAAGTCATTATTTCCACTAGCAGCGATGTCCGGAAATGCAGGGCTTTGTGAGCGGAGGTAGGTGGTAGGAAAAAGAAAGCTAAAATAAAAGGAAAAATGCTTTAGTGTAAATGAGATGGAGCCGAAGGATCAGGTGGCCATCTTCCGTAGCGCGAGACCATGCCCCCCCTTTAATGTGATTTTTAGACAAATGAAAAGAGACCATGTGCATGTCTCTAGCACTTTGTGAACTGAAATGGCCAAGAAAGACACATTTTGGGCTGAATTATAATTGGCACAAATATGAAACTAGGTGGAAAGATGCAACATGTAATTATGAACATGTGTCGTTATTGGTAGAATTTTAAATATTGTGCTTTTCATAAAAAGGGCCAAAAGGTGCCAAAAGATGATGCAACCTCGCACAGAGTCAGCGATCAGTTTGTCCAATTCCCTGTGACCCATTGAATCTGCATTTATACTTCTTATGGCGGTAGCTAGTATAAGATTCATAACTCATTTTGGTTAAAAAGTAGATTTGAGAGACAAAGAAAGGGCGTAAAGGCGAACATAAAAATTATGCTCTTTCTCCTGAACAGATAGGGCAAGGGGGAGGAGAGAGGAATGGTAGGTTGTCCTATCCCAGGATAGGAGTTATTCCAGAGTACATCCCCCAGATTGTAAAATGAGTGAGGTCATTTGGGCTATTTAACTGGGACACAGAGACACACAAAGGATCTATCTCAATCATTCCATCCACAGCAAGACACACACAAGAATCCAGGCAGGGAAACAGGAGAGGAGGCAGCTGACCCCACCCAGGAGAGTGCAGTGACCAGATCTTTTGGCCTAGCTGTCCAGAGGGACCAGGCCTTGCCTAGCTGACCCCATTCAGGAGAGTGCAGTGACCAGACCTTGCCTAGCTGTCTAGAGTGACGAAGGGCCTTGCTGGCTTTCCAGGAATCCCAATCCCAAGCTTACATTGTAAGTATGAAATATCCCCAGTCCCAAATTGCATACCCTTCTCTTTTAAATCTTGCATCCCACAGAAAATCCCATAGAAAATCCCAAACTACCAATATAATTTATTCACCTGTCCTTGGTAGAATCTGTATTAGCCCGTGTATTTTAGCGTGTTCCTTTTAGAAATCTTTCAGTTATCTGTGTAAGTCCTTAGTATCATTTTGAAGTAAATCAATGAATTCCCCTATAAAGAGATTCAAGGTGTGAGTTGGTTGAAATTCAAAATTAACCAGCTTGTGCCAAGTGCCTTTCTTTAAGAAATATAGTCATTAAAATATAGCCTAAACGGAATTAGCCTTTGTGAAACAAATATGCCATATATTATGTGCCTTCTTTGAATTACGATTTTGCAGCTGTCCCATAGCAAAACCCAAATTGTAGTCCCATTGAGAACCATCCCATTCTGTCAGAATCCTCTCTATTATATGCCTTTGTTCTCATTAAAAACGATTTCCGATTTTGACAGCCAAGTCCTTTTCCGTGGCTCTCTGTCATCCCAAGTCTCATGTAAAAACGAAATTTCATTCTGACTGCGTGCGTTTTTCTTTTGCATTTTTCTGTCCCAAAATCGATTTTCCTACCTTGTTTTCACGTTGTCTTGGTGCCCTGCTTAGTAGTCTGCAAGCTTACTTATCTCTCGAGTGTAGCAACACGAATTTCCTTCCTAGCTGTTTCACCGCAGTTGTAAGCTGCTGTGCGAGTAACAAGTGAAATCCGACTATGCCGTTTTGCTCATAGTTCAGGTTTTAATTTTCTTTTCTGCCCTCCCATCTTGGGGTGGTGGGCTGAATTCTAAATCTGATTTTTCCCTCTTTAACCTGACTCCTTGCCACTGCCTTCCATCCAAAAATAATCTAGTTAGCAGATGTTTGGGTGTGTGTGTTCCAGGGGGAGTGCTTAAGTGTAATGCTATCTACTGATTTAAAAAAAAAGCCTGTTTGCCATTAAAGATTCATGTTAATTGTGGGGATGTTGAACTAATTGTGGGAATCTTTCCATATGTATTGTCACCCCATTGGTGACTGCTGCCCAATTGTATGATTTTGCTTGATTTTCCATGAAACCATACAAATTAATAAATATCATATTGATACACACCGGCCTGGTTCCTCGTCCACTGTGACACGGGGGGTTTGTGAAGGTTGGGTGCAAGATGGGTTGGGGGCCTCCTCAAAGTAAAGAACCCAGGGTTAATTAAAGATAAAAAGTGCTTTTATTGTTTGCCACCCTCATTTTCAGTGGAAGAAGTCCCTGCCTGGAGTGGGCCGTGTTATAAAACCATTCCACAACATTGTGTAGGACACATGCTGCCACAATGATCCTGCAGACTACTGGTGGTGCATATAGAAACAAACCACCAGAGTGTTAAGGGAGCGGAAACGTGAATTGAGCACTCCGAATGTGCACTCCAATATGCCCCGAGTCGCAATATGGGCAGTGTTGTACCTTACCTCGGCAGGTGTGTTGGTGTTGTGTATGGACGTCATCATGTAAGTGCTCAGAGGGTAGGCACTGTCCTCTGTAGAGGTGAGAATGGTTGTCATTGTCATTTGTTGACTGTCTATTGGTCTGTGTGCAACATGCATGCATGTGCATGGCCATCCATACTCTCAAATAAGCCATGTGTTGCCATGCTTCCCAGCTTCCAGGGCCCGGTGTAGGTGGGACATCATGAAGATGTAACTATCATGTGTGCTACCAGGATAGTTGGCATACACTTCAGTAATGATGCCCTTGGCATCACACACAACCTGAACATTGATGGAGTGCCAATGTTACCGGTTGCGGTAGATGTGCTCTGTTGCTCATGGTGGACGTAGAGCAACATAGCACCTTTGTGAAGGGCGCCACCCCCTACAATTCCTGGACCACTGTTTGCCTTTCTGCTGGTGTTCTGGGTATATAAATATGCCGGCGGACAGAAGGATGTGCAGTTATGATTGTCAACACCTGGTGTAAGCAGCGAGACTGCCTGGACTGGGAGATGCCACCTACTGTGGCAGTGGCCTGCTGGAATGAGCCAGTGGCCAAAAAAAGCAGGGCAGTGAGCACCTTTTGTAAGGGGCTCAGTGCTTGGGAGCACATGGTGGGTGATGTGAGGTCATCTTCCCGCTCCGTGACAGTGGTATAGGATGATATGGGGATAATCTATACCTGCCATAGACCTGGTAATCAGGCATTCCAAAAAGGCTGGTCCTTGGGTGGAAGACCCGGCTCTGGCCCTCCACCTCCTCCTGCGGTGTCCCTGGATGATTGCTGCAACAAATGATTCATTCATCGTGGCTGTATCTGTGCATTTGTTGAGCATGCATGCTTTTCATGCATTTGTTTGTGTGTGCGTTAATGTTTACGCGTGGCGTAGGTGGTTCTGGATGTACGCATGCCTTTTCGCAACGCAGCGTTCCCTGTTCAATTCCATGAATATGTTTGTTTTGTGTGCCTATGGCCGGAGCGATTGTTTGACTGTGGAGCGTCCCTCGCAACGCCCACATTTTCACTTGTTCTTCCTCCTTCCACGTGTTTCGCCCCCTTTTTAGCTGGCTGTGCAGGCCCGGCCGGCCCTTATCTTGGAGTCTTACACAAGGCGTTCGTCGGGTCGCAGTGACATGGTGGAACGGCACAGATTCCTTGCATGTCCTGGGTAAGCCCTGCACATTTTTTTCCATGAATCGACAAATGGGGACTTGCAGTGATTTCACACGCAACTCCCATTTCTTTCCATGCAGATTATTCCATGAATCAGGCCCTAAGTGTCTTTAAGTCTTGAAAGAATAGCTGTAAAATAGAGTTTTCCCCCCTGAAATTATCTTGCATTCTGCTTCCTGAAGTCTTTCATTTGTGATGGGAGTGGGCTGGGAAAAAGAAACAATAAATCACTTTTTGCTTAACAAAAGGATTTATACATGTGTCAATTATATTTGTTTATTTTAGAACATATTGTTTTGAAGCAGTCAAAAGATATTACATGACACATTTTTGCTTTTGTACGTCTTGTGGTTATACAGGAAGCGGAATAGAGGCGCCACAAGGGGAAAATGAGTCACCAGTAAAAAACATATATTTGTATCAGCTGGAAGCAGAGAAGATGCATAATAAAATCTCCAGCTCTGAGTATGGGTTTAAATCTAGAGTCGGCACTTGTGCTTGTGTGATCCTCGTCAAGTCAATGTATCTCACTGTGTCACGTCTGTCAAGTTTGCGGGCAGCAGGTATGGGTTTTGGGCTGTGGGGGCCGAGGAGGCAGGACGCCGGGTATAGGCCTTTTGCCTGTGCAGCTCATGCTTGACTTTTAGAGCCATGCCTGTCTATAGGAAGGTGAGCATAGCTATGCCTCTTTGCTAGAGGGTTTGTAGAGCTTATTATGTCAGTGATCTTTAACCTTGGGACTGTCCTTTGCTTTTGATAACCTTCAAGGTCAATTGAAAGGTGATACATCTAGATGCCTTACTAACTATAATTGGTAATGGATGGTCCATGACCGATTTGGATTTTCAATAGTGCAACAACCTAAGCTTCTCACCCGATCATAGAGATTAGTTACCATTGAGAGAGCGAGAGAGAGAGAGAGAGAGAGAGAGAGAGTGTGTGTGTTTGTGTGTGTGTGTGTGTGTGTGTGTGTGTGTGTGCGTGTGCGTGCCTCACTTTTTAGTAAGTGAAGCTGAGTGCTTCAAGAATCCTCTTGATTTTTAGAATTTGGATACTAAACCTTCTGCACACAGACTAATTATGTGTATTTGTATTTATAGAGAAAATGTGTACGTTTATTGTCAGCCCCTGAAATGCAAATGCCCCCCAATAAGGGCAGAGCTGGAATCATTGTGGCACAGACTCAGAAACATGCTGCATGTCGACCAATAAGATTGTGATGAACCTGGAACGAGCTAGAAGCTTTCTTCATGTTTTGATATATATTACATTGAATTTTAAGTAGGATATTGCAAATGTTATTGTCCATGACTCTTCACAAAATGTGGTATGCAGCTGATCTAGCCATCTCCAAATATTCATTCCACATGTGGCGAGTGCCCATTAAAAGGTTCCTGCTTAAGATGATTGCTAAAAAAAAGGTTTTTACATGGAGTGTTCCATAGAGGTCGGAAATGCACTATTCAGCCGAATATATCTCAAAACTCTGCTTCCCTTTTTTAGATTTTTGGCAAATGTCTCCAGCTTAGGGCCAAGTTGTGCAAGCTCCACGAAAATCGAATGTCACATCAGCCAAACATGAAACAATTATGGTTTTAGGCCGAAAGATACTCACTATTTCCAGACGTGCACAGGCCCAGAAGGCCAAATGAGGGTCACACAAAATAAAGTGTGTACCACCGAACACACATGCACAGTCGCAAACAAACACCCGACATGAAATGCATGTGCAGTGAGGTCGGTCCTGCACCCACCACATACAACATGAAATGTATGCATGGCAACCTGCTACCAAGTGACACAACAGAATGCAACATTTCCAATGACATGACAACCATACCTCCAAGCTCCTGCTTAAATCTACGGACCAACCTCTCTTCTTATATTTTCATGCAAGAAAGCGCTGTCGCGATAGACAACCGATGGTGAAATCCACTGAGCCACTGGTACACCTGATCCAAAGTATTGCCAGCCCAAGCAATCCAACACTTATAAACACGTATATATAGACACATCCAGCCGCTCATAAAAGCAACACTCAGACATTGAACATTACGTTGTAATGTTTGCAGGATGTCAACAGACGAAGATCAAACAGTGACACTATTAAGTCAAATACATGTGCTTGGACAGGCCTACAACTCCACTGCCCACAACTGTATCACACTCCTGCATACATGCATTCAGTATCTTTGCGCTGTAGAGGAGGTCCCAGATATGGCCTGCACTCCAGCCACCCATTTTGAAATACTAGGAACATACTCGACGAGATATGTGACGTATGAGGAGCAAATAAACCAACAGAGCGCAACACTGGGACTCTGCCCAGTGCCCATCAGAGGAGCAATACCTGTTGAAGTGCCAATAACGAGACAACCATGGGCAGCACGGTACCCACTGAGACAACCGTACCGGCAGCTGACACGAAATGAAGACTACTTACAAACTGTCCGTGAAGAGACCCAAAGGGCCCTTATTGAAGGCGAATTATGATGACACAATGGCCCAGACAGAATTACAGATGAACGAAACAACAACCAAAAGATGATACACTGAGATGAATAAAGATGTAAAGGACTTAAAAGAAGAGACGATGTTGTAATATAAAGAAACATAACCATAAGCAGGACGGAAATATGCAACTGGCTTACGCCTGTAAATAGGCTTGGAACGTAAGAAGCTAAGGAAACAGTACTGCTTGCTATGCCTAGTAGGAGAATAGAGCGACAAGCGCCAACTATACACGTACCTCAAAAGAAGCACATTATACAAGTGCGACTCCATTTTACAAAAGCAGAATTAAGCCCAGAATGGTAGGGGTCAAAACAAGCCAGAATTCATATACCAGCAAAAAGCCAGACGAAATACCGGAATCGAAACTTAGCAGGAAGCAGCTCATGCCTGGGAATTCGAGGTCACCCAAGGAAGGGAGGAGAGTGGCAACTTCGAAGAATCGAAACTTAAGAGCATAGCAGCCTGCCAGTGAAAGTCGAGATAAGGAGGAACAGGCAGGTGGCAAGGCTAAAGGAAGAATCAAATACGCAAATAGAGGGAAAAGGAAGCAGATTCACGGTGTACTGACACGTGACCAGCCAAGCACGAAGAGGTACCAACGTCTGATGTCATCCAAAACCAGAGGATGCCATAACTTCTCCTGATAAGAAGCTACAGTTCCGAGGCCATCCTCTGCCAACTAATTGAGACATAGCCCTAAAGTACTGATTGATGGAAGGGAGGCAGGGTGAATCTTGGGGCACGCCGCATCTAGGTGAACATTCTGCATGCTGCTAATTAAAGTGGAGATTAATGCCTAGGGGTGTAACCCACCCAATCACAATGGACCAAATAATCTAGGGTCCTATCGCTAGTAGAACCAGTGAGACGTCGTACCTTTTGTGACGTCTAGCACAAGTGATGTAGAGGGATGGGCTTAGAGGCCCACCTGATAAGAGTTATATAATCCTCACACTCTTTTACCACATACAGATATAGCACCTATACTTAAGTTTTCTCTTTAACCAATAGAATTGCATGACAAACTGTTGAGTGTTACACGTCAATGATGATGAGAAGTTACTATAACTATTGCTGTCTGAAAGAAGAAGCTGGAAGTTGAAGCGAGACGGGGGATCGCATCACTGAAGATTTCCTGGTGTTTCCCCGTCTTTTGAACTTGTCATTGAATGGACTTCCCTTTGCCAAACCATTGAGTTGTCCTTATTGATTGGTGTTGGAGTAAGAGAATCCCGCACCCATCCACCTCAAGGTGCAGCTATCTAGTCTTAAAGTACTGGAGGGTGAGCTCTGATCCCATGGGCCCATCAGAGGTTGCTCTGCCCTCCTTTACACTTAGTAGCAGAGAGGATGGTTATTGACCATCAATTATTGATTATTGATTAAAATGAGACACCTATTGACCGTCGACACGAAGTAACTCTAGGTCTTTGGCAATATCACGAGTCCTTCGCCATTTAGCCGAGTAGACTGTGAAGCTTCCCATGGACAATGATACTTTAAATCTATCCAAAAGCTGTAGTGGGTCTGAAGGGACCCGTTTTATAAACATAAACCCTTCCATTCCTACGGGCAGCGGAACAGGCGAAAGACTAAAGAAGGCAGTAACGGAGGCGGTGATCGTGAGGATCCAGAGAGGAACCATGCGAGCGGTGAGTGAAACAAAAAATGTAATGCTTTGGCAAATGTCATAGGCATTAGAACAAGTAAAGGAAAAGGTAACGGAGGGAGGAGGAGAAAACAAAATAGTCAGAAGTAGAGAACACTGTATATATATATAAGGGGATAATGACTCGAGAATAATGGAATAAAAAGAGAGAATACCGGAGTAGACACCCAAGAAAAGAGAGAATACCGGGGTAGACACCCGAGAAGAGAGAGGATAGCAGGGCGGACACCTGAGATAAAGAGAGAGGATACGCCTTATTTCCTGCGCTTTAATATAGCGGTCAGAAGAAACGTGAACTCAGAGCCCACATAATAGGGGATGACTAGGCAACTACCACGTTTAAAGACGTCATAAAAGGAGTTCGTTTAAACTCCTTGTCGGGGTACAAATTAGAGGCTAGAGGCAGAGATATTTGTGTCCAGCTGGTGTCTGTCTAGTCTGTCAAATGTCTGTTGTACGTGTTCTGTCTATGTCACATGTAAGGAAATTTGTCTCCTTGTTGTTTGAAATTAAGTAGGGTTTTTACGCGATCCTATAGTTGAGAGGGAATTGCACACTGATTGATGTTCTTGAGGAAATTGGTGATACAAAAGTTTGGCGGGAAAAGATTGGATTGGAGCTTGCAGTATTTGGTGCTCGCTCATATTGTTGCGAGTGTTGAATTTTCATGAAAGTATTGTTAGAAACAGATTTAAACATGGAATACATTACTCCATTAGTACACCTATGTAAACAACTGCCAAAACATGCACCCCAGCTTAAGAAATATAGCAACAGGTGGGTTAAGGGTACCGCCCACAAGATGTTTATGCCATGGCCACAAAATGGGTCTTCATCTAAAGCCGTCTTACAGCATATGACGACTTACTTGCATGCCACATATACAGGAAAAAAACTAGAGAAACGCCTTGCCTTTCTAGAACTTTGGAAAAAGTTCGACCAGTCGAAGGAAGAAGAGCCACCTGCTGACTGGATATTAAACGTATGCACAGAGGGGGGTGAGACGCCTACCGTGCCACCTGCCCCGCCTGAAACAGAAACCGAGGGAAGCAAGCCTGAAGGACTCTATCCATTAAGAGATCTTAAGGCAGCCACCAGGTATAGTAACCCCGCATATGAGCCACCTACGTACAGTAGTGACGAAAATAAAGGGAAGGATCAGGATAAGAATCTTACCTCAGCAGTCCCGAGGGACAAGGAGGGACGCAATGATGAGAGGAAGTATCAGGCACAGACAAGTGCACCTCTTGATAAAGAGAGAGAGGGAAAGAAATGGAAAGGAAGTGAAGATAGAACTGATGAGGTAGCGTTCGCAAAAGACAAATGGATGGGAGGACAGATATTGCTGAAACTCGATGGAAAAGGAAGTGATGATGTGAGACCTAAAGAGAAGTCAGATGAGGCACAGAGAAGGGAGAAGGGGAAGGAAAAGAAGTTAAGAAACGAACGATAGGCTGAGGCGAGAACAGCTATATCGCGAGGAGCAAGAAAAGCAGCTTGATCGCAAACAGAAAGCAGCCTATGACCAGTACCGACAGAAACAGCTAAAGTTGGTAGAAGAGCAAAGGGTACGTGAAAAAAGGATAAGGAGACGGAAAGATGAGGGAGCACGAGGGGCAGATGAACGTAGAAATGAAAGGAGAAGTGAAGAAGATAAGGTTAGAGGCGAGGAAGCACAAAGAATTTGATGATGACATTGAACGTAAGCGTAGACAGAGGACACGCTATATCGAATATCTGGAGCGGGAAGTTGAAAAAACCTGATCCTGTTGTAGAATGAGAAGACATTGAAGAATTCTTTCCTGCGTACGACTCAATACCAGGCATGACCAGGGAAAATATTGTAGATGACTTTGACACCAGAAGCATCGGGGAAACGGTCAATAAGATATATGATGAAATGCGGCTAGAACAAATATCCGAAGGGGAAAGGGAAGACGAGTGCCTGGAGAGCACTCAGCTGTATGACACTGAGGATGTCACCCGAAGTAGTGGGAGCAGGAGACTGTCCTTGGACAGACTAGAAATCAGTAAAAACGATGATGACACAAGGAGTTCTGTGAATTGGGAATAATCAGTGTCCGACTCCGGAGAAGAGACGGAGAGCGAGACAAATAAAGAAGGGAAACGGTTCGAAAAGCAGCTCCCAAGGGACAAAGCATTAAGATGGTCAGACGCTGGCGAGTCCACACCAAGGACATCAGAGTCTGCCACGCAATCCGACCAGCATGAAGGGACACCCCATAGTCAGAGGGGGGTGTTGACACCCGCCTATGCAGGCAGGTTGAGGACATTGCCAGGCAACGGCGATGTGGGAATATTACCCCTGCAGTAGACAGGAGAGCTATGGGGGAAGGGAAAGAAGGCTGTGCATTCCAATTTCCGCTATTAGAAAAAGGAGGAGCAAGACCGCAATATATTCCATGGCCACACATGGATCGAGAAAACCTGAAAAACAATCTTCCAATGCTGACATCGGGAGCCGGGAAGTGGATACACGAGTTAGACAAAATGACAGGAGGTGTCACATTAGCTCTAGGGGACATTAAAGGTCTCTTGATCGCCATACTTGGTGAGAGAGCAGACGATGTGTGGACACGGGCAGGGTACCCTGGTGTAACCATAATCAACACTGCACACGAAGGAGCACCATTCAATAATTGCAGAGCACCTGTATGGAAAGCGCTACGAGTGCTTTAACCGGACACTTCTGATATGGGAGCTATAATGACTCAGAAAATAAAGGAGTCAGAAGACCCATTGATTTATATCCAGAATTTCCAAGACGCATGGGTGCTCGAAACGGATGAATCCTGGACAAAATCTATACCGGTGTTTTACCACATTTTATGCCAAGGGTTGCCAGAACCAGTGCAGAACCAGCTCAAGAAATTGGTAGGGGTTGAGGCTAAACCTTGGGCTGAAATACAGTTAACTATTGCACATTACTGTAGATTGTTACAAGAAAAGAATCGGAAAAAGGAGGCAACTCGAAAGGGTGAGGAAGGGAAGCTGGTGCAAAATAAGTTATCAAAGTATGCTCCTGAAGGAGCCATGCTAACAAACCTAGCTGAACAGAACATGCAACAGGTGGCTAACCCACGGCAGAATAACCTGGGTAATGTAGGACAGTACCAAAGGGGAAGAGGATTTAGAGGGAGAGGATGGCAGAGCAATCAAGGAGGCTTCCAAAACATGCAAACGGGCAGCCTAGATATATCAAATGGGCAAATAATCCAACCACCGCTAATATGTTGTCTGTGTGGACTGACGGGGCATTTAGCGTGCACGTGTAGAAGCCAAGACGTGTGGCAGAATAGCCAAGGAATGGGAGCAGGCACGGCGAATCTGCCTGTGATCTCACAACAGGTCAATGCACAAAATCACACAGTGCAGCAGCAAGCACCAGGCGTGGAGCAGGGTGCGCAGCAAGGGGTTCAACCCCCAAGCATGGGGAATTTGCCACAAGGGCAATTTCAACAGGCACCACCGCAACAGTTTCAGGGCACAAACTCCAGAAGGGTAGGCAACAGTGGGCCAAACTTGTATATGAACTAGGACAGCTCACTGGGAACCCTGATGTGCTCTATCCTATCAGTGACTGTTAGGGAGAATTCTCAGCCATGGCTAATTTCCCTCACCTAGTGAGTCCCCCAGCAGCTTTGCTGGACTTCTGGAGTTTATTTTTTTTCCACTTGGTAAGAGTGAGAGCTTTTCCCCCACTTTTACCTGTGTTTTGCTATGTGTTTCTGTCTGTTTTTTTGATGGTGGACTCTGAAGCACACCACTTCAGCAGCCCCCTTCTTTTTGTGTGTCACACAGCACCTTCAGTGCTGTGGCACAGGGTTGTCTTTAAGACTTCCCTCGACTCCATTTCTGAGGCGACTACTGAAGGGTAAAGTTAGCATTAACTTTACTTAGTCAATCTACCACAGATCCTGTACAACCCATCTTCCATGGAGTACTGGAAAGGGTTAACTCGTATCCCTTCTTATCTGTACCTCCTAGAGCATTGTTTCGCTCTTTTAACATTTAGACTTGGCTGGTGGCAGTGGTATCTACCCTAACTTTTCTACCGCGATTATATTAGATAAACGTGGTACTGTTCTTGGCTATTATATTAGCCTTGAACATAAACCCGCTTGACCAAATCGTCTTTCTTTTGGCTCCGGTTGGGTTTATTCACCATTTCTTTTTGTTAAAGTCCTTCTTGTGTCTTACTTAGCGCGGCAAACTAGGTTCGCCTTCTTTGCTCACCGTCTTTTGGCAGGCTTTCTGTTCAGAAGCCCTCCACCAGGCGCCGGGGTGCCTAGGTGGGCTGAATGTGAGGGAGTAGTGTAGTCACCCCCTGCACAGGGTATCCTAGGAAACCCAAGTCGTACTTTGTCATGATTGGCCAGGGTAGTTGTTCGGGTTGGACAACCCCCCTTCTGGGTGATTGACAGCCAGGCTGTGTGAATGGGGTTTTTCGCATAAAAGGCAGGTCTCTTGGGCTAGACGTCAGAGAGTCGCCACTGGAACTACAAGGAACTGAAGAGAAGCGGAGAGAACGACGGCTGCTGCAACTACCCCGTCCCCGTGAAGCCCTGCTGCAGTCCTGAGCTATCTTCCCTTCAACGACTTAGAGAAGATCCAGTCCGGAGTCTTCTTCCCTTGAGCTTGGTGGGGATAATAAGCTCATCTTCTACAGCCAGAGGATCCCCTTCCTTGGTCGAAATTGCTGCACACTGCTATAGTGGTCCGGATAGCCACCTGAAGAGCCTCTCCTGTTTTTAAGGAGCGTACCTTTTAATCCTTGTCGCTTCTGCCAGCTTCATCCTTGTATGGTGCAGACCCCCTTTAGACGTCCTCCTTCACAACGAAGCTCCAGGAATTGTGGGTCTGTGGGAAACCAACAGGAACAACTGCCAGGGCACCAGCTGCACCACTGGAACAAGGTACTGTGTTCTGTTGAGGAAAATGGGTGAACCACTTTTTCTTCATTTCCAAGGCTTGCCCTTGTCTTCCCTCCTTCTTATAACTTTTGCTTCCGAACATTGACAATATCAAAGTACTTTTGGCTACGTTGAATCGTGAACTGTTTGACCGTGTGATCTTCGGCAACTGGCCCCGGGGTCTTTCGACCCTGGCTCCAGCCCTTTGACTTTTGAACTCCTGTCTTTGAGTGTTTCTTGATTCTGCCTGCCTAACCAAAATATTGCCTGTGATTTTTGTCTCCAACTCCCTCTGGGTACCTCAAGTGCTAAGTGTGCTTTTGCCCCGGTAGCATTTCATGTCACGGATACGCGTTTGTTTAGTAGACCGAACTGTCAAAAAGTATTCGCAATTGTATTCGCGATAAAGTGTTTTGTTCATAACACCGGTTCATTCAAATACAGGGTACTTACCTTGAGACTTACTGTACAAAGTGAATTGGTTAGTTGTAGTATATTTAACATGTGGGTTTTATTGCAGTTTTATAGAAGTGTTGTGTTGATAACGAATGGTTTAAAAATAAATGTATTTATATTTTTCTACCTGAAACCTTGGGCCTCATTACGACTCAGGCGGTAAGTGATTGAAATTACCGCCATGGCGTAATGAGCGTTAACGCCATGGTCCGATGGCGATAAGAGCGCCACATTACGACCCATCGCGCACGAGCATTACGCCATGGCGGTAACGTAAACTACGCCATGCCGTAAACAGCCCTTACCGCCCTCGTTAACAGCGCAGGGTGACCTACCGCCACCCATCATTGCGCCGACCGTAGTCAGCGGTCACCGTAATTAGCGGTGACCACAATTAGGCGGAACCGGAAATAGCGTAATCGCGGCGGAACGGGAAACAGCACAGCGGCCATCTTAAAAAACACAATCCATTGCCATCCTACCCAACCACACCACAACCAACCCTCAAACCCTGAGATTCCCATAACCCACCCATTTCCACAGCCAACCATGCATAAAGTTGTCAAGAAGGCATGTGACAGGCAGCGGCAGGAGCGCTTCAGTCGAGAGGAACTGCAAATGCTTGCAGACACGCTCCAGGAGAAGGCTGATGTTGTCTTCTCCAATGAGATGACCCGAACAGCCATAGGCCGCAAAAAGGAGGTGTGGGAACTTGTGGCACAACGTGTCAGTGCTGTTGGAACCACCCCACGCACCTCCAAACAGTGCCGCAAGAGATGGGACGACCTGCGGATCAGGGTCCGGGGCATTATGTCTGCCAACCGTAACCTGGCCCTGGGAACTGGCGGGGGAGCAGACTCCCCACTGAAGATGCAGCCATGGGAGGAGACATGTGCCTCTCTGATTGGCATTGAGTGCATCGAAGGTGTCGGCGAGATGGAGAGAGGGGCCGTGAGATCTGGAGACACAGGTAGGTGCCTCATATCCAGCCTTGCAAGACACCCTGATACACTTGCACGTGACAATCACAATGTGGCAGACGCAACACATCAGCAGATGAGCCACACCCTGCGCACATGCAGCATGTACACTGTACAGTAGGCAGACACACACCTGCATGCAAAACCGAACCTAAAGGGAGGCAACCTGTATGTCACGGGCTACTAACTCCACCATCTATCCATTTCACTCTTCACAATGCCTGCTCAATGTCCGCTGAACCATCAATAACAGTCACCCTCCTCTGCTCCACCACAGGCTCGCAATCGGACACTGGCAGGGACGACAGCACCAGCACCCCAGCCAAGAAGGCCAGGAAAGTGGGAGAGGGGAACCATGCATCCACCTCTGCTGGACCCAGGCAGAATCCACGCCAGGCTGAAGAGCCCAGGGCAGCAAAGTCCCCCGAGGAAGGGGTCGTGACAGCACCTGCAGCCCAACCACACCCACTGTTGCCCACTGAGGGCAATGCATCAGCAGGGAGCAGTACTGTTGGGGAGACTGCAGCCCATCGCTGCCTGCTCCGACAGTGATGTGGAGGATGACACCGGACTTGACCACAACACACAACTGCACTCACCACACCTATCCCCAATCAGCCATCATGGAGATTACACCCAGGGCCCATCGCCAGCTAATTCATGGCCAGCAACTCCAAGCCCAGTGGGAGTTGTGGAAGATGGGAGTAGCCCCATTGGTCCCCCATTGGCACCCCCCATTGGGCCAGAATTCCAGCTGTCGCTGGAGCAGATTGCCAACAGGCAGGAAGCACTGGGCACACTCCTCATGCAGCATGTAGCAGAATGTGTAAGTACCAGTGCAGCCATGGAGAGGAGTGCTGATGGCATCAGGGCTGCCATCCAAACTGCCAGCAGGGACATTTGCACCAAACTTGCTGCAGGGCGGCAGATGATGAGCCAGCTCATCCAGACAATTCTGGACACATGCCGTACTGAGCAGCCCGGTACATCCTCGGCTGCAAGTTCAGCACAAGCCTCTCCCGTCCGCAGGTCATCCAGGACCCTGAGGAGCACAGGCAGGGGGGCCCCAGGTTCCGGGAGAGGGGGCAGTCAATAGTGTGCTGAACTATACTCATTTCACCACGGGCACTGTCACATGTTTGCAGGGTGTTCAGGGGGGAGGGGGAGGGGGGTATTGGGTGTGTTGGAGTGTACAGGGGGGAGGGGGAGGGGGGTATTGGGTGTGTTGGAGTGTACAGGGGGGAGGGGGAGGGGGGTATTGGGTGTGTTGGAGTGTACAGGGGGGAGGGGGAGGGGGGTATTGGGTGTGTTGGAGTGTTCAGGGGGGAGGGGGAGGGGGGTATTGGGTGTGTTGGAGTGTGCAGGGGGGAGGGGGAGGGGTACTGTTATACCTATTCAGTAGTACAATACACTTTTTCTTTTCTCACAAACTAAAAGTGTGGACATTGCTCATTGCGTATCTATGCTTTATTGTTACAGTCCACAGTGTTGACATACCAGACACACACAGTGCCCCAAGTGCCATCCATATGTCACACACTCGCTGTGTATGCTAGAAGAATCGGTCAATGACATTCTGACGCATTATATGGCCCTCCTGTGCATCGCTGCCTCCCAGAGGTGCTGCCCCTTCCCCATCATCATCATCCCCATCATCAGGTGGTTGTGGTTCTGCGTCAGGGGGTAGAGGCACGTTTCGTCTGATGCACATATTGTGTAGCATGACACATGCCATGACGATCTTTGCAACCTTCTCATGGCGGTACAGGAGTGCCCCGCCAGACCTGCTGAGGCAGCGGAAACGTGCCTTCAGTAGGCCAAAAGCATGCTCTATCACCACACGGGTACGTGCATGGTTATGGTTGTAGTCCTCCTCATGCTGGTTTGATGGGTTCCGGACTGGTGTGAGGAGCCACCTCTTCAGGGGATAGCCGGCATCACCTGTAAAATGTGAGAAAAGAATGTGTCATGAACGAGATTGATATGTGAACAAGGCGCACAACCATGCCTTGATTCTGACTGTTACTGTGCACCAATTGGAGTTGTGGATATGGATTTACACTGTGCAACCAGTATGTGTTCATGGCTCTCATGTACTGTTTTGCATGCTAAAACACAATGCAGGGGGGACGATTGCCTTGTGAGTGGCCATCCACTGTGTCCGTTCAGGACGTCATTCATGTGACCTTGCACGTGTCCTGTGAGCTTGAAGCTCACATGATAGCAACATCGATGTCTGGCTCATTATGACCCCAGTGAGCATTACTGGTGTCAATGGGGACAGTTTGTGGGTCTTGTAGTGGTGCATTGATGTCCCTGTCTGTCATGTGCCTCCTTTGTGCGCAGTAGTGGGGGACAGGCCTTTCAGTAGTTGCTGCATGGTGACGTGCATGTTGGTGTTATTCTTTAGGGTCAATGCGGCCACAATTTGCACAATGCACTTGCAAATGGTTGTGTCGTTTTTGGGATGCACTTTCATTCACATGTTGGGATGATTAGGTCAGGCATGATGTGTACACTTCTCTGTTGACGTCAGTGCTGCCACAGGGAATGATCTGGCTACTGCTAGTTGCACCCACCCCCCTGTATCTGCCAGATGTAATATGCATTGGTACGTCATTCAACACCCACTTTGCATTTCCATGCTCATGTCATTAGACTCACCGAGTAGGTAGGATCTTGGGCCTGCATGTCGCTCCATGTAGGGTGGTATTGTTGAGTTCCGAAGGATCATAGAATCATGGGTTGATCCGGGGAATCTGGCACAACAATGTGTGATGATCCTGTTGGAGTCACAGACCATTTGCACGTTGATTGAGTGGAAATGTTTACGGTTGCGGTACGGTACCTCCATGGCATGTGGGACCACCAATTCAACATGGGTGCAGTCAATGGCACCAATGCAACCAGGTATGCCGGCCAGTGCATGGAAACCCACTTTGGTGTTGGCAATCTCCTGGGCAGACCGTGGTAATGAGATGTGGTCATCTGTGTGCTTGAGGAGGGCATCGAGCACTTGCATCAGTGTACGCGAGAATAATGGTTGTGATATGCCATGCAAGTGCCCCACTGTGTGCTGGTAGGTGCCTGTGGCCAGGAAGTGGAGCACGGACACTACCTTCAGTAGGGGGGGGTGGCAGTGGGTGTATCAATCATGCTGACGATGTTGTTGTGTATCATGTCCACAATGGTGGTGATGGTGTCCCGGTCCAGTCGGTACAGGGTGTGGATCTGCTCAGCGGTGAGGTTGAATGGGCTGGGTCTGATGCGTGGGATTGGGGGCTGCCTGCGTGGTGGCACTGGCTGTGCTGGTGGGGCTTGCTGGGCCTGCCTTGCCCTCCTTCTCCTCCTGCGTCTCCTCTGTGCAGCCTGTTGTTGTTGTTGTTGTTGTAGTTGTAGTTGTTGTAGTTGCTGTTGTAGCACTCGCATTGCTATCAGGTCCTCCAGCCCCTACATTGCTAGTCCTATTGGTATCATTGTGGAGTGTGACTGGGTGTGGGAAGGGGTGGGGTGTGCTCTTTTTGTACTTCCTGTGTCTGTATTGCCTTCACCTGTGCTGTTTCTGTGCACCTGTGGCAGCTGCATTCACTTTACACGGCCCTTTACGGTTGGTTCGCGATGGCGTAATTTGCACCATGGCGGTAAGGTACTTAACGGCCTGGGTGATGGCGTTAGGGGCATGTCCGCTTGGGTCGGCATTCCCGCACCTTTCCGCCATGGCGCTAAGTACGGTGTGGATATTCGCGTGCGCGCGCCCTTGGCGCAGTCAGCGGCAGCGTTAGCTACGATGCCGCTAGTGACATCGTAGTTTACGGTCACGGGTCGTAATCGGCACGAGCGGAAGACGATGGCGGTAATCGTTTACCGCCATCGTTTTTCGCTTTGCGCCAGGGTCGTAATGAGGGCCCTTGAGTTAGTGTTTGCTTGAGTCACAGTAATTGTGGTCCCTTTGTGTAATCTCTGCTACTGCTCATATACTCTTGAGATAAGCCTGACTGCTCCGCCACTGCTACCACTCTGACATAGTAGTACAGGCTTGTACCAAAGGTAAAACTTGTATTGCCACCTGTAGTCTTAATTGTGTGTAGTGGTCCCTAAGGGCACTGCACAGGATTCTGCCTGACAGTGACACCAGACCCTAATAGGGAACCTAGGGTGAATGTCATCATAGGGGGTAAAGAATATTCCTTCTTAGTTGGCACAGGTGCAACACGCTCGTGCATACGAGAAGGCAAGTTTTCCTTGTCCAGCGAGGCCATAGATACTCAGAGTTTTACAGGAGCTCACAGTCGAGTTACCTTTACAGACGCACTCCCAGTCTCCATAGGAGAGTGCGACATGAATGTACCGTTATTATATTCACGTTAGACCCCAGTAAACATTTTGGGTCGAGATTTAATGAAAAAATTGAACATGACGATCTCGTTCACGAAGGAGGGCATAGTATGCTCCACTCCAGGAATGCATTATTCAAACGTGTGCAAAACGATCAGGGCGTACTCAGGGCATATAGCCATGAGAGCTATACCATTAGAGCCAGAGGTTTTCACATATGGCATGCGTGTGCTTATGGCAGGATTACCAGGCCTCGCAGATAGAACTATGAGAACCCCCTGATGAATTTCTATTCAGACCAAGAATACCTATGCATGAAGAGGAGGGACAAGTATTTCCCTTGATGATACATACTGCAGCAGTGCGCGGGAAAGTAGTATTGGTTCAAGGCTACGATGGTGAAGGCAGGCAATGGTGTGCAATTATCGCCATTGAAGAAGGGTATCGAGTGACTGACATCACTGATGGCGATCTGTTTGAAGAACAACCAGACTCAGAAGAGACAAGGGTGGAAGTGAGTCTCACATTTTGGGTAAAAATGATCAAAAGTGAAGTGCCTCAGAGAATGATGTTTGCACTGATAAGTCCGGAATACTTTGATGACGACATGGCCCAGGTGCCTGTCTCAGTATGGACTACAGGACCATATGACGTAGGCCTCCTGAAGGGGGTGGGAGAAGTGAAAATTAAGCTGAAGCCAGGAGCAAGTTTACTGAGAGTGCGACAATATCCCATGTCCAAAGAGGCGGATGAAGGGATCACGAAGACAATTTCTGCCATGATGGATCAGGGCATCTTAGTGACGTCAGAGTCACCCTGTAATACGGTGATTTATCCTGTCAAGAAATCAAAGGGAAGGTCTTGGCGTTTAATCCAAGATTTAAGAGCATTAAACGATATTGTTGAAGCCGAGTTCCCTCTAGTTCCTAATCCATCTACAATCCTATGTAACATACTCATCGAGGCAAAATACTTCACAGTGATTGATTTGAAAAAGGCCTTTTTCTCAATCCTTTTGCACCGTGACTCTCAAGATCTGACATCATTCACATTCAGACAAATGCGTCTGAAAAGTACGAGGTTGCCACAGGGGTACTGTGAGTCCCCGTCCATTTTCAACAGAGTCCTACAGATGGACCTAGCAATATTACATTAAAAAGTGTCGTCTTGCAGTATGTGGACAACATCTTGATCTGCAGCTCCACGGAAGAACAATGCAGATGCGATTCTATTCAGCTATTGACTATACTGGCTGAGAAAGGTTATAAGGTTGACAAGGAAAAGTTGCAATATTGTCAACAGGAGGTGCTGTACATAGGTCAGCTAATTTCGCATGAAGGTAAAAAGTGACCCCAGAAAGGGCTTAAGCCATCATGACTAAGCCACTCACGATAAAACACATGCAGAGCTTTTTAGGCCTGTGCAATTATGTTAGAGCATGGATCTTCGATTACAGCTCGTATACCAAACCTTTGCTTCAGGCTCTAAAAAAGGCCCAGGTGACAAAGGAAAAGATTGAATGGACTGAAGCAATGGAAAAGGGGTTTGCAGAGCTCAAGAGAGTGATTTGCACGGCTCCAGTTCTCGGGATTCCTAATTATGCAGAGGAATTCTACCTGTTCTCACACACAGATGGCAGCGTTATGACGGCAGTACTCACGCAAAAAACCTTGTTGGGATACAAGCCCCTGGCATACTATAGTGGGAACCTGGACCCAGTAATGAGAGGCCACTTCCCATGTGAACAAAGCTTAGCTGCTGCAGCGTTCGCCATACAGAAAGTGACAACTATTGTAATGGGATGTCCTACGACGTTTTATGTCGAGCACTCATTATTCGCTATCTTAGAGAAACCAAAGTGAACATTGACATCTCAAAGAGCTTCTGCCTATGAAGTGATTATTTCTAATCCATCAATCAAAATAGTTTGATGTAAAACAGTGAACCCAGCTACATTCACAGCTGAGCCAGTCACTGAAGGAGAGCCGATACATGACTGTGCAAACTATGAAGAATTCTATGATGAAATCCCCAGGGTGAAAGAAAATGCCCTGGCAGGAGGAGAGATTGTTTTCATTGATGATCTTCGGGAATCGACCAAGAAGACGGACAAAGATATACAGGCGTCGCTGTGATGAAACACATAGCAAACGGAGAATTTCGAGTACTCGTCAGTGCACGAATACCATCTCATTATTCAGCGTAGGCTGCAGAATTATTGGCATTGATACTCGCCATTGAGTATCACGCAGACCAGGAAGTTACGGTGTACAGTGACTCCGCCTATGTGACGTCCATAGTGCATGCAGGGATGGCACGTTGGAAAAGGAGGGGCTACCTCTGAGCAGACGGCATGCCAGTGCAGCATGCAGCCTTATTGGACAGGCTGATTAAGGCACTACAGCTCCCAGTGGGCATAGCGGTCGTGAAATGCTCCGCCCACACCAAAGGGACAGATTTCGTGTCACACGGAAACCACGCAGAAGACACGGAAGCCAAGCGTATGGCCTCCAAAAGTGAGACGATCATGGAAGTGACATGTACCCATGAGAGAATGATGGTGGCACGTACCACACCCGAAGCCTATAGTAATCTAGGGCAGACACAACTAATGGAACTTCAAGGGGAGGCACCACAGGACGAGAAGAACCTATGGAAATGTTGAGAGTGTTGTTTAAACCCCTCTGACAGATTGTGGAGGCAAATCAGCACCAGTAAACCGGTAATGCCTTTAGCCCTACTAAAAATAGTGTTGGAGCAATTGCATTATCCTTTACACATGTAGAAATAAAATCTAGCAGCAACGCTCGCGGAAGACTTGTTTATACCGAATTTAGCAGAGTATGTTGCATTCTTTATGGTGAACTGCATTATTTGCCAGCAATTCACAGCTGGGCACACATTAAAAGTAGTGAGAGGCGTCATCCCCCGGCCAAATGGGCCTTTTCAGCACTTCCATATCGACTATGTTGACATGATCCAGGTGTGTAACGGATACAGATATATAATTGTAGTGTTGTGTCCATTCTCCAGATGGATAGAAGCAGGCCCATGTACACACCCAGACTCTACCTGTGCGGCCACATTCCTGGTGAGGGAAGTGTTCCCTAGATGCGGGGGGTGTGAAGTGATGTGATCAGACAATGGGGCTCATTTTGTAAATACAGTCTTTGAACAGATTAGCTTGTTGCTTGGTATAAAGCACAAGTTCTCATCGGCGTATCATCCGGAAGGTAATGGTATTTGTGAGAGGCTCAACGGCTTGTTAAAAGAAAGGATAGCCAAGTTGAAGTTTACTCTAAAGAGTGGATGGTTGCACTGCCTTCCACTGGCATTGTATGTTATTTGGAACCAACCAGGCTTCGACCATCATCTTACGCCGCATGAGATAGTCACAGGAAGGAGAATGAATACTCCCCTACCCCCTCGAGACAGAGCTAGATGTGATGCCCAGCCAACCTAAGAGGTCCTGGGAACCGAAATGAACAAATATCTGAACTGCACGACATCCAGCCTTACTGTAATTTAAGACCAACAGCAGCGACAACGAAAAGGGTGCAGCACAGCACAAAACACAGCAGGAGACACTGAAACAGATGCAGTTCAAGGTCTATGTGTTCCACTCATTTTCCCGGGAGATGCTGTACTTGTAAAGAACCATACGAGGAAAAAGTGGGACGAACCGAGATTCAATGGTCCTTTCATCGTGGAGGATTGCACACCTTCAGCTGTGAAACTGCAGGGCAGGAGAGCATGGATTTTTCTCAATGACATTAAGCCCTATATCGGAGAAAGCCCTCTAGCTGCACACCACTGTGAAGAAACCACAGACAACAGGGAAGAACCACAGCACGTGCAGTTGAGATCCATGACGAGGAAGAAGGACGCATGAGCAGCAAAGCCAAGACAGAAAGAACCTTTGTGCAAGTTGTGGCTTAAACTGGACATTTCTAGTTGCAGGGTGAAGAAAAAAATTGCACATTTAAGCCACAACATGTTTGTTGACATGAACTTGTAAATCAAACCACACTTAAGCATTGTTGAGAAACAAGATTCTAATAGACAGTGATCAAGGACTCTTACCTTAAGAGCTAAACACAGTATCCTGAATAATCAAATATCAAGACTTTGTTAGGCAGCACTTATGGTGTCCCCCAGCAGAAACATCACAAGGGATGTGCTCACCTATTTCCAGTTAGTATTGGTATCATATCCATCACTGGTAGGGAGGGTCACCAGTGTCTCAGACTTTATCCAAGATCCTGCCAACAAGAAGATAATCTGGCAGCTACTTACGTTCATCGCGGAAGCCTTCAGTGTACTGCCTGAGTACAGCGAAAAGGACACAAATGCTTCCACCGCAGGCGATTATAGATGAACTCATCAAAATGCTTTTCTTTTGCATCATAGAGGAGTGCCCAGCTATTATCGGGAGAACCATAGACACTCTCACGTTTATTCGAGATCCAGCAAACTCTGAACATTTGAGCCAGCTGTGGAATAAACTCAGTTACTTAGTCGAAATCCGCGCATCAGGAAAGTGCCAGGACCGTTGACGTCAAGGGAAGGGCCTGTGATCCAGAACCCAGCAAGGCAGGACAAATGTCCCTGTCACCCGAGGACAGCCAACTGGCACACAACGTCCTCTTTCGACTAGTCACTGACTTGCCAGAAATGGTGGGGAGACCTGTCGAGGTTGACGTCCTCACATTCATCAGAGATTCAGCTAATGTCGCACAGATGGGAACGCTCCTCCATTGCATCATGCTGCAAGTGGAGCTGTCCAACTTTCAGAGATATTATATGAGGAGATTCCAGTGAAACCTTCCGCCGAGGGACAGATCGAGGAAGCCAAGGCAAGCACTTCATCCTTCCGCTGAGGGACAGATCGAGGGAGCAGAGATAAGAACTTCGCCTTTATTTGTTTTGATTGCCATTTTTCCATTTCTTCACATTTGAACAGTGTCCATCATGTCCTCAGGACTGAAGCAGATTCGGGGGTGGACTGCGAACTCACCTACTTTGAGCATGCACAATAAAACTGATTCATCAAAGTGTTAGTCTAATCTATTTTTCCATAGTCTAGCAAGGATACTGCATCCTGTATCAAGAGACAATTGTCACCCACAAGAGGGGGACACTTGTGAAGCACCAGACACTTTATGATACAAACTGTTCGAGAACTAAATCGAATTGAGGAAAACAATAACACTGTCATTGAATAAATAATCAAGATGGGGGCCCAGAACAGTAACCTGGTCCTCCCACAAACAGAGGGGCACCCTCGCTTCTCTGGAAGGAAATGCTGCCGTCTGACCTACCGTATGCATTGTGTTTATCATTATTTTGCTATCATTGACGATCAAAACTGCATTTTTCCTTGTTGCATGAAGCGGTCCAATTTCAGTGCACCCACCTGATGGTGTACACATGAGTCCCACAAAAGCACCCAGACCCTATAAAGTTATCCCAGTCCTGAGGAAATCTAATGGTAAGGCAAATAAACTGAAAATGAATGTAATTAGCAGTGATACATACACACTTGAGATAATGAATGAAGAGAAAAGCTGGAGACAGGGTCAGCATGGAATGAACGAAAACATAGCACTGACAACTGCACGCACCCACACACTGAATGTACATGAACCAGGGCATGTGTAAATGGCCACAGAACCTCAAGCGAAGGAACAGAGAGCATGAGACTGCCTACCGAACAATCAGACCCAGAAAATAATAAGAGAGACCAAAAAGAATTGAGAGAAAAGCCAACGAAAGAAGACTTAACAAAAGCCCTTAAGAAGACAGAAGCGGCTGTAGGAGAATTCACTGCAAGGACATAAATGTTAATAGATCATTTATTCCAATTTATAGCCAAAGCAAAGAAGCGACATGAGGAAATGAAAAATAAGACTGCAGAGACTGTATTGCCCAGCACACAAGTTCCAACACAAGTAACAGGTACTAGGCCCACGATGCAGCCATACACTGGGCCGGCGACAGGCTGGTGGTTGATAAAGGCACTTATAGAGAGCAGAAAAAGGATGCAAGAAGAGAAGGAGAGAATTGCAAAACCTCCACCTACCTCATCGTTGCAGATAAAGAAACCTGCTCCATGGACCAGAAGACCCGAGAGTCCCCCAGCAAGGAAAAGTCACACAGACGCATTTAGAGATGTAGTTATAGCGAACTACAGGAAGACAATAAGGATCAAGAGAAGCACACACGAAGATAATGAAATGAACGATTACCTGGATAGCACAGCTCATCTAGGAAACAACATCTGGTATCAGCACATGAAAGAAGTCAGAAGAAGTAGATCAGAAGGAGAATGCTTTGTTTGCGCACTTCTACCGTACAGAATGGGGAAATCCAAGATCTTCGTGGCTGTAGAAATTGATGTCTCGACAGCACACTGTTTGTCACACGTAGCAATGTGCAATACCAAAGGACAGTTTATGGGAAGGGATGCCTCATTGATATGGGCAACCGAAACTGATTATCCCGATGAAGATGACTACGTCCAGGACATTAAGACAAGAAATAGAGCCCATACTAGGAATCACGTGATCAGGTATGAAAAGTCAGGAGTTAAAGGAGCAGGAATAAGATGAGAAATTAATCCAATACTGATCGTCCAAGGAAAGACTCCAGAAGAAGCTCAAATTTGGAAGAACAGAGGCCAGATGCAGATTTGGGGAACAGTGCTTTTACCAAACGGATGGGAAGACGGAGTGGTGATCTACCGAGCATGGATGATCCTTGGAGCCTGCAAAGAAACAATAGAAAACTCACAGAGATTGTGTAAACCTTTATGGCCGAAACTCACAAAATTACTGACGCGGGTCGAAGACAGAGGAGGACCCTTGCAGATAGTGCCACTGGAGAACCCAAAAGTGTGCCTCAGGAACAATGGCACAAGGAAGATGGGAGAGAATCAGAACTGCAGACACATTATTGAAGCTCCAGGAATGACTCACGGAACCGCAGTTATTATGGATCATTACTGGGCATGTGGATCCAAAGCATACACAAGACTGCCGAAAAACTGGAGAGGCATGTGCACAATAGTGAACGTCCAAGTTCCTGCACTAGTGATCCCAAAAAGTTACCTGAATATAGACAGTTTTCCAAAAGCAGATGCCCGCCTGAGGAAAAGGAGATCTGTGGAGCTAGTATCCCGAATGAAGAGAGAAAACTACTTTTCTGCCAAATCAGAAGAGGCATTCCATGCAATCCCGTATGAACACAGGCTTTTCAGCCTCACCTCATCAGTGTTCACAACGATCTTCATGCCAAGAATCCAAGTTGGAGTAAATACCAAATGGTTGCAGATAACCAGATGGGAGTTACAGCAGACCATCAACACTACCATAAAAGGATTCAATGCGATTAAGGAAGAACTAAGAGCAATCCGATTGATGACTCTACAGAACAGATATGTACTTGACATGATCATAGCGATGGATGGAGGTGTTTGTGCAAAAATCGGAGAATCATGCTGCACGTTTATACCTTCACATGTCGAAGAAAATGGAACGTTAACAGAAGCCATAAGTATGCTGACAAACCTACAGAACCAGATGATCGATGAAACTGACAAAGTTGATGATGACAGCTTGTTTGGAACACTAGTCTCATGAGTCCCACAATGGATGGCAAACATATTCAAGTTCTTGGGAGCCCTGCTTTTGATGATACTTTTAGGATTTTGTGTCATTAAGATAATAATCTCACAATGCCAGAAAACTGAGAAGAAAGCCATAGGGATGAAGATCACGATTGATGTCAAACCAGGATGGAAGCCCAGAGACCTGACTGATAAAGAAATAAGAGACTTTGTGAAGGCCAGCGAATATGTGCCAGAAGGAACAAAGTTCCTGTACCCCAGCAAATGTATAAATTATGAAGGAAAATGGATCTATTGTAGCCCAAATGGACAATGTCAGATAATGACATGTAACAAAGATGAACATGTAAAAACAGCAGGAAGTTTGAAAGGAGTGATAAAAAATATGGACTCCAAAGAAACACACGTTCACACTGTCATGTACAAACCCGGAAGATGGAGAATTGGATGCAGAAGAACCAAGTAACAGTAATCCAAAGGAGAAAGAAGGAGTGGTTCATGAACCGACCAGAGGGGGGAGTGTAGAGGAGGTCCCAGATATGGCCTGCCCTCCAGCCACCCATTTTGAAATACCAGGAACATATTCACCGAGATATGTGACGTATGAGGAGCAAATAAACCAACAGAGAGCAACACTGGGACTCTGCCCAGTGCCCATCAGAGGAGCAATACCTGTTGCAGTGCCAATAACTAGACAACCATGGGCAGCACGGTACCCACTGAGACAACCGTACCGGCAGGTGACACGAAATGAAGACTACTTACAAACTGTCCCTGAAGAGACCCAAAGGGCCCTTATTGAAGGTGAATGATGATGACACAATGGCCCAGACAGAATTACAGAAGAGCGAAACAGCAAACAAAGAATGACACGCTGAGATGAATAAAGATGTAAAGGACTTAAAAGAAGAGACGATGTTGGAATATAAAGAAACGTAACCATAAGCAGGATGGAAATATGGAACTGCATAACGCCTGTAAATAGGCTTGGAACACAAGAAGCTAAGGAAACAGTACTGCTTGCTATGCTTAGTAGGAGAAAGAGCGGAAAGCGGCAACTATATATCTACCTCAAAAGAAGCACATTATACAAGTGCGACTCCATTTTTCAAAAGCAGAATTAAGCCCAGAATAGTAGGGGTCAAAACAAGCCAGGATTCATATACCAGCACAAAGCCAGATGAAAGAGTGGAATCGAAACTTAGCAGGAAGCAGCTCATGCCTGGGAATTCGAGGTCACCCAAGGAAGGGAGGAGAGCGGCAACTTCGAAGAATCGAAACTTAAGAGCATAGCAGTCTGCCAGTGAAGGTCGAGATAAGGAGGCCCAGGCAGGTGGCAAAGCTAAAGGAAGAATCAAATACGCAAATAGTGGGAAAATGAAGCAGATTCACGGTGTAGTGATACGTGACCAGCCAAGCGCGAAGAGGTACCAACGTCTGATGTCATCCAAAACCAGAGGGTGCCATAACTTCTCCTGATAAGAAGCTACAGTTCCAAGGCCATCCTCTGCCAACTAATTGACACATAGCCCTAAAGTACTGATTGATGGAAGGGAGGCAGGGTGAATCTTGGGGCACGCCGCATCTGGGTGAACATTCTGCATGCTGCTAATTAAAGTGGAGATTAATGCCTAGTGGTGTAACCCACCCATTCACAATGGACCAAATAATCTAGGGTCCTATAGCTAGTAGAACCAATGAGATGTTGTACCTTTTGTGACGTCTAGCACAAGTGATGTAGAGGGATGGGCTTAGATGCCCACCTGATAAGAGTTATCCAATCCTCACACTCTGTTACCATATACAGATATAGCACCTATACTTAAGCTTTCTCTTTAACCAATAGAATTGCATGACAAACTGTTGAGTGTTACACGTCAATGATGACGAGAATTTACTATAACTATTGCTGTCTGAATGAAGAAGCTGGAAGATGAAGCGAGACGGGGATCACATCACTGAAGATTTCCTGGTGTTCCCCCATTTTTTGTACTTGTCATTAAACAGACTTCCCTTTGCCAAACCATTGAGTTGTCCTTATTGATTGGTGTTGGGGTAAGAGAATCCCACACCCCATCCACCTCAAGGTGAAGCTATCTAGTCTTAAGATACTCGAGGGTGAACTCTGATCCCATGGGCCCGTCAGAGGTCGCTCCGCCCTCCCGTACAGCGCTCTTGCACCCTCACAATCAGCAACATACAGGGTGACAACATCACTCATGCACCACCTCACTGATGCATTGAAGACAAATATTTAGTCTCACAGAACATAAATCCATACCTAATCCTCAGAGCCACCGCCTTCTAGCACCAACTCACACCCCATCCAAACACAACATCGCCCAGCTCAGTTTTATTTATAGTGTGCACTTTTAATAGACATACACCACATTTGCATGCCATATCAAAAAGCACACAGAAACATGCTTACCACAATAACTAAAGTATAATTTTAAAATATACGTGCCACAATCCCACACTGCACTCAGAAACACATCTAAACATCATATGCAGTAGCCACATTTTGCCATACTTCTGTCATCCATTACTTGATCACAGGGCATCCTCAGAGACCCATCACCAGGACTCCCTCAAGCACCACCCAAACATAATACTGTGTAACTAAACTTGATTCTTTTTTCAAAAGATATACGTCACACTTGCACATACGTCACACTTGCATATATGAAAAAGCACACTAAAACATCACAAATAACACACTTTACATTACGTTTGTGCCATTTTACAACACATTAGGAACCTATCAACAAAATGCCAAAACATCTCAACATGGAACTATCTCCTTCCATAGCCCATTCCTTTGCTCGGAGCTAAGAAAATTGGCCAGCATTGAAGGATGCAATGAGCCAGTGTACTAGCCTTGAAGGATTCAATGAGCCAGCGTACTAGCCTTGAAGGATGCAATGAACCAGCGTACTAGCCTTGAAGGATGCAATGAGCCAGTGTACTAGCCTTGAAGGATGCAATGAGCCAGCGTACTAGCCTTGAAGGATGCAATGAGCCACTGTACTCGCCTTGAAGGATGCAATGAGCCAGTGTACTCGCCTTGAAGGATCCAATGAGCCAGTGTACTGTCCTTGAAGAATCCACTGAGCCACTTTACTCGTCTTGAAGGATCCAATGAGCCGGAGTACTAACCTTGAAGGATGCAACGAGCCAGTGTACTAGTCTTGAATGATCCAATGAGCCAGTGTACTAGCCTTGAAGGATGCAGTGAGCCAGTCTACTCGCCTTGAAGGATGCAATGAGCCAGTGAACTATCCTTGAAGAATCCACTGAGCCAGTGTACTAGCCTTGAAGAAGCCACTGAGCCAGTGTACTATCCTTGAAGGATCCAATGAGCCAGTTTACTAGCCTTGAAGGATCCAATGATGAGCCAGTGTACTCTCCTTGAAGGATCCAATGAACCAGTGTACTATACTTGAAGAATCCACTGAGCCAGTGTACTAGCCTTGAAGAAGCCCCTGAGCCAGTGTACTAGCCTTGAAGGATCCAATGAGCCAGTGTACTAGCCTTGAAGGATCCACTGAGCCAGTGTACTAGCCTTGAAGGATCCAATGAGCCAGTGTACTATCCTTGAAATATCCAATGAGAAAGTGTACTCCCCTTGAAGGATCCAATGAGCCAATGCACTATCCTTGAAGGATCCAATGAGCCAGTGTACTACACTGAAGCCCACATCCTTGTCTGGTGAAGAATCTGGAAAGTACAGTTAATTATTTCAATGACGAATACAAACAAAACCATACCCACAATAAAATCACATATCCCCAACATATTTCCTCCAGGTATTCATATGCCAGCAAAGGCACTTGGCAGAGGACAGGCTCACCAATATGCCCTTTTCCCAACCACATCCATCATAAACATTACCATTAACATAAATACAGACACAATGTCAACAACAACAAACATTTAAATCTTTAGGGCACCTGGCTAGGTCCCTATTTACCCAGGTGGGTATACGTATAATACAAAAAAATATAATCAGGATGAGGAGATCCAAAACAGGGACACAGAGGTGCTAAGCGTGTGTATTTATTCTATAACTACACAGGAAGAAGTAAGTATCTGTACAATTTATTTTACATTACTTCCGATAAGCACGAAAGGTGGTATAGAGAAGACGGACAGGGTTGGTTATGCAGTGGTGACACAGGTGGGTGCAAACCTCTGGAGTGTAGAGGTCAGTATTACATTGAGATGCATATTGCCTCGTATATCGAGGGGGTATAAGGACCCGTTGTTGGAACAAAAACCACAAAGAGCATACAATAAACTTGAAAGTGAACAGGTACAAGTAGTGATGCTGTTGTGATGAGTAGTTCGACACAGGGAGTGACACAGGGTGTGTTTCGGCCAAAGGAAGTGGCTTTGGAAGTAGCCGTCTTTATGCAGGCCTTCGTCAGGAAAAAGGCACCATAAGTGGTGCTGTCCGTGGTGTCTGTGGGTGAAACAACGCTGTTAGGATCTCGGGTATTTGTTAGATAAGTACTCAGAGTATTAAATACGGGCCAATTTAATGCCCAAGGAATACCCCATACGGAGTATCTTAAAAACAGCTTACCTGCCGCCGGAGGGGAGCAGGTGAGTGCTGTCGGGTGAGCCGCGAGGAGTGCGGGCGGACCGGTGCTGGGTATGGCACTGGGTGGAGGGCTGTGATTGCCTGCAAGCCTACGTGGTCATGAGTATCACGAAGCAGGAGTGCGGCGTAGCTCGAACCAAGTCTAGAATGAAAATTAAAAGGTATGGGTAACCTGAGGGAGTAAAGTATTCAGGAAACCAGGGCTATCCCGCGTGAAAGTGGGGGGACTTACTGTGGTCTAGGTGGTACGCTGCCGTGCTGGACGTGGACTGGTGGGAGCCGGATGAGTCGGACACCAGGGTGCCGTGGTAGATAGTATAAATGGCCACCCATGGCTGGGGATAAACGAATGGGATCCCGCGGTCCAGGAGCGGCAGTCTGCTTGGGCCAATCAGACGGCAGTGCGCCGTGTTCCAATGGAAAGGCGGTACTGCGTGTGTGGTGTTGGGTAATGTAGTCCGGTGGGCTCAGAAAGGACTTCAGTAGAAGGGAGCTCGCATGATAAGGCGGGCAGGTCACATGGAGGCCGATATCGGTACTCCAAGACGGTCAAGTGGATGAATAGTGCTCGCTGCCCACTGTGAGTGGTTCGACACAATGGGTTCTGGTGTGTATTAATCATCAAATCATAATAAGGTGACAAAACAACGATGTCTCGAGTGTGCACAGAAAGATGGTGACAGTGCACAAAGCATTTTCACGGTAGAAGAACATAGGAGTCTGATGTACATATCAATCTGGTGGGGTGGATACTGGTACGGTACCAGAGGGAGGACTCAAAACTGGTAGCGATTACTGTTCTAAAAGTGTTTCCATTCCACGGTTATATTAAGGCCGTCTTGGACAGAGTTCAATTTGTGGACCCATCTTTGCTCGAGTCTAGTAAGGGCAATGTTGATGTCGCCTCCTCGTCTCTGAGGCTGAAGTTGTTGAATCACGGTCCACGTGAATTGTTCATGGGTATGTTTTTTCTGGCTGAAATGTTCGACCAGAGGTTTGTCCACTATTTTGTTTTTGATGCAGGATCTGTGTTCGTTGATCCTTTGTTTGACTGGTCGAATGGTTTTGCCGATGTAGATCAGGTCACAGGGACACTTGATAGCGTAGATCACGTGTTTGCTTTCGCAGTTGGTGTGGCTGTTCTGTTTCCATATTAGGTTCTTATGGATGAACGTTTTGCTGTTCGTGGTGAAACGGCAGGCGACGCAATGTCCACAGCTAAAGTGCCCCACCACTGGTGGGAGATTCCACAACGTGGTGGCTGGTTTGGTAGGTTCTAGGAAGGTGTGGACCAGGGAGTCTCTAAGATTTCTGTTTTTCTTGAAGGCGAACAGTGGTTTCTTCGCCAGGGTCCCTTCATTTTTAACCAGATGCCAATGTTTCTTGATGGTATTTTTAATGAGGTTACTGACTGGGTTGTACGTAGTGACGCAGACAGTTCTTAAACGTACAACCCAGTCAGTAACCTCATTAAAAATACCATCAAGAAACATTGGCATCTGGTTAAAAATGAAGGGACCCTGGCGAAGAAACCACTGTTCGCCTTCAAGAAAAACAGAAATCTTAGAGACTCCCTGGTCCACACCTTCCTAGAACCTACCAAACCAGCCACCACGTTGTGGAATCTCCCACCAGTGGAATGTCCCACCATCTGGTTAAAAATGAAGGGACCCTGGCGAAGAAACCACTGTTCGCCTTCAAGAAAAACAGAAATCTTAGAGACTCCCTGGTCCACACCTTCCTAGAACCTACCAAACCAGCCACCACGTTGTGGAATCTCCCACCAGTGGTGGGGCACTTTAGCTGTGGACATTGCGTCGCCTGCCGTTTCACCACGAACAGCAAAACGTTCATCCATAAGAACCTAATATGGAAACAGAACAGCCACACCAACTGCGAAAGCAAACACGTGATCTACGCTATCAAGTGTCCCTGTGACCTGATCTACATCGGCAAAACCATTCGACCAGTCAAACAAAGGATCAACGAACACAGATCCTGCATCAAAAACAAAATAGTGGACAAACCTCTGGTCGAACATTTCAGCCAGAAAAAACATACCCATGAACAATTCACGTGGACCGTGATTCAACAACTTCAGCCTCAGAGACGAGGAGGCGACATCAACATTGCCCTTACTAGACTCGAGCAAAGATGGGTCCACAAATTGAACTCTGTCCAAGACGGCCTTAATATAACCGTGGAATGGAAACACTTTTAGAACAGTAATCGCTACCAGTTTTGAGTCCTCCCTCTGGTACCGTACCAGTAGCCACCCCACCAGATTGATATGTACATCAGACTCCTATGTTCTTCTACCGTGAAAATGCTTTGTGCACTGTCACCATCTTTCTGTGCACACTCGAGACATCGTTGTTTTGTCACCTTATTATGATTTGATGATTAATACACACCAGAACCCATTGTGTCGAACCACTCACAGTGGGCAGCGAGCACTATTCATCCACTTGACCGTCTTGGAGTACCGATATCGGCCTCCATGTGACCTGCCCGCCTTATCATGCGAGCTCCCTTCTACTGAAGTCCTTTCTGAGCCCACCGGACTACATTACCCAACACCACACACGCAGTACCGCCTTTCCATTGGAACACGGCGCACTGCCGTCTGATTGGCCCAAGCAGACTGCCGCTCCTGGACCGCGGGATCCCATTCGTTTATCCCCAGCCATGGGTGGCCATTTATACTATCTACCACGGCACCCTGGTGTCCGACTCATCCGGCTCCCACCAGTCCACGTCCAGCACGGCAGCGTACCACCTAGACCACAGTAAGTCCCCCCACTTTCACGCGGGATAGCCCTGGTTTCCTGAATACTTTACTCCCTCAGGTTACCCATACCTTTTAATTTTCATTCTAGACTTGGTTCGAGCTACGCCGCACTCCTGCTTCGTGATACTCATGACCACGTAGGCTTGCAGGCAATCACAGCCCTCCACCCAGTGCCATACCCAGCACCGGTCCGCCCGCACTCCTCGCGGCTCACCCGACAGCACTCACCTGCTCCCCTCCGGCGGCAGGTAAGCTGTTTTTAAGATACTCCGTATGGGGTATTCCTTGGGCATTAAATTGGCCCGTATTTAATACTCTGAGTACTTATCTAACAAATACCCGAGATCCTAACAGCGTTGTTTCACCCACAGACACCACGGACAGCACCACTTATGGTGCCTTTTTCCTGACGAAGGCCTGCATAAAGACGGCTACTTCCAAAGCCACTTCCTTTGGCCGAAACACACCCTGTGTCACTCCCTGTGTCGAACTACTCATCACAACAGCATCACTACTTGTACCTGTTCACTTTCAAGTTTATTGTATGCTCTTTGTGGTTTTTGTTCCAACAACGGGTCCTTATACCCCCTCGATATACGAGGCAATATGCATCTCAATGTAATACTGACCTCTACACTCCAGAGGTTTGCACCCACCTGTGTCACCACTGCATAACCAACCCTGTCCGTCTTCTCTATACCACCTTTCGTGCTTATCGGAAGTAATGTAAAATAAATTGTACAGATACTTACTTCTTCCTGTGTAGTTATAGAATAAATACACACGCTTAGCACCTCTGTGTCCCTGTTTTGGATCTCCTCATCCTGATTATATTTTTTTGTATTATAACAACAACAAACATACACCATCCTACCAACAAAAACTGTAACAGGACCCACAAGCATGCTTCGACCCCAACGAAACAAGATGCTAGGCCCACTAATAGCCACATAAGACGCTCTCAGCCACGTCATATGTCTCCAGTAGCACCAAGCAAATGTCAAACATCGTATAATACAAACTCCCATGCAAGCAACTGCAAATAGACAGAGACAAAGATGTGTCTAAGCCTGTTCTGGTAAACCATCCACCCTCCCAAGGATGCACTTTCAAATAGAACAAATAATGCAAAGAAGTAGGCACCTGTTGCTTATGATTTCTCAGCCACAAACAACAGACAACGAAAAACGAAATAGAACAAACATGACTATGCCGATATAGATGTGATATAAGAAAACAAGCAATTTAGATTTCAAACAGAAAGTTAAACATACTTCTGACAAAACACAAAATAAATGTTTTGTGTCTCAATATTCAATAAATTACCATTATAAAGAAAGAAGTCAAGAGTAAAACCATTTTCAATTTAAGTCTGTCTATTCTTCTTGAAAGGTTGCCACACTCCATGGTGCCATGGTGGTAACCTCAGACTTGAAGGGGTTACTGCAACTCTACTGTAACTTTCACTAACAAATTCCAGATATCAAAATAAACTCAGTACAAAATGTATTAATTTGAAAAGTTATAGTAAAATCCAGACAAAACAGGTCACTTTAAGAAAACCACATACGAAGGAAATGCCATACATATTTTCTCAAAGCTTCCCATCAATTAAAACAATGATCTTGCTACATACACCACGATTTCATCCATGCCCCAAACAAAGTGCCATATTCTCGTACCAAACCTAGATAAATCACCAATGTGACAATTAAAACAGAAATCAAGGGATCAATAAAGGCCATTCACCCTATTTCAGGGGAAACGGTGTGTTCATGATCCACTGGTAAAAAAAATACTTTACAACCACAATGTAGATGTGTTTTCTTATATGTCTACAACAATCCACCCGCTCACAAACACAACAGCATGATAATAAACAAAACCCAATGCCTTCACTGAGTAAAATAGTAACCAATACTGTATCTGTACATTAGCATAGGTCCTATTCCATAGTATGATGCATAAACCACACATACTTGGATCATTCGAAAAATAATATGCACAAGCCAAAAAAAAGATGTCAAATGTGGATACTCGAAACATTCCCAAAATAATCTGCACTGACCAACAAAACAATATGTGAAATGCTGACACTGAACATTCCCAAAATCACCTGCAGAGACAATATGCAAAAAAGGGAATATAGCACGCAAGGAATCATAACAGTGCCACTCCAAGCACATGTGTCAACATACTTCGTGCATAATGTAATCATTCCTCCCCTAACACACACACACCCATATCCACACACAGATGGGCAGTCCAGCACCAATATACTAGGCTATTTCTCATGAACAATAGTACACATAGCCATACCATGGGCATTATCATATATATATATCCTCTGTTTTTTTAACTTCTTGTAGTCATTTGTTTCAATGAAAGTATATTTATGTGATAACTGAAAAATAATGTGTTTATTTTTTGGTATCTCATTGCTCTTTAATGTTGCTTATGCATGCGCAGTAGTGGTATTTTAATTCATGAATATATATTTGACTAGTGAGGTACTTTTACCCCAGTGGTACATTATAAGATATGCTTAGTTAAGACAGTTGCCATTGGTGACAAGGGGGTCACCCCTTGTTCGACATAGATTTACATTTGAGACTTGCTGTGTGCAGGCAGATGCATGCAGCAGGTCTAGTGACCCACTCAAGTGGCTCTCATTCTTAGCTCAACAGATTTGAGGAAAAAGCAGACACTTGCTTCCTTCCTTCTCCTCCACATCTGCCAATCCTCCCAGGTGCGGGGTCAGCCAGTGGCATCTGCCTGCAGTCCATGGATTCAACACAGGTTGGGAAGACTTACCTGGCAGAGCACGCAGGCTGGACCATCATGGCGAATCTGATGAGAGCTGGACCGTCATGAGCGCGCCATCTTTCTGGGAAGATGCTGCACTGCCCCAGATCTAGTACAGACCCGCCCTCCCCCGGAAACTGTCTGGGAGACCATTGATGTCTGGGAGGGACCATGATGTGGCGTTTGGAAGAATGGCCTGGGAGAGGCAGCGGTTCTTTTCTCTGCATGCTGTAGCCTCATTGCGCGGTGGAAGGAAGCCATGATTGCCCGCCAGCGTACGGAAACCCTCAATTGCCATGGATCCCGGAGCAGTCCCGCTCTTCGTGTTGAATTCAGTGGCAGAGCCAGGGGAGGGGGCAGAGGGTGCAGCTGCTGCCCCGTTTTTCCGCCCTGGTGCCGAGTGTGCCCCCCAGCCTCCCGCTGGCACCCTATCATCTGCCGCCCCAGCACCAAAAGCTGCCTCCGCCACTGGCTGAATTATCCGGAAAATAACAACTCACATAGTGCGATTATAAACAAATAAGGCTTCGCAGGGTGGGCATTTTCCTGGGGGCTATTAAAAGAAGTCACAGGTTAATAGGGCATTTTGTGCTCCTGAAATTTGTTTTTTAAATATCATTACAAAATGTTTGTCAAATTCCCCTACAACTCTGCAATCTACGTTTTCTACATTCCAGCGGCATGAAATTGAGAATAATGCGGCACTGTATCACACACATCTTCCAGCAGCGCAGCCTTGTGTCTCTCACACAGGGGCACTGGAAACCAAAAGAGACCCTTGAAACAATTTTGAAAGTGGCCCCATGTTACACATTTTCAGCAAGCCCAATCCCTCTTCCTATGAGAAGTTTTGGAAATAAAATCGGTTACCACACAAAAGAGATCCAGGGTGCAGAGGCCTACCGGGAAATCTCCAAAGTTCCCTATTGGCCAGTCCACCCCTGAAAGCAATGCGAAGAATCACAAGTTAATGGCGGTTGCATAAGTGCAACCAGATTTTCACAAGGTTAATCCTCTCTTCTCCACATTTATATACACACCATAGACAGACCAAGGAGGCCATTCATATGCAGCAATTTACCCCCTCCCGCCCACCCCCCTAAAGACATCAAAGATCAGAATTCAACACCTCTGCAACAGACTGACATACCACAGACCCGGCCAATCCCACACCCACACCGTAGTGTTACGCACACACATGGCTCCATCTGGACACAAACCACTTAGAAACATACCTGAGTACTTCCAAAATGCTGCATCAGCACAGCAGCAAAGTGATCTTGCATTTTGTGTCTTGCCTCACTAACCAAACCCACCCCTCGCGGCGGTGCGTGGTATACATCCACGCAGCATAACATAACACCACGGAACATAACATAACACGGATAACCTCAGACACACTGAAAATGATCAACAGATCAACAGAACAAATCACTTTAAAACAGATTATTACAGGGGAATCTGCATAAACAGTGCATCTATTATATAAGGCAATATTATTTTATTATTAATGTCAACTTTTCAAAACCCTTTGCCCAGTTTAAAAGCACTCCCTCGGAATTTCACAATTTGAATTGGGTTTTGCAGAACATACATACAGGGGAGTTGCTAGGTCTGGAAAAGACCCGGGGCTAAACTGATGTCGGAACTGTTGGGACTGGGTGCTAGCTAGTCTTTTGGCTGTAGCTCCTGAGATTCTATCCGGGGATACAACCAAAAGATCAGGGGCTATAGCCCCCTTAGCCCCCGCCTAGCAACGCCCCTGCATACATAGCCAGTTATTTTCCTTTATTTATTTTGCATTTTTAAAGCGCTTGCACAGCCCGCCATCAAGGAGCTGTTACAGGAATTGCTTGTTTATTTTTCGTTTGCATATTTGTTTTTTTCTTAGTTGCACATTTATAATGCACTTAAATACCCAGAGGTTTCTAAGCACGGACCCTGGATAGAACCTGTGTTGCTTCCTGTGGTCTTGCTTCCAAGGGGAGCACGTTGCCGCTGAGCTACCCTCCCGGTCAGGGGCGCTGAGTATGGGGGCTCCGGGGCCCAAGTCCCCCCCCCGCAAAATCAAGTCGGGGCTGAGCCCCCCCACCCCCTGCCAGGGAGAAGTGATGCAGCATCGATGGCCCTTTCCATCGATACTGCAGCACTTCTCTCCGGCCGGGTATAATCGCGAGAATGTGCGATTAAGCCCTCCCCTCTAGGACTCATTGGTGTATGGTCCTGGAGGGGAGGGCTTAGGTGCAGCAGTATTCAAACTGTGGGGCGCGCCCCGCAGCCCCATGCCCAGGGGGGGCGCGCATCCACAGTTTGAAAAAAAAAATGAAAAAAAAAGAGGATAAATGACCAAAGGGTCGGGCTGTTGCTTCATTAACAAGCAGCAGCCCGATCCACGGCCCCTGCCACACATGCTTAGTGCGACAGGGGCCGGGCCTTTGTGAGGTCTCAGGCTCCATTAGGAGCCTATTTATAAAGACAAAAGAAAAAGCGCACACCTTCTTTTGCCTTGATGATGGACATCGTGGCAAAAGAATGTGTGTGCTCTTTTTTGTCTTCGTGAATAGGCTCCTAATGGAGCCTGAGGCCCCACGAAGGCCAGGCCTCTGTCACACTATGGGTGGTGGCAGCAGGGTCGGATTGGCCCCTGGCTGGGCCGAAATCGTCCCTGGGGAGTAAGGGCCGGTTTCAGGCTATGCTTGGGTCGGTTTGGAAAAAAAAATCGGAAAAATTAATTTTTATCAAATTTATTTTTTCAGTTTTTATTCTTCAAAAACCTTTCATCCTTCTTGGGTCGATATAAGTACCAACACAGGTTGGGTGATATTGTATGCATATTTGTTCTATAAAAAAGAGTTTAATGGTAAGTGCTATATAATACCATATTATCATGTGGCCTTGGACGTCTGCTTGGAGTCACAGTATTTTGACAATATGGATCTATACACACAGATATTAATGATACGTATGGTGATCCATTCTTGTATGAAATGTATATCACCTTAGTGAAATCATAACCATATTTTTCGTAGTGTAGTTTACTTAGGAACAATGCTATTTGATGCCACTTCCTATTTTGTCAAGGGGTGAAAGGTTGTGTTTCATCGCTTCCCGGGGTGTGACTTTGGTGTGGGGTCAAATTACATCACTTGCGGTGATATCATCAGAGGTCAAGTGTCGTAAGGCGAGGGGTGGGCCACTTTTTTGAGGCGAGGGGTGGGCCACTTTTTTTTGGGTGACCGGGCCTATTTCTTGTCCCAGTCCGACACTGGGTGGCAGCAGTGGTGTGGAACTGCCCAAGTGTCACAGAAGTGCTAGAACATATTTGGGCACAGGCACCTACTGTTTTACAAATTAAGCACTTGGTATACACATGCAGTTGCAATTAAATGTTCATTAAAAAGTATGCCCTCAAGAGTATGCTATCACAGAGAAACGGGGACCCCAAAGCCAGTTCAACTACCCACTCCCAGGTGTGCTACTGAACAGGTAGATGTAAGTCGAGAGCCAACCAACCTCTTTCTCCTATCTGTGCTACTGTACCATACCATTAGGGGGAATCGCTCTCCTGCAGCCTCTCTCCCAGTCATCGATTCTTGATGATTTACTGGTGCAGTCACAAAAAAAAGATTTTTTGGGGGTTCATTTTGTTTACAAAAGTAGCGCATTGCTAAAACCCCCTAGCTGCCAGTTCATTGTCCTTGGAGCGTCCCAGGGTCCCTACCCCCTGAGAGCCACCAACCTTGGGTGCTGTTTTATAACAAATGAAAGACGCAGACAGAACAATAACTGTGTGAGTCAACTGAGAGATGAATGCACTCATGCTCCATTCAGAGAGAGGCCTTGAAAATGTAGCTCTGACAAATCAGAGAATCAGGGGGCAAAGAAGCACTGCACATCTCTGCTCCCACTTCATGGGTTTACGGTTGCCACCTGAAAGGTTGCCAGCAGCTAACCTGCCATCCTGTCCCAACTCCATGCCTCGTGTGCTATTCCCTGGTCAACCAAACCCTGTGAACACATAGGCTGCATAAGACGTACAGAAGTCTTTTTACCACCGTCCTGAACGTTTCTTGCACTAGTTCTATTAACGCGTGCAGCTCCAAGGTATAATATTAACAACCAGTGTTTGTGGGTAAAGGGCCGGCATAAAGTCTCTATTTCAGAGCCAGAGTTAAATGATAAGGTGCTTGTGGCAGTATGGAGTTCCAGGCCTCTGCTTGGACACGGGGTTCTGCAACCTTTAGCTCTGCAGATGTGTTGAACTACAATGCTCATCAGCCCCAGCCAGCATAGTCAATGGTGATGGATCATAGGAGTCGTAGTCCAAAACATCTGGAGAGCCACATGTTTAAGACCCCTGGCTTTAAGGAACAGGAAGTAAAATAATCCATGAAAGCAGCAGGAGTATGACGTTCTTGGATCTACATGGGTAGAATAAAAGTAGACTAGAAGAACAGCCTGGGGGCATCAAGTTTATGTGGGATGGAATGGTGGGGGTCTGAGTCACCAGAGGAGACAGGGGCATTTTACAGGTCTGAAACCAGGTAATCCACTTTACAATAAAAGACAACATGTACACTACTTTACCAGAATTTCTGGTAAACTACAATGTTAAAAGCAGTTAAAACTCTTCCCCCCCCAAGTCTGAAACCACACTTGATTGCATTATACTTCAGCCAGGATTGCATTATATTTCAGCAGCACATCTGATGTGTCCACTGAAAGGTTTAACATTAAGCTACATCCCTAACTCTATCTGGTTACACAGAGGTAACATCTTAGCAAATTTCACTTGTGGCTGGCCATTCTACAGCAGCACTATTGTAAGTTTGAATTGTTGATGTTTTACTGAACTATGGCACCATACACGTCTTACTTAGTAGTTTTTAATCGGGAAACGTCTTTACTTCTTGTTTCCCTTGAATTGGGATCTTTTTTTTTGGTGGTGGTGGTGGTGGTGGTACTCCACCTTGCAGCTGTACCTTCTGTTTAGCAAGCATTTCATTCTCCCATCCTAGTTGTGTTGCTGGATGATTATAGAGGGGTGGAGTAGGGGCAGTGATGTCTTACTGGAATGAAACTCGAAGGCTTAACTCTCCTTCTTTCTTGACTTTAGTATATGTAGTGCATGCTAGCTAATGTTTCCACTGTTCTGCGCTGTGCGCGCCAACAACCCCCCCGCGCGCCGTTGCCCCAAGTTGGCGACTACATGCAAATTTGCGGTCATATAACTGCCAGTGATATCACTTCCTGTATTCGGGCATCCACCCCCCCCCTCCCCGGGAAATTCATAAGTCGGCTCCCCTCCTCCCGGTTGACATCCATGTTATGAGTGCTGTGTCTAGAACACAGACCCCGCTAGCGCAACACGGAGAACTGAAAGAAATAAACATTCTAAATACTCAGAGGCGTTGCTAGGGGGGGCTAAGGAGGCTATAGCCCCGGGTCTTTTGGTTGTAGCCCCGGATAGAATCTCAGGAGCTACAACCAAAAGGCTAGCTAGCCCCTAGTCCCAACAGTTCCGACATCAGCGTAGCCCCAGATCTTTTCCCCTGTAAATACTTAAGACGCTGTATACCCACTGCCATAGAGGTGTGCCGTGTAATTCTCAATGCAGCACCAAAGCCCCTGTTCTGCAACAGTCCAAGAGGAAACTCTTAAGAGAATTCCCGGACTCGCAGAAGGCTGTGTTAAATCATAATACAATATATGTATTCAGTTCAGTCATTGTGCGCACGCTACTTCACATTTCTAAAAAAAAATAACATTCCAAGTAAAAATACTCATTACATTCGTAGTTTTCTGTGGATTTAGCTTAAAAGACATCTTCTCTTTTGACTACTTGGCTTTCTTGACAATCTTGGTATTATATTTTCGTTCATTGAATGTATCTGTGGTCATCATAGCATGTCTTTTAAATCCACTTTCTTCGCTGCAATTTCTGCTAAGTGTGATGGATTCTCCATAGGGGGATATCATTTATATGATGTTGGGGATGGTTGCTCCTTGCATGTAACAGTCTATTTCCTGCAGTGGGGTTGCACACGTGAAAAGTGATGTTACGTGAAAAGTGATGTTACGTGGCTGGACTGGAATGCATTGCTGCAGTTCTACTGGTTATGTTTTATGCCTCTGGCATGGCGTTTTATTTCATTGGGCATCATTGTTAAAGAAAACAGGATATCATGTTTGATTTTGCATTGATGGCCAGTAAAAAATCCCCCCTCCCACCAGTACATAAAATCAGAGGCCTGCTCACCATGCTGGTGTGCAGGCCTCTGATTTACAGGTGCGAATGGAGTGGGTGAATTATTCACACAACCAATAACATGCACTCAATCAGCATTCATTCACACATTGACTTCCTCACCCATACACATTAACAGCATGCATAACTCTTTCACCCACCACCCATAACATATACTCTCTCATTCACACACGCACCCACACAACATGCACTTTTTCATTATCGCGTGCTCCCAAACATGCACTCACTCCTACACATGCAGCCACGCACACATTCACATAAACATTATTTTTGTTATCTGCAGTCCTGGTCCAGAATCCACTCCGTCGCCATCAGGACAAGATCACGAGCAGGAAGCAGGAGAGCCTCCCAGTTCCTACACATGTGCGCAGGAGGCAGAGCACTCCCTGGAGTACGCCTCAGCTCTTCTGAAAGTCTGGTGGAAGCACAAGCACCCCCACTTTCAGACCTGCAGTTCCTGAGCCTGTATCCACAATGGGCCATGCAAGGCTGGGAAGCAAAATGTCATGCTTGCTGTAGCTGAGGAGCGCTCAGTATTTTTATTGGACTGGCTTGGTGGCTCCTCCAAAATGTGTTGATTGATGCCCTGTCACACGTTATGGATGAGCCGCCACTGCTTCACCCTGCCTCTGAGCTGGTGATGAGGCAAGTGCTGTCTTGTGGTTGACCTACTTTCTGAGCTGCTGCTGATCTGCTCACAGGACGCAAGTGAAGATTTGTGCTGGCTGTGGGCCCACGGCTGTATCCAGTTCCTGCTTTCTCTTAACTGGCAGCTCCCACTTGTCTTTGACGTATACTTCTCCTTTGGAGCAGGCAGGGCCCAATCTTATTATCTTCACGAGGGAGTTATAAAGCGGGTCAGGAAGAAGCACAGCATGGAAGGGAAGAGTTCCTTCCTGACTTTGGGGAGATGGGCTCTCCTGGCTATGGAGAGGGGGACCCTGAAGATGCCATGCATTACCGGCCCCTGGTAGCTCACGGCACTGCCCAAGGGCCCTCGTAGGCCGGCTTTCCTGCTCCCTATCATCCTTCTTGTGATGGTGTCAGGATGACGACTTTGTCCCAAGTATTAACCACTTCCTCTCATCACTTCTTTGATCCTGATTACAAGGCTAGTGGATTGCTTCCCTGAACTACCGCGTGTGGTTTTTACAGTTGGAGGCATGCAGTAATTCAGGGAATCTGCCGTATTAGCACATTGCCGCCAGTGCGGTGGGAACAGATGCAGATGTTTCCAACTGGAATTCCTGAAAAGTTACAGCCGTCAACCAGCAACTACAAGGACCTGTAAGGTAGGAGTGGCCTGGGTCAGGATTAGAGCAACTACTCTACCCCAGACTCCGAGCCACTCACCAAACCCGAAGCAAAAAAAACAATTGCATTGTATGAGATTTAGATTGCACTGATAGGCTTCTCTCCCACTATACAGGTCTCTCAAATCTAGCAGGGGTTCTGTCTCCTAATTGCATTGTAGGATGTTTAGGTTGCATTGATAGGCCTCTCTCCCACTATACAGGTCTCTCAAATTTAGAAGGGGCTCCGTCGCCAAACTGCATTATATGAGGTTCAGATTGCTCTGATAGGCCTCTCTCCCACTATACAGGTCTCTCAAATCTAGCAGGGGTTTTGTCTCCTAATTGCATTGTGTGATGTTTGGGTTGCACTGATGGGCCTCTCTCCCACTGTGCGGGTCTCTCAAGTTTAGCGGGGGCTCTCTCCCCAAATTACCGTGTAGGATGTTCAGACTGCACTGATGCGCCTCTCTCCCACTGTGCGGGTCTCTCAAGTTTAGCGGGGGCTCTCTCCCCAAATTACCATGTAGGATGTTCAGACTGCACTGATAGGCCTCTCTCCCACTGCGCCGGTCTCTCAATGCTCAACGGGGGCTCTGTCTCCAAACTGCACTGTGTGGTGCTTGGATTGCGCTGGTGGACGTCTCTCCCCACTGTGCAGTTCTCTCAAACGTAGCAGGGCCTTGTCCCCGAACGGCACTGTGTGATGTTTAGATTGCACTGACGGGACTCTCACCCACTATACAGATCTCTCAAATAAACTGACTGCACTTAGTTCAGAACTCTACCAATCCTGGAAACCCACCACTACCTAACCCAACTAAATCCCATACCAGCAGACCGTTAACACCTGAACCCCGCCCCCCACCAACAGTGCACCCTTAGGAAACATATCCTACCCACCGACGGAAACAACACTGAGCCAGAGAACACCCCAGCGTATCCAGAGAAGGAAAACCGAGGTCACTGCGACCGCACAGCACAGCGCAGAGGACCAACTACCATACCACACCGGCACCCAGACTGGAAAATGGCCCGTACCAGAAAAGGACACAGAGAAAGAGAACAAGATCATGCAACAAGAGACGCGAACACACAACACCGACAGAACCCACAAGAAACCGCCACATTGGAAGAAAACATGCCTAAAACAGCCACAACCGGAACAAAAACCACAAGAGAAAAATCCTTATACCTCACACCTTACCTCGCAACAACCATGGTACACCGACACCCCAACACGGAAACCTCAAAACATGCAAAGAATGTCCTGATACACGCAGAAAAAAGACGGGGGCACTCAACAAGAGAGTGGGAGGGCTCCGACCCCAATACCCCTTACATTACAAGAACAGAGGGGCAACATCTATTTCCACTACATCCTGCACAATACGGCGAAGTACCAACAACCAGCAACGCCACCTCCCACCCAACAATGGGACCCATTGAAGAAACCACCGCTGATCATCATCCGAGGAGTATCACAGCAGAAACACCAAGACTAATCAGCACTGTTATCAACCTCCAAGACCGCTTCAATGAAGAAGCAGCTGTCGCCGTTCTTCATCCTGCCGACATCAATGCGGAAACTCCACGAACAGACAATTACAAACTCGAACAACAAATAACCTCAAAATAAAATCTCACCCAGAGAATCCACTGTAATTTAATAAACGCAAGGTCAATGTCCAAACACTCAACGGAAATATACGACCTCCTGTCAGAAGGAGCATAGACATCCTATTTGTAACCGAAACATGGCTAGACGACAACTACAAGATCACCCTCAACAACTGCCTGCCTGAAGACTTCAAATGCATCCAAACAAACAGAAAATCCAAAAGAGGGGGGGGACTAGCGATCATCGACAAGGAACAACTGGCCATCGAAATGGAAGATCCACTAAACATCGATAAATGTGAATCCTTAATACTACGACTTTCAGCAAACCCCAAAACCCACCTGAAATTCATACTGATATACAGACCACCAACCTACGATGCGACTTTCGTAGACGCTTTCACGGAAGCAATCACCACCCTAGCCATCAAGTACAATCATCTGATCATCCTCAGAGATTTCAACATCTGGTTCGACGAAGAAACCACAACCACACAAAAATCCTTTACCGCCCAACTAGCAGCCATGAACCTACAACAACAAGTCAAAGGAGCAACCCACTCAGCAGGGCACACACTTGACGCAATCTTCGCCAACAAGGATCTCATCACCATGGCACCCCCAATTCAAATACTTTGGAGCGACCACCTCATTATTCCGTTCATAATCACAACGGCCGCTCCGACAAAAAAGCAACAAGAAAAGCAACCCATCATGATGCAAAGAAATTGGAGAACCATTAAAAACTCCAACCTAACCGAGCTCCTCGAACTCAGCAAACCACAAGCATCAACCGTGGAAGAAGCAGACCTAGACAAAAAAGTTGCCCTACTTCATACCTGGATCGCAACAACCCTGGACGACATTGCCAAAGAAAAGCCCTTCACCCCATCACGCAAGAAAACGACAGCAAAATGGTTCACCCCACTACTCAAAGCCATGAAAAGGAAAAACCGAAAACTAGAATCAGAATGGAGGAACAACACACCACCGCAAACAATTGAAATTCCTACAACAGATCCGCGCATATTAAAAGGAAATACAAAAAGCGAAGAGGAAACATTATGACAACCGAATCTTCAGAGCACCAAACGCTCAAAAAGAACTATTCAAAATCGTAAACGAAATAAAAAACCCACCGGCCTGCAACAACACGCCAATACCATTGACGAAACTTTGCGAGGACCTCAGAGACCACTTCAAAAACAAAATAACCTCCATCCAACACACCATACAAAACAGACCAAGCGTTCAAAGCTCAAACCCCACCGACACAGAAGAGGAACACGCAAACAAGCTACAAAACTTCCCAGAAATATCAGTTGAGGCTTTTGTCAAACTGGTAAACCAAAGCAACAATTCGGGCTCTCCTGAAGACCCCTGCCCCCCGGACATATACAAAACAATTCTCAAACAAGGAACCCCCATGGAATACCACAGAAACCTCCTCAACCTCTCAATAAGAACAGGTAAAGTACCGCAGGCCTTCAAATCGGCTTACATCAAGCCGCTACTCAAAGACACAACAGGAGACGTAGAGGACTTATCTAACTACAGACCCATCTCCAACATACCCTACATAGCCAAACTACTAGAAACATAAGTCTACCAAATAACCCAAGAATTCATAGAAGAGCATTGCCTACTAGACCAGGCACAAGTTAGCTTCAGACCTATGAGAGGAACAGAATCGGCTCTCCTCTCAATATGGGACGACCTAAAAACAAACGCAGACTCAGACAACAGCACCGCCCTGATTCTCCTTGATCTGTCTGCAGCCTTCGACACTGTCAACCACGCCATTGTAATAAAGAGATTAGAAGGACTAGGGATAACAGACACTGCCCTACTATGGATCAAATCCTTCCTAACAAACAGAACAGAAACAATATGGATGAAACCTTGTAAATCCAAACCCAGAGTCTACACATGCGGAGTACAACAAGGATCATCCTTCTTCCCGCTTCTGTTCAACATATAAATGTACCTATTAATCAAACTCATCAAAAACACGGCCTCACATGCTACAACTACGCCGACAATACTCAAATAATCTTCAACGTACAAGACACCCGAGAAGAAAACACCACACTAGAGAATTGCCTTCGTGACATATTCAACTGGATGAACCTCAACCATCTCAAAATCAACCCTGGCAAAACAGAGATAATGATTTTTTCAAAAAAGGGAGGAGACATCAACTACATCCCCTGGCCAAGAGAGCTTGGCACCACACCAGAACCATCTTCAGCTGTAAAAAACCTAGGGGTCCTGATGGATAACAACCTCACTCTGGAGCCACAAGTAAACTCGGTAATCATGAAATGTTTCTTCCTCCTGCGAGCAGCAAAAACGATCCTACCATTCCTGTCATTCGCCAACAAAACACTTACCATCATCGCTCTGATCATGTCCAGAGTAGACTATGCCAATAGCCTATACCTGGGCATGCCCGAACGACTTCTAAAAAAACTGCAACGCATACAAAATGCAGCAGCCAGACTCCTCCTCAAGCTACCCAGAAGAGAACACATCACACCCGCGCTAAATATACTGCACTGGCTACCACTGAAACAACGAATAAAGTTCAAGGCCATGTGCATCACACACAGAGCAATACACAAACAAGGCGTAGAATTCCTAAGCGACAAACTACGCCTACACCAACCGACAAGAATACTAAGAACAAGCACCGACATACGCCTGGAACCAAAACCCTACAACAGAAAAAAACTCGGAGGATCGTCCTTCTCTCACCAGGCACCCAAAACCTGGAATGACCTACCTAAGAATATACGGAATACAACAAACCACCTAGCATTACAGAAACTCCTCAAATCATGGCTCTTCAAAGCGTAACCACAGCGGAGACACACCAGAATGCCCAGACATTAAAACAATGACGAAAATAACTCCAACCTCGACCACTCTCAAATTGGACAAACACTCAAACCAAATAACCAACCACTCGACAGAGCATAAGACATCATGGAAAATAGCCACAAAGAAAGGCTGCAGAGACTGACCACACACCTAGACCCAGACGAAAGCCCCAAGTAACTCTCCCACTTGTACGTACCGGATGAACATATCCAGACCGGCAGACGCATCTGGATAGACGTTGGCCTGCGTCGCATCTGGATAGGATCGATTGAAGGACAACATGCCCAAGCCCAGAAAACCTGAATGCTAACATGTGCCACACCTAGAATTGTGAACACCAGCCTGCGTGGCGCTCAGATGGAGTTGTGAGTGTTAGCATGCCCACACCTGGACTGGTCTCTAGACACTAGCCTGCGCCGCATCTGGATGGGGGTGTGAGGGTTGGCATGACCACTCCTGGATGGAGTCCTAATCATTTGCCGGCGCCGCGTCTAGATGGGAATATGAAGGGCCAACAGGCGTCACACTCAGACTGAACTACGAATGTTAGCATGGTAAAGGTCAGGTAACCTACTAACCAATATAAGCTCAAACTCTGCATACTTATCTAACTCAAAAACTCACACAACCATCTCTCGAACAAAAAGCCGCACGCACTTCACAACACTGCAACAACACATAAGCCGGAACAACAGCACACGCGGACTGACTCCGATCCGATACCTCGTTTACAGATCCGCCTGAGTGCCTGGGGACCAATTCCATTGGTAATGGTGCGCGGTACAAATACCTTTAACATTTAACATTTAACATTTAACATTTACCATTCTTTAATTTGGCTAAATATGCTATCGTGCCTTTCGGCCCACAGCTTGTGGTTGCCCATGAATTGCATGCAGTAGTGCTGCACGTCCCTACTCTATACTTTTCTAAATGTCGAAAAGGGTCAGTGCACGCTGGCCCTTCAGTGCGTTTAATGGCCTCGTTTTTTAAATGTTTTTATTTATTTATTTATTTATTTATTTATTTATTTATTTATTTATTTATTTATTTATGTAGCGCACCTAACCCAAAGGTATCTGGGCGCATTGAGAAGGTGGGCATTACAGCTGCCTATTTTGTTTTACTCCCTTTGATTTTCCGCATGCAGGAACTTTTTGCATCATTGAATGGAAGCCCTTGTGCTTTCATTAAGTACAGGAAAACATATTAAAAACTTTAGGTATGTTTTAAAATGTTTAACCTCGCTGGAGGTATAACTGAAGTTAGAAAATAAGAATTTGATCTTGCAATACGACAGTACGTACTGCATGCAATAACTGCACCGGGCTCATGAACAGGCAGGTGATATAAAAGGGCTGTATTTTCACATAACGCCTGCTTTTACCATTAGTGCCCTTCTCATAATGAGGGCCTTTGTGCTTCACCGCCCGCTGGAGCCCCACTCAGCCCAGCTGGGGAGGAGGACAGGAAACATACAAGGAGAAGCCCTAAACAAGGGACCCCGAAGGAACGCACCCATTGAAGGCCCTTTTTAAAACAAATATTGGCTGAGTATGGGACCTGGGGGAGTGGACCCACTTAGACCCCTCCATAGCTAGCTTTTATGAAACAGTGCTGCAAAGCCGATGGCTGGCGTTCGAGCTCTGCACAGCTGCTGAAACAGAAATACTAATAGCGGAGAAAGCCAGGAAGCCCAGCATGCCGCATCAGTAAGCAGCAACATGCCACAGCAAACGAGGGCTGGCTTGAAGGCAATCCGGATACTTATCACAACAGGCGGAAATGCTTTTGGAGGGACTGAGGGGCTGAGGCAGATACAGTTACCTTTCAAAAAGCCAGTAGGGGTATGGCTAGGGGTGTTTAAAAAAAAAAGATAGCAGGCGCTCCTCTCCAGAAAGAACGTGGCATGATAACCTGTTCTGAGACAAGAGTTTGCAGCACACGCTTTTTGCTCACTGTACCTTTCACAGATGGGAAATATCATTTGCATATCAGTCTTTGTACCGCCCACATGAGCAGTCCAGCACCGAAATGCTATGGCAATTCCTCTCTGAACAAGAGTACCAACAGCAACCCCATACACGTGTTTCAGCCTTGTTGGGCCTCATCAGTGAGGTGAAGCTGTGCCTCTCTGAGCACAGCGAGCAGGGAGTCCACGTCTGGTTGCCTCCAGGTAACTCAGGGTGACCAACCCCAAGTTCCTTGGAAATATTTCAAAAAAGGTAGCAGGCACTCCTCTCCAGAAAGGGCATGGCATGATAACCTGTTCTGAGATGAGAGTTTGCAGCACACGCTTTTTGCTCACTGTACCTTTCACAGATGGGAAATATTCATTTGCATATTAGTCTTTGTCCTGCCCACATGGGCAGTCCAGCACCAAAATGCTATGGCAATTCCTCTTTGAACAAGAGTACCAACAGCAACCCCATACACGTGTTTCAGCCTTGTTGGGCCTCATCAGTGAGGTGAAGCCGTGCCTCTCTGAGCACCGCGAGCAGGGAGTCCACGTCTGGTTGCCTCCAGGTTACTCAGGATGACCAACCCCAAGTTCCTTGGAAATATTTCAAAAAAGGTAGCAGACGCTCCTCTCCATGGCTAGGGGTGGACTGGCCTACACAGAACTCTGGAGATTTCCCAGTGGGCCTCTGCATCATGGGCCGCTCTTGTGTGGTTCTCTATTCTATTTCCGCGTTTTCTCATGGGAAAGGGCTTGGGAATGCTCACAAGGTGTACTACGGGGCTACTTTTTACATTATTTGCAGGGCCTCTTTTGATTCCCAGTCCACCACTGGGTAGTAATTAGTGCCAAGATGCCACCGTTCGGCTCCTTTCTAGCCCCGTAAGCTGCAATGCCGAAGCAAACGAGATTCAGATAGCTGCAGTAAACAGAGGAAGCATCAGTGCACCAAAAGTCATACTTTGGGGTCAATGAAAGCTCCTACGCCAGTGATCTCCAAACTGTGGGGCAGGCCCACCTAAGTGGGCCCTAAGGATGGCCAGTGGTACAAGGCTCTTTGAAATGAGTGGACGGTGTCATGAGAGGACAAAGGCAGTGAATATGGCAAGGGAAAAGTGCACAAGATCACACAGTGAAAATCTTTGAGTTAAACAAAATTCACTCTGGAACCAAGACACATGTACACTAAAACCCAGTATATGCAAGTAGAGTGTGATAAGAACACAAATATATGAAAAGGGATGTGTGGTAAGCACTTCACAATTGCTGTTACAGGGACTGTCAGCGTTAAGCCCACATACAGGACAAACAATGACAGGATCTGGGAGCAAACACCTTTGATGGTGTTGTATGAGGTAACTTAAAGACAATACTCAGGGGGCGAGAAATACCAGCTGAGATGTCAGCAAAACCCACAAACCCTGTTGATCAAACAGGGACCCAGAAAGGCTGTAACAGCAAAGGGAGGATAACTTAATACATACAAATCCTGACAAGCGACACGTAGGAAAAGTGGTTACAGAATAGTGAGTACAACATAGGCATCTAACAATCAATACGGAACAAAGGGAGAAGTGGAAGGGGAAACCAGGAACAGACTCCAAGAGAAATCAAAGGAACTTGACAAGGGTTAATGAAATTACAAGTGCTAAATCTCCCCTGTCCCCACCCAGGGAAGGAAAATGGGACAATATGGAAAATCCATAAATAAGGGGAGTCTAAGGATCAAGGTGGAACTGCCAAAAAAGGCAACATCAAAGGAAAAAAGAACACAAACAAACTGGGCTGCACAGAAATAGGAAAGCACTGGGAAGTGCTGACTGCCAAACAGAAGAAGACAGAAAGGGAACCCAAGAAGCAGAAAATACTAGTAAGCACATTAAATTGAAATCCAGGGAAAAAGTAACAAGAAATAAGAAACTAGGTACTAGACACTAAGCTAAGAACCAGAAACAAGGCACCAGTCACGAACAGGAACACATATTCAATGGCCAGCCCTGGACTGAAGCAAACTGAGGTTTTTAAAGCTGGCTAACGAGCACATGCCTCAGGTGTGCTGCTTGATAGCACCGGCCAGCCACAGGTGCTGCTTATCCTCCACCCAACCTTGTCCTGCAAGGGTGGAGGTGAAGCAGTGGGCCCGGCATTCTGGGAAGCATAGTCTTTTCCTTAAAGCAGCATACTGGCTGCCAAAAACATGGAAGGGATCCAGAAGGGAACTGACATGGAAAATAAAGATTTAGCACTCCCAAATCACCACAGTATTGTCTCATAAGGTTTGAAAGGAATGCCTAAAACAAAAAGTGTCTAAACTTAAAGACACTCCCGTCCCCTGCACACCTTACAAGCTGAAATAAATCAGTCAAATTTCATAACATTTGCACTTTTATATATAGAAAGAATTGTCAATTTAGAACATAGGTAACAAAATATCTTCATAAAAGTACAGAAAAAAGCTATCAACTGACTTCCAATATGGCCAGCATGAAAAACAAATCAAACCAGACAAAGAAATAAGCTCCCAATTTTGAACTGCAGCTTCAAGCTCTACGCGTTTCGGGGACTATCCCCTTCTTCAGGAGCAAAAATATCTGCAAGTATAGATATATATACAATTAGAGGACATCTCACATATCATTAAAAGTTTGGACAAACTAAACACATTAAATAAAGAGAATACATTAAATAATTATGTACACATAAATCGAACCACAATTCTACATAGCATACACAAGTGGTTGTATATTCACAGTGGTACAACTGGTATGGCTCCAAATGTAAATCTCAAAATGCATTAAAACCTAAAACACTTATTCGTATGTACCTCACAGTGGGAATGTTGTCAAAGAAAATAGAGTCTCTGTCTGTGCATCTGTCTGTGCACGACGTACACATAACCAGGATCCCTGCGAATACTCCTGCCGTCCTCAACAAGTGAAATGTGATTGCCGAACTCTGGAATACCAAAGTATATCTATCAGCTCCAATTACACGTAATTAAATCACCAAACCTTAATGACTAAACAACTAGTTCAAAAAACACCTATTACTCATTGGCAACTAATCTGTGCAGCTCAACGATCACCAAAATCCACAACCTTGTGCCACCACCTCATCTTTGTGCCAACACATCAACTTAACACAGAAAGTTAAAAAGCCCAAATCCTCAAAGAAAACCCAAAATTTAAAATGTGCAACTCTTCCAACATATATTATTTACCTAAGGCAAATCAAATCCAAAACATTAAACCTCAATTGTGCAATAGTATGATAGATATACTTTGGTATTCCAGAGTTCGGCAATCACATTTCACTTGTTGAGGACGGCAGGAGTATTCGCAGGGATCCTGGTTATGTGTACGTCGTGCACAGACAGATGCACAGACAGAGACTCTATTTTCTTTGACAACATTCCCACTGTGAGGTACATACGAATAAGTGTTTTAGGTTTTAATGCATTTTGAGATTTACATTTGGAGCCATACCAGTTGTACCACTGTGAATATACAACCACTTGTGTATGCTATGTAGAATTGTGGTTCGATTTATGTGTACATAATTATTTAATGTATTCTCTTTATTTAATGTGTTTAGTTTGTCCAAACTTTTAATGATATGTGAGATGTCCTCTAATTGTATATATATCTATACTTGCAGATATTTTTGCTCCTGAAGAAGGGGATAGTCCCCGAAACGCGTAGAGCTTGAAGCTGCAGTTCAAAATTGGGAGCTTATTTCTTTGTCTGGTTTGATTTGTTTTTCATGCTGGCCATATTGGAAGTCAGTTGATAGCTTTTTTCTGTACTTTTATGAAGATATTTTGTTACCTATGTTCTAAATTGACAATTCTTTCTATATATAAAAGTGCAAATGTTATGAAATTTGACTGATTTATTTCAGCTTGTAAGGTGTGCAGGGGACGGGAGTGTCTTTAAGTTTAGACACTTTTTGTTTTATGTTTAACACATGCTCCAGTGTCAGGGCGTGTATTCCTCCCCAGCACCCAGAATTGTAATAAAATCTCTCTAAATAGTTATTTAGTTTTTGAGTAATTAGGTGTGCTCTGATAGATACTCCTTTTTGTAATTTGAAAGGAATGCCCCCATTAAAGAATGAACCCCAAATCAGGCCCCCAAGTGTAAGGAAAGAGAGCGAAGGGAGGGAATCATGACAGTAGAACCCCACAGTGCACACCACCCACACCAGGTCTCTTGTTCCCATGATAGGATTTTTTTTTTCTGAGTTGTTACTGATGGAAAGGGGGGTCTGTGGGCAAAAACAGATGGACTGGAGTGCATATAATCAGGGTGCGTTTAATACAAAATATAAGACATTCTGGAGTTTGAGGGTTGAGGGTGTGCAACAGTCACTTCACTGAAGTGATTCTCTGCATTGCACGTTTGGGAGTCACTGACACCCAAGTTCCCGGATGTCTTGCGTAGTGGGAAAGTTGGATGCCCCTCTCTGGTGAGAATGGGTCTCACTAAGCTGGTTCCATGTCGAGATGAATAACCTATGCTAGGTCTCCTGACAGCCCCGAAGTCCTTCCTGACAGTTGTCTTTGGGGTGCCTCTGGAGGAAGGGGTTATGGTGACCCTCATTAAGCTGGTTCTAGCCTCTCCAATTGACAGACCACAGGGAGGGTCTAGAAAGCAATTCCACAAGGCAGTGCCTAGATTTTAGCAAGGGACACTATTGCTAGAGTCTTAGTCTTAATTAAAGTTTGATCTGTGAAGTCCAAGTGTGATCCAATAGTACTAAAACTCCTTTCAATGTATGTCTTTGCAAGTTCATTTTGTGTTTGTTGTAGCCCACAAGTTTTTCACACCAGATGGTGCTCAAAAGACCTCTTAATATGTGCTTTATATAAACACAAAAATAGTAAAGAAAGACTTCTTTGATATTTTGCAAGGCTACGGATACAGTAGTAACGAGCGTGTAAACAGTTAATCTTATTTTTTAAAAGTTCTGATAACGACCAACATCAGTGTGTGTAAAGATTGGATTTGCAAAGAAATACATTAGAAGGATTATCTGAACCTTGCATTCTGATTTGTCTCTGAGCATGGGAAAGGCAGATCAGTCCATACGTGCCAACATGATTTGTTCTCTTTGGGAGGTAACTATCCAGTCTAGGGTTTTTCTCAACATTCTGGGTCTTGTAGTCCTGGATTTGTAATGACAAATCCAGGACTCAAAGCCCCAGAATTCAAAGAAAAAATGAGAGGGACGGGGACAAGCATTTATCGAATGGAAGTTATGGCCATCCTTGAATGGTCTGTCCATCCTCAGAAGGGTCTTCACCTGGGCTGGGAGGAACATCAAGCTCAGCCCTGCTCCCGATCTGCCATCTGCTGCTCCTGCCTCCCTCCTTCCACCATTGGACGCTCCTCGCCACCACTCCTACATTACTACTTGTTACTGGGGTGACTTAGCCCCAGGTGACCCAAGCAAACGGCAAACAGCTAAAGGCAATCTCCAAGCCTTTACTCCAAGCCTCTTTGCCTCTTCGCCTATGAGCCTTTATACCATCTCCTCTCCTGCTCCACCTGGGAATACCCAAAGTCCACCTAGTACATTGCCAGCTAGCCCTGACTAGTACAGAACTAAAATGCATTCTCTCTTCATCCTCCGCATCATCATCCTGCTTTCTCTTATTATGCTCTCTCCAGTCACGCTACATCCCCCACCTTTTCTATTCCAATCATAAAACTCACAAATCGCCACTCTCACTACATCATCTCCATACCATTCCCCTTCTAACAAACAATGCCAGCGAACAGACTACTCCACTCCTATCACCTACCACCACCCCTCTCCTACTCTGACTGAAACTAGACTCCTCTACTCCTCCCTGCCACCTACACTTATCATTGCACTCTGGAACACTCAGTCTGCGTTTGGAAAAAGACTACATTTACCCCTTTGATGTTCTTGATAGCACGAAAACCTAGATCTCCCTCTGGCACTGCTACACTGGCAGCCCTTCATGACGCCAAACCTTCCTTCTCTCACTCTCCTCGTCGAACCTATTTTCTTCCTACCTTAACATCTCAACCTCCCCAATGCCACATCCCTTCCCACCTCTTTTGAATTTACACTCTCAACTATTGCTCTTCCTCATTCTACTCACTTCATTTTTATCTATCACCATCCTGGCCCCACTGGACCTTTCGTTGATGAACTTGGGCAGCTCTTAGATTCTCTCTCCCTGTCATATCGCCTCATTCTTTTAGGTGACTTTAACCTCCCTTCTTCTAACACTCTGCAAAAATCTGACATTCAATCTTTTCTCAATGAACACACTATCAACTCTGTTCATAGCCTATTCACTCACTCCTCTGGCATCTCTCTTGTTCATCTGCAAGTCTCTCTCAGAAACTGACACTACTGTTCATCTCTTTCAGACCACTTGTTACGCTCACCTGGCTCCCACAGGGGCGTCGACCTGAACTGGACAGCTGCGGTCTCCACCAATGTGACGCGTAGTGTCGAGATGACGGACTGGACTGGCCCACCTAGCTTCGTTTGCTTGGCCTGTAGGAATATTCTTCTGCAAATGGAGAAAGGGAATTAACAACCCGTGGAGTTGAGCGTTAACCCACCCCCCACTTCCGCTGTTCTCCCCACTGATCACCTTTGATGTCCCCTCTTATAGTCTCACCTGATGGTTTGGAAAGATGAGCTCTCCATCCTGCATTGAGCGCAGGGGCGCGTAGATAACCAGTTGCTTCACTGGCTCGAAGGAATTGGTGAGTTCCAGAACAATATTGACTCTGAGATTCCCGGCAAGACGCCGTAAGTATGTAGTTCGTAAGAGTTCAAATGTCTGACTTTCACTCTTGTCCGATTCCTTGCAGGTTGCAGCTTGACCCTAGCGAAGAGTTCCTCGTGGCAACCGGTAATATTCAGGTAAGGATTTGTATTATCCAACACAGTTCGATAAAATAATGTCAATATGTAACCTGTTGCTTTCTCCCTTATTCAGGCGCTGAGAGAAAGTATGAAGTCTCGGGGAATAATGCCTTCGGCAGTAAAATCAGGTAAGTCTATTGTGGTGAGGAGGTTTCCCCTTGTTTGTCCCTTTGTTTCACCTTGCTGTCCTTTTGTTTCCCCGTAGGGGCAGGGGTTCAGTGAGGATGCAGTGGAAGCTGCGCCGACTTGTGAAGAGGAATAGTACCCCCGGTGGTAAAATCAGGTAAGTCTATGGAGGGTAACTATATTGTCTCTGTGTATTCCCTTGGCTCACCTTGCTGTTCTTGTATTCCCCTTAGCTGTCGGAGTGCGGCGGGAACATGCAGAAGGATGCGGTGGAATGTGAAGATGCTGTGAAGGCCGGTGAGTTCAGCGCGGCTCTGCAGCAGCCAAGGCGACGCGCATAAAATAACTTCTTTCTTCCAGCTCTAAGGCACGATGGATCGGGAATTCAGGTAAGGATAAAAGGTGTTGCTTGTTCTAACCTTTTCTCCTTCTTTCTCCCTTTTTCTAGGAGCTCCAGGCTCGAGGCGGGCGTGGCAGAAGACTGGATGCAGACTTGCAGGCACGGTGAGCGTTACGCTGCTGGATGCAGAATAACGCGGAGCATGTGCTTCTCTTCGGGCGTGGTATAAATAGCCTCCAAAGTAGTCCCAGGTAAGTATTCCTCCCCAGCCCCACCCGAGTAAAAAATAGTCTCTAGGTAAAGTAGTCCCTTCCACGCCTCTTTTGGCTTGAAGCTCTTGCAGCATGGTCTGCATCAGGTAAGTTTGCAGCATGGTCTGCATCAGGTAAGTTTTAATCTATGAGCCTGGCGCCTATGGCGCCAAGACTGACTCTCCATATGAGCCTGGCGCCATAGACGCCAGGACTGCACCCAAATAGCCCCTAGCAGGGGTTGTTGGGCTTGCTTGGAATAACTTGATGCCTGCTTCTGGGGTTGCTGGACTTGGTCTGGGTCCCCGGGGTTAGGCATCATGACACCACTCCATTGTATCCACCACCATTATCTTTGCTTCATTTAACCTTTCCTCCCCAACTACCACTCCCTCTGCTATTCCTTGTTTCATTTCTGACCTTCAACTCTCACTCTCCTCCTTCTCTCCAGATCCTTCCTGCACTGACACTGCTTTCTCCACCTTCCAGTCCATTCTTCATGAATCCTTGTCTTCTCACTTCCCACTGCTAACTTTCACCCCTAAATCCCAGCGTCCTCAACTTTGGGTTTCCCCATTTAATATGCGGTCTCCACACTGACATGTGACTATGCAGATGGAGGCGCTACCACTCTCGAGAATCTGCAACTATACCTTTCTGACCTTGAATCTCTCAAGTCTTCTCTTGACAGCGCTAAAAGGGATTTCAACCATTCTCTCATTATCACACACTACAACCATCCTCACTGACTCCAAGGCACATTAAACCCACTCCTTAATTCTCCTAAACCCACAACTATTAACTCATTCAACTAGTTAATTTGCTGAATACTTTGCTTCCAAAATCTCCAAAATCAGAGAATCTCTCCTCACCCTTTTTTTACTCCATCCTCCCACTTTCTTCACTCCATCTACTTTATCACCTTTGGCCTCTATCTCACACTTCTGTCATACCGACACTGAGGAAGTCCTTGAACTGGTTGAGGAAGACTAACCCCCCCATGCCACATCAGATATTCATGCGTCTCAGCTTGTCAAACCTATTGGCCCTCTGATAGCCTCTCACCTTGTTAATTTCTTCAACCTGTCCTTCAACTCTCCCTGTTTTCCCTCTACTTTCAAAATGGCCATGGTCATCCCTCTCCTGAAAAATCAAGATGATGATCCAAACCTGCCAACCAACATTCAACCTGTGTCACTTCTTCTTCACTACTCTAAAGTGTTGGAAAGAGTTTTATTCAACATCCTCACTGACTTTCTTGACACACACAACCTTTTTCACCCCCTCCAAGCTGGTTTCCGCTACTGCCACTCCACTGAAACTGCTCTCATTAGGGTGACCAGACATCCCGGTTTTCCAGGGGCAGTAAGGGGAAATCGCACTCCGTCCCGGGTTCCAGAGAGTTTTTTAATTAAATGAACCTCGTCCTATGATTGGATGGGTGGGTGGTTGCGGTATCAGTTTTTGCCAGAACCGATTTAGAAATCCTAAAATGGGGGGCCTGGCATGACTCTAACTTTGTGTGAAGGCTTTTCACGTTCCCATTTTCTCCCAGTTCCCCTCCGTGGTCGTTTTCCTCCAATGGGAGGAGTGTGCCTGGAACACACACCCCTGCAACAGGCTGGCGACATAGAAGTGGGACTACAGTTTTAATGGAGTCCTGTTTGTGTTTACTGTAGTCCCACTTCTATGTCTATGGCCTGTCTCGTTTTTTGTTTGTTATCTGGTCACCCTAGCTCTCAGGAATGTCTCAAACTTTATTGCCTCTACTAAACATTCCAACCTATCCTCTATCTTAATCCTCCTCAGCCTATCTGCTGCCTTTGATACTGTTGATCACTCTGATCTCCTCAATATTATCTCTCTCTGCTTGGTATTTGTGATCATGCACTTGCCTGGATCGAGTCCTACCCACCACTGCATCAATTCTATGTTTTCTGGAACAACAACACCTTTCAACTTACTCCCCTTACTGCTGGTGTTCCGCAAGGCTCTGCCTTGGGTCCCCTCCTGTTCACACTGTACGCTTCTGCTCTCTGTGCAATTATCTCCTCCTTTGGGTTCTCGTACCAAATCTTTGCAGATGACACCCAAATATTTCTTTCCTTTAATGCACTCCGCACTGACCTAGCTACCAAACTCTCAGACTGTCTCTCTGCTATTAAACAATGGATGGCCTCACACTCTCTTATGTAGAACTCTTCTAAAGCCGAGGTGCTTTTCTTTCCTGCCAAATCCTCTCTTCTCCTCCCCTGGCTATCCAGTTCTTATCTGATACTCTTCCCTACTCCTCTTCATCTAGAAACCTTCCTGTCATCTATGACCCTTCACACACATTGTCTACCTTCTTCTCCAAAGCTGCAACGGCGGCTCACTTCAACCTCCTAAATATGAGGAAAATCAGGCACCACCGTCTCTTTAAAATCGCCAAACATGTCCTAACCACTCTCGTCTTCTCTAAACTGGACTACTGTGCCAGTATCATCTCTGGACTTCCAAACTATGCCTTCTGTCCCCTGGGCAAGATTATTAACGTTGCTACCAGGACTCTCTTTGAACTCTCTTGATTAACCCCTTCTTCATCTTATCGCCAGCAGGCTGGCTGGCTAACTATGCAAAACAGGGGTATGTATCCTACAAACCCTCTTGCAGCCTTCACTCTGCCTCCTCCACCGCCCTTGTGGCACCTCACCCATCCATTGCTTCCTCTCACTACCACTCTTTCAGTCTTCTTGCTCTGCTTACTTGGAACTCCCTCCCCACTGTAATTCGATAGACCGTCTACATAAATGTATTCAAAAGCAAATATAAAGCCCCCCTCCTCGCTTCTGAGCTACCCTCTTGAGCCACCTCTCCATTTCACTATGCACACCATCCCTCACCACTAACTTTGTTCTGCCCTCTCTTTTCTCCACCACACTTGCACTTAATAGTGTGAGGTCACAGCGCATGGTTAGCTTGCTAGACTGCCTACCAGCTGACATTTACTTGTCTGAAGTTTGTCTACAGTATTGTTCCCGGTATCTGTCCAACATACCTCTTCTCAGACACGGTTATCATGCCACTTGAGCTTTCCACATTATAAGAGGATGACTGCCTCCCATATATCTGCTTTATTACCTTTTGCATGCTCCTTTGTGACCAAAAGAGCTTGTTTCCCTGTATGTAAGCAAATAAATACATATTTTAATGAATGACTATATGTGGCTGGTGAATGGTAAGGAACCCATGTATCTGCCTTGGTTTCTGCATCTTTCAGAGCACACAGGCAGCGGTCTGTGTTGATCTCTGCCAAGCATGCACACAAACAGCAGTGTTGCAAATCACACAATTCCATGTCTATCCACTTTTGCAAGCACAAGACAACCAGACACAAGCTGCACTAGTATTAATAATCTGGGACAATCTGTGTACTTATCCCCACTGGCATAAGGAGTTCCATCACCCACTGGCGTAGCATACACCACCCTCTGTGCGCGGGGCAATGGGGTGCCCTGAAGTTAGCCAGTCACCCGAATGCTATGGGACTCTGCTATCCCAGTAGCCCTAAAACCCTTGCCTTTCAGTGTTGTTATGTAAGTACTTATGTTTTCGGCCTATTTCTGAGGGACCTTGGGCATTCTTCCTTGAAAAAAAGAAAGCAACCCCGATTTCCCTTAGAAAAAGCATCAAAACAGGAGTAAACCCGCAATAAGAGTGATGCCCAACCAGGAGAAAATCCTTGAAACAGCAATGTGTGAACTTAAAGCTAAATTAAATAAACCAAATGTTTATATGTCTGCATGTTTAATTGTATTTAAATTTGTGTGTGCAAGATTTTTAATGTGTGTGTCAGAAAGTGTGTGGTTGTGAGAGAGAGAGATAGAGAGAGAGCAAGAGAGAGAGAGAGAGAGAGGGATGTATATATGCATGAATGTGTTTGGAGGAGAACTACATTATATTTATATTGACAATAATGGCTTATTTTGTTTGTTTAAGGCGATCATCAAAGTGTTATTTTGTTAAGGTGAGTATCACGGGAATGCTGCGTACCTGTTGGTTTGACTGAAGATCTTGAAGTGGCAGCCAGGCTGTCTGCTTATCCAGTCGTAAGTATGACAGGGGGAACTGGCTTTACCTCAACCCAAGATAGATACTGGGCGGAAGCTGAACCAACTCCCAACGTCACAATACGCTTTCCCCTGATTTCCATGATGCCAGGACAGTGCAAGCACTGGCAGGGGAAGCGTTGTGTATTGCAGTCCTCTGATAGGCGTGGACTAACCAGATGATGATCGGGCGAGGAAGTGTAGGATGGAAAAGTCCAAAAGTTATGGGAATTGAAGTGCTGGCAAACTGAAGATCTGATGTTGACAAGAAGCAGGTGGTAGATGATACGTCGGACCGGGCAGAGGCACACAAACAAGAAGTCTGGTGAAGTTCCAGGAAGGAACAGGAGGTAAGAACTGCAGGCTGGCAGAGAAGGGAAGCAGACCCTGGAAACAGGGGAAACCCCGGCAGGCAAAATAGAGGGATGGGCTCAGGGAACAGGACAACCTCTGACAGATTGGAATGGGAGGCAGGCCCGGGGAACAGGGGAACCACAGGCAAATAGAGGAGGGAGGAAGGCCCAGGAAGCAGGGTAATAGAGGGCAAGCGAAGGAGAGGCTGGCCCAAGGAGCAGAAAGACCACTGGCAGACTGGGAGGGGAAACTGGCACAGGAGGCAGGGAGAACACGGGCTGGCAAAGGGAAAACAGGATTAGGAACCAGAAGAGCTCGGGAATACCAAGCGGAGCGAAAAACACGATTGAAGCAAAACCGCATTGAGACGCGATTAGCTCTCGATCTCCGCACACCTTTATAGGGCCACCAGCACCTGGGATGCTTGGAACGCAAGCTGTCTCATTGCCAGGTGTTGGTGGGTCCAAAACGAGGCTTGGGGAGCAAGCCTTTAAGGCATTGAGGGCCCAACCTACTGCGCATGCGCGGAAGCGGGAATGCGATCGCCCGCGCATGCGCAAAGGCATGCCAACATGGACCCTGGAGGCTCTCTGAAATGCAGAACCCCAAGCGCGAAAGTGTGGGTAGATCTGCCAAGAGGGTGTAAGGCGAGAAGGTGTGGAAAACCCCAGTCTCCAGGTAAGTGGCGTGACATATTTTAGGCAGGGTGATATAGATTGTGGCTGAAGCTCCATGAAAGTGAATCACAGTAACTATACTAGAATAGAATGTGGCTACAGCTTCATGAAAATAATTTACAATTACTGTTATTTGTATAGTTTGTAGCCACAGCTTCATGATAGTGATTTACAGTGACCATATATGCTGGCAGCATGAATTGTAGATACAGCTTCATGAAAGGGATTTACAGTGACCATACTAGAGTAAATTGTGTCAATGAATTCATGAACGTGATCTACAGTATACATACTGTCTTAGATTGTGGCCACAGCTTCATGAACGTGATTCACAGATACCATATTGACATAGGTTGTGGTTGCAGCATCCTGAAAGTTATTCACACTAGAATAGATCATGGCCACAACTTCATGAAAGTGATTTACACTGACCATATGCCACAGATTTGTGAAAGTGACTGACAGTGACCACAAAGGGAGAGATTGTGGGCACAGCATCAGATTGATTTACAGTGTCAGTGCAGGCCTATATTTAGGGTATAGCTGCATGAAAGTGACTTACAATGATAATGCTGGCATATATTTGAACATAGCATTATTAAAATATTGTAACGTGCTCCTGTGCGCTACCCCAGAGAACCAATTGTAAATCGTACTGAGTTTTAACCAATGTTTCTCAAACATTGCGCTGTAAAATGCACCATGCCAACATTTTATTTTATAAATGTTCTTGATAGGGAGAAACACCCCTCTCCCCCAAGCCTCCTACATGACTTACCACTCCCTTGCCACTTTTGGTTGTTTGCACAAAATTGTGGTACATGTTAATGCCCCTGCCATCTCTCAGCTTGTTGTTTAATGGTAGTGCCTCCTCAGGAGCTGCCTGTTCCCTGGCACCAAAAGCTGACCCCGCCAATGGCATGAACATAGTAATGTTACCGGCTGTGCACAGTAGTGACTGGTACCTTTGGGCACGAGGCGACAGGTGCAGCTCCCTTGTTTGCACACTAAGTGAAAGATGTACGGTTTGACTAACACACTTACGGGCATCTTTCACCTAGAGTTGCATGCATCTGCCTTATCATGAATACCATGCGTACTGCACAATTGTGGTTGTCCAGGCGGCCCGGGAGTATGGCATGAACTGTGCTTCTTCAGAGGAGCACAGGGGGGGAGTCCCTCAGACAGACTTGCTTGGGGGAGCCTCCACACTTTGTGTTACACCACTGCCAGCACCCACGCTGAAACACCACATGCTATGTGAGCGAAACACCCTGAGCCTCATGCTGAGGGAGTGAAAATGGGCGACCGCAGAGAATAGCAAAAAAACATTTCTTTGCGCTTGCGTGGATTTTTTCCACATCTCGCTTCATTGAAAATGAAGCTGAGGTTGGGAGTGACTTGGAGGAGGCAAGTGAGATGTATTTAAAGGACACAACACACAGACGGGCCCCAGGTCAACCAGCTAATTTTACGTGCCCGGCTCGTAGGCCGGTGTCCCTTGAAGTACTGGCATGACTGTACCCCAGACCTGCCTTCCTACTACCAGAGCAAATGGACTGTTGTGAAGGGCCACTGGATCCACAACGGCCAGTCCACCTCGGCTCCCTCACTGAGGCTGTTTTTACGGCTGTCTTTTAATAATTATTTGCAAAGCGCACGCGCAGTGCAGAATAAATGGCGCATAGCGAGCGCTATCTGCACTTCCTCTTTAGGTCCGAGTGGAAACAATTTCTTTTGCAGAGGGTCCTCAGAGGGCAGTCTTCCTCTGACATGTGCCTGTAACCTGCTCGTAACCCTGCCTTCTGCCGGAATTTCTGCAGAAATGGGAGCCGTGAGACCAGCCGCACCAGGGAGGGGGCTCCAGGAAGGAGGTAAAGGGGAAAGAAATGGAGAAATGGGATCTCCAGCGTCAGGTTTGTCAGTGTGACTTACTGCCGCGCGCCATTTTTCTCCCAGTTCTTTCAACTGAAATGGCTTCGGTTTTCCGGAGATTATGTTTCCACATGAAAAGAGCTCAAATAATCCCCCCTCAATGCCTCAATATTCCTGTGTGAGAATTTAGCTATATAGCGTGAGGAGATATATATATATATATTTCTTGGTGTATTGTGTATGCGTATATATATATTTTGTTACCGGGAAAATAAAATAACGTTTTCCTCTGTAATTTATTACCTTGTCCATGAAATTGCACCAAACTTGGTGCAAAACTGGCCACGCCACAAGTAAACTCACATGTCAAATTCACCGAAGTTGCATGAATGTTTTCATGTAAAGAAAAATGTTGACACAGAGAGGTTTCCCACAGACACAAAAAAAATCACCCTTTCACAGAATATATCTCGAAATTGTCTGCTTCGATTTTCAGGATTCTCAACAAATACCTACCTTTTACCTGGAGCTGGGGCACTTACCAGGCAATCCAAAATCAGATTAGCCAAACTCCGGATATTCACTTTTTAAAATCCCAAAACGATATCTATAATTTGGTTGGATCTGACAAGTGGGTTCAGAGTAAAAGCAAATATGTGTGTTTGCGGATGACACATGCACATTTAAACATAGCCACCAAGAATACACTCAGAATACAAATGATAACAATAGGCACAGACAAGACTCCTAGACTATATGCACGGACAGTACACACAGAATTACTGCGCTTACACACATACAACAGTTGCACCTCCGAGACACATTTGTCAGTTCTCAATGATCCTCATACATTCAATTTGGTCCATTTCTTTGTAGCATTTGCCACACCATTGATGCTTGTTGGAAGAACACATAATGATTCCTGCCAGGATGGATGCCGGTTCTCCTGGTGATTAGTTGTGAATCCTCTGGAAAGTACTGGTTTTTCTTTTGTCTTGAAACACTCAGTGTACCAATTTGGCCATTCAGGCTCTTAAATAGTGTCTGTGGAGGGTCTCTAGCTTTTGAAGGGACGTAAATTAAGATATTCACAAAGAAAGTATAGTTCATCTGTTTAGCTGTAAGTAAAGCAAGTATGCTTCAATATGGTATTGAACTTTTTAAGTGGAGTGTGGGTTTGTGTGCTTGAAAAAGGTTTCTATGCACCTTGTGACACAATCAACATTACCTTATGTTCTTTTGAACAGTTTTTCAAAATGACCATCTTGACATACATTTAATTTGCCCTGAGGAAGGCTTGGCCCGTCAACCTCTTTGGCCACATGTAGCCGAAACTCGAGTAGGCAACTCCTGTTGGATGACCATTGGACAGATACTTAAGCTCTCTGTTTTATACAGTCCAGGGATAGAGGCAGATTGAGTTGCGATAGCTACCCATTCTAACCCGATTTAACACCAAGCAATTGTATGGTAGAACGTGCTGACATGTCTATGCAGTCCTAGGTGTATGACCCAAACTGGGCCTTAAGGTTAAGTGGTTTGTTTAATGTGAGAAGTTTGTCTTTTAGTCCATTTTTCATATGTCACTGTTTCTTGGTGACGGTAGCACCTTTGGTCTTTTTTCTGTATTGAGATGGTTTTGTTTTTTTATTAGCAGGGTTCTGATCTTTGATAGCGTTTTTGTTTTACTGTTGCAAACCCCTAATTAAGACACTTTCCCTGTGTAATGTTGTGTCTATTAATTTCTAGAACAAATGTATATATTCTTTGAATTTTGACTTGCCTAGTAAAAATAATCCCCCTTTGAAAATGTTGTTTTCTCTTTTTTGATGAAGTCTTAAAGATTACAAGGAACTTCTGTATTTTGTGTGTTATATCCCAGATCCCACATTTTGGTCTTAGAAAATGTCCGTGTGTTTCCTCTACTACAAGTTATGACTACACACAAACACTAGTGCATCATACAGAAACAAACACAAATGTATGCAGCACAAAGAAACACACACTACAGCCCCCACACACGTCTACTTTGGACAATATGGATGCACATACATTACTCTCTGAATACATACAAGCACAGTGCACGCATGCAATACGCACATGCAGAAAATATACCCCCTGATTTATTTACTCTATACATATTTACTGCCCGTTATGTGGGTCTGTGTTTAGCATTTTGGTGTATAAGTGAAAGGCTCACCCCCGCAAGCCTCTCAAGAGTTAAAACCTTGTGCACTGCCCTAAGCTTCTAGTTCTCAAACCAGAGCTGAATCCCCACATTGGCGACAGCATATGGATCGGTTGAAATTGAGCTGTTTGTGTGTCTGTGCATGGGTAGAAGTATTGTGTTTCGTTTTGTCTATTTGTGTTCTGATGTGCATTTTTTTCTTTTTGTGGATGTGTCTATGTATAGGAGTTTATGTATCTGGGTATGAGTGCATAGAACTGTGTCATCAGGTTTACTATTAGACCCAAATCTTGGGGCGGGGGGGGGGGGGTAACACTTCAAATGGCAAAGAGAGTACATCAGAGACTTCTTTGGACGTGGGCTAACTTACATGAATGGGGCCCCCATTCCCTTTTGAACCCCAAACATGGGGGAAACTACTGTCAAATTAGCAGCAAATGGTGCACTTTAAAGGCCAGTAACATTGCATGAAACACAATAGAATTTAAAGAGAGTAGGCACATTATTTAATAAAACCTGCCAGCCAATGCCAAGTTAACGATGGGCCTTGGCACCGTTACCACCCGATCCAGACCACTAGATCAGGTTTTATTGCCATTACCACCCCAGCCTCTCAATCTGAAAACCTGGGTTGGTGACAGCAATGTATTTTGTTTGAATTACCAGGAGGCGCTCGCAGCGTCCTGTTTGTTCAAACAACGTACTTACCTAAGATGCTGCCGTGGAGATGGAAGGTGGGGGTCCATGCGTAATCAGGCCAAAGGATCAAGTAAGTGAATCAGGTAAGGGGGTAGTGGGGTTGGGAGAGAAGGGTGCAGAGACCGGAGTGAAGGGGAGGGTGGGGGAAGATGGCAGGGGGCTTGTGACCATTCTTTAGGTTGCTCGGAACGTGGGCTTGGATCGTGGGATTCACCCGGCGATCTGAGCAACCTAGCACTCAGGGTGCGGGAGCCAGCCATTGTGGAACATTCATTCTGAAGACAGGCAAAGAGGTGTTGGAGCTTGTGGGAACTGTGGATATCTGCGCTATTGTTTTGTTTGCTAGAAGTCTTTGTCTAGGCTTCTTCCGTTAGTAGCCTGCTGCCTGTATAGGAATTTCAGAAGGACAGTGCTCCTGCTGTCCAAGTGTTGTGGATACTTGTTTTGGTAACTGAGATCCAATAATCATACTTTGGCACTGGCACAGTGATACTTGGTGTTTAATAAATGTTAATTTCCACACTTGCTAAGTGTTTCCAATACTTATTGGTTTTTATTCTTTGTAACATGCTTCATATAATGATTGTCACTCCTGTGACATACATTCTAGTTTGTCAAAACTTCCATAAATTTGAGAGAAAGCAACATGCTTTCGGTTCTACTAGAGCCGACTTGTGTTTCAACCTTAAGGTTTTTCTCAAGGCAATAGCGTCAAAATGCATGGTCCCGGTTGGTGATTGCCGTTGTCAATAGAATGAGAATACTGGATAGTAACTTTTTTTTTATTTTTATTTTTATTTTTATACAGTTTGTTACAAACTTTAAAAAAAAGACAAAAAAAGAAAGCACATTGAAAACTCACATCAAAAACGTCAGAAATGTTCATCCGCACAACATAAAACATACAGGTCTGGAGCAGGAAGTTAATTTAAAATTTCACATCGCACGTAGTCGCTTCTTTTCTTTCAGTAACCATCTAAGTGTGGTTTATCACCTAATTAAATGGTTAATCATGGAACAACATCAAACAAAAGAAAGACTAGACAACATTGCTTCACCCCTTTTTTTTTTAAAGATCTGCTCCTCTGTTCATCCGGCCTTCCCAATATGACTTAGGAAGTAGATCAAGGCAAATGTCAATTTGTTATTGGACCCTTCAAATAGTGCTGACCACCAATCTTTGCAGTCCCAAGTTGTTCGTTTTCCAATTTCTTCTCTAAAGAACAGCAATCTTTTTCCACATAGAGCAGGGCAGAAAGCCACAAGGTGTTTTAAGGTTTCTACGACATTATTACAGGACCTACACATTATGTCGTCAGATGATATTTTATTCTTCCGTTTTAAGGTTTCATTAGTCTCGAGTTGATTTAACCTGAATCTTAGAAACACATCTCGAAGACTTTTGTTTGGAAACTTGACCAAATAACTTGATAGTTTGTTATTTGGTTTTGCTTCAGTTGGGACAAGTTACATACATTTATGTTGTGACCTTTGTTGGCAGGTTACCATCCAATCCCATTGCCACAGCTTAGTTTTGATTTTATTCGGGTTCCACCACAGAATTTCTTCCGGAATACTGAGCGTTTCCAGAATCAATTTGCAGTTTGTCATCCACAGCTTTTGTACCGATTGATCATTAGTTCCAAGTTTTGGTTTCAGTATTTGGAATTGTGGGGCGCAGTGTGGATCTGTTATGTTCCCAAATAAGGATAAAGAGTTCCATATTATTTTTGTTGTAATAGATGTAAATCCTAGCTCGTATCTAATACAGGATTTCGGCACCCCTGTTCCAAGATGTAGTATTTTTGTCCAGAAGAGATATTCACAGGTTTCCCACACCTTATAGGAGCATCCAAATGAGGTCTCTGCGCCATAGATTGGAGGGGCACCACTTTCATCTTATAAAAGTTCATTACTGGTTCAAGGCTAAATTTACCAATTTATTTATTGATAAGTGATCCTTGAGCCAACAGTTGTTTACTTTTTGCCTTTATAACTCTCATCATTGGCTCGTCATTGATATTTGCACTTATTGTGGCTCCGAGATATCTTATTTGGGTTGATTTCTTTAAGACGTTGGATTCAATCTTCCATTGGAAATTCACTTTCTTAGTTCTTCTTTGGCCCTGTAAATTCTTCAGTTCAATAATCTCTGTCTTTGCACTATTGATCAACAATTTGTTCTCGGTTATATATGAATGTAGTGCCATTAGTTTACGTTGTAAACCAATCTCGGTTAAGTCCAAGAGGACAACGTCGTCTGTATACAGCATCCACTTAATTTTCATGTTGTTAATGTTAGGTGAAAACAATCTTGTTTCATCAAACGTTGTTCCTATGTCTGCAATAAAGAAGTTAAACAGGATTGCTCCTAGTGGGCAACCCTGTTTAACTCCCCGTTCGGTACTTACAGATCTTGATAGTGAACCATTTTTATCCGGACACATTTTTATATTCGTGTCTGTGTACAGTTGTTTAATTGCACGGATCAAGCCTTCTGGACAGTTTTTCTTTCTTAGCTTTTCCCACAAATAGTTCGCGATCCACTGCATCGAAAACATGCACAAGATCTACAAACGCTACAAATACAGTTTCTTTTTTCCGTATCGCCTCCATTTTCAGTACATAAATTATGAACAGATTCAGGTTGCATCCGACACCTTTGATGAACCCTGATTGTCTTATGTCGTACGCTCCTGACTTTCTGATCCATGTTGACAGTTGTTGTTGTAGTTGTGTGGTGAAGATCTTTCCAACAACATCAAGGAGTGCGATAGGCCTGTAATTTTTTGGATCTGAAAGGGTACCTTTTTAAAAAATTGGAACATTATGGCACTCTTCCAAGTTACTGGAATTTGTTTTTTTTCAATGACAATGTTAAAGACAGTTCTGCAGAAGCTTGCCCACTCGTCTGGATTTTGCTTCAGCATGTGGTTTGTGAGACCATCAGGTCCACATGCTCGCGAGGAACTTAATCTTTTTATGTCGTCTAATTCATCGATGATTAAGTCCCATGGTTTCATTTCATCAAACGTTACAGATTTTCTTCGCTCCTTTCTCTTATATAATTCTGTATAGTGTTGGATCCAAGCATCTTCACTTACCATGTTACTGACTAATGCCTTTTGAGGAGCTTCCATGTTATTTATTAAGATCCAGAAGTCCCTAGTTGTTTTCTTCCTTAAACAGAGTTCCATTGCCTCCGCATGATTTTGAAGCATTATGCTTCTAGGACATTTTATCCAATTGTTATATGATCTTTTTGTTTTTATTAATTCGTCACGCCTATTCGCTGTTTCTTTGCGTTTTAGTTTACGAATCTTTTGTCGCAGCTCTCTTTTTTTCTTCACGATTTCTTGGTCAAAGGTGTGACAAGGTTTGTATTTAGTTTTCCCATTGAACGTTGTCAATTCACAATATTGCTCCAGGAATAGTGGACAATTCATAGTGCTGTTGTCTTCAACCTTTTTAGTCAGTTCCAATATTTTAGAGGAGTTTAGCCTCAGACTATTCCGCCCAGTGACTACTTCAACTCATGAGCATAATTTCCTTGGTTCTTATATCCCAAATAGTCTCCAATCCCAACCTTTACAAGATCATGATCACTATTTTGCGTTTTATGGACCTTTAAGTATTGTATCTTTTCCAGTAGACCACCTGATACAAAAATATAGTCCAGTGCTGCTCTTTGGTTATTCCTTGTTCAAGTTGGATTTGGTGGTATGTCACCTGGTGTATGACCATTTAAACGATGAAGTCCTTGACTATTCAACTCATCTTGTATGTATGTTGCTAATTTTGCTTTTGTGTTAGATTTTGATCCATTATCCATACATACTACTTCATCGATTGTGGCTATTAAGTCAAGGTTCCAATCTTCACACACAATTATGTTAGGGCTTTCAATTTCAGATATTATATTATCAATTTCGTCACATAGTCTGTCTGCAAAAGCCCATGTCCCAGTTGCTTTTGGTTGTCAATATATGTTAATTAAGTATAGCCTTAGGTCAGGATCACTATCTTCTTTCATTCTGTCCAGGGTTGAAATCTGGATGTAAGGTGATTTAATCACTGACTCTGTTATTCAGTATCCACTTCTTCTATAAACCAGGGTGAGTAGACCAGACATTGGTCACCCTTTTGGGGGTCTTATTGCTGGATTCATTGCTATTTCATACTCGTCAACCACTGGTAGGTCGGATAGCCATGTTTCTTGTAAGCACAAGATATCCAATTCAGTGACCTCCAGTGGTTGCTCTTGGAATAAATGAAGAAAGCCCCTTGTGGTCCAGGATCCAATTTCCACTGAATCCTGAATCTTGTGGTGAACAGCTATAACAGCTGACATTATTGCCTTGAGAGAAAGCAACATGCTTTCAGTTCTACTAGTGCCGACACGTGTTTCAACCTTAAGGTTTTTCTTAAGGCAATAACGTCAGCTGTTATAGCTGATCACTGCGAGACCATCACCACCATGGCAATCACCAGCCGGGACCATGCATTTTGACGCTATTGCCTTGAGAAAAACCTTAAGGTTGAAACATGTGCCGGCACTAGTAGAACCAAAAGCATGTTGATTTCTCTCAAATTTATGGAAGTTTTGACAAACTAGAATGTTACATTTTTGATAACATTTTGGAGTGCAAGTGCAAGAAAAAGGAGATATTTTAGAGGAATACGTAACGGCACTCCGCCATTTGGCCTTGTCATGCAAATTTAGAGAATCATTTGACGAGCACATCAGGGATCAATTCATGAGCCATTGTAACAACAACAATATTAGATAAGAGTTATGGCTGAAAGATGAGCCAATGTTGGACGAAGTCTTAGATATTCCTATAAGAGTGGAACATTCAGTAGTGTGTGTAGCAAAACTATCAGAAAAGGAAAACTGTGAAACAAAAGTGGAAGTGTTAAGTGTTGGCGAAGGTAGACAGAGAAAGAAAGGGAAGGACAAGTTGTCAAAAGGACCTGAAGAAAATAAAAGCATCTGTGGGAAGGGAAAAAAGAAAGAAGAGCGGCAATGTTTCCGCTGTTCCTGTAATTCACACTTTGCGGCATCAATATCGTCTCCAGGATGCCGAATTATATGTGCAAATGCAAGAAAACAGGAGATTTTGTGAACTGCTGCAACAACTTTAACTGTAGCCAAAAAAAGGTGTTATACGTAACTGAAGAAGAAGGACAAGGAGAGTCCTCTGAGGAGGTGGATAACAGTCATATTGAAAATATTACATTTAATGTCATTCATGGTGTGAGTGAGGAGGAATTTGAGCGCCTGTCTGCATTGGTAGGTGTGAACGGGAAGGAAGTGTCGATGATGGTTGACCCTGGATCAAAAATCGCTCTAATGCCAGTAGGTGTTTTTGAACAAGAGGTCGGCGGAGATGTGAGGAACCTTGTGGAACCAGATATTAAACCAGGGGGATACAATCAGGATAAGATCGAACTCCTTGGGTATATCATTGCAAAGTTGGAATCCAAAGGAAGGAGCTCACAAGGGAAAGTCTACATGACAAAGAAAGGCGCTACCTTGCTAGGGTGGTGCGATCAAAAAAAATAATTGCTAATAAGGTTGGATCCCAGCAGGGGAGTTGCTAGGTCTGGAAAAGACCCAGGGCTAAATTGATGTTGGAACTGTTGGGACTGGGGGCTAGCTAGTCTTTTGGCTGTAGCTCCTGAGATTCTATCCGGGGCTACAACCAAAAGATCAGGGGCTATAGCCACCTTAGCCCCCCCCTAGCAACGCCCCTGGATCCCGGGATAGATGACCAAGTGTTGCATGTGGGTTCATTAGTATGTGAGAGACTTAGCAACGTATTTAGAAAAGGTGTGGGCAAGGTGAATGAGATGAGGCACCAAATAATATTGAAGAAAGGGAGTATACCAGTGTCAGCAAAATTATGTCCTGTCCCCATGGTGTTCATGGACGGAGTGAAATGTGAAATTGATAAGCTACTCAAGATGGATATCATCGAAAGGGCAGGAGGTGTGCAAAGGATCTCGCCACTGGTTGTTGTGAAGAAGAGTTTGGGGATTTGAGATTGTGTGTGGATCTCCGCAAACTAAATAAATTAGTGATAGTGGATAGACACCCGTTTCCAAACATGGGTGAAATGTTAGCAATGCCTGGAAATGTGAGAGTGTTTTCTAAACTCGACATGGCATCTGCATACCATCAAATTGAATTGGAGGAGGGATGTAGGAAACTAATTGTACTGATCACGCATAAGAGGGTATTCCAATTTTGTAGAATGCCTTTTGGCTTGGTGTCGGCATCTTCAGTATTTCAAAAGGTGATGGACAAATTGTTCAGAGGAACGATAGGTGTGTTCTGTTTTCAGGATGATGTACTGGTTTGTGGAGAGTCTGCGGGTGACCATGAGAGAATATTGGAGCAAGTATTGAACATTTTTAAAGAGAGCAAGGTAGAATATTTGGGACATGAGGTGTCGGCGGAAGGATTGAAACCAAAGAAATGTATGATGGCCTCGATAAAGAGTGTTCAAAGACCAAAGTGTAAAGGAGAGTTATGCTGGTTTTTGGGCATGATTGAATCTACCAAAACTGTAAAAACCTTGCTGATAAGGTGTGCAAGATGAGGAGACTATTGAAGAAAGGGGAGGAATTCATTTGGTGTGAAAAGTGTCAGGAGGAATTCTCAAAAATAAAAGAGGAAATAGATTTAGCTCAGCCCTTGAGGAGTTTTGATATGCATAGGAGATGCGTGATTACCATGGATGCGAGTGATGATGGTATTGGAGCGGTGTTGACCCAGGTGGGGAAGAGGGCTGATGAGGAGATAATTGCACATGCGTCGAGAGCACTGAGAGGTACGGAAAAAAAGTCTGTTTTTGAAAAGGAGGGTTCCATGCAAAAATTCTGAAATTCTGTGTGGGGTACAGTGTTTGTGATAAGGACGGACCACAAACCCTTGAAGTGCATTTTTGAGAGCAAGGGACTTGACAAAGTATCAAGACGTGTTGCTAGTTGGGTAACTAGGTTATAAGGATGCACATTTGATATTCAAGTTATACCAGGCAAGGATAATGTAATGGCTGATTGTCTATCAAGGATATGGAGAAGGAGAGTACATTTTTCTGAAATGGTAATTGTAAACCAAGAGGGATATTGTGAATAAGGAAGAATGGCTAGAAACGATCAGAAGTGATGAGATGTTACCATGTGTTAAAGGGTATGTGGATTCAGATGGCCATCGGCAGCTGAAAGGTCGTATTGGGAAGTACGCAGTGAGTTAAGTGTGGTTGATGGTGTCTTGTTTTGGTGGGAATGTGCAGTGGTTCAGTTTCAATTAGAGGGAAAGTTGTGGATTTAGCACATGCCGGACATATAGGTAGGCATACAAGGACAAAAGCTATCTTGAGGAGTGAGTAATGGTGGCCAGGGTTTGACAGAGATGTGGAGAGGAGGTTACCTAATTGCATTGAGTGTGCCAGAGTTGGTAAGGGAGAGGTGGCCAAGGAACAACCCATGGTGGAAGTTGAGATTCAGAGAAAAGTCTGGGAGGAGGTAGCGGGAGACATTTTAGGTCCAATGAATTTGGGAGGAGAATGTGGTGAATATATTATTGTTCATGTGGACTTGTTGTCAAGGTGGACAGAGTATGAAACTGTTCACAATATCAGTGGAGAGAGAATTGTGGATTTTGTGCAAGGAGTAGTTGCTACAGAAGGTGTACCAGGAAGCATACTGATGGATAATGGCACTTAGTTTATGGGTGGTTGTTTTGTGGAATATGTGAAGAGGTGTGGAATAAGACACAAAAGCTCTGCGTTGTATCTCCCTGAGGGAAATGGCACGGTTGATAGGGTAAACAGGCATACCATGGGGGCGATTTGCAGGGCGGGTGCATGTGGAAAGGACAGGAAGGTGGCTATTCAGGAGAGGTTGTATGCCTTGCAGATGTCACCTCATGCTGTAATGGGGTAAGTCCATTCAAACTGATGAGAGGTTAGAAGGCAAATACACAAGTGTGTCCGCCATGACTTGGAAGAGAGAGTGGGACTGTGTGATTGAGGAGTTGAGAAGGAAGTTGAAGACGAATAAGGAGGTATGGGTGATGTGAGAAAAGAGGAGGCATGGAAAGAAGGAGGTATGGGTGAATGTGGCAATTGGGTGAGCATAAAGAAGGGTGTAGTGAGTAGAAAGGGTGATATGTTGTATTCTGACCCTGTGCAGGTTGTGGCGGTGCTGAGGGGTGCTGTCAGAGTGAGGGGGGGTCAGGTGTGGAATAAGAATAGAATTGCTATGCTGAAGAGGGGATTTGGTGGTTAAACAAATGTAATGCATTCCTAATGTAGTACTATGCGGAGTGTTAAGTGATGGACACTCCATGTGAAATCTATATAGTTATGTGGGGTTCCAGGATCCAGGCGCAGCAGCCGGGGAAGGACTTTAAGGGGAGAGGCTGTGCTGGGGGTCTTTTGTGCATGTATCTTAATAAAATACATTTACTAAAGGCAGACCTGTGTCACAGCCAGCTTCTTAACAGTGGGCATGAGTAAATATAGGTTTAATGCATTTTGGCATTTGTGATAATAAAGGCACTCGGATGAATGATCGACTACCAAACCAGGGAGAGGCTAGACCATGGGTGCACAACATACGGCCCGCGGGCCAGTTGCGGCCCGCCATGCCCTTTTGACCGGCCCGTGAGGCACAAAGACTTTCCTAATGGAGGGCCTTAGGAAAGTCTTTGTTGTCTTCCGGGCCGGTGAAAACACTGGCCCTCATTGGCTCAGCACACACACGCATCACGTCGCTCCTACGAGCCACGTAATGCGTGTGTGCTGCACCAATGGAGGGCCAGCACTACGGCTGCCGTGGCCCATAAGGCTTGATGCCGGAAGGCATTTCAGCCTTGGACCACGCCAGCCGTAGTACGATTCCAGCGTTCCAGCTTACCTGCCTTCCAGCACGTCTCCGGTAAGTGGTCTGTTTGTGTTTGTGTGTCGGGTTTGTTTTGGTTTATGTTTGTGTGTGTATGTTGAGATGCGGGGGGCGGCGGGTATCGGATGTGTGTGAATGTTTGTGTTTGAATGTATTTTGAGTGTAGGTTGAGATGCGGGGGCGGGGGGGTGTGTCGGATGTGTGTGAATGTTTGTGTTTGAATGTATTTTGAGTGAATGTTGAGATGCGGGGGTGAGGGGGTGTGTCGGATGTGTGTGAATGTTTGTGTTTGAATGTATTTTGAGTGAATGTTGAGATGCGGGGGTGGGGGGTGTGTCGGATGTGTGTGAATGTTTGTGTTTGAATGTATTTTGAGTGTATGTTGAGATGCGGGGGTGGGCGGGTGTGTCGGATGTGGGTGAATGTTTGTGTTTGAATGTATTTTGAGTGAATGTTGAGATGCGGGGGTGTGTCGGATGTGTGTGAATGTTTGTGTTTGAATGTATTTTGAGTGTATTTTGAGTGTATGTTGAGATGCGGGGGTGGGGGGGTGTGTCCGATGTGTGTGAATGTTTGTGTTTGAATGTATTTTGAGTGTATGTTGAGATGCGGGGGTGGGGGGGTGTGTCGGATGTGTATGAATGTTTGTGTTTGAATGTATTTTGAGTGTATGTTGAGATGCGGGGGTGGGGGGGTGTGTCGGATGTGTATGAATGTTTGTGTTTGAATGTATTTTGAGTGTATGTTGAGATGCGGGGGTGGGGGGGTGTGTCGGATGTGTATGAATGTTTGTGTTTGAATGTATTTTGAGTGTATGTTGAGATGCGGGGGTGGGGGGGTGTGTCGGATGTGTATGAATGTTTGTGTTTGAGATGCAGGGGTGGGGGGGTGTGTCGGATGTGTATGAATGTTTGTATTTGAATGTATTTTGTGTGTATGTTGAGATGTGGGGGGGTGTGAATGTTTGTATTTGAATGTATTTTGTGTGTATGTTGAGATGTGGGGGGTGTGAATGTTTGTATTTGAATGCATTTTGTGTGTATGTTGAGATGTGGGGGGTGTGAATGTTTGTATTTGAATGTATTTTGTGTGTATGTTGAGATGCGGGGGTGGGGGGTGTCGGATGTGTGTCGGGTGTGTATGAATGCTTTGATTTGAATGTTTTTTGTGTGCTGATTTAGGGGGGTAGGGGGGTTCGGGTCTGTATGGGTGCATGTTTGTGTGTGTGCTGAGTTGGGGGGTGGGGGTTTCGGGTCTGTATGGGTGCATGTTTGTGTGTGTGCTGATTTGGGGGGTGGGGAGTTCGGGTCTGTATGGGTGCATGTTTGTGTGTGTGCTGAGTTGGGGGGTGGGGGGTTCGGGTCTGTATGGGTGCATGCTTGAGTGTGTGTGTGTGCTGAGTTGGGGGTGGGGGTTTGGAGTTGGGGGTGGGGGGTTCGGGTCTGTATGGATGCATGTTTGTGTGTGTGCTGATTTGGGGGGTGGAGGGTTCGGATCTGTATGGGTGCATGTTTGTGTGTGTGCAGAGTTGGGGGGTGGGGGGTTCGGGTCTGTATGGGTGCATGCTTGAGTGTGTGTGTGCTGAGTTGGGGGTGGGGGTTTGGAGTTGGGGGTGGGGGGTTCGGGTCTGTATGGGTGCAGGCTTGAGTGTGTGTGTGCTGAGTTGGGGGTGGGGGTTTGGAGTTGGGGGGTGGGGGGTTCGGGTCTGTATGGGTGCATGTTTGTGTGTGTGTGCTGAGTTGGGGGGTGGGGGTTCGGGTCTGTATGGGTGCATGCTTGAGTGTGTTTGGGGCATAGTGTTTGGTTGGGGGTGAGGGGCCCATGGGGCATAATGTTTGGGGGTGAGGGGCCCATGGGCATAGTGTTTGGTTGGGGGTGAGGGGCCCATGGGGCATAGTGTTTGGTTGGGGGCTAGGGGGCCACGGGGCATAGTGTTTGGTTGGGGGTGAGGGGCCCATGGGGCATAGTGTTTGGTTGGGGGTGAGGGGCCCATGGGGCATAGTGTTTGGTTGGGGGTGAGGGGGCCATGGGGCATAGTGTTTGGTTGGGGGTTAGGGGGCCACGGGGCATAGTGTTTGGGGGTGGGAGCCATGGGGCATAGTGTTTGGTTGGGGGTGAGGGGGCCATGGGGCATAGTGTTTGGTTGGGGGTGAGGGGCCCATGGGGCATAGTGTTTGGTTGGGGGTTAGGGGGCCACGGGGCATAGTGTTTGGTTGGGGGTGAGGGGCCCATGGGGCATAGTGTTTGGTTGGGGGTGAGGGGCCCATGGGGCATAGTGTTTGGTTGGGGGTGAGGGGGCCATGGGGCATAGTGTTTGGTTGAGGGTTAGGGGGCCACGGGGCATAGTGTTTGGGGTTGGGAGCCATGGGGCATAGTGTTTGGTTGGGGGTGAGGGGGCCATGGGGCATAGTGTTTGGTTGGGGGTGAGGGGGCCATGGGGCATAGTGTTTGGTTGGGGGTGAGGGGGCCATGGGGCATAGTGTTTGGTTGGGGATGGGAGCCATGGGGCATAGTGTTTGGTTGGGGGTGAGGGGGGCATGGGGCATAGTGTTTGGTTGGGGATGGGAGCCATGGGGCATAGTGTTGCACTCCAAGAGTGAACTCAATAATAAAAAAAGAAAAATAAAGCTAAAACAGGCACAGTTAGGAGATGTACATCCTTTGCTTTTTTGAGGAAACCTGACTCAACGAAGGCCATACTCCTCTTGGGTAACCCAAACGGCAAACTATAGCAGTCCAAAATAACGGAATGTCCAATCAAGGGTCAATAAAATATATATAATTTAATTAAACAGACGATATACAATAACTAAATCGAAATAAATGATAGCAATGGAAAATGTGTAGTACAAAATGTAAGTTTGAAATGCAATAAAAATCGTTACCCCTCAAAAACATATCTTTTTCCATGTGTTTAATACAAATTGGTGGTTGAAAAAGCCTCCTGACATGTCCCGCCTACCGCCCCTTTTCGGCCCACTATAGCCCTATAGCCCTCATGTAAGGTACTTTCGGCCCTCTGTCAAAATCAGTTGTGCACCCCTGGGCTAGACAGATGTTTTAGTCCTTCGAAATGGTTTCATATCATCAGTAGAGCTTGGCATTTGTTTTACTTCTCAGTGTGGGGCTTACAATCCGCCCTTTGAGAACAACAAAATAAATTACACAGATCTGGCAAAATACAAATTCAGCATGACATTATTAATGCCCAACAACTTTAATCTTTATGCTATATAACAGCAGCTAAACATGGTGGACGCCATATACCTTATTTATTATGGCACTCATGCGATCACGTGATCGCGAGTTGCCATGGTTTGTAATGCTCCATCAGATCGGCTCACACAGCTACAGGTGAGCCGGGGCGAGTGGAGCAGCAAGGCACACACTCTCGCAGTAAGAATTCACTTAGAGTAGAAGCCCTCGCATTTCAGCACAGCTGCACCAGCATGATGTGTCGGCTCAAGGCACAGGACTATCCAAAAAAGTTCCTCAGTGTTTAATTATTTACTTAGGTATGTGTCTTACATGCTAAGTTAAACAGTACACCAGGTAGCCATGTGGTTTCTTTTTGCTACACAGGACATGGCAGAAGGGGACACAATGATAACTAACAGAACATGGAGATGCCCTTATGCAAAAACAGAAAATACTACAGATGAAGCAACACACTGGTGAGTTTACAAAGATGTTGTTGATAACATAATCTACTTTTACCTAATACTCAGTCACGATGCAACTAGAGGTGCATCTTATTTTGTAACCATTGACAGTCAGTTCCATTTCTAATAGACCACCATTTGTGTCTCTGTTTTCTGTTTTGTATCCAGCAGAGTGTGCAATATGCAGAGCACAAAGAAATCATGCTATGGTGTTGTGTTTGTGACAATAGAACGGACAATCAAGGTGGTGCATGAGCGCAGATTGAACCTAACATCCTGACAAAGGTGGTATTCATTATTTCATTACACCGAAACCGGTTGACGACATTAGTGAATGTCTAAGGCAAAAACACACATCTGGGCAAATGACTGTGATAGAATAATTTCAAGTAAAGGTTTTTTCCCCACTTATTTCCTTTACCAAAACACATCCAGTGGGTACTGTGAAGGCATCATGAAGTAGACAAAGACAACCGATATGTTGAGTCAGGATTATTGAAGCCAGTCTCTACTGCTTGGATGAATGTTTGGCTATGAAAAAAGGGGATGGAAGCTGGAGAATGTGTAGAGGTGGAGCCAAGTACCCCCACCCAAAGCTCTTCACCCATGTTGCCTAGATGTTGGGAGCCAGAGTGTGATACACGTGCAACGCCAGTGAGAATACCTATACCAAAGAGAATTCTGGAAGTAGGATTCCCATTGAGAAAGCCACACATGCATTCACGACAATATGATGTCCATTTAATTGAGATCCCGGAAGAAGTATGAAAAATGAGCAAAAGCGAAGATTGGTGATGCCACGAAGAACAGAGCTGACACACCCAGAAGAGATGTAGAGATGAGAGAGTATAAACACTCTATAGGCACTCTGAGGAGGAGGTGCCAAAGATTAACAAACATTTTAGGCTTGAGATGATGAGGTTCATGCTACACAAACAAATGAAGAAGATATCAAGTCATTTTACAATTGTACAGATGCAGAAATGCAAGTAGACAAAGTATTCTTAAAGGCTAGCTATGCAGTGAATAGATTGCAGTGATGCTCCAATCTATATGCATAGGAAACATATGAACTATGGATGATTCCACAACGCACTTTAGCAGAGCTAGATCTAGTGAAAAATAAGGTTTTCAGTGTGTCGCAGTTAGAAATGGGAAAACTCAACCATGGAGGTGAACCAAGGAAGGGCTTGGCTGGCTCAACACCCAGAAGTCAAGGCTGCCTTGGGCCTGAATGTTCGCACAGTGGTTACAGAACGTGTAAAAAGAACAAACCTCCTGTCTTAGGTGAGGAGTGAGAACATTGAAGACGTCAGAGGTTCATCATTTAATAGTATTTTAAATGCAGAAAGACTCTAAAACATGGTCGGCAGTCATGTAGTTGGATGAAAATAGACACTGGGACGAGCTTTATCGAGACCAAGAAGACAGAGTATGCCTATAGTCCCTCATATTCTCGAGCTCAGAGAACATTTCCAAGGCTAAGTTGAAAGCTCAATTGACTGTCAGACTGCAAGGGTGATGATAGATGAACAGACTAATTGGTGGGAAGCTATGGTTATGACCAGCCTGCCAGCACCTGGATGTTAGCCTGTGTGCTGCTTGCGTAGGTGGAATATTACAGAGCGGTACAAGGGTGCTAACCAATAACAGAGGGCTACGTGACAGAGAGCCCTATAGTTTGTATAACCAATTGGACATAGTGTATTTGTGACGTCCGTAGAAACTTGCACTAGAGGAGGGCTTAGTTTCCCCACCTGATGTTAGAGACCCAATCACCTTCCCAACAAGTATGGAACGTATACCTAGATGTTACCTGTAATCCTATCACCTTCCCAAATAGGTTTTTGTAGTTTGCAACATAGGTTGACATCAATGATCATGGGTTTTTACTATAGAAGTTGTTTTTTTCATGATATGCATTGAGTGTGAAGATCGAGCAAATTCGTTGATGTTTGTTGTATCTCCCTGTTTTAGATAATTGATATTTAAACAGTTACACTTTGCCAACTTCCTGAGTTAGTTTTATTATTGATGTTTGAATATATTCTGCATTTTCACCCATCTCAAAGTATTGCTACCTCGTCTTAAAGGGCTGAGGTCAGACACCACAGTTCATGTGATAGCAGAGAGAGGATGGTTAAAAATCCATCAACCTGCTTTGGGGTCCTGGAAACATCGGACGTCCTGCGCCATTTAGCTGGAGGAATGTGAAGCTCCTTGTAGATAGCGGCCATTAATTTAAAATAAAACTTGTCCCCTCCTGACTTCTACAAGAAGCTGAGCGAACTGAAGGTTAAAGCAGCTGGTTAAGGAGGAGGCGATCCTGAGGGTCGGATGTTGAAAACGCGAATGGTGAGCAGACTGTGTGAGATGGCAAACTGAATGAGCACTGAGTGGGGAAGAGTGATAACAGGGATAGAGTAAAGGAGGGTTGGTTGGGGTATTTTATTTTTTGGTTTAAGATGAAGAGCGTCATAGTTTAAGGATAGAGACAAGGAGCGATTTATATAATAAGCCCGGAATCCTACGTCAAGGACATTAAGAAGGAGCTTGTCCCAAAGTCCAAGTGGACATATCTAGGCTACACACAATCAAGGATTGTTAAAGGTCATACTCCGATCGGAGTCATTATAAGGGGCAGGAATGGTCATGTGAAGCCTTGATGGAAATATATGTGCGCCGGCCAGGCTGTCAGTTTGTCTGTTTATTGTATATGGTGTATTTGGCAAAGAAATGAAAAATTGAAAAACGAGAAAGAAATAGACTGTGGGGAATCATTGAGATTTGAAATGTAATTATTTATTTACATAAGTCAACTGATGATGTTCAGTAAATAAGTAGATTGAAGCAAATGTGACACAGAGGTTTGGAGCTGTGATGATTGGTGCATGCTCATATTGCATTATTTTTCTGGAAAGCATTTGTGTAAAATAAAACAAAGTTGTGACAGTCAATTGTGACTGAGTCGTGATGGAGGATGTTACTCCGCTCATGCACCTGTGCAACCAGCTGCCAAAACATGCACCCAGGGTTAAGGGTATGGCAGATAAAATGTTCATGCCATGGCCACAAGGGGATCACTTTCGAAAGCAGTTTTGCAACGTATGATGACATATTTACATGCAGCATATACAGGAAAGAAGTTAGAAAAGAGGTTAGCTAGCTTAGAGCTTTGGAAGATGTACCAGTAGCAGAGGGAAGACACGCCTCTTGAAGACTGGATGCTTAACCAGTGTAAAGAGGGGGTTGAAGAGCCTTCTGTGTCACACTGTTAAGTTGTGCGTCCCGAGGACGAGGCGTACCTGTATCTCCAGGAGTCTTGCGTGCCGAGGTAGCCAGGTCGTGGTAGGTGTAGACAAGTAGCTGATGAAGTCTTTCGCTAATGAAGAGAAGTGACGCAAAGAACCGACCCCGGACCCGTCCTGTGATACAGGATTGAACTGGGGCCAGCTTCTGACGCCACGAATGACACTTCCCAATATTAACGTGGCGCCAGAACAGTGCAAGCACTGATCGGGAAGGTCGTAGATGTTACTGGCAAATACTGGCAAAGGATCCCAAGCAGCTATCCAGGATGGTGAAGGTTCGAGGTAGCCAGTACAGGTAAGCAGAATGTTCAAGGTACCTAAATGCGAGTAGCAGCAAGTCCAAGGTACCAATGCAGGTAAACAGTGAGTCTAAGGTACCGGTGCAGGTAAGCAGAGAGTCCAAGGTACCAAAGTAGGATGAAGAACAGGGATCCACAGAAGCCGGAGAAGCGGGCCAGGACCACAGGAACCCCAGCAGGAGGCGGGCAATTTAGGCAATCGAAAAGGAGCAGGAGGGGGAACCAGGAGGAAGAGACCAGAGAACACAGGGGAACAGGTAAGGGAAGGGGAAGAAGGCAGCCTGACTAGAGGAGGAGCAGGAAAGGACCCAGCCCAGGACCAGGATCAAGACCCAAAACCCCAGAACCAAGGAAGCGAAGCGGAAGGGAACCAACCGCGTTGAGACGCGATGAAGAACTAAATCGGATCGCTTAAGTAGCGGTCCTGTGTGAAACCGAGGCTTGAACCGCACTGCAATGCGCATGCGCGAATGGATGCCGAAGCGCGAACGAGTCTTGGAACGCAAACTCGCTCGAACAGCTACGTGAACGGCACCCGTGCCCTACACGGGTCAGGACAGAGAAACTCCGCCGGGGGAATGTGCCCAGAGCGGTGCGTCGTCTCCACAACCTGAGACGTGGGTACAACTGCCAGGAACCAGCACGCCCCCTAGAGCCCCGTCGCCCCGCACAGGTAGGTGTTCTAACACTATGCTCCCCACCAGAAAGACCCGGAGCACCTGGATTCCAGGGATTCCTACGAAAAAATTACCACAGTAGTCGGGGGGCATGGACGTTCTCACAAGGCTCCCAAGTACGATTACAAGCAGGGTAACCCTTCCAGTCCACCAAAAATTGAAGCCTACCCCGGAAGAAACGGGAGTCACAAATCTCCTGCACCTCAAATTCCTGAGTGCCCCCAACATCTATAGCCGCAGGTCGGGGATGTGAATGACCATACGGATCAGACCGGAATGGCTTAAAGAGGGACACATGGAAGACGGGGTGAATCCGCCAAGACTGCGGCAGATCCAATTTGAATGCCACAGAGGAAATTCGTCTGATCACCCAGAAGGGTCCCAGAAAACGGGGTGCTAATTTAGTCGGGAGATTGTGTACTGGTAAATTCTTAGAAGAGAGCCATATCATGTCCCCAACCTGGAATGCTGGCTCACAACTCCTTCTCTTGTCCGCCTTTGCCTTCATACTCTCACATGCCTTAGCGAGGGCTCCCGTGGCCTGGATCTGATTCTTCTGAATGTCAGCAACCATCTGATCCGCAGAAGGAACCGTACTGGAAGGAACAGGATGAAATGGAATCAACTTGGGATGAAGACCTGAGGAACAATAAAAAGGACTCATTCCAGAGGCAGAGTGTTTAGAGTTGTTATAAGCCACCTCCGCTAGGTCCAGATGTTTTGCCCAGTTGGATTGAGAAGCATTGGAAAAACAGCGTAAGTATTGCTCCAAAGTCTGATTAGTTCTCTCAGTCAGGCCATTGGATTGTGGATGATAGCCGGAACTGAGAGCACGCTGGATTCCCAAGTGACGACAAAGTTGCTTCCAAAAGGCAGAAATGAACTGAGATCTGCGATCTGAAATAATCTTCTCTGGAAGTCCATGCAAGCGATAAATGGAATGTAAAAAGGCCTGGGCCATACTACCGGCTGAAGGCACCTTCCGGAATGGAATGAAATGGGCTAACTTAGAAAAACAATCGATGACCACCATGATGCAAGTATATTCTTCCGAGGGAGGGAGGTCCACAATAAAATCGGTGGCAATAGTATGCCAAGGATATGGTGCTCTCTCGGTGGGTTGGAGAAGTCCAATAGGTTTCTTTCGTGGAATCTTGACCTGGGCACACACTGGGCAACATTCCACATACTCTCTTGTCTGCCTAGCCCATCCTGGCCACCAAAATTGACGAGAAATCAGTTCCTGAGTGGATCGAATGCCGCGATGCCCCCCAATCCTAGAATCGTGTAAAGCTTGCAGGACGGCAGTCCGAAGTACCTCAGTGGGAAGATATAACCGATTGTGAAAGAAGAGTAGGCCACCGTTCTCCCTCATTAGAGGGTGTTGTAGAAGTAAGGAATACTTGGGATCCTTTAAAGTGTCCTGTAGGATGGTATCCAAGCATTGAGATGTAACCAACAAGAAGTGTTTAGAAGGAAGTAATTGTTGAGCTCGATGATCCAGTTCAACGTTGTTCTCCAAAGAGCGAGAGAGAGTGTCAGCCTTCAGGTTGCGTGACTGAGGAATGTAAGAAATCGTGAAATCAAATTGGGAAAAGAACAAGGCCCAACGAGCCAAACGAGAAGTACGACACTGTAAGGAGCGTAGATACTGTAGGTTCCGGTGATCAGTGCGTACTTCCACTGAGAATCTTCCCCCAGAAGATGGTGACGCCATTCCTCAAATGCAACCTTTATGGCCAAAAGCTCCTTTTCAATGATTGCATAATTTCGTTCACTGGATGTTAACTTCCGGGAATAATAGGCAACAGGAACCTCCAACCCTGTCTGTGGATCGTCTTGAAGTAGGATAGCCCCAACAGCAAAATCGGAAGCATCTGCCTCCACGATGAATGGCCTGTTCTCATCAGGATGATGTAAAATCGGGGAAGTACTGTATGCCTCCTTAAGTTTCTTGAAAGCACTGGTCGCTACTGAATTCCATATGAACGGAGTCTTATTGCTAGTCAAATCTGACAAAGGAGCGGTTACTTCAGAATAGGCAGGTATGAAGCGCCGGTAGAAGTTGGCGAATCCTAAGAAACGCTGAAGAGATTTCAAATCATAAGGCTGTCTCCATTCCTGAATCGCCCGTACCTTAGCAGGATCCATGTGTATTCCGGTTTCACTAATGACATATCCAAGAAATTCGATACTACTCTGATGAAAGTGACATTTCTCGGCTTTGGCATATAAGTGATTCTGATGTAACCGACCAAGAACCTCCTTCACATGACGTAGATGTTCCTCCTTCTCTTTGGAGAATATCAATATATCATCGAGATATACCCATACGGATACTCCAATCAAATCCGAGAAAATGTCATCCATAAGGCGTTGAAAAACGGCCGGAGCGTTGCACAAACCAAACGGCATTACACGATACTCAAAATGTCCTGCTGGGGTCTTAAAGGCCGTTTTCCATTCATCGCCGGGTTTGATACGTACTAAATGGTATGCCCCTCGGAGATCCAATTTAGAAAATATTCAGGCATTCCGCAAAGATTCCATAATGTTGCGTATCAAAGGCAGCGGATATCGATCCTTTCGTGTGATGTCGTTTAACTGCCTATAATCCACACAAGGCCGTAAAGTGCCCTCCTTCTTTTTCACAAAGAACAAAGGGAATCCCGAAGGTGACTTAGAAGGTGTTATATAACCTTTCTGAAGACAGTCATCCAAGTATTCTTGCAGAACTTCTCTTTCGTGGGGTGATAAGGAATACAATTTGCCATGGGGAATTACTGCATTGGGCAGTAGTTCTATGGCACAATCAAAGACTCTGTGAGGTGGCAAAGGAATGGTACCAGGTTCAGAAAAGACCTCATGGTACTCATTGTAGTCGGAAGGTACTGAAGACAAGGTACACACTCGGAGCGGTCCTGATCCTTCCGTCTGAGTGGCAATGGTGGAAGATCTGGTACTAGGTCCGAAGGTACAACACTCCCGACCACATCGATTGGAAGCGAAGGTCAAGGTACGGGAGGCCCAATCAATAATGGGGTTATGATGTAATAGCCACGGTAACCCCAGAATTATCGGGTATGAGGGTGACTTAATCACATCAAGAGAAATCAATTCACGGTGTTCAGCAATCTGTAGCTGTAGAATTCCGGTATGTTGGCGAACCGGACCGGAGGCCAAAGGGGTTCCATCAATTACCTCCACCAGAGTAGCACAACCTTTATCAAGCAGAGGTATCCCGTTCTTCTTGGAAAATTCAAAGTCCACATAATTACCTGAGGCTCCACAATCCAGAAGACCCAATACTGTCACTGATTTACTGTGCCAGGTAACCCTGATCTGAAGAGCCATAAGGGCCACCGGAGTCATGGGTGGATGGGTCGTCACAGGAATGGGAAGGACTGAAGAGATCGAAGGGCCTGTCACTGCCTTCCTCCATCGTGACAGGCCTATTCGTTTTCCAACTTCTTGATTGGTCGCAATGGACAAGTACTGAGAAAATGTCCGGCAGTCCCACAATACAAACAAAGACGGAGATCTCTCCTGCGTTTCTTCTCGGCCTCCGATAATGGTCCTCTTAGTGCCCAGAGCTGCATTGGTTCTAGACCCATCTCTGAACTGGCAGGTACGCCTCCAGCCTGAGGAAGAGGTCTGGGAAGGAACCTCTCTAGCCGACGTCTCTCACCTCTTCGTTCAGCCAGGCGATGGTCAATACGTAGGACCTGCTCCTGGAGTAACTGCAGAGTCTCAGGTTCGGGTATGTGAAGTAACTCGTCCTTATATTCCTCTCTTAGACCACGTCTGAACAGAGTCTTTTGCGTTACTTCGGGCCATTGAGAGTCCGTAGCCAATTGGCGGAACCGGCTTATATAAGTGATAATATCGCTGGATCCCTGTCTTAAATCCATCAACTGATTCTGTGCCGTAGCCGCCAAATTGGGAGACTGAAAAACCTCCAAAAATGCTTTCTCGAATGCCACAAAATCATTAAGAATGGGGCTGTTAGCAGACACCAAGGGAGAAGCCCAAGCCAAGGCACTTCCCGTTAGATTTCCCAAGATGTAGCCAATCTTAGCCCTTTCTTGTGTGAAATGTGATACCCGGAACAAAGAATGTATCCTGCAATGGTTGCAGAATTCTGCCACACGCCTAGGATCACCATACAACTTCATGGGTGCGGTAGTAGCCATTGGTGTCTCCGCTTGTGGATTAGCAGGGGTGCCTTGCATGACCATCTGGCGGAGATTGAGATTCTCCTGACGTAATGCCGCCATTTCAGCTCTTAAGGCTCTGACCTCGTCATGGATATCCTGGGATTCCTCCATCTCAGTCTCAGAACTGGGGGTAAGGCGTCTCAATCTGTTAAGTTGTGCGTCCCGAGGACGAGGCGTACCTGTATCTCCAGGAGTCTTGCGTGCCGAGGTAGCCAGGTCGTGGTAGGTGTAGACAAGTAGCTGATGAAGTCTTTCGCTAATGAAGAGAAGTGACGCAAAGAACCGACCCCGGACCCGTCCTGTAATACAGGATTGAACTGGGGCCAGCTCCTGACCCCACAAATGACACTTCCCAATATTAACGTGGCGCCAGAACAGTGCAAGCACTGATCGGGAAGGTCGTAGATGTTACTGGCAAATACTGGCAAAGGATCCCAAGCAGCTATCCAGGATGGTGAAGGTTCGAGGTAGCCAGTACAGGTAAGCAGAATGTTCAAGGTACCTAAATGCGAGTAGCAGCAAGTCCAAGGTACCAATGCAGGTAAACAGTGAGTCTAAGGTACCGGTGCAGGTAAGCAGAGAGTCCAAGGTACCAAAGTAGGATGAAGAACAGGGATCCACAGAAGCCGGAGAAGCGGGCCAGGACCACAGGAACCCCAGCAGGAGGCGGGCAACTCAGGCAATCGAAAAGGAGCAGGAAGGGGAACCAGGAGGAAGAGACCAGAGAACACAGGGGAACAGGTAAGGGAAGGGGAAGAAGGCAGCCTGACTAGAGGAGGAGCAGGAAAGGACCCAGCCCAGGACCAGGATCAGGACCCAAAACCCCAGAACCAGGGAAGCGAAGCGGAAGGGAACCAACCGCGTTGAGACGCGATGAAGAACTGAATCGGATCGCTTAAGTAGCGGTCCTGTGTGAAACCGAGGCTTGAACCGCGCTGCAATGCGCATGCGCGAATGGATGCCGCCGCGCGAACGAGTCTTGGAACGCAAACTCGCTCGAAAAGCTACGTGAACGGCACCCGTGCCCTACACGGGTCAGGACAGAGAAACTCCGCCGGGGGAATGTGCCCAGAGCGGTGCGTCGTCTCCACAACCTGAGACGTGGGTACAACTGCCAGGAACCAGCACGCCCCCTAGAGCCCCGTCGCCCCGCACAGGTAGGTGTTCTAACACACACTTTGCCTGAAATCTCACCTGTTTGTCTTTCGATGTCTTGGACTGGGTCTTTTCCTTTTTCCGGACAGTTCGGGACTTGTAGAGACACGGTTGCGTATCCTCTGTCGCCAGCGTGCAGGCAAGTCTGACCGAGGTGAGTATGCGTTCAATTCCAGGGAGGAGCACAAATAATATGCAGAGTCCCAGAAGGAAGGAAGGAAGCCAGGAAGGAACCAGGATAAGAACAAGGTAAGGAGCAAGCGCTACGGGCGGAAGACCCTAGGAAGGAGAGTGCTGAAAGATGTCTTAGGGTAGAGGAGGGCTATTTGAACCTGGAAAGTAAAGGTACGAGCACAGGGAAAGTTTGACCACACTTGCCGAAGTTCAGAAGTTTGCGTTGAGACGCGAAGCGCCGCGGGGGAGTGTCTCTTTTCAAGGAACTGGCAAACTCTTGAAAACGCTAGAGCGGTAATCACGCACTAACATCGGCCATGTTGGGTGTACCTTGGAAGGAATGTAGCAATGTCTTATGGCCCACATAGTCCAGAAGGGGCTGAAACGTCGAATCATGACATTCTGCTCCCCCTATCGCACTTGAAGTAAATGGCGATAGTACAAAAGATAAAGGATTATAACCATTAAGAGAGATTAAGGCAGCGACAGGGTATAGCAACCCAACATATAAGTCGCCTGCATGTAGCAGCGATGAGAATCCCAAAAAGACTCCAGAAAGAGATGCGATTCTCAAAGTCCCATGGGACAAGGAAAGAAGTGATCGACCAAATATGTCTCTAGACATAGAGAGAGAAATAAAAAGATGGAAAGGAGAGAAAGAAAAAAGCTGATGAGGTAGAGCTCATACAGAACTAATGGATGGGCAGTCAGATATTGCTCAAACTTGATGGGGAGAGTATTGAGAAATATCAGGACAAGCAAGATAAGAAAGACAAAGAATGAGAGAAATGATTAAGAGAAGACAAGGCTAAAAGAAAGAGCAGACAAAGACTAGAGAGACGCGAAGTGCCGGGGGGGGCATATCTCTTTTAAAAAAACTGGTGAACTCCTGAAAACGCTAGAGCGATAATCACACACTAACATCGGCCATGTTGGGTGTACCTTGGAAGGAATGTAGCAATGTCTTATGGACCACGTAGTCCAGTAGGGGCTGAAATATCGAATCATGACAGCATGCCCCCTCTTAAACTGCAATCCTCCCGGTTTGCCCGGATGTGTCAAGTGGAACCGTCGTAGCAAGCAAGGGGCATTCATATTGGACACAGGTTCCCATGTTCGCTCACTAGGTGGGTATCCTTTCCATTCCACCAAATATTGTAGGCAACCCCTTCTGTATCTGGTGTCACAAATCCTGGAAACTTTGAATTTGACCTGGTCATTGTTGATCACAGGGGTAGGTCGAGGAAAGTTCCTAGTGTCTTGTGAATAAGGTTTCAGTAGGGACGTGTGAAAAACTGGGTGAATCCTTTTCCAGGATTGGGGCAATTGAAGTCTGAAGGCTACAGGGTTGATTATTTCTTTTATCAAAAAGGGTCCATAGAAACATGGAGCCAACTTGTTAGGTCTTAGATGTCTAGGTAAGAGTCTGGAGGAAAGCCAGACCTTATCACTGATGGCATACTTAGGACCTGGTCTTCTCCTGGAATCAGCATATCGTTTAACATCTTTCCTGGCTTTTTCCAAATGACTTTTCACATCTTTGTGTACTGTGACCAAATGCTCTATCCAGGAATCAACCGATGGAACTGGGGTGGAGTGAGGTAGAACAGTAGGTAAGACTGGTGGTTGAAAACCCTGGGAGCAAAAGAATGGGCTGGTCTTAATGGCAGCATGGTCAGAGTTATTGTAAGCAAATTCAGCCCCAGGAATCAAGACAGACCAATCATCCTGCACCTTGGAGGCAAAACATTGTAGATATTGTTCGAGTGTTTGGTTGACTCGTTCTGTAATCCCATTGGTCAGAGGATGATATCCTGAAGACAAGGCACGTTGGATGCCCAACATTTTGCACAGATATTTCCAGAACTGGGAGATGTACTGAGGGCCCTGGTCAGAAATGATTTTGGAAGGAAGGCCATGAAGTTTAAAGATGTGGTTTATGAAAATTCCTTCAGTATATAAACACAAAGAGGTTGAGGGAAAAAGGCGAGTCACAAACAAACCCTCACTTTAAGGGCGGAACCCTTGTCAGATAACAAAAAGGCTTGTGAGGGCAGGGTAGGTATGAACCAGCCTACATTCTCAAATCACCAAACCAACATCAACAGTTGAGGGCAACAGAGTAGAGAAAATCCCAAAGTTTCTATTTTTTGCATAAAAAAGATTTATTTCAAACGCATATGCATTATATCAGTTTGATACACAAGCAATTGGATTAACCTCTCATGGATTTAATCAAAAGAGAGGAAAAGTGTAATAAAAAAATGTAATAAAGACATTTTTAAAAAACGAACATTAAAGAAAAACCACATTGTACGGGGCCGAGGTAGCGTAAATCCACAACTAGGTCTCGTACACAAGAATGGTCTAGATGGTTCAAGGCCTATGCACAAATAATCATACAGTATCGATTATTCATTGATTGTTCACCCACTCTTGACATTCATACCAGTCATAAACACTCATGAAATGCTATTCATTCATCCACACAAAAATAAATGTCAACATTAATTTGTTTCTTTCCTATCAAGGGTTTACTCCATGGAAATTCTTCAGGGGCAGAATCAAAGTGGGAAACATGGCGTTGTGACAGTGATTCATAAAATTTTGCATAAAAAAGATTACAAAAGATGAGGTCTGTGTGTTGGTTTCACAGGAATTCCAGTGTGTGACTCCAAGGAATCCTAGTACGAGAGCTTCATCGGATAGTTCCCCACTGTGGTGGAGAGCGCTAGACTTGTTCCGTCAGATGAATGTGAACTTTACACGTCCACCAATAGTCACTCTCTAGTTCACTCGGCTCATAGTCCTCATGCAAACAGCCAGCGTCAGGTAAATGAGGCGTTCCAACTCCGGGTTTAGGAAGGTTACAGCGTCCTTCTCTATGGTGCGGGTCATAGACTCGTCTCTACCAACACAGTGACTTGTGTGGTACACATCTGATCAGCAACTGACCAGTGTTGAATCCATTAGGTGAAATCAGTGGCTACACCAGGTATTAGTGGTTGTCTCCAGTGCTCAGCCTTGAGAAGTTCAGGCGACTGCGCTGTGTCTCTCAGGAGTTAAATGTCTCAGCTGTCTGGTGCATTACAAAAATTCCTGCCATTTCTTGTGCTGAAGGTAACTTTTTCAAGGGAGTGAAATGGGCCATATGGGAAAAAAGGTTGATGGTCACCATTATGGTCGTAAAGCCCTTGGAAGGAGGTAGCTCTATGATGAAATCAGTAGCAATAGTCGCCCAGTTTCGGTCAGGTAAGGCAGGCTGGTATAGGAGTCCTGCTGGTTTCTTATTGTCATGCTTATTCTGACTGCAGTCTGCGCAAGCTTGGATGTAGTTTTTTATATCTTCGGCCATTCTGGGCCACCAAAAGTTCCTCTGAATGAGTCTGAGAGTTGCTGATATGCCTCGATGCACTGAATGGAAGGTATCATGGCAGAGTTTTATTATCTTCAACCCCAGTTCTTGTGTAGGTATCACTAGATTCTTATCTTTAAATAGGTATCCGTCTTTAGCCGAGAGTCCCCATCTGTTTGTCTTAAGGTATTCCTTCCAGAGATCTGATGAAGGTGTTTCTAAGCGAATATTATCCAATAAGGAATTTACCTGGGCAATAAAGACGGAATTGGGAAACATCTTTGGAAGGGCACAGGTTTCCTCTGGTTCATAGTCAGGCCGTCTGGACAGGGCGTCAGCAATAATGTTTGTCACTCCTGGAACATGGTTTATCTGGAACTGATATTGAGCAAAAAAAAGGCCCAGCAAGCCTTATGACTGTTTATGAACTCTAAAGACTGAAGAATTTGTACATTCCGGTGATCAGTCCGGACTTGAATCGGATATTTGGCACCCAAGAGCAGATGCCGCCACTCTGTAAAGGCCTGTCGGATGGCAAGCAATTCCTTCTCCAAAACAGAGTAATGTATTTCACTGGAATATAGAGTTCGAGATAGATAGGCAACGGGATGCTCTTTTTTGTCTTCAATTCTTGTTTCAGAACAGCTCCTATGGCGCAATATGAGGCATCTGTTTCCACCAGGAAAGGTTTGTCAATGTCAGGTTGTGCCAGGATGGGTCCTTGAGTAAATCTTTGTTTTAACTCATTGAAGGCCGATTCTTGGTATTTTGTCCAGTTGAAAGGAACGTCTTTCTTTAGTAAGGCAACTATGGGCTGTACAATAGCAGAAAAGGTAGGAATGAATTTCCGATAAAAATTGGCAAGACCCAGGAAGGACTGTATTTGTTTTACTGATGTGGGCCTGGGCCACGAGAGGATTGAGTCGACCTTGGCAGGATCCATTTAAATTCCTTGAGGACCTAGGATAAATCCCAGGTAACGAACAGTAGGAACATGAAAGATACATTTCTCTGGTTTGGCGAGTAGATTATTCTCTCGTAAAAAGTTGTAGGACCATTGACACATGTTCTTAGTGTATTGCTATATTCTTGCAGTAAATTAGAATGTCGTCCAGATAAATGATGACAAAGAGGAACAGCGTGTCCAAGAACACTCTATCCATGAACCATTGAAACACTGCTGGGGCATTAGATAACCCGAAAGGCATTACTAAGTACTTGAAATGCCTGATGGGTGTCCTGAGGGCAGTTTTCCACTCATCACCTTCTCTTATGCGGATCAGATGGTAGGCGTCCCGAAGGTCAAGTTTGGTAAAAATCACAGCTCCACGGACCGCTTCTAGGATGTCTGAGATGAGTGGTAACGGATAACGGTCCTTTCGTGTGCATTGGTTGAGCCCCCTGTAGTCCAGGAAGGGTCAAAGTGTAGCATCTCTTGGTGGTTGTTTATAGTCAATAAAAGTTATGTGGTTTGTTGGGTTATGGGTCCTGAAGACAACGGACTTCCATCGATACCTTCGACCGCCTGGATGATGTCTTTGGTCTTCTGGGGAATATGATGTTTCAGGGCCGAATCATGGTCAACGAATATGCCCATTGCTCCACAGTCTACCAGGGCCAGGACGGGATACGTTTCATTTTTGGTGATTCACAGAAACACTTGAAGAATCACCAGGCTGTTTGTGGGTTGACTGGTTTTGCTTGGAGAAGACTTGGAGCACAAATCTTTCTCCCGAAGCTGGGCTCCGTTCAAGATCGGCAGCTGGCGTTTCCCGAACGCCTGGGAGGAGCTATTGGGCAATTTCTCAGTAGGTGTTTGTCCGATGCACAATACATACATAGTCCTGAATCAATTCTACGAGCTCTTTCTTGTGGAGAAATGGGGCCCCGTAAGGAGCCAAGTTGCATTGGCTCAGGATCCATCTGGGGACTAGAAGCCGTCTCCTTATGACTGGTATAATCCAAGGGGGCTTTTGTTGGCAAGGAACGTGTCTTTTTCTTTTCGGACTTCCTTTCCTGGATGCGGAAATCAATTTGCAATGACAGATCCAGTAAAGCCCGAAACGAGCTTGGACGGGCTACCCGGGCGAGTTCATCCTTGATTTCATCATGCAATCCACAGCGAAACAGTGTGAAACAGGCTTCCGGAGCCCAGTCAGCCTCCTTGGCCAATTGTTTGAAACAGGTGACTTATGACAACTTATCCTGAGAACCTTGCTGAAACTCCAGTAGCTTCTCCTGAGCACTGTAAACTTATTCAGGTCGATCAAACATAGTTTTAAAGACATCTAAAAATCCTTCATAGTTGTCCAGGAGTGGGTCCCCCGCATTAACCAGGGGTGTTGCACAGGCCAAGGCATTTCCTGAAAGGTGGGAAATTATAAACCCTACCTTGGCTGTGTGTGTTGAGAAGTAGTAAGGTTTGAAGGTAAAATGCGCTAAACATGAGTCGAAGAAGGAACGCAATGCCTTGGTGGTTCCATCATATTTGTCCACAATACCCCCTACTATGGCACTTTCCTGGAAGGCTGAATCTCTGGAGAGCACAAGTTGTTTCAATGCTGCATTTTCAGCCTTTAAGTTCTGTACTTCAGTAGTCAGTTCTTGCGTACCTCTCATGAGGTCTTGAATGGCTGCTTCCAATCAATATTCAATCCTTGGCGTCTCAAACTGTCACACTTCGCCTGAAATCTCACCTGTTTGTCTTTCGATGTCTCGAACTGGGTCTTTTCGTTATTCCGGACAGCTCGGGACTTGTAGAGACACGGTTGCATATCCTCCGTCGCCAGCGTGCAGGCGAGTCCGACTGAGGTGAGTATGCGTTCAATTCCAGGGAGGAGCACAAATTATATGCAGAGTCCCGGAAGGAAGGAAGCCAGGAAGGAACCAGGATAAGAACAAGGTAAGGAGCAAGCGCTACGGCCGGAAGGCCCTAGGAAGGAGAGTGCTGAAAAATGGCTTAGGGTAGAGGAGGGCTATTAGAACCTGGAAAGTAAAGGTACGAGCACAGGGAAAGTACGACCACACTTGCCGAAGTTCGGAAGTTAGCCTTGAGATGCGAAGCGCCGCGGGGGCGTGTCTCTTTTCAAGGAACTGGTGAACTCCTGAAAACGCTAGAGCGGTAATCACGCACTAACATCAGCCATGTTGGGTGTACCTTTCAAGGAATGTAGCAATGTTTTATGGACCACATAGTCCAGAAGGGGCTGAAACGTCGAATCATGACTTTCTGCTCCCCCTATCGCGCTTGAAGTAAATGGCGATAGTACGAAAGATAAAGGATTATAACCATTAAGAGAGATTAAGTCAGCGACAGGGTATAGCAACCCAACGTATAAGTCGCCTGCATGTAGCAGCGATGAGAATCCCAAGAAGACTCCAGAAAGAGATGCGATTCTCAATGTCCCATGGGACAAGGAAAGAAGTAATCGACCAAATATGTCTCTAGACATAGAGAGAGAAACAAAAAGATGGAAAGGAGAGACAGATAAAGCTTATGAGGTAGCGCTTATACAGAACTAATGGATGGGCAGTCAGATATTGCTCAAACTTGATGGGAAGAGTATTGAGAAATATCAGGACAAGCAAGATAAGAAAGACAAAGAATGAGAGAAACTATTAAAAGAAGACAAGGCTAAAAGAAAGAGCAAACAAAGACTAGAACAACTGTGTCAATATGAACAGTTGAGGGAGCAGGAAAGAGCAGAGGAGCAAAGGAAGTATGATAACAGGCAAAGAGCAATCGAAGTACGAGATAGGCTAGAAAAGAAAAGAGAGGAAGAGGAAGAACAGAAATTGAGAGATAAAAGAATACAAAGACACAGAAATGATGAAGTGCATAGAGCAAATGAGAGAAGAGAAGTTACAAGAAAAGAAGAGGAAAGGATAAGGGAGGAAGCAAGGAAACGAAGAGAGTTTGATGAGGAACTAGAACTCTAGAGCAGGCAAAGGGCACACGACATCGATCGCATAGAGAAAGAGTTAATGGAACCTAATCCAGTAGTAGCATGGGAAGAGATAGAAGAATTCTTCCCGACACATGAACCAATGCCAGGGCCGTCTATACTAGATCTAGAGGACAGTTTTGACATAGGATGCATTGGAGAGAAAATCGATAAGGTTTATCATGAGATGAGGACCAAAGGTGAATAAAAGAATAAGGGAACCAACAATCGATTTGAAGGTGCACAGTCACAAGGCAAAGAGGGAGGTTTGTTCAGCCTCGAGCATAGAGCCTTGTCTTTGGACAAACTGACTCTGAATAGAGATGAGAAAGAGGGAAGTCATACTAGTTGGGACAGGATACGTCAGACGAAGATAGAGAAACCTTCCGTGGCGAGGAGGGCACTAGTGCATGTGGTCCTAAGGGAGGTTCTCCGACAGATAGAGGAGTGAGATGGTCAGATCTGGACCTACCTAAACCCAGGACACCAGAGCTCCTGGCGTGGCCAGATCAACCTAAAGGGCGATCCCATAGTGTGAGGGGGGACTCGCCACCTTATGTAAGCAGGTTAAGGTCATTACCGGGAAGAAAAAGGTGCAGAGCCATTGTCCCTGCTCTGGACAGACGATGGGGGATGAATGCGATTTTGGGGTCTCATAGTTCCCGTTGTTAGAAAAAGGAGGGTTCAGACCACATTATATACCGTGGCCCCGAATGGATAAGGATAATTTAAGATGTAAACTCCCGAGTTTGATGTCGGGTGCCGGAAAATGGATCTATGAATTAGAGAAAATGGCAGGAAGAAATACGCTGGCTAAAGGGGACATTAAAGGTCTTCTAGGAGCTATACTTGGGGAGAGAGCTGATGGCATTTGGTTGAGAGCAGGATACGCAGGTGTCACTGCCCACAACACAGCTCATGATGGAGCACTGTTTAATAATTGTAGAGCGGCAGTTTGAAATGCGCTCCGAGTACAGTATCCGGATGTGTCGGATATGGGAGCTATAATGGCAAGCAACATGCAGGAAGGGGAGGATCCACTTATTTATATTCAGAATTTCCAAGAGCAGTGGAGCTTGGAAATGCGTGAGCCGTGGCGAAAATCTATACCTGTATTCTATCATAGATTATGTCAAGGGCTGCCAGACAAGGTGCAGAGACAGCTCAGGAAGCTGGTGGGTTTGGAATCAAAACCATGGCCAGAAATACAGCTGACCATATCACATCATTGACGATTATTTCAAGACAAAAATCTAAAGAAAGAAGATGGTAGGAAGCTTGAAGAGGCTATGTTGCTACAGAAAAAGCTATCAATGTATGCTATAGAATGGGCAATGTTACCTAGTGGAGAAGGGCCAGGATCGCAGCAAGCAACAGCTATGCCACAGGTGAATAACCAATGAGAGTTCTATCAAGGAGGGAATGGATTTGTACCACGAGGAAGGGGAAACTTCAGAGGAAGAGGAGGTTTTCAGAATAATCAAGGGAATTTCCAGAGTAACCAAAGTGGGTTTCAGCCTATGCACAATTATAATCAAGGTATGCAGGGAGGACAAATTAGAAGGCTCCCTCCTGTTTGTTGGACATATGGAAGGACAGGGCATATAGCACAAACATGTGGGAGTATGTGCAGAATGGGCAGTTCTCAAGAGGGGGACGGCTTTTCCGCCTGCATATAGCTCACAAAATAGGGAAGGGTCTGCCCAAGGTCAAACAGTGTATCAAGCACAAGCACCAAAAATACAACAGGTTTTGCAACCACAGCAAGCACCATTGAATCCGCCACAAGGACAGTCACAGCATGCACCCATGCAGATATAGCAAACTGCAAACACAGGGCAGTTACTGACTCCTAGGATAGTGGGTGTCACTATCGAGGGTGGGAATCCTTTCACGGGCACAGGAATAAGTATGTACCCACAATAGGACAGCTCACTGGGTGACTTGATGTGTTCAGTACTATCAGTAACGCCAAATCCTCAAGAGGAACCGAGGGCTGATGTCACAATAGGAGGCAGATCCTTTTCTTTTTTTGAAGACACGGGTGCAACTCGCTCATGTGTACGAGAGGGGACATTTGTATTATCAGGTAATGCCATGAATGCTCAAGGTTTCACAGGAGCTACAAGTAGAGACCCTTTTACTGAAGAATTGCCAGTTTCTATAGGAGAATGCAATATGTCTGTTCCATTGTTGTATTCAAAACATATGTCAGTTAATATACTGGGGTGAGATTTGATGACGAAGTTGAATATGATGATTTTGTTTACTGCTGAAGGTATAGTGTGTTCAACGACAGGAATACCTTATTTAAATGTGAGCAAATTCATTATGGGATTTACAGGAGAAACATCCATACAAGGAGTACCGTTAGAACCAGAAGTATTTCATTATGGGGTATGCATTTTGTTAAGATAGCTGCCTGGTTTAGTGGGTAAAACTATGAGAGTACCTGATGAATTTCTCTTCAGACCAGAGATTCCAATGGACGAAGAGAGGGGACAGATTTTTCCCTTAGAGTTACAAGCAGCTGTAGTACGAGGGGTCTTGTCTATGCTCATAGGATTTGATGATAAAGGCAGATCATGGAGCACAGTAATTGCCTTTGGAGAGGGTTACAGATTAACTGACGTCACTGATGAGGATATATTTGAAGACGACCAATCTGATGATGAAGTAGTGTTCGAGATGAGCATTACATATTGGGTTTAGGCAGAAAGACGCGAGGTTGCACAGAGAATGTTGATAGTGAGACAGCATCCTGCATTCTTTGACGAAGATATGGCGAAAGTGCCCGTTTCATTATGGACCACAGGCCTTTATGACATAGGCCTATTAAAGGGGGATGGAGAAGTTAAGATTAAACTGTAGCCAGGAGCAGCTTTACCTCGAGCACAACAGTATCCCATGTTTTGAGAGGCAGACAAGGGTATTTTTAAGACGATATCCGCCATGATGGATCAAGGTATTTTAGTGACGTTAGAGTCACCATGCAATACCGCAGTGTATCCTGTCAAGAAATCGAAGGGAGAGGTCATGGCATTTAATTCAGGACATGAGCCCGATTAACCAGATTGTAGAAGCTGAGTTTCCTCTAGTTCCTAATCCAGCAATGATTTTATGTAGTATCCCTGTTGAGGCGCAATATTTTACTGTGATTGACTTGAATAATGTGTTTTTCTCAATCCCGTTGTATAAAGATTCTCAGGATCTGATGTCATTTATGCTCAGACAGACTAAGTTAAAAAGCACAAGATTACCTCAAGGGTACTCTGAGTCCTCATCGATTTTCAATAGAGTCCTACAGATGGACTTAAGCAATATTGATTTGCCAAGTGTCGTGTTGCAATACGTAGATTATATTTTGGTCTGCAGCATGTCAGAGGAAGAATGAAGACGAGACTCAGTTCAGCTAATGATTGTTTTAACCAAGAAAGGATATACGGTGGACAAAGAAAGTTGCAATATTGCCAAGAAGAGGTGTAATACATAGGTCAGTTAATTTCGCATGAAGGAAAGAAAGTTACACCTGAAAGGGCTGAGGCAAATTTTAAAACAGCAAAACCGTACACGATAAAGCACATGCAGCAATTTCTGTGACTATGTAATTATGTGAGAGCATGGGTATTTGATACCCCATCACAACTTGTATTTTTGAACCTCACGCTCAGTCATACACATACTCACATGTTCTGTCACACTGCCAAGTCAAAATGTGTGCTCTCTAGTCCTAAACTCCAAATCATACTCCCAATTCACACCCTAAGTGCCCCAATTCCTCCCGCAGCATACAGTCCTTCATTCTTGCGTGCTACTTCTGCATCTTTCATCCTTTCTCCCATTCTATCACACTCTTCCCTCATCCTTTCTCCCAATCTGCAGCTTACTGCCCCTTTCTGGCCAACCCCTCTCTGCTTTTGGCCCACTACTACCTCTGAGCCCACGTTCCTTCCACTTTCTGTAACTCCGCTCTCTGTACCTCCACTCTCTCTCTGATTTCTGGCCCAACGCCCCATTGCATCTGCTCTGCTCTCTTGCCCACCACTTCCCCCTCTGACCCACTGCCCTCCCTCTGATCTCCCTTTGCTTTCTTGCCTACCACGCAACAGCTCGCCCATCGCTCACCCTCTCACTTCCTTCTCTCACATATTGTTACCATTTTTAAATTTTTAAGAAAACTGTAGATTTAGGCCTAAAAAAATGGGGCATCTAAAAATAGAGCAGAGGATGTGCCCATTCTTGGATATGAGCAGGCCACCTTAATCTCAAAGGTGACCTCTGCATTTCCACAGGGCTGAGCTGTAGCGCAAATGATGCCCTGGCTAGCCGCCTTGAATACGTTTGTGTTGGAAGCGCTCTCCCGACAATTGTCTACAGGCTCCACGTACATTTCACTGTGACTGGCCCTAAAGGGGCCTGCCACTGTAAAATGCAGCCCAAAAAAACACATTTCTATCCCATTTGGGGAACAAAAATGCAAGTGAGACAGCAGATTTTTTTTAAAGTATTGCATGAGTCAGTAGTGTCAGTAAAGACCCTGTAAAGCAGTGGTACCCCTCGTTCATGTAATTAAAGTGGACGAATAGGGTGGCCTACAATTTCTGCACTTTAAAAGCGCATTTTGCTTGTAAATTTGGGATGCGCTTTTAAATGCACAGAAATGCACCCTGATTTGAGCAAAGGGTTGAAAAAGGACATCTGAATGGGTGCATATAAGAATTTCCCATTCAGATGTCCTTTGTGGATCGGACTGCTCTTTCTTTTTGCTCAAGTAATGAGATGTGCTTTCACATTTCATTTGTTGAGTCCAAAAAAAAAGAATTCAGAAAATGGCCCCTTGGGTATTTTTTTGTATTGTTTATTTTTTGCGAAAGCACCCATTTTTGTGGGAGTTTTTGCAAAAACAGCAGTTTTCGCGTTTTTTTTGCAAAAATGGCATTTTTCGCGGCATTTTGCGGGATTGCAAAATCGCTATAAGCTGGAGGCTCTGTTAAGTGCGCACCCACACTAAGAGAGCAGACTATTTCATGTGGAAACCAAGCCGCGGACAAAGAAGCAAAAGAGTTGCCTATTCAGTAGACATTATGAGCTTTGATACGCCTGATTGTAAATTAAAGTTTTAATAATCTATTGAAGACACAATTAATGGAGGTTCAAGGTGGAGAACCACAGGATGAGGAAGATCTGTGAACTCGGAGGGGGTGTTCTTTATCCCCGTCCAAGGCATTGTAGCGACAGGAAAACAATGGTAAACCGGTGATGTCTGTAGCCTTATTAAGGGTGGCGTCAGAACAGCTACACTACCTGGCGCATGTCACTAGGGAAAGCCTCGCAGCAACTATTGCGGAGGACTGGTTTGTACCAAATTTGTTAGAGCACGTTGCTTTTTATGTAGTAAATTGCATTGTATGTCAAAAGTTTACTGCTGGGCACACGCTGCGAACAGTCAGAGGAATTATACCTCGACCGAATGGTCCTTTTCAGCATTTACATATTGACTATGTTGATATGCTGCAGGTCTGTAATGGATATAGATATATGATAGTGGTGTATGCCCCTTTTCTAGATGGATCGAGGCTGGTGCGTGCACACACCCAGACGCCACTTGCGCTGCGAAGTTCTTAGTCTGAGAAGTATACAATAAAAATGCAAGCGACTAATTAGAAAATAGTAGCAAAACCCACTGCTGTGAAGTATAACACAGAGAATGAAGACATTTGTGAAAGTGCATTCTGGGCCGATCAGGGGTATTCAGGCAATCAAATTGGGCAACAATGCCAGTGTTCATTGTTCTTGAAGAAAAAGTTACCGTACAGGGGCTTAAAAGTCACTATGGGTCCCAAAAGTGGAGCCGAGGGAGAGGGCCTCTTCACGGTACCTACATTCTTTGTCATGGGTGCTCGACAGTGTAGTGATGGACTTCTATGCACTTTGAAGCAGTCAAGTTCGCGTCTCAACAGAGAGAGTCACATTGATCCAGCAGTGGATTGGCTTTATGTGGACTGAGTCAGTGCTTGGGATGATGTTGGATAGGTAGGCTGGGCTAATTCTGTACAGACATTAGTGCGTAATGCATCGGATGCGAAAAGAGATTCTGCTGGCTAGAGGGAGCCAATGTAGTGCTCTCCTGGCTTCTGAGATATGTTCCCTCCTAGTCATGTCCTCTACCACTCTGACTGCATTTTTCTGGATAATATGCAGACACTTGATTTCCCCTTTTTTGATGCCCTGCATCAAACTAGATCCATAGTCCAGTTTGTCTCAGACAATCATCCTGGCAATTCTAGTGCAGTTATAGTGGGACAAAAAAGAAAGAACTTTGCGAATTGTTTTAGGTGCTAGGAGGTGGACAAGACCAGGTAGCTTACATGAGCCCTCATGCTACGCTCCCGGTCGATAACCATGCCTGATGTTTTAACTTCAGGGGGCGTAGTGATAACACAACCAGCAAAAAGAAACTCCTTGTAGCCTGGGCTGTTTCCTTAGTTGTGCGGTTGTGCCCACAGTCATGATCTCCGTTTTGGCGTCATTGAGCGCAAGTCTGTTGTCCATCATCCAATTTTGCATCAAAGAGTATACCGTGTTGACAACCTCAGTGTCCCTGATGTAATCTCCCTAGTGTGGGATGAAACACTGAGTGTCGTCAGCGTAGTTTGTATACATCAGCCCTTTGGAAACAAGCAATTCAAACAATAGCATGGGTAAGATATTGAAGATGGCCAGCGACAAGCAAGAACCTTGTTACGTATCCGCCAACCGTGCCTCATGCACCAGGAAAGAACTCTGGGACGGAGGCGAGATGTGAGGAGGCCTGAGCACAGTGAACTGAGCTGGTCTATGGTTGGGAAGGGAGAGTGGTGGGAGTTAAGGGGGAGTTAGTCTATGAATCCACACAGACTAGATAGTACCTGACAGTGGGACTGGCGATGCATTCGGCACTTGCCAAGGGGATAGGGGAACTTAAAATAGTAAATGGAATGTCAGGGGCCTCAATAATTATATTAAACGGAACAGGATTATGACATACCTGAGGCATCAGGAAATTGATATTGCACTATTACAGGAAACGCACCTCACGAAGGAGAAACAGTCAACGCTTGCACAAAAATGGAGGGACACAACACTGGGCTCTCCATATCGAGCTTATGCGAGGGGTGTGTTAATCCCGAGAGAGTGATTGATATGTTCCAAGATAAAGAGTGGAGGATGATGTTACTACGGGGCCAAATAGAGCACAAAGAACTTTGTATTGTAAACACATATGCACCAAAGCAAGAGACCGCGGCTTATTTTCACACGTTAGACCCGATAATTAGCCCATTCAGAGATGGCACAATAATATGGGGAGGAGATTTTAATTGTATGTTTAACCCTACGTTAGACAGATCGGATGATAACTTCTCGCACCCTGCCCCCCCCCCCCAAGGCCCTGGGCACATTGGTACAAGCATATAAACTCTCAGATACATGGCAGACTCTACACCCGTAGGCCCACGAATACTCGCATTATACCGCTTCCCAAGTTTTGTTCACGAGATTAGCTTATGTTTTACTGGTGAAGACACCCTGGGCAAATTTGTTAAGGCGAAATTCAAAGCACGAGTATTGTCGGATCATGCCTGCTAGTGGTCATGTGGCGCACGTCCCCCCTCAGCGCACGCATCCCTACGTGGAGGCTTAGGAGTGAATCTTTAAAGGATGAAGTATTTCGGGAACAGTTGAGGGAGGGTGTGCAGGATTATTTTAAGTTTAATACTGGTAGTGTAACATCAGCGAGTACACTATGGGAAGCCTTTAAGGTGGTGATCAGAGGGACTGCTATTGCCAAAGCAAATGGGGTCCAGAAGACAGATTTAAACAAGGCAGAAGCAAAGTTGGGGGCCATAAATGGCCCGGACAACCAGTCTAGGTAGAGTGCATGCAAAACTATCACCCTGCAACAAGAATGTTTAGCACACTGGGATAGACTGGGCAAGTTAAGTTATAGGAAGTATATGGAACGACAGCATACTGAAGGAGACAAACCGGGACGCCTGTTAGCTTTGTTGTATTAGAGTGAAACGGAAAGGAGTATGATCTGGGCAATTATAGCCAAGAATGGGAAGACCCGTGAGTCGCAGCAAGAAATAAACAAATGTTTTTACAAATTTTATAAAGTTGTACGAAGAGAAGGCAGAAGTACCAGACACAGAAATAGAGCAGGCTTTGAAATTGATAGACCTTCCCAAGCTAGACGCAGAGGCAGCCGAAAAACTGGAATCCCCCATAACTAGAGAAGAGCTGGTATATACCATAAGAGGATTGCCTTCAGGTAAAGCGCCAGGGGCAGACGGCCTCCCGAGCGAGTTCTACAAAGTGTTCGTAGCAGAGATAGCTCCCCCATTGTTGACTATGCTAAATTAATCATTAGATAAAGGCATTTTGCCACTGTCATTGTGGGAGTCCATTATAGTCCCACTGCTCAAGCCCAACAAAGCTGATACTGAATGTGGCTCTTACAGACCCCTCTCATTACTCAATCAAGACGAGAAAATATTGACGGCACTGATGGCTAATAGGCTTAAACCTCTAATCCACAAACAAATACATCAGGTTATGTCCCAAACAGGAATATTACATGTAAACCTAGGTGCTTGCACCATGTAATTGACCAGACCCGAGACAGCACCCAGCTGTTGGCAATAGCCTTGCTGGATACGGTCAAGATGTTTGATTTGGTTTGATGGCCATGGCTACTGGTGGTGTTGAAAGGGTACGGTATGGGTCCCAAATATATTAAATGGGTTAAGTTACTGTATAATAACCCAGTGGCGAGAGTTAAAACAGGCGTGATGATATCGAAACAATGGACACTAAGCAAAGGGACGAGGCAAGGCTGTCCTTGGTCCCCCATGCTATTCAATAGGGGTGTAACGGTATAACGGTATACCGTTATAGATACCGTGAACAGCTTAATTGAACTATAATAACCGTCATGTTGTTTATACCGGTATACCGTTTTAGTGCCTGCAGCTATTAAGTGAGCTTTTCAGTCTGATTTGGAAAGGCTGTAGTAAGCAAGTGCTGCACATTCTGGATCTTGCACTGCTGGATGTGGCGTTTGGCAGACAAGAGCATAGAGAAAGTGAGGCCACATTAATAAATGCAGTTTTGATGCTGTGACCGCTCTTTCTCTGTGATCAGTAGAGTCGGGTTAAAGATCAGCTGATTTGTAGTTTTCCCACCAATTTGAAAGGTGGGGAACTACACATCCCAGAATTCAAAGGGGGGAATGAACTGGATGCCCTTCTGATGCATGTCCACAAAACACATTAGCTCTGCAGGCTGTATGAACACTGAGCTTATCAGTGCTTTTTGCTAGTATATAAACTGTCCCCCAACCCCCAACAGTCCTCTGTGTAGATTTACACATTGGCACTAGAATTGTTGGTTCGCTTGATCCTTCACCTGCCTTCTGCATATGGCACTGGACTCAAGCAGGCAGGACAGATTCTCCATTCAATTTGAAGTATCCAGAGCAATGGGGGTGAGATATTTCTCAGGTCTATTCTCGATTTGTGACAACACCCATGAAAGCATTCCTCCGTCTCAACTCACATGACAAGGGTCCTTATGCGCTCAGACCTGGGGAAAATGGTAATGATGGGGCTGCGGTGATGTGGTGGTCTAGGCCGTATTTGTGCTGATATGTATTTTAACTTGTCATTTTCAAAAAGTTTTTGTGCCACTATCTTTAAGAAGGTAAATGCACATGTATTGCAAGAATCAAGAAAGAAATCAACAGAGCCCACTGAACGATGTCCTGTTAGGATTACATGGTCAGTGGTGACTCCAACATCAGACCTTTATAATAGACCAGGCAGATGGTAAACAAGCTATAGTGATTTGATCAATATGCAACTTTTCGGTGAGTGTGTGTTGGCTATGACATTTTGACAAAAGAAACACAATGACATGGGCTTTCAGACCTCACATGAGTGACTTTTCTCCCTTTAATGGGATAAAGCGTTATCAAAATAAACTTTTATGACTGATCGCAGCGAGGGGTCATGATGCCTATGCCATGTGGTTCCAAAATAATGCAGGTCGAGGCCGATTTCTAAAGCGATGACCTGAGACTGAGCAGCAAACTAATTGCTCAAAATGTGCATTTTAACACTTCCACTAGTCACTCTTTCATTCAAGGCGATCAACGCGTGAGCGCCATGAAAGACCAAATCTGCAGCCCCCTTAGATTCTTGGAGGATCAGCTAAAAATGTGCAGAGACAAGTTTCAAAATGCTGACAATGTATGACCTTTAAGAAAATATTTGGTAAGATTAGTTAACTCAACCTGCTATACCGTCATAAGCATGATATACCGTCATTTGGCAAGAAGGTTATCATACCGCCATAAAACCAATACTGTGACACCCCTACTTCATACTAGACTTAGAGCCGCTGGCGGTATAGTTGCGTAAAAAGTATCATGGGGCAGGCATTCGGCATACAGGGTAGCACACATCTGATTTCCCTTTATGTGGATGATATGCTTCTGAACCTACAGCAACTGGAGACTAACCTTGAATACATACTAGACGTGTTTGAGCGCTATGCGGACCTGTCAGGAATCACGATAAATGCACAGAAGTCATGCTTATTCCCTCTAGCGGGGTGCAGGGGTAGATCCAGTAGTGAGTTACCGAAGTTACTGATTCAATGGGAAATTGACACATTTAGATATCTAGGGGTGGATATCTTTCATGACCGAAAAGTAGAGCATACACAAAACACGTGGCGGGCGGTTAATAAGATAGAGAACTCTATGAAATTCTGGGCTAAGTTACCACTCTCAATTATGGGGCAGGCTGCGCTGTTGAAAATGGTGGTACTACTGAGACTGTTGCATTACTTTTCAAATGTCCCATGTGATATACCTAGAACCTTCTTTGGGACACTGGACTCCACTTGCCGGAGTTTATTATGCCACAATACGAGACATAGAATGTCACTAGAGAAACTGCAGGGGCCACACAAGCAGGGAGTTATAAAGGTGCCGGATTTTGAGAGGTATTTCATAGCGAGCCAATTGCAGTTCACCGCGTATTGGCTGTCAGATGAACAGACCCAAGATACTGTGTTACTACAGTCGGCTTGCACACCATTCTATTTAAAAGAGATGGAATGGACTGCACCATCACAAAACCCCTGTGATCCACTGTTGCTGAGGCTATGCAAGACAATGTGTCAAAGAGCATGCCGCCTGCTAGGCATAGTAAAGCCCTACTCACCACAGATCCCACTGGTCATGATAAAGTGCGAAGATGTACAATTAAGGCGAAATATAAGGAAATACTGGGAGTCCAAGGGGGTGGCTACAATGGGCGATATACTACAGGAGGGACGCCCGATGGCTTTCAATGATGTAGTATTGGAGTTGGGAGTACATGAAGGGCAGCACATGTTTCACGCTGCGCTTATATACGTAATTTAAAAAATGTCCGGGACCAGAAAGGGTACTGTCTGAAGATGCAACAATAGAAGCATTCTTTAATATTTCTGAAGGGGGACACACAGTATCACGCTTATATGAGCTCCTATTGTCGAGGCCCTAACACAACCTTACCCATATAAGACAAAGGTGGGAAGCAGACTTGCACGAGCAGCTGTCAGATGCCACCTGGGGCAGGGCCATGGGGTATCACAAGAAAGTGTCCAGGAACGCAAAATTACAATTGATTCAATTATAAGTCACACACAGAGCATATTTAACCCCAGAGAACATAGTGAAATTTAGCACTGCAAGGGAACAATCTTGCCCGAAATGTGGCTTCCTTAACGCAGACCTGATACACATGGTTTGGGTGTGCACCGGCATATGCCAATATTGGGAGGGAGTGGCACAGGTCCTAACTAAGGTGGAAGTGTGAGCAGAATTGATTTCCCCCAAAGCACGTTTGCTAGGGATTTTTCTGAGACCAAAACAAGCGAGACATGTGAGCAAATTGAAAGACGTAGCCTACATTTTGGTGAAACGTAGAATAGCGATGGGGTGGAAAGCACAGAAAGGCGCAGCATTTGCAGGGTGGTTGAGGGATCTTCAGAAATGGTCACTAGCAGAAACAGCAGTGTGGCAGGAAGCAGCCCGTCAAGTCCAGGAAGAGCAGAATATAGATCTAATGGCCTGGAGACGAATGTTACAAAGAATTGGCACCACCTGTGTACGTAGAAACCCCAAGGCAGGCAGGAGCCATAGCACAATAGTTAGAACAATGAACTGGTACAGTGCAAGCAGGTTCACAACTGATGTAGTCATAACGGGTGGAATAGGCTCGGGGAAGGAAGAGGGAGGGTGTAGGGAGGGTAGCATGGACGAGACTGGGTAAGTCATATGTGGTATTAAGGATGGTTATGCACAAAGTCTGTATGCTAATGTTAATGGTTTTGATTTGTTTGGAAACCATTTTTTATTGTTTAAAAAAAAAAGAAAAATGAATGGCATAGCCACTTGGAACTGCTAGTGATAAGGCCGGGCCTGCAGCTTTGTGCCGCCAGGTCCCTGTGATGGAGCAGATATAAAAAATGTCTAATATATAGTCTGCAATATCCGTTGCATGTTTGAAAAGCAAACGGGTGTTAATCAGCAGACAGGCAAGTGTGGAGGTCGAATTTATTTAAGTCATTTCTGAATTCAATTTGTCTAGAAACAGATCTCAATACAATGAGTGAGGTTAAATGCGCATTCTAAAAGTGTGCCACCCATTCAGCCAATACGTAAATACCTGGCCCGAGTCAGCATCCAGCAGCGGTAGCGCACTGCGCACAGAGCATCCTGGACGCGGACCGGCGAAAATCGGCTTCTTCAAACGTGCCAGCACTAACGCGCTGCCGATGTGTTGAAGTAAGGCACGGCAGCTGGGAAATGTAGTTTGGGGCAACTACAAAATTAGATGAAATTGCTAGCGTATGAGCAGATTCGAGGAGCAACGAAAGATGGCAATCAACAGGAATGCTTAGCAGAGTACTCTGGATAATATAAATGGGCAGTCTCAATGAAAATGCAAGTTTCAGATTTCGTCAATTTTCCCCCCACAAATAACCCCAATTTGCATCCAACACACTGATCCACAAAGCATGCACTTATAGTATGAGTTGCAGCAGCGGTACCCTTCACTGGTGTGAGACGTCATTAAGATGGCTCCAAGAGGCAGGTAAGCAGCTTGAAGTTTGTAGAATGCCAAAAGCAACACTTCAGGTCGGTCTCAGCTCAAAAGGCATCAAGCTCAGTTGAAGGGACTTGAAGAGGTCTTGAGGCAATGAAACAGGATTTCAGCTGCTCTTGGACTTCTGAGTGGCTGGGAAGTTCCACTCCAGGGGCTCCAAGACAAGATGGGTCCTTCTGTTCCACACTTCTACTCCAAGGAGTGGCTGGCACCTAGAGGGGCTCCTTCACCTCCAGTAAACAGGGTCCTTGTTGCAGTGCAGCCATGAATGAGGGCTCGGTGGGCTTGGTACAAAAGCAGTACGTCCCACTATTCCCAGGCGATGGTTAGGGGACTGAGCTCTCTTGTGCCTTGGATGCTGTCTATCTTCACCTCCATGGCAGAGGACTTTGAATTAGCCAGCAATTCCAACATATGTCCAGTGACTCCCTCTTGTTCTTGTACACAGGGGATTGGTCCAAAGCAAGCCTGCTGTAAAGGGTCCAATCCAGCTAGCTGTTACAAGTTCCCTATGCCTCATGACATCACAGAGAGAGTACCTTGCCCACAGAAAAGGTGGGAGGAGGGCTGGAACAGATAGGCAGCACTAACAAACAAAATAAAAGATGGTGAACCCAATCACTCTGCCCACCTTCTCCTCCTGCCTACTACAACTCTACCCCCTTTCCTTGCCAGCTCACTTCAAATGGACTCCAATGGTCAGCATCCTGGCGTGAGAGTGGCTTGTGATATGTCAATGTTGCCTTTAAAACTGGTGTTCTGCTCTGGGGGATGGTGTTGGCCTTCCTCTGGGGAATCAAAAGAGGAAGCATCCTGGCCATTGTTCCACATGTCAGTAGTGGAGACATTCAGACCAGACATCAATTCATGCCAGTACTCTCATAGCTGGCCCTTCTCACAGAGATGACCCTAGTGTGATGTCCTATTGCTCTGACAGTAAAACTGTGTGCTCTTATCACTCACCATGCCACAATTAGGCACGGCTCATTTTTAGAGATGTAAGCGACACCAGATTTAGTAAGGCACACCGTTATTATGATCTTAATCAGGGGTGCAGACGATTAAAAAAAGCCACCTCTACCTGCAGGAACCTTGTGTTCCAGCATCAGTCAGGAATGCACATGACCTCTGAACCTGCCCAGCGCCACTGTAGAGCTGGTGCTGAGAACGCATGTAGGCTATTGAACTCCTTTTTTAAAAATTAATTTCAGTACCAGAGTTCAATTATTTTAACATTGGCGGTAGGACAGTCCTGCCTATATGAAGATACACACAAAATTCAGGTAAAAAGCAGTGTTTTACTCCCATACACATGACTTTGTTTGGTAAAGGGAGGATATGGCAATAATAACCCTAGATGACAATCTTTTAAATGATCTTCTACAGATACATCATATTTAAATCAGCCCTGAGGAAGATGAGGCTGTTGGCTCATCGTCGAAACTAGCCAGCACCCGGGCTATAGGAGAAATAGAATGAGTGTATTGTTTAATCGTTAGTACAATTGTATATACTTTGTTTTATGCTAGTCAACAGTTTTGAACTGTAGCATGATATAATGGGATGGCACTCTAGTATGGCAGGCCCTATGGCAATTACGCATGGTAGAATGGTAATTATGTACCTTTGGCACTTAAACACTTTAATGAATATTTTGAAGCTAAAGGATGCAGGCCCTGTAGATGTATCTGAACACAACACACAGCTCAGAGCCCCAGATCAAGCACTGCTGTGGCCTTGCCATGCACACGGACCACACACTGAAAGCCCACGAGCAGGATTTTGCTACTTAGGTACATACACACAGTGCACAGATTCAGTTTGTCCAACTGGGCAGTACAGAAAGTGCATGGTTGTAGATAGTGCACTAGTATAAAAGGCATGTCTGCAGCCAGTGGCTAAGGGCCAAGGTTTGTGTGTTTCAGTGTAACACACATGCACTAACCATTGGCTGCAGCCAAAGCCTGTGGACCAAATTTAGTGTATTTTAGGGTGTAGACTTCGTACACACTACAGGCACCACAGTGTGTATACCCTGCACAGACCCTTTTCTAGGGGCGGGGAAAATGGGCAACACCCCAATGCACAGTTGGGGTCAAGAAGGCACAGCAGGCCGCCTGTTACTGTTCCCCCCCTCCCTGTGAGCAGAGAGCAGGGTGGCAGGGGACAAACGCGTGCCCTTCCCTTCTCCATCTACCTCCCATGATGCAGCCAATGGTCTAATATGCTGCTCCCAGTGTTTTAAGGAAGTTCCCACCTCCCACATTATAATTTACTTTAATAGTGTGATGAAAGGTTGGATGTTTATGGTGAACTAAAAGGGATCTTTTTTGTTGTTGTTTCTAGTTTAATCAAAAGTGCCAGGGAGACTGCAGGAGTAGGTGTTTTTAGAGGAAGGAGTGGGAGACTAAAGTAAAAGTAAATGGCAACGTAAGGTGTAATATATAAAGGGGAGGAATTTGTATTCCTTTGTTCTCTTTTAGAAGGTGACTGGGCTCATTTTTTTTGTTAAAGGTATATTTTAGGGAAATCACATGAGTGACTCCAGGTGATCTGAACACCACAGGGGCTTCTTTTGAAAATCATTGTTTTCTGGTATGTTAATCCAGTTCAGACAATAGACTACAATTCCGAGAATGCAGTGATCTGTTACACGAAATGCCAGGACTGGAAACACATACTCAGGCGACATGGAGTCAGTCACCTTGCCATAAATATGCTCTTCCCTGGGAGGCACAAAGTAGGGATAAAGCATTGTTACCTATTAAATCCGAGGCTTCCCTTTAAGTTTTAGCAAAGAGGCCAGGCGTTTGAAGGCTGAGGGCATGTTGCAGGGGATAATTTCCTTTGTTTTGTTTGTGTGTATGTTTTATTTACTGTGAAAAAAATGCATGCGTAAAGTTAGAAAACAATTATTGTAGCAACAATAAACGACAAAGCTAACAGTTTTGACACGGCTGTATTGAAAAGGTTTTCTTTGTTGAGACTGTAGGCATTGCGATCACATCCCTATCTACATTCACAAGTTGCCTTGTGTTACAATTGCATGTCCAAGTTACCATCATTTCATAGGTTTTCGGAGGACATTTTAACATGCAACATATTACAGGTATTGTCAGCATACAGGAACTCATATCAATGCCAGGCATTCAGTGCTGGTAATTGGGCCGGCTCTCGCCGGATCTGAGATCCGGCACCAGATGTGTAGCCGGATCTCGGAATCTGGGCAGAGTCAACGCTGGGGAAAAAAAAAACACAGGTGAGCAAACTGTAACTTCCTCTGGTGACCCCATCCAAGGGTGATCCATCCAAGGGGTCACCAGAGGAAGTTACAGTCCTCAGCCAGGACCCGGTCCTCAGCCACGACACAGTTTATTTATTTATTTATGCAATGTTTGTCGGATAACTGTATCCGACAAACATTGCATAAATAAATATACAGGCATCCGACAAACATTGCATGAATATATTAATATCCCTATTAACATTGGAACTATCACACACGATGCAGCGACCCAACTGCTTTCAGTGGGGAGCTGCAGGAGGTGTGCCGGGTGGGGTTCAAGTAAAAGAAAATGTTGCTTATGGCAACAGAAATCACCCTGTTTGAATAGTACCCAAGGGAGAGTTTTTTTTAATACATGGGATGCAAATTCTGTATTTTAAAGAATATTTACTCTGCAATACTGGTCAAAACTATTATCTGCATGGTGAAGTAACTTATCACCAGTGCCATGGAAGTGGTTTAAAGTGGAATTGATATATTGTCTGGAAAAGAAGCAGCATGAACTATTATTTTGGACATTTCCTTTGATCGGCGGTCACCTGCCAGCTCTGCCCCCTAAACCCTGCCACCTCGGGCACCACCCCCCCAAACTCCGCCCCCACCCCGGCCCTTGTGAGATCCCCCACCAATTTCTTTCCATTTCCACCACTGCAAGTATTCACATAAATGGCCAGCTTGTGCCATCAGACAACAGCGGCTAGAACCATTTATTAGGCATTTCAATATGTTGGAATTGTACTTGCATGATATAATAATAATGTGGTGATTTCTATAGAGCTTCATGTAGATGGACCGTTTCTAACCTCTGTATTAATCAGTGTTATTATTAACCACTGATATGATATGATATAATATGGATGTGCCATGTGGAAGGAAATACAGACACCGTGCCATGGAGAAGGAAGTACAGAGGCTGTGCCAAGTGGAAGGAAGAACAGAGACCATGTGAATAGGAAGGAAGAACAGAGGCCGTGCCATGTGGAAGGAAATACAGAGGCCATGCCATGTGGAAGGAAGTACAGAGACTGTGTCTTGGAGGTGGTGTATAGGAACTGTGCTCTGGAGAAGGGCATTCAGGCACTGTGCCATATGGAAGGAAGTACAGAGACCATGCGAATAGGAAGGAAGAACAGAGGCCGTGCCATGTGGAAGGAAATACAGAGCCCATGCTATGTGGAAGGAAGTACAGAGACCATGCGAATAGGAAGGAAGAACAGAGGCCGTGCCATGTGGATGGAAATACAGAACCCATGCCAAGTGGAAGGAAGTACAGAGACCATACCATGTGGAAGGAAGTACAGAGACTGTGTCTTGGAGGTGGTGTATAGGAACTGTGCTCTGGAGAAGGACATGCAGGGACTGTGCCATGAGGAAGGAAGTACAGACGCTGTGCTATGTTGAAGGAAGTACAGACGCTGTGCCTTGGAGAAGGAAGAAGAAACACTGTGCCATGTGAACGGAAGTACAGACACTGTGCCATGCCTTGTGGAAAGAAATACAGAGACAGTGCCACGTGGAAGGAAATACAGAGACCATGTCAAGTGGAAGGGAAGTACAGACGCTGTGCCATGTTGAAGGAAGTACAGACGATGTGCCTTGGAGAAGGAAGTAGAGACACTGTGCCATGTGAACGGAAGTACAGACACTGTGCCATGCCTTGTGGAAAGAAATACAGACACAGTGCCACGTGGAAGGAAATACAGAGACCATGTCAAGTGGAAGGGAAGACAGAGCCCATGCCAAGTGGGAAGAAGTACAGAGACCGTGCCATGTGGAAGTAAGTACAGACACTGTGCCATGCCTTGTGGAAAGAAATACAGAGACAGTGCCACGTGGAAGGAAATACAGAGACCATGTCAAGTGGAAGGGAAGTACAGACGCTGTGCCATGTTGAAGGAAGTACAGACGATGTGCCTTGGAGAAGGAAGTAGAGACACTGTGCCATGTGAACGGAAGTACAGACACTGTGCCATGCCTTGTGGAAAGAAATACAGACACAGTGCCACGTGGAAGGAAATACAGAGACCATGTCAAGTGGAAGGGAAGACAGAGCCCATGCCAAGTGGGAAGAAGTACAGAGACCGTGCCATGTGGAAGTAAGTACAGACACTGTGCCATGCCTTGTGGAAAGAAATACAGAGACAGTGCCACGTGGAAGGAAATACAGAGACCACGTCAAGTGGAAGGGAAGACAGAGCCATGCCAAGTGGGAAGAAGTACAGAGACCGTGCCATGTGGAAGTAAGTACAGAGACTGGGTCTTGGAGGTGTTGTATAGGAACTGTGCGCTGGAGAAGTACATGCAGGGACTGTGCCATGTTGAAGGAAGTACAGACGCTGTGCTATGTTGAAGGAAGTACAGACGCTGTGCCTTGGAGAAGGAAGAAGAAACACTGTGCCATGTGAACGGAAGTACAGACACTGTGCCATGCCTTGTGGAAAGAAATACAGAGACAGTGCCACGTGGAAGGAAATACAGAGACCATGTCAAGTGGAAGGGAAGTACAGACGCTGTGCCATGTTGAAGGAAGTACAGACGATGTGCCTTGGAGAAGGAAGTAGAGACACTGTGCCATGTGAACGGAAGTACAGACACTGTGCCATGCCTTGTGGAAAGAAATACAGACACAGTGCCACGTGGAAGGAAATACAGAGACCATGTCAAGTGGAAGGGAAGACAGAGCCATGCCAAGTGGGAAGAAGTACAGAGACCGTGCCATGTGGAAGTAAGTACAGAGACTGGGTCTTGGAGGTGTTGTATAGGAACTGTGCGCTGGAGAAGTACATGCAGGGACTGTGCCATGTTGAAGGAAGTACAGACGCTGTGCCATGTGAACGGAAGTACAGATGCTGTGCCGTGTGGAAGGAAGTCCAGGAGATATGCCATGTGGAAGAAAGTACAGAGACTGTGTATCTGAGAAGGAGTACAGAGTCTACACAATGGAGCCGGAGTACAGAGACTGTGCCATGTGAAGGGAAGTATGGGAGCCGTACTACAGGGAAAGGCGTACAAGAACTGTGCAAGGAGGGGGGAGTGCAGGGACTGTGCCATGGGCGAGAAGCGCGGGCCTTATGCTTTTGATAATAAAGTACAGAGAAGGTGCCAGTGCATGGAGGCGAATGAACAGGGACTGTACACGCAGGGGGGGGGGCGGGTGGGCGGTACAGGGAGTGTGCCCTGCATGAGATGTGCCAGTGAGTGACCATGCCAAAGAGGAGGGAGAGCAGAGGGCGTGCATGAGGAGGGCTGCGATTGCCAGGGGGGAGACTGGGCGAGGGAGGCCAAATCGGAGGTCTTAGTGGAGGAATGTGTGCCATATGGCATCAGGATGAGGGAAGGAAAACACTTTAACAAGGATTTACTCTTTTATTTGAAGTAGTAAAAAAAAGAGGGGGGACAGGGCATTAGGCAGTGGTAAAATCACCGCGGGGTGCTTTAGAGGGCACTCCATTAGAAGGCAGGGGTGGGGGCGCGGGCTCTAACAGGTGTGGGCTTTAAGAGAGCACGAACGGGCCACTCCAGCAATTTGCTTTTAAAAGTCGGGTTAAAGCAATATGCCCACGATTGCACAGAAAGTCTGGGGTGGCTCAGGATGGGAACTCACAAATGAAGTCACGTGACCATAGAACATAGGGAAATCAAGACAACACACGTCAGGCCCCATTTCCAGCAGCGCCGGCCTCTCTGTGATCTACCATGACGCCGTCACGTAAAGGGTTGGCAAACACAATCATGCCAACCTTCTACTACACAACCACACATGCATATGTACAGACACCGCGCACACACACAAAGACAAACAGAGGTGCACACACGTGCAGAGATATACATGGTGCCATGTGCCCATATGCATTACGGCACACATAAAAAAAGAGACGGGAACACAAACACATAAACAAAACTAGAGAAACACTTCAGAAGCAAAAGCAAATTCATAAACCAGGAACTGACCAGGAACTGACCAGGAACTGTCGGGCACAGGCTAGCAGAAGTAGTCAGGCACAGGCCAGCAGAAGTAGTCAGGCACAGGCCAGCAGAAGCAGTCAGGCACAGGCTAGCAGAACTAGTAAGGCACAGGCCAGCAGAAGTAGTCAGGCACAGGCCAGCAGAAGTAGTTGGCACAGGCTAGCAGAAGTAGTTGGCACAGGCTAGCAGAAGTAGTCAGGCACAGGCTAACAGAAGTAGTCAGGCACAGGCTAACAGAAGTAGTCGGGCACAGACCAGCAGAAGTAGTTGGCACAGGCCAGCAGAAGTAGCCAGGCACAGGCCAGCAGAAGTAGTTGGCACAGGCTAGCAGAAGTAGTTGGCACAGGCCAGCAGAAGTAGCTGGCACGGGCTAGCAGAAGTAGTCAGGCACGGGCTAGCAGAAGTAGTCAGGCACAGGCTAACAGAAGTAGTCAGGCACATGCCAGCAGAAGTAGTCGGGCACAGGCCAGCAGAAGTAGTCGGGCACAGGCTAGCAGAAGTAGTCGGCACAGGCCAGCAGAAGTAGTTGGCACAGACCAGCAGAAGTAGTCAGCACAGGCCAGCAGAAGTAGTTGGCACAGGCCAGCAGAAGTAGTCGGCACATGCCAGCAGAAGTAGTCGGGCACAGGCCAGCAGAAGTAGTCGGGCACAGGCTAGCAGAAGTAGTCGGGCACAGGCTAGCAGAAGTAGTCAGGCAAAGGCCAGCAGAAGTAGTTGGCACAGGCCAGCAGAAGTAGTCGGGCACAGGCCAGCAGAAGTAGTCGGCACAGGCCAGCAGAAGTAGTTGCCACAGGCCAGCAGAAGTAGACGGGCACAGGCCAGCAGAAGTAGTTGGCACAGGCCAGCAGAAGTAGTTGGCACAGGCCAGCAGAAGTAGTCGGGCACAGGCCAGCAGAAGTAGTTGGCAAAGGCCAGCAGAAGTAGTCAGGCACAGGCCAGCAGAAGTAGTCAGGCACAGGCTAACAGAAGTAGTTGGCACAGGCTAGCAGAAGTAGTTGGCACAGGCTAGCAGAAGCAGTCGGGCACAGGCCAGCAGAAGTAGTTGGCACAGGCCAGCAGAAGTAGATGGCACAGGCCAGCAGAAGTAGTGTTAGCCAATCCACCGACAACTTATTTAAAGAAGTGAGTCTTAAGTGCCTTCGGAAAGAGTGAAGGAGACTATTTCCCTCAGGTCTAGTGAAGGCTATTCCAAAGAAGAGGAGCCGATGAGTCAAAGGCCAGTCCACCAGCTCTTTCAAGTTTGAATTGAGGCATAATCACCAAATGGGTGTTGCTGGACCGCAATGTCCAGCACAGGATTTAAAGACCAGCTTAGATTTTAAATAGGACAGGCTTTTCCATGAATTCCTAGTAATGTGAATGGGTCGGTCCTTTATGTATAACAGTATGGGCCGGGTTTCCATAGCACACGCCTTGTGTGAAGCAACAGTGCTTCTTGTACAGTGCTGTGCTCTGTTGCTTCACACCACTGCACAGAGGCGCTGGTGGGGGCGCGCTGAGGGGGCCACAGCCTGAGGTCTTTTGGTTGTAGCTGCAGATAGAAGCTCAGGGGCTACAACCAAAAGGCTAGCTAGCCCCGAGTCCTGACATTAGTGTAGCCCCGGATCTTTTCCAGACCTAGCAACACCCCTGGCACTGAACTATAAGGGGATAGAGAAATAGGGTACACGAATATGGACACTGTTGGGATAGAATGGTAAGGAGGCACTTGGATAGACCTGTGGGTGGGGTGGGGGTGGGTAGATGGGGTTGGGGATTCAGAAGCCGTAAGGAAAGGCGCACACAATATTGAGTCGTTTCATTGTAGTCGTGCTGCTGTGCTCCCACCAAAACTCTACTCCTGTGAGTTGAACACACTTGACCATCCTGATGGCATGAGTGTTTTCCTCCCTTGCCCATTACACCCCTTGTAAATGGCATGGCTTCTTGCCATTCGCATGACCCTGTTTTGCTGAAGGACCTGCAACCGATGGGTTGGGGTGTAGAGCCAAGCAGCCCCTGATGTGGTTTCGCGCACGCAGATCGCAAGGAGACCAGATCAATGCGCGGGAAAGCTTCCAGGAGTGTATGGAGGCACACTGCCTACTGAGACCCGGCCTGGGCATATTTGGTATCCAGTGTGAGTTTGCGTGCTGTGACCCAGCTGGGTGTGTGCCAGCAGGGCCGGCGCTAGGCGTGTGCAGCATGTGCGGCCGCCCTGGGCCCTGTGCTCATAGGGTCCGGTGCGAGGCTGCCGTTGACTCCCTCTTCTTGCAGGCTGCACTGTGGGCCGTGTGCTCAGAGTGCATAAGCTTGCTGCAGTACACTCTGAGCGCACGGGCGGCGCACGCTGCAGCCTGCATGATGAAGGGGAAGCTCATCTTTCTTCCTCCAGGTTTGGCTCTCTTTTGTTTCTTCTGGTGTCAACCTCCTGCTGCCACACGGGAGCGCCAAATGCCCCCTCCCAGCTGCCCAATAGGCGCCGAGGGCTTCTTAAGCACTGTTGATCACTTTCTTAAGGCAGAGGGGTTAAAGCAGGTGTGATTTACTAGTGATGGCCTATTTAAGTGACCATTGTTGTGGACAAGGCGTTCTTAACGTGATCGGAATATCAAAGGGGCATTTTTATTTTGGAAGCCCATGCAAAGCAGCAGTTAGCTGCCTGAAATCTGTGCCTTCCTCCAGCACAATTAAACATATCACTCAAATTAGCTATTTGCCTTAGTTCCACATGTTCAGATTATTTTCAACGTGCTTAATACCCAGAGGTTTCTAAGCGCAGACCCGGGGATCGAACCTGTGTTGCTCTGTGTCTCCTCCCGAGACCAAGCCAAAAAGAGTTTAAATGTAACATTTTCCTCACATAATATATGAAGCATTCACGTGAGCCATGAATATTTACTAAGGATGTGACAAGAGAGGTTGTCCTCCTGGAGACTAGGGGTGAGGGGGGAGTATTTTCTGCAGTTCTGGCCCTGTACTGATTTTCAGGGCACAAGTCCATACATGTGGACGGACAGCGTCTGCCCACTTTTTTTCAACAGGTCCATGCAAGCCCTGTTGTGTGTTTTTGAGGCCAGCATTAAAAAAAAGTGTGCTTGCTCAGTGTTCAGCTACTAGGATTTCACACCAGGATGTCATGTTTCCAATGCAGACGCTTACCCACAAGAACACATAAAAGTGCCATTAAAGCGCAAGTCTCATGTTTGGATTTTGTTTTCCTTGGAATATTTCATTATAAATTGTTGGTTTTAAAGGGTAGGCTCCTTTTATACTTTGCTAGTGTAGTTATTGCATATATATATATATTACACGGCCACGGTAGTGGCCATGTAGTTATGGTTAAGTTGCTGTTTCCATAGGAAGAGCACTTTTTGGGCGGCTTATAACTTCGCTCCCCCGGAAGAATCCTCACCAAACTTTGCAAAAAAGTATATGGGCCACTCTGAATTCTTTTGTAAAGTTTGGTGAGGTTTGGTCCATGGGGGCAAAGTTATAGGGGGGTCCCAAAACTTCTGTTTTTCCCATAGACTGAATGGGGGAAAAACTTTGTGCATGGCTACAGGTGAAACCGCTGGACGGATTGTCCCCAAATTTGCGGCAGGGCCAGGGGCTTGGTCCAGAAAGCATGCTTTTGTAAATTTGGTGACCTTCCGTGCAGTACTTTTCATTAAAATGAGCGAAAAGTAGGTGTAAAAAAATTAGTGATCTCTATGTCCGCTTCGCGGTCACACTTCCCTGTTCGGTCCACGGACAAGATACCGATTGGCTAAGGGGCTGGCGACATGGCCGCGGACATGCGACGTCTCTGCCGATTGGCTGTAGCGAGACGTGTTCTGCGTCAGATTGTTTGGATGCGCCCGACATCTTGGATCCGCCGATAGTGGAGCGACAACCAGCGGAAACATGCTATATTTCTAAAACTGTTTTTCTGTGTCATAGAGCGTTGGGAAAGGTTCAGACAGTAAGACTTGGGTGATGAATGCATTTGTTCTGGCTGTCGGTCTTCATGATGTATTTTCTATGGCCACCTTGTTTGCACAAAAAATGAGGGGTCTAATAACAGTAGTAATTCAGTCCATTTAGTGCACAGGGAACTTGTAACTGTTGTAAGGACACGTGTGGTGTTAGAGAACATTGAAATTGACAACATGCCATAATTGCATTACTTTTTCCTACGGATATTGCATTCATTAGTACGCCGCCATGGGTGTGACATGCTACGGTGGTTGTTGCCAGGGCCATGCACCCAAGAAGAAACTTCTAAGCACTGGAGTTATAAGCTTCTTCACATCCATATATTTAAATGTATGGACATACACATAAGATTTTAGGCCCTGCCCACAACCACTGCAGCATTTCACAGCTACAGAGACACCCCTAGTATTGAACATCACTCAGGTGGCTGTGGGGAGGGTCTGCAGTCATGAGTGCATGGCTGCAGGCCATGCACCCAACAGCACAGTTATATGTAGTGTACTTACAAGTCACAATGGGTGTGATATGGTGTGGTAGTGCATCACTCAGGCGGCTGTGGGGAGGGGCTGCAGTCATGGGTGCATGGCCAAAGGCCATGCCCCCAAAAGCACATTTGTACGTAGTGTAGTTATATGCCCCAATGGATGTCATATGGTGTGGTAGTGGTGGCCAGGATGTAGAGTATTTGAACAAAATAATAAGCACTGCAGTTTTAAGCAACTATGTATTTTATATACTGTATACCCATACATTGATAAACCTGTGGCCTCACACTCACGTCTGTAGCCTGTGGTTACAAACTACTGCAGCATATCACAGCTATAGGTACACTTGTACTATGCAACATCATTAAGATGGTTGTGGGGTGGGCGTAGAGTTTTGGGAGCATTGCCGAAGGGCATGCTCCCAAAACCAACTTCGTATGTAGTGAAATTACAAGGCACAATGGTTCCGATATGCTGTGGTGTTTCTGCCCAGGATCCACAGTCTTGCCTGCATGCCCAAAGGCCATGCACCCAAGACTGAAGTCATAAGCAGTGGGGTTATAAGTGAATGTGGGTGTGGTGTCATGCGGTAGTTGTGTGCACGTCCGAGTGTTTTGGCTGCATGGCTGCAGACGATGGTCCCAAAAGTTATTTTTATAAGTAGGTAATTTACACAGACCATGGTTTTGATATGTAGCGATGGTTGTGGGTAGGAACTATACTCTTTGTACCTTGGTCGTAAGGCGTAGGTGGTAGGTTACACAACCAAGATGCAAGGGCCAGGCCTAGAGTCTTGGATGCATGGCCGTCTGGGAAGGCCGAAGTCCTTACTTCCAAGACTGTAGGCCCTGGCCACAAACACCGCAGCATGTCACACCCACGGATACATCCCTAGTATTGCATCTCGATTGCCTAGTTGTGGGGAGTGTGTACAGTCTAGGGTAAGACCTTGGGATTTATGAATGGTGCATATGCAAGAGTTAGAGAAAATTGCTCTCTACGTACATACATGTCTTTGAAGAGAAGGAATCGAGCAATTGAGCATCCTATCCTTTTCACTTCTGAAAGTTTATCAAAGCTAATATTGACAAACTGAATGTTGCTGTCATGTGGGTATGATTGAAAGCCAACAACTGTACGCAGTGCTCCATTAACAAGTCCTTGCTCGACGTCAAGGTTACGTTTAAGCATTACTCTAGCATTTAAGGATAATTTTAATATTTTTTCCAACCCAGCTGTGTTGGAGATTGAATTTTCTGAACTATTTAGTCTTGTTGTGGCTTGCTCACACATGGGTTCTGTCATACCATCTACGTCTAGTTTTTCTGTGGCGCTAATTTCAATTATTGGTTGCATTTCTTTATTTAACATTGTTTCATTGAATTTGAAACAGCTTGCAAGAGTTGGAATTAAGGCCATACAATTGACATTTTTGGGCGCAATTTGTTCCATAACATCAGTTGCACATGCATTATCGCCATAAAGTGCATGAATGTGCCGGTTTTTCAATACTGCTTGTGCTTCTTGCGATAGAACACCAACTCTAATACTTTTTAAGATGTTGGCATAAGTGAGATCTGCAGATTGCTGCATATTCTCTGTTAATACTCTGTATTGGAAATGTTGTCAAAGGTTAACATTTCCTATGCTGCCAACAGTTTTACAGCAGAGTTTGTGGCCTAAGGTTTTAAAAATAGGTTCACATTTCACTGGTGTGAATTGTAGAAGATCTCCGAAAACAATAATGTGTTTCCCTGCAAAGAGTTCTTCGTTGTTACTTTTAAGTACTTCTTGCAATCTGAGGTGAATCAAAGCCAACATTAGGTTGGAGACCATGCTCATTTCATCTATTAGTAGCATTTTCATTTGTTTTAATACTCTGCGTATTTCCATTGCAGCTTCTGCAGAAAGTTTGTAATAGTCTAATTCTATTTCCTCCTGCTGATTTCTGAAGAGTTCCCTTCAAATCTCACTTACTAATGCCCTCGTTGACAAAACGCAGTTGTTACTGTGTAAAGTTCAATAATAAAAAAAAAAATAAAAAACAAAATAGTCTAATTTATTTTTATGCTCCACTGGAAGCAGTAGTAATCGGTGTAAAGTGGCACCGCCTATGTTGTAGGCAGCTAAACCTGTGGGGGTTGTTACAACAGCTGACAGTTTGTTGTTTGTCAATTGTTGAAGGAACTGCCTGATGATTTTGATTAAGAATGTTTTTTCCTGATCCAGCTTCACCACTCACGTACAGTAGTATAGGTTTGTAATTTTGGCAGGAACATTCTTTATTTTCGTGTTGTACACCATGTACAATTTGTTTTGTTTTGTCTCCAAAAATGCTGCGCTGATCTTTGTTAAGTTTTGCTTGTTGTACAGTTAAGTCTTCTGTATCTTCTTGATACTGATACATGGTGTTTTCTACTTCTGCCATAGCTACTTCTGCCTCATTTGCTATTAGTGGTTGTCCTAGTGGTTCTTGACTTCCTGTTACAGAAGGTTGACTACTGTTGGAAGAGTCCTTATCTAGTTGGGCCTGAAGTTCTTCTTCCTGTTGCTGCTCATTGTATAACATTGTTTTGTACTGCGTAAAGTTCACATCGGTGATAGCGCTTTCATTTGCTTTAAACGCATCTTCATAGCAGTCATAGTTATCTATTATGTCTTCCTCTTTTCTCCATGGTTTAAAAAGTTGTAACAGAGACATGTAATATAGTTCTTTCTGTTGAGGAGTTTTTAATGATAATTTTACATGATTAATTAAACTTTGTTTGGTAAGTTTCACTAAGCCCCCTTCACAATCGCTCACTCTATATCTACCTTTGCTTTCATCGGGTTTTATATTATTTTTGTATGCAACGTTTTGAGCTATGTGGTATAGACACATGCTTTCCAAAGTGCTACTCCTGTTCGGATAATATGTGTCCAGCAAATTGTTTTTTAGAATGTCTTGGCTGTTGGGATCATTTCTGGCAATTGTTGCTATGTCCTCAAATGATTTCAGCACTCTTTTTCTAGATTTATCAGGACCAAGACTTAGCCATACTATGTTGTCTGATTTTCCATACAAAGCAGTACCGGTTAAATAATCTGCTGCTTCATAGGTGCCACATTCTCTACGAGAAAGCATTTTTATGCCTATGCTGTACAATTTCTGTGATAGTGTTTTGTCTGATGCCAGGTCATCTCAGAGGTCTTGAAGCTCTGTTTTTTCTGCTTTTGTTAAGTAGGCTGTAACATATCGTGCAACAGCAGTAGAATTGTCTGCAATGTACTGCACATCTATGTTTGCATTCCATAAGAGGGCAATGATTGCATTGTAATCATTGATATATTTTGATTCTTCTGTTCTTTTTATGTAATACGTGTTCTTAGGTGATTTGCCTTTATCACTATGTCGAACTGAAGACATGAAGTTGTTTACTTCACCTGTTTCTGTAACTGGTCTAGGGAAACCAAAGCCACATTTGGTGTAATATTTACCTTTGTTTTTGTATTTGCAGCGACAATATTTGCCACATTTGTGTCTTTGAAATTGTAAAATCTGCCCATGCAGCTCACTATGTGTCTGTTGTAAAGGGATTTCACAAGTGACATATTTTTGGATAAACTGCAAAACAGTGCTATCACTGTCGTGACCAAATTTAGGTGCACCTTTGATCCATAACAGCATGTGAATATGTGGTGCTCCTCTCGCTTGATATTCTTTTCTCCAAAAGAAGTGTTGCACTTCTCCAAGGGGAGGAACCGTTTTATTGCAAATAAAGTGTAGCATGGCAATGAAACGATGATGGAAATATCTTGACACATTAATTGGATCTAGAGAGCAAAGTTCTCCAGGTGTTAATATATTTATGTTGTTTTTGTTTCTGTTTGCTATACGTAGAAACTCATGTAAATCTTCCCATGCATATTCTGCACAACTTAGTGTAACAAACCAAGTCGGTGGTCTAAGGTTTCTGATCATACAACGCACGTCTCCGTGCCATCAGAACCAGTATTTCTTTGTACCACGCATGTTTGCAAACAAATTTGTTATACTTGATTGTAAAACCTCATCTTTTTCCTGTACTTTTTGTATTAACTGCGTAGCTGACATATTTTGAAAGTGGGTTCCAGATTTCAAAATGTGTGCAACTCCGTAACATAGCGTTGCTAATTCACTTTCATAGAGTAGGTGGAATATGTATTCCACATTTTGTCTAAATCTGGGGTCTTGCAAATACATTTGTAATGAGCGGTATTCTGATGCCCCAATCTGAGTGGGTCTATCATCGTATCTTCCACCTTTGCCAGTAGGAAATAGCAGTGGAAACGCACGTGCTTCTATACTTTTTTCCCATATACTCATTGGTTAACCTTTGGTTTGTCTCATTTGGTAAGTTTCTAGTGCATCATCTATGCTTTCATTGGAATGCAATGGATGAATTGTGTACTGATCCAAAAGAGTGGATACTGTAGCAGGATCCAGAAGTTCGAATTGTCCAGTTTCTGATGGCTCTTGAATTATTTCAGTTGTTTCTCTTAAGCTTTCTTCAATATTTATTTCCTTGTAGTACTCGTTATTGTCTTTTAGATATTGCAATGCTTGTCTAATGTAATGTAAGTCTACCAGTTGTTGCCAAATTTCTTTGGCCCTCATTACGACCCTGGCGGAAAGCGACTGACCGGACCGCCACAGCGTAAATAGCGTTTCCGCCATTGCACGATGGAGCAAAGTGCGGCCCATTCCGACCCATCGGGCACGAGCACCACGGCATGGCGGAAGTGCAAAGTCCGTGATGGCGGAAATGACCCCAAAACGGCCCACACCGCCGCCGTACGGCGCCCTAGGTGCAATACCGCCACCCATCCCAGCGGACACCGCAGTGAGCGCCAACCGGAAAGTACGGTGACCGTAAATATACGGAAACGGAAGTAAAAACATGGGCCCGGAACGGGAAACAACACGCCGTACACCTATAAAACCACAAAATCCACACAACCACTAAAAACACTACCCTGAGACACATCCCAACCCGTCATCCACCCTAGTGAAACCAAGAAAAATGGGAAAAGTAGCGAAGAAAGCGTGCGACCGCAAGCGGCAGGTCCACTTCTCCCGTGAGGAACTCACCGTGCTCACAGAGACCCTCCAGGAGAATGCCGCCGCCGTCTTCTCCACGCAAATGACCAGGACGGCACTTGCGAACAAGAAGGCCATATGGGCCCTGGTGGCACAGCGGGTAAGTGCGGTGGGGACCGCACCCCGCAACCCACAGCAATGCAGAAAGCGATGGGACGACCTGCGGATACGCGTCCGTAGCATACTTTCTGCCAACCGCAACATTGCCACAGCCACCGGGGGAGGATCGGAATCACCCATCAAGTTGACCCTCTGGGAAGAAATCTGTGCCTCCACCATAGGAATGGAGAGCATAGAGGGAGTCGGAGGGATGGAGAAAGGAGTGCAGACATCCGGAGAATCAGGTAGGTGTCCCAAATAAAACCATGCCAAATCCACAATGTCCAATCATGTGAATCACATGTGTCCACATAGCGCAACAGTAACACATGGCCAGGAGAACGTCCACACACATTGGCCTGATAGCGCACTTTAAAACTCACAATAAATACATAAATAATTAAAAACCCCTAAAACACCCACAACACGTGCAGCAGGCACACCCTAACTGCAGGCTGCCAAACAACTGCACCCTCACTCCACACACAAATGAAAGCACCTCCAAGGCCCCGACCCAAATCACCCTCAGGTACCACCCCAATGCATGTGATACATTGCCATTCCAATTCCCACAGACCCATTAATAACGCTCGCCCTCCTTTACTCCACCACAGGGTCCGATCCAAACGACGAGCTCCAGGACACCCCTACCAGCACACCTGCAAAGAGGGCCAAGACCAACGGCCAAAGACCCTCCACCTCAGCTGCACGCATCAAGACACGGCAGCAGCACAAATCAAGTGGCAGCACAGAGGAGGGAACATCAACATGCACCCCAGCAGCCAGCATGCCCACAACAGCAGCACCACAGGTCCCCCCAATGGATGCCACAGAAGGCACTGCCTCCGGTGGCAGCAGCACCATAGGTGACACCCCATTAATGGCAGCATGCTCCGACACAGAAGACGGGGATGTCGAAGTCAGATCCATCCATGACCTGTCCCAATCCCCCTGTCTGTTCCATCCCGTACACCATGAGGATACCACGCAGGGGCACCCACAAGACGACGACTGGCCATCCCCCACAAGCCCTGTGGCAGGGCAACATGAGGCGACCAGCCACTCTGTGACACCACCGCAAATGGCCATGGCCCAGCAGAGGCAACAGTCCCTCGACCAGTTAATCGTGCAACAGCAGCAACTGGCCACGCTCCTCAAGGACCATGCCGATGAATGTGGGGGCACTAAGGCAGACATAGAAACATCAACTGAGACACTCAGGGCAGAAATGGAGAGAAGTACAGAGACACTAAGGGCACAAATGGAGAGTAGCACCGAGAGCCTGAGAGTCCAAATGGAGAGTAGCACCGAGAGCCTGAGAGTCCAAATGGAGAGAAGCACCGAGAGCCTGAGGGGGGAACTGCATGCGACGTCCAAAGACGTATGTGCCGAACTTGCCGCAGTGCGCCGTGTGCTCACTGAGCTCTCACAAACCCTTAGGGACATGCATGGACGTGAGCAGGCAGAGACATCATCCGTTGCAAGTTCTGTCCAGGGCAGCCCCCAACGTAGATCTGGGAGGAACCTGCGCTCCACAGGCAGGGGTGCCCCTGATACCCGCAGAGGGGGCTTGCAATAGCGACTGCCCACTGACAATGTGCATCTTTGGACACTGGTGTTCGGGGGGGAGGTAGGAGGGTGGAGGGGGTGTGTTGGGCTCACTTGGGTGGCGGGTCGATAGGGTGTTCAACATGATATCACATATGCCATAAACAATGCACGATCAACCAATGAGATGTGTGGACAATGATCTTTGTGTACTAGGCCATCATAGGCGTACAGTCCATATTGTGCATGTACCAGACACACACAGTGCCACGAGTCCCGTGTCCATGTATCAGCCACCAGGCGTGAGTGCTAGAAGCATGAATCTATGATATCCTGACGAATGTCACGGCCCTCCTGTGCCTCGCGGACTCCTTGAGGTGCTGCCACATCCCCACCCTCATCATGACCATCTTCAGGTGCTTGCAGTTCTGCGTCAGGGGGCATGGGCACATTTCTACGTACGCACATGTTGTGTAGCATGACACATGCCATCACCATCTTTGCAACCTTCTCATGGCGGTACAGGAGTGCCCCGCCAGACCTGCTGAGGCACCGGAAACGAGTCTTCAGTAGGCCGAATGCCTGTTCAATGACTACACGGGTACGTGAGTGGGCATGGTTGTAGTCCTCCTCATGCTGGTCCCGTGGGTTCCGGACTGGTGTGAGGAGCCATCTCTTCAGTGGATATCCGGCATCACCTGTATGTGGACGATAAACGAATTATGTGGAATGCCATTGCTACGTACGCACCCCCCCCCCTTCCTGCCAGGTCATTGCCGCATCACATACCCCACATCATCATGCATGAAATGAGACTCACCGAGTAGCCAGGATCTGTACCCTGCGTGTCGCTCCATGTAGCGTGGTATTGTTGAGTTCCTCAGAACCATAGAATCATGGGTTGATCCAGGGAATCGGGCACAACAATGTGTAATGATCCTGTTGGAGTCACACACCATTTGTACATTCAGAGAATGAAATTGTTTTCGGTTGCGGTACTGGGCCTCCATGGCATGTGGGACGACCAATTCCACATGGGTGCAGTCGATGGCACCAATGCAACCCGGTATGCCGCCAAGTGCATGCAATCCCACTTTTGTATTGGTAATTTCCTGCTCCGAGCGTGGTAGTGAGATGTAGTCGTCTGCGTGCTGCAGGAGGGCATCGAGCACTTGCAATAGTGTCCGTGAGAACAGTGGCTGAGAAATGCCATGCAACTGTCCGACTGTGTGCTGGTAGGTGCCTGTGGCCAGGAAGTGGAGTACAGACACCACCTTCAGTAGGGGTGGGATGGCGGTTGGGCTATCTATCATGCTGACAAGGTCAGCCTGTGTCATGTCCACAATGGCGGCTATGGTGTCCCGGTCCAAACGGTAGAGGGTGTGGATCTGCTCATCAGTGAGGTTGAACGGATGTGCTCGGAGGCGTGGGATTGCGGGCTGCCTGCGTGGTGGTAGTGGCTGTGCTGGCGGCCCTTGCTGGCCCTGCCTTGCCCTCCTCCTCCTCCTGCGTCTCCTCCGTGCGGCCGGTTGTAGTTGGTGTTCGTCTTCTTCTTGGAGTTGGAGTACTTGCAGTGCTATCAGGTCCCCCAGGGCCAACACAGCTAGTCCTGCCGGTAGCATTTCGGAGTGGGTGTGGTTGTGGGAGGAGACTGGGTGTGCAATTTATGTGTTTTCAGGCTGTATGGCCTCCACCTGTGGTGATTCATTCCACCTGTGCAAGCTGCTCTCCCCTTTGGCCGAGCACGTCCCGCACACAACGCTGCAATTCGAGGAATGGCATCTTGCTATTACAATCATGTATTTGTACCCGATGGCCGTGTAAAATTGGTTGATATGTTCATTCGGCTATGGTCCCATTGTTTCACATACTATCTTAGCAGTCGCGAACAGACTTGTGAAGGGTCAGTGGAACGTAGTACTCGAGTAACGGTGGACCCTCATGCATCACTGTACCGAGTTGCAACGACGGGCGGGGCGTCCCATTTGTGAGTGAAGGCAGTTGCCATTTTCACACACAGCCGCACTCGATGGATTAATTTGTGATTTCAAGCGGCCACAGATGCCTTTTCGACGTGATGTTGCAAATGAGGAACTCGAAGGGCGGCGCTTTCGGTTATCTGCTAGCGGCGAGGAGATGCCCACAGGTCTGACTGCAAATATAACGTTCTATTGTTTAATGTCCTTGGGACAGGGGCCATGGCGAGGATGCAATTATTGATATGAATAGTTTGGGATGCGCAATAGCGAAGTGGACGATGAGGCCGGACGTTCCCAAATACATGTTGCTTCACAACACTGGAATTACGGGCTGGGGCACAGTGGATTTTGCAGGCTGCATAACGCACATACTCAATGGAATTGTCACATGTTATGTGAGTATGGAAACAGGCGTTATCATTACGGGATGAGGGGATGATGAATGGATGCATGGACAGATGATTTGATACAGTGTTTGCCATGTAGAGGGCTTCTTGGAATCTGTCCGCCTCCCCTGCGCTATGTGATGCAGGGCTGCCATAGTGGGACCATCGTCTATCTGGCCTTGTTGAGCCCTCCCTGTCTCGACGCGCCTTCAGACACTTGTGTCCATGCACGTTACCAATCCCATCTGATGGATTCTGTTTTCACAGACGCATGCACAGGTACACTCGTTTGTGATGGTGTTTTCACCTCGATATAGATAGTTATGAGTCGCAAGTGGTTTTTGGGTGGTGATGATCCTTTGGAGTGGGCTAGCATGCATATGGCTGTGGATTTAGTGTGATCATTGAAGTGAGTTGTTCGAATGTAGTTCTGATGGCCATTCTATTCTTTTTCTTTTCTTTTGGTTGACAGGTATCTCCTCCCCTTTTGCCACTGCCATCTGTATGCCACTCCTGCAGATGGCTTTTACTCCCGACACCTGCTGCTTCGTGTTAATCAGTGGAGCAGCATTACGATCTTATGGGACGATCGCCAATGGGCCACATGCCCTTACGCAGTACTAGTGGCTCGGAGCAACATTTCGGCCTTTCAGCTGGACTAGTGCCTCCCTATTGGGACGGCCCTGCGGTTCTGTGCGCTTCCATGTTGCCTTTTCGTACGAGAATGTGGCCCTGTGTACCATGAAGGAACAGGGCGTCACACAAGAAGTAGCTGGTCATTTGTTGCGGATGCAGCCCACAATGGTGAAATGTGTTTTGGAGTTCATGGCCTAATGGCTGTATGGGCTTGGTGAATTTGTTGTGCATTAAATTTCTATTCTGACATGGGCCGTGTAGCGTTCTTCTCTGCAAGTGATGTGGCATATTCCTATTTGGGGAGCGATGTATTGTGAGGAGATCTGCATTGTGTTCCAGCTTCGGAGTATGGTTGCGTGGTACTGTGCTGGGCGCGTTTGCCTACGAAGCCCAGTGAGGTCAGGGATGAGGGCTGCCAATGACTGTTTGAATGATGTCATGCTCAGGGGCGGGGGATTAGGTTTTGTGTAACAGATGCCGGTCAGCCAGGTGGACTGGTGGAATGATGTGATTTTCGGAATATTGCTGGTCACAGGTGCCTGTGTTTGCGTGCGTTTCTTGGTGGGAGACTGAGGTCATGTCCATTGGAATGGCTTCTGTATTCGTGCCATCTGTGCCCTGCAGCTCCCATTGGCCCCTCTTGAGATTCTTTTGTTCGTTGGCATGCATGGGTGACTTGTACATTTCACTGGTTGCATTGTGACTTCATTGCACCTACGGGGAGTTGTACAATGTGGCCAGGGAGCGGTGTACAGGCACTCAGTGGGGCCGTTTACGGTTGATTCGCGATGCCGTAATTCTCACCATGGCGGAATGGTACTTTCCGCCGTGCTTGATGGCGTTAGGTACATGTCCGCTAGGGTCGGAATTCGCGTACCGTTGCGCCATGGTGGTATTTACGGTTTGGCATGGCGCGCGCGCGCGTACTTGGTGCAGTTAGCGTTGGCGTTCACTACGGTGTCGCTAATGGCATCGTACTTTACGGTGACGGGTCATAGTCGCACCGGGCGGTATTGCATTTCCGCCATCGTTTTTCGATTTCCGCCAGGGTCGTAATGAGGGCCTTTGTCTTTTGTTGGTACACCATTTACCAAGACTATTAAAGAATTCTCTATTGAACGTTGCACTCCTAGAGTGTGCACATTTCGGTTAGATCTAATGGCAAATAAACTACTTTGCCATGAATGCCTTTCACCAATTCAGAGGGAGGTAATTTTGCTGTTTTTGGATGAAGGCGTATAATTGCTTGAAATGGGTGAACTGTTTGAATTATGATGCTCTCATACAAATTGAGTTGTTGCAGGATTTTTGGTAGTGGGAACAATTCCAAATTATTTGTAATAGAACGTGAAGGAGTGTGCTTGTTGTCTAATTTTGTAGTACAGTAACTGCAACATATTAGGCGTTCAGTTAGTTCATATTTGTTTTCTGCTAAAAGGTAGAGAGTTAACTCAAACCATTTGGAATCTTCATTGTCTTCTATTTCGTATGCTATGTCCACATTTTTTGTGTTCCTTTTGTAAAACGTTCTGCGGCAACACACACACACATGGTTTGTTACTTCTGCCGATGCCCTTTTAAATTTTAGTATTTCTTTTCTGTATGTGTGTAATAGAAGGCTGCTATGTGCAGATTTGTTGCTACTATGCTCTAAAACTATTGCATTTTGTAAGTGGCTTTCACTTCCAAAATACTTTCTCTGAATACGGTCAATTTCTCCTTGTAAGTATGTGGGTGTACCATGCAGAATAGTCTTATTTAAATTGCCTAATTCTGAAGCTGGACTTTTTGCATAGTATATTTTATACACTACATTTCTTACATTTTAATGATGTACTGATATCCTTTTGATATCATGGAAGGTGCTTTTGCAAATAGGCCCAGAAATGCAGGCTAATGAATGTCCTTGTAGTCCTGTGTAATTGCGCACTGGACAAATATCCAAATTTCGCAGCACTTTTATTTTACTTTTGTCTTTCCCTTTTACATACAAATTGAGGAACTGACGTAAATATTTGAAAGCTTTGTTTGGAATGGCACACATTGATGTGCATGGCCATTTGTATACTGGACGGTGTGGTTCTGTCGAATCGAGATGTAATTCTGAGTTTTCAGGGGATACTTTTGTAAGCAGTGTTTCTTGTTCCATGATGGTACTATTGATTTTCTCATAACCTCGTCCACTGCTATGGATGGCGATTGTGTTTGTTTGATTTTGTTTGTATGCTTCTTCATTAAAATATGTTTCTGGGGTTGTCGTGTGACTCCATTCACCTCCACAAACATTTAAGAAATTATTTTTGTTCACATTCCATTTATTGCTCAGTTTCTTTTGTAGTTTGGTACTTAGTTTTGTTAGTGCTTTCATCCTACTTAACACTAGTTTAAACAACTTCCTTTTGAGAAGGATTGCACTGTCCACGAGAGCTTGTAGGATTAACTTTCTACGGTAGGTTTTAAGGGGTGAGGATGATTTCGGTCCTCTTCTTAGTAGATTCTGAAGCACTCTGTGACAAAACATTTTTGCTAAAATACTTTTTTTACTATGGGTTCTTGTTACTATATCAGGATTATTAGGAGCATTGTTAGCTGTACTGGTAGCCAATTTTTTGCCACGCTTTTTGTGTTTTGTGCCACTTTTTGATGGAGGAGGTAAAGTGTTGGTAGTTGAAGCTTCCTTTGTTTTGCTAAACGACTGCATTAGCTGGTTTGTTCCAACGTTCTCTACAAGCTCTACTACAGATGGATGCTTAGATTGAACACTTTTATTTTTATTTGCTCTACTTCTGCGTTCCTTTCTATGAAGTTGCTATTTGGTAGGCATTCTTTGGTGTCTGTTGAAAAAAAGAAGGCATGCTTTGGTTTGTTGTTCAATGTATGTGTGCTGTGTGCATGCGTGCATGAGTCTGATGGGGAAGCTCTTTGTCATGTGTGTGAATGTGCATTGGACTCTTACAATGATTTGGTAAGGCTATTTTACTGTTTGTATACTACTACAATGTGCTTCAGATGAGAGTACAAAGTGGCTTAGTGGTGACGAGAAGCATTATTAGAAAACGAAATGCCATAAACTTGAAATCGCAACTACTTTTCTAGAACTAACCTTCTAATGATTCTGTATGTTATTTGAGTTCCAAACACACAGGGATTTGTGAGCCATTCTGCCTGTAATTCTCTATTTAATAAATGGGTATTTGTAGGTAGAATGGTTCAGAAATCAATGTTTGCTTTGGTGCACAAATTAAACAAATAACCCATGCAGCCTCTTTGAGGAACAATTACAATATAAAGTTAGTACTGTGCTTACTTTTTTTTGTGAAATGACCGGGTTTCTTCAGTTATGTTGTTTGCAGTGTAGATGCTGTTGTTTCTCAGGAGAGTAGTCTTCACTGCGATTGAAAAAAAAAACATTAATTACTTTGTGTGTTTACAGCAGTTATGATACTGCACACATTAATTGTGCATCTTTCATCAAAGCATTCTCTTTTCATATTTCAACCCAGTGCACGTGTGCATTTCACTTCACTCTGTGCTGCCTTTGTATGTTACTTGCAATATGTTACTTGCAAGTCCTTCTGAATTGAGAACAATTTTAAGGTTATGGTAATGCCATGTTTTTTTTTTTCCAAACATCTTTTTATTGATTTTATACAAGCGAATTGTACATTGTGGCTTGTAAGTTGCGAGGGCTGCGAGCAGCATTACAATGCTTGTTAATATAGGTGATAAAAAGAAAACAAACAACAACAGGTCATAGAAATGTCCTTGGGGAAGGCAGGGAGGGGCGGAGTGAGCAGATAGAAGCCAATAGATGGGGTCCGAGCTCAGGGAGGCAGTTCATGCTTGAGATTCGTAATGGGGGGGAGAGAAGGATCCACATGGACCTAGGCCTTCGTTATTTCGTCTCTGATCCTGCGAGCGGGAGAGGAACTCCCCAGGTCAATACCTCTGTTTTGCCCTTCCACCCTCCTTTTCAGTCATATTTGTCCATCCATCGTAGGGAGGGAGGTTGTCGGGCCAGGCCTGGGTATTTCTGTGTGTAGTCCAGGAAGGGGGGCCAAGTTTGGAAGAATTTGTCCCTGTTTCCAAACCGGAGGGCAGTTATTTTTTCAGCCGCTATTATGTCCCAACATTTAGTCCACCACATTTGGACTGCCGGTCCCTCTGGGTTTTTCCAAAGTCTTGCCATCGAGATTTTAGCGGTCGTCAACAGGTGGGCACATAGATTTGCTTTGTGCCCTGATAGGGGGAATTGGCCCTCTCTGTTTGCTCCTAATAGGACAATACCCGGATCCCATGGGATTGTCAAGCCCGTTATCATGTTGACTTGGTCTAACACGGATTTCCAAAATTGGATGGCTTTGGGACAAGTCCATAACAGATGGTATAGTGTGCCTTTGTCTGGGCATCCTCTCCAGCACGATGGTGGAATTGCCGGATTGCATTATTGAGCGTTTCTGGGGTTCGGTACCACCTGTAGCATACCTTGAATGCCCCCTCTTTGTTGGATTTGCATTTAGAGCTTATATGCGCCCTTGTCCAGATGTGGTCCCATTCCTCCGGTTCAATGGGCCTCCCAATGTCTTTGTCCCACTTGAGCATGTATGGCTCCTTGCGGGTGGGGTCAGTTCTGTCGAGGAACTTGTAGAGTATTGATATTTTGCCCCTTGGGGGAGTCGCTGTGAGGGTATGCTCCAGGGCTGTATGGTCTCTGCTTCTGAGGTTTTTCATGACCCTGTTTGAGAGCCAGTGCCGTAGCTGCATGTATCTGAATCTCTCATTTTCCGGGATATTGAATTTCACTTTGCAGGCCTCGAAGTCCAGGGGGTTTCCCTCCTCGAAGAAATCTTGCACCCTCTCCTGTCCTCCTTCTTTCCACCTCATGAAGTTCTTGGGGTTGTTGCCCGATGAGAATTCCGGATTCATCCAGATCGGGGTGAGAGGGCCTGTTATACTGTGGACTTTCCACAGTCGCGCCACTTTCCTCCAGCTCGCCACTGTGTTTTCGGTTGCTGTCAGAGGCCCCATGCCCGCACGGTCGCTGGGGCATTTCATGTGTGGTAGTGAGTTTATCGGAACTGAACTCCAGGCTTCCTCCAGCTCCAGCCAGTGGGGTTTCGGCGTGGTGGGTGGCCAGGCGAACGCATGCAAGAGCTGCTCAGCTAGGATATACCTGGCAGCATCAGGCGCTCCCAATCCTCCCATCGCCCGTCCTCAGAGCATGAGTTTCCTTGGGATTCGTGGCTCTTTTCCTTCCCAAATGTATCTCATAATGCTCCTTTGCAGTTTCTGTACAGCTTGCTTCGGGATGGTAGTTGGTAAGGCTGAGCAGTGATAAAGTAGTCTAGGAATTAGGTTAATTTTCAAGGCCGTGATTCTCCCGAACCAGGAGAGTTCCTGTATCTGCCAGCATAGCAGATCACTCTTGAGTTCTTTGAGAAGCGACGGAAAGTTGGCTTTGTATAGTCTATTGGGTGTGCCTGGCAGCTGGACCCCTAAGTATGGTAATTGCTTTTTCACCCAGGGTATACGATATTCATTTTTCAAATCTGTAGTTAAAGATCGAGGCAGGTGGATGCTCAGCGCTGTCGACTTGGAAAGGTTGACCTTGAATGATGCCTCCCCAAATTCCTTCAGTTCCATCCACAGAGCTTCCATGGATTTCCTGGGCTTGGTCAATGTTAAGAGGACATTGTAGGCGTACAGGGCGGCTTTATATATTTGGTCTTTGAGTACCTGGCCTTGGATCGCTGCGTTTTGACATACCCTATTTGCAAACGGCTCCATGGAGAGGGCAAAGATAAGGGGGGAGAGGGGACATCCTTGCCTTGTGTTAATTATGTCGGACCTGGTCCCATTCACTCTAAGGGCCTGATCACGACTTTGGCGGTAACGCTGGCGGTATTACCGCCGGTGGTATTAGCCCTACCGCCGAACTCCCCGGCGCTAATAGCGCCGGATCACGAGTTTGGCGGTAATGTAATTCCCCATTCCCCATTGAGCCCATTCGGGAATGCCCCATTCCCCATTGGGCTCAATGGGGAAAATTTGCGCTCTTACTGCCGGTGGATTTCCCGCCGGCGGTAATAGCGCAATTTTTTGGCGGATTTCCCCCCAGCTAAGAGCTGGGGTGAAATCCGCCGAAGTCCTGATTTGGCAGACCCTTAAATCCGGCGGTATTAGCGCTACCGCCGGATTTAAGGGTTACCGCCAAAGTCGTGATCAGGACCTAAGTCTGGTGGATGGGTGCTGGTAGTTTGCTAGCGTACATTTTATGAAATTAGGACCGAATCCATAGTGCCTTAGTGTTTTTGGATATAGCCCCATTCTAGCATGTCAAAAGCTTTATGAGCGTCAAGCGAAATCACCATCAATTCCAAACCCTTCGTGCTGGCTGAGTCGATAATGTTTATGGTTCTCCTTATATTGTCGTGAGTACTATGGCCAGGATGAATCCGCTTTGGTCCGGGTGTATGATGTCTGGTAGTAAGGGGGCCAGCCTGTTCGCTAGGATTTTGGCAAAGATTTTGGCGTCATTGTTCAGGAGGGTGATAGGTCTGTAAGAGGCACAGTGGCTCCGGTCCCTTCCAGGTTTCAGTAGCAACATAGTTAGTGACTCTTCCATCGAGGGGGTGGTAGTTCCTGATGATATGAAAGAGTTGAAGAGGGCCGCCGATGGGGTGCGAGTATGTATGAGAACTTCTTATAAAATTGGGCTGTGAGCCCGTCCGGACCTGGAGTTGAGTTTTTCAGTTTTGCTATGACCTTCCTCTGCCGAGATGGGGTCTTCTAGAGCTATCAGTTGAGGGTGTGGGTCGTCTGGCTGTATTCCTGCTAAGTATTTAGAGTGTATGTGTGTGGCCGTGGGGGAAACCGACATGATTCCCTTGTGGTGTGCTGTCATGATATCTATTTTCTCTGAGTAGCGCGGAGTCCCTTGTGCATCCTGGAGACATTGGATAGTATTTCTCGAGTGCAGCTTTTTAAGTTTGTGGACCAAAAGCTGGTTTGCTTTGTTGCTGTGTACATAGTAGAACTGTTTGGTGTATGTTAGTGCTCTGGCTGCCTTGTCTGCTAAGTGCATTTCTAGAGATCTTTTTGCTTTTTGAAGAGCGCGGCTCGCTTTTCTGGCCTTGTTTGAGGATGCGTTCCGCTTCTGCCACCTCCGCCTCAAGTTTATCCTGTTACAGCTTGTGTAGACGTCGGAGCCGGGCTGTGCAATCGTTTGCCGTACCCCCGATGACAGGTTTCATGGCGTCCCAAATAATGGATATTGATGTGTCCTTGGTGGTGTTCTCCCTGAAGTAGTTCTTGAGGGCTTCTGCCATTTCCGTTCTGATCGCTATATCTGTCAGGATATGGTCTTGTAGTTTCCATTGTCGCTGAATCGGTTCAGGAAAGCTTTGTACCCTGAGTTTCATTATGACCGGTGCGTGGTCCGACAGGGCTCTGTGCCCTATTTGGATGGTTTCAACACAGGGAATGAGAGCACTGGAGAGAAGCAGCAAGTCGATCCTTGAATGCCCCAGGTGGGCGTGGAAGAAAAATGTGTAATCCCTTACCCCCATGTTGGCCAATCTCCATACATCTATGGTGTCGGTTTCCCTCAGGAATTCTGCCATGGCGAGAGCCTTGCCAAAGTCCTCCTTAGATGGAGGGAGCGTTTTTATCTAGGTTCGGGTCTGGAGTCAGGTTGAAATCGCCCTCTATGATCAGCTGACCTTCAGCGAAGGTTATTAGTCTGGGAAGGAGGTTACGAAGGAATAGGCTTTGCGCTATATTCGGGCAATATATGTCTGCTACGGTAATGGGGAGCTCCACTAGTAGGCCTTTCAGCAGTATGTAGCGCCCCTCTGGATCTCTTTTGATAGTGATGTTCGTTAGCGGTAAGTCTCGGCTTATCAGGATGGCAACCCCTCTTTTCTTGAGGCCCGCCGAGGCAAAGTAGTGTTTTGTGTAGCGTTGGAAGAGGATGCGGTGCTCGTCTATCCCGAGGAGGTGTGTCTCCTGCAAGCAGATGATATTGGGTGCCAGTTGGGAGAGCCTGTGCTCTACGGACTTCCTTTTCCGAGGGGCGTTCAGACCCTGGACGTTCCAGGTCAACATTGATAGCTCTCTATCCGGCAAGGCTATTTGTAATTAGGTTGGTTGGCGGCTTTAATGCCATGTTTTTTAAAAGGTATACTATCTATAGGAGAGAGGTTTGTAAGCGATAGGGCATAATAGTAGATGGGAAACATTTTTCTACTTGCAAATTATAAGCACAATGCAGACACATCGGAAGACCCTCAGAGGGAGATGTCACCACAGCAATCGGGAGCGCTTATTTTTCCCATACGATCGCATTGCAAGTAGCATTACTGTAGGCCGTACACAGTACACACCTCCCACATTTTGTAATGCAAAATGGAGTTTTGCGCTAAATAGACCTGCTTGTAACGTATGTATAGGTTATGCGGAAGACAGTAAGAAGTTATGCAGTTTGTCAATGATAAATCGGACATCTTGCACTTAAAAGGGGGAGCGTTGGTATGTATTGCCTATGCAAATGTAGCGGCATTAATTTATTTAAATTACATCATAAGGGTTGCACATGTTCTATGATTAAAATATGCATGCCTGTACTCTATACTCATGCATGTGCGCATGCACGGAGCTGTACATAGAAATCCGCAACACTTGCTCAGTAGTTTGTGAAGTAGGTGCTTTGCGATGATATGCGACTTCCAGTCAGAGTCATCGACAGTACATTTGAAGTGGTCAATGTTGATGACGGAGTTACATTTAGCGATGTTCAATATGATTGGTGGATGGTTGTGTGACTGCTTAGTTGTGTCCAATGAGGGAATCTATTTGCTACCGTTGTGGAAAGGGTAGAAGGACTGGGTAAGAGCTATGTGCCGCATGTAGGCAACGCTTGTCCACGGGTAGGGCGTGTCACATATGGGTTTCTACAGCAAATCCTGCATCGAAAGGGGACTGTAGGTATAAGCCAATCAGATGTTCCCATTACTCTTTTGTGTCGAAAGACGGTGCGTATACTGAAGATGGCAGAGGTGGAGAGGGTCAGGGTTTTGGTGCTTGGAGACATTTTTGTCCATGGCTTACAACACTATGCCTAGAGTAGGCATGTGGCACACCATTTCAATGTGAGAGGAGTGGAGGTGGTGTGGACCGCTGACACTGATGCCAATGTAGCGGCAATTCTGCAAGTTTGCAGAGACATGCGTAAGATGACCACTCCTCATGTGGTAATTTTGTACTACGGTGCTTGCCATTTAGGTTACGTGAGTTCACGCACTTTGTTGGCAGATTTGGGACAGTTGGTTGAAGCACTCATGAACATCTTCCCAACAACGAAAGTATTTTTTTCTGGTCTACTTCCTAGAGTAAAATGGGACAACAATTCTGTTTTCTGTCCAGATCAAAGTATTGGGAGGTGTATCATCAATCGCGGCATGCATGCTTTCATGTTACGAGCTGGTATGTTTTTCTACAGACATGATAACATTGTTCCAAGTAATGCGGATTATTTTGAAGAAGATGGTGTTGCGCTATCTTCTTTGGGAAATGTCATGTTCTTTTGGAATGTAAGGCTTACTTTAGAGAAGGTTGTGTAATGGTTGTAGGAGTACAGTAAGGACAAAAACAAACAAAAAAATGGCTCTTTTCAGAGCCCGCCTTAAAGGGGAAAAAGGGGAATAATATTTTAATGTACCGTTGTCACGCTCTGATCCTATACATGTCCGCGAACATGGCGGCAGTTTGCAGGCTACGCATATCACCAACGGGGATTCTGGGGTGGAGACGCATGCAAATGAGAATGAGCAGAGCTAGGGATTGGTCAATAAAGTTCAGTAGGTGTGTTCTGAACGGCAAGAGTCAGTAAAACCATCCTCTCCCTGACAGGAGACCACACAGCCATGGCTTTGCATGCTCGAAAACAGATTATCTGGATTTTGGGAGACTCATGGATACATTGGTTGAAGGTGCATGCAGAAAGCTGCCGTCTATCTGAGGATCTCGGATTTCCTCATGTGGAAGTGCACTGGCATGGCGTGCGTGGAATGAGGTGGCTGGACTTGGTACCTCTCTGTGTTACTTTACTGACAGTGCGTCCTCCAGATATACTTATCATTCATTGCAGAGGCAACAGTTTAGGCCATATCTCTGGAATTTCTTTGCAATTTGCAATGAAGGAAGGACTTGCGAAGGTCATGGACATGTTTCCAAATTGTGAAATACTTTTTTCCCGTATTGTGCAAAGACAGAAATGGCTGCGTTCTTCTGCATTTGGTCCACGAATGGAGAAAGGAAGACGCAATGTGAATAAAGCTGTTTGTGCCTTTCTAAAAGATGTTGCCATGTCCTCATTCCACAATGAAAACATTTTGTTTCGCAGCTATTTCATTTTCTGCAGAGATGGAGTCCATCTCACATATGCTGGCAATCAGATTTTTCTTCGCAATGTACAAAATGCATTGCGACCTCTTTTGCATTCACAATAACCTATGTGACAATCTGTTTTCTCCAATCCACAGTTTTTGACCCACACAACACACCACCGAAAGGCTCTTTTCAGAGCCACCCCTTACTGCCAGCGTCCGCTTCATTGGATTTGCTCCGATTGCACCATCCATTTTTTGTGTGTCCTACGACTGTCCGTGAACTTTTTCACGAATGCACGGAGGCCTACATCAGTCACTTGATAGTTCTATTGTTAAACTGAGAAAGGCGACTCTGTAAACAGCCATTTTTTTAAATTTTTTGTTGTTTTCCTCTTTCCTGCTTTTGGCAACACGACACACTATGAAAGGAGGACAAAGGAGGGTAAGGAAGGGACACCAACCACGGGGATAAGAAAGGGCACGTGGACAGAGAAAGATATAGGGTGCGCTTCACTTAGGTAAGGAGCAGATCTTCTGGTGCTCCGTGACCGTAGCCTCAAAAGCACTTTGAAAACTCCCCCCGTGCAAAGTACTGTGTCACAATACATACACAGTATTGTCACCTTTGTAAGGTAAGGGTCAACAGCATTGCAAATGGCTTGTGAGGCAGCTGGAGGGAGGCGCTCCCCCAAAGGAGTGTCTCTTGTGGTGACAGGATCAGACACAAAGGATTCTGTGGAGGAACTCAATCGACTACGCTCTTCACATGGCACCACCTTGCGAATGTCCGCACTGTGGAACGAAGTGAGGTGTCGCTTCATGGTTGTCTTACCAAAGCTGTACGCACCAGGTCTTCCTCAACTCAGCACCACCTGGCACTGGTTACACCTCACCAGGTTCGAACGTGCTTTTGGTATGTTCCCATAAACGGAAAACAACTGCCACACCCACGACTCCTGGCGAGTGCAGAGTTCCTCCACCTCATTCTCTTCTTCCTCTTATTCCTCCATCTCTACATCCTCACCCGTATATCTCTCTGCAGGCCCTTGGGGAGGTGGTGGTGGCTTTGGGTGGTGCAGAGGCTAATAAAGCAACAGCAGCCATGGATGCCATAGCAATTACTTTCCTTTTGGTCACTACAGCAGTAAAGGCAGTACACCTCAATCGGCTACAACTAGCAGGACAATGAAGATGCGCTTGGGGGTGTGGCCATTTATAGAGGTGGAGGGGTGCGCCTCTTGACCATTGTTATCACTGAAAAGCGTTCCGAAAATTTCACACAACATGTCCACAGATAAGCTATTGTCTGGAATATGTGAAATTATATTTTTAGACTGTACAATATTTTTTCTTGTGTGCATAGGTTCCTTTTGTACTGTTGCGGAAGCACACATACTGTGCAAATTAGTCCACACGCTCAGCGTGGGTGCGGTCACATGATGACGTCCTGAACACATCCACGACAGAAATGCAAGTGTCCTAAGGACAGTGTTTGGTCCTCAAACTAATTCAAAGTGCGACACAAGTGACATGGACAGTTAGGGTCAGGCGCGATGCTCAATGTGCTAATGGTTGTACTGCGCATGTGCGTACATGATCAGCTCACTGTACAGACAGGTCCAGTGTCCTTAGGACAACTCCATTTTGTGTGACTACGCCCTTGCCGCCCACCGCGCCTGTTCTGTGGACGCCACCATCTTGGCTGCAGACAATACGGACAGGTGTACTGTCCTTAACACATTCCCATTTTGCTCATTTACTGCCATCCCGGACACCTGGTGTGTTCTACGAACATGTTTTATCTCGTTTGTAAGCGGTACGCCAAGGTATAATGTCCTTAGGACGCCCCTTTCTGTTTATGTACGCACAACTTGCATAGATGGTGCGGTCAAACATGAACTCCATCTTACTTGACATTACTAAGGGTAGGTGTACTGCCTTTACAACATCTACATTGCATTCCTTTTGGATAGGTAGAACAGGTGTGCTGTTCGCAAACATTTCAAGTCTTTTTTTTTAAAATGTATTCCTCAAACTCTTTAACTACAACTACTATACAAAAACATTCCAAACACACACACAAACTTCATTCCAAAGAAAAACCGGGAGAAGCAGATACTGACACAAATATAGGGGAATTAGGATTCAACACGGGCTGGTTATGAGGGGAAGATTTGTGAGGGGAATAAGGGATGGATGTTTCGTCGAAACGTCTATGTTCTTCTTGAAGGTTTGGGGATTGTTCACTAGGGAATGGAGAAGGGGGGCAGGTACAGGTGGGAGAGTGCTAACGTACTTTTCCTCTCACACAGTCTTCCACAAACTCCCTTAAACTTTTTAAATTCTCATTAAATGTGTCCATTTTCAATTCCATCCTTCTGATCCTGTCTTCTTCTGTGTCATGTGTTGGCCTTTCTTCTTTTCTTTCCTGGTCTGTAAAAAATTACTTTATATTTATTAAATGCTCATAAAACACTGCCCATTACTTTACATACGCAGAGTGCTGTGTACCATTGTTATCGCTCTCTTCTGACATTTCCCCATGCGGAAAGTACTCTTCCAACCACTCCAAAGTACTCGTCATTTCTGTGTCAAAACAACAGAAAGGCATTATTATTTCTGCACCACATACTAAAAGAAATACACATACATACAAAAAATGACGTTCACTTACTATTTTGATGTTATTTCCTTTCGTCTTACTGCGTCTGTCCACTGTCGGTCCAGCCTGCAGAGTTTCTATGAAGTAATTACGATGGAGGCATCCTTTTTTTTTTATGGTACCATCCATTTCATTCTACATGGTTATTAAATGCATCGTTTTCATTTCACACGTTTAGGTTTCCATATTTATTTATTAATACTTAGAATGTCGTTTCTGTCCTTTTTCTAAGTTTAACATTTTTTGTGTACGAAAATAGTACATTTTCAGATTCCCTCTGCCTGTTTGGGTACTTTTGCCCTCGTCCGCGCTCGTCTGCAAACAGGCGCTCAATCCGTTCTTCTCTACTATCAATAGGGAGGGGGTTCTGTATGTTCTATGTTACATGTACATTAAGTACGTACATTATATTACATTTCTCTCAAAATCACATGACAAAAGTGTATCTTCAGCACAACATCTTCATTAACATATTCTTACGATTAAGTTCCCCTTCCAAACACCTGTAAAATTCACTACAAAAAAATCTTTGTTGGTGGACATTATGGTTAAGTTGCCCTCCCAAAAACCTGTGAAATTCACTACAAAAAAATCTTTGTTAAGGGGAGGTTATGGTTAAGTTGCCCTACCAAAAACCTGTGTGCTTCACTACAAAAAATGTTCCCACCTCCCCACTATGGTTCAAAGTAAAACCAAAAAAAACTGAAATTCGCCAGTTATGGTAGACTACGCCACCATACCTGCCATCACCACTGTGCACTGCTAACACTAACACCCGGAACATGAAAGATGGAATCACAAATGTCATTGATGACATCACTGATGCCATCACTTGTTTAGCCCCTTTGTTTTCGTTCACTGCCATATACATATACGTCCATTCAGTAAAAAAACTTTGTTAAAGGGATGTTACACTTCACAGCGAAACCGAAAAACACTACGCTTTCCCTAATTTTGGTAAACTAGGCAACCATAACTTGCACCACCTACGTTCATTGCTAAGACTAACACCCAGGAAATCAAAGATGACATCTCAAATGTCATTCATGAAATCACTGATGACATCACTGATGGCATCACATGTGTACCTCCCTCATTTTTTATTTACTGACATATGTAAGCCAGGTGCCTTTCTTCACTATCAGCCAGGAAGTGAAAAGGTTAAAAGTGCTATATTTGTAGGTGTAAGCCTTCTCATGTGTTCCTAAAATACTTTCCTTAGGGTACAATGACATGATATCATACATACATACATATTGGTAGGGCAACTTAACCATAACGTCCCCTTAACAAAGGTTTTTTTTGTATATATGTATATATGTATATATATATATATATATATATATATTCCGTGAAAAAACGTTGTTCAAGGTACGTTATGGTTCCAAGTAAAACCGAAAAACCATTGAAATTCGCAAGTTATGATAAGCTAAGCAACCATAACTCGCGCCACCATCGTGCACTGCTAAGCCTAACACCCAGGACATCAAAGATGACATCACAAATGTCATTGATGACATCACTGATGACATCACATGTGCATTTACCTTTCATGAAAAGTCTGTACAAGGGATTCTTAGTGTAATGTTAATAAAAAAAGTGTAAAGGATCTTTGGAATAAATATCAAGTGCTAATTAGTGCATTAAGCTATGCATTGATATAAATAGCATTCTATTATTAAGTTCAATCCAGTATTCTAAGGTACTCATGTAGAAACATAGGCATTGTGTGCAGCATACATGATGGAAGTGCAATATTCATAAGCTTGCCATGTTGAATAGTGAAATAGTGAAATTGCCCACCACCCCCCGCATGAGCGGGGGGTGGGGGGCAACACGGGGCATGAGCGGGGGGTGGGGGGCAACAGGAGAGAGACACGGGGCATGGGCGGGCGGTGGGGGGTACACGAGATAGACACGGGGCATGAGCGGGTGGTGGGGGAACACGAGGGAGACACGGGGCATGAGCGGGGAGTGGGGGGAACACGAGGGAGACACGGGGCATGAGTGGGGGGTGGGGGGGTAACACAAAGGAGATACGGGGCATGAGCGGGGGGTGGGGGGTAACACAAGGGAGACACGGGGCATGAGCGGGGGTGGGGGGAACAGGGCAGACACGGGGCATGAGCAGGGGGTGGGGGGTACAGGAGGGAGACACAGGGCATGAGCGGGGGGACGGGGATCAAGAGAGAGACACGGGGCATGAGCAGGGGGTGGGGTAACATGAGGGAGACACGGGGCATGCATGAGCGGGGGTGGGGGGAACACGAGGGAGACACGGGCATGAGCGGGGGGTGGGAGGCAACAGGAGAGAGACACAGGGCATGAGCGGGGGTGGGGGTACACGAGGTAGACACGGGGCATGAGCGGGGGGAGGGGGGTACACGAGGTAGACACGGGGCATGAGCGGGGGGTGGGGGGAACACGAGGGAGACACGGGGCATGAGCAGGGGGTGGGGGAACACGAGGGAGACACGGGGCATGAGCGGGGGGTAGCACGAGGGAGACACGGGGCATGAGCGGGGGTGGGGGAACAGGAGGGAGACACGGGGTATGAGCGGGGGTGGGGGTAACACACGGGGCATGAGCGGGGGGTGGGGAGTAACATGAGGGAGACACGGGGCATGAGCGGGGTGGGGAGGAACAGGGGAGACATGGGGCATGAGCGGTGGGTGGGGGGAAAGGATGGGGACACGGGGCATGAGTGGGGGAAAAGGAGGGAGACACGGGGCAGGGGGTGGGGGAACATGGGAGACACGGGGCATGAGCAGGGGGTGGGGGGAACAGGGGAGACACGGGGCATGAGCAGGGGATGGGGGAACAGGAGGGAGACACGGGGCATGAGCAGGGGGTGGGGGGAACACGAGGGAGTCACGGGGCATGAGCGGAGGTGGGGGGTAACACGAGGGAGACACGGGGCATGAGCGGGGGTGGGGGGCAACAGGAGAGAGACACGGGGCATGAGCAGGGGGTGGGGGGTCATGAGGTAGACACGGGGCATGAGCGGGGGGTGAGGGGGAACAGGGGAAACAAGGGGCATGAGTGGGGGGCGCGGGGAACGGGAGGGAGACACGGGGAATGAGCGGGGGTGGGGGGAACATGGCACACACGGGGCATGAGCGGGTGGTGGGGGGAAAAGGAGGGAGACACGGGGCATGAGCGGGGGGTGGGGGGAAAAGGAGGGAGACATGGGCACGAGCGAGGATTCGTCCAGGGGGAGTGAAGTTATAAGCTGCCCAAAAAGTGCTCTTCCTATGGAAACAGCAACTTAACCATACCGTGGCCATGTAATATATATATATATATATATATATATATATATATATATATATATATATATATATATATATATATTTACCATGTTTTCGCTCCTGTCTACATTATCTTGCGATGTCACTTCCCGTAATATCATCAAATACAAATTAAGGGGCCCACACTAAATTTGCCGCACTTGGCCCCACTAATCCTAGGGCCGGCCCTGTGTGCATGCGTGTCATGAGCGTTGAGGTTGTGCTCGAGTGTGTGGTGCTTGGACTGCTCCATTGTAATGCTGTTGGTGGAGGGACGTGGCGTCAGTTAAGGTGGGAGGCAGAAAGATTAGTTGGCAGCTTACATTGGGTGTGGGTGAGTCGATGCCATCGGGCACTGCCAATAGGTGCCTTTCATCTACCTGGTCCATCAATGGATAATGATAATAATGGGCGCTGAGGAAGACAATTGCAAAAAGGTAACCAGTTGGCGCTTTAATGTTTTGCAAAGAGGCACCAGGCAGAGTGGAAAGGATAGTCTGGCACAACTCGCTTGCAATCCTGGTTGCGGGGTCATGAGAAGCTTCTAGTAGCTCTCCCTCCCTAGCTAGCTCCTTTGGTGCGATTCACACAGCCCAGTCCCCCTCTCCCTGCCCCCACCCATGGCCGGTCTTAATGACCCAATTGGTTTATGGCGTCTGACACTAAGGAATTATTTTGCTGCTAAAACGTTAGCGTTTGGTGCAATCCTCTCCAATCTCCCTCCACTGCACACTTGTAGAGTGTGAAATTCCTGGGAGGTGTGGGGAGGGGTGGAGCGTCGGGAGGCAAAACGCGTGCAGCTTACACCTGACTGCTCCTGCGGAAGATCACATCTCATCGCTCCGCCCCCTGGGGAAGGAGTTTTCTTCCAGGCCCTCTGACAAGTATATGGCCCTGTTTGCTTGAACCTCCACAGATGGGGAGATGTTATGTTTTCCCTGCGAAGCGCACAGGGGGAGGGGGCGGGCGTTAATCCCAGCTGCAGGTGTGAATTCCTCACAGCGCCCGCCTTGTTGGTTTTTCCAAGGCAGAGGCTCACTGAAGGCAGGGGGAGGAGGGCAGTTTCCCAATTGAGCAAAACACCAAATGCAAAATGCGTAGTGGCGAGAAACGTCGGACTTTTTTTGATCAAAGGTGTAACATGCGACACACAAATGAGCGTTCTGCACATTGCCTTTCCCGCTCACTTGTTCTGTGTGGCGTGTCTCTGCTGGAGACACACTTTGTTGCTTTCTGACAGTTTTCTGTAGAGTTTTGCCTCTTTCCTTTTTTAGGAAGCCCCCCTCGGTAACGGTCGCATATAGTGAGGGTGGGTGCTGTGTTTGTGTGCCCAAGTTAGAGCAGGGCAACGGGCCTCACACCCCTGCCCAATGTCTCATTGTTGGCAGCCCCTGGCCCTTCTGCTTTGTGTTGACCAGTGTCTCTTTCATTCTATGGTCACTGTGTCTGCATTTGGTGACCGCATGCAGGACTGTGATCTGCTTAGTACCACTGGGGCGTGTGCAGGAGTTGTGTGGCATGCTAGGGCCTGTATTGCCCACGCTGTACAGAGGGGTTGACTGGGAACCAAAAGAGGCCCTGGAAATAATTCTCCAAGTGGCTCAATATTACAAATTTTCAGCAAGCCCAACCATTTTCCTATGAGAACATTTGGAAGCGTCACAAAAAAAGAGGCCCTGGCTGTGCAATGCTTTTCTCGAGGTCAATAAAGACACCTATTAAAACAACCACCATCCACATTATGTTGCCTACTTGTCTCTGCCACTCCCCCTTCCTTCCTTGCCCATGATGCTTTGAGATGGCCGAGAGCAGCATACAATGGTTCTTAAGCATTCAACAAAATAGAACCTGCTCCTGCATCTGGGGCCTCATAGTGTGAAACGAAATTGGTTGGCGGTGTTGCTGTTGGGAGATGGGACAGGGTAGCAGCACGTGACATAAAGTAGGAGTCTGTGGACTCTGTGGTGTAATTGGGTCTTTTCTCCTAGTGTCTGGCAGTAACGGCTATGTATGCAACTTTCACTAAGCTGGCACCCGACCTTTAAGATGAGCTTATGGGCATTTTATTGCGGCAGGGATCTCACCCGTTCCATCCTGCACCCATGGTTTGGGCAAGGTCTGCTCACATATAGCGCATGTCTACTGAACTGAATTCTCTGGATTATAGCTTAGGCCAGAAGATCTATTCAGACATATTGGCCAAAATTTCTCAAAATGTTGGAGAGATCTTCCTTCAACCTCGATAGAAAGGTCTCCCTTGGGTGCGTGTTAACAAACCGAGCAGTGGTAGAGTGTAGGTATCACCTTGAGAGCGATAAAATAATGCACTTTCTATTCTGGACTTCGGAAGCCAAAGTCACCTGCCTGGTCATAAGCAAGAGACCTGCCTTGGGTCAGCACAGAGGGGGAAACCTCAGAGAGGGAAATTGGGAAAAAAGATCTTAAGGTCCTCCAGAGAACAGGATCCTGGTTCCAGTGCAGCCATCAAAGAGGCCTTGGTCCACAGCAGCTCCTGCCTGGTGTTCCTTGGAGATTATTAGGGACAGAGCTTCCCTCTACCTTGGATGCCTTCTGTCTTCACCTCTATAGCAGAGGAGTTTGGAGCAGACTGCACTCCCAACAGAGGACCAGTGAATCTTCTGTTTGTTTTACGGATTCCAAAATTAATTCAAAAAGAGGGGACGGACGGTCCAAAGCAAGACTGCTTTAAGGTGTCCAATCCAGGCTGTTGTAACACGTTCCCTTTGTCTTTTCACATCACACCCATAGTGCCTTGCCCGCAGAAAATGCAGGAAGTGGTAGAGAGCCCGAACAGAAAACAAGATCGTGTAAACCCTCTCTTAGTCCACTTTTCCCTTCTGGCTATGCTAAGTCTGTCCTTTTTCTATGCCCGCTGACCTCAAAGGGACTCCTGTGTTCAGCACCCATGTGTGAGTCTGGTGTTATGTCAGTGCTGCAATTGAAGTACCAAGTTTCCAGGATATCTCCTGGTTGTGATGCTGGAAATGCTTTGGAGGGACAGGGCCTCCATATATTTGTCCTTTATTGCTTTATCATGGATGTTCTGTCTTGTTTTCCGCGCAGGAGTTCATGTGGGACTCCTGGCGGTGCAGCTCTTCCTCTTTTTGGTTTGGTGGACAGACCCTTGGGATACCCTTATGGCAGCCGTGGGTGGGAGTACAACCCTGTACTCCTAGTGTATGTTTTTGGGCACCTGTGTGTGGCCCACAGAGCAGCGTATGGCCTGGTCTCAGCTCCATGCTAAATTTGACAGGTGCTCTGAGTGTCCTCTATTTTGGGATACCCAGGCCCTGCCATTGGGATCAGTTGATTCCTGATAGGAAACAAGATGTCCCCTGTGGCCTCTTGCTTTCTATCGCCTGTTACCTTACTTTTCCCGAAGTCCCGGGAAGCCCGGACTCTGTCCCTTCCCCCTGACTGGCTGTTGGGTGGAAATTCCATATATGGTAGTGTGAGGAAGTCCAGGCCAGGCTGGCTGGAGCCTTCCCAGTGACTGTATGTTGTGGGTGCGCCCGTGGGGTGGGATCTGGGTGAATGGAGTGTGTGACGAATAAGCATTCCGTGCTGTGGGTGTCTTGGATCTGGTGGTTTACACAATGACTGAGACAGCCCTGCCCGAAACTGGTATGAATGCAGTGTGTAGTGCTGAATGGCGGAGTATTCGTGTGAATCCACATTCCGTGTTGTGAGTGTCTGGGTGGAGAAGAATGGCCTGAATGCACTGCGAGTCTGATTGGCTGCCTGACTGCCTGAATGCCAGTCTGAATGATTGGTTGCCTGAGTGTGACCCAGCAGAGTGAATGGGAGATCAACAGTATATCTGGGGGCCTCTCACTGCTAGAAATCGTTCAGAAGCTGAAGTTGAAACTGATGCTTAACTTTGAAGCCCACTGGAAGAAGAACCGCTGCTGCTGTCCTTCGCTAATCTGAAAGCTGCTGTGCCTTCAAGGAACTGATCCAAAAGAGGACCTCGCTAGGAGACCTCTTCCCAAGCTACGAGGGACCATCGTGCACCAGCTGATCTTTGCCAAAGCCCCCTGGACGTCAGACCCTTGAAAGGCTGCCGACTGGAGACGGGGTCTGCCACGGAATCACGAAGAGAAGCGTCCAGACAGTGAAGTCCATCACCGCCGTCGCTGACCGGAGCCACAGTGCTCTTTGAAACAAGATCTTCCTTGCTCATCCTCGTCGACCCCTTTTGTCCAGCCTGAGAAAGTCAAGGCCGCTGATGACCTAGGAGAATCCGCCGGTGGGTTTCCTGCCACCCAAAGACCACAGATACGCCGGACGGCTCGACGCCCTTGCTGGGCCAAAGTTCTTCATTAACTCTTTGCGGCAACGAACACTTGTCATTGAGGTGCCCCGCATGCCTCAGCTTGCAGGGCGTTTTCGACCGATCGTCAACGGGCACCGCATGAACCGAAGCTGCTGCCGCAACGACAGTGTTCACCCTTTTTCCTCGTGGGATCTCAACCATCCGTGGCTCCTGCCTTAAAGGGAGCTGCTCAAGAAGGATTTGTCGACGACCTGACATCGAACTCTGCTATTCCAGGTACATTGGGGTTGTCGAACTATTTAGACGAAAATAAGACTCTTGTGAACAATACATGAACTGGGCTTGTATGATATCTTTATTTACAGGTTGCCCAGCTGGGGGGATCTCCACACAGAACTGTGTCTAGGCAAATGGGGCCAGTATTCTGCCAATTGATCTAACCAACTGCTTTCCTCCTATGTCTATTGTTGGTTCACTTTATTACTTGATTTGTGTGACATTTAAACTAAGTACAGTTGATGCACTTTAATGAAATCTGATAGTAATTGTGGTACCACATAGAACTGTGTATATATTTGCCATTGTAGATTAACTGAGCACAAACTTGAACTTGAACTTTAATTATATAAAGACTGTGTTATCACTAACATAGTGTGTGGACATTCCTTTGTGGGTGCTTGGGGACTACACATACTTAAGAACCAGCCTGCATCACCTCCTGAGAGCTAGGCCTTGATTGCTCGCCCACGTTTTACCAAATAGAGAATCTTGGCTGGTGTCCTCTGTGCCTCCCCTCTGCCATATAGAGAGCAGGAGTACAGACACCCCCTTCAGTCTTTACTCTGGTGATGGTTCTTATGTCCTGAGAGGAAGGTTTTACCTTCCTGCAGGAGGATCAAAAAGCAGCAGTCTGTCTATTGTCCAACATTGCAGCTGTAGTGACAGTCAGACTGAGCACTAATATTCATCAGTCCTCCCATAACTGGCCCCCGCTCACACAGCCACCATGCCACTCTGGCACTGGATTATATTTACAGATATATGTGCCACCAAGCTGACTAGGTTATACAATTATTATAATTCAGATCAGAAGTGCAGACAGGTACAAAGCCTCCTCTGCCTACAGAAAAGAAACTTTGTGTTCCAGCAGCAGTCAAGAATGTACATGTGAACTTTGAACCCACCCATTTCACTTCATGGCTAGTGCTGAGGGTGCCAAAAGACTGTCTAAGCAAAACCTCATGTGTACACTATAATTGTGGCATGGCACATTTATGAAATTGGGAGGTTAGCTCAGGGCCAATGTGCTCGCCTTCGAAACAAGACGACGCAGAGCAACACAGGTTCGATCCCCAGTCCGCGCTTAGAAACCTCTGGGTATTAAGCGCATTACAAATAACCAATTCCCCATGAAACATGACTGGCCGTCCTTCTCGGACTGCCTCTTGGGGGGCTGAGTTCCACTTCCTTCCACTCTGCATCAGGCGCCACTCCATTCCCCAAGTAGGGATCATCCTGCTCTCCCATGGACCAGTCGCCTAAGGGCACATCACACATTACATCATGCTCTTCAGTTGCTTCTCTGCATTCTCTGAAGTGAGACACATTACATGTGATTTCCCTTCCGTCATTGTCCTCTGAAGTAATCATGGTGCCCTTCACCTGTGTGACAGTAAGGGGTCCTTGTGTGAACCTGGAGTCCTCCTTCCGGCGTTGTGTCTGGCGTACCACCACTCTATCCCCTATTTCGAAAGTACTTTCTTGGGCACCTCTCCTCACATCTACCATCGCTTTCATCTTCATCTTCTCTCTCGAGTCCTTCTCTCTGAGCTCTTGGTCAGATGATTTCAACAACTGTGTAACTGGACCTTGTGGTAGTCGAGTCCTATAACAACAGCTGAACATAATGTCTGCTGGGCACCTGCCCGTGGTACTGTGGGGCGTGTGGTGCTAGCCTCTCAGTAGTTGGTATAGGGTCTGTTTAAATGGTCTGTTGGACACATGGGTGACTGGCAATGCCCTTTTGATATTCCCCATGAATCGTTCAACCCTGAGGCGTGATCTTCCGGTGCTTTAAACCCATATATTGTGCAAAGTTGGCAAAATCCAGGCTGGTAAACGGTGGACCGTTATCTGATTTGATGATTTTGGGGATGCCATATGTAGAAAGTATGCAGTCCAGAGCAGGTATGATGGCCAACGTTGCCATGGATGACACAATCTGCACTTCTGGGAATCTAGAGTATTCGTTCATTACCACCAAGGCGTAGGTGCATCCCGGAATGGGTTGAAGAAGTTGATCACTAGCTCTTCCAAGATGCCCTCGGGCAGAGGGGACATTTGTAGGAGATTTGGTTGTGTAGTCAGTGCCACTACACAGCAGATAGCATTGTGTTTCAGTGTTTCTTCAACTTGCTTATCCAGGCCTGGAAACCATATCTTTTGTTGGAGCAGCTTCTTGTTGGACACCACCCCTCGACTGACCGTGTGAGCAAGGTTGACGACCTGCTGATCTAATGACTTAGGCAGGATGAGTTTGCATACTTTCATCATAACGTGGTCCTCAGTGACCGTGAGCTCTTCCTGCACCAGTGTTATATTCCTGACGTTTTCTTGAGATGCAAGGTCAAGATGTTTAGCCATGTCTTTTGTATGTTGCAGCTTTCCTTGGACGATGCACTGTGTGATGATGGCCGGAGCTGCATCAGCTGTCGATTCCTGTTGGAGCGTCCTCCATGCTACTGGGAATGGCTTCATCTGGTGGATGACATAGTGTAGATATGCATCTGCGATCGAGTGTTCTGGTCATAGGGTCTCTGCAGGCTGATGGGAGACGGAATGCAGTAATAAAGTTGCAGCAAAAATGTCGCCTGTGCAAAAAATCGCAGCAAAAATGCTGTGGCTTGACCCAGTAAAGGTGTACCCCGTTATACCATTTAAGGGGAGCGAGGGTTGTGACGATGTCCCCCACTCCCTTTAAATGGTATAATGGGTCTAGGAGTTGCAGGGGTGTCCCCCGCATCCTTTACATGGATTGCAGTGGCAAAACCACTGCCTTTCTGCTGCGATTATTTGTGTAAACAGCAATTTTCGCCATGATTTTAACACATGGAAGCCGGGAGAGATAGTCGCCAGGGTTCTTGTCCTTCCCCGGTCTGTAACAGATTGTGAATTTGTAGTCTTGGAGCAGGACGGGGGCATCCGTGCCTTCGGGTTCCCATACATAGTGAGGAGGGCCTGGTGGTCCGTGGCGATCGTGAATGCCTTCCCGAACAGGAAGAGGTGAAAATGCTCACAGGCACAGACTACCACCAGGCTCTCCTTCTCAGCGTGTGAGTATTTCTGCTCCGTGGCCGACAGACTGCGACTGGCGTAGGACACGACTTGTGTGATGTGTGGGGTCTTTTTGTTTAATTGGGCCAACTCTGCTCCAAGACCCACCGGACTGGCATCAACAGTCACTTCCGTCTTTTTGAACGAGCTGAAATAGGCCATATCATTGGCGGATGAATTGTTCGCCTTCATAGTCTCAAAACTTGTTTGCACTCTGGAGACCAGATGAAATCCTGTTTATCTCTAGTAAGCTCCCGGGGTGGGGCACTCACTGTTGCATAGTTTTCCAGATATCAGGAACAGTAGCTGTTGCAAGACCTAGGAACAACCACAGATCTGATACATTCATCGAGCGCAGAGCCCCCTTTAGGGACGCGACTTTATTGGAGTCTGGCTGCATACCTTTTTCTGACAATATGTGCCCAAAGAATGTTAGTGTCCTTTTCCTGAATTCAAATTTGTCTTTGTTAAGCATCACTCTGGTGGCCTCTAATGCCAAACACACTAGATGCAGTGGGTCATCATGTTCCTGAGTAGATTTGCCAAAGACTAACATAACATGTCATCCCTGTAGTTAAGGCAGTTTGGGATGTGTTTGATGACTTGGTGTATTTCCTCTTGGAAAATCACTGCAGCCGAGCATATCTCGAAATTCAACCTTTTGTAGTGATATAACCCCATGTGTGTGACAAACGTGTATATATAGCGTGACTCTGGGGCAAGCTGCAGTTGGCGGTAGCCTTTGTTGAGATCCAGCTTGGAGAACACAGTTGCCCCATTGAGGAGATGAATCATGTCCGTGATTCTGGGGTCCTGGTGACGTTCTCACTGTATGGCTACGATTGGTCAGCTCATGTCCACACAAAGGCAAATGGATCCTTCCACTAATTTATTTGGGACAGGTACGATCGGCGAGACCCATGTGGTGGGTCTAATTGCGGGTTAAATGGTGTTGAGATCCAATAGGTGCTGGATGTCTTCTTTCACCTGCTTATGGCTATTGATGGGGATACCCCAGTAATGTTGGGCAACTGGTTTGACCGTTGGGTCAATGTGGAAATGCAATTTGCAGTTACGCAGCTTTCCAAGACCCTTGAAGAGGTTGGGCATTGCCTTCACAACATCACCCTCCAGTGCCAGGTATTTATGGGCCATCATGTGGTATAGGATGTGGACGAGGCTCCCACTGATGGTGGTCCAGAAACTCAGGATGCATCCACTGTTGGCTTTGGTAGTAAATAGGTGCAACTGGATGTGGACAGTGTGCGACTTGTGCCCGCATACCACTGTGAACATCGCTTTGCTAGGTAGTGGTGTGTTGGAGCCATATGGGAATTTGTCTACTGTGGACGGTCTCAGTCTTGGTGGATGCGGGAGCCGGTTGTAGGCCTCTTCACTCATAACGTTCACCATCGCACTCGTGTCAATCAGGAACTCGGTCGGATTGTTGTTAACTTGCAGAACTAATGTGGGGCTGTGTTCCTTTGCAACCTCATTGCCCAACACCCACACATAACTTTTTTTTGTGTGAAATCTTTATTTATTGTACATCATTACAAGAGTTCGGTAAAAAAAAACAATTTGAATATAGATTAATGAGGTCTGGCCTTAAATAACAATCCTTCAATAATGGTCCGGTCTTATATATTTCAAACCTTGGTGATGATGTCTTTTATATACGTATAACAAACCCCGTATTCCCACCCCCCCCCCACTGCATTAAAAAAAGGGAAAGTAGGACAACTTCTCTATCAGGCTACAAGGCACTTGACTAGCAAACTCATATTGTTCACATAAAGCGTTGCTATATTTGTTACAAGACAGACAGTTTCTTAAGCAGGTTAGGTCTAAAATACCATTGTTCCTTATCTCGGATGAACTCATGAAAGGGGAGCCAAACTTTGAGATATGTTTGGTAAGTCCCTGTTGCCAGGGCACCGACTTTTTCCATGGCCAACACTCCCCATACCTTCACTGTTAAGATGGGTTTCTGAACTCTGACCTGGTGGCCAGAGGTTCAGAAGGTCAGACTAGTTTCCTGAACAGGGTAACCTTCTGGACAAGCCAGACCAATCAAGGTAGCATTGGCGGCGGTCAAGACTAGGACTCAGGAGGGGTGTGGTTGATCGAAAGCCCACAATGAGTACTCACAGCAAGGACACTACAAATTAGTCTCAGTCAGGTGTATGTCAAACATACATATGCATTTAATAAAGGCCTTTTAACACAAACACAAGCAAAGATCAACAGTAATACTTAAACCAAAACCACACTACTATAGAGCATATATACAGTTACAGTGGCCTAAAGGAATGGCACACAGTAAGGGTCCACAACCTGTAGGGGAAAGGAGCAAACCGTGCGAATATACGTTAGGCAGTCCTTCACTTTATGAACCCTAACTCAGAGGCAGTCCAGACCCTAAGAAGAGTCTTATGCTCAAAAGTACTTTCAGATGCAGATGCACGCGATCGTGCGGTTGGGCAAAAACGGGGCATCTTGCAGAGGCTGTAGCAGCTCAGGAAGGCAGGTGAGGCAGGTAAGAATAAGTTCCCACTATTTGAGGAGGGTCTCCCCAAGAGGGCAGAACAGACTCCAAGAATTGGGAATAGCTCGGTAGCACAGGCTACATCGATAAAGGTGAGTGGCCCTCAGGGGACACTCATGTGTAAAAATTGATGGATGTGACAGGGGCCACCGGTAAGGGTTGCAAGTACTCACCGACCCAAGGCACACTCCGGACCAAAGTTTGCCAGTCGAGTCCACTTCTGTTGCGGGTTTAGATGCTGAAAAAGTGCGGCTCTGTGGCTTTCAGCGGCTGAGTTCCAGGGATGAATCCGTGGTGGAACAGTGGTGATTTCTCCTCTCTTGGTGAAGAGATCAACTTGATTTCACTGCAGCTTATCTCAGGGCAGAGGGGGCACTGCAGCAGCCAATCCACGAAGTTTGTCAGCACAGCTAGGTGACACGGTGACCGCGTGTACTCGGGTTCAGGCGTACTCTCCAAATTCCAGACCTAGGACACTTAGGTGTATGAAACTCGGCGGGAGAATGCCTTGAGCCCAGTACATATGATCTCCGAAGTCTCAAGAGTTAACTCAAGATGGCGGCAGTTCCAGAGCAAAGGTCCTGCGCAAGCTGGTGAGTTCACTGGTTGGTCCAGGAACAATTCCGAAAAGGCTCACTTGCAGGTTAAGGTGGAGGTGCCGTGAATAGTTGTTCCCACTATTCAAATGGGGCAAAGCACCTTTGCAGACCTTCTGTTTCAAGGCACATCTGCACTTCTACCAAAACATCCTTTGAGGGTGTCTAGGGCCTGTGGAAACGAAAGGAAGACCCCAGCACACTGTATTGTAAGGTACTGTAAGGTATCTTGCACACTGGTAAATTGCTGCTAAGAAATTGCAACATTGGAAAGGACTAAGGGAAACAAAGTCTCCCAGTACTGACTGTCTTTGAGGGCGTGTCAGTTTCCCCATAACAAGTGAGCGAAAACCCAGCGGAGTGCAGCAGAAGGCTGTGCTCCACTGGCAAAAGTCAGGCTAAGATTGGTCAGACAACAGCAAAACGTTTGGGGGTTCACAACTGGAGGGAAAATTACACAAAATCGGAATCTTTCCTAACACCCACCCACCACCATACTACCAATGGACATGTGTAATCAATGTAGCTTTAGCTCCAATAGCCGTGTAGTTTATTCCGCTGTCGCCCCTAGCAGTACTGGGGAGTTAGGTAGTTCCGCCCCGGCAATCTCCTTTATATGGCCCAATATCTCCTTCCAGTAGAATTGTGCTTTTGGCAACAACCACCACATATGAGCCAGATCTCCCAGAACGCTGCATTTCCTCTAGCAGAGCGGGGATAGTTCTGGTTTAATTTTGTTTAGGCGCTGGGGGTTAGGTGCCATCTGTAGCCGATTCTAATTGATGACTCTTTAATGGCTGTACATTTAGAGGCCTTGTGTGCTTGTCCCCAGATTTGTCCCCATACTTCCTCAGAGATATTCATATCCAGGTCCTTCTCCCACCTATCCATCTATGGTAGCCTGTCATTCATCTGAGCTTTGTCCAGAAGACGATATACTTGCGAGACACCCTTTTTTGCCCTGCCCCCTCTCATTATCCTTTCCATCCCTATTGATGGCCGCCTACCAGCTTCTTTGACTTCCTTCTGGGGTATCCAGTATCTCATCTTTATATACTTATAGCGTTCACCCTCTCCCACCTGGAACGCTTTCTTACAGTCCTCAAAAGAGAGTGACTTCTCATTATGATAAAGGTCCATCAACCGTAGGGCAGTACGCCCTCCCACATATCCTAATATGCATTGCTCCAGCCTGGGAGAATTCTTTATTAAAACCCATCGGGACGAGGGACCAAGACCTGGAGTCAGCCTTTTCATTTGCATCGCCTGGTCCCAACCTTGTAGGAAATTTTGGGTAGACTTCAACAGCTGCCCTCCTGCCTTTCAAGCCTTCCCTCCTATAAAAGGAAGCATGCTTGACGGGATTGTGGTCGCGCTTGTTCTATTTGACACCATCCTTTCCCTGGGTTAGTCTCTGCCCAGTGTAACATGGGTGCCAGCTGTGCTGCAAGTATGTATCATTTTAATTCAGGTGCTCTTAGTCCTCCCATCAACTGGACCCTAAATAGAACCGATCTAGGGACCCTCTGTCGTTTCTTATGCCAGATAAATCCTAAGACTGCTGCTTGCAGAGTTTTAACCATCTGAGCTGGGATTCTGATGGGGAGCGAGCTCGACACATAGAGGAGTCAGGGCAGTAATGTCATTTTAACCACAGTGAGCCATAAACGTTCATGATTATCCCATCTGTCTAAGTCTTCAAGCCATTTCTTCCACAAAGGACGAATATTTGCCCCGTATAGCTCCCTGTAAGTTTTAGTTAATGTTATCCCCAGGTAATCTATCCCCTTCTTCTCCCAAACCAATGGAAATGTGATACCTAAATCGACTACATTATCTGGTCTATCAGATATATTCAAGGCTTTGGATTTAGCATAATTAATGGTGAAACCGGAGACCGCTGCAAATTCCTGAAGTTTCTTCATTATTTTTGGCATAGTTTGTTTCGTATCTCTCATAAATAGCAAAATATCATCAGCCTAGAGTGCAATCGTATGCTCTACCTATTTATAAATTATGCCTGCGATCCGTTGGTCTTGCCCAATGATTGCTGCTAGAGGTTCCATAGCCATTGCAAATACCAATGGGGACAGATGACATCCCTGCCTCGTGCCCCGACGTATGTCTACCACATTGTATGTTTCCCATTAAATAGGAATTTGGTAGGGGAATCTGAAAGTTAGCTAGGACCATCCGTATAAATGCTTGGCCCCATGCAAATGCAAATTTTGGGTTCACCTTGACCCCTATTTCAATAATGTCCACTGCACGCCTGACATTATCCTGCACTTGTCTTCCCAGAATGTATCCCAATTGATCCGCGTGAATCACATTCAGCAGAATTTTTGCTTGTCTCCATGCCAAAATGTTTGCATATAACTTGGCGTCACCATTAAGTAGGAAGATAGGGCAATAATTAGAACGATAAGAGGCATCTTTTCCCGGTTTCAATATTAAAGATGTGGTGGAGAAGCTCATGTCTTCCGTGACTACTCCCAGTTCCCTAATTCTATTAAAGAGCCGAGTCAATGGCTGCATAATCTGTGTCCGAAATGTCGTGTAGAATCCATTTCCGAGGCCATCAGGCCCTGGAACTTTATTGGCTGGTAAAGAACTAATGGCCTCACCTACGTCCTCCTCTGTAATGGGTTCCTCAAGGTGTCCCTTATAATCCTATGTTATTTTCGGCATATTCCAGTTGTCGAGATATGTCCTTGTCTTCCTTTTTTAATAGCCTCTTATGGAATGATTCGACTATTGCTAATTTGTCATCCTCCGCTCACCGTAATTCTCCAGATTCGTTCTTAAACTGTGTAATGTAATTCTGTGTCTTCTGTTTTTGCAAATTAGCACCAAGAAAACGATTGGCTTTACCCCCCTTAACATAATATGTCTGTTTCAGTCTCAGCAGCGTTTTGATTCCAACACTTGCTGGCAGGAATGCACATGTTGCGTTGTTATGTTATGTTATTTTGCATTTATATAGCGCCTTATATACCATTGGTATGGTCTGAAGGCGCTGGTAGGTTCAACGCCTTTGGGAACCGAAGTTCGGATCAGTAGAGAGAGTAGAGAGTCAAAGGTGCGTGTGAGCACTGGATATGTGTGCAGCTGGTGCGGTATTCGTGTAATAGCTGCTTCTTAGCGGTAGGTGTGGTGGTTGAGAGATCAGGAGTATGTGTTCGTTCTGGCAGGATTTATCCAGACTGAATGTGGCTGCGTTAGGCCTGAGGAGAACGCCTGGCTGGGGGGGGTGTAACCAGCAGTGTTTACTTAGAATGATGGGGAATGTGCGCCAGATGTTAGTATGAGAACAGTTATACTGAATGGTGTCATAGTATCTCTGTGTTCTATTTGAGTGGTGGTGTAAAGAAGAGGGTAAGCATATGATGGGTTACATGCTCTTTCAAACGTTCCCTGCAGTCAGAACCATACTATATACGTCGCGCTAATAGACACTTTCTCAATTCAACTTTATACAGGGAGGGTATTAGGCATAATTCTAAAATCAACTTTGCACAGAGCGGTTATTAGGGAGATTGGTCATTTCAGCCGGGCACGCTATTAGACTATTAGGATATTGGGCACACTTCTAAATTCAACTTTCGTAGAGAGGCTATTGGGGGCACTTCTAAATTCAATTTCTAAATGCACTTCTAAATTCAACTTTCACATATAAGCTATTGGGCACGCTTCTAAATTCAACTTTCCCTGAGAGGCTATTGGGCATACTTCTAAATTCAACTTTCACAAATAAGCTATTGGGCGCGCTTCTAAATTCAACTTTCCCAGAGAGGCTATTGGGCACGCTTCTAAATTCAACTTTCACATATAAGCTATTGGCACGCTTCTAAATTCAACTTTCCCAGAGAGGTTAATGGGCACGCTTCTAAATTTAACTTTCACATATAAGCTATTGGGCATGCTTCTAAATTCAACTTTCCCAGAGAGGTTAATGGGCACATTCCTAAATTCACCTTTCACAGGGAGGCTATTGGGTGCACTTCTAAAGTCAACTTTCACAGCGAGTCTATTGGGCACACTTCTAAATTCAGCTTTCACAGAGAGGCTATTGGGCACCCTTCTAAATTCAATTTTCACATTGAGTATAATGGGCAGACTTCTAAATTCAGCTTTCACAGAGAGGCTATTGGGCACCCTTCTAAATTCAATTTTCACATTGAGTATAATGGGCACACTTCTAAATTCAACTTTGCACAGAGAGGATATTAGGCACACTTCTAAATTCAACCAAGGTACGCTATTAGGCGTACTTCTAAATTCAACTTTGCATTGAGAGGATATTAGGCACACTTCTACATTCAATTTTGCACAGATAGGATATTAGGCACACTTCTAAATTCAACTTTGCACAGAGAGGATATTAGGCACACTTCTAAATTCAACCAAGGCACGCTATTAGGCACACTTCTAAATTCAACTTTGCATAGAGAGGATATTAGGCACACATCTAAATTCAACTTTGCACAGAGAGGATGTTAGGCCCACTTCTAAATTCAACCAAGGCCCGCTATTTGGCGCACTTCTAAATTCAACTTTGCATAGAGAGTATATTAGGCATAGAGAGTATATTAGGCACACTTCTAAATTCAACTTTGCACAGAGAGGATATTAGACACACTTCTAAATTCAACTTTGCACAGAGAGGATATTAGGCACACTTCTAAATTCAACTTTGCACAGAGAGGTTAATGGGCACATCCCTAAATTCAACTTTGAGTGGGGGATATGCTACAATCACAATTCTATCTAGGTCAGGCACATGCTACCATTTACAATTTCATCTAAGTGTGGCACTTGGTAACATTATTGCATACCTGTCTTACTTTGAGGCTGGCTAATCATCATTGTCTCTGGGAGTGGCACTAGTTAACATTGGCAAGTGTGTTAGTATGTTGTGCAGGACAACATTACAGTCCAGTCTTGAATGGATTTAGCTTGGTGGTCGAGTCTCTCTAGGTCTGCATGGTGTGAGGCTATGGCGGGTTACATTATGGAAAGGTAAGGTAGAGTGGCAGGGGGTTTCTGGAGTAGAGTAATTGCTCTACACCCCACCCATGCCTCACTTACAGTTTTGTTGGTGTCTGTTCACTGCTGGCATCACTGGCTTCCCCTGCGGACACCTGCAGACACTTTCTGGAGCCACCATTGTAGGAGCCGCCCTTTGCCTCGGTGTCCTTAGCCAAATGGGCTGCCGGGCAGAGGGCTGCCCTGGAAAGGTCTGTAATGACCTGGTGACACGAGTAGTGGCCCAATCACAGAGGGGGAGGGCGGGACTAGCACAACCAGGATGCGGGTAGGGAAACAGGCCTGCGCAAGGGGGGATCAGGGTTACAAACACACAAATATACACAGAAGGGCATCAGATTGACACCAGGATGGGGGTTAACTCACCTGGAGTGGTGAGCAAAAGGTGGGGAGTGTGTTTTCAAGCAGTATGGGGTCGCTCAGGGAGCCTCACTCACCTGCAGCACTCTGGTCGAAAATGGAGGCAGGGGTTTTCACTGGGGCATTAGACCCACGAGCACACAGTGGATTAGCCAATCAGGACAGGATGGGAGGGCCTGGGAGGCGAGAGGAGGGAGGGGAACCAGGAAGAAGGAGCAGGGGATCAGGGGAGGCACACAGGGCCTGGAAGCCCTTTCTGACAGATTTTTCAAGCAGGGCGTGGGACCATGGAGCGGGGAGGGAGAGAGGTTAGCCGCAAGCAGGTTGGGTAAGCAGATGGGTGACTGGGAGGTGATTCAGAGGCAGAGCGGAATTGGCACAGATGGAGGGTGCTACTCACCGTGCTACCACGCGGGAAAACTGGCATTTTACCAAACCACAAGACAGCTGCTGAGAGGTGTCAGTACACAAGCTCAGAAAAGTCACATTAGTTCATTATGCTTTTCTCAGGGAGTATTAAGAGCCGGGGGGTCTTATTAGCAGGCCATACTTTCAGAGATAGAGCTACCTACCTCAATTCATGAATAAAATCAAAACACTGCAGGTTATTTTGTCTTCACAGGTGTCATTCTGTCACAGTGGGGCCTTGGCACTCTGCATGGCATAAGGTTATATTCACCACCCTCCCCGCCCAACCTTAAATGATGCCCTGAATGTCAGTCCTGGTCTGTGTATCAGTATCAGTCTGACAAAGACTGAAACTTAGACTGAATGGCCCTGACATGGACCAAGAATGAGATGGAGACTGAGCCTGACACTCAGACTCAGAGTGACACTCAGACTGGCATAGGCTAGACTGACACAAACTAATTATGGGTCTTAGTATCAGTCTGGGTGTCAGTGTCAGTCTGAATGTAACTCCCAGTATAAGCCTGAGTCACTCTCAATATGTCAATGTCAGTCTGAGTCTACGTTTTACAATGTGTGTCAGTCTGAGTCTAAGAGACACCCGGGCTGAGACTCAGACTAAGAATGACACTGATACCGAGACCGACCCCCAGGCTGAGAGCTATAGAGTGGAACGGAGAGAGGGGGTAGCTCTCACTCCCTGACTCTTACTCTCAGGCTGAGACAGGTATTGATCATCAGACTGAGACCGACAAACTGAGAATGACCTGGACACTGAGACTCAAAGTAGGACTAAGATTGGCTCTCAGACTGAGACTGACACTCAAATGCACACTCATGTCATGATATGTCATGTCGTAACATGACAGTCCCAATAAGCTTCGCAGCCACAGCAATCACTTTGCCATTCCCAGTAAGATCCCACTTTTCACAATTCCACTATATTGCACTCAACAATTCGAAATTAGACAGACATTTCATGGAGCGCAAGCTCCATCAAAATAACAACATACTACGCCTCCTAGAACAGAAGGGCAAGATATGTGATAGCGCTCAGGAGTCCTCACATTGAGTCAAGACTTTCTAGTGCTTTATGCGTAACTTTGTGATCACTGCGAGGCCCATAATTTCGACGGTGAAAATGTCGAATCCAAAAATGGTACAGCGCAGTGATCACATAGATCACTTTTTCCTGCATCCCCCATACCCGCTACCCTTTACCCCTACTTACTTTTCGGTGGCACACTTCTTTCCCGTCCCTCGTCTCTCCCCTCCCACTGCAAGGTCGGTTCCCTATTCCCAAGGTGGGCCGGAACTGCCGCTGCAGAGTCCTTTTTCTTTCTGCGGAACTTCATTGTCCCCCACAATCCATGTAATGGGTGCGGGGGACACCCCTGCACCACCTGAATCCCATTTTGCTGAACATGGGGAGCGGGGGACACCCCGGCATCCCCCGCTCCTCTCATTCGGTAAAATCGGATTTGGTATTTTCGTAACTGCCGAATGCGGAGTAAACGCGCATTCAGCATTTCTTTCCCCAATATTTTCTAGCTGTAATACTAGTGGGTAGTATTACCCAGTTTAAATATTCTCCTTTGTCAACTTCCGAAGTATGAAGGGCTGAGTTACCTGTGCTGGGGATTCAAACCTTCAAAGTGAATGTGTTACTAAGTTAGAGGAGAGCACTTTACACATGAGCTATCCACAAAGGGTGCACATACTCAAAAACATTCTCCTTGTGGTCCCTTAACATTTCACTGAGTCCAGCCTCCCCTTTGCTCCCATATCTTTACTGCCTCACAAGTGAACATCCCACCCAGCTGTCCTCGCACCAGCCCACCACTAGCACCTGCGATACAGCGGACGATCCCACACGCACGGGCCACACTGGGGATGCCAGGGAGGAGTCTCTACTGGCTCCCTTCCTGCCTCTCCAGTAGATCCTACACTGGCCTATGGTGCTCAGCCAGCTCCCACCTGCCCCCTCTCAGCAGGAGTACCCCAAGACTCTGATGCAGAACCCTTCTTATTCATCTCTTACTCTGAAAAGCTGGCCCTACATGCCAGTGTGCTCTGGTTTTGTGGCCTGCTTTGGTCCAGTTTGATGACTTAGTGCACTCTGCATCAGATGCTACCAAATATGTCTCACCATCTACTACTCCTACATTATATGTCAAATCCCTGTTCTTATTCCTTCTCACCATGGAAAATCATCCACACCTATGACTCTGATGACCACCTGTACACTAAGGTCATGCAAAGACGTATCCCTGTCTACTCTCTCCAACTCCTGTCAAACTTGCACACAGTACCTGACTGTCATTGCACGTGACTGTGGCCATGCTGTAGTGTTTACTGCAGCATTGAACATTCTGCATTGCGGGATGGAGACTGCCCCAGAGGGCCCGATTCACAAAGATTTGCACTGGAGCAAACCAGGAGTTTCCATGAGTATCTGTGATGTGCACCTGACTCCTGATACCTGAATCACAAAGCTAAAACTGGAGCAAATCCGGAGCGGCTTGGAGCATCTCTGAGATGCCCTTCAGCAAATATTTGTGAATTGCGTTTACGCGCGAACATCTCAAAGATGTCCCAGTTTTAGGCTTAAAAGACCAGATTCTGAAAAAGTGGTGTAAATGAAGGGAGCGCAGAGGTTGCGTTATTTTCATTTGCACTATTTTTCTGAATTGCTCAGGTCAGCTTATTCTCAAAGGTAGCCTGAGCATTTCTGGAGGGGCTGGACAGTGGCACAAAGATGCCCTGTCCAGCCCCCTTTCAAACATTAGTGTCCGGAGCATGCTCCCAAAAATAATGCATGCCAGGCTCCCATCAACCGCCTAGGTGCTAGGAGTGTATTTCACCGAGACGAGTCCTTAAAAGACCCATCTTGGTAATATGGTTGGTGGAAAAAAGCATTCCCATCCTTGTTTTGGGGATGCAAATGCAGGTGTGAAGGCTGCGGTTTGAATAGCGCCTGTCACACTTAAGAAATAAATCATGACAGGGTCAGAAATTGCCATGTCATGATTTGCGCCGCCCCTGTGCCTGTTTCCTTCCTTCGGGCATTTAAAAGAGCATCCCATTTGTGAATTTGGATTGTGCTTTCAAATGCTCAGGCACGCCCCCTGGTGTGCGCAAATACACAAAGATGCGTAAAAGGGCATGTGAAGGAGCGCGTATATAGGGGTCGAGTCCTAAAAAAAGCGGGGGACTCATTAACATACCATTTGAATGTGGTGACACCAGAAATTAGCATATCAAGGTGCCCTCTGAAAAAAGTGGGGGGACTTCTGAAAAACGTGGGAGGACTCTGTCCACCCGCGTGCACCCTCGACTTCAGCCCTGCAGAGAAGATGCACTAATTCAGATGCCCCTTGAGAATGGGCCCACTCTTTTTGTTGGCTGCGCATCTCATCACTGGCGCCAAAATACGTTTTGAGAATCCGGCCCAGCGTATCCGGTGTAAGAGAGCGCGAGCAAACCTGAGATGTTCAGGGATATCTACAGGTGTGCCCCAAAGCCAATCATTGTGAACAGAGCCCAAAATGTTTTAATATATTATTGTGAACTTCAATAGACTCTTAGATCCAAGAGTCAGAATGTGTACTGGAAGTTTCTACACAATATATATTTAAAGATTATTATATTTCATAGATAGTTTTTTAATACTCTTTATTGTGACTGACTTTACTTTGCTTTATACATTTAGAACGTGCACCGGTGGCCGGAGGGCATAAGGGCTCGCACACAAAGAAATATGGACAAGACTAACTAATGCGGTCACCCGACAGAAACAGGAGTGCTGTCTGAAGATATGCATTATCTAAAAACATGGAGGTCTTCAAACGCTGCTTGAGCAGTTCTTTAGATTCGATCTTCCTGAGATCTGGTGGGATCGAGTTCCGACCTAGAATTGATCAGTGGTGTGCATGAGTCCGGATTACATAAGACAAAAGGCAAAGTGTCGAAAACGAGTGCCAGACACACATATCAATAATTAGAAGGAAGTGTCTTCGTACATCCTAGAGGAGAACTGATGGTCTCGAGTAGAAATAGAGGTACTGGTACTACTATTAGTGTAAACACTTGGCTGCCTGCACGTAGTATGTTCATGCCCTAATATGTTTAGGCATCCAAGTGTTTACACTAATAGTAGTACCAGTACCTCTAATATTTTACATTAGGTGTCAGGTAGAGGTACTTTAACAAACATACAACTCTACTCAAGACCATCCTTTCTTCTCTAGGACAGTGTGGACACTTCTAGTCTGAATAATTGGGCGCACCATATAGGTTCTCATTTGTTGCTATTATGTGATGCATTTGTTTAAAAATATTTTTAGATTTTGAAACATTTATGTCCATTGCTAACTGTTTTCATATATAGGAAGGCATTTGCTTTTAATCATTGATGTGTGTGTCTGGCACTCATTTTCGTCACTTTGCCTTTTGTTTTATGTAATCTATATATCCCTGTTAGTAGGCCCTGTCCTAACACCTTCAGTATTGCAGGTTACCTGTTTCTTCAAGGTGCATGAGTCTGGAACATTATTTTGGACTGCAGTACATCGAGGGGACTGCGGAGGTTTCCTCTGTATTATCTGCTGTCATCCATGGATGACTACTCAACCCCGAAGAACTGAGGTTATGTACTTTGCCTTTCCATAAGCCCCTACACCATCACTCCCCTCTCCATCCAACACATTTTGAACGTATTTTACCCATAGGCAAATTTCTCTGTCCAAGTTTCAAATTGTATATAATAACGGATAATGTAAACCTTAACAACAATTCTTAACATTATAATATTTATTTATTTATAATAATTTATAAAGTGCAGCCACTGACCCGGGGGCTTAAGGGCTCTGACAGAGACAACATATGTCCAAGACCAGAGGGTCCAGGTACGGACAAAAGGAAAGCCAGGAATCAGGAGAGATATTAACTCGGACGGATGTGTCAGCGAAGAATTTTTAGTTAAACAAGTAAGTTTTTAGGCCCTTTCTAAAAGCTCTACTGGAGGTTTCTTCTCTGAGCTTGCTGGGCAATAGGTGCGGGCTATTGAATGAAAAGCTCCAGTTTTAACCTGTGAGAGTCTACAGGCGGGGATGGTTAACACATGGCAGTTATTGGATCTAAGATTGTATTTACTAGTCTTGGTCAGCAGTTCGACCTTAAGATTGCCAGGGCCAGAATCTTTTATACAGTTAAAGGATATCGACAATATCGATATGATATCTCATTGAAAGAATCAGGAGGAAAGAAAAGCAAGCCCGCTCCAGCCAGCATTCAATGTATGCAGTTTCTATATTTATATCAAGGGTTGGCATGGGCTGTACAGGAGGAAAGGGGAGCGCAATGGGTGTGTGACATGGATGACAAGCAAAAGCCAGGGGAGAAGGCAGACAGTGAGGAGGAGGGTGGCGGGAGGGACGGGTGCACAGGAGGGCAGATGACCTTTGGTTAAGGACCCCTGAGGTAAGGAAAAGAAAGGAGCAAAGAAGTAAAAAGGTCAGGGTCCCAAAATGGGAGCCACAGCTCAGGCATAAAGGAGGAAGGCAAGGGTTGCTTATTTTGGCCCTTCTGACCATTGGTCCACTCCACTCTTTGTAGGAGGGGATTGCTCATTGGGCAGTTTATTGGTCGGTAGACATGTGGGGTTGTTGCTTTGTTCACATCCTACTATGATGCCGTTTCTAGCTCCATTGCATTACCTTCTCGCACCAGTCTATACCAGTAGGGGGACTGGGACGAGGAAGACGTGGTATCAGAGTAATGAAGATTGATGGCAAGTTGTCAGAGCATTACCCCCTTGCCGCATCTTCCTCGTCCCAGTCACCTGACTGATATAGACTGGGACGAGGTAGATGTCTCAGAGTAATGAGGACTACCAGTAAGTAATTGTGCCATTTCATTATTTTTATGTATGATTTTTCGGTCCTGATGTTTGTTTGCCCAGCACACGCTTGCTTTTATAGCCATTCTTCGGTTCATCCCATGGTTCTTCTGGGGATTGTTCAGGGGTGAGGCCTGCTGGCAATTTTTGGAGGGATCTTGGAAGACAACTTTAAAAAGCGTTATGAGTGATCCCACAACAACCTTTGGGATTGTCCAAAAACATCACTTTAAAATGTTTGTTAAGTACGAACATCTCACCTTCCATGTGCTGCCAGGTTAGTAATACGCCCGTATTCTGCCGCTCAACAGAAACCTGCATGCAAGTAGCAAAACCTAACTGCTAACTGTGAACAAATTCAAAACCCCACAAAAACTAGCAATATTGTCACACACCATACTTCTCTTTCCAGAAAAGCTTAAGCTTAAACGCTGTCTTCTGCGCCCTGGTTTCTTTGAGCACACATCATTTTGAATACTTGTTCAGTGCTCGTGGTATTTCTGCAGTATTTAAAAACGAATACCCGGAAGTACCAGAATGCAATATGAAGTGAGCCTAAAAGGCGGGACTGGCTGATTATTTCAAGACTGGTATGGGACAAGTTGAGACCACTGGTAGCTTCCTTGTGGGCCATTCCATTTTTAAGCCATAAAGACACAGCCCAGAAGAGCAAGTGTGATAAAGTTGCCTGCTTTTAGTCATCGTTTGAGACAGGCATTCGGCGTGTTGCTATGGATGTGAAAGAAATGTCCAGTGCCACAAAAAAGTGAAACTTTTTTGAGTATTTAACAAGCAAATGACATGATCTAGTCAGCATTCCAAACTTTAAAAAAGAGGCTTACTCAGTGATTGAATTTAGTTTGCAGAATGTATGTTGAGAACCCAACTTGGAGCATTGAATGCATATGTGCCATTGCAGTGCTAATTGCCAACCATTAACACTTGGTGGAACTTTGAACCAGTCCGAGAATAAGGCCTCTTGTATACTTCCTTCATCACTGTTCGAGGTGTGTACTGCAGCCCTATATTACACATGTGCTGCTTTGAATAGAGTATGTATGAAATAAAGAATCATTGTTACCAGGGGATGGGGAGCAATCCTGGGACATCTTATGGGGGCTCTGCCTCGGGACATTTTAACCAGCTTTTGTAAACTTTCAGGAGTGGCTTCAGACCCCCAAAATCCATGACTGGATTTTTTTAGATCACACTTAATGTTGGAGTCTAGTCTCTAAGTGCAGAACCGGTATCGAACCCATGCTGCTCAGTGTTGACTTGTTTCCAAGACAAGCACGTTGCTCCTGAGCTATCCGGATAATTAAGTGACTGTTTTTTTTGTTATGGATTAAGGAGTTGTGTTTCGTATTCTCCAAGAGGGGAATATAACAATATTCATTTCTTATAGATCACTTCATGTTTGATTCTTCCAGCTTCTAAGCACTGTAATTAACAGGTGCCTTTACACAATTAGATGATACTCCATTTATCGACCTCGGAAGGATGAGAGGCTGAGTCGTCTCTGCTGCCCCATGTTGGAGCCGACTCCTGATCTGTTGGCCCGGCATTTAGACTTTATGTAGACTGTTTTTGTTGTTTGATATTCTTGCCCTGCTTGTGGGTGACTGTTAGGGCACTTTTAGCCAGCCCGCAGCTCACTGGCGGAACTATTCGTGTCCTGCTGGAACTTTCCTCCACTGGGTCTTAGGCCTCTGTCAGAGGTTAGCAACCGGAGTCTGTTTTCTTATCGTAAAAGCCCTAATACTTTTGTTTCCTGGATGATTAGGATGGTCTTTCCCATCCTTAATAACTGCCATGCACACCTTTTACTCGCCCTCAGTAGCCTCAACGTCTTGGTCCTCCTTGACGGCAACTCAAACGCCGACACCTCATCACGGAAGCAGAGACTCAACCCGTCGCCAGCTACTGAATATCTGCGCCATTATATGCCATATCCAACCCAGACAGTTTCTCAAGCTTTCGGATCACATGCCCATTGTGTCACCCACTTTCACCCCACTTCTGCGATGAGCTGCCCCTCGGGAAAACAGCACAAGGGTTTAGTAATAGGACTATGCATGGGACTGGAGCACGCAGAGGATGACGCACGAGCGAGCTTCTGTGCAGCCGAAAGGCGGCCTGTCTCTGTGCTTGCCCGGCTCCTGCGGGGTGTAGGGGGGGGGGTCTAGGGGGGGACTTCTCACACACCGGCCCCCCGCCGAGATCACACTGGGCTCCCTTGGAAGTGCGTCAGCCCCCTGACAGCCGGGAAGACAGATGGACAGGCCCTGTGTATTCAGGTGCAAAGCTGCTCTGCACATGGCTGCCATCTGCCTGGGCGAGGCCTACAGCCCAGGGTTTATACGCGGGACTAAAGTCAGAGCGGTGGGGCTCGGGGGTCACAGAGTAAGAAGAGAGGCTGGGATCAATGGTGGGAGACCCGAGACCGAATGAGGGCGCCTGAACCGCCTTACTGCTGCTGACAGAGAAAACCCACTCAAAAAGCCCACTGCTAGTGGAGTAACTTTGCTGAAAATGTTGGGGGGGGGGACATGACAGCTGAAAAAAAGGTGCCCTGGCCAAATGAATGGGGACAACATAGTGTGCCATGAAAGTTGGGGGGGACAAACACCCCTGTCCCCCCTAAAATTACGCCCATGCCCGCCACTGCCACCCACCTTAGCTTGGTAGCTCCAAAGTGCGTCACAAGGAGGTTCCGGGTCGTGCATAATAATCACTATCCAGGTTTTGTCAGTCACCAGCTGACAAACCGGAGACATCAAGGTCCACAAGTGGCCTCCCATAGTTTCAAAATTGAAAGTGTTCACAGAATTTGATAATCATTTCAAATTTGTGACACCATAGAGGCAGAACACGTGCAGGACTGTCATCCAAATGTCACCGATGTGGGGGAACAGCACGGCACACGTTCTGGTATTTTGTATGTTGTAGAACTGCGCAAGTTGCGTTCTTTGGAATCTTTGCAACACGTACTAACTAATATTTAGCTCTTACTAGAGCTCCACCTGCAGAAATTGAGATTTTTGGGAATCTTTGTAAGCTCCGCAAGTTGGGATTTTGGTACTCTTTGGCGCACAGACCATAGGGTGAATACACGTCCTGTTTTTGCCGGGTATTTCCCAGAATTGGGTGCTGTGTCCCCCTTTCTCGAAAGTATTTTTTATTTGAAAACCCACTCCCGGTTTTTGTTAGTAGGTCTTCAATAGCTGACTGCAGTCAGGAATAAAACATTTCACACAGAAAACATGCTGTATTTTTAAGAGAGTGATAATTTGTGATAGAATAAACACATATTATAATCAATTTAACAGTAACACTTAAAGGTAGGCCATCCCTGGGAGGCCTCTAGCCACCATCCTTTAAGGTATATGCTGTGGCGCTAACTAACTGCACCGCAGAGGCTACTTATGCAACTCATTCAGACATTATAAACCCGAGCACAAGCTCCATTGTGTTGTTGGATTGGTACGGCAAATGCATGACACTAGACCCCCTCCTCCCCAACTGCTATTGAACAGCCACTGTCACAAGTTAGTCCTACTTTTATATCAGTTACCCTGTCCCGGTTTTGTATCTTGAAAGTTCAGCACAAGTTGTTCATATAATCGCTGTGCCTGAGTTGTAAGAGCGCCTCATTTCTTTAATGAACAGTTTGATGAATTATTTTCTGCAACCAATAATTGCACGTCACGCAATTGGTGCTGTTAATTTCAACACACGCACAATTAGGCGCATAGTTTTAAATAAATAGGGCGCTCTTATAACTCAGGTACAACAATTATGTGTATACTGTTTTAGTCTAGTCCAGAAAAGCTCGTCATTGTTTATTTATATCACGCTTAATACCCAGAAGTTTCTAAGCTCTGCATCGTCTTGCTCCCAAGGCGAGCACGTTGCCCCTGAGCTATCCTCCCGTGCTGGTGCTGCCCACATTGCAATTATGAGAAGCAGTGAGCTGCATCAATTATGGGACGCAGCCCCGTTGGCAATAGCGCCCAATGGCTCTTGCAGAGATGTTCTTAAGCTGCGCCGGTTGTGGTCTATTCCTTTTTTTTCTGTGCATATGTTTTGAGTTTTCGATGAGTGCAAAGCTTGACTACACAAGTTGTGATTTTGGGGTCTTTCGGAGCTGCACAAGTGGTGATTTTTTCAGTCTTTGCAGAAATATGACATGCCCGAGTTGGAATTTGGGGGTCCATTGATGAGTTTGACTGCACAAGTTATGCTATTGTCTTTGTGCAGTTCAGAGTTGCACACGTTATGGATCATTAGTTCTTTGCAGAGTTTGACAGCACAACTTGCGATGTTGCGATCTTACTAATAGCGAGGCTATGCATGTTGTCATTTTGGGGTTCTTCTTAGAGCTTGACTGTGCACGTTAATTTATGGGTCCTTGGGGTGTTTAGAGGTATGGAAATTGTGATTTTGGGGTCTTTGTAGCTTCGTGGTGGCACATGTTACAGACTATGGGCCTGATTCAACAAGTGTATTTCAAAGGGAAAACCCCATTGGAAAACACTTTGCAAATCAGGCCCATGTGGGTCCTTTGCGGAGCTGGACTGCAAACTTTGTAATGTTGGTGTCTTTGCAACTCTTACCGTACCATGAGTATTCATTTTGGGGGCTTTGCAGCGCTCAGACCAGCAAAGGGTATCGTTTATTTGTTCTCTACAGAACTTGGCAGCCCAATTAGTGATTTTTTTTTGGCCAGCTTAGGGCTGCACACGTTGTGAATTGTGAGTCCTAGCAGAGCTGCATGAGTTGTGATTTTGTGGTCCACACTGAGCTTGGAGATGCAGAAGTTGCACTTATCAGGTTCTTTGGAGAGCTCAACACTCAGTTCTTGGTCTTTGCTGATCTCAGTGCCACACAGGTTCTTTAAGCTTTTGCTTGGGATCCGTTTTTGACTTGGACTGAACTTCCACCTATGAACATGTGGTTGTATGTTGGCTCTGGTCCGTGCATTGCGTTGTGCAGAGGGGTGGGGAGAGGTGTCACCTATTCGAATTTGTGCAACGACGTAGCCATCAGAACGTACCTGATAGGGTCTGACCCGAAGGCAGCGCTTTATGAGGGAGTCAGAATTAAAGAGGGGCTCCAGCTAGGGGCGTGGCCCAGGTACACGTGAGTGGGCCTCCCCCGCCACTCCACCCATCTTTATTTTCACCATACCGCATAACTAGAGCCCCCCCACTTGCTTACATGGGGGAGGGCTGTGTGATAAATACTGCAGAGTCCTCACAGAAACCAATACGCCGTTGTTGCAAAGTCATTTTGTATGAAAAAAGAGTGGGGAGAGGATGTAATGGGTTGGAGGTTTGGGAATATTAAAAATAATGATAGGGAAGAGGGGACTGGGAGAACCACCCCCCCCCCCAAATAAGAAAAGAAAAATGTCGATGGGGTTTTCGCCAAAAAAGGTTCAGTGAAAAACCCATCAAAAAATAACATTTGTTGAGAGAACCTAGAAACCCTGCCTAAAGTCTCCTCCCAGGTGACCACGGGAAGGCAGTCGCTACCTTATCCTAACACTGGGGGTGGTACTAGCCGGTTGCATCAACTGGGAGGAGAAGGACACCAAAGGAATGGGATGACTCAGTTCAGAAAGACGCAGTATTCATCCTCTTTGGAGGATGAGACGTACATAATACCGGAGTACCTAATGGCTTGTTGTCAGAGTAAGGCTTCCCTTCCTAAAATTACCCAAACTTTGAGTTGTGAAGTCCCTTATGGACTACCTAGAAATGGTATATCTAAGAATGAGAGAATTGCTACCATTACTTCTGACGGTTTTCCATCTTAGGTTGGAATTATAAAACCAAAAACCAATCATTCATTCCTTTGGAAGCTTTTAGGGTGGCCTGGAAAGGTGCCCATGATTATGAGTGGTTCATGTTGTGCACACCATATGGCTAACTGGGGATGGCGGTGAGCTGGGTGCCATGTTATAGTATCATAGGTATCAAAATGTAGTTAATTATTGGATGGGATATGTTACTTTAGTGTTCCTGCTGGTATAAACATTGATACATATTAGTTTGCATGCATGCAGAAAGATACATTTATAAACACACCAAATGTAAAAACATACATATAGAATAATACAAATACACAGGGAATTCATGTATCTCACAATTGAATCAGAAACACGATAGTTGGGACCCGATAAAAAAAAGTACTTTGACTTTTAAACTGACTTTGCCAGGTTTTCGGAAGGCAGAAGGCAGGTGAATGAGCAACTTCAACCTTCACGGTCAGTACAGCTGTAGAAAATAGCCATGAGTTTTTAGGGTCTGATAAATATCCTAGATAGTTGATGTAATCTCCTGATGCCTGAGTGTGTGATAGACATAGTTTTGTTCCTTATTTTGGTCAGTGTAAAAACGCTGGGGGAAGCCAGTGCCTAAGACTATTCAGGAGTTTCAATTGTGCGATGAAGTGGGAGTTTTGTAGATTGGAAAGTTTCAATGGAACGGTGACCTGGGGATTGAGATAGCATCAGTAGCTCAAAGAGAATTCATCCACCCAGCCTTTCTCATATTTGTATTTGTATTTATTTGTTTATATAGAGCTTTACACCAAAACGCTGCTCATCGCAGGGAATATTAATGCGAGCCATGTGCAAATCAGAGTTAGAGTTTAAACGGCTTAGGCCAGTTATTGCTAGTAATGAATTCTATGTCAAGAATGGAGGCGAGCATTATGCTTAACTTTCTTTACTCATGCTCTCCAGCAGTTACAAAACGTACAACAATGTATCCATAATAAAAACAAAAAAAACTTTCAACTTTCTTCCCTCTTTTTTTCTTTCTTTCTGGACTACAACTCCCTATGTCCAGTCTTTTTCTGTAGTCCACTTAGCACTCCCTGCAGCTCTTGTGCCACTTACTGCAGGGTTCCTTCCTGTTTCTTTCCTGTCCTTTGGCAAGTTAAGTAGCTTTCCTTTCTGTGGAGAACTAAATGGTTCAAGTGTTTGATTTATTTGAGTACAAATATACATATGTATTGAGCACAGTGTAGTTTATTCTGTAGCGCAGCGCTGGAGTGTCGGTGTGCAGTAGGCGGCTTCACAAGGGACTGAGTCCCTCGCTCGTTGTAGCATGAGACAGAGCCAGGGGACCAGGAGCACGATCCGGTCCTCAGCCTGCAGCACAATAAAGAGAGCTGGAATCTCAGCTCTGGGCCGGGAGACATGACCGCCGTCAGGGGCGAGAGGGGTCCGTGAGACACTCACCTCACTTGTGGAGAACCGCCAACGTGGAAAAAAGGACTTACAGAGCCACTGTACTCTGAGGAGGAGCTGCACAGGCGTGACCCAGTAACGTTTGCACAGTGCAGACGGCTCCACAAAGCTTCAGCTCTACGGGACTCAGATTAGATTTATGAAGAGGATTAAACATTTTTTTATTTAAATGCAGTCAAATTGCTGATTGTACACATCAAGGCAGTGCAGCCTGCTGCAAGCATTAGCTGCGAAAGCCACCAGCAGCTGCAATCAGGAGGGCAGCTTGCCCCAGCACTGTATAATATAGGCAGCAGAGCCAGGCAGGGACACCAGTCAGAGCAGGGTAGTTCCCCAAGGGAATGCAATTCAGGCTACAAGTACAGACGCTAGGCATGGGTGAAACAGTACCTTACCTAATTTAAGAGAATGCCAGAGTACGAAGAGGACAGGTGGCATGAGGAAGGCGAGCAGAGGGAAGACTCAGAGCTTGTCTCAGTTTTAAAAGGGTTCTAGGAGACTCCCTCGCCCTAGCTGTGGCACAAAGGGTCAGGCCCCTTCAAGATCGGCTTGACTCGCTGGAGTCCCTGATTGGGAGCAGCAAGCAGAACAACGCAGGAGTTGAGCACAGAAGCACGGCCAAAACACATCCTCAAGTCGAGGGGCAAGATTAGGGGATCCAACGAGCCAAGATAAAAGGGAGAAAGAGAGTATCCCTGAGGCGTCCCATGCATTTGAGAAGCTCAGAGAGGCTTTTATGTGAAAGTCAAAGGTGCCAAGCCTCTAACCCCCATCCCCAGGGGAAGAGAATATGGGAGTCACAGACATGGTGTCAGGAAGCGATAAGTCAGTTCCGGCGATCTCGCCAAACAGTCTGACCCAACCCCGAGTGGGGAGGAAGAGGCTCAGAAAATAAAATCACACAAATGACACAGAAGTCGAATTGGCAGATATGTTTGACCCAGAGACATCATTTGGGGTTCACCAGGGGTCGCAGCTGCAACCCCAGGGCCATAGTTTTCAACCCCAGGGTACTCCCTTGCTACCCCAATTATTGAAAACAATAACAAACAAAAAAGGTGTGGGAAAAAAATAAAATCCAAAAAAAACAGAAGCTCCTGGTGTGGGGGGGGGGGCGCAGTCCCTGCGGTGCAGACCCCCATCCCCGCCAGGTCTGGGGGGTCTCTGGCCCAGTCACATGCCACGTTCAGCTACAACTCCTTCTCCCTTGGCTTCCTCCCTCTCGCAGCTTCCTAGTTCTTGTTTGTGAGCAGCACGGAGGAGTCGAGGGTGGCCCAGAAGGACGGACTGAAGCTGCAAGAAAAAGGTAAGAAGGCTTTAAAAAAAATCTGATGTGTACTTTGCATGTGTGAAGTGCGTGTCAGATGTATGTATGTGAATGGTGGGTGAATGAGAAGTAATGTGATGTGATGTGTGTTTTTGAATGTTCTGGGTGGGTGTGTGCCTGTGTAGAGAATGCAATGAGTGGATGTAAGACAAGGTGTGCGTGACTGACTGGTGGGTGAATGAGTATGAATGTGGTAGTGCGTGTTTGAATGTTGTGGGTGGGTGGGTGTGTGCCTGTGTAGAGAATACAATTGGTGGAAGTAAGAGAAGGTGTGAGTGAGTGACTGGTGGGTGAATGAGTATGAATGTGGTAGTGCGTGTTTGAATGTTGTGGGTGGGTGGGTGAGTGCCTGTGTGGTGAATGCAGTGTGAATACATGTGAGAGGGGATGTATGGGCGAGTGACCGACCGGTGGGTGAAAGGGGATGCATTTGTGCATGTGTGTATAAGGCCCTGGGAGACTGAGGATCACTAGAGCAGTTTTTACACATCCTTTATTGACTTTGCAGGTTTTGCTGGTTTTTTTCAGGCAAAGCCAAGTTCATGTGTGCCATTACATGGCTAGACTGGCATTTTGGTGCAGTCATTCTAGCCATTGCTTACTGTGTCATGACTTTTATTACTCGCCATCTTTACAAAGGCAAGCATTAGAAGTAGTGTTACCTCGCTAGACAGATGTTTTGGTGTAGCTGCCTGTATATTTCTTTAATGTAGCATGACCTTTTATTAACTGGGCATATATGATGAATCAAGCATGATAAGTGTTCTTATGGGTCTAGACTGGCTTACATTGGGACCTGTTTGGCAGGTTTTCATATTGCCACATGTCACATTTAATGGCCAAACCAATGGGAGTATGTTCTTACATAGGAGTACTGGCATATATTGCCAGAGCCAGTTCTGAGCCCAGTGCCAGTCATGATACCATTAAAGAAAATCTTAAAGCGAATATGAGCATGGTTTTTTATGGGAATACTAGCATATGTTGGTGGAGCCAGCATGGAAATGTATGGGACCAGCCAGCATGAACATGTTTTTTATTTTCTGTGCGCCTACTACAAGAGACTTAGTAAGGTGAGCGTCCGTGTTTCACGCATTATTTGGAAATCACCACGCAACAGACGATTATGAGATTACACGCGTCTGATACAAATAGACAACATTACTTTATTTATCTACAGACCCCGTACCATATATATTTGCTGGCAATCCCTTCAAGGCCAAGCAGAAAACTCTGGACGTTCAAAATACCCACCCTCAATCTTTCCCGTGTGGACCCTCACAGTCTGCATTTAAAGCAATGTATTCCTTGCACGCCCATACGATGAGGTTTAGTAAGGTAAGCACTTTTTTCTATCATCCGCTGCTTCTAAATCTTCACAGACTAGACTAATCAGAAAACATAATAGTTAGTTAATAATACAGGCAAACTATTCCCTTTTTTCATCAGATTTTGTATTAAACCAATGCGCTGGCAACCCTCACACGCATTACTGACAATAGTATGAGTGTGACTGTTCCGAAAACTAGATAGGTAAGCTTTTAAAAACATTTTTCTTTTTTAACTTCTTGGTCTAAAGCACTTGCTTTTCAAAAAAGATGTTCCCAAACTATTGTGCAAATAAAACATGAATCTGGAATCAGAATACCAATTTGAATGGTTTACAATGCACCTTGCTAGTCACCAACAGCAGTTTAATACGCTATTTCATTATTCTAATTAAACTTTCAAGCAATTGAATCCAAATTCAATTTACATTTTTGAGGCTTGAGTCACACAATATTAACCTTTTTCTCCTTGGTCTAGATATGTGTCCCAAACACCATTTTGGGTCCCTAGTATTAGACCATGCAATACATTAAGTCCATAGCCTATTCCTTTTGCTGAACGCCTGCATGGTTCAAACCAGCAGAATTAACATTCACCAACTCTTTTTAATTTCAAGGAAATGTATAGACCAGTGACTTTGAGAAAGTGAAATAGGTCAACGTTGGACTGACTATTTTGCCTGTTGGTATATGGAGGTTGTCCGTTTTGATGCAAACACTCTACAGTATACATGGCACAGGGAGCAGTCGTTTTCAACAATTGACTTTGTTTTTATATCTCAGAATCTCTTACAATTATGTACTCCCCTCATTTCAGTTGACTTGGGATTCAGTGATCACTGCTTAATTGCCTTAGAACTAGAGTTGCTATGTGCTCATCTTTACGCAGTTCCAGAATTGGCTTTGGTGGAAATAACGCATCGCCCGAGTACAATTCACTGGAATACATTTCTGTGTCAAAAGCTTGTGAAAAGTCTGGAAAGGATTAAATTATATGACCCTCTGATTCTGCACAAGACATTGAGCCACATTACGAGTCCGGAGGTAACCTGCCGGTTTTTCCGGCTTGCTTACTGCCGGATTCGTATTACCATTCCAACTCCGTGATTCCCGGAATTACCGGGGCATTACGACCCTGGTGTCCCGGGAATTCCGGAGGCGGAATTCGGTCCTATGGGACTCAATGGGAATGGGGATCATGGAAACACTGGCACCATCTCGTGATGGTGCTGGTGTTTCCACATCCGCCTGCAGGCGGGCGGTGTTAAACCCGCCAGGTCAGACGTGGCGGGAAGGACACCTCCGCCTGCAGGACTCCGAATCACCCGGTATGGAAATAACGGCAGCGGCGGGCTTACCGCCACCGTTATTTTCATACCGGGTGACTCGTAATGAGGCCCACTGTCTGGTTGGAAAGATGCAATAATCATATTATTCAAGAACAATTGGCCTTGCTCATGGGTACACTTCAAACTAAGCAGAGTACTCATTCTCACCAATTTGACCAGTATATTGCCTCTTTAAAAAAAACAAAAACACAAAAATTGGCACGGCAAAGGGTTTCTGAAGGCAAATATCTTATAAAAATAAACAAATTGTGCAGGCTTATACCTATGCTTGCCGCGGCCATCGTTATCTACTGCATCTTTCTGATAACCAGAAAAGTGTCAGATATTTATGTAAACAGGATACTAAATCAATCTGGCACCTGTTTAAGAATTCTGATTATGTGGACAGATGTAAACTACATAATGGTAATTCAGCACAAACATGGTCTTCGTTCATTTCTGAGACATTCATACTCCCCAATAACCATCTGCATCAACATTTTATAAAGAGAAAATTATCACACTTTCCACGTATCACTTGGATCATCGCAGATGTGATATGGGCTATTGGCAAACTTAACTTTTCGAAGGCTGCTGGCCCTGATGGTATTCCAGCATGTGCACGAAAAAATGATGCTACATTTTGGGCTAGAATCTTGATATTGAAATTTGAAAACATCTTTAATACCACCATTATCCCCTCTTCTTGGCACACAGCATTGATAGTCCCTACATATAAAAAAGGGAATCACGATGAGCCGTTAAATTATAGGCCCGTAGCGTTAACGGATGCATTTTACAAAGTTTAGACTATTTTGCTGCTACAAGAACTTGAAAACCACATAAAAACCATGATATTTTATCCCAGAATCAAACAGGATTTAGAAAACAGATGGGCACGGCAGCTAATGCAACTGTTCTGTCACATCTTTTATTCTCAGTAAAAAAAACTCAGCTGGTACACTCTATATGGCCGCATTAGAGCTGAGCTCGGCTTTTGATTGTGTAATTCGTGATTTGTTATGGTGTGAAATGCAAAAGTGGGGTTTCCCTGAGCTTAATATTCAGTTGTTGGCATTACTACACACAGATACCTACTTTAAAATTTGAATTAATCAGCAAGGAAACGTAACAGAGAACATTCGGACTTGCAGAGGCGTGAAGCAAGGTTGTAACTTTGCTTCGACTTTGTTTAATCTATATCTGGTAGACATTGATCGTATTTGGAGTCAAATACTTTGTTTCCCTGCGAACATTGGCCATTTAAAACTAAATTGGTTGGCATATGCGGCTGACATTGTGTTATTTGACAGAAAATGCCTTTTGGACTCCAAAATAAATTGCAACCTTTTGCTTCCTTTGCACACAATCACAATCTGCGCCCTAATGTAGCAAAGTCAAAGATCCTAGTATTTTCGGGTGGGAAAAAACGGCCATGTTACAACTGGACCTTTAACAATATTGCGCTGGAAAGAATTGCAGCTCTAAAATACTTTGGATTTGATGTTACAAATACTTTCTCTAAAAACACTGGTTTGAGTTCTCAGTAGCAAAAATGCATCCTCTGAAGTCTCAATTAAGGATTATATTTCACAAATACTGCAAATATTCATTAAGTCCTACCATTCAATTTTATTTGTTAACAATTGAAGCTTGTTGTATGGGTTGGATTTATGTCTTCATGACATCGATCAGATTCTTAACACTTTGCAAGCACGATTATGGAAGCAAACCTTGGGTCTGGGTTTATCAAGCTTATCTTCACGTTTTCTGTGGCGTCATGAACATGTTTACCAAAATGCCAGATTCCTCTAGGAATTCTATTTACATTGAATTTGCAAAGATGCTTCAACTATAGCATCCACTATCTGTCTTACTCTTTAAGAAAATAATGGAATGTGCATTAGTGCGTATTGACATTACTGAAGAAGATATTATTATACGTGCTGGCTATGCCAAAAAAAAAAATGGATTGGGTGGAAGAGAGGAAATTGATTCCTATGATTTATATCAGGAATTCGCACATCATTCACACAAAAGGTTACCAAGACTAATGTACATTGAGTGCTTCCCTGATGCCCTAACTCGTGATATATATATGCAATTTCGTATGAACCAGTTGCATACGTTAGAATGAATTAAACATTGGACATCTGCTGTTGGTGAGGGATGTAGATTTTGTAATGTGAAGTCTCAACCAGAATCCATTAAGCACCTGCTTATCTATTGCAGCTATTTTGACAGCGACAGAATTGTATGTTTGGGGGAAAGGAATGTTATTAGTACCAACTTCTCAAGGGAACCTCTTTGGTCAAAATGTATGAGTAACCGCCTTTAAATCATTTATGTGTGCATTGCGACGATTTCTCTTTATAATTGGAGCAGAACTGCTAGAAAAAAAAGTATTGCGTTGCAACTGAATGACTTTAAACATACAGGTCCTAAGGCGCGGGGGGCTTCAAATGGTGAAATTGAGCCTCTAAACCAATTCCTTTTGTTTCTTTCTCTTTTATCATTGTTGTTGTTTTATTTGTGATCTTTGCTATGTTGAGTAGATCGCAATAATCTACATGTTAAAGACAAAAATTTGATTTTAAGTTGTTTTTTTTTTCTCGATATTTGTATCTCATGTTGTACTTTTTTTTCATACACGTTTTATGGTGTGAAAAATGTCTTGTAAACTGAAACACACGGTATTAATTTAAAAAAAAGAAAAAAAAGAAAGTGCCTTTCAATGTTTACCTATTCAAGGACATAGACAATGGGTCACTCACCTCAATACCACAAATACCACAAACACTATTCAGTATTTACTTTAGAAAATGGCTAGCTTGTTCACTAATGTTTTGACAGCATATATGAAACAAAGTGTCACTTATAACTATCTAACCTATTGCTTTCTCTCTTTCTCTCCTCTCCCCTTCCCCCCTCCCCCTCTCTTACCGTCCATGTCTTTTACATTTCTCTCTCTATCTGCACTGAATTGCAACACATGTAACAGGTTGCTTCGATGTATTGGAACATATAATGTGTTGATCATAAATGCCCAGCCCTGATGACGACCTTAGTAGGTTGAAGCACATGTCGGCAGTTATCATTGTCCTTAAATTTGCCCATTTCCATTTCTTACTTTGAGGCAAATTCTCAAATTGATGCTCATGTCTGTACCTTTTTGGGATCTTAACTGAGAGAGTTAACAGTGTCTTAAATCCGTTTATTTTCATTTGATATTCTGAGGAAAACTTTCCAATTGAGGTTTTGTTAGAAACTTCTGGGATTCCAATTGATTATGTAATCCAATGTTTTTGAATGGCTAACAGCCTGGGCAAACCCATGTATGTTGACTTTGTCTCAAGCATCAATTCCACAGAAACCATTAGCGTAATTTTCACATCTTTTCTGACTGTTCATCACAAATAAATAGAGCCACACAGGCAGAAAACTGAATCTGTATTGTCTCTTTTGAGCACACAAACAGAACCCAGGTGGAGAGCGCAGCAAGCAGAGGACAACATTTCTTATTGTTTACTTTGTTTTTTATACTGGCATATATTGCAGGGACCGGCATGATAATGCTTTGGGAAATGCCCTGTGCACCTTTGGTGACTTGCATCTATTGTAAATGTTTTCATGATTTACCCTACACTCTAAAAAAGCGATTGTTGGCCTAGTACCCAAATTGTTGGCCTTTCACCCACATTTATACAGAAAGTGTGCTGTGTAATGCACCATTTCAACCCATTATTCAAAACATTTTCTCAAGGAAAGGGGAAGAATCCCCTCTGACTCCTCCAGCCCCATTTTTGTTAGTTTGGGCAGCGTTAATACGCTCGGTCGCAATTACGTACTTGTGGCAAATATTTACAGCCTCCAAAAAAACAACTCACTAACACCACCCCCTTTTTCTACGTTACGTGAAACATATAAGCTTTGATTAAAAAACATATTTACTTCTTCACTTGCAGTAGTGCATGCCCCTGCAGCGGCATAATCATTATGGACATTGTGCACACGGGGTACTCCAGGCCGGCCCGGGGTGTGGAGTGCCCTGTGCTTTGTTATGGAGCTTGGGGGAGACCCCGCAGTGTGGCTCACAGAGAGACCCCCAAATGTTGTGCTACGCCCTTATCTGACATAGGAGTAGTGTGCAGTGTGTGCATAGAAGTCTGTCAGTGAGTCCCCGGGTGAGAAGCAACTAGTGGGTATTTTCAATTTAAAATAAGCATGTGGTGCCACAGATTTGTGTGTGCAGCACTGATATTACATTAAATGGTGGGGGCTTTTTAAGCCCTCTGGCACTCAGTATTACGCTTAGATAACAAAAACTATGGGGAGTCTTGGGTATAGTGAAAGAACCGTTCCCAGGTATTATACTCCAGCAAAGGTAACATTATCAGGTGCACTCTTCTGTGTGCACGCAGACCAGTTTGATAGGTTTCTTCTATCATAGTGGTAGCTGACTCATAGATACATTTATAACCAAGGAATATTGTTGATACTAAATCCTGGTGAATGATTTATTTTCAGGCCTTGCTCATAAAGCATTTTGCGCCTGGTTAAACAGCAGCACACACCTCTCCAGGTCAGTGTTTTTTTGGCTTGCTTAACACAGCAAAGCCACAGATACCAAGTACTTCTCTGTCCATTGATCTATAGATGTTTCATACACTAGCTGTAGCCTGCGCTAGAGATTTTGGTTACCCTGTTACAAGTATGCATTATGTATGTTTTACGTATAGACCCCACATCGAATATGGAAAATGATATTCCCCAAATGTGTGATCGTGGACAAATCACGCCTCCCTCTGTGCCTAGTTTCTTATACCTGGCTGAAATGAAAGCACCTGGAAACACAGGTGCTAGCCGCAGCTGAAAAATCTGAAGGCCGTTTGCCATCACTTCCTGTGATGTCACTTGGGGGTGGGGTCAAATGGCATCACTTCTTGTGATGTTATCAGGGGGGGTCAAGGTTCGTGTGATGTCACTTCCGCTACCCCTGGCATTTTGGTGAAATTACTTCCCTAGTTTGACCCTGATGTGATCAGGCACCTGAGGTCATCAGAATGTCAGAATGGCTAAATATATGGTGCAAAGGCTCTGGAAGCCTTTAGAGAAAGAGACAAGATGAAGGATAAAGCCGGAGTGCCCGCGCCCAGAGTTCGCAGGGAGAGTGGCAGAGACCCCAGATCTCGATCCAAAGATGCTTACTTTTGTCACCAAGTCATCCAAGGATATGCGCAATGGCATGGATCGTTCCTGGTGCAACTGCCAGGAGAAAGTTCTCGATTTGTCAGGTTCAATCGCAAAGATCATGGACCTGGCAGAGAGGTCCAAGGACACCGGGGAGCCAGTAGATACTGTAACGCTGGCCACCTGGGTGCAAAGGTCAGTATGCTTACTCAGTAATGCAAACTGCCCCCTGTCCTCAGAGCGACGGAGGAGCCTTCTAATAAAAATTGACGGCAAGCTTGGGACCTTGCCACCTATGAAGCGGGGGCAGGTGTGCAAGGCCTGTTATTCAAAGAGGCCTTCGTGAAAGAAATGGGCAAGTTCTTGGGCTCAGGCATCCATATAAAAGATTATTTCCCGGCAGAGTTTTTGCAGGGACCGTGCGTTATAAGGGGTCGCCAAGCCGTACGTCAAACCTTGCAGGGAATGCCCCAAGGACATAGAGCCCAATATTAAGAGTCCAGACAACACAACTCCTTCCAAGTGAGGGGACAACCAACCATGAACCGCATGTGACGCGGGTATACCAGATTCCAGTCCGCACAAACAGGTGAGGAGTGTGGGGAATGAGTGCATTATGCTTAAGCTTGTGGCACAAGCTATCCAGCGATGCCTGGGTTTTAGAGACAACAGCAGGCTTCAAGGTACAGTGTCCCGAGCAGTGCACGGTTCCTCCAAGGATGATCTTTTCACAGGAGGCGGAGAGCATCCGTCAGGAGAAGCTTACTCAGCATAGCGAACAAATGGGCAATAGAGCCAGCAGCGAAGGTCAGGTTCATCAGCAACCTATTTCTAAGTGCAGAGGAAGGACAAGGTGAGGCCGGTGATCCATCTGAAAAGCCTCAACGAGTGGATCCCCTACAGGTATTTCAAGATGGAGGGCATCCATTTCCTCAGAGATATTCTCTGAAAGGGGGATTGGTTGGCACAAATAGACTTGAAAGAAGCTTACTTGACGGTGCCGGTAGCGCAGAGAACAATCCCTTTTCTGGGGTTTCTGTGGGGCGGAAATGCTAGGCCGTTCAAGACGCTGCTGTTCAGTCTCTCCTCTGCCCATTGGGCATTTATCAAGCTCACAAGGCCAGTAGCAGCCGCAGCCAGGGAGAGAGGCATATGCATGATCATCTACCTGGACGACATCCTGCTGCTAGCAGCAGAGAAGGAGATGCTGCAATCGCAGACCCAGTGGTTGGGGCATCTTCTAGAGTCACTAGGGTTTCAGATCAACCGCGAGAAGTGAGAACTGGTCCCCAAGAAAAGAGTAGTGTTCCTGGGCTTCAAGGTAGACACCAGGAAGGTGATGCTGAAACTTCCAACACAAAAACTTAGACAGCAAAAAGGAGATCAGAGCATGTCTCAGGAAGTAAGTGATATCTTTGAGAGGGCTGGCGAGAGTAGTAGGCCTGCTAGCATCCTCAATCCAGGTGATATTCCTGGAGCCCTTACATTATCAGGCCCTTCAAAGACCGAAGATAAGACACTTCAGTCAGGGGTTAGGGTATCACCAGCTGGTTCCCTTAGATCAGGAGAGCCATTCAGAGATGCAGTGGTTGCTTTAGAACATAGAAGCCTGGAACGGGTAAGTGATCTTTGGCAATGACGCTCTGGGGACAGATGCTTTTCTGCACCAATCTGGAGGCACGAGGCACTTTGCCTTTCCCCATTTTGCAATAATAGCCACGAAAGTGCACAGGGAGCAGGCGGAGGTGGTTATGATGGTCCCAGCCTGGAAGTCGCAAGCATGCTTTCCAGTTCTCATGGAACTTTCCTCAGATTTCCCTCAGACTCTTCCTCAGAATCAGGACCTGATCCGAGACCCGACAGGTCAGTGTCATCCTCTGAGGATGAAGGGTGCCATCTCGTTGCTTGCCACCCAGGTTTCAGGGCTACGTGGAGCATGCTGGGCATTTCAGGACTCGCTCCACAGCTCATCAAGGAGTCCTAGCCTCCATCTACACTCCAGAGCTATGACGCAGCATGGTGTATGTGGGAGTCCTGGTGCCGTCAAATTCATCCCATTTCTGCCCCTATAGTCCAGGTGCTTAACTATCTAGCAGCCCTTGCAGAAGAAGGTAGAGCATTCAGGACTCTGGGAGTTCATAGATCAGCAATCTCAGCAGGACATGACTTGATAGACAAGAAGCTAGTTGGGGACCACCCAGCAGTAGTGAGATTGCTGAGAGAAGTGAAGATCCAATTGCCACCGACACACATATCTGTGGGATGTCAACAAGGTGTTAGAGCTATTCCTATGCGGGTCCCGCAATGAAGAGACATCGCTAGTGTAGTTGTCTGGGAAGTTAGCCCTGTTGCTGTGTCTGGTTTCATGCAGATGGATGTCCGACGTCAGGGCATTAGAAGTAGATAGAAAACTGTTCTTCCCTGAGGGAGTAGCCTTCAATTTAGTAAGAAAAACAAAGACCAATTCCAAAGTCATTTCCTACCCGTACTTGCCTGGTTAGCCCAAACTATGTGTAACTTCATGTATCAAAGAATATGAGCGCAGGACAGAAGAACTTAGACCACCCGGGATACCCAACTGCTTAGAGCGAGAAGAAAACCCCTCAAAGCAGTGACTTCAGCGACTATAGCCACGTGGGTCAGAGAAGTGATGGCGCAGGCAGGGGTGGATCTATCCACATGTGGAGCGCATTCAGTGAGTGGAGCGATGGCTTGCAAGGTTTTCTCAGCAGGAGGGAGTCTGCAAGACATATTGCGAGCAGCAGATTGGTCTAATGATTCCTGCTTTAGAGCTTTTTATTTTAAGCCAGTAATGCCAGTAGCAGCGACAGTTGTGAACAGCTTTGAACAAGCAAAATGCTCGCCTGTGGCCTTCACATAGAATGAAGATTGCCCAGGCGTATACGCGCAGGGAGTCTTGATTCTATTAAAGACACAGAGGAGAGCATTACTCCCACCCGGCATATGCTGCAGGGGGATATGAGATGTTATTATATTGCGCTCTGTGATGTTCTGATTTGTACACATGTGGCTGCGTATACCCAGCCTAATATGATGTTTGTTTTTCATGCAGGGGAGGAGCAGAAGAATGATTGAACGCTGCAGATTTCAGGAGGGAACAGGTTTTGAGTTCAACAAGGAGTTGTCAAAGTTGGATAGGGTTCGCAGTTGAGGGGCAGACCACAGATTCCAGTTGGCCTAGTCTCAATGACAGTTTGCGTTTTGGGAGTGTTTAGAGCAGTTCAAGAAAGAAGAAGGCATCCTAAAGGAAGTGACACGAGAGGTGCAGGGAGTGCTAAGTGGACTGCAGAAGAGAGACTGGACATAGGGAGTTGAAGTCTGGAAGAAAACAAAAAAGAGAAAAGAACGTTGAAAGTTTTTATTTGTTGTTATTATGGATTACATTTTGTACGTTTTGAAACTGCTGGAGAGCATGAGTAAAGAAAGTTAAGCATAATGCACTCCTCCGTGCCTTTAATAGAATCAAGACTGCCTGTGCTTATATGCCTGGGTAATCTTCATTATGTTTCAATACCAATGTTTAACCATGTGCTGACATCATGACCTAGTACGGACAAATCCTATGAAGAGGTGTGTTATGAATATGAACTGAAGATGACCATTAAGATAAAACTAGCCAATGAAAATGGGGGAAAGATGGGATTTCTTTGATGAGGGTTTTGTCCAATCATGCTTGGGGGGATGGATTGCAATAAAGTATTTGGGAGTTTTATAACAGTTGCAAAACTGCATAAAAGAAGTGAACTGATGTGGTTTGTTGAGACTTGGGCTAGTTTGGTCCTGCAGCACTATCTAACTGCTCCCCGGAGAATAGTACAATAAACTTGCTTTATGTAAAACCGTGTACTCCCTTCCTTTAGTAGTGGGCCTGTTTGGGTTAAGGTGGTTAAAGGCCCATCCACAAATTTGGCGAGCCAGGGTAGGAACCCAGGCTTTCCAAGGCATTTGGGGTCTTCTGTCCACACCTCTCATCTGCTGCACCTCACAACGTGGACCAGTCTTCCATGCACAGTGAAAAAGAGGTCTGCCGATGCAATATTGGCAAACGGTTTGTCTGCTCGCCAGAGATGTGGTGCTGTGGCCTAGCTGTGCAGGACGACTTGACGGAGCACCTCATCGGAGTTCCTCTGGTTCCCGTGAGTGCACGTTTGGGGTGTAATGCAAGGAGGCAATAGGGGGAAAAGGGGTTTTTCTTTGATTTACAGGGTTTTGGAAAGGGTAAACTTGGAGTGGGTGTGCGAAATTAGTTGAGGTTGCAGGGATTGGAAAAGTGGATGTTTTGATGGAGTGATTGAACTGTTCTGTGTTGTGAGTCCCTTGCATATATTTATTTACCTAGTTTATTATTTTAGATGTGTGAGGTGGTATTTTACACTTGTACTTCTCCTGCTACACCTTAGTTTGTTTGTCTGGTTGGCTGGAGCCCCTGCCTACGGGTGGGGTGGTATTTTATGTTAAGTCCAACCATAGATACCTTGCTGAGGTAGGCTATTGACATTCCCTTGCATTAGCTGTGCGAGAGAAACCCTCGCCTCTGTCTTTTTGGTTAGTCGAAGTAGTGAAGGGGAAACTTCCTGTAGTCATGAAAACACAATCTTGTAGTAGAGAAGGCCGTACTAGTAAAAGAGAGAAAAGCGAGAACAGCAGTAGTGGAAAGCATTGCGCCCCTCCTGTGCTCGAGTGGTGCGGATATCTCATAAATATTGTCCGTCGAGTCATTTTGATAAGATGCTGTTTTTTGTGTAAAACTGAGAAGTAGAATTGAAGTAAGTAGCTGAGTGAGGTAATTGCGGTATAGATGAGTACGGTGAATGAGTGTGAAGTACAACTAAGGAATTGGGCAGGGTAAAAAGGTTGTTTTTTGGTAAACAGGTGTTTTTGTGCCGCGGGTTCGGCTCGGTATCAGATTTTTTGTGAAATGATGTTTTGGGTTGGAGTATGGAGACTCATTTGTGCCAGGTGTTGCCCAGCTATAAGGCGAACATTTTAAAGTATCATAGAGAATTGTTGCGGGAGAGTAATGGGAACATGATAAATTCTTGGCCTATTGAGTGAACCTATGATACGGGGATATTGAACAACCTGCATACCTTTTTAACTGCAAAGCACAAGGGCTCGAAGTTGGAGAAGTGGTTAAACATCTTGAAATTATGGAGGATGTATGAAAAAGGTGGGAAGGGCCATAATGTTGAATTGAGAGGGGGCGAGCGAAAAAGGACAGGCAGGAATTCCTTCTGCACCACTCCCATATGTGTGCTATCCTTTATCACCTGCAAAGAGGCACACAGACCCTGAGTTCGTACCACCATTTTCCTCAGCGGCTACTCCAGTGGTTGCGAGGCAGACACAGGTAATGCCTCCATCAGTAAGGATTTCTAAGAACTGGGAGTTTGAGGAAAGTGAAAGGATAGCTCCCTCAATGGTTAGGGCTCCAGAGAGGTTGCAAACGGAGAGCGGGAATGGGATAACTCTCCCGGCTACTAGGCTAGCGGATAGATTAATGGTGGAGAAGCAAAAAAGAGTGAGGTGGTAGTCAGAAGATAAGAGGAAGGATTTAAAAAGCCGATGACATCATGAATGAGACAATGACATAGAAGCGTGGATATGAAGCACATATGCATTCCTGCATGAAGTTACACAGACACTTAGATTACACTATGCCTAGACACAAAGAACATGCTTATGACCTTTTTAGATAGAGGACGTATACACTTTCACTATGCAGTAACGAAAGTTGCACAAGAACACATATAAACCGCTTGATGACGCTAAACGTAACTAACATGAGAGGCCATGTAAATTGAAATAGAAGCTGCTGCCACATTGAAGTAAATGGAAAGCCCTTGGAAGACTCAAGGATACAGGGAGAGGCCTGACTCGCTCATCAGCAGGAAAGCGCAGCCAAGATTGTTAGTTTATCCAGCAAGCATGTTCCAGCGAATATGGCCCTTTTGCTGCGATTATTTTGTAAAAACTGCCATTTTTCGGGGACCATATTGCTAGATACCAGGAAGGAGAGTTTCATAGTTGCAGAAGAGATAAGACATCTGCATGCGGGAAAACTAAAAACCCTCATAAATGTGAGCTGGAAAATTAAGTTTATGGTCTCTACACATGTGACCTGGGATGTGGAGACAAAGCCTATTCATTCGAGCCAGACAGAGACCGTCATTCCCACCCAGATCATGATAGACGATACAAAAGTAATAACAGATTGAAAGCTAAATGTTCTGTCTCAAGGCCAAGAGGATCAGAGATGGTAATCTTATGGGTACAGACAGCACCTTTGGGACTGTTCCCATCACCTTGAATCGTTGCTCATGGGCTGGTGACCACCCAAAGCACCAAGGCTGAGAAGACCCTCGCTGATCAATCCCTATTCAAAGCGCTTCAATGCGGGAAGGGAACAGGGGAATACAGAGTCATTCTTTGGCCTTGAAGTTTCCGAATGAGCTAACAGAAAATGACTAGCATACTAGGCCTCACAGCATTACTACTAGTGAAGTGCATGACAAGAAGGAAGATGAACGGGGGAGGAGAGGGAGAAGACAAACAATCTAGAGACTACCATACTAGGCCAGCAACGTTTCAGATAGTGCAAGTGCATGACAAAGATTGAGGTGATGGGGGGAGAAGGAAATGAACATGCAGAAACAAAAACTACCATACTAGGCCAGGCGAACTAGGCCTAGTGCGTTCTAGGTAATGTAAGTGCACAGACAAGAAGTGAAAAGGAGGGGGAGGGGAACAAGTCCGCCCAGTCAGGCAGTGCCCTGGGTTAAGTGCAAAGAGGTGCAAAGAGGTTATCCTTCTCATGGAACACATTCCAGAAGTGCAGTAGTGGTGAGCAGAGTGCATAGACCCGGGGGCAAGTGCAAAGACTGGCACAGGAGCTTGGGACCTGTGAGGCTCTGTAGGTGCACCAGGCCACCAGTCAGCAAAATGGAGTGGAGTTAGGGAAGAGAAGGAGGAGGGAATAAAGAGGTTAGCATGGGAGAGGGAGAGAGAAAGACACTGACATGCTTGTGTTTGCAACATTTTGGAGGTGGTCACAGGTGGAGCCACCAGATAGCTCGTAGCCAATGGAAGCACTAACCCTATTTGGTTTCTATATGTAGCCTAGCTCACTCACCAATCCCATCCCATCCCTCCTTAGGTTTTTGCAAAGTATGATTTGTTTGTGACATCACAGTTCAATAAAACTCCATGGCATGCCTGTAACCAGTTGAGAGAACATTGGAAATCCTGAGATGTCCATGTTTTATCCCTGTTATGAGATCTCTTAATAAACAGTGGGCTTTGTCACAATTTTGGACTCTTCCATTTCTTGAGTGCTGGGATTTCCTCAGAACCGGTTCCTGCTGCCTGCAACTAGGGGGCATTGATAAAACCCCTTGCACTTCAAGAATGTCGTGGCGGATCACAGTGTTTCAACATGGGAGCTCAACAGATGCAGGCCCAACCCTGCCATATACCCCGTGCTCAGTGCAATCGCAGCAACCACAGGTTGAACAGAACCCAGCGATTGGGGCTGCACAAACCTTCAGGATCACACCGGCCATGCCAGCACAAGCATTGGTGCAGACATCTGACAAGAATCCTTTACCCCAAGGAACAGTTGTGCACTACACTAGAGCAAGTGTTTTTGGGGGGAAATCCTTTTTCTCTCTCAGTTGCTAATGTGTTCTAGGAGTAGGACAACCCACAGGGGTCTCTGATGTGTCCAGTCCTGTCCATTACCACTTATCCATAAAAGGCACCCAGGATAGGTGTGCAGGTAGGTGACCAAACGTTCTCATTCATGGTTGACACAGCGGCAACAAAATCTTGCATCAATGAAGGTGAGTTCCCCTACTCAGGCATAACGATGGACACACATGGATTCTCTGGGGCTATCCTGTTGGTTCTTTATACTGAAGATCTTCGTATCAAGGTGGGTAATCAAAATGTATCAGCCCCATTGTTGTATTGTATGGACACCCCAGCAAATCTTTTGGGAAGGGACATCCTGAGCAAGTTGAGGATGTCAATTGCTTTCAAGGAGGAGGGTATGGTATGCTCAACCCCAGGGTTGTATCCGGTAAGGAAAGCAGCACATTTCTAGACCTATTGTAGCAACAGCGTAATTAGAGGGGTTCTCGTGCATGCAGCATTGTTTTTTTATGGGGTGATGGTTATGTTGAGTTGGGTTCCAGGGATCAGAAATCAGGCCTGGCAGGTACCATTTGAGTTCTTATTTTGGCCTGATGTGCCACAGGAAGTAACGCCAGGTGCTATTGTTACGATTCTCTTGGAGGCCATTGTGATCAAGAAAAACTGTGTGGTTCTCACTGCTAAAGATGAGGAAGGTGGAGAATGGCGCACAGTTCTGTGCATTGATCCAACCTTGTTAAGGAACGTGTCCAACAAGCAATTGTTCGAAGACACTGAAGACACAGGAGAGATGGTCTTTGAAATTGGGGTGCCTTCCCAGATAGCGAAAGAGCAAAGGGAAGTACCACAGACCATGGTAAGGATTTGGGAAAAGTGCCAGACCATTTGTAGATCAGCAATCCTCATGATGTGGGGCTGCTGGAGCGGTGGGGATAACATTGAAACCCGGTGCTATATTTCCACGGGTTAAGCAGTGCCCCATGCCTAAGGAAGCGGACAAAGAGATTTATGAGACCATTATGGCGTTGTTAATGCGAGGCATAATACAGACTTCTGTGTCCACATGCAATAGACCTATCTACCCTATGAAGAAAGCAAAGGGGTCCAGTTGGAGGATGGTCTCGGATTTGCACCTCTTCAATAATATTGTTGAGGCTGAATTTCCAGTGGTACCGAATCCTGCCACCATTCTCCGTAACATCCCTACTGGGTCAGCCCACTTCCCCGCAATTGATTTAGAAAAGAAATGAATTTTTGTCTGTTCCCTTACACCCCGATTCTCAGTAGCTCACAGCGTTTACGTATCATGGTCAGAGATTCGAGCACACAAGGTTGCCCCAGGAGTACTGCAAATCTCCAAGTGTTTTTACCAGGGTGGATCAGATGGATTTGGGGAATTAACATGTGTCCAGTAACGTAATTCAGTATGTGGACCATCTATTAGTCTGCAGCACTTCAGAGGAGCAGTGCCGGGGAGGCTCAATAACGCAGCACTGAGAAGGGGTACAACGTGAACAAAGAAAAATTGCAGTACTGTCAGACAGAGGTATATTTGGGGCAAATAATGTCACCTGCAGGAAGATTGGTAATGCCAGAGAGAGCCACTGCAGTTCAAAATACGCCTGAGCCAGACACCGTGAAACAGATGCAGTAGTTTTTTGGCCTCTGTAACTATTGTAGATCGTGGATTTACGATTACTCTAGTTATGTAAGGCCCTTACTGCAGAGACTAAAGGAAGCACAGAAGGTGAAAGGGCCGATAGAGTGATCTGGGGAAATAGGGACTTGCTTTCAGGAACTCAAGGCTGCGATCAGCAATGCGCCGGTCTTGGTGACCCCATATTACAAGAAGCCATTCTTTCTGTTTTCCCAAACATTTCTAGGCCACAAACCTTTGGCATATTACAGCGGGCTCCCAGACCCAGTGATGCAGTGACATTTCCCTTGTGAGCAAGCTATAGCAGCAGTGGCTTTGGTGATTCTAGAAAAATATAAGTTCATGTTAACGACTCAGAGTGTGTCAGGGTATGAGGTCATTTTGTCAAATGCATCAATTCATCCCGTTCGGTGTCACCTAGTAAATCCTGCAACATTTGTAACAGAGCCAGTGTATCCTGACAATATTGTTCACAATTGTGCCATGTATGAGGGAGAAGAGGATGAGACGGTGAATGTGAAAGAGAATGCCCTGGAGGGGGGGAGGTGATTTTGTTGATGGGTCTTCGACCATCAACCAGGAGATAGTTGAGAGGCATATGGGTGCAGCTGTTGTGGGTCTTGTGGATGGGGAGTACTGAGTCAGACTGAAGAGACAGTTTCCTTCTCATTACTCTGCACAAGCAGCGGAACTGTTCCGCACTTATAGGGGCGCTAGAAATCAGTATGGAGAAGGCAGTCACTGTTAATGCTGAAGCCACATTGTGACAGACATGGTACCACGAGAGATGACACAGACAATGTTACTGCAGTTACAACAACTTTATTAAGATTCACGATGGTGTAATAGCTATCTTACCCTATACTATGGTGGGATTTCCCTGCCTAACTAAACTAAGGAAAGTCTATGTCAGGAAGTCCAAAAGCAATCTATGTCAAAACCCTATGCTGTCCTCACAACTATAACAAAACAAGTGGGGAAATGCTCTCAACCAAAATCGGTGTTCCAAAAACCAAAATGTTCAAAGAATGTCATTTCAGATTTCCATGAAGTTAAAGTTCTCCAATTAAAGTTTCACACAGGTCCAATACGACTTCTTTTCAACAAGGACTGCACCGACTCGGAAGTTACATTTTTGTACACTCATAAATATCACAGTTCACATCAAAATGAAGATTTAAGGGTTTCCCCTTCCCCAAGTTCAAATGCAATGGAAAAGTTCATACAACACTGTTGACTCGAGACTCCCTTCCCCAAGACAAAGGGCCTCATTACGACCCAGGCGGTAAGTTACCGCCTGGGTCGTACCCTTACCACCATGGTGTAAACTATGTTTACACAATGGTGGATGGTGGATTTACCGCCCCATTCCAAGGTGAGTGGGGCGGAAAATCCCCATTTCCCATTTTACCCTTCCCCATTCCCATTTTTGCCCCATAGGGCATAATGGGAGTGGGGAAGGCGCTAATTACGCCACCGTAAATTACGGTGGCGTAATTAGCACCATGGTCCCTTAGCGCCATGGATTTTAACGCCTGCAAAAAGCAGGCGTTAATATCACCATGGCGCTAAGGGACCTTGTAATCAGGCGTTAAGGGGCGGCGCCGTTTACGGCACCGTTAACCCCTTAACGCCTGATTCGTAATGAGGCCCAAAGACTCTCCGGACTTTACCTCTCAGGGTTCCCTTCTCCAAGATTCACTCTCATAATAATGGCTTCACAAGTTTTCAGAAAACATGGGGTCCGCTTGAACCCTCCTTTGGTTAGTAACACACACCTCTTGCCACCCTTTTTGTGGCTTCTGGCCTAGGTGCAGTTGTCAAACTACACAATCCACCCATCACAGTTCATGCAACCAGAAGCCAGTTGCCTTGATTGTAACTTGAATCTTGATGTTAACAAAGTTGACACATGGAAACCCAATGGTCTAAGGGCAGTTGTCAGACTGCACGGCCCACCCATCACAGGCCACGCAACCATAGGTTTCCCCCAGCTGATGGTCAAGGGTTTACAAGTTCAAATATTTCTTGAGGTGTTACGTTGGCAAGAAAATAGCAGAATTCAATTTCACTTGCTTGGGCTACGTTAGCCCTTCTTGCCAAAGGGGCGGGGCCCCCCCCACCCTGGTAGCTGCAGGAGCAGTTCACTGCCAACATCACAGCGCTCTTCTGAGAAGACGTGTGCAGGCCGCACTAACGTGGGCCTTACACCAGAAATCATCCTGCACCAGAAAGATCTTACCGTCCATCCAGCCAGCGTCATTGAATTGGGACCAGCAGCTTCTTCAGTGAGCCGCCATTGACCACGAGGAGCCAGCAGAGTCGAATCTGGCCCTGAATTCAGCCTCAAAATGGCCACCACAGCTCCAGTGCACCGTTTTTGATAACGGTTGCCTAGCAACAACGGGAAGCACGCTCATTTGCCCCCAGAGCAGCCGGAAGGCGTGAGCCGGGCACCCTCATCTAAGGTACCAGAATCAAAGGAAGGCTGAGCCTGTCTGTGCCTCAGTTACCACACCAGCAGGGCAGGAGCCCCCTGCCCTGCTAGCTGCAGAAGCAGCTCCCCTCCAACATCACTGTGCTCTACTGAGGCGGCACGTGCAGGCCGCACTAACAAGGGCCTTGCACCAGAAATCATCCTGCACCGGAAAGATCTTACCGACCATCCAGCCAGCTGCACTGAATTAGGACCAGCAGCTTCTTCAGTGAGCCGCCATCGACAACGAGGAGCCAGCAGAGTTGAATCTGACGCCGAATTCAGTCTCAAAATGGCTGCCGCAGCTCCAGCACACCTTTGTTGATAACAGACCACAACTGTGCCATAGACATCAGCTCCATCACACCCTGCCCCTGGACTGACCATCTCCTCATACACTTCTATATCCCCACCAAAACCATATCCAAGCCTAGTAAACCGGCCCCCCAGCCATAACCTGATCTGCCAAACTCCTTACTAAAGAAAGGTTACTCCCCCTCCTAGAGGCCTCATCAGCCCTGAGGCCCCTCTTCTCCTCTGACCCTGTTGCACTAGTTGACACATACAATACCACTATCAAAGCAGCCATAGAAGCCATTGCGCCTCTAAGCAAGAAAAAAGCCAAACTAGGAAATACTCCAACTCTTGGTTTACGCAAGAGCTACTAGACCTAAGATCCCTAAAGTGAACTGCACTTACCACATGGAAAGCCTGCCCATCCCAATCCACTATAGAGGCATACAAAACCTTTGCCTCCCGCTACGAAAAAGAAATCACCCTAGCAAAAGCCACTTCATACAACATTAGAATCTCCAATATAAACTCTGAGGCTAAGGAATTGTTTGCTATCTACATTGAGCTCCCTTCCCCCTCAACCAACACCCAGAAAACAGTGAAAGATGAAACATGGTGCAACAATATACAAACAGCCATGCTTCATAAAATAAACACTCTAAAAAAAACACCTCAATGCCCTGCATAAAGCCACCTCACCCCATGACACCGCCCACCACCCTGACAACAAAGACGCTAAACCCTTCCCCTTCAGACAAGTTTCTGAAACAGAAGTCATAGCCATCATGAAGCACATTAAACCCTCCTCATGCAAGGGCGATATTGGCCCTGTGGCACTCATCAAAGACTGTGCAGGACCACTAGCCCCGTTAGTCACAGCCATCATCAATGTGTCACTCTCCTCTGGCATCGTCCCCTCTTCTATCAAAGAAGCCTGGGTTTGCCAGCTTCTAAAAAAACCTTCACTCGATCCAGACATGCCAAACAACTACAGACCTATTACCACAGTCGCTGCCTTGCTTAAGATACTGGACAAGGCGGCATACCTCCACATTCAACAATTCCTGGAAGAAAACAACATGCTGGGTAAGAGGCAATCGGGTTTCCGGCCCTGCCACGGTACCGAGACCGTCCTACTCGATTTACAAATTCAAACTGAACAAACCACTGACAAAGGGAAACCAGCTCTACTCCTGCTCCTTGATCTGTCTGCAGCCTTCGATCTTGTAGATCACAGGACCCTATGTAGACACCTCAAGGAGGCAGCCCATTTCTTCAAGCAAGCCACCTCCTTCCTGGAAGGAAGACTAATGAGAGTATTTTCAGACCAAGCATGCACCACACCTACCCCCATCTACTGCGGAGTCCCTCAGGGATCCTGCACTTCGCCGACCCTCTAAAACATTTTTACTCTCCCACTCTTCAACGACCTTGATGATCATGGCATAAAGTACACCAATGACGCCAATGATACGAAAGTGTTACTGCCATTCACTGGTTCCTATGAACAAGACACTGCCACACTCAGTAAGATCTATGCCCGCCTGGATGGCGGCTAATGGCCTATTTCTCAATGGAGCCAAGACAGAATTACTCCTGGTAGGTCCCAAACAAATCCTTAACAAATTGGATAGTAAATACTCATCATTCATCATTGAAAACACCACCATCACCACATCAGCGGCAGCAAAAACTCTAGGAGTTTCCATATACTCCACCCTATCTATGTCACAGCAAGTTAGCGCAATCGCCTCATCTGCCGCGCTAACAACGAAGGTCATAAACGCTGTCATACCCTACCTCTCCTCCAAAAACTGCCTGTCTTTAGACAGGGCCACAGTGGGGGCAAGGTTGGACTACTGTAATGTCCCGTTCCTAGGCACTTCATCCAAAAACTTGAAGAAACTCCAAACCACACAAAACAATGCCCTTAGAGCATCCCTCAGCATACCCAAGAGAGAGCACATATCCCAAGCCAGAAGGGACCTCCCTTTCCCCCCCATTTGGCTCCCAGTTAAAGAGCACATTCTCTTTAAAGCCCTCTCCATCACACACTCCTTCCTCTCAAACACTGCACCTCCCTACCTCTCAGAAACCATTCACTGCGTCACGTCAGAAAGACCTAAGCGGGCCCAACTCTGCAACCAGCTTGCAGTCTTGACCTTTAAAAGAGCCAAAGCAGGAGGCGCAAGCTTTGCAGTCCTAGCTCCAAAAAACTAGAAAGCACCACCTCCACTAGCACTCAGGAAAGAGACCTCACGCACAGTGTTCTGCAAGGCTCTGAAAACTCAACTCTTCCTCTAGACTCTGTCCCATAAACGCACCCTTTTCTAAAATGTTAAAACCGAATGTGGCCTTTTTCAACGCATAGAAAGTGACAGTGGGAGTCAATGGGCTTCCACTTTCTGTCTATGCTCAAACACTTGCAACACAAAATAGACAGTAGCTGGTTTATTCTAAAAATATTTATACCTAATTCTAAGTCCCTACAGATACATTACTTGCCCTGTGTGTGAATAACTCATACCCCCCTAGTATAGCAAGCCCATGCCTAGTTGGCGATGGTGTTCCGCCTACAAGGGGTATGTGAATTCTTGCCCTCAACTCTCTCACTACTTTCCTAAACTCGAGTAGTGGGTGCACTTGTCTTGGTGGTCGGTGTCTTCATTTTATTAGTACCGCCTCCAGTCTATGGCCCTCATTACAACCTTGGCGGTAAGTTTTCAACTTTACCGCCAAGGCGTAATTTACGTTAACGCCATGGTGGATGGCGGAATTCCCGCCCCATTCCAAGGTGAGTGGGGCGGTAATTCCCCATTCACCATTTGCCCTTCCCCATTCCCATTTTTGCCCCATAGGGCATAATGGGAGTGGGGAAGGCGCTAATTACGGCACCGTAAATTACGGTGCTGTAATTAGCACCAAGGAAGCTTAGCGCCTTGCATTTTAACGCCTGCTAAAAGCAGGCGTTAAAATGGGAAACAGGCGTTAAGGGTTAATGGCGCCGACGGCGCCATTAAACCCTTACCACCAAGGTTGTAATGAGGCCCTATGTGTCTTATACTTAAAAACTATATATCTGTTTTGACCCGACCGGGTCAGAACAACAGTTAAAAAAGAAATGTTTCTTTCAGTAAGTCGAATGACTTCATATTGTTCTAAACATAAAAAATGATGAAATCTAATTATTCAAGCCCATTCCTCAAGTTGGTGTAGGGTCTTGGAGTTGTGGTCATCAACCTAACAACTCTATAAAGTAGTCAACCGGTTTCAGCGGTTCTTGTGACCAGCCGCCTTCTTCAGGACAGAGAATCTTGCATTCTCATTGGCACCATGATTTCTTCACATATATCCACATCTTGAAGGATTTTTGGGAGGTGCTTCAGATTACCCACGGGCATTAGGTTTGTATCCCGATCCCTGTTTGGGTTACAAGAAGGACAAGGGGAAATTATAAGTAAGGGAAAGGTCAAGGGTTGTGGGAGCAGTCTCTTAGATTGGAGAATATTACCTGTAGATCCACTTTCAGTTCTTAGGTCTTGGCGGGTGCCACTATGTTGTTAATGTCTTCCTGCGTAGGTGACCTAAAAGGGAGATAACTTGGTATATCTTATACTTAACCAGGTATAGTATAGACTTGTTTTTTGGCATATGAATTACTTTTAATTATGCTGAAATACCTGTCAGTTGGGAGTCCCACGACTCAGGCTCTGAAGCGAATGTGATTGGATACTGGGTATCTACAGTCTCCAGACTTCTCCATACATCCCTAGTGTCTGTCCCTGTGGAGTTGGACCACAGACAAATGTAATGTCTTTCATATTACAGGATCACAATATAAGTAGCAGCGGCGATCAAATGGAACTTCAGTCACTCATGTATGTTATAGTTTCCCAGTTTCACTAGCGATGTCAATGCCCAGCCAGTGTACAACACTAGTACCCGCCCAATGTTGATTACCGACTTTACAGAATAGCTAGCTGGCATTCATTTAATAACTTTTGGCAGGAAATGGTAATCAAAGTGCAAAATTCCTGCACAACATTTCATACCATATGCATTTTCTATTCATGCCGCTCATTCTGCGGTACTACTGTCTCTCGAAAAGTGCTCAGGCGGTGAGCAGTCCTATCAGTCCTGTCTCTGAGTTATTCCGATCGAGAGTGCGTGATGCAGACTAATGATCGCGATACCCAATGTGAGCAGTTCAAAATCTCTTACCTCTGAACTACGGGGTACTGTCTCTCATACGCGTGTTATTCGTGAAACGGCCTTCGCGTCCGCCATATTTGTTCTTGCTTAAATTGACGGTGGCCGTATCTAGTCACGTGCGAGTGCAAAACTACTACAATCCCCCAGGAAAGATGGGAAATGTAGTTGCCTCGCATCTCTGAGCCCAGTAAGTTGTTCCATTGTAAGTTAACTCTATCTGTGCATAGTTTCAAATAAAATGATAACGTAGCGAGTGGAACTAGGAGAGCACAAAAATGTCCTATGTGGGTGCAAAGTGTGTGCTTTAACCACAATATGTCACGGATAGTTCCGCAAAACACATGAGATCATAAAACCTATCTTCTAAGTGTGAGCACACCACATACTCTTTCTGATGGTGAGTGCTGGATTCTTCGAGAAACTTATGCTGACCTTCGAGAAAATTATTTTGAAGAAACTTGAGATCATTGAGAAGGAGCAACGGACATACTATAACAATATGACCAAGAAAGAGAGAGTTGCCCTGTCCGAATTAAAATCCAATGAGAAGATCATAATAAAGTCTGCTGATAAAGGGGGCGCAATCGTTATTATGAACAAAATCGATTACGATAAGATGGTGAATGTTTTAGTTGAAGACATAAATACATACAGAAAACTGGGGAGTGACCCGACAGAAAGGTTAAGAAACTTGATTAACCCCATCATTGAGGAAGCAGAGGCAGAAGGCCACATTAGTGCCAAAGAAGAAGAATTTTTAAGTCCAAAACATCCGAAATGCCCTGCACTCTATGCACTCCCAAAAATTCAAAAAGGGACCTTGCCACCACCAGGGAGGCCGATAGTATCGGGTATCGGCTCCATATTGGAACCTATGTCACAATTTGCCGATTTTTTCCTTCCTCAAAGATGAGGTCTTAAAAATGCGGTCTTACATAAAAGACACCACAGCCGTTCTCCTATACCTTGAAAATCTTACTCTGGATAACCCAGATCTATTCATTGTAACTATGGACATAGAATCATTATACTCCAAGATTCCACAACAAGAAACCTTGAGAGTGATTGAAAAGGTCCTAACAGAGAAAATAGACAATCTAAATATGCCTATCAATTTGATTTTACAACTAGCAGAGATTGCGCTCACCAAGAACTATTTCCTAAAAGAAGACACATATTATGAGCAAATAGCCGGGACAGCTATGGGAGCGACATTTGCTCCCACTCTGGCTAACTTATATGTTGCTTCTTTTGAAGAGAAATATATATACCCTGCAACTAATCCTTTTTCTAAACATATTGTGAGTTGGCGTCGTTACATTGACGACATCCTTATGTTTTTTGAAGGGGATCACAATACCCTTAACAATTTCATCACATGGATCAATGGATTAGATCCATTTCTCAGATTTACCCATGAGGCAAGCAAAACTGAAGCGATGTTCCTAGATCTGGTATCAAAAGAACAGGACATACTTTTGAATCCACTGTGTTCCGCAAAGCCACTGACAGGAATTCCCTTTTAGAGTATTCCAGTTTCCATCAAAGGACCCTGAAGGAAAACCTGCCCTTTGGGCAATTCCTCCGCTTTAGGAGGAACTGCACCACGAAAGAGGAATATGACACACAAGCACAAATATTGACATCTAATTTGAGGGAAAGGAGCTATCCTCACAAAATTATAAGACAAGCTCGCAAAAGGGCCAGGAACATACCTAGAGCTATTACCCTCACACAACATAGGAAAATAGAAAGGAGACCAGATGTAATCACAGCAGTCTTCAGCCATTCACCTGTGGTCAATCTTCTCAAAAAGGAAATTCAAAAATCGTGGCACCTACTGGTTGTAGAACATGATAACACTCTACCAGCACCTCTTTTTGCAATAAAAAGAAGAAAAAACCTGAGGGATAGCCTCACACACACATATCAAGAAATGAAACCTCCAGAGACTAACACCCTCTGGAATACACCAAGAATGGTGGGACACACTCCTTGTGGGAACTGTTCAGTGTGCCAATTTACAAATCGTACAACCACAATAGACATCGGGTGGAAATACCTGTGGGAACAGAGGACTTTTACAAATTGCAACACAACTAATGTGGTGTACCAAATTTGCTATCCTTGCGATATGAGGTACATTGGAATGACCACAAGAACTATAAAAACCTGCATTTGCGAACACAGATCGAATATCAGAACAAAAAGATGTACTGCCCCACTTGTGGAGCATTATATGGAAAAAGGACACTCCGAAAATGAGATAACATGGACCATCTTAGAGAAAGTGTTGGTACCCAAAAGAGGAGGAAATATAGCAGCAATGCTATTGCGAAGGGAACAAATGTGGATATTTAGACTCCAAAGCCATAAGATCGGCTTAAATGAAGAAATCTGCTGGCAAACCCTGGCCGTGCAATAAAACACCTGGTGCACAATTCCTTTGTAAAATAAAATCTTTCACTGAACTGGCGTTCAGATTTAGTTCAGAACCACTTTTTTACGAGCAATCCTGGGTGGCACTACACCTAACATAACCAAGCAAGGTAGTGATCGTGTCAACAAAGGAATCGGCATTAACTGAAAACACAGGGTATTGCATCTGCAGCAGTAACGATGCTGCAGTTTGAAAATACAAAACTCCTGTATTAAGTGTGTATGTACAGGAACCACGCATTTTTATCCCCCTCTAATACCAGACACATGGGCCACTATGTCAACAACAGCGAAATGCTGTAGTTTGAATAATAACAATACATCCAAAATCATTTACACATTATGGGAATAGATAAGAGAATCGTATCGATTTTCTGCCTTATGCAGAATTTAAATCCAGCACTCGCCATCAGAAAGAATATGTGGTGTGCACACACTTAGAAGATAGGTTTTATGATCTCATGTGTTTTGCGGAACTATCCATGACACATTGTGGTTAAAGCACACACTTTGCACCCACATAGGACATTTTTGTGCTCTCCTAGTTCCACTCGCTACACTATCGTTTTATATGAAACTATGCATAGATAGAGTTAACTTACAATGGAACAACTTACTGGGCTCAGAGATGCGAGGCAACTACATTTCCCATCTTTCCTGGGGGATTGTAGTAGTTTTGCACTCGCAAGTGACTAGATACGGCCACTGTCAATTTACGCAAGAACAAATATGGCGGACGCGAATGCCGTTTCACGAATAACACGCGTATGAGAGACAGTACCCCGTAGTTCAGAGGTAAGAGGTTTTGAACTGCTCACATTGGGAATCGCGATCATTAGTCGGCATCACGCACTCTCGATCGGAATAACTCAGAGACCGGACTGATTGGACTGCTCACCGCCTGAGCACTTTTCGAGAGACAGTAGTACCGCAGATTGAGCGGCATGAATAGAAAATGCATATGGTATGAAATGTTGTGCAGGAATTTTGCACTTTGATTACCATTTCCTGCCAAAAGTTATTACATGAATGCCAGCTAGCTATTCTGTAAAGTCGGTAATCAACATTGGGCGGGTACTAGTGTTGTACACTGGCTGGGCATTGACATCGCTAATGAAACTGGGAAACTATAATATACATGAGTGACTGAAGTTCCATTTGATCGCCGCTGCTACTTATATTGTAATCCTGTAATATGAAAGACATTACATTTTTCTGTGGTCCAACTCCGCAGGGACAGACACTAGGGATGTATGGAGAAGTCTGGAGACTGTAGATACCCAGTATCCAATCACATTCGCTTCAGAGCCTGAGTTGTGGGACTCCCAACTGACAGGTATTTCAGCATAATTAAAAGTAATTAATATGCCAAAAAACAAGTCTATACTATACCTGGTTAAGTATAAGACATACCAAGTTATCTTCCTTTTAGGTCACCTATGCAGGAAGACATTAACAACATAGTGGCACCCGCCAAGACCTAAGAACTGAAAGTGGATCTACAGGTAATATTCTCCAATCTAAGAGACTGCTCCCACAACCCTTGACCTTTCCCTGTACTTATAATTTCCCCTTGTCCTTCTTGTAACCCAAACAGGGATCGGGACACAAGCCTAATGCCGGTGGGTAATCTGAAGCACCTCCCAAAAATCCTTCAAGATGTGGATATATGTGAAGAAATCATGGTGCCAATGAGAATGCAAGATTCTCTGTCCTGAAGAAGGTGGCTAGTCACAAGAACCGCTGAAACCGGTTGACTACTTTATAGAGTTGTTAGGTTGATGACCACAACTCCAAGACCCTACACCAACTTGAGGAATGGGCTTGAATAATTAGATTTCATCATTTTTTATGTTTAGAACAATATGAAGTCATTCGACTTACTGAAAAAAACATTTCTTTTTTAACTGTTGTTCTGACCTGGTCAGGTCAAAACAGATATATAGTTTTTAAGTATAAGACACATAGACTGGAGGCGGTACTAATAAAATGAAGACACCGACCACCAAGACATGTGCACCCACTACTCGAGTTTAGGAAAGTAGTGAGAGAGTTAAGGGCAGGAATTCACATACCCCTTCTAGGCGGCACGCCATCGCCAACTAGGCATGGGCTTGCTATACTAGGGGGGTATGAGTTATTCACACACAGGGCAAGTAATGTATCTGTAGGGACTTAGACTTTTTCAATGCATCTCACCATTGTATGAGTAACAACACACTATGTAAACGGCCGCAAACTCTTTGTAAACTGTACCCTAACTGTTGTTCGTCTAAGCAAGTATCCTGTAACAGCGCCATGCTGCTCAAGGGGCGATGGGCGCTTTAAAAATGCAAATAAATAACTAAATAGTAATAAATAAATAAAGTCAGAAAAGATTCACAAGATGGACTCCCTAGCCCTGTTCTCCACATTCAACTTTAAAGTCAAAGCCTCAGACTCTGTCTGACATTCATCATTCAGGTTTTCAAATAGTGGCTCATAATTCAAAGGTTTCTGTGTTACTTTCAATGTATTGCTTCTGTTTAGTTCGGTATTCAATAAGTGCTAATTCTAAGTTAATTCTTTCAATACATTGTTTCCTTTCACTTCAGCATTCGATAGATACTTTTTCAGTATTGCATTACAGTTCATTACTCACTCGAGTTCATCAGCTGGTTCTGGAACTTTGGAGTGCTTCTCTGACACTCCCATTACCTTGCAGCTGATTCCCATGTCTCCCGTGGGTTCCTCCTCTCCACACTCGAGCGGTTCACAGGCTCGGGGGATTTACAGCGCCCACCTCCTTTTGGTCCCACAAGTCCTCCCGGTCTCTTGCTGGTGTCTTGGCTCCTCCTAGAGCACCATGGCCGCCTTTCCTTCATGAGTCTCCTGCTGCTCACAGTACTGCTCCTGCCCTTTCCTCCTGCTTCTCTTCTGCTCCCGCCTTTTATACACTCCCTGATTATCAATGGGCTGCAGGTGATTCAAATCACCCTCAATTGCCTGATGCTGCCTATACTGACTCTGCTAGCTAAAGGCCTCTGATCCTCTCTTCTTCATCAGAGTACCAAAGTGGGGTTTGCAGTTGGTAATCTGCATTACTCCTAGCTGCCTCTTCTTCTTCTTAGTACTGAAGTGGGTTTTTTACGGGTTAATGGAATAAAAGTAACAATAGCCCATAAAGGCTATAGGAGGGCAGGGTAGATTACTGTCAGGAAAGAGGGGGGGATACCATGTCTCACCATCTGGTACCCTCTTTCCACTTCCCAAGGACCCTCCACTCAGGAGATCTTCCCTCGCTTGTCTGCCCCAGGGTCGGGATCCAGGATCGATGGCCCTTCCCTGGCCATCTGACCAGATGATCGCAGGGAAGCAGATGTGAGGATACCCTCAGGTTTCTCACAGCACCTCCACCGTCCATTCTGGGTTATCAAGATGGCAGAGGAGAGGGTTTAGGAGGTCTGACGGGACCCCTGTCCAGCATGCTGCGCTGCTCTCCCAGCTAATTCAAGCGTTAACTTTGCCAGTAGAGATAGGTCTAGTAAAGTGTGCTGCCCATACTAACTGCACTAATTCAATAGCTCGCAGAAATGATGCTGCATACAAGGCAGCGAAGGAAGCAGCGTATTTTCCTTTCACAGATTCCCAGAAAATGGAAACTGTGTCTCAACCGCTACAGTTACCAACCCTGTACACCGAAGTCCTGGCGCTCCAGATAATATAAATCCAAGGGAAAGCCCTTAGAGAAGAACAGGGGCTCTGGAAAAAGAGAGGATGTGATCTCTTACCCGCAGATTTGCTTTGGAGACATGAGGTGATGGCGAAGGTAGTAATGCCTATAGAGATGGTTCTTTTGGCTCTATAGCAACTACATTACCCGTCACATACTTCTCGACAAAAAATCGCAGCAGATCACCAGGAGGACTGGTTTATCCCTAACTTACAAGAACAGGCAAGTAGATTCATAGGGAATGTAGTAGTGTGGAAGGTGTTCAATCCTGGAAATAACATGAGGTCGGTGAGGGGGGTCTTACCCATGCCCTCCGGTCTATTCAAGGAGCTCCACATCGGTTTTGTGGATCTGATAACGAGTTGCAGTAACTTCAGATATGTAATTGTTGTGGCTTGTCCATTCTCCGAGTGTCTTGAGGTTGGTCCCTGCATACATACTAATGCTAAATCGGCAGCTAGATTTCTGGTGAGAGAGGTATTTCTAAAATGGGGAATTTGTGATGTCCTGAACTCCGACAACTGAACCCACTTCTTTAATGCCTTGTTTGCAGAAATGACTTTGCTGCTACAATAAAGCATGGGTTGTGCTTGGTGTACCACCCGCAGGCCAGCAGGTTTGTGGTGAGGTTCAATGGGGTCCTTAAGGCCCGTTTTGCTAAAATGTCTGCAAAAATAGAATAAAATCAAGGTATACATGCCTCCGACTAGCACTGCTTTACTTACATAATCAGCCAGGGTGGGACCACCACTTGAGCCCTCATGAAAGCGTGATTGGGCGTAGGCTACATACACCTCTCTCACCTACACGCATGACATCAGACGCACACAAGATTGCAGCGGTCCTCGGAGAAGAGTTTAGGGAATACCTTAGGCTGCTAACGAAAAGTGTTAAGATTATATCTTTACAGATTGTTTCTTCTCACTAGCAAGACTACTAACGATCAGCACAAGCCACAGCTTCTCCCCGGAGACCTCATCTATAGCGGCACCTCCATGCATCGCTAGAACGAGCAGCATTTCCATGGGCCGCATAGAGTAGTCTATGGAATGGAGGATAGCACAGGGGCAACGCGCTGGTCTTGTAAGCAAGACCATGCAGAGCAACAGAGGTTGGAATCCCGGATCCACGCTTAGAAACTGAACTCAGGCACGGTATTAGGTGCATTATAAAAAAAACAATAAAATAAATAAAAATAAATATGTGACTCAGACTGCCGTGAAGGTGGAGGGCAACAAGAGTTGGATCCATTTAAAGGATACTCAAAGGGATACTGGCGCCCCTTCACCTGCACATGAGCATGGGCAGGCATAGAAGTGAAGTACTCCCTAAGGATTCACTGTTTGTTTCAGTGTAAAGGGGGGTGCGAATACAGATTTGGAATTCAAAGAATTTATGTGTAGGAAAAAGAATGTCTAAGACTGTAAATTGTGTAAAAATGAATGTTTTTGTAGTTTTCTTGGTCCTTTATTCATCATATCGAAAGATGACAACTAGTATTAAAAGGGGACATTTAAAATGTTCTGTGAAAGGAAATGTCAATAAAAATGTTTTGATAATTACAATGATGAATTTGATGCACACGGTTTTGCAGTGGATAGCATATGGTATAGCCATATGAGGAAGGTGGGGAGAGAGACATCCGTAGGATGTTGCTATATCTGCTCTGTCAACCCCCATGCTTCTGGCATTCCTAGGTTATGTATCCCGAGTGAGGTAGAGGTAGGAGATGCGCTATAGCTAGTGCCCCTAGCTCTGTGCAGGGTTCGAGAGCAGTTTAAAGGGCAGTGAATTACAGCATCAATCATACCAAGAGATGATGCTTGTTCAGTTGCCGAGCCTGAGGAACACAAACATTTTAGGGGTGTTCAAAAAGTTCAATGGTGTTCAAAAAAGTTCAATTGACCTTGGAAGGAGCTATTTTTGCTAAAAATCAATCGCAGCAAAGGGTGAAGAGTTGCAGAGCTGGAGGCATGCAGGGATTCTCAGAAGAAGGGGTGGCATGAATAAATGAGTGCGGGACAGTATGGAGAAACCATTTGCAGTATCTGACATGGCTAAAAAGCTGGAAAAACCTGTTAAGATACACACACTTACCCATTTTTGTCTGTGTTTTAAGGGCAATGGCATGGTGCCTGTTTGCACAAGTGCAGCTGCACGCTTCACATTACAGACCTGGCTGGAGGTACGGTTGCTCTCCTAGACAACGTTTGGACCTGTGGACAGAATGCGTAAAGGCAGTTGCCCCAGCCTGGAGAGGTGTGTGCAGTATCTCCCCCCTTCATGAGCCCGTTCTCATGATCCCTGAAGAGCACCTGATTTTGTGCTTGTTCAATGCCCAAAGTTACATCTGTGCTCTCTTTGTCCCCCTGTGCTCCTTGGATCCCTTTCACCACCTTATATGAACAGATCATGTACTATGTTTGACTGCGAAAATCAAGAACATTTGCAACACAGGAGACAATCAAACTACCTTTCAGCAGCATCTTCACAGGCTTTCCTGATCGATATTGGCTGTTTAGACACACTGATATTTTCTTTGCGTCCCTCTTGGCACCTGGCGTTCAAGCAGCAGCCAATGCCAAATGGCTCCAAGTGACCAGGTAAAAATTACTCCTCTTCATGAATGCTTCCGAGTTAGCGTTCAGTGACATTAGAGAATAATTGAGTGCACTCAGGCTTATGACTCAGCAAAACCGGTATATACTCAACCTCCTGTTAGCAGTGGAGGGCGGAGTATTGTATGAAAGCCCCTAGATGCTCACACCAGGAAAAATATGACGCACTAGGGAAAAAGGCCCAATACACCTCTTGCAAGCATAACAAGGTTTATTTCCATACAAAAGGAAAAGGCACCAACAAAGAACTCTGAAAGCATAACAAGGTTTATTTCCATAAAAAAGGAAAAGGCATCAACAAAGAACTCTGCTTCTGCTGAACGTTCTGCCAAAATCTGCAGGAGCAGCACATTAAGAAGGTACACAGTTTAATCAGTGACATAATTGCATATAGTAGAAACCTGTGTGGCTGGTGGGTGTGACCATACACATTGTTTACCTGCTCCATAGGGGATGCCAGGCCATTGATCCCAGCCCCGTACTTTCAGCTTCTTCCATGTGGGTGATGATGCAGTCGTCATCGTTCAGAAGACGGATCCAACAAAAAAAAAAACACATCTCTATCTATGTAACAGTGCACCTGGTACAACCAGACAGGCGCCCAGTAGGAAGTCGAGGCCATACTAACTCACACAGTTCACTTGTTCCCAGACAGGCCGGCGCCTCTCCAAGGTCTTCCACTCTCATTCTGGGCTATAATTTCATCCCTCCCTGCACCTCGCAGCGCAAATCATGTGACCTAGAAGTGAAGGAAGGAAAGCCTTGCTTTCTGATCTTTTTGATCGATTGAGGATATGATCCATGGTCCGGGGCTGGCTTGTTCCTTGGAATTCAGGTGTCCTAAAACTAGGGCATTTGGGTGCCTTAACTTAGAATTGGGACTGGTGGGGGTTGGAGGCCCGTGCCCCTACTTCTCATGGGATTGTATTGTTCACAGACACTCAGCCCTCCTCCCATGGCCTTGCAGGACACATTCTTCCCAGGGCCTGAAGGTTGGCAACATTTTAGGACAATGAAGGGTTTATGGATCTGTGCAACTCTGGCCTTTCTCATCAGTTCCTGGGATCCAACGTATTCCTTTGCTCATGTTCGCGGCCTAGGCCTGGGGTGCTGACTGCTGCACCATGTTTAAGCTTTGTGCCACATTATGTATGCTAATATCTAAAATGGCTGCTATTCCCGCATGTGCACTGTATCTATGAAGCATGTAATAGGTTTATCGTGCATAAGCCTTTAAGGGCAACCCCCTTCCACCTAGTCTCTTACAGTACCTGTGGCAACCTTTCCCTTATTCTGAAGGGCTTGGGGGTGCGGGAAGATTGTGTCCCCTTTCCAACATTCCCCCCTTTCATTAATTCTACATTAACAAACTCCCCAATAATCCCATTCTTAGTTGTACCTCAACAGCGTTCCTCTTCCAACCTGTTAGCCTCTAAATAAGGTGGTGATCCCTCCTTTGGAACTCATGCTCTATATATATGATGAAACTCTTGCTAGATTGGGCATTCTCCTCAGGTGTGCAAGTCATATATATGAAACCTCCATCTCCTGCTAAATCAACCCAGTGCTCTGTATAATGCTCGGGTCAGGTGGGGGTGAAGTGATATTGCTGGGAGGGTATAAGCGCTGCTCTATCACCACCATACATGGTTTGTTTGGATCATCTGTTTAGACAGCGATACCCCAATTGAAACCATCATCATGGCACTGATAGGTACTGCTTTGTGCAATCCTCCTATTATTTGCATCAGGGAGCCGTTCTCTGCATTGTTTGGAGGCACAAATGTGCAGCAGGAATTGCCGATTTTGTGGCAATCCGCCCCTTCCATTGCCATGAGCAGGTCAAGCGCATATCGGCTCTGGAGGGTCATCAATCTTATGGCACGCATCTCAACCTTGATTGCCCTGAGGCCTTGTTTTGTGTTGTTTGTCAGCTGCACAACCTCCCATCGCACTATTTGGAGCCTCTTGGCATTTGTGGTGGTTTGAACCCCATACAGTAGAAGAGATGTAAAAAAAAGTTTTCTTTTCTAAACAGACTTTATTCTTTAGGAATTTCTTTGAGCAATTTGGAGGAGTCTTGAGACAGATAATTCAATCTTTTTATGCGCAATTTTCTGTTCTTTTCTTTTTCAGGTAAGACACAGAAGATGGGGGGGCTGCAACAGGTTTCCAGTTGGTCCTATTATGGCTGGATCTGGGGTTGGGACAGGCAAGGCTTTCGATCCCACTGCAAGGTGTTCTTCTGGGATCACGAGGATCGCAGAGTGCAATGAGACCAGTGAGCAGTAGCCCCTCAGTGATTGCGGGAGGTGCAAGAATGCATGCTGTCCATATACCCAGTAGTAATCCATTACTGCAGAAGTGCCTTTTTTGATATCTGGAATGAATAATGTTTTGTTCACCTTTGGTTGGAACCTACGAAAACAGTTCCTTCATTGTAAAAACACAGTTCATGAATCTCTTGCTGTTGCACTTTTACCGGCTTTTGCATTGCTTCAATCCACGTTAGTTTTGAGATATGTTCGTTCCAGAATCCTGCACATTATGTATTCACGTGGCCCAACACTTCATTTCCAGATCCCAGCAGCCCTCCTGCTGTGCAACTCATTGTTGTTTCTTGACACCTGCTGTATACGTATTTAACTCCTTGTAGGTTCAAGCATGGCCTCCGCAAGCACTGGAGGCTTTTGGGATTTTGGGTGAATTGCAGCTGGTCAGGATCCATAGTTTCTAATCGCATACTCTGCGCCTGGAATGTGCCTCGCAGCCTACAGGGTGCCCGATGAACCAGGCATTGAGCCTCTAAAATTGGTGATTCTTGTGATATTAATATATTGGGTGCTCCCGACGCGTGTGGAATCAATGAACAGACATAACAACTTCTCTTTCCCACCGATCTCATGCCTGCTTACCAACTATTTGAGAATTCTGGATGATGCACATCTTCTATTGTATATAGACCAAGTCCGCTGTATTTGTCATATTTGTACTTCCCGAGTTGCCTTTTTCTATGTGCTAAAACTAAGTTATATGCATTTTCCGAAGACCTGGTGAGATCAGAAGGTATCTTGGAAGAAGTCATAGAATCACTGGTGTTACGGTCAGTACTGTCATTTCTGATTTGATCATTAAGATGGGGATCTGTGGTCAAAGTGTTGTGTGTAAAAAGTAACGGAAACATATGCATGTTTGTACTTTTGGTCGAATTTACATCCTGAATAGACGCATTAATGGTAGCATTTGTATGTAAACCACACCCCTCTTTTATATGCCCTCCCCTTATAAAAGTACAGCCCAAATGTATGCATAAACTAAACATTCATATTGCAAACAATCCAGCAATATAGTCCAGTGCCCATAAATAAGAATAAGAGAACCTAGACATGGTATCATACAAGCTACTTTTCCTAGTAGAAATGGAACTATTTCGCAGAGGAAAAACAGTATGTTGGCCTTCGCTAGGTAACCCCGCTGCACTCTGTATTAGACATTTGATACAAAGCAACGGTTTTGAATACCGAGCTAATGAAGTAAAGAATAACGCTTGCATTTAGAGAGATCAAGCAGAGACATATTGTAACCCTGTTGCTAAAGAGAAGAGGGGATGCAATTATTTTGAATAACAAACTAACAAATTCAAGCATTACGCTTACATTAGGAGAGATTGAGCAGGGATGCATTGTAACCCCATTGATAAAGTGAAGAAGGGATTCAATTATTTTGAATATCGAACTAACGAATTCAGGCATTATGCTTACATCGAGAGAGATAGAGTGGAGACATATTGTAACCATAATGTTAAAGTGAAGAGAGGACACAATTGTTTGAATACCAAACTAATGCAGTAAAGCAATATTGGCGTAACGATTGTATTGAGAGAGATTGAACAAAGAAACATTGTAACTTTTATTGTCCAAGTAAAGAGGAGTCAATAGCCGACCAAAACTAATGTAATCTGCATACAGGAAGATTACTTAAAATGGGAAGTTAAACCCAGCATTGCCCAAGCCAAGAAGAAGCAATTATAAATGAAAAGGGATATAACTTTCCTAAAGAGGTGACATTGAAAAAGAAACAATACCAACAGTTAACTGATGTTGGAGAAGGAATCCTGAGGGGGCAGGATAAAAGCCCTCCTTGTAGAAATCCTCGAGGGGGAGAGGACAATTGCCTGCATTGCATATGACAATAGATCAGGGGAACAAACTGCATCAATGTGTATTGTATCCTTACGGAAGAAGTTGTGAATCCCAACGTGGTTGTTAAAAGTGAATGCTTTTCTAAATCTTGACGTGAACCTTACCACAAAGTACTTGTAGTAATAGCAGTAAGAGTTTTGTCCTGGCAGGAGAGAATACCAGGAAAGGGACTATTAGAGGTTAGTCCTGGCAGGCTAACTGACCAGGAAGAAGGCATTTAAAGTACTGCAGTGTGGTATAAGGTTGTGTTTAAAGAAAGGTATTAATGTTGATGCTGTATTATAACAGACATGCCCCCTGAGAGGGAGATTGCCCCACAGAAATCGGGGTAAGGTAATTTTCCCATAGGATGACTAGCGGTATAGTTAGTTCATAACAAAAGGGGGTGCTCCAGCCACATGCAAATGCTCCTAACTCTAGTCTTGCTTAGAGTGTTCTATTGTACTGTATCAGGTTGTTGTTTTCTAATGGTGCTTCAAAAGTAAGCTGAGTATCCAAATACAGGGGTTATTTTATTCTGGATATAAATTCCAAATATCTACCCTGAGCCATTGCTTTCGTGCTCAAAACATGTTGCTTTTATTCATCAAAATCAATCCCGAGGACTGGATTAATATTGCACATATTCATAATACAGTAAATTAACAGAATATGGGTACTATGATTCTTTACATAAAAAAACACATCATAATGTATGCATCTGAAGTGTGTTAGTATTACTTTGTGGAGTAAATATTACATCATATTCACATTGTTGCAAAGTAACAACCAAAGAAACAGTATTTGCACAAAATGAACAGTAATCTGCATTGTTGTACACACACCCCCCTAGTATCAATCTAAAGTACAGATGTGTTCATATCTGTGCAATTTGTCTTTGGAGAGAAATTCAAACTAGTAGATCTAGGTTGACTGTGGAGCTGAAACCAGTTTAGGTGGTCAACTCCTAGGTGGGTTAAAATTATTTCCACAGAGTACCAAACCGCTGGTCTACGCCAGGGGGAGTAGCCCCGTAAGGAGCTCGGGTGGAGTATGTTAGCACTTTCTTGTGCTTGAACCACAGGCGTTTCGGCTTCTTGCTTGAAAAGCCTTCATCTGGGTCTCTGGGTTTGTTTCTCTGGTGAATAAACAGAATGGGGAAGGGAAGGGGAAAGGTTGAAAAAAGGGCGGGGAGTAAGAGAAACGAGACCTAAAGTTAGTCTCTTGGTATTGGAGGGTATATTCATAAAAAAACCTTACTACTGCATCGCCAATTGGCTTTGCAGTGTTACGGGTACTCTTAAAAACGACTTCTTTTCCAGACCATATTTGATCTGGTTCATGGAGCTGGGAATCATCAGGGACTGACCTTTTGGTCGGCTTCGGGTGGAATCTCGAAAATTGTTTGCCCTCCTGCTTGTGATTGTGGTATTAAGCCACAGAAGGACATTGGTACTTATTCCGGATACAAGTTTGGCGCCTTATATTGTTAATATCCCCGGATAAAGTGGGACGCGCTGGGTAAAGAAAAAAGAAAAAAGAAGGGTGGATGTTACCCCTTGGAAGTGAATTTAGAATAATAATAGTCATAGCCCCAGAGCGGGGGCAGTATGTAAAAAAAATGTTTGGGGGGGAGTTTTTTACCTACCTATTAGTTAGGGTGTTGGTGGCTGCCTTGGATGTTGATTGAAGGTGGAACGGGATAGTGTCCTCTAGTGAAGAGAGCCAGGAGAGGCAGTCGCTGTCTGGGACTCCCAATGTGAGATGTTGCTGGTCTGTGTTAAAAAAGGGAGACAGACAGGCAGGAACATTTTGTGAACCAGTTAGCCTGGGTAAATAGGAATGGGAGATTATAAAACATGGGGGCCTGACTCAGTCTGGGAAGCTAGCCGGAGCACATGCATTTGTCGCTGCTCGTGATTTACCTCAGGAGTGGCTGCTGTGTCGTCCTTCGCCGATCACCGGAGCCTCTGGGGAGACGCTGCTCTTGTCTCAGTGTTCTTCTTCATTAAGAAGAATGCTGTGTGCAAAAAATCGAGTGCGCATGCGTGCCGGAGCAGTATGGCTCGCATCGGGCATGCACACTATGTGCATACAAATAGCCTGAGTCGATGCCATGGAGGGGATGACGCCTTCAATGGCGGCGTGAATTCCTGCGCTGGGTGCATTCTGGAATGGACCCATGCGTAACAAAGGGCTACCCCTATCCACGTATGCCCAAACGTGGCAGGTGGAAAAAATGTGTCCGTCTCGGCGGGTACACAGGGGGGCCGTGCTGCTCCTGGCTATCAGAAGCCAGGGATCCCCCTTCAAATTGCTGGGCATTGTTCTGGGCAGCTCATGATTAAGGATGTTGATGGGGGGAACGGGGCGGGGCAAGAAGCTAAAAAATAGCACTATTTTTTGTTGCAAAATTGGGAGTCTCCCACCTAAATCGGGAGGGTTGGCATGTTTGTTATAATGAACTATGGAAAAATCATACTGACAAACTTTCTAGGATTATGAAGAAGTGTGAAAGTAGTTGTTCTTTTAACAAAGAGAAATTACTTTGAATACTGACTGAAAGAACAAAGATAAAGCTGTTTGTTTGGTTATTAAGCAAGAGCTTGTGGAACTTTGAGAATCATTGTAAAAACTAACAGACTCAAGTGCCACGTAGAAGACTTGTGGAGTAAGAACTTTTGTGTAGCATTGAAAGCAGAACTTATATCTTTGAAATAACTTTTTTGATCCAAACGTTTGTGTTACACATCCTGATTTATTTCAGGGGAAGGGGATCCATCCCTGGTTACAAGGATACATGTTTGCAAAGTATACATTTGAATGTAACTATTGTTTTATTAACTTGAAACAGCCATACGATATCTATATGATTTATGTTGTATGTATGAGTGTGAGAGACATAAACTGTTTACAGTGTTTTCCTTTAGTCTTAGTTTAAGAGGCTTGGAATCCTCATTAGGTTAAGGAAAGCAAGGAATGGACCACACCCATATAATTTAATAAATTGCTACTTGTGATACAAATCTATCTACTTGGTCGTCCCGCATTTCTGACCCCTCACAGCTGGCAACTGCTTGGCTCACAGGCAGTGGGAGCCATGCAGGAGATCTGGGATGCACTGCTATCAATCCTTTGGTGCACCTCACCCCTTCTTTTTGTTCCTAAATCACAGGCTCTGCGACCCACTGGCAGGCTGCCTGAGGGGGTTGGAGCCTGTGATTAAGAAACAAAATGAGAGGCTGGGCACACCAAAAGAAATGGTAGCAGTGCACCCCAGCTCTCCTTTTGTTTCTTAGTGAGAGGAACCAACCCCCTTGGGCCACATCGTTAAAGGGCTGCCTGCAGGGCTGGGGCTTCTGATTACAAAAAAGGGGAGGCATCTGCAGACACTGATCCCTCTCCTTCTTTTCTAATCAGAAACGCTGACCCCAACAGGTAGCCCTTTAACCCTCCAGCTCTTTGATGGAATGAGCTGTCTGAGGGGGTTGGCTTATCTGGGGCTTGTTGGAGGTTGTGAGAGGGGGAAACACGATCGAGGCCTGGCTTGGGAGCCCTTTTTGGAGACCACCAGAGGCTTTACCCCAGGGTACTTAAAACCCAGTCCGAATATAAAAATGAGGCAATAATGCCCCACACCAAGGGCCACTAACAAGTGATAAAAGCACTTGGCCCAAGTTAATCGCACCAGCCTGATGGCCAACAGAAAGGGGCATTCTTGGTGAGGGTAGAGTACTCTGCTTAAAACAAATGAAGACTAAGGAGAAACATTGTACTGTTGGGACAGAAGACTTGTACCAGCTATAATTGCCCCAGTCACGGTATTGTCTGCGGGTTCTAATACATGTGTTTCCACGCATTTGGAGAGCTGCCAGAGGGTCTGTCCTTACTAGGCTGCACTTTGCCGTGAGGGCGTGGTTATGCTACTACGTGCTTGGGCCGGCGGTTGTTTTCCCGATGGGAATGTGTTAAGGGGAAACTGGCGAAGGAACTGCACTCCTATTAAAATGAGCAACTTCTGCCGAGAGGTCGAAGGCCAAAGATTCCCGGAAATAACTTTTCCTCCTTGGAGAAATCGTTCCTTCCATGACGAGAGGCAGAAAAATAAAGCAAGGGGATACAGAAGCCCAGGGTCAACTTAGTCAAGGGGAAAGAGGTGGGGGGGGGGTGCGATTAGATGGCGATAGACACACACACATAGAAACGGGAGAAAGAGCAAGGCAGAGGGCGAGGAGATTGAGCAGGGAGGTGACAACAATAAGCGACACTACAATCAGCCTGGGAGAAAGAATGGACATGAAAGAAACCAAGGGAGATGAGTGAGAGAGAAAAGAACAGAGAGAAACTGAAGTAGCCGTGAAGGAGAGAAGGGGGAGAGACAGAGAGAGAGAGAGAAAAGGGAGAGAGAGAGAGAGGAGAAAGAGAGAGCGAAAAGGGGGCGCAGCAGAAAGAGGTGGGGGAAATACAGGGGGAGATGTCGCTTAGAAGGGTAGCACTGGCCGCAATAGAAGCAACGAGAAAGGAGAGAGACGCGAGAGATAACACCAGGGGTCGGTGCCTTGGGGTGGAGAAATATCAGGGGAGAGGGGGCGAGAAACGCACAGACACGGGCTGCCCTGTGAGGAAGGGGCAACATTCTATTGTTGGTAGGGGTCCTTTAAGGGCTGGCACGCGTTTGCATCTGCCCGGCTTCTCAGAGGCATTGCTGCGACAAGTGACTGCCCCGCCCCAGCCCCACAGTACTATCAGAGGCAAAAGCTTGAAGTGTGTCTGACTCGGCTTCAGTCCTAATGTTCTGACACGTGACTGAGTCTGTAGTGTGTACCAGCCCTTTTCAACTTTCAAGGCTCTCCACCCCCCCCCCCCCACCCTGTCAGGAAATATTCTCATTTCCCAGTGACCCGTTCTGCCTGCGCCCGGAGATGAAGTCAGAGAGGACACGGGGACAGGGGGTGGAGGCTGCCGGCTGTGGCACTCTGCAGGGAAAAAAATACATGTTGCCATAACCATGGGGCTTCCTATTTTTTAGTGGGGGGCGGGCGGAGGTGGTACGACGGTGTAAGAAAATAAACAGGCAGCAGCTGCCTCCTCGCGCGGGACTTCTTGGCACTGCAGGGGACCATTAATTGCCTGCTGGGAAAACACTGCCACTGGACACAGATGGGTTCCAGATTTAGGCACTAGAGAGGCGGGAAAAGTGTGAGGGGATATCAGTGTGTAAGGACCAGGGGGCCTTCTCCCACGACCCTTGACCCCGTACCCTCCATTATTTTCCTTCCAGGTACTATTTGAAGTCGTGTAATATTGGCTGTATTGCACACAACTCAGATTGTGCTGCATCTCATTTGCCAATCCTCTGCAGATAAGGCCCGAAAACAGTGACGTGAAGGTACAGTGGTTCAGGGTCACACCACATGTGCACGCGAGGAAGCCTCTCATGTGAAATGGCATCAACCTCCAACTGCTGTTGAGGCGGTCCCGCAATAGGGAAGGCCGGAGAGCATGGGCCCTTAAGGAGACACGCATTTCCGGCACGTCTGACGCATTTCCGGCACGCCTGACGCAGTGCACTGTGGGAGCGGCAGGTGCTGTACACGGGTGCCTTAAAAGTTAGTGGATCTCGCGTATCGGTCTCTGTTTGCGCCTCACCGCACCGGACTGCTGGGGGTCCACTTATTGGAGACTATCACCCTGGTTTTCTCACCGTCCGACCCTACGCTATGAGGTGGAATGGGGCTGTTGGGCGAGGAAGTTGTATCCTGAGTGAATGCACACACGAGTGGCTGGGAATGATGTCATTAAAAGGTCTGGTGCATGGAACCCTGCTGTTATATCCTATCTTCTATGTCCTCCCTGTAGGCCTGCGGTGTATGCAGCGTTGGGCATGTGGTTTGTGGGTGGTGATGTCATCTGTCACCCTGTCAGTGACCTCTCCCTCTGCATTCCAAGGGTGGCAGTCACTTACTCCGTCCTTGCTCATTGCCTGCTGATGAAGTGTCCTACCTGATACCAGAGACTCAGCCTGGTTCTGACTCCAGGCGCCTTCGTTAGAACACCTGTGCATGTCAGAGGTTTGTGTCCCCCAAGGGTATCAGCTGAGCCTGAGAGCCAGGTGATTGGATGTCCGATTGGGTGCTGCTCTTATCATGACCTTCGTGCTGAGCCCTGATCTCCTGGCATCTACCTAGGAGGACTCCTGAGAATAAACTAGAGCCTGATGCCTAGGTCCGCCGGCTCATGCCTGCTGTCCATTGCCTGCAGTTCTGAATGCAACCATTTGCTGAAAAGGTACCCAAATAAATGCTCCTAGGGGATGGAAGGGCCAGCTCTCATTGTACCCCAGACCCCCAAACATCAAGTAAGAAACTAAATCCACATGTGCAGCTCCAGCGCTGGCCAGCTACCCGTGGGAGCATGAGAAGCCTGGGAAGGGGATCCCTCAGCCATAGTGACGGGAGCCCACAGAGGCAGCTTGAAGTGAAGGCTCAATGTTCAGAGCCCAGCTGCCATGAGAAGTGCACACATTGAGTAGTCGCAGCCCTAGCGTGCTAGAAGCAGTGGGTTACTAGCTGATGTGCTGCACCACACGGCAGGACGGTTATCATTATAATTGTTCTTTTATAACGCGCTTAATACCAGAGACCAGTTTCGAAGGGCGAGCCCGAGATTCGAACTTGTGTTGCTATGTGTTGTCTTGCTTCCAAGACAAATGCGTTGCCCCTGAGCTATCCTCGCACAGTGTGAAGTTCACACTGGGGCCGGTGACCTAGGTACTGTGCAAAGCTTCAAAGGGCGCTGTTTTGGGGGCAAAGTGGGGCTGTGGGCTTCTCTCCACCTTAACCTTATTGTGCGCACTCCCTGCCATTGGCTCGCTCACTTCTTAAAAAAGCGCCAACACCCTTGTTGCACATGCAGGGCCTACTATGAGATGCCGTTGCCAATTGTAGGAATGTGCAGAACGGCAGAATTTTAATATAAAGCGCCCAATGTTTGCCCCTACCTCCAGCCTCGTGTCCGGCAGATGGACTACTTGGAGGCTCTCTGGAGCATTCATGTTTGCCCTCTACGCGTGCAGAAGATTAGGAGCTGCAGTATGTGGGACCCTCCCGGGGACCATGGAGGGAGGGACCTCAAAACCGGCTGTCAGGGTCTCCAGGTATCGTGCAAGAGACGTTAGGTGATTTTACAATCTTTTCCGTCGACCAGGAGATCAGGCGTTTTTTCTGGACACCCCAGGTTCCAAAGAAACGCCACACCGAGCAAGCGGTGCGAGAAGATGCTGGAGGAAAGGCCATGCGTGCATGACGTCAGGCAGAAGGACCTCGCGCTGCCACTTGAGGAAGTACACAAAACATCCGTAGGTGGTCACAATGCCCGTGGTCACCAGTCAATGAGGCCCTCAGCGTGGCATGATGTCATAGTGCGCCCCTCAGGTTCAGTCATCTTCTGCTGCAGGAAGTGCAAAGCTCGCATTGCGTCAACCATGGAAAGGACGCCTCCAGTATACGTTACATGAATAAATGGGGACGACAAAACGTCAATGACTGCGGAGTTTCCAAGACACAAGGATATCGTCCCTGTAGTTTAGTGCCCCCCGCACCGGCCTGATGACCTGTCTGATGACCTCTTGGAAGATCTCAGCTGCTGATGAGATACCAAAATGTAGGCGTTTGTAACGGAAGAGGCCATCATGGGTTGCAAAGGTGGTGATGCCCCCTGATTCAGGATGAAGCTCCATATGATGACACCCCTGATTGAGGTCAAGCTTGGAGAAGAGAATAGCCTTGTTTAGCTGGACAATCATGTCCTCTATGCGTCCCCCTTCCTTTCCTGCGGCCAGTTCGATGATGCTGTCCCCCAATAGCTGATTGAGCTTGTTCGATACAGCAGCTTGTAGGTGAAAACCAACTCTCCTCGGGTGTTGGGGGACAGGTCGGATCGATGTTTCTATGTGCAATTTGACGGGGGGACCTTTCATCTTGCCTAGTCCTTTACACCAGAGTGGGAATTCGTTCAGAATGATATCCTTCGTGATGGGGCATCCAGGCAGATGACCATTCCAAATGGTGCAGACTTGGTCCTTTGCATCACTGATAGGGGCAGTCGAGCGGATGGTGTTGCCTTCTTGGACGTGAATGTCAATGAGCCCTAAGCAGGACGCAGTGCAGTAACTAAGTAGACCACTTCCTTTGGTCGGGCTTCGGATCATGTGAATGATTGTGGTGGTGGATCATTCTCTGTGGATGTGCCAGCGCTTAAAATATCCGATGGAGTGCAGAGGGAGGTCAGCTCCCCATTGGAAAATCTTGGTTACCGTTTGGGCTAGCGTCGGCTTGTTGGGGATTTGATTGTATTCTTTTTCCCCATGATGTTTACGGTGGCTCCTGAGTCGACCAGTAAGTAGAACTGTCTGCCGCATATCTCCACTGGTATTCTGGGTGCCTCTCTTGCTTCTCTCTCATCCATGATGAGGTTTACCTATTCGTCTTGGGGTGTACTGGTCGTACTGGTCACTCTTATACTCCAGCCCATGAGGTGCTGTCACGTAATGGCTTTGGCGTGGCTGTGGCGGTCCATCGTACTCATCTCAAATCCGCAGGTTCTGTTCATATGCCTCGAGCTCTTGTGAGTCATCATTAGGATAGTGGTCCTCCACTACCCTCACGTACCGTCTCAGCCCTTGCTGGTATGGATGCATCTGGTATGCCTGGTTCTGCGGGGTCTGATTGTACATCCAGTACTGTGGTGGTGGTGGCATGCGTGGAATGGGCAAGGGCCTGCCCTCGCTACATAATGTTTGGAAGGGGCCTTCTCTGACACAGTTCCCACACTTCTGGGTGAACGTGGGGAATTCCCCTGAGTGGGGGAACGCCATCCCGCAGCGGTAACACTGCCTCTGCATTCTGGGGGCTGTCTGGTATCCCCCTCTGGTACTCCTGTCCCTGGGTCTTGGGTTGCTTGGTTGGACCGCTACAATAAGCTCGCCCTTATCTTGCATGGACGTGGTGTTTCCTGACATCTGGGTTGCTTGTACATCTACTCTCTCAAAGATTCTAGCCATTTCGCTGACTTCATCGATGGAGAGCAGTTTCTTGAGCAGTTGTTTCTTGAGTGTCTGTGATAGGCACCCTTCGATCACCCTCAGGCGACTGGCTTCGTCCAACGAGAAGGCACGGAACTGGCAGTGTTCCCCTGTGATCCTCAGATGAGTGATGAATTTGTCTACTGTCTCTTCAACTCTCTGGGTACACTGATTGAACATGTACCTTTCATAGTCTCTATTGGGCTCAATTACAAGTCTCTTGTTGAGGGCTAAGACCAGCGGGGCAAAATCAGGCTGCTCTGCCGTGGGGATGGTCTTAATGAGTGTCTTGATTTCGTAGCCAGCTATGTTGAGGAACATACTGCATAAATTCTGAGAGTTTTCCTCACCCGCTGCCGCAATACAGTCATTGAAGTCGTCCAGCCATTCCACCCACCGCAGGCCTTTGTCTACCTGCTGGGTCAGAAATCAGGTGGTTGTGCCACTTGTTTTGTGATCTTGGCTGCACCACTTAAAGTGTTATCCTTTATAGGCTGTGGGAAGCAGCACTGCCCTCCTAGTGGTAGCTGGCGGGTGGTGGGTTGCAGGTGTCCAAACACGTGGTGGTGGACGCCCAGGCAGGGTTGCCAGAGGGGCAGATTCCCCTTCTGAGGCTTTTGGAGGAAGGGCTGGCTAGGCCCAGCTCAGAGGGACCAGCCGTAGGTGAGCGGCGTGAGTTCCTGGAGCCGGGTTGTGAATAACAGACGTCGCAGGTTGAACAGATGGAGGGGCCACCCACCTGGAGTTCCACGTGCTCCAGTATGTGCGGGTGTCCCGGCCGCTGGCGGACTGCTGCATGGCAAGGAGACGGCGCTCTTCTCTCTCTGTGCCGCCTGGAGGGGACCATATGTTGTCTGCAGGAGGAGGAGGAGGGCGGGGGCCTGGGATCGGGTCCCACCGTGTCGCAGGATCAGTGGGACGGCATCGATGACAGCCGTGGACGTGGCGTGATGGCGGCTTATGGAGCATGCACAACGCAGCGGGATCGCTCGCGTGCCTAAGGAGGAGGATCCTGGTGCGCAAATGCAGCTAACCTCATCGCCAGTTGTTACGGCCTTGCGGCCTACCGAAATAAGGAATCACACCATCGATGCGAATAGACGTCTATCTTTATTAACATTCAACAGGATACCAAACTCTACTCCTCCTTTGAGCCTCTTCCCACGTCATGGCTCACTTGACCCTGTCCACGTGAGCCTGTCTCTGTCTTAAAGAGACATAGGCACATAACAGATGTAGAAAGAGGACAACTCTCCTCGTCCCTGTATTCACTTTGCGGGCCAGTTGGGCAGGGTCTTTTGGTTGTAGCCCCGGATAGAAGCTCAGGGGCTACAACCAAAAGGCCAGCTAGCCCCGAGTCCTGACAGTCCCGAAATTAGCAGAGTCCCTGATCTTTTCCAGACCTAGCAACACCCCTGGTTCGAAGTGATGCCATATTCTTACATGCATCCTTCCTGTGGGCCATGTTTGATAGGACTCGCATGAGAGAATTCCGAAGCCATAAACAACAATTTTCAGACACGGTCCTGATAGGCATGGTGCTGGTGCAGCCGCTGTTGGAATTACAGTTGTAAAGAACCCTGTTGCTTCCCCCCAAAGCTAGGTCTGCAAATAATAATAATGGTTGAGGTGTCCAAGCCCCTTCCACGACCAGCTAAAAGGGAGAGGTATGTTAGACAACCTGCAATAAAAAAAAAGATATGACCTACCTGGTCCTCCTAAGATGGTGGCGCATTTTTAAACGGACAAGCTAATAAAGGGAATGGCAACAGGAGCCGGCTACGACCCTGGGTCCCCATACCTCATGGCAATGGGAGAGGGCTACAACCCTGAGTCCCCATACCTCATGGCAATAGGAGTGGGCTAGGGCACTGAGTCCCCATAACTCATGGCAACAGGAGTGGGCTACGAGTAGTCCCCATACCTCACGGCAACAGGAGTGGGCTACGCTCCTGAGCCCCCATACCTCATGGCAAAAGGATCGGGCTATGGCCCTGAGTCCCTATACCTCATGGCAATGGGAGAGGGCTATGACCCTGAGTACCCATACCACATGGCAACAGGAGTGGGCACTGAGTCCCCATACCTCATGGCAACAGGAGAGGACTATGGCCCTCAGCCCCCAAACCTCATGGCAACAGGAGAAGGCTACGATCCTGAATCCCCAGACCTCACGGCAACAGGAGTGGGGAAGGGCACTGAGTCCCCATACCTCATGGCAACAGGAGTGTGCTAGGGCATTGAGTCCCCATTGGCAACAGGGGAGGGCTACAATCCTGAGTCCCCATACATCATGGCAACAGGAGTGGGGTAGGGCACTGAGTCCCATACCTCATGAGAACAGGAGAGGGCTACGACCCTGAGTCCCCATACCTCACGGCAACAGGAGTGGGCTAGGGCACTGAGTCCCCATACCTCATGGTCGAGGGCTATAGCCCTGAGCCCCATACCTCATGGCAAAAGGAGTGGGCTGGGGCACTAAGTGTAGTTATACCTCATGGCAACAGGAGCGGGCTATGATCCTGAGCCTCCATACCTCATGGCAACAGGAGAGTGCTACGACCTTGAATCCCCATACCTCACGGCAACAGGAGTGGGGTAGGGCACTGAGTTGACTCATGGTAACAGGAGAGGGCTAGGACCCTGAGTCCCAATATCTCATGGCAACAGGAGAGGGCTACGATCCTGAGCCCCCATACCTCATGGCAACAGGAGAGGGCTACGATCCTGAGCCCCCATACCTCATGGCAACAGGAGCGGGCTATGGCCCTGAGTCCCCATACCTCATGGCAACATGAGTCGGGTAGGGTACCGAGTCCCCATACCTCATGGCAACTGGAGAGGGTTACAACCCGGAGTCACCATACCTCACAGGAGTGGGGTAGGGCACTGAGTACCCCATACCTCATGGCAACAGGAGTGGGGTATGACTCTGAGTCCCCATACCTCATGGCAACAGGAGAGGGCTATGGCCCTGAATCCCCATACCTCATGGCAACAGGTGAGGGCTACGGCCCTGAGCCCCCCATACCTCATGGCAACACATATTGGCAAGGCACGGTAAGACTGCTCCTCCCACTCCGGTCCAAATACCAACAGTGGAGCTCAGGGGAGAAGGGGGTCAGGCTAGTGAGCCAGGCAGTCCCATGATACTTTCACAACGCGAGCAGCAGCAGCAGGCTGTCATGAATGCTCGCCTGTAATCAGCATAACCTGTTGGGGCCCCACTTTACAGTTAGTACGCTCTCCCCGGAGCTTCCCCTTAACGTCGTTGCCTCCCTTCCTCTCTGAGGGGGCTATAGCCCGGGTCTTTTGGTTGTAGCCCCGGATAAAAGCTCAGGGGATACAACCAAAAGACTAGCTAGCCCCCAGTCCCGACAGTCCCGAGATTAGTCTAGCCCCCGATCCTTTCCAGAGCTAGCAACACCCCTGCCACCCAGGCCTCCCAGTCGCAATGTTCACATTTAAACGAGAAATGCTGTAGCCCTGGATGGTAATGCCGGCACCAGTGTGCCCCCAGCACCATTAGTCTGTTACAATCCAGAGCAGCTTATCATGACTGCGGTTTGCCAAGGAAGCGGCTGGTCATAGCTTATTAGAGTTTGTGCTCCGTTTCGTCCTGTAAGAACGCCACCCCTATGCTCCGCTGAATTTCTTGATCACTAGTGAGTTAATTACAAAGCTAATGTCATATCACCCTGAATAGCACCACTGGCTGTTACTAGAAATGGATGTTGGATTGTTTGTGGTACTTCCATTTGGGCAGAGATGAAAAACACACCAGAATAATGTAACATTCAGGAATTAATCATTCGTAGGCTACAAACGAAGGGGGTAAATAAGAGTTGGGTGGATTTTCTGTAATGAAAGACCTCTGGAGAAGCCGCCCCCTCCGCCGGTGATATTTCTGAAAATCCACCCTATTCAAAGATTACCACAAGCTGAGGTGGTACTTATGGATGACCTCAAAGGCCATTCCAGAAATACCACCTTTGTTGGTGGTAACACGAACATTTCTTTTGAAATGTCTTTCAGCTATTTCCACTATCAATTTGGAGGGAGACATTGAATATGTACAGTAGTGGCTCAGACCACTATTGTACATTTTTTAATGCACAAAATTGTAATTTCGGAACCCCATGATGCATATATGGGTAAGGTGGTGAAAGGGGGCAATCGGACATACCCACCCATTCACCCTGTTAACAAAACCTTGTTTTCACTTTATTGAACGGAAGTACCTGTGCTTCCCTTCTGTACAGTAAAAAAAAGCTTTAGAAAATGTGGGGCCACTTTGGATTTTTTACCTCCACCTTCCTGATGGAGGTAAAAATATGGATGGATTTTCTGCATAAAGTCCACAATAAATACCACCATAAATACCACAACCTTGGAATACCGCTGATATAATTTGATCAAACCCTAAATTGGGGGGACGGTAAAATCTGTGGTATTTGCTAAATACATCAGATTTTACTGTTACCACTGAACTCTGAATGACCCCCTAAGTCTATGTTCGTTTTTCATCGTCTTGTCCAGAACACTCTCGTCTTATGTGACCAACAACAGACACACATGCAAATCCACAACAGATTCAGATAGTAAGTCACCTGAGCACAGTTACATCCTTCCATCTATACTTTACACTGTCTCTAATACATTCAAACACATCACCCCAGTCACAGAAACTTAAAAACACACACAGACACACACACACGTGCACGTTTCACCTTATTTGAAAACACGCGGTGGATTCCCCTTGCAGTTCCCTCTGCTTCCATGAATTGAAGGTTGCAGCCAACTTTCATAGAAAGTGCAACTTGGAAGCACAATAAAAGCCAAGCCCCTCTGTGTCTTTGCTCCACATTGGTCAAGTGCAGAACCCATAGCCACGATTACCAGCAAGACCCTGAGCATGGCTTCATGTCGTGTCAAGAGAGGGGACTTCCCCACAGCACTAAGGTTAATAAACTTGAGTTGCTGACCAGCCTCCAAGCTTGGGAAGAAGCGAGGGTGGCTGGGGAGAAGACCCCAAGTGATGGGCTAGACCCGTGTACCTGAACGGACCTCCCAGAGGGTGTAAATGATGAGGACGACCGCATGAGCAGTGGTTCTCGCCAATCATTCTGCCGGGGGAAAGTGTGGTTTCTCAACACTCGAGAGTGTGAGTGAGGACAGGGGCTAGTGCGGCATCCAGCAAGTCCCAGGCCTCTGCACAGTCTCTATGGGACCCAGTAATTGTTGCGGCTGTTAATGAGGTAGCAGCTAGAAAGCTCCTGCTCGAGGAGGAGAGAGGAGACTAGCACTAGAGGAACAGAAACAGTGGGACAGGGCCACCACAGAGCTGCGCAAGCTGGCACTTGAAGAGAAGAAAGGGGCCAACAGATCCACCTATAGCGAAGGCAGCAGTAGTGGTTCAAGCCCGAGTGCCCGGGATAAGCCCTGATGGCACATCCCCAAAGACTTAGTACAGACTTATGAATTGGAGAAGGATATTTCGACTGGTTTGAAGCGCTCCAGCTGGCATTCCAGCTGCACGAGGTGGATGAGGTACTGTGGGGTGCAGCCCTGATGAGCCTCTTACCGACACCAGGGACTGATGTAATTCTTCAGTTAACTCCTGAGGAAAGGCCTGTTTATGAGAGCATGAAGGCTCCAGAACAGTATCTAAAGAGCTTCAGAGAGCTCAGAAAGAAAGGTGGGCAGACATTTGAAGCGTTCACACACTTGTCATTGAAATATCTGAGCAGGTCGGTGACTGGTAACAAAGTTGACACATTTAAAGGGATGTACAATTTGATTGCGTGTGAGCATGTGAGGTTGACCTACACCAGCATCTAGTCGACAAGACTATCACAGATTCTAGGGAGCTTGTAAAGGCTGCCAAATGTTGGACTCATGGAGGAGGCCATCATAAGTGTGGGCCTCTCAAGGGAGGATTTCCCACTAGGCCAGGGAGTGGCCGAATGTGGATTGGGTACCGGATCTCCAGAAGAGACCCCTGTTCCCAATAATACTCAACTTTATCTAAAGCATGTGTACAACAATGGACACAAAACACCTCCGGCCCAAGACACCGTGGCTAGCGTCACCTTTGTCACCTGGCAGTGGGTACAGCCATGCCAGTATATTGATGGGCCTGAGTTGTGCATGAGTGGATTTGATGATAGGAGTAAGTTCCCCTTAGCGATAGTATAACGACCCAGCGCTGTGTAGTGTTGAAAGACTCCATCCCTGTCCCATATCTGTTGGGTAATGATCTTCTTGATCGTGAAATAGTCACAGCGGCTACACGATCGAGGGCCAAAGAGAACGGCAGATTGAATGCTCTTAGAGAATTAGGGCCTGGAGTTCTTCCAGAGGCCGTGTTGCTAGGACCGGCATGGCTGGTAGCCCCTAGTCCAGTTCCACAGACTAGTGAGTTGCCTACTACTGCAGGAGAGGGGCTAGTAGCCGCGGAGGACCCTACTTTGGTGGCAGGGGATGCTGTGACGGCAGAGTTGCCTGGCGCAGTGCAGGAACCTGAGGTGGAGGACCAGGTGGGTGCAGATCTAAAGGGATTGCCAAAGCTGGATGAGTTTGCATCAGCTGGGGGCCCAGATTAGACTGACTTCTACACAGCCCAGAAAGAGTGTCCCACTCTGGCGTGTCTGTGGAAGCAGGCAGAGGAGCAGGCTAAGGGCGAGGACCCTGGACTGTTGAAAGTGTACTGGAAGGATGGACTCCTATACAGTGACCCAAATGGTTCTGAGGGCGAGGACACCAGAAGGTTGGTGGTTCCACAATGCCACAGGAAGTTCATTTTGGATTTGGCTCGCCAAATTGGTTTAGCTGGTAACTTGGGAGTGACTAAGAAATCTGACCGGTTATCTGCACATTTACTGACCGCAGTTTGGTGTAAAGGTTAAGGAATTTGTCTGGTCCTGCCCAATTTGTGAAGCTTCTGGCAAGTCAGGTGGTGCCACAAAGGTCCCCTTAATTCCACTACCCATGGTTGGGTGGCCTTTCGAGAGAATAGGCATGGATATTGTGGGTCCTTTGGAGCCTCAAACCAGTCCAGGGAACAGATATATCTGGGTGGTGGTGGACCATGCCACAAGATACCCTGAGGCTGTCGCTCCCAGGAGCATCAAAGCCCCCATGGTTGCGAAGGCTCTGTTTGGGATATTCTCCCATGTTGGATTCCCCAACCAAGTCCTTTCTGACAGGGGATCAAACTTCATATCAGCATATATGAAGGCTATGTGGGAAGAGTGTGGAGTCACCTACCGGTTCTCTATCTCCTTCCATCCACAAACCAATGGGCTTGTTTAGCGGTTCAACAAGACCCTGAAAGGCATGATAGGTGGCTTGGAAGAGCATCTCTGGAGAAAATGGGATATTCTCCTGCTATGCCTTCTGTTCACCTACAGTGAGGTGCCACAGAACGGAGTCAGGTTTAGCCCCTGTGAGCTTCGGTTTAGACACCCTGTATGGGGTCCACTCAGTCTAGTGAAGGAGGGATGGGAAAGCAAACCCTCATCCCCATTATGATATGTGGTGGACTATGTACTTGGCCTTCAGTCTAGAATGGCAAAGTAAATGGAACAGTCGACAAAGAATCTAAAGGCCGGTCAGGAGCTGATGAAGCACTGGCACGACCGGAAGGCCACAGTGAGTCTATTCTCCAGGCCAGTGGGTGTCGATTATGGATCCTGACAAACCCAGTTGCCTTCAGAACAAGTGGACCTGGCTTTACTGTGTGCTGGAAAAGATCAGTGAGGTGAATTATCTCATTGACGTGAAAAGACCTAAACAGAGGTGCAGCGTCTTTCACTTCAACTGGCTAAAACCCCATTATAGCTGGGATGACTTGGTCATGGCGTTAGTGACTGATGGAGAGACTGAGGACGAGACAGATCCCCTTGAGTCCTCCTGCACACTGAAGCCACAGATGGGTCAGATGAAGGTGTCAACCTTGCAACAGATCTGTCAGAACAGCAACTGGCAGTCTGTCGCCAGTTACTGGGACAGTTTGCCAGTCTGTTTTCCTCTGACTCCTGGTTGCGTAGATTGGTGCCCCCATGATGTGGACACTGGAGACAGTAAGCCGGTGAAGAGTAGGATTCACTGGATGTCCCATAAGGTCAGGGACACCATCAAGGAGGATGTTTCCAAGATGTTGTCCCTATCAGTGATAGAGCCATCTCACAGCCACTGGACTAGCCCAGTGGTACTGGTCCCTAAAAAGACCAGTAGTGGGAAGATTGAAGTCTGCTTTGTGTGGACTACAGGGGGCTCAATTCTGTCATAAATACAGATGCTCACACTATTCCTCAGACAGATGAGCTCATTGACAAGTACATGAGTACGTTTGACCTCACAGAGGGTTATCGGCAGGCCCCTGGACAGATGGAGCGAGAGAGAGGTCAGCATTCTCAACCCTGGAAGGACATTATCACTTCACTGTGATGCCCTTCGGATTGAAGAATTCCCCCCCCACACCTTTGAGAGAATGGTTAACCAGGTTTTGTCTGGACCGGAAAACTTCTGTGTTGTCTATTTAGACGACATTGCTGTGTTCAGCCACACCTGGGAGGATCATGTATCCCACCTGAAACAAGTGCTTCAGGCGCTGCAGAATGCAGGCCTGACTATCAAGGCCACGAAGTGCCAGATAGCGCAGGGTGCCGTGACTTACCTAGGCCGCCTGGTCGGTGGAGGTAAGAAACATCCTCTCAAAGCAAAGGTACAGGCTGTGAAGGATTGAGACATCCCCACCACAGAGACGCATGTTAGAGACTTTCTAGGTCGTTCATCAGAGGGTATGGGACCCTTTCCATGCCCCTGAATGATGTAATGTCCAAAAAGATGCCAAAAAAGGTAACTTGGACCCAGCCTGTCAAACCTCCTTTCAGGATTTAAAGGATGGATTGTGCAGGGCCCCAGTTCTGAAAGTGCCAGATTATGGTCAGGAATTCATTATCCTGACATACGTCTGTGATTTGGAGATTGGGGCAGTGTTAGCGCAGCTGAACTCTGAAGGGGTAGAGAAACCTGTCGCCCACATTAGCAGGCGGTTGACAGAAATGGAAAGGAACTGGGCTGTTGTAGAAAAAGAGGTGTATGCGGTCGTGTGGGCCATAAAGAAGCTGAAACCCTACATCTTTGGGTCTCACTTTATGACCAGATGGACCACAGGCCTCCGCGATGGTTAATGCCCGCGCAAGGGGAGGACCCTAAGCTTCTCCATTGGGCCATATCCCTACAGGGATTAGATATGGACATCCAGCACAAGCCAGGCTCCCAGCATAGAAATGCAGAGGACCTCAGCTGGTACTTTTGCCTTGATGATGAACCAGACCCTCAACAGGGGGGTGGTTCAAATGTTGAGGCTGGGGGGGCATGTGAGGAATTCGACCATCCGCACGGGGAGAGTGCGCTCACCTTGGCTTTTCAGATTTTTTGATAAATGAAAATGAATGATGGGAGATCCACCTATGAGGACTGTGTGAGGCCATACCGCACACAGTAAATCTGCTTTCTGCACAAAACGCATAGTCACATGTACTCCAGGAAGACACAGCATACAGGCGCCGTCTTCCCCTGTCAAATTCAGCTGGAAAGTGACAGCCCTGGGTACATTAAAGCATCTCCAGAAGGGGGAAGGCACACCTTCCTTCAGCCATGAGCAGCCTAATTTAAATATCAAAGGTTCCATGGATATGAATTCCTTTTGGCAACTCTGGCTGGTGGCAGTGCATACTAACAAGATAATTGAAGCAAGACTAGAGGAGAGGCTTGGTTGCTGGAAGAGACAACAGGAAGGTGGGGCTAAAACCCATTGGTATGCAATGTGCCAACTTCAAGCTGGTTCCCACTTCTCTCTATGAAAGGCAGTGAATGGCCTTTCTGGGTCCAGCAGTTACTGCAGGTGTCCCTGCAGATCAGACCCCTTTCAGAGGGACGAAGGATGTGATTTGGGAGAGGCAGGAAGTCTGCTCCCAGCACATACTTCAAGGGAAGCCTGCACTTTAATCAAGAATCACAAAGGGCTCAGTTAACCAGGGAGACACTTTGATCTACAATAGACAGGAAGATGGGTGGGACTTAGGTATATGTTGTCACCCCTTGTCTGTCCTGTTTCCGAGCACCCTTGTCCTGACCTCATGCATAACAAGATTGTTGGTGGGGACCCGGGATTCGTTCATTAAGGTAGGCTTAGCCTGCACCAATCAGTGGGGCCCATTTGGCTTTAAAGGAAGGCTGAAACCCTCACTTAGCAGATCATCTGAAGACTTTGAAAGGAGTAAAAGGACTCATTTGGACCTGAAATGAAGGTACAGTCTACCTTACATGTTCTGCCAGTGAAGGAATGCCAGGAGTTTCAAGAGGGAAGCACGATCTCTCCCCTAAACATCTCCCAGGGAACAGAGAGAGATACCAGACTCAGAGGACCCGTCCAGTAGAACCGGTACTCAGCTAGCACACGTGCCCTGCTAGGTTCTGCCAGCAAGCTTCCCAGGTGGGATGTGCCGGAGAGTATCTGAACGAAGGACAAGGCTGTTGCCTGCAAACACTCTCCTGAGCTTTGGGCCGTCCGCCTTGAAAGGACATAAACCCTGCAAAGAAGCTAGGAGGAGTGCCACACAAGCATCATCCAGAATTAATCTTTTAAGGACATTTTCGAGACAGTCGAGTCCTCAAACTGCATCCAGCTGCACTGCTGACTTTTGTCACACCGCAGTCCCAAGAGCTGTCCGAGATGCCTCGACCAGCATTCCAGATCCGCCAACCAGCATAGAGACAACGATTCCTGGCCCCAAGCCGCCATGCCGCACAGTCTGCAGACATCCGTCTAGCCTTGCTTGCCGAACAGCCTGCCGCCTGGTACCCGCAGCTGTCCCCCGCCACTAACTCTGTCTCAAGGGCTGCGAAGCATCCTGGAACCGCCTTGACGCTGTCAAGCACCAACAACTTCTTCAGCACCAGGTATACTGTGGTTCTGCCCCCATGGTCCTTCTTTGAAGGCCCCTAGAGACAGTTACGACCCTTTGCCCCCTTGGTTTTGGAACCGAATAACCTTGAACTGTAAGACTGATTACTTTACCAACTACCCTCCTGTCAGTATCCAGAGTGCATCCCTTTCCTTCGTGAAACTGTCTGTCCTCTGTGTTACTTTTGCAGGGTGGGTTGTATTTTGTAGTGTGCTAGAACTGTCTGTTGTAGTAATAATTAAGTACATATTTGTACACAACCTTCACTGGACAGTCCCTTTTATCAATGGGTAATAATTGTATTTTCGCTGTGTTGCAACTAACCAATGATCCACGACCGTGCAGAGATAAGCCTGCCGTTCCGTCCACGTTACCAAAATTGCACAAGGAAGTTTTATAACTCACTTGTATTCCAATCTGTTCGGATCCCTTCTGGTGTACTTGAGGTGTGGGGCTGATTGATCGTTTAGAAACCGATATTAATCCCTGGACCACTGGTTCCCCGGAAGTTGATTTGTCAGAGTTGTGAACAGTGATGCGAGCACCAAGCCATGCAGCTGTTATGAATTTAGAGATTCACACATACAATCCTTTCATCACAGACTTGTTCGTCCAATGAAGAGATCTGTCAGCACTGCCATAGCCCTGAAATGCTCTGTGATTTAATTCAAAGCATGCAAGAACCCTCATTGGTGCTGTTTGTCCCCTTTCCAACTCTCATAGAGGTATTTTGAAAGAGTGAAGTAAGAGTGTACTAGACTGTCCATCTTGGAATGATAACCTTCTATCAGAAAATAATTAATACGGTTAGTCTAGTATTGCCGCTTGCGAAATACAAGTGACGTGGTACGAACAGAACACCTGCAGTGTGCCAGTATGGACAGTCCAGTCTGAAACTGCGTTCAGGCAAGGCCTTCTTAAGAGCAGATGACTGAAAAAAATGTTCTTCGGTAGCAATAGCTGTGTTTTCACATTAGATTTCTTCAGTCATGTGCTTGCATTACAATGAAATGAAACCAGCTTCATTTTTATAGCAATTATGTATTCATATTGATTGAGGTGGGGTTTTGTCACACAGTGTAGTTTGGGAGTGACATGTGCCAGAAAGGGGGTGGAGGGGCACATTCTAGTGTGTCGCCCTGGGCACCAAGTTGGCTAGAAAGTGCCCTGTCTGCTGCGCCCAGAGGCAGGGCTTGTGCCGGGCAGGGCCTGGGATGCATTATACGCCCCCTGTGTGGGCAAGTTGGTCTCAGCTCCGGGCCTCGGCCCTTCACCGGGGCTCGGGAGCGGGGCAGAGGACAGCCTCTCCACACAGCCTCTTTGTTCCCTCCCCTCGAGGGAAGAGACGGAGAGAGGGAGATAAATGAGAACGCAGGAAGCCCAGGAGCCACGCATGGGTAGAGGGGACACGGCGGATGCACGGATGGAGGCCACCGGACGTGCTCCTTGGTGGCCCGCACTTTACACACGTCATTTTATTGGTCATTTGTAACCCACTCGAAAATAAGTGCCAGTTTTACAAAAGCATGTTTATAAGAATAAACAACTATTTTTATTTTCTGTCACCAGCAGCACCCCTGCTATTCTAGTACTGGGACCAATGCGCCTCAATTCAACCCTGAAGCCCCCTCTCCCCGCCCCCGCATTTGAATCCAGCACCGCAGCCCCGCACAGCTGGCACGGCACTGCAATCCTGACTGAAGGACAGTGTAGATTCCACTTCCGAGTCTTCCAGTAGCTCAGCACAGTGCGTTCTGAGAGATGCCATGTATGGCTCAATGTTATCCTCCAGCATATCATAACCAGGAAGCTGTAAAAATGCGCATATTCAAGGTTGCGTGCTTTAGTAGCTCAGCATAGTGCATTGTGGGCGATGTAGTCCTTTTTTATCTGGTGCATGCTAACCTGCCTACATTGCTGGTAAGTGGCGATAACCCTGTATATGACAAATGGCCAAATAACGGGGTTGCAACAGTGGAGAGTGAACCTCCGCGAACCGAGTCTGCGCCCTGCCCAGGAAGCCCACCAGCTCAGCCGCCCATTGGTTTACGATCAGCACTGACTCACCCAGGGAAGTCACGAGGCGGTTATCATTCATTAGATAAGTCACATAGTGGCCTCCTTTTCCGAGCAGCTCCATGAAAGCAGACTCGGTCACACCAATGTAGCATCTGGCCCTCATGGGCATGTTTTCTCTTGCTGAATATCTCTTTTTCCAGCTATTATAAGTAAAGCACTCTTCATTCAGACCTGAACACTTGACACTTTAAATAAACCCTAACCTCGAACACACAACGGCCTCTTAAATCAACAGCATTCTACCCATTTATTAGAAAGTCAAGTAGGCTCCCCCAAAGGGAAGAACAACCCAAACACAACATGCATTGCACTGTATTCGTCATTTATAGAGCGCCCTTTCCCCATTTGTATAGCCTCAATGCGCCTTGTGGTTGGAACGCCCTCAGGGACCTAAGTCCATGTGTGGGAGATTCTAAGAGTTCCTTTCAAGATCCGTATGTGCATTTTGCCAGGTTAGGACTTGGGTGGGCTGGCTGGACTCCAGAAAGCAGCCCGCAGGTCAGGCACGTGGGCAGGTGCTGGTGGTGGTTTAGGATGGAGTGCTAGTGCCAGAGAAGCGATAGGTGTCCAGCTAGACTGACATTTGTCCTAGGTTGTCACAGTATACTAATGGCAGAGGTGTGGAGTTACGTCAGGGCTTTCAGTGTGGACGACTATGTGAGCTGCTAGACTGGATTTTCATAGCCATAGCTGCATTATATAGTGCATGGATAGGTGGCCGGGCCTGGGGCCTCTGTCCACAGATGTGAAGGTACATGTGCCTTAAACCCGGAGGTCGTTTTCCCACGTACCACCTGCTTGGCTGATCTCGCCAGCTGTGGTCTCTCTAGATTGAGAGCCTGGGCAGTGGGGAGGTGACCGCAGGGATGGGTGAGTGATGTATGATCAGATGGGGGTCAGTGGGTAACACCTTCCTTTCCGCATGCCTCCAGTTTTTCAGCTCTCAGAAGTGGCTGTAAAGTGACGTGTTGGCACTGTAGGGCTCACCTTTTTTAGCCTCTGCTCCTTACTTTCTGTGGGACACGACGACAAAAGTAAGCAGTGAAGCAAAACTAAGCGAACCTTTAGAGGCCAAGGCTTTGTGCAAGTGAAAGTCTGGCTGAACGGTCTGATCCTTCAAGCTGTACGCTAGGCAAGTACGTAGGTGGCGTGCTCTTGCAGAGCGCACCTCTGCCATTGCTTCTCCCCTCACTGCACCTGTAGGAAGCATCACCGTCCCGCTGAGTAATGAGGCTCAAGCCTGGGTATCCAATAATCACAGCTGATGGATAAAATCTATCCGCAAGCAGAAGAAAGAATGGCAGGCAAGGACAGAGAACTGACGAGTGAGAGTAGGACTACCAGCAATACCAGTAAGCAGTCCCCAGGCATTACCTCCATGGCCCTCACCCAGTCCTTGACTTTGGGGCAGGGACATCATTTAAGGTATTTTTTTATTTCTGTAATGCAAGCTCCTGGGCTGTGGCCAGCCCCATGTGGCTCTTCACTTCTGGAGTGGCTGCCTTTCTTGTTCAGGCACCTTAAAAAAAAGAAGAAACATAAGAACAGGAGTGCCACAAGTCTAACAATTTCAGCACTGACCCTAAATAAGAAAGAATAGGAATACCAAATAATGTGTCTTTCTGGAATTCTATACAATAATTGCTAGACTCACTAAAGGTTTATTTCAGGCACACTTCAGTGGGCGAGTCACTGATTTAGTCTGTTCTTAAACGCCTCAACACAGGTTGGGTGATATTGGGTGTATATTTTTTATATATAAAGCGTGTAGAAGTGAGAGGAGGACGTGTGTAGTCTAGATGAGGGTCAAGGGATGTCTAGTCAGGAAGGTGCTGTGCATTTGGTCATGGACGTCTGCTTGCATTCACAGTAATTTGGTAAAATGGGACTATACACACTGATCTTAACGATACATATGGCGATCCATTCTTGTTTTAAATGTACACCACATTATAGTGATATCGTAACCATATTTTTCGTAGTGTACAATGCTATGTGATGCCACCTCCTGTTTTGTCAATGGGTGAAAAGTCGTGTTCCATCACTTCCCGCGATATCACTTTGGGGTCGGGTCAAAAGACACCACTTCCTGTGATGTCATCAGGGGTCAAGGGTCGTGTGATGTCACTTCCGCTACCCCTGGCATTTTGGTGAAATGACGTCCCTGCTTTGGGGCATACAGACACAACTAAATTCAGAAGTGCTCCCCTCTGCTAGTGGCAAAGCAAAATCTCACCAACTAAGAACTTGGGACTGTGAAGTTTTCTTCCACACAAAAAAAGACTTAATTCAAGACACGTTCAAACATGAACAACAGTAGTCCTCTTGCAGAAGCATTTCCCTAGAGCTCTGTGCAGAGCCCCTCTCCATATGCAAATGGCAATGCTTTAGAACATGGGAGGCGTGGCCCAAAGAAAGCCTTCTGCCTTTGCCCACAAGGCTTGAAAGACACTGGTAGTTCTTGCGTGGCACCTGAGGCCAAATTATCTACCCTTTGTCCTTGTGCAAAGAAATTAGGCAAATGAGTGCTGCACTAATTGTGCCGCGCGTATAATAGGAAATGGAGCAAACATGCTTTGCCCAAACCCAGGAGATCTAACATTCTTTTCACTTGGGCAAAAATGAAGTAGAACATTTGTGTTTACTATATTTGCTGCGTAACACTAAAATAAATATAGTAAACGCTTACAAAAAAACATTATGTAGTGACCATAGCATAGAAACAAAATTATCCCTTTTTGTTCTAGTGACATTTAATTGAGATAATATGGCTTTGGACAAAAGCTGTGAGCTCCATTCTGTAAGCCGCAAAACTGTCTCCAAGTGCATTTGCTGAATTGTTGGCACTGGTGGAAAGGGTAGATCACCCGGGTCCTGGAGGCAAGAGTGATGGCAACCCAAGAATTGGCCAAAGAAACAGGAGCTCAAACCCAACAGCCAAGGATCAGCGGGGAAGCCTTCCTGCATTACCATGCACCTGAAGATCTAACCACAGAGGCCACATTCAAAGGCATAAGGACAGGTGCTTCAATATTCAGAGAATGCCACCTTTTCTCCACCGCTGAAACTGGAGCGGGAAAATGCAGCAATGTGACCTGTTTAGAGGAATAAAGGATCAGGCTGAAGATCGACGTCACTGCCGAAACAACAAGACCTGGATCCTTAACAGTCAATGCTCCCATCTCCCGCATTCATGCCGCGGAGGACACAGCTGCAAAGGACTGGCGGATTCCATGGATACAAACCTCTGATCAATTGCAGCGACGGGCGGAACCCGAAGAGCTTCGAACATCCAGGTAGGGCCAGGGGACCACTCCGATGGCGATAGTGCGTGGTACAAATATACTTTAACATAAACATTAACATTAACATTAATCAAGTGTCGGTCCCAGGGAGGACCCACCATCCTCTATGAAGGCCTTGCCATGAACCTGCTCTTAAAGTCACTCCAATTCCAGCTTCCCCTCTGACACCATAGGACCAAAAGCCTTAATAGCGGCCCACTGAGGCCCGAGGGATGCCAAGGAAAGCCCCAGAGAAGAAACAGACTGCCGGAGCTGCAACGCCGCCAGAGCTCCATGAACTAACAGCTGCATTTCATTGCGGGCACACCCTCTCTGGAATACAGCTCAACCGTTCCCTTGAAGCCTGAATGCAGAAGATCGCCTGGATCTGTCAGTGGTAGACAATGACTTCCTCAGAATACCCTGCCTGTGCCATGGTAGTCTTGCTTTCCATTGGCGGGACAGCTTGCAGGTTCTCCCAAGAGCAACAACCAGATCAACAGATCTGCCTATGGTGGTGTTTGGTAAGTTCTGAATTCTCTCCGAAATCTACCGCCTGATGTGGACATCTGCTAGACAACAGATGATGCTGCCATCAACCACTGCCCGGCGACTCCTGCCTGGCATCAGAATAGCCAAGGAGGCCATGACTTCTGCTGAGGAGTTGACAGGACAACTCCCGAAAATGTTCACTCTGAACCTGGAATAAGGGTGGCCTGAAAAACACCTCCACTGGCCACCGATTCCTGGTTTCCCCAGGGCTCGTGCATGCCTCTTTTCCAGGAACTCCTAATGGACGCATACTTTGACTTGTTCAAAAAACTGTTTCTAAGGATCAAGTCCCTGAGTAGTGCTTATGCTGTGTAGAGTGGATGAGAACTGTTTCTTAGTGTGAGGTTTACTCCCAGCACGGCCCTTCATAGCTCCGACTTTGCCTTCTGATCTACTCCATCACAAGCAGTTGCTTCTTCTGCTGCCATTGAAGATCTACCAGAAGGAAGCCTGTTTGCAGGGAATCTGGAAAGGCACCCTGCCGTCTTGAACATGAACATGGATCTCACAATGGCAAGCTTCTCTGGGTCCCGAAAAAAGGCTATATTTTAAAAGACGAAATGAAGGCAAACCTAGCCCTTGGACGTCTGGTGAAATTGCAGACTATGAGGTTCGACAGATGTGCCTAGACAGCTCGGATAAACAAGAAGCCCTTTTGCATACATGGGCTGGATTCTAGAATCTTAGACAATGCCTCCTTATCCAAATACCTCACTATTGGTTCCCCCGAGGAAGCCTAACCATCATATGTGAAGCCTCATCCTCAGATGGTCAGCCTAACCATCATATGTGGACCCTCGTCATCTGATGTGTCGCCTTGTCATCAGTTGTGGAGCTGCGTCAGCAGATATGAAGCCTTGTCAGCAGATGTGGTGCCTCATCAGCAGATGTGGAGCTCGTCATCAGATGTGGAGCTTCGTCAGTAGATGTGTGAAGTATCGAGGACTCGAAGGTAAGTAACTTTCTTTATTTACATTTATTTATGTACCAGCGCCCCGCACTACGTCTCCTCTCATACACTCAACATCTCGAACTAACGGTATTTCTTCGAACCTCACATCCACTCCCTGCATTCTTACAAACGTTCCACTCACGTGCAGGCGGGGAGCCGGGATAAATACATATAACACTTTAACATAACAGATGATAATACTAAATGATAATACTACATCATCCCCCCCTTTCACAATATTGAGCAGGAAAAAGATAAACATTTCCAAAACTTAACATATATGTGCAAGGTACATGTAAACAAAACATTTCACATAACACATTTGTACAAAATGCACTAATAACTAATAATCTTAAAGTTCTATACACATACCTCCTCTAAGCAAGGAAAATTATTCAACTCTGCATGACATAATCTCTGGACCAAAACGGTAACCTCCTTTCTCGAGAACTACGCACACTCCTATTTTCAAAAACTACCTCAACTTGCTGAGTTCTTACATTCTCAACTTGTCTCATCACATCACCATTCTTATTCGCATTTTCAAATCCATATTGAATATGATCATCTCCAAATAAATCAATCGCTCTTCTTCTCTCAATTTTGATTTGTTTGTCTCTTTCATTCCTGCCTCTCCACATCCATTTACTAACCCTGCCCATATTCCATACTGATCCTTCCGCAACTCTTAAAGCTCTCCTGTACACTTGTATGACCTTGACGGGACTGCTATATTTAGAGTCACCCTTCTTAACAATGCGTCCAAATTTGATTTGCACTAAATCTCCTGGTAATATTCTCAACGTACTCTTTTCTGGAGACCTGAACTTTTCTTTATACATACTGTACCTATCTAGATTTTCATCCAAATTTTGTAACCCAGTACTAACACTTCTCCTACAATTAACCCATTCAGGATTTAGCAAAGTATTAGGAGCTCTTCCCCTCATTAATTCAAAAGGAGAAACCTCCATTCCTCTTTTAACGGACATCCTAGTGCTCCATACTCTCTCCTTAAGAACTTCGTCTACTGGCATATTGTTACTCAAGGCCAACTCTACTGCCTCAACAATTACACGGTTATATCTCTCCACTAGCCCATTGGTTTGTGGGTGCTATAACAACGAAAATCTCCACTCAATTCCTGTTCTTTTAGCAAATTCTCTAATTTCTCTACTTCTGAATTGAACTCCATTATCACTCATTATTATTTTAGGAAATCCTTCCCTTCTGCAGATTTGCATTATGAACTTTATTACCTCATTAGTATCAATCCTACTCACCGCCTTGACTTCCACCCACCCTGAGTAGTAATCAACTAGAACTATCAGGAACTTCTTCTCCCCAACCAACCTCTCATATGGTCCAATGATATCAATTCCTACCATTTCCCATGGTGCATTACCTTTGTCTATATTAATAGGCTTCGACTTGACAATCCTGCAGCTCTTGTCACTGTTCTGACACGCCCAACAATTTCTAATAAACCTCTTAATCATAAGATCCATACCTGGCCACCAGTATTTCAAACGCACATTGTTCTTCGTGCCAGTGATACCAGGATGACCCTGGTGCGCTTTCTCAATTAACTCACTCCAAAACTTGTGCGGGGGAATCAATTTATCTCCCCTCACCAAAAATCCATCCTCCATGGACAATTCATCTTTGACTTCCCAATATTTCCTACAACCTTCACTGATTGTCCTTTTCTCAGGCCAACCTGATTCAGTGTACCTCCTTATCTCTTGTAGCTCATCATCTTTACTCAATTCTTCAATCCACACATCCTTGGACGTAACCGCAAATATGACCGCCACCATTTCTTCATCCAAATCCACACTTGATTCACCACTCTCTAATGGTAATCTAGATAAATAATCAGCGACTGCATTTCTTTTCCCTGGTACATATTTTACCGAAAAATTGTAGTCCTGTTATTTTAGACTAAGTCTGGCTAATCTCGGCAAAGTTTTACACATTCCTTTCACCGTAAGAACTTCAATTTGTGGTCTGTTTGAATTATGAATTTGTTTCCCCACACATATTTCCTGAAGTAATTCACCGCCCATGCACAAGCCAACAATTCTTTTTCAATCACAGAATATCTGCTCTCTGTTTCTGAAATAGCTCTAGAGGCATGACTGATTATCTTCTCATTAGCATCCTCATTTATCTGTGTTAAAACTGCTCCTAAACCATTCCCACTAGCATCCACTGTGATCTTAGTCAACCTCCCAAACTCAAATCCTCCCAATTCTAACCATTTACAAATTCCTCTTTTTATATATTTAACAGTGTCACTACATTCATCATTCCATGTAAATTTTGCATCCTTTTTTAGCAATTTCCTCAATGGTTCTGTTACACTTGCACATTTTTTTACAAACTTGTTGTAATATTCGCATAATCCCAAAAATGATCTCAGTTCATCTTTGTTGTTTGGATTAGGTGACTCCTTGACTGCTCTCATGGCGTCCCTCTTAGGCTTATAACCTTTACCATTCACGGTGTGCCCTAAATACTCCACTTCCTCTACTCCAAATTTACATTTGCTTTTTTCAATTTTCAACCCAACCTCTTCCAATCTCCTCAACACTTCTTTCAATCTCCCATCATGTTCTTCAGATCCTTTACCAAATACAATTATATCATCTTGATATACCAGTGTTCCACTTAAACCCTTCAACACATGCATCATAACCCTCTGAAATACTGCTGCTGCAGATGCTAGTCCAAACGGTATGCGTTTATATCTATACAACCCATGCGGTGTAATAAACGCCGTAATATCTCTACAATCCTCTGTCAAAGAAATCTGATGATAAGCGCTCGAAAGATCTAAAGTAGAAAATACATCAGCATTATCAATACGATTCAACATCTCAGATATAATAGGAAGCGGGAAAATGTCAGTTATGATGTTTTCGTTGACGTCTCTTAGATCCACGCAAATTCTGAGTTTGCCATTTTTCTTCAATGCAACCACGATGGGGCTCACCCATTCAGATGATTCAATTTTCTCTATAACCCCTTCCGACTCCAAATTTGCAAGTTCTTGCTCAACTTTGTCAGCAATGGCAAAGGGAATTGGTCTGGATTTCGTGTGTTTAACAGGTATTGCTCCCTTCTTGAGACGAATCCTGTGCGCAAAATTTTTAAGCAAGCCCAATTTCAATTTGCCTTCTTCCTCTTCTTTAGCATTCTTGCTTTCACGCTCTTGACTACTCCCGTTTACAACCAGAATTTGTTCTTCATCACATGGGTCCAATCTGATTCTCAGACCAGCTTGATCTCTCCAACCCAGTACATTCACACCTTTTTCTGCTACGTACACCTTCACCTGAGACCGTCTGTCTTTAAATTGAACAATACACGAAAACCATTCAAGCATCTTGATCCTAGATCCTTCAAATCCACCATGGTTTGGTATATCTGACGCTTCCATCTTGCTTTTGAGACCACGTGCTACTAAATTCCTCCATGTTCTCCTAGTGATAATTGTCCACGGTGAGCAACTGTCCACCTTTACCTTCAATTCCCAATTATCCAGGAATACTTTGCAGCTCGGGCATTTAAATTCTCCATCTGGAGGCTCACGTATCAGAAATACCCTTTCTTCCTCTGAGTCTTCCTCTTCTTCTATAATGGCAGAGACTTTCTTCCTTCTTCTACACGTGACAGCGAAGTGACCTCTTATGCCACAATTTCCGCATTTTTGCCCCAATGCTGGGCACTGTTTTGCATAGGCATAATGACCAACTCTGCCACAATTATAGCATCTGTCTCCTTCTCTCTGTTGAGTATTCTGAAATCTCTGATCATATTGAATTCTTGGTTCATTCTTCACCCAATTCTTTCCTCTGTATGAACCCCCTCTTTGTTCAAAACTCTTCATTTTGTTACCTCTTCCAGCATTGACTTCACTCTTGTCTTTGTTCCTAACATTTGTTCCACCTCTGTCTTTAGGTCGTAGTACATTAACCTGACCTTGTTCTTCTGTTTCGTTCTCCTGTATCTCCTTGCTACTATGTTTCTGCATACTTTGTACAACCTCTTCTTTCTTGTTCTTCATTTCCTTCGAGCATAATTGACTGTGTTCTACACGTTTAGCGATCTCTATTGTTTCCGGGAGGGATGGATTGCCAACCATCCACAATCTGTCTTGTACTAAATTATCTTTCGAATGAATAATGATTTGATCTCTGATCAACTCATCAAGGGTGATGCCATTGCCAAATTGGCAAGTTCGTGATAACACTCTTAATGCAGAAACATATTCCTCAATGCTTTCATGTTCCTTTGGCACATGCGTATAGAATTTATATCTATTAATGGCTACGTTAGGTTCTGGAGCATAATAATTATCCAATTGCCTTATGGCCTTATCATGCTCATCAGCGTCACCAGCTTCGTCTACAGTCAATTCTGGCAGTTCCCTGAATTTTCTTTACCCTTCCAATCCCAAAGCATGTAACAATAATAATTTCTTCTTCCGAGATGTGAGTTCTTCATGTTCAACTGCTTGAATATAGTTCATCCAGAACTCTTTCCATTCTGACCATAACACCACAGGCTGGCCTGGCGCTGGAAGGAAACTAGCCGGTGGTTGAATGTTAATGTTTTGCATGGCCCTGTGGGTTTAATGATCTGTAGTCAGCAACTGTGCAATAAGTACTTGCGAAAAACACTTTCTGTGCTATATCAACAAAATAAATCCCTTACTGGATATGCCCAAATTCACAATGTCAAAACTCCATCTGAAAGTACTGTGACGAAGATGAAGGGATCACTGTCTCTTCCTCATTTTGTCTGGGCCAGGTAGGCGTGTCACGTGACTTGTAAGCTTCCTGGTGGGTCCTTTTCTCTAACCCCCAGTATTACGATTCTCGGATCGTATTTCCCGGAGCATTAATGAGTAATGACGCAGACTTCTGCACGAACCAACGCGATGTTACGCGCCGGTTCGGAGCATCTGCTCTCCCCTGCAGTTCAGTCACGGTACCGGACACCTGCACAAGCCAACACGAAAACACATGCACTGGCTCGAAGCTTCCGCTCTCCCTTTCTCCACCTTTTCGCTGGGCCACGGTCAGCACGAACCTACGCAACGCTGCGTATCGGCTCGGAGCAACTGCTCTCAATCCCTCTTCTCTTCGTGGGTCCTCAGGGCGCCGGCATCCTCGTCGCCATTTGAAGTATCGAGGACTCAAAGGTAAGTAACTTTCTTTATTTACATTTATTTATGTACCGGCGCCCCGCACTACGTCTCCTCTCATACACTCAACATCTCGAACTAACGGTATTTCTTCGAACCTCACATCCACTCCCTGCATTCTTACAAACGTTCCACTCACGCGCAGGCGGGGAGCCGGGATAAATACATACAACACTTTATCATAACAGATGATAATACTAAATGATAATACTACAATTTGGAGCCTCGTCATCAGTTGTGGAGCCTTGTCATCAATTGTGGAGCCTATTCAGCAGATGTGGAGCCTCGTCAGCAGATGTGGTACCTCGTCAGCAGATGCGGAGCCTCTTCATTAGAGACTGAGAGTGTCCCTCCTTCCAAGAGCTTCTGACCTTTGGGATGAGGAGAAGTAGAAGATGAAAGCGAGGAAGGTGGTATTGAGAAAAGTTCCCTCTTCATATCCTTTTCCCTCGGATGCAAGCTCTCCATCGTTATCACAGATACTGAAAAGCAGAATGTTGGGCGGGGTACCAAGCATCACAACGAAAACACAGCAACCGGAGCCCAAAGGCTACTATATAGGTGGGGCATGTTCAAAGAGACAACATGTGCACAGCACACAAACACACTCGCCCACTAGGGCTGGAAATCAGACTCTGTTGCTATGAGTTGCCCTCTCTACCCTTACAGCGAAGTGGATTTACATCTGGGCATCACCCGGTGCCACCATAGAAACCCGATTATGCGCCACACCCCTGGCGCCAAGCTTCCGGGAAGCAGAGCATAGCCCATGGCCTAATTGGACCCAGCTAAACATGCTTGTCCCCTAAGGGAAATCTAGAAATAAAGACACAGATAGAAGGGTGTGTGGATACAATAGTTTATTTAGTGAAGTGTTTGTGTGTATTGTGTGTTGTGATTTGAGCTTACCTGGACTGATCCACCCAGCCCACCATGGGGCTCGATGGAATGTTGGAAAAAGGAAAAGGAAAAAAACATAATTCCCCTGCCCAAGAATGGGCTGGGCATGGAGAAGGATTAAAAAAAGAACAGCATTGAGCAGGGACAGTTGAAAAAAAGAGAGAGAAGGCAGCAGAAAAAAGAGCCCTCTGGGGGCTGTGGCCTCAAGCAGCCCGGCAGGTCCTGAAAGAAATTGAAGCCAGGGCGTGTGTGTCGGGCGACCTGGCTTCCTTACCGTGGCCCCGCTCTGCATGCCTGGAGCCGCCAGGGCCCCACTGCATCGAACAAGGAAGCTCCTGGAGGCACCGACAGAAAAAGCTCAGAAGCAGGAGGTTTGCTGTGTGAATGCTTTGAGCGGATGAAGCTGCCGAGTGATGTCTGAGGCATCGCGGGAACCGGAGAGATGACGAGACGCCTGTCAGACAAGGGAGCAAGCCACTGGGAAAACCGAAGACCACGAAGGATGCCGAAGCTGCTGAGTGAAGCCTGTGAGCCCATAGAGGGAAGTTGGGACACGGAAGCGCTTCGTGGCCTGTATCACATGACATTAGAACATAATTGTATGAACTTGGTGAGCAGAACAGGCAAGCTGGGACACTGAGACATTTGTTGAGAAAAAAAAGGATTGGAAAGAAATGTGCAAATAAAAAGAAATGATTTAAAAAGGAAACAAATATATTTGCAATTTTGGCGCTCAGTGCAATTTTAATAACTCTAGAGCAGGATGCTGCTATTCCAAATGGGCCCTTTTTTCCATTCTGTTTTTTACAGACTATTGATTGAGAGCCATAGCTAGAAATCACAAGGCAGGGCTTTGTCTCCCATGACGTTCTTTCAGTGGAAAAGAGTTCACCATTGAGCGTAAGTGTACCCCCCTACGGTGCTCCGTCACTCTCTCTCTCTTTTTCTAATTTTGTAAAAGTTATGAATTGTCCTGGTTGACGAACACACAATATTCACTTGACCTTACTGAGTTTTTAGGCTCAGAGCCCCTGCAACGTGGCATGGTTTGTTATGAACAGCCACATTAGTGATTATGATATATTTATAACGCTCTTAATACCCAGAGACTTCTTAGTGTGGACCGGGGGATCAAACCTGTGTTGCTCCATGTCGTCTTGCTTCCAAGGCAAGAACGTTGTCCCTGAGCTATCCTCCCGAGACCCCGATTACCCCTTTAATTTTGCAGTTGGATGCTAATACTTATGTTGAATAGTATCCCCCAACACACTGAAACTGTATTTCTTTGCGTTTTGTTTTAGGGGCATGAGAAGTTGCCTTCATTTTTTAGAACAATTACTGTGGCCTTCATTGAACACCACTTTATCCAGACATGAGGAAAACAGGTCCCTTATTGCGACAAAGTTGAAATAAGAACAGGGTACCCAACTCTTCGGACCCCGTCGGAGCTCAGATTGAAGACCAGGAAATTGACTGCTAAAAAACGAGAACATTGTTTTTGTTTGTTTTGATCCCACTGAAGTGTGGGTCCCACAACGGTACAAATTACTAAGTTGTTTATAGTGACCAATATTGTGAACTTTGGTCACAATAAGAATTGGATTTGTGTCCATTATTGTTTTGTATTTTTGTATTTCAACAATTTCTGCACAATGTTTGTATATTTGTTATTTGATGTATCTAAACACATGTGAAAAGATTTTTGTCATGGGGGATTTGCCTGATTTTTTTTAAATGACTCTTTTGATAAAACGAACATGTTTTCGTTTGTAATGAGTTGTGTGATTCATTCAATTCATGTCAACTTCAAATATATCCTGTGTATACAAAATATAGTTTATATATTGTAAGCATAATTTTACCCAGCAAGGGCGCAATCAGAATGAAAGGACCATTCTGATTGGCCCTTGCCGAGGCATTACCCAGCCGGGAATCCCTCGGCCGGGATTCCATGCCTTTATCCCGGTGGGGGAGTGTGGCAGCCCCTCAGCCAATGAGGAGGCTCGAAGTGGGGCCATCCCTGTTCCGAGCCTCCACATGGTTGGAGGCCGCCTTCGTCCCCCGCCGGGGATTCAGGTATGGTTTTTTTGACATTGCTTCTTTCCCGGGGGTGAACTCTCCCCATGTGGCCGGGGGATGGCAGCCGCTGCCTGATCCTGACCTTGGGGCGGCTATGTCTGGGGGGAAGGGGTTACATGTGGGGAGACATCCTCCGGGAGGATATCATGGTGCCATCGGATGAGGCATGGTATCCCTGGAATGGTATCCCCTTCTTCTTTTGAGGATACCCCATCCCTGCCTAATACCTGTATGGGATACTGATACACCTGCCCTCATTCACTTAGGAAAGATGCTGAAGAACTTTTTATGGGAGCCATATGTAAGTCATCATGATCTGACTTACCCTCTAGAATTAAGGAAAACACCTGTTCAGCTTCTCCATATAAGTCGTCTACAACTGAGTTACCAGACAATTACCCAGACTTTCCACAGACTTTACCTATAAGAATTGAAGATCAAGAATGGACTTCCATTCTCATAACAACCAAAGAACTGCAACAAAGAAGATGAACAGAGAGCCAGGAACACAGGTTGCGCTACAGTTGTAACAAGCGAATACCTGCGCCCAGGAGATTTAAATACGTGGAGCACCTGACAAGAGGGGACTGCTGGAGAGAGAAAGCTACTTCTCTCGAAACAAGCCTATAGAGGGCTTGCTGGCGTTCGCAGCTGTTTGGAGGCAGCCTTTGCCTTACCAGAACCTGAAGACATGAAGCAGAAGAGCCCAGCAGGGACCGTGGGATGCAGAGAAGCCAAGAAGCAGACACGGCAACCAGAGAAGAGATGCCAAACAAATGCTGCCGGTTTACCGCGAGGGAAGAAGAATACGCCAGCCAAAGCCGGTGAGTATACCAAGGGGAAGCAGGGAGCCTGGGGCGTACAGGCAGTCATGCCAGAACCAAATACACATTAATGAAATACTTGAGAGAAAGAGAGTGCAAAAGTATTTCTTCAAAAGAGAGAATGGTAGAAAAATATTAATCTTTCAAGATTGTGGGTGTATGCGAACACATATTAAAAGAGGCCCTAGAAAGATAGAAGGCCAGGCAAAATAAATTATTACGAAAATCTGAAAAAACGACTATCCACTTTGGAGAGGTGCGCAGATGCCACTTGAGATAAGCCCTGGCAGGGAATCATATCAGGCATGTTAAAGGTGTATAGAACATATTTGAAGAAAGCCCTGGCAGGAGAGTAGACCACACAATTGCAAGTGAGTGCATCTAAGAAAGCCCTGGTAGGAGAATATATCAGGCAATTGCAGGTGAGGGCATTTAAGAAAGCCCTGGCAGGAGAGCATACCATGCAATTTCAAGTGAGTGCATTTAAGAAAACCCTTGCAGGGGAGTATACCAGGCAATTGCAAGTGAGTGCATTCAAGAAAGCCCCTGCAGGAGAGTATACAGGCAATTGCAAGTGAGTGCATTTAAGAAAGCCCTGGCAGGAGAGCATACCAGGCAATTTCAAGTGAGTGCATGTAAGAAAGTCCTGACAGGAGAGTATACCAGGAAATTGCAAGTGAGTGTATATGTATTCCTTGGTAGGAAAAGTACACCAGGCAAGGACAAGTTGAACATTGTGTATAGAATACATGAATCAAAGAGGTCCTGAGAAAAGCAAATCAGGATTAGTGAAAAAGCTGTGCTGATCACAAGAGGAGCAGTGGCAACCTGACAGGAGAGTACACACGGTATCCTAACAAGACAAAGACAAAGAGCCATGTTGATTTGTAAATTTGATCAAGAGAAACTCAAGGAACTGCCATTATTGAATTAGCAACCAAGGGAAGAAAAATCCCGGAGAAGGGAATCACCCTTTGGAACAAGAAATGTTGTTCTGTTGAAACTTTTATGTTGGAATTACGCATTTGCCTTTTTGAACATTTATGAACCACTCAAGGCCAAAGACATTACCCTTATCACTTTAGAGTTTAGTTTATTAGAATGTGAGGGCCAGAATAATAATTTGGACATGGGCAGTTTTGCTTTGGACATCCTGAACTTGACCGACCCTTAGTTTTGGTTTTAGGTAGGGAAACACCTCTTAGTGCAGGGACAGAGAGGCATTTCCCCACCCCCTTTTACTTTAGTAAAGGTTTATGGCCAAAAACCATTGGTCTCTGTGTCCAAGTCTCATCCTGGCTCCTCACAATACCCAGACGTGAGGCAGGTGGGTGAAGTGGGGACCTGGCTGAGGCTGCTGAGGAGTGGGACCAACCACTGAGGCCATCCCCTAGCCTCATATTACCGTGGGTGGTGCCAGGTGTAGACCCGGGGTCTTTTCTGTCAGTTACACCCTATGTGTCTCCCAGTGACCCCTCTAAAGACGGGTGGCTGACCCACCAGAACCCTTTAGACAGAACTCACATCAGGTGAACCCTAGAAGGGGATTGGTTGTAATAAAGTTAATATGAATGTTTATTTTTTTTTATAAAAAGGGGCCCCCAATGCGATCCCTAAAAAATCCCCCTTGTTGTCTGTGTCTCATGAAGGAGTAAGAATAGGTAAGGACTCCGTGCACTTGCTGTTAACAGTGATTTTATTTGGCGCAGAGACCCTGATCTGGGGTGAGGGCAGTGCATACCCTTCCTCCGGACCTGCGCCTGAAATCAGGGGCTACACGAGTGCCGATGGCGACCATAAGCCCCTGCCCAGCAGGGCCTCTGGACCATGAAATAAGACATTTAACCCATCATGTATCTGTAGCCGCTGAAGACCTCATAATCTCCTAATGACCAAACAAGCCCAGTAACTTCGGACTCTGCACAATCTGCTGTGTGTGTTTGAGGGAGCGGGGGAGAGGGGGTGGGCGGCGGGGGGGTTGTCTGGTTGTGGGACCGGGTGACAATGGAGCATACCAGGAGAAAACTAGTAGGGGGTTTGGAGGAGAAGTCATTGTACTGGTAGGGGAGGGTATTTCTAATGTGAAAACTGTGTGGGTGAGTTAACAGCACCCCAAATATAGGCACTGGGACAAGGAAGTGGAACGGGAGGGTGATGGCAGATTCTAATGCTCGCCACGCAGCCCCCGCAGAACAGGCGCCAATGAGCAGTGATGGTGCGGTGCACCTGCTCTCCCTTAAACGCTAATCTACTACTTTTGTAAAATGCATATATCAGCCTGCTCGTCTGTGGCCCCTATAATCTGTAACAACTTCTCTGTTCAGATCAGGTTTCATAAACCTTTGAAAGTGTATGTTCTTCTTTCTTGCTTGCCCATAGATGTCTTGGCTGCATAAGTACATTTCACATGTATAGACCATCAGAACTTATATGCGAACCTCAACTAAGAATTTCTGCTGCAACCAAGTAATGGACCTACGGATGCCCCATGCGCATCCAGCCGTATTGCAGGGCATGGCCTCGTGCAAAATACAGTGCAGCTGCCATTGAGGCCTAGAAAACATGCAAGCGCGCAACGCTCAAGGTACTTCCAATCTGCAACCTCAACACCAAGCACCGCCATCTTGCCTTTCCGTCTCCTGGCAATACACCCAGATCCGCCGGCGAGCCTGGAGACCATGCAGGTACACAGCCTCATAGCACACGCTATGCCACCCTGTGCCCCTCACTAGGTTGCTTGCCATGGCACTGCAGCTCACCATGGACCTTGAAAACCCGCTCCACCCGCCATTTGCTTCACTTACAACACGAGTAGATCTTTTAAGTGGAGCAAACGCCCCTGGCACTGTAATATCCGCACACGGATACGGTGGGCAAAGCAGCCCCCTAACCCCCACGCCGGGGTTGCACTGAAGTGTGGTTGAATCTGCCACTGTCCGGCTGGCCATTCAAAAGTGCTATCAAATAGCAGGTGGGGGGTCCGGATAACCCATTGACACCAGGGGAGACAATAACTAAACTACAAGAGCAAGGGCGTCAGTCACATGGAAAATCACTGTTCATTACGTTCAAAAGTGACACATGACAGTCTCTGCTGCCACCTTGCGGCCTTTTGAGGCGTTGAAGAAGCCACATATTCTACTCATTTCTTGTAAAAGCCGCTCCGCCTCTGCCTGGGGTAAACAGAAGTGCAGGCTGGGAAAGGCCACGCTCCCTGCAGCCAGCCTTCCCTAGATGCCCACATGGCCAACAGGAAGTCTTGGAGCACGCGACAATTCTTCGCAGAACTTTATGGATCCGCCGGGAGAGTCCCTCGTGCCATGCCCAGCCCGCAACTGCTCCTTTGGCCATCCACCTCTTCCTCCGCGGAGGCTGCGGCCCTTTCAAGCCCTGCAGGCCTGGGACGTGTGCCCAATAATATGTCTCCCACTACGGAAGAAACGGCCACCATTAGAAGTCTTCCTATCAGCAACCACGAGAGAGAGCAGCCAATTGCGACGCCAAGCACTCTCCCTCCAGCTTGATGCCATGCGGGCGTGGTGGCACGCCACAGTCCCGCCCACGCTGGAGGCAGAGGGGGGCAGCAACAGGTGGACGCTCCGCTGGCCACCCTCTTTACAGCGCCTTGTGATAGGTTTCACAGCGTATAGTCTAATGGTCGGGAATATCTCAAGGGCCCTCAACACATTTGACAGCCCCCCCTCCCCTCCCCGTCCCCCCCATGTCATGTTGTTCTAATAGCCACTGCAATCACAGTTATGGGCAACCTTACAGAAACCAAGAATTTAACAAGATGGAAAGCAAGCCGGACACATCCACCGTGTTCATTTACATGTCTCCACACTACTCATAGACCCTACTTGGTGTCCAGCTTTACCCTTGCATGCTCAGTGCCATTGCTGTCTACCTAATTGGTGCAGGAGCTTCTGGAAAACTCTCTGGACCTATGCCCGATCAATGTGAATGTGGGGGAGGGGCAGGTGTGGGTGGGGAGGGGTCTGGGGGGCGTGGAGGGGGTTCCCAGATGATAGTTTGGGACTCTGACATGTCAGGAAAGGAGCAACGTTATATCTGAACCTCAGAAACGATCAGTAGTTGCCCCCATCACCGGAAGGACCCAATATTTCGACCAGTGTGGGACGATTTTGCCAGGGCTGCCAGAAGTCTGATGTTGTGACCCGCTCGTCCAGCTAGTTGTGCTCTGTCGCAGGTCATGACGGCCGTATTTATGCGAGCAGTACCATCAGATTGGATAACAGCTATTATCACAGAGCATAGAAGCATGAAAAACGGCATGCAGCACTATATAAAACCCTGAAATTATTATTGTGGTGATAAGAGACCAAGTGGCCAGTCCTTTAAATTGGATGAAAAAGCCGCAGTTGCGAGAAACAATTCGCTTCCGTATAATATTGGCTCGCGTTTCCGCCGAGTGCCGTTCTGAGAGAGAGGCTAATATAGTGGAGATCTCTAATTTGACCTGGAAATTGGGAAAATTCAAATATTTATCTGCGCCAGTAGCGATTGACAAGGATTCTAAAGCCTCAGAGGAAGAGCCCCACAGCTCGAAACAAGTGTCAGGCTGTCTTTCCAATTAAACATACGCAGTTTACGCAGTGACTCGTATGATTAAGTGCGCAGTGTGGAAGAAACGTCCCCCCATTTCTCTATTCCTGCAAACGTGTACTTTGGGAGTGCCAGCATGGTCTCAGGTGATCCTGTTTGTACACAGTCGGCATACTGTAAATACAACTCCCTCTGGTTAAGTTTCTAAATGAACTGCTGCCTGTAAATAAACCCCTTCTTGACTGGGGATATAAGACACGTAACCAGTGAGTAAATCACCTTCATTCTGTAAATAAATGACCCAGGCCCAGTGTGCTTAATAGCAGTTCTTAAGCGCTCATTTAGGGGGGTTCTGCTCCCCTGCTTTCTACCTGTCACGTGAAGATCTGGAGCTCTTAATCCCCAGCAAGGAAGGGCTAATGGCACGCACATATTCTCTAAGAAAGGTTCATAAAGATATTGAACTATTTTGCCAGCGTGTAAACTATGTATTCCTTTTAGATCAGGTTGGATCGTTTGGTCACGTGTAGCAAAAAGCAGCTGTTCCCCCATACACCAAATGTATGCCTTTTGAAGACATTGTACAGCATTGTGTAGTCCATCATTAACGAATTTCCACAAGCAGCGTTATTAGTTTTATTGCCCATCAGCGAATACGAAGCCAGATTTCAGAGGAGTTCGTTTTCTGCAGAATATTTTTCAATTGGACTAAAACTGTGCTTGACCTGCGGCGCTGCCATGGATCCTTGAGTCCCCGTAGCACCCAGCACGATTGTAGTCAAAGAGTGGGTGTGCTGAGTCCCCGTGGCAGCACCCTGGGTCAAGGACAATGTTTTAAAACAGCCAGGACACTGTCCCGCCTAGCCCCGGCTCACTTAAAGCCCTGCAAGCTATGGTATAGAACGCAATAGCATAACATACCATATGCTTCCCCAAGGTCGTGCCAAATTCCTGATGTCTCTTTTTAACAGAGAGAGTACGGGAGTGAGGCAGCCGCTGTGTAATGTTGGATAAGGATCATTAAGAATCATAAGTATCACACCCACCGCTTGTCGAAATATCTAGTCACCAACAAGACCCACAGGATGCAACTGCATAAGACTTCCCAGCAGAGGGTGTCTGCAGGACCTCCCATATTGGCAAACTCTGCTGAGGCAATGAAAACGCTGCTCGTGGAGGAGCCGCCAAGGGCGATGATGAAGAAGGTCTGTGACATTTCACCTCCATTTTCAGAGTTCACCGTCATTCCCGCGGCAGAAATCAGCCACGTAGTACTTTGGTAACACCCCAACTTTATACAGCACGCCAGTGCAGGCCTAGATTTCGAGGAGGACTTAAGCTCGCAAGTATGACCACAGCGTTAAAGAAGAAGGCAAAATAGTGGCAGAAAAGTTTATTTCGGAAATACAGAACATTCCCATAAAAACATCAATAAAAACATGATTACGAATCAATCATAAAAATACGTTCCAACACCATAACAACCATAAAAACCTTCCCGAAATACAAAGAGCAACATTTCAGACAGTCAATAAATATTTTCTGGCAGCTAACACATTCTTTAAAAATGACAATGGAGCCCCACCCACACAAATACTGAACCCACGCATAACAAATGGCACAGGGCAAGTTCCCACTGAAGAAATCCCTGGCCCGCGAGAGTGGTTTTCACGTCGGCTCCCGAACAGGCGAAAAGGCTGCGTAAAACAATACTAAATGGGCCAGGTCATCTTTGGGCGCATCACAGAAGATATACAATTTATTCTCATCGCCGTTAGACCAGGCCGCCACCACTGCTCTCAAATATAGTGTTGTGGGGTTTCAGCCCCACTCCTCTGAAAGTGCCCTTAAAAGATCCCCCACAGTAGGAGAGTACGAAAAAAAGCAGGCACCCGTTATTTAGTCCTTTCTAATTAAGCCTTATGGCCAACATGCACGTCCATGGCCTACAGACACCACCCATCTCCACGTCACGCCACTGCATGAACCAGCATGGCGATTGTCTGCCTTTGACACACACTTGCGTAGCGCACACCTGCCACTGTTATGGCTTCCTGGCACTTCATACTAAGACTAGCGGTTTAGATGGACTACGGTCCTGGTGCGTGGTTGTAAAGGTGCAAATCTGGAATGTGTCTGATCATGGAAAGTATGACGTATATCGTGCGCGCGCGCAGTGGGCTAACACGGGCCACGCGCCCTGTCACCTCATATTGTGTCACTGCAATTTATGCACTGGATTGCAGTCAGTTGCCTTGATTTTTTTCAGATTCCGCGTCAAAACTGTCCCTGTGCACTCTGAATCCGGAGAGAACCAAAAGCCCATGACTGATACGCATAGCACCATGATCCCGCAGTGCTCAACTGTTCCAGCGCTTGGAAACACTCCACGCTCACAAGCGCTCTGCCCTGGCCTGCCTTCTGGATGTATTTATTTATTTAAACATAAGCCCATTAAAGTACAATACATTTAAGATCATTGAGGACCCAGCAGCAAGTGGGTACTGTCTCATAAGACGTGCCAATGGCGCAGGGCAAGACATGACAGGGGTGCATTGAAGCTGCATGCTGTGTGGCGAAAGGACCACAGGCAGGTGCCTTTCCTTTCACGGCGTTTCCCTCCAGAAGCATTCATCAGACTTCCATTTATTGGAACACGAGGTTTCCATTCAGGGTGGGTAAAATAACGCTAGAAATGTACGGTTTTTGCTCAACTAAACTGTCAGGATGGTTTGTGTGTGTTCTTTGCACATTTCAAGTGCTTGCTCTAAGGCTTGGTCTTATTTTGATGACTACACATCTGGCTTAGCTTCCTCCACTCCCCACAGCCCTGCCCCCAGCTAGGTGGAAGCCCTGAGCCATCTTTAACCCTTTCCAGCACGGTTGGTGACTGCACAGTGCAGTTCTTATTCAGGATTCCTGGGAAAGCATCCACCCACTCAAGCATGTGTGGTGATCAACCAACCACAGAAATGCAAAACTGGTGGAGTCTTCAAGCCTCACCACGACGAACCCAAAGCAGTGCTGGTAGGACGAAAGAGGAGCAGGGAACAGCGCAGCGACCCCCCACCCTTCCTCCAAAAGGCCCTCAAACCCAAGAAGTCGGTCAGATAGCTCAGTGAGTGCCTGGAACCGTTCCCATTTATCTATTTATTTGGTGGGAAGACGCCATGCATTTCATTTTGTGGGTGGAAAAGAAATGTACCAGCAGCGATGGTGCCACAAAACCTACATTTTGTGGGGCTAACCCTTCAAATGTTGGGAGAGACGCTAACTGTAGAGATGCGGGGGGGGAGTGTGATGCTGGAAACGCATCGGAGGGACAGGGCCTCCGTATCCTTGTCTGTTTACTGCTTTTTATTGTGTGTTCTGTCGTGTTTTCCACACAGGAGTTCATGTGGGACTCCTGGCGGTGCAGCTCTCTATTTTGGTTTAGTGTACAGACTCGTGGGATACCCTTATGGCACCCATGGGTGGGGGTACAACCTTGTGCCCCTAGTGTATGTTTATGGGCACCTGTGTGTGGCCCACAGAGCAGGGTATGGGCTGGTGGCAGCTCCATGCTGAATTTGACAGGTGCTCTCAGTATCCTCCATTTTGGGATACCCAGGCCCTGCCATTGGAATCAGTTGATTACTGATAGGAAACAAGATGGCCCCTGTGGCCTCTTGCTTTCTATTGCCTGTTACCTTGTTTTCCCACAGTCCTGGGAAGCCCTGACTCTGTCCCTTCCCCCTGACCGCCTTTTGGGTGGAAGTTCCATATATGGAGTTGTTGTGAAGTCCAGGCCAGACTGGCTGGAGCCTTCCCAGTGACTGTATGTTGTGGGTACACCCTGTGGATGGGACCTGGGTGAATGGAGTGTGTGATGAATACGCATTCTGACTTGTGGGTGTCTAGTATCTGGTGTTTGACACAATGACTGAGACAGCCCTGCCTGAAACTGGTATGAATGCAGTGTGGAGTGTTGAATGGCTGGGTACTTGTCCCAATACACATAACTTGTTGTGAGTGTCTGGAGAGGAGTGAATGGCCTGAATGCACTATGCACCTGATTGGATGCCTGCCTGCATGAATGCCCTTCTGACCGATTGGTTGCCTGAGTGTGACCCAGAAGAATGAATGGGAGATCAACTAGTATATCTGGGGACCTCTCACTACTAGAAATCGTGTTTAGAAGCTGAAATCCACTACGACGAGTAACTGGAGTAACTGAAGCTTGACCTTGAAGCCCTGCTGGAAGAGAAGAATTGCTGTTGCTCTCCTTCACAATCTGAAAGTTGCTGTGCCTCCAAGGACTGACCCTGAGATGACCTGGTAAGGCGTCCTCTTCCCGAGCTACGAGGGACCATCGTGCACCAGCCGATCTTTGCCAAAGCTCCCTGGTAAACAGACCTTCGACAGGCTGCCGACCCGAGATGGGGACCGCCGCGGAATCACAAAGAGAAGCGCCCGGACTGTTGTCCGCCACTGTCGACGACCGCCGTCGCCGACTGGAGCCGCCATGCTCCCATTTCCCTAAGAACTTTCGAATCCAAGGACGCTCTCGTCCGCATCGTCGCTGCTGTATCCTGCTGGAGAAGGCCTGACCGTCGACGCGCCGAGGAGCTTCTGCCGGTGGGTTTCCCGCCACACAAAGACCACAGAGATGCTGACGACTCGACGCCCTTGCTGGGCCACAGTTCTTCAAACTCTTTGCGGTCCAGAACTATCGACACCGAGGTGCCCCGCACGCCTCTTCCTTGCAGGACGTTTACGCTTCCCCATCAACGAGCACCGCTAGGAACGACACTGCCACTTCACCATCGTAGCTCGACCTGTTCTCAGTCGGACGTTCGACGACCCGTGACTCCTGCCTTAAAGGGAGGGCACTCAAGAAGGGCCGTCGATTCTCTGACGAGGAACGCTGCAACGCCAGGTATTTTGAGGTTGCAGAACTATTGGGAAGGCTATTGTGAACAATATATGGACTGGGCTTGTGATACCTCTTTGCTTTATAGGTTGCCCAGGTGGGGGGATCACCACACAGAACTGTGTCTGGGTAGCGGGGCCAGTATTCTGCCAATTGTTCCAACCAACTGCTTTCCTCCTATTTTCTATTGTTGGTTTCCTTATTAATTTGATCTGTGTGACATTTAACCTGAGTACAGTTGATGCACTTTAATGAGATCTGCTAATAATTGTGGTACCACTTAGAACTGTATATATTTACCATTGTTGATTTTCGGAGCACAAAGTGAGTTATTGTGCTAGTGTACAAAACCTTTGAATATTAATTATATAAAGACTGTGTTTTAACCGATACAGTGTGCGGACATTCCTTTGTGGGTGCTTGGGGACTACACTGTAATTAAGAACCAGCCTGCATCACCTCCTGAGAAACTAGGCCTTGCTCGAGCACGTACCAATAATAGAGAATCTTGGCTGGGGTCCTCTGTGCTTCGTCTCTACCATATAGATAGCGGAAGTACAGACACCCCCCTCCGGTCCTTTACACTGGTGGCAGCGGTGGGATGCTTATGGTTTTAAGAATCAGTGTATAACTGTGCCACGTACAAGGATATCTGCACTTTGTTAAATTAAGGTTTAGTTGTGTACAAGATAACTGCATTACAAGCAATGGAATCTATTGCGAATGGTAAATTGACTCGGATGAGCTTAGAGGCTCTCCAGAGTGCTTGTGAAGCCAGGGAATTAGACTTTGTGGATAACTCTAGGGCTGAGCTGATAGCTGCCCTGGTGGACTACCAGACTGATTGTGAAACTCTTGAAGGGGGGGATGCAACAAATGACTACTCTACCTAGAGAGTTGTCACCGAATCTGATTCTGGGAATGCCACCATTCCTGCTACCTCCATTCCAAACCCCAGCACTTCCTTGGAGCTTGAGTGATTACGGATGAAATTGGCCTTTGAATAATCGCAATTTGGAAATAGATGCTGAGCTTCAGAAAGAGGAATTGGCACAGCAAGTGGAACTCAAGAATAGGGATCTTGAACTCAAAGACAAGGACACTGAATGTCAGGGAATCCAGTTAGAGAAAGCTCGAGTGGAGACTTCAGCTAAACCCGGTGAGAGTGTCAGGTCCCCAGCAACCAAGTTTATGAAAGATTTGGTTGGTGTGTATGCAGGAAGTTCTGATATTCTCCAATGGATTGAAGAGTTTGAGATGGCTTGTGCGATTCATGATGTTGATAAAAGAGATTGGGCTAAGTGTTTGTTAAGCAGAGTGCCTCAAACTGGATATGACTGTATTCTGGAACTGAGTGTGGAAGAAAGGGGTCAGTATGAGTGCATGAAGTCTGGTTTAATTGCCATGTTTGGCAAGACACCTACCCAATACCTTAAACGGTTCAGGGATTTTAAGAAACAAGAGAATTGTCCCACCTCTTCTTTTTTGAGCATTTTTCAGAAGCCTGTTCACCAGAGCTGCGTCAGCATGTTGCTGACCAGAACAATTTGGACCCCTTTAAGCTGGCTAGGTTGGCTGACAAGTGGGTCTCCCACCGCGTGTCCCCTAAGGACTCCAGTGGGAAGGACAAAGAAAAGGGGGCCTCTCAGAAAGCTGAGGTGTCCAAAAGCCGTCACAGTCGGGTAAACCAAAACCTTCCTCTCCGAAGACCCAATAACCTAGTGGGGATAAGTCTGTTGTGGGTGGGAGTAAGAGTAGTGGTCCACCTGCTGCAAAGCAGGCTCCCAGTGGTTCCATTACTGTACTCCGCACTCCTGGCACTTGTTGGGATTGTGGGGCTCTGAACCACAAGAAGGGGTGACCCCAAGTGTAAGGGCAAGGCACTTGGAGTCCAGGCTGTCAGCCTGACCTATCCCTACTCCGTACCTGAGGTGGAGGCCACTGTCCTCCCCTCCTCTACTGGGATCACCTTCGGTGCTCCCGTAGAGATTTCCTTAGTGTCCCTTGGGGCCTGGGACCAGTACGCAGAGGTACTGGCGACTATCCCACAGAACACTGTTAGGTTTTTGAGAAGTGTTCTCTTGAATGGCCAGCCTTCTACTGGTTTGAGAGACACTGGTGCAAGCATGACAGTGGTGAACAGGACCCTGCTCAAGCCAGAGGACTATGCAGGTGCTCCTCTGAGAACCGCCAGGTTAGCTGGTGGGCCTCCCAAATTATCACCTGTAGCCTTAGTCAACCTTGCGATTGGAGACAAGACAGCGAAGCTTCTGGTCCTGGTTCAGGACAACGTGCCTGCGAACATTTTGTTGGGAAACGATTTGGTCGAGTTGGCGATGATGACAGATGGTCTACCCATGGCTGCTGTGGCGGTCACCCGATCGCACGTCACACAGGGTCCGGCTGCGAGCCCGGTACCCTCGCCGATGGGGAAACCCAAGGCGTGAAGGAAACGGCAGAGTAAGAAGGCCACCTCTGTGGAGGGAGCCCCTGCTCTTCCTGATGTTCTGACAGCACCCATTGGGATCCATGCTCCAGACGGGCTGGGTCCAGTGGAAAACCTAAACTCAACTCCTGAGAGAGAAGAGACAGAAGACTCTCCTGTGGGAGAGGTTCTCAACCCAGAGGATCACCCCGACCTTCAATGCTTGCTAGCTGAAGGGGGACCCTCCCCGGCAGACTTCTGTAAGGGACAGAGAGAGTGCCACTCTCTCGAGGGTCTGAGGAAACAGGCCCTGTCCCAGACACAAGGAGAAGTGCCTAGGACATTCCAAATCTATTGGGAGGGTGAGCTCCTTGTTAGTGAGCCCACTAAGCCTGAACCTGGTGCCCTCAAGAGATTGGTGGTACCCCAGGTTTACAGGCCCTTCCTGCTGCAGGCGGCGCATGAGGTGCCCTTGGCTGGTCATCTTGGTACCAAGAAGACTAAGTAGAGGCTCTCTTCCCATTTCTACTGGCCTCAGATGGGAGTAGAAGTGAAGTCCCACTGCAGGACCTGCCCAACTTGTCAGTTGTCTGGCAAGACTGGAGGCAGTGTCATTGCCCCGCTGCAGCCATTGCCAGTGGTTGGCACACTGTTTGAGACGGTGGGCATCGACATCGTCGGTCCCCTTGACCCTCCCACTTCAGGTGGACATCGGTTCATCCGGGTCTTGATAGATCATGCCACCAGGTACCCTGAGGCTATACCCCTTTGGACTGTAACTGCCAAGGTGGTTGCCAGGGCTCTCCTGGGCATTTTCACCCGTGTTGGATTCCCAAAGGAGGGCGTCTCTGACAGAGGATCCAACTTCATGTCTAGTTGCATGAAAACCATGTGGAAAGAGTGCGGGGTAACCTACAAGTTCTCCACCTCTTACCACCCCCAGACCAGTGGTCTGGTTGAGAGATTTAATAAAACTCTCAAGGGCCTGCTAGGTGCTTTGGAAGAGCCCCTACGGAGGAAATGGGATCTCCTCCTGCCATGCCTGCTGTTTGCTTACAGAGAGGTACCTCAAGAGGGTGTTGGTTTCAGCCACTTTGAGTTAATCTTTGGACATCCCGTGAGGGGGCCCTTTGCCTTGATCAGAGTAGGTTGGGAGGCCATCCTCCAGATCCCGCCAAGCAAGTGGGGGACTATGTGTTAGGCCTCAGACAGAGAATGACATAGGTGATGGGTCAAGCAACAGCAAATCTCAAGGCCAGCCAGGAATTAAATAAGTACTGGCATGACCATAAAGCATTGCAAGTGGATTGGACTCCGGCACAGGAAATCCTTGTGATGGAGCCTACCAAGCCTAGAGCCTTGGCAGACAAGTGGACTGGACCCATCAGGATCATCTCCAAGATGGGTGAAGTTAATTATCTGGTTGACATGGGAATCCCAGGGGTAGCCCCTCAGGTATTCCATGTTAACAGGCTCAAGCCTTTCCACAGGCGAGCAAAAGTCTCATGTCTCTTGCTAGCTTCAGAGGAAGAAGAGGATGAGAGTGAGCCCCTTCCTGATTTGCTGCATAGCAACCCTCAGGATGGCTCAGTGGAAGGAGTACATCTCTCTCCAGATCTGACGACAGCGCAGCAGAGGGCCTGCAGGGATTTGCTCCAACAGTATGCCTCTATGTTTTCCCTGACACCAGGCCTAACACCATGGTGTAGGCACGAAATTGACACTGGTGACAGTGTGCCTGTCAAAAGCAGGTGTTACTGTATGTTAGATAAAGTTAAGAACCACATCCAGGCTGAGGTCGCCAAGATGTTGGATCTGGGCGTTATTGAACCCTCAACCAGTCCCTGGTCCAGCCCTGTGGTCCTTGTCCCCAAGGCAAGTTCCCAGGGAGGTACCAAGGATTGGCGGTTCTGTGTGGACTACCGAGGAGTCAATGCCGTCACCAAAACTGACGCGTACCCATTGCCCCAGGCTGATGAGCTCGTGGACACCATAGGTGCTGCCAAATTTGTGAGCACCTTTGACCTTACCTCAGGCTATTGGCAAATAGCTCTGACGGACCATGCCAAGGAAACGACGGTGTTCTCAACACCAGAGGGACTCTACCAGTTTAGGGTCATGCCTTTTGGGTTGAAGAATGCCCCTGCCACCTTCCAGAGATTGGTCAACCATGCGCTCAATGGGCTGGAAGCCTTTTGTGTGCCTTACTTAGACGACATTGCCGTCTACAGTTCCACCTGGGAAGAGCATTTGACACGTCTGGATAAGGTGTTGCAGGCCTTAAAAAGGGCTACCCTCACTATCAAGGCCACCAAGTGCCAGATAGCTCAGGGGAAAGTCACATATCTTGGTCATGAGGTAGGAGGGGGTCAAATCCAACCTCTCCCCAGTAAGGTACAGGACGTACATGACTGGGAGACTCCCACTGCTCAAACCCAGGTGAGAGCCTTTTTGGGTCTCACTGGGTATTATCACAATTTCATGGCAGACTATGGAACCATAGCTGCACCTCTGACAGCTCTGACTTCACCCAAACAGTCTAGGAAGGTTAATTGGACTGAAGACTGTCAGAGGGCCTTTGATGGCTTAAAAGGAAATCTCTGTAGGGCACCTGTGTTGTGTGCGCCCGATTACAGCAAGCCCTTTATCGTTCAAACTGACGCCTGTGACAACGGAATTGGAGCGGTCTTGTCCCAGCTAGATGACAAAAGAAGAGAACATCCGATCATATTCATCAGTAGACAACTTAAGGGTAGGGAATTTAGGTGGGTGATTAGGCACCCTAACCTCAGTCTGGGGGGGGCGACTGTGATGCTGGAAATGCATCGGAGGGACAGGGCCTCCGTATCCTTGTCCTTTACTGCTTTTTATTGTGTGTTCTGTCATGTTTTCCACGCAAGAGTTCATGTGGGACTCCTGGCGGTGCAGCTCTCTCTTTTGGTTTCGTGTACAGACCCATGGGATACTCTTATGGCACCCATGGGCGGGGGTACAACCCTGTGCCCCTAGTGTATGTTTTTGGGCACCTGTGTGTGGCCCACAGAGCAGGGTATGGGCTGGTGGCAACTCCATGCTGCATTTGACAGGTGCTCTGAGTATCCTCCATTTTGGGATACCCAGGCCCTGCCATTGGAATCAGTTGATTCCTGATAGGAAACAATATGGCCCCCATGGCCTCTTGCTTTCTATTGCCTTTTACCTTGTTTTCCCACAGTCCCGGGAAGCCCTGACTCTGTCCCCTCCCCCTGACCGCCTGTTGGGTGAAAGTTCCATATATGGTGTTGTTGTGAAGTCAAGGCCAGACTAGCTGGAGCCTTCCCAGTGACTGTATGTTGTGGGTACACCCTGTGGGTGGGACCTGGGTGAATAGAGTGTGTGATGAATACACATTCTGTGTTGTGGGTGTCTAGTATCTGGTGTTTGACACAATGACTGAGACAGCCCTGCCGAAACTGGTATGAATGCAGTTTGGAGTATTGAATGGCTGGGTACTTGTCCCAATACACATAACTTGTTTTGAGTGTCTGGAGAGGAGTGAATGGCCAGAATGCACTATGCACCTGATTGGATGCCTGCCTGCATGAATGCCCTTCTGACCGATTGGTTGCCTGAGTGTGACCCAGCACAATGAATGGGAGATCAACTAGTATATCTGGGGGCCTCTCACTGCTAGAATTCGTGTTCAGAAGCTGAAATCCACTACGACGAGTAACTGGAGTAACTGAAGCTTGACCTTGAAGCCCTGCTGGACGAGAAGAATTGCTGTTGCTCTCCTTCACAATCTGAAAGTTGCTGTGCCTCCAAGGATTCACCCAGAGAGGACCTGGTAAGGTGCCCTCTTCCCGAGCTCCGAGGGACCATCGTGCACCAGCCGATCTTTGCCAAAGCTCCCTGGTAAACAGACCTTCGACAGGCTGCCGACCCGAGACGGGGACCGCCGCGGAATCACAAAGAGAAGCGCCCGGACTGTTGTCCGCCACTGTCGATGACCGCCGTCGCTGACTGGAGCCGCCGTGCTCCCGTTTGCCTAAGAACTTTCGAATCCAAGGACGCTCTCATCCGCATCGCCGCCGCTGTATCCTGCTGGAGAAGGCCTGACCGGTGACGCGCCGAGGAGCATCCACCGGTAGGTTTCCCGCCACCCAAAGACCACAGAGACGCCGACGACTCAATGCCCTTGCTGGGCCACAGTTCTTCAAACTCTTTGCGGTCCAGATCTATCGACACCGAGGTGCCCTGCATGCCTCTTCCTTGCAGGACGTTTACGCTTCCCCGTCAACGAGCACCGGTAGGAATGACGCTACCACTTCACTGTCGTAGCTCGACCTGTTCTCCGTCGGACGTTCGACGACCCGTGACTCCTGCCTTAAAGGGAGGGCACTCAAGAAGGACTGTCAGTTCCCCGACAAGGCTATTGTGAATAATATATGGACTGGGCTTGTGATACATCTTTGCTTTACAGGTTGCCCAGGTGGGGGGATCTCCACACAGAACTGTGTTTAGATAGCGGGACCAGTATTCTGCCAATTGTTCCAGCCAACTGCTTTCTTCCTATTTTCTATTGTTGGTTTCCTTATTAATTTGATCTGTATGACATTTAACCTGAGTACAGTTGATGCACTTCAATGAGATCTGCTAATAATTGTGGTACCACTTAGAACTGTATATATTTGCCATTGTTGATTTTCGGAGCACAAAGTGAGTTATTGTGATAGTGTACATAACCTTTGAATATTAATTATATAAAGACTGTGTTTTAACCGATACAGTGTGCGGACATTCCTTTGTGTGTGCTTGGGGACTACACTGTACTTAAGAACCATCCTGCATCACTACCTGAGCTTGATAGCTCGACCATGTACCAATTATAGAGAATCTTGGCTGGGGTCCTCTGTGCCTCTCCTCTACCATATGGAGAGCGGAAGTACAGACAACCCCCTCCGGTCCTTTACAGGGGGCAACTTATTTGTGTGGGCATCTAACTTCTTTACACATTCTAATGAGACTATTCTACTGCAGCTTCAATGTTACAAGCAGTTCACACTCTCTGTCACGTCTGAAACCACACACTTAAAGACTGCTGTGATATGAGTCGTCTCCTGTCCCCTCTCTACCCTTCCAATCACTCCCCTGGCATGCAAGTACTAAACCCACATCACGATTTCAATTGCTTAAAAATGTATGCATTTGAATGCAGGTGCTAACAGTGAAATGCTTTACGTTAGTAATTACAAGGCCTTCATTAACAGCGAAGATGAACAGGTGCCGTTTAGCACCTATGTCCTGTTCTGTCAGGCTGCGGCTCTGTAGGCCAGCTAGGTCGAGTCAACATAGTCCAACATTTCAGGGGATGGGGGAGGAGGCTGACGCTGGGGCAACTCAGTGGTGTTGCGCTACTGACCAGCAGGGCAGCTTATAGACAATATGGCACCTGAGGTGAAACACCAGCATATTGCACCCACCCCAAACTTTAAATGCTGCACTGAACCCCGCCCCAACATTATATAATCATTGCATTATGAACAAAAGCTGCCTCTATGAAGCACTTAAACATAAAAAGCAGACACAGCAAAGAAGACAATGTCGCTAAAAAATCACTCATTATCTCACACAATATTTTAATTGTCTAAACAACGTAAACCCTCCTATAAGTTGCCGCAGCCAAACCGTGCATCGCTGCCACTTCTGTGTTCAATATTTCCCCACCACTTGAACTTATGAGCAGGGCCAGTAGCCTCTCCTCAGCCAATAGCCTCTCCTCAGCCAATATATTTTCTATCAGTTTACATTGGCTGGAACTCCTCTTAGAACTAGCGCCAGCAAATGGATATTCCCAGGATCCTCAGGATGACCCGCCCACTTGGAAATACATGTTTTTGGGCAGTGAATATGTTGCAACGAAGAAAAATGTTCACCCTCCACAAGCCTCAAGTGTTGGCATTGGCAGTGCTTGCTCTCTATGCGAGGATCCATGCAGGACATGACGCCCCAATGCACACATAGGTCATTAATGGCAGTGTCTGGGAGCTGTTGGAGAATTGCCTGGCATTTCGGTGCGTGACTGCCCTTGAGTGTGGGACCAGACTGATATGCAAATGAATATTTCTCTTCTGTGAAGGGTGCAGTGAGCTAAACCGTGTTTGTTCTAGGCCCCCCTGAGTGGAAGAAATTCCACAGAACCGGTTATTTGCCCCACGCTCATTCTCAGTGGAGGGGCTCCCACACTCTTGTTTAAACTATGAACCTACGTCTTTGCCACCACACACTACAATCAGGTCTTTGCAGTGCTCACAGATGATCTTTGAATCTCAGAAGAGCCTGGAGGTGCCTTGTCTTTGTTTTGGCTATAAGCACATTATTTATTTATTTTATATATTGTGTATTTGTTAGACGCTTATAAAGCAAGACATGGGGTGTCATTACGAGTTTGGAGGCAGCCATGGTGCTAATGGCACCATGGCTGCCTCCAAACCCGTGCCGGGTCCGTGGTGTCGGAATGGGGACTTACCGGGACATTTCGACCTTTACGGACAAGGTAAGTCCCCATTCCGAAAACCATTCCCTAATTCCCATTCGAGCCCCCATAGGGCTCAATGGGAATGGGGAAGGAGCTAATAACGGGCCCGCAAAAAGCGGGCCCGTTATTAGCTCCCTGGTGCCTTAACAGGTCCCGCTAATGGTGGCTGGTAAAACCAGCTGGCCCTAGTGGGACCCGCTAAGGGACCTCGGAATGCGGCGGTAGGGGGTTAACGGCACCAGCATCCTTACGGTGCCGTTACCCCCTTACCGCCGCACTCGGAATGAGGCCCATTGTGTTTCAAAGCGCCCACAGGGCAAGAAGAGGGAACATGGGACCAAGGCAATAGAATACAATGATGAACATGATAGAGACGGTCCTACAAGGTCTTGTGAGCATTCAGTTTGTGCAAGTGCAAAGAGAGAGAAGGGATAAGGGAAGGGGCTAAGTGCTGGGAATTCCACGGAGGGTGGAAGCCCCAGGAAGTGGGTTGCCAGGAACCGGTAAGTGCCTGGCAGAGGTCACATAGTAAAAGTGGTTGCCTGCCAATAAAATAAGTGCAGGCCAGTGGGTGCCCAAGGGCAAGTGCTGGGAGCAGGAGGAGGCTGGAGGCGATTGAGAGGAAGGCCAGGTCCCGAAAGGACACATAAGGGCCCACACCACTAATCGCAGTGACTGAGGGGTTTGGTACGGGAGGAGGAAGGAGGAGGTGAAGAGGAAAGTCTTGAGGCGCTTCTGGAATTTGAGGATATCTGGCTCAAGGTGGAGGGGGAGGCTGTTCCAGAGGAGGGAGCCCGCCAAGAAAAGAGATCAGCTTCCAGCTCGCTGTTTAGAGACACACAGAGAGTTGTAGCCAGAGGTCAGGAGAGAGAGTATTTAGTCAGAGTAAACTTTAGATAGCATGGTTCCCGGCCCCAGACAGCCTTATGGATGATGCAGAGGGATTTGAATTTCATCCTTGCAGCAAGCGGGAACCAGTGGAGAGTTTTTAGGGCTGGAGAGATGCGTTCCCTGGGCTTGAGGCCAAGGATACGTCTTGCAGCTCTATTCCGGGTAAGCTGGAGGGGGCATAGAGAGGAAGGAGGGTAGATTAAGGAAAAGGCTATTGCAGTAGTCCAGCCTAGAGAGTACCAGGGCTCTAGAGACAGTGAGCTTCTGGCGAAAGGTGAGGATAGAAAGAATTTCTCTGATGAGGTGGAGTTGGAAATGGCCTTATTGGTAAGGTCCATGATGTGAGGGAGGAAAGGGAGAGAGAAGTTGAAGATGACTCATAAGGTTTCTGGCATCAGAAGAAGGAGAGGGGGGAGCCCGTAGAGGGTGGCCAGAGTGAAGGGGGGAATGTGGGAGCAGGGGTGCTGATAGGAAGGATCTCAGTCTTGCTGGCATTGAGGCAGAGATCGCTAGAGGCACACCAGGACTGGATAGCAGATAGGCAGTCCGGAATGGTAGAGGAAGTAGCGAGAAGGTGAGAGGGAAGTTTGAAGAGTTGGGTTTCATCTGCTTCGGGGAAGAGGGGAACGACCTGGTAGCAAGAGAGTGATTGCAAAAATCAGCAAGTGCAGGGGCAAGGGAGCCAATATTGTCCTTATTAGTTCTGGAAAAACAGGGGGGGACCTGTTTGGAGGAGGCCTTCATAGAGCGGACAACCCTAGAGACCTCATCCAATGTGATAGGAAAGAAGGAGGAGAGGAAGGCTGAGGGAGGATGTGTGGCCAGGGGTGGTGGGGGTAGGGGGTGTGGGGGAAGGGAAGAGGGAGAGGAGAGAGTCCTCAGGATGTCCTGAGTTTTTTCAGTGAAGCAGCAAGCCAATGCAGTGCTGAGGGCCTGTGAAGGAAGAGGCGTGGTGGGGACTGCAGAAGGATTGGCTAGTTCCTTGGCGATTTTAAAGAGTTGAGCCATGTTGTTGGATGCACCAGAGCTGCAAGCCTGGATGTGGGCCCTCTTCTTGAAGCGAATGGAGAGATGATATTGCCTTTGGAAAAGGCGACAGGCCAGTTTGTCAGAGGATGAGCTTGAGGTCTGCCATTTCCATTTCACAGCTCTGCACTTGCTCTTCAGGGCTTCTAGATCAGAGTTGTACCAAGTAAAGAGCAATTCAAATGTGATGGCTATGTGTACTGCAATGAGCGGGTAAATGGGTGCAGCTTCGGTCCCTCAAGAAGTGCAAGTGTTGTGCAATTAGAAATAGGGAGGAGTGAACAAAGCTGCCTGATGTGTGAATTAATCACTTGAATCATTTTCTTTCTGCCTTTACACCACAGCTTTGACATTTAGGTTCACATTACTTTGCATGCTGGTGACTGCAGGATTCCACTCAAGATGGGGATTCTCATTTTGCTCAGTATGTTGTGATACTGATTTATATATTGTTAGAATGGTTAATTATGTGACTGTTCACGTTTCAAGTCGTCTCTATAAAACCGATTGTTAATTATTTGTATGCAATGTTCCTCACACTTTTTACTAGCTAATCACTTTTCTAACCATGACTCCACCAAAAGACCCACCCCCATCACACCAGCCCCTCCCTTGCCTTTGTTATTTTTTTCTATTTTTAGCACTGAAATGGGGTGATAACAACAACTGCACTCAGTAGCTGGAAGAATCCGGCATGAAGCGCTATATATGCACACACATTATTATTGTACTATCCCATTCTTTAGCTTTTACCTCAATACTCTACCTTCCCAAATTCTTCTTCTCCATGCAGTTTCTGGTCCCTTTGAATAATTCCAGCAACATAATTGAAAGACAAACCATTTTATTTTACACAAACAAAAATGCTTTTTGAGGGTAAATACCTTTTTCTAAACTCTCATGGAACAATATAAATAAAACATTGTAGGACCATTATGCCAACACGGCATTGTAGTTCGATGTATGTCCCGGGCGGGTCATAGTATTTCCAGGGCCATGTGCAGCAAAAGGCATCCGGGCACTCTCATTTGCTTATGTATTGCAATTGGCAGTGACGCTGCAGATAATGGCATACATGGAATCCTTTATTGGGGGCTCCCAATTTTGGCACAGTGGCATTACATGAATTGGACAGGTTCCCAAACTTGGGGGAAGTGGTCAAGGTGAGATTTGAACCCTTTCTGCAGTTTAGGCACGAGAGCATATCCTTTCTCAGTTCTAGTTGTAACTGTTTGCTTGAAAAGGCTAAAATGATACACTGTTTTACAGAGATGACATGAACAGTACACAAATCCTATAATAAACTAACCTGACAATGTATGTGTCATTATACAAACATGTTGATCAGTTTGCAGCTTTCTAATATTTAGTGAACATCATGGATAATAAGTTCCACATAAAAGAAAACAATTTTCTTGTCAAGACAGTTTAACAAGGGAGGATTATTGTGTGATTTGATTTTATGGAAGTTGAAGAATGCACATATTGGTTGGATAAGTGGAGGAGTAATGGGGCTTTAAATCCATATGCACCCCTTCCATATCTAGTCATCCAACATTCACACTTAAAATGGGACTTGCTTAAGAGTGTCACTCTCACCCAGGCTCTGCTGTGTCGGAAGGCAGTCACCACTAACGAAGAGCTTCACATTTTAAATGATCTGCTACTAAGAAAGGGATGTGTTGAAAAGTTGCTTGACAGACTAAATGAAGTGTGAGGCCCCCTTAAAGCACCAGGGAGGCAGGCCACCGGAAACTATCACCTGCCTACTCATGATGGCTCAGGCTACGATGGAGTCAAGGGAGGGCTGTGAGATCCTGCTTCTGTCTTTGTTCTTGAACTTCAACACACAACAAAAGATGAACAGGAGCAGAGCTCTTCCAGTTTCAGCTCGTAAATTAGTCTCCAAACACTGGGAACACCTGATCCTGCGCCCTCAAAGTAATGGTTCTGAGGGCAGATGCCAGCTGTGGCAGAATCAAGGAAAAGCCCCGCAGGGTGCGATACATTGTCAATTTTAAAACGTATAGTGGGAAAATGACTAATCCCAAACCCGGCATGGTTTTACGTGTGATTGGGGCCACTGCTGAAGTGACAGATTTGGGGTGGAGGGTAAATGGCAGTGTTTTATGTGGATTAAGAAGTTGAGCGGGGCCCTAACATGCCACAAAAACCAACATTTGGGTGTTGGGCGTAAGAAGCATCTTGTCCGTGCTCAGAATCCCCAGTTGCTAAGGAACCTTTCAAATGCCTGGGTCCCATGTAATTAAAGGAGTGTCTTAACAGAAGTGGTTAAGTTTTAGTAGCTAAAATGAAAAGGTGTAACATCTATTTACAAGAAGCTCAATGTCTCCAGAGAACTGGCTCTCTCCAGACTGGACTACTGCAATAGCCTCTTTCTCACTCTCCCCCTTTGCTCCCTTCACCACCTCCAACTTATGCAGAGCAGGACTGCGATACTTGTCCTTGGCCTCAAGCCCAGGGACTGTATCTCTCCAGCCCTAAAATCTCTCCACTGGCTCCCGGTGGCTACAAGGATGAAATTCAAGACCCACTGCATTTTCCACAAGGCCTTCTGGGGCCTGGGATCACACTATCTCCAACTTTCCCTCCCTAAATATTCCACTGCTGCAGCCCTATGCTTCTCTAATTCCAACTCTCTGTCAAATGCTTCTCCAAGCAAAAAGTGGGGGGGCATTTCTCTCTCCTTGACCGGAGCCTCTCTTCGGAACAACCTCCCTGCCCCTCTCAAACTTAAGCGGGAACTCCTTAAGTTCTGGAAACTGCTCAAAACCCTGCTGTTCTCTACCTCTTTCCCTTCCCTGCTAACCACCCCACTGCCGCTGTGACTGGTGGACTCGCCCTTATGAATCTCACAGGATTCCAGGCCCTTCTTCCCAGTCAATACCAGCTGCCCCGACCCCCAGTGCACTGCCCTGCGGGCCCCTGCTTGGTGGCTCCACATCCCACCTTGAGAGTCGCCTGTACCAGTCCTTAGCCTGAGGTTCTCCTTGGCTCTCCTTAGCACTTCAATCCCGGGCCCTCCTCAAGCACTTGTCCACTCCTCTGTTCCCCCTTCAATCTCCTTCCCCTGCACTTCTCCTCAATGCACTTGCACGGCCGAATGCCCCAAGGCTTAGTAGGACCACGACTGTATATAACTGTTTTGCCTTTGTAATTATTTCACTTTTTCCCTTCCCATTCAGCCTTATGGCGCTTTGAAACACAATTCTGCTGTATAAAGCACTTAACAAATGCACAATAAAAGAAAAGAAAATAAATACATATTTTGAAAGGTGTGTTAAATATAATAGTGTGCAGTCAAAGAAAGTGACCAAAATAAAGAAATATAGAAGCAAAATTAAATATACATGTTCGATCCTATCAGTTCTTTTGGAGGATATCCATGAAAAATCCTTCTAATGACAAGACTTCAATATAATATGTTCCAAAAGTCAAACAATGCTTTGCCTATACCCCTTTCCTTCCGTTTGGAATGTTACAAAATACCTGATGGAGAGGATGAGATTCTAAACAGGGCTGATAGTGACATCTACTGGAGAATAATAGTATGGCATGCATCCTTTTATTTACTTCCTCCGGAAATCGGATCTGGAAAGTGGTTTTGGGAAGCTCCGGCAGATCCCCAGGTCCACCGGTCCAGGGGAATTTCCGGACACTACCCCAGGCTGAATCCTGGCCTACTTTGATCCCTAATGAAAGGGGTAAACGTCCCTCAGAAAGGAGGCAAAGGAGGAGCCAACAGGGCCCAAATTAAGTGGCAGGAAACACATTTTTATGTAAAGCCTTTTAACTAGCAGAACCTGAAAATAAGAATTACATCCGTGCCTTGAACTCTTGAGCTGGAATGGTTTTAATGATGCTTTTGATATCCTTCCCTACCAGGTTGGTGAATATGTCCTGCATGTTTGGAGCGTCTTGATTTCCTACGGCTCTCATGAATTCTTCAAATTCGTCCATCCATTCCTGCCATCTCTGGCCTTGGTTTTCTTGTGGCTCAAGCGTGAAAGGGTTTGGGCGGCGTAGAAATTATATTGGGTTTGTGGGAGTTACCCCTGCTGGAAGCGGTATGGCGCCATCTGCTGCTGCACTTCCTGATTGCGACATCTTCAGGGTGGTTTGGCTTCTCTATTTCTACTACCGTTGCGTGATATTTGCCGTTTCTGTTATTGTCCTGGGTTTTGGGTATTAGATGTGGGTGGGAGGGCTGATCCTCGCTTTCTAGTGGCCTCGTTGCTCATGTAGCTCACCCTTTTCTTGGGCAGTCCTTGATTTCTAGTGGTTTTGTGATCCTGTAGATCATGTGGGTCGCCCTTTCTTGGGAACTCCTCGCTTTCTGGTGGGTTTGTGGGCTTGGAGGTTTCCATTTTCCTCATGTGCGGTTACTGTGTGTACAGACTTCTTGTAAGCGGGTGACTTTGGTCCTTGCTTTCTAGTGGTTTTATTGTGCAGGTACCTGGTGCATCCTGCTTCCACGTGCAGCGTTTTCTGATGCGTGTTTTCGCCCGCTGGGGCCGCCTCCGTTTCTCGTAGCAGCCTGGGTCTTCTGCCTCTTTCCCGCTGTTTTTGTTGCGGTCCTCCTCACCGGCCGCACTGCTGGATGTCCACTCCTCCTGTGACTCTTCTTGCCGCTGGTTGCCTCCCCTCCATCTGGCACCTTCTGGCGCGGTCCTCCTCACTGGCAGCTCAGCTGGCCCTCCCGTACTCCGGGCTGGTCCTGGCGCTCTTCCCTCTCCAACTGCATACCTCACGTCGTCTTCTCCGATGATGCTGTTTCGTTGCAGCACTCTCTGCTCCGGTCCGCCTCCTTCGACCGTGTTGTGCCCGTCCCCTCCTCATGGGACAGAGGCGCGGGTACAGCTTGTCACCAGTTGTTATGTCCTATTTTACACGTGCTCCTCCAAATGATATGCAGACACGGGGCATGTCTTTACTTCTTTATTCTCCAATCTTAACTAACTTTCTTCCCCTTCCCCTCATCCCTCCTCCCCTTCCTCTCGCCCCTCCCTTCGCAGTCTCTACTTTCGTTTTCCCTTAAAGGGGCCGTCGCCTTGTGGCAGGTAACACTTTGGGGCTGAAAAACAGACCACGGCAGCAGCTGAGGCCTGAAGCTTATGTAGTTGGGCCCACTGCAGTGACATTAATATCTGTAAATGCCCACACAGTGCTGCTGAGTGGACAGTTCCAGATTGTGGGCAGGCCGTGCCTGCTTAGGCCCTGCCCTGCCCACGCCTCTGCATGGCAGACACCATCTGCGCCATTTGTGCCATTTATCCATAGAGCATGAAGGTTTAACACAGCGCACGGGTCCCACATCCCCCACCCCCCCCCCGCAGCCCTGAATTGATCAGTTTCATCCTTCAACCAGAAGCACACATGGCAGGTGCGCCACATTTATTTTTTTTAATCTCACTTTTATCTCCAGTGGCTCCACGCAAATGCTCAGAGTGAGGACCTCTCAAAGAAGTCTTCAAAAAAATCACAGACACCGCTCACCCTGTTTGGGGCTCACCGGTATGCTGCAGGGTACATACTTTGAGGGAAATGAGGTTCGAGGTGCCCAAAACCAATGGGGAAACCCTACCCTCTGAGTGCAATAGAAAGGCCAGATCACGTGATAATCCGTACACTAGGCAGCCCCCCAGCAGCGCTTTATCGGGGGCACTGGTATCACCGAGGCACCTATGGCAGAGAGCCAATAACATCTCTGCAAAACTCACCCATCAGCTCAATTGCCCGCTTGAGCAAGAACAGACAACCCCCCCCCCTGTAAATACATGGAGCCCCCTTAGCACCCCAGTGGCTTCTTCAACCTCACCCAGCATGTTGCTCACCCCATCTATGGCGCCCCATGTCTCCCACACACCTCGCACAGTGACCCCAAGTTATTCAAGGGACTCCTAGCCACTCATGAAGCCACCCCAGGCAGCCATGGGTTCCTCACACTTACCCTCAAGTGAGGAGCTTACCTCACAGTCATCTATGGAACCCCAACAGCCACTCACGCAGAGCTTCCTCACTCCTATCCAAGCAACTGTACATGGACTCCCCCAGCCATGCTCAGTCAAGCCCCCATACATGCCAACATGCACATGCCATTTGGGAGGTGCTCATCAGGCCCCAGGTGCACATGGAGCACCCCAGTCATTCTCGGGCAAGCCCCCATGCACGTGCCATTTGGGAGGTGCTCATCAGGCCCCAGGCGCACATGGAGCACCTCAGTCATTCTCGGGCAAGCCCCATGCACGTGCCATTTGGGAGGTGCTCATCAGGACCCAGGTGCACATGGAGCACCCCAGTCATTCTTGGGCAAGCCCCCATTCACGTGCCATTTGGGAGGTGCTGAACCCAGGCTCCAGGTTTCTTTCTGAAGAATTCGAGGCAAGGCGAGCAACAGACACGTTCTTTATTCAGAAGCGATCCCACAGCAACAACAGTAACCAACAGCATGTGAACACAGCCTGCTCCCCTCCAGTCCCTCCTCAACGTTCCCGAACTCTCCCTCACAGCCTAGATTGGCCACAGACTGAAGCCCGCGGAAACCTCCACACACATCCCCTCCTCACACCAAAAGGAGAGACGATTTTACAAGAGTGAGAAGACAACAAAAAAATGAAAAGAATCAAGCAAACGAAAGTCAATGAACAAAGTAAACTTCAGGTGCATAAAAGACATAGGAGTAACAGTGTATGACTGACGCAACTAAAACAGTGTATTATCTGGCCACAAAAAGGGATAACACTAAATGGCGGACTACCTGACGTAATCCTTGAACCACAGCGGCTCTCTCCTCCTTCTCATCATACCACCCATACGCCAATCACTCGCCACACTTGTACTTGCCGAACTCAAGGCACCCACCTCCTGTAGAGTTGCTACGCCACCGTATCATTCCACCATCATCACCATAAACATCCACCAGACCGGAACCATCCACTAATGTCCTAACATTCTTTACACCTTCCACTGCAGCCACTCTATCCAAATTCCACATGGACTCATCCTTCACTCTGAGTGCATTAGACAGCAATTCAAGAACCTTCTTCGGTTCTGAAAACTTGAACCTACCTTGGCAACGTACATGCCCTTCCTGATCCTCAACAACAAACCCTTTGCCACCTTGATAGCAGGCTTAGTCCTTTTCCCCAACTTGGCATCATAATCTACTTTGTTTTTCCAATGCGCCTAATTGAACTTCCTCCTCACATTCTCATCCACATGCTCCTTGTCAACTAAACAATTCATCACACTGTTTCCCCAGGCAGGAATGAGACCAGTGTTGGCCGCCCTCTCCTCATAATCTTGTCAGGCAACGCCTCCCATTGGGAGAAACTCTCACATTCCACAGCATTCTCCGAACAGCATTGTTGACTTCTACACCATTCCTCACTGATTGCTCAATCACACCTACCAACACCCTGTTAAAATGTTTGACTAAACCATTGGACTGTGCTCTATATAATGATGTGAATTTCCACGTAATTCCTCTCTTTTCTGCATAATTCCGCATTTATGCGCTCCTGAACTGTGTGCCATTGTCAATCATCACCTCCAAGGGGTAACCCTCTCTCCTGAAAACGTAGGAACTTGATCACTTCACCGCTAGACCCACTTCACTTCCGGCCATCTAGAAAATTGATCAACCATGACTATCAAAAATCTACATTCTTTTCCTAAAATTTCACATGGTCCTAAAATGTCAATCGCTACTCGTCACCATGCACCCTTCAGCAAAGAAACCAGTGACAATTGTTGTCTTCAGTGCCTTATCACAATTGCAATGTGGCCCGCACTCCCTGACCACTTTCTCCACCATAATATCTTACTTAATCTACCTTCTTCTACGCGCCCCCTCCAGCTAATCTAGAATAGGGCTGCAAGAATTATCCTTGGCCTTAAACTCAGGGACCGTATCTCTCCAGCCCTAAAATCTCTCCACTGGCTTCCACTTGCTGCAAGGATCAAATTTAAATCTCTCTGCATCACCCGTAAGGCTGTTGGGGGCCAGGGAACAGGGTATCTGCAACTTGCTCTCACCAAATACTCTCCTTACAGACCCCTCCGATCCTCCAGCTCTGACTCTGCTTGTCAAGCGCTTCTCTAAGCAGAGAGCAGGTGGCCATTCCCGTTCCTCAGCTGGCTCCCTCCTCTGGAACAGCCTCCCCTTTTCTCTCCGTCTTGAGCCGGATCTCCTCAAGCTCTGCAAACACCTCAAGACACTCCTCTTCTCCTCCTCCCCCTTCTCCCCTTGTGCTAAACCCCACAGTAGCTGTGATTGGTGGCCTGGGCCCTTATGTGTCCTTCTGGTTCCTGGCCTTCTGTCCGATCGCCCGCAGCATCCCCCTCGCACTTGCCTTTGGGCACCACGTGGCCTGTGCTTCACCACAGGCTTGCACTTAATGTATGAGCTGGTACCTCCTCTTCCATCTAGAAGGAACAGTGATCTACTCACCAGGAGGAACAATCCCCTAACAGGACCACCCACCATCGCCCATGCCTTGAAAAAGACTACGGTCGAAACACGTGTTGGCTCCCCTCTCACATGTACCTAGCACATTCTGCCAGGATCTCTGGTTTACTTGTGTAACAACATTAAACCTTCACTGAAGCAACAATTCAGGAGTTGCTCCAATTATTTCAACTACCAAGAAGCGAGAAATCCATGGTCATAACCAACGGTCAAAACCAATCACCAACGCCTCTACTCAACAAGGTTTGCTAACCAACCTCTTCTAAACTCATTCATTGGGAATTTTGGAGTTTGGGTTCCCAGACAAACCATGTGTTAGGCTGAAGGTTTTATTAGAGCAACAAATCAATCAACCACCAGTTAGTGCAGGGGCCCACGTGTCCTCCAAACTCCAACCAACCTTATCTACTTCTTAGTTTATACATACTTTCTGAACGAGATAAACTTTATCAAAGTGTCTGATGCGAAACCGCAGGGAGACCTTATTACCTACGTTTTCCTTTCTTTAACACTTATCGCTTGTTGTTAAAGCATCTCAGGAATGTTTGAAAGACACACTCCTCTGCAGAGATTTTTTTTATGGTGAATGAACAAGAGGGTTCTTGAGATAGTATCAGCAAGTCAATAAGTAATTTGTCACTTACCCACTATAAGGGTGAGTTGCAGCTACCCCGGTGCTGCGTTAGTAGGTGTGCAGCGAGACGTGTCGGCTGGACTGCGTTTGCGCAGGGCCCACCAGCTCTCTGACGAACACGTCAAACACGGCCAACACACTTGCAGCACTCCGCTGCGCTTCGCTGTATTATGCGAATATATTTTCAGGTCTGCCTTTACAAAGGCAATTGAAGAAAGACCCCTCACTCACGGAAGCTGCAAGAAGGAAGAAAGCTTTGCGACAGCCACAGCCAACACACTCGCAGCACTCCGCTGTGCTTTGCTGTTGTAGGCAAATATATGTTCAGGTCTGCCTTTACAAAGCCAATTGAAGAAAGACTCCTCACTGGTCCGGAAACTGCAAGAAGGAAGAAAGATTTGAGACAGCCGCAGCCAACACACTCGCAGCACTCCGCTGTGCTTCCTTGTTGTAGGCAAATATATGTTCAGGTCTGCCTTTACAAAGCCAATTGAAGAAAGACTCCTCACTGGTCCGGAAACTGGCCGCCTATTGTGAAGTCAAAGAATACAACTAGATTATTCAAATTTGATGAATATTAATGGGACAGCCTAATTGTAGTTGGTGTCAGTTTTCCTTTTGTTTCTCAAGCTGTTTAATGCAAGTAATTCTCACTACTCTCGGTTGCCTCTTCTTCTTCCCAGTATTTGTCGGAAATGGGGAGGGGGAGATGGAATGCGATTGCAAACATCCCATGAAAGCTGAGGAAGAGGTTTCAGATGGGAAATGGGGAGAGGGGGGAAAGCCATGTCTCACCCTCGGGTATTCTCTGCCCAATCTCTGTGAACCTCCGCTCAGGTGATGCTCCTTCGCTTGTCCACCCCCGGGGTCGAGATCCAAAAGCGATGGTCCTTCCCTGGCCACCTGAATGGGAGATATTGGGGGAGTAGGTGAGAGAACACCATCAGGTTTCTCACACAAAGCAGGAATATCCTGGATCGAGGTTTCCTGAAAGTGTAAAGAGACTTTCAAAACGACCATATGTTGTTCTTGTAGGTAGTGTTTATCTCCCTGGGAACTCGTATGTCCCTCCCGAACCGTGGTTCCCTCTATGATCGGGACGAGGTTTTTCTCGAATGTGTAGGAGGAGCGATTGAACCGTGTTGTACCAAATGATCCCTGGCTGCACAATACATTCAAAGACCCTGCGATCTTCACTCAATCCATTAGTATGCAGTTAGGGGTCCACGAGTCGTACCCAGCTGCATGGGTTCTTCCTCTGATTGGTTCTTGATGGTCCATCTTAAAACCTCAGGGGGGGCTTGGAAAGTGTGATTTATTTTCTTTCTGTATGCCTTTCCTGTAAACGGTATTCCAACTGCATCCCTATTGTTATCATATAAGCAAGGTTTGCTGGTCTGGTAACCCTTACCTCTTCATCCTTTAACTCTTCTGATAAGCCTTTCCGAAAGAGTGTAAATAAAGCATCATCCGGCCAAATTGTATCATGGGCCATTTGTTTGAAAAGCGTGACGTAAGATCTGGTATCCAAAGCACCTTGCTTTAAATCTAGCAGCTGCTCCTGTGCTGAGATAGTGATCTCCTGTTGGCCAAACATGGCACAGAGGGTATAAAGTAACCCCTGACAAGAATCCAGTATGGGATTATTGGTTGTTACCAAAGGGGGTGCCCATGCCAGGGTCCTAACGGCCAGATTGGAAATCATGAAACCCACCTTTGCACGATGCGTGGGGAAAAAAGACTGCTTAAACGTGAATTGCACAGTACATGCAACCAGAAATTCCTTTAGCTTCTTGGGGTTACCATCATAGTTGCCTCCAGGTAAAGCTCCAGGTGGTAACTCTGGGGGTGGGCGAGCTTCATGAACCATCTGTCTCAGGGTGGTGTTTTCATTCTTAAGTGTCTGCTCCTCTACTGTCAAGACCTGAATCACGGCAAGCAATTGTTGCATTGGGTCCATAGTGTGAGAATGCGGGAGTCGCTTATTGTCAAGTAGAGCGAGATCCGACCTTATCAGAGGTGGCGCCGGATGTGATGGGAAACAAAGACTTATCCTGGAATAGCTGGCCCCTGGTTAGAAACGGAATCGTCTCAGTAGGGAAAACCGCTTTGGTGCTGCAGTTGTTACTGGGTGGCAGGATGTTGCGTGCAGGGCCAGGAAGAACAGCAGTGTGAAAAATGAGTCAGTAGCAAGTGGAGAGCCAAGACTTGTTGGTAGCAGGAGACGGGTAAGCAGCAGACCAGGAAACAGCGAGGTGAAGTACAGAGCGGAGCATTAAGCTGCAGAGGTAAGTGAGAGCCAGGATGGAGGGAGAATAGAGAGGTACAGAAGGGAAACAGTGTCAGTACTTCAAGAGAAGCAACACGCAGCGCTTACCGTCCCGTTTGCCTTGAATGAGGCGTCAGGAACATTGGTAGCACAAGGAACGCCGGGTGCCATGTTGGAATACGCTAGAGCGGTACATGTACCAGACTGTGCTGAGACAATTCAGCGCAATCTTTGATTCTCCAATGAGGCTAAGAATGCGAGTCGTCTCCATCTGCGCCTCAATGACCATGAGGGAAAACGGTTTCTGATACTTTTCTGTGGTGATACCAGCACACTCCACTCAGGTACTTTATTGATACGGGAGACTGTGCTGCCTGCCTCCAAGCATGGGGCATCTCCTTTCTACGAATATATATCTTGTTTGCCATGTAGAGCCATTTGGGCTCTGTAAAGTACCCAGGTTGCAACAAGGAGAGGCCGGCGAGGCATAGAAAGTCTGTCATTATTGTGTTAACAGCATAGGCACGCTCACTGACAGGAAAGGAGTCCTCTCCTGCCAGACAGTGCGCTCATGCAGAGAAGAGGAGCGGGCCATCCGTTCCTGTGTGGTGGTGGCGTGCCGTCTTCAGAGGGTGCGAGTATGTAAGTGAAGCATGGATTTTTATGTGTGTTATATGTTTGTGTGTATCTGCCTATGTATATTTATGTGTTTATTATTATGTATGCATACATGCAAGGAGATGTCTGAACATTATAGGACTGTGTGAGTTAGCGGGTGTATGTTGAATGAATGCATGTGAATGAGAGCATGTGTGCCATCCTGTGTGAAGGGGTAGCGGGGTCCCCAAATTTAAGGAGCAGGTGGAGGGGCTACAGGCAGCATGGTTTGCTTTATCCTTGATGCACAATACAGAATGATATGCTGCATGGAGTACATAAGTGTACATCAAGCGTAAAGCAAACAAAATCAGTGTTTTTGCGTGGTTAGACTGGCCTATCTTGAAGGTGCTAGTCTGCATACTCCTTCTTACAGTGGCATGGCATTTTATTTACTGAGCATCACGTGTAATGCACACATGACAACTGTTTTTTAAGTGGCTAGGCGCAGGCCTACTTTGGTAGTCCCAGTCTGCATGCCGTTTTTTTTGCTGAGGCATGCTATTCATTACAGGGCACTAAGGGTAAAGCAAACCCGATAAGTGTTATTATGTAGCTAGACTGGCCTACAGTGGTGTGGCCCCCCTGGCCATATATTCTTACTGTGTCATGGCATTGTTTTTTTACTGGGCATCAAGTGTAATGCAAACATGATAGGTGTTATTATGTAGCTAGACTGGCCTCCGTTGATACAGCCATTCTGGTTATACTTTTGTACTGGGGCATGGTATTTTCTCCTGCCTGGCAAAGCCAATAGGAGCAAGTTCTTATTAGGTATAATTGGTCATGTATGGACACAGCCAACATGAACATATGTTTTATATTGGCATATATTGTGGGCAAAAGCATCATGAAAATGTGTTAGAAAACACTCCTGTTCATTGTTGGTGACTTACATCGATTGGATTTGTATTTGTGCTACCATACAAACGGTGGCTTTTTACCCAATTTTTCTTAGAAAGTGTGCTGTAAAACGCACCATTTTAACCCATTATTTTAAAAAATGTTTTCATTGGGAGAACCCCCCACAGAGTTGGTTCAGACTCCCTCAGTTGCGCCCGCATATTGGGGTCAAATGATTTTTTACTTATGATCCTCCAATTAAAAAACAATCACAATCCCCAGCCGCCAGGGCTCTGAGCTTTGCCCTGTGCCTACCCTGTACAGGTGCTTCCCTGCATCCATGTCTGGCCTTTAGGAAGGCATTTGCTGTTTTTGTCTTCACTTCTGATGGAGGTAGTTCCCCGCATTTAGTATGTTTCCCCTCCACCTTGGTGGATAGTGTTTACTGTTCTGTTTTTAATGGTACTGCTCCTGTCTTGCTTTTAAATCACATTAAATTCCTTTACTTTCTCTCCTGCGGCAAGAGACTTCTGGGTGGCAGTGCGCTCTACAAGTACAGTAGAATCAGAATTCATTCGTCTACTGCGGTCCGTTTGCTGGAAATCAAATATACTGAAAGGCTAGACTGTGGCCACTATAACTAACATTCCTTTGAGTGAAGCGGGTCAATAGCCTCCATGGTTCCACTACAGTCACAGTGTCAGACATGTTTGAGCATTGTGGATATTGAATTATATTTCAGAAACGGAGGCTAATCCACATGGTAGAAGGCGATAGAACCTAACGTTTTGCTCAGACATGACTTGTACCACACACCACCAAGGAACTCTGGAATAGGCTACTCACAATTTTTGAGAACACACAGATCTTTTCAGGCCATCAGGAATTTGTCAAAGAAGGTGATGAGCTACATCCTAGGAAATGGCACGGGAAGGGCAAAACAGAAACCAATCAAATAACTTCCTGTACAAAATCTCAGGACATCTGTAGAGGATGACAGCATGATTATGATGGCAGCTTTCAGGACAACAAGCAGTCAGAATATAATCATTGAGGAACAAACGCACAAGCTTGGAAAAGATGGAGCAATGAAAACTACTATCTTCAATCCAGCAGTGATTGGATGTCAGAGACACGAGGGATGTGCTTCGGAAAGCCCACCTACATAACAGTTTGTTATGTTGTTGATTTATACTGCGCACTGCTGCCCTTTTCACTGTCTTCAGGTGCTCATGTGGCTTTGTAAGGAAAATCGGTAGGTTTGGTTAGTGAGGGAGAGAGGGATAGGATAGATATTGTGGCGAGTTGAATAGCCTGGTTTTTAGTTGTTTCCTGAAGGTTAGTTGGTCTTCCATTGTTCTTATTTCTTTTGGGATCGAGTTCCATAGTTTGACTATCAGAGAGGAAAAAGTGGTGCTGCCTAATTTTCTTTTCGCGTAGTGTCTTGTTTCTATTTGGAGGTCAGTGCTAGATCTTAAGTCTCTTCTCGGTTGGTATCCAGTGACTTTTGCTTAGATAAATTCAGCTCCTCATCCGTGTAATAATTTATGGGCAAAGCACAGGGCTTTGAAGTTGATGCGTTTCTTTGTTGGTAGCAAGTGCAGACTTCTTTTGGACATTGTGATGTTTTCTCACTATTTAGTCTCAGGAGTAATCTTGCTGCAGTAATTTGGCCGTAGAGACTATTTGTGCAGTCTATCCTAGATAATACCAAGGAGATGTTTACGAGGGATCTGTGTGCGAAATTGAGGCAGGGAAGGATCCCTCTTATTAATCAGAGGAGGTAGACATTTGTTTTTGCTATTGTGTTGCCTTGTCCTTCCAACAAAGATTTTTACCATTGGAAAAGGAGCATTCTCTTGCCTAAATTGCATGATATGCAATAAAGCGATGGTTGGGCCTAAAACTTGACCATTCTTCTCATCTTATGTTATTTAATTTGTTAAAGTCCCCGCTTGGGATAGGGTTGGGGTGTGAAACCATGAGACCTGTGAAAGAAAGATTGAAGAAACATAAAGCACACATTCGTACTTGATGCAAAACATATCAGTGGCTTTCACCAGAAGGCCATTTTGGGGTGGCCGATTCAGTTTCCATAAGTCATTCATAAGCAGCTCAGAGAACGGGAGCATATATTTAATCTCAGAAAGAAACTTTAAATAAACAAACTCTCATCCCTACATCCACATGGCAGAAAGGAGAACACAATATCTTTGAAATACATACTTCAAAACCATTTGTTTTTAATTCATTCTATTATTTTACTCTGTTTGCTTTGTAAGACAGCTGGGAAAAATAGTGTGCGGTTTATGGTTTTTGTTGCATTTGCACACTTTGCAGCTTTTCACAGCCTATAAAAGTAGATATTCACCTAATGTCGAATGTTTGGGACCATGTTCAAGTCATGGTAAATGGAGTCCACATAGAAAGGCGTACGACTATTATTGCACTTTTGGAAAAAAAAGTTTCGCTTTTTGGTTCATGTCATTTAACAATACTACTAAAGGTTCATTTATAAAAACAAAATGTTTACACAATGCCCATGTTGAGGATTAGAAGTACCCCAAATAGGTTGGGCATCATATGCAGGTTGTATTACTTGCTTTGTTGGACCAATGAGCAAGTCAAGTTCAATTTGTGGCAATAAAGCTAGAAAGCACGTGGTTCTGAATTGAAAAACAATGTTATGAACAAACTCAAAAAATGTAAACATTCTTCAAATATATCAGGAAAGTTGTGTGTTTATTTTGACTGCATTAGAGGAAGAGTTCCTCACCAAGGAATACTTGCTTTGTTCTGTCCGATTTATTCCTATTATGCTACAAAGGAGCGGCTCTGGCACTGCATTACATTTTGGGTCATTTTGTGTTCATCTGTCTCTCCGCTTACACTATCACCAGCATTCCTTTGTTAATACTTGGCGTAAATACACACCTGTGTTGATAGAGTACATTATATACTATTGTTGCTATGACAACACCTACAACTGGTTCTTCTTATTACCCAATCTCCCGCTGCTGGATATCACAGATTGATAACTATGTTTTCTCCAAGAGTCTCCTGACGAAGATTAACTCGGTAGTACCCACCTGCCTAGAAGATATTACTGTGTTTGTTCCACCAAGACACATGGCCATGCGCCATATCACGTGAGTAGGATGATCACTGCCAGCACCCCAGCAATGTTAACGCACGTCTGATTACAGCACAGCTTTTGATCGAGTAGATCTATGCCTTTGAGGGGGAGGGGCGGGCTTATCGACCAGCACAGGAGATTGGCATTGGACCTCAAATTTGATATCACATCAATTTAATGAAGGTCTGTAATACCACCAGGCAACCATACTGTACACATATTAAAGTTATCACCCTTTATGGCAGGAGTGTGTATTGCTACCGCTATTAATTTGCATATTCGTGGTCATGCCGTGCACGCAAACCCAACTCTCTCAGATACCTAGAGATCTAGAAACATTCTTACATTTGTTTGTAGTAATATTTTTGCCCCAAAATGCACACCCTAAAATGGAAAACTTAAACTCCTGCCTTTGGGTGTCACAAGAAAAAATATATACATGGTGATGTAAAACCACTTCACCATTAAAGTGAAGCAGGTTAGGCTCCTATGCTTTCTCTTTGCTAGCTCTCGCCCTCTACATTGGCTCTAACAAAGCAATCATCAAGCAAATCCAAACACACCAAAATAATGCCCTTAGAGCAGCCGTTGGAGTGGCAAGGAGAGACCACATCTCTGAGATCAGGCGACACAACAACTGGCTCTTCACAAATGACAAAATCAAGTTAAAAACTGCGTCTCTTACGCATAAATCCTTGAACAACGCTGCCCCTAGCTATCTATTAGAGCGTTTTCTCAGAAGGACCTCCACCAGATCTTCCAGACTCGCCTACACAAACTGCCTCCAGGTCCCCAGCTTCAAACTAGCCAAAGTGGGAGGCAGCAGCTTTCCTATCAAAGCGGCTCAGCTCTGGAATTCTTGCCACCCTCAATCCGGGAAGACCAATCATACCAGAACTTTAGAAATAATTGCACTAACTGGCTGAAATCTACTGATCACCAATCCCTACCTTACACTCGTTCCTCATCCTCCTTATTGGGCTTCATTGATTCCTTGACCTATTTCAATATACCCCACAGGGGCCAGAATGCTGTTATTTTCATCTCCAACTTAGCCGCACTCCTTTCGTACGGTCAGCATATGTATATACCTGCAATTTATAATATTGTATACTACCTGCTCTCCTTGTCTTCACCTCATATATGTATGTAATGTATAATTTATCTAGCATTTACCTATGTACATAATGTATAATTTGCTGTGTAACTAAGCTGAGAATTTCCTTGTAACCAATGCGCCCTGATACCCTCGGGTCTGGAGCGCAATACAAATGAATAAACAAACAAGCAAACAAGCAAGCTGAAGGCAACGAGCCTTGCATATTGAGTACCATTGTCGTGAATGGCAAATACTGGTGTAGCGGTTATGCTGTAATCTTCCAGGTACATCGTGAGCAGCAAAAATGTGCACACTCTGATTAAATTATACAGGTAAAAGAGTGCCTTTGGCCTTCTAAGGGGCAAAGGTCTGGGACAGTGGGGCACTAAGTGGAAGATGCCAGAAAGAGGAATCAGGCACCTGTCTTTTTGCCGTCATCACAACCTTGCAGCCAGTTTCATCCCGGTTCAGCTTGTAACCTCAGAATTTACAGAAAGACTATGAAGTAATGCAACAAAGGTTTTAGGTCTTTTTGATCGTAGTAAGGTTTGGAACGGGTCAGCAACAGATCATTTACTCTAAAATAAAGGAAACGTGTGTGCATCTGTGGGGTATCAAGAGATGCCTAATCGCTGCAGTCGGGCACACCCACAGAAGTGTAACTTTACATGTCTTAAAACTTTAAAGTTGTCTCAGAAACATTTGTGAGCACTCTTAAGTTACACCCGAATGTCCTGGGTGCAAGCGTCGGATGTGAGAAGGGACAGTGAGTGATAACATAAAGGGTTTGTATGGAGCAAGGGATATGTGGTTTAAACTATTTTCTAGTGAAAGGTTTTTGTAAACTTTACATTGTTTCTCTTGATTCACGTGGTGCAAGTTACTAGAGAACAGGCCGCTCCTTTTCAGACTCTTGTTGTGAATCGGGCGCAGCAGGTTCCCTGCATTCCTATTGGCTCACTCTGACATTGGTGATATTGACATATGCGTGCACTTGAATGTTATACAGTCAATCTTCCGCTGTCTTGCTCAATCCATTGCTTATATTCTCCAGTCAGAAGTTCCGCCAACCTTCCCGTAGCTTCGACTGTACTGTTATCTCCCACTGTTGACTCCTTTTATCCCCTTGAGGTATTACAATGTCCCCGATTGTACAGAACCTAATTCTAACACCGCTTATTCTGGCTTCTAAGAATTCCCTTTCTATCTGATACTTTTTGAAGAGTAGCAGCTCTACCACATGCCTCACGGTGCCCGCCCTCACCCCGCATAAATCTTGCGCGGCTCGTCAGACATGCTTCTGGCCGCCTGAGGTTTCTTGCAGACACCTGCTGCCAGACTTTGATACGCCACTGGGGTCCGCATCGTTGCCCACGCAGAGTAGCAGCGGGCTCTTCTGGAATCCTCCCATTCTGCACCTGGAACCCCGCTCCGGAAGTTCAGTCTGCACTCGCATCCGGCTATTTCACTTTCTTCTAGACTTCCACCGTAATCGGGTACACACTAGAATTCCCAGGCAACTGGAGCACATTATTTATCTGCCTCCTCTTCATCTTCCACGCGAATGGATTGGTCTTTTTGACTTCTTGTGAAGAGCGTGAAGCCCCATTGATCCCACAATATCTCCATGTGTAGCATTGTGAGGTTTTCCATGCCCTTTATTTAGCTTTTTACCCCATCTTCAAAACACTCATCGACATAAAAGCCCACCTGACTTCCGTCATACTTCACTGCCTCCATCTGAACATTAATCATATTCAAGAGGGTTGGATTAACTGACGCTCGCTTGTGGAGTCCATTTTTTCCATTTCTGGCACATTGGACAGTCTGTCCTGTATATTTTGTATCCACCTGTACGTTCTACAGACCACATATGCATGTTCAGGTCTACAATAGGTGCTCCTGTCCTCTCTACGTGAAGAACTGAGCCCATCATTTTCTAATTGTGTTCTGATGTGCGCTTAACTTTTGCTAATTCTCAAAGTAATGGCCTTACACATCATCACTGCTTAGACTACTGTTTGCATGACTCACTTCTTGAACCTACCTTTCCATAGTTTATAATGGGCATTCCTAATATTTTGCAATTTTGTGGTAGTGGTGTGTGTGTGGGTGTGTGTCTGTGTGTGCGGACGCGTGTGGCTGAGCATGCATGGAAGTGTTTAGGTTCCATGGAACCTAGCCTGGAGGATTCCTGCTTTGACCGTTGGTGACCAGTCGCAGGTCTAATAAACTGTGAGGGGCCCCATTCAGCCATACCTCTATGTCAGCCTTGTTTGTCCCCTGCCACTACATTTTGGCGATGAAGGGAAGGCACCCCATGGCGGCGAACACCATTGGTGTGTTTTCGGTACAGCGTGGCAGTGGAACGGCTCCTGGTGGTGCAATGGGCATCCAGTATTAGGCCTGCCATGGTCAGCCCCCGCATTCCTCTACCCGCGTCGCGGAGAGGCTCCAAGGGCCGCAGTGGCAAGAGGAGAAGCTGCAAGGGCCGCTTTGGCAAGAGGGGACACCACGGTTGCGTGAGCCCTGTCGGCATGAAGGGTTCATGCAGGCGAGTCTTCCTGGAGGCGCGCAGAAGAGTAACGTCTCACACTGCTGATGTAGGAATGCCTGGACATTTCATTGGAATTTGATGACAGGCAGTGTTGCTGAGCTGGAGCCCTAGTAACATCTGGTCCTCGGTGACAGCATGTTCCAGGCTGTTTTTCACACTGAAGTTTTCCTGTGCTGTTTGGTTTAATTTGGACCACCCAGGATTCAACAAATAGCGAGGATTCAAAGCACACATCTATGCACCCCTGTCTTTTCTGCCCAACCCTGGTGAGACGTCCATAGCATGGGAATTGTGGTTAGACTCGTTTAAAGTGTACATCAGGGCGACAAGTGGTACCAATTACACAGATGACCAAAAGGAGGCAGCCCTACTGAACTGCCTGGGCACAGAGAGGGCCTACATCAGGGCTCAAGTCAAAGGTACACGCAGGGGGATGCAGTCCACCCACTTTATTCTGAGGGTGGACTCAGTCCCCACAGCTAAAAGAGAAATATTGGATGTCATCTTTGAATTTAAGCTGACCTCTGGGATCAAACCCCAGTCATCAGGTTTGTAGGCCGGACGCTTCACCACTGCACTATATAACCCGATGAAAAATAACAAACAACTAAAGGTGAAATATCCCATTTTGGTACTGCAAGTCCCAGGGAAAACATTCGTATTGGTTCTTAGAATTTAAAACATACACACCTTTTAACGTTTTCAAAAATACTATTAGAAGAATATATCCTGTCTTTGTTTTGGGTGTTTGTTGATTTTATGAAATGCAAATGCCATTCGTCCTGTGCAATCTGGGTGGTTATGCAAAGCCAATAAAATGAAATGTGCATATTTCAACTTGATATGCTAATTTCTAGCGATGTCACATCCCATTGTGTTTGTTGATGAGTTCCCCCACTTTAATTATTAGGACTTGACCCCTGGCCTACATATCTTCAGACATTAGCCTGGTCAGGATGTGATTGTGCAACTGGGGTGGGGGTGAAGGGAGCGGAGAATTGTCAGCACTTATGGGACCATGCTGAAGAAGCTAACCAAACACTTTGGCAAGAAGCTCAATGTGGTGCTGGAAAGATACCATTTCTTTTCGAGAGTGCAGAGGGCAGGTGAGCCTATGGGCAGCTATCTAACCGCATTGAGGACGCTTATTGCAACAAGCAATTTAAAAGGAGTGCTGGATTAGTACATCAGGGACCACATAATGATGAGGACAGGCAGTACCAAGATAAAGGAAAGATTGCGGATTGCGAGGGACTCACCATTGGAAAAGGTGATGGAATTGGCTAGGGTAATCGAAGAGTCTGCCAAGAGCATTGAATTGGTGGCACATAAGGATATACAGAGCAGTGGAGAGTCTGCACAGGGTGTGAAGGCCATGTATCTGACCAAGAAGACAGAGGGTGTCAGATTCAGTAGGGAACAGGGCAGAGGGGCACACAGCACACAAGTACAAGAGCAAAACCCTGTTGCAGCAAGTGCGGTTGGAGCAGCCACCCCCACAGGAGCCATTGAATGAACATCTCTGGCAGTGGAATGCAGACATTGTGGCGTGAGGGGGCATTTTGCTAAGCAGTGCAAGGCAATTAACGAAAAGCCTTACCCACCCAGAGCGAGAGTCAACTTGGTGTAAGATCAGGAAGGGTGTAAAATGCCAGTCATGGAGGAGAGGGTGCTGTTCCAAATCCAGGGGGAGAAAAAGTGTGGACCGTGGGACATTGTAAGGATCAACGGTGTGGACATAGAGATGATGGTGGATACCGGATCCCCTTACACCATATCTCATGAGTTGTATGAAAGCGTGTTTAGATGGTCTGTGGACACTGTATCCACTGTGGATTTTAATCCCAGTTTTTATGTACAAGTTCATATCACTGTGTTGGGATGTAAGTGGGCTACTATTCATTTCAAGCACAGGAAAATTAGAGGCAAGCTATATGTGGCACACAAGGGGGCCAGCATCCTTGGTTGGGATGAGCAGGCTGCATTGGACATTCAGATAGGTCCAGGCAGGGCAATACCTGTTTTGTACATGGATGGGGGGGGGGGGGGAGTCTTAAGTCTAGGTATCCAGCAGTTTTTGACAAAAAACTAGGGAGATTAAAAGGCTTTGCTCACAAGATTTCACACAAAGTGAGGAACGTTCCAGTGCTGGCCAGAGAAGGACTCAGGACTGAGTTGGACAGGCTGGTGGGCAGTGGCGTCGCTAGGGGGAGGCCTGGGGGAGCCAGGGCCCCCCTGTGAAACCCTGTGCCCCGACTGATCGCCCCCTACCTAAGACGAGCAGTGACCATGTTCTCCCCCTACATTTGTCTATGCCCCCCCTACTTTGGTCTTTGGCCCCCTCTGTGCCCCTCCTAAATTTGATTCCTGGCGACGCCGCTGCCGGTGGGGGAGGGTGTCATTGTGGCCATTGCGGCATCATAGTGGTTGCCACTTGTGCTGTTGGCAAAGAAGCAAGATGGGGGTTTGAGGATGTGTGTAGACCTGCATGATTTGAATGCCAACATCTGGGTGGACAGACACCCTCTCTAGAACATTAACAAACTGTTAACCAACATGGGGGAGGCGTTGTGGTTTCAACATCCGATTGTTCTTTAGCCTATCACCAAATTGAACTGCACGAGTTATCCTGTCATTTGATGTCATTTGTCAGTCGTTTTGGGGAGTACATGTTCTGCTGGATGCCAATTCGATTAGCATCTGCAGAAGCCATGTTCCAGTGGTTAATGCAGGAATTGTTTGATAGTATGGCTGGGGTAAATTACTTCCAGGATGATATACTTGTGTGGGCTATGACTGAGATGGTGCAGGACCGTAGGGTGCTGTGATGAATTCTGCAGAGTCATCACTGATCCCCAGCCTGAAGTCTACTCCCATGTGGCCTGGGCAATGCAGCTGCTACCTGATCCTGACCCTGGGGCTGGTGTACCGAGGGTGGATCACATAAGAGGAGATTGCTCTGAGTGGTGACTCCACAAGGAGAGAAGCATTATACTTCTCTTGAAGTATATAATACTTCTCTTGATTGTGAAGAAGATCCATTAATTTCAGGGTTTTTGATAGATTGCTGCCATTATTCTCAACCATTGTATTCTAAGAAAATTAGAAATACATTGTCTAAACTAAACCACATTCAGTCTTCATGTAGATATGGTGAAAGTGAAATATCTGATGTTTATGGTAATTGTAATGTCGGTGCAACTCTGCAAACATGCAATGTAAAATCCATTAAAACCTCTTTGGACTCAAAGTCCCAGAAATCCTCAAGTACTTTGATGAGGAAGAGAAGCAAAGAGCTCATGTGGAAGAAATGTGGCATTGAAAACAATGTGCAGTCTAGTTGTCACAAAGCTAATCAAGTGCATGGGACTTTTAAATGCCCAAATCACCTGCAGCTGATGAGACAGAGACAAGGACAGAAATGAGAATGTGAACGTGGATGGAGAGAGGAGGCAGGTTGCAGAGAGCGCGTAGGGGAAGCGTGGCTGGTGGCAGAAGAAATCCCAAGAAGGACTGGTGAGAGAAGCATGCCAGAAGTTAGCTGGCGGTGTCAGGGCGTTCAGAGAGGACTCCGGTCAAGAAGAAGCAGATGGTGCGCAAGCAGAGCCATGTGTGGAGACGTGGTGCTAAAAAGCAGCACCGGTCTTGGCTGCAAAGGCTGGAAGAAATTACATCCCTCGCGAACATCTCTGAACCGCAGCACGAAGAGTCAGGCAAGTCAGCCTAATTGTGAAGGGGGCGCCGGGATGTGAAAATATGCTGTTAAGCATATTAAAAGTACTTTTGAGTACCAACCTAATAGAACTAAATGGAAAAGGGAATGTGGTGCAATTTCCCTGACACGAGATGTCAGTTGGAGAAACTTGGGACCAGCATTGCCTAAGCCAAGGGACATTGCCAAAATAACAAAAGGGACAACTATGGTTTAATTCTCCTGACTTAAAGAGGTCAGTTGGGAGATACTTGAACAAGCATTGCCAAGCGTCAAGAAAGTGTTACGCTCACCTGGTCTCTGTGGAGGCCTTGGGGCATGGTTGCAGCCCTCCTGGGGGAGAGGTTGCTCGGGTCCGACTTTGCCCTCTGCGCTTATGTGGTGACTGGTGGTAATAGGTGATGCTGCTTGGGACTGCTCTTGCATGGAGAATAGGGGGTGGGAGTATGCCAGCTTGTGCGCCTGATCCCCTTCCAGACCCCTTCTCCCAAACCGTGGTACCCGTGGGAAGCGCTGTCCCTGGAAAGCTCACCTGTTGATTAGTTTTGGCGAGCACTCCATCCTGCTGCTTCTGGCAGGGGCGCTTCTATGATCTGGACCGAGTTCCTTCACTGGTCTCTTGCATGTGGTAAACCAGTCCTGCTGCGACAAAGCCACTATGCTTCAGGTAAGTGTTCCTGTTTGCCTTTGTCTTTCCTCGTCTGTTTTTGTTGTATTGTAAAGTTCGTTGTCTTGTATTGCTGTCTGCTCCGCTTTTGATGTTTGCTCTTTTGTTTTCTTCCCTTGCAGGTGATGTTGCTGGCCCGGCCGAAGCTGTGGAGCTCGAGGCGGCAGCCGGAGGGAATGAGGAACGAAGCTGCAGTGGTACAGTAGCTGGTAAGTTATTAACTAGGGGACGTGCAGGGTTCAAATACGGCGCAGCCCTAGGACGGATGTTCTAACCTTGTCTTTCTTCTTCTTCACAGGGTCCGAGTTCATGGATGTGGAGTGCAGTGCTGCAGTGTCGGCATCAAGATCACTGGATGGCAGGAGATGAGTCTGCAGATGAATCAATGAAGCACCGGTTTCCTGGAGGTGAGTATGCAGGAGAACACCTGGTTTCAAAGGTAAGTAAACTAGTCCAAGTGGCGGTGAGCGTCACGTTGCAAGCGAGTGCACAGTAACACGAAGCACCAGCCTTAAGGATGGAGCAGCTTATATAGCTGAGCTTTTGAAGCCACGCCCACCAGGTTCAGCCTGCCTGGCACACCCTGCCGCACTCGATGAGTCAGCACATGAGGATGGACTCTGGAATAAAGGCTTTCAGCTCCTGGAAAGTTCTTGTAAAATAAAAGCACTCCTGCACTGAAATAAAGTAAAAGCACTTCTGCACTGAAATAAAGTGTTCCTGCTCACATCTCTATATGAGCCTGGTGCCAAAGGCGCCAGGACTGAGTCCAGTCAGGGCCCCTGTGTTTATGGGTCCCAAAGGGACATAAGTGAGTCAAGTGACCCATTGCCCCCATCACTAGATGGTGTGGTTTTTGTGTTCTGGGGCCTGTGGCCATGACAGGGAGATTGTTAAATGGAAAAGCTTGAAAAAAACCATCAGATATTGGATGACGGTTTGGGGAAAATTGGTACAACTAACAGTTAAGGAGAAAGTGAATGTGCAGAGAAGCCTGATATCAGGTAGTGAAACCTTTTTGTACAAGAATACCTGGCAGGAGAGTATACCAGGGGATCTCAGTGGGCCAAAGGGGGTTATTCCTGGCAAGACAGTAAACCAGGATATCAAGAGTTTACAGTTGGTGAGTTTTTTGACAGGAGAGTGTACCGTGAAACTTGCTTTGATTGGTATGTTGTAAAGAGATTTGTTCATCTTAAGTTCTTACTTCCTTTTAACATTTTGTGAATTAGAAACCTTAAAAGATCTGCCTTTCACCATGTTTGAACCTCTATTCAGAAAAAGACATTTGTTGTGTCATCCTGAAAAATAGTGAAGACTTTCCTTTACCATATTCAAACTAACACTGCAGAAAAGATACTGTGTTTTGCCATTCTGAATGATCAGGAGAGACTTCCTCTTTTACAGTCTCATGGACACAACATTTGTTTAATCACTTTGAGGAAAGTATTGGGAGAACAGAGACATTTGTAATGCCTTTAAGAGACTGGTCTTGACACAGAATATTGTGAATAGTTTGCATGAAATAATCCTGGTGGAATGGCGTCAACCCTTGGATAAAAGAAATGTTTTATCTAAGTAATATGTTTTAATTATTACACTCTTCTATTGAGTGGAACTTTGAAAGATTTACCTTGCACATTTTGTTCGTATTTATTAGCGTGAGGGTTAGATTGAGTTCAGACACAAGGTCACCCTGCTTTAGTTTTAGTTTCAAAGAAAGGGACACTCTTGTCAGGATAGGGAAAGTTAGGCTTTTATCCAAACCCTTTACTATTAATAAACTTGCTAATGTTGAGAATGAAACCTCTTTGTGTCTGCCTCTCGTTTATGACCACTCACAGTGCATTGTGTGTTGAAAGTCTTGCAAGAGAAGGGGTTGACAGTGAAGATGTCCAAGTGCCAGATAAAAGTGAGAAGTGTCACTTATTTGGGGCACACCATTGATGGGAGTGGGATCAGGGCCAAGGGGGGTTTTGTGAATGCGTGGAGGCAAGCACCTGCCATGAAACCCAAGCAGCAAATGTGGTTGTTCCTGTGCATGGCTGAATATTACGTGTAGTTTATTCCGGGGTATGCAGAGAAGACAGTCCATATGAGAGAATTTACTCAAGAAGAATGCCGTGTTCAAATGGTCTGAAGAGTGCCCAAGGGATTTTTATTCGGTGACAAAGAGTGTGGATGAAGCACCTTCATTGTCGACATTTGATGTGAGGGCTAAGACCGTTTTTACTGTTGATGCCAGTGAAGTTGGAGTGGGGTCAGCAACGGCACAGTGGAATACAGACTGATTGCGTTTCTTTGTAATCCCGAGAACAGGTACTCTCTAATTGAGAGGGAGGTGTTGGCGGTGTGTTGGGTGTCCAAGCATTTCTGCATGCCATTGTGGGGTGTCAAGGACGGACCACAAGCCTTTGATTCCCAAACTGACCACCAGAGGTTTGGTTCAGTGTCGCCAAGGCAAGCACGCTGGATAGTAGAGTTGTGAGATTATAATTTTATTGTGGTGTATGTTCCGGGTCAAGCAGTGGCTGATTGTTTGTCCCAACCGCCAGGGCAAGGGGTGAAGGTGGATTTTCTGGTGGGTGAGGCGCAGGTGGCATGTGTAATGCCAGCAATAGACAAAGGGGAGTAGTCGTTAGAGACCGAAAGTGACCCTGAGTTAGGTTACAGACCGAAAGTGACCCTGAGTTAAAGGGGATAAGGAAGGTCTTGAGGGAAGGATGGGCCACTGCAAAGGACTAGGCAGTGTGCAAGAGGTACTCCTTAGTCTTTAATGAGTTGGTAAAAGGGCCCTGGGGAGTAATGAGGGACGACAGGTTGGTACCTCTGAGTGCATGGGAGGTTGGTGGCTCTGGCTCATGAGGGTCATTTGAGGAGGACTTTGACTAAGAGGAGATTGAGAGAGTCATATTGGTGGCCTGCTATGGTTAGTGAGGTGGAGCAGGTGGTTAGGGAATGCGTGCCATGTGCGATAAGGGATAAAAGTCTGGTGGTCAGGATGCAGCCTGTGCATCCTGTGCAGATTCCGGACAAGGTGTGGAGCAAGGTAGCTTTGGCTATAATGGGGCAGTTTGAAGTGTCGGGTCAAGGTGACGAATACATTCTGGTCTTAATAGACTACACTTCAAAGTGGATTGAGTTTGCTCCACGGAGAGGGTGTTGTCCTCAGCGACATTTTTGACATAGAGGGTGCACCAGAGAGTATCATCACTTACAATGGCGTGCAGTTTGTGTCTAGGGAGATGATGGAGTTTTTGAAAGAAAGGAATATCCAGCACCACAGGACAGCGTTGTAAAACTCCAGTACAAATGGTTTGATAGAGCACGCCAACACACTTGTTAATGAGTTGATCCAATTGTCATTGGCTAATGGCTTGGAGGGTGGTGTTAACGGATGCAGTTAAGGTATTTAAAGTCTATGGTAGCAGTGGCGAGGGAGGGGCAGATGGTGTTGGTGGAAAGCCAGAATGAGAGGTGTAGTGGCAGGTATGTGATGTGGTACAGGTGAGGAGTCCCTGTTTTGGAAGGAAGGGGCTGCCGGTGTTCCTTGCACCCATGAAGGGGGTTAGAGTGGGGCGAGGTTATGTTCAGTTGAGTAATGGTGCGCTGTGGAGTAAGAGGGGGATTGCTATTCAAGATATGTCAGACGTGTGCTGGATGGATGGGGCTTTTCCCTATCGAGGGGACAGTGTGGAGCAGGTCGAGGATGTGCAGATGTCTATAGGGGGGATGAAAGGCAAGTTGATGAGGGCCAGGTTGATGATGATGGTGGGTCAGAATGAGTGGAGGATGTGAGTAAGGTGAATCCATTGGGTGCGAGTGAGGCAACTGCATTGGGCGGTTTTTCCGCGTGAAGGGGTGTGCGTTGTTCTAGCAGGATCAGAAGGTTGCTTAGGATGCTTGAAGATATTTGTGACTAGCAAGTACAATGTTGAATTCCTTCTTTCTTCATTTATTATCCTTGTTTCTCTGTTTGAGTTTCGATTACCAGTTTACCCTTGTTTTCTTTTCACGTGGTTGTTGTTAGAATAAGGGAAGGTGGTGTGTGGTAGTGGTGTATGTTTGTGCACGTGCCTGAGCATGCGTGTGAGTATGCAAGTGTTTAGGTTCCATGGAATCTAGCTTTGAGGGTTCCTAATTTGACTGTTGGTGACCAGTCGCAGGTCTAATAAACCGTGGGGTGCCACGTTCAACCTTACCTCTGTGTCAGCCTCCTTGGTCCCTGGTGCCACTACAAACTTGCTAGAATGGATTCCCGACTGCAGGATCAAGACGGAGTTGGTGCGTTTGTGCTAGTTGACCTCCAGAACGCTTTTGACACCATTGATCATCCGGTCCTTCTGGATCGACTGTTCGGGGCCAGTCTATTTGGGACTGTCCTTGCCTGGTTTTCCCCCTTTTTGTCTGGTCATTACCAAACTTTCTCTCTCTCCCCTCTTTCTGTGCACAGGCTATGCCTATCACTTGTGGGGTTCCCAAAGGATCTGCCATCTCACCTGTTCTGTTTAATATATACGTTCAACCTCTAACCAAGCTCATTTCCTTCCACGGCTTCCTCTGTTATTCCTATGCTGATGACACCCATATCCTGGTCCGCCATGACCTTAATCAACCTGAGTTAGCTACCAGTCCAGGGCATGTTTGAAGGCCGTGGGAGAATGGATGCATATCAACTGGCTCAAGTTGAACAGGGAAAAAACTGAGGTGTTGGTGGTGGGACCCTCATCTGCTTTTTCTCTATGGACTTCTGATTTCTGTCAACTTTCTTTGGGTCTTCTCTCTGTTCCCACTTCTGTTGTGAAGGACCTGGGGGTTACATTCTCCTCGACACTTTCCATGGAGCCTCAGGTCAGTGCAGTTTGCCAGCGCGGCTACTTTCAGCTAAAACTGCGCTGGCATGTTCTTCCTTTTATCCAGTTTCAGTTCCGGGCACCAGTGATAGCGGCGTTGGTCAACTCCTCCATTGATTATTGTAACACCCTATTCTTAGCTCAGCCTCTACATCTTTTATGGCGCCTTCCAGTACTTCAAAACTCATCAGCGCACCTGGCCACTTCTACACCACGATGCGCCCACATTTCCCCTGTGTCACATCTTCACTGGCTACCGGTGAGGCAGCATGTTCAATTTAAGACTGCCTTCTCTGATCCATCAGGTGTTTTTTAGCAAAGGGGCTGAATACCTGCAGGCTAGATTTCGCCCGTGTGTGCAGGTTTGAGTTCTCCGATCTGCACATGCCTGACTTCTCTTAGTCCCGTGGGTCAGGCTCAGCCGGATTGGGGAAATCAAGCTTTTTCGGTAGCTGCGGCTGTTCTTTGGAACGCTCTTCCTCGTGTTCTGCGATCTATGCCGAACCATCTTGCTTTTTGTCAGACCCTAAAAACCTATTTATTCTAAATTAGGTCCTACGTTATGCCTTTGTCGTGCAGCGCCACGATTCCTCTCTGGTGAATGTGCGCGTTATAAATTACGTTAACATAACAAATGCTGTCTTCTCCAGGGCTAGCTGCTCTCCCAGAGCTGAATGCTTCTTCTAACTCTGTTGAAAACTCCATATTCATATTTCGGCCATCTTTCTATTCCCTCCAATTCCATTTCCTTTCCTTCATAAAGTCACTCATCCACTTTCCTACATCTTTCATGTGGCCTAGTTTATACTCCCAAAGTATGCAACAAACACTTTTGCTTTTGGTTTTTCAATAATCAACAGTTTTTCTTTCCACTTCTAAGACTGGGACTTGTTCTCTTGTCCTATTCTTCCAGGTTTGTCCCAGGTCTCTTTAACCAACTCTTTTGCATTCATTGTTGCACTTCTGTTGTCTCACTTCTCTTTCTATACTAGTGTCATACTTCCGGACAGCAGGCCTGTCTTTGTGCCTCCCACCACTCGGCAGCTCCGTACAAGTATCCCTGCTTCGCCCGAATCTCCTATATTCAGCTCGCCCATCTGCTGGCACTCCAAAAGTACCCAGGCTTCCCTGCAAGATCATTCAGGTAGATCGGCTATGAGTCACTGCTGCAGCCCTGGACTTGATCCCGGTCCCCATTGCATTCAAAGGCTTAGGCTCCGCTCCTGGTGTCTCTGGGACACATGCCACAGGGAATCAAGATGGCGCGACCACAAGCAGTTGGTGTTAGTCTTCACTTAAGCCCCATGCGCAACTGAATAAAGTTAAGTCGTCCACATAACTCCTTGTTTTGCTACTTCTCCGGTCGGACGCACTTACGTCCTGCTGCATAGTGGCAGTTGTGCTCTCCCCTTGCCACTATTCTGGCAGTCTGGAGTCTTCATTCAAAGAATTTAGCTTTGTCAAGTGAACTCATCTTTCTGATCCAGCTAGTTTTGGACTCTTGAGAAATTCTGCTCCACTTTTGTTTTACACCTTCAATAATAATCCTTAAACAATAGACATTTTCTGTATGGTTCTTGTCACAGTCTGAAAAGTAGCTTTGTTTTTTTCTTTCTATTCTATATCTTCTTATATCTGCCTCAATCTAAACTCTTTTCTCATTTTCCTTTCCTGTATTGCGACGGTACAGCCTTGATCCCACCACAGTACTCCAGGTCTTTAACCTCTTTCTATTACCTGTATTATCAAAGCTACTGTTTTACGTATTTCTTCCACTCTTTGGCTGGTATTAACCAAAATGTTTGTTTACAATTGTTCGAACGAACAATTGACCGATTTTAAAGGGTCACAATTGACCTTTTCACAATTGACATATATATATATATATATATACATATATATACATATATATATATATATATATATATATATATATATATATATATGATAAATTACTCACCGTAATCGTATTTCTGATGCTTGTATCTGCTTAGATTCACATGCTGTGCATAGGCCGACATCTAGTGGAAGCTGCGGAGTATTACAGTTTGTTTTTCGAAACTCGAAAATGGGCGTCGACACAGGGCGTGCCAGTAATACTATCCCTAGTGTGACGTCCACTGTACCCAAGATCCCTCACGCGTCTAGGATCCTCAGATTGTATTTTTTCTGACATGAGGTAGCATGAGGAGTAGCGCGAGTACAGATAATCCAAGCAGATAGATAGAAAGATAAGACTACAACCATCCATGCGCCTTCTCTCAGAGGGGAGGAAGGGTGGGTCGCATGTGAATCTAAGCAGATACAAGCATCAGAAATACGATTACGGTGAGTAATGTATCCCTTCTGAGGCTTGTGGAATCTGCTTAGATCACATGCTGTGCATAGATTATCGAGCAGTACCTGAAGAAGGAGGTGGGATGTGAGAAGGGTCATGAGCAAATAAGTGTCTTAGAACCGCTTGTCCCACTTGTGTATCTTCCTTGGAATGGGTGTCAATGCAGTAATGCTGAGTAAAAGTGTGAATAGAGCTCCAAGTAGCTGCTTTGCAAATGGTGTCAAGGGGTACATTTGCAATGAAAGCCAGAGTGGCCCCAATGCCTCTAGTAGAGTGGGCTCTTGGCGTGAAAGGCAGAGTTCTTTCAGAGAGTGAGTAACACAGCTGGATACAGTTAATAATCCACTTCGAGATGGCACCTTTAGAGACGCGATCCCCCACTCTGCATGTAGCTACGGAGACAAACAGTTGATCTGTTTTCCTTAGCAGTCTGGATTTATTTACATAGTAGAGGACCGCCCTACGCATATCTAGGGTGTGTAGTTTCACCTCAGCCGAGCTTTGAGGGTCCTGGAAGAAAGCCGGAAGCTCGATGGACTGGTTTACGTGGAATTTAGATATAAACCTAGGTGAGAACCTAGGGTGTGTGCGTAAAACCAGTTTGTCTTTATGGACAGTAAAGAAGGGATCCTGCACTGACAGAGCCTGAATTTCACTGACCCTTCTTATAGAAGTAATAGCTACTAAGAAGGCCGTTTTATAAGTCAGGTGTTTGAGACTGCTTTTATGCATGGGCTCGAAAGGGGGTCCCATGAGCTTAGATAGCACCACATTAAGGTCCCACCCTGGTGGTGGGTTCGAAATAGGAGGGTGAAGTCTCTTTACTCCTTCCATGAAGGCTTTAACTACTGGTACTTTCCACCACGAGACCTTGTTATGGGAAGTGGTGTATGCCGACAGGGCTGCCAGGTGTACTTTTAGCGAGTTAAAAACCAGTCCTGCGTCTAGCAGGTGGATCATGTATGTAACAATAGTGGAAGGAGTGCAATCAACTGGGTTGATTTGTCTACTCTGGCACCAGATAACGAATTTCTTCCACTTGTCAAAGTAACAGTGCCTTGTGTTTGGTTTCCTAGATTCCTTTGGGATGTCCATACACCTCTGTGGTAAATTGAGATGTCCAAACTTTATGACCTCAGGAGCCATGCTGCCAGGTTCATTGAGTTGGGTTGCTGATGCACTGTTTGACCTTGGTGCTGGGACAGTAGGTTGTACCAGGCTGGAAGTTTGATGGGCTCGCACACCGCCATCCTGCATTGGTGTGGGAACCACGGTTGTCTTGCCCACATGGGAGCAACTACGACGAGCGTCATCGACTCTCTGTTCATCTTGTTCACCACCTTCCTGATGAGAGGAGTTGGTGGAAAAGCGTACACAAACATCCCTGACCAGTTCATCCACAGGGCGTTCCCCTGGGAGTCTGGTTGGGGGAACCTGGATGCAAATCCTGGGCATTGTCTGTTTTCGCTTGTGGCGAATAAGTCTATAGTGGGGAAACCCCACTGAGAGAAGATATTTTCTACAACCTCTCTGTGTAGAACCCATTCCTGTTCCTCTGGGAGGGAGTCTCTGCTCAGAGCATCCGCTAGGGCATTGAGCTCCCCTGGAACATGTTGTGATGACAGGAAGATGTCCCGTCTGAGTGCCCATATCCAGATTTTCTGGGCAAGCTTGGACAGATTTGGCGAACAAGTCCCTCCTTGCTTGTTCAGATAGAACATGGCTGTTGTGCTGTCCGTCCGGATTTGCACTGACAGGTTTAGTAGGTGGGGCTCGAACGCTTGAAGCGCTCTGAATACTGCCAGAAGCTCTAGCAGGTTGATGTGGTTCTTGGCCACTGAGGGAGACCAGAGACCCTGAGCTGTGTGGTGGAGATGGTGAGCTCCCCACCCCGTCAGACATGCATCGGTAGTGACTACTGCCTGTACTTCGGGAACGTAAAAGGGTTTTCCCTGTGCAAGATTCTCTCTTGTCCACCAGTGAAGGCTTTGTACTAGTGTTGGCGAAACAACCACTAGATCGTCCCACTGACCACTTGCCTGAGACCACGGTTTTGCCAACCATTCCTGCATGGGACGCATGCGCAGGAACGCGTGGGGGACCAGGTAAATACATGACGCCATCATGCCTAGTAAACGCATTGCTTTGCGTACCGTTATTTGGTGACCAGACTGATATTGCGGAATTTGCAGTAGTATATTCCAAATTCTTTCCTCTGAAGGAAAGGTCAACCCCTCTTGAGTATCTAGGATTGCTCCTAGGAACTGTTTGGAGGTGCTTGGCACCAGGCTTGACTTTTTCTCGTTGATTGAGAAGCCTAATTCGTGGAGGAGGTCTATAGTCCTTTGAATGTTTGTCCTGCAAATTACTGGGGTTTCCCCCGTTATGAGCCAGTCATCCAGATAAGGGTACACCGGGATTGCCTCCCTGCGTAGGTGTGCAGCCGCCACCGCCAGTACCTTGGTGAATACCCTTGGTGCCGAAGCTATCCCGAAGGGCAGTACCTTGAATTGGTAGTGCCGACTGTCCACCTTGAAGCGCAAGTACCTTCTGTGCGCTGGGAACATGGAAATATGAAAATAGGCATCTTTCATATCCAAGGTTGCCATGTACTCCCCCTTTTTTAGGAGGGGGATTACCTCTTGTAGCGTAGTCATACGAAACCTTTGGGGCTTGACATACTTGTTGGCAGGCCGTAAATCCAATACTGGGCGCATTGTCAAATCTTTTTTTGGCACAAGGAAGTAAGTTGAATAAATACCCTTGTTTACCTGGTGTCCCGGGACAAGTTCTATTGCGTCCTTTTCTAGCAGAATGGCGATCTCCTCGAGGAGAATCTTCTGATGTTCTAAAGAGTGTACTCTTTGTCGTGGAGGATGGTTCCGGGGATGCTTCGGTAGTTCTATACAGTACCCTGTGGATACTGTTGACAGCACCCATCTTTCTGATATGATCCCTTCCCAAGCCTGGGTGAAGTTGGAAATGCGTCCCCCTACTGGGGTTGCGTGAGAAGGGACACTGAACTGAGCGTCACTGCTTTGGTGGAGGCGTGCCACCTCCTTTGCTGGGGCTGCCTCTGCCTTTACCACGTCCTCTCCTATTACCCCTGCCGTAACCCTGGGTAGACTGTTGGCTGTTGTTCCACTGTGTACCCTGCCCCTGGGAATAGTTAGATCCTCTCTGGGAATTTTGGCTGCGTAGGCGATGAAAATTACTATTCCCTCTCTGGTTAGGGGGTTTATTGGTTAACTGGCCAAGGGACTTGAGTGTCTCGTATTCGTCCTTGGCATTCTTCAGTGCGTCCTCGGCCGCCTTACCAAACAACAGATCGGCTTCCACCGGTTTGTCCAACAACGATGCCTGGGTTTCTGCCTTAAAACCAGACTGCCGTAACCACGCATGTCTCTTGATAACAGTGCTTTCTGCTGTTAATCTGCCTGCGTTGTCCGCGGCGTCAAAGGTTGCTTTCAAAATGCAACCAGACACGGCTATACCCTCTGAGGAAATCCGAGCTAGCTGGCCCTTTAATGGTTCCGGAGCAGAGGCTATGAGTGTCGCGACTTCTTCCCACTGATGGCAGTTGTAGCTGGCCAACAGGGTGGTGGAGTTTGCAATCCTTGCCTGATAGGCGGACGTTGAGGCTACTTTCCTGCCGAAACCATATAGTTTTTTGCTCTCCTTGTCTGGAGGAGCTTCGGACGATGACAAGGGTGTTCCAGCCCTCTTACGAGTGCTAGTGACAACTAGGGAGTCTGGCTTCAGATGTCCTCCTATATAGAGAGGGTCAGACTGGGCTGCCCTAAAAAGTTTTTCGACTCTGGGATTGACTGCTCTGGTGAGGTTCGGGTTCACCAGGGACGGGTCTATTCTTCGCTGAATGGACTTAAGGATAGGGATGGTCTGGGCAACAGGCCTCCTTTCTCCTACTAACTCCTCGGCGAAGTCCCTCTCCTCCTGGACACCGTGGGTGTCAATATGGAAATGTTCTGCTGCACGTGCGAGAACCTCGTTCAGGAGGGGTTGGTTATCGACAGGGGAGTCGGTAACCGGGGCTTCCTTTTCTACCGGGGAATCTACTCTGTAGGTTTCGGGGTCTTCCTCCTCCTCTTCTTGATCCTCATCGTCCCCATAGTAGCCCGTCCCGGTTTGCTCTTCTACCATGCCAAAATATTGGTCCTCATCAAAGGAAGTCTCTCCTTGATATAGTGAGTATGGTCGTGAGTATGGTTGTACCTCGAAGGGGTCTGTAGACCTCATCGGTGTCTCAAACCGGGGCTTCTTACTCAGGGGAATAGGATCATTAGAGCCTGAGGGTGTAGCCCCTTGTGGATCATATGAAAGGAAACGGTCTGGATTTTTATCGTAAAAGTCTGCCAAGGAAGACATCCTTGACATGACCCTATCTATGTCATCACTGGACCATTTTTTGGAACTGGGAATGACTCTCTCAGAAAGTTTTGGAGATTTATCTTGAGTAGATTTGCCCTTTGAAATATCATCAGACCTGGTCTTGTCTGCCTGTTTAGGAGGAGTGGAGTGTTTTACAGGTGTGGAAGAGTGCAGAGGCTGCTTCTTCTGCTATTTTCCCCCCTCCCCGTGAGTGGAAAAGTGTTTTCCCTGTCCCTTTGTGGCTCCGGAGGTTTTCGACGCCTGGCGTCGAGGATCGGGGGTAGAGTCCCTGTCCTTCGAACGTGGGGCCGTGCTGATCTTGTCTGTGGGCTACGACTCCTGGAGTGCAGCCTGGGGGTGGAAGTCGTCTTCGTCTTCCGACGATCGAACTTCCGTTAGCCTAGGGAGCGAGGCACTCTTGGCAAGAGTGGATGATTGCCTGGAGTCATGCGGCGATCTCGAACGCCCAGAGGACACCGATTCGGACCGTTCTGTTTGTCCCTCTTTCCGAGCACTCAACGTCGTCGAGTCTCGGTTGGACTTCGTGTGTTTAGTGTGGGTGGTGTGTGAAGCGCCTGTGTCGCCGGGGGTCTTCCCCATAGCCGCCCTGTCGGACGACCTTCCGAGGTCGGGGACCTGCGCTCGGCTGTCTTTCGACGCCGTAATGCCCTCGCCGTCCGAAAGCACGGCCTTGCTGCCATCGCTGAAGGCACCCTCTGCTGCCATGGCCGCCTGCCTGGCGTGGTGGGCCCAACGCTTCGTCGAACGGTCCTTAAGTGTCTTAGGTTTAAACCTACTACACGCTCTGCAGTTCGCTTCGGGGTGGTCCCTCGGCAAGCAGAGATTGCACGTGGCGTGCCTGTCGACCCAAGGGTATTTGCGATTGCACTTGGGGCAGAATTGAAAAGGGGTACCCTCCATACGCACCTTGAGGCAGCGGGCTGTTAAGTGTAGGAAAAGTATAAGGTGTACCTATATACCAAGAGTGTAGAGTATGTCCAACCCCCCACTCTCCCTACTTGCAGGGCCGAGGCCAGAGGCCTTCCAAGGCCCGGGCCGAGGCCAGAGGCCTTCCGAGGCCCAAATCTGTCGTGCAGCAACCGACGGTCGATTTATTCTCCAGCCGGCGTCGAGTGTCGAAGTTCGACGTTGGGATGGGGAAGGATGTCAATAAATCTATATTTTAGCAAAAGTATGGCTAAGGCCAGGGGACTCCGCAAAATGCTTCCGACCAGTATGGCGGAAAAAAACAATCTGAGGATCCTAGACGCGTGAGGGATCTTGGGTACAGTGGACGTCACACTAGGGATAGTATTACTGGCACGCCCTGTGTCGACGCCCATTTTCGAGTTTCGAAAAACAAACAGTAATACTCCACAGTTTCCACTAGATGTCGGCCTATGCACGGCATGTGATCAAAGCAGATTCCACAAGCCTCAGAAATATATATATATATATATATATATATATATAGGGTTTTGGGGGGTTTGTTTTGGGTGGGGGGTTGCGGGGGGGTTTCCCCCCGCATATATGTTACAATTGACCTTCACAATTCGGTCAATTGTGAAAAGGTCAATTCTAATTCGAGCAATTGTAAAACGAACAATTCGTATACAACCCTTTGGCTATCACATTATTCTATATCAAAGGCTTTGTGTATAAATTCGACTTGGATTCAATGTTGATCGTTCAAGGTGCCGGCCCATAGTGTGTCATGTCACTGAGGGGGCAGGCAGCGGCCCAGACTTGGTGGCCCAAAGTACCCCAAAGAACCCCTCGTGGCCCCGTTTGGAATACTCTTGTGAGGGGCAGCTCAGGCGCTGCCTACAAAGATGCAGTCACATTAATCTGGGCCTTCCAACTAGAATCCAAGTCCAGACTAAAGGGAATATGCATGGCTTTGTGCGCTCACATTTGAATATAGCTTTTAAAGAGAAGATGGAAAATATACAATGCTTGTGGTGCTGCCCCTTTAAGGGTTTCGGCACATGGCGGAGTGACGTTGCACTCCGCCATGTGCTTTTAAATAAAGGGGGCGTGCCCGCATCACGCAGTGCGACAGGGGACCCAGAGCCTACAAGATGTCTCTGTGTGAGTCTTTACCAGAGGGGTGCTGGGGGCTCACGGACGATTGCTTGGGGGGGTATGGGACACCTCCACAACAGTGGCAACGAGGCCGGTGATGAATCCGGACCCGGCGGTGATAATTGCTGCAATTTTTTCACATGAACGAGGGACAGAATCCACTCGTTCCACCCGTGGAGGAGGGTGCGGCCCACGCGGAGGCGGTCATTTTGTCCTTCATGATACGGATGTTTCGCGAGGGGCCCGTGAATGCAATCCATACATAATTTTGGGAAATTTGAATAGCTGACAGCTATTCCTAAATGCCTGGAATTTTGATTTTATGCAATTTTTGAGGTGAATCTCATCGAGTGAAGGTGACGTACTGGGGGATACTGGCTATTCTACGCATCTACCTTAGACCTCCCTGGCACAATTTTTGGACACTCCTCGCTGAACTTTGGGGGCCTGGTTAGACCTTCAGTGCCCATTTACCCTGTCTGGACTTTCTGTTGGGTGCTCTGTGCCCTGGAGCTGTACTGGTAAGGATTTCTGAAGATCAAGAAGGCCTGCAAGGGTTTTGTCCTGTGTGTGTCCTGGTGTGGAAGTTCGAAAGATCAAGGTGGCCTCAATAGGCCAATCTGGTTGGGTGAGTTGTGGCCCGTGTGCAGTCCAAGAGGTGTGCTCATGCGCTTGACCCATGAGTGATTCAGCGAACCAGGACAGAGGGCAGCCAGCAGCACAACAGCAGCCTCAAGGACTGCCCCCACCTCCACCTCCAGCAATGGACCAGATGAGGGCCCCGACGGCCCTTCCACCCATCCCCGAGCTTGATGTGCCTGGACCTCCATCCAGCCTGGGGCCTAGGTGGAGGCGATGGGTTGACATGTACATTTGAGCAACAATGGAAACCAGTGATGACAGCAAGCTGGCCACGTTTTTGTATGCCGCCGGACCTGCAGTGCACGAGATTTTTGATTCCCTCCAGCCTACAGATGCGTCCTATGGCGCAGCAAAGACTGTTCTACACAATTACTTTCTCCCCCTGGCCAATGCTGACTACGAGCATTTTGTCATGCTGTCCACTCGCCAGAAGGAAGATAAGACGCTGGACACTTTCTATGGCCGCCTCCGGAGGCTGTCAGTGGCATGTGCATGGGACAACCCGGACGATATGGTCAAGAACCAGCTCATCCAAGGGTGTTCATCAGGAAAACTCAGAGACAAGTGCTCAGAGAACCGGTATCACCCTACCTCACCTCCTAGAGCTAGATCACTGCCAGGAGATATCGGAGGTACGTGCGTCAAGGATGGAAGCAGGCATCCATCCTACCAAGTCAGAGGAGGTCTGCGTCGTGGGGCGTGGTGGCAGGGGTGCCAGGAGGCCAGCTGGAAACTTCCGTAACAGGGGCGGAAAGCCAGGAGAAGCATGCCAAAAGTGTGGGTATGACCTGCCCCACCCTGCAGAATGCCCAGCAGCTGGAAGAACATGTGGACGGTGCAGCCTGGCAGACCACTACACCAGGGTGTGCAGAGTGTCCCTGCCGGTGATGGTGCCCAGGGGCCCTGTGCGGTCTGGGTTCTTCAGACAGTCTCACCCTCCCAATGTCGCCCAGGTGGACCAAGGGGAGGAGGGCGCCCAACCTGAGGAGGAGGAGGAAGAAGAGGAAAACATTTTCTTTGTGTCGAGCATTGACTCCCTCAAGTCCAAGGGCCGAAGATAGCCGAGGTGCGTCGTGGCAGTCAATGACTCTCCCATTCCGGTGCTGGTGGACACGGGGGCATCGGTCAATGTGATGGGCAGAGAGCACTATGATGCTATGGACTGCCCCCTGAAACTCTCAACTCCAAAGGCTCGAATTTTCAAGTTCGGGGGTTCACATCCTATCCCCCTGGACGGTGCATTTGTAGCTCAGGTGGGGCATAGAAGCTCAAAAATAAAACCTTGATTCTACGTGACGACCGTCAGCACCAATACACTGCTAGGCTGCGCGGCGGCTGAAGCCCTGGGACTCATAAGTTTTGTGTACTCTGTGTACATGGAGGACATACAAACTCTACCTGATAGTATGCAAAACTGTTCCAAGGGATTGGATGCATGACCGGCGACCCAGTGAGGCTGCACATCGACGATTCGGTGCAGTATATTGCCCTTAAGCATCGCAGGGTGCCCTTCCACCTGAGGGAACTGGTAGACAACCTGGTGAATCTTAACATCATCGATGTGGAAGGTCCGACACCCTAGGTGTCTCCAATTGTGGTTGCCAGAAAACCCAAGCAATCTGACTCAGTGACAATTTGTGTGGACATGAGACTCCCCAGCAAGGTGATCCGGAGGGAGCGACATCTCACACCAACGATAGATGACATCATTGCAGAGCTGCAAGGGTCTTGCTTCTTCTCGAAGCTTGATCTCAGGGCTGGATACCATCAAGTTCCCTTGCATCCAGAGTCGAGGTACATCACAACATTCACGACTCACTGGGGCCTGTACCAGTATAATTGACTCAGCTTCGGGGTATCCTCCGTGGCTGAGGTCTTTCAGAACATTATCAGTGGTGCCCTGGCTGATATGAAGGGCGTGCTGAACATCAGCGATGACATTCTTGTGTTCACCAGGTCGGAAGTGGACCACCTGCACAAACTGGCCAAGACATTCAAACGGCTACAATCCTTGGGTCTAACACTCCATCGCGAGAAATGTGAATTTCTGAAGACAATCATCGAGTTCTTTGGATTCATGTTTAAGGAGGGTGGAGTGCCCCCCGACCCACGAAAGGTAAAAGACATTGAAGAGGCACGACCGCCCGACAATGTGTCCGAAGTGAGAAGCTTCCTAGGCATGGTAACCTACTGTGGCCGTTTTATCAAAAACTTGGCATCCAGATCCGAGCCCCTACGGGCCCTTACCAAGAAGGAGACCGTGTGGCAATGGGGACCACTGGAGCAAGCAGCCTTCGAGGACTTTAAGAGCGCCCTCACGGAGGAAGATACAATGGCGTTTTTTGACCCTGCCCTCCAGTCTGAGATAATCGTGGATGCTAGCCCTTGCGGCCTGGGGGCCGTACTGACACAAGTGGGGCCTGACTCCAGCTTCCGCCCCGGTAGCCTACACCAGCAAGGCCTTGTCTGAGACTGAACAGCACTATTCTCAGATAGAACGGGAGGCGCTGGCTGTTCTTTGGGGGGTGCAGACACTTCTGGCTGTACCTTCTGGGTAGGCCAGTGACAGTGGTTACCGACCACAAGCCCCTGCTACCTATTCTGGCTGGATCCTCGTCAAAACCACCAGTGAGGATCAAAAGGTGGATGCTTGCCATTTTGGAGTATGGGGTCTCATTGGTATATCGGCCTGGCTCCAACAATGCCGCCGACTATCTGTCTCGCCATCCGAGAGGTCTCCACTACGGTGAGGTGGATGCCTGTGCAGAAGAGGTCGATGACCACGTTCGACTGGTGGTCGAGGCAGCAACCCCAAATGCCCTCCCACTGGAGGAACTGGAGGCGGTGGCCACGCAGGACGAGTGCTTCTGCATCCTCAGAGTGGTCATGCAACAAGGGTCCTGGAGGAGCGTGCTGGAATTGTTGGCCAGGGCGCGCAAAGGTAGTGCTTGAGCAGCTGTGGAGGGTGCGGGATGAGCTATCCTTCTCGGCAAATGGGCTGCTGTTGAGAGGAGATCGGATTGTGGTCCCGCAGGCTAAAGTCCAAGAGGTGATTGGCCTAGCACATCAAGGCCATCCGGGGGCTGCAAAGACCAATGCCTGCCTACGCCTCAAGGTGTGGTTCCCAGAGGTCGAGCGGCTGGTCGATGAGTATGTGGCCTCATGCGTGTGGTGCCAGGCAGCTTCTCATGCACAGAGGGAGCCCGCCATCGAAGCCATGCCCCGAGGTACATGTCCCTGGGAGGTTGTCCACACGGACTTTGGGTCCACCTCGCAAGGGACTCACTTCCTGGTGGTGGTGGACGAGTACTCCATGTAGCCGGAAGTTCAATTCATTCAATCGGTGGCCTTCGAACACGTGGTGGTGGCGATGGAGAAGGTGTTTGCTGGCAATGGTCTCCCAACAACCCTATGCTCGGACAATGGGGCCCCTTTCCAAGGAGAGCGATTTGCTGCCCTAATGGACGACTATGGAGTGCAGCATCGGAAGGTCACCCTGCTCTAGGCGTGGGCCAACGGGGAGGTGGAGAGGCTAATGCGCACGTTGAACAAAGTGTTCTGAATCGCACAAGGACAAGGACAGTGTCTGGAGAGGGCCCTGTATCAGTTCCTACTGGTCTATCGACGACCCCACACAGCTCAATGGGGGTGGCCCCGGCGGAAGCCCTGTTTAAGCGGTGCCCAAGAGGGCTGCTGCCTGAGGTCAGGGAGAAGGAACCGGGTGTCATCAATGACCGGCAGGTGGAGCAGGACCGACGGCTGAGGATCGAGCAGGAGAATGTGAGGAGAGGCCTCCGACCTAAACAACTTGTGACTGGGGACGTGGTGCTAATTCGAAACAGGCACCCCCGTGGGAAGCTATCTCTGACATATGAACTTGAGCCGCTGGACGTTATTGCGGTAAAAGGGTCAATGGTGACCACCTCGGATGGATCGGTCACGATGAAAGTAAGCTTCTTTAAGACACTGGGGGACCCCAGGACTGAGACACCCCAGGATCAAGACAGTGTGGACATACCTGACGAGGGTGGGGGTGCTGAACCCCTCCCTCGGTCTCCTGTCAGCACACCGGCTACCAGTGGAACTCCCATCCCCGAGGCGAACTGGAGGTACCCCTGAGGACAGGGCGAGGGAAACCCGTTCGCCTCACTGACTATATTTTGGAGCAATGACCGGGTCCGACCTATACAGGATCTGCCAGGCGTGGGGGGGCAGAAGGTCCCTGGGGTGGCTGTGAATAAAGGGGTTCGCTGGGGTACAGTTGTGTGATTTAATATGGTTAAGGTTTTGAGTTCAGTGTGATTATGTTAGTTCATGTGTGTAGTTGTTTGTCCTCATGAAAAAGGAGGAGTGTGGTGCTGCCCCTTTAAGGGTTTCGGCATGCAGCGGAGTGATGTTGCGCTCTGCCGCGTGCCTTTAAATAAACGGGGCGTGCCCGCGTCACGCAGTGCAACCGGGGAGCCCGAGCCTACAAGACGTCGCCTCCATGTGAGTCTTTACCAGAGGAGGGCTGGGGGCTCACGGACGATCGCTTGGGGGGTATGAGACACCCCCACAACAATGCTGAGGATGCCGTTACAGGTGTCACTATTGCCCAACGAGTGCCTCGCCGCATTAGAAACTGTTCAGAATCACAGACAGGGCAGTTTCTAGGCAATATGGTGTCCAGAGCAAATCTCTAAAATACCCCCCACTCCCACTGCATACATGCATAAGCTCACTTCCATACCACAGACGTGGCCCCACCGCACAACAAAGCCCTAGTTGACTCTGTTTTTCATTCTCTCCCTTAACCTCCTTCAAGTTTTCCTTTTCTCCCCATCTGTTTATTTGTAAAGCGCTTTGAAGCACTTCACTTGAATATAAGCGCTTTACAAATAAACAATTACAATCTGCCTACCATCACTCACTCCATATCTCCTGGTTTTCTTTCAGACGATCCTCATCCCCCTTCCCCGTTTTGTAGATTACCTTCCCTCAATCTCTCCCTCATTTTCACTCTTTCCCGGTCCCCTTGTACTACGCTTTGTTACATTCTGCAGCGTACCTGCTCCCTCTCTCCCCATTACCTTTTCTTTACTCGACTTGCCCTTCCTTTTGTTTGTTGTTCAGTTCTGTTTTCTTTTGCTTTTCTCCTTCTGATTTCTTTATGTGATGGTTTCCCCGTCATGCTTTGCCTTTTTCTTTCGACCCCCTTCTTTGTTCCTGTATTCCTTTACCTTTCATTTCCACCTCAGTCCCAGGCCAGGTCTCCTCCGCCTTTTCGGCTTGCATTCCATTTAGTATTTTTTGGTTTTAGTTTGCATTAGCTGCACCATTTGGCTTTTTTGCTCCCTCTCAGTTCTACCCACTCAGCCCCCCCTGGAAAGTCTCTCTCTAGACTTGGTGTCCCATTTTATGCAAGGAGAACAGGGCCCCGTCCAAGCGAAGGCACATTTAAACTAATAAAGAGGTGCTAATGTTAGGGCTGGTTGTCGAAAATAGGCAAAGCTGCCTAGATATGGGGTGTTGCCTGACTTTGAAATGGCGATTGCAGAGCAGGTTTCGCTGCCTGACTCGTAGGTTCATTGGGTGAAAAGAGAGAGGGGACTGATTCACACCTGCCTCTGCAGTGCAGCTGCCCGGTTCGCCCATCTCTGGAAACGGCCCTCGTCAGAGATATACAAGCTGGTCTAGAAGATTATTAATCTGCTGGACTACAGGGAACTTTGGTCTGGATGCTCAATGTATGGTCCGATTTGTTGTCCCACACTTTCACTCAGACAATAGAACAGAACCTCCATCTATTACAGCAAAGGACATTCAGCGTAAATTGCTGGTCCAAGAAAGAAGTGTTTAGATTAGGGTTGAACGATTACCCTTGCTGGGTCTGCAGCGAAGGCTGATATTTCTAACATGTTTGGGACTGTGGGAGGGCAGGCTTCCTCATTTTGGTCTAAATTCTTAGAGTTAACATAATTCTGGACAGCAAGTTTGCACATCAAATGAATTTTGTCTGCCGTGCAATGATGGGGATTTTATTTCGCGGTGTGGGGTGCAAAGGAACCTTTATTAAGCTCAATTATGTGAGGCGATTAGGGTCATTCGACATATTTGGAGGTCTCTGGGAAACCCAAAGATAGGGGACATTTTACCCAGACACGGGCCTCCTGGCCAACCAAAATAAGACTCAAGAAAATCCCTTGTAAATATGGTGTAAACATACGCAACTCTCTTGTAGTATGAATCTTCCTTCCAGTTTTAAAAATAGAAAATCTTTGTTCCTATTTCTTTTGATATTTCTTTTGGGCACCTGTTCTTTTTCAATGATTTCCCCAACATTTGGTGCTATATTTTTACTTGCGCACTTGCCTCTGCGTATCTGGCTTTTTGGGGTGCTTTGGTTTGCTTTATTTTCTTACAACCTCTGTAGGACACAGTGTGTTCCCCATCACACTTCCAACAGTGGGGTTTGATCTCTTTTCCACATTCTTTGGGCTTGTGCGGACCTTCACATTTTCCTAATTTCTACTGCTGTATGACCATATTTCGGCAAACCAAAGCATCGGTAATGAGCTGAGACACACACACACACACACGTTTTATCCTGAATCTCCGACATCCTAACATCCTAGAATCTGGAATCACTTTCCTCTGCAATGCAATTGCTACTGTTGTAGATCCAACATTCCCATCAGGATATCTCCTTCCTAATCTACTGAAGCCCATGAGGCTTCCCAATATTGATCTTTCTACCACCTTCCCCATGACTCAGATCACAAGATTGTGTGCCTTGTTCTTTTGCTGACTTTCAGTATCTACCGAGGGCACTCAATTTCAGAAGTTTATGATTTTGAGCTGTCCTTGTTCCCCTTATTCATAATCTTCCACACACATGTTTCTGTATATTTTGTCCTATTCAATCATCTCTCTACAGCCATTCTGCAACAAGCAACTTACTGTACAGAAACCTCTCTGTATGTAATCATCAAATTACTACTATGCATACACTTTTCTCCTCTGCATTTGCATTTTCTCCACATTCTCTCGTTCACCCATTTGAGTTTCCAGAAACTTCGGTTGGGTTGTCTACGGGCCTTTTCCAACATGCTTAATGGCCTTTGTGGCCGAGCCACCAAGCGTGGGCTAATAAGCCCTGGAGGTGCTTCACGCTGGGGACCAGACTGTTTTCCCTGCCTGGAACTACAAGCCCCAAGAGGCCCTGGGGCAGCATGCATATGCACACACACGTGTGCTTTAAGTTTCTTAAGTAAGACGCACGGCTGTGTCAGGTGCTGATAATCCTTCCAGACTAGGCACGGGGGAGCGGCGTCTACTGGCAAGGCGTATGCAGCGGTGAAGGCAGCAACAACGAACGTGATCCAGGGTTGCGGCGGTGAAGTCAGCCACGACGAGCTACATGCAGGGTCACCACAGCACTCCTGCTGGGCTTGGAGTCCCGGCATGAGTTTCCACCGAAAACCAATAATGTGACAGAGAACCACCACGGACACCGTGACCCACACATTACTCTGCCTGCATTTATCCGCTCGGAGTGGCCATGGGCACCAGAGCTTAAAATAAGTGACCATTGTGTTGGAATTAGCATTTAGGAACTCCAGATAAGTGATTAATAAAGGCTGTCCTACTCATAGCCATGGATCTGGGAGGCATGATGTTTCTCTCTGGCCCAGATCCATGAGCTGTACAGATTGGGTAGTTGTAGAGGAGCCTGGTACCCAGTGAGACTCTGAGGGTAGCCAGGCCACCAGTTAGCACAGCAGACAGGTAGGTCAGCAGAGGAGAGAGAGAGAAAGCAGAGGTGAAAAGGAAGGCAACAAGCCGTGCAGTGGCACAGGGAAGGTTCAAAGGTCACATGGAGCTTCTTCAGAGCTGCTGGAACACAAAGTTCCAGCAGGCAGTGGTGGCTTTTTTAATCTTCTCCACCGCTGATTCAAAACATAATAATTGTATGCTTTAATCTGTGTGGTGACATGTGACTTTAAGTATAAGCCATGCCTGGTTGTGGCATAGGGACTACTAAAAGCACACAATTATGCATCCACAGCAATTTGGTATACCAGCGTCAACTCTGTGTGAGCAGGATTACAGCTATGACAGGGCTGATGGGCATCTGTGTCTGGCCTGGATGTCTCCACTACAGCTATGTGGGACTGTAGCTGGGAAGCTGCTCTCTTTGATCATCCAGGGGAAGGGAAACAACTTACTCCAAGGCACAGGCACCCACCCCAAGAGGTCTCCTGGGAACCGGTGCTGCAATGACAAGCCACACTCACACCAGGGCGCTGTCCGCTAGAGCACATTGGACATCAGCGGGCACTGGAAAGGGGCAGAATTACAGGACCAAGAAGGAAGAAGTGGGCAGGGAAAGAGGTTCCACCATTTTGGTTTCTGTTAGGGCTCTCTACTTCCTGTCCTCCCCATTCCCTGCAAGACAATGCACTTAGGCTGCAATGTCAATAGGCAAAGGACACTTTTTGCAACAGCCTGTATTGCATCCCTTCCAACACACTTGCTTTGGACCAATCCAATGGGACATTTTGCCTTCATAAGGAGAGGAAATCCCCTACTTCACCACTTAATGTTTGGGCTCTGAAACAAGGAATCATATGCAAGTCCGCATGTATATAGTCTATTGCAAAATCCTCTACCACAGAGGTGAAGGCAGAAGCTAAAGAAGGTGGTGTCGGGCCAAGGTCTCTCTGCTAGCTGTGCATTGGGACCCGGATCCTGTTTCCTGGAAGTAAAGGTCCCCCTGTAGGTCCCAGACAACCTCTTGTAGGGAAAGTGCAGAACTAAGGCCCCAACAGTGTCCCTCTAGACCCCGATGGGGCTTCCTACCCACCAATAAGTCAAGTAACAGCTTTGGGCGCCGATTCCCACATTAAACCGATTGTGAGGTACACTGATCTGAGCATCGCCTGCTTGTCACAAACAACTTCTTTTGCCACGTGCCGTTGCTGCTTGGACTACACCGCATGCTGGACCAGGTCAACCTGCGCACCAATTTCATGCCCAGACACTGCTTCCGGTAGCTCTTAGAAGCCTGGCTCAATGTTTGAGCCCACAAAGACAAGACACTAAAAGGTACTGTGAATAGAACCGGTCTCTGTGGTCCACCTTTTGGGACCACAGTTTGGTTTGTTTTTTTCTAAGGATGTTTGTTGTAATGTTTCCTTAAAAATGTCTTTATTTGTATAGAACCTTGACTGGACTTTCTTTTGAGACTGTGCTGAAGCCATTTGGGTTGCTACTGTCATCAGCTCACACCCCTCCTGAAGATGTAATCTGCATCACAAAAGGAGATACCCCTTTTGGAATATGCCCGTTATACCGTCATAACATAACAGGATTAGGAACACGGCTGGTTTAAGAAGTAGTGTAGGACTGAGTAGGTGGTTTAGCCACTAATCACCCTTGTACTCCTGCAGAGCAGTAGTTATTGCATCACAGTTTACTATATGGTAGAACGATAACCTTGCCAATACTGTAAAGAAGCAAGTTCTAACTATCAGAAAACATTCCTACTTGTTTAATTCTCTCAAAATGTATCTTATGCTCCATTACATGTGTTTATTTTCTTTTTTTATTGTGGCCTATTAGTAGCACAGCCACCACTTGCGCAGAGGACATTGGCTGGAGGAAATACAGCATTCCTTGCAGTTCATACACTTCCACAAGTAATGTAGCACACTGAAAAATGATTGCAGGGGCACAGAATTCTGCTAAATGCTCCGAGGCAGGGGGGACAAAGGAGGATGTGCCCTTAACAGTATAAAGGAGTTGGGTAGGGTGCAGCTGATGTTTTTTTCTGCCCACCCTAGATTCACAATAGCTCTCAAAGAGTCAATGAAGCAAGGAGTGACTGGCAAATACTCAAACAAAGGCAACACTAATACTACCACTGGTTTTACAGGCATTGGTAGAATCTGATTAACGCGTCACATTGTGTAGGGCCTTGCTGCCATCTGGTATGTATACTATTGTTAATTTGGCTGCATTCGTGACGCATTTAATGCGTATTGTCCAAATCTGAAAGAGCTTTGAACAATAATAATTTATGTATTTTAGAATCAAATGTTTTATGCCTTTTACTAATACAACTGGCTTTGAAACTGTTTATTATATTGTGAGAATGTTTCTCAAATTAAATACTTGGGACTTCTACATTGTATTCATATCTTGAAGTTGGCCCAGTAACACAGGCAAATAAATTCAGCTTCCAGAGTTGTTTTTATGAGTTCACCATGCATCCCATTTTAGCATTTACAACAAGCAATAAGCCCTGCGCCACGGGGACATTACCGAGTCAGGAAAAGCCCCAGGGGCCATAGTTACAGGCCCGCAAGACCAGGGTACTAACAGCATTGCTTTTCTGCTCTGAAATGCTCTGGCATTTCGGAACAGAAAAAAAACGTTTTTTAAAATGGCCACCGGGGAAGGGATGGCAGCCATTCATACTGAATGGAAAAGGTAAACAAATAAAATGGGCGCCATGGAAAGGGAGAAGGGACTACAAGTAGTCCCTTCTCCCTTTCTATGGTGGTCATTCAAAAAATAAGAACAATGTAAACAAAGAAAACTACAAGTCCCTTCTTTCTTTCCATGACGGCCTGTTGCGAATTGGGAGCGAACGCGCCTGGGATAGAAGCGTTCGCTCCTGAAATTGACCAAAAAGCAGGTAAGTGGGGTGGAAGGGGGGGGAATTGTTTGGATTGGGGGCAGGGGTCACTTACCTGAATCCCTGGCGGGGACAAAGGAAAGGAATGCTGGGAGAGGGATTCCAAGTCAGGTAAAGCCCCGCCGAGGGCCAATCAGATTGCATGTTACAATCCGATTGTCCCTCTTTAGGTACTAATGCCCAATACATTGGATTAATTATACAGTGGTCTTCAAACGTTTTTGGCCTGCCCCCGACCACCCTGAGCAAAGTTTGGGCAGGCTGGGCCCCCCCAAAAGTGCCAGATGGACAGTATGTAGAAATCACTATGAACTTTTGCGTGCCATCACCGCACCCTACTCCAGTACAGACCCTGGGCTCGCCCCACCCTACTCCCACCACTATCACAGTGCTGCCGCCCATCCTGCTCCCACCACAGTCCCATAACACAAACATACACACATCCATACACATTTAAATAAAAAATAAAGCGCCATAAAAGTACCTTCTGCAAGGGCCTGGGCGTGGTTGCTAAAATGCCCCGCTCCAGGTTGCTCTGTCCATATGTGCGAGGAGATGCAGGAGCACCCCCTCGCACATAACATACATGCAGTGCCCCAGCCAGCATTTCCAATGATCTATGTAAGGCTGACGAATCAAAACACCCCCAGCGTTGCATGGCTCAGTGATCATGTGTGGATGGGGAAATTAACTGTCAAAGGCAAACAGTGTTTCCCTTTGACAGTTCAGCCATCCCAGGAGCACTACCTCAGCTGTAAAAAGCAGCTGAGGGAGTGCTCAGTGTTTCACTGGGCTGGCTCCTCAGCTCCTCCATAATGGGCGAGGTGGCCAGTGGATAGACGCCCCCTCCATCATGGATGAGCCGACAGGCTTGGACTGGCCTATAGGGCGATGACCGTACCAAAAATGCAAAATGCTAGTATAGGCCAGTCAAAATGGGCCACTTTTTTGGCCAATATGGGCCAGTTTGAGGAGTTCCTTCACTATGCAGCTAGTAGTTTTGACCATTTTTGCTAAATAAATATTCTTTAAATATCACAATGTGTTTACATTTGAACAAAAAACAACCCTTTGGGTACTATTCAGTGTGTGACTAAAGGACTGAATATCCATTTGCAACTGCTGGCCATTTTTCTCATTGGTGCCTAAGACCGTTTTATGGTCCAGTCTAACCATGTGAGCTGCCCCTTCCCATTTCCTCCAATCTAAAAAAAATAATAATAATATATATATATTTTTTTTTTACAGTTTGAAGACCTCTGGATTCATATCTTGAAGTTGGCACAGTAACACAAACAAATACATTCAACTTCCAGAGTTTTATTTGAGTTCACCTGGCATACTATTTTAGCATACACAAGTCCCTCTTGAAAGCAGTGAAAGCTCCGTGGCATTAGCCAGCTATACAGAATTGCCATATATGTGTATGCAGGTACATATTCATGACGGGTTCTCGTGTGTATATATATAGTGCTTAGTAAATCGCTCAGTTCCCCAGCTCAGCACTGAGTAAGTCTCGATGCTCATGAAGGCCAGGCGTGAAGGTGCCACTCCTCGCCATACTAGCCAATCAATCGATGACCCCAGGACACTGGGAGGTTTCGTAACAGCCGATGCATCCTGGAGGCCAGTACGGCTGGGGCAGAGTTGACTACATGTCAGGCTAGGATAGCGTCATGAATGAAAGGTGTCTGCCCATCTCGGCGTGGCCGTTTCACTGCATTTGGCGATTTGGGTGGTGGCTCAGGGATATTTTCAAATGGAGTTTTAAGATTGTGAGTGGTGGAGGTGGTAATAGAAAAGGGGTATGCAGGGCTTTTCCCCCACAAAAAAATGCCACCAAAAAATTCAGTTTAATGGCTATCATGGGAAGATGTCCCAAATCTGAATGAGCAGAATCCAAACGTAGATCCTCAGGAGGAAGCTTTCCACCTGGCAGCAGAGGAGTCCGACAGCAACACATGTCATTATTTAAGCAATAAACGCTGAGGGGGCATTACTGTGTCAGGTAATGCACCGGGCCATAGTTCGCTCAGGCCTTAACGAAGCCCTGGGGCATTACCTGACGCGGTAATGCCCCCTGCCACCCCACCCCCAAGCAAGGGGTTTATTGCTATTAGAATTCAGTCACGTTGTACCAGGATCAGTGGCATATTTAGACTTTCTGCTGCCGTAGGCCCAACTAAGTGCATGTGCCCCCCCCCTGCAACTCTACTCCACCACTCCCAGACACTGCACCTTCACCAGATTCAGACCCTTCAACGGGCTCTCTCCACCGTGGCCAAGCTACACCCCTTTATGCCCATTATGGCCCCTATTTTGGCTCCATAACAACAGAAGGATGTTTGTAAGGCTGCAGGAATTAGAAAGGTACTGCTTCCACTCTATTAATTCAAGCCTGTTATTTTCTATGTTAGTTGATAGAGTGCTTTCAGGTGTCTGCTGCCCAAGATTTCAGAAGGCAGTGTGTTCCACAGTTTTGTCTACTAGAGGTACTTGTTGAGGCTAATTGTCTACTTTTGGTTAGGTCAGAAACCATCTTTTAGCAGAAGCGATCAGAACATAAGCTGTCTGCCAACTTTACAAGTGCGAAAAGGTTTGAACAAGGAATTTTGGTTTCAATGCCAATATCTGGTTTCTCGCGAGTTGCCTGCTGTCACACCACGAGAAGCAGCTAGACTGGTCTGTAATACAAATGTTTCAGACAACCTAAGTATATTTCTACATGCGGTCTTGCCAAAAGGCAATATACGCAAGTGGTACAGGTGCATCTCATAAAAAGTTTGAATAAAAAGAATGCATCTCTTTCTCATGGTTGCAGCTGTGGTGGTAGCAGGGGACACAATGGAAAGAAGGCAAGTTCCCATCTGCTGCAGCCCATGTACCTCCAATCCTTTGGGTTGGAACGCCATTAAAACATGGCAAAATCACAAGTGACGTTTGCAAACTCTTCCTGGGCATAAACGCCTCAGTGGAGTAAAGACAGTTGGAGAGGTTTCTTTGAACCTTTAGTGGATTAATGGATAAGGATGAAGCTGAACATTTATGTGTGGGAAGAAACAACATTCCTCGTAGCTGCGCGAGGCAGGCAGCTTTCATAACAAATGAAGTGGTACATACTGTTTACATCATTGCTGTTTGTGCCATTGTCCAAAATACCCAACACTCAAAGAGTAAAACTGATGAATGGGTCAGCCGTTCAGGCACAGCATTACATTAGCGGTTGTGGTTTAAGCTACGGGTCTTGTCTGCTTGCGTTTATGGCAACCCTGTGCTTGACTTAAGAATAGGCATGCGTTTAATATTGCTAAATTATGCATCATGTTTAACCTTTACTTTTCTGGAGGGAAACCCCTAATTTTTTAAACAGTTTAAAAATGTTATGTTTATTTTAACATAAAAAGTGATTGCTTAACACAGTGTATGTTTGTGTTGATTAGAAAACACTCCAATGATAATGGAGAGTTTCACTAATAAAACCTATGAGGTTCGGTCTTTCATATTAAAGAGCATTTTAGGAACATACGAATGACAACAGATTTATATCTGTCATATGTGTCTGTGAGTGTTGTATGACAATCTTTTTTAATACACAATCTATTTTTTTTTTTAATGTACAGTTGATAAACCACCCACCCACACACCCACCACCAGTGCCTCATGTACTAATGCAGTTACAAGAATCTCCCCCAAATGTCCTCAAATAAACTTACATCTCTTCTGATGCCTGTAAATAACTCATTAATTGCACAAGCTTGTCCATTTCATCCAGCAAGGTGCTTCCTTCGGGGCGGACCGTTGACTTCCAAAGTCGCAGAATCAGCTTCTTGGCCATGAGAGATCCTCAACAGCCATTTCTTCTGTGCGTTTGCCAAACCATCAACAAGCATACCATCTCCCAATATCGGACTATCAAAGTCGAAATCAATCGATGGCCCTAGCACTCGGTTCAATACCGAGCACAACTGACTCCAGAAGTGTCTCGCCCTGTTGCAGTCCCACAGCATGTGTTCCAACATTACGGCCCAATGAGAACATGCTCAGCACGCTTCTGTATCAGACATCCCATGCTTAAACAAACATTCTGGTGTCCAATGGACCCTGTTCAAAATCTTAACCTGCCTCAACCTCTCCCCAAGACTGATAGAAGACAAAGCAATGTTCTTACAGACAGTAGCCCAGCGCTCCTCTGTCTGATCCTCATACAGCCTGCGCAGACCATTCCTGCAGCAAAGCAGAATTTCCCTTTGCCTTCGACAAGACCAGCTTGTATACCTACTCGCACTATGACCCTGTGATTCAGTCCGCACAACCACCTCACCAAAATCAATTTCATCCTACTCAGAGACTTCAGAAACACACCTTTCCTGTATTGTTCAATAAAGGAATATTATTAGCAGCCTGCAGCTGGGAAAGGGTAACCCATTACCCATCTCTCCTCAGATCACCAATCCACTAAACTCCTCCATGGAACCAATATGGCCAAAACAACATCTTCCCTCCATCCCTGATCTCGGGGTTACACCACATCGAAGAGGTCAGGCGCCAAAATGGCTGCCCACCGCATAGTAGCACGAGCCTCGATTCCCTCAAAACCTGTCAACACTGAAGCGACAAAAGGCTGCATAGATTTCGTCATCACACTGCCCTGTGGCGTCAATGGTCCACACAAGCTAGCCTCCGCCCTAGCCCATTCTTCCGGCCCAGAATGCAGTAACGGTGCCAGGTGCTAGGTGAAAATCCTGGAAGTTAGGGACACCCAGTCTGCCCCTATTGACTGGCAGCTGAAGTTTCCAGAGTTTCATCCTCAGAGGCTTGCCGTCTCATAGAAAACCCTGTAGCAGAGCATCGATATCCAACCACCACTTCCTGCCCACAGGTAGAGGCAACATACTGAGAACATACACGGTTTTTGGAGCAGAGTTCATCTTCAATGCGTTTACCTTCCCCCAGAGGGACAGATATAACAGCTTCCACCTCCCTGGATCTGATTTCAGGTCCGCCAAGAGCCTTCCCATATTCTCAGACATAATCCTGTCCAACCTGCCGGAAATCTAAATTCACAGATATTGAATCCTCTTGGGCACCATCTGAAACCCCATTAGTGCCCCTTTCCGTCAACAAGGCGAGCCTGGTAACGCCTCCGATTTAGACCAGTTATCTATGTACCCTGAGCTTGCATCAAATTCTGTAATCTGTTCTATTAAGGCTGTCAGCAAGCGATCTAGGTCACTGAACAGTAATAGCAAGTCAGCTGCATATAAACAAAGTGTCTGCGAGATCCCTACATAACCCACCCGTTATCCTCCCCTCCTGCCCGACACTGGAGGCCAGGAGCTCAATTGCAATCACGAATAACAAAGGAGATAAAGGGGAACCTTGCTGAGTTCCGAGCTCCAGATCAAAGTGGTCAGAGCACACCCAATTAGTTGACAACTCTGCAGACAGATTTGCATACAACAATCTGATCCATTTCATAAAGGCCTCTCCAAAGCCCATCCTCGCCAACACAGCATACAGGTAACTCCAACTCACCGGAGCAAATGCCTTCTCAGCATCCAAAGAAAGTACCACTGCCTCTCCATTCATACCATTCTCCCGTGACACAGTCTGAAGCAACCTCTGCATATTAGATGCAGCTTGTCTTCCTGTCACAAAGCCGGTCTGATCAGATTGTATTAACTTTGGGAAGATCTTCTCCAGCTGTCTCGCCATTGATTTAGCTAAAATATTATTTGTATTTATCAGGCTTATCGGTCGATAGTCCCTGGCGTAACTGGGGCCCAGGTAGCCCCTGTGGTGCGGGGACCCATGCCGCCCATGTCCAGTAGGGGGCCCTGTGGCAGTACGGGTGGCCCTCACCAGCGCTTGCTGGGGGTGGGGGGCACATTTTGTGTTACACCACTGTCGATAGTTTGCAGGTGACGTCTGCAACTTTACCGTCTTCAAAATCAATGAGATCAGTGCATAACGCATCATCTTCAGGAGAACCTCATGAGTGCCCGAGGCTATATACACATCCCTCAACAGGTGAAATAAAGAGTTTGGCATTATCCTGTAGAACTCCATGGACAAACCATCCGGGCCCGGATACTTACCAGAGTTAAGAGACAAAGCCGGCTTTCTCAGATCATCAACTGAAAATTCCTCATCCAAATACTCCTTATCATCAACTGCAAGTTCCGGAAGTACCAAATCTGGACTAAGATCACGGATATCTTGCATTCCCACTTCGTCCCGAGCATAAAGATCCCTAAAGAAATTGTGAAACACCCCATTGATTTCCACAGGGTCAAATGTCACCGAACGATCAACTTTCTCAATAGTTGGGATAGCCCTGTCTCTCTCCAGAGACCCAAGTCTATGCGCCAACCATCGATCACATTTCTCACCCTTTTCAAAATATGTACATCTGGTGCGGAAAAGCATATATGCTGCTCTCTCAGACATCATTTTGTTATATTCACATTTAAGCTGGCGCAATTCCCTCTTTCTCCCCTCATCCGTTAAAGTCAACACTTCCCGTTCCAAGTCCTTAATTTTGCACTCCATTTCATTCATCACCTCCAGCTGGTCCTTCTTCCTCTTGCTCGACCATCTGATCAAAAGAACCCTCATTGTACATTTAAATTCCTCCCAAACTGTACCCACGTCCACCTCTTCAGTATGTCCTCCTCCACAAAGTAATTTGCCTCATTCACAACTTTCTCCACGACCCCTGCCTCATCAAGTAAGGATGAGTTTAGCTTTGAAAATGAGGTGTTGCAGCTAGCAAAGCACTGAGAGATAACCACCTCAACAGGCGTGGGATCCGAAATATGTATGGACCCAACTGCACTCCGCAAACAGTTCGACGTAGCCAAGCCGGCAATCAATAAGTCAATCCGAGAATTTGTATGTTGTGCATTAGAACAAATACTATAATCTCTTTCAGTTGGGTGATCCAAACTCCAGGCATCTGCTAGATTATGCTAGATATAAAATACTTCAAGGCCTCTGCCTGATGACCTCCACATCTCACCACCCTTTTGTCACTCCTGGCCAAGGATAGGCCTAGCACCTCATTAAAATTTCCACCAGGAATAATATTTCTGCATTCTTGATCCTGTAAAGACTGAGCCACTCACCTGAAGAAGGAGCCATCATCTACATTGGGGGCATATATATTGCACAAAGCGAACAGCACCCCCTGCAGGCACAGCGATATGCTGACCATCCAACCCACCTTATCATACTGCTCAGAGAGCACTTGGATCGCCAGGTTACAGCTAACCAGTATAGCCACGCCCCCGGAGTGGGAATTGAACGACGACCTGCATACATGCCCCACCCATTCACGTTGAGTGAATCTTTAAACGCCTAATGCATGCTGGGTTTAGTACGCATATCTTTTATCGAGCATATATGCAGGTTTGGCCACGAAAGACATTAGCTGTCAGAGTGAAACGACTGCTAACAGCTCGAAATCTCGCATTGTTGTGGCTCAGCCAGACTCCACAAACCTAACTTCGTATTTAAAAAATGACAACACTGAAACTAAAATGCTATAAAACGCTGGCCAGGGCCTACTCGGGCTTATTGTACATAGTTCTCTGACCAGGATACTAATAGTGTTTCAGTTGTGAAACTACAGATTCGACCTTTTGCAACTTAACAAAACAAAAAAAGAAAGATGTCCACCATAGATCAGGGAGAAAGGACTTCACGTAGTCCCTTTTTCCCTTTCAATGGCGGCCATTCATAAGTCGTAGCTGCGCCGGGAACACTACAGTTCCTGGCATCGGCAACCAACCAAGAAGCTGATGTTAAACGGGGAGGGCAGAGGGGGGTGAAATGTGTGGAAAAGGGGGGTGCTAGTGGGGGGCCTGATACACAGGCGTCCAGGTGAAGCGCACTTACCTGGCAAGACAGAGTGAAGATGACCACCTCCTGCTCTGAGGAGGCTTAGAGTGGGGGGTGTACCATGTGGTAAAGCCCCCTCTCCAAGCTTCCTCATTGGCTGGGAGGCCACCACAACCCCCCTCCAGGGTACTGTTAGAAACAGGAGTGTATGCTCACTTCCACTCCCTTGGGACCTTCTGCACAGGTGGCCAGGGAAAGACCATTGCTCTTGGATCCTAACCCTGGGGGTGGAGAAGTGAGGGAGAATCAACTGGGTGGAAGCTCCTTGGGGATTGGGAGTGGGACATACTCAGGGAAAATGCAGTATTTCCCATGTCACTTCCAAAAGGAACCCTCTATTCCAAAGACGTAATAGAATAGTGTTATCCGTGTTCCATTAATCACTGAAAAGGTATGAAGTACCATCAGTCCTGATATATATATATATATATATATATAACAAAAAAGGGTAGATATGAATTGGGCGAGATGTGGTATCGCCCTTATCACAATGATGACAAACCTGACCTTTTTGAGCTATTTTAAGCCAGCAGCACTTATTTGTTCACACATGACTTCTGACAGTACTGGGCAGAGGAAGAGACAACTAGGAGGAATGCAGACCAACACGCACCACTTGGTATTGAGAAGAAGGCCCCAGAGGAGTACCATTGTAAAGATCAGGCATGTCTTGCTAATCAGTCCAACTATAGTCAGGCAATGAAGGAAAAGGATTCACACCTGCAACCTCTTTACACCTCTATAAAAGAGCTGTGTGCAGGAAAGTGAGGAGGGAGAGAGACAAAATGCTGATGAAAGCCGTGGTAAGTCGTGTTGCAGCAGTAGAAGCCCATCAAAGTCGCTGAGGGTCCGAGCAAGTGTGAAGCAGGAGCTCTGTGGCAGAGAGGCGAGGTGAAGTAAGGAAGGAGAACAAATGAGGGGTCGTCCTTCATTCTATCAGCAAGACTGCTCTGTCTTCCGAGGCACTGCAAGAGCGCGAGAGGGTATGAGAGGCAGAAAAAAATACCCTGAGAAGAAAGATGCCGGGATGTGGCAAGTGTGACATTGGAAAAGACTTGACAGTGAGCCGGTGAGTTTCCCTGATAAAGAAACCCGGTATTACTTAACCACGAGGCTCGCAAAGTTAACTGCTATTATTGAATGAGCGCAGAGACGTATACAAAGTAACAAAGTGGTCGCGTGAATTGTTAAAGGAACAGGCATATTTTTCGAAAGACTCCGAACAAGACAAAGCCTTCCTTTTGAACCAATTAATATGTTGCAGTGCTCGTGCAGCTAAAAAGAAAGCCAATGTATATTGAATACCGAACTAAACAAATCCAATGCATATTGAACACCAAACCAAAAGGCAACTTAAAGAAAACCAATGCATATGGAATCCCGAATCAGAAGGGAAACTTAAAGAAAAGCAACACACATTAAGTTCCAAACTTAAGAGAAACATTACATTGCAGCAAACCAGCAAGCTTTGAATATTGACTCCATGGGGCACAACACATGGATCCAAAGCTCAAATCTGAATATAATTAAACAACACAAGATTGCATACAAATCTGAACTGCATAATAACAAAACAAAATAATTGTTGCACAATAAACCTGAACTTTGAAAGCTGAAGGAAAGCCAACCAGCAAACCGTGATAAGTGATTACAGTGTGACAAGGCTACCATTTAAAAAGGGGTCTAACGCCTTGTGGCAGATCCACGAGGACACTAAAGCAAAACCAGAGAAGCACAACACCCCCCACTTCCCAAACCCAGAAACCAATAAAGGATATCAAGAAAGGGTGAATTGGTGCATTGGAGCAAGTATCAAGGAACCCATGTTCAACATTGAAGTCTTGGGGAAAGGAACCCTGGGACTTGGCAAGGATATCTTGGGACTCGAGTCTCAGGAGCCCCTTTTGCTGGATTGTGTTGTTTTGAAACTTGGGGAAGGGAACCTCAGAACACATAAAAGTAACTTGGTGCAGCGCAGCAAGTGCCAAGGAACCTAGTGTGAAACACTGAAGTCTTGGGGAAGGGAACCCCGAGACCTGCCAGGTCTATATGTGTTGTCTTGGTATCAGAATCTCAAGACCCCCTCTTTGTTTTGATTGCGTTACCTTAAGTTCGGGGACAAGAACCCAGGATTGGTTATAAACTATATTACCTTGAACTGGAGGTTATCTTGTCCTTGGAGGGGGGGGGCTGAGAGGAAGCTGTGTGCTGGAGGAACTTTAAGTTGAGCACTGTTTATTTTGACTTTGATATCCCAACACATTTATTTGTTCTAGTTGTGAGGGCAAGAATAGATTTTGGAGACAGAACTCTTTGACTCAGATTTTCCATAGTTTTCGTTCAGATAGGGAACTCCCACCTTGCATAGGGCAAGTTCGGCCTTCAACCATGCTGACATTAAAGTTAACACCTATCTTTTGTTTGAACTTTAAGTCGGTTGTCTGTGTCTTGCTTCATGATGCCTTCACAGTACTAATTTGGTATAGAAACATGGTGGTGCCAGAGGTTTCTCAACTTCCTTTGGAAGGGATTTTAGCAAATGGGCATTGCTTTAGGAGCATTGAGATGAACGGGCCTTAGATAAAGAAGGGTTGGCCCTGGTCAAATGCCTGCATCCGAAGTACATTTAACATCTATGCCATCTCACCCAATGACAAGCATTTTCATCGACAACTAGACTTAACTCAAACATGTCACATTTACTCCTACCTTATTTAACAGCGAATGTACCATCTGTTCTGGCGGATTGCAGAATGTACCCCTGTGAAAATTAGCCATCTGTCTTTTTTAATTATTATTATGGTATTTATTACGCACAGATCTAGCTTCGAGAAACAAAGGAGCGCTTTACAGAGGTCTGCAACAGCACAGATGCATAACAGAGCATTTTTCAGAGGTAACAGAACAGATTTACAGCTGGGGGTAGGATACAGAGGGACACAGAGGAAGGATCCAGCTGTACAGGGTGGTGGGAAGGAGAGGGGAGGATAGCGTCTAGCAAGTCAAGTGGCGCAGGTGGCGATGTGATGTCCTAGGTGTTGGGGAGGAGAGCCTCTTTGAAGAAGTGGGTCTTGAGTTTATTTATTTTGCATTTTTAAAGCGCTCACACAGCCTGCGGGCATCAAGGCGCTTTTACAGGAATTGTTTTTGTTTTAGTTGCGCAATTGTTTTTTTGTCTTAGTTGCATATTTATAACGCACTTAAATACCCACAGGTTTCTAAGCACGGACCCGGGAATCGAACCTGTGTTGCTTCGTGTCGTCTTGCTTCCAAGGCGAGAACATTGCCGTTGAGGTATCCTCCCAGAGTTCCTTTCTGAATTGTATGACCACGGTGGCAAGTCTGATGCTGACAGGGAGAGGGTTCCATAGTCTTGGGGCATAGACAGAGAAGGCTGTTTTCTGGTCCTTTCCTTTTTGCAGAGGCAGACTTTAAGTATGGCTTCTGGTGGTGCACTGCCCACCAGAGATGCTGAGTTTCTTAGCGAGATAGCTGGGTGACTGGATGGCGACTGCCTAACAGACAATGCAGCAAGACTTGAAGGCGATTCGTGGCGTGCAGTGGGAGCCAGTGAAAGTCGATGAGGGCTGGGGTGATGTGGTCATATCTGTGTACGCCCACGATGAGGCTTGAAGAGGATACATGTTGTTCTAACAACCAGAACTAAAGGCACGAAATATAAGGAAAAAAAGACCGATTTAGGAACTGCTACTGCGTTCATCCTTTTATGTGGCCAAAATCGTTTTTTTAATTTTATTCCATGTAAACCTTAAAAATCATGTTTGGGGCACACTTTAGCCCCACCCACAGCTCCACCCTGTAGGACATGCCCCCATTTTTATGACTCCCACTCTGGTGTTGCACCTTTTCAAATTGCCGCCAGTGAGCCACGTGTTGAGTGTAGCAGGCTGAAGGCTTGTCCATCGTCTTGTCCGATTAGTGTCAGGGAGCCCATGCAGTTGCCCTTATTTCAGGTCAGGGATCGAGGAGAACAATAGCAAAGCCCTACTTTAGTTCCCCTGTCGACAAGCACAGGTATGGGAAAACATTTAAGGTCTAGTTTCAAGATATCCAGGCATGTTCACCTGCTTCTGGTGCAGTGTCGAGGGTCCCGGGTATGTGTGCCTGTCCTTTGTCTGGAATCAAGGAGCTTAGGAAACTGCAACTATCTCTGGTTGAGAACCCAAGAGCCCGGCATGTGCACCTTTTACAGGTCTGGTGCATAGTAGCTGAAATAGGTGCCCCTATTTTAAGTCCGGTGTTGAGGATCCCAAATATGTGCGCAAGTCGCTGACTGAGGACTGGATGATTTTGGCAGGGATTGTCTCCTTCTTAAGTCGTTCGTGTGCTGCATAGCGGTGGCACCCTCCGAAGGAGTAGAAATAGTCACCACCTTCTCGCCCTTTGATCCAGAGGACGTCTATGGGGGGCACCTGGTCCGGGTCACTCTAAATATAGAAAAGAAAAAAAGATTACTAAATATACACAAGAGAAGCAATGAAGTATATTCCAGGTCTGTTAACCCTTTAACCCCAGTGTACGTTTCCTTCAAGCAGGGCCGGCCATAGACTTGCAGGCGATCCTTTGGAGAAGTTCCTGGAAGAGCCATCTTGATGTAGAAGCATGCAGCTCCTTACAATGGGTTCCAGCCGTTAGTAAACATTAACAGTCTGAGGCAGTGGTATTCAAACTGTGTGGCGCGGCCCCATGGGGGGCCACGGCCACATCTCTGGGGGGCCGCGAGAGCCCAGCATGAAATGTAAAAAATAAAGGTTTTTTTTTTTTTTAGATTGGAAGAAATGGCAAGGGGCGGCTCACATGGTCGGGCTGAAGCATGACACTGTCTCAGGCACCAATGAAAAAGTGGCCCGCAGTTGTAAATGGATATTCATCGAGAACTGTTTGAATAGTACCCAAGGGGGTGCTGTGTGTTAAAATGTAAGTACATTGTGATATTTATTCAGCAACAATGGTCAAAATGACTAACTGCGTAGGGAAGTAACTCATCAAACTGGCCCACATTGGCCAAAAGGGTGGCCCATTTTGACTGGCCCACTCAAGCATTTCATATTTTTGATACACACATTGCCCTATGATATGATATGATATTTTATTTGTATTGCGCTCGTACAAAGATGTTTCAGAGCGTGACCAGGTAAAGCGAAGGGGTAACAGGCCAGTAGGCCAGTCCGAGCCTGGCAGCTCATCCATAATGGCGAGGGGGTGCCCACCCAGTGGCCCCCTCACCCATTATGGAGGAGCTAAGGAGCCAGCCCAGTGAAACACTGAGCACTCCCTCAGCTGCTTTTTCCAGCTGAGGAAGTGCTCCTGGGCTGGCTGAACTGTCAAAGGGAAACCCTTTTTCCCCTTTGACAGTTCAGTTCATTCCCCAGCCACACATGCTCACTGAGCCATGCAAGGCTGGGGCGTTTTGCTTCGCCAGCACTGCATCGCTCATTGGAAATGCTGGCTGGGCCACTTCATGTCTGTATGTGCGAGTGGGAGCTCCTGCCCCTCTACTCGCACATACAGACAGAGCACCCTGGAACCGTTTTTTTTCCGCACCTACATGTAAGCCAATGCAGAAGGTACGTTTATGTTAATTTATTTTATTGAATCATGTGTGTGAATGCTTGGGTTATGTGTGAGTGTATGGTGATGCGTGCGTGCGTGCATGCGTGCGTGTCCGTTGAGCTGATTTTGGCAAGTGGTGGATAGAGGGGGAAGGAGGGTTGTACAACAAAGGCATTTTAAAAATGCCTAAATGCCTTTGTTGCATTATCTCCCTACCCACCTGCCAAAATCTGCTCTCCTTCTGTGGCGCTGTGGTGCCCAGGGAACAGGGATGGTAATTTTTTTTACAGGATTTCTATCACAGATGTCCAGTCAAAATACCATGCTTTCCCCGTTGGCACACCAGCCCTTGTATACACACATAACCATGTTGATTGTGTTAGGCCTAGTGGGGCCCAGGGGAGAGGGATGGTATATTTTTGCTGGACATCTGTCATAGATGTCCAGTAAAACATGTCATGCCTACCCCCTGGCCCACCACAGAAGCAATTGCAAACTGTTTGGATATTTAGCCATTTTTTTTTAAAGAATGCTCTGCAATGCAACATTTTAACCTATTATTTTATTTTAAAAATTCACGGGGGGAACCTCCCGAACGCCCCTTGATTGGTTCGGCCTCCATCACTGCTCTCGGTCGCTATGGCATTTTTGGGGGGAAATAGTTATGCCCGTCCACTTAAAAAATTCACCAGCCGCCACTGGCTCTCGGACTGTGTTGGGAACGGGATGGGGGAGCCCAGGGACTGTGGTGGGAGTAGGAGGGGCGGGAACCATGAGAAAGTGGTGAGAGCAGGGTGTGTGATGGTGTGGGGAGAGCCCAGGGACTGGGTAGGAGTGGGATGAGGGAGCCCAGCCACTTTGATGGGAGCAGGTGGGGAAGCCCAGGGACTATACTGGGAGTAGGGTGCAGTGACGGTGCGCAATACATATTATTTGTCATTTTTTGGGTGGCCCGGCCTGCCCAAATTTTGCTCAAGGGGGCCCAGGCTAAACATTTTTGAATACCACTGGCCTAGTGGATTTACAATGTGAGGCAACTTCTTTGATTGGCATGCTCGTCACAGTCTCATATACAAAACAATCCAGTGTGCTCGTGTATGGACATCACACATTTTGCAGCTATCTCTATAAAAAAAAAAAGAACACCAACACAGAGGGGCGGGGAAGGGGGGTCCCAAATGTATGGTTTGCACAGGGGGGCCTTGGCATAAAAAGTTTGAAGACCACTGGTCTAAGGTTTCTTTGAACAGGTACATAAAGAATCTGGCCACAGCCACATTGGAAATTTCACAAATATGCATATGGTTGATTATTAATTATGAGCCTGTACACGAGTGTATAAAGGTGCAACCAGGCATCGGAGGGGGAACAAGGGAAGACAAGACAAACGATCTTACTAGGCCTATTGTCATTTAGATCATACAAGTGCGCAACAAGAAGTGCAGGGGAAGGGGTAAAGGGGAAGCACAACCAGAGCAGCAGGGCTCCTAGTTAAGTGCAAGGATGGCTGGCACTACAGGGAGCAACCAAGCCAGGTAGTGCAGGTAAGCCAAGTGGCACTGAAAGGTGGGCCATGCGGCAAGTGCTGGGGGACTGGTCAGGGGTGCGGGGGGGTGGGGCTGGTGCCCTGTAAGACTAAGTGGACACCAAGCAGCCAGTCAGCATACGGAGGAAGGAGCAAGGGTAGATTAGCAGGGGAGAGGGAGCGATAGACAGGACGGGAAAAGTAAGATCTTGAGAAGCTTTAGGAACTTATGGAGATCCGACTCAAGGCGGAGAGAAGCAGGGAGGCCATTCCAGGAGGGAGGCACCTGGAGGAGAGAGAGATCTACCCCCATTCTCTGCTTGGAGAAACGACTGGCCGGCAGAGAGTTAGAGGTAGACAAGTGAACGGCTCTATAAGGAAGGTATTTAGGAAGAGAAAGTTGAAGATAGTGAGGGCCACGGCCCTAGAAAGCCTTGTGGACGATGCAGAGGACCTTGAACTTGATCCTTGCAGTGACAGGTAGCCAGTGGAGGGATTTCAGGGCCAGAGAGATGCGGTCCCTGGATTTGAGGCCAATGAGAAGTCTTGCAGCCCTGGTCCTGTTCTGGATGAGTTGAAGAGGGCGAACAGTAGAGTTAGGCAGATTGAGAAAGAGGCTGTTACAGTCCAGCCTAGGGAGAACCAGAGCTCTGGAGACAGTGAGCTTCCCGGGGAAGGTGAGAAAAGGGAGAATACCTCCGAGGAGGTGCGGCTGGAAATGGGCCTTCTTGGCAAGGTTTGATGTGGGGAGAGAAGGAGAGAGTGGAGTTGAAGATGACCTCAAGGTTTTTTGCCTCACAAGAGGGTGAAGGCCCAAGGAGGGCGGCCAGAGAGAGAGGAAAAGCGGGAGAAAGTGTCCCAATGAGAAGGATCTCAGTCTTACTGGCATTAAGGCAGAGATTGTTAGAAGCACACCATGCCTGAACAGCAGATAGACAGTGATGAGCGAGGAGAAGGAGGAGGCGGCCGAAGGTAGCCTGAAAGAGAGCTGCATGTCATCCACATAACACTGAAAGTTAGAGAAAAAGGTAGAGGTCAGGAGGTCCAAAGGGGCCACACAGACACACCACATGTGGAGAGAGAGGTGGCAGAGAGAAAGGACCCAACCTCCAAGAGGAAGGAGGACAGCCACGCCAGGGCATGATCCACAATGCCTAGGGTCTCAGAGATGGGTAATCAGGATGGTGTGGTTAACCCTGTCAAATGCAGGGGAAAGGTCAAGGAGAATGGAGGACAGAGGGAGAGCTGGAGTCAAGGTTAGAGAGCAGATCTTCACAGGTGTTCAGGAGAGCAGTTTCCATGCCTCTGGCTGCTCTGAAGCCAGACTGATGGTCATGGAGAAAACAAATAGATTCATTGTTGAGGGCTCGCTGGGAGACCGTCAACTTCTCCATGAGTTTGCCCAGGAAAGGGGTGATAGAGATAAGGCGATAGTTTGCCTGAATAGAGAGGTCAGCAGAAGGCTTTTGTTTAGTAGAGGGTGCACAAGGGAGTGCTCGAGAAGAGTGGGGGGAAAAGAACCTGTGGCAAAGGAGGGATTACAGAAATCGGCCAAGGCATGAGCAAGAGAAACAATGTTGTCCTTAATGGTTCTAGAGGAGCAGGGGGTCAGTGTATTAGACTTTCATAGACCGGACTTGTCTAGAAACATCATCAGGTGTTACGGGAGAGAAGGAGGAGAGAAGGAGGGCCTGAGAGAGGGAGAAATAGGAGAGGTGGGGCATGCGGACAATGTGTGCTGGGTTTTAGTGGTGAAATGGGAAGCCAGAGCTGTGCAGATGGCATGGGTGGGTGTAGAGGAGGTAAAACCTGCAGTAGGATTGGTCAGCTCCTTTCAAGATTTTGAAAAGTGTTGCCGTGTTGTTAGAGACCGCAGAGATGCAGGCTTGAATATGGACCGTCATCTTAGAGAAGATGGAGTCTGTATTGCCTTTGGAGCAGGTGGCAGGCCAGTTTGTCCGAGGGTGCACCCGATGCCCCCCGCTTCCGCTCAGCTACTCTGCACTTGGCTTTCAGAGCCGCCAGATCGGAGTAGTCCCAAGAGTTGCACCTGGTGGCAGGCTTCAAGCGGATTCTCATGACAGGGGCAAGGATATCCAGAGTGTTTGAGATAGAAAGGTGAATGTGGGAAAGGGCTGTGTCAGAGTGGGAGTCAGCCACAGGAGTAGGTGGGTGGAGAAAAAGTGGAGGCAAAGGCGGCCACTGACACTGAGGTGGTCACTGACACTGGCTCATAGGTCGAATGCCCACAAAGGAAGGTGGCAGTGCTAGTTGGGGATTTGCCAAGGGGACAGGAAGCTTCAAGTGAGAAGAAAGAGTCAGTCCAGCAGAGAGGAGTAGTAAGAGGATTAGACAGGGGGATGTCTGAAGAGAGCCAACATCCAAGGTGTGTCCGGCTGAGTGTCAGACCAGAGGGTAAAAAGGGAGAGGGAAAGAGTCGCATAGGTTGCAGAAAAGTCCAGAAGAAAGGTCTGGGAGTCCAGGTGGATGTGGAGATCCCCAAAGAGGAGATGCTGGGAGATAGAGGAAAGGAGAGAGGATGTGAGGTCAGCTCATTCAGAGAAGAAGAGGGTGACTTGGCCAGGGGGCCTGTACATAGTGGCCGAGGCCAGAAGAGAGAAAGAGCCTGCAGACCAGGCATTCAAAGAAGGAATAGGTCTGAGTGGGGGTGGTGGAAGCAGGGATCCACTCAGAAAAGATCAGGGCCACTGCGCCTCCGGGCCTGGGCTTGGAGATGCCCATGTTGCCCTCATGGAGGAGTGTGCCAAAATTCATGACAGAGCTGGCCTTGAACCATGTCTCGTTAAGAGCAAGAACATCAAGGGCCTCGAGTTCAAGAAGGTGGCAGATGTCAACGGAGTGTTTGACAGCAGAGCGAGAGTTGAGAGTAGCCATGTGGAACAGGTTGCCAGTTTTGAAAGTCTTCCAGGGAGGGGTACAGGAGTGAGGAGTGCCCATCGGAAGTGGCAGAGGAGCCAGAGAGGTGGAGGACGAGGTGGCTGAGGGGCCAAAGAGGTAGTGGATGGCAAAGGGGCCAGAGAGGTTGAAGAAGGAGGTGGCAGAGGAGCCAGCAAAGTGGTAGGAGTAGCAGGAGAACGAAGGAAGTTGATGAGGAGAGGAGATTGGGGTGAGGGCCCTGCACCATGACGGTGCCATTTAGACAGACATTAATGAGGACTCTGGAGGACAGGAAGGAGGCCAACAGAACCTCCCACTGGGTGCCACGATTAATGGGAGAAGTGGAAGAAGGAGAGAGAAGTGCGACCACATGAAGGGTCCATCGGTTGGGAGAAGGAACGACAAAGAGGATGTCACTGAGAGTCTGTCTGGAGGAAGCACTGACATAGGTGGCAGCGATGGGAAGACATGGATTGGAGGCCAGGGTGTCCTTCTTGAGCTTCTTCCTTACAGTTTTAGTGAGAGGTAGGATAGGAGATAGAGAAGCAGTTAGAGAAGATGGGGGAAATTGAGAGAAGATGGGGGAAATTGAGAGCACCATAGAGGGTGTGATAGAGGACAGGGAAAGGGCAGGAGAGAAGAGAAGGAAGCACTGGACAGGAATCAGGGTGCAAGCACATGCAGGAACTCAAGTAGAGGCAAGAAATGCAGAAGAAATGCACAGAAACCGTGATAGAGGGAAAAACGTTCACCTAGAATTAAAACGTGCAGAGAAACAGTTGCAGGGACACAATAAACAAAGTACGGCCACCCGTGAGATGAGAAGCCGGATATGTGCCTAGTGGCAGTGCAGAATGAGACATGCGTTGAGATGGAAGTAAGCATGATGTAGGGCAGTTTAGTTGGGCAAAGTAATGGCTGCGCCCCCCACCCACACCTGTCTTACCTTGCGTTCGCTGCTGGTGGATGGCTGCGCTACCTGCTCACACTCAGTGTTCCGTCCCCTTTGTCTCCTACATTGCAAAACACTCTGCCATTGGCCTGCGTGGTGTCTGAATTACTTTTCTAAACTGTTTTAGTTACATTTTTTGCCACTGATGCTTTATCTATGGGCCACAATTTCAGGTAGCAAGCTGCTAGCCAGGCAAAAAAGTCACTTCCCTTCAATTCTCCAAAGCACACCACTTCTTAATCCCCTTAGTCAATGATCACTAGCCAATGGCTAGCGACAGGTGCAGATTTTGATATTTACTTGATCTTAACATCGTGCAGTACCACATTTCTGACCAGTGCTCTCCTTAGCTGGTATTAGAATTACCTGCATAGGATGGCAGCATGCGCTGAATTGCATCACTTATGCAATGTATCCCAGATTATATTGATTTATCTTCATATTAATTTACTGGCTCACATCAGCCCAGTCCATTTCAGAATATGCGCCCCTCCCCATGTGTCCCTTAACACCAGCCCTCGCCCCCGCTTTACAGTCTCCTTGGATAGGTTTGCTCTTTACCTTCGGCTTGAAGGACAGAGGCCCCTGTGATAGGAGTCAGAGGTTGAAGGGCCAATGAAGAGATATGACATGATACCCAACAACAGCAACACTCGAGTTCTATGCCAAGGCAGCCAGGTTGCATGTGCATGCTGTCTGGGAGCAGAGGGATGGTAAGATGTGGGAACAGCTGCCAATGTTCCAAAGTTATAAACAAAGACCTCTGATATTATAGGACGGGTCCACAGGAGAAAAAATTACATTTGTAGCTGAAATTGAAAAAATTATATTATCCAGCCCCCCCAATAACGAATACTTGGAACCAGCATGTATGCCTCTAGGGTTTTTAAAGCCCCCTTCCCATTACATACGATGTTGTGCTGCACTCCAGTTAAATGTACCAGGCTGAGTTACTCTCTCCCTTTGCCCCTCTTCCCTTGCACACACTGGAGGAAAAAAATAAAATCGGATAAAGGGATGGCGTGGTATAAACGCTGCTTTATTAAACAATAAGAAAAGAGGCCTCACTTTTCCTATTCTAAAGGGTATTCAATACCTAACTAAGGAAAACTGGGTGCTCATCCTCAGGGTGGTTGTCCAAATGAAAAGGTCCTGTCCTCCGTCCAGAACTACCCAGCTCTAGCCCTACTACCATATACAAAAACAACAAAGACCACCAGGAGAGGACTCCCTTCTCCTGGTTTAAGGGTATCCTGCTTGGTAATTGTATTCAAGGAGTCTTAACTAAGAGTTCATGTTCAGAATACCAGGAAAAGGCCTCCCTCCTCCTAGTCCAATGCTTAAATATCTTGACAGTATATTTGGCAACTGTTGCCCTAGTTTCTGAATCAACTTTTTACTAAGTCTTGTGCTTCTGTTCTGGCTTCTGAGTTAACAAACTGTATGATATAACCAGGAGAATGTCCCCCCCCCCCTCCTACCTTGGTTCACTTGGATGTCTGCAGTGATCCAGATAAGATTTTGAGGTGGGAGTATTTTACGCATGATTTTTCAAATTCGAGCGTAAATGCAATTTCAAGAGAGTAAAAATTAGTTTTCCTCTGCAAGAGAGTAAAACCTATCCAACACATACGTTATGGGTATGAACACATTTTAAAAGGGTGCGTGCTTTATTGTGTTGCTCGCTTAGCTGTCACAGATTTGGTCTTTCAGTTGGAAATTCACCATCATGCATAAGAAGGCTATGCTGCTGACAAAAGAAATGCTACATTGCCATCTAGCGGTGGAAAGTATGTTTTTTTAATGAATAAATCAAAGCGTACACGGTACGCAGTACAAAATTAAATGGTCCGTATTTGCCATATTTACATGCGTAAAAGGGCAAGATATGCACGTTAAATGGTAGGCTGGATGTCTGGAAACAGTTCTTATTAAGCCTTGACCTTCTCTCCAGGCTTGGTATGTAGTGAAAAGATAGTTTTCATTTTCCCGATTGTAAAAAGGATCGTTTTAGAAAGACTGCACAGAACGGTCTTTCTAAAACAAACTGTCACGCCCCTGCCGCACTGGAGTGCACGCAGGTGCCGACATGCGTGGCAGTGCCTGGAAGAGGGGTCGCGGGTGTCCCAGGTGAGTGGCTTTGTGGGCATGTCTGTCTTGTGTGGTGGGGGAGAAGGGGAATGTTTGTGACTGTAACGGGGAGTGAGGGTAAATGTGACAGTGACTGTGTGTTTGTGTGTGTGTGTGTTGGGGGATTGAGGGAGGAATTCTTGGGGTGGAGGGAGGTGAAACCGCCCTACTTCCAAGATATCCTGACTTGTGCGAGAGAGATGTGGGGGGATTGTGGGGTGAGCAGAGGAATGGCTTGACTGGAAGGTTGGGCAGGTACAATGTGGTATTTCTGCTTTTTGAGGGCCACCCAAAATCGGCTCAAATAAATCGGTGTTTTTGGTATGCAACCTTCAAAAAGCGGGAATATCACATAGAACCCCAGGCTTTTTATTTAAAGTTTCCACATCTTCCCGGTATCTGTGGTTCAATGACACTTTGACAAACTTTGGAACAGGTTCGGGGACATGGGAGAGGCACAGGGATTGTGTGGGAAGGGGAAATAAGGGCGTACATGAGGCCTTTACCTAGCCCCCTGAATGTACTCCCAACTCTCTCTAAGACCTGGATCATTCCTCATCTACCATCCTTACTTTATCTGCTTCCTTGTACGTCTCTTATTTCCACTCCCATTTTACCTCTCCCCCTTGAGCACTTTGAAGCAGTCTGAAGGCAGTGTTAAGTGCCAAGGATGAAACCTACATACACAAGGACATAGCGAAAGGTTGAATGATTAAAATAGGAAACCCCATGAGACGGCACACTATCAAGACCCTGCCCAATGCCACCCACCATACACACTCAGAAACCACAGCACCAATTCATGCTCTGCACACAATTTCCACACACGTCTGAGCAGAATGGAAAGCAGCAAGTCAAACCCCCAACTCCATCCATTGCAACCCCACTCAGTCATGAATCCTCTCAAACACTCTGTAGAAACAGGACCAGCTGACCCCTAGACAACCCATAGCAGTGAGCAGGCCACACTGTTAGGTAGCAAGAGGGAGCACTGCGCAACCGATCACAGACAACATCAATCAATAAAGCAAATATTCAGTGGCACATCCAGGAACCTTCAAGGCCTCACATACCAACCACCCATAAAACCATGTGCCTATTGTCTCCCTCAGCTCCTGACAAACTTTCCTATACATCTGCACACCTGCTGATATGAACCGTACGACAGAACACAGGACTTAATCTACACATTCATTGGTGTTGAAAAGGGCGTTTGTTTCCCAATCTCATTTGGGGATACCCACAACTCAAGCCTCCATGTGGTGTTTTCCCCAAATAAACCAAGAGGGAGGATCATAACAAGCCTGAATCCCCACAAGAGCCTTCTTCCTTTGGTAGCATGCAACCAAGCAATGCACTTCTGCAACATTCTGCAGCACACAGGGGTAACGCAACCTGGATATGATACATTGAAGGGTGCTGCATAGGTGACCATTCTAGAACTTTTCGTTTTTTTACTTTGCCTCCCCATTACCAAAGCCCAAAATTCTAAGCCCTACAAGTAATGCAACAAAAGAGTTTTCTTACAGCGCCCTGACATGCACATACCCTTCTTGCGAGCACAAAAAAAAGGTACGCTCATGTGGGTATACTCTGCCCCTCCCCCCACCCCCAAATCTAAACCTATTCCCCACACACCCCATTCCCTCGCCAGATGGAATGTGCAGGAAATACTTTGAAAAGGGATTTCAAAATGGTCGGAAACAAAAATCACACATTTTCATTGTTGCGCTAGACCCTGCTCTTAGTTGTGGCCATTGTTGGATTCTCTCCTGCCGGTGTGCCGATAGAGGACAGAATGCCCGAGACCCCACGTGGAAGGCCGGGGAGATCAATGAAGTCACACACACACACGCGTTGTTGGTTGTGCCCGGAACTGCCCCGGGGCGTGCAGGGGTGGGCCCTTTATGCCACCGCGCTCGTGGGACGTAAGGCGTACATAACATTCCTCCTTTTTTCCAACAAATTGTACTAATACATACTCTATGTAACTGTGTTAACAAAACAGTTTAACTGTACTGTGCACTCTAGTCAAGCACAGTTTTCTTTGTTCTCCCTCCCACCTCCCAGTGTCACTTCACCACTCATAGTCTTAACTTCTCCGGGGCTCTAAGCGCTGTCCTTAAAGCATAATTCCCTCGTCTAGGGGCTGTCTCCGGACCTGTGTCCCCTTGTGGCTCACCTTTCTCACTTGGTGACACCTCGTCTGGTCCATCCAGTGGTTCATCTGCCTTGCGCCTCGAAGCTGGGTCTCCCTCGGGTTGATGATTCTCATCCTCCGGAAGTGACTCCGCTTCTTCGAGAGCTGCTGGTCGCCATCCGTCCACATCTGTAGTGGCACCCTCGAGGCATTCCTGGTGATCATGCAGTGTCCCCGCGCTGCTATCACCATTGTTCCCCGTCTTCGGGTTACAGTCCAGGGAACCATGTCATATTTGTGTCAAGCTTAGTCTTCGTGGGGTTGCGCACCACCAACACCTGGTCCCCGATTTGGTGTTCCGAGTTCCATGCACTTCTCCTAATGCTCATGCGCTCATTTGCAGTTTAGTTTAGTTTAGTTTATTCATTGTATTGCGCACCAGACCCTAGGGTATGAGGGCGCATGAGCAGCAGGGTTATTCAAAGCTTGGTTACAGGTTGCTTATACTTTACATTACATAATTACGGTGTGACAATGAAGGAGCATGTGTACAGTTTGGCAGGAGATAAAGCAGTAAATATATTTAAAGAATTACTAATATATACAAATTTATTACAAATTTACAGATTTACTTAAAGCATGCAATGCGGAGAGCAGCCGTGTGGTGTTGGAGGTGTTAATGGTTCGTGTTCTTTAACCAATGGATGTAGTTGCGTCTAAAGAGTGAGTAAGATTGGGGGGTTCTGAGCGATGGTGGTAAGGAGTTCCAGTGTTGCGGTGCTTTAACGTGGAAGCTGTTGCCACCCATTTTGGTGTGTTTAAACCTGGGGACAGTGAGCAGATTAGCATTGGAGGTTCTGGTGGGTCTGATGGGGGTGTGTTTGCATATTCTGTCTGCCAGATAGCGTGGGGCAGCGTTATTCAGGCATTTGTAGGTGAGTGAGGCTACTTTAAGCAGGATTTTGTCTGTTGTGCTGAGCCAGTTATGGGATTTCCTGATATTGGAAATGTGTTCCCTCCTGGGAATGTTGAGCGCTGCCGTAAGAGCAATGTTTTGTAACGTCTGAATTTTGTTGGTGATTTGCTTGGTGACTGCTATGTAGAGGGCGTTACAATAGTCCAGTTTGGATAATACCAATGCTCTGGCTAGTGTAGTGCAACTCTGGGTGGAGAGGAAGGGTTTGGCTGCTCTTATAAGCTTACATGTGTAGGCCGTGGAGGATGCCATTGAGCTAACCTGTTTGTGGAAGGTTAGGGAGGAGTCGAGGTATATTCCTAGAGTTTTTACTTCTTTGGAAACCTTGATTAGGTTCCCGTCTATGATGAAGTTGGCGTAGTTGTGGTCGAGTTTGGTTAGGTTGGAAGTGGAACCAAGGATGAGGAGTTCAGTTTTGTCATCATTCAGGCATAGACTGTGCGAAGCCATCCATGCCTGGATGATGAGATACACCTTGTTCACCAAGGCCAAATCCTGGTTGTAATCTCCCGTCAGCGGGATGAGGATCTGTGTATCATCTGCGTAGTTAGTGTAGGTGATACCCAGGCCGTCTAGATCATCAAACAGGGGCGTTGTGAACACGTTGTACAGAGTGGGGGAGACACACGAGCCCTGTGGGACTCCACACGTGATGGGGATGGGCTCGGCGGCCGCAGAGGCGGAGAAGACACGCATGGATCTGTTGTTGAGGAATGACTCAATCCAACTGATGGCTTCTTGTGAAAAGTGGGCAGCTGAGTCTAAATGATTACATAGGATTTTATGGTCAACTAGGTCAAACGCCGCGGAGAGGTCTAACAAGAGTAGTAATGCAGTTTTCCAGTTATCTCTAAGGGCGTCTATTTGGGCTTTCAGATCTATCAGGGCGGTTTCAGTTCCATGTTGGGGTCTGAAGCCTGATTGTCTTATTCCTAGAAGGTGGTTTGTTTCAAGATATTTTTGGATTTGTTCGTATGCGGTCTTGTCTAGTATCTTGAGCAGGAATGGGACGGTGGTAATCGGTCTGTAGTTAGTCGGGATGGACGGGTCGAGGGAGGGTTTTTTGAGGAGAGGGAGGACCCAAGACTCTTTGAGGTTACTGGGGACTGTTCCTGAGAGGCATTGATGAGTCTGGTGATGAATGGCAAGATGTCTCTTGCCGCGTCTTTAATGATTTGTGGGGGGCAGAGGTCGCCTTTCCAATTGGAGGGTTTAAGGCCAAGAATGATTGTTTCTACTTCGAGAGTAGAGACTTTGGAAAAGCTGAAGCGAGCAGTTTTGGGTGTGTGGTGTGAGAGTGGAGGGCTTGAGTGGGCGTTGATGGGGTTGGAGAGTGAGTCCTTCTTGTTTTTAATTTTTGTTTGAAGGCCAGTGACTTTGTTGTTTAGTGCATTTTGGACACTGGTGCACCATTGTTTGTTTTTAACGCAAGTATCTGGGATTGTTACCGGGGTTTCCAATTCTTTCAGGATAGTAAATAATTCTTTGGTGCTGGAATTGGATTGTGGGATTCTCTGGTTATAGGATTCTTGTTTGGCCGCTATGATTTCTTTTTTTATAGTTGGCCGTTATTTTGTTAAGCAGTAGTTTGTTATGGTATGTCGGAGACTGTCTCCAGACTTGTTCCAGTTTACGCTTTTCCAATCTAAGGGTTTTGAGATGGCTGGAGAACCATTGGTTGAGGTGCTTTTTTGGTTTGGATTTTCTAAGTTTCAATGGTGCAATGGCATCTAAGGCTATGCGCATGGTGTTGTTATAGCCTTCTACGAGGTCATAGGGATTAGAGTCTTGGAGTTGGCTAAGCGTAGGAAGAATGAGCGGGATCAATTTTTCCACTGTAATATTTTTTTTGCATCTCGTGGGGATCGCTGCGGCTAGTGCCATGTTGGTTATAGGTCTTGAGGCCTCAAGTGAGAAGGAGAGGAGATGGTGGTCAGTCCAGGATTGGGGAGTGTTATTAGTGATCGATATGGCACAGTTGTAGTCTGCAATCCAGTCAAGGGTTCTCCCTTTGTTATGGGTGGGGCTGGTTACTTTTTGTGTGAAGCCTAGTTCAGACAAGGTGTTACTGATGTGAGTGGCTTGATTATCTTTGGGGTCTTTGTAGCCTAAATTGAAGTCTCCTAAGAGGAGGCATTGTGAGGAGTTTTTTAGGTTGTCGGTAAGGATGGCATTGAGGTCTTCCTCGAAAAATCCCAGGGGTCCAGGCGGTCTGTATAGTAAGTGAATGGATATAGTTTGGGAGTTGGCAGTGGGTAGCTTGGCTGTAAGTGATTCACATGATGGGAGGTGTGTAGCGGAGTTAAGTCTGATGTTAAGGTGGGTCTTGGCAATGATGGCCAAACCTCCACCTTTAGCTTCAGTTCTGTCCGCTCGGATGATGGTGTAATCAGTGGGGATGGCTAGCGAAAGGGCTGGGCCTACGGCTGCATGAAGCCAGGACTCTGTTATGGCTAAGAAGTCTAGATCTTCAGCTAAGATGAGATCAGCAATGTCCGTGGCATGGGCAATCATGGAGCGTGCATTGATGAGGGCACCTTTTATTGTAGGGTATTGGTTTTGGCAGGGGCGGGGGTGGTTGCTGTGATGAGCGCTCTGTTAGTTGTAGTGGAGTTGACGGGTTTAAGTTCGGGTTTTTTTAACGTAAGGTTAGCGCAGGTGCTAATGGATGTACGGTTAGTGAGTTTGGATTGTGTGGAGTCTCTGGCTCTAGGCTCATGTATTTTGGGAAGTCTGGATCGTAATCTGGTCAGCCTGTCCGAAAGGCATGGGGGAGAGAGTAGGGTAAGCAGGATTGTGGTGCTAGGCTCTGTGAGGGTGGGTGATGTGGTGCCTAGGCTGGTCAAGTTGATGGGTGAGCTGGGCAGGCATGTGGAATTAATGATGTGGAGAATGATTCTCAGTAGTATAGAGTAAAGGCCCGGGAGGAACATTGTGTGAGGTGGGTAAGATGCAATGTGTGTCCTGTCTAGGGTCAAAATCTGGCAGTGGGCGCGTAAGTGTAGTCAGTGCAGCCTGCCTGGAATAGCATTTAATCCGATTAGCGCATGGTTGCAGATTGGCATCTGATTCAGATACAGGCATGCAAAGTGGCCCTTAGATTTAGAATAGCGCAGATGTGCAGATTAGCAATTACAATCAAAAATAGCAAGCGTTTGAAATTAGCACAGCAGTAGATCGGAGTAGCGCAGGAGTTCAGAGTGACACATAGATTCAGAATAGCGCCTGGATTGGGAATAACACCTAGGTTCAGTGTAGCACTTAGTTCAAAATAACATCTAGATTCAGCCTAGCACCTACATCCAGAATAGCACTTAGATTAAACGTGACATGAGTTTGGAGATTAAGTACAACATTGAGTTTAGAGGCTATGGAAATATGTTGCACGAGGACACATTGGGCTACAGGTCAACAGATCTAGAGGCAATTGGTAAGCAGATCAGCAGAACAAAGGCAGATGGTCACAATGCAGTTAGAAGTGGCAACTAGAATTGCATTAGGGTAACAAAGCAGCAATGAGGCACAGTGCAGTTTTATTAACCACTAAATTCAGAAAATCGATTGGGCAGATCAGCAGAGCAAAGGCAGAGAGTTTTATATATATAAATCAGAGAGTCATAAAGTAGTTAGGGACAGAACATTGTCATAGCATCTAGATTCGAAATGTTGTAATTGGGCTGTGAACCAGTCAAAATAGAGTGTGGTCAGACACGATGAAGGAGGGTTTAAATAGGCACACGCGTGTGACTTTTGAAAGGATTTTGTCTTGCATTTAGGCATGGAGCGCTCAAGCCACCCTGAAGGGCATAGGGTGTCACGGATGGATGATACCTTAGGAGGCTGGTGTTGGGAGGCCAGAGGGTCTGGCAGGTGGCAGGAAACAGACAGGCTCCAGCCTTAGTCTTGAGGGCCTTGGCGAAGCCGGCTTCGCCTGCCGGCGTCCAATGGCAGGAAATGTAGTACAGCTGGCCAATCAGGCAGGGCCAGGAGTGCTGCTGTGTGCCTGGTAAGGCACCACTTGGAATTCGCCTAGAGTGCGGCGGCCATCTTTGAAGGGGGTACCACTTGTACCAAAAGCTATGATCAGGGCAAAAAAGTGCACTTCTCAGTGCAGGGCTGGTGCAGGGCTGCCTGGGCTCTTAGTGGGGCATCAAGGAGCACTTGTATGTATTTGTGCATCGAATTCCGAGCACAAAAATAGCGCAATGTGTCCGCGCTTACCAGATTTCATCATCTGATTCAGGATGGATTCCTGGGCAGGCCCGCTGCTCCTGCAGTGTCGGGGCCTCGTGGAATGAGCTCCAGCTCCTCGTTCGGCTTCCTCAACAGTTAATCTCTTATGTTGAGTGCGAGTGCTGTCATAGGTGTCAGTGCCCCTGCTTGGGTGGTGTGGAATGGATGAGTTTATTATTGATCCATACATGATGTCCGCCGGTGGTACCCCCGTGGAGCTGTGGGGCGTCACCCGATAATTCCGTAGGAATCGGTACAGATCTACTCTCCAGGGGCTGGAGTATGCCCTAGATAGGCGTAGCACTTTGTTGATGGTTCGCATGAACCTCTCTACATCGCTATTGGCTTTTGGCCATCTTGACGTGATGTGGTGGTATTGGATGTTCAGATCATCCAGGTATTTCTTGATCTCCGTACCCTGGAATGGCGGTCCGTTATCGCTTTTAATGTGTCGTGGCAGGCCATGGGTGGCGAACATCTTTGAGGGCCGGTATCATTTCCGCTGCTGTGGATGACAATCTCCACCTCCAGGTATCTTGAATGGTCATCAATGGCTACTAATCAGTATGTTCCTTCCTGAACTGTGCAAAAGTCGATGTTAATTGCATCCCATCTTGAGGTCCCCCGCTCTGCCGACTGTATGGGTTTGGGGCTCGGCAGTGCACTTGCTATCTGGCAGGGGAGGCAGGCTGTTATGAGTTGTTGCACCTTGGTGTTGATGTGTGGGAACCACACTCTGTGTCAAATTCTGGCTTTGGTCCAGACCATCCCTTGGTGGCCTTCGTGGGCCAACACTATGATTCGGTCTTGTAGACTGGTGGGGATTACGATCCGTGCCCCTCTCAGGATGAGTCCTTCACTGGTGACTGACAGGTCTTTTATCAGGAACATATCCGTGAGGAAGTCTCTTGCTTCGGGTGTGTGGTTGTGCACATTTCGGAGGAAAGATTTCCATTCGCCCGATATGATATCGTCTTTGACTAGGTCACAGCAGGGGTCGGTTTGGGTGGCTCCTACGATGTTCTCGATGTTGACCGCTTTGGGTTTCATAGTGTGCTTGACCTGGCATGTGCGCTCCTCGGTTTCTTCTGCCACATTCACTTCCCCTGCGGTGGCTGCCCTTGGGTGCCTGGATAGAAAGTCTGCAGGGTTGCTGGTTGGTAGGTTAACTCAAACTCTTATTGCTGTAGGTGTAGCAGCCATTTTCCTATCCTGGCCAGGGGGGGTGTGAGGAAGATCCCGTGAATATGGGTATGAGGGGCTTGTGGTCCGTTTAGGCCCTGAACTTCCGTCCATAGAGATAAGGTGGAAATGTTTCCATCCCCATAACACAGCGATGGCTTCTTTCTCAATGTGTGAGTAACATTGTTCGGTTGGGGTCCGGGTGCGGGAGGCGTAGGCGATTAGCGTTGTCTCTCCTGTCCGAGCAACCTGAACGAGGATGGCTCCGAGGCCGACGGGGCTGGAGTCGACATATAGTTCTGTTGACAGTGTGGGCTCATAGTAGGCCATTGTTGTCTCGGCCGAGAGGGATGTTTTGATCCGCTCCAATGCCTCCTGGCAGTCGGGGCTCCAAGCCCATTATGTGTTGGATTTTGTGAGTTCTCCGAGCGGTTCAGACATTGTTGCCAGGTTGGGGATAAACCTCTGCAGTATGTTGCCATTCCCAAGAAGCTGCATACCTCTGTAGGTGTCGTTGGGGGATAAGCTTCCTTGATGTACGCAATTTTTTGTGGGTCAGCTGACACCCCGGCACTCTTAAACATGTACCCAAAAAAAAGTGATCTCTTCCTTCAAGAATGTGCACTTTTCCCGGTGGATGGTTAGGTCTGCGGCATCCAGCCTGCTGAGCACCATTTTGAGGCGACGCATGTGCTCATGTCTGTTGCTGGCGTGGATAAGGATGTAATCGCTTACATTCAGCACTCCTGGTATGCCCTCACCTCTCGGATGGCCTGCTGGAAAACTTCTGCCGATGAGGAGATGCCGAAACAATCTTTTGTATGGAAAAGGTTGTGATATATCTGGAGTCACGATGCAGTTTCAATTGATGGTATCCAGCGTGGAGGTCAATTTTAGAAAATACCTTCAACACCCTGAGGTCCGTGATAATTAGATCGAGTATGGGGGTGAGGTGTATTTCTCACTTGATAGCTGCATTTGGAAGGCACGTGTCGATGCAGATCCTCACCTTTCCCAGTTGCTTCGGCTTCCATGTCACCACCATAGGTGATACCCACAGTGTCAGCCCAGTTACTTCCTCTATGATTCCCGACTTCTCAAGTTCTCGCAGTCCTTTCTCCACTTGGTCCCTCATGTGAAATGGGGTTCTTCTGTGTCGTACCGCTCGGGGCTGTACTGAATTGTCAATGTGGAGCTTTATAAGTTTTCCTTTCAAACAACCGATGCCTTTGAGGAGGCTTGAGTACTTCCCGAGAAGGGTGGCGATGTCTGTGGGGTCTGTAACATCACAGATTAAATGGATTAGTCCCAGGTCTTCTGCTGCAACTCCACTTAGTATGCATTCGATACCTGCGTTGACGATGTATACCTTTGACTGTATGACTCGGTCACCTCTGCTGAGCTTTGTTCTGAATTGTCCCTCCACTGGTAGTGGGGTCTTGCAACTGTATGCAAATAACAGTGTGTCCGTTGGTTTTAGGCCAGGGTGGGGGCGTAGTTTCTGGAACATTGTCGACGGCAAGATGTTTACTGATGCCGCAGTGTCGATTGTCATTTGTTTCTCTTGGCCCTGTATGGTCACTAGGCATCTTCATTTCCTCTTTGCCGACTCCACGCCTCTGTGTTCAAGCACTGAGACTCGGTAGACTTTTCTCCCCCTTCTCATTGGTCCACTTTCCGCCTCTTTCATTATGTCACCGTCATCACCGCCTGCTTCGTCAGTTGATGGAGTTGGCAGCTTCAACGCGGCAGGCGTTGGCTTATTTTTTTGGGGGGGATTCCTTTGTCCTGTTGTCATTGGGGGGCATTGTGGTTGCCCTGTCGATCTACAGACTCTCGCGTAGTGGTCCTTCCGGCCACACGCTCCGCACGTGGTGACTTGTGCTGGGCAATTTTTTCTTCCATGCCTCACGCCTACGCACCATCCACATTCTGTAGGCCCTGGAATCCTTGACTGCCACCGGGTGAGCAGTTTGTCTTTTTGATGTCTTCTCTCGGCTGTTGGCGGTTGGCGGTTTGTCGCCGTCATCGGCATTAGTTGGAGCTTCTGCAGTGTGGTGCTCATGTGTGCCACCCTCGCGTGCGACAATTCTCTTTGGCGCCCAAATTCGAGGATCCTGACTAGGGAAATACCCTTCTCGCTCAGCACCATTCTGCGTAGTTTCTCAGAGTGCATACCATTGATGACTTGGCGTCTTATCTCCTTCTCGACGTTGTCGAATTCACACGAGAGTGCGAGTTTTCTGAGTCTCGTGTGGTAAGCATCGAGTGTTTCTTCCTCTATCTGAATGGGGGTGCAGAAGATGAACGTCTCATAGTCCGGGTTCAGTTGTGGCATAAAATGGGCTGTGAGAGCGTCTTTGGCCAGTTGGTAAATGTCTGAACCATTTCTGATTACCAGAGAGTTGAAGATCTGCAGGACGTCGTCACCCACATTGAGTAGAAGGTGTGACCTCATCTTCCTGGGCGTTGGGATGTCTTTGCAGTCCATCGCCATTTCGAACTTCTGGATCCACAATAGCCAGCGGGGCACACTGACGATGGGTCGGTGTAAGGGTCGATTGGTCCCAACGCCATTGGTGTGCCCCCTTGTGGTCGAGGGGATGGTGTTGTGGGTGATAGTGATGCTGCAATTCTCGATGGCGTGCCGGGTCTGGGTGTGGACAGGCCAGTCGCCATGTTGTTCCAGTGATGCGGGTCCTACAGTTGATGTGCGTGAGTGGTGAATGCTTCTCACCTTTGTGATCCTTTTGTCAATGAGGTGTCAAGGTACCCTGTGGCACTCCTCAGTTTCATGCGAAGCAGTGTCGCCTCCTGTGCTGCTAGGCCTGATGATAGCTCTCTGGGCAGGCCTCAGGTTCACAGCAGTCCAGACCGTGTACTGTTTGGCAGTTTCTGGATGTCTGGACATCTTGTGAGGAGATGGAGAAGTGGATTGCAGGAGAAAAGAGAAGGAAAAAGAAAAATTCCAAAAATGTGCCCATGTCAAGGGCTTGCAGGCCGAGCAGTAGCTTGCACACGTGATGCTTTGTTGGTTCATCCCTCGTCACCAGTGTTGGATTGTCTCCTGCCGTTGCGCCGGCGCAGGAGAGGATGCCTGAGAGCAATGAAGTCACACACACGCGCGCGCGCGCTGCTGGTTGTGGTCGGAACTGCCCCGCTCGTGCCGGGCAGGCCCTTTATTTATCCGCACCTTATGCCACCACGCTCGCGGGACGTAAGGCGTATATAACAGCCGTCAGACTGCAGGACCTCTCAGCTTCTGGCAGTTTGATCTTAATAAGGTTTTTTGACATATGCATACTTGCCATCCAGAACGTCTCCTCTTTCACAATCAATAGCTTTCCCTGCCGGTGCTATGCCCCGTAAGACTAGACTAGTTTCTATTAGAGGCAGTGGCTCTCGCCGGATCCGAGATCTGGGATCAGATATGCAGCCGGATCTCGGGATCCAGCTTGCCTCTGCCTCAGCATACAGCCAAAAGTGCTTCCCGCGCTACGGTATGGACTGGGAGGGCACTTCTGGCTCCGCCCCACCTACTGATGTCACAGCAGGAGCTAAGGCAGTCCCTCAAAGCCCCCGGGTTCGCTGAGGGTCAAAGATCGTGTAACAGGTGAAAACGCACTGTGTGCACAGACCAGAATCCCATTTGGAAAACGCAATGATCACCGAGCCTACAGCTTTGCGCGCTAGGTGATCATTGCCTTACCCAAATGAATTCTGGTATTTGTAGTTTAGGTGATGTCAAAATACATTCCGACAAGGACGGTAGATGCTCTGCTCAGAAAGAGGGCTTGAAAAGTACACAAACCATTTTAAAGGTATGTACACAAATATATAAATCCTTATATTTATATATTTGTGCGCATATTTTAGTGTGGTTTGTGTACTTTTCAAGCCATGAAAGAAACTGCGCCATTTTTAAACTATAATTTAGAACATTTCCTTTCATTGGAGGTCAACTGCCAGCTCTGCCCCCTCAGAACACTGCTCCCTTCCTCTAAACTTCGCCCCACCCCAGCCCTTGTGGGATCCCGCTTCAAATATTTTCCTTTTCCACCACTGAGTAGAGGACAATACAAAGCAACGGATCTAACCCAAGTGACTTTCACGTCACGCTTTGGGCAGCGAGCGCCATGCGCCGCTTCTTGCCAGGGATACATGCGTGATCAAGAATGTGCAAACAGGGGATCGCTGCCGGACCCCTGCACACACTTAGCATCCTCCCTCCAGTCGAAGGACAGAATGTGCTGCCCCTTTTAATGTGTAGAACTTTGGAGATTGTAGTAATTCTGCACCAATATCTTCCTGTGGGTCTACAGTGGTGGAGGCAGCAGCTCCCGAGGGGGCACCAGGATTCTAAATGATTCACACAAAATCCAGGCTGCTAAACACGATTAGCCGAGGGGCTTTTCCCCCAAATTGGCATAAGCGACCTCTCGCAGCAAGGAGCCCAAAATGATGTAGGGGACTCAGGGTGGTTTCTCCCTTTGAGAAAATGTTTTAAATAAGGGGTTACAATTAACAAATGAGACATTTTAGTGCACAATGAGAAAGGGGGGCGGGTGGGAAATCCATACAATTTACAATTGGTTCCCTAGGGTAACTCATGAAAAAACACAGTATATGCCATGTCCCCACAGTAGACGGGAGCATTTCAGAACATTTTCAGGAGTCTGCGGCCACAGTGTAAATGACTGTTTTCACTGTAAATGACTTGCATGAGGCTGTGGCCACAATCTATCCATGTCAATCGCGGATAGTGTCAATTACTTCCATGATTCAACCTATTGCCGCCCTTTATCTAGGCCAATAATGGCAACTTTAAATTACTTACATAAAGTCATCCGCATTTATGTTCCCCATCCCCGGGCCCTCTGCCCCACCATACAAACAACAACGCAGATAACCACACACACGCACACAAAGACACATAACACACACATTCTACATTCACCATGCACAGACCCAAAACTCGTGTGCAAGCACACACATTACATTCAAACGCTCGTACAGTACACACACACACACACCTTACACAACCTGGCTGCTTGACAACCTGGGAGACAGCAGGTATTGCACACTCTTGGTGCATGCACACTTTTAAAAATGAATAAATAAAAAAAATGGAAAAACAAAACAGTGGGGTCAGGGTCGCACAAGAGGGGTAAGTGGGGACAAACTGCCTCAGGCCTCGCGGGGGTCTCTATTGACAACCCCTGCCTGCAGAGTGCATTTGGTAACACCTACTACTGAACGTAGCAATGCTTTACCCAAGATACTTCCAAAGAGAAGTGTTAACTCGCTGGTGCTATTGGGCTAATGTCCACTCCCTCGGCCATTAACACCTCATCACCCTCCAGCAGCAAGTGCTGGCTACAAAAGAAGCGCGTGTGCAGCTCCCATTGCAACCCTTTCTCGTTCAGGTCATGCACACAGACATCACCCCCCTGCCACCTGGACTCTGTGCAGCTTTCTTTGATGGCTCGCTTCGTTCATGATCCCTGTCCGCCCCCACGCCCTCCCCCAACCCACCAACCCAAGCTGTGCGGCGGCACCATCATTTCATTGCCAATGTATTCATAGACCTGCCTCATTTAGCTACAGACATGCCAGTATAAAATAAGACTCACATATATCTCAAGGAAGCAAAGAAAAACAAGTATATGATTTTTATATAGGCATGTATGAAGTTGAATAAGAGTCACAGAACTCACACATTAGCAACACTAATTTAAGACTATCACATTACTCTGAGCCTATGTTTGGAGTTATTGATACTAATCCATTACTTATATAGCGCTTTCGCAAATGCGCTTCACATATGAAATTACTATTACCCGACAACAGAAATGAGTACCCATTTGTCAACCTCAGAAGGATAAAAGGTTGAGTAGACCTTGCTAGGATTCACCAGTGACCTGCAGATCATACATAGATCCAAGCAGTGAGCACGCAAGAAGCTTTCTTACCAGCGCTTTCTCAATCAATAAAATAAAATAAATAAAGCCAACTATTATACCTGGATAGAGGAAAACTTAGGCCACAGTGACATCAAAAGGTAAGAGTACTTTTGCACAAAATGATTGGCCTCAAAAACATAAGAAAATAAGTTTATTCTAAATAAGGTCTGAGGCATCCATTCTGCCTGGCCCACATAGACCAACACTACTCTTCCACTGTACCTCTACGAATACAGCAAATCATTAGAAAAACGAAAACACACATAATATAAGGAAGCTTCTGGCAGGGGATATTGTGAAGGGTATATCATACTGCAGTTCACAGCAGCAATGTGCACAGAATGCATCTGACCAGAGTGTATAAGGTGGGCTCATGGTTTATGACCCTAGACACTAGTGGAAGAGGACATGTGTTCGGCAACTATGGCACGATCTTCAGTACTATCAGTCTCCAGATTTACCTTTCAAATGTCTTTGATAAAAAGTGCAATGGACCAACAGCAATATTTTAGCTTAGCCCAGCTGCATTTAGAGGGCCTCATCAAATTATCTATGCCCAGTTAAGTGGGGTGCTAAATCGTAGGGGGGGGGCTTGTTAGGGGGTATGGCCTAAGTACAGGTGTACTTCCATAACCCCTAACGAGAGTGCCCACCTAAATGGGGGGCCGAGGGGGCTGGTTAAAACAAGGGGGCTGGGGTGCACAACTCCTAACGAGAGCCCCCACCCAAAGTGGGGGCCAAGGGGGCACTGACATTACCTTTGGTGCGCCCAGCCCCTCCTTTTAAACAAAAGGAGGATCAGGGCGCAACAAAGGTGTGACACCAGTGCCTCCCAGCTCTCACATACAGCAGGCAGCCCTTTCAGTCAAGGAGCTGCGTGGTTGAAGGGAACCCTTTAACTAGGCAGCTCCTTGAGTGAGAGGGCTGCCTGCTGCGTGTCTCTGTACTCGAGACAGGAGGAGTGCTGGAAGGCCCGCTTGCCTCGGAGTGAGGAGCCTTCAGGCACATGAAAGCCCTTTAATCCGTTGGTTAAAGGGCTTTCATGCTGCCTGATGACTCTTTACTCAAAAACAATAGGAGAGCCAGGCCCTACAGCCCTCCTCCTATTTCTGAGGACAGTCATCAGGCAGCCCATGTAGCCAAAGCCATGGTTAGACGGGCTGTCTGCAGGTGTCTGTACTTCGGTGTAGAACATAAAACTAGACAGCCTGTGTAACCGTGCAGTGCTTCTGCTACACGGGCTGCCTGAGGTGTGGGGGTGACGGGCTAGTCAGGGGTGGGTCCTGGCTCACGAGCTCTTTCTGGAGGCTACCAGGGCTTGGCCGCTGTGCACCTGAAGCCCTGTATATGTCACCCACACAATCTCAAATGGAGAATGTTTGGGTCCCCTGTTCGCGGTGCTGCTGGTGCAGCAAAAGCAGCGCAAAAAGTAGGAGGCCTCATATTTTTTGCCTCGAGACTCACCATACCGTGTGACAGCCCTGAGAGGTGTACATAGATCGCTTACCTGTAAAGTTCCCATCAGGCTCTGCACTTTAGGCTTATCCAGGATGGACGGGATGGGTCTGATAAGGACGCTCATAGGAATGTTATGCACTGCATCTATATTACCAGAGTGGACGCTGCGGTCTTTTTGCACCGCTCTCATCGAATTGGTGTCTGCCATGGCTACTCCTCTGTCTGCAGCAGACAGCCTCCTGAGCCCCAGTGCCAGGCGGTCTCTGACGCCTGCACTATAGAAATACCTTAATTGCAATGCCAGCCTATCCCCGGACACCCCAGACGGGTCAGAGTTGGGGCCACAATGTCAGACTGTCCCCGAGCCTATGCCGCAGAAAAGTGACACTCTCAGCCTCCGTCTAGGTGATGTCCTCACGCAGACACCGCCCCTCTAGCGCCACTATGCAAGTAACACCGACCGGCTTCACTTCAATAAACTACTCCCAACAATCGCCCACAACCAACTTCCGCAAACTATCGCAAAGATGTAAAGGAGGAGCCCTTCATGAACATAGAAGAAAGACTCGCCAGGAAACTGCGCTCTCTCTACGGGTCATGATTCATTCACTGCGTTATGGCTTAATTTCCTTACGAAGTGGGAAAGTGCTGCGTACTCAAGCCTAGACGGGACCCGATTACTCAAACGCGCATTCTTGGACATTCGGATAATACAAATTGTGCCTTTAGTGTTTACAATTCTAATGAAAAAAGCACATTTTTATTTTTTATTTTTATAAGTTAAGGTTCCGTTATTGATATCCTTAAACAATGCTTAGGGTTTAGTATACTGACAATGGAAGACACAATATACCGTGAATGGGACTACTTGATTATTAACCTTTATAACATTTCAATTAGCTCTGTTCCAAGATGGAGTCCTTGTTGCCGATATAAATATGCTTTAAACTAAGTAAGATCTCATTGACTATGTTCACAAAAACAGGTGCTTGTCAATATTCTGTGACCTTCAAGATTTGGGATTTTGTAAGTTTCAAAATGATGGATTGTATACTTTGCGTAACAATTAAACAAATATACATGTATTACACACAAAACGATAATTGGCGTAATGAGGCCATCACTGGAAATAAAAGCACATTGTTGTGGCCTTAAGGACATCAGGATGCTGTGCAAGGGTATAACTGTCTTTATTGTAAGACAAGGGGTGAACCTTTGGTTGTCCTAAAGCAGGGTAAACAATTACTCACAGTTCAGTTCCATAGCTCTCAACTCACACGCTTTTGGCGGGTGTCACCCGCCTTGTAAAGGGCTGTCTCACCCGCCAAGCCTCCTGCACGCCCATTCATTTCAATGGGCGTCTCACCCGCCAAAAACAAAATCGAGTGATTTCACCCGTCTTTGCAACAGAAATGGTTGAGAGCTATGCAGTTCTGTTCACTGTTCAGGAACTCCCCAGTTGACTCACTGGGAAGTGGGTGTGCTCAACGATAGCACGCTGCAAGCTTCTAGGGCCCCCAGGTAACCTCCTGTGGCTGTGGACTTACGCCCTAGAAGCTGGAGTATGAGGCTACTCAGGATCTCATGTCAATGGCTTCTTATAATGTTTAGTGGCTCCTCATAAGGAGCAGCGCTCGCCGGCACGACTTGCCTGGCTCACTGCCAGCCTCCGACTCGCGCCAAACGCTTCTCGCGGAGCGCGGGCTCGCGAGATCCCGTTAGGCCGAGATCTCACGAGACCGCGCCCCCGCAGTCACGTGACGTCCCCACACACATGCCCTTTTTACCCAATCACATAACAGGAAATTAAATCACATGATTTGTGACCCTCTGTTCAAGTCACAGGAAATTACTGTGCAGCAGTCACAGAATGCCATCTAGTGAGGGCAGGATAGCCTGAAGTTTCTTATTTTTTTATTATAAAGTGAGGCAGGTAATTCTGTTTATGAAAGTTAGATATGCTATTCAGACCCCATTTTCACAATGCTCCTTGCCAAAAAGCATAGTTCATAGCTCTCAACTCAAATGCTTTTGGCGGGTGTCACCCGCACTGTACACAGCTCTCTCACCTGCCAAGCTCCCTACCCATCCATATTAGTCAATGGACTTTCACCCGCCAAAAGCAAAATTGTTGTATCCTGCATATGTATGAGTGAGGTCTGAGTCAGCGAAAGAGCTGAGTGGAATGTTAGGGCAGCTTGGAGTGTTGGGCGCTTGGGAATTCCAAGTGAGACGGTTAAGGACTTGGAGCTGGGCAGGGAACCAGGGTAGAAGCTACTGATGATCTCTCTCTCCTATATTCAATACTGAACCTGTAACCAAGAGAATAAAGTGTGTTTCCTTTTATACATACCTGGGTCAGCCTGGTTCCTGCTCCTTGTTGTTACTGGCCCAGGGTAGATCCTGCAGGAGGCAGGATACTTCAATTGGCGACAAGGATCTAAAGAATCCAGTGAAAGGTGGAGAGAAAAGTAACATGGAACTGGAGCTCCGGAGAGAAGAAGCCCTGATACCAACACCAGCTGGGAGAAACGCTGGTTTGATGAGCTGGAGAGGACATTGGGCTGTGGTAACAATGGGCTGTGGTAACAAGGGACTCGTGTGCACACATATGGGGCATGGAGTCGTGCCCTGGCAACATGAGGGAGACTGGAGCGGCAGAAGGGGGTTGCCTGGAGTTGCCACAAGTGAGCAACAGTCATTTATTGATGTCCGAGCATTGCCACAAGTGAGTAGCAGTCATTTATTGGTGTCCGAGCATTGCCACAAGTAAGCATCCGCCGTCATTTATTGATGTTCCGAACGCCGTTGCTCTCCTGTTGGAGAAAGGGCTTGTGGGACTTGTAGTCCAGCGCTGGAGCACCGCATGAAAAAAAAAAGTAAAGTGTCTTGGTGTATATATATATTGGCAGTTCTGGAGGGCCCACATCAGAGGAAAGTCCCTAAAGAAGTTGCACCAACGTGATGACGTTTCAGGATGTGTCGGAACTTTTCACACTGCAGTTTTAATATAAGCCGCGTAGTATGCCCGTATGAAATCCTTATCAGAAGCAGGGGCGTTGCTAGGGGGGGCTAAGGGGGCTATAGCCCCTGATCTTTTGGTTGTAGCCCCGGATAGAATCTCAGGATCTACAGCCAAAAGACTAGCTAGCCCCCAGTCCCAACAGTTCCGACATCAGCATAGCCCCGGGTCTTTTCCAGACCTAGCAACTCCCCTGATCAGAAGCATCTACATGGAGATGTAGTTACCGAGGCAGAGGTTTAGTTTTTAACAGCAAATATGGAATGGTGAGAAGGGCACATGGAAATCTGGATTAAGGCTGATGAATTTTGAAGTACTGATACATGGACAATGTTTATCGTCACAAGTGGAGGAAATGTTGAGAAGAGCATGTGGAAGTCTGATTTAAGGCGGAATTATATGACGGTACTGTTACCTTCCCTGCGGCCACAAAGGGTTGAGAGCTATGATAGTGCACCCGTGCGCCTTCCCTGTGACTGTCTGACAACCCCAGCAGCTGCCATGAAGTGGCAGCAGGGCATGTTCAAAGGTCACATGTAAATTCCTGAACAGAGGTGCTGGATGATGTAGAGCTGACTTTTTATCTGTGCACACTTCTAGTTAAAAATATGATAATTGTGCACACCAATGAGGGTAGTTGGTAAAAACTAAATGTAAGCATGTGTGGTTTGGACATGGTGGTAATGAGATTACATAGTTATACAGTCACAAGCATTTGTCATTTTATTGTCATCTTGGTGAACAGTGACTCATGCGTGGCAGTGCCTGGTGTGTATGGAGCTCTCTGCGTTGTCTGCATTCACAATAACCATGTGGGTTCCACCAAGAAAACCTTCTCTTTGATCCCCAGAGAAGGCTTGTCACCTCCTCCAGACAACACTCCAGGATCACTCTGTGAGTTTTCATCTGGCAAGTAGTATGTCCTATCATTACAAGAGCCACCTCTCACCAGGGCTCTGATTACTGTAGTCCTTCTGCTGTAGGCAGAAATGGGAAGGGGGTGGTGTCAGAGTAACCCGGGAGAAAGCCTCAGTCCACAGAGGGGTCCTGTCCTCCTCCCCACTTCCAGCAAATAAGGTACTCTGAAGGCAAAGGCTATTTATTAAAGGATCCTGGATTGGATCCTTAATAACAGGCTTGCTCTTGACCAATCAGCAGATAGATTCATGTTACCTGTAGAAGTGAGGGGAGACCCTCCCCTTAGTTTATTCATCTTTGGGATAATTTTAAAAAATGGTTTATCTAGAACCTAATGGAAAGTTAGTCTACTCCAAAGTCCTCTGCCAAGGTGTTGACGACCAGGGCATCTAAGGAAGAGGAAAAACCTAATCACTAACCAACCCAAAGGGTTATTTGGGATGACTAGCTCCTTCCTAGTTAGGAAGGGCAGAAGAAAGGACTCATCTTGCCCCTGAGACTGTGGGCGACTGGGAGTCCCATTGACTGCAAAGCCCCTAAAGCAGCCCAAAGCCTGTCACATATTGAGCTGATGCGACCATGCTTAACTCACTTCCAGTTGCTACAGCTCTTGCAGTGCTTCAAGTACTTTGACCCGCTTACCGGCCTTTCAAGCCATCTAGACTCTGACTAGATGCATTGAAGCGCATTTTCCCATCTCAGTTTGACTGGCGGCTCGACTCTGTGGGAGCACCTGACTCGCTGTTTCCCAACCGCTGACTAAATCCAACAGAAGCTTTATCTCAACCTAACTTGAATGCCTACTCGACCCGCTGGAAGCCATCAACTAGGCTGCCTCAAACACTGACTGGACCCAGCAGAAGCATCATCTCGACCTCAATCTTGATTTGTTGTAAGCCATTGGCTCAACCCGTCTAGAACGCTGGTGCGAGCCACACGGATCCCCAACTTGAAATGGTCCTGACCCTGACTTCCCATGGAGAAAGCACGACTTGACTCTCTCAACAAGGAATTGACTGTAGAAAAGCTCCTAGAAGCCTGGCTCGGTGGTGTTGAGACCTGCAAGACAAGAAAGAAAGGTATTTGAAGTGGACCTGTGCCTCTGGTCTGCGTTAAAGGCCACAGTGACTAATAGTCCCCCTCTCTACCATTTAAAAGATATTATCAGTAACGTTGCTGCTGAAATCTCTACCGGAGCACCCCTGTCTACAAACCCAGAGTCCTCCTTTAGTGTAAAGTATATTTTCTCTGTGTTTTCCTTTATTAGTTGTGTACATTTTTGTTCGTTTAATTAAAGAGCGTAGTAGTTTTATAGAAATGTGATTGGACATTCTTTTGTTTTGGTATCACAGTTCTATTGTGGTTTGGATTTCTTCTATAAACAATTCACACCCTGCAGAAGATTATAGCCTGCCCAGAGTCTGTGCGACCCTAGGAGGCGACGGAACTATACCTGCAGAAGAGCAGTCATTTCGACGCAGTGGCTTCTGACCCAAATACCACCAAGAGAAAATAACAGAAATAAATGAGTGAGCTGTGAGCGCCATGGCCAGCATAAACTTAAAGCTAATAGGTCGGAAATCTTGATTTTTCAGGCTTCAATGATCAGATGAAGTCTGGCCTAAAGAAATGGTCCTTCCACTTATGCCAGTTCAAATGTTAGAAATGTAGCAGTAATGAATAATGCACCCCTTTCAATGGCACCCCAGGAAGCAGCAGCACAAAGTGGGCTCTTTATTTGCGGAGTAATTTTGCTTTTGAAACTTTTCCCCTTTGAGTACAGAACATCCTGGAACTGGAAACCTCGAAATTGATTGCACTAATAACTCTAATTGACACTACCTCAATTCCTCATGAAAAGACTGCAGCACCCAGAGAACCCGTAGGCCTGAGAGACCATGATACAGCAACTCTCCGCTCTTAGCAGAGAGTAGAGTTTTGTTCCCTATGAATGGGTCATCGTGCCATACACAGCAGCGGTCCTCCTTGCTTGTGGAAAACACATCAACAGTACATGCTGTGATGCTGGAAATGCATCAGAGTGACAGGGCCTCCGAATCCTTGTTCTTTATTGATTTATCATATTTGTTCTCTCTTGTTTTCCGTGCTGGAGTTCATGTGGGGCTCATGGTGGTGCAGCTCTTCATCTTTCTGGTTTGGTGAACAGACCCTTGGGATAGCCTTATGACACCCATGGGTGGGAGTACGACCCTGTTCTCCTAGTGTATGTTTTTGGGCACCTGTGTGTGGCCCGCAGAGCAGGGTATGAGCTGGTGGCAGCTCTGTGCTGATTTGACAGGTGCCCTGAGCATCCTCCATTTTGGGATGCCCAGGCACTGTCACTGGAATCAGTGGATTCCTGATGGAGACAAGATGGCCTCTTGCTTTCCATCACCTGATACCTTGTTTTTCCCGAAGTCCCATGAAGCCCTGACTCTGTCCCTTCCCCCTGACTGGCTGTTGGGTAGAATTTCCATATATGGTATTGTGGGGAAGTCCAGGCCAGACTGGCCAGAGCCTTCCCAATGACTGTATGTTGTGGGTACGCCTGTGGGCTGGGACCTGGGTGAATGGAGTGTGTGACGAATATGCATTTTGTGTTATGGGTGTCTAGCATCTGGTGTGTGAGACAGCCCTGCCTGAAACAGGTATGAATGCAGTGTGGAGTGCTGAATGGCTGGGTGTCGGTCTGAATCCACATTCCGTGATGTGAGCGTCTTGGATGGAGAAAAATGGTCTGAATGCACTATGAGCCTGATTGGCTGCCTGCCTGCCTGAATGCCCTTCCGAACGATTGGTTGCCTGAGTGTGACCCTGCAGAGTGAATGGGAGATCAACAGTATATCTGGGGGCCTCTCACTGATGGAAATCGTTCAGAAGCTGAAGTTGATACTTTATGCTTAACCTTGAAACCCACTGGAAGAAGAAGAATTGCTGTTGCTGTCCTTTGCCAATCTGAAAGCTGCTGTGGCTTCAAGGAACTGATCCAAGAGAGGACCTGGCTAGGAGACCTCTTCGCCAGCTACAAGGACATCGTGCACAGCTGATCTTTGCCAAAGCTCCCTGGAAGTCAGACCCTTGAAAGGCTGCCGACCAGAGACGAGGACTGCCATGGAATCACAAAGCAAAGTGCCCGGACATTGAAGTCCATCACCGTCGACGACCGCCGTTGCTGACCGAAGCCGCAGTGCTCCCTTGCCTAAGAACACTATGAACGAAGGACTCCCTCGCTCAGCACCTACCACTGCTTTTTCCTGCTGGAGAAAGTCAAGGCCGTTGATGCACCAAGGAGAATCTGCCGGTGGGTTTTCCGTCACCCGAAGTCCGCAGAGACACCAACGACTCAACGCCCTTGCTGGGCCAATAGTTCTTCAGTAACTCTTTGCGGCAACAAACTATTGTCGTCGAGGTGCACCGCACGCCTCATCTTTGCAGGATGTTCCCGACTGATCATCAACGAACACCGCCAGGACCCAAGCTGCTGCCTCAACGCCTTTGTTCACCATTCCTCCAGGGGATCTCGATGATCTGTGGCTCCTGCCTTAAAGGGAGCCGCTCAAGAAGGATCTGTCGACAACCTGACGTCGTACTCTACTATTGCAGGTACATTGGGGTGGTAGAACTTTTGTGGAAGGAAATAAGACTCACAGAGACAATATATGGACTGGGCTTGTATTATATCTTTATTTACAGGTTGCCCAGTTGGGGGGATCCTTATACGGATCTGTCCCTAGTGGTAGGGGCCCAGTATTCTGCCTATTGTTTTAACGAACCTGTTTTCCTCCTAAATCTATGGTTGATATTGTTTTACCGTATTGATTCGTATGCTATTTGAGCTGGGTACAGTGGATGCATTTTAATGGAATCAGAGTAATCGTGGTACTGCCTAGAAACTGTATATATTCACCATTTTAGAATTGTCGGAGCACAAAGTGGGTTATTGTGATTGTGTACATAACATGAATATTATTTATATCAAGACTGTGTTTTCACTAACATAGTGAGTGGACATTCCTTTGTGGGTGCTTGTGGCTAAACTGTACTTAAGAACTAGCCCGCATCACCTCCCGAGAGCTAGGCCTTGATTGCTCGCCCACGTTTGACCAAATAGAGAATATTTACTTTTGAACGCAGCACTGCGAGCGCTGCTCTTGCTGCTTGGCCGCTTCCTGGAGGGGGCGGGGCCTACTACCATCACGTGACAGATCACGTGATCACCTCACTCCTCATATTGCCGGCACAACCACCCTTGCGGCGTTAAGCCCTGGAGGCAGTAAGGGCTGGAGCCGCTGTTTGGCTGTGAGTACTGTGGTCTATGTCCATCTTAAGCTACCAGGGTACGGGGTGGAGAGTCGGACTCTGGCAGCTCCATTAGCCGCCGGGCGTTCCCAACCCTGCAACTGAGTGTTTACTTCAAACTCATTTCTTAATTGTGGATATTCTAGATAATTATGTTTTTAAGCTGACGTAATCAGAATTATACCAGAGGTTGTGAGCCGTTCTTCCCTCCGGTTTTAACGTAAACACATTCCTTTCGGCACAATTATAGTATAGAAGGTCTTGGTTTTTATATTATTCCTGTTCCCAGCCTTTTTAAAAAAAAAAAAGAGGTTACGAGCTGTTTTCCACTCAGGGTGTTCTTTCTCTCTACTCTAATATCTTCTAATACATTTCTTTTCTGGTCTTCTTTCTTTTTTATAATATGCCCGCACTCAGAAGCGGGTTTGAAACTGCTGTGAGTCAAGTTACTAAGACAGCAGAGGACCAATCAGGCTCTCTGACTCATCGTGAGGCACTTAATAGTATTGACCACATTGAAAATATGGCTGCCTCGATTTCATTGGTTGAGAATATCAATGAAAATTCAAATATTAGAGTGGAAGGGAGCCCGAAGGGACATTCCACCATAGATCCTGCAATTTTGAATGTTGCAACGTTGACTGAAGTAAATGTGGACATACCAGACATAGAGGATACGGGGGCGAATAGGGACATACCAGACTCTAGACAGGAACTCACAGATGAGGAATGTCTTCAACAAAGTCGAATTGATACTAAAAGGGTAGTCAGGTACCATGCGTCCACCCCTCTTCAGAAGAGGATCATTACTGGGAAATTACAGGCAGGAGATAAACAATGCTTGGAGTCTCTGATATGGAAGGGGAAACAACCCTGTGGAACTCTGCAATTCACCCATATTTCGCCGGCAACATTTTTTTTTGGGAAGGATAATAATAATAAGGTGCAGAAGTACCTCGATTCTCCTCAGTCTGGGAGCTCTAAGCAGGCTGGTGGGAGGGACCAATCTAAAGAGACCCCCATCTGCTCTAAGTATAATCTCAACCAGCCCATTCGAGAGAGTGATTTGGATGATTCCTTTTTTACTACGGCAGATGCTACAGGTCATCTGCTGAAAGAAATAGTTGATTTAGAGATACCAGTAGGTAGATTTTTGTCCAAAGACAAGGGGATGAGGAGCTTATCAGAGGGTGCGCCACTTGATACACTCTCACAAAATAGAAAAACGCCTACAATGTGGAAACAACAAGAGGGTAGACATCTATCCCCTATTAGACCGATCACAAAGATACTTATACCACCCATACACTGTAAGACTAGTCATACCCAAACTGATAAGGAAAGGAATGACTTACCCATAACTGTAGATAAAGCTACCGATCCTCAGCAAACCATATTGGAAAATCTTGGGGTAGCCGAAGATAAACAGGAGTCTCCTGGTTTGAGAAGGGAGGAGAGAGGAGATCACCTGACACCACTTTTATCCAATTTACACATTAGTTTGAATTTGGCCTTGAAAACCCTAGGTGAATCCCAAGAGACGATCGGGTGCTCCTTGGTAGGACAACAAGCGGCTTTCAACCAATTGGTGACTCGTCTGGCTTTCTTAGAGGGTATAGTGGAGGTTAAGAACCTTAATGAACAGACTACTAAAGAAAAGAGTCTATTTGAAAAATATAGAGAGGAGCTAGATACTAGGTTAATGACCATGGACGCTAAGATTACTACTCTGTTGGAAGTTATGCTGACAGGAGATCGCCCCACCACGTCAAATATGGTGGCAGAGGATCGAGCCTCCTGGGGAATAGGAGATAATAAAATCAATAATGAAAATTATGGGAAGGAACTGTGCTGTCCAGATAGTCCTTCGGTCCTTCTGGATGCCATAATTATGGCAACAGAAGGGCCCACTCAGGAACAGGACAGTGAAAAGTCTAACGCTCAGATGCAGGTGAGAGAAACGATAAAAGAGGGGGAATGTCTAAACATTAGTAATGAGGGCTCAATAATCTCCCAATATAATTCTTCAAAAAAAGGACAAAAAAGTAAACAAAAGACAAATTACAGAGAGGAACAATTAGCAGTTCAGATATTAGAAATAGGTTCTAATATGAATAATGATGTACCTGCTCCAGTTATTAGCTCGAACTACGATATAAATGAGATCCCCCAATCCCCTGTCGGTAGACGAAAAAAGACAAAAAAGCAGTCTAAGATGCCCAAAAAAAGTAAAAATATGCCTAATATAAAAATTAAAGGCAGAAATGCGAATCTTAAAGGTATTAGAAATATCCCGTCCCAGGAAGAGCCTGATGATAGGGGGAACCACAAGGTATCTAATAAAGAAGATGGTCAGGTTTGGGGGGAACCTAGTATTAAAGACTCCCTGCCCAGGGGGGAAATCAATACTGACCTAAATACGGAGGAGAATAATACACTAAAAGTTGGTCTGGAGCGCATACAAACTAAACAAACAAAGATGACAGCCTTCGGTAAAATAATTAGTACTAAACATGCTAGAACTTCCGTAGGTACACAACAAATTGGGCACCCTATTATTTCTCAAGAAATTCCAGCAGTAGCATCTCCCAGTACTTCCCCCTTACAAGGACCGATGGTGTTAGTTGAGAAGGGGACTGAATTTACTAGTAATAATACGGGAGATAGCCCCCAAGATACATATCTATCCAAAACCCAAGAATCTCGAGAAAAGGCTGTGTTTAAATCTAGTACTGACTATATAAAGAAGCAATCTAGTCCGGCCGAGCACCCTATAAAGATCTGTACAGGGAAGATACTGGGTTGGATCAATAATAATAATACAGATTTGCAGGTTTATTTAAATAGAACTTACCTTTTAAGTCTGTTTAAAAAGATTCCCTTATTACGAGCAATAACAACTGATGACATAGATTCCATCTCTCTACCTAATCATAATAACCATCGTATGGTAAGTTGTTTTCATTCAGCGATGGTAGCAGATATGGTACGTGCTCAAGAAAAGAATCTCAACTCTTTGGGTTATGATCTAACTACCCTAGCAGATGACAAAGAGGTTGACAAGTTTCTTCAATATAAGGAAACAGATAACAACGAAATTCAACAAACCTCACAATCAGGCAATAATAAATTAGAAAACTTGGGTCCAGGGTTGGCATTAATTTCTAGCCTTCTAAATAGTGGCCAGGATTGGTCATGGTTACAGCCAGCACTTAAAACCTTGGAGATATTCAGACAAGATAGTGGACGTTCCTAACAGTTCTACTATAGATGTGATTTCCTGGAATTCATGCGGGGGAGCTCACCTCGATATGTTTTTGAATAAAAGGGATAACTATGTGCACCCCCGTATTTATTTTTTTCAGGAAACCATGATGCTGTCTGATATACATATAGAAGGTTTCTATACTTTTTCTTCTTTAGCATCGCGTGGACCTTTGGGGAGACCTAGTGGTTGTCTGATTATTGCTATTGATCGTAATCTGGGGTTTTATGGGGAGGTGATCTTTAGGAGTGAGTGGCTTTTGGGCATCATTCTCACTTCAGAGAATAGGGTTGAACCGATTCTCATGCTGAATCTCTATTGGAACCCGTTAAAAGTGGCGATTGATGAAGTGGAAGATACTCTCAATATGATTCTGGGAGGATGGTTCGAGAAAGGGTTTGGCAATCGCATTATCTTGGGAGGGGACTTCAACTCGGCCTGCGCCGAGGGTTCCTCACTAAATGAAAGGGGGGTGATTCCTAGATTGCTCCCTCCACATATTAAAAGAGGCATACGGTGGGATAATTATCTCGATCATTGGGACCTGGGTCTTTTAGATCATGCTTGGGATTGGGACTTACCTAAATTTACTTGGAAAAGAGGAAGTAATAAGTCTAGAATCGACTTCTTCTATGTTTCAAATAGCTGGAAGCAAGCCTGTGGAAAGTTGACACTTATGGAGGTGGAATTGGGTGATCATATTCCCTTATGTTTTTCTCTTTCCATTCCAAATGTGGGTAATTATATTAATCCCTCGCTGTATGGTCTAAAGGCTGGAAATAATGGGAGAAGGGTTGTATGGAATAAGAAAATAATTATGAAATTTAATAACCTGGTTTTGGGTCTCCTATCCCGAAGGTCGCCTCATTTTACTAGTGGTGAAGATATAGATCTGGGAGGATTCGACTACAATACTATATTGTCATGTGTTTATAAAATTAGTAGCACCAGTGTTAGGGAGGCCACAAAACCTAGGATGAGGGTGGGTGACCCCAGAATCCAAACCTCTAAGCGTAATAAATATAGTGAAATCAAAGCTTTGAAGAAAATGCCCATTCCCTTCTTCGAATTTCAGCTTAGAAAGAAAAAAATTATATTGAAACATAAAAATCTGATCAAATCACTGAGAATGGATCAATATCACGAAGCACACCAATTGATGATGCATAATCTTTGTAAGGGCAGAGATGTTAAATTTTGGGCAACTATTAATTCTATGCTTACGCCTGCAAAAGACAAACTTGATTGCCCGATCCAAGCAGAAGTGTGGAGTGCTTTTTATAAGCAAAAGTTTGCTTTACCTGCTGACCTTACAAGAGAACAGGTCCTGGATTTAGGTCCTCCCGTGGTGGAAGACTGTGGGTGGGATTTAGAGGACATCAAATGGGCCATTAACAAACTTAAACCTTCTAGAGCACCCGGCCCGGACGGCATTCCACCCTTCGTCATAAAGACATCCCCTGGAATATGGGCTGATTTGCTCAAACCAATATTTGATGATATTTTCAAATACCATACTATTCCTAAAACTTGGGCCCAGAGTATCATTGTCCCTATATTTAAAAAAGGGGACGTCCTTAATCCCCAGAATTATAGACCTATAGCCCTTTTAGATGCAGCTAGTAAGGTCTTTGGCATTCTTCTTTTAAGGGATATTAATAAATTTACTAGAAGGAATGTCTGCTTCAGTAAATTTCAGGTTGGCTTTAGAGAAGGTTTGGGAACAGACCTGAACGGAAATATTTTGGCTCACTTAAGAGACACAGTCCATCAAACTAAAATGGGTGAAGTCTATATGGCTTCCTTGGATCTCTCTAACGCCTTTGACGGGGTCATTAGAGATAGATTGTGGTCCAAAATGTTAGCAATGAATTTTCCACGTAAGACTGTTCAACTCTTGGCTCTATTACATAGAAACACCTCTGTCAGGGTGCGCTTATCTTATGAAGGCTCCCTTTCTGATCCCATTGAGACTGAGGTGGGGGTTAAGCAGGGCTGTTCACTTGCACCCACGCTCTTCAACCTGTACGTCAGTGATGTGGAGGATATGTGGCGGGGTCCTTCCATCGCTCCCGTTAGGATGGGAAGTTTGGTTATCGAGTGGATGGCCTTTGCGGATGATTTCATTCTTTTCGATCGGACCCCACGGGGTCTCCGTAGAAGGATGGATATTTTCTACCAATATGCTATGATGAATAATCTTTCCCCCAATGCATCTAAATCTCGAACGATTGTAATCTCTAAGAAGAGAGTTGTTAAATCTTATGTTTGGAAGATGGGGGACAACCCTGTGGAACAAGTGCAGGCTATAACATATTTGGGCTATAATTTCTCTAACAACTCTAGTCTAAAGAGGTGGAAATTGGGTCTCGCAGAAAAAGCATCTAAATTAAAGACTCAAATGAAATTTTTGAGGGTTCGAGTATGTAAATTTTCGCTCCTACCCATTAGACGTTTCTACCTAGCTAAATGTGAGCCGGTTCTCTTATATGGTCTGGATATCTGTACCAAGGATATGAGTTCCTATTTAAATGTGGTTCAGGGAAAATTATGGAAGGAAGTAATGGGCCTTTCCTTGGCAATCCCTAATGCCATTATCCGGCACGAATTATGTCTTGTCTCACTTAAAGCCAGATATTTGTGGAGACAGCTTTCCTTTTTTAGAAAAATGAATGATCCTCTTACGAATACCCTTTATGAGTTGTTGAATAGGGTGATTAAATCTGGGTCAGTTCAATCAATTAAGGGATTTAGTGACAGAATGAATTCTCTGCTATATATTTTGGGCTCTAGTTTAGACGACTTGGTGCAACGACCCGGCCTAGTTAAGAAATTGTTATTCAAGGCGGATTGGGTGGATACAGTCAATAAAATAGAGTCCTATGCAACTTATAAAGAATATGCTAAATTTGTACATGCAAGGGAATGTATCCCCATTTACTTACTTAGATTCCCCTGTTATAGGGCGAGAACCACATTTATGCGTTTTAGACTCAATCAGATGCCGACCCTAGAAAGAATTCACTATTGTATACATAAAGAAAAGGTGCCTAATTATACTTCACTTTGTCTTACATGTCGTTTCTGTGGAGAAACTGACATGTTAGAAACTCTCAAGCACCTCGTCTTAACATGTGTCCATTTTGGGTCGAAACGAGCTCTATTCCTCACCGATAGATTTGATGAGGATTTAGAAATGTCGAAAAATTTGTTCTGGAGTCGCTGTATGTGGGGAGCTAACATTTCTCTGATTCTGGCTTTGAACTCATTGCTCCAAAATATAATGGAGGAATTGGAAGCCAGAAATAGAGAGGTGTTTGTGTAGGTAAATATAGGATACTAACGGGCAATGATATTAACAAGGCATATAATTACTATGTAATCTGTTTTTAGGGCTGGGAAGGAAATTTTTTTAAGAATTTTGTATAATGTTGATGTCTCTGATGTTTTAGATGAAATTTCTTGCTTTGTTCCTTCTTTTGTATGGTATGATAACCTTTTTTTGTATTAGTGCGTTCACACATGCTTATGTATTGGTAGTACGAAAGGTAACAATGTGTGGTTTTTTTTTTTTTTTTTCTTTTTCTTCTGTCTTCACTTGTGGTATATGTTGTATAAGGTTTTATGCAAACTAATAATACAACAATAAAAATAAAAAAAAATAAAAAAGAAGCTTGTCTACACCCTTTTTCTGGGCTGTGGCTGGCTCAGATTGGCTTATAGGGCAATCGTTCAAAGACTGAAAATCCGTCCCAACAGGGGCCGGTGGGTAAGTTTGGTGGACCAGTGTGCGCCACTTTTATGAATTTGTGCCTTGTGCTTTTGGTAGCTTTGACTAATGGTATTAGCCAATACACTTGTAAATGCACAGATTTGATGGACATGTTTTCTAAACATTCCTAGGTACTACTCAAAAGCATTAAACCCAATTAGCAGGGTCTTCCTCAGGGCTGTATTCCATAGGACAATCATCATAAATTACATATAATCAATAAAATACCTATGGGCAATGAGCTCCTGCTTGCCTACCGATTCATGAATTTACAAAGATGTCACTATAAAATCATTTCTTCTTGAGTTCAACATATAGGTGTGGGAGTAGCTTCTTAGGGCTCAGCCCCAACTACTGAAAAGTTTATTGCAGGAAGTCATTAAATGATCTCTGTGATTCTGGGCCACTTTTGATTTGGTGAGCCCATTTATTCTTTTGGGCATGTCCCCGGGCTGGGGATTTGAGATATGAATAAGGGAAGACACACCCCTGCCCAGAAACCTTCAAGGAAGAATAGGTATAGAATACGGAGAAATAGGGTACTCGTTACGGGGGTCCTTATCTCGTGGGCCAATGACATGTAGAAGCCAATCGGATATGGGAAAAACAGGGGCCCGTCCCCCAGATCAGGGTACAAGCTGGGGGAAAGTGGAGTCTGCTACTGTGGGGGTTTGGAACCTAGATCTATGGGGGTTACCTCTTGCAAAGAAGCAAAACACCCAGTTACAGTCTAACATCAACATGTAAACACAAGCATGCAGTAATCACCTAGAGAGAAAACGATGGCTGCACTGTTTCAGAAGGAGGTCTGCCGTGAAAGGAGAGGCCACTGTGGCTATGCCTGTCTGTAAAAGATAACTTTAAAGAGTCATAGTTTATATTTTACTTTATTTAGGATATTTGATATGGCGCATACCTTACCCGAAGGCAACCAGAGAAGTCTACATCAGTGAGAACACACAAAAACTACAATATACAATCAATATATCCACAAAAGGAACAGATACAAAATAACAGTAAATTGACAATGCTCTTGTACGGTTTCTTCAGGAAGAAAGGACCTGCTCACCAGCCTGACTTTCCTGTTACCAGGCATGATATATGAACACAATCCCTCTATTATGCCTGCCACTGGAATTATGTCGTCAGGCCGTGTCTTTGCTGGACAGGTCCCTGGAGTTGATCCTGATTTTAGCATTGCTCCCTGCACGTCCAAAGCAAGACTGCACAACCCCATGGAAGGAGCGGTCTGCGACCCACCCGTTTCACCCCTGCGGCCTGCATAATGGCGGCCTTTTTGGCTCTTCAATTCTTTTCTCACCTGACACACTTGACCAGGCTCGGACTGACCGATAGGGCACTAGGGCAACGCCGGACCAAAAACGCAAAAATGCTAGCGTGGGCACGTGTTTTTGGTCAAAGTGGGCTACTTCTTTTGCCCATGTGGGCCAGTTTGATAAGTTACTTGGCCGTGCGGCTTGTAGTTTTAAGCAGTGGTACTGAATGAATATTCTTTAAAATGCACAATTTGCTTCACATTTTATTAAAAGCCTCCCCATTGGGTACTACAACAATCTGTCACAAAAAGATTGAATTGCCATTTGCAACGGTGGGCCACTTTTTCATTGGGGCCCGAGACAATGTTATGCCCCAGTCCGACCCTGCACTTGACCAATCCCGGCAGGCGTGATGAACACAGCCCAGGCGGCACTTCAGTGTGCGCAGTGCCCTGGGGTTCAGAGAACTGCACCTGGAGGTATGCAAACACATTCCCCCTGTAGGTTGCAGTGAGATAGTGTAGACGCAATTAGCCCGCCCACCTAAAAAGAATTTGGGGGCATTGAAAGTTTGTATATGATGTTGTTTTCTCCCTCCCTGCCCCGGAGACAACTATTGTCCCCTACTCCTAAGGCAGGCCAGTGGGGGGAGATGAGACACCTGTTTGTGGGGAGATGGAACACCAATGTTGCTCTCCTCCTGGAGAGTGGCCTGCATCCCAGGTCACAGGATGCTCTATCAATATTCACTCATCTCTGGCACCGGCCAAGCAGAGGGGAGATATTGGAGGGATGCCACAGTGTCATGTATATCCCCTCACAGTGTAGCCCCTGTTTCCTGGCCCTGGTCCGTGCACGGGTGTACACGCCCCTTCCGCGAAGCAGGCACAGTTCCCATGGAAACCATCACCCCCCCGCCCCTCAGCCCACTGGGCTGGGAGGGGCGGTGCACCTGCCTAATAAAATTGCTATGACAGGAGATGGGCCGCATCCGAGACACAGACACCAGAGTGAATTTCATAGAGATCCCAACGGGGACCCCTCTTTATTTAATAAAAATAAAAATATTTATTTCCTTTTGCCTGGGATTTCCCTGGTGTGAGCCCCATCTGACTGAGGAACCTGCTACTTCAGATCACCCTTCCTTGGAGGGGTCTCAGGGACCCTTAGGTTGAGTCTGCCCCAACAGATTTCCTGCCTAACCTCAGGTACCACCCACATGGAGTGTGAGGTCAGCGGATGACCTCTGTGAGTGGTCCCATCTTGCTAGACAGCCTCAGGCAGACCGCCACACTCTCCCACTACCTCATGCAGGAGTATCTCCCCTCTGCCCCCTTTTTTTGAACTACTAGCCCTATGCATTTAATGTCCTGCTTAACCCTGCTTAACATTTACTCTACTTAACATTCCCCCTAACTTCCCTACACCCTGCTTAACATTTAATCTACTTATCAATAATTAACTATACACATAACTTAACATACATATATATTTGCATACAACATGAACATATAAGACACTCTTTCACAATGGGGTGACTGGTGCAGTCACCCCTTTACAGCACCTTGAGGTCTGTACTTATGGCGCTGGCTCTGGATGAGTGGACTATGCTGTCTCTTGGGGAAACTACCCCTAGAGGGTGGTGTTGCACCGCCTATGTAACAGGGCTACTGAGAGAAATATTCCCTCCACTAAACTACAATAAGATTGTATCGCACTTTACTTGTTCCGTTTTGCTGAACCAATGTTTTCAAACATCCACTGTGCTCAACTTTAGATGCTGCAAACCCCTACACCGAAGTGAACCCAGCTATGTGCATATTTATGCCGAATCAATCGTCATTATGGAGGCAGCAATACAAATAAAAACAAGGGCTGTTGTTCCAGCCAGAGGCCTAGACACGGTAGGCCCTGAGCGCTAAAGGCCCACACAAAATCTTTCAGCGCCCACTCAGCAGCGCTGTGTGGGCATTTACAGATGTTTATGTCACTGCATTGGGCCAAACCGCATTAGCTTCAGGCCCCACTTGTTGGACAATCCTCACTATGCCTCTGGTTCCAGCACCAACCCCGAGGCATTCAAGTGGGGATTTCCAATTGTAATCTATCCACACTTGAGTGTACCCCAAGAAGTTTGCCTAGCACTGACTATCGTGCTGCTTACAACCAAACAACGCCCATAAACAAAAAACACGAAACGAGTCATTGAATACTGACTGGTCTACCCAAAGCTTTATCAAAAGGATATCCATTCGCATGGTCGACCGGTTTCAGTGACTACACATCGCTCTGCCTCTTCTCCAGGACCAGAACCAACCCTTCAAATCTGCTTGCGGTCATAACCTCTATCCTCTGTCACATTCGAACAGCAGCTGAAACCCAACCTGTATGGGGAACAGAAAGATTTATACAAAAATGACAGTGGCACCTCTGCTTCTCTTTAGCACTAACAGCATACTTGTAGTGCACGTTCACACTATTTAACAACCCGGTTCCAAACCCATGAGAACCACGCCTACCTGCAGGCAACTGTCGTTTTCCTTTGGCGTCTTCTTCCAGGGATGTCCACTTCTTGATGGTGGTCGACCAGTGGTCATGATACCCCGAAGTGGAGTTCGTGGAGTCAATGGCTTTTGATGACATGACGGTGGCCGTCGAAAAGATCTTTGTGGCACATGGACTACCCCAGACTCTGAAAATGGGCCGCCATTCCAAGGAGGAAGCTTTGCTCAGCTGATGGAAGAATATGGAATCCAGCACAGGAAGGTTATGCCAGTCTTGCCTCGTGCCAATGGGAGGCTGAGAGATTCATGAGGACCCTAAACAAGGTGTTCCGGATTGCGCACGGACAAGGTCAGGGTCTACGTTGCATGCTGTATCAATTCCTTCGGGAATATCGAGCGACTCCTCATGGCTCTTCCGGAGTTGCCCCGGCCGAAGCCATGCTCCAAAGGTGCCCGAGAGTTCTTCTGCCGGAAGCAGTACTGAGGGAGCAGGCCGTCATCGACGATGAACAGGTGGAATGAGAAAGGAGACATTGGACTGAGAGTGAAAATGTGAGAAGGGGGCTCCGCCAACATCAATTGGCTTTGGGCGAAGAGGAACTGCCACCCCCAAGGGAAGATGTCGCTGTACTATGAGCCTACCCCCCTGGACATTGTGGCAGTAAAAGGATTGGTGGTGACAGCATCAGATGGGCAGTCGATGGTCACCAGGAACGCCAGCTTCTTGGGGGGGCTGTCCAGCTGCAGGCCACCCCGAGGAGAGAGTCTGCTGAGGTGCCAGAGGAAGGGGGAGGTCCTGCATGTACATCGTCTCCCCTGGATCGAGGGGACACAGGTGAGGAGAGTCCATGCCAGGAGTGGGCAGAAGATATCCCCATAGAGTGGCGAGGGGAGGCCTGCCCACCCCAGTGACTATGTACTTAACTCCTGAACTGACCCTCATGGCGGCAGCTGGGACCAAGCCACCTGTTGTGGCATGCCCAGGACACTATACTGGTCATTGTTAGTTTATACGTTTGAGAACGTTTTATCGTATGCTGTGTTTTGTTGTTATGATAAAGGAGGAGTGTAGTGTCTGTGTTTTTAAGAAAGACACACATGGTGGAGTGACGTTACTCCGCCGCGTGTGCTTAATAAGAGGGGCACGTCACGTGCACACCAGAGTGTCTGTGGAGCCTGGATGTTTAACAGTGTCCCGTGTGATCTCTGTGGACCAGCGGGTGCTCGCGTCGCCGCGCAGGGGCCTGGTGCTGCCCTATTGTAGCATACAACACAATTGGAAGCACAGGATTATTTCAGATACTTATTGTGCCTTCAGTTGCTACAAACCTACAAAAGAGGCAACCAGCACTCAATATCCTCAAGATGGAAAACTTTGTATGTGCGAGTCATATCGCGAGAAACAAGCTAACGTCCGATGATGCTCGATTTGTCAAGCAATGCAGCCATAATTACCTTAACGGATGACCCTGTATTTCATGTCGCAGGTACGCTGACTGCAGGGCAATTGTCCCCCTTTCGATCGAGTGCGAAATCGGGTAAGGCTGTTTGGTGTATTTAAATTGACCACTACAACCGTAGCAGTCATGTGACATTTCTTGTACATGAAAGATAGCTTGAAATATACTGCAAAGTTCTGCCCCCATCTTAAATGGTGAATCAGGCGGGCACCTTGACCCGGGCTATGAATGAAACCGCTGTTGCTATTGAGATCTTACACAATTATCCATAGCCAAGAATACGGTTCACATAGAACATTCTCTAATACAATACACATTCAAACCAGTGAATGATCTGACACCTTTGACACACAGGTCATCACCGGACCTATCCCAGCTGTTTGCTCAGTACTGCAAACTGCACCACCGTGCACCAGATACGTACATTCCAATTTTCACCATAGCAAGCGGCAAACACTAATTCTGCCCATTTATAATGGAACTGTTGTAAATGGTGTACTTCCATTCTGGGCTGGTGTTATTAATGTGTATGGAGCCTACAGCCTGTTCTACCTTCAACTGGGCAGTGTGGACAATCATGCCACTGGACCTCTTCATTGATTCCCTGAAGAGGAGTCTTCAAGCTGAAGAACCATTGTTGCTCTTTTTTTAGCAGAATTTGCTGAAAGATCCCCACTCCATCTGGGTAGCTGGACCTTTTCTGGCACTTCCCATCTCAGGTCTTGTGCTTGATGGTCCATCTGCAGGAAATGTGCCACCAATGGGGCCATCATCTTCCTGGTCTTCATGCACGACTTATGCTCAATGATTCTTTTCTTGGCCACCCGCTCTGTCATCCCTATGTACTTCAGGGGACAGGGGCAAGTGATCAAGTAATCAACCCTGGGGCTGTTGCAATTAGTGTAATATGTCTGGATCCATGGGTGTTTCCAGCAGATATCTATGGTACTGCTTCTGCTTGTTTGTGGACATACATAGCAAGCACTGCATGGTGCATGTCGTGTTATTAGTCCATAGTTCACAGTAGCCTACTGCCGCATCCAGGATCTGGTTGGTTTCTCGAATATCACGTCTCAGAGTTATGGGAAAACACAGTCTACTTAAAGCCACCTTACCAGTATTCAGGATCAAAATCTCCCTCTTCAATTGGTTAAAAAGCAGAGAATAAATAAAAACTGCCATGATAGATTCTGCCTCTGGAGACTTACATTTCTGTTCCAATATCATCTCCCTAGGGATGTTCTGTGCACGTTTGAGTGCATGATGACAATCTTTTTTGGGTAGCCTTTCTGAATGAGTTGTTCATGCAATTGTTTTGCCTGTGTTTTGTAATCATTAGTCTCTGAACATGATCAGTCAGTTTTTTAAAGATGGCAGTTTTCAGCCCTCTATCTTGTGCACCGATAGTAAGGTTATCAGGTAATATTATCCCCACCAATAATATCGCCATACATATGGTCATGGGGTAAGGCGATATTATTAGTGGGTATAATTTATGGGGTTATTGGGACCGGGGGTTTTGGGGGTGTCCCCTGCTCCATTAAAAAATAATGGGGTTTGTGGGGGTGTCCCCCGTAGGTTCCATGGCTTAATATTGCAGAGAACAAAAAGGGGGATGGACCACAGACTTCCTCCTGCTCCTGTTGCTACACTGACTAATAGGCGGAAGTTATTGATGGAAATTGAACCGCATTAATAGCTCCAGCTGTCCGGACAGAGACAGCTTCTGGTAATGCTCTGGACACACAAATCTGGTGTCAAAAGCTGCGGTTCAATTTCCATCAATAATTTGTGCCTGAAACGAATTCGGCATGCACAACTAGAACCACCTCTAACATCAGACCAGATGCCCTCTGATATGGGCAACATCTACTGAGGCGATTTCTTTCCTCTACATGAAGGAACTTTCTTCCAGAAATGCGTAACTTGAGATGCATTCCAATTTGGAGACTTGTCCTTGTTTGGTTCATCTAATCAGATCACTAATTTTGGGGTTAGAAGATTAACATCAACACAAAAATACTCTTTTCTGTCCTGATGAAGGCCTGTCTTAATATCAAGGAAAGACCACCGCATGGATGTGGACTATCTCACTTCTTAAGGCCGAAACGCAGTGCGTCAACACCACTTTTTTGTTTATCCATTGGATCACCTTCAGTGCAACATAAGGGTGATAATCAACAAGCACCCTAGGGGGATGGTGCATGGTACCTAAAGATAAGACTGTAAAGGAACACAGAGACAGTATAAAACTCTCAGAAGAGCATAACAAACACAATTGAGAAGTGTGACTACTGTGAATCATCTGAGTCCAGTCCAGACAATAAGACTGTAGGTGATTCCGTCTGCTCTTTTTGTACACTGTGGTAAGACACTGCTCCCAAAAGGGAGGGCTATACAGCTAGCAGATTTTCCAAAAAGAGATAGTAGGGTATGAAAAATGTGATGGCATAACAACACAGGCCAAAAATGAGCTAACCCAGATTGAATGTCATTGTGTATTTTGTAGAAATGGTACAAAGAAATGTTTTTTTTAATGTTTGAATAAGGATGAATAGTCAAGTAAAATCTTCACTCATATGTATAAAAAGGTTCTTTTGAATAAATATATCTTGTGTGAAATATAAAATATATTTTGTGTTGAATAAGAAACAGTTTCTTATATCAAGTGGTGTGGTTTAGAGTGACACTAGTCCGTAACTCTCGAGGGTTGTGTGACGTTGGATCTGACTATTATTAGTCAGTGTAGCAACAGGAGCAGGAGGAAGTCTGTGGTCCACCCCCTTTTGTTCATTGTCTTACGCCTTACTGACCACAGGCCCCTCGTAAATATAAAACTATAAGGTACGACCTTCTCTTACACGCACCCATTGCAGTGCCAGATTTCTGCTCATAAAAATCTTCCTGATATATAAAGTAGTTTTTTGTCAGTGCTCTTTCCGCAAGCTGTAGTATCAACATTGAGGGAACACCCCCTGAAATGCCCTTGGCCTCGAGTAGATGTTGGATTGCTAATAAGGTAACCTCTTGGGGAACTTTTGTGTGAAGGGATTGAATGGGCCTCATTACAAGGTTGCCGTTCTGGGAAAATTGATGCCGGTATTACTGTACTAGCATCGTTTACCGGACCGGAGTGTTATGAGCCGCGATGCTGGTGTCACCGGCATCGGCAGGGACCTGTCATGGGCGGCCTCACCGTTGCTGGTATCAGCGATGACACGCGACCTGCCATGGGCGGCCTCACCGTTGCTGGTATCAGCAATGACACGCGGCAGCCTTGCCAGTGAAACCAGCATGCTGCTGTCAAGTGCGCATTAAGAGGTGCACCGACATGCAAATACTGGCATGGACATGCCGGTAACAATGGATACAATGATACCGTAAAAACCGGCATCGCAGTGCAGGCGTTAATAGGAATCTGATGTGCATAAACCTGCCACAGGTGGCCACAATCAGCACAGGTGGAGGCAATGGAGTCTGGCAGAGCACAAAAGGAGCACTCCCACACACCACATGCCTCCCAAATCCACAATGCTACCATTCACACTAGCAGTACTGGAGCTGGAGGACATGCATGCACAGCTACTACTGGAGGAGGCAGTGAGCCAAAACATGCAGCATATGCACAGGAGGAGAAGGAGGGCAAGAATGGCCAGCACATACCCAATGTGCAGGCAGTTGTACCCCACAGGCAGCCACCAATCCCTCGCCTAAGGGACAGCCCATTAAATCTAACCCCTTCCCAGATCAACACCCTGTACCGGCTGGACATGGACACCATCACCACAGTAGTGGACCTCATACATGATGACCTGGTGAGCCTAATCAACATCCGGACAGCCATCCCCCCCTTGCTGAAGGTAGTGTCTGTGCTACACTTCTTTGCCACAGGCACCTATCAGCACACAGTGGGGCAGCTACATGGGATCTCCCAACCCTGATTCTGCCGTGTGGTCACCCAGGTGCTAGATGCACTACTGTCCCATTTACGTGACCACATAAGCCTGCCACGGACAGCAGAGGAGGTGAATGACACTTGCAGGCATACCCAACGTCATCGGTGCACTCGACTGTACACATGTTAAACTGGTTGTCCGCCATGCTGTCGAGGTAGTGTAACGCAACAGGAAGCTGTACCATTCTGTGAATGTATTGATGGTGTGCGATGCATGCAAAAAGATCACTCATTGCTGTGCAAGATTCCCTGGCTCCACACATGAATCCATGGTGCTGTGGAACTCCACTCTGCCCCACTACATGGCATGACATGCTGGACCTCGTACCTGGCTGTTGGGTGAGTCTAAGCACAGGAGCATGATGGGTGTTGATTTGGGGGGGCTGTTAACAGCATAGCTAACATGTCTGCTGGGTGGGCCCTGAGGGGTGTTGATTGGGGTGGGTGGGGCATCTGTTAACAGCATAGGCAACCTGTCTGCTGGGTGGGCCATGAGGGGTGTTGATTGGGGGGGCGGTTAACAGCATAGGAAACCTGTCTGCTGGGTGAGTCTGACCACAGGGCCATGAGTGTTGTCGGAACATAGCATAGGATAGCATTCATGAGGAGCACAAGGGCACACTGCATGCATACATCCATCAATACACCTGGAATAACCTGTAAACATCAGCAGGCATGCACTGAATTGCAGAAAGACTAGGTAGGGCACTACTGTAACGCTCACCTGACACCCACAGAGGCGCTGGCCTGGTTCGCGCTGCTGTGACCTCTTCTAAGGTGATGCGCAGGGTTCGGAAGACGGAGTGGACCGGGCCCCCAAATCTGGCTTGTCTGGCTCGCAGAAGTATCCTTCTGTAGGCGAAAATAGGGGATTAACTGTCTGCGGGGTAATGCAATCAGCCTCCCACTTTCCCCTCTCACCCTCCTCGAAACCCTTCTGTGATTCCTTGTAGCGTCTCACCTTAGGGTCTGGAAGGACGAGCTCTCCATCCTGCTTCTGATGCAGGGGCGCGTTGGTATCCAGTTACTTCACTGGATTTTCGGATTGGTGAGAACTAAACTTGCTTGGCTTCCAGGTAAGTTTTTTGATAAGAGGTTCCCCTTGAGTCCATGCATTAATATACTAATGCTAGTGTCTTTTTCCCCATAGGGGCCGGGGTACGATATGCTGGGGAACAGGCACCGACCGGAGATGAGAGGTGAAATCCTTGTAGAAATCAGGTAAGTCTTTAATGAGCGTTTTTTGGTAATGTTTTTTCATTCGCTCATTAACGCTGATGTCTCTTTTTCCCCTTAGGGGCCGGGGTCCGGAAATGCCAGGATGCGGCGTGGACCCGAAATGAAGAGGGAATTAATCAACAGGTCAGTCTTAACATGGAGATTTAGCTTTCCTTATTCCCTTCTCTCTCTCACCTTTTGTTCTGGTCTTTTTCTTCCTAGGCGCTGGGGCGTGACTGCGAATCCGGATGATCGCTGCTGAACATGGAGGCGCCCAGTAAAGGTGAGTGGAATGCGGCGCTGCATCGATCGACGCGATGAGCTTTTAAATAAAAGTCTTCCTTTTCAGGATTGTCGGCGAGATGTCTCCGGGATGTGGATTTAGCAGGTAAGGACTTTTCCTTCTTCTGTTCTCTTCTTCTCTTCCTTTGCAGGTGATCCAGGATGCTGGCAGGCGTGGCAGAAGTCAGGATGCAGGAGCAGACATGGTGAGCGTCCAGCTGCTAGATGCAGATAACGCAAAGTACGTGTGGCTGTTCGGGTGGGGTTTAAATAGCCTTGGAAGAAGTTGCAGGTATGTATCCTTCCTCCAATCAGGTATGTATCCTTCCCCGACCACGCCCGGATGGTAAATTAGTCCCACAGGTAAAGTAGTTCCTTTCAGGCCGCAGCATGGTCTGCATCAGGTAAGTGCACCCAAGCACATCCATAATGAGCCTGGCGCCTATGGCGCCAGGACTGATGTCTTTTATGAGCCTGGCGCCATGGCGCCAGGACACTGTCCAAAGGGCCCCTATATGGGGCTGCTGGGTCCTTCCTTGGGGACTGGATGTCCGCTTTCAGAGACGCAGGGCTTGAACCGGCTCCTGGGAGCGGGCATCATGACAACTACAAGGTTAAGTCAGATGAGGGATTCGACCTATAAACCACATCATTCACAAACAGCAGGACATGAAACCACACAAATGCAATGGAACTACACCATACACGGCGTACTGGGTGCCTTCAACTGTGACCACTGTAAAAGAAAATTAATGTGCAACAGAACTGAAGCATGCAGATGTATAAGGCCTTCACAGCTGTGTCCATATGCAATCAACAAACACAGTGCACACACCGGCACATGTATCAGGGACGTCACAAAACATGAACCACATGTACCACAATGCACCACTCTGTAGTGAGAATGCATGAAATGCATGATATCAGCAAAGCTATTCACGAGGCATGCTACCCTGCCAGAGAAAATACCATCTGCCACACAGACAAAATCAGTCACTGCACTCAATACACAGGTACACCGCAGATCAGTATGCCTGTCATGTCGCCTTAAGAGACACATCCACGTGCAATGGGTCAAGTATGAACATTTAAAAATCCAACATAATTGGCTAACACCAAGATATGATTGAGAGGTGAAGTGGTATCCCCAGTATTCATACTACATATACAGGTCTCCATGTACACATCCATCGACACCTTCCCCCATATGACTAGGTCAGACATGCATTGGTGGTATGTTTCACAGGCGAAGGGTTGTATTACTGTAATATGGCTGGGTGGGTGTCAGCATGGTGGAACAGCACTGTATTACATGAATTAAATTCGGCATATGTATTAGTTCCCACTGTATATCCACAGCCCATTTGCATTGGTAACACATCAAGTAAATCTGACACCATTATGGTCTGTTGTACTTGAATTGTGGAGTGCAGGTCCCCATTCATGTAACTCTGTTCCACCATGCTGACACCCACCAAGCCGTATTACAGTAACGCAACCCTTCACCTGTGAAACATACCACCAATGCATATCTGACCTAGTCATATGGGGGAAGGTGTCGATGGATGTGTACATGGAGACTTGTATATGTAGTATGCATACTGGGGATAACACTGTGTTACATGAATCAAATTCGGCATATGTGTTAGTTCCCACTGTATATGCGCAGCCCATTTGCATTGGTAACACATCAAGTAAATCTGACACCATTGTGGTCTGTTGTACTTGAATTGTGGGAGTGCAGGTCCACATTCAATGGGCCATGTGAGAGCAGCTGTACCCACCCCCCCCCCACCCATGGATCAGCCCAAGTAGACTCACCGGGCTCATGCAGAATGACACATGCCATGTACAGTTTTGAATCCTTGTGCTCAGTTGTATTTTCATATGGACAGTGTACAGCCTGTGCTAACATGGAGTGACCTGGGAATCCACAAGTACCCTTTCTATTGCTCCCATGCAGGTGATGCTGGATATCCCCTGATGGGTTGGCTCATGACCCCCATCAGGCAACCACACAACAGGCACGAAGAGGCGTACAACCGTGCACATGCACACACTTGTGTCGCCATCGAGGAGACATTTGGCCTGTTGAAGTCCCGGTTCCGCTGCCTCATCAGGTCGGGGGGTGCACCGATTTACAGACCTGTGAAGGTTGGCAAAATTGTGCTAGTATGTGCCAGACTGCACAACATGTGCATCGGCGCAACATTCCCCTGCACCCTGATATCGACATGATGCCACCTGAGGATAAGGATGAGGAAGATGCTGCGATTCCTCAGCGCAACATTGTCAATGATGGACGTGCAACACGGCAAGACTTAATTGACCACTTGTTTTGATGGACTGTAACATACACGGCACTGGGCATGGGTCACACTAGACACTGGACACTGCACATGATTAAAGGGACACACACTCAAGAAGCAATGTCCAATATTGTTTGTTTTTCGGACACCAAGTGTATTGGAAGTAGATATGAAATGTGGAATTGAAAATGTTTTAACCATACACATCTAGGCAGTTTAATTGACCCCACAACCCCTCCCCCATGACCCGCACACCCAATACCCCAACACCCCCTCCCCCACTACCCACACACCCAATACCCCAACACCCCCTCCCTCACTACCCGCACACCCAATACCCCAACACCCTCTCCCCCACTACCCGCACACCCAATACCCCACACCCTTTCCCTCACTACCTGCACACCCAATACCCCAACACCCCCCCACTACCCGCACACCCAATACCCCAAGACCCCCTCCCCCACTACCCGCACACAAAATACCCCAACACCCCGCCCCCACTAATCCCACTACCCCTTACAAACTACTCCATCCACACATGCAGGAGTCACTTGGCCTCTTGACGGGCCCTTTTCTGTGGTTGTTGGTGAGCCTCTGTTGTCTGGCTCAGTCGCTGCAACTGTCACAAGGGGCTGCTCTGGACCGAACTAGTCAGAGTTTTGCTGGGGGATTGGGGGAGTGGGGTGATTATGTGCCGTTGTTCGGCAATGGCGGTCACCAGCCTGTTCATGGACTCTGACATGCTCAACATCCCCCATGCCCCTCCCACACATGCCTCGCTAGGTGGTAGACACTCTATGTGGCCTGGCCAAGCATCCAGCCCATGTTTCGCATGGCGTCTTGCATTGTCTGCCGTTGGATATGCGCCTCAGAGAGGTACTATGTAATCATACCTCCTGCCGCCTTTCCTTTCTTGTGAGGTGCCACTCAATGTCCCTAATATGCCGGAGTCCTGGCAGTGGCAAGGGAGGTGGGTTCCGAGGGCTTGGGGTGTGAACACAGCTCCGTCAGAGCCATCTGTTGGTGTAGGATGAATGTTTTCCTGCCTGGGTGTTGTGGATTGTGCCTCCTCCGGCTCACTGGGCACTGGTGTTGGTGCCTCCTTCGGCTCACTGGACACTTGTGCTTGTGCCTCATCTGGCTCGCTGGAAGCTGGTGATTCAGCCTCTTCCACCGGTGACATTGTTTGTGTTCCTTTCATGAGATCATATATATTTTGATACCTTGGACATATTTTTTTTCTTTTGAACAATTGTTAATTTCACCTTGCAAATTGTGATTTTGATGTTAACCTTGTAAATATACATTTTGTATTTACGAACTTAAGCACTGCTTTATTAACATCTCATGAACGTTTTTGACACATGGTTTTTGTATTTGGCATTAAGATTTGTTCTAAATCGTCAATTTTTTAGATTGAACTATTCTTTTGATTGTTCTCTCAAAATTGTATTAATTTCCATCTGATATCTTTGCTGATTACTATCAGACAAAAGTGTGCCCTGTTGTTGTCCCCCAATCCTTTTGGTGGACCCCCTCTTCTTTACTTTATCACTTGTCTTGTAGCCGAGACACACACAGGAGCACCTAAAATTTAAGCAATTACTTCATTTTCTCTGAACAACACACACATCTAGAGTGCACCTCTACAACCTTTGTTTTCCTGTGATTTCCTCTCTGAGGCTACTCCACATCTAGAGGTTGCACCTATCTATTACCCTGTGTAGTAATGTTATTCTCAACAATAGAAACCCTAACGTCCAACAGAGCAGAAACACTCGGCTTCTCACAAGAAGAAGCCTCCAGAATTCTTAATTTAATTAAAAATACTGACCAAGACTTGTGTTCATCCAATAAACCAGAGGAATTAGTAAACCAACTGGAAAGATTGATCCAGAGAGAAATCATCCATAAACTGCATTCAACAACCTTGTCCCAATATTACAGAGCTCAGTGTATCCCTAGGGGCTTGATAATTGATCTACAACCAATGCTTTGTGAAGACAACCCTGAGTTCGTGAAACGGTGGGGACACATTTTAAATAAATGCTCCCTAGATTTGATCATTCTTACAATTGAAGAACTCTCAAAATCACTTGACTCAATAGACATCGAACTCGAAACCACAAAGGCACAGTTGGCATCTTTAACTTCCAAAGAAGAATTAGGCTTACTACCCGATTAAATCAACTGTAAACTTGATGGATACAAGAACGAGATTGAATCAAAAAAGCTTTGAAAATTCGGGCACGACACCCTAGATTACAAATTAGATATAGTATACACATGGAAAGAGTATTGCCACCAAAAAGATCAAACAAGAACAGGTAGAGATCCCTTCTCCAAAAGCAAAAGAACTCCTAACCCAGACATTTCACCCTCGGATGCATCCAGCGGTGAAACTGAAACACCTATCCCAGACCAAATAACTATCATTATATCTGATTCTCAGGTTGCGACGACATCTAAGAATTCATCTCCTGCCCCGGTCACTTTTTTAGACCGCGTCAGACAAGAAGAGGCCAAAAGAAAAAATCCTACTCGCAAAGTGAACTTACCGCCCAAGAAGGTTTAGTTATTCATAGCTCAAGCCACTCTCTCACTAAGTTCGAACAAGCCACTCTACAGAAGGGCATAGCTTTTGTGCCACACTATAGTAGCTCTCTCATGAAAGAAAAAATCAGTTACTTTAAATTAACTCACACAATTAAACTCAAATTGTCCTTTGACTCCAACAATTGGGCTGATTGCAATAGGGCTGAAGCAGAACATCTCGAAATGAGACCTAAAAGCACATTTATGCCACCAATTCAGAACGCCATTTTATACTCCATTCAAAAACAAGTTCTGAATGATTTCCAAAAAATTAACTTTTGGAAACGCTTGCGCTCGAATTTCACCAATAGAGACCAACACGTCTTAGATCGTCTTTGGGAAAACCCTGAATTGACAATTGAACCGGCTGACAAGGGTGGCGGTCTAGTAATGATGGACACCACCAAGTTTAGGATTGAAATTGAATAACAACTATCTGATCAAGACACATATCTTGAGGTCTTCAATCATCCCACAGAATCGGTACGTGACATCATACGATTGGTTCTAGATGAAGCAGTGACAGAAAATCTGATTACCCATCGGACCAAACATTTTCTTACAAACTTACATCCCTCAATACCAGTGATATACACCCTTCCCAAAGTTCACAAGAACCTTGAGAATCCACCAGCTGGTTTATAGTGAATTTCTCGAATACAATTTTTTCGAATGCCATTTTTTCGACACCAAAAATGCTGGGAAAAAAAGCATTTTGAATGTTTATTTTTTATATTTTATTTTTTAAATGGGGGTTTCCCCCAGACCCACTTTTTTTATAAACACTTTTTTTTAACAAACAAAAACAAAATAAAACATAAAATAAAAAAAGAACCATTCGGAATTTATTTTTTCAGCATTTTTTTTCTCTAGAAAATGGCATGTCGAAAAAATGTTTTCGAGAAATTGACTGGATACCCCAACTGCTAGACCAATTATAGCTGCTAACAACAGCCTTCTGGAACCCTTAGCACAGTACATCGACAGAGCAATCCAACCACTAACAAGGAGTTTCAAAACCTGACTTCCTGGTAAAATTACGGGATATTTCATTTGATGAAAATACCAATTACCTCTTCGCCATGGATGTTGCTAGCCTCTACACCAACATTATACACCACGGGGGCCTTGAGGCCATGGAATGGCTTTTACTAAACACGGAAGAGACATGCAAAGCCGACCCGCATTTCATTCTCAAACTACTTAAAATTGTACTGAATAATATTATTTTCATGTTTTCTTCAAATTTCAGGAACCTACATGGGAGCCACCATGGCGCCCAGCTATGCCAACACGCATATGGCATACCTAGAAGAAAAAATAGGTTAAAAATGCAAAATGGAAAAAACATCTAAAATTCCTGGTTGGGTACATTGATGAGCTTTTTGGAATTTGGGAAGGCTCACGAGAAGACCTTGAGGATTTCTTAAAATGTATGGACACAATGGCTCCCAGAATTAAATTCATTTCGAAAGTCAATCGTCTTCAATTGAATTTCTCGATGTAAACATCTATCTGAAATTTGGGATGTTGCAAACTACCATCTATACTAAAACCACTGATAGGAATAGCTTACTACAAGCCGGAAGCTTTCATCCCAAGAAGACGTTCTCGAGCATTCCGCTCAGTCAATGAGTGAGATACAGGTGAATAATTTCAGATGACTTAGACTACACCCATCAAGTTCAATCTCTTGCAGACAAATTCCTCCAAAGAGGATATGATCCAGATTCCGTAAAACAGTGCGCTATGACAGCTACAAACACACCAAGATTAGCTGCATTGATAACCAAAGAAAGACAGCAGGTAGAAAACCTGGTGTATGTCACCACTTATTCTCACCAAGGTACCCAGATCAAGAAAATCGTGAAAAAGCAATGGAACATCTTGTCACTTGATCCTACATTAGCTGAACTCTTTCCTGCTCCACCTCTCTTTGCGTATAGTAAAAGCAGATCCATCAGGGCAACCTGATTAGAGCAGACTTTTCAGCAAAAAGGACTAAAGATTCAAACTACAAAGGGACTCACCTTGCAATAACTGTAATAATTGTAACAATCCCATAAAGGGGAACTACATCACCCACCCACATATGCACTATAAGATCCAATTATGACATTCATCCACTTTTGACACGGAAAATATAATTTACGGCATTAAATGCCCTTGTGGGCTCTTTTATGTCGGGATGACCACAAGAAAAGCTAAGACCCGGTGGTCCGAACATAAGTCTAATATTCGACTGAAGGCAGAAAGATCTCCAGTGGCTCAACACTTCATCAGACTCACACTCGATTACGCAAGTTAAATTAATTATAACTTCATTATATTGGAGCATGTCCTTTTACCCAGAAGGGGTGGTAACCTTACAAATCTATTACTCCAGCGCAAATTTTGCCTGAGTTCAGAGGCAAGCCTGAAGGGTGAGTACCTCCATGCATGAATACCTTCACGAGGTTGAGTGTAGATACTTTTTTACCAACTACATATGACCGTGGTGTGGGACCCAGCTCTTTTTCACAGAGCGACTGGTCCCACACACAGTCACATAAATCCTGGCTACACACTCTCTCTTCCATCTCTTTTCCAGAACCTTGGTAGAATTCCATGGTTGGCTTACATTAAACTGATTACTTACCTCGACCACTGGGCAACAATTGCAGAACCCAGGTCAGTCATTTAATTAGCCTAATCATAAAATGGAGCTTTTTATTCATATACTACTGGATATAAATTCTAAAACACACGTTATGTATTCATTCATTTCAGAAATATCTTTATGTCCTGTACCTGATGAAGGGCAATGCCTGAAACGTGTCATACGCACAAGGAGCAACACTGTGCCTCACATCCCAGTGACGTTGTTTGTGTTCCTTTCATGAGATCATATATATTTTGATACCTTGGACATATTTTTTTTCTTTTGAACAATTGTTAATTTCACCTTGTGAATTGTGATTTTGATGTTAACCTTGTAAATATACATTTTGTATTTACGAACTTATGCACTGCTTTATTAACATCTCATGAATGTTTTCGACACTCATGGTTCTTGTATTTCTCATTAAGATTTGTTCTAAATCGTACATTTTTTAGATTAAACTATTCTTTTGATTGTAATCTCGAAATTGTATTAATTTCCATCTGATATCTTTGCTGATTACTATCAGACGAAAGTGTGCCCTGTTGTTGTTCCCCAATCCTTTTGGTGGACCCCCTCTTCTTTACTTTATCCAAATGTGAGAGACCATATGATAAAGCCATAGGTATGAGAAAAAAAAGATGTGCTACGAAATAAGAACTATTGATGGTATGAATATACAGAGTGCTGAATTGGTTGTTAGAATGCGAAAATACTTTACTTTGCATTTCTTCCACGCACCAGGTACCCGAAGGCTTAAGGGCGCCAACATAACACAGACAGAACAGACATATACACAAGTGGATGATTATATTCACACTCAAAGTGGATCGGAATAGAAACCACAATAAGGCGGAGAACTTAACAAAATAGAAGGGTTTTTAGTTTCTTTTAAAAAATAATTCTGTAGACATAATATCTTAGGTCAGGTGGGAGAGCTTCCAAGCTATAGGAGCCGCTAAAATAAATGCTCCCTTAAGAGCATTGCTTGTTTTACATCGTAATGTTTTCAGAAGGTTAGTATTGTTGGATCTAAGCAATCTCATGCACTGTTTCTCCACTGTGCCTCCATCAAGTGGGCTGGCATGCGACCCATGACACATTTGTGAGTGATTAATAGCATTTTGAAATGCACTCCTGCTTTAACAGGGAGCCAATGCAAACTCTGCCTGGCCTCTGATACACGATCTCTCCATTTTAAGCCCTTCACCACCCTGACTGCTGGAGGCTGGACCAATAATGAATCTTTGAGCCACCTATAGCTCTACCTATAGCCTCCACATTCTTTTCTGATATGAGAGGCCGAAGGTGCACGAGCAACTTGATATAGTAAGTTGATGTGGATACCAGATTGCTCACCTGAGCTTTCATGTTCAGATGCCGGTCAAGAAAGAGGCCTAATGTTTTCATTTTCTTCTTTACTTCGATCTTGCAATTGGCGATGTTGAAGATGTTAATCATCGGACTCCATTTGGCTAGCCTATTGTCCATTCCCACCACCATAAATTCTGTTTTTTCATTGTTGAGGGCTAAGCCATTCAGTATCATCCAGGTATTGATGGTATCATAGGCTTTATTGATCTTGCTTTCATCTATGCTATATGACCCTGTTATAGGGATGACACATTGTGTGTCACACGTGTAGTTGGCAAATAAAATGCCCTTATGTTCTAGTAAGTTAAAAAAAAAGGCACCATAAAGATGTTGTAAAGAGATGGAGAGACACATGCCCACTGGGGCACCCTATAAGCCAAAGAAACAGGTTTAGCCTCTGTTTCCTCACTGGCAACTCTGCACTGTCTTCCGCTCAGGAGGGTTGCAATCCATTGAGCGGCATGATCAGAGAATAGGGCAATGTCCTTTCCTCTGGTGATCACGATGGATTGATCCACCAGGTCAAAGGCCGCCGAAAGATCCAGGATCATAAGTATGGAGGCCCGGCCGCTATGCATGGATTCCAACAGGTCGGATTTCAGGGCAAGGAGAGCAGTCTCATTCCGTGATTTTGTCTAAACCCTGATTGAAACTTGCTCTTGCTCGGGATCTTTGTTTAGAGTGAGTTTTTTTGCCTCAATGCTTTCATTAATTTTCACTAGCTTACCCATCATAGCTGCCTGGATATCAACACACCATGCCTCATCTTTCAGCAGGGGTTTGTTATTTGGTCCTTTCGGATGTTCTTGTTCTTTTAGGATTTTAAAATGTCATTTGCTGTCTGTACTTGAGTTTATAATTCTTTCATTAAACAACTCTTTTTTTGGCCAGCAAGGTCGCGATTTTGTAAACACTTGCTGCTTTTTTATATGTTTCCAGACTTGCAGAATCCCGACTTTTTCTCCAAGCATAAAAATATGCTTAGCTTTGAGCTCTAGAAGATTTGCGTTAAACCAATTGTTGAGTGTTTGTCCCTTATGGTAACGTTTTTCTTTTAATGGTGCCAGTACTTCTGTGATTTCCTTGAAGGATTCAAGAAGCGAGCTGATCATCTCTTGTGATGTTTCCAATTTGAGAATCTCTGAGGTTAGGGTAGAGGCCCATAGTTTTAGGTTCTCCGATGTTAATTTCCTACAATTTCTTCCTAACATCGAGACCCTGTTGTCCCCTGTTTTCCTTGTGAAACATTCAATACTAGTCTGAAAATAAATACATGAATGGTCCGACCAGGGGCCTGGCATGATCTCGATGTCTGAGATGTTCATATTATGAGAGGCCACCCAATCCAAAGTGTGACCCTTTATATGAGTGGGGGCTCTAACTGATTGTTGAAGTCCTAAAGTGTCCAATGCATCCTCCAGAGTCCCTGCCATAGCATCCAGGTCACTACCTATCCAGAGATTAAAGTCCCCTAATATTACCATTTTTGTATTAGGTTTAAGCAGAGCTAATAGACAGTTACTCAATGGATCTGGGAAATGGAGTCCTGCTGCGGGTGCTCTCTATAACAACAAGAGGTTGAGGGTAATTTCAGTGCTAATAACTATTTTCACAACTATTAGTTCCGATCCTGGGATATCTTCGACCTTGACCTCCCAAATTTTGATGTCGGATTTAAAAACCAGTGCTACTCCACCCCCTCTGCCCTCTCGTCTGTCCTGCCACAGAATGCAGTACCCTTCTAGTATGGCCAAACCTAGAGATGGCCCAGCTGCTTTATGGCTCCACGTTTCCGTAAGTGCGCGTATGTCTTTGTTGCACGCTTCAATATGTGCGGCTCCTTCGTGGGCATGTTTAATAAGTGACCTGGTATTCAACAACATAATTTTCAGTGTGCATGGCAAACATCATCCACAACATAATGGAGAACTTTGTTTGGAGTCATTTCATGGCCCGGTACCACTGGCTAAATGGAAGTGGGTCAAACAACATAATAACCCATGTCTAGAAGAAGACATTACCAATGACCTGAGACTGGAAGACCAACTGCAATCATTAGACCCCTGCAGACAAGGTATAAACACCTCCAGTGAAAAACCAGTGCCACCCCAAAGGTTCCTTGGAAGGATGGAGAAAGTGTGTCTATGCACCCAGGGGAGGGAGGCAACACCAGTATTTATCAGCAGTGTACCAGTGTGGGGTTCACCCTATGGGGAGCTGCGACATATCTTCATATGTTGTGTTCGCAAAAGAACAGAAACTCTTGTGGGGATTAGCCGCATGCGGACTATCGATCAGTACAGCGAAGGCCTAGAAACTGGGTACTAGGGATCAAGCCAGACCGCAAGACTAGTCAGAAGCATGTTCAGACTTAGTATGCACGGCCGATACATACCAGTCGCACGAGGCTCATGATAAAAGGAGCACAGTAAAGGAATGGCCCAATCCCTTTAATATGCAGATGTGGGTTGGAGAAGGTTTAGTGGAATCAGAGGAGTCCATGAAAGGATCCATTGTAATGACTTGTGAACATGGGAATGGAAAACATAATATAAAGCTCAATAGAAGGCCTGTAGGTTGCATGCAGAGCAGCAGTGATGCCCCAGTTACCAGCACCCGTGGTCGTGGGCAGAGACTGTCAGGCCTACCAACAACTACTGACCACCCAGATAAAAGAGACTAAGGTTAAAGCCCTGGAAGCTACTATCCCAAATGAACAAAGTATAGATATACGTAAGTCGCATTCAACCGATGCCGAGGGCCTTCAGAGAAATGGTTGGAGAAGAGGTCCAAACTGAAACCAATAGTAGGTTATCTGAGGACTAAGATGTCATTCTGGAGAGACGAAAACCACATAATCCATCTTGCTTCCCTACTTTGGTTGAAATTCCAACTGAGATGTTGGAGCTAAGGCAGTGGGTGAGTAACAAGCCGCCTTCCAATGGCCTAACAAACAGATGCGAAACTTGATGTAGCAACACAAATATCCATGCGATGGGCCTTATTTGTTGCCTGTTTGCCAGGGTGTGAACTACAACATAGTTACTGAACCTGGATAAACCAGGATATGCCAGAGAACAGAAGGCATTCACATCTGACCAGGCGACTGCAGATCACAGAGGTAATGAGATCCAAGATGGCAGCCAGGGCTTTAATAATGGCTCCTCACACTACCATATGATCAGAGGTCAAAGACTAAGAATGCTGGGCAAGAAGGTGAAGACAGAGACGAATAGGCAGAAGAGGACCAGTGAGAATAGGCAGTTGGTCTCCCTAACAACGTGATGAAGACTGGAGAGGTGTGAGAAAGGAAAGTGAAACAGCTGATAGGAAAAAGATGTGTAGGCCTGGAAGAGGCAAGATGGAGGTAGTAGCTGCAGAAGCCTGCAAAAGAGCTTGGCGGGACAGGGTTCTGAGGAAGAGGCACTCAGACCTTCCCAAGGCTGGGCTCCGGTGGCAAACTGCACATGAGTACCCATGTTGTTGCAGGGGTTCTGAGAACAGAAACAGCTTTGGGAAGCTGCAATAGAATGCAGGAGAGAGCATCACCCAAGGCTTAGTGCTGGCCGAACCCGGCAGAGCTCGGGTCGACCGGGGTCAAGGCCTCTCAGGTCAGTCTCTGCCCAAAGCAAGGGCCTGCAATTAGCCCCACTGGCTACCCTCTCACTCCCTACAGAAATTGGGTAAAATAAAAACGTGCCTGCACGTCTGTATGACTTCCAGTATGGCCGCCTGACTTCCTGTTCCGCCCCAGCCACTCATTGATTGGCTTGGACAAGAAGGACAGGGGCACCTCTTTTGTGCTCCTCTGGTCTTCCCATCTCCAATGCCCTCGTCCTTCCCCTCCCTGTTAAAAAACACAGAATCTGGCACTGTTCAGCACCCCTTCACCCTCAAGGGCCATCATCCTTTTGTGCCTGTCCCACCCCTTTAGCATATTTTGTTGCCCCCAGTCCGTTTAGCCCCTTTTGTTGCCCCCAGTCCTGTTTATCCCTTTTTCTTGCCTATCAACCCATCTTGCCTCTTTTCTTGCCCCAGTCACTGTTAGCCCTTGTTCTTTACACAGCCCATGCTCTTGCCCTCTTTGGCCCTTTTTCTTGCCCCAGTCCCTTTTAGCCCTTGTTCTTTGCACAGCCCATGTTCTTGTCTTCTATGGCCCCTTTTATTGCCCCAGTCTCTTTTGGCTCTTGTTCTTTGCACAGCCCATGCTCTTGCCCTCTTTGGCCCTTTTTCTTGCCCCAGTCCCTTTTTTGTTCTTTGCACAGCCCATGCTCCTGCCCTCTTTGGCCCTTTTTCTTGCCCCAGTCCCTTTTAGCCCTTGTTCTTTGCACAGCCCATGTTCTTGTCTTCTATGGCCCCTTTTATTGCCCCAGTCTCTTTTGGCTCTTGTTCTTTGCACAGCCCATGCTCTTGCCCTCTTTGGCCCTTTTTCTTGCCCCAGTCCCTTTTGGCTCCTGTCTTTTGCACAGCCCATGCTCTTGCCCTCTTTGGCCCCTTTTCTTGCCCAGTCCCTTTTTTGTTCTTTGCACAGCCCATGCTCTTTCCCTCTTTGGCCCTTTTTATTGCTCCAGTCTCTTCTGGCTCGTGTTCTTTGCACAGCCCATGCTCTTGCCTTCTTTGACCCTTTTTCTTACCCCAGTCCCTTTTGGCTCTTGTTCTTTGCAAAGCCCATGCTCCTGCCCTCTTTGGCCCTTTTTCTTGCCCCAGTCCCTTTTAGCCCTTGTTCTTTGCACAGCCCATGTTCTTGCCTTCTATGGCCCCTTGCATTGCCCCAGTCTCTTTTGGCTCTTGTTCTTTGCACAGCCCATGCTCTTGCCCTCTTTGGGCCTTTTTCTTGCCCCAGTCCCTTTTGGCTCTTGACCTTTGCACAGCCCATGCTCTTTCCCTCTTTGGCCCTTTTTATTGCTCCAGTCTCTTCTGGCTCGTGTTCTTTGCACAGCCCATGCTCTTGCCCTCTTTGGCCCTTTTTCTTGCCCCAGTCCCTTTTAGCCCTTGTTCTTTGCACAGCCCATGTTCTTGCCTTCTATGGCCCCTTTTATTGCCCCAGTCTCTTTTGGCTCTTGTTCTTTGCACAGCCCATGCTCTTGCCCTCGTTGGCCCTTTTTCTTGCCCCAGTCCCTTATGGCTCTTGTCCTTTGCACAGCCCATGCTCTTGCCCTCTCTGGCCCCTTTTCTTGCCCCAGTCCCTTTTTTGTTCTTTGCACAGCCCATGCTCTTTCCCTCTTTGGCCCTTTTTATTGCTCCAGTCTCTTCTGGCTAGTGTTCTTTGCACAGCCAATGCTCTTGCCCCCTTTGGCCTTTTTTTGCCCCAGTCCCTTTTGGCTCTTGTTCTTTGCACAGCCTATGCTCTTGCCCCCTTTGGCCCTTTTTTGCCCCAGTCCCTTTTGGCTCTTGTTCTTTGCACAGCCCATGCTCTTGCCCTCTTTGTCCCTTTTATTGCCCCAGTCTCTTTTGGCTCTTGTTCTTTGCACAGCCCATGCTCTTGCCCCCTTTGGCCCTTTTTTACCCCAGTCCCTTTTGGCTCTTGTTCTTTGCACAGCCCATGCTCTTGCCCTCTTTGGCCCTTTTTATTGCTCCAGTCTCTTCTGGCTCGTGTTCTTTGCACAGCCCATGCTCTTGCCCTCTTTGGCCCTTTTTCTTGCCCCAGTCCCCTTCAGCCCTTGTTCTTTGCACAGCCCATGTTCTTGCCTTCTATGGCCCCTTTTATTGCCCCAGTCTGTTTTGGCTCTTGTTCTTTGCACAGCCCATGCTCTTGCCCTCTTTGGCCCTTTTTCTTGCCCAGTCCCTTTTGGCTCTTGTCCTTTGCACGCCCATGCTCTTGCCCTCTTTGGCCCCTTTTCTTGCCCCAGTCCCTTTTTTGTTCTTTGCACAGCCCATGCTCTTGCCCTCTTTGGCCCTTTTTCTTGCCCCAGTCCCTTTTGGCTCTTGTTCTTTGCACAGCCCATGCTCTTGCCCCCTTTGGCCCTTTTTCTTGCCCCAGTCCCTTTTAGCCGTTGTTCTTTGCACAGCCCATGTTCTTGCCTTCGATGGCCCCTTGTATTGCCCCAGTCTCTTTTGGCTCTTGTTCTTTGCACAGCCCATGCTCTTGCCCTCTTTGGCCCTTTTTCTTGCCCCAGTCCCTTTTGGCTCTTGTCCTTTGCACAGCCCATGCTCTTGCCCTCTTTGGCCCCTTTTCTTGCCCCAGTCCCTTTTTTGTTCTTTGCCCATCCCATGCTCTTTCCCTCTTTGGCCCTTTTTATTGCTCCAGTCTCTTCTGGATCGTGTTCTTTGCACAGCCCATGCTCTTGCCTTCTTTGGCCCTTTTTCTTGCCCCAGTCCCTTTTGGCTCTTGTTCTTTGCACAGCCCATGCTCTTGCCCTCTTTGGCCCTTTTTCTTGCCCAGTCCCTTTTGGCTCTTGTCCTTTGCACAGCCCATGCTCTTGCCCTCTTTGGCCCCTTTTCTTGCCCCAGTCCCTTTTTTGTTCTTTGCACAGCCCATGCTCTTGCCCTCTTTGGCCCTTTTTCTTGCCCCAGTCCCGTTTGGCTCTTGTTCTTTGCACAGCCCATGCTCTTGCCCCCTTTGGCCCTTTTTCTTGCCCCAGTCCCTTTTAGCCGTTGTTCTTTGCACAGCCCATGTTCTTGCCTTCGATGGCCCCTTGTATTGCCCCAGTCCCTTTTGGCTCTTGTCCTTTGCACAGCCCATGCTCTTGCCCTCTTTGGCCCCTTTTCTTGCCCCAGTCGCTTTTAGCCGTTGTTCTTAGCACAGCCCATGCTCTTGCCCTCTTTGGCCCTTTTTCTTGCCCCAGTCCCTTTTAGCCCTTGTTCTTTGCACAGCCCATGCTCTTGCCCTCTTCGGCCCTTTTTCTTGCACCAGTCCCTTTTTTGTTCTTTGCACAGCCCATGCTCTTTACCTCTTTGGCCCTTTTTATTGCTCCGGTCTCTTTTGGCTCGTGTTCTTTGCACAGCCCATGCTCTTGACTTCTTTGGCCCTTTTTCATGCCCCAGTCCCTTTTGGCTCTTGTTCTTTGCACAGCCCATGCTCTTACCCTCTTTGGCCCTTTTTCTTGCCCCAGTCCCTTTTGGCTCTTGTTCTTTGCACAGCCCTTGCTCTTGCCCTCTTTGGCCATTTTTCTTGCCCCAGTCCCTTTTTGGCTCTTGTTCTTTGCACAGCCCATGCTCTTGCCCTCTTTGGCCCTTTTTATTGCTCCAGTCTCTTCTGGATCGTGTTCTTTGCACAGCCCATGCTCTTGCCTTCTTTGGCCCTTTTTCTTGCCCCAGTCCCTTTTGGCTCTTGTTCTTTGCACAGCCCATGCTCTTGCCCTCTTTGGCCCTTTTTCTTGCCCCAGTCCCTTTTGGCTCTTGTTCTTTGCACAGCCCATGCTCTTGCCCTCTTTGGCCCTTTTCTTGCCCCAGTCGCTTTTAGCCGTTGTTCTTAGCACAGCCCATGCTCTTGCCCTCTTTGGCCCTTTTTCTTGCCCCAGTCCCTTTTAGCCCTTGTTCTTTGCACAGCCCATGCTCTTGCCCTCTTCGGCCCTTTTTCTTGCACCAGTCCCTTTTTTGTTCTTTGCACAGCCCATGCTCTTTACCTCTTTGGCCCTTTTTATTGCTCCGGTCTCTTTTGGCTCGTGTTCTTTGCACAGCCCATGCTCTTGACTTCTTTGGCCCTTTTTCATGCCCCAGTCCCTTTTGGCTCTTGTTCTTTGCACAGCCCATGCTCTTACCCTCTTTGGCCCTTTTTCTTGCCCCAGTCCCTTTTGGCTCTTGTTCTTTGCACAGCCCTTGCTCTTGCCCTCTTTGGCCATTTTTCTTGCCCCAGTCCCTTTTTGGCTCTTGTTCTTTGCACAGCCCATGCTCTTGCCCTCTTTGGCCCTTTTCTTGCCCCAGTCCCTGTTAGCCCTTGTTCTTTGCACAACCCATGCTCTTGCCCTCTTTGGCCCCTTTTCTTGCCCCAGTCCCTTTTTTGTTCTTTGCACAGCCCATGCTCTTTCCCTTTTTGCCCCTTTTTATTGCTCCAGTCTCTTCTGGCTCGTGTTCTTTGCACAGCCCATGCTCTTGCCTTCTTTGGCCCTTTTTCTTGCCCCAGTCCCTTTTGGCTCTTGTTCTTTGCACAGCCTATGCTCTTGCCCTCTTTGGCCCTTTTTCTTGCCCCAGTCCCTTTTGGCTCTTATTCTTTGCACAGCCCATGCTCTTGCCCTCTTTGGCCCTTTTTCTTGCCCCAGTCCCTTTTAGCCCTTGTTCTTTGCACAGCCCATGTTCTTGACTTCTATGGCCCCTTTTATTGCCCCAGTCTCTTTTGGCTCTTGTTCTTTGCACAGCCATGCTCTTGCCCTCTTTGGCCCTTTTTCTTGCCCCAGTCCTTTTTGGCTCTTGTCCTTTGCACAGCCCATGCTCTTGCCCTCTTTGGCCCCTTTTCTTGCCCCAGTCCCTTTTTTATTCTTTGCCCAGCCCATGCTCTTTCCCTCTTTGGCCCTTTTTATTGCTCCAGTCTCTTCTGGATCATGTTCTTTGCACAGCCCATGCTCTTGCCTTCTTTGACCCTTTTTCTTGCCCCAGTCCCTTTTGGCTCTTGTTCTTTGCACAGCCCATGCTCTTGCCCTCTTTGGCCCTTTTTTGCCCCAGTCCCTTTTGGCTCTTGTTCTTTGCACAGCCCATGCTCTTGCCCTCTTTGGCCCTTTTTCTTGCCCCAGTCCCTTTTGGCTCCTGTTCTTTGCACAGCCCATGCTCTTGCCCTCTTTGGCCCTTTTTCTTGCCCCAGTCCCTTTTAGCCCTTGTTCTTAGCACAGCCCATGCTCTTGCCCTCTTTGGCCCTTTTTCTTGCCCCAGTCCCTTTTAGCCCTTGTTCTTTGCACAGCCCATGCTCTTTCCCTCATTGGCCCTTTTTATTGCCCCGGTCTCTTTTGGCTCTTGTTCTTTGCACAGCCCTTGCTCTTGCCCTCTTTGGCCCTTTTCTTGCCCCAGTCCCTTTTAGCCCTTGTTCTTTGCACAGCCCACGCTCTTGCCCTCTTTGGCCCTTTTTCTTGCCCCAGTCCCTTTTTGGCGCTTGTTCTTTGCACAGCCCATGCTCTTGCCCTCTTTGGCCCTTTTCTTGCCCCAGTCCCTGTTAGCCCTTGTTCTTTGCACAGCCCATGCTCTTGCCCTCTTCGGCCCTTTTTCTTGCCCCAGTCCCTTTTTGGCTCTTGTTCTTTGCACAGCCCATGCTCTTGCCCTCTTTGGCCCTTTTCTTGCCCCAGTCCCTTTTAGCCCTTGTTCTTAGCACAGCCCATGCTCTTGCCCTCTTTGGCCCTTTTTCTTGCCCCAGTCCCTTTTAGCCCTTGTTCTTTGCACAGCCCATGCTCTTTCCCTCATTGGCCCTTTTTATTGCCCCGGTCTCTTTTGGCTCTTGTTCTTTGCACAGCCCTTGCTCTTGCCCTCTTTGGCCCTTTTCTTGCCCCAGTCCCTTTTAGCCCTTGTTCTTTGCACAGCCCATGCTCTTGCCCTCTTTGGCCCTTTTTCTTGCCCCAGTCCCTTTTTGGCGCTTGTTCTTTGCACAGCCCATGCTCTTGCCCTCTTTGGCCCTTTTCTTGCCCCAGTCCCTGTTAGCCCTTGTTCTTTGCACAGCCCTTGCTCTTGCCCTCTTTGGCCCTTTTCTTGCCCCAGTCCCTTTTAGCCCTTGTTCTTTGCACAGCCCATGCTCTTGCCCTCTTTGGCCCTTTTTCTTGCCCCAGTCCCTTTTTGGCGCTTGTTCTTTGCACAGCCCATGCTCTTGCCCTCTTTGGCCCTTTTCTTGCCCCAGTCCCTGTTAGCCCTTGTTCTTTGCACAGCCCATGCTCTTGCCCTCTTCGGCCCTTTTTCTTGCCCCAGTCCCTTTTTGGCTCTTGTTCTTTGCACAGCCCATGCTCTTGCCCACTTTGGCCCTTTTCTTGCCCCAGTCCCTTTTAACCCTTGTTCTTTGCACAGCCCATGCTCTTGCCCTCTTTGGCCCTTTTTCTTGCCCCAGTCCCTTTTGGCTCTTGTTCTTTGCACAGCCCATGCTCTTGCCCTCTTTGGCCCTTTTTCTTGCACCAGTCCATTTTAGCCCTTTTCCTTGTCCCTTTAGTCCTTTTTGTTGTCTCTCCGCCCCCTTTTGCTCCTTTTCTTGGCCCACCCACTTTTCCTGTCCTCCAAACCCTAACACAGGCCCCTCCCTGTTTTGTGCAACCATTTCCCAGGCTCGGCTCGTGCTTGGCCCTAAGAGCCAGGCCAGACCCCCAGGCTCGGCCCTACCCATACATTCCTTGGCTCTCCCAGGTCTCCCAAGGATTGAGGAACACTGGAGACCCCACCACAGGGGAGAGCTGGAAAGATGTGAAGGGCATGTGGAAAACAGAGGTTGGCTGTGAGACGACAGAAGGCCTACCGAGTGAGTTGAGTGGCCTTTCAAGTAAAGCTGGGAACCAGCGCCCTGTTGCTGCCTTCTGGGAAAGGTAGTGAAAGGACCAATGTTTCAAAAGACTTTGTAATGGGTAGCTGGTCCCTAGCGGGGCTTCAGGGAATCAAAGAGAGTGCACCAAATGGCATTAAAGACATTAGCATCATTACGAGTCCGGCGGTAGCTGCGCCGGTAAAACCGGCAGGCTGCCGCCAGACTCATGACTTTTTCTGGTGCCTGGCTCCACGGAAACACCAGGGAATTAAGGAATTCCAGTGTTCCTGGAAGTCAGGCGCCGGAAAAATGTTAATCCCCATTCCCACATAGGACTCAATGGGAATGGGGATCACGGATGCACCGGCACCGTTAATAACGGTGCTGGTGCTTCCCGGAAAGTCTGCGGGTGGGTGTCGTCTAGCCCGCAAGGTCAGACCTGGCGGGTGGGACGGCAGGTGCCCCCAGACTCGGAGTGTGCCGGCCGGTAACAACATTATAAGTGAAAGACAGCCCAAGTGGTGTGCTCAGGCAAATGTAGTGACAGTATCAAGACGTCCAAGAAACATTGTGAGACAAAGAGGAGCTCCTTTTCTAATAAAATGTAAATTGCCCAGAGTGGACACCCCTCCAGCAAGGGAGAGGGTCAGAGACGTCAGTTAGGGGTCACCGCCTCTGTGGTCTCCCTTGCCACCCCTAGAAAAAAAGCTTTTTTTTTGTTTTATGTACGCTCCCGGGCTGTGGCGAGCATCATGTGACTCTTGTTTTTCGGAGTGGATGACTTTCTTGTTCAGGCCTCTTAAAAAACAGGGTGTTCCACAACTGTAACACTTTGAGCAGGGACCCTAAATAAGCAAGAATAGGAATAACACATAATGTGTCTTTCAGGAATTCTATCCAATAATTGCTGGACTCATTAACGGTTTATTTCAGGCACACTTCTGGTGGTGAGTCACTGATTTAGCCTGTTCTTAAACACCTCAACTCAGCCTTTCACACTTCTGATGTTGATAAATGAGAACCAACACAGGTTGGGTGATATTGTATGTATACCTTTGATATATAAAGCGCTTAAGCGTAAGTGCTAAGTAATAACATATCATTATCATTTGGCCTTGGACATCTGCTTGCATTCACAGTAATTTGGTAATATGGTCCTATACACACTGATATTAACGATACATATGGTGATCCATTCTTGTATGAAATGTATATAACATTATAGTGATATCGGAACCATATTTTTCGTAGTGTACTTAGGAACAATATGTGATGTCACTTCCTGTTTTGTCAAGGGATGAAAGATTGTATTCCATCGCTTCCGTGATGTCACTTTGAGGTGGTGGTGTGGGGAGCGGGGTCAAATGACATCACTTCCTGTGATGTAATTAGAGGTGAAAGGTCATGTGGTGTCACTTCCGCTACCCCTGGCATTTTGGTGAAATGACGTCCCTGGAGGGGGTTTCCCATGGAATGCATGATTCCGTAGCACAGCATTGCCTTTATGCCAGCAAGGAAATCTCCTGCTGGCGTGAAACCAAGTTGTTTTTGAAGGCAGAGAGCAAATGGGGGCCAGGGGGGTAGAAACACAACTAGCGAACTAGCACTGTGCCCCTGCCCTACGTGCAACAACAGTAAAAAAAAACAGAGGCTGAATGGAGGCATTAAGGGAGGCCACTTTCAGTATTCCTGATCATAAAATATAGTACTGCAATAGTGCCTAACTTCTAGACAACATCGGTGGGGGCAGGGGGCGGGGCGGGGGATTATGCAAGGACAGGGATACACCTAACCTTCCCTCACCAAAGTGCGACGCGGTGAAGGCATGCTCCTCTCAGAGCTGGAAAGTCAAGGCAGCGTTTTATACCCAAGAACAAATGGTTTATGGTAGTCAGAGAAATGAACAATATTGTAAGTACAGAGAAAGGTGGTCACGCTGCTCACCGACCCACAGTGACAAGAGCCTGTGTTTGCTGCCAGGTGATGTCTGCATCGGCTCCCCTTGTATATGATTGAAAGCCCTGACCTGTGGTGTGTTCAGCATCATGCTTGTCCTTCTTCACTGTTTACCCTGCTGAATTCACTTGTTACACGATTGGATATCTTTCAGGCCCAATTCCCCAGACCCTGAGAGAGGCAATTGATGATGTGTGTCCCAGAAGCCTTAGGCTTCAGTGGGTCAGGGATGCACCAGTCAGCCTGTTCGTCCGAGGTGAGTCCCTTTGCTTTGCCAGCTGCATGGTAGTACCTGCTTGGTGGCAGTACTGCGGGCAGCACCAGTAAAGGACAGGCTCGCGCACCAGCCAGACATTGTTTCATGTGAAGGGCTGCATGAGATACTGATGTTGCCATGTACATGATCAATGCTCTGTGTTGCCTGTGGCACCACTGGCTCTGAGTGTGAGTTGTTGTCACTGTCTGGTTTGCTTTGCCAGACTGGGCCATCATATTGTCTCGGGCACCAACGAAAACGTGGCCCACAGTTGCAAATGGCTATTCATTCCTTTTGTGACACTGTTCAAAATAGTAGCCAAGGGGGCGTTTTTGATAAAATGTGATGCAAATTGTGCATTTTAAAGAATATTTATTCAGCAACACTGCTCAAAAGTACTAGCTGCATAGTGAAGTAACTCACCAAATTGGCCAAAAAAAGTGCCCCACTTTGACCAATAAAACTGGCCATGGGCCTATTGCCGTATAGGCCAGTCAAGTCATGTTATGAAAGGAGACAGGGTGAGCTGAGAACAGAGACATTTACAGCAGACTGAGCCAGAAACCAAAAACAATACTGAGAAAGACCTGGGTGAATGTTGATTCGCCATCTGGACTGTCATGGCCTCCATCAGCTTGAGCCAAGAAAGCAACCCTGAACCTACAAACTGAGGAGAAGTCCAGTGAAGCTGTCCAGGGATGCTGACCTCATCCTGAGGCAATGTGCAGGCAGAGAGCCACTTGGAGCGTTCATCAGGAGTGGCAATCCTTAAAAGGGGTGGTTTCCGCAGACCACCTGCACCTCTGAATACATGGCTGGCTCCCTGTTTGCCAGAGCAAACCCAGCCACTGCCAACGGTTTGGTCCTCTGTGGGAATATTGAACCCACCCCATAGCTGGCTACTTTAGCAAGTCCCAGATCTGTAGCTAGCCTACTATGAATAGACAAGCCACAACCCCTCTCCAGATACAGTTTACTAGCATTTAACCAGTACTAGAAAATATGTGTACGATTACTGTATGCAGTGTGCGCACTACCATATCTTTATGTGTAAACAATGTCACCCTTTGCTTTTTACAAAGTGGTCTAATATGATGTAATATTTACCACACAAACAGTACTAACACACCATTGATTCAGACGTTGGCTTTGTGATTGAGTACTGTAACATGTATGATGTTATCTACATTCTGTTCATTTGTTGAAGTATGAGTATGATAGATGCTTGCCCAGTCATAGGGCAGGACCTTCTAAATAAAGCAGCCTTTTTGATTGTTGTCTCAAGATATGTGCATGAACTAAAATCCATATTAAACTATTTTACTATGGGATACTTAGCTTACTCGTGAAGGTTGAAGACATAATTAAACGGCTACTGCACAGACGACACTCAAATTGGATAGTAGTGTTAACCAGTTGATATTTGCTTGGAGCCCCCCCCCCCCTTTGTTCTTCACTTTATCTGAGCTCTACTTCCTTCCACATCGCCAGGGTTACCCCTTTTGTTACACAACCCAGCCACTGCTGACAGCAGCGTGCCTAGAGGAAGAGACACAGATATCTCGAAAAAGGAGGGCTGGGCAGTGCTGTGTTCTTTAGGGTTAAAAGTAGCATGAGAGCAGTGACTGGCCTGTCATTTGGAGACACACATTCCTGTTGCATGTGTCCTGCAGAAAGAGCCCTTTTACACTGGCAGCACATTGTCTATTTCGATGGGAATTTAGGGTGAGACCGATAGGGTCTGTGAGGAGGGCTGGGGCTTTGGCAGACCTTGTAAGGTACCAGAGGACCAGGCTGCAGCGTCTGCAGCTGTTTGTGGTATTATCTATGTATTGTAGTTATAAGTGTTGGTGCATTACGTATCAGTTGCACAGGTTTGCCAGCACTGACAATCAGTCAGTGGTCCAACATGGTGTTTATTGGTGGTCACAGAAGAAATTGATTATTGCTTTTAATCCGAGTATGACCCTTTCAAAGAA